>NC_133406.1:165230000-167853333 GCF_049350105.2 Macaca mulatta | reverse complement strand
AGTGAATTTACCTTTTGAGACTACTGAATTCTCTTTAAAGAAAATCTCACCAAGTCAATGTATAAATGATAATCCCAACTTACAACAAAGTTTTGAAGAAAATGACAGCCCTTTCCTGTAATATTTGGGAGACACTGCTAGATATATTATATCACAAAACATCCTAAAAATCCTGTTGGACTATGACTACCTTTTTGTCAAAACTTCCACCCTTTATTGTTACTCACACCTGGATGGATATTCTCACACCTCTTTCAGTTTCCCTCAATGTATCTCTTTTTCAAAGGGTTGCAACACTGTTCTTTCCAACCCTCTGCATTCCCTCTTTCCCACTCATCTGTGTTTCTCTGTCTCATGTAAAGCAACTTATCCTTCTTTTGGCTTCCCAAATTCTCTTCCTCAGACTTCACCTTAGCGCTCAGCAGAGCAAAGCTGAGTCAAGCACCTTGTGAGATATATTAAAGAAGCAGGGAAACCATCCTCCTTAGAAAGCAGAAGAGGGCAATGTAAATGTTTACCTATTTTGTGTCCCGTTACATTTAATCCCTGTTAGTGTAATTTACCTCATCTATAATGATAATAGTAGGACAGTAAACACCTCCTAAAAATGTTATCAGTGTTTTAAATGTGATAGTGCATATAAGGCACCTTATAATTATTACACAAAAGAAATCAATACATTAGCTATATAATATTTTGTTCAATGGCTTTCATTGATTTAGTGGACATTTCCAATCCATTACAGCATGTGTTTACCTGGCCTACTAAGATTATCCCACTAACAAATCCCTTTAAATTGTGGAAGTCATCTTCATCTTTTGTCTATACCTTACTTCCACATCTCTAGGTTCTTGTTTTTTTTGTTTGTTTGTTTGTTTTTTTTTAGTTGAAGGGCACCTGGAAATAGAGCAGAAACCAAATGATTTTCTATGCCAAGCAGAATGCCATAAATTTTCAAATAAAATTGTCACATTCTCAGAAAAATTCAATACACTTGTACCTCCCTTCTATAATCTGAATTTTCTTACAATCAAAAATAACTCTTAACACAAAGTAAAAACATCTTCTCAAACACAAATATCTTCTTTTGGAAAGTACATGAGGTTTGAACCTTCATCATGATGTTGGTTAGCTATGAATTTTTAGGGGACTTGTTTAACCTCTTCCTCTATTTGATTAACATAATGAATCCTATTTTAAAAAAATCTTGGGTTGCCCCAAACTTTGTGTATATGTCAATTAGATATCTAGAGAAACGCTTCCATTCATAGATTGCTAGAATGCTTCAAGTACAAAACTTATTCCAGTGTATTGACCTAGATTGCATATCCAAGGCAACCTAATTTCTATGCATTTCAGTTGAATAAAAATGGTTAACAAAGTATATTTCTGTAGATTCAGTGACCATAGTTTCAGATCTTTTGATAAGGTGAACTAAGATTAAAGTACACTGAAATACGTAGAAAAGCCCAGAATTAACAAGACCTTCTCTACATTGCACATGTGCCAATATAAATGTGTAATATATAAGAATAGTTCTATATTTCTTTTTCTATTTCAGAAGACAGATTTACTCCAATTTCATGGCTTGTATAGCTTGATGATTCTGCTTGATAGATGATATATTTGATTATATTGCAAATACAGTTTCTCTACATTGATAATCTGAAATGAAATATCATTTCCTTCTAAGTGAAAGAAACTAAATGTATCTTCTATTCTAATTGCTAAAATTCTTTAAGAAGGCATGAAATCTGTTATCCAGGTGCTCTAAAGGAATGGCTCAATGTGAAAATACTTCATACCTCAATATTTTATTGCTTAAGCAATATTGTACGATTGTATCTCTAAAAATATAATTTGAAATGCTGATTTTACTTTTTATTTTGGTTGAGATGTATATTGACTTTATTCAAATAAAATGTACTCTACAATTGAGAAATTGTACTATCTAACAAAATAAATGTTGCTTAATTAACTCTTTTTGAGTTAGAATATTTTTTCTATTTTTTCAAGTACTTGCTCTAGATAATAGTAAACTTTTACATATTAAATGGAAACCCATAACATTTAGATATATTTGTTTCAAATAAACCAAAAGCACTGAGACAAAGAAAAGGAAATATTGTTCACTCTGTCTTTCCATATTATTGGTACACATTATGAGTTAGTTATCTTTTAATTAGAAAAGACAAATCAAAGAAATATGAAAAATGATCTGAGTCTAAGCTTATTTTTATTGATTAAATCTTGATTACATTGCTCAGACATACAAACCTTATGCAAATTTTCTTAGAACTTTTCAAAATTAGCTTGAATCGTATCTGAAAATGTTAAGGAGAAAATTTTGTCTTTTTTCACTTGTGATTGACTTGATTAATATATTCTCCCAACATTAATCATTTATTTATATGTCTTCTACCAATAATATTCTCTATCTCTAAACCTTGAACTCTCTGAAGAGTGACCACTAATAATTCAACACATTGAACTGTGCATTGCAAAATCTTGTCTTCACCAAACAAGCAAAGTGCTCCAGAACCCAAATTATAGACTAGCATATGAAAACTTATTAGCAAATATCTTCTGCTACTGGTCAGATGTGTGACCAGAATTGTTCTAATCAACTCTGGACTTTTAGCCAACAACTTAAGAAAGGAATGTAGCATGGAAAGTATCCATGTTATAAGTTCATTTCTCAAATCAGAAGCAGAATTATAGATTCTGGGCTTGCAATTGGAGAAAGCCTGCTTTCCAAGAAAAAAAGAAAAAAGCAGAATTGTAGATTTTGCTTCTGATTTGAGATCTGGGATAGTACCTATAGAAGTGGTGAAATAAATGGTTTTGCAATTAAACTTAATTGGTTTAATCTTGATTCTGCCATTTACTGGCTATTTGATCTTGAACAAGTTGTTTAAACTTCCTAAGCATTAATTGTCTTCATCTGTAAAACTGATAAATAATGATGCCTATGTATAAGGTTGCTATGTAGGTTAAGTTAGATAATGCAAGTAAACCGTGCAGTATAATGCACATACAAAAAGCTCAGAAGTAATGGAATTAAGGTGTTTAGTATTAGCATGTAAAGCATTTAGTGTTAACAGGAAAAATATTTAGTATGATGCACATCATAAATTGAAGAGCTAGTAGAATCAAGTAGCTACTATTTAGGTATTATTACATTTTTGTTTACTTAAAAAAAAAATATATATATATATATGCTTTTCTCGGCTCACTGCAACCTCTGCCTCCCAGGTTCAAGCAATTCTCCTGCCTCAGCCTCACAAGTAGCTGGGATTATAGGTATGTGCCACCACACCTGGCTGATTTTTTGTATTCTTAGTGGAGATGGGGTTTCACCATGTTGACCAGGCTGGTCTTGAACTGCTGACTTCTGGTGATCTTCCTGCCTTGGCCTCCCAAAGTGTGGGGATTACAGTCATGAGTCATCAGTGCCTGACCATGCTTTTCTCAATTAATCTTTTTCTTCTAGGTATTTGTTGCAGGTTGGATTCTGTGGAAGCAGATTCTGAGAAAGAGATTAAAATGCTAGGAGTTTATTAGGAAGTACAGTCAGAGTCAGCACCTACAGAAGAAAGAGATAGAGATAGGACTGCGAGGTGAGAGAAGCTCTTGCAGGCATGCAGTCTCAACAAGGTTTCAACCAATTATATGAGAGCCCTGGAGCCATTAATAGATAGATGGCCCTTCAGTGGCCTTTTGTTGTTGAGAGGAGGCTGGATGTCCAAACTTTTATATTAACCAGGCATTGGATGTAGGTTTCTTCAGGAAGGAGATGTGACCTTGAGCAATGCAGGGCTCTTCAACTAAGGGCAATTTTCTGAGATTTCCTGGAACATATAGTTGAGCATTATCTTCCAGGAGCACTCCTCGCAGACAGGAGCACAAGTTCTTCTGTCCTGCAGGGGGATCTAAGCAGCCAAATACAACAATTACAATTACATACTTCCTCATAAGTTGTCTTTTCTGGGGGAAGCTAAATTTGCTTTTTTGTTTTGTATTTAATAACTATCAATGGCTGTTCTTTTGAAGTCAATTAATAAAAGGAAAGTTTGCTAGTAGGAGATGTCACAGAATTCATGAAAGCCCTTTCACAATTTGCTATGCCACTTGGATGTACTGGGATTGGATATAGTGATATGCACTATATCCAACAGTGGATATTTCCTTTCTTCCTCCCTTCCTTCCTTCCTTCCTTCCTTCCTTCCTTCCTTCCTTCCTTCCTTCCTTCCTTCCTTCCTCCCTCCCTCCCTCCCTTCCTGCCTCCTTCCCTCCCTCCATTCTCCTTCCTTCCTTCCTTCCTTCCTTCCTTCCTTCCTTCCTTCCTTCCTTCCTTCCTTCCTTCCTTCCTTCTTTCTCTCTTTCTCTCTTTCTTTCTCTCTTTTTCTTCTTTCTCATATTAGACATCTAAAACTCTTGGTATTGACAGACTAGCAAGACTGAACTAAAATGGAACTTATAAAGTAAATAGTAAAGAAAACTTGGGGGTAAGTAAATAATTAATTTTTTAAAAGGAACTATCATCATTTAGCCCAGAGAAGAAACTTTTTGTAGGGTTGGAGGACAGAGATGTGCCATCTTCCTTACAGGCAGGAAGGATAAATCATTTGATTTTTGTTTAATAACAGGTGGAACTTTAGTAAGAATAAGGTAGGTGGTGTGTGCATAGAGCAAAATAATGGAACACACCAGAAACCCAATTGTTTGATTTGAATGTATTTCGGTACAATGTTTTGGTAACATAAAGAGAAAAAGGGAATTTATTAGAAAGATACTTGTTTAAAACCTATCACCATAATACAAAAAGGAGTTGGAAAATCAAGTCACACAGCATCTTTCAGGGTTTCTGTAGAAGTTTAACTTTCACTCAAGAGAAAAGCCATTAAAGCAATTTGGCTATGACTCAACATAATATTTCTCACTCTCAAATCTGCATTCACTGGGAGAAATTGTGACTGACTCAGATTCAGTGAAGTGTCTATTTCTAGATTAAATAAGGGTAGCAGGTGGGCGGGATCATGTTAAGCTCATGGAGAAGCTTTCTTGTGGGCAATGGAGGGCTCCATCTTAGCAATCAATTCTTCTGTTTACTACTACTTGGCAAATAGGGAGACTATTTTACTTAGCGTACATAGGCAAATATCAAGGGTGTGTGTGTGTGTTGTAAAATGGAAGTAACTAAAGGGAAAACATTTTAGATATATGTTATTATAAAATAAGATAAATTCCCATGCATTTGGGATGATTTAAATATGTTTCCTTACAAAATCAGGAAAATTGGCTGATTTATGATTTGCTTCAATATACTGGGTTTACAATTGGAGAAGGCCTGCTTTCCAAGAAAAAAATTGTGTGAGTATATATTTATTTATACATACGTGTGTGCATGTATCTCTCTACAGTTTTTAAAATCTCAGAATAACATTGCTTATCACTTATTCAAGATACAATAAGGCTTAGTATTTTTCTTTAATTTACTTGATAAAGTATCCATATCCTTCATTATTTTGATGCCTACTATATTGGTCAAGTAGCTGTGCTATGTTATTTGAGAATTAATATGGACTTATTTTAGAAAAATAATACCTAAAAGTTTGGCAGTTGGCTGACTACCAGTCAATGAGAACCTATCTAAAATATAAATGTATTTTTAAAGTAGCTGTTGAACTTTTTGACCTATAACAAATGTCTGACTATAAACTCTGGCTCAAAAATAAATTCACAGATTTTAGTAGGCTTTTGAGCTATAGAAAAATTATATGACAGAATTTTTTTAATTAGTGTGTCAATTAGACATTGATTAGAACACTGTAGCACCCATGCAAGTTTTATTATCACCATTCAGGCTTAGCAAGCTTGTATGTTCCTTATATTTTGCAGCAGTTCTATTTGGTTTAATATTTGGAATTAATTTCTGAAATAGCTTAGACAGGCTGAGCATTCAGTCTGTCGTTTTTCTAAATCTGATAGGATGGAATAATAAGTAGCTGAAATATTCTAGAGCTATATTACAGGCTTCAGTGATCACAAGGGTCTATGATTCATTCTCAAAGCAAAGTTTCTTTTCTAATATGTCTGATATATTGGTTTTTATTGGCAATTTTCATATCTGAGTTGGTGACCCTGCCATTTGTCTTTATTGTTATTATTCTCTTTTTGTGGCAATGATAAGAAAACTGGTTCAGGCTCTCTGGTTGTTTATGTCTGCATTCAGTTATTCTTGAGACGGCTCTGCTTTGCTGGGTTCCTTTCTTGCCAATCTTTTTCTTTCTTTCTTTCTTTTTTATGGATAACTGATTTCTGAGCAGATGCTCTTTTTAATCTCATCTCATGTTAATTTTAAATACTTATTTATCAAATATTTCCAGTCAGTACATCAGGAATCCGTTCCTGTGTTACATTCATGGCACTCATTAAATTGTGATCTCATGATTAACATACTTGTCTCCTTTAAAGGACTGTTAGCTTAAATAGCGGAGGAATTGCATTTTTGTCATCTCTAGAACCAGAGTCTAAGCACAAGACTGAATACATTCTAAACACCCAGGAGTTTTTGATTGAAGGAGTAAGCAGTAATAGAACATCAGTGCAGAACTGGAAACTTAATGGGTGGGAGGAAAATAAAGTAAAGGAAGCAAAGAATAAATTGGTACTTACATATTGTTGGTTTGGAAAAATCCATAGAAAAGATAACTATTGTTTTGAGTTATTGAAGTTGCCTACTTATTATCTGTATTCTTAAATGGATGTTCCATTATGAATACATAGAACAATTAAAGTCGCAAAGGTCAGCCTTCCTTTCTTTTTAGTACTTCAAGAATGTCTATCCACATGCAAGTTTGACCTAACATTTTATGCTCTTTCCCATGGTTCTTTCTCTTCTTCTGACTCTGTACTCAGCTCTATATCTTATTCAAGCCTATATCCTTCTTTTGGTGATTATTTTAATATCTTTTTTCAGCTTCCTGAACTTGCTTCTTATTCTACTCCCACCCCATTCTAGCTTATTTTACATTTTCTTCCCATTCTTTTGGTTTCAGTAAATGTACAACTCATTTGTAAATTTGGGAAGATATCTCTGAAGACAGTATATAATTATGCTATTATAGCTTGGCACCTAGATTCCTGTGAAATAAACTCAATATACGGATCTTTTCCAGAACCCCAGTACATGTGATCTGTGTTAATTAACTGTGTTCAGCCTCCAATATTTTGTGCCAATCCTACAAAATCTACAAAATTACTACAAAAAGTAAGGTGTTTAAGTTCTGTCTATCTCAGTTGCTTCATAGAATTATGGGGATCAAATATGTAAACACATGTAAATTTCCTTGCTACTACACAGTAATACTCGATTAAATGTGAGCATTTACCATTGCTGTTTTTCTTTTTATTGTTACAAAATATTATTGATATGTTCATACTCTTTGTGCTTAAGCAAATTTTGCAGCCAACTGTAATCAGACTTGCAAGATATACTTCTATCTCCAAAAGAAAAATCCTAAGCTACAACTTAACAATGGTGCTCTCATATACTTGGATGAATATTAATGTTTTTAAAATGGGGGGTCTTCAAAAGCAATCAGAGATACCCAGTGATTAACAGAGGTTTCCTTCTTTTCCAAACTGCTTTGAAAATTCACCTGTTGAAACCTGTTTTTCTGTTCTGTGGTCATAATCAGAATTTTTAGCATCTCTAAAATATTCTGTTTTACTTTATCTCTACTCTATACTAATATAGCTCAATCCTATATCATCATAACTGACAGCTCCACAACAGGGGTAGAGCCCGTTCATTCCAAGGGGGACTCAAATGCTAGTGATCTTCAACCTCTCTTCCACTTGTGAGGATGAAACCTGGAGTCTATTGAGTCTGCTTTCTAGATATGAATAGACTGAATGAAGACATCTTGGCACTGGTGAATTCTATTTCTTTATTTTTGTCATCTTCTCAGCACCCATTCTATTCTTTCCCATCTGTATCTGCTTTGATTAGGGTGATATTAGTTTCACTTCTGTCACAATAAGTAGGCTCCCTGTTGTTTAAATCAATCAGGGCTATCCCATCCCTCTTTCCACAATATTTCATGTAGCTCAAGTCTCGACCAGTCATAACATGACACTCCCCTGAACACAGGGACCTGTTCAGTGTTTCAATTAGTAGGAAAGTCAGATATATATTTGATGTCCTATGTGCTGTTGGATGGGAATGTACCATGTTGCCCAACTGCTGGCAGCCACATTAGGACTTACAGGGTAGCCAGAGGTAGAGTGAAGCCAGATTTTTTTATGGCACAACAGAGAATCTGAAAGAAATTGAGTTCTTGATGACATTACTGAACCGTTGGACCTTCAAGTTACATGAGCCAGTGATTCCCCTTTTACTGTTTAAGCCACTTGGAATACAGGTGTACTTTATAATCCAAGCAATCAAACTGATGTAGTTTCAATTTTTTCTTTTTTTTTTTTTTTTTTTGAGACGGAGTCTTGCTCTGTAGCCCGGGCTGGAGTGCAGTGGCCGGATCCTCAGCTCACTGCAAGCTCCGCCTCCCGGGTTTACGCCATTCTCCTGCCTCAGCCTCCGGAGTAGCTGGGACTACAGGCGCCCGCCACCTGGCCCGGCCAGTTTTTTTTTTTTTTTTTTTTTTGTATTTTTAGTAGAGACGGGGTTTCACCGTGTTAGCCAGGATGGTCTCGATCTCCTGACCTCGTGATTCGCCCGTCTCGGCCTCCCAAAGTGCTAGGATTACAGGCTTGAGCCACCGCGCTCGGCCCCTCAAACTGATGTACTTTCATTGAGTGACTTGTGAATAAACTCTTCACTCAAGATCCCAGCACACTCACTGTCCTTTAAATTAAAAAACGAAATAACCATAGAATCCCCCCTATGGAAAATGTTCTCATACCTGAGAATGTAGAAGTTATTTTACTAAAGCAAAAGTTAACTGGCACAATTTAGCTTCGGCAGCTGGCCAATGATTGCACAGAATATTCCTTGATTGAGATCCAGAGATGTCCAGAGGCAGGCCCAAACTGCTCCGAGATCAGCGAGGCGTATTACCTCAAGACAACCTTGTGGTATACAGCCAGTCAGGTAAGTTTCCTCCAAACACAAAAGCTTTGCAACTCCACCACATTCACAGGATTCAAGTTTGTTTCAGAATCCTAAATCTGGTTCTCAAGGACTTTTTGTGTCACATGAAAGCCAGACATAGTAAAATATCTGTACTCAAGGCCCTCTGCTGGCTTCCTATTATGCTCTAAGAAAGCAACGGATTCTTGCAAGTGATGGAAATGTTACCCAATCTGATCTTCACTTATACCTGTAAATTCATTTCCTAACACTCTCTTTCATTTAGGTCTGGTCTCACTGGCCACCTCACTTTCCTACCAACATGCTATATGTATTCCTGCCACATACCTTTTGTACTGGCTACTACTCTGTCTTAGAAGGCCCTTCCTGCCAATATCTGCATGGCTCACTCTCTTAACTTTCTTCTAAGAACGTTTTCACAGTGGAACTTACATTGCATGATTTTTCAAGAATATCAAATGCTTCTTTTACCATGTTCTTTGCTCCCCCACCATACCTATACAACCTTCCTTATCCATGCTTCTGCTTTATTTTCTTCTTAATCTTTAGTACCTAACATAGAAGTTTTAAAAGTAATTATCGTGTTTACTATATATTTCCCCATTAAAGTGTGATTTTCGTATGCACAAAAGAATAATTGGTATTGGAGTTACCCTACTTTACTCACAATTATAAAACTAAATAATATATATACGAGCAATGAACTTCAGGCATTGGATACAGGCAGCACAGGATTGTGAAAGAAAGAAAACATAGGAAAGGAAGTGCGTAGTATTTTCCTCAGTTGTTTTTCTTTTTTTTCCTGCAAGTCCTTTTCCTGAACAGTCAGGGAGGTAGGAGCCCTCAAATGAATAGAGGAGTTGGGGAATGCTGAGGTAGCTGAGAGTTGCAGGGCATAGTCCTGGAGAGAAGAGAGCCATGTATAACAGAAAAAGAAGTCAGAAAAATTAAAAGAAAGTATGGATCCTTATGTACAATGGCACAACTATAAGAATTGATGGCTGAATTTTTTAACAGGTAGAGTAGAAATTAGAAGACAAGAGAACCTCCTCATTAAAAGGCAAAAAAAAAAAAAAAAAAAAAAATTAAAAATCAGCCAAAAATTGTGTATCCCATGAAGCTCTCCTTCATTAATGAGGTTCCAGTAAGAATATTTCAATTAAAGAAACCAACAAAGAATGTACATTTTGGCCATAAGTAGAAAGCTGAAACTGGATCCTTTCCTTATTCCTTATATGAAAATTAATTCAAGATGGATTAGAGACTTAAATGTTAGACCTAATACCATAAAAACCCTAGAAGAAAACCTAGGTAATACCATTCAGGACATAGGCATGGGCAAGGACTTCATGTCTAAAACACCAAAAGCAACGGCAACAAAAGCCAAAATTGACAAATGGGATCTCATTAAACTAAAGAGCTTCTGCACAGCAAAAGAAACTACCATCAGAGTGAACAGGCAACCTACAGAATGGGAGAAAATTTTTGCAATCTACTCATCTGACAAAGGGCTAATATCCAGAACCTACAAAGAACTCAAACAAATTTACAAGAAAAAAACAAACAACCCCATCAAAAAGTGGGCAAAGGATATGAACAGACATTTCTCAAAAGAAGACATGCATACAGCCAACAGACACATGAAAAAATGCTCATCATCACTGGCCATCAGAGAAATGCAAATCAAAACCACAATGAGATACCATCTCACACCAGTTAGAATGGCAATCATTAAAAAGTCAGGAAACAACAGGTGCTGGAGAGGATGTGGAGAAATAGGAACACTTTTACACTGTTGGTGGGATTGTAAACTAGTTCAACCATTATGGAAAACAGTATGGCGATTCCTCAAGGATCTAGAACTAGAAATACCATTTGACCCAGCCATCCCATTACTGGGTATATACCCAAAGAACTATAAATCATGCTGCTATAAAGACACATGCACATGTATGTTCATTGCGGCACTATTCACAACAGCAAAGACTTGGAATCAACCCAAATGTCCATCAGTGACAGACTGGATTAAGAAAATGTGGCACATATACACCATGGAATACTATGCAGCCATAAAAAATGATGAGTTTGTGTCTTTTGTAGGGACATAGATGCAGCTGGAAACCATCATTCTCAGCAAACTATTGCAAGAACAGAAAACCAAACACTGCGTGTTCTCACTCACAGGTGGGAACTGAACAATGAGATCACTTGGACTCGGGAAGGGGAACATCACACACTGGGTCCTATTATGGGGAAGGGGTGAGGGGGGAGGGATTGCATTGGGAGTTATACCTGATGTAAATGATGAGTTGATGGGTGCTGATGAGTTGATGGGTGCAGCACACCAACATGGCACAAGTATATATATGTAACAAACCTGCACGTTATGCACATGTACCCTAGAACTGAAAGTATAATAATAAAAAAAAGAACGTACGTTTTTTATATGTATTGTCTTAGATAAAATGAAAACTGAGACAGTTTATGTTTAACCTCAATATATAACACTCAGTGAGTCTCAATATATTTCAAAATAAATGCTTAAAGTTTTGTTTTAAATTGACATGATAATTGTATATATTTTAAATTGACATGATAATTGACATGTAATTGTATAATTGACATGATAATTGTATAATTGTAACAGTGTGATGCTTTGATACCTATTGTAATAAATCAGGGAAGTTAGCATATTTATCACCTCAAACACATGTCCTTTCTTTGTGGTGAGGACATGCCAAATCCTCACTTTCAGCCATTTGGAAATATACAATACATGATTGTTAACTGTAGTCATCCTGCTGTGCAATAAAACACGAACTTATTTCTCCTATCTTACTATAACTGTATGCCTGTTGACTAACCTGTCCCTTTAACACTTCTTCCTCCCTCCCCTCCTCCACCTCTGGCAATTACTATTCTACTCTACTTCTAAAAATCAATTTTTAAAAAATTTCCAGTAGAAGTGAGATCATGCAGTATTTGTCCTTGTGTGCTTGGCTTAATTCACTTAACATTGTCTATAGTTTCATCCATTTTGTCACAAATGACAGGTTTTCATTTCTTTTTATGGTTGAATTGTATTCCATTGTGTATATGTGCCACATTTTAAAAACCCAGTCATCTATTGATGAACACTTAGGTGTTGATTCCATGTCTGAGCTGTTGTGAATAGTGCTGCAGTAAACCTGGGAGTGCAGGTATTTCTTTGGCATATTGATTTTATTTTCATTAATATATACCCAGTAGTAGTAATGTTGGATCATATGGTAGTCCCATGTTATTCTACTTTTTAAAGGAACTTCCCTACTGTTATCCATAATGACTGTACTAATTTACATTCCTGCCAGCAATATATAAGATTTCCCCTTTCTTCACATCTTCATCAGCATTTCAATGGATTAAAGACTTAAATGTAAGACCCAAAATAATAAAACTATTAGAAGAAAATGTAGGGTGAATGCTTTATGACATTGATTTGGGCAAAGATTTTTTGAATAAGACCTCAAAAACACAGACAATTAAAGTAAAAATAGATGAATGAGATTACATCAAACTAAAAAGCTTCTGCAGAGAAAGAAAACAATCAACAGTGAAGAGACTACCTACAAAATGGAAGAAAATATGCACAAACTGAATCTGACAATGAGTTAATATTCAGAACATGTAAGGAACTCTAAAACCTCAATAGCCAAACAACAGATATTTGATTTAAAGAGGAGCAAAATATACGATTAGACATTTATCAAAAGTAGACATACAAATGGCTAACATGTACATGAAAAATACTCAACATCCCTTATATTGTGGAAATGCAAATCAAAACCACAGTGAGTTACCACCTCACCTTATTTGGAATAACTATTACAAAAAAAAAAAGTAGTTATAGAATATGTTTTGAGCACCATGGAATTAATTAGAAATCAAGTAATTAAGATATCTAGAAAATCCCCAATTATTTGGAAATTTAAAAAAGTACATCTTTTTTGTTTTTTGTACAAATTTTATTTGGGTTTGGGGGTACATGTGAAGGTTTGTTATATAGGTAAACTCATGTCATGGGGGTTTGTTGTACAGAGATTATTTGATCACCCCAGGTATTAAGCCTAGCATCGAATAGTTATTTTTTTCTGCTCCGCTTCCTCCTCCCAAGTAGATCCCAGTGTCTGTTATTTCCTTCTTTGTGTTAACGAGTTCTCATCCTTTAGCACCCACTTATAAGAGAGAACATGTGGTATTTAGTTTTCAATTTCTGTATTAGTTTGCTAAGAATAATAGCCTCCACCTCCATCCATGTTTCCACAAAAGACATGATCTTTTTTTTTTATAACTGCATAGCATTTCATAGTGAACATGTACCACATTTTCTTCATTCACTCTGCCATTGATAGGGATTTAAGTTGATTCCATGTCTTGCTATTGTTACTGATGCTGCAGTGAACATTCCTGTGTGTGTGTGTTTATGGTATAATTATTTATATTCTTCTGAGTATATACCCAGTAATGGGATTGCTGGATCAAATGGTAGTTCTGCCTTTAGGTCTTTAAGGAATAATCATACTGCTTTCTACAATGATTGAACTAATTTACACTCTCACCAACAATGAGAGTGAAAGTGTTCCCGTTTCTCCACAATCTTTCAGGTATCTGTTATTTTTTCAATTTTTTTAGTAATAGCCGTTCTGATTGGTGTGAGGTGGTATATCATTGTGGTTTTGACTTGCATTTCTCTAATCATCAGTGATATTGAGCTTTTTTTTTCCGTATGCTTGTTGGCTGCATGTATGTCTTCTTTTGAGAAGTGTCTGTTCATGTACTTTGCTCACTTTTTAATGTTTTTTTTTTTTTTTTTCTCTTGTAAATTTGTTTTGGTTCCTTTTAGATGTTGGATGTTAGACCTTTGTTAGGTATTTGCAAAAATTTTGTCCCATTCTGTAGGTTGTCTGTTTATTCTGTTGATAGTTCCTTTTGCTGTGCAAAAGCTCTAATTAGAAGTTTAATTAGATCTCATTTGTCAATTTTTTGCTTTTGTTGTGATTGCTTTTGGTATTTTTTGTCATAAACTCTTTGCCTGTTGCTATGTCCAGGAAGGTATTACCTTGGTTGTCTTTCAGGATTTTATAGTTTTGGGTTTTACGTTTGAGTCTTTACTCCATCGTGACTTGATTTTTGTATATGGTGTAAGGAACAGGTCCAGCTTCAATCTTCAGCATATGGCTAGCCGATTATTCCAACAACATTTATTGAATTGGGAGTCTTCTCCCCATTGCTTGTTTTTCTCAGCCATGTCAAAGATCAGATGGTCATAGATGCATGGCCCTATTTCTGCACTCTCTATTCTGTTCCATTGGCCTAGGTGTCTGTTTTTGTACCAGTACTATGCTATATTGGTTACTGTATCTCTGTAGTATAGTGTGAAGTCAGGTAGCATGATGCCTCCAGGTTTGTACTTTTTGATTAGGATTGCTTTGGCTATTCTGGCTCTTTTGTGGTTCCATGTGGATTTTAAATTATTTTATTTAATTTTTTTATTATTTTATTTTATTTTATTTAGTTTTGTGAAGAATATCATTGGTAGTTTAATAGAGTCATATTGAATCTGTAAATTGCTTTAGTCAATATGGCCATTTTAATGATATTGATTCTATCCATGAGCATGGGATGTTTTTCCATTTGCTTGTGTCTTTTCTAATTTCTTTGAGCAGTGTTTTGTAATTCTCACTGTAGAGATCTTTCACGTCCCTGGTTATCTGTATTCTTATTTTATTCTTTTTGTGGCAATTGTAATGGGATTGTGTTACTAATTTGGCTCTCAGCTTGGCTGTTGGTGGTGTATACAAATGCTAATGATTTTCATACATTGATTTTTGTATCCTGAAACTTTGCTGAAGACTTTTATCAGCTGAAGGAGCTTTTGAGGTTAAGACTATGGGGTTTTCTAGATACAGAATCAT
The DNA here is from genome assembly GCF_049350105.2 of Macaca mulatta. Taxonomy (NCBI): domain Eukaryota; kingdom Metazoa; phylum Chordata; class Mammalia; order Primates; family Cercopithecidae; genus Macaca; species Macaca mulatta. The sequence continues at coordinate 167,838,264 of NC_133406.1, read as the reverse complement.
GTCTGCAAACAGAGAGTTTGACTTCTTCCCTTTCTGTTTGGATGCCTTTATTTTTTTTATTGCCTGATTGCTCTGGCTAGGACTTCCAATACTGTGTTGAATAGAAGTGGTGAGAGAGGGCATCCTTGTCTTATGCCTGTTTTCAAGGTGAATGCGTTCAGCTTTTGCCTATTCAGTATGATGTTGGCTGTGGGTTTGTGATAGATGGCTCTTATTATTTTGAGGTATGTTCCTTCAATACTTAGTTTATTAAGAGTTTTTAACATTAAGCAGTGTTAAATTTGATCAAAAGGCTTTTCTGCATTTATTGAGAGAATCGTGTGGTTTTTGTCTTTAGTTTTGTTTATGCGATGGATCACTTATTGATTTGCATATTTTAAATCAACGTTGCATCCTGGAGATGAAGCCTACTTAATTGTGGTAGCTTAATTTTTTATGTGCTGCTGGATTCACTTACCAAGTAGTTTGCTGAGGATTTTTTGAATCCATGTTCTTCATGGATATTGGTGTGAAATTTTCTTTTCTTCCTATATCTCTGCCAGGTTTTGGTATCAGGATAATGCTGGAGAGGAATCTCTCCTCAATTTTTTGGAATAGTGTCCATAAGAATGGTAGTGGCTCTTCTTTGTACATCTGGTAGAATTTGCCTGTGAAGCCGTCAGGTCCTGGGTTTTTTTTTTTTTTTTTTTTTGGTTTCTGATGGTTGGTTGTACTTCTGGGAGGTCAGTGGTAACATCCCCTTCATCATTTGTAATTGTGTTTATTTGGATTTTCTCTCTATTCTTCCTCATTAATCTGCTTAGCAGCCTATTTTATTATTTTTTTTTTTCCAAAAAGAAACCCAACTCCTATATTTGTTTATCTTTTGAATGGTTTTTTCGTGTCTCAATTTACTTCAGTTCAGCTCTGATTTGGGTTATTTTTTGTCTTCTGTTAGCTTTGGATTTGATTTGTTCTTCTCTAATTCTTTCAGTTGTGATGTTAGGTTGTTAATTTGAGATCTTTCTAAGTTTATGAAGCAGGTATTTAATGCTATGAATTTTCCTCTTGATGCTACCTTAGCTCTGTGTCACAGAGATTCTAATATGCTGTATCTTTGTTCTCATTATTTTCAAAGAACCTCTTGATTTCTTCTTTAATGTCATTATTTACCCAAAAGTCATTCAGGAGTATGTTATTTAATTTCCATGTAATTCATTAGTTTTGATTGACTTCTATTTTTAATCGTACTGTGGTTTGAGAGTGTGTTTGGTATGGTTTCAGGTTTTTTTTTTTTTTGCATTTGCTGAGGATTGTTTTATGTCCAATTATCTGACCAATTTTAGAACATGTGCCATGTAGCAATAAGAAGAATGTATAGTCTGTTGGTTTTCAGTGGAAAGTTCTGCAGAGGCCTGCCAGATCCATTTGTTCCAAGGTTGACTTCAGTTCCTAAATATCTTTATTTTCTGCACCTATTATCTGTCTAGTACTGTCAGTGGAGTGTTGGAGTCTTGCACTATTATTGTGTGACAGTCTAGGTCTCTTTGCAGGTTATCTAAGAACTTGTTTTATGAATCTGGGTGTTACTGTGTTGGGTACATACATATTTAGGATAGTTAGGTCTTCTTGTCGAATTGAACCTTTTAACATTATGTAATGCCCTTCTTTGTCTTTTTTTGATCTTTGTTGGTTTAACCTTTGTTTTGTCTGACATTAGGATTTCAACCCCTGCGTTTTTCTATTTCCCATTTGCTTGGTAGATTTTCCTCCATCCTTTTATTCTAAGCCTCTGGGTGTCATCACATGTGAGATGGGTCCCTTGAAGACACCATAACAAAAGTTCTTGATTTTTCATCTAGCTTGCCACTCTGTGCCTTTTAAGTCATTGTGCTAGCCTGTTTGCACAGTTGCATTATAGTATCACTGGTATCTATAATTAAGTGTGTTTTTGTATTAGCTGGCAGTGATCTTTCTATATTTACTGCTTCTTTCAAGATCTCTTGTAAGGCAGGTCTGATCATAACAAACTCTCTCAACATCTGCTGATCTGAAAAGAATTTTATTTCCCCTTCACTTAGAAATCTTAGTTTGGCTGGATATGAAATTATATGTTGAAGATTTTTTTCTTTAAGAATGTTGAATATAGGTCCTCAATCTTTTCTGGCTTCTTGGGTTTCCACTGAGAGGTCCACTATTAGCCTGATGGACTTCCCCTTGTAGGTGGCCTACCCTTTCTCTCTAGCTGCCTTTCACATTGTTTCTTTCATTTTGACTTTGGAATATCTGATGATTATATGTTTTACAAAGAGTCTTCTTGTGTAGAATCCTGTAGGTTTTCTCTGTATTTCTTGAATTTGACTGTTGGCTTCTCTAGCAAGGTTTGAGAAATTTTCATGGACAATGTTTCCTATACCCTGGATATCCTATATTGATATCTGATATCATAGACAAAACATTGAAATATGTTCTCCAAGTTGTTTGCTTTCTTCCCCTCCCTTTCAGTGACGCCAATGATTCACATAGATTTGGCCTCTTTACATAATCCCATATTTTTCAGAGGTTTTATTCATTCATGATGATTAGTTTCCTTTATTTTTGTCTGACTGTCTTATTTCAGAGTGCCATTATTCATGTTCTGAGATTATTTCCTTTGCTTGATCTATTCTACTGTTAATACTTGTGATTACATTGTGAAATTCTTGCATTGTGTTATTCAGCTCTGTCAGATCTATTAGGTTCTTTTTTTATACTGGCTCTTTCATCCTTAAGCTCCTATATGATTTTATTGTGAAAAATTTGAAATGCTTCATGAATGTGCATGCCATCTCATTTCACAGGGGTCATGCTAATGATCTCTGTATCGTTGCAGTTTTAGTATATCTGCTGCCCAAGTGAGCAGTAAACAACATACTTCTAAGTAACTCTTGGGTCAAATAAGAATTCACAAGGGAAAATAGAAAACATTTCTAAAAATAGTAAAACAAAGCATCAAAATTTGTGTGATGTATCTAAAGCAGTGTTTAAAAAGAAATTCATAAGTTCAAATCTATATAATTTTAAAATAAAAAGGTTGAAAATTAGTAACCTATAATTCCATTTGAGAAGCTAAGAAAAAAAGGGCAAATTAAATACAAATTAAGTAGAAGAATGCATACATTGAGGATAAGATCAGAAATTAACAAAATAGAAAAAATAGAATAACAAAGCCTACAGTTGATTATGTAAAAAATTAATAATGCTGACCAATCTTATCATCAGCAAGATTAAGACAAAAAAGAGAAAACACAAACTGCCAATAACTAGAATAAAAAATGGAATATCACTAAAGTTCCTACGGACATAAAAAATGATAAAGATATATAACCAACCCGATGCCAGTAGGTTTGACAATTATACAAAGGCGATTCTATGGAAAATACAAATTAGTGAAACTGACAAAAAAAAAAACCTACACGTGTAATCTATTAAAAAGGAATTAAATGTTATTAAAATGTTTTCACAGAGAAGACTAGAGATCCTGCTGATTTCATGAATGAATTCTATTAAGCATTTTAAGATGCAAGAACATCAATTGAATAAAAACTTTCAGATGATGGAGAAGCTAACACTTTTCTTCTGATTTTAAAAAAGCCGAGATAATCATGATGCCAAAAGATGTTTCAAATTACAGACTAATAGCCCAAAGGTGAAAAGATGTATAAATCCTATCACAAAATATTAACAAGTTGTAACCAGCAAAAAATAAATAAGTATACGTCATGATTCTGTGGGTTGATTCCTACTCAAATCATGAATGCAATTCATCACCTTAAAAATAGAAACAAAACCGACTTTTCTTGTAAACTTTTCAATTAATGCAAAATAATCATTTAACACATTTCAATACATAGAATAGAAATACTCAGCAAAATAGACAAAACGGGCATCTCTAAAAAGAGGCATCTGAGAAAAACCTCGAGCTAGCACCATGTTTAAATGGTCAAACATTAGACATTTGAGGGAATAAATAGTTCATCCATGATTTTTTTTTCTGATTTTGTTATATCTTTATGTATAAAATTTCTATAAATAGAATTCACATGTTTTAAGTGCAGGATTTACTTATTTTTGATAAATGAATAGAATGATATGAGAACCATCACAATCAAGTTTTAGTACACCTCCATCACCTCAAAGAAATTTCTCATGCTCCTTTGCATTACATCTGTGCCCCAATCCCCCAAATCCTGTTAACTGCTAACTTTCTTTTACTGTTTCCCCTTTTTCTAGGATTTCATATAATCATACAGTATGTACTCTTGTGTATGGCTTAATTCACTTAACGTACTATTTTTGAGATTCTCTCATGGTGGATGCTATTTGTATCAGTAGTTGATTTCTTATTATTGCTGAATAACATTCCAATGTATAGGTATACTACATTTTCTTTACTCATTAATCAGATGAAGGATATTTGAATGGTTTACAAGTTTATAGCTATAGTAGACAATACTTTTAAGATATTAAAATACACATCTGTGTTTGACATCTGTTTTAATTTTTCTCAGTGGATAACTAAAATGGGAGGTGCTTGGTCAGTGGTGTACCTTTTTAAGAAGTTATAAATTGCTTTTAAAGTGACTGTACCATTTTGCATTCCCATCAGCCAATATATGAAGGTTCTAGTTTCTCTACATCTTCATGGTATTGTCAGCTTTCTTCGCTTTTAGTTATTTTAGGGAACGTATAATAGAATCTCCTTGTGGTTATAGTTGGCATTTTCCTAATGACTGATGATGTAGACCATCTTTTTATGTGTGTTGGTCATTCATATATCTTCTTTTGGGAAGTGTTTCTTTAAATATTTGACCATTATTTATTGAGCCATTTTTTCTTGTTGTTAAATAGTAAGTATTCTTTCTTTATACTGATGTAATATATTGTTAGATATATGCTTTGCAAATATTTTAAACCACTCTGTGGCTACAGTTTCATTATCTTGTATCTTTTTGTAAGCGAAGACTTTTATTGCTTCTAAAATCTCGTTTTTAAATTGTTTTTATGATTTTTGTATAAAAGAAATATATTAAATTATTTAAAAACGTATATAAAATAAAAGGAATTTAAAGAGTTTAAACATACATTTTAGAATAATGTTGTTAATTTCCACAAAACAATGCCAGGAATTTTACTGGTATTGTGTCAAATCTCTATATCACTTTGGGAAATCTGATGTTTTACCTATATTGAGTCTCCAAATTGATGATCATGGTGTATTCCTCCATTCATTTAAGTCTTCTATAATTGATCTTAGCTATATTTTATGATTTTTAGTGTGTAGGTCTTGAATATATTTTCTTAAACTTATTATTATTTCCATTTTTTTCTGAAGCTATTTTCAATAAAATCTAATTTTCTAATTTAATTTTCAGATTGTTGTTGTTGCTGATAGAAATAAAACTGATTTTTATATTGATCTTGTTAAAATCATGTATTAATTTCCATAGCTATATGCATGATCATGTTCTACATCCTTTACTCAAATGAGTGAGTATATTTTTTATCTGTTCTTATTATACTGTCTAGAATGTCCAATATTCTTAAGTGGAATTGGTGTAAGCAGACAACTTTGCTTTTCAGAAGGGAAGATAGTAGAGGGCATCAGTCTTACCATGAAGTAAAATGATAGCTTAAGTTTTTAATATGTCCTTTGTCAGGAAGAAGAAGGTGATTTCTATTGTTTTTAGGAGTTTCCACGCTAAATATGTGAGTTTGTCAAATGTTTTTGTGTCTGTGATATTATCTAATGTTTAATTTATTCAGTTAACATAGTGCATTCTATTGCTTTTCAGGTTTTAAATCAACCTTGCATATACTTGGTAATACTTTAATTCTTGCTGAGTTAGATTTACTGACATTTTGTTAAAGATTTTCACATCTTTGAGAGTGATATTGTTTCATAGTTATTTTGTTTTTTGCTTGTTCTATTGTTGTGTGATGTCTTTTTCTGCCTTTGGTGATAAAGTGGTACTGAACTAACAAAATTAGTCAGAAAGTAAACTTTTTTCTCTATTTTGTAAAAAAGGGTGTCCAGGTTTGACATTAGTACTTTCATCATAGTTTTATAAAATTCAACAATGAAGTCACCAGGCCTAGACTTTTCTTTCAAGGAATATTTTTATTAGTAATGAAGTATTTTACTTGATATATAGACATTTACATTTTTGTGTTGTTTTTTGAATCAATTTGGTAAAATAATTCAATGCCCACTAAGATAAGGTAAGGTACAAGTGTTTTAAACATAAAAGAATTACATGTATAATATATATATGAGTATATGTATATATACCTATATGTACCTACATATATACCTATATATGTATGCCTATACCTATATATACACATATGTAAACCTGTATATACACATATGTATACATATATATACACACACACACCTATGTTCTTATAGGTATATATGAATAAAAATACCTAATGTTTTAAAAATTGTACCTCCATATTTGCCATTTCCAGTAGTTTTAGTTTCTTCCTCTATATATGAATTATGATCTAATGTAACCTTTTTCACACTGAAGTTCATTTAGCTTTTTTATTAAGTAGAATTCTACTACCAATGAATTATATCAGTATTTTTTATATTTGAATTGTCTTTATTCCACAACCACCTGTAAAAAAAGAGTTCTGCTAAATATGGGACTTTTGCTGACAGCTTTTATGTTTTTGTTTGTTTCCTCAGTTTTTAACAACCTGAATAAGTCATTGCAAGGTTTTCTGGTTTCTGTCATTTCTGATAAGAATGTAACTGTTAATCATATCATTGTTTTTCTGCAATTGAGGTTTAATTTTTCTTTTCCTTTGGCCAAGCTTTTCATTTTTATGTTAGTATGTCTAGCTCTGTGGGTGTTGTTTTTTCCTTCTTTTTCTTTTTAGTGTGTTTATCATGTTTCAGATTGGATAAGTTTCTTGGGATCAGTATGGTTTTTGGTTTGTATTTTTAACTAAACTTCTTTTCAAATGATTTTCTGCCTTCTCCCCACCCCATCTTTTACTGGAAAGCTATTAAAATGTGTGCTAAAATATCTGATATTTTCCCACACATCTATGACTTAATTTTATGTGAATTCTTTTTCTTTTTATAATTTGAAATGAGTATCTACTGATCTATTTTAATCAATTACTGATTTATTTTGCCTTATCAATTCTGCTGTTGAGTGTCATTTAGTGAAATTTTCATTTCAATTATTGTGTATTTTATCTCAGAATTAAAAAAATGTTGATATACAATGAGTATGTGTATTTATGAGTTACATGTGTTATATTGATGCATGCATACAATATGTAATGATTAAATCAGGGTAATTGGTATATTCATTGTCTCAAACATTTGTTATTTCTTTGTAATGTGAATATTTCAATTCTTCTAGCTATTTTGAAATATACAATAAATTATTGTTAGCTGTAGTTATCCTACTGTGCTACTGAACACTCAAATTTATTACCTCTATCTAATTCTGTTTTTTTACTCATTAACCAACCTCTTTTCATCCCTCTCCTCCCTGAAACTTTCCCAGCCTCTGGTAATCATTATTATATTCTCTACTTCCATGAAATCAACCTTTAGCTCCTACATATCAATGAGAACAACTGAAATTTGTCATTTTTTGCCTGACTTATTTCACTTAATATGACTTCCAATTCCATCCATGTTGCTGAAAATGACAGAATTTCATTTTTTTGTGGTTGAATTATATTGCATGTATAATACATTCTCTTTATTCATTTGTCTGTTAATGGATACTGATGTTAATTTCATGTCTTTCTTGTGAAAAATATTCCTATAAACATCAAAATGAAGACATCTCTTTAACATGCTGATTTTTTATTTGTGTATATATATACAAATACATTTGAGGTATATATATATTTGTGTGTGTATATATATACACACATTTGAGATATATACATATATATATGGCAGTGTGAGTTCTGGTTCACATGGCAAATATATTTTTAATTTTTTGATGAAAACTCCATACTTCTTTCTATACTGACTGTACTAATTTTCATTTCCACCAATGCCTGAGTTCTCCTTTTTCCATATCCTCATAAGCATCTGTTATTTTTTGTCTTTTTGATAATAGCCATTTACTATCTCCTTTGATATCTCATTGTGATTTTTATTTGCATTTTGCTGATGGTTAATTATGTTAAGCATTTTTTCAAGTGCCTATTAGCCATATACATGTCTTCTTTTGGTAAATGTCTATTCAGATCCTCTGACCATTTTTTAAAACAGATTAGGTGTTTTTTTTTTCCTATTGAGTTGTTTGATTTGTTAAAATACATTTTGGTCATTAATCTATTGTCAGATAAATCTTTTCTCTCATTCTGTAGGCTGTATCTTTATTCCATTGATTGTTTCTTTGCTGTTCAGAATATTTTTGGCATGATGAAATTCAGAAGTTTCTGATGAAGTTCAGGAATATTTTGGCATGATGAAATTCTATTTGTCTATTGTTTGATTTTTGTTGCCTTACTCAAAATATCCTTGTGTAAATCAATGTCCTGAACCATTTCCAATTTTCTTATACTACTTCCAATATTTCCATTATTCCATTCCATTTCCAATATTTCTTTTACATTTCCAATGTTTTATTCTACCATTTTCATAATTCCAGGTCTTACATTTAAGTCTTACTTAAGTTTTGGTGTGATTTTTGCATATGGCAAGAGATAGGAGTCTAGTTTCATTCTGCTACATGTGGATATCCAGCTTTCTTAGCACCATTTATTGAAGAGGCTATTCTTTCCCCAATGTATGTTCTTGGCACTGTTGTGAAATATTAGTTGGTTGTAAGCGTGGGAATTTATATCTGTGTTCTCTATTCAGTTCAACTGGGTTATGTGTCTGTTTTTTTGCAAATATTATGCTGCTTTGGTTACCATAGTTTTGTAGTATACCTTGAAATCAGATAGTGTGATGCCTCCAGTTTTATTATTTTTGCTGAAAATTCCTAGGTGATTCAGGGTTCCCTGTGACTTCATATAAATTTGAATATTGCTTTTCTATTTGTGTGAAGATTGTCATTGGTATTTTCATAGGTATTGCATTCAATCTGTAGATCACTTTTGGTAGTATGAAAGTTATGAACAATATTAATTCTTCCAACCCATGAACATGGGATATCTCTCCTTTTTTTGTGTTCTTTTCACTTTTTTAATCAGTATTTAAGAGTTTTATTGTATAGATTTTCACTCCTTTTATTACATTTATTCCTAGTTTGTTTAGTTATTTTTGGAGCTGTTTGTAAATTGAATTGTTTTTTTGATTTTTTTTTTCAGATTAATTGCTGTTGGTGTATACAAATGTTACTGATTTTGTAAGTTGATTTTATAATCTGAGAGTTTACTTTTTAAAAATTCTTTCTTTCTTTCTTTCTAATTTATTTATTTATTTATTTATTTATTGAGACAAAGTCTTGCTCTGTCACCCAGGCTGGAGTGCAGTGGCACGATCTCTACTCCACGATCTCCGTCTCCTGGGTTCAAGAGAATCTCCTGCCTCAGCCTTCTGAGTAGCTGGGACTACAGGTGCACACCACCAAGCCCGGCTAATTTTTGTATTTTTAGTATAGACAGGATTTCGCCCCATGTTGGTCTGGAACTCCTGACCTCGTGATCCGCCCGCCTCGGTCTCCCAGAGTGCTGGGATTACAGGCGTGCACCATCGCTCCCGGCCTAAAAATTATTTCTACCAGACTTTGATGGAATCCTTAGGTTTTTCTAAATATAAGATTAAGTCATAAATATTCCAATGAGACTAGAAGAATGGATGAATTCTTCTAGCAAGGAGAACTAGCAAGGTGCTACCTGCTCTCGCTACAGGCCTCTGGAATTCAGGAAGGGGACCTGTCTGCACCAGGGACACAGAGTTGGAAGGGAATACTGCTTACAGGAATGGAAGGCAGCTGATATGGAGCCCCGCGGGTTTGGAGCCAGAGCATCTGCAGTGGAGCACAGCCAGGGATGGAGATTCCCCTAGGCTCCCCTGGCTCTCTTAAGAGACTTTAGCTCTAGGGGAGCTATTGCAACTGAACTCTGGAGGGCAGTCTTGCCCATCAGATGGGGCCAGTCTGACCTGAGTACCCCTTGGTCTGCTTGCCTCTCCGATGACCCCTGCCTAGTTGCCTGCTTGCAGAGCAGCTCGGGTGCCCTGGAAGCCTGCATCATAGCTTCTGTGCCAGGGGATCATGCCTAACTAGCAGAGAGCTTCAGTAAGCGACCCTCACAGCCATTCACAAGCCCACCCACTCCCTCCCTACACAGCAGCTTCCCCGGGCCCACAGCAGCCACCGTATAGCTTTGCCAGCGCATGTGCACGTGAGTGGGTTTTGCTTTCCTTGACCTGCCAGCGCATGTGTGTGAGCACTCTGCCCTGCCACTGCTGCAGTGGGAGTGTAGTCCACCTCCCCGCCCCAGCACCACACCATCACACTCAGAGCTTTGGCAGGCACAGTGCCAGCCAGCCCTGTTCCGTTCTTGCCAGTGCCCCTTCCAGCCATGGGAGTGAAACTATGCACAGAGAACAGCGGACCTTCCCCGGACCTGAGTGACCACCCGTGCCGGTGGCACACAGAAAAAGCACACAGACCTGCACCATTCAGTGGACTGCCTGGTGCCAAAACCATCACTAGCATGACTGTGCACGCAGTTCCCAGGAGGGGCCCCCACCACATTGCTTCTGCTGAGGTGAATGTCGCCATGGAGACAGGCCCCCCCCCTCCCCCGGTACCCACTAGCACCCTGCCACAGCCAAGGAGCATGCACCCTGCCATGTGTAAAGGCTGCTGCTGGCAAATGCAAATGAGTAGGAGTCCTGTTGTCACCACACTATAAATGCTTTGGCTGAGACCACCCATTGGAGTATAGTTCAGGAGCAGATCAGTGCCCCTAGCACTGTGCATTCCTAACCTTGAGAAGCCAGAGAACAAAGTCGAGGCACAATACAAGTCCCAGAGTTAGAGCACGCAGTTCAAGAGATAGGAATCGAGCCCCGGTCACCTAGAATCTTCCAGAAACAAAGCCATTTGACTAAATCCACCTTATACCACAATCAAACCTGTGAGGTCATCAAATAGGAATAGGATATATATAGCAAAGTTCAGCAACTGTAAAGATGGAAGGAACGTAAGCCCACAAAGATGAGAAAGAATGACCACAAAAACCCTGATAACTCAAAAAGCCAGAATGCCTTCCTTCCTGCAAAAAACTGCATCACCTCTCCAGCAAGGGCTCTGAACCAGGCTGAGATGGCTGAAATGACAGAAATAGAATTCAGAATATGGTTAGGAACAAAGATCGTTGAGATGCATCAGTATGTCGAAAGCCAATCCAAGGACGCTAAAAATCACAATAAAACAATGCAGGAGCTGACGGACAAAATAGCCAGCATAGAAAATAATGCAACCTCATAGAACTGAAAAGCAAACTGCAAGAATTTCATAATACAATCACAAGTATTAATAGCAGAATAGACCACATGAAGGAAAGAATCTCAGAGCTTAAAGACTGGCTTACGGCAATAAGACCATCAGACAAGAATACAGAAAAAGTAATGAAAATGAATGAACAAAAGCTCTGATAAATATGGGATTACGTAGAGAACAAATCTGTGACTCACTGATATACTTGAAAGAGACAGGGAGAGTGTAAGCAACTTGGAAAACATATTTTAGAATATCATTCATGAGAACTTCCCCAACCTAGCTAGAGAGGCCAACATTCAAATTCAGGAAATTCAGAGAACACCAGCAAGACACTTCACAAGAAGATCAACCCCAAGACACATACATCAGATTCTTCAATGTTGAAATGAAAGAAAAAATGTTAAAGGCAGCTAGAAAGAAAGGTCAGGTCATCTACAAAGGGAAGCCCACCTGGCTAACAGCAAATCCCTCAGCAGAAACCCTACAAACCAGAAAAGATTGGGGCAAATATTCAACATTCTTATTAAAAAAAAATTCCAACCCAGAATTTCATATCTGGATGAACTTAGCTTCATAAATGAAGGAGAAATAAGATACATTTTAGATAAGCAAATATTGAGGGAATTCATTACCCCCAAATATGCCTTACAAGAGCTCCAGAGACTAAATTCTAAGACCTCAATCTACGAAACTACCACCAGAAAATATTGCGAAAATATTCATGATATTGGTCTGGGCAAACATTTTTTGGGTAATACTGCACAAGCACAGAAAACAAAATAACACATGGACAAATGGGATCACATCTAGTTAAGACGCTTTTGCACAACAAAAGATACAATCAACAAAAGGGAGAGACAACCCACAAAATGGGAGAAAATATTTGCAAACTACAACTACCGCTCTGACAATGGGTTAATAGCAAGAATATGTAGAAGGAACTCAAACAACTCTATTGGGAAGAAAAATCTATTAGTCTGATCAAAACATTGTCAAAAGGTTTACATAGATATTTCTCAAAAGTAGACATACAAAAGCCAAACAGGCATATGAAAAGGTGCTCAACATCATGGGTAATGAGAGAAATGCAAATCAAAACTACAATGAGTTCTCATCTCACCCTAGTTAAAATGATTTTATTCAAAAGACGGACAATAACAAATGCTGGTGAGGATGTGGAGAAAAGAGAACTCTCCTACACTGTTCATGGGAATATAAATTAGTACAACCACTATGGAGAACAGTTTGGAGGTTCCTCAAAAAATTAAAACTTAAGCTATCATATGATCTACCAATTCCACTACTGGGTATATACCCCAAATAATTTTTAAAAAATCAGTTTATCAAAGAGATGACTACACTCCTATGTAAGTTGCAGCACTGTTAACAATAGAGAAGATTTAGAAACAACCTAAGTGTCCATTGACAGATGAATGTCTAAAGGAAATGTGGTTCATATACACAATGGAGTACTATTCAGCAATAAAAAATGAATGAGATCCAGTCATTAGCAACAACATGGATGGAACTGGAGATCGTTACGTTAGGTAAGATAAACCAGACACAAAAAGACAAAGACTGAATGATCTCATATATTTGTGGGATCTAAAAATAAAATCAATTAAACTCATGGTCATAGAGAGTAGAAGGATAGTTACGAGAGGCTGGGAAGGGTAATGGTTTGTTGGGAGGGACACAGGGATAGTTAATGGGTCAAAAAAATAGAAAGAATGAATAAGACCTACTATTTGATAGCACAATAGGGTGGTTATACTCAAGAATAACATAACTGTATATTAATCCCACAATTTTGGAGGCCAAGGCGGGTAGATCACCTGAGGTCATGAGTTCGAAACCAGGCTGGCCAACATGGTGAAACTCTGTCTCTACTAAAAATACAAAAATTAGCCAGGCATGGTGGCAGGTGCCTGTAATCCCAGCTACTCAGGAGGCTGAGGCACGAGAATCACTTGAACCCAGGAGGCAGAGGTTGCAGTGAGCTGAGATTGTGCCATTGAACTACAGTCTGGGTGACACAGTGAGACTTCATCTCAAAAAAAAAAAAAAAAAGTAGAAACATCTCAACTTAACTACCTAACATCATAACTAGAAGAACACAAATCTAGCAGAAGACAAGATATAATCAAAATCAGAGCTGAACTGAAGGAGATTGGAAAACAAAATACCATTCAAAAGATAAATGGATCCAGGAGTTAGTTTTTTGAAAAAATTAATGAAATAGACTGCTAACTAGACTAATAAAGAATAAAAGAAAATAAACACAATTAGAAACAACAAAGGATACTACCACTGACCTCACAGAAATATAAATAACTATCAGGGAATATTATGAACACTTCTATGCACATAAACTGGAAATTCTAGAAAAATGAATAAATTTCTGGACAAATATCCCCTCTCAAGACTGAACCAGGAAGAAATGGATTCCGTAAACAGACCAACAACAAGCTTCAAAATGGAATCAGTTATAAATGGCCAATCAACCAAAAAAGCTGAGAACAATCTCCATCTATATCCATGTTGCTGCAAGGGACATGATTTTTGTTTTTTATTGTTGTTGTTTGTTTGTTTGTTTTAATGGCTGCCTAATATTTTATGGTGTATATGTAACTCATTTTCTTTATCCAATCCACTGTTGATGGGTACCTTGATTTATCCCATGTCTTTGCTATTGTGAAGAGCACTGCAATGAACTCATATGTCGTGTGTGTGTGTGTGTGTCTCTTTGATAAAATGAATTATTTTGGGGGAGTATATACCCAGTAGTGAGATTTTCGGATCAAATATTAGTTCTGTTTTAAATTATTTGAGAAATCTCCAAACTGCTTTCCATGATGGCTGAAGTAGTTTGTGGTTTCACCTTTCTTGATAAAGTCTATTTTATCTGATATAAGTATAGCCATTTCTGCTCTTTTTCCCTTTCCATTTGCATTGAATAACTTTTGCCATCCCTACATTTTTTGGCTTTGTATGTCTTTATAGAAGGAGTGATATTCTTGAAGACAGCAACTGTTGGGTCTTATTTTTTTAATCCTTTCAGCCACCCTATAACTTTTAATTGGTTAATATCATCCACTTCTATTCAAGGTTCTTATTGATAGATAAGAGTTTACTACTGCCATCCTGTAATTTGTTTTCTGTGGGAATTTTTTGGTAGATTCTTTATTCATTTTTTTTCTCTATTATTATCCTCTTTTGTGGTAAAGGTTAAGTGATTTTCTCCAGTAATATGTTTGATTCCATGCTATTTATTTTTACTTTATCTATTATAGGTATTTTTCATGGTTATCAGGCAGCTTACAAAAAATTTCTTATAACATGTTATTTGAAACTATCAACAACTTTGATCTCAGAGAAAAGTGTCAAAAGCAAATCCTATGCTTTAATACTACAGCCTTATATTTTGACTTTTGATGCTTCATTTTACTTTTTTCACATTGCCTATGTCTTAACAAATCATTGCAGTTATGTTGTTTTCAATAGTTTTGCTTTTGGTCTTTATAGTTTGATATGTGTTTTACTTACCAAAATTACAGTATTAGAGTATTCTGAATGTCTCTGCTTTCTTATTTTACTAGTGAGTTTTATACCTTCAGATGTTTTTTGTGTTACCTGGTAGCATCCATTTTTTATTTTTTAGATTGAAGACATCCCTTTAAATGTATTGTATGATATATATATAGTTTGATTGATTCCTTCAGCTTTTGTTTATCTAGAAAAGCACTTATCTGTCCTTCCTGTTTAAATAACAGCTTTGCTGGGCTGCAGTATTCTTGGTATGCAGGTTTTATTTTCCTTCAACAGTTAGAATACTACATCTTACTCTCCTCTGGTCTGCAAGTCTTCTGCTGAGTAGTCTGTTGAAAGCCATATAATGACTCCATTTCTTGTGTTATATTTCCTGCTGCCCACTGAATATTTTTTTTTAGTATTTGGATTTGCTAATTTGATTATGATATAACTTGGATAATTCCTCTTTGTGCTGAAAGTAATTGGTGATTTCTGAGATCCCTATAAGTGGATGATCTTGTCTTCCTCTTCTTTTTCTAGATTTAAAATATTTTCATTATTTCCTTAAATATGCTTTTTAAGCCTTTTCTATTTTAATCTCCTTAAGGAATTCCAATTATATGGGAATTAGTTTACTTGATGTTGTCTCATAAATTTTGTATGCCTTTTTCACTGTTTTTAAATCTTTTTTTCTCCTCTGATTAGATAATTTTATACGCTTTGTCTGTAAGCTTGCTAATTAATTCCTGTGTGATCAAGTCTCCTGCTGAACCTTTCTAAAGAGGTTTTTATTTAAGCTGTTGTATTACTTATTTCTAAGATTTTGTTTTGTTTTGTTTTTAACTTATTTCTCTGTTGAATTTCTCACCTTCATCCTGAATTGGTTTTCAAATTTTATTTACTTTTTCATCCATTGTTAAAAATGATTCTTTGATCTTCTTTCAGAGGATGATTCTGATTTCACTGTCAGAAACTTCACAGATTTTCAGCTCTTCTGAGTTCATTACTGGAGCTCTTGGTGGCATTCCTTGTTTCTTTTGGTGGTCTCATATTTCCCTGACTTTTCACAATTCTTGCATTTTGACATTCATGACAGCCCATTTGTGGAGACAGTCATCTCTTTCAGTTTTTGCAAGTGTTCTTTGGTGGTGTTAGACATTTACTTTCTAGTATCAGAGCATAAATGCTGGCCTTTACTGTTTTCCATTCTGGAAAAAACTTACAGTGATCACCAGAACTAAATCACAGCCCTGGAGCTAAATCATTGTCTTGTCATCATATCTTTGTTTGGGGAAGACTTAAAGTGAGCACCACAGCTTAATTATTGTCCTGAACTATATTGCTTCCTTGCTGTTGTTTCCCAGTCTGGAGAAGTGTTAAGCAAGCACCTGAACTTAATTCCAAAATTTTGTTTCCAAACCAAGGGAAGGCTCCACCAGAGCTTCTGAGATTTGTGAAAAATCTAGCTAGGTGTTTGGGCCTCCATTTAAATTGTGCCCCCTGAAGTGCCTTGACATCAGCTAGTATTTTCAACATGGTTTCCCTGCTGATTGAAGTGTTGAGTAACCACCAAGGTCTGCATACCAGTCACTGTGATCAACATCCTGCTCTTTGTCCCCAGTTCATCCCAGGTAGTCTAGACCTCCTTCATTCCCAGTGGTTCCTGTGGGATGGTATCCGAGTGACCTTCCCATGAAGATTCCTAAACAAGCAGGGAGATGGAACATCCCCTCCAATTTCCTCCTCTCACCTTGGCAACCGTAAGTCTAAGAAAATTATCTGTGAATGGCATTATGCCAGGTTACAGGAGGGGTTGGCACAGACTGAAATTATTACTGTTTTTTTTTTTACTGGTTGTAACTTCTCTCAATTAGGCTTCTCTTTAAAGTTCTGGTGTATTTAGGCTGGTATTCTTGTTTTTGAATCGTTTCTAGTTGTATTCTTTGAGGTTAGTAATACTGGGTGACTCTTCTAATTGGCCATCTCACTGACATTACTTTTATATCCACAGCTTCTGTTTGTTTTTTTATGTTGAGATTCCTAACTAGATTATTTCTTGTATATTTACCATTAGTTCTTTGAAGTATTAATAAAAGCTGCTTCAAAGGATTTTTCTGCCAACTCTAAGTTGGAATAAATTTTGATTGACTTTTTTAAACTCTTGCATATGTATCAATTTTTTTTTGTTTGTCTAGTCATCTCTTGGTAAAATTACTAGTTATTAAGTATTGTATGAGCATTGTAGATAATACATTGTAACAACTCTTGATTTTGTTTTGTTCTTCAGAAGTTTGTTTATTTTTTGCTTTAGAAGGGAATCAGCTTGTCTCAACTCAAACTGTTAACATTATCTCCATCATGGGATGCATAGTTTAGTGTAGTTCTCTGGAAATATCTTTTATTCTCAGTTTATCCGTAAGCCAATGCTTTGTTTGAGTGGAGGTTATAGTTAGATACTAGAATCCAGTAAAGCTTATTCTTTACTGTATGGCTTGTGTTTAGGTGGAAGGAAACTTTTGAAGTTGTTAAAAATTCAAAAATATGGCTAGTATTTTAATTTTTTCAGGCTCTCTAGGATCTTCTGGTGGCATATATATTTTAGCAGAGAGAAATGTGTGGGGAGTTTCTTAACTCAGCCTAAGTGCTTTTTTTTTTTTTCCCTCAAAATTGTCCCTTTAAATTTCCAACTGTTCTTCTCTCTGAACTAAGTCCCCTACCTCTATCACTAAAATCGTAGGTCTTTGTTGCCTATTTTCTAAGGGGTGAGAGTGTCCCTGGGCAAGAATATCACAAACTCACTTTCTGATCTGATGCAGCAGTGCACGATGAATAAACAGTTATGAAATTCTTGCCTGCTCAGGTTGATTTCCTAGTGGCCTAAAACTCATGTTTTTATTTTAAAAATTTTATCCCATCTTACCTAAGTTTTATGCTGAGAAGGCATTAATGCCAACATCTTTTCATGTGGCTATAACCAATGTAATATTTTAATTAAACTACCTCTAAATCTCTGCAAATGCCATTCTCTAATCTGTAGCAAAAAACTTCAGTTTTGCTTTTTAAAAAATATTTTTTCTCTACAAAAATATTTTTTAAAAAGCAAAACCATATATGCTTTATATTATCTATCCTTTGAAATAAAACATATTTACATATGCTTTATATCTTTTAAGATCTGATATAAATGTTGCTTCTTCTGGGAAGCCTTACTGTATTTCCTTGGAAATATTTACTTGGCTCCTCATCTGGACTTTCACAGAAATTCATTTATTGTTTGTTTTAACAGATTTCATTCCTCATTACAATTATTATTATGGTTACCTATTGTATGTATTTAACCACTAATAATGTAGATAATTCCTTGTAGAGGGACATGTGACTTGTACATCATGTGCATTTAATATATGATTACAGAATTTATGGTTACATGCAACTAATTCCTGACATCTTACAAAGGGTATTTCAGTTGCCATGTTTTCTTTAAAACTAATAACTATATGGTTTTTAGTAAATTATTGAAATGCTTTTTCTGGATAATCTTTCCCTGTACCCTTTGGATCCATGTATACTCATATTTACTTCCCATTTCTCTCTATTATTAATTGTATAACTTCATGCATGTTACTTATTTTTTGTACTTTATTTTCTTCACCCAAAATGGAAAATTGATACATCACGGAATTTTTGGAAGGATCGTGGAAATATCGTGTACAACATTCACTATATATGCCAGGGACATGATTGGTGCTGTTTAATTTGAACTATTTTCTGCAATTCAGTGCTGACCATGTTTCTTTCCCAGGCATAGAAAAAGAGAAACTTTAAACTCTCAGCAATGTCATGTTGATGTATGGGAAACACAAGGATCCCAAATTATCTGCCAGGTATCTACTACTGCTGAAGTTCTTTGAAGTATATGTATAGTGAACTCATTGCAGAAAAAATACAGACTCTATAGCACACTTCTTGTCCTTATACTAGTTATCTAAGATTGAACATACGTGTTTATGTTTTGTCAGTGACATGTTTAATTACATTATTAACAGACACAATGTCGATGGTAATTTTCTCCAAGATTCCTCAAAGCTCAAAAGCATTGGAAAGAGATTTTAGTATTTCTGTTCCTACTCTGGAAAAATAACCTATAATTTTACATTGTAAACAAATTGTGCATCTCAAAGATCACTATTATTGCCTTGTTTTCTGATAGTTTTCTCCTCCCATCAAGTTGTGTGGGAGGGAAAAGAAGTAGTGAACCTGAAATTCCACCAAATGTGACAGTATGTGGCCAGTAATGTGCCTAATCATATTTGCTTTAACCCTCACAATAAATCTGAAAGACAAATATTATTGTCCATTTTATAGCAGGGAAAATGGTACAGAGAAGTTAGTCCGTTGCTTAAAGTTACACAGCTTTGAAGAACAGAATTAGGGTTCAGAGTCAAGCCTTTTAAATCTGAAGTTTATGACTCTTCCTCCTAAAACACCACTTATATGAAGGACTTTGAACAAATGATACCATATTGCAGTAGACCCAGCAATAACACTTTGTTTCATGCTGTGCCAAATGACTATCTTTGCGATATATAAAACAACCTGACATAACTGTGACATAGTCATTTAAAAATATTTGTAAAGCCACCACAAAAATGCTTTTTATAATTTAAATTGTGAATAATGCCAAGAATGTTAACTCTTGAAATGTTAACTTGTGTGTATACTCATGCTGTGTGCATATTAATATAAGCTTATTTTATATAGATAGATCTAGTACTTTTCAAACGCCATTGTTTTCACTAGATTGAACTGTCATCTGCTTTAATAACATGAAATTCTTATTTCATTGCAGTATCACAAACAGCTACACTATGTTTTTTTTGACAAGCTGTATTTTTACTTTACGCTTTATTCTTGAAGCTTCAAAAATTGATACCAGTTCTTTTCAAGACAATGTGTTCAACACAGTGGGGTAAAAATACTTTTTCTTCTTATATTATCGAGTAAAATTCTAGGTGATAGAGTTCAAATATAAACTTTGTCTCCGCTCATAACTCAGAAGCTTGTGGAATGCCTTGATAGTTAGGCAAACATGTTAAATTTCATGTAAACAGTCATCCTATGTATTCACAAATGCATTCTTATTTTAAACATGTCTTTTCTTGTTTGTGTTTCTGGTTTTTAAATATTGTGATTCCTGATTCAAGTATCTCATAAAAACTTTTAATTTTTAAAGTGTATGATAACGTTTTTAACTCTATGTCTTTTCACATAAAAAAGGCATAGAAATTTTTCACAGAGTGCAAAGACAGAAAGTTAAGACACATCATCTATGCCTCTAGAACTTAAGTATAGGCTACATGAATTAAAAATGAATGCTTCCAAAAATGTACATTTTTCATTAACATCTCTAAATACATAAAAATGTGAAATCATCTATATATTTGCATGTTCATACATACAATATAATAGCTTATAGGTATATAATAGTTATGAATACTCACATTTATCAGGTGATTACTACATGACAGATACAAATCCAGATTTTGTGTGGTAAGAAGTTTAAATAATTTAGAAAATCTTCTGTAGGTAAAAATAAAATACAAAATGAGACATACAAAATTAAGTATGAATGTGAATATTTACTTGGAATAAGAAAATAAATCATTTACAGTTACATAGTTTCAAAAGTCTAACAAATCTAAAACATGGACAATTCCAGAAAACTAATACATTTTATTAAAATAGCTCTAAAAATCTACTTTTTTGGTTTTATGTTCTTTGATTATTTCTTCACATGACAATTATTTTGTTATTTTTTTCTCAAAGGGAGAAAGGTAATTCCATCTTTCCATTAGGATTACTGGTTTTATTTAATGATAGTTTAGAAAAGATTCTCTCAGCCTAATAATTCATCTTTGGTAATGCCATGTAACTTTTCGGATTGTTGTCAACTTTGGAAAAAATTTTACAAAATTTCTTTCATATATTATTGTAAGATTGAGGAGTATTTTAGGTATTTTTGTGCAGTTACTCATCTTCAATATTCTTTGAATTAACAATACCTATGAAATAATTTGTCATCTCTGTTTCCTTACTGCAGTGGCTTATATCAGCATTTTGTGTTGAATTTATAAAAAAAAAAAAACAATTTTTTTTTTTTGCAATGAAAAAAGCTTCATTAATTAATTGGACTCTTAAATTAGTCAAGCCTATATATTACGTGTAGTAAAATCTTTTGCTTAATAAATTGCTGACTTTGGAATGGCCTGAAAATTATTTTAATTCACTTCTCATTGCTACAGTAATTTCTACTGAATTTATATAACAACACAAGCAAACATTGTTTTATTTTGTATTTCACCTAATAAAAGTATATCTTGCTTTGTCAAATATATTTCTGGCAGAAGAACAAAATCCATTTTCACTTAGCATTTAGGAAAAGTGAATTTTTTGCTTTTACCATTTCACATATTATTAGAAGAATTGCTTGCTGGTTTGCTTTTGGTTCCCTAACTTTGTTTTTTCTCCACTATCCACATACTTCTGTTGTCATGGCCAGAGGACACTTTCTCGTATTATGACTCAACCTCTGGTCCCTCTTCTAGAGGTCAAAATTCTGGGTTAGTTTGCAGAGTGAGCCGTAGCAAGAATTTTTCTGGAAGCCACTTCTACAATTTCATGGCTTACATATCTACCATGAATTCCATGACTAACTATATCTAACCATAAAGAAAATGACTTCTAATCACAAGAGTATACCCCAAGAAATCCAGACAAATTATTGTCCTAACCAAAATTCCCCTTAGCAAAATTTCCCATATAGTAGATATCACTCCAATGGTATCATAGAAAAGGGAAAGTATAATGAATGAGAAGAGTAAGTGAAAAAAGTTATAGGTCTTTATTAACTCTAAATAACCCACTTATTTCTTTTCAAAATTTTGCAAAAATCCTAACCCCTTGCCAGGACCTCTCTAGGGCACTTGAAATATATATTATCTTCATGATAAACTTACCCTATTTATAGTTCACATAGAGTATTTTCTTATATTCTACATAGAATACATTCTACATATTCCACATAGATTATTTTGTCCAATCCTCATACACATTTTTTGAGGATAAACCACTTTAGTCTTACAAACAAGCATATTGAGGAAGAGAGAGAGAGACCGCATGACTTTCAAAATTATAGCTAGAACCCTGGCAATTTGATTCTGAAGTCTATTTTCTTGTCCCTGCCAGGCATTTTTAATTGCATGGGGAAGAGTGACTTCAGAGCATGTCAGTGGTGATGATTTGCTTTGCAGCTGATCAACTTAACCATTGATTGTGTTAAGCTTCATTTAGATTTAGATTCTCTTCACTCACACAAAACTGAAGTGTGTAACAACCTGAACTTGCCTTAACCTAGGCAGTCCTTTTGTCCATAACAAGCATGAGGACTAGGAAAAATGCAAATACAGAGCTGAATACTGAATGAAGAGCAGATTCAATGTTGAGATGCATTTTGCTATATACTAATGAAAATCAATAAATTACAGCTGCATCCATCTTCATAGATAAACATAATGAAGAAAATGTTTACCATTAAGAGGAAGTTGTTGAAGTTTGTAAAAAGTATGCTTCCATTTATATAAAGTTTGAAATATAGGCTGTGTGTGTCTGTGTGAGAATAGAGCATGGAAATGAAAATGATAATCACAAAATTCAGGATAGTGGTTGTAGGGTTGGTGGGGAAAGGAGAATAGAATCATAGAAATGAACAAAGGAAACTTCAAAGGTATTGGTGCTGTTTATTTTATTGTTATTTCATAAGGCTTAGAGACATGTTGTAAATATCTTAGATGTTAAATATTTAATTGAAACAATCAACACATTTCAATGGGATTTGAAATAATTAGGTGGGTAGTGGGACAGTTTTGGGCTGAGAAAGACCAAGCCAAAGAAATGTAGGCATAAGTAACATAACTGGGTGAAACTGGGAGCTTGACAAAAAGTTTTCTGGCTTGGAGATTCCTATTCTGAGGATATATTCATGAAAAAGCACATCTAAGTGTAGGTCAGAATTTGAGAGAATGGACTCATTGAAATGCCCAAGTGAGGCAGAAACATCAATGTCCATTGTTCAAGTTGAGTAATATATCCCTAACGGAAAATATATTAGTTTGTTTTCAAGCTGCTGATACAGATATACCCGAAACTGGGAACAAAAAGAGGTTTAATTGGACTTATGGTTCCACATGGCTGGGGAGGCCTCTGAATCATGGCAGGAGGCAAAAGGCACTTCATACATGGCAGTGGCAATAGAAAAAAATGAGGAAGAAGCAAAAGCAGAAACCCCTGATAAACCCATCAGATCTCATGAAACCCATTCACTCTCAAGAGAACAGCACCTGAAAAACTGGCCCCCATGATTCAACTACCTTCCCATGGGTCCCTCCCACAACACATAGGAATTCTGGGAGACACTATTAAAGTTGAGATTTGGGTGGGGCCACAGCTAAACCATATCAGAGGATAAAATAAGAATAGCTTTACAATTACCACGGTGCAAGTGGCAAGTATTTGGGGGCAATTTAGGGAACTAGTGAGCAGACATTGCAATGTTTGGCAACATTTCATTTGCTGTCAGAAGATACATCTAAAATGTTTACTATATATCATAAATAATGCCAGGTCCTGTAGTAAGATATTGAGGAAACAACCACACAGATCCTGTGATTTTTCAGGGGCATGAATTGTGTTGCCTTTCAGAAAACATGCTCCTTAGGAGATGAAAAATAAGACAAAAGCCTAGTTACTGAATTACTGGCACAAATAACAATACCTGGTTTGACAAATTTGTGTTAGGAACTAGAGATCCCTATTACAAGGGGAGCTATTGTTACAAACTCAAAAATTGAGGAACTAGAATTTAAGCTAGAATTCTAGTCATTGGTGAACTGGGGTAAGAAAATTAGAGAAGGAACAATAGGTTGTCATGAAAGACGGGGAGGACGTAAGTTCTTTTCATTGCTGAGGTTAGTTACATATACATATGCATATACATGTGTGTGTGTGTGTGTGTGTGTGTTTATTAATTAGTGTAGGGATGGGGGATTAAAATAATATTGCAACAATGCATTGAAACTAAGTTGGTTCAAAGAAAGGTAAAACTTTGAATTATTCATAAAACAATGAAATAATGCCCACAGTGTCAGTAGATACACACACCTCTTCCAGCCCATAGATTTTTTTACTTGTAACTGTTAAAATAGGCACACTTTTTGTTTATGTTTGGTGATATATGTTCACCTTTTTACATAGTCCATGAAGCAATTATAACAATGTGTCATAGTTTCCAGTACATAGCATGCTAATATTCACTTGCACTTTTTAAATTTTGTCCACTCTTCACCTCTCTCTACCTTGTTCTGTGGCCAGGGAGGCTAATATGAATGGACTGCATCAGTGAGCATTTTTGCTTCTGGCTTGTCATTGTGTTTGACTAATAAAAGCCATTGACAGGAGATCAAAAGGCAGAAAGATAATACAAACAGGGCATTTAGTTTTTAGTTCCCTCCAGCTGGGCCATTTTGGTCTTTACCAAAGCCACAGCTCCTGCCAAGCTACACTATCCAGCAACTACAACTGCGATCATTGGGTGACAGTAATTTCTCCTTCCTCTTTCCCCTTCAGGCCTAGAGGAGGCAAGATGTCTTCTGTTGCAAGCCCCAGAGTGCTTCGCCAATTCTTGTTGGTCATCTGTAATTTTGCCCACAGTTTTTAACAGTTTCTTAACTAAACTCTCTTAAATTACTCATTCGAGGTTAACATCTCTTTTTAGGATACAATCTGATACACAAAATATCCAAATGTTAGTATTTGAATGAAAGTTTTCTTTTCAGATTCAATGAGATAACAGTCCTGCTTTATTGACCATGGTTAAACCATCTGAGATAGCTGAGATAATTATTTGGCTCTGGGGTTGATTTCAACAGGAATGAAGTATAGAATGGGGGTAAAAGCATGGACCCCAAAGCCCCTGACTGACACATCAAAAGCACAGGCAAAATTTTACTATTTTTATTTATATTTCACTCAATAAAAGGCTAAATGTTTTTAATGTCCATAATTATCCAGGGATAAAATAGCATCCTTTGGAGATAATGCATACGTTTTTGTTGGAAATGTTCAAGCAGAGGCCCAATGAACATCATCAAGGCTTTCTGAGGAATAGTGCCATATTTGGTAGAATTTGAACTTCATTTGTTCTCAGGTATCTTCTTGTTCTGTTTTTATTGTTTTAAGGGACTATTTGCATGTCTTTCTAGAACAGGTTACTAAAATGTCAGGAAATGCCTGTAATAATCCTAATCATGGCATGATATAAATTGAGCCTTTTGAGAATAAAAATCCAATTCTAAAGGAACACATTTGCAAATTTAGAGATAGTGTAATACCTATTTTTAGTACCCTTTTTTATTTTTTCAAAACAAGTAAGTTATAGCACACTTTATTGAAAAATAATAAAGGTCACAAGGTAGAAGATACTTGAAACTTTGCAAGTATTATGGGAGAAAAGAGAAAAGAAACTCATATTTTCGTTTCACTAGTACAAAGTCAGTAACTTCATATATCATTTTAATGTATTTATCAGATTAAAAGTAATTTAATATAATTTGTATTTTAATTATATGTAGTTCTTCTTTTCTTTAAAATATGAACTTACTTGATCTTTTATCAACTCTTAAAATTTATATGCCAAATCTAAGAAACATAGAATACAATATATGTTTTGAACAAGTATTTTTCTAACTTAATGATTTAGGAAGGAAATGTGCCTTCTCCTGCTGTCAAAACCAGCATTCTTTTTCTAGGTTTATGCAGTGAACCTATGCAAGAATCCAATATCACCTAAATCACTTGGGCATGCTGCCATCAAGTTGAAAATCGTATTTTACACAATGGTGCTTTCTTTCAAAAAACAAGAAAACAATAAATTTTTATATTATGGGGAGAGTCTTAAGAAACACTATCAATGAAAGAAGTCAGGGTCTGTTCTAGCTGCAGTTGTAAAACTTATCAGCATCTTAACCATTCCAAATGTCCAAAATCAAGAACAGGTATACAGCTTTCCTTTTGGAGACAGGTTGAAATTTCTCACTGGGTGATTCCCTTTGCTTTCATTAAATGCATCTCTGATATCTCTGGAATTGCAACCTTTTTAAACTAAAGTATCTTTGTTCATTATTTAACTCTGAGTCCCTGAAAAGACAGTCTCATGTGATATGTTCTCTGTAGGTGCTAATTTATGATTGGCGTTTTGATGGAGAGCTGTCAGATGGCCTTCTTTCTCCCCTCCTCTTCTACGTTGATTTATTGGTAGGAGGAAGCTGCAATTGCAGTGGCAACTTTTTCCATTTAGACTTCACAGATATAGTGTACACCATTTCCAATGATTAAACAGAATGCAGCTGACAGACAGGATTTCATTACTGAATCATAGAGAGGAGATGACACACTTTTTAATGGCATTATTTTTTTCTTTCTTGGATATTTAAGTCACAAGTGAGTACAATTTTGGCAGCTCCATTCTTATCCCCATTTGGACATATAAAAATCTTCCAATTTGGCACCCTAAGTGCCAAATATTGAATGGCAGCTTTAGTTTCAGAGTGATGGATGATCAAAATGAGAGGCCCATTATAAGTCAAGTGCATTCTGAGAGATATGGAAGGAAAGCTTCAAGTACTTGCTCAAAGTCTACCTGATACTTACTGGAATAAATATTGTCTTTAATGACTTTTTACAGAAGAAAATAGATCAGACATATTTTAACACACAGATAAGCAGGGTAGGATTGACAATAGATCTTATGTCAACCCCAACCCCTATTCTTCAGTCTATTTTTGTTTCTGCTTAAGTGCTTTTAGCCACTGGCAGAGCTAACAAATGTTTTGACCCAAGATGGAGAAATGCAGAATTTAGTAGTACATGTCTATGGCATTCAACTGATTTGACTCAAGTCAAGTTAATGGAATATGATCTAAGATCATGAGAATTGAATTCGACGAAAGTGATCCCTGGGTTTCCGTTGATGGCTGGAGTGTCATTGCTCAGCAGACCTATACAACGAGATTTGATATATCTAACTTTAAGGGGCTGTTCTTGAAAAACAACCTGTTATCTTTAACCAGCTGCAGCTTCCAAATGATTTTCTTAGACAGCTATTTTTCCAGATTGATTCCACAAGTAGGCCTTCTTATTTTTTATATCAAGATAGGAATAGTAAAAGGCCACTGACAAAAGTTTTAATGCAAAAATTTCAGAAATTATAATTCATCAATACAATTACACTGAACCTCCCGAAGCATCTGCTATGGGCAAATTGTCTGCTATGTACTGAAATGAAAGATAACAATTTGAACTGGATAAACAGCTTCTTTACTCAAGGAGAAAGTTAATAATGTAGTATTAAAAACAATAAGATGCATAATAAAGGTATAACCCACAAACTATATTATCCCACAGGAAAAAAAAGTGGTTTTCACATATCCACAAACCAACTCTCCCAAACTCACCCCTTTCTGTGAGGGTCAGAGAAAATTTCACAAAGAAAAGAGCCTTGGCCTAAGCCCAAAGATATAAGAACATGTAGGTTCACAAAGGTAATTTTAATTTATGTAAAGGTAACCAAGTTGCAGTGATTAACTGGAATACTTTAATAGTAATATGCATGAATATGGGTTTTTATAAGAAAAATTTGCCCACATCAGTCCATCCAGAGATGCACACAAATATTGCAGCTATTTCCTTACAAGAGCTTAGTCATATAAGAAGATAGTAAACAAAGTTTTGTCCTTTCTAGAATATCTTAAGCCAAATAATATAATCAGATTTAGTTGCAGTGGTATTTATAATTTCAAGCCTAGTTTTCAAAAAGATAAGTAAATGGCCGAACAATATTTTCAGTGAAAAATGGGATTTGGGTTCACGTTTTTAGGTCACATATAATTACAACAAAAACAAAATCTATGACTCAAAATTAACTCATATATTTTCCATATTATATGTGGTTCATAAAAAGTGAGTTATTCTGAGACATACTAGGATTCTGTCTGGGAGGGAATGAAGCCACAGACAATCACAAGCATGGCTTAGCTGTAAGGCATTTTTGGTCTTTTATTGCCCAGTTAAGCTATTGCAGCCGAGAGATACTATGTACAAAGAAGTTTAACTTAGAACCAACTTGATGGTTAGGAAGAGGTCTTTACACAAATACCCCTGTGCCTATTTTCATGTTAGCTTTGTTAGACTGAACACTTGTACAATACTGAGAACAGAACTAACCAGAGATGCTTAGCACCAGTCAGTTCACATGTAAATAGGCACTGACCCAATAAGTTTAAATGCAGAGATGATGCCTCAGCAGATAATCACATTGTATCACCCCGTAGAGCTAGGATTTAATAAATTAGTCCTATGTCAATCCTACTACTAAAAAGACTGTTTAGACTTGAAGCTGGCATTGACCTCAAATTGAGAGTAAGGAGAGCTTAAAGAAGTTGCCCAAACTCCACTCCAAGATGGAGTGGGAGGACTGGGTTGAAGATATTAAGGCACAGAACAGAATGAGGCCCAATACTTGGCTCTTAATATTAAAAAAAAACTAGATCTAAATTAAAGTCAAATGCTAAATAATTTGTGTGAAGGAGAATTAGCTTACATAGCATTTGTTTTGAAACTGCTTCCAAGACTTCCCCTCACTGGATAAAACTATTCAAATACGGATAAATGGATAAGTTTTGGAAATGAAATATTAGACCCAGATATGTATAGGAAGAATAACTTCAAAGAAGCTTTATTGGGTTCCATGCCAAAGTTAGATGAGAGAAAGATGGCTCATGGGACATTCAGGAGTCCCATTGTGAGGATAAGGTTATATCATAACAGAGGAGGCTGAGAAGCATCAGTTAGAAGAGGACTGTCAGCAGTGAACTCACCAATACGGAGTAATTATCCTCAAAGACCAGATTAATGCCAGACACTCTCTCCATCACCATGAGCCTGCATTGGGCCAAATGCCACATCCTGAGTAAATAATATGGACAGGAGAGAAATCCTGAATGGGATTGTTTTTAACTGAAATGCCCAATAAATAATGCAAATGACTGAGTTCTCCCAGAAGTTAGTATTTGACATACAAATTGAGGTTTATGAAAAAAAGTTTTATGTTTTGCATACCTTAGTTAGCATGGAATGCGTATCTCCTTTCTTGGCCTTTTGCTGGGATTCCTGACCCATACAGACTCAAAGAGAAAATGCCATTCATTACTCAGCAGCACTTCTGCCAATCAGATAAATCCAAGTTTCTGTATTTTGATTAAGGATAACTGAATCTATAAACACCCACTGGAGGTATTAAATGTTTATTTATATCCACTTATATGAATTAAACACATATTCACATCCACTTATATTCCCATGAGTATCAGGTACTACAGTTAGCATCATTTTTGTTTCAAGGGTTGATTTCACTTTTTGTCTATTTTAGAAATTATTTTCAAGGTTTTTGTTTTGCAATGATACACTTTTTCATTTCCAATTAATTCAATACTATGACTCAGCTCAACCTATCTAAGAATCTCCTGTGTGCAAGTTGTCTGATAGCATTTAATATGTGCTAGAGTTTATGCAAGGCACTAAAGATCAAAAGATAAAAGCTTTCCTCCTTAAGGGACTTCCATTCTAAAATGTGCTTCTTTCCTAATAGAAGCACTGTAAATTACAAGAGAGTCAATGGATAGAGAGGTGGGAAGAGGGAGTGATTATAAGGGCCTCTCTATTATGGAACAATAGGCAAAGGTTTACTAGGTCTTGTCTTTTCTCTGCTTCCACTAATCAAGTAACTGGCGTTCTTCCCTGGGTCTGTTGCTTTTTGAGTATTTTCTGTATTCTCGAAACAATTCAACTTGAGACATCTTCTTGAATGCCCCAGTAACTTATGAATGATGTGAGAGTAATATACATATAAGGTAGCCAAAGATTAACCAATTTATTATAAGTTAACAAATTAACTGTGGTTGAAAGAATTTTTGAATTTTTAATAAAAAAATCCATGAATTATGATACTGGCTTGATTCCTCGTAAACCAAATGTGATGGGTAGATATCTAAAGATGGCACCTGCTAGATTCCCATCCCCTAGTTATTAAGTGAGACATTCATCTAAGCACTACAGTAAATAAATATTTGCTGAGGTTATTAAAGTACCAATAGAACTGAACCTTAAGATACAAAGATTTACTTTGTAGGCCTGACCCAATCAAGTGAGCCCATTAAAAGCAAAGAGTTTTATCTGGCTGGTGGCAACAGAGGAAATCAGAGATATTTGAAGCACGAGAAGCATTCAGCCATGTAATTGTTAACTTCAAAAATGGGGGAGTCTATATGCCAATAAATGTAGCAGCTCGAGGAGTTGAGAGCTGCTCTGAGCTGACAGCTAGCAAGAAAACAAAGACCTCAGGCGACAACTGCAAAACACTGAATTCTGTCAACGATTTGAATAAGCTTAGAAGTGGATTCTCCATCAGAGCGTTACAGTTAAGACACATACCAGCAAATACCTTGATATCAGAAGCAGATTATCCACCCATATCATGCCAGGCTCTGACCTACAGAACTTAGAGTTAATAAATAGATGTTGTTTTATGCCAATAAGTTTGTGGAAATTTGTTATGCAACAGTAGAAAACTAATACATCAAGCAACTTTATTCAATTAAATTAGAAGTTCTGGAAGTCAGTTTCATCCTCTACCAATTACTAATGGAAGTAATTATAATACATGTAGGTATTTTTCTGATACTTGAATAAGTTGAAGGAAAATGCTTCTTGAACAGTAAAATCTAATGCAAAGGTTATTGTCATTATTAATAGAACATCAACAGATTATATACTATTGTATT
Source organism: Macaca mulatta (assembly GCF_049350105.2). Taxonomy (NCBI): domain Eukaryota; kingdom Metazoa; phylum Chordata; class Mammalia; order Primates; family Cercopithecidae; genus Macaca; species Macaca mulatta. Next base: position 167,807,318 of record NC_133406.1, on the reverse strand, counting down.
TATAATCCAGTTTTGGATAAGCCTGCTGCTAATTTTCCCACCGCATAGTCCTATATTCCATTCTATCCTTGTTCTGGGGTCTTTAATGCAATCCTGTAAAATTCCCATATGTCTCCTGTAGCCTTCCAATTAGAGTTTCTATTTCTTTAAGTTCATAACAAGTATGTATGTTAAACATTTTAATATCCTTTCTGTTTCCTTTAAAAAAATTGCATCGCATTTTTCTCCATCTATATTTCTACTCATGTAGTTAACCACACAGTCTTGGTAACAGACATCTTTAACAGACGGATTCAGCTTATTCAGCCATAAATAAATCAATTTACCCCTGAGAATTTCCATATTTCTGCCATGAAATGGGGCCGGTTCCCCTTATATCTCCACTTAGAAACCGACCATGCTCACAGCTGATTTGTAGAGCTTTCCCCCACGATTGGACATTCAAACTCTTCAAGAGTCTCTGGATGAGAGAGGGATGTCGATTATCTGTTATAGGAAATACTATACTTGAATGTAATTGGAATATTGGGTCTCTTGCCTTTGTGTAAAAAGTCCAACATTTGGTAACCTTAGAATTGTTATTATTCTGGCATTATTATATAAATATTATATTACACTTTTTCCTCACAAAACAGCATATGAGTTGTATTATTGGAAATATTTACTCAATCTGTCTTAGTATAAAATTGGAAAACTGGGAAGTTGTAGACATATGGATACAACTATGTTCATATTGAGCCAAAAGTGTTGATCTTGCTTCTTGAAATGAAATGAAACTATTCTCTATGAGGATCCCATTCAGGATAGCTACTTGACTTTACTCATGTTTAACAAATGTTTTTATTAGTATCCGTTATTTCTAACAGACTAATTTCCCTTAATCCAAAAAAATTATTTGAAATCATGTTTCTGAATTTATATCCCAAATATGAATAATATATCCATTTATAAATTATGCACCAGAAATATCCTCTAGAGAATGAGAAAAAATGTTGGACCTTTTGTAATTCTCTGCTTAAATAAAGCTTGCATCTGTAACATTAAATTGTTTCTAAGTGAGAACAAAAATAACTGAGTGCTTTTAGAATGTTAAATTTTAGGCAAAATATTCATATCTATTCCCAAAAGTACCTCTATATTTTCAGAAGCTTTGTCTGAGGAGATGGAGACCTATTTTCAAAAACTCTGTGACCCATAGGGCTGTTAGTTCTTTCAAAGATTGTAAAGTTATACCACAAAGAAGCAGAAACATATCAAGAATGCATAGACAGCTGCCTTGCACTATTTGCCAATTACTGTGTCTGAGATTGCAGTCTGGCCTTCATGTACAGCTATGCTGTGCTTGATATTATCTTTGATAGTGTGACAGTTTTGAAAAAGTTGGCTTAATAGTCAATTAAATTTCCAACTGTGAAAACTCATTGATTTGACTAACTTATATTATACCATCCAGCTTATTCCCTGATTTATTTCAGTTTCTCATTGATTAACAATCATTAATTCCATATATTATTAAATTCCCTCTTGCCGCAGACTCAATTTTCAAATTTGGAGGAGTCTAACTAACCCACAAAACCTAGGACTCAGGATCCTATCAGTTGATATTTAATGGTAGTACATGATTATGATGTGAAAAATGTGAAAAAAAGAGAAAGTAGTAGAAACAGTCCTCTTTTAACATTTAGGTAGTTCAGTGGAGAAAAGGATATAGTAACCATTTCTTGAACATTGTAACACAGTATGTCTTTTGTGTGACTGAAACTCCATAGTGATTTGTACTTTTTAGGATTATTTTTACTAGTTGCTTCTATCTTGTGGTTTTTTGTTGCTGTTTATACAGATGAAGCAAAGCATATGCAAATATATTCAAAATATCAATTGCTGATGACCCTGAAATTATGAAAGGCAATGCTACATTTGATTTTTCAAATATTTCAGCTGCACTGACTGCTGGGGATGAATGCAGGAGAAATATTAGCTCAAAAGTTCTCCAATTACTGTCCATATTTCCTACTATTTAAAATGTAAATGGTAGATTAATTACATCTATTATAAGAGAGAAGAAGGGTGTCTGTTATCTCTTTGTGTTGTCCCTTCATAGCTGAGTGGCTGCTTACATTTTATTTTGAAAGAAGGAAGCACTTTCCACACCACAGAATATTTCTCTGATAAAGGGAAATCACATATAATAAAACATCAAGAAGCACTCCCTTTGACCATGGCTGATACCACGTAGAATATATCAACCGTAGGTGATTTCATAGACTGCATTTCATTTCACTTGTTTGTTAAAAGTTCGTTGTCTGTCAGGTAAAGTACAAATTCTCTTTATGACATTAAAGGTCTAGTCACAAGATAGTCCAACCTATCATAGTTCTTTTTCCAGGATTTTATCAGCCACTTACTCCCTTCTCTGACCCATCATTTTCTTGCTATCCACCAAAAGCCTCATTTACTCTGCACCCCATCCCCCATGCCTTTGTTGATAGTGTTCTTTTTATCTGTAGAGTCTTTTCTACCTGTCATTCCCTGTTTCTTCATGTAATGATCTTAAATCACTATTTCAAGATCAATTTAAATGCCACTACTTATCTGAAGCCTTATTTAATTTCTCAAGGCAGAATTTCTTCGGTGACCACATCTTTTCTACAGACATCCATCATGATAGTGATTTTGCATTATATACAGTTGCCCATTTTTTTTCTGGCTGATTCATTAGATTAGAGTATCCGTTAGGCCAAAGACTATGTTTTATTTTTCTTTTGTACTTATCAATATTGGTTAGTGTTCAAATAAATCCATTCTAACAACAAGACAGGAGACCTATAGGTACAATTGAATGAATACGATAGGAGTTTATTTGTCTCACAAAAACATAGTTCAGCTGGCCAGGAGGCTGTCCTCTGTAAAGTCATTAAAGGACTCAGGATTTTCCCACTGGATTTTCTCAGGGAATGGTGGCCCCATCTTCACTACTATCTGCAGAATGGAAAAAGAGGCAGTGCTGGGAAAATAGATTTAGTTTTAAAGAGATGACCAAGAAGTTGTACACAATTTGGACACAATATTTATGCTTACATCTGTTGGTTTAAATTCAATCTCAGGGCAGTACTTACTTAAATACCTAGCTGCAAAACAGTCTAGGAAATGTCTCTATCTTGGGTGGTCAGATGCCAAACACAATTTTAATGGCGGCAGGAACAGGGAAAGGGGTGCTGTATTTCACTCCTAAAAAGAAAATAAGGATAATGGATATAGGGAAATGATTAACAGTGTCTCCCATTGTACATATATAGAAAATTTGGAACAGATCAAGGGGCTAATGAACAGCATTGAATGAGGGAATCAATGAAATGTATATAGAAATTGGCACAAAAAGGAAATCATATTTTCTAGGTATTTAGAGAACTGTTAACACAGGAGCAGACTGCAGTTCTATTGCTTAGAGTTTTCAGTATTTTAGTTGAACACAATTATTATTATGATCCATTACACTGGGACTCATGTTTATCACCAAAACCTAATTGGTGCACAATAAGATCTCTCAAAACCAAAAGTGTTAGTAAAAGTAATTGTATCTGGTTTTAAAATTATGTAACACTTCATAGCATTGTAGGCATTTTGTGGTTGGCATTTTGAATGCCATTGTAATTAACTTCAGTGGAAACTTAGAAACTGAGAATTTCATAGACAAATTGAAGGTAAGCAACACTGCAAAAATTTAGAGCTTTCTGAACATGAACTAATAAGCAAATAATTTAGTTCCTTCTGATAATAAAGCAGTAGTGTATAATATTAATTACGCATTAATTGTACTTTTTGGTTATAATTACCTAAGCATTTATAAACCTACTGTAGTTTATAATAGAAATAGCAAGATTTTTATCATCATTTGATAATCCTTTAAAATATTTCACTTTTCTGTTTTAATAGGACTGAATGGGTAAATATGGTTAATTAATAACATTTATTCCTGAAATGATTTTTTAATTAAATAAGAATCAAAACACAAATTTACCTATGATTTAGAATACCTGTAAACACTAGATGGAGCTCTATTACTAATGCCAATACTAATACTAATGTATAACATATGTGCGTGTGTGCATGGGTGTGTGTGCACACACACACATAGGAAGGAAGCTACCTTACAATTTTTTTTTTTTTTTTTTTTTTTTTTTACGGAGTCTTGCTCTGTCCCCCAGGCTGGAATGCAGTGGTTCAATCTCGGCTCACTGCAACCTTGGTCTCCCAGGTTCAAGTGATTCTCCGGCCTCAGCCTCCTGAGTAGCTGGGGCTACAGGCGTATGCCACCACAGCTGGCTAATATTTTTTGTATTTTTGGTAAAGACTGGATATCATCATGTTGGCCAGGATGGCCTCGATCTCCTGACCTCATGATCCAGTTGCCTCGGCCTCCCAAAGTGCTGGGATTACAGGCATGAGCCACCGCGCTCAGACTCTACAGATACTTTTAAAGTCAAAATGCAAATATAGAATCTTGGTATTAAGCAGCATTGTCATCTAAGCACCATTTCTTGTTATGATTACATTAACAACTATCTAAAGCTATTTTTTCTAACCACTCCCACCTGCTTCAACCTCATGATTGCTTATGTGTCACAACACAAGAATATACAAGTAAGAAAAATTAACTTTTCTTCAAATCCCTGATTTTGTTGTTCAAATGACCTGTGTACTTTTATGACAGAGCAGGGGAATTTAAGATGACCTAAAACACCATGGTACATTTGACCCTTGAACAACACAGGTCTGGACTACATGCATCCACTTATGAGTGGATATTTTTTTTTCAGTAAATATATTGGAAACTTGTTTTGGAGATTTGTAACAACTTGAAAAAAATTACAGATGAATTGTGTAGCCTAGAAATACTGAAAAAAATAGTTATGTCATGAATGCATAAAACATGTGTAGATACTAGTCTGTAATATTATTTACCATCATTAAATATACATAAATCTATTATAGTTAAAATTTATAAAAACTTATGCACACAAACACTTACAGACCATACATGGTGCTATTTCAGTCCAAAGAAATATAAAGATGCACTGTTAAATCATAACTGCATAAAATTAGCTTTAATACATGCTATACTATTGTACTAACTTTGTAGCCACCTTCTGTTGCTATTGTGGTGAGTTCAAGTGTTGAATCTGGTTAAAACATTTTGTGAAGGTAATTCTCTTCATGTTTATAGTTCCTCTCTTAAGTAAAATGCGCATCACAGTAAAAGTGATCCCTCAGGGTTCTCACATATTTTTTATAGTGTTTAGTGCAATATGGTAAACTGCCAACAACAGGATGAGACCCATATGAAATGCCAGTCATGATGCTGGATGTATCCCCAAGAAACAGAGATAAATCATGACATTACAAGAAAAAACTGAATTCCTTGACATGTACCATAAAGTGAGGTCTGAAGCTGAGGTTTTTCACTGTTTCAGGTTAAAACATACCAAGCCTAAATCAAAAAAGACCCTGCATTGCCAAGACAATCCTAAGCCAAAAGAACAAAGCTGGAGGCATCATGCTACCTGACTTCAAACTATACTACAAGGCTGCAGTAACCAACACAGTATGGTACTGGTACCAAAACAGAGATATAGACCAATGGAACAGAACAGAGCCCTCAGAAATAATATCACACATCTACAGCCATCTGATCTTTGACAAACCTGAGAAAAACAAGAAATGGGGAAAGGATTCCCTATTTAATAAATAGTGCTTGGAAAATTGGCTAGCCATAAGTAGAAAGCTGAAACTGGAGCCTTTCCTTACTCCTTATATGAAAATTAATTCAAGATGGATTAGAGACTTAAATATTAGACCTAAAACCATAAAATCTCTAGAATAAAACCTAGGTAATATCATTCAGGACATAGGCATGGGCAAGGATTTCATGTCTAAAACACCAAAAGCAACGGCAACAAAAGCCAAAATTGACAAATGGGATCTAATTAAACTAAAGAGCTTCTGCACAGCAAAAGAAACTACCATTAGAGTAAACAGGCAACCTACAGAATGGGAGAAAATTTTTGCAATCTACTCATCTTTATAGGTTCTGCATAGGACTAATATGCAGAACCTATAAAGAACTCAATCAAATTTACAAGAAGAAAACAAACAACCCCATCAAAAAGTGAGCAAAGGATATGAGCAGACACTTCTCAAAAGAAGACATTCATACAGCCAACAGACACATGAAAAAATGCTCATCATCACTTGCTATCAGAGAAATGCAAATCAAAACTACAATGAGATAACATCTCACACCAGTTAGGATAGCAATCATTAAAAAATTAGGAAACAACAGGTGCTGGAGAGGATGTGGAGAAATAGGAACACTTCTACACTGTTGGTGGGACTGTAAATTAGTTCAATCATTGTGGAAAACAGTGTGGCGTTTCCTCGAGGATCTAGAACTAGAAATACCATTTGACCCAGCCATCCCATTACTGGGGATATACCCAAAGGATTACAAATCATGCTACTATAAAGACACATGCACACGTATGTTTATTGCAGCACTATTAACAATAGCAAAGACTTGGAATCAACCCAAATGTCCATCAGTGACAGACTGGATTAAGAAAATGTGGCACATACATACCATGGAATACTATGCAGCCATAAAAAAGGATGAGTTCATATCCTTTGTAGGGACATGGATGCAGCTGGAGACCATCATTCTCAGCAAACTATTGCAAGAACAGAAAACCAAATACTGCATGTTCTTACTCATAGGTGGGAATTGAACAATGAGATCACTTGGACACAGGAAGGGGTGCATCACACACCGGGTTGTATTGTGGGGAGGGGGTAGGGAGAACCGATAGCATTAGGAGATATACCTAATGTAAAGACGAGTTAATGGGTGCAGCACACCAACATGGCACATGTATACATATGTAACAAACCTGCACTTTTTGCACATGTACCCTAGAACTTAAAGTATAATAAAAAAAGAAAAAAAAAAAAGAAAATTTGTGAAACCATCATCGTAGCTTCTGCCAGCAGGCATGATAACCTTGCACTTTTTGCCAAATGCCTTTCATCTCATAGTGGAAAATACAGCTTTCACATGAGGGCAAAATTGCTATAAGAAAGGCATACCTAACAATGCTAATATATTTGAAAAAAAGCAAAGTCATTATATGACAACTGAAAGCAAAACAACCATGAAATATCTAATGCTAGAGAATTTAATGGCAGTAAAGGATGATTTGATAATTTTAGAAAGAGGTTAGGTTAAAAAAATTTAAGAATACAGAAGAGGCTTCTGCAGGCCAAAAGTATGAAAACAATTTCTCACATACCATAAAGAAAATCATCAAGGAGAAAGGATATCTGTGTAAAAAGTTTTTTAACCAAGACAAATGTGCACTATTCTGGAAAAATATGTTATGAATGATATTTATTAGTAAGAAATTGAAGCAAGCACCAGAATTTTAGGCAGGAAGAGATAGGCTAACTCTACTGTTTTTTGCAAATGAAATTGGGTTTATAATCAGGATTGGTCTTATCTATAAAGCTGTAAAACTTGGAGCTTTGAAGGGAAAAGACAAACACCAGCTGCTAGTTTTTCAGTTGTGCAAAAGGATATCGGGACAATGAAAATTATTTTTCTGGGTTGATTCAAATGATGCTTTGTCCCTGAGGTCAAGAAGAAGCTTACTAGTAAGGAACTGGCTTTTAAAGTCCTTTTGATATTGGACAATGACCCTGTAACCCAGAATCTCATGAGTTCAAAATGGTCTACTTGCTCCAAAACACTATGTCTCTAATTTGTTCAGGGTCTTGAGACCTGATCATAAAGACCTTTAAGGCTTATTGCACACAACCTTAATTGAAAGAATTGTCAATGTTATGGAAGAGAACCCCAAAAGAGAGAGTACCATGAAAGTCTGGCGGAATTACACCATGGATGTCATTGATGTTACAAAAAATGCTGTGAAAGGCATTAAACTCCAAATAATAAATTCCTGCTGGAGAAAATTGTGTCCAGAAGTTGTACATGACTTCATAAGATTTATGGCAAATCCAATAAGGAAAATCATGAAAGAGATTGTGGATATGGCAAAAAGGGGGGCAAGTGAAGCATTTTGAGATATGGATCTTGAAAAAATTCAAGACCTAACAGACACCACAGCAGAGCAATTAACAAAAGTTGATTTGATGGAGATGAGTCCTTCCGAACCAGTGTCAGATGATGAAGAAAGAGCTGTAGAAGAAATAGTGCTGGAAAACAGATTGATATTAGATAATTTGCCAGAAGGATTCTGATAATTCAAAATTACTCTTGATTTTTTTTATTATAATGTGGACCCTTTTATGATGTGGGCACTGAAACTAAAGCAAATGATGGAATTAAGGATTGGTATTTTAAATAAATTTAAAAGAAGATAATTAGACATATTTTAAAGGAAAATTACACCAAGTTTCTCTGCCTCTCCTTTCACTCCCTCCATCTTTTCTGCCTCTGTCACCCCTGAGGCAGCAAGAACAATACCTCCACTTCCTCCTCCTCTTCTGTTTACTCATGCTAAGATGATGAGGATGTATATATATATATATATTCCCTCACTTATGATTTTCTTAATAATATTTTCTTTTCTCTAGCTTACTTTATTGTACGAATACAGGGTATAATACATATTAAGTAGTCTTTAATCAGTCATACATGGTATCAGTAAGGTTTCTGGTTAATAGTAGGCTATTAGTAGCTACGGTTTTTGAAAGTTAAAAGTTAGAAGTGGATTTTTTTTACTGCAAATGGGGTTGGCACTCTTAACTCTTGCATTGCTCAGGAATCAACTGTGCATACAAAGTAAATATTTTGATTTATATACAAAGATGTCAATTAAATAGGCAAAATACTTATATATTTTGTCACCCAAGATACAGTTTAAAACTAACCAGTGAACTCCAATATTAAACAACAAAAAATTCCAGAATGAAAAGTTAATGCCCCGAGTCCCTCCACCCTTACCCCATGGTATAATAATTAACATTAAAATTTTTTAGCATAACATAAAAAATTATTTGAATGATCCTGAACAAAATGTATTTTCTCTGATGTTTTCCTTTGTTATTTCCTCTAGGTATGCCTCATCTACCTTATCAAGTCGAAGAACTGTGGGACAATTTTGGTTGTGGATTGTACTGTGTATTGACTATCCAAATAAATAAGACGTTTCCTTGGGTTGTCATCCTATATCCAATTTTCTCTTTCTGTGTTTGTGTTTATCAGGGTTCTCCAGAGAGACAGAACCAACATAAAGGATAAATTAAATAGACAGATAGCTAGCTAGATAGCTAGCTAGCTAGATAGATAGATGACATGAGACTTATTAGGTGAATTGGCTCACATAGTTATGGAGGTTGAGAAGTCCCATGATAGGCTGTCAGCAAGCAGAAGAACCTGGAACCCAGCAGCATGGCTGATCAAGTCTGAAAGTTTCAGGATCAGCTAAAACGAATTTGCCTTTCTCCTGAGTTTTTATTCTCTCCATGCCCTCCCATATTAAAGAGTAGAACTTGCGCATTCAGTCCACCAACTCACACACCAATCTTCTGCTGAAGCACCCTCACGAACACATCCATAAATAAAGCTTTACCAACTCTCTAGGTATCACTTAATTTAGTCAAATTCAGATAAGAATAAACTTCATGAGGAGTAGTTCTAAAAAAATGATTGTTACTTAAAGTATAAAAGAAATAAAGGAAAATATGAGAAATGCGTATTTGACAGATTTTGGGTGTGTATGCGATTTTTAACAAAGTTTTATAATAACATAACATGATATTTTTCAATTCTTGTTTGACGATATGATTATAAAGAAAATTGTTCTTAAAAATGAGTGTTAATAGTTCTGGTAAACAAAGCAACAACAAGAACAAACTATAAGATCAAGGAAAGGATGAAAATCATTATTATAGTATATTTAGAAAAATGTAAAAATAAATTCATTCTATAAAATCATAGAAAATACAGAACATCAATAGCTTTATTATTAAGAAAAAAACAAAAAATAGTAACTCATCCTTCAAATTCAAAAAAGTCAGAAAAAGATGTTCTACACTGCTATCCTTTAGGAAAATGCAAATTAAAACCACAGTAAGATACTGCTGTACACCTACAAGAATGGCTAAAATGAAAAACACTGATGACACCAAATGCTGGGCAAGGAAGCAGAAAAACTGGATTTCTCATACATTGCTGATGTGAGTGTAAAATGGTACAACCACTGTGAAAAACAGTTCAGCAGTTTCTTTAGAACTAAACGTAAAATTGTATAGAACCCAGCAATTGCACTCCCGGACATTTACCTAGAGGTATGCAAACTTATTTTCACATGAAAACCTGTGCACGAATGTTTATATAGCTGTGTTTTAATCATGATAGCCAAAAACTGTCAACAACCTAGATGTCCTTCACCAAGTGAGTGTCTAAACAAATCATGGTACACCCATATCAAGAAATACTACTTGGTGATTAAAAAAAGAATAAACTTATAAACACAGCAGCCTGAATGAATCTCCAGGATAGTATCTTGAGAGAAAAAAAAAAAAAAGCCAATCTCCAAAAGTTATATACTGTATGGTTCCATTTATGTAATATTCTTGAATTGACAAAATAACAGAAATGGAAGATTAGTGGTTGTCAGGGGTTTAGGGTTACGAAGTTGTGGGGGAATAGAGGCAGCTATATAAGAACACAGTGAAGCTTCCTTGTGGGGAGGAAATGTACCTCGACTGTATCAATGTCAATATCCTGGTTGTGATATTGTCCTACAAATTTGAAAGATGTTACCACTAGAAGAAAACTGGGTAAAGGGCATGCAATATCTCTCTGTATTATTTATTACAACTGCATGTGAACCAACAGTTATCTAAATATTTAAAAATTCAATTAAAATGAAGAAAAATCAAAACCCGACTGATCTAAGGAAAGCAACATTCATCAAATATGAGGGTAGTGATAGATTTGAAAACATAAAAATAAAACAAAGAATCCAGGTTCTGTTTTATACACACACACACACACACACACAGAGAGAGATAGAGAGAGAGAGAGAGAGAGAGAGAGAGAGAGAGAGAGAGAGATAACAAAGCCCTATGCATCAAATTGAAAAGAAAAAATATAGAATAAAAATAAAGTAAAAAATAGTGGCTGTAATTGCTCAGTCTGAGTTGGTGCGACAAGTCAGTTGTTAACTCTGGGCTCCCACCCTCTCCCATCAGGAGAGGCTGCTTTCAAAATTAACCTACTTTTGCATCAGTGGCTGCTATATCACAGATCCTAGAAGATTGCCTGATTTATGATACATTTATATGTTAATGGGCCTACAAACTAATCTATTGAATGTTTATTATTTGGTTGGAAGGTACTAAGATACACACTTTACTTACACACTTTCATATAATTTTCTCAACAACTACATTCATCTGTTGATGTTATTAACATCAACCTCATTTTCCTATTAAAAGAAACTGAGAGTGGAAAAGATTAACGAATGTCATGAATGCCCAAGGTCAAAAGACTAGTATATGATTTGTAGCTAAGATAATCTGACTGCTAAATCTACCTCCTCTAGAATATCTTATTTATATGGAATACCTTCACACAACTTTCAACTAAGATGGGCATGTAAGAGACAGAAAGAGGGAGAACATCTGCTTTTATATATTTGTAGAGATTTAGGAAAGCTTTTGGTATAAATTTAATAATATGTCAATTTTACTATAATTAATTCTCTTTTTAATATTATATTCATGTCAATCATATCCTCCTGTATGCAAAAATCACTATTATTAATTTGTGGAGATATTTCAAGAGCATTGAAGGTAGAGAGCAGTATGAGGTATTGTTGTTATTCTAATATTTATTATTTAGAATGTTCTCATATTTTGAAGATAAGTTCCAGTCATTAATTATTCCCTGTCATGTTGCCTTGGTTACAATTACTCATAGTAACTGAAGCTGTTGGATGTTGCAAGCTGCAAATGAAGAGTATTGGGTCAGATTACCACTGAGTTACATAAAATGAAAATCTAGTCATCTTCCTGTTTAAAGCTTTCTAAATTCTCCTAAAATATCTTATTAGAAACATATTGCATAAGTAAAATATATATTTGAGTAATTTCCTTATTAAAAATTTCAGTTCAAAATGGTGCCATGTATTCTATGCTAGAGTATCTTGCCTTTTATAAATTCAGCCTCTTATTTAAATACTTTACACGGTACATGTGTTTAAAATGAGTTTCAATTAGTGTATAATTGCTTAGTAAGTAAGTATTCAGAAAACAGAGTATAAGAAGCAAATATACCACATCATTCCACCATACATAACCTGGATATGCAATGCTAGCAAATTATACCTAGCTTGGAGAATAAGTTTCGTTTTGTATTTTCTCCCTCAAGGATGTGGGCTACAAACCATTTTAAAATCCCTAATGTCTATTGAAAAATTATGCATGTATGCCCAGAGGAAATGTAATTAAAGAAAAAAAAAAACTATGAAAACACTGTTCATTTTTATATATGTTGAGAAACTTTAACTTTTGTTATTTTTTTTCCTCTTAAGTCCTCTTATCCAAAGAAATGCAAAACAGTTGGTTTACACGTGTTAGTTAGATCTGTCTCCAATCACCAGCATTATAAGGAGCATTATAAAACAATGTTCTATCCCCATTGTTTTCATGAAATTATTTTTACTCTATAGCTAGAATACTTTTTTGTGTTTGTGCCACTGCTCACCTCTCATTTAGTAATGATAGTACCACATAATCTACCTCATAAATTTGTTATAAAAATGAAATAATCGTGAAAACTATTTTACACAAAATTTTAATTGTTTCTCAGTAGGAATTCATAGTACACATACACTATAAGAATATAATCTGAAAACATGCTTCAGAAAATTTTAGATATCAGGATAGAAAGATTTAATATCATAAGAGCTCAATCAAGGCTGCTGGATAAAAATTGTGGAAAAGATATTTGAATTGAAAATCCTATTATGTGGATACCCAATTGTACAGCCATATGGAAATGGAGGGGCATCATTTCCACATCTTATTTTAGAGGTGAGCCTCTGGGTACTTGAACAGAGAACTGACTTGTAGCAGAATGCTGACCAGGCTTTGTTTTGTTCTGAGTCTGATCAGTGGTTTGTGAAAAGATTATTGTCCAAAGTCCATCCAACATGTTTCTTGTGAACCCTAACCAAAAACATACATTCACTGATAAAAAAGTCCACTTATTCAAAGTCAAGAGTCATGGTAAAATTATCAAAAAATGCCAGCAAATGGACTATGGAAGATTATGGTACAATATGTGCATCCTTAGATTTGAGGGCAAGGAAGGGAGTTGTTGACTGTCTTTACCTCATGTAGAAGCTCTGACAATGGAAACTAGTTTTGAAATTTTGCTAAAGGTAGTAAGATTTCAGCACTTTGCATCTGGGTATGCCATTAGAGTTGCTATCTCAATCATGCACACTACATGCTGTAGTATTCTGTCTTAGTCTGTTTTCTGTTACTATAAAAGAATACCACAGACTGGATAACTTATAAGTAAATTTACTTGGCTCATGATTTGGGAGACCGGGAAGTCCAAGAACATGGCACCAGCATCTGGTGAAAGTCTTCTTACTGCATCTTAACATGGCAAAAGGATATCACATGGTAAGAGGAAAAAGTGTGTTTGTCACCTCAGGTCTCTTCTTCTTTTTATAAAGCCCCAAGTCGCATTATGAGTGCCCCATCCCAATGACCTTATCTAATTCTAATTACCTCTCAAAGGCTGAAATTCCAATCAACATATTAATGTAGGGATTAAGTTTCCAGCACATAAAATTTGGGAGTCACATTCAAACCATAACATTCCACTCTTGACCCCCCAAATTAATCTCCTTCTCGTGTGCAAAATACATTAATCCATCCCAACAGCCCCAGTCTTAACTCAATCCAGCAGCAGCTCAAAGTCCAAAGTACAGAGTTTCATCTAAATCAGTTATGGGTGTGCTTAAGGCATGATTAATCCTGAGGAAAATTTTCTTCAGCTATCAACCTGTGAAATCAAAACAAGTTACATACTTTACAAAATACAATGATGCGGCAGGCATAGGATAGACATTTCCATTTCAAAAGAGGGAAGGAGGCTAGAAGAAAGGGGTAACTGATCCCAGGTAAGATCAAAACGAAACAGGGAGCACACATTAAGTTGAAAAACTAAAGAATAATCTTCGCTCTATGTGCCACCTCTCAGATACACGGAGGTGAAAGTTGTGTTCCCAAGTCCTTGGGCAGCCTGACACATGGCTTTACTCAGCTCAACCCACACTTCAGTTCTCCCAGTCTGGCACTGCACACTGGTAGCTCTGCAGTTCTGAGGTCCCAATAGTGGTCCACTAGGCATGGTCTGGTGGGCCTAGTGGTAGCTCTGACCCCACATTTATTTTTTGTTTACATTTTTTATTTCAATAGCTTTGGGGGTACAAGTGGATTTTTTGACATGGATAAATTACACAGTGTTGAATTTTGAGGTTTTACTGCACCTGTCACCCAAGTAATGTACATTATACCTAATGTGTAATTTTTTGTCCCTAACCTCCCTGCCACTCTCCTTCTTCTGAGTCTTTAATGTCCATTATATCACTCTGTATGCCTTTGCATATTCATAACTTAGCTCCCACTTATAAGACATCATTTCATTCCTTTTAATGGGTGAATAGTAGTCCATGGTGTGTGTGTATATATAAATATATATATATAAATATATATACACACACATACACATATATACACATACACACACACACACATATATATATAGAGTACATTTTTAAATCAACTTTAGTTGATGGCCACATATGTTGGTTCCACATTGTTGTAGTTGTGAATTGTGCTGCTATAAACATATGTGTACCAGTGTCTTACTCATATAACAACTTCTTTTATTTTGGGTAGACACCCAGTAGTGGGATTGCTAGATTGAATGGTAGATTTACTTTTAGTTCTTTAAGGAATCTCCATAATGTTTTCCATAGAGGTAGTACTAACTCATATTCATACAAGAAGTGAAAAAGTGTTCCTTTTCCTCCATATCCACACCCATGTCTATTGTTTGCCAGTTTTTTAATAATGGCCATTCTTGCAGAAGTAAGGTGATCTCATTGTGGTTTTAATTTGCATTTCACTGATGATTAGTGATGTTGAGCATTTTTTCATATGTGTCTTGGTCATTTTATTGTACATCTTTTTTCGAGAAATGTTTATTTTTGTCATTTGCTCACTTTTTGATGGGATTATTTGTTTTTGTCCTACTGATTTGTTTGAATTCCTTGTATTTTCTGGATAGTAGTTCTTTGTTGGCTTTGTAATTTGGAAAAATATTTTCTCCCATTCTGTGGGTTGTCTATTTACTCTGCTGCTTTTATTTCTTTTGCTGTGCAGAAGCTTTTTAGTTTAATTAGGTCCCATTTATTTATTTTTGTTTTTGTTGCATTTGCTTTTGGTGACTATTGGGGGAACCTGCCCCTGATAGTTAACGTGGGTTCTTTCCTATTTCATTAAGCATCGGCTGGTCTGAGAAACAAAGGGAAAGAATAAAAAAGAGAGAAATTTTAAAGCTGGGTGTCTGGGGGAGACATCATATGTCGGCAGGTTCCGTGATGCCCCTGAGCCGTAAAACCAGCAAATTTTTATTAGCGATTTTCAAAAGCAGGAGGGAGTGTATGAATAGGGTGTGGGTCACAGAGATCACATGCTTCACAAGGTAATAAAATATCACAAAGCAAATGGAGGCAGGGCGAGATCACGGGACCACAGGACGGGGTGAAATTAAAATTGCTAGTGAAGTTTCGGGCATGCATTGTCATTGATAAAATCTTATCAGGAGACAGGGTTTGAGAACAGACAACCAGTCTGACCAAAATTTATTAGGCAGGAATTTCCTCATCCTAATAAGCCTGGGAGCGCTGCAGGAGACCGGGGCTTATTTCATCCATTTGTCTTCAACTGTAAAAGACAGTCATCCCCAAAGCGGCCATTTTAGAGGCCTATCCTCAGGGGTGCATTCTCTTTCTCAGGGATGTTCCTTGCTGAGAAAAAGAATTCAGTGATATTTCTCCTATTTGCTTTTAAAAGAAGATAAATATGACTCTGTTCCACCCGGCTCACCAATAGTCAGAGTTTAAGGTATCTCCCTTGTTCCCTGAACATTGCTGTTATCCTGTTCTTTTTACAAGGTGCCCAGATTTCATATTGTTCAAACACACATGCTCTACAAACAATTTGTGGATTCCCAACAGCATAGTGCCAGCAATTAGTGATGACCTCCTCACCACATCATAACATAGCAGGGGGCATCGCATGGTGAGAGGGCAAGAACATGCCTGTCAGCTCAGATCTCTCTTTCTCTTCTGATGAAGCCCCACTCTAATGATCTTATTGAATCCTATTTACCCCCTGACGATCCTACCTCCAATCAGCATATGAATTTGGGGATTAAGTGTCCAGCACATGAAATTTGGAGGGCATATTCAAATCATAGCACAGTTCTTTGTGCTTATCTGCACTCATTTCTAAGCTAAAGGATTTTCTGGAATCAGGACCAAAATAGTCTCAACCACCTATTATTGTAATGTACTCAGAGATTGTACCACAAGTTTTTCTGATTCCACCCATTCTTCTTCCTATTTTCCAAACCATCTCCTTTTCATTTCACAAAAGACCCTTACCAACTGGTCTGGGAAACTCAGCCCCCATTGGATCCAAATATTCAGTAGGAAAGGATATAATGACTTTGGGGTTAGTTTTGAAGTGTTTCTTTCCAAGACTTAAATAAGTTTTAGACTCTCAAGGAAATGGCTACTCCCTTGCTCATCTCTCCGTGTGGTGGTGGGAAGAAACAGTTTTTGTTACATGTGTTTTGTATTCTGTACTGTATCATCTATTTTTTTTTTTTTTTTTTTTGACAGAGTTTCACTCTTGTTGCCTGTGCTGGAGTGCAATGACTTGATCTTGGCTCACTGCAACCTCCGCCTCCTGGGTTCAAGTGAGTCTACTGCCTCAACACCCTGAGTAGCTGGGATTACAGGCATGTGCCACTATGCCCCAATTTTTTGTATTTTCAGTAAAGACGGCTTTGACCATCTTGGTCAGGCTGGTCTTGAACTCCTGATCTCAGGTGATCTGCCTGCCTCAGCCTCCCAAAGTTCTGACATTACAGGCATGAACCCCTGTGCCCAGCCATCATCTATTTTTTATAACATTTCTACAAGAGAGATATTTCCTATTGCTTATGTTGCATAAGTAAAACGAAACTCAGAGAAATTTAATTATTTGCCTCAAATTGCACAAACAAGACTTGACTATAGATGTTATAATGGCAAATCAACGAGAATTTCTATGGCATACATGTATTTTTTTATTCTAAAAATGATAACTGAAAATAACGAAAGCAAAAACTACCTGTAAGATAACAATAAAATTTTTATTCCAAATTATATTTAAACTATGTTTAACACTCTCACTGAACACTGTAGATTTGATGAAGTGCTTTACAATATTGTACTATCAGTTTTTTATATTATTCTCCCTGAGTGAAACCTTTGTTTCACATCATTGTCCCCCTTTAAACAGTATATGTGACTTAGCAAGACCATTTTTAAAAAAATCTTTATTCCTAAAATGTATTTAAAAAAAGTTTATCTCCTTCCTTTCTCATCCTAAGAACATTTAAAATAAATTAATTTTCTTTAATTTGCTTCAAAGAGCAAAGTTTTTTGAGACAGAGTCTCGCTCTGTCGCCCAGGCTGGAGCGCAGTGGCGCTATCTCAGCTCACTGCAAGCTCCGCCTCCCGGGTTCCCGCCATTCTCTCGCCTCAGCCTCCGAATAGCTGGCACCACAGGCGCCCGTCACCACGCCCAGCTAGTTTTTTGTATTTTTTAGTAGAGACGGGGTTTCACCGTGTTAGCCAGGATGATCTCGATCTCCTGACCTCGTGATCCACCCGCCTCGGCCTCCCAAAGTGCTTGAGCCGCTGCGCCCGGCCAGAACAAAGGGTCTTTATGATAAGATCAGATTAACTTTCATTGAATCTCTATTTCTAACCAGGTATCCAGAGATTTAAAGGAAATAGAGATAAAACAAAGAAGTCCTAAAATTTCTGTCTAGTAGGGGGAATGTTCTCTATAGTAATAGATTTTTTCATATTCTTGTAAATAGAATTGGAGAAAAAAAGTGTAAATATAGAGCATTTCATTTGAGTATTAATAGATGTCAAAAGAAAATGGTAACTGACTTCCCTTTATAGTGCCACTCCAAAAGCTGTCACTTGAGTAAATTTCAGGAAAAAAGAAAGAAAAAAGGAAGAAAACTTTCTCATCCAAGAAACAAGCATGTTTACCCTAAACTAACTTGATCTTTCTTATTAACCAAATAATTTTAGAAATGTTATAAAGAAGAAAGAGGCAGGACTTCTGGCTATGGACAAATGAGGAGATTGGCAAATTTTCCCTTCCAAAAAGCAATGATAAAATGGAATAAAGTTAATGAAAACATCTATTTTTATGCTCTTTTAATTGATCAAAGGTGATTTTTGAGAAGCTCTTCTGCTTTAGAACTGTTTCACTTTGGGTAGTGACAGTGCGAATTTGTAGTGCTCATGCCTGTGGCTACTCCTCACAGTTCTATTTGGAGTGATAAAGAATTCTCCTAGGCAATGACATTATTGATGAAATAGACAATCTTTGTGGTTTAGAAGCAGGGAGGAATAGTGATTCTACTTGCTTGAGGTTGTGGTCATTGTTGAGGCATAGATATGCTTGTTTAAGGCATGCAGGGTAGAAACTATAGAGGGCCCAAGCTCTCCATGTACTCTTATTCAACTCTGTGTGCAGTCATGAAGGATACTTGAAAAGAACCAATGGAAAGTAAAAGAGATATCAGATTGTAAAAAAATACCCTGAAATTTGAATGTATATCTCTAAATACAAATAGATGTACGAAAAGCTTTACTGGCTCAAGACTCTTGAGAACAATTTCTCTCAAATCATTAGCTTGCCACCTAATTATACAGAAACAGAAGTGACTGCTAGAACATTCGGCTTACATTTAAGCACGAATTAAAAACAGAACGAAACATGGATAGACAAACGAAAACTTAACATGGACATTAGGGAGTACAAACGATGGAGGCGACAGATCTCATAGATTTAGCTCAGGTAAATCTAAACCCTAAAAGAAACAAACAGAAAATACAACAAACAAACAAACAATCCTAGCAAATTTATAAAAAGGTAAAACAAAACATCAATTTATAAGGAGAAAAATAGAATTCAGAGTTGCTGTGATATGCTGTCTATAAAAAATTGAGACATTCAAAGATATAGGACAGTTAAGGAGGGAGAAACAGTCAGTAGATATCAGTTTTATCAAATAAAGACTTCAGAAAAGCTATGAAAAGTAAGTTTAAAAATAGAAGAAAATCATGTCTAAAAAGTTAATAGTGTAATTACAGTGAATCAACAAACATAAAACAAAATAAGGACAGATAAATTATTTGAAGAGGACCCAATGGAAATCATGGAGTTTAGAAAAATGCAATTGAAATTTAAAAAATTCAGATGAGCTCAGCAGCAGATTTGAGGTGGCAGAAAAATTAGTGAGTCTGAAGGTAGATCAATACAAACTATTCAACTGAAGAAAAAACACAGAAGATAAATTAACGAAAAATGAGCAAAGCCTTAGAAATCAGTGTAACACCATAAAGTATATCAATATATGTATAAAGAAAATCTCAAAGCAGGAGAAGAAACAAAAAATTGAAAAAATAATAGCTGACACATTTCCAAATTGATGAAGACATTTCTGTATACTTTTGAATATAAAAAATAAACCCTAACTCCTTGGTAGAATAAATACACAGAGAGACATACTTAGATATATCAACCTGTTCAAAACAAAACGTCAGGTCTTGAAAGCACCAAGAATAAAACAGCCCATTACTTATACATTGGATTACCATCTGAAACAATGGAGCACACAAAACAGTGAAATGACATATTCAAAGTTCGAAAAGCAAAACAAACCCACTTTGAAAATAAAGAATTCTCTCTCTAGCAAAACTCTTCTTTAAAAATGAAGGCAAGGTAAGGATACTTGGAAATAAACAAAGGCTAAGATAGTTCATAGCAGACCTTCCTTTGAATACTAAAGTCCACGAGACCTAAAAGAATTGATATCAGATAGTAATTTGAACTCACAGAAATAAATAAAAAATCTCAGAAGTGTTAAATATGTAGATTAACAAAAAGCAGTACATATGTATTTGTTTATTTCTTCTCTTAACTTCTTTAAAATATATGACTGATTAAAGAAATATTTACAATACTGTATTATGTGGCTAATAATTAAAGAAAGTAAAACCAGAGCAAGGTGAAGAGAGGAAATAATAGAGATTAGAGTAGATATCCATGAAATTAAGAAAATACAATATATAAAGTTAATTAAACAAAAATTTGTTCTTGGAATATGTCGACAGTACTCACAAACCTTAGCTAGACTAAGAAGAAAACAGTGAAAACACAAACTACCAAAAGGAGAAACAAAACTAGAGACATCACTACCAACCCTACACAACTGAAAAGGATATAGGTAGATATAATTAACAACTTTATGACAATAAATTGGACAACCTAGATAAAATAGACACATTCCTATGAAGGTAGCAACTACTAAAATGACTCAACACAAAGCACAAAATCTGTTAGACCCATATAATATGTAACAAAATTAAACTTGTAATTAGAAATAGTCCCTTTCAAATAAGCCCAGGTTCAGGTAGCTTCATGGGTAAATTTTATGAAATATTTAAAGAATAAACAATACACAATTAGTCTTCAAAAGTTTTTGAAGAAGGGGGACTACTTTCCAACTTATTCTAGGAGGTCAGTATTATTCTGAGACCAAATCTAGACAAAAGACATGACAGAAAATGAAACTAAAGGTAAGTATTCATCATAAAAATTACGCAAAAATTCTTAACAAGGACCAGGTTGGCACTTCACGCCAGTAATCCCAGCACTTTTAAGGCAGAGGTAAGAAGATAGCTTGAGGCCGAGAGTTTGAGACGAGCCTAGCCAACATAGAAAGATCCTATTCTACAGAAACATTAAAAACAAAATAAAACAAAAAATCAGGCATGGTGGTGTGTTCCTGTGGTCCCATATACTTGAAAGGGTGAGGTGGGAGATTTGCTTAAGCCCAGGATGTCATCTGCAGTTAGTTATGATGGCACCACTGCACTCCAGCCGCTGTGAGAATGTGAGACCCTCTCTAAAAAAAAATACAAACATTAAAAGTAAAGAAAACTAAAATTCTTAATATAATATCAGCAAAATATCAATTAATTGTTAAAAAGGTTGTACACTATGATGTTGTGATTTGTCTCAGAGATGGACGTTTGACTAACATCTGAAAACTAATTAATGACTTCATCATATTAATATAATAAATCATGTTTGGTAAATTTTTTTCTATAATAAACCAAATAGTAAATATTTTAGACTTTGCAGTCCATATAACAGCTGTTAGAAATTATTCAGCTATGCTGAGTAAGTAAATGGGCACGTCTATGTTCCAGTAAATATTTGTTTACAAAAGTATTTACTCACAGGTGGAAGGCAGAACTTGGAACATGATTTGTGTTTGCCAATCCTAGGAGAAAGAAGGAAGGAAAACAACATAATCATCTCAAAAGAAAAAAAAAATGTCAAAATCCATTATCTTGTCATGATAAAAACTCACAAGAATTTAGGAAGATGAGTGGGACCCATTGGCACAATGGATAACATGTCTGACTATGGATCAGAAGATTCCAGAAATTAGGAAGAGAAGGGAACTCCATCAACCAGCTAAAACATGAAAAATCCACAGTTAACACCGTGGTAAGTGGTGAAAAACTGAATGTTTTCCCCTTAAGGTCAGGAACGGGACAGTAATGGCCACCCTCACCACCTTTATTCACCAAGGCACTGCTAGTTCTCGCCAGTAAAATAATGTATCCCCTAACCCTTATGTGCCTCAAAAACCAAAAAGCTATCCATATTGGGAGGTAAAATTATCTTTATTCACAGTCATATAAACTAACATAAAACTTAGTATACAAGTTTAAGTTTAAAGTTAAACTTTAAATCACAAGGTAGAAAATATTTGAAAAGTAAAAGTGTTTATATCACAAAAAAAAGAAATAAGTAGTATCAGAACAACGTGTCCAAATGGTGACTACTTTTGTGCTCACTCTTATCCATGATTGCAGAGGAAGCAAGGGTGTCCTGACAACGAGGCATAAATACTACAGCCTAGTCAGAAACAACGTAGTTGTAGATGCTGGGTCAAGAGAACTCCAAAGCTGAAATAAATAGTGTTTTGAAAATATTAGAAGTTCATTTTGTTGATCCTCAAATAAGCAATTACTCAAAATTGAAACTGAATGCAAAGCTTTGCTCACTGGTGTGGAGTAATCGTTTCTCCTTTGTACCCTAATTTCTCTCTTCCCTCTAGTCCAAAATTAGCTGCTTGAAGAAAAAAGATCAAGGGTTTAGCCAAAATCCCTGTTTTCCCAAAAGGACTGACAGCCATACACATCCATCTGAGTAAGCTGGGGAATTTGGGGGAGGTGAGACACTCAAACACATATGGCCCTGTTGATGTAGGCACACACATCCCCATCTTGTGCAGCAGAGGTGCCTGAATTCAACTGATAGGATTTGAACAAATTTCGCAGCACAGGAAGAAAGCAAAGAGGATGTTGTCAGTAAAGCCAACTTTCAGCCAACTTAATGTACTATTGTTGTGACTTCCTCTGCTAAATGCACATTTGGCTTTGGCTTACATACTTTTACTATGAATACTCAAAACCCCAGAGGGGATTATCCTGATCTGGAATGGTTGCATGGAGAATAGTACTAATAATATCAGCACATCACATCCCAAATGACCTTTGAGATAAAGGACTCTGTGATGGATGATTTTGCTGATTGGAACCTATGACCAAGTGAGGCAAACCTGGAAGCACTCATTGATTTAATACTGCTTAAACATGGCTACAATGTATACAGCAACTGAAAAGTACCTATTAGTGTTCTACTGAAGTAAAACTGAAGTAGAAGTAGTAGTTCTACTTCTACTGAAGTAGAAGTGAAGGAGAACACTAATAAAGCAATAATTACAATACTATATTATATGGCTAATACTTAAAGAAAGCAGAATCCCTAACTTACATAGGTCTCATGAGTCTGTGACCTGATATTGTCCATTTAGGGAGGGCCAACTGAAATTCAGTGACTAACAAGATAAGACGAGACAAAAATACTTCTCATGTCAAATGGAAGTTCAGGAATAAACAGGCCTCCAGTAGCATGACAGCATTACATGAAAAAGTAATGGTTAGGTCTTTGTGGGACAATGTTAGACCATTCTGCCATCTGAAGCACCAGTGTCAGTTCAGTAAAACCACCAGTTCACAGAAGTCTCCTTAATTGTTTGGAGCTGGTTCACTGATGCATTAGCTAAGCTGAAAACTGATTACATGTAGTAAGTTACTGTAGCTGTAACTCAGTGCTTGCTATGTGGTAACTTCATTCAGTGGGTAGAACTAAGTCATTTTTAATAACTCTTGCTGGTGCTTCCCCTGATGGAGATTGCTTGTTTTACTTATTCCTGGGATATTTCTTGCAACCGGTTTTGTTTTAAATTTAGAAAACTACAAACTAGCAGATTAAAAACAGATAAAACTATCTGAATGACTCATGCAGTTGCTCATGGTAAGTGTCCATTCTCTGATGAGACTAACTGAAGCTGCTGATGGAGACTACAATACCTAGAATGCCACCATTGTTGCCTGGATGCATCATCATACGGCACATGGAAATATCTCCACAATTATAGACTAGGGAAAAAGTAAAAGATTCTGTTTCTGATGCAGGGGCAACCATTACATACCAGATTTGTGAGTCTTGCCAAAGTTCGCTGAGTCCACCTCACTTAGTATTCCAGGTCCATACACCTTTGTAAGGAAGTTTGGCCACTGAATGAGTATGTCTCCAGAAAAAGATCATTTTCTCTTGGCTGCTCCACGGGTTATGATAAAATAAAAAAGAGTGGTAAATGGACCTATTCTAAAAATTCAGATTTCTGTCCTGACCATTCCTGGGTATGATGGTTCTTTCTTTCTTCTAATGGCAAATCCAGGTTTGCCTGATGGATGCAGTTTTAGTGTGGCAGCCCATCCAAGATGGGTCCTAGGAGAGATAAGCTTAATTCTGACTTAGCCACCTGGAGTTTTCAGTTGGGTTGACATAGGCCTTCACCATAAGGCTAATAATCATTTAGTTGATTACTACACTGCTCACCAAAGTTACCCACATGGAGCAAAGTCAGGAATATAATATAGTTCTGTAATTTTACAATTTTTTTTCCTCTTGTATGTGAACATTCCCAGTGTAAATCCTGAATGTAAGGAGGGGCTGATTGAAAAATATAGTACAGTCATAGCTATTATAAAGAGCTGTGCCTAGATTTTGGTAATGGAGGGGAAATAACAACCTAGGAACTGGAGGAGGGAGCATCTCAGATCCTGGAAGCTGTTGGGGTCGGGGGAAGACACATTTATAATCTTTGCCTTTTGAAACTTCTCTATGAACCTTCCTTATGAAGTAAAACACTCTGTGTAGCTCTCCAAAACTATTGAAAGCACCTTAAATGTAGCAAGGTTTGTGGTCAAGAAAGGGTTAATTTAGAAGGCCTGGGTGACTCAAACCTTACACATTCCAAAGTAAGGCCTGTGTCCAAGAGGATCCTTTGGCAGGATCCTAAGTGATAACTGCTAAGCCCTTGGAATATTCTCTTGATAGAAATGCTTTTGTATGCCCTAATCAGTTGAGGTTGTCCTAACATTGTGATTTACAGTGAAGGACTCTTTTATCTCTGGAGGGGATGAGTATCTGAGGTTAGTTGCATAGGCACTGCATGCCTGTGTGACTGATCTTCAATAATATCCCTTTACTGCAAGGCATGGGTTGGCAACACTTCCAACATTAGACAATGCTGCTGGAAGAATTAAGATCATCCTCATGAAACTCTACTGGGAGGGGACATCTCAAAACTTGGCCCTGTTTCCTTTGTACCTTGCTCCACGAGCCTTTCCCATTGCTGATTTTGACTGGTATCTTTTCACTGTAATAAAATCATAACATTGAGTAAAACAAGTTTCTTTTTTTTTTTTTTTTAGTTCTATGAGTCATTATACTGAATCATTGAGCCCAGGGGTGGTCTTGAGGTCCTCTGATACAGTGTACCATCCCCTGCTAGAGGCCTCTTACCATGCTCTAATTGCCGTTCCCCTGAACGTTACTGGGGAGTCAACAGAAAAGATTAGGCGGTGGTCCCAGTTCTTGTACCTTCAGGCAAAACATACCACAGCTCCTACAGATATCTTCTTCTCCCACTCCTGTAGCTAGTAATTTTGAGGTGTGGAGGGATCACTTGGCTTGTGGTATGGACAAACATGACAGATTGTACAGACTGACCTAAGACACTTCATACAAACAAGAACTTAACTCAATTATTTGAAGTAACTATGATGCCTAAGAACAACCAGCTAGTCAAATGCATCCCAAGACTGACGTAAGTCACACCTGGAGGGACCTCACAATTTTAAACAATACTTTCTTGCCAGAGACACCATGTGTGCTCCTCGGATTATACTTCTTATGTGGAAGTCAGGCATTTTCTTGCCAAAACACAGTAACTTTCGCTATAGGGGTGGTCATAAGAGACCTTCAGGGGTTTAAGAAAACAACAACAATACATCATGTAATCCTGGATGACTGTAGAGATCTCCCAGAGGCATAATAGACTCAACATTTTTGCAGGCTCTGTGGTGATGTATTTTTTTTCAAATGAATAAAAAGGTGGTGTAAAATGTGTTCCTGACTTTCGCTGAAGTGAATAATGACACCACTTGAGCCATGGAAATCATTCAGGTCTGACTCTACTCACTGAACAAGGGTTGTTACGAATAATAAAATCGCCCTAGATTTCCTCCTTGTAAGCCAAAGAGGAGTCACACATTCATTAATACATCCTGTTAGATCTGAATTAATTACTGGACCAAGAGATAATTTCAATATAGAAAGACAGCCACGTGGCATTTGCAGGTAGATCTTGATGGATTATGATATTTGATTAGCGGGCTTATGCTGGGTCCCTAGGCCATGGCTGAGATCAATGCTGCAGATTAACCTCATCTTGCTGATTCTAGTCCTATTTGTTTTAAACTTAGTTACTCTATGAGAAAAAAATGAACAGTTATGGTCCCAGCTTCTGTTGGTCAGATTAGAGTGGTCAACAGATTGATATAATCATGGAAAACTTCATCAAAAGTCAAATGAGTGTCAAAACTAAGGATAGATATTATTAAGAGACAATTTTCCATGTTTGTTTTTATCTTTTCAGTGCATCTAGCAAGTCAGGCACTAATTGCTCTTTGTTAAGGACTATTTTTCCAATGTCGTTTGTAAGTATAACAGCTTTGGAAGACGAAGATAGTGTTCCCCACTGGAATGAAAGCAAAGCATGCTTGTTGACCATTATGAAGATTCTAGTTCCCTAAGCCCAGGGCTGCCTGACAGCATGTGCAGCAGGTATCCATCTGTGCCCATCCATGTCATTCAGGTGAGGTGAGAGGAAGTCAAGCAAATATGCTGGCGTGTATGCCACCTTTTGTGCAGTAAGTGATACAGACCTTTGTCTCTCACCTAGGAGTCTTTTGTCTTCTACTAGCGTCTATGAAAATACGACAGACTAATTTGTTAGCTTGTAAGTAAGATAAAATATCAGACCATTCACAGCAACAACACACAGAGTAGGAGTAATTCTGCTTGGGATCATTCAAAATATACCCTCCATGGTTATCATAAAAAATCACTTTTGAACAGCTCCTGGGACATTGTTTTGTCAAATTCAAAAGAACATAGACTTTGGAATCAGAAGGATCAGAAAAGAAAATACAGGCTCACTATTTGAACATTATAATAATATCCATAATATAAATATATTATGATGAATAAATGTAATTGCATTAATAATAAAGCTATTATTTAGCTCCTGGCCTAATAAAATCAATTGACGATTTTTTTTTTTTGATATTTCTAAAAGAGTTGGAAACTAAATTGAGAGGCACATAAAGAAAATGAGCACAAATAAAAACATTAAATAGAATACATGTATAAGTCACATACTTATTTAAGGAATAAATTGAAAATAAAGCAAAAGTAAAAACAGAAAAAAGCTATAATTATATCATATAGAACAAATAATTGTTAATATTTTAATGTATGTTCTTTTTAATGTAATTTTTAATAGTAGATTTTAGAAAATACTATGTGTTTTGCATCCTAAAGTAGAAGCAGCTTGATATTGGTAATGGTGAATTTATTTTCAAGAAAGAAAATATGTTAATATCACAATCCAGAAAGCTTGGCTGTTGAATTTTTGTTAAATCTACTAGTTAAGAACATAAATGGAACATTCATAGAGACTTTTCTTTAGCCCAACCATCTGGACACTTGCTGTATTTTGATTAAAAGCAAAAAAGCCCATTTGACTAAAACTTATAATACACTTAAATTCCGGGCTTCCATAGAAAGAAAACCAGAGATAAAATAACATGTAAAAACTGTGAAAAAAAGTCATTGTTGCATCAAAAAATTCCATTAATTATAGTAATTATCTATGATTGGAACTCTTAAAACATCTGCAGTGAAACAAGTGGCTATGCTTCAACATGCTCATTTCATATTTCAATCACTTAAATATAGCTATTGTTAAGGAATTAGTTGGAAGTCATTAAGAAAGTAACTTGCAAAAAACCCATTCTGCCATATGAGAAAGACAAAATTGAAGAACTAATAAAAGAAAATGTGCCCAAACATTATGATCTCCATCATTAAATATAAATTAGTATAAAAACGAAGAACATCCAGTTGACAATTAACTTCAATTGTATGTCTTTATTTACATATTTAGATCATTAATTCTATTAGCTAATTAAAGTCTGCAATAATGTAATTGTAATGAATCCTCATTCAGTGAAGCAAAAACTATTGATTTATTCAATGAACATTTTTTCAGGTAACTTCTATGTGGAGAAGGTAACTTCTATGTAGTTTTTCATGTGGAGAAAACGTGGTAATGCTTCCAATTCTAGTGATTTATTTGAATCACTGTAAGTTTGGATTCAAAATACCTTCAAAACTGAGAATACATATTGAAAACACGAAAGGTATATCACACGATTTTTTTGTGTGTGATACTATAAACTTATAATAGAAAACAACTTACAATATACATTTAAAATACATTATTAAATTGAAAGGATGAACAAATACTATGCGTCATCTCAATGGATAAAATAAAGAATGTTAAATATATTAAATGAGAAGAGTATATTACACATGGGTTGTGGGGCTGTAGGTAAATCTATTATTTGTGCTTTTCCAATTTCTAAAATTGTAGCAATGTACAACTATTTATTTTGTAATCTAAGGTACTTGGTTTTTTTTTTAAATTTATTTTTGGTTTTTTTTTGAGACGGAGTCTAGCTCTGTCACCAGCCTGGAGTACAGTAGCACAATCTTGGCTCACTGCAACCTCCACCTCCCGGGTTCAAGCAATTCTCCTGCCTCAGCCTCCCGAGTAGCTGAAACTACAGGCGCGAGCCACCACACCCAGCTAATTTTTGTGTTTTTAGTAGAGACAGAGTTTCACTATGGTGGCCAGGATGGTCTCGATCTCTTGACCTTGTGATCCGTCTGCCTCAGCCTCCCAAAGTGCTGGGATTATAGGCTGAGGTACTTATTTTTAAAAGAACAAAAAGTCTTATATCCCATTTTCTCATGTTTGTATTATATTGAATAAAGTAATATAGTTAATACTAATATACAAGTATAATCAAAACAGAAAGACTCAAATCAGATGACATGGCTTTTATTCTGGGTCATCCATTAATGATCTCTTTGATTCTGAGCACAAGAGTTTTGGCCTGTTTTCCTCTACTTGTATTTTGATTGATTTTGACTCGACTAACTCTATAATCTTTTTCACCTCTAAGAAAATAATTATTATTGTTAAGTTATCTAGGAGTCATAATGCCAGACTACTCCTAAAGCATATCTTTGGGGACGAACGAAGCAATCTAAATTGGGGAGGTGCTGTCTTCTATAAATCAGACAAATGGATTAAGACCAGGGCTACTTCATCTTACTGATAGACTTGCTTCTAAAGATCTGTGTATACCTTGAATTATTCCAAATGTTTACCCATGTAATGTTAAAAATGTTTTCTCTGTATTTCACATTGATTTCCTTTCTTCCTTCCCTCCTTCCTTCCTTTCTTTCTTCCTTCCTTCCCTTCCCTCCTTCCTTCCTTTCTTCCTTCCTTCCTCTCTCTCTCTCTCTCTCTCTCTCTCTCTCTCTCTCTCTCTCTCTCTCTCTGTCTCTCTCTCTCTCTTTCTCTCTTTCTCTCTTTCAGACGGAGTCTCGCTCTGTCGCCCAGGCTGGATTGCAGTGGCGCGATCTCGGCTCACTGCAAGCTCGGCCTCCCGGGTTCATGCCATTCTCCTGCCTCAGCCTCCTGAGTAGCTGGGACTACAGGCGCCCGCCACCGTGCCCGGCTAATTTTTTGTATTTTTCGTAGAGACGGGGTTTCACCATGGTAGCCAGGATGGTCTTGATCTCCTGACCTTGTGATCCACACGCCTCGGCCTTCCAAAGTATTGGGATTACAGGCGTAAGCCACCGCACCTGGCCTTCACATTGACTTTCAATTGGATATAGCTCTCAGACTTTTAGCAGTAAGTTTTAGACCCTTTATATTTCCACTCAGTTATATTAAATGGTGAAGAAATCTGTGCATAAACAATTCAGAATAATGAAGCCCTTAACTATTTCAACGAGGTCTATTAACAGCGATCTGCTTTGATAAATGAAAAAATATTAGTTATTTGTTTAATGGCTAATACAAAATGGAATTTACTGCTTTGATAAAATAAAAATTAGAATTTTTGTCTATAAACCCCTACTTTTGGAAGATATTTAGTATTTTAAATTATTAGGACTCTGAAGTGTGTTTTCCTTGATTGAATAATTCATTTATTCACTGAGGAAATATTTTATTGGAAACCTACCATGTGCCAAGAACTATTCCAGATGCCGAGTGAAAGAACTCTTCCAGATACCAATAGTGAAAAAAAAAAAAAATACTGTCAACACTACATCCACAAAAAATCAGTGCCTTGATAAAGCTTATATTTAAATGATTCATGAAGAAGAAAATATATGTAAACTGTGCAGTATACTTTTTAATGATAATTTCAAAGGAATTACATAGCACAAAAGAGAAAAAAGGAATTAAGGTGCAGTTATGAATAGGGTGGTATGAAAGAAAGACTCACTGAGAAAGTGACTCATTTAAGTAGTGGAAGGTACAAATAAAAAGGTTGAAAGTCGATGTGTCTCCTGCAGGTTCTGACAATAACAAATGGGACTCTATGGCTGTTGAGCAGTGCCAGGAATCAGGGAGAGCAGCAGGAGATGGGGTCAGAAAGAGAACAGGGCAGATTGGGTGATGAGAGATCCAAGGGGTAAGGAAGCATTGAGCTTTAGGAGCAACTGTGAGTCTTAAGGAGACCTTGGTTTTATTCAGTGATAGGGATACCACAGCAAATTTTGATCAGAAGAGTAATATCAACTGACTCCACTTGGACCACATGAAAACGAGGAAGGAGAATACTACAGCAGCCTGGAAGCCGGTGAAAAATGATAGCAACACTATCTAAGGTGGTAAAAAAATTGGTGAAGAAAAGCTCATTTGGAACTATTGCGGAGATAAACGTATTTGCAGAGACAGCATGAAAAATCATGAACCACTCCATGGGTTTTGCCCTGTGCAAATGGAAGCAAGGGAAGAAAGTAAAGAGTAACTTACAATTTTTTTTTTTCTTTAAACCAACACTTTTAAACACAACTGTAAAATGAATAAAAATATGTAACTTCTCCTGCCATATCTCATGCATCATGTTGGGACAAGCAGTCAAAGTTCCTGAATCAATAATCATTTTGATTATACTGTTCCAGAGAAACAATGTATAAAAACATATTCCAGTGCAATTTCTATGTAATCTGTTCCTCCTGTCCCATCAAGTGTGACAGTGTATTATTATGTATTGACAGAAAACATCAATATGGATGATGTTAGACAGTGGGAGGAAAGCATTTTTGTGTGCTAGTTTTGTCTTTATAATAACAGCATTGATCTTTATTTCAGCTAACTTGTTTTCAGCAACTCACAGCTAATTTACCCATATCTACATTGGTATGAGCAATAATATGGTGAATGTCAGATGGGATCTGCAATTCATAGGAACAGCTCCGCAGCCTAATGATTTTTGTCAAATGTGAATTAATTATTAATCTGATTTGTCCTTCTTTGTTCAGAGCTCTGCAAATGTTAGTAAATCAGGGTCTGCTCAAACTTTTAGTAGAATTGATGTGATAATAAGCAGCTACTTTTTGATTTGCTTACTTTCCTCTTGCCTGATGAATAAAATATCCTTGTACTTTTATGGCCTTGGGATTATCATTTGCTCAATTTTAAAATTACTTACTCAAAATGAACTGTTTGCTTAGTGATTTTTATATTTTATATATCTTTTTTGTTAGAAACTTTCAGCATTCTTCTTTAAATAATATGAAAGCTTCCTCCTATTCTCAGGTTAACAAATCATGATAATGCTGAAGAAAAGAGGCTTGGAAATTGAATTAAATCAATTAATAGTTGTAAACACGCTATTTTAAAGAGCATCACATTCCTTTTCTATGTTATTAAATTTAAAAATATCTGCTGACAAAGATTGTCTCTCCTTGAGCTAACTTTTTTTTAAAAAAATTGTTTTTTAGAGACTGAGTCTTGCTCTATTGCCCAGGCTACAATGCAGTGGTGTGATCACAGTTCACTGTAACCTCAAACTCCTGGGCTCAAGCAATCTGACATCAGTCTCCTGAGTAGCTAGGACTATAAGTGTGTGCCGCCACCGCCCAGCTAATTTTTAAACTTTTTGTAGACCTGGATCTCAAACTCAAGGCCTCCTCAAGGGATTCTCCGACCTTGGCCTCCAAAATGCTGGGATTATAGGCATGAGCACAGCCTTTGACCTAACTTTAGCTTCTCTGAACCCTCTGTTGGACTAGACCTGACCTTGGTCTTTCATGACTGTCCTTGTAGAATTCAGTTTGAGCAAGAATCCTACTTAGTCAAGTTAGAAAAAAAAAAAAAAATTCCCCTTTCTTTGTATCTGACCACCTTCTATACTTGATCAAATTCCTCATCGTCCAGACTCAGTATCTTCTCACGCTGGCTTCCCTTCAGCAAGAATTCTGTTCAGTTGGCCTAGCAAGAATCTCCCTTACCTCTGACATTTTCTCTTAGTAAATATTCATCCTGTGATCCCCCCAAACCTCCTCCTTAGCTGTAAATCCCCACTTGTTCTTGTTGGAGTCAAAATTGATCCCAATCTGTCTCCTCTACCTAAAGACTCTATTGCAGTGGTCCCCATATCTACTGAGATAAAAGTCCTCTGTATCCTCTTTAACAAGTGTCATAAATATTTGTTTTCCTTTAACATTACTTCACAGGCTTATAATGAGCATTTAACAAGATAACATATATAGAATTCCCAGCAGAGGACCTGGCCTTAGTTTCTGCCAGCGGTTTTGTCAGTGTGCCTGTTAGGTTGGAATGGGAGGCAGACAGTGTGCCCTTTAAATCAAATCATTTCCCTTCAGAGACGACAGAGAGCATGCTGGCTATTTACACACAGTATTGTCACTATTTGATCTATTCAGCTAGGGATTTAGTCAAATTACTAACTGAATTGGTGGAAAAACAAGCACATTTTATTAATTGTTATATGAATGATTATATGAAATCATTATTACACTAGTTACCTGAACCATTTATTGACAGATAAAACCTATAAGGAAAGCTCTACTTTCAAATGATTTGCATTCCCCATTGAAAAGTTGAGAAAGTTTATATCCTTCTGGGTAAGGGTGCTTTTTTTTTTTTTATTAATATAATATGACAGCAGCTAGAAGCTCAGAAGGCTGAGTGGGCCATGTAAAATTTTATTTTAGCTGACGTACGAACTGGGCTCTCAGAGGTTGTACCAAACAGCCTGACTTCTCAGTTCATACACATGAGTGTGACAAGCAGAAAATTAGACACCTGGCAGCTACAAGTGTTTTGGTTTTATGTTTTTAGATACATGGCCAAGATTACTTTGTGACTGCCAAATTACTACCTTAATTGAAAAGCAGAGAAACACATTAGAATTTTACCATCTAGAAAATCATGTTAAATCTTTGCTTGGAAATGCCTTCATTAGCAGAAAGAAAGAAAAGAAGTTTCCTACCAGACTTACCTTCCATCCATGGTGTAGGGTTCAGACCCTGAGAAATGTCTGACAATACTGCTGAAAACTATGCTTGAAATGTTGATTTCACTGCTAGAAGCCATTTAGGGCAAAAAATATAACTGAATGGCTTAGGGGTTGATGCAGTTATTTGCTTACCTTACTAGTGGTAAGTGCAAGTCAAACTTCTGTATTTTTGTTATTTTATCTTATTTTCCATTTTACTTACAGGGTGCTTTTATGGGGCTTCTCTACTTAACACAATCCTGAGATTTAACACAGGATGGAAAAGAAAGCATTATAAAACTTTAGTAATGTAGATCAAAACTAAAAGTTACACTTAACTCTGACATTCACTTTGAACAAAACCTAGAAAGAACAGTACATTTGAACTAAATAAAATCCAAGAGGCAAATATGGTACTTACTGTTCTACTGTGAGGTAGTCAGTCATAATTTAATGATAGGATATCTGAATATGAAGAAAAAAAACTGGTGACAAAAGTGTGAGAAATGTATCTTACTGCTTGATAACAATATATACCTCATAAAAAGGGGGGGCTTAGTGCCCAGTTTCTGAAAGAAGGTCTTTTTTGTCCTTTTTATTGCATTTTTCAAGTTTATTTAAGCTAGCCAATTGTGACATAAATTTGGTTAAGCAAAGACAAATATGCTTGGACATGTGATTAGAGCTCTTGTGTACTTTCTCATTTGTCCATATAGCTGTTCCCTGCCTATCTACTTGCCTACACAGTGTTATGATGTCTTAGTTCATTAAGTTGGCTATAATAAAATATCATAGACTAAGTGGCTTATAAACAACAGAAATCCATTTCTAATAGTTCTAGGGGCTGAGAAGTCCAAGATCAAGGCACTGATAGGTGTGGTATCTGGTGAGGCACTATTTCCTAATTCCTAGAAGACAATCTTTTTGCTGCATCCTCACAGCCTGTGGAAAGGACTGGCAACTCTCTGGGATCTCTTTTATAAGAGCACTAATCGCATTCTTGAGGGCTGTACCCTTATGACCTAATTACCTCCCAACAGGCCTCATTTCCTGATACCCTTGCCTTGTGAGTCTTGGCAGGAGGGAGGTGGTCTTAAGTAAACTGTAATATCTGTTACTCAGCATTGGCTATATCTTGGTTAGATAAACAGTGAAGAAGGTCAGAAAAAAGAAATGGGGTCTAAATGGCAGCTACTGGCCATTTGTGCCCAAAGACCAATTATCTTAGAAAGTCTACTAAAAAATAAGCCCCTTGTCAGGCTCTTGGTGCTTTAGCTTTTCAGAACTGGCATAATTGGTCTCTCTACAGGGGAAGAACTGAGCATGGAAATGGGACCATCTTTTGGAAAATAAGCAAAATGGAGAAGGGAAACTGAGGTGAATGCTAATAGAAACTCTTTCTGCCAACATGTAGGAAGGAACTATGGTTGACTAATAAGTAAACAAAGAATATTAATGAGGAGATTTAGATTTATTAAAAAATCAAAAATAAAGCAGAAGGCTTATTTCACCACCTGTCTGCTGCTCCAAAACATAACATGAAGAAGGAAGACTATTAGTACCAAATTATGTAAGATAGCCATTACATGTATAGCAAACATTTTCTTCCTTTTGGTCATCAAAAAATTAAACTAAGAATAAAGATTCTCTCAACATGAAAAA
The DNA here is from genome assembly GCF_049350105.2 of Macaca mulatta. Lineage (NCBI taxonomy): Eukaryota > Metazoa > Chordata > Mammalia > Primates > Cercopithecidae > Macaca > Macaca mulatta. The sequence continues at coordinate 167,772,081 of NC_133406.1, read as the reverse complement.
GTCTTTCTTCTAGAATAATTGATATAAAACCAATAAATGAAATATCCAAAGTGATATTGGGTGACCACCAGAATTTGTGGAAGATTATCATACTTTAAATTCTAAATTATTGTTTTCTTTTATCTACAGGACTGAAAATTTTCATTTGCTTATGACCTTAAATGTATATGGAAGTTTCCTTTTGAAAGTCTTATTTATGATGTGCATGCTTATTTAAACAATGAGCTTTTTAAAAATCACTAGGTCAATTTATTTTTCTTCCTTTTAATTTTTCTTACATTTCTCCTATTTCCCCTTTACACACGGCTAATCCCTGAAAACTTCTGATATAGTAAAAAGTATCCTGTTGGTTCACTTTATTAATCTCTTTTACTTTTGTACAGGATTGTTTATTTTATTAATCTCTCTTACTTTTGTACAGGATTGTGACCTCTAGAGAGCAGAGGCTGTATCTTTTTCATTTGCATCTTCTGAGCATCTATTAAAATGCTTCATATACAGTGTCTCAGTACATAGTAATATTTATTGTTCAATAAATGAATCCATGAACTCATTCTTCATGAAGTTATGGAAGGTAGGATAATCTCTTATATAAGAAATATTGGGAAGTAGATTATTCCAGGCATCTGTTTCTGCGTAACAATTTCTACAACACTTAGTGGCTTAAAGCAACAACTGCAATTCTGTTGGTCAGGAATTTACACAAAACTCAGCTGGGTGATTCTTATGATCCAGTTAATGATATTCATCTGATAACTGGATTGGGCTAAACTGGGCTCCTTCCATCTCCATGTAGACTCAAGGCCTCTCCAGTAGGCTAGTTGAACTTTTTATAGGATGGCTCAGGGATCCAAGAAACCACAGCAAAGGCTACCAGTCTCTTTGAATTTTAGGTCAAGATCTGTATAGCTTTACTTTGGCCATACTCCATTGATCAAAATAGTCCTAAGTCAACCCAGATTCAAGGCAAGGAAAAATAGGCTGTATCTAAAGGGGTTGAGTATAAAGAATTTGTGACCAGTTTCAATCCACAATATATGAAGGCAAAAAAAGAATAAACAAGCTATATATTTAGTTTCATTCTCTATGCCTGCATCAGGTCTATATCCAAAAAAACTTGAATAGAAAAAATACTTTTCAGAAAGGCAACATTATTTGTTTGTATTTCTTAAGCATTTTTTAGCAGAGATTTCCCTGGCCTTGACTATTTTACTTGTTTAAATTCTTTCAATGTCTAAGTCATTCTGATGTATTCTTTTCACTATCTCTGTCATTATCTTTTTTCATTTTTATTCTGACTGCTGTCAACCCCCAAAACTGGCCAGGTCCTTGGTTGTACATGTACTATATCGATTCATTTCTGTATAGGAGCCAGGAAGACGGCAGGCAAGGCTCCTAGAATCCTCCTCCACTGACCCATTGTCCCTTGTCCATACCACTTCCAGATTTCCTTTCTCTAAACTAATTATTATTTTATCATATTCCTGCTCATAAAACTATGAAATTCACTACAGGAATTCCTCAGTGATATTGCAGATCTGGATCTACATCACTACTGTAAAATGAATATCACAAAAAAAATGAGTCAGAAATTTTGTGATTTCCTAGAGCATATAATATGTTTACACTATACTGTAGTTTATTGTGTGCATTAGTATATCTAAAAAACAATGTACATACCTCAATTAAAATGTGCTTTATTGCTAAACATTGTTAATAATCATCTTGAGCATTAGTCTCACACTTCTCCCATGAGTGAAGACTCTTGTCTTTATAATGTTCCTCAAATGTGCTTTGACTTCTCCTAGATCTCCGCTTTGGCTGATGTCGTGATGTCGTTCCTATTGTCTAGAGTTCCATCCCTCTGGCTCTATCTATGGTACCACAGTTATCTTTTGGGCTCTGTTTTTATGAAATTGTAGCTCTTGTGACTAAAATTATTTCTTCCAAGAATTTCTAGGGTTTTTTTTTGTTTGTTTTTGTTGTTGCTGTTGAGACAGAGTCTCACTCTGTCGCCCAGGCTGGAGTGCAGTGGCGCAATCTCGACTCACTGCAAACTCCGCCTCCTGGGTTCACACCATTCTCCTGCCTCAGCCTCCCAAGTAGCTGGGACTACAGGCGCCCACCACCTCGCCCAGCTAATTTTTTGTATTTTTGGCAGAGACGGGGTTTCCCCGTGTTAGCCAGGATGGTCTCGATCTCCTGACCTCGTGATTCGCGCGCCTCGGCCTCCCAAAGTGCTGGGATTACAGGCATGAGCCACCGCGCCAGGACTTCACTATACTTTTTAATGCAGTTCTTATATAATAAATCCCTGCCATATTAATATTTACAAAACAATTGTTCTTTGTAAAAATAATATATTCCTAATGAGTGGAAAACCTGATTTGCACATTGTAAAATCTTAATAGAGTTTGGAATGAATAAATGAATTAGTGAATCAAACAGCCAATAGTAGAATTTTTTCATAATAATTTATTTATTAAAAATACATACTATACAGTGGCAAAGTAATTTTTGGAGAAAAACTGGGAAAATATACAGCAGAGATTTCAGACATATGATTAGGAAAATCACTACCTGTGTTCTCTAAACAAGAAGGGAAGAGTTTCTTACCAAAGAAAACGTAATAAAAATACTCCTTAGACATAAAAATTCCAAATGTAAAAAAAATTCAGTCATATTTGAGTCAAATATGATCAGATGCTGAATCAAATTCAAGTATATTTGTGGATTTTAAATGGGTTTGCAAAAATGTCCTTATGTGTAGTTATCAATATTTTAAAATATATCTAATTGTAAAAGTCAAGAAAATGAATATGCAGTTTTACTTTGCTTTGTGAATTTGAATGTTTTGAGCATGAGCAATGCTATTTTTGAATGTGCAAATATAATCAACAATGCACAATTTTTATTAAAGCCGATGTACAAAACACTTTGATTTTACCAAATATTTGTTTTCCAAAAAGAGAATTGGCTGAGTTTATTAAAGCAATGCAAGTTTTGCACTTTGAGAAACAGACCTTTAACTTACTATAAGATATCCCTGAACAAATGATACTAAATGCAACTAGAGAAGTAGCCCAAAACATTGACCTGAATTGTGTTGAAGTTTCACAAAAGGTTGAATTTGAATTGATTTTCAGTTCTGGTAACATTATTTAGTAGTTCACTTGTGATTAACTAAAGCATATTATTGATTGCTTTGACTTAAGAAAGTCCTGAATTTGGAGTTTTACATGGCTAGAATAGATATGAGCAACCTTGAGATATTATTAAAACTGTTTTAAAGTCTTTAACATTTATAAGAATGCCTTACTTTGCACTAATATAACTCATGTTCAGTCTGTAAATGGTTCAATGATTTTAGTCCCCTATTTTATGTCTCTTTAGGAAGTCCCCCAGTATCTCAAAGGCAGTATTCATAATTATATGGAAATTTCAATGGCTTTTTTCCAGAACTGTGGAACAATTCAGTAGTCTCTATAAAATGAATATCAATAGGCAGCCTGGTAGCCATATGAAACTTGTCAAAATTTGGTCAACATATAATTTTCTGCACTCCCCTTTAAAAATTTTATGTTTTTCAAAATGTCTTTTTTTTTCCTTTGAAGCACTCAAAACTTGCAACTCTACATCTCCTATTTTATCTGTATTCATTAGTTTATAAATGTTCTAATTCAATATCCTATTTAAAATATTGTTGAAGGGTCAGTTTGAAATATATTTAAGGAATAAAAATAAGAATATTTATGATAATAACAAGAACATTAACACCAATTACAATAACTACCATGTTCAATAGAATATTGTTCAATAGAACATTGACTATCCTTTGAGTTAGTCTGATCTTGTTTTATATATTATTTCACTCTGTATTGGTGGTCATCTCATGGGAAGGTAGTGTGTAGTTTTTATCTTTGCTTTTCTTTTGTTTGCTTGTTTGTTTGTTGTTGTAGTAGATAGGATCTTGCCATGTTGTTCAGGCTGGCCTTGAATTACTGGACTCAAATGATCCTCCAATCTTGGCCTCCTGAGTACATATTCCCAGGTCTATAGATGAAGAAATGAAGGTTCAAGAAGACTGAACATCTGGACTAATTACCTGACAACTAAATGGCAGAAATAGTATTTAAGCTCAGGCCTAGCAGATGCAAAGTCATGGGCACATGTCAAGTATGTAATATTGTATAGCCTATTAACTCATCAATTCATTCACTAGAAGGTTGAATTTCTTATATGTATCAGGAATAGCATAAAAGGTTGAGAGGAAAACCATCAAAACACAAGATCCACATGCAAGTTCAATTTATTTCAACAGAATTTTAATTATTTGCCCTATACTAGTAGTTGTGTGAGACACTACTGATACATAAAAAGATAAGTAAAAAACTGTAAAATTCAATAACATACTATACTAGGGGACTATAAAAGGACAGAGGAGAAATGGAAGATAGACTTAAAATTGGGGTGGTCATTGAGTTGAATTTTAAAGGAAACAGGAAGCTCTTTCTCATTTGGAAGCTTTGGGAGGGGCTTCCAAATAGATGTGATAGCACATGCAGAGATAGAGAGATGAGAAAGTATGCACATAAGCACTTCATGTTTCTTCATGCAAAACTTGAGATGAAGCAGGAGAACTAGACACGACTGCATATAAGAGAAAGTTTTGTCTGCCCAAACACACAATGCTATTATATTCCTCAGTCTTGGCTCCAATATTCCCGTTTTATTGGACTTTCTCTCAAATCCTCTCTCGTCCAAACTGTAAAATTTCACCTATCAGAGGCTGAAGAGCCTAAAACATAAGATTATACACTCTAGAACCCTTTTAGCATTGGGTTCAAATGTCAGTGTTGCCACTAACAAGTTGCATAATCTGGGGCAGGTTTAGTTTCTTTTTTTCACTTTGTCCATTTATTATATAAGGTTGCTTTTGCATTAACATAATTAATAAATATTATTATTACAGTTTCTTAAAACTTCAAGTCCTACATGAAGTTTTTTTTACTATTCCTGATAATTATTTGCTTACTTCTTTTTGCCTTCTCTTTGCCTTCTCTTCAGTATGTAGTAGATACTAAAAAAATGTAATTGTATACAAAATAGAGGTGTGGTTTATGATATAAAAAGCTAGTATTTAGAGGCTGAATATTTTTTTCTCAAACAATTGCAATCAATATATAATCTAGTTCATCCCTTACTGGCTTAGAAATAGTACAGCATATATTATATACTTTATGTATTTAATTATACACACACGAATACAATGAAAAAGTTAACAGCATTATCTTTGAACTTCTACAATACAGCTAAAGAATTGTAAACAGGGCAATTCTTTCAGTTCTTTTTGCAAAAAGTGTTTATACTTATGAAATTATTTTCATAAAATATATAAAACATAACACTTACTGCATGAAATGCTTTCCCATAGAAGTATTTTTCATATTCTAATGTAAGAAAGCATTATCCTTCAATGAACAATTGCAAAATTATACAGAGAAAACAATTCTGAACTGGTCAAAATCTCATTAAAATTGTATGAGGAGAATTATGTATGCCCCATTTACAATTTTTCTTTATAGCAGAATATCAAGTAATCCATGATTTGAGAGCACACTTTAGTTTTATCCTAGACCTACTTGACCTTGTAAGTGTTTCTTGATTTTAAAGGATGACATTTAATTAAAACTGCCTTGCTGAAGTACGGTAATTATTGGTGCAGATAAAAGAGATTTACAGAAACTCAAGTCAGTGGATTGGTAAGAGCAACACAGATTTTTCTTAACATTAGGATGTATCATTTGCAAAATGTGATATACTATCTAGCTTTGTATCATTTAAAAACACATCAAGTTTGCTGGTTGAATTAGCACACATGATTGTGGAAGAGGCATTTCAATTAAGCCCAAAGTCAAACAGACTTCAACAATTTTCTACCTTTATTTGCAATGCTGTGCATAAAATTATTCAAGCATTTCACTGAAGAATAAGAACTCATGGAGTATGAAATCGGACCGAAATCTCTCCCTGTATTAGATGATATCTTTCCTTCATAGTTTGCTGCTCTTCAACGAATGACATTTAGTAATATGTATGAATAATTGCTGAATTTACTGCTCATTACCTCTTTAAAAATCCAAGGAAGTACTAAACACACTTTGATTCTTGTATGATAAAATAATTTTCATTAAAAGGTTAAAACAAAATAAGTGATTTTTATTTTTAATTAGGTAGCCCAGCTACTGAGTTCTTGCAATACCAAAATACTTATGATTACTTTTTCAATTGTACTTGTGCAGACTATTAAAAAAATTCAAAAAGATCTTATATTTCTCTCACACAACAATGATTTTAAAACTCCTTCAAATAATACTTCAGTAGCTAGATTTCTGATAAATATTATTTTATTTATTGTCCCAAAGAAGTATGAGTTATTCTCTACTTCTATATTCATAATTAAAGATGTTATGCACAAATTATGCATGCACATTAACTCTACATGTTTCACATGTGAAATCTAAGATGAAATTACTATTTTTCAGCTTGATATTCTCCTAAGATCACATAAAAAATTATTGTAAACAGTTTTGATTTGTGTATATACTTTCAGTAGCTAATGTCACTCCAAAGTAAAATATTAGCATCTTTTTAAATCAATGTTACTCTTACTGACATTGTTTTACTTGTATTCACATTGGCCTATTTTAACAGGTTCTAAATGTTAACATGGTAGTTTGTAATCATTTATTGTTGACAACAAGATAGCAGGTGTTTAGCATATTGTATTCTGAATTGGTACCCATGTATAATGAATTTCCTGGTCCTTGAGGTATTTAATGGATGTTTTTAGAACTATTCTAATGACTGAGATGATAAATGAGTTTTAAATAACTTTAGCTAATTGAATCTTTTCTTTTTTCAATAAAGACGAGATATATCATTTTTTTCCCACATAGATCCTAGATTATTACTATAATTCAAATTTATTTCTATAATCTCTAAGTCAGGTGGAACAGGGCTATACTTTATTAGAGTGAAACTTTGGAGGTGCATACAGTAGTCACATTATTATGTTCATCTCCTACAGACACAGCTTTTGATTTCATTTCACGACATTGAAAGGTAACCTCGAATATGAAAGGAGCCTTTAATGTTATAAATATGACCACGATGATAATCATCATTATCATCATCTAAGGTACTCACAATCAATAATAAGCCTATACATTTAGAGGTCCAAATTGAAATTAAAAAAGGAAGACGAGATCTAAACTTCAGGTAAAATCTACTTTTCTTAAGCATTTATACGTGGAGGGCAGTTGAAAATGGAAACAGTTGCATAACAAGAAACGTTTGGTATTCAAGCAGACTCTCATCTACTCTTTTCACCATAAAATATAAAGCACAAAATGAAATACTTTGGTTAGAACATCCCTTTACACAGATTGAATGAATCACTACTGTTTTCCAAGAAATAAGGTTCCCTCAATTTCTACTCCTCAAATCTTTTAACCACATTCACATTCCCAACAACTTTTGGCAACACAATTGCTTTAATTATTATTATTTTTTAGTTCAGCTAAAGAAGTAAAGAGGTGATGCATAGAAAGCAAAACTGAATTACCCTTAATTTTTAAAAAAATGTTTGTTTTTTCTATTTGTTTTGGATCAGTATTAATATTTTAAAAAATATTGTTATACATATATATTTATATATACATATATAAAATATACGTATATATATTTTAAAATGTATTTTAACTTAAAATAACATTTTTTCTGTCTTTAGTAGAGGAAATTGAGATTCAATAATATTGAAAAACTTTCTTTATTTCATATAGAACTATTTTTCACTCAATTTTTTTCATAAAGTATTTCTGAATGGTACACACCCATGGCTGAATGAAGATAAAAGAGATAGATAATGGGACATTAGGATAAGGGGTAAAATGAACATCACAATTCTTAGCATAGAGTTATACAAGCTAGTAAACTAACAAGAAATTGGTGAAAAGGAAACGAGGCGAAGTGCAGTGGAAAGACAGACTGAACTGATGGAGCCTGATCCTGAAAGCAGATGAGCTCAAAGAACCTAGGGAAGATATACAGCCTAGAAAGGTCAACGAATAGTAGCCAACCATAAGTAAAGGCACAGAAATACATTCAGCTAGAAGAAAGGAAAGTTGAGAGCCCACACAATTTAAAAAGTGATTATATTTTAATTAAGAGACTATAAAGATTGAGGTGTTCAGACACTACAAAAGAAGGAAAGAACAGGGGCATCAACTAGGGATGTTAAAATTATTGCTAAATTTTAGCAATAGTTTGTTAAATGCCAACTGAGAATCAGTGTCATTAACATGCAACTCTTGAACAGAACACATAGGGGTATTTTACCAGCTTCTTTCTATGGAAAAAAAAAAAAAAAAGAAAACTGAAGGGAAGAGAGTATTGTCTTCCAGTGATGGACCATGAGGCCAAATATTTTACTTTTACTAATAATAGCTACAGGTTATTGGTGTCACTATAAATGAGGGATTCCTTATTCAGTCAAATATTTATATTATCTTGATGAGGTAGAAATTGTTATTCCCTTTTCATAGATGATGAAACTGACTTTAAAAAAGGTAAAATAACATGTCCAATATCATATAGTTTACAAATGTCAGGACCAGAATTAGAATCTAGAGATATTACAAATTCTGTGTTCTTTACTAGGCAGACTGCCTCACTTATAGAGATGTGGCTTTTAAGATACAAGGGACTTGAGTCCCTTCAGGACCTGCCAGGATTCAAGGGTCCTGTTACTAGGTTATATTACAAATTCATCGACTAGTCAAACAGTTTCTGCTGTCCATGTTAATTGCTATAGGAATACCTCAAATTAATGTGCAGATATAAACACAAATCTGTAAAGGGAAAAACTGAGAATCACAAGGAAAAACTATCCCTCAAACTAGAAGTGAGCCAAGAGACTTACATACAAGGCACTCTTGGATGGCAGCAGGATAGCTTTAGAGGTGGGCACTGCCTCCCATCTCAAAGCTGCTTTTAAGCTAATTATCTGGCTGTTCGCCTACTGTGTGTATGTGATGGGACTGTTTTTCTTGGTAGGTTCTCAGACACTCTGGGATGTTTGGGTTCTAAGGGTCATCTCCTCAGCTGGGCACCATGGCCCTGCTGAGGTCTTTAGGGTTCAAGCAGCAGATATACACCCTTAAGTAACCTGGTGTGGGACCAATCATACTACAGAAACCCTAGTGTTATATTATAGTGTTATATTTTGAATCATAGTGGTTGGGAGAAAGTCCTCTCTTGAAGGAAAAATGTAGATTTACTCATGGCTCTGAAGTCAACTTTTTGGTAAATTTGGGGAGATTAAAATGGAATTTACTTGGATACCATTAAACCAACAATTGCCTTTTAGAAAGATAAATAAAATAACAACCTGCTGTTTGACATGGGTGGATTCTTTGCCCTTAGCTCCTAAGAGTCATATAGATGGACCTTCAAAGAACCACTACTTAGTGGAAAAATATTTATTTGGTTGTCTGTCTTCCACTACATTGGTCAAGAATAGAAAGTACAGATTCCATTGGGGCATCTAAACCCAATAATAACAACATAATTCATTTTATCATTGAGGAGAGGCCTGGGACAGAAAGAGAATTGGAAAATTCTCTATTACTGATACAGACTAAAAATGGATTATGTTTTTCTATCAAATGAGAAGATTTGTAGAATTGGACATACTCAATGTACTTTCTAAAATTAAAGCAAGACAGTAAGAATAGTGCTTATTTGTTATGAGACACTACTGGGTAAGTTGACAGTGAATCAGAGAGAACCAGGCCAGGTTATGAGATACTAGAAAACAGAAATTTTATAACTGGTTGTTTTTCAGATTCTTAAAACTTTTCTAAGTGGTTCAGCTTTTCAGAACTCTGAAAACTCATGTAACAATATTTTAAAGTCTACATGTCAAGAAGGAAATCAATTAGCAGACGACATGAAAGATAAAGGTTACTAACAAAATAGGTGCTGGTAAAAAATTGTATTAGCCTGTTTTTACACTGCTGATAAAGACATACCCTAGATAGGGCTATATATAAGAGAGAGATCTAATTGGACTTACATTTCTACATGGCTGGAAAGCCAATAATGGCAGAAGGCAAGGAGGAGCAAGTCACATCTTACACGGATGGCAGCAAGCAAAGAGAGTTTGTGCAGGGAAACTCCCCCTTATGATAACCATCAGATCTCATGAGACATACTCACTATCATGAGAACAGCATGGGAAACACCTGCCCCCATGATTCAATTACCTCCCTCTAAGTCCCTCCCACAACACGTGGGAATTCAAGATGAGATTTGGGTGGGGACACAGTCAAACCATATCAAAAATTAAAAAATGAAAATTTAAAAAAATGAGTTATTTAAAAGATACCAAGAAACATCTATTTAAAAAAAATAAAAAATAAATAAAATAAATGAATTATGGACTTTTTAGGGCAGATAGGAAAGCCTCCTGAGTAGTCAGGCCAGCTTTGAGGAGGGGAGAGCCTGGCATTCAGAACTGGGTTTTCTCTCTGTGTGCGCCAATGAACACTATTTCAGGCTAGAGAAACTCTATAGTGGTTCCTTTGATGGCCTAACTAGGATCTAAAATGAAGGCTAGATATACCATGCTGTAATCTGTGATAGCATGTGGGAGAAAAGCAGAGACCTAGAAGCATTCAGTGCTCCAGCTTCAATTTTGCATTATGTAGTAAAGAAAAAGCAGGAATGAGATAAGGGCTAAATATTTTAGACAAACAAGTACCAGAATGAGGACCTAAGCAACAGGAGTGAAAAGTAGGCAAGTAAACTAATAGTTGGCATTGGAACCCAGGTGGACCCTATCCTGAATCCCTGTTGTTTCTGAACAAGCGAAATTGACCTGACAAAGACGTTTTGCCCCCTTGTTACAACATGCAGCACAGTTGATAAAAACTATGGAACTTAATCAGGCAAGGAAAGGAATTAGATTATTAGAGTCTTACCATCATATCGCAAAAAAATCCTATTATATAGGGGACCATGTTTTCCAAAAACAGATTCTGACTTACACATTGTTTCTATGACAGGGAATGCATATACACTGCAATCACTCATTAGATCCATTCCAATCAGAGCATCTTAGGAAATATTTTCAAATGGAAATAGGCAAATAACTCCTTAATTTGTCATTGAGTCCCTTTCTTCTGAGGAAGGCAGTGTGGGTATGGTGGAAAAGATGAATCCTTTGAAATCACCTACTAATATGGGTTCTGGTTCTGACAATAATTTTGTGATATTGAGCTAGTTATCTGTTGGAGCTTTATCTAAAATGCCCTGATACGTAAGATGGGGCTCTTTTGTAACCTGACCGCATTTTTAATGTTAAACTGTTGATACCATTTATGCTCCACCTCTCCCTCTTCACCTTCTGCCCCACGTCTAGGCAAGCTAATGAGAAAGACTGCTTGCTTCTTCCTTCATTCTGGACAGGAAGGTCAAACCATGTAGGAACCATCACCCCAGCTGCAATCCCTGACCATAGAAACCCCAAGCCAGTTGTTTCTCGAGTCATCACCTTTGGACTTGCTTGAGATTTGCCTTGTTCTCCCAGAAAAGCTCATTATGGGAGCAATAAACCTTTTCATTTCCTCTTGAGGTGTGTGTGTCATCATCAGTCTTGGCATCTGAATTAAATTTTGGGTGGGGAAGACATTTTCTGTAGGGGTTTACCCAGATAGTTTAATTCAATAAAGCCCTGCCACAATACAATAACTGAATTTTACAATACAATAACAAAAATTTTACCAAGTAGAGTAAGATTTTGCCATGTAAAATTTATACCAGGTGAAAAGGCTTTCTTACTGCCAAATCAATTACAAATAATATTTTTGTCATTCAGTCTGTACTATAGCATAAGAAACAAAACAAAGAAAGTGAAAGCTACATGCATGCAATTGTTGATAAACTAAGAAATTCACAATTCATTATGAATTCATCAATTTTAAACTTGTTCCAACAGAAGACAAAACTTTTAGCCCTCTCTTTTTGAAAACATGGGCTTGGCCAAGGATGAGAGACAATTGAGTATATTTGCATCATCCCATTCAGGGAATGTTCCTGTGAGGGATTCACAATTACCTATCTTTTAAGCGTTCTTCAAGGATTAAAGAAGCAGTGTCTGATCAAAGTAGCCCATTAATTAAAGTACATTTCCTCATGTCCTCTCCCACCCCAAACCTAATTACTCACAAGATGTAGGCAATCTTGTGCCTACAAGCTCATAAATCTGGCTGCCATAACTGAATGAGGGAGTGGATGACCAGGTGGTTTCTATTACTTTTAGAAGTAACTTCTAAATACAATATATTATCTAGGCTCTCATTTATAGTGGCTGTAAGTCTATGATAATTTTATTCCATAGAGGGAATAAGGAATTTAGATTTTATTAACTCCTTGAGGCTTGAGGGAATAGAGCTAATAAAAGTTCTACAGCATTTCTCTGGGGAAGGAGCTACAAATTCATAAAAATCTACCCTTTGACTTTCTGAACTGCAGTTGTGTCAACACTCTTTTTATAGGTCAAAGTCATGGGAATTGTCATAACAAAGCAAAGATAGCTGATTTTAAAATTGTTATACTATTTGTTGGAGTGCAAAATAGTTGCCAATCTTTCATTTTTGAATCCCAGATGAATTAGCAATATATAATATAGCAAGCACTAGGATCAGTCCTGATTAATAACTTTAATACATTGTCTGGAGATAGAAATACAGGTGAACTAATTCATGTTCATTGAACAGATGTTAAGCATTTCCTATATGCTATATATTGTGATGAGATCTGGTTGATGGGATGGGAAGGGAAGTACATATGGAATTTAGAATTTAGAATTTAGAATCCTAGAGCAACGTAAAATCTAGTAGATAGTGGAGATTTGCTGAATAATTAATATCCTAAAGAATGGAGTAAATGCTGTGTAAAAGCACAGGCTCATAATGTGGACAAGAGGAAAAAGAATTAGCATTTAACTTAGGGTCTGAAGAGCAAAGAACATTTTAGGCTGAAGAAATAATGTAAAAAATGGCCATAAAATATGGATTTCTAGAAACTACTTTGGAGTGACAGAGTATGTGTGGGAAAAAGTGAGAAGAGTTTAGCTTAGAAGAAATTGAATCTATGAAGGCATTTTTATGTTTTAATGTTCTTCCTCTAAGGCTTTTGGGGATATCTGGAAATGTTTGATGGTAATATAAAACTTATTTTTGGAAGATAAGTGTACAGCATTAAAATTAGTTACCACTAAATGGGTGTCTGTTAGGTCCAGCATAAACTAATGGCTTTGTCATCCTTATAGAGGAACTTTCCCTGTCCAAGTGTTTTCATTTATGTGGATGCAGCTCTACTACCATATCTCTCCTTTCTTTTCTCATTCCCTCACTTCTCTCATGGGAAATACCTGATTTGACTGAAGAGTTTACAAATAAACTAGACAGGCCGGGCGCGGTGGCTCACGCCTGTAATCCCAGCACTTTGGGAGGCCGAGGCTGGCGGATCACAAGGTCAGGAGATCGAGACCACGGTGAAACCCCGTCTCTACTAAAAATACAAAAAAAAATTAGCCGGGCGCGGTTGTGGGCGCCTGTAGTCCCAGCTACTCGGGAGGCTGAGGCAGGAGAATGGCGTGAACCCGGGAGGCGGAGCTTGCAGTGAGTCGAGATCGCGCCACTGGGCGACAGAGCGAGACTCCGTCTCAAAAAAACAAAAAACAAAAAACAAAAAACAAAACCCAAATAAACTAGACAAATGTAGCCCAATTACATTCTCTGTGCTTTCCCAGAAGGGAGATGCTCACCCACTGGGAGCACACATTTCTCTCCTCTCTTCCAAGTCATGCCTTCTATAGCAGTGCACTATGCCCTGATGAGGAGGGCTTTCTCAGTCAGCATTTCTTGTGACCAAGAGTCTGAATTTGTTTGATTCTGTGATTCAAAATTAGAAACCCCACTTGACCACTGATATAAACCACAATTTACAGTATCAGCTAAATAATAGTAGTAATAATAATAATAATAATGTTTCAGTTCTACATCTACTAAAGTGTTTACAATTTAAGAATTGATCCTGAACATGGGAGAGAAATAGGAGTATTTCCTCTTCCAATGCCCCATTATTTATCAATTTCACAATGAACACACAAATGTCTTTATATATTTGAAGAAAAATATTAAGCCTTTACATCTAAGATCTCATTTAATTAAATCCTCTGTACAAACTAAGAGATAAGTTTTATTAACTGCATTTGAAAGTTGGCAAGATGGAACCTTAGAGAAGCTAAGTAATGTCCCAAAGGTCAGTATAAATGGATTAGGAAAAAGAACAAAACGAAGACTATCAGATTCAAACCCATGTTGCATAACCATTAGCATAAAATTCATTTCTCTTTAGATAAAATTATATGTATAAATAAGTGGGCCTTTAAAAAAATGTAGTAAACAAGACCAAGACAGCTATATTTTAATAGTATCATTTAGAGAAATAAAGACTTGTATTAGGCACTAGACAAAGGGATTTGAAAGGATGTGCAAAACATGAAAATATGAGGGTGATATCAATGAAAATGAAAATTATTAGTACGGAATAAAGAAGATTTAGAAAAAAATATTTGTGATATTGATATATTTTATTGCTAAATAAGGTGATGGTCATACCAAAAAGAATAATGATGATAAGTTCAGCAGTGGGCAAAGAGATTTGCCTTCTGAATTAATACATATTTGTCAGAAAAATGTTAAATATGGATCTGGAGCCAAAATGGAATTAGTAAACCATCATGATATGAGTTTACTAATAAACTGTGAGACTGTATTATTCTTTCAGAGAAAAAGATGGGTAAAGAAGAACACAAATAGATTCTGGGATGTGTCTGCAAATGGAAGGGTGGAATACATAGAAGAACACTGAATAGGAATCAACAGAAAGGAAGGTGAAGAACTGAGAGAATAGATGTTGTGCAAGCCAAAAGTAAAAGAAACAAATGGTGATGTACCTAAGAAGTACTGTAATCTAATGGTAGTTTAAGTTCTCAGAAGGAATTAATAATATAATTCTTTTGAGTTCCCAAAGCATTTTGTGACTTCATTCAAACTATAGGTACTCCTTTAAACATTCACTCTCAAATATTTAACAGTGTTTTGCTCTGTTGTGCATGTGGGATACAGGCTAAGGATTATAGTACCTGCAATTCCATAGAAATTACAGAAGACCAAGTCTGCCAGGGGGCAAAGAATTGGGGGAAAGTATACTAGAGTAGAAAATATTGCATTAAGGTTTTGGAAACTGGGAAGGGTTTAAAAGACATTTTAATGTCTAGAATGGTATAAGCCAATATCCAGAGTTATGAAGGATGGTATAATTTTGCAAGCAAGTTGGGTCTTGCACAAGCCCTGGCACCACAGTTATAAGTACATACATGGACAATAACAGGATATGCAATTGGATAGGTCACTAAAGGAAGACTCTAAAGGACCTTTTGTACAACATTACAGAGATTAGTGATACTGTCAGAAAACTAAGAAAGATTTTAAAATACAGAAGTATTACCAGATATGTTTTAGAAAAATAACTCTGGCAAAACTTGGGAGAATACACACACACACACACACACACACGCGCGCGCGCGGGCGCGCGCGCACACACACACGTATATGTGTACATATACACACACATATATATATGTATATACACACACACACACATACATATATATGTGTGTGTATATATGTGCCAGGGAGTCAGGGAGAAGTCTATTAGTAGTCTGAAGATAATTATAGTGACATACAGAAGAGATGACAATTGTCTATATATTAAGTTGCTAACATTAGTGGGCAAGGGAAAAGATTATAAATTGTTTAGTTACAAAAGTGAATTTTTTTATTTTTTATTTTTATGGGTACATAGTGGGTATATATATTTTGGGGGAAAATGAGAATTTGGATACAGACATATAATTCATAATAATTATTACATCAGGGTAAATAAAGTATCTCCAAAAGCATTCATTTCTTTGTGTTACAAACATTTCAATTGTACTTTTAGTTATTCCTAAATGTACAGTACATTTTTGTCGACTATAGTCACCATGCTGTGCTATCAAATAGTAGATCTTATCAATTGTATCTAACTATATTTTTGCATTTATTAACTATACCCCTTACTTCCCTCTACCTACTACCCTTCCCAGACTCTGGTAACCATCCTTCTACTCTCTATTTCCATGAGTTTAGTTGTTTTCATTTTTAGCTCCCAAAAATCAGTGAGAACATGAGAAGTTTATCTTTCTGCACCAGGTTTATTTTGCTTAATATGATGTCCTCCAGTTCCATCTGTTGTTGCAAATGACAAGATCTTTTTCTTTTTACGGCTGAATAGCACTCGTATATAAATACCCCATTTTCTTTATCCATTCATTTGTTGAAGGCACTTAATTTGGTTCCAAATCTTGGCTATTTTGAATAGTGCTAAAGTAACCGTGGGAACGCAGATATCTCTTTAATATACTGATTTCCTTTATTTTGAGTCTATCTTAGCAATGAGATTGCTGGATCACATGGCAGTTCTATTGTTAGTTTCACGAGAAATCTCCATATTGTTTTCTATTGTGGTTGTACTAATTTACATTTCCACCAACAGTGTACTAGGGTTCCCTTTTATCCACACCCTCGCCAACATTCATTATTACCTATCTTTTGGCTCAAACCCATTTTAACTGGGATGAGATGATATCTCTTTGTAGTTTCAGTTTGCATTTTTCTGATGATCGGTAATGTTGAGCACCTTTTTTATATATCTGTTTGCCATTTGCATGTCTTCTTTGAGAAATATCCATTCAGGTCTTTTGGCCATTTTAAAATCAGATTATTAGTTGTCTTCCTGGAAAGTTTGAGCTTATTACATATTCAGATGGATAGCTTGCAAATACTTTCTCCCATTCTGTGACTTATCTCTTCAATTTGTTGACAGTTTATTTTACTGTATAGAGCGTTTTTAACTTGATGTGATTCCATTTATCCATTTTTTTCTTTGATTGTCTGTGCTTTGGGGGTATTATTCAAGAATCTTTGCCTAGACCAATGTCCTGAATAATTTCTCCAATTTTTCTTTTAGAAGTTTCATAATTTCAGGTCTCAGATTTAAGTCTTTATTTTGATTTGACATTTATGTTTGGTGAGCGATCTAGGGGTCTAGTTTCATTGTCTGCATGTGGATATCCAGTTTTCCCAGCACCATTTATTGAAGACACTGTAGTTTCTTCAGTGTACATTCCTAGCACTTGTGTCAAAAATAAATTCACTGTCGAAGTATGGATTTGTGTCTGAGTTCCTTATTTGTTCTGTAGGTCTAAGTGTCTGTTTTCATGCCAGTACAATGCTGTTTAGGTTACTATAGCTCTACAGTGTAATTAGAAGTCAGAATTATATTTTTTGAAGATCATTTGAAATATAAGGTATGATATAAAAAATTGTTGATTCATCAATGACTCAAAGATAACCATAATTAATATTTTGTGTATTTATTGTGTGTATATGCATGCATTCATGCGTGTATTATATATAGTATTAAAACATATTTAATGTAAGTGCATATAGAAAATACACTGCAAAATCCTCACTGCTATTTAGTTTTACATTATATTATATGTATTTCACCATATACTGATCTAATCCTAAAAATACATTGGTAGAATTCTGTGATATTGAACATCACTGCAATTTATCATTATAAATGTAACTATTGTTTGAAATTTAGATTGTTTCCATGTTTTAGGCATTGTATATTATTGAGACTCTTGATTTACATTGATAGCTGCTCAGCAGAAATATTACAGTGGTTTTATTTTTTCAAACTATATTTGAGGCCTTTTTTACTCCAGCCTCAACAATTAGCAATATCTTTTTAAAACTGCCAATTTGATAAATGAAAATGTTATGTTTCATTTGACAGTTTATACAGTAGAACTCTTTCTTATGTTTATTGGCCATCTATATATCAACTGAAATAAATTATCTCTTCATACAAAGACAAATACTTTATATTTGTATTGTCCTTGCTTGTGTATTGCAACAGCTCAAGAAATTCAGTGGAGATAGAATTCTAGAGAATCCTCCAAAATTCACTGATTTAGTAAACTTATTTTGTCCTTGCCTTGTGCCTGGACCACTTCCAAGTTGTTTATTTGGTAGTGGGTATTTAATAATTTTGAAACCCAACATCAAAACTTTCTGCATCTACTAATAGTCCTGTTTTGCTTTATGAATCATCATGGTTACTTCAACTTCAGTTCAGGTATTTTGGATGGAGTTGGCCTCATTTCCAGGCACCAGACCTGCATTATGTGCCTTGGGAAAAGCCAATCAGCACATTCTATCTTTCTTATTATATTCATTACTTCAGGGACTGGCATCTTTCCAAGTCAAGTCAATCAAACCTGATGAAAATCAATTTTCTACAAGGAAATCAAACCCTTTTTTAAAAATTTGGTTTATTGATGCTATAAGCCTGAAGTAACCTGAGGCAAACCATAGCATTTAGAAATGGCAGCAACTCAGAAACAGCACAACCAAACCAATTCTGAATTTCTCCATTCCCAACACCACACCCAACCCTGTACAGTTCAGTTATGTGAGCTTATGCAAATAATTTTTCCTTAAACATTTTGATTTCAAATTTCTATGATTTACAATTGATTTTTTTTTTTTTTTGGACGGAGTCTAGCTGTGTTGCCCAGACTGGAGTGCAGTGGAGCAATCTCCGTTCACTGCGAACTCTGCTTCCTGGATTCACGCCATTCTCTTGCCTCAGCCTCCCGAGTAGCTGCGACTACAGGTGCCTGCCACCACGCCCGACTAAATTTTTGTATTTTTAGTAGATACAGGGTTTCACCATGTTAGCCAAGATGGTCGCCATCTCCTGACCTCGTGATCCGCCTGCCTTGGTCTCCCAAAATTCTGGGATTACAGGCGTTAGCCACCACACCCAGCCACAATTGAAATTTTTAATTGATAGAATAATGAAAAATTACAACTGTTATTTCTGTTACTTACAATTGAAATGTTTATTTCTGTTATTTACAATTGAATTTTTAATTGACAGAATAATGAAAAAATTACAACTTTTACTGAACTTCTTGATAAATCCTCCAATTAATTATTCTAAATGAAAAACTAAGTGAGAAATCATAAGTTCTCAAATCCTGCAGAATATCAGAGTTCCTAGAACCCTGGATATTAAGGCTATTTTCCTTCAGAGTGAACATATTGTAATGATGGGGCCCAGAATTTTTCACTTAATTTTTGGAATTAACTGCATTTCTATTGTTCTAGGAAACACTTATTTATGAACAGAGATTAACATTCATGAATATTTTATGCAACAAAAGAAGGGATCGACTTTCTGTGTATTTAGCAGAGTTGGTTACCTGTGTCATGATGTAGTTCAAAGAATTACAGGTGTTTACCACATTATAAAGGTAAAGGGAAACCACGCACCTTTAATCACTATAATTTCTGTCTTTAACTCTCCACTTCCTTACCTTCCAGGAGAAAAATAAAAGATTTAGGTAAACAAGTTTTATATAAATAAAAACAGTGTGATTTCATTTCTTATCTCATTTAGAGTTACATCATTGGTGTCCCTTGTCCTTTCATTTATTATATATGGAAAAACATCAATGGGAAATTATATATTTTGCTTCTTGATCACAAACCTTTCTTTCCAAAATAAAAGCATTTGCCATTTTATTAATGATAAGGAAATGCTTTCTGTCCTTGCCACCTTTTTCCCTGAATTTTATAATCCTTTCATGGGAGAAACAGCTTGTTTCTCTTTTTCCCAGCCTCATTATCTAAATGACAGTTAAATGACATCCAAACCAGGAACCTGGATTTGTTGGATGTTTCTTTCTTTTCATATCCACATCCAATTAGTCACCATAACCTATTATTTTACCTCCTAAATATCAACTGCAGTCCTCTCTTCCTTTCTATCTCTAAAACTTTGACTTTTTCTGGCTGTAATAATTTCATGTTTGAATTACTAAAGTAGTTTGCACACATCGTTTCCATGATTCTATTGTCTCCCTGAATCATGAGACCTGTCTTAAATCTGTTGCCACGGTGACACAATAGTGCTGTAAGGCAAAAATGTAATCATACATTTCTTTTTAACTACAAATTCTTTCATGTGGTTTAATCTTGTTTTTTAACAAGATTAAATATAAGAATAACATTTAGAACTAATTTTAAAATTATAGTATGTCAGAATTTCCCTTGTTGTTTTACTATTTCCCTTGTGCCCACCTGTGGGCTCACATCTTACTACGTCCTCCCATCCACCCTTTCTTTCAGTCATATAACCATTATTAAGTTCCTGCTTAAACAATAGGACACTTGAAATACCTAATTCTCATGTCAACCATGTAGTGTAAGATTTATTATTTCAAGGTAAGAATTACTTCACGGCCGGGCGCAGTGGCTCACACCTGTAATCCCAGCACTTCGGGAGTCTGAGGCAGGTAATTCACCTAAGGTCTGGAATTTGAGACCAGCCTGGCCAATTTTTTTTTTTTTTTTTTTTTTTTTTTTTTTTTTTTTTTTTTTTTTTTTTTGAGACGGAGTCTAGCTCTGGTGCCCAGAATGGAGTGCAGTGGCGCAATCTCCACTCACCGCCAGCTCCGCCTCCCGGGTTCACGCCATTCTCTTGCCTCAGCCTCTGGAGTAGCTGGGACTACAGTTGCCTGCCACCACGCCCGGCTAATTTTTTGTATTTTTGTATTTTTAGTAGAGACGGGGTTTCACCATGTTAGCCAGGATTGGTCTCCATCTCCTGACCTCGCGATCCGCCTGCCTTGGCCTCCCAAAATGCTGGGATTACAGGCGTCTCTACTAAAAATCTAAAAAAATTAGTCCGGTGTGGTGGCAGGCACCTGTAATCCCAGCTTCTCGGGAGGCTGACGCAGGAGACTCTCTTGAACCCGGGAGGCAGAGGTTGCAGTGAGCCGAGATCGCACCACTGCACTTCAGCCTGGGCAACAAGTTTTAGCAAAGGTTATCAGGTGAGCGAGATGCCACCCCTTACTCTTTAATCACACTGAATTACTTTCAGTTTAACAAAAGCAGCCTTGTTGCTCCTCTCTGCATGACTCCCTTTCTCGCTGGAATACCGTTTCCTTCCAACCCACTTTGACAACCCTTCATCCACAGCTCAAGTAAATTGAGATAAATGTTTGACTCAGAATATACAAAGTGGTGTTTATTAAATTTAGAAGGAAATTACATAACTTATTTTGTTCTTACTTGAAAGTACCTCAGAAGCTATTTTTGTAGGTCAATGATCCTCAACCCTTCAAGAAACACTAGGGAATCTCTGAAGCGTATTTTACAGTTTTCAAAAAATATTTCCCTTTACAAAGACTTCACTTAAATATTCAAATTTTATTGTTAGATAAGTTCATGGACTTTGGAGTCAGAATATTTAGGTCAGAATACTGGCTTTTTTCATTACCACCTGGGAAGTTGTAGGTATTAATTAAAGTCTCTGAAGTCCAATTTTATTATCAATGAAATGGGATAATAAAGGTATTTTTGTTTAAGTATTAGCTTACTGTGAAAATTAAATGAGATGGAGCATGGAAAAAGATGATCAGAGCACACTGCTAGCCACAAAGTATTTCCTTAATCAGTGATATATTTTTACTATTGTTATTGTTGACATTGTTTTTGCTGTTATTGGGCTTCCTGAAACTTTTTTCTCAAAATCCCTTTGCTAACACATACAACATGCCAGTTATTGTAGATATAGGAACAGTAAACTTTTCAGAAAAACGTAAATATGCTAGGGAGGTAGACTATTTTTATCACCTGAAAACTGGCTAGATAGCTTTCAGTGATAATTTTGTCTTGCTTCTTTCTTTCATTCTACTTTAAGAATAGTTTCTTTAGATTTACGAATGAAGCAAAGCCTGTATATCTAAAAATATGTATTTAATAATGTATTTTCCTACACGATAAAAGAATTTGATGAAAAAAGTTTGAAGGACACAGAGAGTAGTCATTAATTAGAACACATATTTCTTGCAAAATGCCTTCATATTATATTTGTACTTCAAAAGTGTCAAATTACAAAGAGTAATATAACACCTTTTAAGTACCTAAAACAGTGAAGAAGCATAATCCCTCTAAGGAAGGAAGAAGACTCTTTTAACAATAGTGTAAATTATTTGTAGACCTCCTGCTTGAACAAGATAAGTTAGTAAGATTTTCTGATATGATTCACTATTATTTTAACTGCTATTTGTGTTTCAACATAGAGGAGATAAACACACTTTGGATAGAAAGTCCAGAGACCTTGCCTCTTATTTGCTAATCGTATGGCATTCTGTAAGGCACTCATCTCTCTGGACCTCACTTTCTCATCAGAGAAATTAACAGCTTTGAATACATAATATCTAATCTACATTAATAGTCAAACTCTTGTGTAATAGGCAGGTCTTAGAACTGCATAGATTAAGAAACTGTTGTTTACAAGTTGGTAAATTTGGCACGTTGCTTAATCTAACTGAAACTTATTTTTTTTCGACAGGAAAAACATATATATTTGTGTTTACTGTACAGGTTTGTTGTGAGAAATGTACATTAATCTACATATTTCCTGGCAGGTAGTAGACATTTAATACATGTTAACTAACAATAATATTTTATAGAAGCTTTGAAAATATGCAGCACTTTTCTTCATTAATGCTTAATCAAAATCTATACACTTTCAGTTAATTATGTCAATGCTTTTACTTTATTTTACCTTCTTAAAATTTTTAATGTTTAATTATCATGGGTATATAATCGGTGTACATATTTATGGGATACATGAAATATTTTGACACAAGCATATAAAATGTAATAATCATATTAGGATAAATGGAATATCCATCGCCTCAAACATTTATCATTTATTTATATTATAAACAGTCCAATTATATGCTTTTAGTTATTTTTAAATGTACAGTAAATTATAGCTGACTGTAGTCACCCTGTTGTACTATCAAGTAGTGGATCTCATTCATTGTATCTAACTATATTTTTATACTCATTAACCATTCTCATTTCTCTCCTTGTCTCCCCAATAATCTTCCCAGCCTCTGGGAACAATCATTCTACTTTCTATCTCCATGAATTCAATGGCTTTAATTTTAGCTGCTATAAATGAGTAAGAACATGATAAATTTGTCTTTCTATGCCTGGCTTATGTCATTTAATGTAATGTCCTCCAGTTCCATCCATGCTATTGCAAATGACAAAATCTCATTCTTGTTATGGCTGAATAGCACTCCATTTTGTATTTTGTACATTTTCTTTTTTTTTTTTTTTTTTTTTTTTTTTTTTTTTTTTTTTTGAGACGGAGTCTTGCTCTGTAGCCCGGGCTGGAGTGCAGTGGCCGGATCTCAGCTCACTGCAAGTTCCACCTCCCGGGTTTACGCCATTCTCCTGCCTCAGCCTCCGGAGTAGCTGGGACTACAGGCGCCCGCCACCTCGCCGGGCTAGTTTTTTGTATTTTTAGTAGAGACGGGGTTTCACGGTGTTAGCCAGGATGGTCTCGATCTCCTGACCTCGTGATCCGCGCGTCTCGGCCTCCCAAAGTGCTGGGATTACAGGCTTGAGCCACCGCGCCCGGCCACATTTTCTTTATATATTCATTTGTTGATGGACACTAAGGTTGGTTCCAAATCTTGGCTATTGGGAATAGTGCTACAGTAAACATGGTAATGCAGATAACTCTTGGATATACTGGTTTTCTTTCTTTTGGGTATATACCTAGCAGTGAAATTGCTGGATCATATGGAAGTTCTACTTTTAGTTTTTTGAGGAAACTCCATAATGTTCACTATTTCCATTGTGTCTGTACTAATTTACATACCCCAAAATAGCATACAAAGTTTCCCTTTTCTCCACATTCTTGCCAGCATTCATTATTACCTATCCTTTGGATCACAGCCATTTTAACTGGGGTGAGATGATATCTAATTATAGTTTTGATTTGCATTTCTGATGATCAATACTGTTGAGCACATTTTTATATACTCTTTGCTATTTGCATGTCTTGAATCATCCTTGCATCCCTGGGATAAATCCCACTTGGTCATGATGAAACACCTTAATGTATTGTTGGGTTTGGTTTGCTAGTATTTTGCTGAGGATTTTTGCGACAATGTTCATCAGGGATATGAGACCTTTAGTTTTCTTTTTGATATGTCTTTGTCTGGTTTTGGTATCAGCATAATGTTAGTCTCACAGAATGAGATTGGAAGTATTCCCTCCTACTCTATTTATTGGAAGGGTTTGAGTAGGATTGGTATTTTTATTTAAGTGCTTGGTATAATTCAGCAACAAAGTCATGTCCTGAGTTTTCCTTTGCTGGAAGACTTTTTATTACGGCTTCAATCACACTACTTGTTATTGATCTATTCAGGTTTTGGAATTCTTCATGGATCAATCTTGCTATGCTGTATGTTTCCAGGAATTTATCCATTTCTTCTAGGCTTTCCAATGTATTGGCAATATAGTGGCTCATAGTAGTCTCTAACGATCCTTTGAATTTCTGTGATATCAGGCTCAATGTCTCCCTTTTCATCTCTGATTTTATTTATTTGTTCTTCTTTTTTATTTAGTCTGACTAAAGGATTGTCAATTTGGTTAACCTTTTCCAAAAATTGATTTTTCATATTGTTGATCTTTTGTATTGTTTTTAACATTTCAATTTTATTTATCTTTGCTCTGATCTTCTAGTAATTTAGGTTTTCATTTTCTCTTGTTTAAGATGAATTTTTTCAGTCGTTTATTTGAAGTTTTTCTGCTTTTTGGATGTAGTTGTGTATAGCTATAAATTATCTCTTAGTACTGCTTTTTCTGTATTCCATAGGTTTTGGTATGTTGTCTTTCCATTTTCATGTATTTCAAGGATTTTAAAAATTTCTTTCTTAATGTATTCATTGACCCACTTGTCATTAAGGAGAATATTGTATAATTTCCATGCAGTTGCATAGTTTCCAAAATTCCTCTTGTTACTGTTTTCTAGTTTTATTCCACTGTGATCAGAGAAGATATTGACACGATTTCATTTTTTGAATTTTTAAATATTTATTTTATGTACTAACATATGCTCTATCCTTGAGAATGACCCATGTGCTAAGGAGAAGAATGTGTATTCTACAGCCATTTGATAAAATGTTCTGTAAATATCTATTAGTTCCATTGGCTGTATAGTGAGATTAAGGCTGATGTTTCCTTGTTGATATTCTGCCTGGATGATCATCTGATGCTGAGGGTGGGATGTTGAAGTGTCCAGCTATTATTGTATTGTGATCTGTCTCTCTTTGGCTCTAATATTTGTTTTTATATCTGGGTACTCCAGAGTTGGGTGCATATATGTTTAAAATTGTTTTATGCTTTTTTGAATTGACATATTTATCATTATATAATGACCTTATTTGTCTGTTTTGCTCTTTATTGGTTTCTATTTGCATGGAATTTCTTTCTTCATCCCTTTATTTTCTGTTTATTTGTGTGTTTATAGGTGAAATGTGCTTCTTGTAGACAGCAGATTGTTGGGCCTTTTTTAAAAATCCATTCAGCTACTCTATGTCTTTTGATTGGATAATTTAGTCCATTTACAGTAACTATTATTATTGATAAGTAAAGACTTACTTTTGCCATTTTATAACTTCTCTTCTTGTTATTATGTGATCTTCTCTTTTTTCTTCCTTTCTTCCCTTCCTTCCATTCTTCCTTCCTACCTTTCTGTCTACCATTTGGGGAAGATGATTTTCTTTGGTGGTTTGTTTTATTTTTTGCTTTTTCTTTTTGTGTATCTGTTTAAGGTTTTTTAATTTGAGGTTACCATGATACGTGAAAGTAACATTTCATAACCCATGATTACAAACTGAAAACAACTTAACACTGATTGGAAAAACCAACTAAACTAACAAGCAAAGAGAAAACGCATATTCTAGTTTATCTTCCATACTTTTAACTATTTGTTGTTTCTATTTTTATCTTATTATAATGTCTGTGTCTTTAAAATTGTTTTAATTGTTAATTTTGATAGTTTCATTTTTTTCCTTTTAGTCAAGAGATAAGTAGTTCACACATAACAATTAGAGTGTTATAATATCTTGTATTTGTCCATGTACTTACTATTGCCAGTGCATTTTGTTCCTTTGGATGTCTTCTTTTTGCTTGTTGTGACGGTTTCGGTTGTTATTGAGTGTCAATTTGATCGGATTGAAGGATACAAAGTATTGTTCCTGTGTGTATCTGTGAGAGTGTTGCCAAAGGAGATTAACCTTTGAGTCAGTGGACTGGGAGAGGCCGATCCAACCTCAATCTGGGTGACACAATCTAATCATCTGCCAGTTTAGCTAGAATAAAGCAAGCAGAAGAAGATAGAAAGAGCAGACTCAGTGTCTTCCAACCTTCATATTTCTCTTGTGCTGGATGCTTCCTGCCCTAGAATATCAGACTCCGAGTTCTTCAGCTTATGGACTCAGACTTACACCAATGGTTTTCCAGGGGCTCTCAGACCTTTGGCCCCAGACTAAAGGCTGCACTGTCAGCTTCCCTACTTTTGAGGTTTTAGGACTGGACTGGCTTCTGTGCTCCTCAGCTTGCAGACAACCTATTGTGGAGCTTCATCTTGTAATTGTGTGAGTGAGTATTCCTTAATAAACTCCTCTTTATCTATGCATCTAGTGTATTGGTTTTGTCCCTGTGGAGAACCCTCATACACTCATTCATGTCCATTTCTTTCAGATTGCAGAATTTCCTTTAGCATTTCTTGTAGGAGAGGTCTACTGTTGCTGAAATCCTTCAGCTTTTGTTTTTCTGGGAAGGTCTTTATTTCTCCTTCATGCTTAAACAATATTTTCACTGGACATACTATTCTTGGCTAAAAGGTTTTTCCTTCAACACTTTAAATATGTCATGCCATTCTTGCTTGAAGCTCTTTAGTATGTTGTTTTTTTCTCTTGATGCTTTTAGGATCTTTCTTTATTATTGACTTTGGGAGTTTGATTTAATATCTTGAGGTAGTGCTATTTGTGTTAAATCTGCTTGGTGTTCTATAACCTTTTTGTACTTAAATATGGATATCTTTCTCTGGGTTTGGAAAATTATTTGTTATTATACCTTTGAATAATCTTTCTACTCTGATCTCTGTCTCTCTCTCTCTCTACCCATTCTTAGAGGTCAGTAACTCTTAGATTTGCCCAGCTGAGGCTATGTTCTAGATCTTGCAGGTGTGTTTTATTCCTTTTTATTGTCTTTTTTTTCTTTATGTCCTTTGACTGTGTATTTTCAAGTAGCCTATATTCAGGATCAGTAATTCTTTCTGCTCCTTGATCAGTTCTGCTCCTGAGAGACTCGAATACGTCCTTCAGAATGTCAATTGAATTTTTCAGCTCCAGAATTTTGGCTTCATTTTTAAAAACTATTTCAATCTCTTTGTTAAATTTATCTGATAGGATTCTGAATTTCTTCTCTGTGTTATCTTAAATTTTGTTGAGCTTCCTCAAAATAGCTATTTTGAATTCTCTGTCTGAAAGGTCATATATCTCTCACTGTGGAATTCATCACTGGTGCCTTATTCAGTTTGTTTGGTGAAGTCATGTTTTCCTGTATGATCTTGATGCTTGTAGATGTTCATCAATTTGGGCATTGAAGAATTACTTATTTATTGTAGTCTCCACAGTCTGAACTTGTTGGTGCCTATTTTTGGGGGGAAGGCTTTCCATGTATTCAAAGGAAATTAGTGCTATTACCTAAGTTTGGTTATGGCAGCCATGTCTGTATTAGGGGACATCCTAACACCAGTAGCACTGTGACTCTTTCAGACTCATCAGGGTACCACCTTGGTGGTCCTGGGTAAAATCCAGGACAGTTTTTTGGATTACCAGGCAAAGACTCTTGTTCTCTTCCTTTACCTCGCCCCAAAGAATTGGAGTCTCTCTCTCTATGTTGAGCTCTCTGGAGCTGAGAGAGAGGTGACACAAGCACCCCTGTGGCTACCACTACTGGGATTGTGCTGGGTTAGACCCAAACCCAGCACATCACTGGGTCTTGCCCCAAGTTTGCGGCAACCATTGCCTGGCTATCACCATTGCCTGGCTATCACCAATGTTCACCCAAGGCCCAAGGGCTCTTCAGTCATCAAATGAAAGTCCAGCTAGGCTTGTGTTTTTACCTGCAGGGTGGCAAGTCATCCTCCTCTGTTCACTTCAGACCCAGAGCATGTCCAGAAATGCCATCCAGGAGCCAGGTTTGGGATTCAGGAAGCTTGAGAATCTACTTGGTGCTCTATTCTACTGCAGGTGAACTGACACCCAAGCTGCAAGACAAAGTCCTTCCAACTCTTCCCTCTCCTTTTATCGAGCAAAAGGTATCTCTCCCTGCAGCCACCACCACCCAGGCCCATGGCAAATACTGCCTAGCTACTGTCAATGTTCACTTAAGCCCCAAAATCTCTTTAATCAGCTTGTGGTGAATGCTGCCAGGCCTGTCTCTCCTGTTGGAGCAGTGGGCTCCTCTCTGGCCCAGGTCAGGTGCAGAAATGGCATCAAGGAGCCAAGGCATACCATCAGGAACCCCAGTAGCCTGCCTGATGCTCTGACACACTATGGCCAAGTTGGTACCCAAGCTGCAAGAGAAAATTCCCTTACTCTTCCCTCTCCTTTCCTCATGCAGGAGTCTCTCCCCATGACTGCCACAACTGGGAATGTGCTGAGTCACAACTAATGCAAGCATGTCACTGAGTCTCACATAAAGCCCACAGTCAGTACTGCTTGGGTAATGCTAATGTTTATTCAAAGCCCAAGGGCTCTTTAGTCAGCAGGATTGAGTTGTTCTCTTCGAGGCAGTAGGTTCTCTTCTGGCCCAGTGTTGGTTTAGAAATGTCATCTGGGAGCTGGGGCCTTGAATGAGGCTTGAGGACTTTGCCTAGTGCTATCTCCTACTGTGGCTGAACTGGTATCAAAGTTGCAAGACAAAGTACTCTTTACTCTCCCCTTTTCTCTCCTCAGGTAGAAAGAAGATATCACTCTTGGATCTGCAAGCTGCACTGCCTGGGGTTGGGAAAGGAGTAATGAAAATATTCCTTTGGCTGCCCCAGCTGGTGTCTCACTTGATAATGTGCACCCCAAGTCAACTGGCTTTGAACCCAGCAATGCACCAGGACTTGCCCAGGAATTGCAGTCTCTGTAGCCTGAACTGCCTTTCAAGTTTATTTAAGACCACAGAGCATTTTAACCTGCGGTGGTAGGACTTGCTGGAACTCAGGTTCTGACTGCTGAAATGAATAATTTGCCTCTGGCTAGGGTTGGTCTCAATGTTCCCTCCATAGGCTCTGACTGAATTCTTCCTATGTTGTTTTCTGTAGCAGTGCAGCACTGATTCCCACAATCACTTTCTTCTCCCTTCCTCAAGTACACAGTTTCTCTCTCCGTGCCATACTGTGCTGCTGGGAGATGAGGAAGGGATGGTATTGGCAATTCAAGACTGTCTTTCCTACCTTCTTCAGTGACCCTTTCCTTCATATGATGTTAAAAGCAGGTACTGTGATAGCTTGCCTGAATTTTGATTCTTACGAAGGTGTTTTCTTTGTACATAGTTGTTCAATTTGTGTTCCTCTTGGGCGTATCACCATTGGAGGGTTCTATGTAGTCATCTTGCTCTGCCTCCACTTTTCCTTTTTTTATTCAACAAATATTTTATTAGGCTTTGACTATTTGCTATGCTTTATACAAGTCTCTGGGTACATGGTGATTAACAAAATAGACATGGACCTTGCCTTCATGGAGTTATGTGCAAAATAGACAATATAAAAGTTAAACAAAGTTCAGTACACAATTAGAAAGTATAATGTGTGCCAGGGAGAAACAGAATAAATTTTTTTGATAGTGATAAAAAACCTTCAGCCAAATAAAATTTAAAAGAGTTTAATTGAGCAATGAATGATTTGTGAATCAGGCAGACCCCAGAAGGTTCACAGAGATTCCAGGGGTGCCTTGTGGTTAGAACAAATTTAAAGACAAAAAAGATAAAGTGACGCACAGGAATCAGAAGTGAGGTACAGAAACAGTGAGATTGGTTATAGCTCAGTGTTTGCCTTATTTGAATGCAGTTTGAACATTCAGCAGTCTGAGTAGTTGAAGTATGGCTGCTGCGATTGGCCAACACTCGGCCATTGTTACAGGTGCATACGATTAAATTAGGTTTTCGATTTTGTCTATTGAGCTAGGTTATAGTTCATCTACAAGGATTCAAGTATAGAAGTATGGAGTCTTTCTCAGGCCATATTTAGTTTGCTTTAACAATTCCCCCCCTTGTGGTCATTTTCTCAATTTTGAGAGATTGCCCAAAACCTTAATTATTGATGTCACTATTGCTGTCATAAATGTACCAATATGGTTTTGAAACTCACTGGGAAGCAGCGGAGCAGTGAGTTTTGCAAGGAGAGAATAAGGACTGAATAGGGGTACCCTATGCTAGACTACCCTTTGTACAGGAGAAAAACAAAACCTGGTCTGTTCTAGGATTTATGTGTTTTATTAAAGCCTTAGTTTGATTATGTCACATTTAGCACAATTGACTCCATTTTAGTTTGGTTTGGTTTGTTAGGACCTAGTGCATGAGTTCAGTCCAAAATAATGACCTCTCATAATTTTGTTTTTAAAAAAGTCCCCACTTTTGGCCAGGTTCTCACTTAGGTGAGAGAGTAGTAAAAACTTAGGGCCTTAGCACCACTCTCAGTTACCATCATTTTAGGTTTCCAGTCTCAGCATGTCATTCATAGGTTACAGTGTCCTCATGGTCGCACATTTCTTTCTTCTTTTGTCATTCCAGTTGAAGAGAGACCATTTAATGTTCTAGAAATGATTGCATGCAAACATTGAAAAACTTTGAGAGAATACAGTGCCCCAAGAAGACCGTTATGACTATTGGGAGGATAATGCCAATAGTTTGGAATATTCTCCTTACTCATGGCACCCACAAATGAAACCACCTAAAATTAAATAGATTAAAGAATGAGCTAGATGAAGAGTCTACTCACTTGACTAAGTGGTCTTTTCATTAATCCCCTACAACGGAATTTTTATAATTTACATTTTATAGATTTCTCCACAGGCCACAAGTGTCAGCAACTGCACGGGTACTTCTCTGTTTAACCAATTCTATTATTTAGCATAACTTTCACAAGATAATTTGAAGTCTGTTGGGCACTTATAGCCATTAAAGTACAATTTGCTGTAGAACCTATTATGAGGGAGATATTTCTAATTATTGTCTCTTTTATTCTAAAGCATGGAAAAAGGACCTAACAAATGATGTCCTTCTAGAAGAGTGAAGGCCTCCTGGCAATGTTCTCTTTATTCCATGGTGTGGGTTAAGAGGAGTTTTGACTGATTATAAGGCCACATATATACAACTAATGTTTCTTACCTACATTGGGTCTTCATCTTTTATCTATTGAAGTGTAAGGTTATTCATGTATACGGCTGGCTGCAAAATCCTTCATAAATAAAAGTACACCCTATAAGTACACATAATAGACTCTTTTCATTTCTACTCTTCACAGAGGCATACACAAGGAAAAAAACATTTAAAGATAAGAGTCTATTGATAGTAGAAGTTTTATTCCATGATCTTGGGAAAAGTTGTTAACGTTAAGGCTGCCATCTTCTTCTGGGGAGAAACTTAGTTTTACTTTAAGGGTACCAATGCATGTACAGTTCCAAGAGTGTGGAGAAACCCTTCTCAGTTGTGAGATTATGAACCCAAGGTTCAAGGCTCCAGAGTTTTGCTGTAGTGTGAATGGCAAGGAGAGTCTTTCTCTGATGTTCTCAGAAGATCCAGTCTCTGGGTTCTAGATTGTGAAGGAATTGTACTCAGTGAACTATAAAAAACTTTCTTTTCCTGGTGAAAATTCACTGTAGCATAATAATCTACTCTTATAACATCTGGCCTCTTGCATGGGAAAGCTTTTATACAACCAGAAAACATGCACTGAAAATGACAATTGAACGAAATCCCTTTATAAATGTTTAAATGGCCCATGAGGTAGCCAAATGTACCTCAAACTTTTATTATCTTTCCAGGAATATGGAAGTATAAAGTTCTTTTAAACTATTTCTGTAATTTATAAGTCACCACATCAATATATTCAATTTGGATTATTTTATCTTTTCCATGATGAGTCATGGAATGCAGAACCTTAATAATAAAAACTTTAAGGAATCAGGAAGGACAAGGTGGCTGTGTTGGTTCTTCATGAGTCCATGCTTAACACCAGACTTGAGTCCTCTTGAATACTAGTTGTTTCTCCAATTTAGGTTCATAGCACTGATAACTAATAGGTTATCATAGGTAATTTAACTTAGACCATTGAGTTCATTCAAATTGCATATTCAAGCAATTTTAGTCTTGGCTGGTTTTGCATGATAATCTAGAACTTGATTTTGAAAAGTGTGTTAAATACCAAAGCTTAAAACAATGGATATTAAAAAATAGAATATTAGCTTACTATAAGTAATTCATTTAGCTAAAATGATAATGCAAAAAGTTTTTAAAGGAAAAAACATTATTCTGATAGAGAGGAGTCTTAGCTTTCTAATCAAGACTCAATGAAACAGCTTGAGGCCTACTGACTCTGTCTCCTTTCTTTCCTCCCCACCCCCCTTTTTGCAGTTTACTTAAAAGGTAAACAAAAACCTTTCATTATCTTTTAATATTACATAAAATTCTCCTTTAAAAGAGAAAAACAAATGTTATTTCCCAATAGTATATTTTTAATGTTAAAGCTAGTTTTTAAATAACATTTTATAAATCTTTTGTTTTAGTCTGACTATAATTTAAGATTTTTATAAACCTTTTATAATACTTTACTTTTTTTTTTTTCTCAGAGCAGAACAATGTTCTAATAAAACTCTGTTGTGCTTTTATTCCAATGTCCAATTTATGGAAAAAAAAATGAATAATGCCATTTTAATTTTAGCCAATATGTCCACACATAGAAGGTTTTACAATTAATTTTTTATAACCCTTCCACAACTTTTTCACACCTTTACCTTTTTAAAAATTTAAATCAATCCTTTCACCCTCTAACCTAGGCAAAAGTTTACCTTTCCATACCTTCCTATAATCTCTTACAAAAATACATTTTATTCCCCTTACACACTTTGTACGTAAACTTATTTTTTCATTAGTCTCAATTACATATTACAATGTTTACTCTTAGTGACTTTTACTTTAGGTGAAAATCTTGGTAAATAAGGGATTTTAATTATGTAGTAGGTGTGGAGCCTAGCATCCAGACAGAAATGCAGATAAAGCCTGACTCTTTCCAGCCTCTAACTCCACATGTCCCAGGTCTTATATAGCTGTAAAGCAGGCAGGCTGTACAGTCATGAGTCATAGTGACATTTTATGAAGCATTTTGGAGGCCTAATCATCTTTAAATTGTACAACATAAATTCTTTCATGACTTACACAGACCATGTATGACATGTTTAGACTTTCTGACTTGCCCTAAACATCCCTCTTTTTAAACAACCAGTCATTTTACTTTAGTACAAAGATTTTCCATACAACAACTTTCTCACATAAAATCTTTTTTCTTTATAACCTTCTTTTCATAGTTAGGGGGCATGGTTAATTCCATATATCCTCAGACCTTATTTAGAATTTAATGTCTCC
Source organism: Macaca mulatta (assembly GCF_049350105.2). Classification (NCBI taxonomy): domain Eukaryota; kingdom Metazoa; phylum Chordata; class Mammalia; order Primates; family Cercopithecidae; genus Macaca; species Macaca mulatta. The sequence continues at coordinate 167,738,248 of NC_133406.1, read as the reverse complement.
AAAATAAATCGAACAATTTTCAAAAGTCAAAGCAGTTTATGACCTTAAAGCATTTAGCAAACCTCATATCTTACCTGCATAAGATAGACAAAATGTTTTTATTTTATCAATAATCTTCAAAGCTGTCTTTATTTCCGAAAGATTACTAAAGTCACATGAACTAAAAGGCATTACAGTTTTTACATAGATTTCAAAATATTTGATTTAAGTGCTTATCTGTGTTAAAACCAATTAATTAGAGCTCTTTTATGTAAACATTAAACACAATACACATATATTTACACAGACAGAAAGACAGAAGATTACTACAGTAGTTGTAAGATTTTTCATTTCCCATTTTTTAAGTTTCTTAATTAGTTATTGGCTTTAGGGTGGAGCCCTTGGAAGAACAGGACCAGGAAAGGGATTTGTTGGGCCTCCTGCTTTTCCTACGAAGTCCAGGCTATCAGAGCTTGAATATCCGCTTTTAAGTAAGCTAACTTTTAACCATAGCTCTCTTTAATAAAGTGCTTTTAAAATTTTTTATTACTTGAATTTAGCCTGACCAAACAGTTGATATTTCTGGCTTTTGAACTTTACCAAAGGTATCCTCCCAAGAGCTCAGAGAAAGGAAAATTTCAGATAGGCCATGGAGGAAAATAGACTAGAAAAGGTCCGCAGATATTAAACCAAAAAGGACCTACTTCCTAAGCAGGGAATTGAACCTGGACTGCCAGGGCAAGAGGAAAAACCTTAGCTACCGTAGTGGAGCACAGGGCAGTCTCCACTACTCTTCCTGAAAGGAATGCAGGGTAGTTAGTTTTGAACTTTCAAAGGCTTTTAACTACTCAAGATAGTGTTTAGAGCTAACTATGGCATAGACCCCCAAATTCCTTTTCCCTAGAATGCAGAGATCAAGAGAAAGTACTGCCCTATAGTTACAAGGTCAAGTTCCCAAGGACATAAAACAAGATGGAGATAAGCAATGAATTTTACCATTCATTTGACTATTTTCCCAGAGAGAGAGAAGCCAGCAATCTGACTGGTAAGAAATTCTTACCTTTTTGCCGGCATGCCATGCTTCTGGGTTCACTTTCCTTGAGCTGCCCTGGTGACTCAGCTTGCTGCACCATCATGGTGGGGCCAAGTTGCATCATAAAGAAAAATTATCCTTTTTTGTTCTGGCCACAGAACATAGACGTTAGCCACTCTGATTAGCACCCAATATCAAACTGGCAAGGCTCAAACTTGCCCCTGCTTGGGCCCTGTCATTGTTAATCCAATCTCCAACTGGGATTTTCGACGTGGTCTCTGGGCAACATGGTCACCTTGAGTAATAGAAAAGATAAGAAAGGGAAAAGAAAGAGAGAAAATCATTGCCTGTGACAGGATGGGGAAGGCACAATGATCAGGAAGGTCAGAGAAAGACCCACCCATTGCAGCAACACTGAAAAGTTCAGGCAGCTGCTTCTCAGTGGCAAAGGGATCTTTTCCAGCAATCCCATCATCTCTCAAGTTTCCCCGTTTAGGGAGGAAAAAGCTCCCCATGTCCCACAGTCTGTCACCTACAGCCATTAGCAAAGAGTGCAAGGTAGATTACTCCAAAAAGAATAGCATTTGACTTGCTGTAGTGCCAAACCCAATCTTAGCCAAAAGGGACTTTACCGAGAGCCCTTATTTTTAAAATGTACTTTAATGCAATGTTGTTCATTCTGAATGTTCCACTGTAAGTTATTTTTAGTAAGATTTTGCTGTTTCTCTAAGACTTTGCTGCCTGGCAGGCCTAATGTATAAGCTAGAAGGAATGAAGTTTTCAAAAAATTAAGGATCCCAGTTTTACCTAAAATACTGGCTTTACTCTCAGGTTCTCTTGATTAATTTAGCCAATGACTTTTTCCTACCTTAGCATGCAAGAAAAATGAGAAAAAGGGGTATAACACAAAAATCTCGTGAATTTTCAAAAGTCAAATTTTATAACCCCTGCAATATTACTGCTTACTACTGGTTCCTTTCGGAATAAGTCAGATGTAAGAGGCCTCTAACAGGATCCCAGCCAGTTAATTCCAGAATCAAATACATTCCTGGACCCAGTCCAGTTTCTGCCACAACTCCAAACCCAGTTTGGATCAGAAATTTGCTCAAAGAAACTCAGAGAACTCAAAACACAAATCTGTGGAGCCCCAAAATCCGAGAGGGAGCTTACCCACAATCCCCAGCTACTCTGAGATATCAACTGACATATGGGGGTCCTGTAGGTACATTGCATGTGAGCTCCTGGGGTCGCTAGAAGCTCCACTTTGGATCCCACTTCTGACATAATCTGATAAAATAAAAACTTTAGCTAAATTAAATTTAAAAGAGTTTAACTGAGCAATGAACGATTAGCAAATTGGGCAGACCCCAATATCACAGAAGATTCACAGAGACTACAGGGGTGCCTCATGGTCAGAGCAAATTTATATACAGAAAAGATAAAGTGATGTACAGGAATCAGAAGTGAGGTACAGAAACAGTGAGATTGGTTACAGCTTGGCATTTGCCTTATTTGAAGGCAGTTTGAACATTCAGCAGTCTATGAGTGGTTGAAGTACAGCCACCGGGATTGGCCAATACTCAGTCATTGTTACAGGTGCATATTATTAAGTTAAGTTTTCTATTTTGTCCTACTATTAAGCTAGGCTACAGTTCATCCACAGGGACTCAAATATAGAAGTACAGAGTCCTTCTTAGGCCATGTTTAGTTTGCTTTAACAAGAGTAATGAATGGAAGAAATTTTGCAGTTTGACTGGTAAGGAAAGAGATCTCTGAGGAAGTGTCATTTAAGCTGTTACCTGAAGCTTGAAAGAAAACAACCAAATTGAAAACAATCAATTAAAGATGGGGTGCATATTCAGAAAAGTAAATGGCATGGGGCAGAGGGAGGAGAGTGGTAAGTAAATGCTTGGCATGATTTAGGAGAAGAAAATCCTTTCAGTTGCGGGAGTATGAGGAGTGATGAAGAGTAGCAAGCATTTTGAATGGTGTTCAGGGGACGGATCATATTTGGCATCATAGAACATGATAAGTTTTTTTTTTCTAATCCAATCTAAGTGCAAAGTGATATCATTGGGAATTTTCAATTAGTAGATTAATGTGATTCCAATTTACATCTTAAAACATCATTCCATTTGGTGGCTAGATAATGGTTAGGAAAGAGGCAAAAATAGACTAAAAACCAGTTGAGTGACACAGTAGAGAATGAAGCAAAAGCAGATAGTGACATGAAATAGGGTTGTATCATTGAACATAAAATGGTAATGACAATAATGACAAAAACAATAACAACAATTATAGTAGTCAGCCTTCACTGAGAACTTATGATGTGTCAAACATCATGTTAGACAATTTACATGTGAGTTATTATAACTCATATGGTAAGGAGATATAACTTAGAAAAGTTTTCACTTGTTAAGATCGCACACCTAGTGATAGGTTAGAACAGGCATTTAGGAAGCCTGATTTCACAGTTCATGCTCTTAGTTATAATGCAACACCACCTCACTGTAAAACAAGTGGGTAGAGACAGGTTTTAATGTAGAATCTATAGCATTTAGAAATGGGTTGGATATAAAGGTAAGTGAGAGAATGAGGATCAGAATTTTAAAAATTACTGAATTTCTACAAATTATTATTAAAATCACTGTGTGTGTATTGGGACAAGATAGTTTATGAGTAGTATAAGAATACTCACGTTACTCGACTTCATACTATAGTACAAGGCTTCAGTGACCAAAACAGCATGGTACTTGTATAAAAACAGGCACATAGACCAATGTGGCAGAATAGAGAGCCCAGAAATAGTGCCACATATATATGACCATCTGAGCTAACAAAAGCAAGCAATGGGGAAAATATTACCTATTCAATAAATGGTGCGGGGTAGCCATATGCAGAAGATTGAAGCTTGACCTCTTTCTTATATCATATATAAAAATCAACTCAAGTTGGATTAAAGACTTAAATGTAAAACCCCAAACCATAAAAACCTCGGAAGACAACTTACAATACCATCCCGGACATAAGAACAAGCAAAGATTTCATGACAGAAACACCAAAAGCAATCACAATAAAACAAAAATAGACAAGTGGTATGTAAGTAAACTTAAGAGCTTCTGCACAACTAAAGAAACTATCAACAGAGTAAACAGACAACCTACAGAATGGGAGAAATTTTTGCAAACTACACATTTGACAAAGTTCTAATATCCATTATCATGTAAGGAACTTAAATTTATAAGAAAAACAAACAACTCGATCAAAAAGTGGGGAAAGGATATGAACAGACACTTTTCAAAAGAAGGCATACATGCAGCCAACAAGCATATGAAAACAACTCAGTATCACTGATCATTAGAGAAATGCAAATCAAAACCACAATGAGATACCATCTCAAAACAGTCAGAATGATTATTATCAAAAAGTCAAAAATAACAGATGCTGGTAAGGTTGCGGAGAAAAATAAACCCTTGCACACATTGGTGGGAGTGTAAATTACTTCAACCATTGTGAAAAGAAGTACGGTGATTCCTCAAAGAGCTAAAAGCAGAAGTACAATTTTCCCAGCAATCCCATTACTGGATATAGACCCAGAGGACTATAAAGCATTCTACAATAAAGACATGTGCACACAAAAGTTCACTGAAGCATTGCTCACAATAGCAAAGACATGGCATCAACCTAAATGCCCACCAATGACAGACTGAATAAAGAAAATGTGGTACATATACACAATGGAATATTATGCAGCCATAAAAAAGAATGAAATCATGTCTTTGGTGGGAACATGGATGGAGCTGGAGGCTAACATCTTAGCAAACTGAAACAGAAAAAGAAAATCAAACATTGCATATTTTCACTTGTAAGTGGGAGCTAAATGATAAGAGCTTATGAACGCAAAGAAGGAAACAACAGACACTGGGGTCTAGTTGAGGCAAGAGGGTAGGAGGAGGGAGAAAAACAGAAAATATAACTATTGATTATTGGGTTTAATACCAGGATGGTGTAATACTATGTTCAACAAATCCCCAAGACACATATTTATCTATGTAACAAATTACTACATGTACCCTCAAAATTTAAAATAAAAATTAAAAAAAAAAGTATGACATTTAAAGTGTGTGCTTGAAGATTATCTACATAAAGATGGTAGAGATAACAAGAAAAGCTATATGGAAATTCAGCATTTTGTATATATCACACATGAAAGGTGAGAAAAAAGTAAATGGTTTCAGAAAAACAAGCCAGAGATGTGGAAGTAAAAATCCAGGAGTGTATGAGAGCAACATAAGGGGAGAGTTGCCACTGGAGCTTACTATTCTTGAGGTGTCGAGAGAAACAGGGAATTAGAAATATCTGATTTGAAAAGAGAGCTGATGGGTGATCTCGAATGTGCATTTTAATGAAGTAGAGAGTGCAAGTCAGGCTGGAGTATGTCTGAAGTGCTTAAAGGGATGTGAAAATTTGAAGACAGTATAAGCAAACAACACTGTCATGGTAGCAAATAAATAGATATTTGCTTATAATATTTCTATAAATAGTATTAAATAAATTGAAGAGTGTTGACAATAGGGAGACTAAACAAGAACTGTAGATGATTTGAGGAGTGAGGAGGTTTAAAATAGATTAAAATATGGAATATTCAAGAAAATAATTATTAGAGCAATGTTAAGGATTGCTGTGTAACACACACTCTTTGAGTGTGTAATTATAAGTTTATATTGACCTCTATTTTCTTGTGTATAATTTTCTACATCCATGTTCAGTTTCATGAAGTCAGGTGTAGAGAAACTAAATAATGAGTTCATCTAGAATGATGTATTCCAATTCTTCGCTATAAGAAAGACAGTCAGTAGAAATTAGGAAATTGTAAGGGATTGATTATTACTCTCTCTCTCTCTCTCTCTCTCTCTCTATATATATATATATATATATATATATATATATGTATATTTGCACCAAAACTTGAAATTAAAGTTGGGATGCTTATGATTTTGGGGTCCTTGCCAAATCTGACACTGATAAGATCAAGAGTATCACCAAGATTCTGAGCTAGAATGAAGGCTATGGAAGATAGAGAGGTCTGGGAATTACTAGAATGCACTGTTGAATGACTTGTCCAGGTAGATGTTTGTAGCATGATGACATGAATCAAGGTGGAAAGGTGCTTGAGTTTCCAGTGAGTGAAGTGCACTGAGTTTCACAGATAATTACAAAGAGAAGGGGAGAAATAAGTAAGTTATTTGATAAAAACTTCGGAGGTGTAAGAAGTGTTTTACAAAGAAGAGAGAATGATTTTCAGTAACAATATGCAATAGGATGCACTATATTGACCCACCAACCCTGAAGGATGAGAGGTTCCTTCAGAAAAACTGCCCCTACTTAGGTGTGCTATAGACAAAGCATCATTCTCTTTATGTCGCCATTTTAATTAACAATGTGTCTTCTATAATTTTCTTATTTGATGTATAATATATTTTTCAAAAAGTATAAGCAGAACCCTTCTTCCTTATTTTCCAGGCTCACTACAAATTTCTCAAATGCAAGGAGAAATTGGAAGGTAGTCCACTGGAGAGTATTCATTAAAAGTAAAAACAAGTTAATGAGGCTTCCGTTTCTGGACAAGATAAAGTAATTGGGACAGAATTTACACTCTGAGAGCCTCAATTTCATATATGAAATAATATAATACATATCATAATGTGAAATAGTATTTTCAAGACATTAGATATTAAGCATTATATTATTGTGGTCCCTGAGAGATGGAAAAAAGTAGAAGTTAGCCCTACATTTTCTCAGCTAGAGAGTTTTAAGGACACAAGACAGGGATAAGAAACCTAGGCAGAGCCCAGATGACTGCCATAGTTGATAAGACATTGCTGAGAGTCTGGGGACACCAAGGTGGCTAGACTTTGCAAGACAGGGCATAAGATAGAAGAAGATGCACAGATAAAATACCCCAGAAATCTGCAAAAAAAGCAGGGTCCTGCTTTTGTATTCAACAGAGTACTAATCACTATATACATGAGAAGAAACTAATCAGACAAAGTGTCACTCAAAGAATTAGGGAGAACAGCACTGAATGCTCACAGTGAACTCAGAATAGTGGGTGTTCCCATCAGCCAGATGGAACAACTTTGTAATTCACAGAGTATTGGGTAGATAATTCAGAAGAGTCTTTTCTCAGTAGTTGAGAGTAATTCTTCAGTGCTATCGTTTGAATGTGTCCCCTAAAGTTCATGTGTCAGAAACTAATCTCTAATGCAACTGTGTGAGAAATGAGACCTTCAAGAGCTGATTAAGTCATAACGGCTCTACCTTTACATTAATGTCATTATCAGGGAGCATGAGACAGCATGAAGTTCTTTACCAGGTGTGAGTCCCTAGGTCTTGGACTTCCAAGCCTCCAGAATTAATACATAAATTTATTTTCTTTTTAAATGATCCAAATTATGTTGTCTGTAGTATTCGGTTATAGCTACACAAAACGGCCTAAAACCTACTCTTGACACTGTGCTGCCCCTGCCTAACAAAGCTTAAAAGCAACATTTGAAAAGAATAAATAGTTTCTAAGTAAATAAAATGCATCTTAGAATAAAGCTCTACAATAATTATAGAAGTGCCAAAATATAAATTATAGAAGTACCAAAATATCCAGCACAGAAAAAGGTAAAATTCACAAAATCTGGTATCCAATCAAAATTCCTAAGTATGCAAAAATCAGAATATAGAATGAGGTGAAAAAGCAACATTTGAAACTCAGCTAGACCTGAAGTAGATGTTAGAATTAGAAAATAAAGTTGTTAAAACAGTTGGTGCATTCAATTACATATAGTCAAATAGTAAGTAGAGAAATGAAATATGCAAAAATGATACAAATTATACTTCCAGGAATGAAAACGGAAATGTCTGAGATCAACAATATACTGGATGGTATTAATGGCACATAAGACAATACAGAAAAAAGAACAATTAAATACATAGCAATAGAAATCATGTAAAAGTAAATACAGGAGAAAAGAACAATAAAAAATTTAAATAGAAAAGACCATTTTTCCAAATTTGATGAGAATTATAAACCTACATATACAATAAATCTCAAGCGTGCACACACACACAAACACACACACACACACACAGAAATAAAATACACCAGGGCACATTACAATTAAATCACTCAAAATGATGGATAAAGAAAATATCTTAAAAGCATTCAAAGATAAAAGACACATTATGAACAAAGGGAAAACGGTCAGAGTTAGATTACCAGTACATTTTTTGCTGGAAACAAGGAAGCTTTAATGTAGTGAAAAATAAAAATTAGCAACCTAGACTTTTAAGCTGAGGAAAATATCTTGCAAAATTAAAGATAAAGTAAAACTTTTAAAGATAATTCATCACTAACAGACAGGCTTGCACGACAAGAAATGCTAATGGAATCCTTCAAGTGGAAGTGAAATGACACCAAATGAAAATGTGAATCTACACCAAAAAATAAAGAGCAACCGAAATTGCAATTACATCAGTAAATATAGCAGACTTTTTAAATATAAACTTTTCTACAAAACACTGATAGTTTAAAAAGATAATAATGATGACACGATGCAGAGTTTAAAATATGTAGAAGTATAATTGTATATCTTATAAAAACTGGAAGAAAATAAAAATAAGTAAACTATTGTTAAGTATTCTACATTATGTAAAGTTCTATGATAGCACTTGAAAGTAGATGGTGATAAGTTAAAGATGTACATTATAAAGCATGAAAGAACTACTAAAATTATAAAATGAGTTTTAAGAAATAAGCAAAAAGTCAAATGAAATAAACCTAAAATTCAATTCAAAAGAAAGCAGATAAAGAGGAAAAGAGGAATAAAGAATAGAAGGCACATATGTAAAGCAAACAGCCAGATAGATTTAAACATAACCAAATACAAATAATCATATTAAATGTAAATGTTTTTAACACCTTAATTAAAAGGGAATTCAAAGTTTAAATATAAATACAAAACTAAACTGAAAGTAAATCAATGAAAAATGAAATATCATATTTATACTAATCAAAAGAAAGCTAGAATGTCTATACTAATATTAAGAAGATTAGATTTCAGAGCAGTAAATATTGCATGGTATGTGGTAGGCAAAATAATGCTCCCCTCCACAATGTGTTTGTAATCTAATAGTAGAACATTGTGAAAATGTTATCTCACATGGTAAAAGAGACTTTGTAGATGTGATTAAGTTAATGACATTGAGATGGAGCGATTATACTGGCTAATCTGGGCATGTCAAACATACTAATGTGTCATTAAAGGCAGAGATCGTATCTAGCTGTAGCAAGAAAACTTATCTAGCTGTAGCAAGAGGGAAATGTCACTATGGAAGAATGGCAAGAGAAACGAAATGTTACTGACTTTGAAAATGGTGGAAGATGGCCATAGCCAAGGAATGTGGGTTGCCTTTAGAAGTTGGATATGGAAATGAAACAGATTCCCCTCTGGAACCACTAGAAAGAGAGCCCAACCACCTTAATTTTAGCCCAGGGACATATAGGTCAGATTTCTAAAACAGATTTTAAAAATTGGGATTGCATTAAGCCAATAAGTATTTTGCTAATTTGTTAAATCAGTCATACAAAACTAATTAATGAATAAAGAAGGTCATTTTATAAAGCTAAAGAGTTACTTCATCAAGAAGAATAACATTCCTACACATGAATGTCCCTAACAGAGTTTCAAAGTATGTGAAACCAAAACTGATAGAAGTACAAGAAACTGACATATCCTATCATACACTTGGCTGTTTCAACATTTCTCTCTCAAAAACTGATAGAATAATTAGACCCCAAATCAGAAAAAAAAAAAAATAGAAAATTTAAACAATAATTTCCACTATCTTGACCTAATTAGCATCACAGACTACTATTCCCAACATGAGAAAACACATTCATTACAAGTGTACACAAATTATTTTCCAAAATAGACCATATTTTGCATCATAAAATGTCAATAAAAAGATTACAGTGATATAAAATTGATTTAAATCCATGGTGAATCTGAATTAAAAATAATAAAAGAGGACACTTTTTCAAATGTCCATAATACTTGAAAACCAAACACACTTCTAAATAACATATGGGTTAAAGAAAAACTCAAAAGGGATGTTAGAAAGTATTTTTAACTAAATGAAAGAAAAAAAATAACATAAAAGACATTGTGAGTGGCAGGTAGCACAGTTCATAGGGGTAGAGTTATAGCACTAAATATCAATATTAGAAAGAGATTTAAGTCAGTGACCTTACATTTCATTGTAAGAAGCTATGACAATGAGAGTAGCAGAAACCCAAAATAAGCAGAAGAAAAAAAGATCAACACAAGCATCTGAGAAGTAGGAAACAGAAGGAAAATTAAGAAAAATTAATTAAATTAAGAGCTAGTTATTTGAGAAGTGCAATAAAATTGATACATTTTTAGTCAGACTGATCATCAATTCTTAATATCAGGAAGAAGAGTAGTATCATTAAACAAATTCTGCAAATATTAAATGGAGTATAAGGGAATGTTATAAACAATTTTATTTCAACAACTTAGATAAAGTGGATTAATTCTTTGAATGACACAAACTAACAAACTTATTCAAGAAAAAATATATAAACAATGGCTCAGTCTTCAAAATAACTTGAATTTATAGTTAAAAACCTACTCAGAAAAAATCTCTAGATTCAGATGTGTTCACTGCTAATTTGTACCAAAAATGTATAAAATAAATAATATCAATTCTATTCAATCTCTTCCAGAAACTAAAAGAAGAAGAAACACTTTCAATATATTCCATGGAGATATTACCATAATTACAAAACCAGACAACCATTGCAAGAAAACCCCAGACCAATATCCTTTATGAACATAGGTGCAAATATTCTAAACAAAATGGTGTCTAATTTAATTTGCTAATTTATGAATAATATATCATGATCCAGTGGAATACAAAGTTTATTTAAGATTCCAAAATCAATTAATTTAATTTATGATAAAAGTCAATCCGTTTCTGTGACTGATGTCCTTCATTCTCAATGAATCTCAAACATATAGTAAACTGTCTCAAAATTTAAGAAACTAGTAGGACTAAATTGCCCTAAATATACCAGAATGAACAGTTTTATTTAATTACTATATTTTTCTTTATTATTCATCACTGTTCAAGAGTCATATCTGACTAAAAAGTGCAGAAGAGTAGTTGGCCAAATGCATAAATGTCCTAGGCATAGAGCTGTGAATACATAATATATCCTTGACACTTACTAGAAATAAAGACCATTACCATCTGAAGTCTTAGTTGACAGTTTCTCCCAATGCTCTTGGTCTGTAGGTGAGAGACTTCAGACTGAATGAGATTAAGTGGTTTAATCTCATATGTTTCTTGATAATAATCTTTCCCCATTTGCCAAGGAACCACCTCCAGTCAACTCACCTAGAATTTTATTCCTATCTAGAACTTTATTATCCTTGCTTCTGTCAACATCTCTTATACCTATCTGGTCAAACCCCAGCCATTATAAATCCAACTGTTCCGCCTCACCTGCTATTTATTGTTATCATCCTTGGCTATTTTAATTTCTATGGCGACAATGCATATGAGTCATCCCTTCCCTGTCTCCTCAGATTCTTGAAATACTTAACATCAGTGACTTTTTCTTTACTCCACTCCAGCATGCACTCCCATGCACACTTCTTACTTTTTATTGTAAAAATGTTAATGTCTGTTAAATCCACATTTTCAACATTCTACTCTACTTTTAATCACCAAATTATTTTGTTGTCACTCATTTACTCAAATAGTCTCACTCCAACGTTTTTTAAAACCTACAGTCCCTTATGATTTTCACTCATGTCTTCTCCTCTGCCTTACCCATTTAGAATTAATAATTCAGCTCCATAATCACCCACTTGCAAATCTCTTAACTTCGCAGCTCCCTTCTCCTCATCATATTCACATGGAAACATCAAGTCTAAATTAATTCTAAATATTAGTTTAGTCTGCACCTGTATCTGAGATGTCAAATGAATAGTACAATCATATTGACTTGTGTCACTTAAAATGTATAATACAAAGTCATAAATAGACATTCAATATTGGACAACATCATGCCACATTTTTCTCGTCAAATTTAATTTTCCAATGACAGACATTCACACACACTCTTTCTTTTCTTGACAAAATATGATCACCCAGCTCCCTCTTCAGAAAATGGACTCTCATTTTCCTTCATAGTTTCTCCTTTTAATCATTAATAATACGAATTATTACTGTTTCTCTCTTTTTCTTTTTTGCTTTTCTCCTAATCATGTCATTAACCAGCCCAAACACTCAGGGACTTTCCAGTGCAATTAGGAAAACATACAAACTTCTTACTATGCCTTGTGGGAGTTTATATGATCTGGCTCCTGCCTACCTTCTGACCTATTTCTTCCAATCTCTCCAAGATTTACTACACTCTAGTTGCTTTTATTTTTAATGCTAACTTCTTTCACTTGATTATTTTCAAAACAATAAATTGATTTCCTAGAATCTTCCAAAAGTGTCCATTTCTTCCAGTATCATTTACAGACTCATGCATTTAAAGATTTTGCATATTTTCTATTCACTTGGTAATTATTTTATCGATATTCACATTAGTTAGTGTTTGCCTCTCCACATTTCTGAGTCTTTTTGACACATTGACACATTCGTGGTAGTCTTTGATAACTTCTTTGCTTCCGATTTGACAAGATGTTCAGGTGTGTGCAGCCCCAGCCAGTGGAACATACATTTATTTAGAGAGGTTTGTTTCCTCTTTAGCAGAAAAAAAATGGGAGAAACTACATTTGTTTGCTAAGAGTGCTTATTGGTTCTGTGATAATAAATATTTCTTTGCCTTTTCATGAAGGTATCTTTCTGACACTCAAACAAACCAAGCTTTTTCTACATGGGAACTGTTGTATTTGTGTTTTCTTTGTCTGGAATGCACTTTCCTAAGTACTTTGTAGAAGAAGCTCCTTGTTGTCACTCAGGCTTACCTCAAAAATCACACATCCTCAGAGAGGCTCTCCTAATTACACAATCAAAAGTACATCCTCTCCTGCGTATTTTTTAATCCCATTTCCCACTTTTGTTTTTTAAAATATGTGTAATATTGTATTTGCTGCACACTTTTTACCTCTTGTTTCCCTCTTACCTAGTTTAGTGTTACATTCCCATCACTTATGATATTACCAGAACATAATGGTATTCTATAAATTTTATTAAATGGATAACTTAGATAAGAAGAACACTAGTGGTTGCAAGGGATTTGAGAGTGGGAAGAAGAAGAAGGATAAATAGGTGAAGCACAGGGTATTTTAAGGCAGTAAAACTATTCTGTATGATACTGTAAAAAAGGATACATGACATTATACATCTAGAAAAACCCATAGAACGTACAACACAAAGAGTGAACCTAATACAAATCTGCGAATCAGCGGATTCCCTCCTGAGCCTACACCACCAGAGCCCTGGGTTTCAAGCACAAAACTGGGTGGCTGTTTGGACAGGCACTGAGCTGCAAGAGGTTTTTCATACTCCAGTGGTGCCTGGAACTCCAGTGAGACAGGATAACCTTCCCCTCCCCTGGAAAGGAAGCTGAAGCCAGGGAGCCTAGTGGTCTTGCTCAGCGGGTCCCACTCCCATGGAGCCCAGCAAGCTAAGAACAACTGGCTTGAATTTGTCACTGCCAGCACAGCAGTCTGGAGTCAGTCTGGGACAATCAAGTTTGGTAGGGGGGAGGGGCAACTGCCATTACTGTGGCTTTAGTAGGCAGTTTTCCCCTGATGGTGCTAAGGAGACTGGGAGGTTTGGACTGGGAGGAATTCACCATAGTGCAGCAAAACAGCTATGGCCAAACTGCTTCCCTAGATTCCTTCTCAATGGGCAGGACATCTCAGCAGCAAATCCAGCAGCTCCAGTCAGGGGCTTTCAGACAAAACTCTCCTCTCCCTGGGACAGAGCCCCTGGGGGGAGGGGTGGCTGTGGTCTCAGTTTCCGCAGACTTAATCTTTCCTGCCTGCTGGTTATGAAGAGTGCGGCTGATACTGACACGAGGGATTCTCCCAGCACAGTGCACCAGCTCTGCCAAGGGACAGACAGCCTCCTCAACCAGGTCCGTGAACCCTAGGCCTCCTGACTGGGAGAGACCTCCCAGCAGAAGTCGACGGACACCTCATACAGGAAAGCTCTGGCTGGCATCAGGCCAGTGCCCTGAGAAGAAGCTTCCAGAGGAAGGAGCAGGCAGCAATCTTTGCTGTTCTGCAGCCCCCACTGGTGATACCCAGGCAAACAGGGTCTGGAGTGGACCTTTGGCAAACTGCAGCAGACCTGCAGAAGACAGGCCTGACTGTTAGAAGAAAAAGTAACAACAGAAAGCAACAACAACAACATCAACAAAAACGACCACCCTCCCCCCACAACAAAAACCGCACCCAAAGGTCATCAGCCTCAAAGATCAAAGGTAGATAAATCCATGAAAATGAAGAAAAACCAGCACAAACTTCCTGAAAATACCAAGAGCCAGAATGCATCTTCTCCTCCAAATGATTGCAACACTCCCCAGCAAGGGTGCAAACTGGACAGAGAATGAGATGAATGGATTGACAGAAGTAGGCTTGAGAAGGTGGGTAGTAACAAAGTACGCTGAGCTAAAGGATCATGTTCTAACCCAATGCAAATAAGCTAAAAACCTTGATGAAAGGTTACAGGAGCTGCTAACTAGAATAACCAGTTTAGAGAGGAACATAAATGACCTGATGGAGCTGAAAAAACACAGCACAAGAACTTTGTGAAGCATATACAAGTATCAATAGCTGAATTGATCAAGTAGAAGAAAGGATATCAGAGTCTGAAGACCATCTTGCTGAAATAAGGCATGCAGACAAGATTAGAGAAAAAAAGAATGAAAAGGAATGAACAAAACCTTCAAGAACTATGTGACTATGTATAAAGACCAAACCTACGACTGATTGGAGTATCTGAAAGAGGTGGGGAGAATGGAATCAAGTTGGAAAACACACTTCAGGATATTATCCAGGAGAAAATCCCCAAGCTAGCAAGACAGGCCAACACTCAAATTCAGGAAATATAGAGAACACCACTAAGATACTCCATGATAACAGCAATGCCAAGACACATAATCATCAGATTCTCCAAGGTTGAAATGAAGGAAGAAACATTAAGAGCAACCAGAGAGAAAGATAAGGTCACTTACAAAAGGAAATCCATCAGACTAACAGCGGATCTCACAGCAGAAACCTTACAAGCCAGACGAGACTGGAGGCCAATATTCAATATTCTTGAAGAAAAGAATTTTCAACCCAGAATTTCATATCCAGTCAAACTAAGCTTCATAAGTGAAGGAGAAATGAAATTCTTTCCAGGCAAGCAAATGCTAAGAGATTTCATCACCAACAGGCCTGCCTGCAAGAGCTCCTGAAGGAAGCACTAAATATGGGAAAAGAAAACTGATACCAGCCACATCAAAATATAATGACCAATGACATTATGAAGAAACTGCATCAATTAATGTACAAAATAACAAGCTAGCATCATGATGACAGGATAAAATTTACACATAAAAATATTAACTTTAAATGTAAATGGGCTAGATGCACCAATTGAAAGACACAGACGGGCAAATTGGATAAACAGTCAAGACCCATGGGTGTGCTGTATTCAGGAGACCCATTTCACATGCAAAGACACACATATGCTCAAAATAAAAGGATGTGGGAAAATTTGCCAAGCAAATGGAAAGCAAAAAAAAAAAAAAAAAAAAAAAAAAAAAAAAAAAGCAGGGATTGCAATCCTACTCTCTGATAAAACAGAATTTAAACCAACAAAAATCAAAAAAGACAATGAAGGGCATTACATAATGGTAAAGAAGAAGAAGAGCTAACTATCCTAAATATATGTGCACCTAATATAGGAGCACTGAGATTCATAAAACAAGTTCTTAGAGACCTACAAAGAGACTTAGGCTCCCATACAGTAATAGTGGGAGACTTTAACACCCCCCTGTCAATATTAGACAGAGCAATGAGGCAGAAAATTAACAAGGATATTCAGGACTTAAACTCAGCTCTGGATCAAGTTGACCTAACAGACATCCACAGAACTCTCCACTCCAAGTCAACAGAATATACATTATTTTCAGTGCCACATCGCACTTATTCTAACATTGACCACATAATTGGAAATAAAAGACTCCTCAGCATATGCAAAAGAACTGAAATAATAACAAATAGTCTCCCAGACCACAGTGCAATCAAATCAGAACTCAAGATTAGGAAATTCACTCAAAACCACAAAACTACCTGGAAACTGAACAACCTGCTCCTGAATGACTACTGGGTGAATAACGAAATTAAGACACAACTCAAGAAGCTCTTTGAAGCCAATGAGAACAAAGAGAGAACATACCAGAATCTCTGGAACACAGCTAAAGCAGTGTTAAGAGGGACACTTATAGCAATAAATGCCCACATCAGAAATCTGGAAAGACTTCAGATCTACACACTAACATCACAATTAAAAGAATTAGAGAAGCAAGAGCAAGCATATCCAAAAGCTAGCAAAGACAAAGAAATAATTAAGATCAGAACAGAACTGAAGAAGATAGAGAACAAAAATACCTTCAAAAAATCAGTAAATCCAGGAGCTGTATTTTGAAAACATTAACAAACTAGATAGATTGCTAGCCAGACTAATAAAGAAGAAAAGAGAGAAGAATCAAATAGATGCAATAGAAAATGATAAAGGGGATAGCACCACTGACCCAACGGAAATACAAACTACCATCAGAGAATACTGTAAACACCTCTGTGCCAAGTTAACCAGAAAATCTAGAAGAAATGGATAGATTCCTGGACACATACACCCTCCCAAGACTAAACCAGGAAGAAGTTGAATCCCTGAATAGACCAATAGCAAGTTCTGAATTCGAGGCAGTAATTAATAGCCTACCAACCAAAATAAAGCCCAGGGCCAGATGTATTCGTAGCTGAATTCTACCAGAGATACAAAGAGGAGCTGGTACCATTTCTTCTGAAATTATTCCAAACAATTGAAAAGTAGGAACTCCTCCCTAACTCATTTCGATACTGAAACCTGGCATAGATACCACACACACAAAAAAACTTTGGGCCAATATTCCTGATGAATATCTATGCAAATATCTTCAATAAAATACTGGCAAACCAAATCCAGTAGCACATCAAAAAGCTTATCCACCAATCCAGTTGAGGGATATTGGATTTATGACAAACCCGTAGATAATATCATACTGAATGGGTAAAAGCTGGATGCATTCCCATTGAAAACCAGAACAAGACAAGGATGCCCTTTCTCACACTCCTATTCAACATAGTATTTGAAGTTCTGACCAGGGCTATAAGGCAAGAGAAAGAAACAAAACGTATTTAAACAGGAAGATAGAAAGTCAAATTGTCTGTGTTTGCAGATAACATGACTGTATTTTAGAAAACCCTATTGTCTCAGCTCAAACACTCCTTAAAATGATTAGCAACTTCATCAAAGTCTCAGGATGTATAATTAGTGTGTAAAAGTCACAAACATTCCAATACACCAACAATAGACAAGCAGAGAGCCAAATCATGAATGAACACTCCTTCACAATTGCTACAAAGGGAATAAACTACCTAGGAATACAACTAACAAGGGATGTGAAGGACCTCTTCAAGGAGAACTACAAACCACTGCTCAAGGAAATAAGAGAAGACACACATAAACGGGAAAACATTCCATTCTCATGGTTAGGAAGAATCAGTATTGTGAAAATGGCCATACTGCCCAAGTAATTTATAGATTCAATCCTATTCCCATCAAACTACCATTGACATTCTTCACAGAATTAGAAAAATCTACTTTAAATTTCATATGGAACCAAAAGTGAGCCTGTACAGACAACACAATCCTAAGCAAAAAGAACAAAGCTGGAGGCATCATGCTACCTGACTTCAAACTATATTACAAGGCTACAGTAACCACAACAGCATGGTACTGGTACTAAAACGGTTACATAGACTAATAAAATGAAAAAAGTGACATCAGAAATAACACTACATATCTACAACCATCTGATCTTCGACAAGCGTGACAAAAACAGGTAATGAGAAAATAATTCCCTGTTTAATAAATGGTGCTGGGAATACTGGCTAGCCATATGCAAAAAACTGAAATGCAACCCCTTACACCCTATACAAAAATTAACTCAAGATGTATTAAAGACTTAAAAGTAAAACCCCAAACCATAAAAATCCTAGAGGAAAACCTAGGCAATAACATTCAAGACATAGGCATGGCAAAGACTTCATCACGAAAACACCAAAAGCAATTGCAACAAAAGCCGAAATTGACACATGGGATCTAATTAAACTAAAGAACTTCTGCTTCTGCACAGCAAAAGAAACTAGCACATAGCGAACAAGAAACCTACAGAATGGGGGAAAAGTTTAGCAACCTATCCAACTGACAATGGTCTAATATCCAGAATTGACAAGAAACATAAACAAATTACAAGAAAAGAAAACAAATACATCAAAAATTGGCAAAGGATATGAACAGGTACTTCTCAAAAGAAGACATTTATGCAGCCAATGAACATATGAGAAAAAGCTCAACATCACTGATCATTAGAGAAATACAAATCAAAACCACAGTGAGAGACCATCTCACACCAATCAGAATGGTGATTATTACAAAGTCAGGAAACAACAGATGCTGGTGAAGTTGTGGAGAAATAGGAATGCTTTTTCACTGTTGGTGGAAATGTAAATTAATTCAACCATTGTGGAAGACAGAGTGGCTATCCCTCAAGAATCCAGAACCAGAAATACCATTTGACCCAGCAATCCGATTACTGGGTATATACCCAAAGGAATATAAATCGTTCTACTAGAAAGACACATGCACATGTATGTTAATTGTGGAGCTATTTACAATAGCAAAGACATGGAACCCACCCAAATGCCCATTAATGATAGATTGGATAAAGAAAATGTGGTACGTATACAACATGGAATACTATGAAGCCATAAAAAATAAAAAGATCATGTCCTTCACAGGGATGTGGATGAAGCTGGAAGCCATCATCCTCTGCAAACTGACACAGAAACCAAAAACCAAATATCACGTTTTCACTCATAAGTGGGAACTGAACAGTGAAAACGTGTGGGCACAGGGAGAGGAACATCACACACCGGGGCCTGTCAGGGGTTGAGGGGCAAGGGGAGGGATAGCATTAGGAGAAATACCTAATGTAGATGATGGGTTAATGTGTGCAGCAAACCACCATGGCACATGTATACCTGTGTAACAAACTGCACGTTCTGCACATGTATCCAAGAACTTAAAATAAAATAAAATAAACACTACTGACTGGTTTATAATATATCAATATTGCCTAGGCAATTGTAACAAATGTATTACACAATTGCGAGATGGTAATAATAGAGGAAACTGAGGGCAAGGAGACAGAGGGAATTCTGGGAACTCTGTGTTCTCTGTTCAAGTTTCTGTAAACCTAAAACTGCTCTAAAATTAAACTTTATTTATTAAAAAACATGCAGCCTTCTAATTCTTAAATCTTGTTTTCTTTTAAACTGCCTTCCACACTTTTTCTAGAGTGTTTTAATATGCTTATTTTGTCACTCTCACTTAAAGTCCTCGGAACCCTCAAAATAAACACAATTAAATTTAAAAAAAATTAAATTGACTGTGTGCCAGATGTAGGGAACACTTTGATAAACAAGCCGACCTATGGGATATGGTTTGGTTCTCTGTCCCCACCCAAATTTTATCTTGAATTGAAATTTCCATGTGTTGAGGGAGGGACTTGGTTGGAAGCGATTGGTTCATGGGGAAGGTTTTCCCCATGCTGTTCGCATGATAGTGAGAGAGTTCTCACCAGGTCTGATAGTTTAAAAGTGGCAGTTTCCCCTGTGCGCTCTCTCTCCTCCCACCATGTAAGACATACCTTGCTTCCCCTTTTTCCGTGATTTTAAGTTTCTTGAGACCTCCCCAGTCATGTGGAACTGTGAATCAATTAAATCTCTTTTGTTTATAGATTATCCAGTCTCAGGTAGTATGTTTAAAGCAGTGTGAAAACAAACTAATATATTATGTTTTTAGTTTCCAATATCTTTAACTTTCAGGAACACTATAAATCTAGTTTTGGTGTCATACAGCATATTTGTTTTGTTTTGCTGTTCTTAAATTACTTTCATAATGCTGTATGATCTTGGAAAAACAAGTGTCTCTAAACTTTAGATGTTTGTCTATTGACTATTCTAAAGTGAGCTCATACATATTAACAGTTTTAACTTAAAGAAAAACCTTCTCTGTGTTATTACTGTGCTATTTACTCATTAATGGTTAATTGATCTTTCATGTGCATAAGTCTTGGTTTCAGAACAATTTAGTAGGTTCAGCTGAAGGCATAAAACACATATCATAGTTACATATGTCAACTTGTCCCTACTCCAAATAGTCCTCAAACACTTTTGAACTTTTAGTTAATATCATTTTCCTTTGAATTTTTATTTTTAGGCAGTTGAGTAGTTGTGATACAATGTTGAAGAAATACAGATTTCTTCCCTCTCTGTATTTGTGGAGCTCTTGAGCAGGTCAGGAGATAAACATTAAGTAAAAATACTTATATTTTAAAATTGAAACTATGATAGGGCTCTGAGAAAGACACGAATATTGCTAAGGGATTGTATGATAGGCTGATTTTAACTGAGGATTTTATCCAAGAAAACATTCTTTTGGTAAAGACCAACATAAATAAAAGGAGGATTAGGCACAGGCTAAATAATACAAGAAGGCAAAAGATTTCAAGAGAGGGGAAATTCAATTTGCAAAGCTCTGTGGCATAGGAGCAATCGAGCTCAGTAGGGGGCCCTGAAAGTTGACACTGTGGCTGGGATGGAATGAACCCCAGGGCATGGTGTCTCATGAGGTTAAAGATTTGAACAAGAAATAGACTGGGCAGGTCTTCTGTTCATACTAAGAAATTTGTCCTTTACATTTTTTTAAATGTAAGAGTTTTGTTTCCTAGATATAATGAGAACCACTGAAGCTATTTTAGCAAAGGAGGGCCATATGAAAATCTGTGCTTTATACATTATAGTAACAATAAATAATAACAATATATTTCATAATTGAAAATTGCTAACAGAATATATTTTAAGTATTCTCAGCAAATAGAAGAAAATAGTAAATGTATGAGATAATGCATATGTTAAATAGTTTGATGATATGGCTTGGATCTGTGTCCCCATACAAATCTCATCTTAAATTGTAATCCCCAATGTTGGAGGTGGGGCCTGGTGAGAGGTGATGGAATCATGGGGGCAGCTTTCTCATGAATGGCTTAGCACAATCTACTTGGTGCTGTTCTTGTGATAGTGACTAAGTTCTCCTGAGATCTGGTCGTTTAAAAATGTGTGACATCACCCCTTCTGTCTCTTGTTCCACATCTGGCCATGTGATGTGCCTGCTCTTCCTTGCCTTCTGCCATAATTATAAGTTTCCTGAGGTCTCCCCAGAAGCCAAGCATATGCTGTAACCATGTTCTCTGTACAGCCTGAAGAACTGTGACCCAATTAAACCTCTTTTCTTTATAAATTACCCGGTCTCAGATGTTTCTTTATAGAAATGCCAGAATGGCCTAGTACACTTGACTTTGTTATTCCACAACACCTACATATCAAAACATCATATTGCATGCCATAAATACATATATACATACGTGTGTGTGTATAACTTATCAATTATAGTAAATTTTAAAAATCTGTGTTTTTATAAAATCACTCTCGTAATTTGAAAAATAATTTCAAGAGAGGAGCATAAGAAACTTTAGGATACTAGTACACTAATTCAAACAAGAGATTGGTAGAAGAACCTTGATTTTTCTTAACTCAGTCTACTCAATATTGAAATCTTTTAGAAAGTGACCCAGGCAATTCATCCTTAATGATATTTTCCTTGTCATTAGAAGATGATGGGAATAGTTTACCATAAGGAGAATTGCTTCTCACCATATGGCGTATCTCTTTTATTATTCTAATTCATAACAGATAGTGCAGTCATGTGACAAATATCTTGTTAGTGACAAAAACAAGTTATGGTCAGGTGAATTCTCATATCTCATCTGCTCTTGTGTATTTGAATATGCCTCAGTTTGTTTCATAATGAGCTCTCATAGAGTTCTCCTGTGTATTGTTTCTTCTATCATGGCTATATTTAAAAAGAATATTTGGAAGGAATATCTACAGATTACATATCCAAAAGAGACAAAAATTACAATAGTAAGCAGGCACTGATAAAGTCAAGGACAGTAACATATTTAAGACTGACTGCAAAACCTATCCAGGAAAATGTAATAGATAGAAATGATTATGAGGGCAGGAAAATGAAAATGGTGGTTTTATCATACTTTTGCTGGTGTCAAGAAAGTTTCTTAAATCATGTGGGCAGGGTACAATGTATTTGGATTTTTTCTATAATGTACAAAATTCTGGCTTGGGAAAATTTATTAGAATTGCATAAAATGCCGCACCTGCCTGTAAGTGAATGTTTAAACCATGATTCATTGTAGCAGTATTTCTTACTTTTTTATTCTGTTCCTTTATGTGCAATTTTAATCAATGATTATTCTTTCTTAATTTTTGCTTTGTTTTAACTTTCTTTATACAGTTTTATTTAGAGAAGCTTTCTCTACATATAAATGATAAGTTATACATTGTCCTTAGGAAAGTATATTTTCTAGGTTTCCCCTCTCACTGCCCACCATATTTGCCCAGGGCATTCATTCATTCATTCATTTTGGTTTTGTCTTGACCCTTAAAATTTGGTGCTTAATGTCCGAGGTTTTCAGCCCTTGTTTGAAGGCATCATATGATTAAAGTTTTGATTTATTGGTTTGCATATATTATGAATTATTTTGTTAAACCTGAATCAATTAGAAGAGAGTTTGCTTTAACATTCCGAAACCAAATTTATCTTCAATAGTGTTGTATCATTTTTCTCTATAGTTTAAATGTTAATGGTCAAATAAAAATACGCCATCATCTGGTATATAGATTTAAATTAATTCCATTAATTTAATGAGTATCTTAGTCAATATGGGCTGTTATAACAAAATACTATAGACTACATGGCTTAAAAACAGCAGAAATTTATTTCTCATAGTTTTGGAGGCTGGATGTCAGAGATTAGGGTGCCAGCATGGTTGGATTCTGGTGAGGACCCACTTCCAGGATTTAAACTATAGATTTATCTTTACAGTTTCACATGATGGAAAAATAAGACCAGAGAGCTCTCGCATCTCTCTTTATAAGGGCACTAATTCCATTCATGAGATTTCTACCCTCATGACCTACATTACTTCCCAAACACCTGCCTACTAATACTATCATCTTGGGAATTAAGATTTTACCATATAAATTGTGGGGGTGGTGGCGGGGGGGAAGGGATACTGTCTACAAAATGAGATTTTCTTACTCTTGAAATAGTTTTAAAAAGAAAGAAACTTTAAAAGGTATTTCATTTCATTTTTATGTGAAATCCAATTCAGTGTCAGGAAACACAATATTTCAGTCTAGTTTCTTTTTCTTGCTTAGAGATCAAATATATTTAGGAAATTTATTTCAATACACAATGTGTCATTACTCTCAAGAATCTATTGATGTCAAATGTGTGTGTGTTTCATGGACATAAGGGCATAAATGTCTTCAAACTGGCCACTCGAACTTGATCTCTGATACTTTGGGGTCACTCTTAGAAAATAAAATTTCTTCCAAGCTATTCTCATCAAAAAAGAACATTGGGTTTGTAATTATTCTGTATAGTGTATTATAACAACAACAATAATAAAGCCTCTAAACCTTGCAAAAATGACATGATTATTACAATAGACACAGAGAAATCATTTGACAAAATCCAGCATCCCTTTGTGATAAAACCCTCTGCAAAATCAGTATAGAAGGAACATAACTTAATGTAATAAAAGCCATCTCTGACAAACCCACAACCAACATAGTACTGAATGGGAAAAAGTTGAAAGCATCTCCCCTGAGAACTGAAACAAGATGAGGATGACCACTCTCACTATTTCTATTCATCAGACTGCTGGAACTCCTCTGTAAAGAGGAAGCCAAACTGTCACTGTTTGCTGGTGATAAGCTCACATACCTAGAAAACCCTAAAGAATCCCCTAAAAAGCTCCTAAAACTGATCAATGAATTCAGCAATGTTTCAGGATAGAATAATTAATGTATATAAGTCAGTAGCTCTGCTATACACCAACAGTGACCAAGCTGAGAATCAAATCAAGAATTCAAACTTTTGTTACAATAGCTGCAAAAAAAAAAAAATACATAATACTTAAGAGTATACCTAACCAAAGAGGTGAAAGATTTTTTACGAGGAAAACTAAAAAACACTACTGAAATAAATTACAGACAACACAAACAAATGGAAACAGATCTTATGCTCATGGATGGATAGAATCAATATTTTGAAAATCACCATACGGCCAAAAGAAATCAACAAAGTCAATGCAATTCCCATCAAAATGCCATTATCATTCTTTACAGAAGTAGAAAAAACTGTAAAATTTATATGGAACCAAAAAAGGGCCTGCATAGCCAAAGCAAGACTAAGCAAAAATAATCAATCTGGAGGCATTACCTGACTTCAAACTATACTATAAGCTCTAGTCACCAAAACAGCATGACACTAGTATATAAACAGGCAAATAGACTAATGGAACAGAATAGAGAATGCAGAAATAAGGCCAAATACTTACAAAAAACTGTTCTTCAGCAAAACAAACAAAAACATAAAATGAGGAAAGGACACTCTATTCAACAAACAGTGCTAGGATAATTGGCAGGCCATATGTAGAAGAATGAAACTGTATCCTCATCACTCACCTTACAAAAACCAACTCAAGATACATCAAAGACTTAAATCTAAGACCTGAAACTATAAAAATTCTGGAAGATAACATCAGAAAAACTTTTCTAGACTTTGGCTTAGGCAAAGACTTCATAACCAAGAACCCCAAAGCAAATGAAACAAAAACAAAGATAAATAGATGGGACTTAATCAAACTAAAATGTTTCTGCACAGCAAAAGAAACAATCAATAGAGTAAACAGACAGCCCACAGAGTGGGAGAAAATCTTCACGTTCTATACTTCTGATGAAGGACGAATATCCGGAATCTACAAGGAACTCAAATAAACTAAGAAGAAAAAAACAAACAATCTCATCAAAAAGTGGGCTAGGGGCTTGAATAGACAATTCTCAAAAGAAGATATACAAATAGCCAACAAACGTATGAAAAAATTCTCAACATCACTAATGATTAGGGAAATGCAAATAAAAACCTCAATGTGATACTGTCTCACTCCTCCAGGAATGGCCATAATAAGAAAATAATAGATGTTGGTGGGGATGTGGTGTAAAGGTAATACTTTTACACTGTTGGTGAGAATGTAAACTAGTACAACCACTGTGGTTAAAGGTTAACAATGTGGAGATTCCTTGAAGAACTAAAAGTAGAACTACCATTTGATCTAGCAATCTCACTACTGGATATCTACCCAGAGGAAAAGAAGTCATTATACACAAAAGATACTTGTACACACATGTTTGTAGCAGTACATTTTGCAATTGTGAAAGTATGGAACCAGCCTAAATACCCATCAATCAATAAGTGGAAAACTAAATGGTGATATATAGATATAGATATAGATAGATATACACCATGAAATACTACTTAGCCATACAAATGAACAAAATAATGGCATTCACAGCAATCTGGGTGGAGTTGGAGATCATTATTCTAAGTGAAGTAACTCAGAAATGAAAAACCAAATATTGTATGTTCTCACTCATAAGTGGGAGTTAAACCGTGAGGATGCAAAGGCCTAAGAATCATACAATGGACTTTAGGGACTCTGGGGAAAGGCTGGGTGGTGAGTGAGAGATAAAAGACTACAAATTGGGTACAGTGTATGCTGCTCAAGTGACAGGTGCACCAACATCTTAGAAATCACCAGTAGATAACTTATTCATGTAACCAAACACCACCTGCTCCCCAAAACCCTATGGAAATAAAAAATAAAAGTAATAAATGAAACAGTAGCTAGAACATAGTGGCTACTCAATGAATATTGGTTGGATGAATTAAAAAAATTTCCAACTATGAACAATGTAATTGGTTGCTTTTACAGTATAGAGTCCTTAAAAGGGCCCATTATATGGTAAAACCTGGTTTTTGAAGAGTTCTCTCCCAATATTGGTTATTTCACCACTAATAGTTTGAGTCCTATTTGTCACCCAGGTTCTTGTCTGTAAAGCCCAGGATTTCATATTTGGAACATATAAAATATGCCAATGCTTAACATATTTAATGTATAAAAACTCTTAAATATAAAGAAAACTAACAGAAGGAAGGAAGGAAGGAAGGAAGGAAGGAAGGAAAGAAAGAAAGAAAGAAAGAAAGAAAGAAAGAAAGAAAGAAAGAAAGAAAGAAAGAAAGAAAGAAAGAAAGAAAGAAAGAAAGAAAGAAAGAAAGAATCTCTTTTTTTTTGGAATGACTGCCTGCAGTAGACAAATGAATGTGTTCTCTATGTGTAACTTACCTGAACCAATATGGCATTGGTTTCCTCTGGATGTGGCAGAGGTTTAAAGCTGACTCTTTTTAAAATATATTTTTGTGGGTTCCTTAGAAAATTCCTTCATCACGAGGATTTCTGGTCTCTACATCCCCTGCCATATACAAATGTATTTCCACTAGCCCATCAGTCAAGATTGCTTTCACATCTCCTGGGCGTTTGGCAATACTCTTCTCACCTCTTTCAGCTGAAGTCCATTTGTCCCTTCTTTTGAACCTCTTTGCAGGATCTAAACCAACTCTGACCAAATTTCTCCTATGCACAAAGTACATGTGCCCCATTTGATCTACCATCAGTAGGAGTGCAGTTATTTTCAATTATACCCTGCTTTTCATTTAGCTGCACAGCAGGTAGTTTAGCTACAGCCTTTTGCCCTTTAAAATTCTCACTTGCAAGTCTGACCCTTATCCAGTATGTCACTAGACTGCTGGGAATACAATCAACCTAGTTGAGTTATCTCTTTGAAATGACTCTCACCAAAATTAAGGTCAAAAGACAGTCATCCCACCCCAAGCCCCTAGGGAGATGGCACTCATAGCAGTGCTCTTGTCAAAGAAATACTTTAATTCCCAACTTAACTGTGGGGTTTTCCAAATTCTGTGACAGGCTGGAGATGGTTGTCAGATAAGAGCAGTAAAACAGACAAATGCTTGCTCCCTTCTTTGGCAAGTTAATATGGTCTTTCACCTCATGATAAAATATCGTTTTCATTTTGAGATAGAAACCTATTGAGATAGAGGCTAATTTTATATATTAGTGGGCACTGTGTATATGTTTGTATGTGTGTCTGTTTAATGTAGAAGATTTATTTTATTTACCCTCCACATAATGAGGTACCAAACTGATGCATGAGAAAATTCACTACTGAAATGATGCATGGCTTCCAGTGATTTTCTGTGTTTACAAACCTATGAAACATGCTGATCTCTTGCTAGTGCCTTCTAGACCAATTGCAAGCAAGAATTGTGAGGAAGCTTTGTTAGGAACATAGCAGGGCAGAAAAACAAAGAATGAAAAAATGGGGTACAAGTGGAAGATAACAATACTATTGGGCTCAAATTCCAAGTTCTTGTCTTAAGGAAATGCAAAAGGAATTCACTTAAATTCTGTGGAGAAAAATCATGAACTTTTTAAGGATTATCTCAAAAATAAGGTAACAATTCACATACACAAGATAGTTAGGAGAAGTAAACACAATAATATAAATAAAAGTATTCTATAGAATGCAAAATGCAGCCTTTATAGACATTAGAAATCCTGGCATGCTCTTATGCACAGGGAAGAACTGCTGAAGATATTCAATAAAGAAAGACAAAATATGATAATCCAATAAAAATACATGTGATGGATTAGAGTAAGTGCAGTCTGGAGGCAGGGAAACCAGTTGGGAAGCCATTATGATATTTTATTCATAAATAACAAGTAATATATAAATAGAAGTAGAAATTAGAGAGAAAATGTTCTATTCATTTGTGCAGAAACAGAAAATGCAATAGAGGGTAGACCTTGCAATATCTCTTGGATAATTTGGTATCATCTAAACATTACAGACCATAGGCTCTTAGACTCCCCGAGTAATGGCAATTAACATGGGGCCAAGCTGGTTTCTCAGATAAGGCTTTTATTTGTGGCTTGTACTCAAGTGCAAGGGAGACAGCAGAGGTGCAAGGATTCTCTGTCTGGCTCCCCAAAAAGAGCTAGTAGGGATTTTTATATCTGGCAAAATGTGGGAACTGACATCAGGGGTAAGATATGCAGGCTGGGTTGGGCAAAGCACAGGAAGAGTAGGGTATGCAGGTCAGTATCTGGTTGTGATGGTTCTCTTGAAGAATGAGCCACCCGGTGGTCTGGTTAGCAGCAACAAGGCTGTGAATAAATTGTTCAGCATTCTTCCCCAAGGTGAGACACTCTGGAACCTTGAATCAATTTTGGATCTTCTAAGGCCAGTTTTTGAAATTCTTTAAGTAAACGTCATGATTAAACATTACGGGAGCACAAAAGAATGATATAGATTGGCCATTTTCTTTATATGACTATTAATGAGTATGACACCAGTGAGGTAGTAGTGTGGGTTTTGTGATCCGAGGGAAGGCTCTAGTTGGGGTGAGCTAAAGCCAAACCCTGTCCTTACTTTGTCCTCATAAATGCTCACAATGTGTTTAAAAATATGTTATGAGCTATAGCAAAGGTAGTGAACAGATAAAGTTGCCATCTCACAGATATTCCTTTACCACTCACAATCCACTAATGTGTTTGCAGCTTCCCACTGGAAACCCCAGATCTTTTTCTGGGCACAGAAAGTGCTTGGTCCATGCTTGGGACAAGTTGAAAACATCTAGGAATTAGTGCAGCTGCAATTGCAATAGCCCTCATCCAATATGAGAGGCAAATTGGTGAATAAAGAGCCAGTCCTCTGCACTCAGTGAATGGGTAACCCTGAAGGCATTCTAGGCTATCTTCCAGCATTTCCAGTGGGATTGTGTGCAGGTTGCCCCAACAATAACCTGCCGATTAAAACTGCCAATATTGACTTCCTTCCCTTACATGCTTCATTTCCTCATTCCCCTACCAGTGTTGTCTCATATAGCTTCTTAAGTAAATTAACCACCTGCATCCAAACCTTATATTACAGTCTAATTCTGAGGAACCCAACCTGTGATGAAGAGAGATGAGGGATGGTATCATCTGGTTCCTGACCTTAAGGTGTCTATATAATTTACTAGAGGGGTAAGAGAAATTCATTGCTTCTTCTCTTGTATTTAGTTGTTTACCCATCTCAATAGATCTTAATTTCCTTGGAAAAATAATCTATGTATTACTTACCTGTGACTTCTTTAGCAAGTGGCATATTGCATTGCCCAGAAAAATGCACATTAGTATTTGTTGAAAGGACAAGTTATAAAGAACTAAAAAGCTTCTTTACTACAAGCACTGCTCTCGGGTTGCTGTAATACACTGATAACCTTTGCACTCAAACCTTTCTCACATGATTTTCCTGCTGGGCTAGTGTACTTTATTCAGGAAATGGACTTCCCTATGCTTTCTTTTGAATCTAGGCAATATTATTGTTATGCGTATGCAGGAACTCAACAGAACAAAACACACAACTGCCCAGAGTTAGGTTGATAGCAGATTCATCATAGCTCTTTTTCTGTGGCCTTTAGTGTATATTGACAGAATCATAAGTTAAATGCCAGACTTTCAAATGTAAAGTAAAATTGTTTCCTATTACAGACTAAATGACTGTTGTGTTAGGCATTTCAGACTGATAGTTCATGCTACAGTGATTGGTTTACTGTTCTATGCATGCAGTTTCAGGAATACATCCTAATTCCAACAGGAAAACAAGCCTTACTGTGACCTGAATGAAGCTGGAATTCTATTCTTAGTTGAGGACACTAATGTGAACATAAAACAGATTTAGAACCCCAAATTGGCAGAAAGTATTCCCTAAAGATTACTCAGTACTGTCTGCCATATGCAGCAATCTCTCAATTCATGAGCTTTCTTTGCTTGATTGAGAGCTGGCTAACAAGGTGGCAGCAATCCAGTTAGTTGATATGAAGAACAGAAACACCATGCACACAGGTCTACAACACGAAGGCGTTCTTCAGATGATTGTTTTACCTTCAGACAATGCAATTATGCTAATATATTTAGCAAATTATAAATTAAAATAAGAGAGAAAATCAAGTTGAATATGACATATATAAGTTTAATTTAATAGGCTAAAAATCTAGCATATGTGTGAAATAATCACTTCTAATCACCTTACTACAAAGAAAGAACAATATTTATTTATAGGTTGTTTTATGGTTAGATGATCCTTTTTAAAAAAGCAGGTAAATGAATACGTTGACAATTGTACTTTCCAATGTGTTGGAAAAAATATTATTTTTCTCTCAGAGCAAATGTTTAGGGTTGGACAACTGCTGTAGGCATGCTGGGCCAGTCTTCATGATAGAAGCACCTGAAGCTGTTTCTAGGATCAGCAGGTCTCACAGCTTTTCCTGAAGACACAAGGTTGCTGAATGGCCCAGGTATAGTGTCTGACTTCCTATTTCCATAGTCTCACAAAAGTGCGGTGCTCATCTGAAGTCGAATTGGTGGCCCCGTTCCTGTACCCCTAGGCTGCAGTCATTAAGAAATCACTGTGGCCTCTCTGCACCTGGCTCAGAGCATGTGGGGTTTTTCCCAAGGTCTTTTTATAAGTGCAACTACTTGAAAAGTGAATTTTCTCCTGCAGGCTGCATCCAAACAGAGTAAGTGAGGTGGAAAAGGAAAGAAATCACTCAGTTGTCTGTGAAAACTTGGAGTATATTATCAAAGCTTAAACCCATACTTGACTTCTCTTGTCTACACTTTCTTAAAAGCCTTAACATATCATAGTTAGGGGGAAAGGCTTTTATCTTGACAGTAGAACAGGAAGAGAAGTGTTACTCAGAGAGGAGAGGGAAAAGGACAGAATTCTTGGTTTTACTTAAGTGAAAAATTATTCACTAAGGAGTAGAGTCTTCCTTTTAGAAAACTACAGACTCATTCTTTCAGCTCTCTCATTTTGTAGTCATTGTAAAATCTGAGCTTTAACTTCCTTCCTTCCTTCCTTCCTTCCTTCCTTCCTTCCTTCCTTCCTTCCTTCCTTCCTTCTTTCCTTCCTTCCTTCCTTCCTTCCTTCCTTCCTTCCTTCCTTCCTTCCTTCCTTCCTTCTTTCCTTTCTCTCTCCCTTCCTTCCTTCCTTCCTTCCTTCCTTCCTTCCTTCCTTCCTTCCTTCCTTCCTTCCTTCTTTTCTTTTCTTTTCTTTTCTTTTCTTTTCTTTTCTTTTCTTTTCTTTTCTTTTCTTTTCTTTTCTTTTCTTTTCTTTCTCTTATTATTATTATTTTTTTTTTGACAGAGTCTCCCTCTGTCACCCAGGCTGGAGTGCAGTGGTGCAATCCTGGCTGCCCAGGCTGGAAGATGAGGCCGAAATTTCTGTGTATTCCAGTGTTACACATATCAATTTTTATCCAGCTGTAAATGTTCGATTTTGGATTTATTAAAGTTAACTTGTATAAGGGAAACTTTTCTAGGTACTTATGTTCACTTAATAGAAGAAAAGTTAAAAATTAAATTTGAATGATGTAGACAGTCCAATTATATCACTGTCATAGAGTTAAAATAAGTTTTGATCCAAAAGGGTTTTCAAAAATTATGTATTATAAATTTATAATTGAAAAAATCACAAATGTATAGCCCAATATAATTAAGTGATTTCCTGGGTGATAACAAAACCAGAGTTAGAAACTTGATTCTCAAACAAGCTTTCTGTCCCTTTCTGTCTGAAAAGTAACAGAAAAAATGTTACTGTCTATGGGACATAATTTTTTCCCCTTACTTTGTATGCAAGACTTAGGGAAATTGAGGAAATTCTGAATATTGTATTAATAAATAAGTGTGAATTTCTACTCAGAATCCATGTTGTTTAGAGATTAAACTAGTAATTACAAAGGAATGGATGGTATAGGCTTCCAGAGAAGCACATGACGGATCCATGAAAGAGCAAAGCCTGAGATTTTATCTCCATGAATGTGGGAGAATGAAGATACTATGAGATGCAGGGAGAAAGAATTATAATATAATGGTGTCCCTAGGCTAAAGATTTAGTAGAACATCCCTGAAGTACTACCTATACAATTTCCATAATATCTGTCCAATTATGAACATTTTAAGAAATGATGCGGGTAGAGAAGTCAAATTTCCAAAACCAAGATTAGTGATTTTATGGCACATGGCTCACCAAAAAGAAACACATGTACACATACAGACATATACATGAAAATGTACATACACATGCTGACACATATGTAACAGAAGTGAATAATTTTTTTTTAGCAGATTACCCCTCTATTACAGTAACTTGTTATTAATCATAACTCATTCTCTGTTTTAGTCTTGAATGTTCTTTGCCTTCAAGGGTAGTTTACAGAGAGCATTGCCAGTTGACAATAATATATATTTTTCCGAGGTATTTAAGTTGGAGGTAAATTTATGTAAAGTGGGAGATTGCAGAATATTACAAAAATTTTTTTAAAATTTCAATAATTAATATTTGTACAATTGTTTATAGTTTGTCCAATGGTTTGATGTGCAGAATCTTATCTAGAGAATCAGGGTCAATGTACAGCCATTGCTCAGGGAAGAAATACTAATTGATATGTTGATATGTATTCTGTTAATTGGGTACCCTCTTCCCTCCCTCCCTTCCCTCCTCCCTTCTCTCCTCTCTCCCTGTCTCCCTGTCTCCCATCCTCCCTCCCTCCCTCCCTCCCTCCCTCCCTCCCTCCCTCTCTCCCTTCCTTCCTTCCTTCCTTCCTTCCTTCCTTCCTTCCTTCCTTCCTTCCTTCCTCCCTTCCTCCCTCCCTTCCTCCCTTCCTCCCTCCCTTCCTCCCTTCCTCGCTTCCTCCCTCCCTTCCTCCCTTCCTTGCTTCCTCCCTTCCTTCCTTCCTTATTTCCTTACTTCATTTCCTTCTGCTTACTATGGCTTGCTCAGTGAAGATGAGCAACCAAACTGCAATGCTCTTTGTTGTGATCAGCATTTTTAAAGGTAGCTTTAAAAATTCAGATTGAGGCAAAGCTCACATTTTACAGAGAAGTGGTAGCAGTGACAGCCTCAAATTGTGAGATTTGGCCCAGTAATTCAAATCACATGTTTTATCTCAGTTTTATTTGCATGGGCTACAGGCTATAATTAACATCAAGTGGCAAGACAAGATCACATACAATAGAGTCCTGGAGTACAATCAGACCACCAACATTGAAACAAGCTACTTAACTATGCAAGACTAGGTCTCTGTGGCCATAGAGAAATGACTAAGGGGGTATTTAATGACCAATTATGTGAGGACGATAAAGAGGGGTGGACTAAATTCACCACTAAATGTAGTGGTAAGTAAGATTGTATTTTATTTTGATACCTTCTAACTTGATTTTTAATGCTTGATGCCTAAATTATTTAGTAATCTGGCCTTTGCCAACTTAACTTCTCATAGAATTCTACCATATACCCAAGGAGATCAGACATAACATGAAACTCCCTGCCAAAAACAAAACAAATCCTACTTCATAGGTAAGAATGTTTCACACATGCTCCTTCTTTTCAATAACTCTCTATAGTTTGGAACTAATTATTAATCATCCTCCAATAATCAACTCAATTGTTGCCACTTCTGGAATGGTTTTCCTAAGGATGCCTCAGGCTGAGTTAGGTTCTGCTATGATTTGAATGTTTCTGTTACCTCTAAACTCATATTTTGAAATGTAACCTTCAAGGTGATGTTATTATGAGGTGGGACTTTTGAGAGGTAATTATGTCATGAGGGCAGAGCCCTCAGCAATGCAATCAGTGCCCTTATAAGGGAAAGAAGCTCAAAAGAGTCTTTTCATCTTTTCCACCTTGTGAGGACACAGAGAAAAAGCAGCCATCTATGATCCAGAAAAATGGGAACTTACCAGACATTGCATCTGTCAGCACATTGACCTTCGATGTCCCAGTCTCCAGAACTATAAGAAATACATTTCTGTTGTTCATAAACCACCCAGTTTATGGTATTTTGCTATAGTAGCCAAGTAAACTAAGAGAAGTTCACTGCTTTTATTGCACTTATGGCACTGAACCATTATTATTTAAGGGCAACTACAAATCTTTGAGGTTTTCTATTACTTCTCTATTATTATTTTACAACATACTGTCTGACATATATAAAGGGATCTATAAGTGCCTATCTAATAAATTCATGAGAACCGGGCATGGTGGCTCAAGCCTGTAATCCCAACAGTTTGTGGGGCAGAGGCAGGTGGATCACCTGAGATCAGGAGTTCAAGAGCAGCCTGGCCAACACAGTGAAACCCATCTCTACTGAAAATACAAAAATTAGCCAGGTGTGGTGGTGGGTGCCTTTAAACCCAGCTATTTGGGAATCTGAGGCAGGAGAATCGCTTGAACCTGGGAGGCAGATGTTGCAGTGGGCCGAGATCGTACCATTGCACTCCAGCCTGGGTGACAAGAGTGAAACTCCGTCTCAAAAAATATAAATAAGATAAATAAAATAAAATAAAATAAAATAAAAAACAAATACATACTCCCTCCCTCTTCTGTACCGTCTCATTCTTCTGTGTCAAATACCTAAATTGTGTTCAGTTCATACAAGTTGTCTCTAGATCAAAAGTTATAAGTCTTCATATATCTAAGGAGTATGCATATTTCAGACTTAGAGTACTTTTGAAGTTTGCACAGCCTCTAAAAAAAGAAAGAGGATAATGCTGAAACGATAAATGAGACTTGGAATATTTTCGGAAGTGGTGGTGTTTGCAAGCACATTTTCTTTAATCTGTAGAGCAGAGGGTAAATTTCTATCTTCCAAATGAATTGTTGTAATTACTGAACTCAGATTGAATGACACTGTGTCCTCTCAGAAACAACTCGTCCTCAGAGGATGCCTGAGGTAATCTGTAGATAATTGCTTCTAGCTGGGTTGGTTTAATCATATGCACGCCTTGGACCCCAGACCCTAGCTCTTGAAATGCTAGTTGCTCCTCAAGAGCCTTCTTCATTGCTTTAATGGGATGTGAATGAGATTATCTCTCAGGACTGCTCTTCCTGGTACTGTATCCGCATGCTGCATAATTGAATCTGCAAGTGGTTTTGGTAGGACTAAATCAAACCATAGAGATTCGTCAGGGCGTGTTTCTTATGTACTGTAATCTATTGCCAGGAATCCTTTGTCAGCGACATTTGAAATATGCCCTTAATATTTTTGTAACATGTAGGGAAGCAATTTCATTGATAGGGTCATTTTCTTTATCCATTATGAGAATCATTCAAGTTTAGCCAAAAGATATCATTGGAATATAATTTCCACAAACTGGGGAAAGTGCACCTTCATGTAATTGATGGGTAGTTACTGCTCATTTTAAAAGTATTCAAGCTAATAAATGAAAAAGGGCTTATAAAGTTATATCATCATATCACCACTTTGCAGCACTAGTAAAATAATGTATCTAAGCAATTATCATCAATGGCTACTAATATCATTAAGATATAGGCAGCACAACATCATGCAAATTCTGATTGAAGGACAACTAGAAAGTATTCATGGCCAAAACAAAATCAAGCCTGGATATGATCAAGTCTATAGCCCTAACCACCAATGAAGATAAAATATATAGGAAAATATATACTGAATCTTGGGAATATGATATGTAAAATGTAGGCTGTGTGAGTCTTAACAAGTCAGTAAATTATAGGACAAGTAACCTAATTTTTCAAACAAATAACTTGCAGAAAAATACTAAGAGGTACAGGAGCCTAAAGATCAATATTACCTGGGAGAGTTCAAATGTAAGTCACAAATGCAAATCACATGCTAATTTTAAATTTCCTCTCAGCCACATTAAATTTTAAAGTGGTGAAATATGAGATTTTTTCTTTTTGCAAGAAATTGACTTACAGGATTATGGGAACTCGCTAGACAAGCCTAAAATCCAATGGGCGGCTCAGCAGGCCAGAAACTCTTGGTTAGGAGTTCATACTGAAGTCTAGTGGTAGCATTTCCTCTTCTTCTCAGTTCAGTTTACTATTAAGGCCTTACAACTGATTGGATGAGGCGTACTCAGATTATTTAGGACAGAATAGTCTTCTTTACTAAGTCAAATTTTTGTGTATGTTAATGACATTTATAAAATACATTTGCAGTACACCTAGATTAATACTGAATTAAAAAACTGGATACTACAGCCTAGTCAAGTTGACACATAAAACTAGCCATCATACTAACAAACCGTTTATGGGGCAGTAGTATTGATAGACTGAAATTTGGGTTCTAGAGTTACTCATTGCTACTGGTTGGTTACTGTTTATAGGTCCTTTTAGCAGACAGAGTTAGAAAATACATATTTTTTAAAACATAGAATACTTTAGGTTTAAACTGATACTTCATATTCAAATTCAGAACTGTACGCTTCTATTTAACCTTACAAATTTTACTGTATATTTTATCTTCTTTCTCTTACAATGGTCATCACAATTAATCACTGTATTAGCATGAAGAAATGTTCATTTCCTTCATCCACAAATACACACTTAGCTTTAGAATCACTATCCCAACCCTACCACCAAGAACGTGATTACTGAATCTATTTACAAATATTTATTGGAGTGCTTTATGTCCTTGGAATATATCTCATTATGGATGTGCCTTCAAACCACTTTGAAAAAAAAAAAAAGCTTAATTTTTTTGGAGTAATATTAGGTTCACAGCAAAACTGACCAGAAAATACAGAGACTTCTCATGTCTCAACCTCACTGTTGTGTGTATGGGTTGGAAAGAAGAAGTACTCTGTTGACATCCTGCATCAGAGTGATACATTTGTTACAAACCATGAGTCTACATTTATAAATCATTATCACTCAAAGCCCATAGCATACTTTAGAGTTCACTCTTGATGTTGTACACCCTATGGGTTTGACAAATGTATAATGATATGTATACACCACTGTAGTACTACACAGAATAGTTTCACTACCCTAAAAATACTCTTTGCTCTGCTTATTCATCTATCTCTCCCTCCAATCCTTGGCAAACACTTATTTTTTTACTATATTCATAGTTTAGACTTTTCCAGATTTCATATAGTTGGAATCATGCAGTATGTAGTCTTTTCAGATTGGCTTTTTTAAAACATAATATTCACTTAATAATACGCATTTGCATTTCTTCTGTTTTTTCATAGCTTAATAGCTCATTTTTTAATGCCTAATGATATTCCATTGTATTAATTGTTGTCTTTCAGATAAACAGAACCGACTATATTCTGCAATTTACCAATCCTTCCCCTCTCTCTCTCTGTCTCTATTTCTCTCTCAATTATACAGAAATGATTAATGTTATTACGGAAGCTGGAGGCTGAGAAGTCCCATGATCTGCCACGTGTATGAGCCGGAATCCCAGGAGAACTGATGGTATAATTTCAACCTGAATCCAAAGGCCTGAGAATGAGGAGAGCTACTGATATAAAGAATCCTACACTGACAAAGAAGACTTCTCTAACACTGGCAAAGAAGATTCATCAGAATTTAGGGCTCAATGTTTCCAGCTTCATCAAGGTCTTCCAACACATCTCTATGACAATTACGGGATAGCATTTTTTTTTTTTCTCAATGAGTACTCTCATGATAAAATACACATCTTGTGAGTCTGTGAGTTCAACTTGCATTGTAATTTAGCCACTTAGAAGATGAGATTTTGTGTTTGATTTTCAGCAACTCAGCCCTAAGGCTATAGGAGATAAGGCTCTGTGTAAAAGCAAACATAGAAGTTTTCAGGTTATTTTTGTGGTGCTTGAGCTGGAAATTTGTATCCCTGAGCTGGCTCTTTTCTTTGGCACTTTGTCCAGCAATATAAGTAGCCACAAAATGATCTACCTCATTAAATTCATGATTTTTAAAGAAATGGCCAAAATTTCATATACCATTTTCTAGCTTCTGGCTTCTTGTACATAGTTGCTTAGGAGTATCAAATAGAGATTTTGCATATTTCTATTGCCATATTATATAAAATAGTTTATATCCATGAACTATTAGTGCCCCATAGCATCTCAACTTTAATCAAATAAGGGAGCCAATTCCATAAACCCCAAATATCAATTCAAAAAGCTCATTTTTAATATTTTGTTTCTAAAGCCACCTTTGGTTCCAAAACCACTATTTCTATAGATCTATGTCTGTGTGTATATATATACTGAGATTTTAAATACATACTGAGAAGTCCCATTATCTGTAGTTGGAGACACAAGAGATCCTGTAGCATAGTGTCAGTCTGAGTTCAAAGGCTAAAGAACCAGCAGAACTGCTGGTATCTGTTACAGTCTGGGTTTGAAGGCCTGAGAACTGGGATCAATGATGGTGTTAAGTTCCAGTCCAAGGGCAGGAGAAGACAAATGTTCCAGCACCATTAGGCAGGCATAGAGAATGCAAAATCTCTCTTTCTGTGCTTTTTAAATTTTATTCACACACTCAGTGGATTAAATGATGCCCATTCACATTGACGATGTTAACATGCTTTGTATAGTCCACAAATTTAAAGCTAATTTTATTCAGAAACACCCTCACAGACATACCCAGAAATAATGTTTAACCAAATATCTGGGGGGCACCATATGACCCAGTCAAGTTAATATATAAAATTAACCATCCCATTCATTGTCTGATGTGCTGCAGTTTATTTATTCATTCACCTACTGAAGGACATATTGGTTGCTTCCAAGTTTTGGAAATTTTGAATAACTACTACTAACATCTATGTGCAGGTTTTGGTGTAGACATGTTTTCAATGTATTTGGTTACTAAAGAGCATGGTTGCTGGATCATATCATCAGAGTACGTTTCGTTTGGTAAGAAACTGCCAAAATGTCTTCCAAAGTTGCTATACTATTTTTCATTCCCACCAGCAGTGGGTGAGAGACATTTAGATCTGTGATCTATGTTGAGTTAGTTTTCATGAAGGCTGTAAGTTCTTTGTCTGGATTCAACTTTTTAAAATGTGTTGTTCTAACACCATTTGTTGAAAAGATTATCTTTGAATGTATATATTATTGTCTTTATTCCTGGAGCTTATAGTAAGTCTTGAATTTGAATAATGTCAGTCCTCTGCCTTCCCCTTCAATATTAAGTTGGTTATTCTGGATTTTTTTGCTTTTCCATATAAATTTTAAAATCAGTTTGTTGATGTCCACAAAATAACACTGGGATTTGGATTGTGATTGCATTGAATCTATATGTCAAGTTTGTAAGAACTGACGTCTTGGCAACATTGGGTCTTTATATCCAAGAACATAAAATATATGTGCCTTTATTTACTTATTTGATATATTTATTATAGTTTTGTAGTTTTCTGTATATAGATTTTTTTTGTGTGTGTGATTTAATGTTTTAATCATAGTGAACGTTGGTTATGCATTTAACCAAACCAGACATTCTATTCCTCAGCTGAGCAAAAGGCCTTGAGCACAAGGCTTATTATTCTCTTTTTAGCATACATATAATGTATAAAATTTGTATTTTTCTTTTTAAAGTTTCATCTTATTTTAAGCTAACAAGTAATAATTCTATATAAATTTTGTGAAGTACAATGTGTTGTTACAGTTCATACAGATCTTGTGCATATTTTGTTATATTAATATGTAAGTATCTGATTTTTGGTAGTGCTAATATAGATGGCAATGTATTTTTAACTTCAAATGCTCCTTGTTCATTGCTAGTATGTAGGAAAGTGATTGACTTTTTATATTAACCTTGTATTTTGCAATCTTGCCATAATCACATTAATTTCAAGAATTTCTAATACTAGGTGACTTAGTTGAGGGTGATATAAGATAAAGTCACAGGTAACAGAGGCCAGACTGTGTGGTGCCCTATATAATCATGCATTGCTTAATCACTGAAATGTATTCTTAGAAATTAATCATCAGGCAATTTTGTCATTATATGACTATCACACACTGCCTACACAGACTTAGTATAACCTACTATACACCTAACTGTATGGGCTATTGCTCCCAGGCTGCAAACCTGTACATCATGTTACTGTACTGAATATTGTAGGCAATTGTAATACAATGTTAAGTATTTGTGTATCTAAACACAGAAAATATACAAAATATGATATAATCTTATGGAATCATCATTGTATATGTGGTTCCTCTTTGACCAAAACATTGTTATGTGATACATGACTGCAATTTACACATTTTTTCTTCTTTTCTTAGTATGGCTTGAGGCTTGTCAATTTTGTTGATCTTTTTAAAGAACTAGCTTTTGGTTTTGTTGATTTTTCTCTATTGATTTCCTCTTTCAATTTTATTAATTTCTACTCAAATTTTTATTATTTCTTTTCATCAGTTTATTTTGGAGATAATTTGATCTTCTTTTTCTAGTTACCCAAGGTAGAAATTCAG
The DNA here is from genome assembly GCF_049350105.2 of Macaca mulatta. Taxonomy (NCBI): domain Eukaryota; kingdom Metazoa; phylum Chordata; class Mammalia; order Primates; family Cercopithecidae; genus Macaca; species Macaca mulatta. The sequence goes on along the minus strand of NC_133406.1, from coordinate 167,697,473 downwards.
ACGACTGGATTTAGAGTTTCTCTTTTTTAATATACACATTCAATGATATAAACTTTCTTCTAAGCACTGCTTTTACTGCATACTACACTTTAATATTTTGATACATTGTATTTTTTTAAAATTAATTTATTATTATTATACTTTAAGTTGTAAGGTACATGTGCATAACGTGCAGGTTTGTTACATATGTATACTTGTGCCATGTTGGTGTGCTGCACCCATCAACTCGTCATTTACATCAGGTATAACTCCCAATGCAATCCCTCCCCCCTCCCCCCTCCCCATGATAGGCCCCGGTGTGTGATGTTCCCCTTCCTGAGTCCAAGTGATCTCATTGTTCAGTTCCCACCTATGAGTGAGAACATGCGGTGTTTGGTTTTCTGTTCTTGTGATAGTTTGCTAAGAATGATGGTTTCCAGCTGCATCCATGTCCCTACAAAGGACACAAATTCATCCTTTTTGATGGCTGCATAGTATTCCATGGTGTATATGTGCCACATTTTCTTAATCCAGTCTGTCACTGATGGACATTTGGGTTGATTCCAAGTCTTTGCTATTGTGAATAGTGCTGCAATAAACATACGTGTGCATGTGTCTTTATAGCAGCATAATTTATAATCCTTTGGGTATATACCCAGTAATGGGATGGCTGGGTCATACGGTACATCTAGTTCTAGATCCTTGAGGAATCACCATACTGTTTTCCATAATGGTTGAACTAGTTTACAATCCCACCAACAGTGTAAAAGCGTTCCTATTTCTCCACATCCTCTCCAGCACCTGTTGTTTCCTGACTTTTTAATGATCGCCATTCTAACTGGTGTGAGATGGTATCTCATTGTGGTTTTGATTTGCATTTCTCTGATGGCCAGTGATGATGAGCATTTTTTCATGTGTCTGTTGGCTGTATGAATGTCTTCTTTTGAGAAATGTCTGTTCATATCCTTTGCCCACTTTTTGATGGGGTTGTTTGTTTTTTTCTTGTAAATTTGTTTGAGTTCTTTGTAGGTTCTGGATATTAGCCCTTTGTCAGATGAGTAGATTGCAAAAATTTTCTCCCATTCTGTAGGTTGCCTGTTCACTCTGATGGTAGTTTCTTTTGCTGTGCAGAAGCTCTTTAGTTTAATGAGATCCCATTTGTCAATTTTGGCTTTTGCTGCTGTTGCTTTTGGTGTTTTAGACATGAAGTCTTTGCCCATGCCTATGTCCTGAATGGTACTACCTAGGTTTTCCTCTAGGGTTTTTATGGTGTTAGGTCTAACATTTAAGTCTCTAATCCATCTTGAATTAATTTTCGTATAAGGAGTAAGGAAAGGATCCAGTTTCAGCTTTCTACTTATGGCTAGCCAATTTTCCCAGCACCATTTATTAAATAGGGAATCCTTTCCCCATTTCTTGTTTCTCTCAGGTTTGTCAAAGATCAGATGGCTGTAGATGTGTGGTATTGTTTCTGAGGACTCTGTTCTGTTCCATTGGTCTATATCTCTGTTTTGGTACCAGTACCATGCTGTTTTGGTTACTGTAGCCTTGTAGTATAGTTTGAAGTCAGGTAGCGTGATGCCTCCAGCTTTGTTCCTTTGACTTAGGATTGTCTTGGAGATGTGGGCTCTTTTTTGGTTCCATATGAACTTTAAAGCAGTTTTTTCCAATTCTGTGAAGAAACTCATTGGTAGCTTGATGGGGATGGCATTGAATCTATAAATTACCTTGGGCAGTATGGCCATTTTCACGATATTGATTCTTCCTATCCATGAGCATGGTATGTTCTTCCATTTGTTTGTGTCCTCTTTGATTTCACTGAGCAGTGGTTTGTAGTTCTCCTTGAAGAGGTCCTTTACATCCCTTGTAAGCTGGATTCCTAGGTATTTGATTCTCTTTGAAGCAATTGTGAATGGAAGTTCATTCCTGATTTGGCTCTCTGTTTGTCTGTTACTGGTGTATAAGAATGCTTGTGATTTTTGCACATTAATTTTGTATCCTGAGACTTTGCTGAAGTTGCTTATCAGCTTAAGGAGATTTTGGGCTGAGACAATGGGGTTTTCTAAATATACAATCATGTCATCTGCAAACAGGGACAATTTGACTTCTTCTTTTCCTAACTGAATACCCTTGATTTCTTTCTCTTGCCTAATTGCCCTAGCCAGAACTTCCAACACTATGTTGAATAGGACTGGTGAGAGAGGGCATCCCTGTCTTGTGCCAGTTTTCAAAGGGAATTTTTCCAGTTTTTGCCCATTCAGTATGATATTGGCTGTGGGTTTGACATAAATAGCTCTTATTATTTTGAGGTACGTTCCATCAATACCGAATTTCTTGAGCGTTTTTAGCATGAAGGGCTGTTGAATTTTGTCAAAAGCCTTTTCTGCATCTATTGAGATAATCATGTGGTTCTTGTCTTTGGTTCTGTTTATATGCTGGATTATGTTTATTGATTTGTGAATGTTGAACCAGCCTTGCATCCCAGGGATGAAGCCCACTTGATCATGGTGGATAAGCTTTTTGATGTGTTGCTGAATCCGGTTTGCCAGTATTTTATTGAGGATTTTTGCATTGATGTTCATCAGGGATATTGGTCGAAAATTCTCTTTTTTAGTTGTGTCTCTGCCAGGCTTTGGTATCAGGATGATGTTGGCCTCATAAAATGAGTTAGGGAGGATTCCCTCTTTTTCTATTGATTGGAATAGTTTCAGAAGGAATGGTACCAACTCCTCCTTGTACCTCTGGTAGAATTCAGCTGTGAATCCATCTGGTCCTGGACTTTATTTGGTTGGTAGGCTATTAATTATTGCCTCAATTTCAGAGCCTGCTATTGGTCTATTCAGGGATTCAACTTCTTCCTGGTTTAGTCTTGGAAGAGTGTAAGTGTCCAGGAAATTATCCATTTCTTCTAGATTTTCCAGTTTATTTGCGTAGAGGTGTTTATAGTATTCTCTGATGGTAGTTTGTATTTCTGTGGGGTCGGTGGTGATATCCCCTTTATCATTTTTAATTGAGTCGATTTGATTCTTCTCTCTTTTCTTCTTTATTAGTCTTGCTAGCGGTCTGTCAATTTTGTTGATCTTTTCAAAAAACCAACTCCTGGATTCATTGATTTTTTGGAGGGTTTTTTGTGTCTCTATCTCCTTCAGTTCTGCTCTGATCTTAGTTATTTCTTGCCTTCTGCTAGCTTTTGAATGTGTTTGCTCTTGCTTCTGTAGTTCTTTTAATTGTGATGTTAGAGTGTCAATTTTAGATCTTTCCTGCTTTCTCTTGTGGGCATTTAGTGCTATAAATTTCCCTCTACACACTGCTTTAAATGTGTCCCAGAGATTCTGGTATGTTGTATCTTTGTTCCCATTGGTTTCAAAGAACATCTTTATTTCTGCCTTCATTTTGTGATGTACCCAGTAGTCATTCAGGAGCAGGTTGTTCAGTTTCCATGTAGTTGAGCGGTTTTGATTGAGTTTCTTAGTCCTGAGTTCTAGTTTGATTGCACTGTGGTCTGAGAGACAGTTTGTTATAATTTCTGTTCTTGTACATTTGCTGAGGAGTGCTTTACTTCCAATTACGTGGTCAATTTTGGAGTAAGTACGATGTGGTGCTGAGAAGAATGTTTATTCTGTTGATTTGGGGTGGAGAGTTCTATAAATGTCTATTAGGTCTGCTTGCTGCAGAGATGAGTTCAATTCCTGGATATCCTTGTTAACTTTCTGTCTTGTTGATCTGTCTAATGTTGACAGTGGAGTGTTGAAGTCTCCCATTATTATTGTATGGGAGTCTAAGTCTCTTTGTAAGTCTCTAAGGACTTGCTTTATGAATCTGGGTGCTCCTGTATTGGGTGCATATATATTGAGGATAGTTAGCTCTTCCTGTTGAATTGATCCCTTTACCATTATGTAATGGCCTTCTTTGTCTCTTTTGATCTTTGATGGTTTAAAGTCTGTTTTATCAGAGACTAGTATTGCAACCCCCGCTTTTTTTTTGTTCTCCATTGGCTTGGTAAATCTTCCTCCATCCCTTTATTTTGAGCCTATGTATGTCTCTGCGTGTGAGATGGGTCTCCTGAATACAGCAGACTGATGGGTCTTGACTCTTTATCCAGTTTGCCAGTCTGTGTCTTTTAATTGGAGCATTTAGTCCATTTACATTTAAGGTTAAGATTGTTATGGGTGAACTTGATCCTGCCATTATGATATTAACTGGTTATTTTGCTCGTTAGTTGATGCAGTTTCTTCCTAGCCTCGATGGTCTTTACATTTTGGCATGTTTTTGCAATGGCTGGTACCGGTTGTTCCTTTCCATGTTGAGTGCTTCCTTCAGGGTCTCTTGAAGGCAGGCCTAGTGGTGACAAAATCTCTAAGCGTTTGCTTATCTGTAAATGATTTTATTTCTCCTTCACTTATGAAACTTAGTTTGGCTGGATATGAAATTCTGGGTTGAAAATTCTTTTCTTTAAGAATGTTGAATATTGGCCCCCACTCTCTTCTGGCTTGGAGAGTTTCTGCCGAGAGATCTGCTGTTAGTCTGATGGGCTTCCCTTTGTGGGTAACCCGACCTTTCTCTCTGGCTGCCCTTAAGACTTTTTCCTTCATTTCAACTTTGGTGAATCTGGCAATTATGTGTCTTGGAGTTGCTCTTCCCGAGGATTATCTTTGTGGCATTCTCTGTATTTCCTGGATTTGAATGTTGGCCTGCCCTACTAGGTTGGGGAAGTTCTCCTGGATGATATCCTGAAGAGTGTTTTCCAACTTGGTTCCATTTTCCCCCTCACTTTCAGGCACCCCAATCAGACGTAGATTTGGTCTTTTTACATAATCCCATACTTCTTGTAGGCTTTGTTCATTTCTTTTTCTTCTTTTTTCTTTTGGTTTCTCTTCTCGCTTCATTTCATTCATTTGATCCTCAATCGCAGATACTCTTTCTTCCAGTTGATCGAGTCGGTTACTGAAGCTTGTGCATTTGCCACGTATTTCTCGTGTCATGGTTTTCATCTCTTTCATTTCGTTTATGACCTTCTCTGCATTAATTACTCTAGCCATCAATTCTTCCACTTTTTTTTCAAGATTTTTAGTTTCTTTGCGCTGGGTACGTAATTCCTCCTTTAGCTCTGAGAAATTTGATGGACTGAAGCCTTCTTCTCTCATCTCGTCAAAGTCATTCTCCGTGCAGCTTTGATCCGTTGCTGGCGATGAGCTGCGGTCCTTTGCCGGGGGAGATGCGCTCTTATTTTTTGAATTTCCAGCTTTTCTGCCCTGCTTTTTCCCCATCTTTGTGGTTTTATCTGCCTCTGGTCTTTGATGATGGTGATGTACTGATGGGGTTTTGGTGTAGGTGTCCTTCCTGTTTGATAGTTTTCCTTCTAACAGTCAGGACCCTCAGCTGTAGGTCTGTTGGAGATTGCTTGAGGTCCACTCCAGACCCTGTTTGCCCGGGTATCAGCAGCAGAGGCTGCAGAAGATAGAATATTTCTGAACAGCGAGTGTACCTGTCTGATTCTTGCTTTGGAAGCTTCCTCTCAGGGGTGTACTCCACCCTGTGAGGTGTGGGGTGTCAGACTGCCCCTAGTGGGGGATGTCTCCCAGTTAGGCTACTCAGGGGTCAGGGACCCACTTGAGCAGGGAGTCTGTCCCTTCTCAGATCTCAACCTCCGTGTTGGGAGATCCACTGCTCTCTTCAAAGCTGTCTGACAGAGTCGTTTGCATCTGCAGAGGCTTCTGCTGTGTTTGTTATTGTTTACTGTGCCCTGTCCCCAGAGGTGGAGTCTACAGAGACAGGCAGGTTTCCTTGAGCTGCTGTGAGCTCCACCCAGTTCGAGCTTCCCAGCAGCTTTGTTTACCTACTTAAGCCTCAGCAATGGCGGGCGCCCCTCCCCCAGCCTCGCTGCTGCCTTGCCGGTAGATCACAGACTGCTGTGCTAGCAATGAGGGAGGCTCCGTGGGTGTGGGACCCTCCCGGCCAGGTGTGGGATATGATCTCCTGGTGTGCCTGTTTGCTTAAAGCGCAGTATTGGGGTGGGAGTTACCCGATTTTCCAGGTGTTGTGTGTCTCAGTTCCCCTGGCTAGGAAAAGGGATTCCCTTCCCCCTTGCGCTTCCCAGGTGAGGCAATGCCTCGCCCTGCTTCAGCTCTCGCTGGTCGGGCTGCAGCAGCTGACCAGCACCGATCGTCTGGCACTCCCCAGTGAGATGAACCCAGTACCTCAGTTGAAAATGCAGAAATCACCGGTCTTCTGTGTCGCTCGCGCTGGGAGTTGGAGACTGGAGCTGTTCCTATTCGGCCATCTTGTGTATTTTCATTTATATTTAGTTCAACATAATTTTTAAAAATTTATCTTGATATTTCTTCTTTGACCATGTATTATTTTAAAGTGCTTTGTTTAATCTCCAAGTATTTTGGGAGTTTCTAGCTATCATTTTGTTGTTAATTTCCAGTTATATTTTATTCTGGTCTGAGAGCAGTCATTGTGTGATTTCTATTCTTTTCAATTTATTACCATGTGTTTTATGGCCCAGAATGTGGGCTTTCTTGGTGAATATTCCTTGGGAGTTTGAGACCACGGTCCAATCTTCTGTTCTATTTTACCTTCACTTACTTTATGTTGGCCTTGCTCCATTCCTGTTGATATGGTTTCTCATTTTCCTTATCCCTGAAGAACTCCGTTTAACATTTCTTCAAGGCAGTTATACTGGCAATATATTCCCTCACTTTTGGTTTAAAGAAAGTCTGAATTTTTCCTTCATTTTACAGGGTACAATATTATAGGATGGTGGTGGTGTTCTTCTTTTAATATTTTACATATTCCACTCATTTTCTTCTTGCTTGCATGATACGTGGGGAGAAGGGAATATAATTCTTATCTTTACTCCTCCATTGGTAAGATGTTTTTTTCCTCAGGCTACTTTCAAGATTTTTTTCTATGTCTTTTGTTTTCTGCAGTTTGAATATTATATACCTAAGCTGTTTTGTTTGTTGGTTGTTTGATCATCTATCCTATTTGTTGTTCTCTAAACTTTCTGGGTCTGTGGTTTGTTTGATATTAAGTAGAAAATTTTTCAGGTATTATTATATGAAATAATGTTCATTTATTTCTTCTTCTCTGGTATTCTATTACATATATGTTATACCATCTCCAATTGTCTAGTGATACTTGGATATTTTTAGGTGTTTTATTTTCAGTCTTATTTCACTTTGTTTTTCAGTTTTGGACATTTTCATTGGCATAACTTCAAGGTTAGAGATTCTTTTCTTAGTGGTGTACAGTCTCCTGATAGGCCTATTATAGGCATTCGTGTTACGATATTTTTTATCTCTAGCATTTCCTTTTTGTTCTTTATCAGAATTTTCATCTCTCTGGTTGCATTATTCATATGCTACATTATGAAATTCCCATCCATTGAGGGTGGCAAGACCAGTGACTTGCTCCTAACAGTAGAATATGGTAAAGGTAAAACTTACATATGTAATTATGTATACATAATATGTACCACAAAATTAAAGACATAAAACAATATACATGAATTACCTCACAGCTTATGTGAATGAGGAGTCTGAGTATCCTCTGCTTTCAGGACCTCACAAAACTATTACTAGTTATCAGTCAGTGTTATGTACATAATAATATATTATATATAATATGTATATGTAATTATGTTACCTTACATTGTAACACCAGTATTGCAAGGAGACACATTCCTTTACTGGCTTTAGGATGCAAGCAGCCATCTTGGGAAGGCCCATGTAGCAAGGAACTTAGGGCAGCCTTCAGCTCTTGCTGACAGACAGCAAGAAACTGAGCCCCTCAGTCCAAGTCCAACAGCCCACAAAGAACTGAATGCTGCCAACAACTATGCAAGCATGTAAATGAACTATTCTTCACTTGAGCCTCGGAAGGGACCATAACACTGACTGATAACTAATAATAGTTTTGTGAGGTCCTGAAAGCAGAGGATACTCAGACTCCTCATTCACAGAAGCTGTGAGATAATTCATGTATATTGTTTTATGTCTCTAATTTTATGGTAATATTGTTATACTTTAATGGTTAATAAAGCTACCAACTCAACAGAAATTTAGATTAAATCATTTACTTTGGCTTTAGGTTCTTAAGGTGTCAACCTACATTTATTTTCAAGCAGGATCCAGTGTTTTTGGCTGGAAGGAATAATATGGTTGTAATAATTTGCCAAGGATTAATAGTCCTTGGCAAACTGCATTAAGCAGACTCTTCTATGATCAAATTATATCTTGATTTACTACAGCTTATAATGATATGACACAAAAATCAACACTTCAGTAACTAAGAACTATAGTGTAGTTTGCAAATAAGCAGCACAATTTTTTTTTTTTTTTTAACTGTATAAGAGAAAGAAAACCTATTTAAGAAAAATTATGACTAAATTTTTTTTTCCTGGACAATATAGCAATTTGAGTAGTTTCACCCTGGGAGCCAAAATTACACCATAGAAAATGTCTTGAATGGCTTTGAGACTTTGCTTCTATTTAGTTTATAAAGCCTAGTTGTAGTGTTGGGTAAGTCCCTTAAATTATCAATTTTGTAACTTCTGAAATATGAGTATCTAAATGCTAAGACTGATTCTAGATCCAAGTTCATGCGATTCTCTGAAATGGACAGAGAAAGCTTGGAGAAACAGACATCACTGGAGTAATATAAAATTCACTCCCCCACACTCAGTGTTGCATCAATCATTTGTAAACATTTTGACTTGTGTTTAAATTTTATATTTTTCCAGGTGGATATACCACTTGTATAATGTGTGGAAATATGAGAATTTATAGTTACTTTGGCAAAAGTATAGGTCAAATAAGATTATCATTATATTTATTGATTTTTACTAATTTAATAATTCTCAAGAGATTTTTTTCTCCTCTTAGTTTGGTCTGTAATTTGTTAAAGGCCTTTTAGGAATGTGTATTTCCATTAGTTAAAAAAATAAAACTTGCAAATTATATTACTTGAATAAATTTGTGATGATACACCTAAAGAGACAGGAAAATATGCTTTTATTTGTATTAGTCTGCTTAACTGAACTCACTTAAAGCAAATATCCTGCCTTTTTATCTCTTTCTCAGTGAAGTACCATTGTCACTTACAGGTAAGTTATTTAAACATTTATAGCAAGTCTTATAAACCAATGCTGCACAATTAAGAAGTCACATATATTAAGCACATCTATGAAGGGCTCCTGAAAGGGTCTGATTCAACTTTCCTTATCTTAAGAAAACTTTCTGGTCTATACAGGCTAGCTTAGTAGTCTGAAATAGAATTCTGGAACAACAATTAAAAAAATGTGTACTCCACGGCTGATACTTCACATGCTTATTAGTGTAGCATGAATGAAAATGATAATACAATAGCATTTCCCAGTGTGAAATGTACAAAGTTGGAGAGAGACAACATGTGTTGTCATCGGTTAATGTGCAAATGTTCACTGCCAGGGTGAAGCAACCAGGAGTGAACCATGAAATGATTGCATTCACCCTGAAATGTCAGCAAAGCAAGGGAGTGATGAGTAGTAAGCAACTTTTCCTGAGCATGATAAAAGTACTTACTAGAGCAGCAGAAATAACTTATTTAATATTTGTATTTTATTAGGAGAGGAACAACTCTGCCTTTGCATACTACGACTTCAAGAAGCACAGGCTGGGCTTAATAGGTAAATGCTTATTTTGATGTGCCACCATATGTAGCCCCTTTCCTTTCCAGCTGGCTGGCCTTACTGCCTCTCTTCTTTACTTTATATCCAACCCAAAGCTCACCAGGAAACTGTTCCTAATTAACTTTATCCATTTTCCTGTTCCACAGATTCATGGACTTTTAGACTAGCAGCATTGGAACAGACTTTAGAAATGAGAAAATCTTACTGACAAACGAATTCAAAGAGTTGATGATCAATTTTGCAATTTTGGGGGAGAAGAATATGTAGGTGATATTGAGTACACCCCAGACTGGATTTACTGAGGTGAATGCTGCAAAATGCCAGTAATGTAATCAAGAACAATCACTTTTTTAAAAATGGTAAGTAGCATGATTGCCTCAAAATCATGAGACATACAGGATAGAGTCTTAGGAAGAAAAATAAATCTGTTTACATTGCCTTCAAAATTCAGACAACTTCAAGTATATTTTCTAATTAGACATTGGTTAATTTATAGCTAATGCTTGAAGAAAAACTTTTACCTTTCCAAGCCTAAATGCTCACCTCATGTTTATGATACATAGTACAGAAATTGGATGATTGGGTGATGTGGCATTAGTAGCAGCAACAGTAGCAATGGTTCTTGTCATTCTATGTAGTAAAGACTTAACATGCGTTATCTCAGGAAAAATGCATTATGGAAGTTACTATTTATTAGAGATGAGAAAGATGAGTCACAGAAGGCAAAGCTGGCCTAAAAAATGAGTTCATTGCAGAATTGGAACTTGTTACAGTATCCCAGTGATGCCACTATTGGAGAGTTCTTAGCTACACTACTCTTCTCTCCTGTCATTTTATTTTTGAAGCAGAATGATCAATTTAATTAGTATATTTAGAAAGAGATTGTTGACTGGATGTGGTGGCTCACACCTGTAATCTCAGCACTTTGAGATGCCAAGGCAGGGAGATCACTTGAGACCAGGAGTTCAAGACCAGCCTGGCCAACAGGGTGAAACGCCATCTCTACCAAAAATACAAAAATTAGCCAGGCATGGTGGCACATGCTTACAATCCTAGCTACTTGGGAGACTGAGGCAGGAGGATCGCTTGAACTTGGGAGGTGGAGGTTGCAGCAGTGAGCAAGGATCGTGCCACTGCATTCCAGCCTGGGCAACAGACTGAGACTGTCTGAAAAAAAAAAAAAAAAAAAAAGGAAGAAAGAAAGAAAAAGAAATAAAAGATTGTTGAACTATCTTGTTTGTCAAATTTTCAGAAGGATTAAAGAAAAAGACTCCAGGAGCATTTCCAGGAATGACTACCATAACTGCAAACTGGCCTGACAAAGTTGCTTCTACCATTGGGCAGCACCAGTATCAGGAAAGCCTCTTGAGAGCTGCTAGCCTCACAACTCTTCCACCTTTGCCACGATCAACAAGCTGCTGAATATGGAAGCTATTGATGTGGCTGATAATTCTAGAATCCCACTCCCTCTACCATATTTCACGCTATCAAAATAAATGTCTCACAATGTGGCCTCTTTCTCCATGTAACTTAATTCCAAATTTAAGCTTCATGTAGGTATGTCTGATTAGCAGAAACTATATAATGAGTGTTCTCCTTTGGTGCAATGGCAGCTGGGCAATGCAATAGTGGGATTGTCTACCACTAATTTCACCATGAGTGAACCAGCAAAATTCAGGGAAATCTTCCTAATAATGCAGACAGCCTCTATTGAGAGCTGTCCACTACAATTTCCAAGAACTTATTCAATACCTAATATATATAAAATACCCAGTGTAAAGATTCACACCTACAGACTGAATAAAATACATTATCAGTATTTGCCATTTTTGGCAAGGGCTGTGCTGGAGACTGAGAATAGAAAAGCAAAATAAGATTTATCCCTAATACCACAGTATTTCACTGAGGTAAACGAAGCTTACATACTAGTTATAATCATTATCTCTTTTGAGAAATAGATTACTTAAAATATGGTGAGTATCATTTTTGCGTATCATTTTTATATGCAGTGTGCCTCTCACTCTATATGCACATAAAATATACCCTATTGTAAAATATGTTCAATGTCAATCGGGTTTATTGGGAATTTTAGAAAAACAATACCAGGTTGATACTTCCATAATTGGACAATACATAGTACAAATAATGCTCATTCTCAAGCAGAATTTTCTCCATTTATTTTCATATATGATTATTTAATATCAGTAAAGTATTTTCTATATGCTGGAAGGAAATCATACTCATTTGGCTTTTATTGACTAATCAGTAATAGTCATTCTGGTAACAAAAATAGCTGGACATGTGTTTGGAATTTTTATGTGTCATCAGAACATTAAATTTCAACATAAGTTGAGGAACAAATAACTTAAATTTTATTATTATTATATTTATATACTGCAAAGAAATCAATGGTAATAGAGTATAAGTGAACAGGAAAATCTACTCAGCAGAACCGGGTTGCTTAAATCCTACCCCTTCTGAAGAAAGATCTGTCTTCAGGATTGGCCTCTGGAAGGTTCCTGAGATATAACCTCTGAGCCTTTGGAATATTCTGCCATTATAGCAACTTTTTAAAAATGTTGGATGCCTTGGGTCACTCTGCTGTAGCAGTTATCCTAATAATGTGATTTATGGTGAAGGCCTGTTTTTGCTTCTATAAGGGGTGAGTGTTGGGGCTGGAGGGCTAGAATCTGAATAATTAAGTGATTTAGGTGCTGCATGTCTGTGTGACGGATCTTCGATAAAAATAACTGCACAACAAGGCTTGAGTGAGCTTTCCCTATTGGCATTACTTCACAAGTGTTTTACCACATCACTGCTGGGACAATTAAGCACATCCTATGCAACTCCACTGGGAGGCAACACTTGGCAACTTGCATCTGATTCCCCCTGGACCTTGAGCCTATCTCCTCGCTGATTTTGATCTGTATCCTTTTACTGCAATAAACCATATCTGTGAGTATAAGAGCTTCTAAATCCTGTGACCAGTGAATCATTAAGCTTAACCATCCTTATAGGAACCCTTGACACAGGAAGATGTGCTAAGTAACACACAATTTTACAGGATAAGCCCCGGTATTTTAAGTGTAAATCAGCACACACTTTCTTTAAGAGACTGCGACTTTTACATATATGACAATAGCATAATTCTGCAGAGCTGCAGGCATGTTATCTTTCCTTTGGTAAAGTACATGTTATAAGCAGAGGTGGTTTGCCTTTCAGCACTCATCAGTATTGTCTTAAAGAGTTGGACTATTCATTGCTCATGAAAGGTAAAGCACAGCTGTGTTCTATAAATGAGATATTGTGGACAAATTGGGTTTTGTAATGGGTTTCTAACTTCATTTTTAGAGTTGAGGATGAACTGTGTTCTGGGAATCTTTCTGTTATTTGAAACTATTCAATGGAGAAAATATTGATCCTGCTTTTCTGTCGTCTCAGTTGGGTGGCTCTTCCTCTAGTTTAGTTTGCAATAATATTCAAGCTGCCTCTGGATAGAAAATGTCACTGGCTTAGCATCCGACAGGTACAAGAATTCCATTGGGATCACTGCTTTGCTCTTCCATTTTCTTAGTTGAATTATTTTCTTTTATGTTGATTTAAGACATTAATTGTAATGCTATTGCTTGATTTTATTTTGTTTGTTCTGATATCAAGAAGCTCCTATATTCATCTCATATCTTCATGAGATCTAGTTGTATTTGTTAGCTCTGAAGTCATGTTCAATCTAGATACTTTTTTTGTTTGTTCATTTGTTTATCCTAAGTGCAAAATTGACTATGTTTATAAACAAACTTATTTTATTTCTGTTAGTAAATACATAATAGCTTCATATAATAAAATTGAAAAATCATTGACATGGTTGAGATTTTTAGAGTCTTACTTTAGTTTTAACTTTAAATTACTAGGGCTATTTTAAGAAATTGGAATACTTGAAATTTCAAATATTGGATATCCACTAAGGGGAAGGAGAAAAACAATTCAATAGTAGTTTAGTGGGATATAAACCCTGCAGGCCTAACTGATAGTTATATTCCATCTGGTTCATGCTTATTTCCATGGTAGGAACACAAGCTACACACTGAAATGAACCTGATGATTTTCTATAGCTGGCCAACAAGCTGTTGCATCTGAGTCAGTTATACTATTCATATGTTATTCTGTTAGTTTTACTTTGAAATTATTTTCCAGTTTAATAAGATTTATAGATTTCATTTGACATGGAGATTCTCTACATGGTTTATGTTTATTGTTATCTTCTTGTCTTTTTAAAAAGTCCTGCAAAATAAAATTAAAAAAAAAAACCCATCACAACATGCTATTTTGTTCTGGTTTTGACTGCAGGCCATATGTATTATTCAAGAAGCATACCAACGGCAACAAAAAAGTGTGGCACAGAAGTATTTTTATTATGGTCATATAGGATTATCTGAATTTCATTAGCTGCTGTGTGTTTGTTCCTGAAAGAAATGCCCTTCATTACCACTGCAAACTGGCAAAATTTCCTTCCTTGAGACCAGGCTAAACGGAGATCTCTGATTTAGTAAAATAGTTGAGAAGTGGTATATTTATATATAACCCAAAATGTTGATGGTCTACCAGTTTACTTGCTTTATAAATTTATTTGATCTTCTTCTTGGGCAATATCATTTCATGCCAAAACGTGCCTATTCTGGAAGAAGACTAAATAGATGTGAATGTTAACTTTAGTGCTTTGTATTTAGATTACCTTGGCAAATTATCTTTAACTGTAAAATAGGAATGATGGTATCTGTCTGTCTAGAACATTTTGAGAAGTAAGTTAGATAATGCTGTTGAAGTCACTAGAATGTAATAAGCATTCATAAATGTAATTTCTGGACTTTAAAAGCTAAATTTATAAAATTGGACTTTTTAAAGCTCATCTAGTTGAATAACATTGCTGACTATGAAAAATAGACAAAACACTCAAATAGTAGTAGCATTTTTAAAAAATTTTGAGTGTGAAAACCAGTTTAAGACGCTAGTTTAAGATTTAGAAAGAGTGCTAGGATGACTTACCATGCCATTTTATGAGCTCATAACTATAGCAACAGTCACTTACTTGCCATCATTTTGCCGTAGAGGGTATCCTATTTGCTTTTGAGTCTTGACTTTTTTACCTTCAAAATTGATACTAATTTTGAAATCTTAGAATGACAGAACTAGAAACTACTCAGCCCCCAAATCTAAAAGTTATGCTAAACACTTTTTCTTAATTCCATTAGTAAACAACTGTAAGTTCCTCTCATATCTCCTCTGGACTATTGAAGCTGTGTTCTGCCTGCTTCTGGTCCATTCTTTCCATGGTACTGGCAGACAGAGAACATTCTATAGCAAAATGGAAAAGTATAGATACGGCACCAAGAAACATACCTTAGGCACAAAATACTCACTCTGCCTTATTTAACCGCTCCCTGCCTCGGTTTCCCTATATCTAAAAGAGTGAATACTATAGTATTTATCTCATAGAGTTAAGACTTAAATGCAATACTTATGGTAAATGTTTAAATTAAATTTGGAAAAGATACTAGATTTCCACCCATGATACTTAGATCCAATCAGATAATAGTTTTCTCCTCATTAAAACCTTATAGATCCAGTTCCTCATATGTTAATGACCAAATTTATTGCAATTTATTCAAACAGTTGTATTGTTAGTCTATATCTTTAAATTAATCATATTTCTTAATTTTAATTTTCTTTTTTTTTTGTGTGCTCCAGTCAGCACTGAGGTATGTACAGTTTGTTTTCTCATCAGAAATCGTGGCTACTTAAGAGCAATATCTCAAAAACATGGGTGATATATAAAGGCATGCCCAAATTACAGGAGGCCATTTTCCAAAATGCATTTGCTCCCCTGAAACCTTTAGAGTACCAAGTGATCAAGCAGTTCCTAAGCAGCCACAGCTAGGGCAGCTGCTAGACTGATTTGTTTCACTTCCATAGATTTGGCCAATAAGGACACAATTAACATTGATGATTTTTGACAATTTATTACTCATGGCATAATAGGCAGCATGAACTTCACAGTCCCATCAGTTTGCTGTGTCCTCCAACTCCCATGGGCCTGACACATACGTAGGCGGGCCCAGGTAGACGGGCACATACAGGGGATCTGTCACTTCTAAGGGACTCTGAGATTTTGATACCCCACTCTTATATAAGGGTTCTGACAAAACCTCCTCTCCTCTTGAGTAAGAAATATTGTCCTATTCTGGAATGTCTCTGGAAGAAGACAGAGATGTCTCTAGCTCTTTCACTTTAAAAAGCCTCCAGAGAAACAGCTCAAAATATCTCCAGAAGTCACTATCTTTATGTTTCCAAAGTCATTAAGGCAAACATCTTTGAACAAATTTGTCAATGCCTTCTGCTCAGAAGATGTGCATGAACATCTGACCCTCGGAGAATTAATCCCCAAAGAGGGGGCTATACACACTATTCACTCTGAGAATCATATAAATATTCCAACCTGATGGTTTTGTATATGATAAAAGTAAGATTCAAGAGTCAAAATAATTTAGACAAAAGCTAAGGTTGAAGCACAGGTTTCATGCTTGAATCTAAAGTAACACATTCAAAACTTGATTGCATAATATTTTCTTCTAGATCATTACTTCTGTTATCTGATTTGTATCCATTTATGCATATATTATGCATTACAACATTGCACTATATATAAACACATGTATATTCCAGCTGCTATATATATTGTATATGTACATTACAATATTACAAAATATTGTTTTAAAAGTGTTTCCTGGAAGTAGCTTTTTTTTTTTTTTTAATTCAGTGTGGCATCAAAAGACTTGATTTTTATCTTTCTCCAAAGTTTTCTATATTAACCATCTGTCTTTTGCTGTCACAGACTGAAGATGTTATCAATGAAGAATAGTACTTTCACATAGTCTCCTTTAAGATAATAAGTTATACAATTTAATTTCAAAACTCAAAAGTGTGGAATGAAAGAATTCTTATAATTTTTCATCAATACATCTTCAGAAGAGTAGATCATTCTATAGGAATACTACCATGTTGAATTTTGAAATAATTTTTGATTTTTAATACAATTTATTTTTAAAAATAAAATCACTTAAATATATTTATTTAAAATAGTCTTTAGAAATATCTATGTGTGTTATGTGTGTACAAATAGAACATGATGCTAGCCAAAAAGACACACTCTTATTTGGGAGTTACACCGTATGAGGCACCAATAAATGGGAAAATAGAAGGACCTGGTGAGATGCATGTCCTTTTTTTTTGCTACAACTTTGTTTTGATCTAATATGATTACTTGTAGGTCACATGTGTTGATTTTCTACGTTTAAAAAACTCTGAAAGACAATTTCATAACAGATAAGAGAGAAAATACAAAATGAGATATCCAAAAACAAGGTGTCAACTCTCGACAGTAGATGGTGGTCTTTCATGGAATTTACTATACTGCCTTAATTCATAAGAGAGAGTAACACCGTAGGTAATTATCGCCCAAATTCCAAGGAAATCAGTCCTGCATTCGAATAAAGCTACTGATAGAGAATGGATAGTAAGTGTATGAATTATACAGCTCTACGTGTTACAGCTGTTTTTAACTCAATCTTTCACTTAATTTTTAGCGATACAACAAGTAATAACTTTTTACATTATTTCAGGCACTAGGATAAGAGCTTTACATAAATTATCTCACTTAATTCTTAAAATAAGCCTATGGATAGCTACTATTTTCTTGAGGATAGCATCATTAAATCCCACTAGACTATATGTAAGCGTCATGAGAGTAGAAATCACGTTCATTGTGTTCAATTTATATCCAATGTTATGGTACTCTGCCCACAGCAGATGCCAATATTTTTTAATAAATGCATAAACAAATACTTATTTTTAATGTAAAGATTCTGAGCTGTCACTGACCAAATTACTTGCTTATAGTTTCATAATGATAAAATGATGTAATTAGTTCTCTAGCCCTAGTCTGTTTGGCAGCTCCAAAGTTCAGCCTTATAGCTACAATTCTAAGGAATCGAACTTTGAGAATCAAAGCAAACTTTGAGAATGCAATGTATTACATTCTCTTTTCCTTCTACATCAGGAAGAGTAAAAATGAGAGTAACCCTTCTTTGAGTTTCTGGGACCTTGGGGATTGCATTTATCTTGTTGATCTCAGAAGGATGAATTAAATGCAACATGTCCACTTGGTTGAAGATATTATGCTAGGGGGATAAATTTGTGTCTGTAATAAAATGTCATTGTCCTGGAGAATAAAAATCATATGTTAATTTCCAGTGACCATGTAAAAATGATCTAAATATTCTTGTCCCCAACATACCCACTGAAAGGAGAGAGAGAGAGAGAGAGAGAGGAGAAGGAGGGAAGAAAGGAAGGAGGGAAGGAAGGAAGGAAGGAAGGAAGGAAGGAAGGAAGGAAGGAAGGAAGGAAGGAAGGAAGGAAGGAAGGAAGGGAGAAAGGGAGGGAGGGAGGGAAGGAGGGAGGGAAAAATGTTTTATCCTAGCAATTCTATCCAGAAGTTACCTGCAGCTTAAATGTACATTTTCATTTCACAACTGAATCTTTCTTTCTTTACCTTCTCAATACATTGTCTGTCTGCTTGAATTTATGACCACTGAACTGCATTTTGCTTTATCCTTCTAAAAGTGGTTTAAAAGTGTTCTGGAACTCTCCAAACAATAAAATCTAAAAAGAGTAATGTCTTCTAAACAATAACTCATTTTTTAAATGGTCAATAAATACAAACAAGGCAGGTCCCCAAAGTTCTCTTTGTAACTTACTGGTGAGAAGGAGGATTAGGAAGAAAAACCTGTGTGGACCTGTTGCATAGTGACAGTTATATGGATCCCTTCCGGGCCAGCACTGAACCCCAAGCCAGCTCACTATAGGTCATTTAGCGCAATGTAGTTGGAAAACAACACCTGGAAGCAATGGCTCCTGTCTTTTAGACCAGTTTATCTTCAGAAGTTCTAGTAGTTGGGATTGGAATGGAATGGGAGATGCTTTTAATTGTGAAGCTAATTTGGCTTCGCTGAAACCCAGTTACCAGATCCCATGTGACAGATGGTGAATATATAATTAATCATCTGAATCAGAACAATTTAAAAGTAAAAGATAATGCCATTAATAATTACAATGAAGCAACTTGCTCAAAGACAGGATCTCTCAGGCAGACTGGGACCTATGTCAAACCTAAAAATGACAAATTTGGAGAGTTCTTACATATCTTTGGACCCTATATGTGTAACATGGATCATCTACTCTTAACACTTATTTTCACACACAATAACATTTGCATAATCCATACCATATTATGATCATACCAACATTTTTTGAAATCTTTCCAATAATTACTGATGAGTACTACATTTTTTGTCTTTCTGCCTGTCTTTGATTTTTTGTAGTCTTTAAACTTACTATTATAATATTGATTATACATAATCAATCTATTTTATATATGTTTGTAAGCCTATGAATATATTGAAGATAATTACTCCAGAAATTCAATTTTATTTTGTAAGAAGATAAAAATGTGACAAATTTAATTTTTAAAATATTAAACTGTATTTCTAAAAACTGAATTCAGATTTTGCTACTCATTGTCTTTCATCTGATGATCTTAAAAAGGAAAGTAAGTATTCCTATTCAAACACACACACATAAATGCACATACAAACAAACAAAAGCCTTATGTTATACACCATTATTTTTACCTCCTTGAGCCACAGATTTGTGACTATTTTAAAGCTGCATTTTCCTGGAGATTGAAAACTATAAGTTCACAGGCTGTGAGGTAGAAAAGTGATTAAATAACCTTGAGCCCAATGGTAGTACCTGCCTCCCCAAAAGTTATATCTTGGTAACTATATTCAGAATGTACACATAAATGTGCTATTCATGGACCAAAGAATTTAAACAGATGATGAACATAAATCAGAATCAATAGGATAATGCAAAACAAATCTTAATTTCCCATTGGATTGTGTTTTAGAGTTATTCTGATAGTGGTTGCAACCCTGTTTAATTGGGCTCTTTTCTCCTTTCCTGTCCTCCACTTCTACCCTCACTGCTTGACTCTGGCTCTGTTTTTGCCACTGCTCCTGGTCAAGCCCAAAGGTCTCGTTCCTTACTTGATTCTTGTGGTTAAGGCTTGGGATACCATTTAATTGCTCCATCTTCTCTCTGCCTATTCTGAAACTAACACATGTCTGTGTCTATAAGGCCTCAGGAACAGGTTTATTTCTACCTTTTATGAAACTTACATAAAGTTAAATATTTACTGCAAATTGTGAGGAGCATAACAGATGGGATTTTATTCATAATTATGTTTAAATAAGTACTTACAGTAAGTATTTGAATGGGTTAAAAATCTTATAATTTTGTGGGATTGAAACATTTCACTCTATACTATAAATAGCTTTTCCTTGATCAAGGATATTAACTAATTTTGTATACAGTATTCTATTCTCTAACTATATTTGAGTTTTAAATTAGATTACGTTTACTTTTTAGGTCATTTTCATATCAGGCAATATGGCATATATTTGTTTTATCTCATTTAATATTCACAACAATCCCATAGAGTGACTACTGGTTATCTTCATTTTACAAATAAGGGAGTTCTAGGGAAACATAGGACTAATGAGTGAGGGGCGATACCCAGGCAGTCCTTATTTTTCAACCTCCAAAATTCCCTACATATATGAATAATTGCATATTCACCTATAATTCTCTACTAATATAAACATAAGCTTTGACTTCTAATATTATATATTTAATTGGACCCCTTGTACACGTACAGGGCAACCATAATTTCCAGCTTACTGCAGGCTTGACTTTTTACTTCTGACACCCCAAAATACCATCTCTTTTTATATTCAGTAAGTTGGATTCAGTGAAGTCAGTGAATGTAAATTATTACAGTATTAATAAACAAGTCATTTTTGGTAAATTGCAGCTATTTCTTCAAAATGTCTGTAAATGTCATTTCCTAAATTGGCAACAAGCAAAGCAGTTTTATTTTCATCTTGATGTCAAGGTGCAATGTGAGCTATAATGGTTCTTGTGCATGCTAGCAATTACTTAATATGCTTTAAATTCTATTTAACTTGATATTCCAAAATTCATTCTGACAACAGGTAAGGTCTGGAGTAAGAAAAAAAATAAAGCAGGTTTTTAAGAGTTCCAATAAATATAATCTTACAAACAAAATGTTTAAAGTTCATATAAGAGTCACGACAAAAGGCTGCTAAAGAAATCACAAAACACTCAAAAAGATTTCAACTCCCTTGCTGTATGTAACTTAAATTGCAGCATTAAAGTTTTGCTTAATATAATTAACAAGAGAGAGACCTATGGGGAAGGTAGTGATAATTTCTGACTCTATTTTCTTCAGAGATTATACATGCATTAGCATTCATTTCAACTTGTCACTAAATGAAAACTTCTTCTCTCTTTGCTTTCCCAATCACAGATGGTGTGAGGAAGAGAGGAGAGGAAAATACCAGTAGATTATTCTTTGTATGATAATTTATTAAATTTCAGAGGGAGAAATCCAAACTAATTGAAATCAAAGAGGATGAGATTGTTTTTAGGGTGAAGACAGATCGCATAGAAATTAAAAAAAAAATTCTGAATTCTTATATTACAAAGGGAACAAATTTCATCACTGGGCACATCTGGGAAGCAGTTTATGAGCCTGTGCACTAATATTGGGCTATTAACATCAATCATTTATACATAATATGTCTTTTTTTATATCTCACTTCTGACTGACCACCTCGTCACATACTTTCTCATTCAAAAGCTAGAGAACGAACACGATTTTTTTTTTGTTTTCTAACCAGATAATATATTGTAAATCCAGTGATGTCTAGCTGAACATACAAGATCAAATAATACAGGTGGCCATGTCTAAGGGTTGTAAGGAGGGTAGAACATAGTAAGTTAAAATGGGAATAATTGACATACCAATTCCTTCTCAAATATGTTTTTGTAGACTTTGTATTAGGACAGTTAATCTATTCTTGATTATATTTCTTATCACAAGTCATACAATTCACTTCCTTGATAGAAAGAAAAAAGTGCAAAGACTTTTGTGTCTGTGTTTTAAATTATCTAGAGCTCAGTCTTTAAAATTCATCAACAGTTTTTCTTAATCCTCCAACAATCATTGCTCCTCCTTTCTCTTTTAGAAATTCATGAAATGCTGGAGATGTTAATCTCCTAGAATTATCAATGATTCTACAAATGCTTTCTATGAATCATTATATACGTGCCTTCACTGGATATGACTTAATGGTTTTTAGGCTCCTTTGGGTTAAGTGGGCCCATTATATTTTTCTGTTCTTATTTAGAAATCCTAAATTCTAATTTTTTTTCTGTGTCCTACCATCAAAAAACCCTTCAGCATCTCAATCCTACTTCCCTGTGTTTTTTTGGTGTTTAATTTATTTCTCTCTAGTTCTGTGTGACTTGTGCTTATTTCAAATGTGTAGCCCATAACCAATGATATTGATGATAACAATATATAAGCTTTGAAATATTATTTTATTCTGACTTAGGGGTAATATCCTGGAAAATAACACAAACTAATAATGTAGGAAAAAAAATGCATTTTCTTCAAAATATATGCTTTAATGCGAAAATTATTGAACACAAATTAGAGAAGTTCATCTGTCATTCTGTGATGTCAGAAGAGTGAGGTAATCCAAAAGACTTGAGATGGTAGTTAAGGAAAAAAAAAAAAAAAAGAATAAAACACAGCGTTACCCATTGTGCTATCCATTCCATTCCAGTAAATTTTATCCAGTTTGTCTAACAATCAGAGGTAGAGCTCTCAGTCAATCTGAAACAATGGGACTTTTGCACACCCATGACTTGTCAGTATAAGAATCAACTGGGAAAATGATAGACACATCTAATATGGAGACATCCAGGACACCATCTCAGTGATCCTGATTCAGTAGGAATTTGTACTTTTAAACAATGCTCCAGTGTTTTAGAAATTACTGAGCCTATGCAATTATGGTTGACATTTAGATTAAAGTAGGACTGGTAACTAATACAGATTCCAAAACTTACTAGTTGTCTGACCATGGGGAAAATAACATACTTAACCATTTAAAGTCTCCATTTCCTCATCTATAAAATTGGTTTAACAATAATTATACTCAGTGCATAGGGCTACTTTGGATATTGAGATAATGCATGTAAAATAGTTAATCTCAGGGCTTGTACATATGTTTCCAAAAACATAATAGTAAATCAATGTTAATAGTATAACCCTCCTCATCATCAACAATAACTGGTTCAACAATAACTGGTTCATCATCAACAATAACTGGTTCATTCTTTGTTTGTCTCAGTTTGTTTAACGTATAAATGATCACAAAGAATCTACTTCACATAGCCATGGGTCAAATATATACAATAGTAAATGACTGAAAGCACCTAACATATTACCCGTATAAAGTTAGTGTTCAAAATTGTAATAAGCGTTATTTTTAATTTCACTGAATGAAAATTATTATTCTACTAAAGCCTGAGAGACTGGTAATTCATTAAAATCAGTTACCGAGAGAGGAGTGTAGCTCTTCTAGGCATTATTTCATAGTAACATGGGCACACATGGGTGCTACCAGTTCTCTTCTCATCCCCTACCATTACCGAATGCACATATCTGTCCAAAATTCATATGGTAAAAACTAATCACCAAGGAATTGGTATTAGAAGGTGGGGCTTTTTGGAAGGTGATTAGGTCATGAGGGCTCTAGTCACTTGAATGGGATTAATGACTTTATAGATAAGGTGCAAGGGAGCTGCTTGCACCTTTTTCTCTTTTCCCCTTCCATCCCTCCTGCCATGTGAGGATGCAGTGTTCAGGTGCCATCTTTGAGACAGAGAGTGAGGTAGGATAGGTAGCCAAGGAAGTAACCATGTCCTCAGGATACAACAACTGTGGCGACTGCACTAACACAATAAGCCCCATAACATGTATTGCAGTCAAGTTCATTCAAGCAAAGTATCTCCAGTAGGAAAATTTCCCTGTAGAGAACATGTGCATTTTGATTTTACCTGTCCTTAGACTGACCCTTTGCTCATTATAATAGTAAAAAACACACTATTTATGGACATTTAAGGTGGTAATGAGATACCCAAGGTATGAACAAGCATGTGCAACTACTATGCATGTGCACCCCGAGGGCCAACCAAAACATGCTTCCTAGTAACACCTGCTCCCACCCCCTTATGAATAATCATGTAAGACTCCCATAAAGGGAGTCTCCCTAGTGCCAGTCTTTGTTGTCTCATCTTTAGAGCAACACGTCCTGAATCCTCTCTCAGGGTGTACTGTCTATACTGTCTAGTCTTCACCTTTCAGAAGGTGACTTTCAGAATATTCTTTTTCCTTTGCATTAAATTTATCTAAGCTTTGTCTTCCTTGCTGCATGTCTCTTGTTTAAAGTATTTTAAACTGAGAAGACAAGAATCAAGTTTTCACAACAGCTGTCAACAAGGGCAGGCCCTCACGAGACTTCAAATCTAATGCCCCAGTGATTTTGAACTTCACAGGCTCCAGAACTATGAGAAAATAAATTTCTATTGTTTATAAACTACAAGTTATATCAAATGTATAAATAATTTCTATTAATTACAAATAGTTTTGTTACAGCAGCACGAACAAACTAAATAATTACCAAGCAGAGGGAAAAATATATCTTACTTTCTCATACCTCTTAATTTCCTCTAAAACATTGACTGCTAAATAAGGTTGCCAAGTTCACAAATAAAAACCTAAGTCACTTAATAAAATTTGAATTTCAGATTAACAAAAGATACATTTTTAGTATTTTACGATTAATAGGCCTCATGCATATTTTACATAAGTATATCCCACGCAGTATTTGGGAAATACATGTAGTAAAAAGTATTCATTGCTTATCTAAAATTCAGATATTTCTGAATATCCTGCTTTGTTTTGTTTTTTGGCAATTGCTCTTAAGGAAAATACTAGACATTCATCTTAAACTGATTTTTTACTTGGATAAAAATGTTCATGAAAGTTGAACCCACAGGCTAGGTAATTCCCTCTCCCATAAAGATATATGGTTGAGCCTGACTGTAGGTAGCCTCAGAATGCATTTTCTGACTCTTGATCACAAAGATTCAGAAACTTGGGCAGTAAATGATTATCTATTTGACTAACCTATAATTTTCCTAAGTTGGCTAGATAATGTCAGTTATTTTCATTTCATTTCTGCATACTCTTTTTTCTCTTTAAGCTTTTCAGAATTTTTGTCTTCTTCAGAAAGTAGAAGATATCCATAATGTGTTTCTTATTGCTACATTGCTGAGTGTCCCTGGGGACCCATCTGTCTGAAAAAGCTCTTCTGTCAGCAGTAGGGTGTCAAGGGTGACTGCCAACCTGAGAAAGGCATCAGCACTGTTCTTGACATGGTGCTTTCTCTTATTTCTCAACTTTTATGTCAAAACCAATTTGAAAATAGCAAGCAAAGTTTTATAAGCAACACATAATAAAATCTTGCCTGGAACTGATCAAGAGAAAAAATTTCACGTGTTTATACATTGCAAGAACAATGGATCTAAGATCTACATCAAAAGTTGGGCTAAACAACAACAAACCAAACAATTAGTATAGTGTATTATGCAGGATCATGAGAGTGGAAGTGCCACGATCACCATCACCCCTAGTGATCCACTAGCAAAAATTTTGCTTCCTGTTCCCATGATATTATGGTCTGTTGGCCTAGAGGTCTTAGTTCCAAAGGGAGGAATGCTGCCACTAGGAGACACGGTAATTATTCCATTAAACTGGAATTTAAGATTGCCACCTGGCCACTTTGGGCTCCTCCTACCTCTAAATCAACAAGCTAAGAAGGGCAGGATTACAAATGGCCCAGGCCCTTCAGGAATGATGTTTGGGTCACTGCACTAGGTAAAAATCATGACCTACTGAGGTGGTTGCTGAGGGTAAAGGGAATATGAAATGGGTACTAGAAGAAGGTATTCATCAATTCCAGCTGTTACCACATGACCAGATGAAGAAATGAGGACAGTAAGGAGGAAGTGAATGTTTCCTGTTTATTTTGTTAAGAACATTTTTTTGCATGGATATACTAGGAAAATATATTCTTTTTATTTCCTTTCTTTTTGTGTTAGCTTGAGACATAAGATTTATTGACTTCACATTAGCATTTAAGTGTTGTTTGCTGTATGTAATCGTAATAGCATTTAGGTTAAGGATTGGTGCGCTTACGGTTGTACAAAGGATAGATGTATTTTATTAAGGTGGAATTATGATCTTATTATTGTCTGTCTTTTTCTGGAGATTATCTATGACTTCAGGATATGCGTATGCGTTCAAGTTGACAACAGGTGGACTTGTGGTGGTTAAGGGTTAAGTGTCAACTTGGTTGAATTGAAGGATGCAAAGTATTGTTTCTGGATGTATTCGTGTGTTGCCAAAAGAGATTGGCATTTGAGTCAGTGGACTGGGAGAGGAAGATGCACCCTCAGGAAGAATCACCCATAATGTGGGTGGGCACCATCCCATCGGTTGCCCGTGTGGCTGGAAAAAGCAGGTAGAAGAAGGTGGAAGAAGCTGACTAGGTGACTCTTCTAGCCTTCATCTTTCTCCCATGCTGAATACTTCCTGCCCGTGCATGTCAGACTCTGAGTTCTTCAGTTTTTGGACTCTTGGGCTTATACCAGTGGTTCTCCAGGGGCTCTTGGGTCTTTGGCCGCAGATTGAAGGCTGCACTGTCTGCTTCCCTACTCTTGAGGTTTTGGGACTGGTTTCCTTGCTCCTCAACTTGCAGATGGCCTATTGTGGGACTTCACCTTGCGATCCTGTGAGTGAATTCTCCTTAAAAAACTCCCTTTCCTATATACATATATCGTATTTGTTCTGGCCCTCTAAAGAGCCT
Organism: Macaca mulatta; assembly: GCF_049350105.2. Classification (NCBI taxonomy): domain Eukaryota; kingdom Metazoa; phylum Chordata; class Mammalia; order Primates; family Cercopithecidae; genus Macaca; species Macaca mulatta. The sequence continues at coordinate 167,670,842 of NC_133406.1, read as the reverse complement.
TAACTAATACAATGGGCTAGCTGCGAAATAGGAGATTCTTGTTGTATTGCATACTGTACTAAGGGATTCTGGCAAATAATGAGGGTTTCAAATGCATTTCCCTTCTTTATAATTATGTGGCAAAATATCCACTGAGAAATATGAATATTTAAAATATGATGATATACTTCATACTAATCTAGTTTTTATTTTAAATATTCCATGGTATAGTTTGAAAAAAACTTACATGAATTTGCTAAAATGACCACTCTGAAGTCTGTGTAGCCAAATAACATCAAAGAAGCTGAGAGTAAACCATTCAACAGTGTTGAAAATCTGTGGGCATGCTCACTCTCTTACTAGAGTCTCACAGCTCTGAGATGGTGCGGTGATTTGTCTCCTACAGGCTTTTACTGAACCTTTGTTCACTTCCCTTCTAGTCTGTATCATACAGTGCAAGTATGGTTGATTGACCAAGCTGTAAGCTTCTGGAAGGCAAAATGCATCTCTAAATAAGAATGGTAAAGTAGCACTGCTCTTGACTGCTTTTGTGATGGACACTGTACTGAGTTCTTTCTAAATATCATTTCTTTTAATCATCTTCATAGTATTATAAGTTAGATATAATTATCCCAGTTTACGCAGTTTGTCCAGGGTTATCTAGATACTAGGTATTTTGAATTTAAATTCAAATTGTAGTATACATTCAAAGCTTCTAATAATATAAAGTCTTATGGGTCACATTATCTTTCTGCTCAGGATGTGCCATAGTGAATAACATAAAATATGTGTACAGTGAAATATTACTTAAAAAATAACTAATGCCAAAGTTATGTATTTATAACCCTGATTTTACTGCTGCTTATTCCTCTTAATTATTTGATACTGGCTGTTTCTTTCTATTTTCTCAGAAAAATAAGCAAGGCATTCCATTTCGATACATAGAACATATTGTAAAATTTTCTAATAATCTGAGTAGAAGTAAGGAAAATAAATTATGTACAGAAAATCTATAGTTGTTAGAATAAATGGAATATTTACATAAAGAGGGAATGGAATTTTTTTTTTCATTCAGGCTGCAAGGATTTAAAGTCTTCCAGAACTCCAAAAATTATCATGTTTATAAAGAAATAATATTTTTGGACAGCTATTTGCAACATGTCCTCAAGGCAGAATCATTATTATACTTACACCACACAATAAATATATATGTGTGGATACATATATAAAATCTATACTCACACACACACACACTGAGAGAGAGAGAGAGACATGATTATTAAATATTATGCATGAGGAAATCAGAGTGAGGAAAAAAATAGCAGAGGAAAAGCAATTATAAAATTACAGAATAAGCTTTAAAACATGGATGTGGTATGCAACTGAGATGTATTTGGGATTTGACACATACTAGATAATGAAGATAAAGTTATACTTATTAAAAAAGTAGAATATCTGTACAACTAGGCGCCTATTTTTTAAATGAAAAATATGTCAAATTTCAGGGTTCCATTTCCTACAAGACATAAATAAATAAGTGAGTCCTCAAGTACAGTGCATGCTAACCTTGATTGAGTTATTTTATTCTTATTCTTACATTTTCTTATGCTTCTAATTTATTATGTGGCTTCAATGTCAGGGAAAGAGGTAAAATGATCCAATATGATGACTTTTATGAGTAATAATTTCTAAGGCACTACATTCAACTTTCAGTGATTTGAAAAAACATATACACTGAAGTATTCCAAAAACATTATTAGTAAAACTTAAGGAAAGATTGGAAATACCATTACTCTTACAATAAGCTGTCTAATATGTAATTTATTCCTGAGTTTTTCCTATTGGCATTTGCTTGCAGGCATTGAAATTCTCGTCAATCATCAGTAAGAACTTCTTTTTCCGTGTAAGAAAGACCAATGTCTAAAATAAAACATTATGAAAGAAAAAAAAAATATACCCTTTAATGATTCCATCTGATTATCCTGATCATTTAATCATAAGTTTTTCCTAATTTATTTTAAATATTTGTTTTAGAAGAGGAGCTTTTTACTCAAAATAATTGTGCTTTCCCTTGGTAGTTTTTATTTTAAAAGTAGTAATTTATCTAATTGTTAAGTTGTGTGTTTTAATTCCTACTTAAAGACACTGTCATATTTTTCAAGTTTTTACTTCTGAGTAATTTTTATTTAAATATTAGCTGGCATTCATACATATAATATTGCTGGACACTCCTGCCTACCTTTCTTAAAAATTACTATAATATTGCTTCTGAGGAACTTAGGTATAATTTCCAATAGCCCTTCCACAATAGAACACCACCAAAAGGGAATGTCTATGTCCTTCCTTCCGATGATTCACTATCAGCCAGCAGTATTCAATTTCCAGAAAAATGTGACCCTTACTTCACTCAGTTTGGAGTTACCATCATCTTACAGAAAAAAAAAAAAAAAATCCATCCATTTTTAAATGGAAGTACATTTTCTCATTTAGACATTCTCCCAAAAGGCATAAAAAGTAATTTTCTACTCTTGAAACTTCTATTCTTAACATTTTATTTTGTCTGATCTTATGAAACATGATACAAGTAGATTTCACTAGGGTTCTATGGAATAAAAAGTAGAGAGAACAATTAGACTGCTCTCTCATTTAATAAACACCAAACTGAAACTAATATCACGTTCAAAATGATTCTAAAAACATGAGAGATTTCACCATAGTGAATACAATTTTACGAACACAATGCACTTCAATAAGCATTTATTATACGAAAATATGTATTCTTCAGTTTACAAGGAACCTTGAAGCATATTTGATTTTCACAGAAACATTATATACAAATGCAAATACATTATTATTTCTGCTTTAGAAAAGTAAAATTCAGAGATACTAATCTCTGAATCGGTTCTAGGATAAATAGCTGGTTCTAGGCCAAATAGCTAATTGGAGTAGAGTCATGACCATATGAAAGGCATTATGTACCCAACTCTGGTGCTTCTCCCAGTATTCTATTCTCTGCCACCCTATACAAGACATGTGCAGCAGCCTATAGATAAATATGTAGCTAAAATATGATCCATGACCTTGAAGAGTTTACACTCTATAGAGGTTGAAAAATAAGTAGTCCAAGAGTTAGAATTTAGAGAAAATGGGATAAATAATTATTTATTTTGCTTACTTGATTATTTACTGGTTATTGTCTCTATTCAACTACTAGAATATAAATTCCATAAGGGCAGGGATCTTTATCTGTTTTCTTTTTTCTTTAAGGCTGGATCCACAAAACCTAAAGCAATGCCTGACAGTCATTCAACAAGCAGTTTTCAATGAATGAATAAGAGTGAAAATGTTATTGAAGAGATGAGGAAGCATTAAAGTAGGGTAATCTTTTCCCAGCAGAACTTATGGCCAAATTTACATCTGGACTCTGGTTACATCTATCATCTTACCTCCCACCATGCTCCTGCCTCTTCACTGTTTCAGCTCCTTTAGAGTCCATTGACCAACCAATTAAAAGTAACCAAGCAATCTCTCCAACACATCCTAGTCCTTGCCGCTACCTGTTAATTAAAAAATAATTATTATTTTATATTGTTTATTCTGGTTGTTGTTCCCTCATATCTAAGGAGTAATCTCAATGACAGAAGAGCTTCTGCTTTTCTAACCTAACACTTTATCTCCGGTGCTTAGACAACCCAGTTATATAAGAGTTTGATATTCGATCACTGAAGAAATGAATATAGAGGCAGGGTGAGAAATTGAAGATTAAGTGAGTAGGACATTAATAATTAATCAGATCAATAAGGTTCTTTTTAGAAATTCAATCTGAGAAATATTGAGAAAGTCTAATTGTTAGGAAACTGGCACAAAAAGGAAACAGTTTTGTTTTGGAGACCATCTTAAGGAACAATGAACTGCACCTACTGAAACAGAAAGATAAGGCGTATCTCTAGAGTTTCCTGGGCCGTAAATAACTTTCTAGGTCTAGTTTCCATGAAGTCCAACAAGATAATGGCTCCCGTTTCATCTCTGGAATTATGAATTTGTATTCCCTAATGTGATGTTTGCTTTTAAATCATACCTTTATAACTTAGTGTAGTCTGAATAAAATCTGTTACAAACATAAGAACACAATGCAAAGATCAATTGGATCTCTTCAGGTCCCTCTCAAAACAGATATTTTATTTTCTTATTAGTGGGCTATTTTTCTCTCTCACTTATTTTGAATAATTCAAAAGTAGAGTCTACTTTTCACATCATTTTATCTACATAGACCATGTTCAGTCAGGGAAGATGATTGGAAACATCACTCTTCTATCTTCTACCAGCCTCATTGGTCTTAGGAATTTCTAAAAATAGGAAGATCTCAGGGAGCGTTGCTATCCATCAGTGTATAATTAGAAGGACACTGAATGAATTACCTAATCAACCATACTTCAATGATATACTCTCCCCTGTGATTCCTTAAATGTCTATTTTTGAAAGGCCCTCTACATAGAAGCATACTTAAGTTATTAAAATATATTTGTTATTCTGTGGAATTTTCAATACCAGAAGTTTTAATAATAAAAAAGTAGAGTATTATCGAGAAGGATGCACAAGAAGAGAAACTGTCCTAAAAATAAGTGTTATGTTTTCTTAAAATATAAATGTTAGCACTTTTATTTCTTTTTTCCAGCAAACTTGTTGCCACTGTTTACATTCTATTTGAATGCTATTTCACTTGTTGCTTTTTTTTGTCCCATCTGCAGAAATGTTTCATTATAGGTTTGAATGATTGATTAATAAATAGAAAGGTTATACACATATACCTCCCAAAGAATAATGGTCTCCTAGTTGTCTTTCAAGTACTTGTCAAGGTGCTTGTTGTTTTGTCACAACCTGCTTTCCCTTTTCCAGAAAAAAAATAAAAATGAGACGAAAAAAAGATAGAACAGAAAAAATTCCAGAGACTATCCAGACTGATCATCTCATTTTCCAGATGAAAAAAACTAAAATCTTGAGAGATGACATGACTTCATAAGGATCAGCGTGAGAGGACCTGGCCTGTGTTAAATCAACGAGCCATTTGTGAGAGTAAGAAATCCAGGCAACCAAAACCTTATAACCTTTGTGAAAGGTATTATAGTGCCGTATTTGCTGTGGGGCCTGTAGTAAATATTTACTAATTTTAAATAGAACAATGTGTGAGTGGTACATGTTCCATTCTGAGTGTCATTTCACTTAACAACAACATTCATGTTGACCTTTGTCTCATTGTGTGAACTATGCCAAGACTTTATATATGTGTTCTTTTAAAATTTTTGTTAGTTTTATATGTCCTAGTTTCCAGTCCTTTCCAAGTAAATTTACAAGTAAAACAAGATACTGATTATACACTTGGCCAATATGGATAATAGTGCGGTTCTGTGATTAAATTTTTTTAAAACATCTGTATTATGTATGTTCTTTGGAGCCAATCCATTTTATCAGTTAATTATGTAATTAGGGCATTTTTTATAACATATTATGCACTTCTTAGAATGGGATGGCTTCTTCAAAGCCATTCTGGTCTATCATATAATTAAGTAATTAAGCTTGATGTTCAATAAAGAAAATACCCTTTGAATAATTAGTGAAAAAAGAGGGACCATAAGCAGTGCGCAGTATGTTTTCTTTCACAAATTCGTTACTGAAAACATAAAGTATCATGGTAATACACATCCTTGATTACCATAATATGAAAATGATGGAACAGTATTTTTTACTATAATGAAAGTATCAAGAACAATTTACTCACATATAAATGTAATTTCCACATAGTAAAATCTAGACTCATTTGATTGCTAAGCAAAGAAAGGTGAGTTGTTAATAAGATAGTATAAAAATATGCTTATATTTTTAAAAGAAACTAAACAAGGGTAAAATTTGCTCAGAAACAGATTATAATCCTGATGTTACCCTGTTTTCTTTCTCATTTTAAGTTTATTTTAAATAATAAATTTATTTTAAGTGCAACAAGTAGATTAGTTATATTTTAAGACTTTGTTCAAAAATTATATCATTTTAATGTGAGTTTACAAGAAAATGAAGAAAATAGGCCGGGCGCGGTGGCTCAAGCCTGTAATCCCAGCACTTTGGGAGGCCGAGATGGGCGGATCACGAGGTCAGGAGATCGAGACCATCCTGGCTAACACAGTGAAACCCCGTCTCTACTAAAAAATACAAAAAACTAGCCGGGCGAGGTGGCGGGCGCCTGTAGTCCCAGCTACTCGGGAGGCTGAGGCAGGAGAATGGCGTAAGCCCGGGAGGCGGAGCTTGCATTTAGCCGAGATCCGGCCACTGCGCTCCAGCCTGGGCGACAGAGCAAGACTCTCTCTCAAAAAAAAAAAAAAAAAAAAAAAGAAAATGAAGAAAATAAATAATGTAAAATAGTTTATAAAGAATATCACAATTTTGTTCGAGCATCAATTAGAATTAATTTTACAAATTAATTAATTACAACACAGATCAGAGAGTAGATTCATTTTTAAATATTAAGTTAAGTAAATTCCTAGATCATTTAATATCCCTTCAGTGGGAACCAATGATCCATTTTTGTAATAGCACTTAGAGGAGACAAGGCTGCTGGCCACGCAGGGGCAAATGGCCTGGGACCTGAGCAGATCAATACTTGAGCTATAAACACATGCTTGGCACTCTAAAGATGTGACACACAGCTTGGGGAAATCGTCAATACAATACGATGATTTCAGTAAAAGTCATGGGATACAGGAGAAGTTGATTAAATTATTGCTGGAACTTAGCAGAGGCTTCAAGTAAGTGAAGAATGACTAAGAGCATTCCAGGCAGGAAAAAAAAAAAAAAAAAAAATTGGAAAGGACATTGTAAAAAGAAAGACAACACTTGTAAACACTCAGAACCATGATTAAAGCATTTTTTATGATCAGAGAAATGCAAGTAATTTTATATTGCAGATATATTGAAAGGAAGTTGGAACTGAAGTTACCTGTGGCAGGAAATGAGGCAAGAATTCAAACAGAATCTAAATCTTTGAAGACCTTTGTGTCTTACTAAGCAATGTGAACCTTCTCTATTTAATGGCAAGCTTTTAAATGGTTTAAGCAGGAGATTTGAATGACCAGAAAGGTAATTGTAAAGTTCATTATAGCAGATAAAAAGGGGAACTGATTGGAAAAGGAAGAGGTGAGAGGTATAAGACCTAAGTGCCAAAAAAATAAGCTAATTAAAAGAAACACTTAAGGCCTGGTGCTGTGGCTCACGTCTGTAATCCCAGCACTTTGGGAGGCCGAGGTGGGTGGATCACCTGAGGTCGGGAGTTCTGGACCAGCCTGGCCAACATGATGAAAACCCCGTCTCTACTAAAATACAAAAATTAGCCGGACGTGGTGGTGCACACCTGTAATCCCAGCTATTCCAGAGGCTGAGACAGGAGAATCGCTTGAACCCTGTAGGCAGAGGTTGCAGTGAGCTGAGATCACACCACTACACTCTAGTTTGGGCGACAGAGTGAGACTCTGTCTCAAAAAAAAAAAAAAAAAAAAAAAAGAAAAAGAAAAAAAGAAAAGGAAAAAGAAACACTTTAGACAAATTAAATTTAGCAGAGTTTACTTGACCAAGAAAAAATTCATAAATTGGGCAGCACTCTAAGCACCCTAAATGGATAAAGTTTCAGAGTTCCATCCAGCAATGTGGGCAGACAGTATTTATAGACAGAAAAACAAAGTGACGTACAGAAATAACTTAATTGATTACAGTTCAGTGTTTGCCTTATTTGGGCATGTTTGAGCAGTTTGCAGTCTGTAATTGACTGAAAGCTCAGTTACTATGATTGGCTGAGATTTGGTTACTTATTACAAGAACATATTCTCAAGTGTGGTTACAATTTGTTTACATGTTAAGTTAGGTTATAGTTTGCTATATTCCAAATCAGATTTAGGCCAAACATATTTTAATTTGAAAATTCAGAAGAGAAGGTCTAAACTGAAAAAGGCAGTAATGGAAATTAGAGAGTAACTTCACCATTGCTAGGACTTGGACAGATGAAATACAGGAGAAGGAGTGTGGTGGTCAGCTTCCAAGATGGCCTCCAGTGATTCCTGGTCTCCTGGATTTTATAGCCTTGTGTAATTTCCTCTAATGTTGGACAGGACTTGTTCTCTGTGACAAGTAGAATACAGAGGAATTGATGGTACGTCACTTTTGAGATGAAGGATAAAATATATTGCATCTTCCTTTTGGGGCATACAATCTCTCTCTTTTGGATCATTTTCTCTGGGAGAAACTAGCTATATGTGCTGAGAAGTCCTATGGAGAGGCCCATGGCAACAATGTTATGCATAAGCCATGTTGGACACACTTCTCCAACCTCATTCAAGCAATCAGATGGCTGAGGTCCCAGCTAATAGTCCCACTGCAACTTCATGGCAGACCCTGAGGCAGCACCACACAGCTCTAGAATATTATTTACTATATTTTAATCTTCCAAGCTTTGAAGTATTTTTTAATTCAGTAGAATAATTAATATAAAGGGGAATAAAAAATGACATCCATGCCAGGCACTGTGGCTCACGCCTGTAATTGCAGCACTTTGGGAGGCCTATGTGGGCGAATCATGAGGTCAAGAGTTTGAGACCAACCTGACCAATATGGTGGACCCCATCTCTACTAAAAATACAAAAAAATTAACCGGGCGTGGTGGCACACGCCTATAGTCCCAGCTACTTGGGAGGCCAAGGCAGGAAAATTGCTTGAACCCGGGAGGCAGAGGTTGCAGTGAGCTGAGACCGCGCCTCTACACTCCAGCCTGGGCTCAAAAAAAAAAAAAAAAAGTGTAATAATGCCCAATTTTCTAGTTTTTTGCAACTAAGAAGATGTTGGAACCATAAGGAAGTATATTTTAGAAAAGGTGGATAAAGAATGGTCAAAGGCAGAAAAGTTGTCAGTTGACAGATGTCTGTCGGTAGTTTCTCAATGGACAAGTAGAAAATAGAGCACAAAAGAATAATATCAACTAAATATAATAATATAATGATTTAGGTCATTGATAAGCAAGAAAGCATGTTTGAGAAATTACTAAATTTACCCTAATGTAGGTAGCTTAATAGAAGAACTGCAATCCAATTGCTACTGAATATATTTTGAAGATGGTAAGTCTGTAGCATCTCACAACTATTGACTGAATAGTGCCCAACCTCGCTGACCTTAACTTACTTCCCCAGCATTCCTTCCAACTAACAATTCATATACACCCTATAGTTTATCAAAAAGTATCTTGCTATTATCACAATCTCTGAAATAAATTCTCAATCTCAATGTTTTTTTCTTATTGGGTTTCCTGATAACAACCAATTTTACTAATCAAATTCCTTCGCTATATTCTCAGTTCAAAAATCATGTTCTTTGTTAAAACTTTCCTCAATACTTCCAAGAGAATTTGCTGTCTCTCCTTTGAACTGTCAAGTTGGACATATGCTACAGTGATATTATATGTTACAATTGGAGTTACATAATTACACTTATTTGTGCATATCTCCAAATAGAATATAGGCTTTTGGAGGTGTGGAATATTCATTTATTTTAAAATACTACAGAACCCAAAGGATGTCTTGCATGCTGTAGATCTTGTGCCTCCTAGATGAATAAATACATTACATGCCTTGGCTACCCAAATATATGTCAGCTGACTTCAAAGTGGTGAGTTATTCCAGTAATAAAATTTCACTATAGAGAGGTTGTATCACACAGTTAATGTATTATCTTGATTCTAAAATTGCATTTAATCATATCTAACTTTCTTTAAATGTAGATGATTGTTACTGATAATATCAAGTAAGTCAGCAGTTCCAAGCTGAAGGAATACATTTTGATGCATTTATTATTTCTAGCAAGTGTGCAACATATTCAAGGTAGTTGTTCATGATTTTCATGTCTGCTGAATTATTTACCTCGGCAAAACCCTGAAATATGGGTATTCACTAACATCGGGATTCTTAAATGTTATTTAAATGTCCTGAAAAAATGTCATCCTGTGTTTCAGTCCTGTAGAAATATTATATCATTTATGAGGATGATTTGTTGTCACATTCATACAAAATAACTAAAGAAATCACCAAATATCTCACAGTATACCTTGGCAATTTAATATAGTGGTCAGGCTGGCTTGATGCGTTTATAAAACTTGCAGGGCTACTACATACACGCCAACCATCTCGGCTACTACATGCTTGCCAAGTATCTGTTAATAACTTCTGACACACTTTCAGGTAAATTTATTTAAATTATAGCATCACCTAGCCTCTGTCACAGAATAAGATAAAGATAGAACCTCAAGAACCTTCACTATGCTAAAAAAGTGTATCACCAAACCTAATGGAGTTTGTGGAATCAGATTACAAATAGGGCCACTGTATTGCACAAACACAGAGAGTACCTTTGACATAATATAAAGACTGAATGGTATATTTTAGGTATACAAAGAAGGAGATATGTTAACAAGCCCTGTTTTGGAACATAGTATTTTAGCCTGATGTTATGCAAACCATCTGATGGCCAAAAAATTCATGAAGAATGTGTAACAACCATTAATTCTATTCTGATCTTCCATAAGATAGTAATAATTATAAAAGTGTACACTCTTGATAGTGTGCATGTTTACGTTGTGTTTTGTTATTTGTTTAATTTACATCCCTCAATTTGTTTCCATATGAATCACACAGCTAAAATAGCAAAATATTGAAGTTAGAATACATGGTACTCCTGATCGAAGAAAGAGTGTTCTATCAATTTAACTTAGCTTCATTTCTGCTTATTTAATTAAAAGCCTTCGCAGGGTGCTACAGTTTTTCATTTGAGGAGAGGTGGCAGTTAAAGGACTTTATTGTGTTTGTTTTGTTTTCGGAGAGTCAAGTGAAGAAAGAGCATGAAAATATCCATGTAATTAGAATGTGTAAAACTCATAGACTTGAGAAATACGTATTTTATCTTTATTCCATTTTGTTTCATTGTGTACGTGTGTGTGCACATGGAGAAAGAGAGAGAGAGACAATAGGCTGTTTTTCTGATATACATATGTGTAACTGAAGAGGACATATGTTTTTTTGACAAAACTGACTTCAGTAGAGTTGCTCGTCATAAATTTGAGTGAAAATGAATACCGAGTGAGTCAGGACCTATGCTCTTTTATTTTTATTGATGTCAAAAATAAAATTCTTAATTTTTAAATGATTAACTTTACCATAGTAAAGCTTGAAAATTATGGTTAAATTTCCTCACTTGCTGGAGTTTTAGCCTTTCTTTACATAGACTTATGTACAATTAGAGATATTGAATTAATGCATCTGATATTTCTTCATATATTTCCTGGGATTTGGGATTTGAGGAGTTTCATCTTTTTAGTAGTCTTGAAGTTCATTGTTTTATTTACTGTTAAGGCACAGTGACTCTTTAGTAAAATATTATTTGTTTTTGAAAGAAAATGTTTGTTTTATATTTGTCTTCAGTAATTCAGTAATTATTCCACATATATGAATTACATTTACTATGCTCTTTCTCTACTTGTAGTATTTAAGCTTCATTTTCCCTTTCTGAACTTTTCTATAAAAAACATATCATTGTGTGTCTTTATTGTACAAGCTCATATTCTTTGCTTTCATATAAAGTATTGCTAGATATATAAAAGATAGCTTTTATAGCATTTTTAAAGAAACATCATTCAATATTAGTTTTAATTGCTTCAAATTCTTCTGGACAATTAAAATATTATTTATTGACCCATCACTTTGTGAAGGTTTATTCTTCAACTCAAAATTGAGTACAATTGGATTATGATCTGATAAATCTGTTGTAAGAATATTACATTTTTCTGTCTTGAAGATTTTCCCCGGGCAGTAAACAATAATCAATTCCAGTGTGTCATTTATTTATTACAGGGAATATGTAAAGCCTTTTTCATTAAGATATGTTCAATCTTCATGGTTCAAGCTGCAATATAAAATTATATTTTAGTTGATTATAAGTTGATTTGTGTTTCATTATGATATATCAATCTTCATAAATGACTAATGCATGAAAACAAATTTAAATTTGCAAAGTTACTATCATGTTTTTATTTTCTTTGAGAGAATCTGAACATGAGATTATTTTCCTTTTTCACTTGATAAATGGCCTAAGTCAAAATAAATGCTTTAATGATTTCAAATATATAATAAATACTGGAGTCATTATTCATAGTTGAATATATTTTTACTTCTGATGAACTTCTGGGCTTCTCAGAGTGACTAAAAGTAGTAAAAGTGTTTGTTTACAGGATTGGAGAAAAACACATACTAACAACCCTAATTATAAATCTTAAAGAATGAGCTGTTTGTGTAAGACCCAACAAGGAAAGATGGACTTCGTGCCAGCTAATAATCTGATGTTATTTCTTATGTATTTGTCCATCCTATATTTCCTCATGAGCATTGCATGAGGAAAGAAAAAAGAAGAAGGGCTAGTGGTAGTAGAACATTTTCTTTTCTTTACTGATCTCGTTATAAACTGATCTGTGTCTTCCTCAATTTCATATGTGGATTCCCTAATCCCCAGTGTAACTGTATTCAGCAATAGAGTGCTTAAGGAAGTAACTAAGGTGAAATGAAGTCATAAGGGTAGGGCAGAACCCTGGTCCTGTAGGATTAGCATCCTTATCAGAAGAGATATTAGAGAACTCTCTCTTGCCTCTCTTGGGTCTCTGTCTGTCTCTCTTTCTTCCTTTTCCATGTGACGACACAGCAAGAAGTTCCCAAATGCAAGTCAGGAAGAGAGATCTCAACAGAACCCAATGGTACTAGCATCCTGATCTTGGACATTCAGTTTCTACAGAACTGAGAAAACAAATTTCTGTGGTTTAAGCAACCCAGTCTATGATACTTTGTTATGAAAGCCCAAGCTGATTAATAAAGGCCTTGAACAATTAGGTTTCTGCAAATGTATTAATACAATGGACTACATTTACCTTCTTTGGAAAGGTAGATCTAGAGCATTACTTGAGAATGTCATATAACCCCAAGGGATTCCTTACTGTATGTCTTCCAATAATATACTGTATTTTCCCTGTATTTTATTTTCTCAATCTTAGTACCCTTCCAGTGGTGTTTAGCACCTTTTATTAGACTTGCATCTTAGGCCTACTACCAGAATGGCAGACTTCTAATTCAGATTTTATTACTGCTATACATCTCTATAACTTATTACCAACTCTGGCACTATAGACCCCTTAATCAAGACATTTAGCCTGTTGAATCAAACATTAAAAATGCTATCATCAGCTCTTGAACTAACCATGCCAAATTTTAATATTTAAGTGATGATCTTCTGATATAGGATAAATGAAACAAAAATAACACAATTATTATTTAATGAAAGCATACAATATTACTAATCTCTTGGTACTATCCTGGCGATAAAGTGAAACATTCTTAAAGGCAAACAAAACCCATAATGACTTTGGATAACTATACAGTCATCTCTGACATTTTTCCCTTTTTATAAACTATGTCATAATCACACTATTTAAGTTCTGAGTGTGGAAAACTGTAAAAGTGAGTGTAGTTATTTGCAGCCCTTCTCATCAAGAACAGTCTGTTTCCCCTTCCTTGAATCTGCATTGGTCTTGTGATTTGCTTTCACAAGTAGAATGCCACGAAACATTTGTGAGTACTGAACCTGGGCTATAAGAAGCTTTGTATTCTAATATTCTTGATCTTGGAACTCTGCAAGCATTATGTGAGCAAGTCTGGGCTAGCTTGTTGAAGTATGAGTGATCAGATGGAGAGAGGCCACAGATGCTTCAGCTCTCTCAGAGGCAGCCATCATAAAGGAATTAGCCCAAGCCAGTCCACGGGTGACCAACGATGCCAAGATCAGTGGAGGTAAGCTGAAATCAGAAAAAGCATTCAGCTGAAACCCGCACAAATTGTTCACCTGCAAAATTCTAAGCAAAATGTTTATTCTTTTAAGCTACCAAATTTTGGAGTACTTTGTTATAAAGCAAAATCTGACTACTATAGAATTGTTTCTCTTTCCCAGATTACTCTCATCAAAGTCCCCTCCCTCCTATTAATCTTCAGAGTTCAATGCTGATGACCATTCAAGTCTAATATTTACCCCATACAATTTTCAGAAAGATAGTGTGGTTTGAATTGCTTGTGTAATCTTTAACAATCTCTGTACACAGCAATAAAAGTCTCTGATTGCCAGCATCTGTGTCATGTTGCTCCAACAAAGGAAACAGTGATGATGATATACCAGGCCTAACAGATGACTCCAAACCACATGGAATAGAGGAATAGTTGTTTTCCAAAAAAAAAAATCGAGAAGTAATCATTCCAGAGAATGAAAGTTTGAAAGTAATCTGGGCTGTGGAAAGCATTAGCCTCTACAATCTATTTCTCTGTCTTCCCTGTGTGTGTATATGTCAGCCCGGGCATGCTTCTATGTATCACACCCTAGACATATTTACATTTATCACATCTTATCTGCTGCTTATCTGTCTTCACAAAAAATTATCAATTCCTGGCAGATAGGGGCAATATTTTATTCATCTCTGATCCCACAAAAATTAACACAGTGCCAGAGGCATTTTAGACAATCAGATATTTGTTGAATTAATAAATGAATTAATATGTCATAAGCTTTGCATACATTGTATTCTATCTTCACAAACTTGCAAATCATTTGTTATTATTTTAGATGGGAAAAAGTTATAAACTGAGTCAATACTTAAAGTAAACATCACCTGAAGAATCATATATATATATGATTCTTCTATATATATGTTTCTCTCTCTATATATATATATTTTATATATATATATATATATATATATATAAGACAGCGAGAGAGAGAGTGTGTCTTGCCGTGTCCCCCAGACTGGAGCACAGTAGCATTGTCTCAACTCACTGCAATCTCTGTCTGCCTCTCTAGTTCAAGTGACTCTCCTGCCTCAGCTTCCAAGTAGCTGGGACTACAGGCAAACTTTTATATTTTTAATAGCGATGGGGTTTCACCAGGTTGACCCGGCTGGTCTCGAACTCCTGAACTCAAGTTATCCACCCACCTCAGCCTCCCAAAGTGCTAGGATTACAGGCTTGAGCCACTGTGCCTGACCAATAATCCTTCTTAAAGGCACAAATATTTACCATTAATTGGAAAAAAAAAAAAAAAAAAGGATGTGGGAAAGTATATGCCATCTGTGAGGTGCTTGTATATGAGGTGAGGTATATTGTTAAAGATGCCCACAGGTAAATATTATGCAATTTCCAGACCACTCTCTGCTTCCATCCTTAAGCATGATTAATGCTAACCTGTGACATCACAGATAATAATATTAAACTCATCAAAATATTTATAAATGATGAATGTAAAGTTTCCAGCCAACCCAGGGCCTAAAAGTGATAATAATAAAAATGCTATACCCCTTTTATTTCTTTAAAATCACACTGATTTCCTTGTAAACTATACTTAGTAGTAGAATGTAGAAATATTTTATGGTCTAAATTATTTCTGTTAAAAATAAGCTGGATTGAAAAACATCCTTCAATTTAACTGATTTTCTCCCTCAGCTATTGAACATAATCGCTGAACAATTTTTGGACTGATCTGGGACTAATGGGTAGCTGAAATGACTAATTCATAAGTTCTTCAGAAAATGGAATATGCATTGCCAATTTGTACAATATTTTCAAACTTAAAAGCTCTCTGTCCAGTAGTTCTGCAGGCCTGATGTAGATAACTACGTTTTTTAAACTAAATTCTTGATGCTTTTATTCAAGGAATAATGAGGTACTAAAGCACCTTGGAGTTCACCAGTCATAGTTCTAACCCAGTGCATTCTTGCCTTAAATTCCCTCAACCACATGTGTTATACAAATTCTTTTTTTAACATCTCATACAATTTTCAGATGTATAGAAAGGATTATACAGTGAAAACCCATACACCACTGCCTACATTTTTCAGTTAACTTTTTTGCTATACCTTCTTTCTGATACATCCATTCTTTTTTTTTTAAACAAAAAATGGAATTTTTATTATTAGATAAATCATAAAATGATCACAAGCTAATGAGACAAATGATCTCAAAATGCAAATTTAAAGAAAAAATAATATAAATATATATTTTTTCACAATTAGCACTAAATCTTTATACTCATTAAGTATAGATTTAACATTTTTGTAAACCAGTAAGGGATAATTAATTTCAGTAGAAACTAACATTCAGTAACTCAGTAGCCTAAAATACTTCCTCCTCCTCCTCCTCCTCCTCCTCCTTCCCCTTCCCCTGCCCCTTCTCCCTCCCTCCTCTTTCCTCCCTCCTCCCTCCTCCTCCTCTTCCTTGTCCCTCTCCTCCTCCTCCTTCTTCTTTTCCTCCTCCTCCTCCTCCTCTTCTGCCTCCTCCTCCTCCTCCTCCGTCGTCTTCTTCTTCTTCTTCTTCTTCTTCTTCTTCTTCTTCTTTCTTCTTCTTCTTCCTCTTCCTCTTCCTCTTATCCTTCCTCTCCTCCTGCTTCTACCTCTGCCTCTGCTGCTTCTGTTTCTGCTTCTTTCTTTTTTCTTCATATGAATATTTGAAAACTTAGCAGGGTGCTATACAATGCTACGTGTATTGTTATGTGGTAGGGGACCAAAAAGAGAAATAAGGTTTGTTTTCTTTTTTGAATCAATTTCTGCATTCATTCTCATGCAAAAGAAAGTACACCATACAACATTATTTTAAAAGTACTCCTAGTGATATTCAAAACTTAGGAGTGTAGAAATAGCAATCTAAATCACTGCCAAATATTTGTTATTGCAAAATGTATCATTCATTTACTAGTTTTCCACCCTACATTTTTAAAACAATAATCATAATAACTGAGTACTGTTATAAATAGCTCTTGAGTAGAATTTCTATTATGCTCTTTTAAAATTAGGGAATACATACTGTTTAAACTGAGAAGGTGTCAGTTCTCTTAAAATTAATGCATAAATATTCATATTACAAGGTTGAATGACATCCATTCTTTTATCCATTATCCTATACATCCATTGACCAATCTTTTATCTTTGATAGATTTTTAGTTACAAATAGTATTACACTAAAGTCTTCAGCATGCATATAAGTAAATTGAGAATGTGACTTGTTTAACATTCTTTATATTCTGTGATTATCAATAAATAATGAAATGTTACTTCTGTTTCCCAAATGCATCAAGCTTTGTGTAGACATGGGCCTGTGCATATGTGATGTTCTCTGGTTTGAAATTTGTATTCTTCAGTCTTTCATAGCACTAAAACTCCAGTTTATCCTTCAAATGTCATCTCAAATTTCATTTCTTAAGACATCTTCCCTATGCCCTGAGTCTAAACTAGGCACAGCCTACTATTCTGTCTCGGGACATCTTGTTTTTTTGACTATGTATTTACTTTTTTTTTTTTTGGAATTTATTTATTTATTTATTTATTTATTTATTATTATTATTATTATACTTTAAGTTCTAGGGTACATGTGCATAATGTGCAGGTTTGTTACATATGTATACTTGTGCCATGTTGGTGTGCTGCACCCATCAACTCGTCAGCACCCATCAACTCGACTGTGTATTTACTATTTGTTAGTTATTTATTTTATGTAGGATTCCCCCAGCAGATTATAAGCATAATAGTTCTCTACTATAAACTTGTCACCTAGCTCAATATCCAGCAGATTGTTCCGGAAACCTACTTGTCAAATAAATACATGGAATACACAAACCATCCATCTACTAAGAGATTAATAACCAGAATATGTAAAGAGCTCAAAAAACTCAACATGGAAAAATTTAGTCATCTGCTTTTAAAATGTGCAAAAAGTTTGAATAAACATTTCTCCAGAGAAGACATACAAATGGCAAACAGGCATATGAAAAAGAGCTCCACATCACGGATCATCAGAGAAATGTAAATCAAAACTACAATGAGATATCTGCTCACTCCTGTTAACACGGCTTTTATCCAAAAGACAAGCAATAATGAATGTTGGCAAGGATATGGAGAGAAGAGAACCTTCATACACTGTGGAAGGAAATGTAAACTACTATAACCACTATGGAGAACGGTATGGAGGTTCCTCAAAACAACTAAAAACAGAATTACCATGTGATGTGGAATCCCGCTGCTAGATATACACCCAAAAGAAAGCAAATCAGTATATTGAAGAGATATCTGCACTCTTGTGTTTACCATAGTGCTACTCACAATAGCCAAGATCTGGAAACAACCTAAATATCCATCAAAAGATGAATGGATAAAGAAAATGTGGTATGTTTACACAATGGAGTACTCTTCAGCCATAAAAATAATGAGATCTTGTTATTTGCAACAACATGGATGGAATAGGAGGTCATTATGTTAAGTGAAATAAGACAGGTACAGAAAGAGAAACTTCACATGTTCTCACTTACTTGTCAGAGCTAACAAAACAATTGAACTTGTGGACATAGAGAGTAGAATTATGGTTACTAGAGACTGGAAAGTTTAGTGTGTGTGTGTGTGTGTGTGTGTATGTGTGTGTGTAGAAGGGGGGTTGAGGGAAATGAGGTTGGTTAATGGGTATAAAAATATATTTAGATACAATAAATAAGATCTAGTATTTGTTAGCACAACAGGGTGAGTACGGTCAAAAATAATTTACTGTATATTTTAAAATAGCTCAAAAATTATAACTGGAATATTTGTAACACAAAGAAAGGATAAACGCTTGAGGGGATGGATACCCCTTTGACTCTGGTGTGATTATTACTCATCGTGTGACTATATCAATATATCTCATGTACCTGGTAAATACATGTACCTAATATGTCCTCACACAAATAAAAAAAAACATGGAAAATAATAAAAGTTGTAAGAAATGATTGATAAATACATTCAAGAGTTATGTTAAAATGGTAAGTGAGTGCTATTATTAAGCAGAAAATTGCAGTTCCCTGCACTTTTTCAGGAGACGTGTGTGTGTGAGAGTGTGTGTGTGTATTTTTTTTTTAACCATTATTTGCTAAGACCACACTCTCCTCTCATCTCTTGTCTCCCTGCTTTTCTCCCCGGCTCCTCAAATATGTCTCTACATAGGACTCTGTAGCTATGTACAATCAAAGAGGGGAGGAAATCATAAAGCAAAGCAAGAAAAACAATCTCAAATCTGAAAGAGAAAAGAAAAAGGAAAATCTTCCTGTGAGCTGGCTGCACCTCACTTGCCAAATCTACTGCAAAAGATTCCCAACAGAGTTCATATCTCAAAATTAATTCATCCACTTTTGGCAAATGAAATGCTGAGTCAATGCTGGCAGGGTATTTTAGTTGCTTTCCAAGTATTACTTTCAATAAATACACAGGGAAAAAACAAGGAAGTCTAATCTAAACCTCTTTCAATATAGACATCTATCTTTTGATACTGAAGAAGTAGCCCTGTAATAATAGTCTGGGGTGGTGGTTGCCAATATGATTCAAACATTTCCCATTAATTAAAATTTCAGGAGAAGGAAAAGATAAACCCTTGGGGAAAGTGAAATGTTATATCATTGGAGATTCAGAATACAGGTTAGCATTGTAAGGAAATATGTTCATAAATTCTAACATTTTCCAACACTTTTGATCAAATAATTGACAAATATTTATTTGTTCAACTAACTGATCAAATAGTCAAATATTTTGATCACAATATCAAAAATCAAATAATTTGATCAAAATATTTTGATCAAATAACTGACATCTTTCTAGTAGTAACTTTTAATAGCCCACATTATTAGTTCATATTAACAACTGATATGCATAGTTTAACTCCATGAAACGGTTTGAGAAATGTTGTGCTTCTTAAGTTTTAACCCATGTGTATGCAGAATATTGATCTTAGAGTAAGAGTGTATTTACAAAATTATGAAAAATCTTAAACTGATTTTAAAAACCATGAGTGTGTTCCCAATCTGAAGTCAACGAATTTATCAGAGATCTCAGTTCTTTTGGGCACTAGCGGAAGCTGCCACAGTAATTTAGGATATGAATACTCCGGTAGTTTGACAGAAATATCTTGTAGGCCCATATTGTCCCCCCTCCTCCCACTATCTTCTTTGCATTACCACTTCACATTGAAATTTATATTGTAAAACATCCCTGTCATTTGGCAATTCATTTTAAGAGGGACTCAATTTCTGGGAAAAATAAATTCTTATTTCTCAAATACTATACTTCAAATTTCTTAGAGCTTACAACTTTAGTTAAAATAGAATATTCCAGGACTATTTTTTCATCTATGTTTCTACTAGAGTGACATTCTTCCTTTCACTTTCTAATATGTATATGATATTTTTAGGTAACGTATAAAAATATAAGTTCTAAGAAGTCTGTGGAATTTTTAGGTAGTTATGATTTTTATCATTTCATCATATACGTATATATGTGTGTGTATATATATATATATGCATAATAGGCAATGTTTCCTCACAAATGTGGCACAAATTTTTTAAGCAGGTATTATTAATTTATTAGTTCATTTTCAAAATGAAACAATTTTAGAGAAAACATGTATTATCTTAAGCAATACCAAGGCATTGAGAATATTTTGTTTGGATAGTTCCCGGCAGGTATGGGAATTATGAGGTTTTTTAATAAAGTGTCAATGATTCTAAAACTGTCATTATTGAAAATTACCATTATTATTTTCACACCATTCACTACCTCAATGATATACAGCTTGTCAAAAGTTCTCCATTTAGGTTAAAATTAGTTGCATTCAATTGAAGAACTTCAAAGAAATTAGGATAAATGCATCCTATTATATAAAAGCACAAATTGTCCTTTTTTAGTAATAAGGTATTTTTATTCTTTATCTTACCATAAAAATCTTATTTAAATAATGAATATTTTGGAAGGTGATAAAACAGTTGAGTTCCACTTCTACGGTAAGAAAAGACAGTTTAATATCAAAAAATCTAGAAATCATTTTTAAAAATCTTGAAACCCTTGCTACAACTGTACACATTTTTGGTAATTTATAAATATATTAATTTATACCTTCTGTCTATATCTATATATGTTTCATATAGATATAGGTACACACACACACACACATACACAGACACACACGTATTTCTTTTTGAAAAACAGTAATTTAAAAAGTTCCCCCAGTTGGCCCAGATAGGCCAGCAGTCTTTCTAGTAAAAAGCCAACCACAGTGTCCTGTTGTATATAGAAAACATTGAAACTTCTTGCAGTAGCCATTTGATACAAGTTTGATCTGAGAAGCTGATACTCTCCTTATTATTTTGAATTATAGTCCTTTACTTCCAGTAACAGCAGACCAAATGTCTCACTAAGAAAAACTGGAAAAGCTATATATATACATAAAGTTGTATTTTTGAAGATATTTGGAAACAAACAAAATAATATTAATGCAATACTAAAAATAACCCTTAAGAAAGACAGCAACTTAGCTTTCAGTCATCTTAGTCCCTGATACTGTATTTAAGATATTCTTGATTCCAAATACCAATAAGCATAAAAAACAAATCAGTTTTTGAGAAAGACAACATAATCTTAGCTGACGAACTATTTTTTAACATGATTTTGCATTTATAATGACTAACAAATAAGCAAACAAACAACAAAAGCGCAGTCACATGAAGCGTCAAGGTAATATAAATAAGTAATAAAAGAAGCAAAACTAATAAAAAGAGATCCACTGGGGTCTTACCAGCAATTAATCAATTTTATTAGTCTTTTTTTTTTTTTTTTTTTTTTTGAGGCGGAGTCTCGCTCTGTCGCCCAGGCTGGAGTGCAGTGGCGCGATCTCGGCTCACTGCAAGCTCCGCCTCCCGGGTTCCCGCCATTCTCCTGCCTCAGCCTCCCTTGTAGCTGGGACTACAGGCGCCGCCACCACGCCTGGCTAGTTTTTTGTATTTTTAGTACAGACGGGGTTTCACTGTGTTAGCCAGGATGGTCTCGATCTCCTGACCTCGTGATCCGCCCGTCTCGGCCTCCCAAAGTGCTGGGATTACAGGCTTGAGCCACCGCGCCCGGCCAATTTTATTAGTCTTTGTTCCAAAGAACCAACTTTGAATCTACAATAAAAATATTTTCATTAAGAAAACTCTATAACTGGATGTCTACACCAGTGAATTATACCAATATTTAAGGAAGACAAATTATACGAAATCTTCTAGAGTAAAGAAAAAAAATGAACGTATTCCCAAACATATTCTGTGAGCCAGGTATAACCTTGATAACAAAAACTTAACAAGAATTTTAGGAGAATGGAAAATTGTAGGTTGTTCATACTTGCAAACATAGATGTAAAACCTTTTTAAAAAGTCAAAGTCAATGAAATTAATCTGGAATGTATAAAAATAATAGTACATCACAGACTAATTGAAATTATTCACAGATTTAAGGCAGGTTCTATGTTAAATATCAATCAATGCAATACACATTTACATAATAAAGGAGAAAAAACATTTGATTATTTCAATTGATTTAGAAAAATATAAAACAAAGTTCTAAACCAATTTATAGTAAACACCCTCAGAAAACTTCTTTCTATGGAAATTCTGAGGGAACTTTCTTTTATTTACAATTATAGCAAGGGTATTAAAAATTATAGCAAAGCCATATTTATGTTAAAGTAGTGAAAATTTTTTTCTTTGATAACAGAAACTAAATTAGAATGTCTGCTGTTACCTAATGAATATCATTTTATAAAGAATGTAATTACGAGCCATCCAACCAGACTAAATTTGTGATATTTCAATGGTTGCAGCATGAACTGTGAACAATTGATGACAGAAAAGATGGTACACAATTAACTTTGTAACGAAGAACATTTTTGTGCTTCTATTAAAGAAAATTGATAAGAAACTTCATGTATTCTTGAATTTAGTCATTGATTAATTTTTTATTATGCTTTCAATCTATTCACATTTTTTACAATTATTAAACACTCAAATTTTCTAATAAAATATTTGTAGCTGTCAAAAGAATACAAATATTCTCCCAATTTTACATAATACTATACAACATAAAATACATTTAATTAAATAAAACGTCCATAGTCTTAGCATGTGGTACATAGAAAATTTCCATTCATAACATAATCAGGAGTTTCTCTGTACCAATACTTCTTGTTTAGAAAGTGTGCTAATTCAATCAATAATCACTAATTGAGTCTATTCTGTGGATTATAGTTCCTTCTCTTAAGAAGACAGTACTCATAAAGGGAGAAAAGTGTGAAAAATACAAACATAACAGTAATATAACATAGAAAATGAAAAGTGCTATTAGAAAGGAACAGACAAAGGGGCATATATGTTCAGAAAAATGAGAGATTTCATTAGGTAAAGAGGTGAATCAGGGCTGGTTACAAATGCCATGTTTAATATCCATTGAATATATCCTTTACAATTCTTACCCTGCTTAGTGAAAGTTGGAGCAAGATGGTCTTCATCAACAATTCATGAAAATTCAAAATATGTCTTTTCCTTGATCTATATTATCTAATAATGTATTTTCTCTCAGATAAATAGTATGCTCCAATAGTGTGAAATATGTGTTTCAGAAAGTTTATACATAAAGTGTGGTTTCATTACATTATAATATAAATGCTTTAAAATATTTTCAGTGTTGTTTTAGGACCCTGTCAGGGAGCATTTTCAGTAGGCAAGAGGGAAGTACTCATTGGCAGGGCTCCCTCTAGACCTCTTCCTTCACAGGAGAGAACTACTCAAATTTCATCTCTTTTACATATCCAATAGTCTTCATAAAATTTTACTTTCATTTTGGACAACAGGTTTGCTGGTCAGAAAAAAATGAAAGAAAGAAAAAAAATGTAGAAGCCCCCAAAAGGTGCAGTCCATTCACTTGCTACTTATAGAAACACTGCTTATCTTAAATGCAAAAAATTGACACATTTGTAATCAGTGTGCTTTTGGGGGTTTCATTTGAAGTTCCTCTTGAATGCCAGTACTTGGAATCCTGCATTATTTTCCCAATAGTACTGAAATTTCTGCCAATAATCTCCTACTTTCAGAAAATGTGCATTTCATCATTCATTCATTCAACAAAAAGGTATTCATATCTACTCTACTATTTGGCAGATACAGATAATACATTGGTGGTGGGGGGAAAAGACACTCCCTGCTAACTTTCTCCCTGGTTTCGAACACTTCTTTTCAGACTAAAACTTCAGTCTGTGCTGCTGGCCATACCTGACTGTGACTTCTTACCTCATTTTTCTTGCCTTATTGTTTTTATTTACTTCAACCTCTCACATCAGATTTTCTCAGAGTCTGCGATGAAGACTTTTTGGCTGCCCTAGGCACACCAGGTCTTATTACTGTCCCCATCCTTAAGATGGAAGCTGTTGTTCTTACAATAATCTGTTTCTACATCTCCCCCACCACTAAAACATTTTTTAAAGATTTATCAAAACTCAAGCTCTACTTCTTCACTTTACTTTTTCCTTCAGCCACTCCAATAAAATGCTAATAAATAAATCACTTGGTCAAATCTTCTGCTCAAATCTGCCAATTTCATCTTGAAAAACCCAACAGATAATAATTTCTGATATTAGCTAACCTCTGTTCAGCATTTTCATTGTCAATCATTCAGTTTTCAAGAGACACGTTTTTCAACATCCCTTTAGAATACTCCCATCTTAAAATGTTTTTCTTACCTTGCTATCCACCTTCAGTGCACTTTCCTGGATGGGCACTCCTCGACACCTCAATAGTGGAGCGTCTCCATGCTCAGTCTTATTTCTGTTCCCCTTTATATCTGCATTAAAAAATTCGGTGATCTCCTCCAGTCCTATGGATTTAATACCGTCTCCAAATTGATTACTCAAAAATTCACATCAATAAACAGACTGATCAGATTGATGTATACAACATTTAGCATGTTCAGGATAAAAATCTATATTTTCTGATCCATACATAGACACACACACACACACCCATATATACACACACACATACATACACACACACCCTTGATCCATTTTAAAGGTTCTGTAAGTGATAGCATATCACCTAGTTCTCAAGCTAAGACCTAGCAGTTACCATTGATTTCTCTTTTCTCATAAAAGTCTCTTCAGAGAGTTGTTCTAAAATAACCTCTCCCTCTTTTATTGCCCCACTCTACTCACTTATTATGATTTATCATTATACAGTGATCATTACCTGAAGTAATAGTAAGAGTTTTAATGTTTACTTATTTATTTTTTTCTCCACCTTTAGCGTGCACCTGGAGGGCAAGGACATTGTCTGTATTTTCTGGAAGTATTCTCAGAACCTAGAAATTCTGGTACATTATAGGCACTGAATAAATCTTCATTGAAGGAATAAATGTGTATGCAAGGGAGATTTGAATATATAAGCGTATAACCATGTAGATACCATCTATTTTTCTGTTAATGTTTTCCCTACACATCTGATTGCCTCCCAACATTTGCAGAGTAAAATACCTCTTAATCCTTTGTCTGTACTAAAATAGGTTATTTGAAGCTTTTTCGGATTTCTCCAGGAAGTTGTAGGGGCTTATGCTGTTAGGATTCTACACCTTGCACAAATCTTTACCGCTGCAGTGACAGTGTGTGTTGCAATTTTGTGTTCATATCTTTTTCACCTATAATAAATATGTTTTTCCAAGGCTCTGGCTTCCACATCTGTGGATTCAACCAACAATGGGTCAAAAATATATTTAAAAAATGGATGGTTGCACCTGTACTAAGCATGTACAGACTATTGTTTCTTGTCATTACTTTCAAAACAACACAGTACAGCAACTATTTAAATAGCTTTTAATGAATTTTTTAAAAATATTTTTACTTTTAATGTTTCCTGAAGCTTGTTGTAATAGTATAACTCTCTCTGTACACTGGTATTTCCCAGAAGTCACTAAAAGTCCCTGAAAGCCCAACTGACAGAAAAGATGGATTTGATTAAAAGGAAAAAATACAGAATACAGCCCTTGAACAGTATGCCGATGAATTATTTTTTTCTTTTTTTAACTTATACTTTAAGTTATGGGATGCATGTGCAGAACATGCAGGTTTGTTACAAAGGTATACTCGTGCTATGGTGGTTTGCTGCACCCATCAACCCATCATCTATATTAGGTATTTCTCTTAATGCTATCCCTCCCATAGCCCCACACTCCGCTGACAGCCTATGGTGTGTGATGTTTCCTTCCCTGTGTCCATGTGTTCTCATTGTTCAGCTTCCACTTATGAGTGAGAACATATGGTGTCTGGTTTTCTGTTCCTGTGTTAGTTTGCTGAGAATGATGGTTTCTAGTTTCATCCATGTCCCTGAAAAGGACGTGAATTTATCCTCTTCTGTGGCTGCATAATATTCCATTGTGCATATATGTGCCACATTTTCTTTATCCAGTCTATCATTGATGGGCATTTGCGTTGCTTCCAAGTCTTTACTACTGTGAATAGTGCTGCAATAAACATATGTGTGCATGTGTCTCTATAGTAGAATGATTTATAATCCTTTGGGTAATGGGACTGCTGAGTCAAATGGTATTTCTGGTTCTAGATCCTTGAGGAATCACCACACTGTTTTCACAGTGGTTGAACTAATTTACACTCCCACCAACAGTGTAAAAGCATTCCCATTTCTTCACATCCTTTCCAGCATCGGTTGTTTCCTGTCTTTTTAATGATCATCATTCTAACTGGTGTGAGATGGTATCTTACTGTAGTTTTGATTTGCATTTCTCTAATGACCAGTGATGATGAGCTTTTTTTCATATGTTTGTTGGCCACATAAATGTCTTCTTTTGAGAAGTGTCTGTTCATATCATTCACCCACTTTTTTATGGGGTTGTTTTTTTTCTTTCTTGTAAATTTGTTTAAGTTCCTTGTAGATTCTGAATATTAGCCCTTTGCCAGGTAGATAGATTGCAAAAATGTTCTCCCATTCTTTGGGAGAACATGCAACCATCAGGTTGTATGTTCACTCTGATGATAGTTTCTTTTTGCTGTGCAGAAGCTCTTTAGCTGAAATAAATCCCATTTGTTAATTTTGGCTTTCGTTGCCATTGCTTTTGGTGTTTTAGTCATGAAGACTTTGTCTATGCCTATGTCCTGAATGGTATTGCCTAGGTTTTCTTCTAGAGTTTTTATGGTTTTAGGTTTTATGTTTAAGCCTTTAATTCATCTTGAGTTAATTTTTGTATAATGTGTAAGGACAGGGTCCAGTTTCAGTTTTCTGCATATGGCTAGCCAATTTTCCCAACACTATGTATTAAATAGGGAATTCTTTCCCCATTGCTTATTTTTGTCAGGTTTGTCAAAGATCGGATGATTGTAGATGTGTGGCGTTATTTCTGAGGCATCTGTTCTGTTCCATTGGTCTATATGTCTGTTTTGGTACCAGGATCATGCTGTTTTGATTACTGTAGCCTTCTAGTATTGTTTGAAGTCAGGTAGCGTGATGCCTCCAGCTTTGTTCTTTTTGCTTAGGATTGTCTTGGGTATACAAGCTCTTTTTTGGTTACATATGAAATTTAAAGTACTTTTTTCCTAATTCTGTGAAGAAAGTCAGTGGTAGCTTTGTAGGGATACCATTTAATCTATAAATTACTTTGGGCAGTATGGCCATTTTTACGATATTGATTCTTGCTATCCATGAGCATGGAATGTTTTTCCATTTGTGCTCTCTCTTATTTCCTTGAAGAGTGGTTTGTAGTTTTCTTTGAAGAGGTCTTTAAATAGATTTTACATTGTGTTAGGTATAAGTAATACAGAGATGATTTAAAATATACTGGAGGTTGTGCATAAGTTTATGCAAATACTATGCCATTTTATAATAAGACTTGAGCATCTGTGGATTTTGGTTTTTGAAGCAATACCCTGTGAATACTGAAGGGTGACTATATACATTTTTCTTCATTTTCCTGGCACAAAAAAGACACTGATGAAAATATACATGATGAAGAAATCAGATTTAAAATGCTTTCTATTAAGATGTATTGGAGAGATACAACTGAAACTCATTCCACATAGAGTTTATTTCTCAAGGAATTTAAATAATTTCTTCTCAGTAGGCTCTGATGGACATATATTATTTTGCTCTGAAAGAAGCATTCAACATTACAATAGAGGCTTGTCCTTTACTCTGCTGAGAGAGATGTCTTTCTAGTTTCTAAATGCTAATTTCTGTCTAGAGATGATTTCTGAATAAGATAAAGTACTTAATACACTCTGGGGCAAAGCAATATGTGAAGAACTCGATTAAGTCTGAAAATAAGAATAGAGTTTTCCATTGGATTGGTCTATTCTCCCAAAATGGAGAATTAAGATGCTTCTATAATACTCATTGATAATTTGCCTATAGCTTCATAAGCTTTAACAATACAACAGGAACAATAAAATGCATGTAAGATTATGTAAAAATTATATGAATGTATCCCCTCCTTAAAAAATACGGAATGTAGAAGTCCATATCAAATGACGTGAAAGCTTTAGTTATAGAGTAGTGGGAACTCAATGATAAACAAAGTTTTAACGAAATGATGGCAGTGCTTCATTCCTTATATTTCTATTAAGGGATATTTTAGTTTACTCAATGCATCTCCGTATTCTGCTCTACTATCTTTCCTTTAGAGAAGAGTTAGTTATAAAATTGGTAACATTGGGTGTGTGTGTGTGTGTATATATATATATATTTAAAAATATAAAAAATGGTGTAAATTTAGCTCAGTTGACTCAATCTTCTGTATATTTCCTGCCACATTGATGAATAGACAGTGAGCTCTTTACCCCCACAGAGTAAACATAGTTGTGTCTCAGCCCAGAATCTGCCTGTCAAAACAATCTGAAAGATTGCTTCCTTCTTGTCATTTTATTTTCTGACCTGGCAAGCTAAGAGGCTGGTTGGCAGTGGGTACCACATCGTTTCCCAAGAGACTCTACAGTCCCAACTTCCCTTATATATGGGAACCAAGTTCTGTTTTGTGGGAAAAGAAAGTGAGTACCTGCAGAAAAAAATAGAAAGTTTAAGTTGTGTTTGTCGTCTACTGATTTCCCCATTCTAACTTCACTAATAATAAAGCTATTACAATATTTTAGTCTTTATCTGGCTTCTTATGTCTCTTCTTATCCAACATCGTCTGAGAAACATATGTCAGAATCTTGGTCTAAAGTCATGATTAGTTACTGACATTCTAAATAAAATAATTTGCAGTTGCCAGAAATAGGGGATGATAGTCATAGGACATAAAGTAACTAGCATTTAAGACAAAAGCCAGGGTCCCAGAAGCCAGAAATATGCCAATATAAGTGAAGCAATCTAACACTGGAGAAAATGTATAGCTAGATTTTCACAGTGATAGAAAACACACCTAGAATCAGAACCAAAATTCTAGTACAATCCCAGAGCCCAGAGTCTCTTCCAGTCTCCATTTTCCCAAGTCTGACTTTAACAGACTAGATTAGTATTTTGTTTTGTTTGGTATCTTTTTTTTTTTTTTTTTTTTTTTTTTTTTTTTTTTTTTTTGAGACAGAGTCTCGCTTTGTCGCCCAGGCTGGAGTGCGGTGGCCGGATCTCAGCTCACTGCAAGCTCCGCCTCCCGGGTTCACACCATTCTCCTGCCTCAGCCTCCCGAGTAGCTGGGACTACAGGCGCCCGCCACCTCGCCCTGCTAGATTTTGTATTTTTTTCGTACAGACGGGGTTTCACCGTGTTAGCCAGGATGGTCTCGATCTCCTGACCTCGTGCGTGATTCGCCCGTCTCGGCCTCCAAAAGTGCTGGGATTACAGGCTTGAGCCACCTCGCCTGGCCTTGTTTGGTATCTTAAAGATGCTTCTTGGAATGTGACAATTATATAAAAATATATCTCACCCTTCTTGGGTTAAACTGATTTTGTTCAATGGATACAGATTAATTATCTTGGCTGTCCAATTTTGCAAAGCTTGCTCAGGTTCCATAGAAAAGCAAGAAACATTTTGAATAACATGAAAATGATGTCTTCAAAACTATTAAAATACAACTAGGGGCATATTTGCTTATAAATAATAGCATTGGATAGTAGAAAAAAGATACTACCTTTGGAGTTCACAAACGGACTAGAGGATGTTATTCAAATTACTGCGTCTTTGAACTTCAGTTTTTCCATCCATTCCATCAACAGATGTAATAATACAGATTATTATGGGATTATTGTGAAGATTAATTGAGAAACCTATGTGAAAGCTCCTTGATTACTTTATTTATTCAGGGAGATTTATTTGAACTTAAATGTTATTTGATGTTGATGACTCCCATAAAATTTGTGATACACATTAGGAGAATGATTGTAGAAAATAAGTTATGGTTTCATGTATGAATTTGGTTGAATGTAACCATTTTTTTCAAAAATTTAAAATATTCTTCACTAGAGAAAATTTTCTGATGTTAAATTACATACCGGGCATTTTAAGTGTGGTTCTCTTGGTTTCCACAGAGTATAAATTTTAAAAGAATAAACAATTCCCTGGGTTTTTTATTTAAAGCTTTGTCCTCTGAAGTTCCTTTGATGAATATTGTATTTATAGGCTCTGATGGCAGCCAGTTTAAAATACAAGGTTTCTCTAACTGCCTCTTTCAACTGTTGCATTAGAAATGTTCAGAGAACTGGCAGCACAAAATAGCATGATTTGCATTCAATGCAGTATCTGCACAGTTAAACTTTCAAGTCTTAATGAAAGGTCATAAAATCTTACAGTACTGACCAAATAGATTTCCTAGAACACTAAATCCCCCATGAATTCTCCTGTACCACTTTAAACACAAGTTAAAATTGCAAATCATAAATACTGAATGCTTTTTTCCTTAATGTAAGTTCACTATTGTAACCTTGTCTGGCAGAGATGCTCCACTTAAAGGTCTGTAACGTTTTCATTATCAGCTCTATCTCTGAGGGGTTGCTAATGCAGCTGTTTCTGTTTGTAATGGGTTGAAAATGCTTATACTGATTTTTTCTTTAAGTTGGTTGCTAATGTAGATCTTTCTGGGTCCTCAAAGCAAATACAGTTTATTTAGTTTTCAGTTGTCTTTTCCATTACTATCCAGTTAAAAATACAATTCTGGACTGAAATATACTTTTCTGTTAATATATTATACCTAGAGTTTTAATCTTCTAATATATTGGATTGCTTCATTGTGTGTGTGTGTGTGTGTGTATATATGTGTGTGTGTGTATATATGTGTGTGTGCATGTATGTGTGTATGTGTATATATATGAATAAACAGTATTTCCTCAAAGCTTCATTGTTTTGTGGTGGAAGAGATTAAAAAAAAGACTCCCATTAAGATGCATGAAACACCTCCGCAAATTAAGTTCCCTACTTGAGTGGAAAGAGGAGACTTCTAGTAGTATGAAGTGTGCTTGAAGCATACAAAATAACAAAATGTTCTAAACTATATTGCATTTTCACAGAAGCAATAGTTTCACTTGCTAACGAGACGATATAAAATACATTTTTGAATGAAGTGAAATATTAATAGGAAATCAGTTTTACTTCTGAGCTGTGTTCATGTCTTTGGTAAAATGCATTTAGTCTTAGCAATGTCACAGGCTCCCAGGCTGGGTCTTATATTTAAGAAACCTAAACCACTACGGTTACCAAGATATTCTGAGCTCTTCATTCATCTATTGACAAATATAACAGGAGAGAGATGCTGAATGGCCAATGAGGGGGCTCACTGGATGGCTGCATAGTCCCTGATTTCATCTCTAAAGTATTGCATGATTGTGTAAAGATACTTGTTATCAGAGACAAAACCCATCATCCCATTTTCCATGCCTTCTTAATTTCCTGGAAAAATTTACTAGAATAAAGACACTCAGAAACCTGGAAGGGTTTACTGACCACCCACATTCACCCAGCCATGACAATCAGGTAATGACCTCATCTAATACATAGGAAAAGTAAACACCAATATTATAATACATTCTTTCATCATCTCCCAGTTCCACTAACTGCTGTTACCAGGTAGCACACAGGTTAGGAGACTGTTTTTGATGTTAACCTGTCCAGACACTATTTCATTCTTTGATGTTCTAAGATTTACAATATCACAAAATAAGCCACACTTAGAGGACTTAGGGCACCACACCATAGACCATATATTTCAAGTTGTGTGGATTTAATATATTATATAAAAAGCTTATGAAATATTATATTTTTGAGTAATTAACCCTAGGCAAATATTTTGCTAGATTTAAGAAAACATAATATAAGTAATTATTTTAGGAAAGAAGCGTGCAGTATTAAATTAAGTTTTGTAGAAAACAAATTGATTCCTATTTTAGACAGCTTTACTTTGGGAACACAATGCCAAATTTCGATCAGGGTTGAATTGTAGAAGAGCCAAAGTCTGTCCAGGTGAACTTATGTCAATTATTTTTGAATACCTGATGTTATTACTCTTAGGTCTCTACTATAGCTGTCCTCCATGACATCTGTGTATATAATAATGTGTTATATAGGTTTGTGCAAAAGTAATTGCATTTTTACCATTAAAAGTAATGGCAAAAACCGCCATCACTTTTGCATCAACCTAGTGTATATATGTATATGTATATATTACACATTATATGATACACACACATACGTATGTATTTGAACTTGCAACAAAAATAAATAGCTCCCGAACTTCCCTTGGAAGACATTCTGCAATCTAATGCCACTTGAAATCTTTTCCTTCATTTATCAAGTAACAACTTAATTATTCTTTTTATTTCTTTCACTGAAATACTTGAAGCTCTAATAGATTCTGTCTTACCAATTCAGAGGGAATAGTAACTGTGGTACAGAGTCAGAAAAGAAGCAATTGGATTTACCAGGGGCTCTTTTAAGACCTTTATTTACACACTAGGTAAATGTGAAAAGTCCTCATTGGGTCTCTTTAGTCCTATTTCCCTCCTCTACTTCTATCACTGGGACGGTAACGCCCTGACCCTGCAATCCACTTCTCCAGCTTAGGTAACTTATTTCACTCATTTTCTCCATTACCAAGTGGTGCCAATGCTTAATGTTGTGGTCAAGGGCATGCCTAACTGTCCTTTTCTACCTGAATTGGAAGTACTAGACACTTGTGATTACTCCTGCCTTCACAGTTAAGGTAATTTGCATTTGGGCTGGCTGCCCTGCCAGAGTCTCTGGGTTGCTATGCTCAGCCATGAACAGAAGTTAGAGATCACTGGGCTAGTATAAAGAGCTTTACGTTCAGGAGGAAGCCTGGACCATGAATACACATTTTTATAAGATAAGCTTGGTATCTTTTGACATTGTAATTTTTGTGTGTGTGTGTGTGTGTGTGTGTGTGTGTGTGTGTGTGTGTGAGATGTATGTATGACATGCCTTGCTTAGTAAGTTGTAAAGTTGTAAACCCATTGTAGGTACAACATGTAAAAATAAGTCAGCTGAGCTCACTGGTCTTCCTTTTCCCTTTACCATCTTTCTTTGTATTGTTTGTCTCATTACAGAGATCTAGAAACCTTCCTCTTCCTTATAGCACTAACACTGTCTTCTTCTGCTGGGCCTGGTGTATTTGTGACTGGTAGATTTTTGTTCTAATCTTTATTTTCTGTTCATGCTGATGCTATAAAATCTGGTCTGAGGTAGGTATTGAGTAGAAAAATCTAATAAAAAACATTAAAATGTGTTAATACAATAAATTTAAATATTAATACATGCTTATATATAACTTAATAGGTGTTAGTTCCCCAAAACAAGGCTCAAAATGATGATATACTTAGTTGAGAGAAAGATATCACTTTTCAAAGAATAAATGGGAGAGAAAAGAGTTAATCTAATAATTCAAGTCAACTAAATCTCATTTGTTTACCTGTGTCATTCTGGGAGAATTTTCTTCTCTCCCTGCTAGTTCATCAGTCCAACTCAAAATTGACTATTATCTTTATATGTATGGTAAATAAAATTAGGAACTTATGACCTTAACTTATTCATATGACACCTAAAATGACATTATACACTTCCTGGTGTATGCATACCATAGTTTGGGAAACTTTCTTTTATTTATAATGTGGCCTATTGGCCCTCCAGGGAAAACAGGAAATCCAGGAACAGGGATTTAAAAGAGGGCATTAGTTAAAATCCTAACTGTACACACACACACACACACACAATTATATATATCAATTAAAGGATAAAGCTAAAGATTAACAGTTAAAAAATCTGTTTATAAATTAGAAAAATATCTTCAGACTATAAAGAGAGAACAAGAAATCAGTACAGAGTAGCATCATGGAGTTAAGTTGGGAGAATGTTCTAAGGTAGTTATAATCAACAGTTCCAAGAGACACTTAAAAATGAATGGTATAGTTCACTTAACACAGTGTCCTCCAGGTTCATCCGTGTTGTTGCAAATAATAAGATTTCCTTCTTTTTTAAGGCTGAATAGTATTCCATTGTGCATATAGACCCCATTTTTTACTCCATTCATCTGTTGATGGCTGTATCTTGGCTCTTGAGAATAATGCAGCAATGAACATGGGAGTGCAGGTATGTCTTCAACATGTTGATTTTACCTCCTTTGAATAAATACCCAGAAGTGGGATTTCTGGATCATACAATAGGTCAATTTTTACTGTTTTTTAAACTGTTTTTATAATGTTAGTACTAATTTGCATTCCCACCAATAGAGTGCAAGGGTTCTCTTTTTTCCACATTCTCTTCAACCTTCGTTATCTTTTTTCTTTTTAATAGTAGTCATTCTAACAAGTGTAAAGTGATATCTCCTTGTGATTTTAATTTGCATGTCTTTGATGATTGGTAATCATGTGCATGTTAAAAATACAACTGTTGGCTACTTGTGTGTCTTCTTTTGAGAAATATCTATTCAGGTTCTTTGTTCATCTTTTAATCAAGCTATTTGTTTTCTTAAAATTGAGTTGTTTCAATTCCTTATATATTTTCAACATTAACCCCTTATTAGATATATGGTTTGCAAATATTTTCTCCCATAATGTAGGTTATCTCCTCATTCTGTTAATTGTTTCCTTGGCTATACAGAACCTTTTTAGCTTGATGGAGTCTACCTTGTCTATCATTGTTTTTGCTGCCTGTGCTTTGGTGGGCTCATATCCCAAAAATTACTACTCAAATCAACGCTATAGAACTTTTCCTTTATGTTTTCTTCTAGAAGTTTTACAGCTTCAGGTCTTATATTTAAGATGTGCTAAATGATCACTTTAGTACATATTATTTCATTTACATTATGCTACATGAACTTAGCCAGGCACAAAAAGATTAAAAAACTCATGATCTCACTTATATGTGGAATTTTAAAACATCTTACTCACAGTAGAGAGTAGAATGGTGGCTAGCAGGGGCTGGAGGGAGGGGAGGAGGAGTAAAGAGATTTGGTCAAAGGATATAAAATTTTAGTTAGATAGGAAAAAATAAGTTCAAGAGATCTATTGCACGGCATAGTGTTATAGTTTAAAAACAAATCTATTGTATTCTTGAAAATTGCAAAGAGTAGATATTAAGTGTCCTCATCACAAAAAATGGTACTATGTGAAGTAATTCATGTTAATTATATTGATTCAGCCATTCTGCAATGTGTATATATATATATATTTTTTTTTTCAAAAGAACATATTTTGCATTATAAATACATATAACTTTTATTTATTTGTAAATTAAATAGATAAATGAATTTTTAAAATGAATAGCAGCATTTTGTAGTGTTTATACTATGGACTTTGACTTCAAACTAACATAGGCAGGTAAAGGAATATGAGACTGGAGAGGTGAACTACTGGATTTGGTGATCAATTGATCATTGGCAATCCTTCGAAGCCTAGCATAAAGGGGAATAATGTACTAGTGGACCCTGGGTTAAAGTAGGCAAGAGTTGTATGTCACTTTACTAATAATAAAAGAGGAGGATAATAGTTTAGATCACTACCATTTTCAAGGATTTTTGAAGATGCAATTTCAAAGGTCTGCCCAAAGTATGCTTGATTGATGGACTTCTACACTGTCAGTTTTCAAATTTCATTTCATGCCCAACTTCTAAGTTATTATCGTGTTTGTTATCATTAATCCCTATCAGTGTGCAACTGAATCACATGGAGAACTTGTTAAAACTTAGATTGCTGTAATCCACCCACAAAGTTTATTATATTGTGAAAGTGTGAGGTTAGTCTGAGAATTTGCTTTACTACCAAGTTCCTAAGTCATGCTGCTCTGGTTACACGGACTGCACTTTATATATATACAAAGATGCTATTATGAAAGGGCACTTATTTTTTTCTCCATTGCACTAGGTAAAGCTACAGATCATCTTAAATTCAGTTCAACTGAGAACAAAACAGGAGAACAGGATCATTCAAATTATTATGCTGATGGAATGGACAGAAAATAAATATCATCTCACCTAACACTGAAATATAACTGACCATGCTGTGATAGTTATTGCATAATCGTTCACTTTTATGGGAAAAACTGCTGACCTGGACAATATACTTTTGCCAGATCCCACGGCTGAGGATTTTTTTTTCCAGGTACATAGATTTTGAAGCTCATGATTGCTCATAATTTTCTCCTCTATATTTATTTATAAAGATAGCAACTGGGTTTTTAGTAAAGAACAATCAAAATATATGAATGGATTTTTGGTCATTTTCTGAAACTTAGAAAAAGAGTTCATACATAAATAAAATGAGTGTTGTTTATATATTACATTAGTGATTCACTATGCCCTTTGTTTATATCAGAGTTTTTTATTCTATGTATCTTGAATCAGGATTTCTTCACTTGTAACTGTTTTAAAACTTTAATGACATAAAATAAGAGATATTTTATGAAAAAAGAATCAGATTTTTTAATTTTGTAATTAATTTGGCTTTTTAAAATTTTATTATTATTATACTTTAAGTTCTAGGGTACATGTGCATAACGTGCAGGTTTGTTACATATGTATACTTGTGCCATGTTGCTGTGCTGCATGATTAGTGGACTATTTCATGAAATAATGCTTTTTGATGGTTAAGAAGTAAATTATAGAGTTTCTGGGGGAAAACCACACCCCCGTCACACACATATGACCCTTGAACAACACAAGTTTGAACTGCGTGGGTCCACTTACATGCAGATTTTTCTTAACCTAACAGGGATCAAAAATACAATATTTGTGGAATGCCATGGTCCTGGAACCAGTCCCCGTCTGCGTATACTGAGGGGCGACTTTATTCTGATATGTTTACAACTTTTGGACCATTGGTTAGTTGATAGCTCTTCAAATGAGCAGGCAGAATAGAAAGAAAAGATAGCATAAGAAGTAAACATCAGGAAGTACTATGAACTTGGTGGTGGGTAAATGGATGTGTTTTTTTTTTTTTTTTTTTTTTTTTTCCTACGATCTCAGTTCACTGCAACCGCCACCTCCCAGGTTCAAGTGATCCTCCTGCCTCAGTCTCCCAAGTGGTTGGACTTACAGGCGTCCACCACCACACCCGGCTAATTTTTGTATTTTTAGTAGGGGCGGGGTTTTGCCATGTTGGTCAGGCTTGTCTGGAACTCCTGACCTCAGGTGATCCGCCCACCTTGGCCTCCCAAAGTGCTGGGATTACAGGTGTAAGCCAACGTGCCTGGCCTGGATGTGTATTTTATTGATCTTACTTGTATGTAACATATGTTATAATGTTTTAATATATATTCAGTATTTAATTTAAAAAAGAGTAAAATTAACAAGTCTTCTGCTTTTTTAAGTGGTAAGGCTTATCCTAAGGCTGTCAATATTTTTAGACATGAAAGATTTGAAGATTTGAATCCCCTTAAGGCCCTTTCCTAATCATACATAATAAGTTCATTTTATGTTTTGAACTCACTAGATGACTTTGGGTAAATTGTTTGCTTGATAGATGCTTCCTTTTCTTTGTCTGTAAAATAAAGGTTTGTATTAGATGACCTTTACATTCCTCGCAATAATAACATATTTTGCTTTTCTGATATTCTTGATTCTGAACTTGTATAGCTGTCATAAAGAGAAGTTGAAGAGTTGGACAACAGCATTATGAAAATATATTTTGAATGTTTTTGAATATTATTAAGGCAAGTTCTTACTTTTCTACCTTTAGATTCCAATTACTGGAATGTTTTCAGGCATCATATTTTTCCTATCGCATTTTTGTTTTTATGCTGATGTAGTAAGCTTTTCTAAAACATGATAGCTTTTTGAAAAGCAGAAAGGAAACTACACAATCTATGCATGCAATAGAATTACAGTCATACTCCATAATTTGTGTGTGTGTGTTTTTTTGAGACAGGGTCTCACTGTCACCCAAACTGGAGGGTAGTGGCGTGATCATGACTCACTAAAGCCTCGACTTCCCTGGCTCAAGTGATACTTCGCCTCAGCCTCCCAGGGAGCTGAGACCACACATGTGCACCACCAGGTGTGGCTAATTTTTAAATTTTCCATAGAGGGAAAGTCTCACTCTGTTGCCCAGGCTGGTGTTGAACTCCAGGGCTCAAGTGATCCTCTCACCTTGGCCTCCCACAGCACTGCGATTACAGGCATGAGCTGCCACTCCTGGCTTCATTAATTTACA
Organism: Macaca mulatta; assembly: GCF_049350105.2. Classification (NCBI taxonomy): domain Eukaryota; kingdom Metazoa; phylum Chordata; class Mammalia; order Primates; family Cercopithecidae; genus Macaca; species Macaca mulatta. The sequence continues at coordinate 167,632,251 of NC_133406.1, read as the reverse complement.
CACAAAAAAAGGAGAAAAACTTATATATTCAGAAAAGAAGACATTACATCAAATTATCTAACTGTTCTTCACATTCCCCTTTAAACTAGGAACTAGGAAACTGTTAACAATAAATTATATGTTTGATGTATTTTTTTTTTTTTTTTTTGAGATAGAGTCTTGCACTGTGGCCCAGGCTGGAGTGCAATGGTGCAATCTTGGTTCACTGCAACCTCTGCCTCTCGGGTTCAAGCGATTCTCCTGCCTCAGTTGAATACCTGGGATTATAGGTGCCCGCCACCAAGCCTGGCTAATTTTTTGTATTTTTAGTAGACACGAGGTTTCACCAGGCTGGTCTCGAACTCCTGACCTCATGATCCTCCCACCCTGGCCTCCCAAAGTGCTGGGATTACAGGTATGAGCCACTACATATGGCAGTAAATAATTTTTTTAGAAAAAATATTCATGGAAATAAATACAATGGGAAATGGAAAATAATATTTAACATATGTTCCTCATACTCTGGACATTCTGTGAGAGTTTTTTTTTTTTTTAAATAGAAAAGATACATTTACAAAATATAAGTTTCCTGTTCTGCAGTTATAGTGGTACTCCAAACCTGTAAAAACCACAATTGGAAAACTGACTTAATGGAGAAGTATCTTTGTTTAAATTTGCAGAGAAAAGTATATCATTATAGTATAGTATTCCATAATTAGCATTAACATAATTAATATACACTAACAATATTTTGGAGAGAGGAAGTCATTTTTAAACAGTACCAATTAATTCAAACCAAGAAGTTTAAGTGACTTAGCCAATTCTTGGCAGTAGAAGAGTTGAAATTTTATTCAGATGATTCCTTTCCCATTAGTTTACATTAGAGTTTCCATAGATATACTTAAAATCAATGCCTTTTAATTGGATTGTAAACTTCCTGTAGGCATATGTTGTTAGTTGTATTGCTCACTTTTGTTTATGTGCTTGATTTATTCCAGAAAAATCACGTAGATGTGAAAACAGCAGATAGGTGAGGCTCAATAAAGCCTGATAGATTCTGTTTCCACCACCTCCCCTTGCTTGACATATGCCTTTATCCTAATTGTGTTATCCTACCTGTACCAATAGTAGAAATAAATTAACAATATTCAACATCTCAAACTTGATTTCACACTCCTTAGTGAGTTCTGTGAAATTTCCATGCTTCATCATTTACAGCTACTCACAAAAAGTATGTGTGAAATAACTGTGAAGCCACAGAAGCAAAACATGAAGAAGTAATAATTCATCTGTTAAAAAAATCTGTATATGGTATATGAGCACTGACAGAACTTTTTTTCTTGAATTCAATTCCAACACTATAGAATTCTGCATCTGTCTAAGAAACTAGAAAATGAGTATTATAGGGCTGCCAAAACAAGGTGATGCTATAATTATTGGGCGTTTTAAAACTTTCCCATATTTTTCCATACACTGACAATGGCTTATGCATAGTACAATCATGTCTTATCCAGTGAATTATATGTTTTTTTCCCCTTTTAACTAAGCTTTTTAAGCAATCTTTTGTTAAGCTTCAGCTTCAAAATAATTCGAAAATCTTATAATTTTTCACTTTCTATACATCCCTACACTTAACTCACTGACAAATACTAAGTATGCAGCTGTGAACACAGTTTTCAAAAAAGAAACATAACTGACATGATTATTTATGAGTTTTTCTGGTAAACAATTCACACTCCCCTCAATAAAACAAACATCCACTTTTCCATATGCTGCATTTTGGATATCTGTAAGAATGATATCTTACTTCAGGTACATTTATTGAACAATACTAGCAAAAAGAAAATACTGAAAGCTTAATTTGAATTATTAATGCAAATTTTCTCCATTCAATGTAAATTAAAGGAATTTCAATTCATCAAGAACTAATCACACTTCTTTCTCTATTTTTTTATTCTTCTTATGGTCAACACATACGAAGCAGTTAAGGTGCATGATAATCAAAGACTCGTTCGTGGTTGAATGAATTTAATACTCTTGCTTCATCAGTGCAGCATATTAGAAAGTCCCCTGGCATATTTAGCTTGATTGGTTAAGATATTATACTGGATTTCTGATATTACAGATTTCAAATACAATAGGGATGGAGTGAGGAATTGCTTTTATTCATCTCTTATATGACATGAAAATTGGCATGAAAATAATTTACTTTTCAAAAACAAGGACAAATAAGAAAACTGTAATCCAATCTTCATCATATTAATGGAAAAATAAATAAATATTCATTTCCTTTTATAAGAGGAGACTACCACAAATATCTCAGGTATATTTAGGACTTCAAAAATAATCCAGTAATGTAATACAGAAAATAGACAGTTTTCTCAGCAACCTCATATTTTAAAAAATCCAGCATATTCTAAATATTAGGTGGGCTGTGAAGGTCTAATTTAATATGTATTTAGCAACCCATTATCTATCTCCATATCTCTTTGTAGAATTATATAAAGTTATATATTCATTTTTACTTTCTAATCCTCCCCTCAAAATATTTATATTCTATCCACTTCCATTGCTAATGCACACATATACAAGTTTTACAAGAATTTTTGTCTTGTTAAAGTCAAGAGAAATAAACATAAAACAATGACAACACACAGATAGAAAACACTTATTCTATATATATACTTGTATAGTTTATACAATGTTCATTTGTATAGTTTATGTATGTTATTCTTCCTTCTGGATTAGAATTCCTTTGGAACAATGTATTTTACTTATTTGATTCCCAGAGTTTAATATGATATGATATATGGCATACAGTACCACAATAGAAGGCTTGTTTTCTTTTTAAAATTATATTCAGAGAGAAGTATTTCATTCTTTTACCCTCATTCCCCCCATCTGCTCTGCTCCCCATTCTTTCATTAAAATAGAATAAAATATGGAAAATAATTAATATAATTCTATCTTCAGATCAGAACCAACAAACTGGCACTTGATGTTCCTTAGGTAGAAGAAAGACAGGGCAATTGAATAATTATTAGTCAAACTTACATGAACATAAATATTAAGAGTAGAACATGACTTTCAATCAAGTCTTAGGTATACTTTACGGCAATATAATGCCCAAACGAGTAGTTGATAGTTATTACAAATTACTAAAGCAAAAGTAAATGAATTAAAATATTTTTCCAGTTACCTAAACTTAGTAGTTTACTACAAATTCTGAATTATAAACTGTACTAAAAAAAAAAAACAGCACACACATTTTCTCAGTCAAGGATTAATAAGATCTTAATAGAATTTTAAGAGAGCAACATATTTGATGTTTAAGAAACTTGGGGAGGAAGAGGAAAATAAATAACATGAGCATAGATTTTAAATTCTGTAGACAATTTTGGTAGAATGACATCAGCATTTTGAATGTATATTGTAACTACAATTCTTTTTAGGAATCCAATCAGTGAAACCATTTTTTTTCTTATATCTAGTTGTCTATCTAGCTGACTTACATGTTCCTTAGGTAAATATAAAGGTATTACATAGCTTTTGAAATGTTTGCTACCAAGCATTATTAAACTACTATATTTAAATATGATATTTAATACTTTAATCTTAAAAAGACAATCAGTGAAAATTAAGTTTAATAATGTATAATCTGAGCAGCTAATTATACTGAGAATTTAGAAGTGCAGGCTTAAATGTGTATGTGATATCGATCTGACACCTCAGGAATAGCTAATTAGATTACTCATAATTCCCTAGGAAATAAGTAAAGGGCACATGAGAATGGATATAGCTTTGGTTCAAACATGATTTTATTACAGTCTGGACATTTAAAAGTACTTAAAATGATGTAGAAAGGCATCTGGAAGTCATTTGACTCTTCCTCACTAATTAAACCTGCCTGATATGGATTAGTGATCCATGAAATAGGGACAAGCTTAGTCCTTCTAATATTAGGAATCTTGACCATTTAATTGGTCCCTAGTATCTTCTTAATGATGCTGTTTTCCAAAAGATCATGCCTTTCTACCAGGTGACAGTGATTTTTTTTTTCATATTATACTGTAGTAATGCTGTGTATTACTTTTTAAATCAAGACTGATTCTCCGACAGCTAAGAATTTTCAAGATATACCAATCTTTGTGTTTTCTGTCTGCAAAATTTCAATGAGCACTGGCCATAACCACAGTAACAGAGTGGCCTTATAAAATGCTTAGTGTCCCCAGACTGAGCAGAGAAATTAGAGGATTGTGGATGATTAAAACTTTGGGTGAGGCTGAATAGGGTCTGAACTTTGGCTACTGGCTCATTAAGTGTTTGACTTTGGACAATTCACTGACTGACCTTGCTTAGTCAGAGTTTCCTCATTTATCTAATGTAGACAATGATAGTTACCTCAAATGGATTTTATGTAGATTGGATAATGTAAAATATGTGGCCTATTACTCTATAGCTGGTAAGTATTTAAATTATTCTATTGATTGGTAATGTATTTTATTGTTAACATAGGAATAATAATAAACCATTTGAGGACAGTTAGTAGCAGAAAGTGGCAGCACAGGGACTTAAATCCAGGCAGTCCTTGGTGTTAAACACTATACTGTACTCTCTTACTTGGATCTATGGCACCAGGTTTCAATGAGCTACTTTGGGCTGGACTTCCCTCCAGTGTTGCTGATGGTGTTACCAGCACCCAACCTTGGCCTATTACTCTGGAGTGGCTCCCTCTCACTGCCATGGTGGCTGACAATCCAGTGGTGCTCTTCCCTGCAGCTTTCAGCTGCCAGCCAAGTGTTCTAAAGAGAAAGCTTTTATCCACCTTGAAAGAAAGTAATTATTATTTTTCTTATGGGTATTTGCAAAGATAAACACTCTTATGTATAAGTCCTGACATTTTCTTCTTACATTTTCATTGATCACATTCTTAAATTTTGGATTCAAGAATATATACACTGAATGTTAATGAATGCTGGCAACTTGTATTCTGAAAAGGCAATGCCAAATCTATCACCAATAATAAATGAGAGGGCCTATTTCACCATCAATCCACTAAAAACTGGATATTCTCAAAGTTTTTTGAAAATTTTCATCAATTTTATAGGTTTAAAAATGTGTTATCTCATTATAATGACTTGCAAAGTGGTTGAAAACCTGAACTTTATTGGACATTTTCTCTTTTCTAAATTAATACATAAAAGTTAATGCATGTGACATACATTACAGAATTCTTGGCATGTGTTTGGTCCTGTGCTAAGAAGATTTTGATGTCCTAATGGGTCCTCAAAAATTTTGGGTATGGTATGTTATATTTTTACTCCCATTTTACTGATAATTTATAGAAAACTTATATAGTACCCTCCAAGCCACACACTTTGCAAGAGTCAAAGCTAGATACAAATCTATATTTAGAATCCAGCTACGTAAATGGTTCCACTTTCCAAGCTCTAACCACATATGCTTATATCCCATATCCATTTTCTTATGTGGCTTTTTGTCCTTGATTTGGCAATACAAAAAGAATTTGTTTCTTTATTCAACAAAACAGAATTAGATAAGGGTATTTTAGTTAACGTCTCCCCAGCAGTCATTAAGTCCATTGACTTGAACCAGTAAAGATCACATACATTGAGAACCAAATCACCTCTTTCCCTATGTGGGCCAACAGGAAATCAGAACATGGGAACTATACTCATACCTCTTGCAGGCCTTCTTCCTTCTTCTTTAGGAATAATGGAGGAGCTCCAGAAACCTACCCCTTCCTAGACCCTAATACTCAGCATCCAGGCATGACTATCCCCTTTGGACCCTTCAGGACTAATCACATTTTATCCTTTATTGCTGCTTGTATCTGCTACAAAAAGGTCAAGGATGATGCATCACATATTTCAAAATAAATAAAAGTAAATTTCACATGTCTCACTAGGAATAATGATGGGTAGGCAAAGTGATCGATATGTTGATTACCTTGATTCAATCATCCCACATTGTATACATGTATTAAAACATTACATTGTACCCCACAAATGTATACAATTATTATTTGTTAAAAAAATTTTAAACCCACATTCCCAGCTCACCAATGACCCTTAATTTCTTACTCCTTCTCATCCTTCCAAAGTTCATAAAATTCTTCCACTCTGTATTCACGACTTCAGTTTATTATCAGTAAAATCTGCTAATCTTGAATTACTTCTGAAAATTCCCATTACTGTTTTGCTCTAGAGAAAAGTTGATTCTGCAGTAAGTACAAAGTGTTTTTTGCATCCTCTCAACTGGTAGCTTTTTTCTCTCCTCAAACCTTTTACTCCTAGGCTGGAGTAAAATGAGGTTGAAAACTGGAAGGAAGAAGATACTTTTGATCCTCATTTCTGCTTTTGGACTATCTTCCTTCCATAACACTCTCTATATTTGTATCTCGTATCATCGCATTATATGACCAACTACCCCTCATATCAGATGTCATCTATCAACCCCAGGTCCCTTTGCCCACTATTCTCAATAATGCTCTATTTTTCATAATCATTTTTTCTAATATTAGACATCTGAATCACTTTTTCTAATATTACACATCTGAATTACATATCTGAATTTATAGCAATTTTACCATATATGCAATGATCTTTTAACATATAGCCTTTAAATTCTTAAACTTTTCCCTTCCAAGATCTTATCTTCTCCCCTATCAGGTAGAACTGCAACACTTCCATAATCTTAATGCATTCCCTTTTGGAGGACCACATTATTCATGCCAGTTCACTTTTAGCTAGCACCTGATCCAATCTAATAACCTCCAATCCATTAACCATAACACGTTTTCATTGTTTCCCACTTCCTCAATGTCCCTGCTTCCTTCCTTGCCCAGATTATTCTGTAGTTAATCATTATAGTCGCTTGTGTGCATACACTCTCAATTATCCTGTACCCTTATCTCACTTCCTTACATTTGTTTAATAATGAAAATTCATCGGTTTAGTTATATTCAACACTCTGCCTCCCTGCTCCCTGTCTCTTTTCAGACAATAGCCTTAGTTTTCATTGCATTGAGATGTGAATTCATTAGACTCTCATCCCCGGTAGAACTGACTACCAGCTTTCCCTTCTCTTACCATAGTTCAGGGTTCTTAACTTTGGAAAAACTGGTATTTTGGGCTAGATAATTCTTTGTTATGTGAGCTGGAGGATGTCCATCCCTGACCTCTATACTCAATGCCAGTAGAAACTCCCTCCCAGTTGTGACCATCAAACATGTCTCCAAACATTGCCAACTATTTTTGGCAAGAGAGGGTAGATGCTCTTGCTTGTGAGAACTACAGTTATAGATGAATTTTCTGTAGTCCTAACTAAAACCAATTCAATCCTTTGTTCCCTTATCTTTTATTTTCTTCTTTCTCTTATATAATTTATTTTCCCTCTCATCTTTGTAAGCATACACATATGTTTATTTCTCCCATTTTTTATTAAAAAAGGAAAAAAAAAGTCTTTATCTCATTTCCCTCTCTATTTTCCTGTTTTGTTCTGCCATGAAGCTTAAAAAAATAGAAAAAACTCGGACAGCTACATATGAGCCACAGTAAAGCATGTGTAAGAAAGCCAAACATTTCAGAAGAATTGAGTCACAGGAATTTTTTTAAAAGCCAGGTTTACTGTTCAAAATTGGTAACGAACATTTCTGTTGGGATGATATTTGGGTTAGTTTTTGATTAATAGACCAGATTTTCATTTTTTAATTAGAAAAATCCCTAAATTGTTTATATTTTTATAGCTTTTCTCAGTATGAAATATTTTCAATATCTCTGCTTTTCATGTCTGTCTTGGAATGTAAAACTTTTAGAAATGAAAAACCTTTTCATGATACGTGGTGTACTAAGTTTGTCACAACATCTAAGGCTGAGGGAAAGATGCCAGATTTTCTTCTTAAAAACGCAAGTTCTTAAAAGAATTGTCTCTACTTACAGTGTCTAATTCCTCTCCTTTCTTAGATTCATTGAAATCTGGTTTTTGACACTACCAACCCAAATAAACTCTTTTTATTAGACTCACAGATGACATCCACACAGCTAAATTCAATTGTCACTTCTCAGTTCTCTTCCTACTACATTTATTAACAGAATGGGCACAGTTGATTCTCTGATGTATTTTCTCTGCACGCCTTTCATTGTACCACATTCACTACATTTTTATTCCTATTTCACTGACTGCTTTCAGGAAATTTTCTTTGCAGTCTGTTCTCATTTTTCTGTCTCTTGAATATAAGACTGTTTCAGGGCTTACCACTTGCTCTTCTTCTCTTTTCTATCTATACTCACTATTATGGTGGTCTTATTTTGCCTAGTGAATTTAAATATCAGTTATAGGCCATTACCCCCCAAATGTATTTCTGTAGCACAGATCTCTTTTACAGCCTCCAGATGTGTATATCCCACTCTTTCCTTGACATCTCTAGTTGAACTGATACATCTAATGCATTCCTTGAACTTACCATGTTCAAATCCAAACTTCTGATTTTCCTACCCTCCAACTATAGTCTTCCTCATCTCAATTACTGGGACCCCTCTTCTCCCAGTTATTAAAAAAAAATCTGGAATCAATTTTAATACCTGTCTTTCCAATATATCAGGCATTACTCTCAAGATATTTGCAGAAACCAACCACATATTTCCACCTCCACTGTTATTACCTGGTTTGAGCTACCATTACCAATTGTCCAGAATATATCAGCTATCTATTAAATTGTGGTAGATTGCATCATTGTTTCTAATGCATTCATATATTCAGTGATCTGTCCTGTGAGAGTGTTATTCAGTTGTTGATTTCAATTTGATTTGTTTTCAGGGCTGGCTTCATGAGTGTGTGACCTTCACTTGGTTTAATACTCTGTTATTGCTACCTTGAAATTCCTAATGGTTTTTGAACAAAGGATCATGTATTTTAATTTTGCGATGGGCTTCTCAAATTATGCAGCCAATCCTGCTTGCAGTGCCACTCCACGAAGGAGAAGAGTTGGCTAATAAAATTCACGGGTAAGCCAGGTAGTATTTCCTGGGATCATCTTCAGGAGCAATTTGTGTAGTGCCTCCATTTATTACTTTGTTTTACTATAAGAATGATATGCTCAAGATATGAGCTGCCCCTTTATCCTGAATTTAAAAATGAAGGAGACCCAGGGTACTGAGCCATAGCTAATCCCAGCTAACAGCTAACTTGAATGAGCAATACATCTTGTTATATAAGCCCTGAGAATTTGGAGCTTGGATATCTCAGCATAAGCTAGTTAATGCTGACCAATATAGAAATTTCCCTGCCTCACCCTTGCCTTATAGAGTTTGTTCCATATACAGTAGTCAAAGTGATCCTTTTAACAGTGAGGAAAAATCATATCATTTCTCTGCTCAAAACTAGGCAATGACTGCTCATTTCATGTAAACGAAGAGCCAAAGTTCTTGAAATGGCAAGTGTGATTTTCTTCCCCCAGACCCTTTACTTCTTTGGCTTAATCTCTTGCTATGCTTTCACATTCTAATACACCCCAGACATATTACCTTCCTTGCTATCCCTTGAAACGGTCAGGCACACTTCCAATCTTAGACCTTTTCTCTAGCAGTCACAGTTTTAGAATGCTCTTCCTCCAGATATTTGCAGTGCTAACTTTCAAATTGTTGCTTAGGTCATATTTTCCTGATGAGGTAAATGCTGACTGCTCTAAATAACTTTGCATCCTCCAAACTAGTATATCTGATCCAACTTTTATTCTTCTATTTTTTTCCAATAGAACTTCTCATCTGCTAACACATTATTAATATATTATAGTGTATTATATATTTTTATTCATAGTCCATCTCCCTCCATTAGAATGTAAGCTTCATAAGGGCAGTGGTCTTTGTTTCTACTGATGTTTTCCAAGTGATGAAATACTGCCTTGAACATAGTTAGTGCTCCATAGCAAAATATTAAATATTTGGAGATTCAAAAAATACATTTATGAATATGTTATTATGAACATGTTACTGTCTGCCTATATGCTTTTAATTCTCTTGCTTGTTTTTTTATATCCTCACATTCTTTTGACCAAACCTTAAATCTGGTTAAAACTCATCCTATAACTGCTCAGTCACTGTACCTCAGTAGGTGAATGTCGCTGGAGAAAAACAATCATATTGAGTTGTTTCACCTTAAATCTAGGACCACAAACAACTATCAGGCCCTTAATTCTCTCAGGCAGGTATACTATATTTCCTTGTTCCTTCCTTTCTCCCTTTCCCAGATAAAAATCAATTGCCTTTTGTTTCCTTTACAAACATCCATCCTCTTATTTTTATTCTCACTCTTACTGAAATTCATTGCCTTCAAATTGGACTAAAAAATAGAAACATCCATAAGAGTACTTCTACAAACTTCAATAATTACATATACGGACACTTTTGCATTTCTGCTCACATACCATGCTTTCCCTCCAGTCACATTGGATGAATTCTTCACACTCATATCAGAAGTCAACCCTTCCAATTATCTAGTGAATACTATCCTTTGCTTCTTCAATAATATCATTCTGGCATCCTCCCTCACTCCCTCTAGAATATAATCAGACTTTCACTCTCTAGATGGTGATTTTCATTAGGATTCATAAACAATATAATTCTCTCAACTTAAAAGAAAAATAACCTATATCCCCAATCAGTTATTGTACCAATTTTCTGCTTTTTCTCATTATGAAGACCCTTAGCAAAGTTTTCTGTCTTTGCTGCCACTAATTCCCCTCAAGGCAGAACTTTCCCTTACTACTCCACTATTCTATATTCACATTTAATGTGTACACACATATATTCGATGAATTAATCAATGAAAATAAAATATACTATAAAGAAATCAAGATTCCCATCATAATATAAATGGGTAAAACTACTTACTAGAGGAGTAACCTCAGTGATTTGGAGAACTAGGAAGCTCCAGGCCCTTGTTCCTCCACAGAACATTAAAATATTCCTAGAGACTGGCTAAAGTAACTTACAGAAGATCTGGAAGTCAGTCACAGATCTATAGCAATCAAATGAATGTCCAATTATGAAAAATTCACATTTAAAAGAAATTGGGTCGCATTTTACAAACCCTGGACCCACTTCCTCCCTGGTGCAGCATGATGTGGTTTGAAGGAAGTGTTGTTTCAGTCCCTAATTCCTTTCTGAGAACTATAGAAAAGCAGAGAGAACTAATTAGTGACATTCAAGCCTGCCTCCTGGCTGCCTGAGGAATTGGTCTATTGGGCTCTGTGTTGGTTAAACTGGAGCTCAGACAGTCAAACCTGGCACACCTCAGATTACAGACTATGTCTTTACCTGTAGTCCTTGAAAACTACAAAGGAGATACTTGGAGCAAGAGATCACTGGTGGAAGAATACAATAGAACAGTTAAGACCACAAGAAGACATAGGGATTAGACTCTAAGAAATTCTAAGAAATAGTCTTTAAAACAACCATCTATGTAGGCAAAACAGAAAGAAGTACACAGACCTAAAGACCTGAGAAGACTATAAGCCTTTACACAAGAATGATTCTAAGGTTCAGAGTAAAGTTCTTACCCTGAACAGAGACAGACTGCAAAGATTTGGACAGGTAGCTGATTTTTAAAAGTTCAGTTTTCAACAAAAGGTCACTGGCATAAAAAAAGACACAGGAAAAAAAATGTATGTTTAAAGAAATAATTAAATCACTAGTGATCATTCCTGATGAAATACAGACATTGGACTTACTAGACAAAGACTTTAAAACATCTGTCTTGAATATGCTAAGAGAACAAAAGAAATACACAAAGAAACTATAGGAATAGAGTAAAACTATCTCAACAAAATAAAGGTCATATGTAAAAATCCCACAGATAGCATCATTTTTAACAATAAAAGAATGAAAACTTTTCCTGTAACATGAGGAATAAGACAAGAATGCTCTCTTTCATCCCTTCTAGTTACCTTCAAAGTAGAAATCCTACAGAGCAATTAGAGAAGTAAAATAAACAAAAGGCAACTACATTAGAAAGGAAGTAAAATTATCTTTGTATACAGCTTACAAGACAGAATCTTATAACCAGACAACTCTAATAATTCCACAAACACATTTTTAGAACAAATAAACAAATCCAGCAAATTGCAGCTTACAAAGTTGACAAGTAGAAATCAGTTGCGTTTTTATATGATGACAATAAACAACCTGAAAAGGAATTTGAGGGAAATAATTTTATTTATAATAGCATTTAAAATAACAAAATACTTAAAAATAAACTTAATGAAGAAAACCACATTTTTTTTTTTTTTTTTTTTTTTTTTTTTTTTTTACTAAAAGCTACAAAACATTGCTAAAAACACAAGGGTGATATCAACAAATCGAAAAACAGGACATGTTCATGTATCAGAGATATGTAAGATTTTAATACTACCAAGAGTGATCTACAAAATGAAATCATTATCAAAACTTCTACAATGTTTTATGCAGAAATAGAAAAATCAATTCTAAAATTTGTATGGAGTCTCAAATACACAGAACATCCAAAACAATCTTAAAAGAAGAACAAAGTTGGATGTCTTATACTTTCTTATTTCACAAGTTACTGTAAATTCACAATAAATAAAATAATTCAATAGTGGGATAAAAACAGACAGGTAGACCAAATAGAACAGAGAGATCATAAATAAAGCCTCATATATATGGTCAAATGATTTTTGAGAAGGGTTCCAAGTCCATTCAGTGGGGTAAAAGCAGAATTTTAAACAAATGGTGTTTGGAAAACTGGATGTCTGCATATAAATAAAAAAAGTGTACCCTTATCAAATACTATATATGAAAATTAACTTAAAAATAGATCAAAGTCTTAAACATAATAGGTATAATTGTGAAACTCTTCGAAGAAAATACAAGAAAAAATTTTCATGGCATTACATTTGGCAATGATATCTTGAATATGACAACAAAATCACATGCAACAAAAGAAAAAATACACTTATCAAAATTTAAAACTTATGTATCAAAAGATATTATCAACAGAGTGAAAAGGCAATCCACAGAATAAGAGAAAATATTTGCAAATCATATATCAGATAAGAAGTTAATATCCAGGGTGTATAAAAAAATCATACAGCTCAAAAACCAAAAACCAAATAGCCCCATTAGAAAATTCAAAAGCTTAAATAGCTTTCTCCAAAGAAGACATTCAAATTGTCAAGAATCAAGTGTTCAACATCACTAATCATTAGGGAAATGCAAATCATAACCACGAGATACTTCACATCATTAAGATGGATGTTTAAATGAATACATAAATTAGTGAATGCTATGTGGAGAAAAAGAAATTGGTTAGAATATTGAGAAATTGTAAACTTCATGGGAATATAAAATGTTTCAGCCTCTATAGAAAACAGTATGGCCGTTCTTCAAAAAATTAGAAACAAAATTACTATATAATCCAGAAATTCCACCTCACATTGTATGCCCCAAATAATTAAAAGCTACGACTTGAGGAGATATTTGTACACACATGTTTACAGAAGCAACCTAAGTTTCAATAGATGGATGAAAGGATGAGCAAAATGTGGTATATACATACAATGAAATATTATTTGGCCTTAAAAAGAAATGCAATTTGGAAACATGGTACAACAGTATTAGACCTTGCAGACATTATACTAAGTGAAATACATTAGTCTCTAAAGGGAAAATACTGTATTATTCCATTTATATGAGGTATCCAGAGTAATCCAATTTTATTGGACTTTGAAATGTTCAGATCAGAGTAGTTAATCAACTTGCCAAAGTGTATACAGCTAATATGTAACAGAGATTGTTTTCCATTTCAGATTAGACTTTATTTTCTAGACAGTGTTTCCCGATTCTTTAACCTGGGTGAGGGATCTCTCCAATATTTCCCCCATACTTAGAATTGTCATTTATCTTTTCACTAGGGATAAGAACTTATTTAATAAATTGCAAATTCCTCCAGGCAAAGATGGTGTCTTTTTTTATTTCACAGTTGAGCTTCCAGTTTTTATTAAAAATTCTGTTTCCACCATCACCGTTGCTCCTTTACTTCTTCAATTCTACCTCCATTATTCGTAACAACTTTCCTTCACTGAGCACTCACAATTTTCCTGGCACCATGCTGGCTTTCTTACATATTAACCCTTTAATGCTTCCTAACGTGTTTTGTACAATAGGTAGTATCATTCTCATTTTAAAATGAACCCATAGCTCCATTCTTTACTTACGGCCATTACCTAATGCAGTCCCTAATGTCTTACCAGAACATTCCAGTTATTGCATGATGAAATAATTAGCATATATCCTTCCTATTTCTGTTGGAGTTTCATAACTTTTCTTCAAACAGACCATAAGGGCCAGGTATCCCTCAGTATTTCTAAGAACAACAGCAGCCAGGATGATTTCAAGGCCTTATTTCAAAACAATGAGAAAATAGCACCTATGACTCCTATTTTAGAGTAACTGACACATATTCAGAGTTGCATTTTTCTTTTGGAAACAGATCTACCTCTTCTCTTCCCCCTTTGTTTCACTTTTTATCCCCAATGTTACTTTCTTTTGAAAAATAATCTATGGGATGGTAGTGCATAAAACTTATTCAGTAAATGAAAGTAATATTTTATTCTTTTAAATTGTGATTCATACAATAGGTAAAAAAGGGAATTAATGAAAATTTAAAAATATTAACATTTATCAATCAACATATGATTACTGAAAGAAGTATCAGCATAAAATTGAAATTGATTCTCAAAACTTTGAAATGCATAGTTTTCTTTATGTATTTATTGTACAATATGGAAATTATGCCTTCTTATTTTAAAATGCTACATAAAAATTTGAGTTTTAAATGCAAGCTTTAACCTGTAATCTAAGTATTTGGAAAACTTGTGGAATATTAATATCAAATGAGAAAATAATTTAATATTTGCAATATCCTGCCTTGTTTCTTCCTTTCTCTCCAGGAACAGTGAGCCTAAATATTAAATATATATATTTGGATATGATACTATGTATATACATTATACACACACATAAATGTATCTCATTTTATGTGAATATTATTACCTAGCTATGAGAATGAGGACTTTTTTTGGTAATGAGGAAGAAAAGACACAAGCACTTTCATATAACAAAATTCTTTTTCTAAATTCTTTAGTATAGTCTCAGAGATTCTTGCTTAGTCAGCTGTTAACTGGCATTTGGATGCTTACACTTAGAATTCTATCGGCCTCAGCAGCTTATTTGATTTGCAACCATTGCTGCTGACCCAGAAATGTTTTCTAATGTGACTTCTTATGAAGTGTTCAAATTGCACTGAGTAGGCCCTGAAAATACATTACTTTGGAGTACAGTGCTCTATAGTTTAAAACAGGACATTGCATAAATCTCAGTTTTGAATGAAAGGAAAACGAGTGAATCAGACCTTACAAGCTTTCTTTAGTTTATGATAGCATAAGCTAGGAATTTTGAATTGAGGGGTTCAGGATATAACTCAAACGACCTCATTATTTTACATATATGAATTCTGGAAAACACTAAGAAGTGATTTTACTAAGACCTCACAATCAATTTAAGTCTGGTCTAAGAAATCGTGTGAGCGGATACCTAGTCTAGCCACATGTCTTTGTTATGAATTAATATTGATTAATTAACAACATGGGTGCTGCATAAAGCTCAGCTGGGTTCACATTCTGGCTCTGACATTTACTAGACCTCTGGCAATCAGAAGCCTAACTTGTAAGCCTCAGTTTATTCATCCATAGTATGTGTGCTAAAACCGCATTGGCTTATTGTGAGATGTGAATAAAATAATGCATACTTGGCACAATGCAGGACACATGGTATTAAGAAATGCTTGTTATATTAGTGAATCTTATGGGTTGTTTGTGCTCCAAAAGTATTTTGTGTTTACTTCTAGTTGTCAGTGTCCATAGCCAGAAATGGACAAAGATTTGTTTACTTAAAAAGGACTGACAAAGATTTGTTTACTTAAGAAGATAAAAGTGTAGGGCTGGGCATAGTGACTCATGCCTGTAATCCCAGCACTTTGGGAGGCCAAGGCAGGCGGATCACCTGAGGTTGGGAGTTTGAGACTAGCCTCACCAACATGGAGAAACCCCATCTTTACTAAAAATACAAAAATTAGCCAGGCACGGTGGGGCATTCCTGTAATCCCAGCTACTCAGAAAAGCCGAGGCAGGAGAATCCCTTGAACCCGGGAAGCAGAGGTTGCAGTGAGCTGAGATTATGCCACTGCCCTCCAGACTGGGCAACAAGAGTGAAACTCAGTCTCGTAAAAAAAAAAAAAAAAAGCATATTTTTCGGTGGAATTATAAAACACAAAATTATTATATTTTCATACCCCTACCTGAAGATTAACAGTTTTCATTTCCTTTGGTCAATATCTAATTCCTTTTATACCTTTTGTCACTTACTATGAAACTTTAAAAAACTCTCTATTGCCTGAATGTATAAGAAGCAGTCTTGAATGTTAAATTATAAATATTAAAGACATAGGTGTAGCTTTTGAGAAACTGAGGGTGATCTAGTCTAAAATGGGAGATTAAATAGTGGAAAAATTAATAAATTTCAGGCATGCCTTTTTGCACTCTTAGGTTATTAGAAGGAAGGAAATCTGTAATGAACTCTTTACAGTTTCTGACCCTGCTACTGATATTGAACTGACAATTACAAAAGGCAGCTTGAGGGGATGAAGTGATGCATTGGCATTGAAACTAGGGCATCTTTTCCACTTCTAGTACCCACAATGTTTAAGCAAATATCAAGGGTCTAACAGCTTGATATGCTTTCATGGCCCAGAACCTTCCAATTATACCGTGTGTCTTGATACTGATGCAAATGCAATCCTCAACCATATGAGGAAAAAAAAAAGTTTAAAAAAATGTACTATTGTGACAGTGCATTAACCTGCTCTCAGCTGCTCAGCAAGAGACAATATAAGTGTTTGTCAGTTAAGGATGACCCAAACCTTTGCCTTTAAACTAAAAGGGTTATTAAGTTAAACACAGTGCTTATAAAAAGGTATTTACTGTTGGTTTGAAGACTATTACTATGTCATTATGCTCTGTTAATGAATTTTCTTATTGTAATAACGACTTGGAAGTGTAGAATTCTTCCCTGCCGGTTCTGAACTATACAAGGCAACATCAAACTTTGAATTCCCTCAGTGTATTCTGGTTCCTCTAGGTTTATACTCCATTGTAATATAATACCTCGGTTTGATACTTCTGGGGATGAGAGAGGACTTGCTCAAGGGTCATAACCAGAAGGAATAAACTGTTTTGTTGTTCTGTGAATGCCAGCTTGCTTAAACTGTGCTTTTCTCTCAACTTCCAGGCGCACCATTATGATTAATAATAACTCTTTAAAACATAAACTCTTGAAAATCAAAGAAACGTTCCAAAAAACAGCTGTGCCCTAATAGTAGACTGATTAATTTCTGTTTCTCTTTAACATAACTAACTAGGACAACTTGGCTCGATTTCAGCTGAAAATGCATTTCTTCTTAAACTGCGTTGGCATTTATCTAATGACTGTAAGGAAGGCAAATGTTACATGTTAATATTTCCGTAAAACTAGAGTTTAAGAATATCAAAGACACTTTTTACTTGACTTGGAATGAACAAAATTATTCTGAAGGCTTCTCAGAGCCTTCAGATGATTCAAGCCTGTTGTCTCTGATTTTCCACTGTGGTGACTTGTATAGAAATAACTATCCTTTTAATAGAACGAAACCAGAGGTGAGTTGCCATATTTTAAGAGACTGTTGTCCCATTTGATTTTCTACCTATAGCCAACTAATTTTCTTTTACATCAAGTCCATATTATTATCACAAAACTTTTGCCAGGTTTAAAGTTCTACGATGTAATTTCCACAAACAGGTGGTAGAAATTGGTCATTCACCAATGGGAAAGCTGGTTTGTGCCATTAAAAAATAAAATACTTGGTAATTGTGGGATGTAAAAGAGGTGGGTAGCTACAGGCTGGGCACAAAACCAAATTTGCTTCTAACACTACTGTTTTTATAGTGTTTTGTATTATTCACATAATTTAGTTTTGAGGATACGTAAAATGTAAAGACTGATTTTTTTTACAATCATTTTAAGTACTATGGTGATTTTTAAGCTAGCTCTAGCTATCCTAGCTCTTATGAACATTGAATCTTCACATTGCTGTTGATACAGAATCCAACTATGTAGACAGCTGGGGTGGCATGTTAGTTTCTAGTGCATTGGTTATCATTGATACAGCATCTAACTTTAAAAAGTCACAGGTACACATACACACAAACCTTCAAATTATGTAACTTTACAAGGAAATGATTAGGGAACCAATTTCAGCTTTGTATATTGAAGAGTTTTTAATTAAAATAAAAAAAATACCTAAAATTGCCTGAAACTAATATGTCTCTAAATCATTTTTGGTGATTTTACACAAGAACCATATAGTTTAAATATATGTTAAGAAATCACAATTATAAGCTTGGAGGGTCTGCGTGTCTATGATTCTCTAGCTTTTAATTTTCTTATCTATAAATAAGTGAACCAAAGTAGATGGTTTTTAAGGAACCTTATACATAAAGTCCCTAGACCACATCACCTTTCATTATCATGAGAATGAGATTCCATGATTGCTATGCTTTTGATTTCTCTCATTCTTAAAATGTTTGCTTTTATTTCTTTATCAGAGGATAAAATAAATTTATTTCTTTTATCAGACTATCAGATTACAGGTTTGATATTAGTTCACTGACTTTTGAATTTCTGAGAAGCTCTTCTACAATTGAGAGTTGGTTTGTTAATGATTTATGGTGTACTACTGTTAAAATACTGGAAAATAGGACTGGTATGGTGACTCACATGTGTAATCTCAGCATTTTGAGAGGCCGAGGCAGATAGATCACTTGAGATCAGGAATTCGAGACTAGCCTGGCCAATATGGTGAAACTCCGCGTCTACTAAAAAGACAAAAATTAGCCAAGCATGGTGGCAGGCGCTTGTAGTCCCAGCTACCTGGAAGGCTGAGGAAGGAAAATCGCTTTAATCTGGGAAGCAGAGGTTGCAGTGAGCCGATATTGCACCACTGCATTCCAGCCTGGGAGATAGAATGAGACTTTGTCTCAAAAAACAAACAAACAAACAAACAAACAAAAAACTGGAAAATATTGCTAAGCACCTATTCTCATCATATTTAGACAGGTGAATCAGAATGAGTAGTGTTAATATGTTTCCTTTTGACACACAGACTTTACTATATTAATAGAGATGTGATTCTTCTTTTGTAGACCTGTTCTTTGCAGTGTCATGTTCATTAATGCTTCACTTTTTTGTATATCATTATTGTTTTTACTTAAGCAAAGCTCATGACATTACAGGAGGAGCAGAGTTCTATCATGTAGAAGTCCATTCACCTGAGCATGCTTCCTTATCATCATCTCATCTTGCGCCAGTATACAAGTAAGGTTAGCCAGGTAAAACTAGCACTCAACAAACCTGAGTCGTAGTTTTGGCTTTCCTACTTCCCAATTGCTCAATGTTGAACTAGTTGTTTAATCCTTCCGAACCTAATTATCTCATGTAAAAACAGGGTAAATATATGTAACACATAGTACAGTTGCAAAATTAGATAATATATAGTGGGGATATTCTATAGTGCCTAAAGCACATTTGTTGCTCAATATATGAACATTATGTTGTGAGTATGTGAGCATCATGTTTACTACCAAACACAGTCTTTTATTCTATTTTCCCAAACTTAAATTTCCTATTTGAAAGGACTTTTAAAAATATTTATATAATCATTATATTACTTACTGGGCTGATAAGCTAGTTTTCATGCACTCAAATTTATATCCTGCAAGTTTCTGTTACTCAAACTGGATATAGTTTTATGGATAATTAAGTATAGTTTAATATCCCAATTTACTTGAACTGGTATCTTAGTAAATATACTCCTTGTAAGATAATTTATTTTTCAATTCTGTACATCAGAAAGACTTTTTATATCAATATGTGTGATTTGCTATTGGTATTTACCAATAATAATGTGGTTCAAAAAATGTGAATAATCTAGACTCTCAAAGATAAATTTTATTCATCATGTGTATGTCTCACCTAGTGGAGCTGTTGTACTTGAAAAACAGTCTATCTATCATCTGTCTGTCTATCTATCTATCTATCTATCTATCTATCTATCTATCTATCTATCATCCATACACCCATTATTCCATCCATCACTTAATTTATCCATGATATTCTTTAGTGAGTAAAGCTAATACCTGTGCCATTCTTGGATTTTTAATAGCTTATTTTCACTAATTGCTAGCCTCTTCATCCACTCAGTTCAAATATGATACCTAGAAAGTCTTTTGTATCTACTTTAACCCACAGATGATTTCATCTTTCTTTGAATGTGCAATCCCTATAATATGTAGTTTTTGACTAGTAATTAGTCATATGATGTCTTTTGACATTTTTTGAATTGCTATTGACTTCTTTTATGGTTAAGTTTTCAAATATGTATGTTTAATTCTAATTATTATATTTAGAGTTATTAAAATCCCAGACTACGACTTACGCTTCTTTATATTATTTTACTTGTAGAAACACAATAACTATTTGTTTATGGTTTATTTTAAAAGCGAAAACTATAGATGTAGACATGTCCTTTAGTTTCACAACTGAAAGTTCTCATACTGTTAAATATAGATTTACTAGACATAGGGACTTAATAACTCCCTGGAGCACTGATACTTCATTTTTCAAATTAAGCAGCAAATACCAGGTTCTACTTTCTTGTTAGTAGAGCAGGAAGAAAAGATGTCTGGCTTAAGCATAACTTAACAAATCATGATTTAGTATTACTAGAAAACTTTGTTTACTTCAATACAAAATATTTACGAGAGTTTAAATCTCTATTTAAGTACTACTAACTACTCTTAAAACGTGTTTTGGAGCACAAACACTTCTCTTAGTCTCAATTTGACTTTCCAGGTTGTACCTCATTTCTCTCAACTTGTATTTTTCTGCAGTTGCTGAAATCTCTAAGGAATATCTCTCCATGGAGACAGCCAGACGGCCCAAGTCTCTTCTCTGTTCTTGAGTTCCTGTTTTCAACTAATGATTTGGATAAACTAGAGACCAGTTTCCTTTCCTCCAACTCTGGCAGCTGAAATTAATTCTCTAAAGACTCCTCTTTGGAGGCAAGCAGATGGTACACATGCACATGTTTTAGTTTTGATTGTACCAGTTTTGAATAATTTAAAGTTCCAAATCTCTATAAAACTACTGTATTCCCATTTCCCAATACATTTTTTTCTTTTGCCTCAGAAATTCTTTCGTTATATTTTGACATTTGGCTGAAACTTCGTTCACTTTGTACTGGCTTCATTGTCACACACCTCCTGCTGTTCTTTGTTACAATTTTAGATAAGTATGGCTTTAGAAAACTAAGATGCTTTTAGAAACTATTCTGCTGGTGATTTTCCCCTTACCATTTGCAAAGCATTTTGTATACATAAACAGCACATTAGCCAAATGATGTTGTTATCACAGTTCCTGTTGGTCTGCACTTGGCTCTCGCTTTAGAATTACCCCAAATAGGTTTGCAGAATTTTATAGTTGCATTATGAGGCACTCAATAATACATATGAACTTAGGCATTTTTTTTTTTCTGCCATTCTGTTTGAGAAACAGCCCATCCTATCTCTGCTGAAGATTCATTGCTGCTTCAGGTAGAACGTGGTAAGTAGGCAACGTTTAGAACAATCTTTAAATAGATTTGAGCTTTGCTGTCCAACTTTGAAGTTTCCTGATAATTAAATTGAGAAAACTGGCCAGTAATGGTCCACATTTTTTGTGAGATTTAGTTATTTGTGAACATGTATGTGTAAACTCACACATATATATGCACATACATATACAGCAACTCAAATCAATTAGGAAGCTCTTCTATTATAGTCACTAAAGCTATGATTCAGTTCCAGATGAGCTTCACTGTTTTATTGCCATTGCCTTCCTCCCTCACAATGGCTAAGGCGCAAGAATAACTATGAGAGTGTGCTATATTACCACAAGTCATCATCACTACAAGAAAAAAGAAACTTAAATATATAATCCATTTAGAATGAGGTAGTAATCTCAACTGTGAAGATGAAAACAGTATAATCTACACTATGTAATTAGCCTTTACCAAATTATATTTTATATTGTTTTATGGTTCATCCAACCCTTATAAAAATTATATCACTGTAGCTCACCATATTATGAATCCATAAACTAAATCTGAAAAATATAAAGTGGTTTTAGTGCATACAATAATGTATGGCAATAAGGACACAGTCCTTAGGAACTGTGATGGCAAATTTCTTTCTTTTTTTTTTTTTTTTTAACTTAAAGTGGGACAAAATAAAGAATACACCATCTATAGAATACTCAAGTATGTTTTGTTGAGAATAACATTCTGTTATTTTAAAAATATAACTATTTGGAAATAGAAGATAAAACACATTGTTCTTTTGTTATTTGTATATAAAGTTTGGGAAACAGAAACTCTGAACAACTGAAGAGAGCCTCAGAAATCTCATCTGTTTGATAAAACACTTCCCTTAGGGACCTTAACAATTGCTATGCAGAATCAACAAATAAATAAATTTCAATGGTGTTTTGTCTCTCTTGATTTCAACCATTCAAGTGATGTGACTTCTACCACTTCCCTTGAGGGGTAATTCCATATTCCAGCAGTTTTCACTGTCAGGAAGTTTCTCATGTGCTCTACCCAAATTGTCTTTTCTCTGACTTCCTTCTATTTCTCAGTTACACCAAATCTGAGCACATCACTAAATGACTTCTCATTTCTAGTGATGGTTACGCTTTTAAACATTTGGCTGACTAGTGTTTTATTTCTCACTTTCCCAAGAGTTACATATTTACCTCCAACATACTTCTTTCTTCAGTCACTCTACTGCCTTCATCAATTTGAAGTCCTTCCCTGAATAGCCTTTAAATTTGTTTCCTAAATGGTTTGAAGTGAGGCATAGCAAGATCATAGGTCTTTTATAAACCACTTAAAACATTACCAATATTTATGCTTTTCAATTCACAGCAAAAGCCAAGAAATCAGAAAATAGATCGCTAACAAAATAAATGAGGGAATAGGACTTACACCTCAGGGACTGCTTTAATTTAAGAACTGAAAGATCACTTCTCGAGAATCTGATGCAGAAACAGTGTAATACAAATGGAATTTCAAAATTCACAGAATTGTAAGGTAAGTTTTACTCAAAACCATCCATTCTTTCATAAGAGATTTAGAATACATTTGTGGATACATCAGTGCTAGTTACTGCTAAGATGAAAAGACTGGCTTGTGAATTGGTAATTGGACAAAGCCATTGTGATTACAATGGGAAATAAATAATCGCTATTACTTTGGTGCAAAAATAATTGCAGCTTTTACCATTAAAAGTTTAAGTATAAAATATAAGTATAGAGTAATTAAGTATAAGTAATTATTTTAAGTATAAAGATAAATATTAATACTTACCTTGTAAATTTTATACCTAGAGCCTTGATAATATCACAGACTGATGGATTTTTTTGTTGTTTTTCTCCTCTTCCTTAAACTATAATTTCATCTGTGTTTTATTTTACAGCTTTTTCTTAAGATTCTTAAATTGTGTTTCATTTGCTGTGTTCTCCGTGGTTCTATATTTTAAATTCAACTTTGATTATCTTAAAGCTGAAATGCTTATATTGTGACTAATCAAGACTTATATGCATTATTTTTAGGCTACAGCTTAAGCAGTGCCATATTTTATATATGGTTACATCTTGTGAAACTCAGTAGAGCCTATCTTGGCAGAAAATTATTTTCACATTTAAATTGGACTGAAATTTACGTTGCCGAAGAAGCAATTATTTTATGTCTATGATGTTCAGGCAAGGTGTTATGTTCTAGTTAGTTATACCACTTGTTCATATCTAGCATGGAAGGATATGTAAATAAATTTCAGTTATGTATTTAAAATTGAATAGTAGCAGTCCACAGAGGGTACACTGAGACACAGTAGTCGGAGACCAAGCCTAAAAGCAAGGGACAAGGAGTGAGGGATGGAAAGGTATTTTTAGGTGATGTTTCATATGAGTATTCACTTGGAATAGGTTTCTACCAAACACCTGGAAACCATTACCAGGTTGATGAAGTGATGTAGGGTCACAAAGCATGAACCAAGCTGACATGCTTGTTCAAAGAACTGTTAATAGTTTGTATTCCTGGAGCATGAGATACGGCAGAGTATGGATAAGCTTTGAGATGAAACGGGAGAATTGAAGAAAGGTCAAATGTATGTCGCAGAAAAGATTTTGAACTTTAACGTTAGGATTAGATCACATTATTGTCCTTGTGCCAAATCCAGCCTCTCTTGTTTTTTCAAAGAAAGGTTTATCGGAACACAGTCATACCATTCGTTTACATATCGTCTGCATATGCTTTTACACTACAGCCACAGAGTTGAGTAGTGGTAGCCGATATTACATAGCTTGCAATACTTAAAATATTTAATATCTGGGTCTTTATAAAAAACCTTCCCTGACCTCTGCTCTATGCAATATAGAGGTTCTGAAAGATTTGAGCCAAGAGATAGTATGATTGGTCCTCCCTTTCAGGAAGTTGGATTTAGTGGAAGACAATGGATTGGAGGTGTTATAAAACTAAATAGCCTGTAATAGCACTAAAGAGGCATGTAGTAGTGCTTTATATGTGTTGTTTCTAGTTCTTTATTTTCTTATTTTTTTACATTTTCAACTTAAATCGATGGTACACTAATGCTACCTGATATTTTGTCTTCTTGCCTAATATATTAATTACTAAAAATTTTACCTCATAGTTTTAAAAGGAAAAGCAGTAGTTTTACAAATGCCATTTCAAAAAGTAATTTATAATTTAAGGGTTGTTCAGTCTAAATGTCTATTTTTGATTATACACATTTTCTATTTTTATATAAAACTACCACCAGCAGCAATAGATATTTTGCTTTGCTTTGTTTTGTTTATCTCTTCTTAAGCCTTAGATATTTATTGTGCACACTTTGTATAAAAAGGACTTTGTTGATACAGATTTAATATAATGGAAGCTTTTTATGTTGAAGGGAAATGTAATTTGATTTTTAAAAATCCTAAATTTTACATTCTTCTAGCACAAATTTTCTCAATCACAGCACTATTGACATTTTGGGCCCGATTAATTATTTGTTATGGGGGCTGTCATGTATTGTAAGATGTTTAGCAGCATCTCTGGCCTCTTATATGCCAGAAGCAACCCCCTGCCCCAAGTTGTGACAATCAAAAGTATCTCCAGACTTCAACAGATGCCAAACATCCCCTGAGGGGGCAAAATCAATGCGGGTTGAGAACCACTGAATCTTGTTCTTTATTGTTCTGCATTCTCACTGAATATATCTTTGATAAAAATAACAAAAGAAAAAACAGCTGTACATTTTTTAATCACAAAGTTGAGACCACAGGCTAATGGTATGGTGATGATGTGCTGTGTCCCGGTCTATTCCTAAAAATTGACTTCATGTTGTGACATTTTCAATACTTGCAAAAATCTTCATCATAAAAATGAGGTATCAGATTTCAATTGTCTCATTTTTATATTCCCCCGCTGTAGTTTGTTGACCTTTTCAGTATTCTAAGCAAGATTTTGAAAGAGCTGACCATTTCCTTCTCTTCCTATTAAAAAGTACAGTAACCTGTTGCAAAGACTGAAATGACTGGCCAACCGAGATGAAGAATTTTAAAAAGGTCAGAATGGTTCACTACACAATATATTTCAGAGTGTTTGTAAAGCATTTGAATGTGTGAGTTAACTTTTTTGAAAAACAAAATCTAGTCTCATGGTAAAAAATGCAGTATGGACTGATTAATGCTCTTTTTAAAGTGAGTCTAACTTGTTTTTCTAGCTTTTGCCTTATGGTCAACTTAGAGCACTGGACTTTATATAACCCCATGTTAGAATAATTACCGTGTTACTGTTAGGCAACTATTTATAGTCTTCCTGAGTCCTGGAATGCTTACAGCTCTGTGGGTCTACTCAGCCACACAGAATTTCCAGACGAAAAGGTAAAACTCATTCAAAGAAGAGACATTAAATTTTCTGCTTCTTCAGCAACACTGCAAGAATTTTCGTTTAACAAAGTGTCAGCATCAGCAATACCATTATCAATGGACATCTGGTTTTCATTCTCATGTACATAAGCAGCAAATTTAAGGTCCGGTTTAGCATATTCAGTGAAGTAAATGTGTTTGGGAGGGGTATTGGAGAAGGTGAATGAGCTTCCACACTCTTTTGAGGCAGCACTGAATTTTAAATTTCTTATGTATTACAAAGGCAAATGCATTAGGACATAAGACTTCTGTTAGCACAGGGATTTTAAAATACAATATTTGTGACACATGTAAATGTCATGAATTCTTGAATACAACAATCATGTTAAATTTTGTCTATTTTTTTGTATTTAGTACATGGAAGTGTCAAGGGACACAGTTTTTTCCTGAATAGTTAACTGTAGAAATACTGAATTGAAACAAAGGGTAGGAATTAGATATTAAAATTTATTTCTACTTACAGCATATGAAATCAATGTACAGGTGTCACAGGAACTGAGAAAGGTGTGTACAAGGATAATGTAAACTAAAAAAAAAATTGTATTGGCACCAGTTTTGCTATATGAGGAAGAAAAATAACTTTACCCTCATATTTTACATTTAAAATTTTAATAACAAAGTTATTGTTGATTTCATAAGTTAATATATTGCATTTCCTAAGACTGAAAGTTCAGAGAAGGAAATATGGGCAGTACATATTTTCTATCTAGATATGTCCAGAGTCCCATCCTTAAAACAAAATTCAAGGTAGAGGTCAAATAACTTGGCTTCAAATTTAGGGTGTGTGATTGTAGTTCATCATTTTATATAGATAGATAGATAGATAGATAGATAGATAGATTATAGATAGATATATCTCTCTCTATATAACTATATATATAATTATCTAGATCTATTTAGATATTTATCTGACTTCTTGGCAGATTTCTGTAGTAAAAGGGTGTTAATAACAGGTATTTTAATTAAAAGAAAATTTTTGAAAAGATAGACATATTAAGTTAATAGTTGTATTTTTATATTAAATACTTGGAATTATCTAGGAACAGAATTATTAGTAACTTCAGCAGCCACCACACTGATTAGTCAGCAGTCATGAACCTCAAGATAAGAGCTTCTACCAGTACAAAGCGATTAGAATATTTAGAGACCATTGTAATGTTATTAATGGGCCGAATTACAATATTGTCATTTCTAAGGGAAAAGGAAGTCCTGCAGAGAGGAAGAGATACAGGAAATCACTCATCAGTGTCAGAACACATACAATGTTTATTTATTAATTATGAGATGGAGTCTCACTCTGTCGCCCAGGCAAGAGTGCAGTGGCGCAATTTCGGCTCACTACAACCTCCGCCTCCTGAGTTCAAGCGATTCTCCTGCCTCAGTGTCCTAAGTAGCTGGGATTACAGGCGCCCGCCACCACATTCAGCTAATTTTTGTTTTTTTAGTAGAGACAGGGTTTCACCGTGTTGGCCAGGCTGCCCTCAAACTCCTGATCACAAGTGATCTGCCCACCTCAGCCCCCACAAAGTGCTGGGATTACAGGCGTGAACCACTGTGCCTGGTCAATATTTATTGAATTAGTTCACCATCTTATATGGCCACAGTTCATGGCACCCCAAAACAATCTTAATAGTAACAACATAGATCACTGATCATACATCACCATCACAGATATGATAATAATAAAAATGTTTGAAATATTGAGACAGTTACCAAACTGTGACACAGTACATGCTGTTGGAAAAATGTTGCCTACAGATTTGTTCAACACAGGGTTGCCACAAACTATAAATCTGCACAGTACATGATATCTGCAAAGTACAATAAAGTGAATCATGATAAAAGAGCATATACCTGTAATGACATATATGTACTACATAGTCTTATATGGAATATTTTTCACTGTCTTAGAAATCCTCTGTTCTCTCCTTATTTATCCCTCTCTCCCCACTCCTTTCTGTCAACCTCTTATCTTTTTATTATCTCTGTAACTGTGTTTTTAATAAGGTCTTGTAGCTGAAATCAGGCAGTTTGTAGCCTTTCCAGAGTGGCTACTTTCTCTCAGTAACATGCATTTAAGTTTCTTTCATGTCTATTCAATGCTTCATAGCTAACTTCATTTTAGTATTGAAGAACATTCCATTGCCTGGATATACCACAGTTATTTATTCATTTAGCTACCAAAGGGCATCCTAGTTGCTTTAATGTTTTGGCAATTATAAATAAAACTGCTCCACACATCTATGTGCAAATATAACACACATAACACAACAAAACACAACACAACTGTGCAAGGCCACAGTAGGTGAATTGTGTGGTAAGAATATGTATAGTTTTATACGAAACTGCCAAACACTCTTCCAAAATAGCAGTACCAATATGCTTTCCCACTACTGATGAATGAGAGTTCCTGTTTCTCCACATCCTTGCTAGCATTTGGTATTGTCAGTGTTTTAGATTTTGGCAATTCTATTTGGTATGTAGCAGTATCTCACTGGTGTTTTAATTTGCTATTTTTAAATAACATATTTTCACTGCTTACTTGCTACTTGTAGGTGTCTAGTGAGGTGTCTGTGTCTGTTCAGGTCTTTTTCTCATTTTTTAATCAGTTTGTTAATGGTCTTATTGTTGAGTTTTAGGAGTTCTTTGTAGATTTTGAATAATATTTCTTTATCAGCTATCCTTTTTGCAAATAATTTCTCCTAGACTGCTACTTATCTTCTTTTTCTCTTGTCATTGTCTTTTGAAGAGAAGATTTTTCTTAATTTTAAGGAGATCCAGGTTATCAACAGATTTTTAATGGATTATGCCTTTTTTTCACGGATTGTGCATTTCATGGATTGTTCTTGTGAGAATGTGAAGCAACAGATACTGTCATTCATTTCTGGTTGGAAAGCAAATCAGTACTGCTCACTTAGTTTTTCTCCTGTGTCATCTTCTAGAAGTTTGATAGTTTTACATTTACATGTAGTAGTCTATGATCTGTTTTGAGTTAATTTTTTGAATGGTATAAGGTCTGTCTAGATTCATTTTTTTTGTGTGTGAATGTCTAAGTTTTTCAGCACCATTTGTTAAGACTGTCTTTGCTGGCCGGGTGCGGTGGCTCAAGCCTGTAATCCCAGCACTTTGGGAGGCCGAGATGGGCGGATAACGAGGTCAGGAGATCGAGACCATCTTGGCTAACACGGTGAAACCCCGTCTCTACTAAAAAATACAAAAAACTAGCTGGGCGCGGTGGCGGGCGCCTGTAGTCCCAGCTACTCGGGAGGCTGAGGCAGGAGAATGGCGTGAACCCGGGAGGCGGAGCTTGCAGTGAGCTGAGATCCGGCCACTGCACTCCAGCCTGGGCGGCAGAGCGAGACTCCGTCTCAAAAAAAAAAAAAAAAAAAAAAAAAAGACTGTCTTTGCTTCATTGCATTGCCCTTACTGTTTTTTTCAAAGATCAGTTGACTATATATATATATTGGTCTATGTCTGGGATCTCTACTATGTTCCATTAATCTATTTGTCTATATTTTCTCCAGTAACATAGTGTTTACTACTGTATGTTATAGTAAGTCTTGAGGTGGAGGGTATCAGTCCTCTAGCTTTGTTCTTCTTCAATATTGGATTGTCTATTTTGGCTCTTTTGTCTTTCTATGTAAACTTTAAAATCATTTTCTTGTTTTAAATTTAATCATGGTTATATTGAGTATATAGGTCATATTGGAAGGGATAAACATCTTGAAAATATCGAAACTTCCTATCGATGAGAATGGAATAGCTCCCCAATTATTTAGTTCTTCTTTAATATCTTTCACTAGAATTTTATCATTTTCTTGATAAAGATATTGTGCATATTTTGTTAGATTTACATCTAATTATTTCATTTTGGGTGTGCCCACATAAATGGTAATGTATTTTTAATTTCAAATTTCACTTGTTCATTATTGGCATATAAGAAAGCAATTGACATTTGTGTATTGATCTGTATCCTCCAACTTTGCTATAATTGCTTCTTAGTTCCAGTAGCTTTTTGTTGATTCTGATTTTCTATATAGAAAATAATGTCATCTGTGAACAAAGGCACTTTTATTTATTCCTCAACAATCTGTATATCTTCTATTTCATTTTATCTTATTGCATTAGTCATTATGTCATTATGATATTGAAAAGCAGTGATAAAAGGGAAGATTATTGATATGTTCCTGATCTTAGTGGGAATACTTGTAGTTTCTCACCATTAAGTATGATATTAGCTATAGGTTTTTTTGTAGATGTTCTTTATCAAGTTGTAGACATTATCCTCTATTCTGAACTTGCTGAAAGTTTTTATCATGAATCATTACCTGTATTGACTTTTGTAAAAAAAAAAATTCTCTATCTATTGATGTGTTCATATGTTTTTTCTTGTTTAGTCAGTTCATATGATAGATTATGTTAACTGATTTTTGAATATTGAACCAGCCTTGCATGCCTGGGATAAATAACCATTATCTTTTAAATTATTTTTAAAGATAATTAAGATTCAAGTCAGAGATCACTCATGAAAAAGATACAATGTATAAAGGGCATTGAGAAGTAAAATAAGACAGAGTTATTAAAACTAAGGCAATAATGGGCTGGGTGCGGTGGCTCATGCCTGTAATTCCAGCACTTTGGGAGGCCGAGGGGGGCGGATCATGATGTTAGGAGTTCAAGACCAGCCTGACCAACATGGGGTGAAACCCTGTGTCTACTAAAAATACAAAAAAAAAATTAGCCAGTCGTGATGGTGCGCACCTGTAATCCCGGCTACTCAGGAGACTGAGGCAGGAGGATCGCTTCAATCCAAAGGCAGAGGTTGCAGTGAGTCAAGATCATGCCATTGCACTCCAGCCTGGGTGACAGAGCGAGACTCTGTCTCAAAGAAACAAACAAACAAACAAACAAGAAACAAAACACTAAAGCAATAGATTTTCCTGTTTTATAGGATAGCGTGTGACAGTAAATAGTATCAGTATTTCTTAATTATTTCAAGAGTATGTGTATGTGTACAAACATGTATATACATTGGCATGTGTATATGTGTACATGCACGTGTGTGTATATGTATATGTGTATATATGTTAACATAATTCATACTCTTTACTCATGACAGAAATTTTACTATTTATAGAGACTCTTGACAGTACTTATAGACCCAATTCCCCTTCTTTGAGAAAACATGTAGTCATACAAGCATTCATTCAAGGATTTCTTGGAATAAGCCTAAATTCTGCCATGGCTAGAAAAACACATTGAAATCAATAAATCAAAGAATAATTCATTACATTATAGATCATAATTGGAGACTAATACCAATACCTTGTCTCTGATTATTTTGGCAATCTTGATATACACACCAAATTATCAATTGGTTAAGGCACTTATTTTGTAAGCGAGGACAGTCTAAAGAATATGTTAAATAAATTGCAATAGGTATATACATTTATACGTGATGACATATTCATAAAGATTTTTTGTAATCTTTTGTCTCCAAACATTTCTGCAATTGGAGCTTATGGCTCAGAGAAATGTATTAAAAACAACACTAGACTGGCCTTTAGGTGACTTGTTTCAGTCTTCCCTCTGAAACTTATGAGTCTTCAACTGAGACACTTTCAGGCTTGATTATCTCAAATGTAAAATAAGAAGATTGAATCTAATGTTTCCTAAAACATTTGTATGTTGACTATTCAATAAGCTCATGATTCTGTGTAATTACCCTCCCTCTCACACATAATTTATTATGATGATTAAAAGCAGGTAGTATGGTGTCACTGATCTGGGTTCAAATCACAGCATTTATTTTGTAGAAAGTAGAATTTTTTGTGGTAGACACATATTTATTAATTATTTACATTTAGTTCATTTTGCTCCCCCCCATGAAATTTAAATAATCTTCAAAGCAAAACTGTAACAAGTGCACCAATGTGGTATCTGTTGATCTTTGAAGCTACTTGAAAACAACAACCACCACAGCAACAAAACACTAGTTGGTTTTTTAGGAAAAATGAGGGAATTTTTTCCTTTCTTTTCACTGTGATGTTCGTGTGTGCCTATGCATGTAGTTATGTCCTCTCATCCTCTCCTACAGAGCAAGAAACAATGTGCTTTTTATTTTCCCTAATGAGCGATTTATTTACCTTCAGCAATATACAGAATTCACTCTCTAAATTCACTTTATATCCATTCGAATATTTCCCCATTATTAAATAATATTTCAGATGATATTGATCTGCTTAAATGACTTATATAAACCTTTGTATGATGTGAATATATACTGTAAATTTATATCATGTTAACCAATTAAATATGGCCAATCATATTCAATCTAAAATAATAGACACTGAACACTTTGTCAAAAAGTTAATATTTTATTATAATGTAATTAGAAAATGTATTTCAACTTACAATAACTTCTTTCAATAACATGTATTAATGACTATGTGTGTCATATTTAAAATGAAATTGATAAATGATTTAGCATTATTCAATTACAATGATGCCACTGTAATCTAATATTAATCCAAATTTTTCCTGATTTTCTGAATCCTCTCTTTAAAAAGTTAATTACTGAATATTGACTTACTATCCTAATTAACTGTACACTAAATAATTTAAAGGACTTTAAAGTAATTACCATACAAAGAGTTTGCATAATTGATCACAATGTATGGACAATAATTATTGTGATTTTTTAAATGATAACTTGATCCATGCAGTAGAAAAAGCTAGAATGAACCGAGTTTATCATATATTCCCTCCAGTCCAAAAAAAATAGCCTATGAAGTTTAGGAGGCATATTCTTTCATTCAGACCACAGGGGTACTATTTTAATAAATTGCCACTTCAATGTGCAAAATAATGCCCCAATGGACTGGAAGCGAAAACTTGCTTCTGAAAGTCTAATTTGCACTATGGGAGCAGTTTACTCACCTGACAAGTGCTGACCTGATGGATCATATTCTAAAATGCCAGCAGATTTGTGCAAGTATAATTGATAGCAAATGCAAGCTGCAAAAGACCACTTTTTTTTTTCACTTCCCACATTAGGTTCCCAATTCACCAGTGTATGATTTCACAAAGCAGACACCTTATTAGGGCACAGGGACTTTGTGTGACATTATAACTCAACTGCTATTTTCAGGATTTATTATGTGATATGACTCAATTAAAAAAAAAATCAGTTCAGGTGTTGGCACTTACGACAAATTAAGTTTCTGACAAGCCATTCTCCTTTCTTTTTAATATACCGTTGCATGATGAATATTTTACAAAATAGAGACAATATGACACATTAAAAAGCAATACAGAATCTTGTGAAAAATCCTAAGAACAGATTTTGTTTTAAAAAACCCCTTTAGAAACAATTTTAGACTTCGCCAAGACGGTGACAAGTGCTGGACCATTAACACCGTTCCAGCTCTCCGGAGAAGAAGGGCCATTAGTATCAATTTTCTAATGTGCCTGAGAAGGCATTTTAGTGTAATATTAAATATACTCTTTGACACATTCTTTTGGGGCCATTTTAGAAAATGCAAATCAGAGCATCCAATGAAAGATATAATAGGTAACTCTGGTCAAGGCTGTTGAAAAGTTTGGACTAGTCCAAGGGGATGATTGAAAAGGAAAAGTGCTATTTGGAAGGCAATGAAAGGGAAGGCTGGAAAGGTAGCTGGTTCTCTGCTTTCATTTAACCTTAGCTTAAACCCTGCTTTTCTTTTTATAAAGCTCCTCAAAGTTTTCTTATTCAACATACTATGCAAATTCAAGTGATTGGCTGAATGATAGTATTTTTGAGATTTAAAGGAACTTATAAACCATTTAGTTACAAGCTCTTCTAATTAAAGGTGAAGAAACTAAATCAAAGAGAAGAAAGGAAACAAGGAAAATATTATACAGATAGATTTTAGCAGAACCAGATTAGGAAGTTAGAACAAGGAACGCTTTTCTGTTTCATGAGCCAAACTATCTTTGACAATTATCAAAATAGTTTACAAATTAACATATTTTAACACAGGAGAAGTAATTGAGACAAAAATCTTTATGTTTTAATTAAGAAGATCCTATAATTTTTATTTCATTTATCTGGAAACCCTATTCAAGGGACACAAAGAATGACAATGTTACCTACTTTCTTCTACTTTTCCAACAGTGCCTTTGGAAATAAAGCACTTTTGGAATCTAGTGAGTTTTACTAAACTTTTTTTTAACTTCATCTAATGGAATTGTACTTTGGAATTCAAAACTAACATTTCTACTTTGGAGAACATTTAATCTGTAAATGGTCCATGATAAAAGCAAAGATGAATCAATTTCACCATTCAGTAACAAAAAATCAACCCTAGAGACAACTCAGCATATGACGTAAAGGAAGTCATACCACAGAGAATGGGTGCGGGGGGAGCTTTCCCTTGCTTCTCTGTGAATTTTAGGGTGAGAATGCACTAGATGGGGAAGCCAGAAGCTCTAAATACATTCCCTGATTTCTATTCTGTGGGTCCCAGAATGGGAAAGCATGCTACCTAGGCTGAGGAGAAACCTGAAAGTAAGAAAGATTTATGATCTATCTATCTATCCATCTATCTATCTATCTATCTATCTATCTATCTATCTATCTATCTATCTATCTATCATCTATCTATCTATCATCTATCTATCTATGAATGATAACCAAAAGTCATCTTTTGGTTTGGGGACCTGAAAAGAGATTGTGATAGAGGCTGGCCACATGTATCACAAGTGTAAATAAAATGGCAATAACAGAGGGAAATGTCCGTGAATGAAGCTGAGGTATGCTGCTGGTTCTCTCCTTTCTGTATGCTGCAAGGGATCTAGAGGTAGTCACATGCCCAGGGGAAGGGACTGATGGGTAATGAGAGGACAGATGGGCCAGTAGAGGATGGCAATTACATTAAACAGATCATGTTATTCACCAATTTACTACTGAAAGTAAAGCTGAGAGTGACATACCCCAAATGTGGATGTGAGGATGGGATTACCAAAGTCCAGTTATGACATATCACACCGTCCTGTCACCAGTCCAGAGATGGCAAAGATGCTTGTGTGGATGAAAGGACAGCAGATGCTCCTTACTCTACTGCTCTTCTGCCCACACCCAATTCTTCATCAAACTTAAAAAGAAAAGGTGGCGTGGAAGTAGGAGAACTAAAAATTCACCTGTAAGAGAACACTCAAAGTGAAAGACATCTTTTTTACATTTAATTTATACTTTTATTTTGAGGCACCCTGTTTTAATTTCTTACAACATTATTCTATTACTTCTTAGTGGAATGTAACTTCATAAAAAGATCAGATTAATTATAGACATAAAGAAGCTATATTATCTTTGCACATTGGAGATATACTGGAGTGCACATTTTCAATCTTGCAATCCAGCATAGAATGTGGATAAGATGAAAGGTCAAAGACACATTCAAAAGAATAGTAATTTTAGGTCAGGAACAAGAAAGAAGGATATACATTTACTCTTGCAGAGCTCACAAGTCTCTGGCAACAATATAACAATTTCTAGAAAAGCAGAAAATTCTCACCCATTGACCAGACAGTTTGTGGAATTGCTGAAAATTAGAAACCATATTATGTAGAAAACCTTAGAGGAACTGACAACCTGACAAAGAAACAACAAACAAACAAAATGCAAAACTGGCTATGCATTCAATGAGGCAGAAGGGATACAGAGATAAGAATGACTCATTGGGCAATTGGATTCAGAAAAACAATGTAAGAAGCCTCCTTCTCCTTTTCTTATAATGTCCTTATCCCTGGACCAAGACAGAGTGCTTGAATCAGAGGATGAGTCCACTGCCCTAGTTGAGAGTGACTCCTCCAAGGAGATTAGAACCTTCCGTGCAGATGAACGACCATCTCTACTCCCAATGTCTTAATGATGTAATAGTTTAAGGACTACAGGTATTTATTCATAGACTGTTTTTGAGAGCATATGTTTATAGGCTGTTAAACAGATCACTTTAATTAAAGAAATGTGAATCCACAATGAATATCTGTTGAAAAACAATATGATGCAAGTGGAGTACTAAAGACAGAAACAGATGAACCAATGCTTAAAAAAAATAAACTAAACACAAAAATACTCTGACTTTAGTTTAATTAGCTTAGACTTCATTGGGAGGATACTAAAGCCAGAAAATAAAAGATATCTATAATAAAAGAAAAGCAACTATAAAATCTTGAAATAAAATACAAAGTCTAAAGGAACTAAATGGATAAGATGAAGAATAGAAAAAACTTCACTGAAGAACAAATTTTTAGAATAAACTCCACTGAAGAACAAATTTTTATGTCTCAAGGATTAAGCTAAAGGTTTCTTTTAGGAAGACTGGCAAAGGAACAAGGGGGTTCTTCCTCTTATAATACTGTGGCAGTCTAGACATTCTGAAAGAATTTTTAATTTTTAATATGCAGAGCTGGGCTTGGAAGAAAACAAGAAAATTCTCAAGGGTAATAAAAAAAAGAGTATCAGAATAACACCAGAGTGGTTAAGATAATGAAGCTGGGGTTTCCCTGGAGCACAATAGGGAACATAGAGCCCAGGGAATTAACATTTGTCCCCTGGACAATAGTAGAAGAGGTTTTGAGTTTATTCAAAGGAAGGAAGCTAAACTTGATATATAAGCCAAAATTTGTAACACACTGAACAGCTATATCCTTAATGTAGTAAACAACAAAACAAAACAAGCAAAACTGTGGCTGGAAACCAAAGGAGCTATTGAGGAAATCAGGCTTTCTATGCCATTTCTAGGTGGAATAATAAAACTCATTGTTTACCTTGGGAATTTGAAGCCCTAAACCTGTGCTCACACTGGAATATGATTTTATTTTGCATTACTTGTGCAGCCTGAGAAACATCAAGTTGAGAAATTGACTAAAGTATTTCAAAGTCAGTAGGACCACTCTGGTGCCTGCCAAAAGCAGTTACAAATACTTCCTGAAGAGTAGAATTCTGATTCCAGGTCTCTCAAGATTCTCCAAGATTGAATTTCACAAAACATGAACTCCTAATAAAATGTTATTAAACTCGAGAAGAAACATGCTGTCATGAGAAGACAATAAACAAGAGATTTACATTCTGAAAAAGACCCCAAAATTGCAAAGACAATTTGCAGAACGTAAAGTAACCATGCATGGAACAACAAAAAAATAAATAAATAAAGTTCCATTATGTGGGTCTGTAGTCCAAAATCACATTATTTGTCTTGTGTGGAAAATTCAGGTCAAGATTTATTTTAATATTGGTTAATTTTGGCCCAGTAGCTTGATAGATACAAACACAAATCCTCTGGAGCAATGAAGTTTCCAATACAAACTTACATGTTCCTTATGATAAAGATGGGAAGAAATATGTACTCATAATAAAAATGTCCCATGTTTTGAATATTCCTGCACACTCACTCAAACTTAGACAACCACGAATAAACAAATAATAAGGAATGAAAATTAACAGAAAAAAATCAGCATCATCATTTTTCCTAAGATTTCAAATACAGGAATTATAATTAAGGCAAAATCAATATATTATTCAAGTAATGAAAAAGAAAAAATAGAAAATGTAGAGGTGTTTATAGTATGCTCTGACGGTAGTTTGTATTTCTGTGGAATCAGTGGTGATATCCCCTTAATCATTTTTTATTGTGTCTATTTGATTCTTCTCTCTTTTCTACTTTATTAGTCTGGCTAGTGGTCTATCTAGTTTGTTAATCGTTTCAAAAAACAAGCTCCTGGATTCGTTGATTTTTTGAAGGGTTTTTTGTATTTCTATCTCCTTCATTTCTGCTCTGATCTTAGTTATTTCTTATCTTCTGCTAGCTTTGAATTTGTTTGCTCTTGCTTATCTAGTTCTTTTAATTGTGATGTTAGGGTGTCAAGTTTAGATCTTTCCCACTTTCTCCTGTGGGCATTTAGTACTATAAATTTCTCTCACTGCTTTAGTTGTGTCCCAGAGATTCTGGTATGTTGTGTCTTTGTTCTCATTGGTTTATAAGAACTTATTTATTTCTGCCTTAATTTCATTATTTACCCGGTAGTCATTCAAGGGCAGGTTGTTCAGTTTCCATGTAGTTGTGCAGTTTTGAGTGAGTTTCTTAAACCGGAGTTCTAATTTGATTGCACTGTGGTCTGAGAGCCTGTTTGTTATGATTTCTTTTCTTTTGCATTTGCTGAGGAGTGTCTTACTTCCAATTATGTGGTCGGTTTTAGAATACATGTGATGTGTTGCTGAGAAGAATGTATATTCTGTTGATTTGGGGTGGAGAGTTCTGTAGACGTCTATTAGATCTGCTCGGTCCAGAATTGAGTTTGAGTCCTGAATATCCTTGTTAATTTTCTGTCTCATTGATCTGTCTAATATAGACAGCAGGGTGTTAAATTCTCTCACTTTACTGTGTGGGAGTCTAAGTCTCTGTGTAGGTCTCTAAGAACTAACTTTATGAATCTTGGTGCTCCTGTACTGGGTGAATATATATTTAGGATAGTTAGCTCTTCTTGCTGCATTGATTCCTTTACCATTATGTAAAGCCCTTGTTTGTTTGTTCTTATCTCTGTTGGTTTAAAGTCTGTTTCATTAGAGACTAGGATTGCAACCCCTGATTATTTTTTTGATTTCCATTTGCTTGGTAAATATTCCTCTATCCCTTTATTTTGAGCCTAGAAGAAATGAATAAATTCCTGGACACATACACCCTCCCAAGACTAAACCAGGAAAAAGTCAAATCCCTGAGTAGACCAATAACAAGTTCTGAAATTAAGGCAATAATTAATAGCCTATCAAACAAACAAACAAAAAAAGCCCAGGATGAGACAGATTCACTGCCAAACTCTACCAGAGGAGCAAACAGGAGCTGGTACCATTCCTTCTGAAACTATTCCAAACAATAAAAAAAGAGAGATTCCTCCCTAACTCATTTTGGGAGGCCAGTATCATCCTGGTAACAAAACCTGGCAGAGACACAACATAAAAAGAAAAATTCAGGCCAATCTCCTTGATGAACATCGATGTGAATATCCTCAATAAAATACTGGCAAACCAAATCCAGCAGCACATCAAAAAGCTTATTCACCAAGATCAAGTCAGCTTCATCCCTGGGATGTAATGCTGGTTCAACACATGCAAATCAATAAACATAAGCCATCACATAAACAGAACCAATGACAAAAACCACATGATTATCTCAATAGATGCAAAAAAGGCCTTCAATAAAATTGAACACCCATTCATGCTGAAAACTCTCAATAAACTAGGTATCGATGGAACATATCTCAAAATAATAAGAGCTATGTATGACAAACCCACAGCCAAGATCATACTGAATGGGCAAAAACTGGAAGCATTCCCTTTGAAAACCAACACAAGACAAGGATGACCTCTCTCACCACTCCTATTCAAGATAATATTGGGAGTTCTGGCCCCGGCAATAAGGCAAGTGAAAGAAATAAAGGGTATTCAAATAGGAATAGAGTAAGTCAAATTGTCTGTTTGCAGATTACATGATTGTGTATTTAGAAAACCCCATCATCTCAGCCCCAAATCTCCTTAAAATGATAAGGAACTTTAGCACAGTCTCAGGGTACAAAATCAATGCGCAAAAATCACAAACATTCATAAACACCAATAATAGACAAACAGAGATCTAAATCATGAGTGAACTCTCATTCACAATTGCTATAAAGAGAATAAAATACCTAAGAATACAACTTACAAGAAATGTGAAGGACCTCTTCAAGGAGAACTACAAACCACTGCTCAAGGAAATAAGAGAGGACACAAACAAATGGAAGAACATTCCAGGCTCATGGATAGGAAGAATCAATATTGTCAAAATGGCGATCATTAAAAAGCCAGGAAACAATAGATGCTGGAGAAGATGTGGAGAAATAGGAACACTTTTACACTGTTGGTGGGAGTTTAAATTAGTTCAACCATTGTGGAAGACAGTGTGGTGATTCCTCAAGGATCTAGAACCAGAAATATCATTTTACCCAAGAATCCCATTAATGGGTATATACCCAAAGGATTATAAATCATTCTACTATAAAGACACATGCACACATGTTTATTGCAGCACTGCTCACAATAGCAAAAACTTGGAACCTACCCAAATGCCCACTAATAATAGACTGGGTAAAGAAAATGTTGCACATATACACCATGGAATACTATGCAGCCATACAAAAGGATGAGTTCATGTCCTTTGCAGTGAAACAGATGAAGCTGGAAACCATCATTCTTGGCAAACTAACACAGGAACGGAAAAACCAAACCCCACATGTTCTCACTCGTAAGTGGGAG
Source organism: Macaca mulatta (assembly GCF_049350105.2). NCBI lineage: Eukaryota > Metazoa > Chordata > Mammalia > Primates > Cercopithecidae > Macaca > Macaca mulatta. The sequence goes on along the minus strand of NC_133406.1, from coordinate 167,591,730 downwards.
TTGAATATCATGAGAACACATGGACACAGGGAGTGGAACATCACACACCAGGGCCTGTTGGGGGGTGGGGGGCTAGGTGAAGGGTAGCATTAGGAGAAATACCTAATGTAGATGACAGGTTGATGGGTGCAGCAAACCACCATGGCACGTGTATACCTATGTAACAAACCTTCACATTCTACACATGTATCCCAGAACTTAAAGTATAATAAAATAAATAAATAAATTGAAAACATGGTGTGTGTGTTTTTTTAGTTTATTTATTTATTTACTTTTTAGAAACGAAGTCTCACTATGTTGTTCAAGCTGGTCTTGAACTCCTGGCCTCAAATCATCCTCCTACCTCTGCCTCTTGAGTATATGGGATTATAGGAACAAGCTGTGGTTACTGGCTCTAGAAGTGTGGTGCTTTAAAACAAAAATTTCCAGGAGATTTATAAACCTTCCAAAACTATAAAACGTAATTATTCATTCATCTATACAACTCTTAATGGATATATAATACATGGCTTATATTTTTCTAGATCACAGAGACAGTCATGAACAAAACAGACAAAAACTCCATTCGTGTGTTGATTGCATTCCAGGGCATGTGGGGGTTGGAGGGAGAACAAAAAAAGGCAAAGCAAAGCAAAACCAAAGCCATGTATAAAACAGTAAGGTGGTAAGTCACACAGTGAAAAATAGATTTGAGAGGAACAATATATAACAATTAGGTAGAGAAGCAATACATCTATAAATAGGTCACTGATGAAAATCTCAAGCATAACATTTGACCAAAGACTTGAAAAAGGCAAAAAGTGAGGAAATGAGATATCAAAATTTATGACTACATAGATCAGAAGGCCAAATTGACCCTGTGGCATTCTTTTGTGTAGCCTGGGAGCTAATGTTTTTGTTGCTGTTTTTATTTTTTTTCTAAGGGTTGTAAAACATAAACACAGAATAATTTATGGTAGAGAACCATAGTGGAATACCAAAAATATTTATTATCTGGTTCTTAAAAAGTATTTGCTGACCCTTGACCAGAGAAAAAATATTTTGATAGAAGAAAGAACAAATGAAGAAATATTACTTACAAATGGTACCAGGAAAAGTAGTCATCTCATGAGAAAATAATGAAATTGGGTTTGTATCTCACACTATGCAGAGAAATCAATTTCTAGTGGGTTAAAAAAAAATGTAAAGGTAACACGTTAAGCCTTTTAGAACAGAATGTAGGAAAATACATTTATTATTTCAGGGTAGAAAGGGGCTCTTTAATCCAAAGCAAAATGTGCTGACCATGAGAAAAAATATTAATAGAACTAACTATATTAAAATTAAGAACTGAGTTTATCAAACTGCAGCAAAAAGAAAATTTGGATAAATAAAAAAGGTAGAAGACATTGGTAACATATTTAAAGCCATCAGAATTTAATCTATTAAACATATTAAGAATGTATAACTGTACCTAAGAATAAGACAAGCAGCCTAGCATAAACTAGGCAAAAGTCATGAACAAGCATTTGTTCTGATGAGAAAACAAGATTAGCATTTAAAGACATGGAAAGATTTTTGCCCTAATCAATAATACAATAAGGCAAATTAAATCCATAATGAAACACTATTTTTCACAAACTATGTTGACAGAAATTAAGAAATTTTGGTGGAGGATATGAATCAATGGAAACAGTATGAACTGATATTGAGAGTGTAAAATTACTACAAATATTTTCAGAAACTCTTTCGCTCTCACTTGTAAAATTGAATATCTGTGAAATCTGCAACACTGACTTGGACTCCTGGATCTTTCTTACTTTAATTTCCTCTAGATGCAAACTCTGAATCAGGAATAAAAGTGGTAGTAACTTATTTGAGAATTGATTTCAGGAAACACCAGAAACGCAGTGAGAAACTGAGACAAAGAAGAAAAGTAAGCCAGTAAAGGGTGGATTATAAAGCAAGTTACCACTGTAGGCAATTAAAGCATTATCACACTTTGGCACGCTCTGAAAGGCAGTACACAGTTTAGGGTTATCCCACCTGAGGTGGGGTGAGTGTGCAGCAAGAGGCATTATTTATATACCAAGTTTCATCGGTCATTGAGTTCTGATCATTAATTGCCAGAACGTCTGACTTGCTGAGAGGCAGAACATGCTTCAAAAGACAGAGAAATTCTCTGGCAAAAGGATACAGTAGCTTGTGTGTGATAGCTGGATCCCCATGGATAGAAAAGGTAAAGGCTGAAGTATATAGAGGTAGCATTAACAGTGCGTATACCAGAGACTATCTCATGCATGTGTGAGAATGCAGCAGAATGTTCATAGAAACATTGCTTATGGCAGTTAGCACTCACAAAGAATTCAGATTCTCAAATCACCTAAAAGAATTAGGAATCTTACCCAATATCCAGTTCTACTAGTAATTCATAGATACAGTAAATCAAGAAACTATGATGAAGCAGGTTGAGGTCCAGGGCATTGATAGTGGCTCTCCAGATCCTCTATTGATTTTTGAAATAATCGAGTCATATAACATCCGCAGAGGACTTAAAGCAGTATCTACTGCATAAAAGGCACACATCATTTTTGTTTTTAACTAATGACAAAAAGAGCAAACATAAAAATATTAAGTCTCTGATTCTCATGAATCTAGACAAAATAATAAAATAATTTTTGTAAAAACAATTGAAGTTGTAGTAAAATATATATTTGTTTTAACTTTTAAAAGATAAATTAAAACCAATGCAAAATATATATATTCAGTTTTTATTTTTCAGTTTACTCCAAAAATTAAATATCACAATTTGCATGATTGTTATTGCAAGTGTTCAAAGTAGCTCATAATTATATAACACTAGTAAGTTTTTCCCGTATAAAAATGAAAAATTCATATTCTCTGTTAATCCCTTTTCTCACCAGTAACTACTTATTTTCTTTATTTAGACTATAGATTGATTGAAGTAGCCTAATTTCAAAGTCACAGAGACTATAGTCATGAGTTTGGTCAACATTCTAAGGATATGTGATCTGAACTCATTTCAGTATGAGCTGATGAGAAATAATTGACTTCACTATCTTTTAAATACAGCAAAATATTACACAAATAAATTTCACTGAACAAAGTAGCATATGATTAAAACTACAAAGACTCAAAAAGTGAACTCTAAGCTTCTTTCCATTTATCTTTGCAGTTCCAAACACAGGAGACAGCAGCTCTGTTTCTCCCTACTTTATTGTACTTTATGTTTTAGTGCCTGTTGTTTTCATCGTACCTCTTTCAGTTTCTTTCATGACTTTTTGACATAGAACATGAGAGTAATCTATACTGATGAAGATCCTTCAGAGGAAAGCCATTTCTGTTGAATGAACCACCACATAAAGAAAAGCTATTCCAAAGCTGAACTTAAAGTCCAAAGCCAGGGTGGAGGGATGGATTGGGGGGATCAAGTCAACAACTCTATTAAATAAGTCTCCACCTCAGCAAGCATGAAAATCACTTTCAGGCAGACTTTCCTGGAGATTGTTTATTTGTTCCTTAGGTGTCTTACCTGAATGTTGATGTCTTTTTTTGCCCATTTTCCTTGCTCTCAAAACTTGATAGTTTTCTTTGTTTCAGATTATTCTGTTAGCCGAGGAGGTTTAAGGCCATTCATTCTGATTTTTGCATATCCATGACAAATGTCTACTTTTTGCTTTGGAAAGGATATTTTGATCTACTCAGTCATAATGAGACACTAAAAAACACTTTTTGTAAATTTAGAAGACTTTCCAGTGCAGCAGATTTCTTTTGGAAGTAGAAGTGAAGCATAATCATTTTCTGGTTTTTGTGAATATGTTTAGTTATGGAAACTTTATACTTACAGCCTCTTAAAAGAGGTATTCTCACCCCTAATCTACTTCTGATCTGTGATTTTCTAAACAGCTGAAGCCTTATGTTTATTTCTATTTTTGTTTTAATTGCTATACATTCTATAGGTTACTGGAATACTAAAGTTATAAATTGTTTGGATTTTCTCATGTCTAGACATACCAAAATGTTCTTCAATCTAGTACAATCAGAAAACCAAATAACCCATGGTCTCAGAGATCCTTTATATCTTAAGAATGTAAAAATAGTAGAAAATGTTATTCCTCAGCACATCATATATTTTAAGATAGTGGCCCCCAACCTTTTTGGCACCAGGGACCAGTTCCATGGAAGACAATTTTTTTTTCCACTGCGGGTGGAATGGTTTGGACGAAACCAATGGTTTCAGATCATCAGGCATTAGACTCTCATAAGGAGAAGGCAACCTAGATCCCCTCACATGTGTGGTTCACAATAAGGTTTGCACTCCTATGAACATCTAATGCCACCACTAATCTGACAGGAGGCGGAGGTCAGGGGGTAATGTACACTTGCTGGCTGCTCACCTCCTGCTGTGCTGCTGGGCTCCTAACAGGCCATAGACAGGTACTGGTCTGCAGCCTGGGGGTTGGGGACCATGCAAGTTTAAGGTATAATAATGGTTCTTGAATGAGCATAATATTACAATATGCTCTTTAATTTGCTCTGGCATAGTTGAATTCCTTCACAAGCTGCATATTCAATACTTAGCAACACATGATATAGAGTAACCTGCTTCCTTCAACATGATTTCCAATTATAACTCAGAATATTCTTTGGAATCATTATATTCTATAATCCTGCCAATTTGCATTATTTACAGTTTTACTTCTCCTTTGGAAGACACAATTCTTTACAAATTCACACTTCATTTGTTGTTTGTAGAAAACAACCATACTGCCAGTAGTATTTTCTGAATTCCTTCTGTAAACTGCTACTTAAATACTGGCGTGGCCAAATGTGCATGGCTTTGGGCAAAGTCAAGATGCACAATATATAGCCTTGTACAAAGTTAAATTAAAATTGTTTATTTTTATATACATGTAAGATGCTAAAATGTTTTCTTGATAGAGAAAAGGAAACCCAATTCTTGTAATAGATGAACTCAAATTGTCTATATCTGTAATATTTTGATGTAAATAGAGATGATGAAAATATTGGATTTAATTTATCAAGAACAATCCAATATATAAAATTGTTTGAATTGTAATTATAATTTATATCCTAAAATATCATAACTGAATGATAATATACTTCTCAATAACATATATGTTAAAATGAATCTGTTTTCATTGAAAAATTGTTATAACCCAGTCATGTTGATTTAGTGAGTATTAAACAGCATTATTTATTTAGTACTGATTAAATTTAGAATATATATATATATCAGTACTAAATTATGTAGATGTATCAGTATGAAATAATAATATACCTAAATTATTACATTATATATTATATTAATATTATATATTACATTATATATAATTATACATATATATAAATTCCTCTAGTTTAAGTTAAAAATTAACATTGCAATAGACTGAAAAAATTTAAAAGCCATTGATAAGCAATACATTTTAATGTCACTCTCAAATTATAATCATAACCCTTTGTTTTAATTAATTCAATATCATGTCTCTAGAAATAACCAAATAGAGATAAAGACCTAATAAGTTCTTTTAGACAAAATTGTTTTAAAACCTGGAATGGAGAATATATAATAATATGAAAATTTGGGTAAGCAGTGTTTCCTTTTATATATTTAGAGCTAATGACATTGTTAGTATTTACAGATTTACTAATATGTATGTAATTGCCCTTCACGAAATTGTTTTAAAGAACAATTTGGAAATATTCATTTTAAAAGTCAAAGAATTCATCACAGCATATTGCCTTTGATGAAAAATACTGAAAATTCTACATGGTCTCTATCAGGTGGTACTTATCACCTAGCAAATATTTTAGTTTTTAATGTTCCGATAATATAAAACATTTTCTCTTGTTTTCCTTCTCTCCTCTTCCCCTTCTCCTCCCTCATGCTTTTTTTCTCTCTCTTATTTCACCCCTTGTAACAGTCTCTTTTTTTTCAACCTCTCTCTTTCAGTCTCCCTCCAGATTTGCATGTGTGAGCAGTAGCACACACACATACATACAGAGATAGAATAGTTAAAAGCACATTTTGAAGCAACAGTGCTTGCGTTTGAACACTAGCAATGGTTATTGCTAGATGTGTGACATTGGGATAATTACTTAATGACTATCAGTTTTCTCATCTAACACAGAGATAATGGAAAATCTATCTCACATAATTATAATACAATTTGAATGTTCTATGTAGAACATTTAAGTCAGTACCAGAGACACCGCAAAATTCATTTTTAAAAAGGTTTTTGTTTTTCCCGTAACCAACCACCGTATATTGACATATGAAGAAAATTAAAATTGGGTCTTATTGACATAAGTCATATCCTTGAAAATCAGGATATCTTCCTGGATAAGACATTTAAGTTTTAGGTGGGGTATATATGCGATAATGAGTAGCTGGGATGCTAGTGAGTAGCTGGGATCTTGAAATCCAAGTTAACATGATTTAGTCTAATGTACACTGAATTTGTAAATGTTGTGCATGTGTATATTTATATATGAACGTGTATAAATAGATTTTGAAGAATAGGAAGGTGCATAAATAGATGTTGTTGGTCTTAAATCTAGAAAATCAGAACTGAAATAATGATGGGTTTTAAACTTGGAGAACATACTTAAGAACATAGGAATAATTAAATTTAACATTATGTTATCTTAATATTTAAAGAGTACATCACTATGGTTTAAAAAAGTAAAAACAAACAAAAACCTTCTTTACCATTGTGCAGGTTTTATTGTCAAGGGTAAGTACTAGACACTGGATTCAATTGTTTTTACAGCTGTGATTTTTCTAAAACAGCATTGGTTCTCACAAGCAAGTTTTTTACTGAATTATTTTATGGTCCTGCAAACTAAAACACTATAGTATATCTTTTAAGATTGGGTAGGCAAGGTACTGATTATAGCAGACAGTATTTTGATTTCTTCCTAGGGTACAATGACTCCTATGATTTCTTCCTAGGCTACAACGTCTCCCAGAAGGTACCTTTGATTGTAATTTCTAATTCCAACCTTGCAGTAGTTGATTGCAGTAGATAACCTGACCCACATTTAGACTATTACATTCTCTCTTTTTTCTTTTTTGAGACAGAGCCTTGCTCTGTCTCTTAGACTGGAGTGCAGTGGCGCCATCTTGGCTCATTGCCACCTCCACCTCCGGGGTTCAAGCGATTCTCCTGCCTCAGTCTCCCAAGTAGCTGAGATTACAGGTGTGTGCCGCCATGCCCAGCTATTTTTCTGCATTTTTTGGTAGAGACAAGGTTTTACCATGTTGGTCAGGCTGGTCTTGAAATCCTGACTTCAAATCATCCGCCTGCCTCAGCCTCCGAAAGTGCTTGGATTAGAGACCTGAGCTACCGCGCCCGGCCGACTATTTCATTCTTTTCCGTAGTAATGTGCAATCTGAACTCAGTTGCTGTTAGTTTCCTTTAGTAGCTAGAACTAAACTGATGTAAATTTAAGAGTTAAGGGGCAAGCATGTGTATGGGGGAGAACCTGCAGATCCAGCCAGTAGAGAGAAAAGAATAATAAGGCAAAGAAGCACAGAGAGTAGAAAAGAAAAATGATGTTGCAGACTCAACAAAATGGTGATAAAATAATGCTTAGAATCGTGGCAGCTTTTAGTCCCTGATCTAAACATTCCTGACTTACAGTTACTGCAGTCTTGAGATACTGCAAGATACCAGTTGCCTTCTAGTATAATCAATGGTTTTGTATAAACTAGTAGATTTTTTTTTTTTTTTTTTTTTTGAGACGGAGTCTCGCTCTGTTGCCCAGGCTGGAGTGCAGTGGCCGGTTCTCAACTCAGTGCAAGCTCAGCCTCCCGGGTTTACGCTATTCTCCTGGCTCAGCCTCCCGAGTAACTGGGACTACAGGCGCCCGCCACCTCGCCCGGCTAGTTTTTTGTATTTTTTTTTAAGTAGAGACGGGGTTTCACGGTGTTAGCCAGGATGGTCTCGATCTCCTGACCTCGTGATACGCCCGTCTCGGCTTCCCAAAGTGCTGGGATTACAGGCTTGAGCCACCATGCCCGGCAGTGATGAATATTCTAGCAAGCTGAATTTATTGCAAGAATTTTTTTCAAATTTGTATAGTTTTTGTTACTTGAAATAATAAAAATTAAACTTCTATAAATATCATGTGATAATTATGGAAAATTATATATGCCATATGTAATATATTTGGGCAAAATTATAAATCTGTAAATAAAATAATTATTGAAGAGTTATGCATCAGACTCTGTTATTAAACACATTTGATTTTATTAACATATTTAATTCCTCAATAACCTTATGAGGTAAATAGTATTATCACTACTATTTTAAACATGAGGAAATTGTGGTGTCTTGTTCAAGGTCAATTATCTAGTTATAGGCAGAATTTGAGATTGCATCCCAAAAGTTACACCCCAGAGCCCATATTCTCAATCATTATTTGTTGGGCTCAGCTTCCTATATTTGTCCACTGAATTTAAGATTATAATATTTAAAAAATCTTATATATTCTTAAACTAACTTTGGACATTTGAGCTATTACCATCTAGGTGATTTTTATCATTTGCCAGGTATAGACTTGTCAATTTCTTTTTGTAATTCTGTCAATTTGTACATACATGAATGATATATAATCAGGTGTACATAGATTCAGTATTGTTATGACTTACTAGAAAATGGTAATTAAATCTATCAATATTTGATATCTTTTTTTTTTTTACTATTGCATCTTGTGTTGCACTATTTTCTTTTGAATTTCTTTTCCTTCTTACTAAAATACTTTAAATTATTCCTGTACTGAAGGTCTCTGAATTACAAAGTCACTCAGTGTTTGAGAATACAGTTATATGATTTGGTCAATGAGGGATTCCACATACAATGGAGGTTTCATAAGATTACAATGGAGAGAACAATTTTCTATCACCTAGCGACTTTGTCATAATTTCATCATGCAACACATTACCTTTCCTATGGTTAGATAACAAAAATCATTGTGTTACAATTGCCTGCACTGTTCAGTACAGAAACATGCTGCACAGGTTTGTAACTTAGAGGCAATAGGCTATACCATATAGCCTAGGTTTTTAGTAGGCTACACCATCTAGGTTTGGGTAGGTATATTGTATAATGTTCAAAAAATGACAAAATTGACTAATGACATGTTTCTCAGAATGTATCCCTATCTTTAAGCGAAGCATGACTGTATTAATTTTACTTTTGTTCTTCAGTGATAATTGAAATGAGTTTAGAAACCAAGATTGAGAGTCACTTTTCTTACTAATTTGGTGTTTTTGTTCATCTATTGTTGCTGATTGGAAGTATGCTGCTAATTTAACATTTATATGTCCTTCTAGAATATACATTTTCCCCATGTTATTTCCATGTGTTCATTTGTCTTTATCACACTTTTTATTTATTATTTATTTTTTTAAATTTTTTTTTTTTTTTGAGATGGAGTCTTGCTCTGTCGCCCAGGCTGGAGTGCAGTGGCCAGATCTCAGCTTATTGCAAGCTCTGCCTCCCGAGTTTACGTCATTCTCCTGCCTCAGCCTCCCTAGTAGCTGGGACTATAGGTGCCCGCCACCTTGCCTGGCTAGTTTTTTTTGTTTTGTTTTGTTTTGTTTGTATTTTTCAGTAGAAACGGGGTTTCACCAGGTTAGCCAGGATGGTCTCAATCTCCTGACCTCATGATCTGCCTGTCTCAGCCTCCCAAAGTGCTGGGAGTACATATCACACTTTTTAAATTTGTACTGCTTATTTCATTCTTTAAATATTTTATTTCAGCACGTCTCTTTTTTATCAGTGAGAAGTCCAACTTGGATCATTTTTAACTTTATTTTTTCTTAATACAAACTCTCCTCTTTAATTTTGTCCTTCTTTCACTTTAAGAATGTTTCATAATGTTTTATTGCTTTATGTTTTGAGATTGCTGAATATCCCATTTCTTCTCTTAAATGACTCTGTTCATGGTTATTTGGTCCATGCATGTTTTTATGTATTTATTTTTCTTTAATTGTGGGTGGAGTTGACATGTTCCAAGTGAGTCTTGTATGTCTAAAATTGTGAAAGTGTGTATATATTACTTCAAAAATCATCAGATACTTAATACCTCTAGGCTTTTTTTGTATAATTTTATAAGTTATGGATTTCATTTCAATCAGGTTGTTTAAACATTTTTTTCTGCAGTTTGTTTTCTTTGTGTAGACAAGGATTTGTTTTGATTTGTTTTGTTTTGTGATGTTTTTGTTTTGTTTTGGTTTGTTTGTCCTCTACTCAAAATCCACTATGAAGGTTAAGGTTCCTTGCTGCTCCTCAAGGCTTCTAGATAAAGTTTAGTTTATTCTCAGCTGTGGAAAAGGTAAAGAAGTCTAATGTCCCTGGCTTTGGTGCCACGCTTAATGCTTAAACATCTCTCAGCCCATAGCCCTCTGGGATAAGTATAGTCTGAATTTAGTTTGGTGTAGCAAAGCGTCAGATTTCCCTACCCATTCTTATTTCAATTTGTTTCTGAGTTTCAAGCATCTTGTAGGTCCTTTATTTTGTGAACAATTTTATTAGTTAATTATAAAATATATTCTATGTATTTAATAGGGAATTTCTAAAACTTGGAAAAAGCAAGCAGCCCATCCTTTTCAACTGAATCCATTGTCTACCAGAAACCTTTCATACATACTGTTCTTCAAAATTGTTACTGATTTTAATATACTTTAACCATTGAATTTTCTAATTAAGTCAGAAATGTTGTGAGTGTTTCTTTTGAATTTTCAAAAGTTTAAGAAAGTCTTCTAGTACTACTGATAATAATTTATTTCTGTTATAGATGTCCCATTTCTTGGATTATCATGTCGGCTCCAATTCAGAGGAATGTGAATTGAAAATAGTACTTACAGAAGATATCCTTGATTTTTCATTAACATTAAGGATAATTTTAGTAATCTCCCATTAAATATATGGTGGATCTTTATTGAGTCAAAAGATTTTTTTATTACATTGAAACATACCTTTTGTCATATATTTCTCTCAGGCCTTTCTCCTCACCTTATTATATATTCTTAAGTTTTAAAACTGTTTTCAGAAATATATTTATAATGCTATGGTTCCTTGCTGCTTTATATTTGTGAGCTATAAATCTATGAATTTGTTGACATAGATTAATATATTTTCTGTTATCAACCAGAGTGTTTGCAGAATAAAATCTACTTAGTCAAAGCATATTTATTTTGTAATAACTAGTAGGATCCATTTACAAGGATTTAAATTGACATTTATTATGTCATAAATTGACATATTTCATAACAATTATTGTTATCAGTTATACTTGTTTGTGTATATGTGCATAATATACATTTGTTTAGAATTTGTCAGTTTTAGTTTACATGTTTCATATTTTCAAATATTAATTTATGTATTTTATATATGCATGTATATATAAATATGTATTTAAACTATGTAAGAGTTGAATTAGTTTAGAGAAAATATTTGCAGTATCAGTGAAAGTATGTCATTGCAAGCAACATAAATTTGCTTTATAAGTTTTGAGATATGCTATCATAAAATCTACTTAAAGATCACTGTGCAGTTCGTGAATCTCTAGAAAGAGAACCAGGGTTTGGATTGAAATCCAATAACAATTTTTTAAAAACATGTAGCAGACTTGTTTCAGTTAAAAAATCTCCCTTACTACTTTAGAAACACTGGATGTGTTTACCTTTTACAACCATCTGTATTTCTGGCAATGTTTTCTTTAGCTTGGTGAAATTTGTTGTTTGTCTACCTCTAAGATGCATAAAGTACAGAAAGGGTTCAGTTACTAGGAAGCACAGAGGAAAGACAAATCTCTTGGTTATTTTAAATAAATTACTTGTAAAAATTATGTAAGCCACTGGAAAAATTACAGTGTGTGATTTAATCATTCTTCTGACGAAAGAATTCTCTTCTTCCTGAGCATAGAAATTAGCAAATTATATGGATTGGGAAGATCATAAGACCAGAAGCATACTTCTGGTTCCACGTTTTGGTTTCCATATGGGTGTGTTGCCCAATTTTGTTATATAAGACTCCGTCATTTTCTTAAAGGAATGCTCTGAAAGATGTTTATTCTTTGATGCTGATGCCATAAAGAAATAGATCTACAGGGAAGCCACACTTCCGAGACATTGGAAGCAAGCGGGATGCAATGCAGCTGAGATCCAGGCAGGAGTAGAGGCAAGAGGTGAAAGAAATGTCTTGGAGGCCCAAGTTCATGATTCTACTCTTGTCTCACACAGCAATACTGGTTCCAATTATGTGAGGCAAAAATCTGTGTTGCTGGAGTTTTTGTTTGTTTGGCACTGTGGGACTCATGACTAAATTCCTTTTTCTCTGCGTCTCCCTGCATTATTATTCAACAGTTTTTCAATGCCTTTTTGAATTAATTTGTTAAATACAAAGGATATTTTCCAGATTATTGAGACCTTCAAATGTATTGTCATAGAATTTTAAATAAATCTTACACTTTTAGATCAATTTTATTTTATTTTATTTTGGAATCCATGGACACAAGTGCATAGATCAATTTTATAATTAATTTTTCTAAGTGGTATATGGTAAAGTTGTTTTTCTTTGGTTCTTTTCTCTGAATATGTATATCCAATTATTCCAGCATCATTTGTTGTCAAATCTATCTTTTTCATCAACTATATTAGTTAAAATATATGCATATTAAAAGTTATAATTGGTCTACAGAAATATTAACTTCAACCCACCCCCAAATATCAGAATATGACATGTAATGGACAAAGGAAAACCAGGGTTTGCAGTTAAGGCAAATGACATTAGTACTGTATATAACAGCCCATAAAACAGAAAGGCAAGTGCTCTGGAATAGCTCATTGATTTTAAGTATTAAAGTACAACTGCAGAAATTAAAAACAATTGTCTTGTATGTCACATAGCTTATGTAGTTTTAAATGTGCCCAGAGACTCTAATATGCAATAATAAATCAATCAGAGAGAAGACATCTGAATTTTGATTTGTGCTACAGATTTATGACCTTTTTCTGCTTTGTAAGGAGAACATACTGTCATCTAAAAGTACATTTTTGCATATGACTGATGAATATCCATGCATGCCCACAGCAAGGAAAATTTAATTAAAAAAGATTCTAATTTTAATTGAAGAACAAAGTTGTTTGCTTTTGATTAGAACCTGCTTTCACAAATTCTTACATCTTCTCTCCTTTATTAAAGGCATTTAATTGTCTTGAATAAAATTCAGAGAAGTGCACCTTTAAGGACAGGTGATGGTACACCTGTGGAGACAAAGCATAGGCTATTAATGAGAATAAAAAGACAAAGAAGCAGTGTCTGTAAGATTTATTACAAAATTAACCTCATGCTCACTTCAATTTTTCTACTTTTACCACACTGCAAGTATTGGGCTTTTGCTTGAATTTAAAAATTCATCTTCAGATCAATAATTTATCTATCAACGAGCTGCTCTTATTTATTTTATCTCAAGTATCTAAATGTGGATATTCCTTCACAAATCCTGTCATATGCACTAGAATCTAATGATTTACCTAGGCATGCTTGGCTTTTTATCATCTAACTAATTCCTAATTCCATCTTTTAGTGTAAGAATTGTTACTGTTCTCAGATGCCTAATGTTTCACATCATTTTTGCTGGGGCAAGGAGATTGACGTCATTGGGACTTGAGAGAAACTTCTAGAGTAATGGAATTGTTATAGTTCTTGTTGCAGATGGTGTATGTGATTGTCAAAACTCATCAAATTCTATGCTTTAAAAAGGAACATTTTATTTTATATTAATTAGACCCTAATTTTAAAAAGTAACAGGAGTGAAATTGAAGTCAACAAATATAGACTACACTTTTGAGGAGTTCCATTTGATGAGAGTATATAACCAGCAATAGATGAGTTCTATGAAGTTATGAGATTTATTATTATTAACATTGAAGAAGTGACAGGAATTTTGTTTTCTGATAAAATGATTGTTCGAGAAATAAATAATGAATATGCAATAGAAGAGGCAGAGTGTAGTAACAGTGCTTCAGTGTAAGCAAGAGTAGAAGGGATTTAGTATACTTGGCATGGGTTGGCCTCAGATAGGGAAAGTGGCTGTGCATCTGTGATAATGAGAGAGAAAGCACAGTTGCAGACTGGTAAATTATTGTGGTGATAGGAATTTGCGAACTTTTTAAATTTTTCTTTATTTTATTATTCAGATAGGGAAGCATGTATTAGAATTTCGAGGAGATTGGCTACATTTAACACTAGGTGAAAGAAAATTCAATGATAATCCTGCCTTAGTATTTTTTATTTTTTCATTGAGTTTTATTTTAAGTTCTGGGGCTACCTGACTTCAAATATATTACAAGGCTGCAGTAACCAAAAAAGCATGGTACTGGTACCAAAACAGACACATAGACCAATGGAACAGAATAGAAAACTCAAAAATAAGAACAAACACCTACAACCATCTGATCCTCTACAAACCTGACAAAAACAAGCAATGCAAGCAATGGGTTGGGTTGAGGATTCCCTATTTAATAAATGGTGCTGGGAGAATGGGCTAGGACACCTTCTGTATACCTTATACAAAAATTAAGTGGCTTAGTATTTTTTTTCTTTCTTTTTTTTTTTTTTTTTTTTTTTTTTTTTTGAGATGGCATCTCACTCTGTTACCCAGACTGGAGGGCAATGGCCTGATGGCCTGATCTTAGCTAACCACAACCTCCACCTCCCAGGTTCAAGTGATTCTTCTGCCTCAGCCTCCCAAGTAGCTGTGATTTCAGAAGCCCACGCAGGGCTAATTTTTGTATTTTTAGTAGAAACAGGGTTTTACCATGTTGACCAGCTGATTTTGAACTCCTGACCTCAGGTGATCCACCTGCCTTGGCCTCTTAAAGTACTAGGATTGCAGGTATGACCCACCACACCTGGCTGGCTTAGTATTTTTAATGGATTCTGTGCTTTACATATTTGTTGTAGTTACTGTATAAGGTAGATCAAAAACTCCCGGAATAGTAGGCACTTTCTTAGAATGGTTTCTTGGTATATTTATTCTATGCAAAATACAAGTCATTGGTTGGCTATTTCTCACAGAAGTTTTTTTTCAACTCAATAGAAATTAAGAAAAATTCTATAGTAAGAACTTAAGTTGTAAGATATAAAAGTTATATGGCTCTGTGAAAGTTAGGGCAAAAGATTAAAATTTTTCTCATATAGAAATGATGCATTGTTTCTTCCTGGGAAACCTTTACTTGTTCTAAACTCAACAGAGATGTTGCTTTTCTTTGCAGGCCCCCTTTCTGTTTTTAATTTCCTACTCAGAATTATAATCCCCATCACTTGTGTTCCACTGCTACTTTAAGCATATCTCCATCATAACACTCATCATAATATATTGTAGTTCTTTGTTTATATTACTGTATCCTTAATCAGTTTATGAAGAAATAACAATCTCTAGTTCATTTCCATATTCACAATGTCTAGAATGAGGGCATGGAACCAAATTAAGCAATAAAAGTTTATTGCAATGAGTGGAATCCTCTATTCTCTGCTACAAATGAACTCTATTTTAGCATGACTAATGGACGTAGATTTATCTTCTTTCAAACATATATTCTTTCACAAATAAAATAGTAATTCAGCAGCAGAACTGGCAAAACAATAGCAAAAATATTATAATATTTAAAATACCAGTAGACGTCGGCTGTGCCCAAACCTAGGGAAATATTAACTATATAATAATTTTACTATTACATATAATCACATAGTCTAGTGAAAGATATTCAAAACTAGATGTTAATAATATATTTTAATGCTAAAATATATTCAATATTATAACATTGCATATGAATTTAGAATGCCATAAGACATTGGGGATCAAAACCTTTCTCATACTTTCAAATATATTTTCATGACACGAAGTGGAAAAACATGTTCTATTCCAGGTGGCATTATCCAAATTATGATATTTCTCATTCAAAACACTGTGTTTTTGGCAAAAATAATCATAAATCTAGGGTTTTCTTACTTAGAACCCTTTTTCTTTCTAATCTCTTTACAATTCTTAAAAATGAACTTCAGCTAGGTGAGCTGGGTAAGAATTTGGAAGAAAGTCACCAAAATTGTAATGGTGGTTAAGGCTACACTATGTCTTAGAGAAAGGAAATAAAAGTGTACATGACTATGCTGTGCACAGAAGAAGGTTGATATTATTTTTACAGGTGCCTGTACATGTAGATTCTAAGTGGGGATAATTTATAACCACATCAAAACTTGTAAAATTTAGAAAATGTATTGTAATGAGATATTGTCATGGAAAGCCTAATATTCAGGTATTTGAACATTACAGAACAGGACATTTCTATGTACTAATAATTTTAAATACCTTGACACCTGTTTTATGGTGTTCTGCTCCCTCAAAATTATCCTCTCATTTTACTCCACGAATCATGCAAATCACTAGTTAAACAATTTCACTGAGTGGATAACTGATGGTCTGCTGTCCTAGGTTTAAATAAAGAATGCTCTTTTAAAGGTAAAGTTGAATTATGGTGGTAATCTTCTTTTTGGGGTAAAATTTGTTTCTAAAGTGGATCCTTAACATAACTGATTCCTAAATAATTTTATACTTGTAATCTATTTAAACAGGACTCTTGTGTTTGTTTGTGTGTGAAGGTCCAGTTAAAAAAACAAAACCAAAAACACTCTGAATATCAAGCTTTGCTTTACCTACCACAGAAAACAGTGGTATTCTTTGTGAAATAAGCTGCTATTGCCATGGAGAGAATTTGACTGAGATATAAGTTGTTCTTATGCATAGTATAATGGCAGCTGAACATTCTCAAAGAATTTAGTAGCAACATAAATGCATTCTTTGCTTGGAGTAACCATATAGTATTTAACAGATGATTAAGTATTCAAAGATATCTATTAAAGTTTTATCTTAAGTATGATGTCATTACCAGCTTTTTTGTATGGATACAAAATAATAAAACTCCACAAGGAACACACACATTCAAGTTGGATAGATAACATGTAACATACCAACACTTAAATGGAGAATTAAATTAAAACACGATACATACTTCAAGAGAGGTCACCCAACCATGCGTTATTCAAGAAGTGATATAGTTAGGGATGAGCGCTAAAAAAAATTCTTCAATGAGATCAGAAAAGGTTTTCGGGAAGTAGAGATTGAACTAGATCTTAAAGAGGATTTGGTGGTGCTAAATGGAGTAGAGCATATATAATCTTTTGGGAATGAATGCAGGGCATCCTAGGAATCCTGGGGCCTGTAGATTGCAAAGATTAGAATGCAAGTGTGGACCTACAAGATATTGACATGAAGAATGGAACTTTGGAACAAAGTTGAGTCTCACTTTCAAGGCCAAGCAGAAGTCCCATTGTTAGAAATTAAGTACAAGCTGTGAGCAAAAATAAGAAACATTAAAGTCATGCGACCAGTGTGTCTGTCTTTGACATTCTCATTTAGAGGTCCCATTTAACTCGCAAACATTGATCCTTTTGTGATTCAAGTTTGCTAACTGTGCTGCCAAAGATGGTAAAGAAACTTACATAAGCAATCTTTTCTCAGCACTATTCTAAGTACTTTAATACATATTTTTTTTCAGGTGTCAAAAAACAGCCTCATATTTATTACAGAGAGCCAATTGAGGCTCAAAACCTCTCAGGTATGGTACAGATCTCTCTTACTCTGCTGTCTATGTTCTTTGTTAAAATGCATTCTGTAATCCCACTTCACAGAAGGCTGGCAAGTTGATTACCATGGCAATTACCATGGCAATTACCACTCTTATCTACATTTCCCTGGATGTGTCATGTTCATTATTAGACTCAATCTCAATTTTGTTCAACTCCTCCCTGTTATATCTATCTGGAATAACTCAAACCTTTGATCACTGTTACTATGTTCACTCCCTTACCACCAATTCATTCCTGCAAAATCTGAAATTTCACTTATTCAGGTCCTCAATGACACCATACTTATCCAACTCAGTGCATATTTTTCAGCTTAGGATCCTAGTGGGCACCTCTGCAGTATTTAATATTGTTGATCATGCTCTCTACTTGGAAAAACTATTTTTTGCTTTTCATAGCACACTTAGCTACCTCTCACACCAGTAAGACCATTCATCTTTACTTCAGTATGGGTTCTACTTCATCTCACTTATTAACATGTGGAATTTTCTCCTCAAATTCTGACATGCACACAGTCTGAGGATAATCTCCTCTAGTGAAATTATTTTAACTACTAACATACATTCTGAAGACTTGAAACTTCATATATTGTAATACCTCAGTTTGCCTGTCACTTATCTGTCTAAATCACATTAATAGCTTTCCAACAACATATTCACATACTCCAGAAAATGGGAAATGACTACAAGATTCTTCATCTTTGGTCTGTGCTCCATATTATTACTACCTTTACTTTGCATTTCCCTAAGTCAGCTGAAGAATGCTGAGGTTCATACATTTGGAAAGGAGAGCCTTTTTTCTCATAAAGTTCTGCAGCCTTCAGAGTGTCCATTCAGACAGGCTGGGAAGCACAGCCTCCAGCCAGAAACTGGAAACATGTTCTTTCAGGGAGGGAAACATGTTCTTTCAGGGAGGGAAACAGAGAAAAGGAATGTATGCTGAGTGTGGTGACGGAATATTTAATAAGCTTATCGGAGGAGTCCTGGATATTTATGAAAGGAGAAATATATCCCTGGGCAACTGAGATTCATGCTCCTTTATGGAATTCATGTACAAAAAGATGACCATGTTAGCATGATCTGAGTATATAGTTTTTGGCCCTCTGACATCAAAAGACAAAGCAGTGGAGACAAAAACTCTTACTGCATGTTCTCCATAGTTCTCCATAGACAAGCCAGAACCACTCCATGGTTGGTGGTTTCTTACCGTGCAAAAAAGGAGGGACAGTGTCGATGGTTTGTTGATATCAGTGGTGGAGTCTTTTGAAACGGCTTGTTTCTGTTAAGCCCATAGGGAAGAAAGCCTAATTGTGGTTGGCAAGGGAGGATGTATATCAAGGTGTATCTGATCTCCTCATGTCATGGCTGAGAACTCAGTTTTCAAGGTTACTCTGGGTGTCCTTTGGCCAAGAGAAGGTCCATTCAGTTCATTGAGGGGCTTAGAATTTTAATTTTTAGTTTATACCCATATTCACTATATAATAGTTTCCCTTTATTCAAGTTCTTCTTCTGTTTCTAATTAACCTCCCATTCTTCTCATCCTCATACACTCAATTTGCTTGGCTAACCCATAAATAAATGTCTAAGATATATTGAAATTCCTTTAATCTTAAGAAAGTTTCCATTGATTTTTGCACACTTCCTCTGTGCATAGAGCTTCCCAGTAGACTAAACTCTCCACTGTCCTGCTTGGCTAATAACTATTTGTATTGTTTTATTATTGCTCTGGCATAATGTTTGTTAAATAACTAGCTAAATGCTTACCTTGCTGCACAATGCTTTGTGTTAGAGTATGCAAAGTGTGGGACCATGTTTTCATTTCTAGGATAACCACTAAAAATTATTTAAAAGTGAATAAATTCAAGACAAAAGGAAGAAATGGAATAATAAAATATATCTGAGTGTCCTGAAAGAAGAAAAGGAAGTAGAGAAAGGGTACATAAAACAGGAATAATAGACTACAAAAAAATAGTTCTGTATGTAATTATTTACATAAAGTGTATTTGAATTCTAGATAAAAAAGAAAGATTGTCACACATGGTGAATAAAACAATATCCTACTTGTAAGAAACATATTACAAGTAAGTGCATAGAAAAGTGCATAGGAATTTTCCAACTAAATGTGTGGAAGAGATACATGCTGCAAACAGTATCCCTACTCCTCCTTGTCTCTCTGCAAATACACAAAATCTGGTACATTTATGCTGATAACAGAAAAAAATAAGGAAGAAATGGTTCAAGAGATATAGAAGGCCTTGTATTATGATGGAAATAGAATATCTAACAATAAAGAATCTCTTTGCATGCAATAACATAACTTTAGAATATATAATGAAAACACTGACAGAATTAAAAGGAGAGACATATGCTTACTCCTAGAAGAAACTTTAACACACCTCTCTCAATAGCTGATCAAAAAAGCAGACAATAACTCACTAAGCAAATACAATATCTGAGGAACAAAAATGATAACATTGACCTAATCAACATCTGTAGAATAAAACAACCAATAATGATAGAATATCCAGTTTTTCAAGCATCCATGAAACACAGAAACTGATCATCTGCCAGGCCATAGAGAGGTTAGACTAACCTTGCTTGCAAATGAAGGCCTTAGACAAAATCTAACCATAGTCAACAATGACTGAGCAAAATCTATAAAGATTAACAATTCTTCTGCTGAAATCATATCCTTCAGTGTAAAAGACAGGTTATATACACTTCTCAAAGGAGTGGTAGAAATTCCCTTCCTAGACTATGATCACCGGATTCTAGAAAAATGCAGAAGAAAAAAAGTGAGAAATTCTTTAGTAGTTGACAATAATGTAGGAGATAGGGCAGGACTTAATGTGTCTCAATTTCTACTGGGTCATATCTCATCTCCTTTGTATTTCTATCCTGTGAGTTTGGCTTGGGTGAAGCCCTCAGAACTAAGGGATTCTGGTTGAGGCATTTTTTTTAACCTCCTCAAATGCATTACTATTGAGAGAGGAGACAGAATTCAACACCAGAGATATGTTTGGTGTTTATATTGTATTAGGGCAGAGAGAAGAGATTCTGATGTATTAATTAAAGAAAGAAAATTAAAAGTTTTCATTAAAATGTCTGGTCACAAGATCTTGATAATGAGTTGAATCAATTATAAATATTTTAATTTATGATATTCTAATTAGGCTTTATTATAATTGAAAGAAAATATTTGGTTTATTAGTTAGTTATATTCACAAGACAATCTGTATTTTTCAATATTAGAATGCTGTTGGGAAAAGTTTAGAGGAGACAGATATGCACAACATAAACATTACTCATTATGATAAGTGAAATAATGGAAATGTAATTACTTTAATTACAATTGCTGTCTTATTTTTGCTCTTATTTTAATACTAGTATGTTTTTCTAATATATAGTAAATCTAAAAAAAATTAATTTATGAACTCAACAAAATGCATAAAAACAGAATAGTGAGTTACTACATAGCATGGAGAAATATTGTTCTTTTTTTGTATTAGAGATTTTTCACCTATAAATATGGATTTGATATTAAATATAGGCATAGCATAATGAAGTTCTTAGCCAACATTTGGTCACATTAATTCTCCATAATAGTAAGTAGCTTTAAAAAAGGTTATGGGGTGTCCTAGAGAGTGTAAAGTTTGGGGACAGGAAAACAAACACTAATTGGCACTATAACTATAAATATGCCTTTCCATTTTCTGGTCCCCAAATCCTCCCAGGATATAGTGAGGTCATTTGTTTTAAAGGTTTTTTAAAGCCGTTTTGATAGTAAATGGCAATAAGATAAAGACAAATCATTATTAGAAAATATATTTGTATGTACATTTATAATGTGTTATATGTTGATAGCAGAAATAGAGTAGATGCTTAGTGTCTTCTTAATTAAAACTATGGGTTATAATGCACACACACACACACATACACGCGCGCGCACACACACACACACGCGCGCAGCCTACTATAGTATGCAATCTGTTTGATTAGCTAAATTCAACCAAGAGAAATCAATTGTAAGCTTTCTGTTTTTTACTCTTAAGAAAACTAACACTAGGTTTTCTGTTACTGAGTATAAAATAAAATTACCATTGTAGTAAGCCAATCTTTCATAGATTTTAAAGGATTTAATACATATATTTGTGACTATAATGTATTTAAAATTTTTAAAGATTCCTAGGGCATAAAAACTAAATGATCTCATTCTCTCACAAATTAAGACCAACCATACAGATTTTTTCTTATTATTCTTGTGTATGAAGTTAATCCTCACTGAGCTCTCATAAAGACTTCTTTAAACTATCCAGGTGAGGGAGAAGCCGCCATAATGAGCATGAATCAGTGGCATTTGATCTCCACCATAGTAAAATTCTGACACAGATATAATCTTTTGCTCTTCCAAAGGCTTTTAACATGAGGAATAAAGAAGCCAAAATCTCCAACATCAGCAAGCCTTTAAACTAGTTCTTTCTTCTATCCAACAGCTTACCCTCCATTATTTTGCAAAAATAAAACTACAAGTGTTTTATGGGTTTCATTTGGAGAGAATGTAGGAATTGTAGTAGAAAAGGGACCTATATTCCTTCTATTAGGGTTCCTGTTTCTTCCATTTGATCAGGGAAGCTTTCCATTCCAGAGCTTATTGAGTCAAAGTGGCAAATAGAAAGAAATGAGTTTATACCATGTGTCAGTGAAGTTACCACATAAGTGTGGATTTATATGTGAAATATTTTAGATGAATTAAGTGTTCCTTTGGGAAATATCTGGAAAGTACACACACACACAGATGAGCCAAATGGAAACAGCGATCATAAATTAAGTACATTCTCATTACCTTTTCACACCCCCGACTAGAAACAATAACCTCTCCTCCAATAAGCACACAGTTTCAGAAAAAAAGATTAGTGTACCCAAAGGGCAAAGCAAACACATATATCTTCTGGCATGTTCGAACAATCGTAAAGCTGTACCTCTGGCAAATGATGGGTGGGGGTGAATTAGAGAGGTCTAGGTGAATTATAGAGGTGGGAATCTTCCATCAAGGAGGCCCAGCTGTCTGCCTCAAGGTGCTTGACCCTGGCAACAGAAAACAGGAGCAGTAAAGCCAGAGATGTTTGTTGCAGAGGAAATACAAGAAAAAAGTGAGAGTCTTGTAATTGGGGCCTGGCCAGGATAGGAAATATATTCTACCAGGAGGTCTCTTAAAGTTAAATTTAAATCTAAGTCATATGATTAGACTGAATCTGTAATTGTATACATAATGTATTACACACATACACACACACACACACAAGCACACTGGTGACCATAATATTGGATCTCCAGGAGAAAGAATTTTTTCATCTTTTTTTTTTTAAGGGCTGATATTTAATAGAAAGCACAGGTAATTATATGAGAGTATCTCAGCAAACTTGAGGATTTCTCTCTGACACATACTTAGTTCTTGATGTTTTTTGGTGGCTGTTCTCATTAAATTTTATATAACAGGAAATCTGAACAAAAGTCAGTACGATGTTAGGGAACAATGATTCACTTTTGAATGGAAAAGGAGATTTATGGAGAAAATCACTTGTATCTGACAGTCAGTCCTTAGTTCATGAAAAGTGACTGGGGCCTGATAGATCCTTCTCTGTTCATCATAAAGCTAGTGTTTTTCTTGTCTCAGCAATGAGTGGAAAAATGAATAACGATTATATTGATGTGATAGACAAAAAAAAAAAAAAACTCTTTTTGTAACTGAGGAAAAACTTTTACAAATTCAACATTGAATCATTAAAAATGCAGGTTAGACAACTGAAGGTATTTCACAGAATAACATCCCTCTTTTGTTTTTTTCCTACATAAAATGTTTATTTAAAAACAGATATTAAAAACATAAAACCTTTATAAAACAAAATTAGTCAGCACAATATTCCCAACTAGAATGAAAAGATGTGACTTCTTGGAAAAAATAGGCCAGTGATATTTTAGTACTTAAAGCAAATGTACAACACTTAATGGCTCACTTAATTTCTCATTGCTAGCAGTTTTCCTTGTTAAGTAGAAGCAGAAGCTGGCCTTCTGCTTGAACTACATTATTAGTATTAAAATTTGTCAGGCAGTGAATAATGCTTCTAGTATGAACATTTAGCTTGACCAGATTAAATAAAGCTCCAAACAGTCTCAGTGACTTAATCTGCTCTTCAACAGAAATTACTTTTCCAGAAGGCCTGTATTTTTGCCTAGAATTATATCAGACATAGTTTTACTTTGGTTGTGTTAGTGATAAGCCTACCTCATACCAAATAAGTAAATGTAGTTTATTATAAAGAATGATTTTAAGTGGTATGAAAATTCCACGAAATTTAAAGAACAGAAGCAACAGCTATAGTAGGGTCCTTATCATCTAGATTTTCTAAAGGTGGAAACACTACTTGATTTAATATAAGACAAGGACTTAGCAGCAGTACCTGGCTAGAAAAGTGCATTGTTGAGTGAAAAGAAATGGAAATCATCCATATGGCTCTATGTGGTCTATAGCTCTCAAAACTGGGGCTTGTTCCAAAGACTAAAGCAGACTAGATCCTGGCCTTGACCATTCCCTAATACTCAGTTCCAGAGAGGGGTTTAAAAGCCTAGGGGAACATAATAACAAGTGGGAAGATTCCAATTCAAAATAAAAGAACACCTGAACTACCTATTAAATCTACAGCAAAAGTATTGGAACAGATAAACCAAGAACTTAAAACAAACATGATGAATGCATTTGGAAAGATAAAGGATATTAGCTATTTGAAAAAATAAGATAACATTAAGTGGCTATGTTAAATATCAAAAATATAGTTTATAAAAGGTAACCCAATAGATAAAGATAAAATAGTAGAATGGAAAAAGACAAATAAAACAATGATTTGGACGATCAGAGTGAGTTTCTCCTGCAGAGAGCAACAGGACATAAATAAGACAGAAAAAAACTTTATATATAAATGTACATAAACATACACACACAAGAAAATAAGGGGCCATTGAATAACATTTGAGTGTTTTATTTAATAGATGCTGACCTTATCATTTATATACAGAAAATTGTTCAAGTTAATGTAATATTATAATATAATATCAGAAATGACCATTCAGTGGATTTGTCACCAAGACTCATAACGTATGTGTGAGGATGACTTTTAGATAGCATAGTACCAACACAGAAAAAGAAATAGAACTTTTAGACAAGCAGAATTAATCTCAGTCAATTTAAGAAAAATCAAGAAAGGAAGCAAAAAGAGGCAACAATAAAAGGAAAAATAGTATCAGGATTAAGTCCTGATGCAATAGCGACTACAGAAATGTGTGATTTAAAGGCATTAATTGAGACCTACATAAACATTTGTAATCAAATTAATACATAGTAAATTAAATAAATTTAACCTACGCCTATTAGGAAAAAGTATAAAGTGACATAAAGTGACACATCAGCAGAAAAGTAGGAATTTAAAAATCCTCGAAGTAGCGGCAAGATGGCCGAATAGGAACAGCTCCAGTCTCCAACTCCCAGCGCGAGCGAAACAGAAGACCGGTGATTTCTGCATTTTCAACTGAGGTACTGGGTTCATCTCACTGGGGAGTGCCGGACGATCAGTGCTGGTCAGCTGCTGCAGCTCGACCAGCGAGAGCTGAAGCAGGGCGAGGCATTGCCTCACCTGGGAAGCGCAAGGGGGAAGGGAATCCCTTTTCCTAGCCAGGGGAACTGAGACACACAACACCTGGAAAATCGGGTAACTCCCACCCCAATACTGCACTTTAAGCAAACAGGCACACCAGGAGATCATATCCCACACCTGGCCGGGAGGGTCCCACACCCACGGAGCCTCCCTCATTGCTAGCACAGCAGTCTGTGATCTACCTGCAAGGCAGCAGCGAGGCTGGGGGAGGGGCGCCCGCCATTGCTGAGGCTTAAGTAGGTAAACAAAGCTGCTGGGAAGCTCGAACTGGGTGGAGCTCACAGCAGCTCAAGGAAACCTGCCTGTCTCTGTAGACTCCACCTCTGGGGACAGGGCAATAACAAACGCAGCCGAAACCTCTGCAGATGCAAACGACTCTGTCTGACAGCTTTGAAGAGAGCAGTGGATCTCCCAACACGGAGTTGAGATCTGAGAAGGGACAGACTCCCTGCTCAAGTGGGTCCCTGACCCCTGAGTAGCCTAACTGGGAGACATCCCCCACTAGGGGCAGTCTGACACCCCACACCTCACAGGGTGGAGTACACCCCTGAGAGGAAGCTTCCAAAGCAAGAATCAGACAGGTACACTCGCTGTTCAGAAATATTCTATCTTCTGCAGCCTCTGCTGCTGATACCCAGGCAAACAGGGTCTGGAGTGGACTTCAAGCAATCTCCAACAGACCTACAGCTGAGGGTCCTGACTGTTAGAAGGAAAACTATCAAACAGGAAGGACACCTACACCAAAACCTCATCAGTACATCACCATCATCAAAGACCAGAGGCAGATAAAACCACAAAGATGGGGAAAAAGCAGGGCAGAAAAGCTGGAAATTCAAAAAATAAGAGCGCATCTCCCCCGGCAAAGGAGCGCAGCTCATCGCCAGCAACGGATCAAAGCTGGACGGAGAATGACTTTGACGAGATGAGAGAAGGCTTCAGTCCATCAAATTTCTCAGAGCTAAAGGAGGAATTACGTACCCAGCGCAAAGAAACTAAAAATCTTGAAAAAAAAGTGGAAGAATTGATGGCTAGAGTAATTAATGCAGAGAAGGTCATAAACGAAATGAAAGAGATGAAAACCATGACACGAGAAATACGTGACAAATGCACAAGCTTCAGTAACCGACTCGATCAACTGGAAGAAAGAGTATCTGCGATTGAGGATCAAATGAATGAAATGAAGCGAGAAGAGAAACCAAAAGAAAAAAGAAGAAAAAGAAATGAACAAAGCCTGCAAGAAGTATGGGATTATGTAAAAAGACCAAATCTACGTCTGATAGGGGTGCCTGAAAGTGAGGGGGAAAATGGAACCAAGTTGGAAAACACTCTTCAGGATATCATCCAGGAGAACTTCCCCAACCTAGTAGGGCAGGCCAACATTCAAATCCAGGAAATACAGAGAACGCCACAAAGATACTCCTCGAGAAGAGCAACTCCAAGACACATAATTGCCAGATTCACCAAAGTTGAAATGAAGGAAAAAATCTTAAGGGCAGCCAGAGAGAAAGGTCGGGTTACCCACAAAGGGAAGCCCATCAGACTAACAGCAGATCTCTCGGCTGAAACTCTCCAAGCCAGAAGAGAGTGGGGGCCAATATTCAACATTCTTAAAGAAAAGAATTTTAAACCCAGAATATCATATCCAGCCAAACTAAGTTTCATAAGTGAAGGAGAAATAAAATCCTTTACAGATAAGCAAATGCTTAGATATTTTGTCACCACTAGGCCTGCCTTACAAGAGACCCTGAAGGAAGCACTCAACATGGAAAGGAACAACCGGTACCAGCCATTGCAAAAACATGCCAAAATGTAAAGACCATCGAGGCTAGGAAGAAACTGCATCAACTAACGAGCAAAATAACCAGTTAATATCATAATGGCAGGATCAAGTTCACACATAACAATCTTAACCTTAAATGTAAATGGACTAAATGCTCCAATTAAAACACACAGACTGGCAAACTGGATAAAGAGTCAAGACCCATCAGTCTGCTGTATTCAGGAGACCCATCTCACACGCAGAGACATACATAGGCTCAAAATAAAGGGATGGAGGAAGATTTACCAAGCCAATGGAGAACAAAAAAAAAGCGGGGGTTGCAATACTAGTCTCTGATAAAACAGACTTTAAACCATCAAAGATCAAAAGAGACAAAGAAGGCCATTACATAATGGTAAAGGGATCAATTCAACAGGAAGAGCTAACTATCCTCAATATATATGCACCCAATACAGGAGCACCCAGATTCATAAAGCAAGTCCTTAGAGACTTACAAAGAGACTTAGACTCCCATACAATAATAATGGGAGACTTCAACACTCCACTGTCAACATTACACAGATCAACGAGACAGAAAGTTAACAAGGATATCCAGGAATTGAACTCATCTCTGCAGCAAGCAGACCTAATAGACATCTATAGTACTCTCCACCCCAAATCAACAGAATATACATTCTTCTCAGCACCACATCGTACTTACTCCAAAATTGACCACGTAATTGGAAGTAAAGCACTCCTCAGCAAATGTACAAGAACAGAAATTATAACAAACTGTCTCTCAGACCACAGTGCAATCAAACTAGAACTCAGGACTAAGAAACTCAATCAAAACTGCTCAACTACATGGAAACTGAACAACCTGCTCCTGAATGACTACTGGGTACATCACGAAATGAAGGCAGAAATAAAGATGTTCTTTGAAACCAATGAGAACAAAGATACAACATACCAGAATCTCTGGGACACATTTAAAGCAGTGTGTAGAGGGAAATTTATAGCACTAAATGCCCACAAGAGAAAGCAGGAAAGATCTAAAATTGACACTCTAACATCGCAATTAAAAGAACTAGAGAAGCAAGAGCAAACACATTCGAAAGCTAGCAGAAGGCAAGAAATAACTAAGATCAGAGCAGAACTGAAGGAGATAGAGACACAAAAAACTCTCCAAAAAATCAATGAATCCAGGAGTTGGTTTTTTGAAAAGATCAACAAAATTAACAGACCGCTAGCAAGACTAATAAAGAAGAAAAGAGAGAAGAATCAAATCGACGCAATTAAAAATGATAAAGGGGATATCACCCCTGACCCCACAGAAATACAAACTACCATCAGAGAATACTATAAACACCTCTACGCAAATAAACTGGAAAATCTAGAAGAAATGGATAATTTCCTGGACACTTACACTCTTCCAAGACTAAACCAGGAAGAAGTTGAATCCCTGAATAGACCAATAGCAGGCTCTGAAATTGAGGCAATAATTAATAGCCTACCAACCAAAAAAAGTCCAGGACCAGATGGATTCACAGCTGAATTCTACCAGAGGTACAAGGAGGAGTTGGTACCATTCCTTCTGAAACTATTCCAATCAATAGAAAAAGAGGGAATCCTCCCTAACTCATTTTATGAGGCCAACATCATCCTGATACCAAAGCCTGGCAGAGACACAACTAAAAAAGAGAATTTTCGACCAATATCCCTGATGAACATCGATGTAAAAATCCTCAATAAAATACTGGCAAACCGGATTCAGCAACACATCAAAAAGCTTATCCACCATGATCAAGTGGGCTTCATCCCTGGGATGCAAGGCTGGTTCAACATTCGCAAATCAAGAAACATAATCCAGCATATAAACAGAACCAAAGACAAGAGCCACATGATTATCTCAATTGATGCAGAAAAGGCTTTTGAGAAAATTCAACAGCCCTTCATGCTAAAAACGCTCAAGAAATTCGGTATTGATGGAACGTACCTCAAAATAATAAGAGCTATTTATGACAAACCCACAGCCAATATCATACTGAATGGGCAAAAACTGGAAAAATTTCCTTTGAAAACTGGCACAAGACAGGGATGCCCTCTCTCACCAGTCCTATTCAACATATTGTTGGAAGTTCTGGCTAGGGCAATTAGGCAAGAGAAAGAAATCAAGGGTATTCAGTTAGGAAAAGAAGAAGTCAAATTGTCCCTGTTTGCAGATGACATGATTGTATATTTAGAAAACCCCATTGTCTCAGCCCAAAATCTCCTTAAGCTGATAAGCAACTTCAGCAAAGTCTCAGGATACAAAATTAATGTGCAAAAATCACAAGCATTCTTATACACCAGTAACAGACAAACAGACAGCCAAATCAGGAATGAACTTCCATTCACAATTGCTTCAAAGAGAATAAAATACCTAGGAATCCAACTGACAAGGGATGTAAAGGACCTCTTCAAGGAGAACTACAAACCACTGCTCAGTGAAATAAAAGAGGACACAAACAAATGGAAGAACATACCATGCTCATGGATAGGAAGAATCAATATCGTGAAAATGGCCATACTGCCCAAGGTAATTTATAGATTCAATGCCATCCCCATCAAGCTACCAATGAGTTTCTTCACAGAATTGGAAAAAACTGCTTTAAAGTTCATATGGAACCAAAAAAGAGCCCGCATCTCCAAGACAATCCTAAGTCAAAAGAACAAAGCTGGAGGCATCACGCTACCTGACTTCAAACTATACTACAAGGCTACAGTAACCAAAACAGCATGGTACTGGTACCAAAACAGAGATATAGACCAATGGAACAGAACAGAGTCCTCAGAAATAATATCACACATCTACAGCCATCTGATCTTTGACAAACCTGAGAGAAACAAGAAATGGGGAAAGGATTCCCTATTTAATAAATGGTGCTGGGAAAATTGGCTAGCCATAAGTAGAAAGCTGAAACTGGACCCTGTCCTTACTCCTTATACGAAAATTAATTCAAGATGGATTAGAGACTTAAATGTTAGACCTAATACCATAAAAATCCTAGAGGAAAACCTAGGTAGTACCATTCAGGACATAGGCATGGGCAAGGACTTCATTTCTAAAACACCAAAAGCAACAGCAGCAAAAGCCAAAATTGACAAATGGGATCTCATTAAACTAAAGAGCTTCTGCACAGCAAAAGAAACTACCATCAGAGTGAACAGGCAACCTACAGAATGGGAGAAAATTTTTGCAATCTACTCATCTGACAAAGGGCTAATATCCAGAACCTACAAAGAACTCAAACAAATTTACAAGAAAAAAACAAACAACCCCATCAAAAAGTGGGCAAAGGATATGAACAGACATTTCTCAAAAGAAGACATTCATACAGCCAACAGACACATGAAAAAATGCTCATCATCACTGGCCATCAGAGAAATGCAAATCAAAACCACAATGAGATACCATCTCACACCAGTTAGAATGGCGATCATTAAAAAGTCAGGAAACAACAGGTGCTGGAGAGGATGTGGAGAAATAGGAACACTTTTACACTGTTGGTGGGATTGTAAACTAGTTCAACCATTATGGAAAACAGTATGGCGATTCCTCAAGGATCTAGAACTAGATGTACCATATGACCCAGCCATCCCATTACTGGGTATATACCCAAAGGATTATAAATTATGCTGCTATAAAGACACATGCACACGTATGTTTATTGCAGCACTATTCACAATAGCAAAGACTTGGAATCAACCCAAATGTCTATCAGTGACAGACTGGATTAAGAAAATGTGGCACATATACACCATGGAATACTATGCAGCCATCAAAAAGGATGAATTTGTGTCCTTTGTAGGGACATGGATGCAGCTGGAAACCATCATTCTTAGCAAACTATCACAAGAACAGAAAACCAAACACCGCATGTTCTCACTCATAGGTGGGAACTGAACAATGAGATCACTTGAACTCAGGAAGGGGAATATCACACACCGGGGCCTATCATGGGGAGGGGGGAGGGGGGAGGGATTGCATTGGGAGTTATACCTGATGTAAATGACGAGTTGATGGGTGCAGCACACCAACATGGCACAAGTATACATATGTAACAAACCTGCACGTTATGCACATGTACCCTACAACTTAAAGTATAATAATAATAAATAAATTAAAAAATAAAAAATAAAAAAATAAAAATAAAAATCCTCATGCTCTCCACAAGAAAATGTAGGATGAGGTATCCATTCAGAAGGCATTTAAGTACTAATTATTCAAATCAAGTCTAACATACCCTATGATCCAGCAATTCTAGTCCTGAGTGTATATCCCAGGGAAATCATTATACACTATGTGAAGAGACATGTTCTAGGATATTCATTGACTCATTACCTGTGTTCAAATGTTTATATACTCTCAGTCTCCATAACATACCTATGTAGGCAAAAGACGATGAATGTGGACCATATGTTCTTATGCAACCATAAAAAATGGAATAGCTTTAAACCTAGCAACATAGGTAGAGTTTAAAAACTACACATAATATATTTTTAATTATGAAGAGAGAGACAATGATGCATTAAATATGTTTAATGTAAATTAAAAATACATAGTCTTAAAACATTGGCATACATTTTTCTAACACACATTTAAATATGATAAATGCCCGGGATATATTAGAATTGTTATCTGAGAGAGAGAATGAGACAGGGGTGGGAACATGGGAATAAAAATAAGTAAATAAAGAAACCATGAGTGGAGAAGTTAATGATGAAGATACACTATTAATTTGGAGAGTATAATTAATGCAATCCTTTTCTTATCCTATATGTTTTTACCTCAATCTCATATAATTTTAAGACACATTAACACATAAATAAATACATGTGAATAAATGGTATGGCTAAGAAAACGATTCCTCCTTTATGTTTAAATCAGTTGTGATTTATATTTCATTATCATTTTTGTTATTCTAATACTATCTACGTTGAATTTATGTTGTATTATTAATAAAAAGTCAATTAAATGTAAATAAAATGAATATAAAATATAGATTAGGAGAGGAGATAATTTTCTTGAACATGTTAATTTTGAGTTGCTTGAAGACATTCAGAAAATATGTATAATTGAAATTTAGAAATATTTGTTTTTTGTTTTGTTTTGTTTTGTTTTGTTTTGAGACGGAGTCTCGCTCTGTTGCCCAGGCTGGAGTGCAGTGGCGGGATCTCGGCTCACTGCAGGCTCCGCCTCCCGGGTTTACGCCATTCTCCTGCCTCAGCCTCCCGAGTAGCTGGGACTACAGGCGCCCGCCACCTCGCCCGGCTAGTTTTTTTTTGTATTTTTTTAGTAGAGACGGGGTTTCACCGCTTTAGCCAGGATGGTCTGGATCTCCTGACCTCGTCATCCGCCCGTCTCAGCCTCCCAAAGTGCTGGGATTACAGGCTTGAGCCACCGCACCCGGCCAGAAATATTTGTTTGAGTCACAGAAATCTGGAGTAATATATTTATCACTGATGCATATCACGGTAGTCAAGACAATTAGGTGAATGTGATAATACTGAGAGTCTAGAGGCAAAGAAAGTAATTGAATATGTATGCACCCTAGGGAATCCCAACATATAATACAAAGTAAATTACCAAATATTATTAGATTTTACTAACAGAATTTGTCTACTTTTTTCACACCATTATATTATTATTATTTTTATCTGTACAAGCAAAAACAGATAGAGCTAAATGTTTAAAGCAAGGAAGTAGGAAAGCAAGAAGGTTCTTAGGATCAGAAAGGAAATGCATTGAAGTTGTGGAGATTTTGGCAAGTATGCACAAGTTTTCAGGAGTGTGTAAAACTTAATGCTCAGTGTTGCAGGTTACGTTCAAGGTTTCCATTTGGGTCATTAACCAGGAGCTTCCAGCATAGATTTCTGATATTGCCTTTAAAAATAAGTTAAAACTAGCATTTTATAAATGCAGAGCAGTGGGAGAAAAAATATTAACATGTACTTCAATTCAAGAACATGAAGACCAATACTAATAATATATTTCTTCCAATTAAATTCCATAATAATTGCATATGTTACAAGAACCATCCATCCATATAGTGCTTATATTTGAGTCACTGGATTTTGGAATCTCAATTGCCTAAACTTTACTGCATTTGTAAAAAGTTGTTAATGGAATCAACTCAGTGAAATTCAAGAACTTAGATTTGCACCTAAATTTATCTTTGTAAGTGTCAAACATTTAAAATCCAGTGGTTATTGATGCACAGGAATCTAAACTGTGTTTTGGAGAAGGGAAAATTACATTGAACGGAACAGACATTTCAGGAATACCTAATATGTTTCAAACAAACTGGGTCGCTATCACCATTGTAACATTATTTCAATAAGTCTTTTATGAATATGGTATCATTATTTCTGTT
Source organism: Macaca mulatta (assembly GCF_049350105.2). Taxonomy (NCBI): domain Eukaryota; kingdom Metazoa; phylum Chordata; class Mammalia; order Primates; family Cercopithecidae; genus Macaca; species Macaca mulatta. The sequence goes on along the minus strand of NC_133406.1, from coordinate 167,558,112 downwards.
TTAATAAGTAAAGTAAATGGATATATTTGATAGGTTACCTAACAACCCAAAGTAGTGGAGTTAATAAGTGCTGGAGCTTATTTTTAAAATTGGCAATTTTAAAATTAAAATTTTATAAAAGCTGACAATCCAATTATTAAATTTAGTTGGAAATGTGAATAACCTAGAATAGCCAAAACAATTTTAAAAAAGAGAAACAAGGGGACTTAATGTACTTGATTTCAGGACTTACTCTAAAACTACAGTAATCAATAAAGAATGGTGTTGACATAAGGATAGATAATACAAATCAAGTGAACAAAATATAAAGTTCAGAAACAGATCCACAACCTTTGATTTTCATGAAGTTGCCCAAGTAGTTTAATAAAAGGGGTAATAATTATAACAACTGTTGCTAGAGCCATTAAATTGCTATATGGAAAAACTGAATCCCAACTTTTATTTCATACCATAGGCAAAAATTATCCTGAAATAAAGATAGACCTAAAGACAACAACTAAATCTATAAAAGGTGTAGAAAAAATAGGAAAAAGAATTGTGTAATATCGGTTTAGGCAAAAATTCTTAGGACACAAAAAGTACGAATCTTTTACAAAAAACAATATAAACTGACGTTCAACAAAATTAAAAGTACACGCTCATCAGAAGATACTATAAAGGAAATAAAAACGCAAGCTATATAGACTGAAAGACAATATGTGCAAAATATATATCTAATAAAAAACTTGCCTAGAATATTAAATATAATTTCCTACGACGCAATAATAAAACAATCAACCATATTAAAAACTGCACAAAACACTTGAAGAGTCACGTCGCCAAAGAAGGGCCAATAAGTATATGAAAAATGCTTAACATCATTTGTTTTAGGAAAATGCAAATCAAAACGTCAGTGAGCTATGACTACACAACTACTGCAAAGGCTAAAATTAAAAGGATTAACAATATAGATACTGGCAAGAAAGGGAAGCAACTACAACTTTTGCATGTTACTAGTGGGAATGCAATACTTTGGGAAACAGTTTGGTTGTTTCACAAGAAGTTAAACGCACACTACATGACCCAGCATTCTCGCTTTTAGATATATACATAGAAAAATAAAAAATATATATATCCACAAAAAAAATTAGACACAGATGTTAATATCTTTATTTACAATAGCTAAAAACCGGCAACAATTCAAATGTCATCAATCCAGAAAAAGTAAACAAAGTAAGGTATATACAGACAATGGAATATGCCATTATTACTAAGTAATAAAAATAAATTTATAATCATGAAAAACACGCATGACTCTCTAAAACATTTTGCTGACAGGAAAAAAAAAACAGACACAAAGAAACACACATTTTATTATTGCATTTATAAAAAAAGTTTGGAAGACATAACAATTGTGACAGAAATCAGAGCTGCAGTCTCAGAGATCAGTGGTTTGAAGAAAAGATTAATTGCACAGTGGGGTGCGGGAACTTTGGTGGTGATACAAAAGGTTCTACACCTCACTTCTTAAGGTCGTTACATACATATATACATTTGTCAAGTCATTGACTTCTACACTTAAAGTCAATGAATTATACTGTATGTAAATTATACCATAATAAAGCTGATTTTTACAAAAGTCAGATTTAACTAATTTTGAGACCATACTAATAAGCTTGATATGGCTATATCATTAGTCAAGTCCTAAAGTATGCACAATATTTTGCATTTAATTTTAGCATTTGGACATTGATCTGTTGATACTCCATCTATGTATTCAGTTAGAAAATGAAGCACTCTGTCTGTATTTTGAAAACACAAATGTTTTCTGATTCTGGCCTACCAGATATTTACTTTAAATAATATATCTAATTGTGATTTAGCACTGTTTTCTGTTGACCAACCAAAGGTAATCTTTTGAAGAGAAATGAGTCTTGGGATATCATGGTGAAATCTTTCCGACATCGATGTTGTCCATGACACATATCTATCTAATAGTGATTTAAACTTTATTGAAAACATTATAATTCCTGTACTGTGGTTTATTGTTTTAATTGATTTTTGTCATTGCTTTTGGCTAATTGTCCTGAAAACTGCATCCATTATGATGAGTTATATCTGTATAAATATCAAGTAATGTGGTAGTTTATGATTTTTAAATTTGTTATTCATTGTTATAAGAATATTAGAGAAGAAAATATTGAAAATAATAGATTTTAAGAATATTTTAGTAGTCAACAGAATATTTAAATTTACTTAAATATATATTATGTTTTAATAAATACATGTGTAATTGAATATTCATATTGTTCAGACAGTAGATGGCTATTCCTCGTTTTATATGCATATAAAATGGCTATTTCACTTTGCTAAAAGAAACATAAAATGAATTAATATTTATTTAGTGCCTATTATTGGCCACTAATTTTAGATTCTAGTCATTTATTTATTTATTCATTAAGCAAATGTATTATGAGCCCTCAGAATTTACTAGAGAAAATTATGGATGCTGTGATTGCAGTAATCACACAACTTTTTACAGATGCCTGCAGTAAATATTAGGCAATTGAGATTCCAAAATTTGGTGACTCAAATATAAGCACTATATGGATGAATGGTTCCTGTAACTTATGCAATTATTGTGGAATTTAATTGAATAAAATATATTATTAGTATTGGTCTTCATATTTTTGAACTGAAGTACATGTTAATATTTTTTCTCCCACTGCTCTGCATTTATAAAACGCTAGTTTTAACTTATTTTAAAAGGCTTCTGATCCAAGATGGTACACCAAGCATTCACTTAACTATTTATGGAAGAAAGGTAGTAATGGAGGAAAACATCTTAATGGAAAATCCTAGACATAACTTGCTACTAAAATCAGTGTATATTACAGACTTCAGATATCACATAATATTCCACATCCTTCAAAGTTTTAGTGAGGCCCATTGTTGTACAGAATCAGGACTACATTTAATGGTTTTCCTTGTGGTCAGCTGTGACCATTTGGCAAAGTTGGCTTGTGAGGCTATAAGCCAGCTTCTTAGAAGTGTCCTCATAGTGTACTGCTTTATGATTATTGAAATGTTAGAATTGCCTTAATGCCAGCTCTTTTCAAATCTCACAGGTATGAGATCTTCAGAAGCTGAACTTAGATACTGCACTGCTTTCTCATCCGGACATGATGCTCTCCATACTTCCCTCAGCTTCTTCTCCCGGTTATATACCCAATAGCCTATGATTCCTGAGGTCTGCTAAACTTTGTAGGCAAACCTCTTGGTTAGGTTCTATGAGAGCAAATGGAACCTTCTCTGGCTCCATTTGGAACTGATGAAACACATTACCAATACAGATATAACTACCGTGGGCTACATGATTACTGTCCACTCTATCTGTCCTGAATGTATAGCCAGAATGATCCAGGCAGACAGCAGCCTCTTTGTTCATGTGTACCTCTAATTAAAAGGGATACATGCCAAATTCTTTTAAGAATACTTTTAAGGCTGGGCGCGGTGGCTCAAGCCTGTAATCCCAGCACTTTGGGAGGCCGAGAGGGGCGGATCACGAGGTCAGGAGATCGAGATCATCCTGGCTAATCCGGTGAAACCCCGTCTCTACAAAAAATACAAAAAAACTAGCCAGGCGAGGTGGCGGGAGCCTGTAGTCCCAGCTACTCGGGAGGCTGAGGCAGGAGAATGGCGTAAACCCGGGAGGCGGAGCTTGCAGTGAGCTGAGATCCCGCCACTGCACTCCAGCCCGGGCGACTGAGCAAGACTCTGTCTCAAAAAAAAAAAAAAAAAAAAAAAAAAAAAGAATACTTTTAAATAGGTTTGCTCTCTGTCTCTTTTCTCCCTTCCTTCCTTCCTTTTTTCTTTCTTTCTTTCTTTTCTCTCTCTCTCTTTTTTTTTTTTTTTTGAGACAGAATCTCGCTCTGTCCCCCAGGCTGGAGTGCAGTGGCGCGATGTTGATTCACTGCAAGTTCCGCCTCCTGGAAATGTTTGCATTTTTAGTAGAGATTGGGTTTCACTATGTTGGCCAGACTGGTCTCAAACACCTGCCCTTAAGTAATCCGCCCTCCTCCGCCTCCCAAAATGCTGGGTTTATAGACGTGAGCCACCGCGCCCGGCCTGCTCTTTTCTGCTGCTACAGAAAAGCAACTCACTGGAATATTAGAGGCCAGCGTCCCTTTTTTGTGGGTTCCTCAAGCCTCTATGTTTTAAAAGTGTGCCTGGTGGTGTCCTGGAGACTTATTTAACTATCCTACAATGAGTAGAGTCACTGCATCTCTCTCTAATTTCACATTCTGTGATATTAAGTTAGTAGCTCGAAAAATCTGCCACAGAAATTTGCAAATACTGAAAGTATCAGGGTTTTTTTGTTTTGTTTTGTTTTGTTTTGCTTTGTTTGAGATACAGTTTACCAGCACATTATTGAGTAGAAATACTCAGTTTGTGGCTAAAGGAGACCCTAGAACTCCACCATAGTTCTAGAACTCTACCTAGACCTAGATGGAGTCTAGAATTCCATAGACCTAGAACTCCACCATAGGATGCTAAAACAACTACAAAGTTTGATTATTTTTCTATATGCTCTAGTATCCTGATCATACAGATGAGTTAGAAAAGGTGACAGGGTAAGAGTAAGAAGGCAAACATAGTCATCTCTTAAATGGTCCTTTCCATGATATTTATTAGTTCCTTCAGTGTAAAAGAAAAAGTCCTATTTTAGGTCTTGGTACAAATTACAGACTTAATTATGGATATGGAAGGAAATGTATAGCTTATCAATTAAAATAAATTTAAAGAATAGTTATCAAACTTTCAAAACTTTGGAGGTAGAATGGAAGAGCAGTAGAGGAACTTATACATGTTACAAAGTTAGGCGTCAAAGATTGGTTACACCAAAAAAAAAAAAAAAGGAATGAGATCATGTCCTCTGCAGTGATGTGGATGAAGCTGGAAGCCATTAACCTCAGCAAACTAATTCAGGAATGGAAAATCAAACACTACATGTTCTCACTTGTAAGTGGGAGCTGAACAATGCCAACACATGGACACATGATGGGGAACAAGACACGTTGGAGCCAGCTGAGGGGTGGTGGGAGGAAGAGCATCAAGAAGAATAGCTAATAAATGCTGGGCTTAATACCTAGGTAATGGGTTGATCTGAGCAGCAAACCACCATGGCACACATTTACCTATGTAAAAAACCTGCACATCCTGCACATGTATCCCAGAACTTAAAATAAAAGTTGAAGAAAAAAAATAAAGAAAAAATACATGAAATTTTAAAAAGTACATTTTTTGAAAGGATGAAATATTTTTATTTTAAAAATTAAATATTTATAATATGCTTTAGAGTATGCCCTTTGTGACCATTTAAATATATAGTGAAAGCTTTCGGTTTCTAATTTACAAGGGTATGAGGGAGTATTTAAAAAGTTATTTTTATGGTTTATGAGATCGAAAAATGTTTGGTGAGCCAAAGTACTTTTTAAAAAATTACAAAAGTTTAAATATGATGTTAAATATAAATATAAGGAAAATGGAAAGATGGGTTGAGTCAAGCTAAATTTTGATCTATTATTCTAAAAAAACAATTGCTAATGTCTTAAAAAATCTCAAGAAACAATGACATAAACATATTACACATAGCTATGAGGTCATCTCTTAGAAAACATAAACCGTTGAAATAATTCAATGTAATTTTACTCTGGGGAGTAAGATTGGGTGCTGGGAATTTTGAGGCAGGATGAAGTTAACTGTTTTATAATAAGCCCTTTATTCATAGATATTTTAACCATATTCATATACTATTTCGTGTCTCAGTTTATTTTGCACTACTATAACAACATACCTAAGACTGGATAACTTATAAAGAACACAAATGCATTCCCTCTCAGTTCTGGAGGCTGGAAAGTTCAAGATCATGGCACTGCTATCTGGCGTGGATGCTTCTTACTGTGGCCTCATGTGGCAGAAGGTGGAAGGGCAAAAAAAGATAAACTTTGTGTCTCTGCATGGCAGAAGAACAGAAGAGAGAGAGAATCTACTCCAGTGTGCCCCTTTTTACAGCAGCTTTAATTGATACATGAGGGTGAAACTCTCATGACCTATACACTTCTCATCAGGCTTTACCTTCCAACACTGTCTCACTGTGGATGCAGTGTTCAACTGATGAATATTGAGGGACACATTCAGATGATAGCACTTTGGAAAAATACATATTATTTTTAATTTTAAGAAATACATTTATTCTTCCTATGTTGATAGTGGTATATTGAGGAAGATGTACAATTAAGTCAGAAAACGAAGTACAGCATGAAAAGAGGTATAATAGGTGGAGGATAACATGGAGGAAATACTAACCTAATACTAATTAGAGAGTCAGAAAAGGCTGCACAAAGAAAGTGATGCTTAAACTTAAACCTCAACAACAAATATGGCTTAGTAAGTGAAGTAGAACAGGAAAGAAGAAAATATTAATTTTATTTAGAAGATTATCAAAAACATTTATGATTTACTTGGAATAAACACCTTACAGAAGCAAAAGAGTCAGTTTTACCACTCTGGAGAATAGGAGAAGGAGAACTACGGAAGAATGCAATTATTGGCAGAATTGAGATGGAAAATATTACTTCATAGTTGTATAAATCTGAGAAATTTTGAGATTTTCTCCAGTGTTCTTAAGCTGGCACAGAGTTATAACAAGCCCTGAGGATGTTTTTAATGGAGTGTGGGTGAGCAGGAAAGGGAAGAGAGTAAAGGTGTGTGGAAAGAAGTAAAGAAGTTCAGGAAGTAGGTTCCAGAAATCTCTGGATGACTAAGGCAACCTGTTGGTGAATGGGAAGGTGGGGTTAAAGAATAGGGGCTTCAAGTTATTATGTCAAAGAAAAGAAAAAGCAATATTAAATAATAACAAGAATCAAGAAGCAGGTGAAGTTATAGAGAAGATGAAGATACTAGAAGATGAAGAGGCTAAGCAATTGGTATGCTAAAAAGTTGAATGTGTTTTGAAGACACATTGGAATGATGAATTTGGAGTGGAGAAGAAAGAAACCAAATTAGGAGAAGGAAACCAAAAGTGAACAGAGAGAACAATGAATGTTATCAATGAGAAGTGATGGAGAATGATGGAGACCAATGATATGAGCACAGGTTTATAGAGGTAAGGGTCAATGAAATGGAATCATAAGTGGAAGTGGGAAGGATAATAATTAGTCTTCCCACCAACACTTGTCAATTATTTCATTCAACCGTTAATTGATTTACTTTTCATTATTTTATTTATTCATTTTTACTTGGTAATTAAGAAATGTTCATTAATCACTTACTATGTGCCAGGTTCTCAGAAAAATTTTAAAGTTAAAAAAATACTCATGCTTTGAGATTTTATAATTAAAGATGTCTAAAAAGAGTGAGAAATCAGCATTAGTGCTATAACAAAGGTCTGTGCAAAGAGCCCTGGGAAGACAAAGAGGGAAATTATATGGGTATAAAAAAACTAGTCATAAAAAGTACAGGGAGGACATTGGTGAGTTGCATTTTAATTGAATATTAAATAAATTATATAATTTATTATTAATCATTTTATTGACTATTTTACTTGAAAATTGAATCCTGAGTAGGATTTCACCATGTAAAGTAGAGAAGGGCATAAGCACATAAGAATAATTCATTTAGAAAAAGGCATAAATTTAGGAAATAGCTATTTCAAAAAGTAGTCTCTATATCATTAAAAAATCATGTTTGTAAATAAGTAGCTCTTAATTTCATCAGAATACCATTGGTAATAATCACTGAAGTGTAATAAAGCAACGCCTCTTGCTAGGTACACTGAATTTAGCACCCATATTCATGCCCATATGGGACCCAGGTGACTGCAGTTTACTTACCTATAAGATTTTTTTTTAACTTTTGTATACTTAAGTGTCAAGCTTATCTTTGAACAAAGATGGATATTAACACATTCTCACTGGATCACTTTGTGTATGATGGTCTTTCTGCTTTAGCTCTAATTAAATTCATCCCTCTTCTTCCATTGTTAGTTTTCCAAAGACAATTTCTTTATCAAGATACTTGTATGCTGATATGTTTAGTCATTTTTCTTAGTTGGAAATGAGAAGATTTTAAACACTCTCTGAAACATTTTCATTCATCCACAAGAAAAAATGTGCAAGATGCTTTGTTATTTGACAGAATCAGTTGTTCTTAGTCTTATGTGCCAGTTAAAATGTGAAAGCTCTTTTCTAGTGTCTTTTCTCCTTAAATCTAGGATTAGCAATTTTAATTTGAACTGTTACATTCGTAGACCTTCTACTGGCAGAAGACAGCTGTGGAATAGATGACAGAAGTTAGTACATTTTTTGGCAGATATATTCTAAAGATATTTAACAACCGAGTAACGTATTTTTATAAATAAGGAGACTATTTCTTGTAGTTATTTTTTCTGAACTAAAAATATTTTCTCTTTAAATTTTTTAAAAACTAAATAATAGTAACAGTAAATAAAATTTCATTTTTTGTCCTCACACGCCTAATTGTTAGGTCTGTTATATAACCCAGAGAAAACTGAGATTGGAGACCAGCAAGACTTATTTCCTGGTCCCCACAGGACGAAGTTGAAACAAACAAACACAGAAACAAACAACCTGGCAGGAACAAGCAGACGGTGATGAAAGTAATTCCTAGTTGCTCGCATTTCTCATTAGCATAAAAGACTCCCACCAGTACCATGACAGCTTACAAATGCTGTGGCAATGACCAGGAAGTTATTATCCCTTTCCTTGGCAATGACCTGTAAATTATTGCCCTTTTCCTTGAAAGTGCTAAATAACACACTCCTCAATTTGCCTCTTAATTTGCATGTAATTGAAAGTAGGTATAAGTGAGTATAAATACAGTTGTCAACAGCCCATAAGTTTTGGACTCTGGGCCCACTGTCCATGAGTTAGCCTGCTACACAAGGAGCAGCACTGTTCAATACAAGATTGCTATATAACACCATCATCTTGCCCTTGAATTCTTCCCTGGGTGAAGCCTAGAGCTCTCTGGGGCTAAGCCCCAGTTTTGGAACTCACCTGTCCTGCATTAAAGTTGTTGCCCTACTGCACCAAAACGTCATCCATTCAATTATAGATTTAGAAAGTATGTTCTAGGTGCCAAAGCTACTATGTTCGGTCAAAATTGATTAGATACAAAATTTTTATTACATCTCTATTAAAAGTTTTAAAGATTCTCTTTCTGTTAAATACGGAGATCTTTGTGTGTCACCTAAGGATTAAACATGTGAGAAAAATTTTATTATACCTGTTCATTTTTAATCTCCATTGGTTTACAGGTATTTTTTCCAAAGCTATTTATAAACTATAATCCTGAACCAACATATCTCATTTTCAGAAAATAAACCATTGTCAGTATCATCTGCATCGTCATTTTATTGAAACCGTCCTTTCGAGTTCCCTTTAAATCCTGTATGAGCACATATTCTTTCATTCTCATACTCCCCAAATTTTATATGAAATGTGGTTCTACCTCAGCGCCTTGGCTTAGTAAGTTTTCTTTTTCTTTCTACACTATACAACCCCCTTCTCCCCTATTCCCACGTAAACTCTTCTCCATCTGGAAAATAACTAATTGCAGTTTCTTTAAGTCACATCCTTTGTAAAACTTTTCTTGATTCACCCCTACTGCCCTCACCACTAGGTAATATTGATAGTTTCTTGGCTGACGCATAACTAATTTTTACTAATTATGTGAATTAGTCATGTATATTAGTTAGCTGAGTGACCATGTTTAATTCATTGTATTTATTATACTCTAATAGATTACTAACTGGAGGAACTGGAAATGGTTACTCTTTCTTAGCCTTAATTAACTCTTCAGTTAAAGAGGAAATTAAGGTTAGTAGTTCCCAACTCAAGTTTCTGTGCTGATCAAAGTGCTCACAGTAATAGTCATGTAATAATGACTTCATAAATGCTTTTTCTTATTGCTGATGTGGTGTTGTTTTTGGTCATTACTATTAGTAGTAGTACAGCAATAGTAGTAGTGTAGTAATGTAATCATAGTAGTAACAGTAGTTATAATAGTAGTTTTATATTCTAGAGGGCAGGGACAGAGTTCTAGTCCGTTTCTTTAAACCCAGCACCTAGTGCAATTCCGATAACATACATAACTAAACTAGTAATTTTCTTTAAAAATTAGCTATTGAATTCATTATTAAACTTGAAACACATGTTGGGTGACTTTCTCAAAGTTATTTCCTACCCTCCAAGTTTTATAGTTATGCTAGGAAACTGGCTCATGTTGACAAATGATGAAAATACAAAATAATAGAAAAACTACAGAAGAGTTAGTACAAATTTCAGCATAAACACTAGCAGGAAGTGCCCCAAAATTTTGCTTTGGAAATAAGGGAATGATTCAGAGAAGTGACATTTGCTCTTTAATGCTGCTGAGTGAACATCTCCAGGAATGAGGTATAGAGATATTCATTTTTAAAGAATCTTTTAAACCCAGTATAATTTATGCAACTAACATTTGGAAACCATTAGTATAGAAGAAATGGGAAGCTATTATCAGTTACTCGCACCGCAGTGTCCATCTCCTTGCAAAAAAAAAACTTTACTGAGATAAACAATAAGGTGATAAGGTAAAAATCCCAGAAGCCCCAGATGTGAGTATCTACAGCATGGGAAATAAATTAACACCTAGAAAAGCACATTACTACCTTCTCTATTTTGTGTGAAATTGGCTGTCTTAATGACAGATCAAGTAATATTACTTGTTAGCAACAAATATTTATAAAGCTTGTTTTAAATTAATTTATTTTTACTATTTGACAAAAACAAAAATAAATAAAAAGAGGCTGATCTATTGAAAAACAGTCTCTGAAACACAAGACTGTGAAATCCCCAGTGAAAATACAGATCATAAGAAAGCTTTATTAGTAGTAATTTATCAGCTGTTTGCAAAATTAGAAAGGTAAAGTTGAGGTAGGCATGGGGAGTTTCCACATGTTTCAGAGTCTCTCCTGTTGAGGGATTTAGAACAGGATTAGTGTCACAGCCACTATATCATAGGGAGGCTCATAATTAACTGGAAACAAACATGAGCTTAAGCTATATAAGGTATGTAATTTTCTAGAAAACTTGTACTTGTGAGTTGGTAATCTTTTTGCTTGTTAGAAAATGGAACATAGTTTTTAATAAGGGTATTAGCTTAAATCACACATAAAACAGTCTTAGGTTTGAGTAAGCTTCGTAAAGTATTGAAGACTGAAGAGGAAATACTGACTGTTTATTTCACCTTAATAAAAGGGCATCCAGAAGACAAGGACATTTAAAATAGCAAAAACAAAAGAAAAGACCTTCTGAGAGCCAAAACAGCCAGAAATATGTCAATACCAGAGCAGTCAGGACCTTGTGAACAGCTATGTAAAAACCAAGACTTTAAATAGAAAAAAAGCTTGATAAAAGTCTGAGTTAATCTTGGAAAAACAAGAAAAAAAGCAAATATATTAAAAATTTGAAAATTTTTAAGTTGCTGGAACATATCCATTTGTCTATAAGTAATTGATTTTTCTTAACTTTTTATTGAAATATAATATATAGTCAGATATATACAGAAATCATATTAAACAGTTTGAGAAATTTTCACAAGAAATTAAAAAAAATCTAGATAAAGAGCCCACTAGATGATGAAACGTGGCATTACCAGAATTCTAGAAATATACCATGTACTCCTTTTAAACATCACTTGAACAAGGGTTAATTTTTATTTATCTTGCATCTGGAAACAAGTTTGTTTGGAATCCTATATGATGTACTCTTTTTGTTCTAGTTTCTTTCATTCAATAACATACTTGTAAAATTCAAACACTGTATTGCATATAGTTGTAGTTAATTCCTTTTCATTGCTATGTAGAATTCCATCATCACATAAACAGCATAATTTATGCATCCAATCAACTATTGAAGATCACTTGAGTATTTTCTAGTTTTAGAGTATTACTGTTGGTGGTTCCATGACCATTCTGATGTGTGTGTTAATGAAATGTCTGTTGATGAACATTATTCATACAGTAAATATATACATAGAATAAATTCTGATATATACCTGGGAGTAGAATTGTAGGAATATAGAGTGTGCAGTGCATATATTCAACTTTGGTGGATACCACCAAAGAGTTTTACAATGTGACTGAATTCTCCATGAAACAGTGGAGAATTCCAGTAGCTCAATATCCTCGCCTATATTTGGTATTTTCCATAATTTTTAAAATTTTATTTAGAAATTTTAGTGGTTGTTTTCATGTGATTTAACTTGTATTTTCTTAATGACTGATACAATTTGGAACCTTTCCATATGCTTGTTGGTCATGTGGCTATGCTATGCTATGCTTAAAAACTGTTCAAATATTTAGCACTTTTTGCTATTGAGTGGAGCTCTTTAGGTGTCCTGAACATAACTCCTTTGTTAGATGAAGATATTGTAATACCTTCTGCTACTCTGTGGACTGCATTATATTTTCAGTGGCGTCATGTGATAAACAGAAGTCCTTAATCATAATACTGTTCAGTACACCATTGTTTTTATTTATATCAAGTCCAAAAGTTTGTTTTTCTTTGTAACCCATCACTCCTCAATCCACCATCTCTGGCAACCACTGTCAGGGATTTGTGACAATGGTTTTAATTTCTGTCACTATAGTTTTGCCTTTCCAGAATGTCATGTACATGGGATCATAAAACTTTTAGCCTTGTGTGTCTTGATTTTTTGGTTTCTCTTTTTCTACTCTTTATCCATGCAACTTTAAAATTCAATAAACTATTCATTTCATTTTGGTTTTCTTCATTCTAATAGAAAATTGCTGATTTTCATTCCTTTTTTGCACATTTTTATTGCTACATTATTAGCTTATAAAGGATTGCATATAATGAAGATATGCATTCTTGGAGGGAAAATATGGGTATATATACTTATTGGAGTGATTTATACTTTTTTTAATGCCATGCCATAGCTACATTGAAAGCTATATGAATTGTCTCTGATTGAAGGGAATAGGCATCAGCCAAAACACCATGATAATACAAAGGAGGTGATTACTGGTTCTGCTTTTGTATATTTATACCACGTCTTATTAGTTTCTAACATATTTCCCAATATTGTTATTTTCAGAACCAGGGAAAATCTGAATCAAATTAAGAAATATCTTTAGGAGAAGATATTTACTTCAGATTTTTCTATAAAGAAGGGCCTAGGGGAGGCTGGGTGCGGTGGCTCATGCCTGTAATCCCAGCACTTTGGGAGGCCGAGAGGGGTGGATCACGAGGTCAGAATATCAAGACCATCCTGGCTAACACAGTGAAACCCCGTCTCTACTAAAAATACAAAAAAATTAGCCAGAGTGGTGGTGGGTGCCTGTAGTCCCAGTTACTTGGGAGACTGAGGCAGGAGAATGGTGTGAACCCAGGAGGCAGAGCTTGCAGTGAATGGAGATCATGCCACTGCACTCCAGACTGGGCGACAGAACAAGGCACCCTACAAAAAAAAAAAAAAAAAAGGTCCTAGAGGAAGGGCTCCTAAAAATACGATAATTAATCAGTTATGTGTCACTCATCTCAAGTCTAAAGAAAACTCCTCAAAAAAGGAGGGAGGAAAGCTCACATGACAGATCAGTACACTGTAGATACTCATTATTTGTGAATTCCATATTTACAGATTTGTCTATGTACTAAAATTTTTTGTAACCCCAAAATCAATGCTTGACACTGCTTTTGGTAATTCACAGAATGTACATAGGTAGAGTAGAAAAAGAAATTGTGTTGTCATACAGGCATGTTCCCAGATAAGGTGAAACAAGGCAGTGCTCTGCCTTTTGGTTTTAGAACTCATACTGTAAACAAATGTCCTTTACATGGTCTATTTAGTGCTACATTTTTTTTTTTTTTTTTTTGCATTTCTGTGTTCTTTGTTGGTGATCCTGATATTTAAAATGACCCCCAAACTAAAGCACTGTTTAGTGTCCTTAAGCATAAGAAAGCTGTGATATGCCTAATGAGGAAAGTACATGTCTTAGATAAACTACATTCAGGCATGAGTTACAGTGTTACTGATCCTTTTCAATGTTAATGAATCAATTATATATATTTAAAATACATATTTAAACAGAAACACACCAAAAAGCAAAGTTATGCATTGGTCAGTTGATGTCTATGTTTTGATCAAAGGCTCACAGAGGAGCTTAATCCTACATTTATTTCTCCTAGGGGCAATAGTTCACTATTTGCTAATTTGGTGTTCATGATGACTTTCTAGAATGTAACTACTGTGAATAATGAGAATCAACCATATTTATAAATATAATCAATTTTTTAAAAACTTAAGCAAATGTGTTATAATTTTAAAAAGTAAAATAAATGTGATTTTCAGGGAGAAATTTGTTAACAACCAGTAAATAATATATTTAATTAATATTAATCTTTGACATCACAATATTAATATACTAATATCATGAGACCTTTGTGTATAGATGAAGAATTTAAAATTTCAGAGTACGTTGAATGTCACTTTAGAGCTAATGGTTACTAATTATCATTTTGTGCAAGTGCCACATAACCATCTATAACTCCTGGGTGATTACAATGATAATAATATTTGCACAAGCGATATGTATATTTTTAAATAATTTATAACTGAAAAACATATGGTAAGTAAGTATGTGCTAAAAATAACTTCAATCTAAGAATGTTGTCACTTTAAAAGTGGGTGATTCATTGTTTCATTCCACTTAATTTCAAATATATAACAATAATCTCAATAGTCAGTGAAACTTTTGTACTTATTCTGTAAGCACATTTATTCAACATGATCTAAGGTCTTCCTTCATCTTATGTGTCAAAATAAATGTGTACTTTAACACTGACTGATTGGCAGAAGTATTTACAAATATCTACTCATGAAGATGTCATCAAATTCTCTTGCATTCTACGTTTCCTCTTACCCCCTAAGTATTTTTGATATTTTAGGGGTATGTTGACTGGATGATTTACAAACACATTTGTGTCATTAAGCATGTTTTAAAATTTTCTAATCTTTCAAAACACATTCGCAATTGGGGTGCAATTAGATTATGTAGCTTAAAATATTTTATTTTTTGATATCATCACAACATATGATAGTGGTGATCCTTTATTACTTGACATTTCCTAGTACACAGGTCAGAATGTTTGTTTAGAAGTAAAATGTGAATAACAAAAAGTATAATATTGCTAATTAGACTAATTTTGATTATATATATGATATTAAGGGCTATAAATGTATTTATTCCAACCTATGAGATAATACCTTTGAAATATTTAAATATTCTTAGAAAAAAAGACATATCATATTTTGTATTGAAAAATAAACAAGTCTATTCTAAAATAATAATTATATTTATTCAACACATTTAGATCTTTTTCCTAATCATATTTTGTTACCTTAAATGTTATATCAATTGTTTATCCTTTCATATTTTAATCATATTTCCTCAATCTATCAGCCATCCTTGATGACAAGGGTTTTGGTGTCTGGCGGTCATGTATTCAAAAACCCACATCTACTACTTATTTGCTGTGCTTCATTGAGCAAATTGCTTTATATATTTTTAAAAAATTGCCAGGCATGGTGGTTCACGCCTGTAATCCCAGCACTTCGGGAGGCCAAGGTGGGTGGATCACCTGAGACTGGGAGTTTGAGACCAGCCTGAACAACATGGAGAAACCTCATGTTTACTAAAAATACAAAATTAGCCAGGCCTGGTGGCACATGCCTGTAATCCCAACTACTCGGGAGGCTGAGGCAGGAGAATCACTTGAACCCAGGAGGCGGAGGTTGCAGTAAGCTGAAATCATGCCATTGCACTGCAGCCTGGGCAAAAATAGTAAAACTCTGTCTCAAAAAAAAATAAATAAATAAATAAAAAAATAAAAATAAAAGGCAGAAACCGCTAAAACCTTTACACCAACATAATAATTAAGTTTCTATTTCCTCATCTTGCTTATCTCAGTGTATTTCAATTATTTATTGATTTGTCTTCCCTAGATTGTAAGTTTCACAGGAGTTGAGAAAAATGCTTGGTTACTTTTTTGCCCAGTCATGGATTAGCTCTACATATGCCACAAGTTAACTAATATGCTTATTAGATGGAAATAAAATATAGTGAAGAGGTACTGGAAAGTTAATGAGAACAAAAATCAGCTAAGATATTATATTTTGTATTAGAAATATGATATACTTTGTTATCTCAATAGAATTCTTTTTAAAACTTTTTTTTCAAAAAGTCCTTGATTTGTATATCTTTCTTAGAAGTAACTTTTATCTTTTTAAGTTTCAGTATATTATTTAAGAAATTATCAGCATTTGATATTTTATTATTTTTACCAAGTTATTAAATAGTAACAGAAATTATTAATCAAACAATTCAACTTTCATGTTTAAACTTTACATTTATTGCAAAATTATCAAAAGTAATTTCTTAAGGGAAGCATTTTATTCATTTCACTATTTATTCTACTGATACTCAATTAAAACATAGAAATGCAATTCTTTTAATACTTTTATTCAGTGCAGGAGGTGACATGTAGTTTCATGTAGTGTAAGATGTATACCTTGGGTTTATTTTTATTGTAATGTGTTAATACATTTTGATGTGTAGAGTATTTATTTGATTATCTTACTAGATTTTCTGTGTTGGCATTGTGATTTAAGTTTGCTAGAAAAAATTATAATTTAGGTTATCATATATGTTTTTATTTAATGTATATTCTGGGACAGCAATTGGTAAATTGAACTATTGTCTAAAGCTATACATCAGAAGTCATTATCTTTTGGGTTTTTGTAATATTTTTAACAGGTCATTTTGGATATGTTCTGCTAATCTGGTTGTCTGACTTTTTATTTCTCTTAACTCTTGTTCATCATAAATTTTAGCGAATTCAAAGAGAATTCTTGACCTGTTTCTGCTGCACATTTAAGCAATGTGCTTATCACTGAAATTGTCTAAAAAGATTTCACACTTTCAGTCAGAACAGCAGATTTATCCACTGTTCAAGACTTCTCCAGAAAATGTCTTGTACAGAGAAATAATTCAGATAATCCCCCCTATTTATTTTATAATTTTATTAAAATAATTAAAGATCATATCATTGGAGAAGGAGAAGTGATGGATTAGGATCAAAGTAGCAGACAAAGCTTCTACAACCTATTTCCTTCCTCAAATTCTTAAAACTGATAGGGAAGTTCACATGTATGTGATGCATACACGGAGATCTTTTCCTGTTCCTTAGAATCTGATCTGAAGTATCAAAGCCAAGAAGAGTGGATGATGAGTGCCACAACATGTTATAGCAAGGTGACTACCTGGGTTGTTTAATAATCCCTTCTGATATTCCACCCGCAGCCTGTATACACTAGGAAACCTCTGCTATGGTACCAACATAAGCGTGGTGACAGTATTTTTAGCAGAGTTTGCAAATGTTCTCAGGAGTTTGGAGAAACATGAAGTCTAGAAGTTGGGAGGAGAAGCTCATACAAGTTTACAGGAAGACTATTCTGCATATACAGAGTTTGGTAGAGTAGAAGTGAGTACGTTTCCCTGTGGATCATGTTAACACCACAAAGAAAAAACACATGGTAAAAGCTGTCTTCACTTATTTGCTACCCAAGAAAATTACCAGATGGAGCAGAAGACTTCTCCAAACCAGAAATTATAAACATGTCACAAGAAAACCCCAGGTCTTGTCAAAGAATATGAAACTGCTGTGGTCTATGGAAGGCAGTCTCTCAAGAACTCACCCAAGTATGTCACAGGAGAAAACAAACATTGGGATGACTTCCATTACAGAGGGCATCCAGTGAAAAAATAAGTGCAACAAACACTAGCTATGGAAAGAAGTCTTTGCTTTATTGCCCCCTTTTTTTGTTATCTTTCGTGTTCATGTAACCATTATCCTCACATAGAGTGAGAAATATAAGGTAATAAAAAAAAGTGAAGGAATGCAGTACATTCCCATTATCTCTACTTCTGGAATCTGACCAAATTTAGACTGAGGATTGTGACATGGGAAAGCAAAGGAAGATGTCATGAATGGAATGAGAAATTGTAGGGTTTTAAAATTAGCATATAGAGTTAAGATTGATATACAATAAACTGAACATAGCTAAAGTGTACAATTTGGTAAGTACACATTCAATGAATTATCGCCACAGTCAAGACATTGAATTTTCCTTCATCTTCACATTTCATTTTGCCACTTTGTAATCCCTCTGCCTCACTGCTTACCATCCACAGGCAGCTACTGTTTTCCTTTCTGTCAGAGAATTAGTTCATATTTTTCTGTAGTTTTGTATAAATGGAAATGTACAACTTGGATCTTTGTCTTCTTTCATTCAGTATAATAATTTTGAAAATTATTAATTTTATTGCACGCATAAATCATTCATTTCTTAATGCTGAGTATTCCGTTGCATGGCTATAGTATGATTTGTTTATCTATACATAGTTTGTTGAATATTTTGGTTGTATTTTGTAATTAAAGCTTCTATGAAAATTCATGTACACATCTTTTATGGGCATATGTTTTTGGGAAAGGACCTAAGAGTGGTAATTATAGGTGTATGACTTAATTTATAATAAACAGCGAAACTTTTTTTAAGGGTTGTACCACTAGAAATTCCGAGAAGAGGTGACTGATGGTTTTCTTCCCATTCTTGCAAGCATCCTATGATGCCATTTTCATTTTAGCCATTCTACTTCTTTATAATTTTAATTTGTATTTTTTATGACTAATGGCAATGTTTACATGTTTATTTGCCATTCTTATATCTTCTTTTGTGAAGTGTTTTTCATATTTTATCCAATTTTATTGTGTTATTTGTCCTCCTATTACTTCATATTTTAAAATTTTAAAATATTTTATAAATTGAATCATTACTAAGAAGTGGGAAACAAGAAGGAAATCCAAGGATATATATCCAGCATTTCTTGTTTAGTTAAGATTCAGATCAGTTGCTAACTATTTAGCTAAACACTGGTGCCTTTTCTGTATATATGTGTGTATATGTGTGTACACACATGTGCACATGCAGGCACTTGCATGTTTGTGTGTGTGTGTGTGTGTGTATGTGTGTGTAGAGACAGAGAGAGAGAGGCAGAGAGAGAGATTTTGTTTTTTGCTCAGAGGCATATTCTTAAAGATTTATCTCTTGGAATTTTTGAACCTTCCATTAAGAGATATTTTATATAATTTACACTTTTGTTTTAGATTCAGGGGGGTTATTTTTGGCTTTTTACATGCGTATACCGTATGATGCTGAGGAAGAGGGTATGAATGATCCCATCACCTAGGTAGTGAGCATAGTACCCAATAGGTAGCCTTAGCCCTTGCCCCTCTCCCTCTCTGCTGCCTCTAGTAGTTGCCGGTGTCTATTGTTCCCATGTTTATGCCCATGTGTACTCAATGTTCAGATCTCACTTATAAGTAAGAACATGTGGTATTTGGTTTTCTGTTCCTGCATTAATTCACTTAGGAGAATGACATTCTAAGTGTTGCTGCAAATAAAATGTTTTCATTTTTTTTTTCATGGCTATGAAGTATTCTGTGGTGTGTATGTACCACATTTTCTTTATCCATTGATGAGCACGTAGGTTGATCCCACCTATTGTGAATAATGCTGCAATGAACATATAAGTGCATGTGTCTTTTTGGTAGAAAAAATTATTTTCCTTTGGGTATATATCCAGTAATGGGTTGAGGAATCAAATGGTAGTACTGTTGTGACAGAACTACATCTCAAATTCGATGGTATTTCATGCTTCTGCTGGGTTCTTGGAAGTACTTTAACTATGGAATTATTTTGAAACTAAATTCTCAGTCTACAGTTTTTTAAACAATCCAGTTGGAGTGAATTTAGTTGCAAACACATTTAAGGGCCCTACTAATACTCATAGATAAATGATCTCCTTCATAATTAAAATAAAAGTATTCTCTTTCCTAGAATTTTTAGCACCAATTTTTTAAATGAATCAGCATGGTTATTATCTATTTCTAGGTTCACAAAACTGTTAAAAAAAGTGAATATATGTGTTTTTCATAGTTCATACATTCAATAGTGAGTATGCTTGCTCTTCAGAAATTTAAAGTACAGCTAATAAAAATAATTTGAAGCCATTTGTTTACATTTATGGCCTTTTAAACAGACAAACATTAAAATACACCTATATACTCTCCCATATATATTTTCTTTACACATAAACACATATGCACATATTTGCATCTGTATTAGAAAGGTTCAAGTTACTTCTCCTACAATGTTAATGATTATATGTATCTATTATATATAATCTATTGATAAACTCTACAATACATTAGGATCGTGCTTCTAAAAGGTAATTTGCTCTTATGTATCAAAAGTCTTTAAAAGATACACATACTTTCAGCATGATTTTACATATGAAAATTTTTTCTAAGGAAATAATTATGATTTTTGGAGAATAGCTAGAAGAATGTTTATTGCAGAATTATGTATTACATGGAAAAAAATAAAAATAAAAGAAAATTACAATCAACTGAAATATCAAACTAAAGGGGTTATATGCATGAATTATTGTGTATTATATAATAGCATATATTCTATTTAAAATAATACAAAATGTTTTTTTCTGCTTACTAGAAGTATTAACTTGCTTAATCTTCATAACAACACTATTAGTTGCTGTATTGTCTCCATCTTCACTTTACAGATGAGAGAATTGAAGCATAGGACGATTAAGACATTTTCCCACTGCCACAGATCTCTTAAATGGTGTAAGCAGATTGAAACTCAGGAAATCTGTGTCCAGAGTCCATGCATCTGAGTTTATGACTCTATGCTTTTCCCATTATATCATTATACGTTTACTATTATAAATTTAAGATCTATGCTGCTTGAGAATAATTAACATGAGAAAATATTAAACAAAATATAATAGTATATGCTGTTTGATTGTAATATAAATGTATGTGTTTGTGTAAGTAAGAAAAAATCTGGAGGAACCCAATTTTTAATCTAGGAAAGATGAGATTACGGAAGATAATTGATGCTATTTTTTGTTTTGCTCTCTTCAATTTTCTATAGTGAGAATTTACAGTAGTATTATTTTGTAATAAGTCTATTTAAATAAAATCAGACAGTGAATTATAGCTTGTGTTTGAATAAAAAATACAGTAAAGGCCAGGAGCAGTGGTTCACGTCTGTAATCCCAGCACTTTAGGAGGCCAGGGCGGGCGGATCACTTGAGGTCAAGAGTTTGCGACCTCATGGTCAAGAGTGAAACCAATATGGAGAAATCCTGTCTCTACTAAAAACACAAAAATTAGCTGGGTGTGGTGGCATGTGTCTGTACGCACCTGCAATCCCAGCTACTCTGGAGGCTGAGGTAAGAGAATCACTTGAATCCGGGACTCGGAAGTTGCAGTGAGCCAAGATTGAGCCACTGGCACTCCAGCCTGGGAGGCAGAGTGAGACTCCATCTTAAAAAAAAAAAAAAAAAAAAGAAAAAAGAAAAAATGCATCACAGTAAAATCTGTAATCTGTGTGTGTGTGTGTGTGTGTGTGTGTGTGTGTGTGATTTGCTTTATTGTGATATTTGCTTTATTGCCGTGGTCTGAAACCAAACCCACAATGTCTCTAAGATATGTCTGTATAAGTTCCTAAGCATAGTATGGGGGCATATCTAACTAATGTGAACCATTTTAAGTAGTGGCTATTCTTGAATTTACACTTTCACATGAATTTTAGAATCAGTTTGACTAGTTCTAAGGTAAGTACTATTCAGAGTTTTAAAACAGGATTGAAATGAATTCTTTACAATTTAACCTTTCCATTCTTTGCCATCATATTCTTCATTATTCAAGTTTTCTTATCTATTTTTCAAAAAAAGGACATAAGACACTAGCATATTTCTTGTTATGCTTTTCCTGGGTAACTTTTAATTGTTATTATTAACAGTATCCATTTCCCAAAAAATATTGCTATATGTTTGTATATTAATCTTGTGCTGTTACCTTTTTCAACATTATTGGTTCTGATAGCTTGCCAGTTGTCTGGCTTTCATCTTCGAGGTTATATTTCTTACAACTATGAGATTTGCCCTCATTTTCTAATTTATCTCATTACTTTTACTTGTCTTACTGCACTGGCTAGGAAACCCAAGAATACTGACGAATAGAAGTTATAGAGGGTATCCTTGTTTGATCCCTGAAAAGAATTCTTCTAGCATTTTACCCTTGTATATGATGATTGCTAGAGGTAACTTTTAACAAGTTAAAAAATTTCTAGTTTGATAAGTTTTTTTTTTTTTTTTGCAAACATGGTGTGGTGATTTTTAATGTAATCTACTCCAGTTAAAGACTATGACAATCTACTATTTATTATCACTATTCAAACTCATGAATAATGAATAGTATGTAACAAATCAATGTTATATGCTTTACTTTAGCACCCAGGAAGCTCAAAACCAAACTATCTGAATATAACAACTCTGAACAGCATAGCCTGATCATCTATATGACTTTGACACCATTCCTTTCCCCAACATACCACCTATTCTAATTTATATTATCCTAAATGTTTTTCTCTTATTTTTCTATTTTATTGATGGATTTCCTATCAACTGTCATAAATTTTTAATGGAACGAAATAAAGTACGAATAAATCTTTTAAAAATGTGGCTACATTTGGATTTAAAGTGAAATCTTAATTAACTGAAACTCAAAACCTGTAAGGTTTTGTGTTTTGTTTGCTTGTTTGACTTGGTACTTTTGCAAGAAAAGCTTATCAAAAGGTAACAATGTTCAGGAAATTTCCTGAACACTGAGAATTTTGGTAGAATTGTATTCATTCAGCCCAGTCTGTAATACCATGTCCACATGTACATGTAGTACACACATCTATATCTTTATACTGTTATCAGATGATTTGCATGTTTCAAGTCTTGACAATGACCACTAAGGATATTTGAGGATGGAACAAGTGCACAAAAGGATAGACTCTCATTGAAACTTCAAAGAGAGAAATTAAAAGAACTGAATTTTTCCTCATTTTGACAGGTGGCTAATAACTGATCCAGCTCATGTACTCTGGCAACGTTGCATAGGTTCAGGTTGAGTTATTTTCCTCTTCTGGAAGCTGTTAATGTGTTGCTTTGCTTGCTGCTAGAACAGATTTCACTCCCTTGGTGGCACTGCTGTAGCTATCAAAATAGTTGTCACACTGAGTATTTGTGTGCTTTGAGCCTTGGGAAGGGTCTCTTCACATGAACACCATCTTGCTTAACTTATTGTCATTATGGTTCCATCATTACATGGGTTCCTAGGTACCTGGCATAAAGCTGCAGATTATGTTATATTTCTATCTTGAAGCTGACCCTCACAGTGGAGTTTGTAGCTCCTGAACTCCTTGCTCCTTCATTAGATATAGTTACAATTTGCCTTGAGCAAATGCAGAGTTCATTCCTATCAAAGAGATATTTGACCCTGATCATTGTTTGATGCTTAATAAAATATAAAAGTCAATTGATATTAAAAGCAATGTAGCATAGTGAATATTCATTATCACTTCCACCACTAATTAAAATTTTGAACATAGGTCTATAATTTAGTATCAGTGAATCTCAAATTTGTTACCCATAAAGCAATGGTAAAACATTCTTAGATAAAGGTAGGTAACTAAACCACTTTATTTCTTTAAATTTCCCTCACAGTCTAATGGCCATTTAGAATATGTTTATGCCTTGGCATGAGGTGCAGTGTGCTGCAGGGAAGACATGGAAGTTCAGTGCCTCTACTGAAGTCCTAAAGCAGTGATATTCAAGTGCGTGTTGAGAAAAAGACTTGAAAATAAGGAGAACAAGAAATTCATCCTTTCTACACTCTTCATCTTCACTCTTCTGACAGGGATTGCATGATGTAAAGTATAAGAAATTGTAGAATTTGTTTACTAATATAAAAATTGTCAATGCAAAGTAATTAGGATGTATACCTGAACAAGGTCACTTCTGTTTGCTATTAGCATAATGATAATATTGATAGGGAAAAATTATGATATTAAGAGGGTTTGAATCTGAACTACCCTTGTTTCCTAAGTTTCTGGCTCTTGCTATCTAAGTATAGAAGATCCCAAGAATGCAATTGCCCTAGAGGATTATGAAGCTACATTACTTCACAGGACTGAAAGTTAATGGGCCGTGGTTAGTACTGGGGTTAGAAGCAGAGTACAACTCCTAGGTAATGCATCATGATACATGATCATGTAACCTCAGAAAGTTATGAAGTTTCCAGTAATTTCATCTCTGAAATAAATATTCATGATTTAAAACTTAGTTATTTGCTATATATGAAATGTATCATATATAATAACAGAAATCAGTCATGTGAAGATGACTTTCATTCCCTCCAAATCTCTGGATCAATTTTATTATCTATGATTGCCTTATAGTAAATAAATATAAACCATATACTATAATTTTTAAGCCTCAGACAGAATTCCATCCCAGATATTACTTGGGAAAGAAGTGTCACTATGACACTAGAGATATAATGCCCTACCCTAGACCCCAGAGTGATAAAGATCTTCTTCATATCACAAAGCAGTGATGTTCTGAAAAAAGCACTCCACAGAGAAGAATGTTAATCCCCATGTCTATAACTGTAAACCCTGCTAAAGATAGGCCTTACCTGGAATCCAATTTATCAAAGCAAAATAAGGAAATCTACAAAAGCATAATCAAAATATGAAGTTTTTTTGAGGCCAAAAGGAATAATGAAAATGAAAACTATAGAATTCAGATCAGATGAATCAAGGACAAAGTTATCTGCCCTTTCTCCAATTATTTCCTAGCTTGTTGCTTTAGAGCATCACAACCACAGCAGAAACTTTCCTCAGGGATCTGATGATTAACCCCAGAAAGTTGTCCAGACAATTTTCTTAATTTCGCTAATCTCAAGAAGATTAGGAATGACACAAGAAGGCCTTTCTTTCCTGTACTCCAGTTAATAGAAGACTGTACATTAAGATGCTATCATGATTTTGCCACCATTCTAAAGCCGGGTGCTGAGATGTGCAGATATTACCCAAAGTACATGAAATCAGAATCCCATGGTATTGTATAGTAGAATAATGGATCAATTATCTTAGCTTCTAAAGTGCAATTTGATTTTTTAAAAATGTTTTGGAATTTCAGTGAAGTAAAATATTCTTGGATATCATGATAACATTTGCTTGTTACCCACTGATTATGTTTACTAATTGGGCTGTTATTTTATACATATATAACATTTAAAAATATTTTGTCTGAAAGCATATGAAGATAAATTATATTTGCATCATATATAGGTTTTATAATGTTACCATTGAGCAAGGGAAAAATATATTCTTGCCTCTCATCAGTTTTAAGATGATAAATCAGAACCATGAAAGCTATCAAAATAATAAACTTTATATTGTATATTTCCATTTGGTTATCTCAGTTTTCTAAAGTGGACATGAAGTTATGTGTTTACCATAGTCATTTATACCTCTGACATTTAAAACAATGTAATGCCACTAGGACTTGTAATCCTCTACCAATTTTCTGAGATTAAGTACATGTTCTCACGTGTTTAGCTTTTACTTTGAAAATGTGAGTCAGCCATGGTATATCTACCTTCTTTTGTCAAGGATCAAAATGCTGGTGAGATGAAATCCCACCAGACAGTTTCAAAGGCCTTCTGCCATTTTTCTTATGAGAATAGCATGCTCGATACAGACAAAACTTACGTTGCGTTGCTACTTACCAGAGTTCCTGGGTTGGTGAACATTAGGTCTCACCAATAAAAAGGTCATGTTTTGTTAATTTTATAATTTTTCTAATAATAATTAAAGTTTTTCAAGCTTTCTGAAAAATCAACTAAAATTTTATATTCTCCAACATTCAAACCACTGTTTTATTAACCACAGTGATCCATAAATCTAACTCTGGCCCTGTATTGGTTTGTTAAAATTTTTCACCTATAATTTTGGCCTCGTTAAATTTTATCTATCATTTTATAGCAATGCTTATGGCAGGGTACCTACCACCCTTAGGGGACAGTGTATGAGAGGTTGGTATAGGCAATTTAATTATTGGTTTTTAAATTTGGAAATAATAAAGTTATATCCATGTGCTTTTATAAGGTTAGCAATTTATGTAAAGTGATCATTACCTTGTTGCAGTTAACAACTCTTATCCTTTAAAAAGCTATCTCATTTAATATTGTTTAATGAGCCACTAAATATATTCAAGGGTTCATTAGAATTATTTAAATGTTCTGAAAAACATAAATGCAAAATATACAGCTGAAAACGGTTCAACTCAGTTCATAAGGCATAAAATGTGCCCTGAATTGTTGCCCAACTATACGCTTTACTCACTAGAAAATCCACAACTTGTATTCTTCTTTTCATTGAGCTCTAAAGGGTGTAACACCTTCAAAGCTCCTTAAAGGGAACAAATTCTGTCCTCGCCCTTTATGCTGTAGGCAGAAGTTAAATTTACTAGCTGTGGAAAATGTTGGAGAAGGCTTTCCTACTGGATTATTTGCCGTAGATCTCTTTTACTTGGGTCAGATAACAAGAAAACTAATTTATGTGTGAAATAAGTTTTTATGATTTTCCTTAAAAAAATAAAATCTCATATTCATCACTGTTGTCTGAGTTAATACATCCCCCTAGAAGAGCAACATCAGTTTGTATGTGAAATCTTTGCCTTATTGGCTGTGATCAGTCAGGGACAGGCATTTTCTCAATTTGAGCCTGGAGGTATTTCTAACAAAGAGATACATGTTTGTTTGCTGTTCTCTTAGAAGGGGGAATGAATTTGTTTCAAGAGGAGAATATTATCGTGTTAATTTAGAACACTCAAAATGTATGTGCCAAGGAAACCCATAAAATGCCATATGCCTTCACCCCTAAAATTATGATAATAAAAATGCTAATAATGTATTTATTCCACATAATTCAAATGCCTCAATTTCCCTATATGCAAGAAGTGAATGGGGAAATTTATCTCATCTCTTGGCCAGGGGCATTGTAAGGAATTAATTTCAGAATAATTTTTCCTCCTAAGATGAAAGTTGTCAAGACTATAGTAGTAAGAATTATATTATAAGACAGTCTTTATATTCCAGGCAGGCTGCAGTTTGGAAATTTGTACTGTTTGAGTTTTAAAATGATTATTTATGTCAACACTTTTTCTAGTTGCCTTTGATAAGCATCATAAATACAATGAATTACTTGTGCTTTCTTTTTAAAACTGACTTTGAATCTTTTAAAACAAGTTTCTTAGTCACAATAGACTTGTTTCCACTTGCAGCGCATATAGTAATCTTGACTGCAGCTTCCTGCAGGGTCTAGGATACCCTGCCGAGCTTCACATGACCAACATTATAACAGTACTGCCTGCTACCCACTGTTTGTTTACTTCATATTCTCAACTCAAGATTGTTCATCTCTCTCCCCCTGCAACTGATGTTAGTTGTTATTTAGATACTGTGACTTTTTAAAATCTTCTAAACCAGGTTATTTTGGATTTTCCGGTTAAGAAGGTAGCTAGGCAGTGCTTTCACCAGACTTCCACTGAACACACAGGAAGAGAAGGAAAGTTATAGCAGCAAAAGGAATTCAAAAAAAAAATCATTTAAAAAATGTATCAGACCTTAAGAGGATTTCTAATAACCAAAAAATACTGGTATGGAGTATCAGGACAAAAGCAGGAAATCGGTAGATTTAATTTAATATTGAGTCCATACTCAATATGTTTCTCTGCATCAGAGGTACGGATAACTTGCTGATCTGAGCTGATCTGAGCCATACTTCATACCACATTGGATCGGCTTTATGTGGCAGGAAGGCAATAAGAATGACTTCATTTTCCTATTCCGCTATTTGGTATTTCTTTTTGTCTGCATCACTTATCAGATAAATTCCTCAGCAGTGTTACCGGAGGAGTGGGAAAGCAACAGAGTGCTACATCCTGAGACGTGGATTCAGTGATAGAAAATGGGCAGAACAAAGCCCTCTAGGGGTGCGGATTTATTGGATTATTTTCAGCAAGAGAAAAAATGGTAGGCTGCTTCAAATTGTCTGGAAAATGTGCCCTCTTCACAAACCAAAGATCAGGAATGGTGAGCAGGCAATCTTACTCTCTTGGGCAGAGCTGTGCTAGATGAATGGCTGCTAGAAATTGCAAATGTGGTTTTGGTCTAAAGCAATAAAAAAACCAAATAAATACAGTATCAGTGAAATAGTGATACTTTTGCCAGTCTCTAGCCTGATGCTTCTCAGCATGTGCTCCATATACCACCTGCAGCAGCCTTACTTTGGAAGCTTGTCAAATACACAATTCCCTAGTTCTCTTTTCCCACGTTTGTCAGCTTTGTTGTGCTAATACCCCAACGCTGCGATCGCAGTGCCTTGGGAAAACAAACTTCTGTATAGTGCTCAGGATTGCTGGAACTTTACTCTACATGTGTTGAACATTAACGGAAGGAACAGCCACTGGGACATTGTGGGACATATGGATCTCTTGGCAGAGGGTAGCATCAAGAGATGGATCAGACCCACAAAATTTTATTTGAAACTTGGCCTTGGTGTTACATCAACTTATATTCCATTGCTCAAAGCAAGACACCAACAGAATGTACCATAACATGTAGCAATGGGTTAGAATGTGTCTTCCTTTACAAGAAAAGGAGAACATAATTGTAAAAATCGCTACAATCTCTTGCAATCCTAGAAAATATTTTTTCAATAGGTCAAGTGAGGCCAATGATTTGCATTTTATCAGTACTCTCACATCATATTCATAAATATTCAATTTGAAAATCATCAAACCTTGTGAATAATGACAGGCTTTATGCTTTACCTTATTAATATATGATAAAGTGGAAGTTATGCTTGACATGCAGAAGGAAAACATTTTGAGAAAAATATTTAACGATGGTAAATTTTTAGAAGTCTCTCCTTTGTGTTATGATATAACATTAAATAGACTCCAGGATTGAATAAATGATGACATGAAAATACAATGTGCTGATATTAATAGAGAACAGATAAATAAGCAGAGGTGAAGTGGAACTGGAAGAGATATGTATTCAATACAAAATATGTAATCTAAAGTACAGTATTGATAAGCATAAGTGACAATACACAGTATTAAACCCACAATATGGAGAACAATCTTGAGAAATTAGCCTTAAATAAGTAGGAATATGTGAAGAAGATTAAATGGATAAAGGAGAAGATGATAGAGACAGAAAATGGAAAATGAGAATTTAATATTAAAAAGGACCGATGTCACAAATGAGAGAAGAAAATCAAATCTGAGTAATTACTTAAAAAATAGGACACAACTTTCTGAAAAGAAAAATGTGAATTAGTTTGCACATTAAAAGATCACCGTAGGTACCAGACTAATTGTTGCAATGATCTAATTCATATATATATATATATATATGACCCATATCATATGTATGAATTGGATCCAATATAGATGAATATGAATTGGATGAATATGATACAAACCATATGTATAATATTGAATATGATCTATATATCTATATCTCTATATAATATACATGTATATGTATTAATTGGATCATTTCAACAATTCATCTGGCACTTATATATATCATATAAATGAATTATGTGTAATAATTCATATATTTATGTTACATATATATGTATTTAAGGAAAAGTTTTTCAAATGCCCAGTAGAAAAAGAGGTTACTTTCATCATTTAATTTATTTGTATAACCTGAGACTTCTGTTATACAATGTTGAGGACATTAAGCCAACAAAACAATTTCTGCTGGTATTTGAAGGAAAATGTTGTGACATCAGATCGCTATATAGAGCCAATTCATCTTTCTCATCTAAAGGCAATCAAATAATACTCTTATTTCCAAAGCTCAGAAAGTATGCACACATATTTTTTTTCCAAATGTATCCTAGATATAAGTTTTCTAAATACATCAGAAATAATTCTTTTAAAATGTTGTATAATATAAAATAAATTATCTGGATATTAAAAAAACGAAATATGCTAACTTAAATGTGAATTTTGGGGGGAAAGTAGGAAGAAATATAAGCAGGCTATATTCTTCATCTTTTGACAATATAAGTTTTGGTAAATTCTAAAGGCCCAACAACGGGTAAATGGATAAATAGGGTACATAGCTGTCAGAGCATAGTTTTGAAAATTATTCAACAAATCATACTCTTATTTGATTGATTGGCTAAAATGTACTCAATATATTAAATAAATCGATTATAAAATATACATGCTGTATATAATCTTGCTAGATATTTATGATGTAAAAAAGACAATAAGTAGCAATTACATCCCAGTAGCAATGCACATACCTAATGCCCAGGTCTTATAAAATTCTCTGTAACAAAAGGAATAAAACAAACAAACAAACAAAAAATAATGTTCATTTGGAGAAATGGCTGATACCCTGACTGGGGAGGAGAGTATTCAAGGTGAGCCTGGAACATTTCGTAGTGCAAGAGAGTAAGTTTTTAAAAAAATGAAACCAAACAAAATAAATTTTACAATGATGGAAGTATGACAAAGGGACACAGGAGACAAGTGAAAAAGAAACACACACACACCTCCCACTGACATAAGCAGGTGCATTTGAGCAACAAGTTAAAATAGTATTGCATTTTAACTCAATGAATAAAATATACACCCATGATACATACTTTGCTTCTTTTGTTGAAAATTAATCAATTGGCCTTATTAGTGTAGATCTGTTTTTACACTCTTCATATACATAAAAATGTACTATAGCACTGACTTTATGTGTAATCCAGCAAAGCGGGCATTCATTTATTAATGTGGTCTATCCATATTACTCTGTTTCTTTCCCCTTTCTGTTTTCCCATTGCTCACACTGCTCTTACTCTCTCCTTCTTACTCTATTCTCCTTCACTATCTTATTCTGTCATATCTGACATCATAGATTGATGGGCAAAGACAAAACTTTAAGTTTTCCTTGATAGTATCAGGCATTTAAAGTTGAGACATGTTATATTTGTCCTTCAAAGGGACAGACACAAAAAATACATGTTCACATTTAGACCTCAGGACTCTTTTCAGAGAGTCAACAGATGCTTTATAAATTCAAGAATATAACCAGTCGTAGAGATTAAAAAAAAAAAAAAAGGAAAGAGAGAGAAAACAATATATAATGCAATAGGAACTTGAACATTTTGCAGAATCCCATATGAAAAACAGACATTCTCCCATCCCAGCTAAATGTCAAAACACTCCTATTTTATGGAACTTTTAACAACTACGCATTCAAAGACCTGCCCTGAATATTACGATTCAATTTACCTGAAATTGAGCCTAGGCATCTATATTTTTAGAAGATCCAATAGATTGAAGCTCGGACTTAAGAGGTAGAAATACGAAATTTCTGCTGGAAAAGAGATTTGGGAAAAGTAAAATATTTCTGACAAAAACCTTCAAGAACAAAAGAGGCAAAAAGCTAAAGATGAATGAGAACCTTTGAAAGAGGCCTTTGGATTAGGTTATTAAGGTGGGGACTATGAGGTTCATAAGATATTACTTAATATTTTAAAAAAGAGAAAATTCAAGTAGCCTGGAAATTTGTATTAAAATGGGAACAATGAAAAAAGTATTTCCATTTTCTAGACCAAAGTTTTTGCTCTCATAGTATGAACAAGTTAATATTTTATAAGTCATGTTAAGTCAATTATTTACATCTGCATGACAGTATATTACCATTATCATTCAGCATTTATCAAAGAAAGACAAAGTTTACATGAAATAACCAAAAGAACCCTGGATTTAGAGCAGCAAACCTGAGTTCAAATCATCATTCTGGCTTGGGTTCATTGGGAAGGGTTTTCCCAATCAGGTGATGTACATACTTATCCCAAAACACAATTACCAACTTATTTATCTGTCTCACTAACAATTTTGTAAACTCTTTGAAAGACAGAGGTTGTTGTCTATACAATTTCGGTTTCTATTGTAGTGACTGGCATAGAATTTTAGCAACTATATTTAGTAAAATTATGTATTAGAGGGTGGCATTAAAATAAAAAAACACACATGCAAATCTCAGGGCATAACACGATAAAGATTTATTTCTCTTATCACAGTTTTACATAGATTGGGCTAGGGGAAGATATTAACCCATGCTGTCAGTAAGGGTACAGAGTCATTTTACTTTGTAGCATTGTTATTTTCAAAACATCATATCTAAGAGGCCATAGAACAGAAAGATAAAATAATGTTTGCATGTGAAATATTTTTTTATAGGCCAGAACTGAAAATGGGAAATGCATCTTATCTGTATTCATTTGCTAGAACACTGACAGTGGCACCAATCTTTAAGGGCAATGGAAAATGTTCTTTAGCTATGTGAGCAGAAAAGAAATGGAATGAGTTTGATAGGCTCATAGTATTATTTCTTTCCCATCTTATGATGTTCTAAGCTCTTTATACTTCTCAAATTTTTGACACACCTTTATGAGCTAAGTATTACTATTACCTCCAATTTAGTACAGGTAATCTAAGACACAGAGAGATTAAGAGATATGTACAAGTTTACAAAGGTCATAAATGGAAGAGGTATGGTTCACACCCAAGCATTCCGGTATCAATGTTTGTACTTTTAAGCATTTCAATAATGTGCACATAGGAAACAACCTTTAAGTGAATAAATAGAAATAAGGATGATGGACCTCAGTATTATAAAAATTATGTCCTGTGAATTCCTGAAAGTATAGGGATAGGTAACAAGTAGAGCAGGCAGGCATTCAGTATCAGTAGAGCAATGTTAGATGAAGAGATAGGTGTAGATATATGGATAAATTGCCATTATATAATGTTAAATGTGAAAGGGAGGATAACACATCAAATGTTACTGGGCATAGGGCAAGAATAACTATCTCCTACATGGGCCATGATGGACATTTAATGAGTGCTTTCTAAATTGAGCCAGACATTGAAGTCACCAACAAATGTAGGTAGGGTGTTTGTAAAATCATCAGAAGTATCAGGTAGAAAAAAAATATGACCTATTTTGGTATGTATTTGAAGTTTCTTTATCTGAAAACTTGATTACTGGGTATATACCCAAAGGATTATAAATCATGCTGCTATAAAGACACATGCACACGTATGTTTATTGCAGCACTATTCACAATAGCAAAGACTTGGAATCAACCCAAATGTCCATCAGTGACAGACTGGATTAAGAAAATGTGGCACATACACACCATGGAATACTATGCAGCCATAAAAAGAATGAGTTCATGTCCTTTGTAGGGACATGGATGCAGCTGGAAACCATCATTCTCAGCAAACTATCACAAGAACAGAAAACCAAACACCACATGTTCTCACTCACAGGTGGGAATTGAACAATGAGATCACTTGGACACAGGAAGGGGAACATCACACACCGGGGCCTATTGTGGGAAGTGGGGAGGAGAGAAGGATAGCATTGGGAGAGATACTTAATGTAAATGACGAGTTAATGGGTGCAGCACACCAACATAGCACATGTATACATATGTAACAAACCTGCACATTGTGCACATGTACCCTAGAACTTAAAGTATAATAATAATTTTAAAAAAACAGGAAATAAAACAGTATAAAATAAAGTAAGGTCAGAAAATGATGAGCCTAAAATGACACACCTTTCAGATATACACTTCAAAATAGGAAGTTATCAAACATCTCTAAGCAGTGAAGTACTATGAATATATCTCTGTGTTTGTGGACATGAGACAGATAGATATGAAGTGGAATATACTAATGATAAAGACCCAATCAGATTATTCACAAACTATTGCTGTGGCAGTATTATGTGTGGTGTATCCTTAAAAGTGGAATTACCTGTCACTTCCAGCAAACTAACACAAGAACAGAAAACCAAACACTGCATGTTCTCACTCATAAGTGGGAGTAGAACAATGAGAACACATGGACACAGGGAAGGGAACATCACACACCGTGGCCTGTCGGGGGTTCAGGGTTTAGGGGAGGTATAGCATTAGCAGAAATATCTACGGATTGATGGGTGCAGAAAATCACCATGGCGTGTGTATACTTATGTAACAAACCTGCACGTTCTGCACATGTATCCCAGAACTTAAAGTATAATAAATGTAAACAAGGGGGAATTATCTGGTTTCTATGTTTACTGTTTTTCTAAATATTAGTGTAAAGTGTCTTCACTTCACTATTAGTACCAGGATTACAGATTGTAATCATCATGATCTTCCTAATATGGGTAAACCTACAATGTATATAATGTTTGGAGTCAATCTCTCAAATCTACATGTCTGGAAAATGTTAAGACTATAAGCATGACTTTATATTTTGGCAATATCTAACTCCATAGCAGTAAGACACAGATGTAGAGGAAAATCCAAGTGTTTGATTCACTGGTTCTTAAGTACTCTCTTAGCAATGTTGTGATAAAAATGAGATTTGGTAGGTGAGAACGCATAAGCTCATGTGAAATGTAGGCTTTCATAAACAATTATTCAGTGAGTAAAAGAATTGGTATAAATGAAGCAACTGAATTGAAATGTGACAGCCTTGTAAATATATATACTTCTGGTTACTAACTTCTAAAGATTGGAAAATTTGTGTAAGTTGCTATAATTAAGGGCTTAGAACAATGTTAAGAACATGATACCTCATTAAAATATGGAGAGTCTGATGGTGATAATGAGAATTACATAACATGAGCAAGATGAGAATTCCCTGAGAAGCTCTACTGCACAAAAGGCTCTTTGATACTTACAGACATTTTTTGAATTAAGCTTAAATTTATAAATAAATTACCACTCTGGTAGATTATATTAATAGCCCCAATTCTTAATTCTCCATGTATCCATACCATTAGTCACATAACTATTTAGTGCTGCCCCACAGACGGCAGGTCAAAATCTGTAGTCACATGGCTTGCTTTGAATAATGGGATGTTAAAAGATGTAATTCAAGGAATGTCTTTGAAAATACTTGCACAATTTAGCCTGTTTGCTATTATGCTTCTGTCAATGTCATGAAAAGGGCATGCTTGAGTTAGCCAACTTATCCCAGGAGCCTGAGAGGCACATGGGGCCATTCCCAGCTAGCCCAGGACACACAAATAAGTCAAATTTAGATCTTCAAAGTGGTCCAGCTGAACTAACTCTGATAAGCTAACAGAGAGTAACTGCATGGACTCATGAGCAATGATAAATTGCTGTTTTCAAGTCACTCAATTTGGGATGATTTTTAAAGCACTAACAACTAACTGATAAAACCCTCTCAAAATGTTTCTTATCAAAAGTAACTAAAATACCCTGCCTAGCTCTGGAATAACTACAAAGAATTTGGAAATTCTTCAAAGAATATTCATGGCTTTGTGAGAATTTTAACTGTCCATGATGGACAGTGTTGGGACTTGGAAAATGATACCCGAAAGTTTGATACCTTGGCATGCTGAGTAGTTGGAAATGACAGAATTTGGAAAGGCCTCAGAAGGAAAGTCCTGATCTTCACCAATCCTCCTGCCCCCTGCCCCACATTCTCTTCCTCTGAGGTGAGTCATAGAGAACTGAATTCCTCTTCCCCAAGTCAGGTCATAGAAGCTAGAACTTTTGTCCCCCAAAGTAAGCCATAGAACTTGGAAAGGTCACTCCCTTTTTCTTTCTCCCTTGAAACCCTCATTTCAGAGGAGGCTTGCCCAAAACTCACGGGGAAAAATGATGCTACACAAAGAGGCCAGGAAGCATCTGAACATATAGACCTTGCTAGGTTTTTCCTCTCAGCCTATTACCATTTGATCATACTCTTTTTTTTTCCAGTCACATTTCTACACAGATGTCTGTTCTTCATTGAATTTAAGCATAAAAATAGACAGTTTTCCCTGGGTCTTTGGGTCTTCATTTCTGAAGGTTCCCATGTCAGGTAAAACTTTGATTAAATAAATTTGGTATGGTTTTCTCTTGTTAAACTGTCTTTTGTTATAGGAATGTTGGCCATGACCCTTATGATAGGTGAAGAAAGAAATCATACCTTTTCTTCCTTACAGCAGAAATAAAATTAATGAATGAACACTCCTAAAAGGCTATCTTTCTGGAATGGTGAGAATCCAATGAACATTGGAAACTTATAGCTTTATGGGTTTTTGACCCATGTAAGAAGAATGAAAGTGTTTCTAATTAGAGACTTAGGAAACAACTTATAAAAAGTAAGCGTGATTTTTATTCAGAGAGAGAAGAGCATTCACATTTCCTTCTCTCCATCTCACCAACTTAGAATTAGCTTCATATAAGTTTCAAAGCAGAATAGCCGTGCTTCTGTTTCCATTCATTCCCAGTTTCTCTGAAGTGTTTGTTTTCCTTGCTCAATCCATTCCCCTCTTTTTCTAACTTATCTAGCTCTAATTGTGAAAAACAGATAACTACAACTTATCACATTGGTTTTCTTAGAGGTAGTAGTTTTCTTAGAGGTATTTATATACCATAAAAATAATATGCAAAGTCCAGTCCTTAGAAATGTAATATAAATTTACCACTGATGCCATTCTTACGCTAATTCAGATAAATGCCTGATTATATGATTCCAACCTGCTCGGAGAAGCTAAGATAGGAATGGAATCATGAATGAGTCACATATTCTGATTTCTAAAGGGTAGAGAATATCAAGAAACAATCATTTTAGGTTCCTACTCCTTGAATATTTCAGTCAGACCTGGGATTAATAATTATAAATCTCTATGCATTGAGAACTGTGGCAACCTTTAGCATTATTCAATAAGCATTTCTGGCTTCCTCTTATCCAAACAAACTTCCAAGATTTTTTTGTTTGGGTATAACTCTATGATCAGTTATCATCAATTGATCGTGAATGAAAATGACTCTTGTAAAGTTTGGCCAGAACATTGTTGCTGGTGTGAGACCCTGCAGGGCTTATGTTTCCCTCTAACACCTTGATTGGCAATATTTCGGATAATGGCTGCTCCATTAACGTGGGTCCTGGAGTAAAGATAAATTATAGTAGAGTATTCAGCCTCTCTGTGACAAATACCCTAAGTATATACCTTAAGTGTGAATACAGCTATATATAAAAGAATCTAGAAGAAAATTTACCAAGTGTTATAATCAGTAATTGTTAGATGGAAATTGTAGCTTTTTTTTCCTCTTGTTTTGCTGGTAGGAATTTTAAAATTTTTATTTAATACATATAATATCTTTCTGTATTGAAAATTATAGTTTACTTTAAATATATGTGATCTTTTAATGTGCTTGAAAATGCAGCAGCCTGATAATTTAAATAAGAATTATGCAGTGGGCAGTTATTATTAATTTATACTGTATGCTCATTTCCCTTTTCTTCTGGAAACTGTCCTTTTATTAGAGTTTTCCTGAGAAACAGAACGTGTGTGTGTGTGTGTGTGTGTGTGTGTGTGTGTGTGTATGTGTGTGTGTAGAGAGATTTTCATTTGTGGAATTGGCTCATGTGATTAGGAAGGCTTCAAA
This sequence comes from Macaca mulatta, assembly GCF_049350105.2. Lineage (NCBI taxonomy): Eukaryota > Metazoa > Chordata > Mammalia > Primates > Cercopithecidae > Macaca > Macaca mulatta. The sequence continues at coordinate 167,520,504 of NC_133406.1, read as the reverse complement.
GTCCAAAATCTGATAGATAGGCTAGCAAGAAAGAACTGATGTTTCAGTTCAAATCCAAAGGCTGCCTCTTGGCAGAATTTGTTCTTGCTCAGGGTAGGTCAATCTGATTTGCTAAGGCCTTCAACTGGTTGGATGAGGCCCATTCCGTTATGGAGGATTATGTGATCTACTTAAAGTCCACCAATTTAAATTTTAATCTCATCTTTTTGTTTTAGTTTTTGTTTTCATTTTCCAATCTGCCAGATTGGAGGTAGCTTGGAAGGACCGAATAGCATGTAGAGATTCACACTGTGAACTTTTTTCCAAGAAGCAACATAGGAACTTAATAGAAAACCAGAAAAATGCACAGCCTCATTGAAATAAATGACAGGCTTCAGCCCACACTGTGAGACAAGTGACAAACTGTAAGTCCCCAGAGAGTAAGAGGGGTAGAGACTGCCTCCAGGATACACATTCTGACCAGGAAACCTGAAAATCTACGTCATAGGGGAAGGCCTTAACTCTACCTAGGGTTAAAACTGATTTAAGAAGCAGTGAGAAATATAAAAGTAGAAGCAGTGGTAGGAAATGCCTTTTGGGCATTCCCAGTCTCCAGCGTGGACCAAGGGAAGCCATTTCTTATTATATCTTACAGAGGACCTTGGGGAAATCAGCCAACTAACTCAGACAATGGTGACAGTTTGAAAGAAGTTCCCAACTGAATTTCACAACATAATATCAAGTGGGGATAAACTCTCTTGGCCAGAACCTGAGGGGTGAGCAGGAAGTACACTGCATCCAGGGGCACGGGAGCAGTTACTACCTCCACAGAGAAAGCTTATGGTCTGGGGCAAGTTTGAGTTCTGAGCACAAGCTGCCTAGAGCTTAGCCCAGTGCTGCTAGTGGAGCACTGTGAGAGTAAGATCTTCCTTGCCAACTGTGTGGGATCTGGGTGAGGCTTACTGCTGAGTGCTACTCCCCACTTCCTGTGCAAAGTCTTCTGTGCAGCAGAGACAGTTACACTCCCTTCTGGAACACCACAACAGCAGCCTAAGAATTGCACTCCCAACCCCACAGGGTCCATGGCTTGCCCCACACGTGGTGAGTCAGAGCTCAAAACTGCCTGACCCAGTCCTTACCTAGCTGTGCCCCTCCACCTGTCCTTGGAGCTCAGCATGAAGGACAAAAACTTTTGGGAGCTTTATGACCCTGTCAATCATCTGAAAAAACAAAATACTTTCCCTGGGCAAGATAGGGAAAGCTCAGATTCCATTGCTACTACTGTAGCTGGTGCTGTTTTACAAGTGTCACCCCCTGACCAGAGGCCAACCAACACAGTTCATTACAGCATCTCTAGGTAGAATAACACTGTTCCTGAAAAGAAGAAAAACAGTGTGTTACCTTAGCTAAATTATTGTCTGCAACACCCTGGCTAATGAGGAGGTCCTGAGTCTGTCCACATGACCAGTTCACTACTATTATAACCAGCATTGAGGAAATCTAACACACTAAGGCTATCTACAACCTAGGAATTTCACAAAGTCTATGTCACTCCCCTCCCACCCCTATCAGAGCTACTGCTGGTACCCACTGCTGGGAGACTTGAGGACAGATCACATCACTGCCTGCCTTGCAGACATTCTACAGCACCAGTCTAGATTGTGGCAGCCCCACAGGGTGGCTCAACTGAGAAGAGCAATAGCAATTATGGTAGTCTGGCTCTCTGGAACTCCTACTCCTAGGGGAAGGAGGAGAGCTCCACCTCAATGGAATACCCTATAGGACAAAAGAATCCAGATGGCAGACCTTGAGTTCCAGATTTTTCCACTGGTGGGAAGTTTATTTCAGGAGAGACAAAATGGCAATGCTGGGCTCAGCAGAGAAAATCTGAAGCTCTGCCCCAACAGTCATGCAGCCTTGGTGCTTATGAAGGATTTTGGGTTTTGGAGAAGGGGTCTTCTTTCCCCCTTTGTCTGCCACTGCAGACGCAGCTTGGGTTTCTTCATGGGATCTTGGCATAGTTACACCTACATACAGCCTTTCTAGAACCTTTCGGGTTGACTACATCCCTATAAGAAGAGCATGCCACAGGTTCAGGTTTGTGTGAGAGGCAGAGTCACAATTCCTCTCTACTGGGAACATCAACATTCCTACAGATGAAGAGAGATGCCTGTTTGATCTGGATAGCTGCAACACTGGGACAGGAGTGAGTCTTGGAGGTGGATAGCTTTTCTGCTGGCCTGACAGGAGAGCTAAGGTGGATCTCATTCTTCCCCCTGATAAGACGTGTGTCTAATTGGGAGCTCCTCCAGCGACCTTCATCAAGGCTGGGACCTCTGACCATCACTGGGCATTGCATTTACCCACTGGCTTTAGCTACAACTGATTCTTACCCAGGGATACCTATCTTACTGGCCTGAAGCCTGAATCATCAACTCAGTAAATAAAATACTGGGGAAAAACTGAATAAATAAAAAAGTGTACACCACAAGGGAATGAGATAAGCTTCAAGAGACCTCTGTCATGCCAACCCCATAAGAGATAGTGAATTTGCCCACACAACAAGTACATAGCTACTACAACCATCATCTGAGGAACCCATCATACAGAGACTCTCCATAACCAAGAAACTCACAGAGTCTTCACCCCTAAAAGCACCAGGAATCAAATTAGGCTGTGACAAAGTATAAACATTAAAATCACATCCTTAAGGGGAAAAAAAGAAATAAACCTGTCAAATAAAAAATAAATTCAAGAACAATTAGAATAAATAGTCAACCCAAATGAGAAGGAACCAGAAAAGTAATTTTGGTAATATGAAAAAACATGGTTCTATAACACCCTGGAAAGATCACACTAGACTCCCAGCAATGGATCCAAACCAAACTGAAATCTTTGAAACAACAGATGAAGAATCTAGAATGTTGATTAAGCTACTCAAGGAGATACCAGAAAAAGGTGAAAACCAACATAAAGAAATTTCAAAACCAATTCAGGATATGAATTAAAAAATTTTCTAGAGAGGTAGATATCATAAAGAAAAGCCAATCAGAACTTCTGAAAATGAAAGACACACTTAAACTTAGGGAAATACAAAATACCGTGGAAAGTTTCAACAATAGACTAGAACAAGTAGACAAAAGAATTTCAGAGTTTGGAGACAAGGCTTTCAAATAAACCAAATCAAAGATAAAGGATAAAGAACCAAAGAGATGAACAGTCTCCAAGAAATATGGAATATGTAAAATGGCCAAATTTCTGAATACTTGGTGTTCCTGAGGGAGAAGAGAAGGCTAACACTTTGGAAAACTTATTTGAGGGAATAGTGGAGGAAAACTTCCATGGCCTTGCTAGAGATTTACATACCTAAATACAAGAAGCTCAAAGAACTCTTGGGGAATTCATGGCAAAAAGATATTCCTAAGTCACACAGTCATCAACCCATCTAAAGTCAACAGGAAGAAAAGAATTCTAAGAGACAAAAGCATCAGGTAACTTATAAAGAATAATCTGTCATACTAACAGCAGACTTCTCAGTAAACCATTACAAGCTAGAAGGGATTGGGGTCCTATCTTTAACCTTCTTGTATAGAGTAACTGTCAGCCAAGAATTTTGTATCCAGCAAAACTAAGTCTTATAAATGAAGGAGAAATAAAGTCATTTTTAGACAAATCCTGAGGGAATTTGCCACTACCAAACCTACAATATAAGAAATGGTGAAAAGAGTTCTGATTTTTGAAACAAAAGCTTGATATGTACCAAAATAGCACCTCTTGAAAGCTTGAAACTCACAAGGCCTATGTAATCATAATGCAATGAAAGAAAACAGGTACCTAAATAACAACTGACATGGTGAATAAAACATTATCTCATATCTCAATATTAGCTGTTTATATAAATAGCCTAAATGTTCCATTTAAAGATACAGAATGGCAGAATGGATTAAAAAAATCGCAAACCAAATACCTGCTGTCTTCAAGAGATTAACCTAACATGTAAGGATTCATATAAAGTCAAGGGAAAGGCATGGAAAAAGATATTCCAAACAAATAGAAACCAAAAGTGAACAGGAGTAGCTCTTCTTATATCTGACAAAACAGACTTTAAAGCAACAATAGTAAAAAAGACAAAGGTCATTGCATCATGAAAAAATGATCAATACAACAAGAAGATATTGCAATTCTAATATATATGCACCTAGCACTGGAGCTCCCAGATTCATAAAACAGTTACTACTAGACCTAAGAAATGAGATACATAAGAACACAATAATAATGGAGAACGTCAGTACTCCACTGACAGCAATAGACTGATTATTGAGACAGAAAGTCAACAAAAAAGAAATGGACTTACGTTATACCATTATACTCTAGAACAGACATGCTTAACAGGTACTTACAGAACATTCTACCCAACAACTGCAGAATATATATTCTTCTCATCATTACATGGAATATACTCCAAGACAGACCGTATGACAGGCCACAAAAAAAGTCTCAATAAATTTAAGATGATCAATATACTATTAAATATCTTCTCAGACCACAGTGGAATAAAATTATAAATCAACTCCAAAAGGAATCCTCAAAACTGTACTAATGCATGGAAATTAACTAATCTGCTTCTAAATAATTTTTGGGTTAACAATGAAATCAAGATGGAAATTTTAAAAATTATTTGAAATAAATGATAATAGTGAAACAAATTATTGAAATTTCTGGGATACAGCAAAAGCAGTGTGAAAAGAATGTTTACAGTATTTAATGACTACATAAAAAAGTTAAAGCACACAAATTGACAACCTAATGTCACATCTCAAGAACTAGAGATACTGGAACAAACTAAAACCAAAGCCAGCAGAGCAAAAGAAACAACAAAGATTAGAGCAGAATGAAATGAAACTAAAACCAAAAACATTACAAAAGATAAATGAAACAAAAAGCTGAGCTTTTGAAAAGATGAACACAATTGATAGATCATTAGTGATATTAACCAAAGAAAGAGAAAAGATCCAAATAAGATCAATAATCACTGAAACTGGAGACATTACAACTGACACCACAGAAATACAAAAGATTATTTGAGACTCCTATACACACCTTTATGTGTACAACTAGAATATATAGAGGAAATGGATAAATTCCTGGAAACATTCAATCCTCCTAGATTAAATCAGAAAGAAATAGAAACCATGAATAGACGAGAAACAGCAGCAAGATTGAATCAGTCATCAAAAAATTGCCAACAGAAATAAAAAAGCCCAGAACCAGACAGATTCACATCTGAATTCTACCAGACAGTCAAAGAATCAGTACCAATCCTATTGAAACTATTCCTAAAGATTGAGAAAGAGGGAATCTTTCTTAAATGATTCTACGAAGCCTGTGTTAACCTAATATCAAAAAAGAAAAATACCTTTTAAAAACTACAGATTAATATACCTGATGAGCATTCATTCAAAAATCCCTGGAAAATACTAGTTAACCAAATCCAATAGTACATCAAAAAGATAATACGCCATGATCCAGTGCCTTTTATCTCAGGGATGTAGGAATTGTTTAACATATACAAGTCAATAAATGTGATATATTCAAAAAAAGAATTAAAAACAGAAATCATATGATCATCTCAATAGTTACAGAAAAAGCATTCAATAAAATCCAGTATCCTTTTATGATAAAAACCTTCAATAAACTAGGCATAGAAGTGACTTACCTCAAAATAATAAAAGCCATATATGACACACGCACAGCCAACATCATACTGAATGGGGAAATGTTCAAAACTGGAAAAAGTTAAAAACCAGAACAAGTCAAGGATGCTCACTTTCAGCACTTCTATTCAATATAGTACTTGAAATCCTAGTCAGAGCAATCAGGGAAGAGAGAGAAGTAAAGGGCATTCAAGTTGTATGAAGGAAGTCAAACTAGAGCTGTTTGCCAAATAATATAATCATATACCTAGAAAACCCTAAAAACTCATCCAAACCACTCATTGATCTGATAAACAAAATCAGTGAGGTCTCAGGTTACAAAATAAATGTATGCAAATCAATAGCACTGCTATACATCAACAATGATCAAGTGAAGAATCAGATAAAGAACGCAATCCCCTTTACAATAGGTACAAAAAAAAAAAAAAACTAAACTAAAAATATACTTAAGGAGGTGAAAGATCTCTCTAAGGAAACATACAAACCACTGCTGAATCAAATAAAAAATGACACAAAGAAAAGGGGACACATTCCATGCTCATGGATTGGAAGATCCAGTATTGTGAAAATGACCATATTGCTTAAAGATTCAATATAATTCCATCAATACACCATCATCATTTCTCACAGCACTATAAAAGCAATTCTACAATGCATATGAAACCAACATAGAGCCCAAATAGCAAAATACTGAGTGAAATAGCAATACTGAATGAAAAGAATAAATCTGAAGGTATCACATAACTGGGCTTCAAATTATACTGCAAGGCTGTAGTTACCAAAAATGCATGGCACTGATATAAAAATAGGCACTTAGACCAATGGAACAGAATAGAGAACCTGGAAATAAAGCCAAATACTGCCAACTGATCTTCGACAAAGCAAACAAAAGCAGAGTGGGGAAAGGACACCCTAGTCAACAAATGGTACTGGGAAAACTGGCAAGCCAAATGTAGAAAAATGAAACTAGATCCTTGTCTCTCACCTCATACAAAAATCAACTAAAGTTAGATCAAGGACTTAAATCTAAGTCCTGAAACCGTAAACATTCTAAAAATAACACTGAAAAAACTCTTCTGGACTTTGGCTTAGGCAAAGAATTTATGACTAAGACTCAAAGTAAATTTAACAAAACAAAAAATAAATAAAAGATACCTAATTAAACTAAAAACCTTATGCACAGCAAAATAAATAATCAGCAGAGTAAACACACAATCTACAGAATGAGAGAAAATATTTGCAAACCATGCATCCAACAAAGGGCTAGTATCCACAATCTACAAGGAACTGAAATAAATCAGCATGGAAAAAAAAAAAAAATCCCATCAAAAAGTGAGTGAAAGATATGAATAGATGTTTCTCAAAGAAAAAGATATACAAGTAGCCAACAAACATATTTTAAAAAGTTCAACATCACTAATCATCAGCGAAATGCAAATTAAAACCAGTGAGATACTACCTAAATTTGCAAAAATGGCCATATTTAAAAATTCAACAAACAATAGATGTTGGCTTGGACGTGATGAAAAGGGAACACTCTTTCATTGCTGGTAGGAATGTAAATTACTACAACCTTTATGGAAAACAGTATGGAGATTTCTTAAAAGAACTAAAAGTTGCTCTACCATTTGATCCAGCATCCCTACTACTGGGTATCTACCCAAACAAAAATAGGTTATTACATGATAAGGCACAGCATATTCATGTTTGTAGCAGCACAATTCACAATTGCAAAGACGTGGAACCAACCTAAGTGTCCATTAACCAATGAGTAGATAAAGAAAATGTAGTATATATATGCCATGGAATTCTACTCAGCCGTAAAGATGAGCAAAATAATATCTTTTGCAGCAACTTGGACAGAGATAGAGGACATTAGACTAAGTGAAGTAACTCAGGAACATAAAACCAAAAATCATATGTTCTCACTTGTAAGTGGGAACTAAGCTATGAGGATGCAAAGACATACAGAGTGATATAATGGACTCTGGGGACTCAGGACAGGAAGGTGGATAAAAGAGGGATAAAAAAAAGGATAGAAGAGGGAAAATGGGCGATAAAAGAACATGAATTGGGTACAGTGTACACTGCTCAGGTAATGAGTGCACTAAAATTTCAAAATTCGCCACTATACAATTTGTTTATGTAACCAAAAACCACTTGTACCATAAAAACTATTGAAATTAAAAAAAGAAATAAAAATGAAAAATATATAAAAATGTTAATCTCTCTCTCTTTTTTTAATCCTAAACATGTCAGGGTGTATTTTTTTAAAAGAAAGACCTTCTCTTACATAACCCCAGTACAGTTATAAAAACCTAGGAGATTTGGGTATAATTCTACTGTCTAACCCACAGTCTACATTTAAATTTCACCGGTTGTACCAACAATGTCCTAATTTATAGCTATATTTGTTATCCCAGTCCAGAATACAATCTAGATTTACAAGTTTAATTTCATTATGGTATATCTTAGGGTCTCCTCCTTTTGGAGTAGTTCTTCAGCCACATTTTATCTTTCATGACCATGATATTTTGTTTTTTAATGAATCTTATTGTGTATATTTAAGGTACACAGGATGTTATATGATACATATAAATAGTAAAAAGTTGCTATAGTTAAGCAAATTCACACATTCATCAGCTTACCTAGTACCCTTTTTTGATTTGTTCTTGAAGTAAAAGCAGCTAAAATCTAATCATTTGGCATAAAATCCCAAATACATTACAGTACAGTTTTATTAACTACATCTCTCAGAGAGTACATTAGATCTCTAGACTTCTTCATCCTACATATATGCTACTTTGTATCCTCTGACATACATATCCCCATACCTGCCACCTGACCCCGCTCCTGATGATCACTGTTTTATTCTCTATCCCTGTACATTAATCTTTTAGAGTCTACATTTGCACAGACCAGTGATACAGATTAGATAACTCAGAAATAAATCCAAACACATATAGTCAATTCAATTTTGACAAAAGCACAAAGAGAACACAATGGGGAAACAATCTCTTCAATAAATGGTACTTGGAAAACTGGATTTTTCACATGCAAATGAATGCAATTGTACCCTTATCTAATGATATAAAGAGAAATCGACTGAAAATGAATAAAAGACCTAAATATATGACAAGAAACTACACAACTCCTAGAAAAGAACATAGGGGAGAACTACTGGACATTAGCCATAGCAACGATTTATTGAATATTACACCAAAGCTTTGGCCATGAAAGCAAAAATTGATAAATGAGAGTATGTCAAGCTAACAAGCTTCTGCATAGCAAAGAAAACAGTCAACAAAATAAAATGGGCCTGGTGTGGTGGCTCATGCCTGTAATCCCAGTACTTTGGGAGGCTGAGGTGGGCAAATCTTAAGGTCGGGAGTTCGAGACGAGCTTGGCCAACATGGTGAAACACCATTTCTACTAAAAATATAAAAACTAGTTGGGTGTGGTGACACTCACCTGTAATCCCTGGTACTCAGGAGGCTGAGGCAGGAAAATTGCTTGAATCCAGGAGGTGGAGGTTGCAGTGAGCCAAGATTACGCCACTACACTCCAGCCTGAGTGACAGAGCAAGACTCCATCTTAAAAAAAAAAAAAAAAAGAGAGAGAGAGAAAGAAATGACACCCTACAGGTTGGGAAAAAGATGTTTGCAAACCTGTACATGAGGAGTGAAAATTCAAAATTTATAAAGAACTCATACGATTCAATAGTGGAAAAACAACCTGATTTTTAAAATGGGCAAAAAACCTGAATAGATATGTATACAGAGAAGACATAAACATGCACAATAGGCATATGATAAGGTGCTCAGCATCATTAGTCATCACAGAAATGCAAACTGAAACTCTTATGAGACACCACATCATGTCCATTAGGATGGCTGTAATTAAAAAGTCAAAAACAATAAACGTTGGTGAGGACGGTGGAGAAAAGGAAACTCTTTTACACTGTTAGTGGAAATATAGATTGGTACAGCCATTATGGACAATAGTATGGGGTTTCTAAATAAATTAAAAATAGAAGTACCATATGACCCAACAACCTGTCTTCTGAGAATATACCCAAATTAAATAACCACTACCTAAAGATACCTACGCTGTCATGTCCATTTCAACATTATTCACAATAGCCAATATATGGAAGCAAACTGTCTGCTGACCGACAAGTGAATAAAGAAACTGTGGCATATATATACATGTATATGTATGTATATCCAGTGAAATATTCAGCCTTGTAAAAGAAGATCTTGTCACATATCACAACAAGGATGAGCCTGGTGGAAATTTTGCTAAGTGAAATCAACAGATAGAGAACATATAAGCCACAGAAAATAAATACTGCATCATATTACTTATATGTAGATCTAAACATTTGAATGTTAATCTCATCTAAGTAAACAACCTCACAGAAACATCCAGAAATATGTTTAACCAAACATCTGGGCATCATAGCTTAGCCTAGTTAACACACAAAAGTAACTATCACACATAGGTATTAACTTTGGCTAACAAATTATAGCTCCTTGATCCCCTGACAATTGGACCAGGAATATATGTGACTGACATAGAGCCAAGAAGAGTCTTTCTTAGGAATGAATAAGGGACAAAGATCTTTTCTTATCTCTCCTTTTGGGTCTGTAGACTGAGATCTTCTGAAATCTAGGATCTATTTTTCCCACCATCCACAGAATAAAGTCAGCCTAGCATGTTCTATAGATATATAAAGAGGGGAATTTCTGACAGTATTGAATAATTATCTAGATACAGGTGTACCATAAGCCACTAAAACGTTGAGGCTGTTTTTGACTGCAGCATAACACAGGCCATCCTGACAAATATTTTATCAGCTAATAACCACTCCTTCCCCACATACACCATTTTGCAATGTATGCTTTATTAATTCTCTTTACTGTATAAAATATTGGAATTTCTGTTAAAGAACAATTTTTAAAATTATTTTTAATCTTTTGTACTTCAAATACCTATTATTCCTTGTCAGCACCCACACATTCTGTGTCCTCTTAAATATCATTGAGGAAACAGTTGATTATGTTATGACTGCTCTGCAGAAACTTAAGTGTAACAGAACAGCTACCATTGCTACCTGCAGAGTTTGAGAATTAAAATATAATATACTGGCTGTGTCTGATGATTTAGAAAACAATAGGTCAGCATTTATAAGTCATTAAAAAAATAAGACTTGTAAAGCACAGCATCATGCCAAAACCACCATCTAATAGATTATTATAAACAAACTGAAAAAGGCATATTATAGACTATTGATACCTGTAACAACATTAGCTTCAGGAATGAAGATAAAACACCTTTTGATTACTAATTATTATTCTAATTTGTATTATCATGTTTGATTCTCACATTAGCTGTATTACATAGGTAAAGCAAGCTTTTGCTTTAAATATATACTTTTCCCTGCATGTAAAACCACATTACTCTTGCCTACATCAGGCAAACAATTCCGTCCTTAGTGAGGAGTGGGGGTTTAAAGAATTCTTCACAACTAATGCAGCTGTTTCAAGTCAACCATTAGGTTACTCCTACCTCTATAATAGAACATTTACTTTGTACTTGTTACCAAGTCTCCTGCTTAATTCTGTTTTCTCATTTGTTTATGTCAAAAAAGTATAATGTAGAGACCCATCTGATGCAATAATATTGCTTTTTTTCCCTTGCCTTAAGGAAGCAAACCCCACCCTCCATGCAGGATCTTGTGCATCCAACTCTTGGTGCCTACAGCATGCTAATGTGTAGCATGCAATCTGGAGTCATAATGAAGCTGATTTGCTATTGAGCATGACAACACTTTGTGCATCCATTTCTTCATCAGCAAAATAAGAGTAACTAGCATTTGCCTCACTTTTCTTGAAGGAGATAATACTGTTTTTGTGATTAGTATAAAGCTTGATATATAATAAGAACTCATGAGATAACAATATCCCATTTCTGTCCTTTATCTATTAATGACACTATCTTTTACTGTTCAGTATTTTTTATGCTAATCATTTCATTTCTCCACTCTAACCTGACCCAGTGGGTATTGCATATTTTGGCTGCTATAGACAATTCAGCAACTTCCACTAAAAAGTTTATAGATAGTATAAATGAGAAGTTAGAAAAGTGTTTCATAAACACACTCATCCACATAGGCTTATGTATATTAACTCATGTATATTTAAGTTGAATATAAATGGGTCCTCAATTTATCAGAATCTTGTAGTCAGGTAATTATTTCTTCTATATTGTTCAGTGGACTGAAATCTGCATGCTTCTTAAAATACAATACACAGGAAGTTAAAAATTAGTCTTAATGAAAGTGGATATACTGCAAGCCAAATAGGTAAAATGTGCAACATGTTAAATAACAAAAAAATCTCCTAATAAGGAATTTACTCTTTAAGAAACAATACAATTCTTATTACATATTCACTTCTAATGACAAAATTCAAATAACTGGTTATTTTAATTCATTTACGTAGAATACTTAGTTGATTGAATAGAATATAAATGGCATGCAGAGTTTGCAGAAATTTTCTATAGTCAATTAAAATACATTAAAGGAAAATTGTTAAACTATTTAGGAAATCTTTAAAACTGCTTTTAGAACTACCCTATAATGCCATAGAGTTTATTCCATAGCAGGCTATTATAATTATTGTAATCCCACAATCATAAAGCATTGTCAAGGAATGAGTTAATCCCTATAAATAATAAATAGAAGCAGTATCTCCAAATAATTAAGCCATTGTTTCTAAATGCTTGTATTTTTGTATTTTGTTAATCTTTCTGTGGAAATCTTTCTTACATTTATGTTAAGGTTCCTGCTCTCAATAACACATATAATGTATCATATCCTTCTATGTACTTCTCTACAGTGCTATTTATCCTTTTTTCTTCTTCTTCTTCTTTTTGAGACGGAGTCTTGCTCTGTCTTCCAGGCTGTAGTGCAGTGGTGCGGTCTCGGCTCACTGCAAGCTCTGCCTCCCAGGTTCACACCATTCTCCTGCCTCAACCTCCCGAGTAGCTAGTTGAACTACAGTCGCCTGCCACTCCGCCCGGCTAATTTTTTATATTTTTAGTAGAGACGGGGTTTCACCTGTGTTAGCCAGGATGATCTCGATCTCCTGACCTCATGATCCACTCGCCTCAGCCTCCCAAAGTGCTGGGATTACAGGTGTAAGCCACGTCGCCTGGCCTATCTTTATTATTATTATTATTATTATTATTATACTTTAAGTTCTAGAGTACATGTGCACAACGTGCAGATTTGTTACATATGTATACATGTGCCCTGTTGGTTTGCTGTACCCATTAACTCATCATTTACATTAGCTATTTCTCCTAATGCTATTCCTTCCCCAGCCCCCCACCCCACAACAGGCCCCGGTGTGTGACGTTCCCTGCCCTGTGTCCAAGTGTTCTCATTGTTCAATTCCCACCTATGAGTGAGAACATGTGGTATTTGGTTTTCTGTCCTTGTGATAGTTTCCTCAGAATGATGGTTTCCAGCTTCACCCATGTCACTACAAAGGATATGAACTCATCCATTTTTAACGGCTTCATAATATTCCATGGTGTATATTTGCCACATTTTCTTAATCCAGTCTATCATTGATGGACATTTGGCTTGGTTCCAAGTCTTTGCTATTGTGAATAGTGCCACAATAAACATACGTGTTCATGTGTCTTTATAGTAGCATGATTTATACTCCTTTGGGTATATACCCAGTAATGGGAGCACTGGGTCAAATGGTATTAGTGCTATTTATCTTTAAGTGAAAAGAGGATTCTAAACTATTTTGTTCTGATTTACTTGTAGAAAATGTGTCTAATAAGTGTTGAACCTCCTAAAGTACATTAGATAATGACTGTTGCATTAGTCTAGGTTTGCTGTTGCCACTTTATTTGGTTCAAAGATAAATGTGATATGCAAATGTGTATGGAAAATTGAAATTGCAGTTCAATTAAACTCAGAGGTAAAGGATGCTGGTTTATGTTTTAATGTTTGTAATAGGCAAGACAATAGAACTTCCTTTTTACTCATCTTACTGTTAGCAGCTGGTATATTTCTTGTACTGGTCCTTGATCCTCCAGAACATACTCTGTGACTCATGCCAGGAAGTCCACAAGTCCACCATTTACTACTCAATTGCTATGTTTTGTAACACTAGTAGCAGAGATCTGCATGATGAAGTGAAGCAATACAGTAAAATATTCACTAGAAATCATAAGAAAACTATGCTATGGCAAATTATTTGCGCCAGTGATTGGGCCAGTAATTAATTGGGCCAGTAACTTACCATTGTTATACAAGTAATAGAAGGTTTCAAATGTTCAGTTGATACCTACCATTTACCCATAACAAAGGAAGGACATATAAATGTATCATTGAAAGTTCTTAAGCATCTTTCTTCAAAATGTGAAAACAAACTAAGGATCATATTTAGAAAGCAAGTACATTGACGACAATAGATCATATATACAATGGAAATGGCATATCTCCTCTGTTTGAATGGAAGTCAAAATATGATAGAAAGTAAATGAACTTTGTAATAGTATAATTGTCACTATAATATTTTTGTGTTTCTATTTTCAGAGATTATATAAAGGTTGATGCAGTTCCAATTGTGTTGATGTAAGGAGAAAGCAGTTTTCCTCAGTATCCGGTGGGGGAATTTTTCACTAATTTTGACATGGGTGTCACAGAAATTTTCTTTGAAGCTGGACCTCCAAAAATTCTTCCTGAAGGTTACATTCAATGTGTTGAACAGGCTAGGTTAGCAAAATGACATACTCAAAGCTCTTGAAGATAACACAATTTCTAAATATATATGCAACCCTATGTAAGATGTTATCACCCAGAACATTTCTTGGTGGCCCTGGAGAGTTCATAGGCATTGCTGGGCAGGTATCTGCTGCAGTTATGTGATAGACTATATTAGTCTGTTCTCATGCTGCTATAAAGAACTGCCCAAAACTGAGTAATTTATGAAGAAAAAAAGTTTAACTGACTCACAGTTCCACAGGGCTGAAGAGGCCTCAGGAAACTTACAATCATGATGGAAGGGGAAGAAAACACATCCCTCTTCACATGGCAGCAGGCAGGAGAAGAATGAGTCCCCAGCAAAGAAGGAGGCCATTAGAAAACCATCAGATCTTGTGAGAACTAATTCACTATCATGAGACTAAGATGGGTGAAACTGCCTCCATGACCCAATTACCTCTACTTGGTCCCTGCCATGACATCTGGGGATTATGGGAACTACAATTCAAGATGACATTTGGGTGTGGACACAGGAAAATCATACCTTTCCATCCCTAGCCCTCCAAAATTGCAATTTCTCACAATCCAAAACACAATTATGTCTTTCCAACAGTCTTCCAAAGTTTTAATTCATTCCAGCATTAACTAAAATGTCTAAATCAAAAGTCTCATCTGAGACAAGTCCCTTCTAGTTATGAGCCTATAAAATCAAAAGCAAGTTAGTTATTTCCAAGGTACAATGCACTGTGGTTTCCCCCATCTTGTTCTTGTTCAGGTATTGGATAAAGGCATTGGGTAAATACATCCATTCCAAATGCGAAAAATTGGCCAAAACAAAGGGGCTATAGCCCTCATGCAAGTCTGAAATCTCATGAGGTAGTCATTCAACCTGAAAGTTCCAAAATAGTCTACTTTGACTATATGCATGGTACATGCTGCTTAAGAATCTGCTATTCTGGGGTCTGGAGAATGGTGGTTCTCTTCCCATAGTTCCACTAGACAGTGTGCCTCAATGGAAACTCTGTGTGGGGACTCTGACCCCATATTTCCCTTCTGCACTTCCTTAGCAGAGGTTCCCCCTGAGTGCTCTGCTACTGCAGCAAACTTCTGCTTGGACATCCAGGCATTTCCATGCATCCTCTGAAATCTAGGAAGAGGTTCCCAAACCTCAAATATTGTCTTCTATTCACCCGCAGGACCAATACCAGGTGGAACCTGCCAAGGCTTGGGGCTTGTACACTTTGAAGCAATGAACTGAGTGTTCCTTGGCAATTTTAGCATGGTTGGATCATCTGGGATGTAGTCCCAAGTCTTCACATAGCAGGGAGGCCCTGAACCCAGCCAAGGAAACCATTTTTGCCTACTAAGCTTCTGAGCCTGTGATGGGAGGAACAGCCATGATGGTCTTTGACAAGCTCTGGATAAGATTTCTCTATTGTCTTCATGATTAACATTCAGCTCCTCCTTTCTTAGGCAAATTTCTACATCCAGCATGAATTTCTCTCCAGAAAATGGGATTTTCTTTTCTATCACGTAATCAGGCTGCAAATTTTCCAAATGTATGCTCTCTTCCTCTTGAATGCATTGCAACTTAGAAATTTGTTCTCCCAGATACCCTAAAGCATCTCTCTAAAGTTCAAAGTTCCACAGATCTCTATGTCAGGGACAAAAATTCACCATGCTCTTACTAAAGCACAACTAGAGTCACCTTTGCTTCAGTTCCCAACAAATTTCTCATCTCTATCTGAGACCACCTCAATTTGGACTTCATTGTCCATATCACTCTCAGAATTTGGGTCAAAACCATTCAACAAGTCTCTAGGAAGTTCCACACTTTCCCACATCCTGTCTTCTTCTGAGTCTTCTAAACTGCTTCAACTTCTGACTGTTACCCAGTACCAAAGTTGCTTCCACATTTTCAGATATCCTTATAGCAGCACCCCACTCTACCAGTATCAATTTACTGTATTAGTCAATTCTTGTGCTGGTATAAATAATTGCCTGAGACTGAGTAATTTATAAAGAAAGAAGCTGTAATTGACTCACAGTTCAGCATGGCTGGAGAGACCTCAGGAAAGTTACAATCAGTGCAGGGGAGAAAGCAAAAGCATCCTTCTTCACATGGCAGCAGGAAGGAGAAGAATTAGTGCCCAGTAAGTGGGGAAGCCCCTTAATAAAATCATCAGAGCTCGTGAGCACTAACTATCATGAGAACAGAATGGAGTAAACCACCCCCATGATTCAATTATCTCCAGCTGATCCCTCCAACGGCATATGGGGATTATGGGAACTATAATTCAAGATGAGATTTGGGTGGGGACACAGCCAAACCATACCATAGGCTGAGATTAAAAGCCACAAAATTTTCCTGTTAGATAATCTTTGGGTGATTACCTCTACCACATCCCCTTTATTGTTAATTATATTAGTCAAAGTGGATAAGCCATGGTACCCGTGATATCCAGATGTTAGTCACACATCAGTCTAGATATTGATGTGAAGGTCTTTTTTATGTTGTTTTACATTTGATTAAAATTTAAATCAATAGGTTTTGACTAAAGTAGATTACCCTCTATAATGTGAGTGGGTCTCTCTAAATCAATTTAAGACATTAATAAATGATTTATGTCCACTGAGGAAGAAGCAATTCTGCCTCCAGATTGACTTATGACTTCAGCCTCAGTACCTGTCTATCTGTCTATCTATCTATCCATCTATCTGTCTATCTATCTATCTATCTATCTATCTATCTATCATTTATCTATCCATCTATCTCCTATTAATTTTATTTCTATGGAGAACTTTAATATAATCCCATACTCAGGATATCTATAGAAAAACTAGCATGTATTATAAGAAAAATTCAAAGCATTAGGAGGTAATAGTCTGAATATCCAGTGCTAATTAATGTTTGGTTAAATCTCAGTGGTCTCAACTGGTGATTTTTTAAATACTTTCAACAAATATAGTATGGTCTTTAATTAGTGCATTCCTGTCTCTGAAGACATAATAATTGCAAGTCACTCCTCTTCTAATTTGGTCAGAATTATGAAACATTCACATGAGGATAAATTTGCCAGAACTAGGATCCTCTTGGTGTGGTCTGCTACTAAATATTGTATTTAAATTAGATTATATATCAGTGATTTAATTTTATTGTGTACCAACTGAAATCTCATCTTGTAGTTCCCATAATCCCCCCATGTCGTGGGAGGGACCTTGTGAGAGGTAATTGAATTGTAGGGGCAGTTACCTCCATGCTGTCCTTGGGATAGTGAGCGAGTTCTCACAAGATCTGATGGTTTTATTAAAGGGCTCTTCCCCCTTTTGCTGGTCACTTTTCCTGGCTGCTGCCATGTGTAGAAAAATGTCTTTGCTTCCCCTTTTGCCATGAATATAAGTTTCCTGAGGCCTCTCCAGCCATGCTGAACTGTGAGTCCATTACAGCTTCTTTCTTTATAAATTACCCAGTCTTGGGCAGTTATTTATACCAGCACAAGAATGGACTAATACAGTAAATTCATACTGGTAGAGTGGGGTGCTGCTAAGGATACCTGAAAATATGGAAGCAACTTTGGTACTGGGTAACAGTTAGAAGTTGAAGCAGTTTAGAGGACTCAGAAGAAGACAGTTTAGAATTTCCTAGAGACTTGTTGAATGGTTTTGACCAAAATTCTGATAGTGAAACGGACTATGAAGTCCAAATTGAGGTGGTCTCAGATAGAGATGAGAAATTTGTTGGGAACTGAAGCAAAGGTGACTCATACTGTGCTTTAGCAAAGAATGTGGTGGATTTTTGTCCCTGCCATAGAGATCTATGGAAATTTCAACTTGAGAGTGATTATTAAGGGTATCTAATGGAAGAAATTTCTAAGCAGCAAAGTGTTCAAAATTTGACTTAGATGCTCTTAAAAGCACTCAGTTTTATTCATTCACAAAGATATTGTTTGGAATTGGAACTTATGTTTAAAAGGAAAACAGAGCATAAAAGTTGGGAAAATTTGCAGGCTGAAGATACAATAAATAAATCCCATTTTCTGAAGAGGAATTCAAACTGGCTCCAGAAATTTGCATGAGTAATGAAGAGGCAAATGTTAATCATTAAGACAATGGGGAATGTATCTCCAGGACATGTCAGAAGTCTTCACAGCAGCCCTCTTATCACAGGCCTTGAGGCCTAGGAGGAAAAAAATGGTTTTGTGGGCCTGGCCCAGGACATTACTGCTTTGTGCAGTCTTGAGAAGTGGCGAAAAGGGGTCGACATACAGTTTAGGCCATTGCTTCAGAGGGTGCAAACCCCAAGCCTTGGTGGCTTACACATAGTGTTGTGTCTGTGTGTGCACAGAAGTCAAGAATTGAGGCTGGGGAACCTCTGCCTAGATTTCAGAGAATGTATAGAAATGCCTAGCTGTCCAGGCAGAAGTTTGCTACATGGGTGAAGTCCTCATGAAGAACCTCTGCTAGGGCAGTGCAAAAGGGCAATGTTGGGTTAGAGCCTGCGCACAGAGTCTCCACTAGGGCACTGCCTACTGAAGCTGTGAGAAGAGGGCCACCGTCCTTCAGACTTCGGAATGGTAGATCCCAAAACAGTTGCACCATGTGCCTGGAAATGCCACAAAAACTCATTGTGAGCCTGTGAAAGCAGCCAGAAGGGGGTTTATACCCTGCAAAGCCACAGGGATGGAGCTGCCCAAGGCCTTGGGGAGCCCACCTCTTGCATCAGCGTGACCTGGATTTGAGTTATTGAGCCAAAGACGATCATTTTGGAACTTCCAAGTTTAATGACTGCCCTATTGGATTTCAGACTTGAATGGGACCTACAGCCCCTTTGCTTTGGCCAATTTCTCCCATTTTGAAAGGAAGTATATACTCAGTGCTGGTACTCTTTGTGTCTAGAAAGTACCTAATGTGCTTTTGATTTTACAGGCTTGTAGGTGGAAGGGACTTGCCTTGTCTCAGGTGATACTTTGGACTTGGACTTTGGGTTAATGCTGGAATGAGTTTAAACTTTGAGGGACTCTTGGAAGGGTATAATTGTGTTTTGAAATGTAAAGACATTATATTTTGGAGGGGCCCGGGGCAGAATTATATGGTTTTGCTGTGTCCCCACCGAAATCTCATCTTGAATTGTAGTTCTTATAATCCCCACAGGTCATGTGAGGGACTTGGTGGGAAGTAATTGAATTATGTGGGTGGTTACCTCCATGCCATTCTCATGATAGTGAGTGAGTTCTCACAACATCTGATGGTTTCAAATGGGGCTTTTCCCTCTTTTGCTCAGCACTTTTTGCTGCTGCCCTGTGAAGAAGGACATATTTGCTTTCCCTTCCCCCATGATTGTGAGTTTCCTGAGCCCTCCCCAGCCATGCTGAACTGTAAGTCAATTAAACATCTTTCCTTTATAAACTACCCAGTCTTGGGTATGTCTTTATTAGCAGAGTGAGAACGGAGTAATACAAGCAGTATTGTATTATATTGGAATGCTCAAAGTAGGTCAAGATCTTAGCATGAAAATAAATACAATCTTTGCCTTTTATAATACTCTAATTTTGTGGCTTTTGGGTAATTTTTGTTGTATATAATAAGGAACAAATTGTTGTTTTCACTAAAAAGTCAATTATTGAGATTTTTAAAAGTCAATATAGAATTGAACTTGTAGGAGTATCTCAGAAATCCTCACTGTGCTATGTTTAATTGACCTAAAGTGAGAAGACAGAATATGAATCAGGAGTTCTACCTTGGGGCTCTCAGATACCTGTCTTTTACAGGTTGTCACAGAGGTGATAAAGTGTCAGGGTCAAGGACTACTGAAACCCAGTCAGGATAAAATACTAGAATATCATTTAGAGAACCATTCCTTTTTCATGGAAATGTTTTAAAAAATAAAACATGGAGAGTGTTTTCTAGAACGCCTCTGCTGGTTCAGAGCACTTAAATTGTCCAAAGAATAACTTAAATGAGAAAAAACTTTTCTATCAGATCTCAATAACCCCAAAATAGATTAGATTATGAAATATGAGACATAGTTTTACAGTACATTTGATAGAGGACTTCAGGGATCATTCAGGTTAGGTGAAAGACTCATTGGTGATTTCATTAAGGTAGAGGTCCAGGCAGAGGCCACATTTTTTCTTCTTCTTTTATGACAACCATCCATTCCTATCCAAATCTGATGATACCCTGCCCTAAGATAGTGACATGTAGATTTCTTAGTCTTGGACTCAGAGGAAATATGAATTGATTGATGGGAATACTGTCCCATTAAACAGATCAATTGCAAAGTTATATTTAAAGTGCTATAAATGGAGTTGATGGTGATAGTGACAGTGTTCACTGCAATGCTCTAGTTAGGTGTGTGTTGTCTGCGGGTAGAAATAGATCTTCCAAAATATACCTTAGATTCAATAAGTTCTGTGCATTATATAATAAAGTATATTTACTGGTGACCCAAAAAAGGAATTTGATGGATATGTAAGACATTTTATTCAAATTTAAACAACAACAATCTGTATCTCATCTCTTAAGAAAAAAAATTAAGAAAAATATTCCTTGAGAATATAA
Organism: Macaca mulatta; assembly: GCF_049350105.2. NCBI lineage: Eukaryota > Metazoa > Chordata > Mammalia > Primates > Cercopithecidae > Macaca > Macaca mulatta. The sequence goes on along the minus strand of NC_133406.1, from coordinate 167,499,459 downwards.
TTTGATTTTTCCTAAACACTCTAAACCATGTCTGAATGACAACTAAAATTACAGAATCACACTATATACCATACAGTCTATCACATTGCTTTACATACAAGCATACACAATAATATACACAACTTGTAGTGTGTATAATTTTTTTAAAGTTAAATATGGTTATTTGATCTGTTCTCATTTATATTGCCCATCAATATTGAAGTGAAAATTAAGTTATTTGGTTTACAAGGAAGTCTTTTTTAAATTACATGCTACAAAACTTACTGTCATTTTTCCATTATTTTGTTTTTAGATAAGTATGACCAAAGAAAAATAGAAGTGTATACTTCTGAGTTGACGTTGACTTTAATTCTGAATTTAAGCTAATGGGATCTGAAGTTTCTTATTTATCCAAATATTCCATGGCTTTCTATATTTCTTTACTACTCCAACTGTGTTATCATTTGACTCTATGTGATTGTACCACTTAGTATGAGTGTTTCAGTAATCAAAGACTGGGTTGCAAGTAACTCACTGAAATTTCTGAGTTGGCACTTAGAAATCTGTTTTTTTTGGATAAAGCTACTAAATCAAGTAGTTCTATATAAATATCATAAATAAATGAATTCAGCTTTCCAATCAACCCAGACATGTACTACAATATTATATACCAATATTATATCCTTCTTCCATTTAGTATTCCCATTCTATTTGATAATAATAATAAAGTACCATTTTTTTAACCTGGATAGAAATCATGCTTTCCCCCGAACCCCACCTCAAAACATCTAATTCTTGTTAAGGACATATAATGAAAACACTCGTGATACTAAAGTGAGATTATAATTTGGCATTTCATCAGCTTAAAGGAAGAAATTAGTTTTAAGGTAAAGCTCAAGAAAACCACAAATAGAGAGATTTCCAAATTTTTTACAAAGAACATAAGTTAAGGTTGATGGTCTACTTCCAAAATGCATTTATTTTCTGTACTTTATAAGAAATTTTGAATATGGATAATATTTATAGGTCTTAGCCTGAGCTTAAATAATAATAGTTATTATTATTATTCTTATTACTAGGCATGAGAGAAAGGGACCAATGGACTCTTTTTTTCAAATCTGATTTTCAGTCTCTCAATTTTGCGAGCAGGGAGACAAAATAAGCTCTATATTTTAACTGTCAAGGCAATGGCTTAAATATAATTTTTTGGTTGCGTGACTCGAGAGTGGATTAGTAACAAAGTTTCTGCTTTTTGGCATTTGCTCTTCAAAGTCCTGAATAAGAAAGAAGGATCCCTTGTTTCACTATGTGCATTAAAAAAATTCAGAAACAATAATCTGCATCTCATCTCTTTATTCGGATTCTAAGCAATTCTGCAGTCCTCCTGTGTTTAAATCTTCACAAACAACAGGGCTGCTGATGTTTGCCGAGGAGGGCTTTTGCTTTCACCAGCGTTTTCTTGACCACAGGGGATTCCCAGTTGGCTCTGGACAAAGGCAACAGAGGCTTTGTGTCATTCCAGGTGTCATGCAGCTAACCTCTAGAGATGTGAGACTTTTTATGTACTCTGTCTATTGCTTAACCGCCTTTCTCATGAGCAGATTTCTTTAGTGCACTCAGATAGTTTGCAGAGCATGGCAATAAAATGCTTAAGTTAACATTATTAAGAAAATGTAAACACTGTTTTGATAGATGTCGTGAGTTGACTCGAAGTACAGAATCAGTTGCAGTGGAACAGCTGGCTACTTACTGATTTAAAAGGAGCAGAGAGGCTGAATGCAGTAGCTTTTATCTAATTCTTTCTTCAATAGAATCTGAAGATGTCCCTGGAGTATTGGTGCAGACATTTGCCAGGACAAAAGGAGGGATCTATTATGTGAGTAATAGATATTTAGAACTCAAATACAAGTTCTGCATCAATCAAATCTGTATTTATTTTAGCTGACTTTGATCCCAAGTCCTTCATCTGGTTTCTTGATGGAAATGATTATTTACAAATACAATCATTTTCATGTGATGTTTTATTATAATGCTACTATCTAACTTCACACTTGGGTTATGAACATTTTCAAATTTTTTTCTCAAAGGACTGCTTTTATTTGTTTGACATTTATATTTTAATTCTTACAGATGAGCTTCCTTATTTTGGGGGGAATCTATTTTCAGTGGCTAATAAATGTCCCCCTGGAAGTTCATACCCTAGAGATGATTTATTTTTGAAATTTTTAAAAAATCCATTCGTTGCTTTTTGAAAATCAGATGCTAAAATCAGTCATGGGTAAATGAAATGCTTAATTTCCTGAATAGCATGCACACTGGCACTGTCTTGTTTTCTGATTAGAGCTCACTCTCTAGGGCCAATCTCATGCTAGCAGATATTTGTCTTTCCTTCCTTCTCAAAACAGTTCACAGAAGGTAGAAAAGCTTATCAGTACTCTGTTTTCTGAAACTCAAACAAGAAGCCTATATGTTCTACCCGAACATACGTTCTTTTTATTTGTCAGAAACAGAAAAGAAGCAGCAATCTAGGACCCCAGAAGACTGGTTAACAGTTAACTTCTCTCAGTTTTTCTAAATCTTTATTTGTTTTTCCTTCTGTTGATTATCTATTGTAATCTTCAGACAGTGCCCTCTGTGTGGGTAATTTTATTGGCTGATCCTATGAATCCTACTGGGCAGTTTGTGAATAGGAGGCTGTTGAGACCAATGAAATGCATTATGGGTCAAGATCTATTTTATTTTGCTTTAAGAAACTGTGATCATCAGGAAATAGAAGAAACCATCTTGACAGCCTCTCACTGATATATCTCTTTGGAGAGTTAGAAAGTCTGAAGACTGAGCGATGACTCTTAACTCACAACTTATTCTTGACAAAAGGCCCCTTAATGCACATTAAGTAGCTGAAACTACTCAACGCTCATAAACATAAAACATGCTCTGCCCATAACCAACCCACTCACCACAGCTGAAATAAATGAACTTATGATTACAGTGGTGAAGTATCTGTGATGTGGTCTGATGTTGCACCCTTTGATTAAGATTATTTTCCCAGGTATCACTAGTCAAGATAAATTTTTCTATTCATTACTTGATGAATTACAAACATTTCTTTTTTTCAGCATAAAAATATTGCTAAATTACTAAGGCTTTAGAAGAGCTGACATTATTATTAGGTTATAAATACTCATAATGATGGAATATCTGTATACAGACAGTTCTCAACTTATGATTATTGAAATGTTGATTTTTTGACATTATTATTGTTTTATTGGGGTATTAACAGAATTCTTACAATATTTTCGAATTATGACAGGTGTAACCACTTCATAAGGCCCATCTGTAGTTGAAAAAATAGAAAGCAAAGTTACAATCATAGAAACCTAGAGTACAAAAAGAATGAAAGATTATAAACCTTGTATTACTCCTTATTCTGATGAAAGGACAGTTCAAGTATTTGCCTGGGTCACATAGCTTGTTCTATGGTTTGAATCTGTCCCATCCAAAATTCAGGTGTTGTCATTGTGATAGAATTAACACGTAGGGTATTTAAGAGATGATTATTCCACGAGGGCTCCTCCCATATGAATGGAATTAAGGTCCTTGAAAAGAGGCATCATATAGCTTTTGGTTTGCTTGCCCTTCCACCTTCTGCCATGTGAACATACAGTTTTCTTTACCTCCAGAGGGTATGGCGAGAAAGCAGCCCTCACCAGATAACCGAACTTGCTGACACCTTGATCTTGAACTTCTCAGCATCCAGAAATGTAAGAAAATAAATTTCTGTTCTATATAAATTAGTCAGACTCAGATATTCTGCTGCAGCAGCACAAACCAACAAAGAGAGCTTGTTAGTGGCTAAGGTGATATTAAACCTAGAATTCCTAGCTCTGTGACTCACTTTATGGATCTCTTTCCTAATGTCCAGTGTTAGCTAAGTGTGTAGATACCCAGAATAATAATATGATGATGACCATAATAATAACACTACCACCAATCAGTAATAGTAGGTCTGTAGAAAAGTACCTTTAAGTAGCTCTGTTTTCTGGGTACAGTTTTCAGCCTAATTAATAATTATTAGAAAGAAGCTCATTTTTTTGATATAACAGTTACTTTATAACAATGTGGTCTGTCATATAAAGAAGACTAACTTGTTATGACATCTTGGTCAAATCACAACTCCATTAAGCATGGTAGTCATCTTTAAAGGTAGGGAATTTGGTCAGATATTTGGGAACACTTTGTTCCAGTTTTGAGGTTCTGTGATTCTATGATCTGAACATTCTTATTCAGAAATGATCTTTGTTAAAATTCTTATAGTTTTTATTTGAGCAATTTGTATCTCCTACAGATATCTTTAAGTCAAATAGCAAATGTATGGGGGAACAACAACAACAACAAAAAACAAAAACACCCAGAACAAATAATAACACCTTGCCAAAGACTATGGAAAAGTACAGAACATCTTTAAGTATCCTACTAAGAGTTCTGCAGCTAACTTACGCTAACTCTATGGAGGGTTGTAGAATATAATCCCGATTAAAATTTAGGTTTGAGCCAAACTGCCTCTTGCAAAAGATTATAACATGGCCACACACATATTACATTTCTGGCACATCAACACCACAAACACTGGGCAGGGGGGAGATAATCAACTGAGGCTTGTATTGGCAGGTATTAAAGTTCATCCTGAATACACACAGTTAATATACTTTTATTCAGATATTCAAAATTTTCCATAGAGAAAACAAAATGTAACCCAATATTTTTTATCTCATTACTACATTGGAAAAAGCCAAACCAGTTTTTTTTTTCTTAGCATGAGTAAAAAACAAATATTAACAATAAAAAATAAAAATTTCTATTCTCTCTCTATATGAGTATATATAAAACATAGTTTTTGTATATATGTATATATATTATATATAAAACCTGTCATTATGAAACATATCATATAACTATATGACTTTCATCCTCTCACTCTTACGGTAGATGGATAATTCAAAAAGTCTGTTTCAAAACAATATGCAGAATGCAGGAAGTATACATGTCCTAAATTTTTGACTAATTACTTTTGAGATGTTTACTCATCCAACACAAGTTTGGGATGTGTCTTGAACAACTATTAACATTAGTGGGATTCATGCATGAACTCCATACTGTAACTGCATAATATAAAATCAATGCAATATAAGACCACTGAAATGGATATATTCATGCTAACTTAGAGAAAAAGTTTTTCAGCCTATTTCAGAGTCACTGATAGATTGCACAGATATAACAATACTTTTAGGTTTCAAAAATTCGTATAAAAATACCAGATCTTTTGAACCATATTATACAACTATGAAATAGGTGATAAACTCAAAATAACAGTTTGAAAACTAAATTAAAGATTAAATGGATAAACAAACAGTCATCCTGATCCTATTGCAAGCCTGATTGGATCTTTAAGAGATGGCTATTGCTGTTGACCTTGTTGATGACCTTGTGAAACTTTCTTCTCCAGATGAAGGTGACAGTGCTGTGACTAATAGACAAAAACAGAACCATGCCATAAAAAATAGGTTAAAAAATTATATGGAGGTGCTAGCAGTGCTCTATAACACCTTTTGGAATTAGAATTTCTACCAAATACGTATAAAAGACTCATTAAATAAATGCTGAATTCCGACTTATGAATCTCTGAAACATCTTATGTCATCTTATTCTCTTTGAATTTATATCACTGAAAGGAAAATACAAATAATTGTTTCAGATTCTTTCTAAATGTAGATCCGCATAAGTCAATGGTTAAAAAATTTCGTTAAAGCTGACAATATAATTTAAAAGATGCACTCTATGGAAGCAACAACATTCACAAATCTACACCCTATATATTTTCTTTTTCTATGTATCCTTTGATATGTGAGATGGGGAAGCTCAGAAATTTCTGTTTCAGACACTCACTTTGGGTCATATCACTGATGAAATTTAGACACCAAGCCTCGTTTTCTATCTGTCTGAACTTCTAGTTTTCATTTTGCTTTATTATTTGTTTTGTCCTGCTTTCGTTAGCTAACTTATATTTTTAAGTTCAGCTTGAAGAACTGGATAAAAAGTGAGATTCTGCTGGGGGATGGGAGTATCATCTCTATGTAGAACTTGTTCCTGCCTTTTTCTGTGGGCTAAGTAGTGTTCATGAATATAATCTAGATGTTTTCCTAAAAAAAAGAGAATCCCTCATTTTCTTCCTTCTGTTCCAGTTGCTCAAATGTATATTTGGAGGTGTGGAAGCCAGCTGTTAAATATGAGATCGCCAGATGTTCCCATAGTAACTGGTTGCTAAAGGCGTAACATTTAATTCCTGAGCTTAAATTTGTCAATATGGAAACCATAATTGGTATTATGAGGGGGCTTCACCTTGCTAGCAGTTATTTTACCGCTCCAGAGAGAGCAGTAATTTCTGTGGAAATATTTTCAGGACACATGATTTAATTGTTACTATTTATGGAAATATGGATTAAAATGCTTTCATCAAAAAAATTAAAAAGAGATTGACTCCCATACATATATTAGGAATATTGTGTTTTTATGTCATAGCAATAAATATCTAAGAAAGTTAATGCACAGGATAAAATAGATCTGTCTCATGGGTTCAAAGTTTGTAGGAAAATTAAGAACAGGTATCAGTCATTCGTTAGCACTTCCACTAATGTAGTATTTATTTATTCGGATAAGTCATATCATACATAGTTTGACTTTCAAAAATATAACATGAAATTAAGTGGGCTTGTAGAAGTAGAAGGTGAATTAATACCTTAATACATTATATTACCTGATTTAATTCTCATGATAGGTTGATTTCATGTGAAGATCTATTGGGGAACTCTTACATTCGGCCCTGATAAAATAACAACTGGGAAAACAATAGCAAAATAAAAAGTGATTTGCAGATAGCCAAAGCCTGTGGGTTTGCTCTGTCATTGAGGCAGGTTTAAAGTTTGATATGAATGTGGCTAAAATTTTCATGGTAGAATACTGAAGATTGGGATCAGCACCAAAACAGAGCATTGGTATTCAGAATGGTTCCTTGAATTCTTTTTTTTTTTTTTTTTTTTTTTTTTTTTTTGAGACGGAATCTCACTCTGTCCCCCAGGCTGGAGTACAGCGGTGCGGTCACGGCTCACTGCAAGCTCTCTGCCTCCCGGGTTCACGCCATTGTCCTGCCTCAGCCTCCCGAGTAGCTGGGACTACAGGCGCCCACCGCCACACCCGGCTAATTTTTTGTATTTTTAGTAGAGATAGGGTTTCACTGTGTTAGCCAGAATGGTTCGGATCTCCTGACCTCGTGATCCGCCCACCTCGGCCTCCCAAAGTGCTGGGATTACAAGCGTGAGCCACCGCGCCCAGTCACTTCCTTGAATTCTTTGAGTACTGATTTGTGAACATGAGTGAAGAGGTTACTAAGATTAGACAAGTACCATCAGAAAGTAACAGAAAGAAAAACAAACTGAAGTTCACACAGTGCCAGAGATAATTGGTTTTCTTGTCAGACTGATGAGAAAGAACATAGGACATAAGAGAGAGAGCTAAGAATGGTTTCACCGCAAAAGGGTTTTACTGTAGTAATAAAATAAGTCCTAAAGTGAAGGCGTTCCAAGATCCCTGCTAAGAAAACTTAAAGTCTCTAGGGGATCAAATTAAATTTAAGGGACTTCACTAAATGACAGAAAAAAAAAACCATACACTAAAGATATAAAATAGAGTGCAGTAACCAATTTGATATCAAATTAAAAATGATAAAAACAAAAAAATGCACAGCTAGGAGAAAAGCCAATCAATAGAAACACACATAAATAAGAGACAGAATGAAATCAACACACTAGAACATTAAAACTGCTATCGTAAATAGTTTTCATATTTTTAGGAATGTAAAGAAATGAGTGGATTGAGGATAAGAAGTATAGAATACTTTTTAAAAACTATATGAAATTTCTAAAGGTGAAAAACAGAGATTTAAAATGGCAAATAGAAAATTAACAACAGATTAGAAACCACACAAGAAACTTTAGTGAACTTGAACATACAGCAATAGAATATATCCAAAATAAACTTTTTTAAAAAGGAGAAAAACACAGGGAACAGAAGAGAGCTTTGTTGTGCTACAGGGCATTTTCAATCATCTTAATATATGTATAATTGGAGTCTCATATAAGATAAAAAGATAAGATAAACAGAAACAAAATAAGATATAAGTGATGAAAAATATTTTAAAAACACTAAACACAAAGTTTTAAGATATTCAAGAAATATTGAGCAGAGGAAATATGAAGAAAATCACGTCAACATACATTATAATCAAATATCTGTAAATCCATGTAATACAAAAAATTTTTAAAGGGAAGTAGCAAATATATTTTTCAAAATTGAAGTAGAAATAACTTGTTTTTCTCAAAAAAACAAAAGCTTATATGATCAAGAAAAAGTATAAGAGAAATCTAATAATCATTAATGAAGTCTTTCAAGCAGAATGATTATAACAGATGGATATTTGAATTTATACAAAAAATTGATGAGGACAAGAAAAAGGAAATCTATGGGTAAATATAAAAGATATTTTTATCTCATTTAAAAAATCAATTTCAAAGATAATTTGAAAGAAGAGATAATGACACGTTACACGTTTTTTAAATTGGTGGAATTAAAATAAGAACAACAACATAAATGCTGGGGGGAGGGGGGAATGAAAGCATATGTTATAGAGGTTTTATATTGTACACAAAGTGCTATAATATTGTTTGACTATAATGAGTAAAAAATATATATTTTAAATCTTAAAGCAACTGTTTATAAAAGAAACCACGAAGTACAGCTTATAAACCAATATTGAAGATGAAAGTAAATTCTAAAATTTACTCAATCTAAAAGAAGGTAGACAAAGAAAAAACCTTAATGATACCAATAGAAAGCAAACAGCAAAATGGTAGATTTAAATCCAGTTATATAAATAATAATGTTAGATGCAAATGTACTAAAAAGCTAAACAAAAGGCAGAGTTTGCCAAATTGGATGAACAAGCAACGCCCAACTGTTCTATCCATCAGAAACACAGCTAAAATATACAAAGACGGATGGATTTATAGTAAAAAGATAGAAATATAACACACAAATGCTATAAAAAATAAGCTGGAGTGGATATATTCATATCATGAAAAGTTATTTTTAAAAATTGGTTTTAAAGAAAGAAAAAATGTCAGAGAAAAACATTATTTATCAAGGTGTCAATTTGTCTAGACGATATGACACTCTTAAGTGTATAACAGAACATCTATGTACAAGAAAACTCATAGAAATATAAAGAGGAATAGGAAATCCACGATTGTAGCTAAATATTGCAAAACCTGTATCTCAATACCTAGTATGATAAATTGACAAGACATTAATACAGATATGGAAATATTTTATAGCCCTAGCAACCATCTTCATTTAAATGATATTTATAAAATACTTCATACAGCTCTAGCAAAAGTCATATTTTTTTCTAGTACACATGAACAGTTAGTAAAATGAATAATGTTGAAGACCATAAAACAATTCTTAATTAACATAGACTATTTGACACTAATCTGTATTAATACGTTTTGGTCCCCAACAAAAGTAAACTACAAGTAAAAACAGAGATATCTTAAATATCCCCTCCCCAAATATTTGAAAATATAAAAATCATAACTCATGGGTCAAATAAATCAGAAAACAAAGCAAAAAATATTACTTGCTTAAAGAATATGAAAATGCAGCACATCATTATTTGCTGGGTGGAGGCAAAATTGTACTTTTAGGAAATTTCATAGCATCGAAAAATGATTAGAAATGTGAAAAGTTTTCCTATCAATGATCTTCACTACCACCCTAAGAAACGAAAAAAGAAGACCAACACATAACCAAATTAATCAGAATGAAGTAATAAATGAGTGAAAATTAATATAAGAGAATAAAGAAAATAACAGTAAGAAATCAATGAGAACCAAAGATAATATAGAAAGAAATATGTTTATATTGTCAAACCAAAGTTATCAGGAAAAAGAGAGTAAACACAAATTACCAGTGTAACTTGGTGACAATTAGAGGTGACATTTGTACAAATATACTAAAATATACTATAGGTGTTAAATGGATAATAAAGAAGAATCACAAACACCTTTCTTTCAATAAATCCAACAATTTTGGTTTAGGTGATGCTATAAATAATCTTGAATTTATTAAAGAAATTTAATTCATAGTTTAAAGGCAATGGAACCCTCAAAAGCAGATGACCTTACTAATGAATTATAATAATTATAATGCATATATATATACAGTACACAAATATGTAAGTAAGTAAAAAAGTAAAAATTGTATACTAGAAGAGAGTGAAAGTCAGTCAAAGCAAATCATTCTAATGGACCATTACTCCGATACCAAAATAAGACAAAGATATTAAAAGAAAACAACAGACCAATAACTCACATAAACATAGATTTTTTTAAATGAATTAAATACTAGCAAATAAAATCCAGCAATTTCTATTTTTAAAACTACTTTTATTTTAGATTTTAGGGTCCATGTGAAGGCTTGTTACATAGGTAAACACGTGTCATGAGGGTTTGTTGTACATATTATCACTCAGGTATTAAGCCCAATACCCAATAGCTATTTTTTCTACTCCACTCCCTCTTCCCACCTCCACTTCAAGTAGACCCCAAAGTCTGTTATTCCCTTCTTTGTATTGATAGTTTCTTATCATTAAGCTAGTAACTAGATGTACAAGCATTACAATTTAATAATGTAGAGACAAGTAACCTTGTTTAAAAATATTGTCCAAAGATTCGAACACATTTTCACCAAAAAAAGATAAATGGTTTGCAAATAATAATGACAAACATTAATTATTGGGAAAATTCGAATTATGGGCACAATATGATACCTACTCCACAAATGACTAAAATTAAGTGAGAATATGCATATTTGCTTTTCTCTTCCTTCGTTAGTTTGCTAAGGATAATGGCCTACAGCTCCATTGATGTTTGCGCAAAAGACATGAGCTCGTTCTCTTTTATGGCTAAATAGTATCCTATGCTGTATATGAACCAGATTTTCTTTATTCAATCTGTCATTGATTGGCATGTAAGTTGATTCCATGTCTTAGCAATTTGTGCCTTAGCTTATTCACTATTTGTGAATAGTGCTATAATAAGAATTTGCTTGCATGTGTCTTTATGGTAGAATGATTTATATTCCTCTAATCCAGAAATATCTAAAATTAATAATATATCATGTCATGTTAGTTTTATCCCAGTAATGCAAAACTGATTTCCTTTTTGAAAATATTTTGCTACATTAACATCTTTAAAGAAAAATCACATGATCATCACAATAATGCAGACCAAACATATGATTAAATTCAACACACATTCATGGGAAAACTCTCAGCACACTGAAAATACAAGGAAATATTCTCAACATGATAAGCAGCACCTTCAAAAAACCTACTGGTAACATCAAACTAAATAAAAGAATCAGCGCATCTCCTTAACTTTGCCTCTATCAGTAGTTCATTCCTTTCTTTTGCTTCTAATACTCCATTATATAGTTATATCACAATTTTCTGCCATCAAGGATGTCAGCTCTCAAAAACATTTTTTTCAGTTTTTTACTGGAGACTTTAGCAAGTACAATAAGGCAAAAAAGAAAGGACACATACATATTGGAAGCAAATTACTGAAGTCATACTTATTCACAGTTAACATGGCCATTTATATAGACAATCTAAAACAATTTACAGGAGATAAAAATACTAGAAGAAAGAAATTAGTTTAGAAGCGTTTCAGGATATAAGATCAACTTTAGAAAATCAATTTTATTTCTGTATCAACATGAAATTTGGCAATATGAAATTTTATATATTATAGTAGCACCAAAAATATAAAATACTTAGGGAAATCTTAAACTATGTGCAAGATCTGCATCCTGAATAAATTAAGAATCCTAAAACTATGCAACACTGCTGAGAGAAATTAAAGAATTTATAAATAAATGGGGGAGGTAAACCATTCTTAAGGATCAAAATACTCAATATTGTTATCAACTTTTCCCAAACTGTGCTTCAGATTCAACACAATCCCAATCGAATTCCCAGCATATTCTTTCGTAGGAATTCCCAGCATACTCTTGTAGGAATTATCAGGTTAATTCTCAAATTTATATCAAAATGCAAAATAGCCAATTTTTTTTGAAAAATTACAATGTTAGAGTTATGAGTCTACCAGATTGGTGAATAACTCTGAAGCTGAACTAATCAAGAGAGGAAGGCATTGACATAAAGGTAGACATAGATAGAAATAACACAATAAAATATTTAAAATAGATCAATGCATATATGGCCAATTGAATTTAAAAATAGGTGTCAAGGTAATTTAGTTGGGAAATAATAATTGTGTCAAAAAGTGGTGCTGGTAAAACAGACATTTCTATGCAAAAGTGGGAACCTTGACAGATACTTCATCTCATACACAATAACTTGAGCTGCAGTATAAACTGAAATAAAAGTGCTAGAGATATAAAACCTCTAGAAAAAATACTGTAGAAAATCTTAATGATCTTGGTTTAGTTAATGCTTTATTTAATAGGACACAAAAGACATAAGGTATAAAGGAATATTTGATAACTTGAACGTTTCCAAATTAAAAACATTTTGTCTTCAACTAATATGATTAAGAAAATCAAAGAATGACTATAGACTGAGAGATATTTGTTTGCCATACATATGTCCTCTAAGGAATTAGACCTAGCATATATAACCATGACAATTTAATAATATAAAGACAAGCAACCTTGCTTTAAAAAAATGGCCCAAAGTTTTGAACAGAGCTTCACAGAAAAAGATAAATGAGTTGTGAATGATAATGATAGACATTATTAATCCTTGGGAAAATGCAAATTATGAGCACAACAAGACATCTGTACACCACTACAGTAATGCATAAAATTAAAAAGACTGATACTTCTAGTGTTTTGGAGGATACTATACAGCGAGAACCTTTCATATTTTGCTGTGGAATGCAAAATGGAACAGTGACTTTGGAAGACAGTTTGGTAGTTTCTTTTAGAATTAAATATACTACATTTCCTAGCAATTCCATTCTCAAGCCCAAGAGACACATTCACACAAGTAATTTTATGCAAATATTCACTGCAGATTTATTCATAATAGCTGAAACTAGAAATAACCCAAATGTCTATCAACTGGTGAATGCATAAGAAAATTGTGATATAACCATATAAAGGAGTATGGTAAGCAATACAAAGGAAAGAGCCACTGATAGAGACAACCACATGGATTAATCTCAAAAGCTTTATGCTAAGTGAAAGAATCTTGTCACAAAAGACTACATACTTTATGATTTCATTTGTATAACATTAAAAAAAACCAAATCTATTATTACAGAGATTGCATGAGAAGTTGCTGGGAACCAGAAAATGGAGGGACAGAATTTTCTACAAATTTCCATGTGGAAACTTTTAGCAGTGAGTGATAAAAATGTACCACATCATGATCGTGGTATTAATTAGTCAATTGTATATGTTTGTCAAAACTCATCAAATTGTACATTTAAAATTGATTAATTTAGGGCGGAGCAAGATGGCCGAATAGGAACAGCTCCAGTCTCCAACTCCCAGCGCGAGCCACACAGAAGACCGGTGATTTCTGCATTTTCAACTGAGGTACTGGGTTCATCTCACTGGGGAGTGCCGGACGATCGGTGCTGGTCAGCTGCTGCAGCCCGACCAGCGAGAGCTGAAGCAGGGCGAGGCATTGCCTCACCTGGGAAGCGCAAGGGGGAAGGGAATCCCTTTTCCTAGCCAGGGGAACTGAGACACACAACACCTGGAAAATCGGGTAACTCCCACCCCAATACCGCGCTTTAAGCAAACAGGCACACCAGGAGATCATATCCCACACCTGGCCGGGAGGGTCCCACGCCCACGGAGCCTCCCTCATTGCTAGCACAGCAGTCTGTGATCTACCAGTAAGGCAGCAGCGAGGCTGGGGGGGGGGCGCCCGCCATTGCTGAGGCTTAAGTAGGTAAACAAAGCTGCTGGGAAGCTCGAACTGGGTGGAGCTCACAGCAGCTCAAGGAAACCTGCCTGTCTCTGTAGACTCCACCTCTGGGGACAGGGCACAGTAAACAATAACAAACACAGCAGAAGCCTCTGCAGACGCAAACGACTCTGTCTGACAGCTTTGAAGAGAGCACTGGATCTCCCAACATGGAGGTTGAGATCTGAGAAGGGACAGACTCCCTGCTCAAGTGGGTCCCTGACCCCTGAGTAGCCTAACTGGGAGACATCCCCCACTAGGGGCAGTCTGACACCCCACAACTCACAGGGTGGAGTACACCCCTGAGAGGAAGCTTCCAAAGCAAGAATCAGACAGGTACACTCGCTGTTCAGAAATATTCTATCTTCTGCAGCCTCTGCTGCTGATACCCAGGCAAACAGGGTCTGGAGTGGACTTCAAGCAATCTCCAGCAGACCTACAGCTGAGGGTCCTGACTGTTAGAAGGAAAACTATCAAACAGGAAGGACACCTATACCAAAACCCCATCAGTACATCACCATCATCAAAGACCAGAGGCAGATAAAACCACAAAGATGGGGAAAAAGCAGGGCAGAAAAGCTGGAAATTCAAAAAATAAGAGCACATCTCCCCCGGCAAAGGAGCGCAGCTCATCGCCAACAATGGATCAAAGCTGGATGGAGAATGACTTTGACGAGATGAGAGAAGAAGGCTTCAGTCCATCAAATTTCTCAGAGCTAAAGGAGGAATTACGTACCCAGCGTAAAGAAACTAAAAATCTTGGAAAAAAAGTGGAAGAATTGATGGCTAGAGTAATTAATGCAGAGAAGGTCCTAAACGAAATGAAAGAGATGAAAACCATGACACGAGAAATACATGACAAATGCACAAGCTTCAGTAACCGACTCGATCAACTGGAAGAAAGAGTATCAGCGATTGAGGATCAAATGAATGAAATGAAGCGAGAAGAGAAACCAAAAGAAAAAAGAAGAAAAAGAAATGAACAAAGCCTGCAAGAAGTATGGGATTATGTAAAAAGACCAAATCTACATCTGATTGGGGTGCCTGAAAGTGAGGGGGAAAATGGAACCAAGTTGGAAAACACTCTTCAGGATATCATCCAGGAGAACTTCCCCAACCTAGTAGGGCAGGCCAACATTCAAATCCAGGAAATACAGAGAACGCCACAAAGATACTCCTCGAGAAGAGCAACTCCAAGACACATAATTGCCAGATTCACCAAAGTTGAAATGAAGGAAAAAATCTTAAGGGCAGCCAGAGAGAAAGGTCGGGTTACCCACAAAGGGAAGCCCATCAGACTAACAGCAGATCTCTCAGCAGAAACTCTCCAAGCCAGAAGAGAGTGGGGGCCAATATTCAACATTCTTAAAGAAAAGAATTTTAAACCCAGAATTTCATATCCAGCCAAACTAAGTTTCATAAGTGAAGGAGAAATAAAATCCTTTACAGATAAGCAAATGCTTAGATATTTTGTCACCACTAGGCCTGCCTTACAAGAGACCCTGAAGGAAGCACTCAACATGGAAAGGAACAACCGGTACCAGCCATTGCAAAAACATGCCAAAATGTAAAGACCATCGAGGCTAGGAAGAAACTGCATCAACTAACGAGCAAAATAACCAGTTAATATCATAATGGCAGGATCAAGTTCACACATAACAATCTTAACCTTAAATGTAAATGGACTAAATGCTCCAATTAAAAGACACAGACTGGCAAACTGGATCAAGAGTCAAGACCCATCAGTCTGCTGTATTCAGGAGACCCATCTCACACGCAGAGACATACATAGGCTCAAAATAAAGGGATGGAGGAAGATTTACCAAGCAAATGGAGAACAAAAAAAAGCAGGGGTTGCAATACTAGTCTCTGATAAAACAGACTTTAAACCATCAAAGATCGAAAGAGACAAAGAAGGCCATTACATAATGGTAAAGGGATCAATTCAACAGGAAGAGCTAACTATCCTCAATATATATGCACCCAATACAGGAGCACCCAGATTCATAAAGCAAGTCCTTAGAGACTTACAAAGAGACTTAGACTCCCATACAATAATAATGGGAGACTTCAACACTCCACTGTCAACATTAGACAGATCAACGAGACAGAAAGTTAACAAGGATATCCAGGAATTGAACTCATCTCTGCAGCAAGCAGACCTAATAGACATCTATAGAACTCTCCACCCCAAATCAACAGAATATACATTCTTCTCAGCACCACATCGTACTTACTCCAAAATTGACCACGTAATTGGAAGTAAAGCACTCCTCAGCAAATGTACAAGAACAGAAATTATAACAAACTGTCTCTCAGACCACAGTGCAATCAAACTAGAACTCAGGACTAAGAAACTCAATCAAAACCGCTCAACTACATGGAAACTGAACAACCTGCTCCTGAATGACTACTGGGTACATCACGAAATGAAGGCAGAAATAAAGATGTTCTTTGAAACCAATGAGAACAAAGATACAACATACCAGATCTCTGGGACACATTTAAAGCAGTGTGTAGAGGGAAATTTATAGCACTAAATGCCCACAAGAGAAAGCAGGAAAGATCTAAAATTGACACTCTAACATCGCAATTAAAAGAACTAGAGAAGCAAGAGCAAACACATTCGAAAGCTAGCAGAAGGCAAGAAATAACTAAGATCAGAGCAGAACTGAAGGAGATAGAGACACAAAAAACCCTCCAAAAAATCAATGAATCCAGGAGTTGGTTTTTTGAAAAGATCAACAAAATTGACAGACCTCTAGCAAGACTAATAAAGAAGAAAAGAGAGAAGAATCAAATCGACGCCATTAAAAATGATAAAGGGGATATCACCACCGACCCCACAGAAATACAAACTACCATCAGAGAATACTATAAACACCTCTACGCAAATAAACTGGAAAATCTAGAAGAAATGGATCATTTCCTGGACACTTACACTCTTCCAAGACTAAACCAGGAAGAAGTTGAATCCCTGAATAGACCAATAGCAGGCTCTGAAATTGAGGCAATAATTAATAGCCTACCAACCAAAAAAAGTCCAGGACCAGATGGATTCACAGCTGAATTCTACCAGAGGTACAAGGAGGAGTTGGTACCATTCCTTCTGAAACTATTCCAATCAATAGAAAAAGAGGGAATCCTCCCTAACTCATTTTATGAGGCCAACATCATCCTGATACCAAAGCCTGGCAGAGACACAACAAAAAAAGAGAATTTTCGACCAATATCCCTGATGAACATCGATGCAAAAATCCTCAATAAAATACTGGCAAACCGGATTCAGCAACACATCAAAAAGCTTATCCACCATGATCAAGTGGGCTTCATCCCTGGGATGCAAGGCTGGTTCAACATTCGCAAATCAAGAAACATAATCCAGCATATAAACAGAACCAAAGACAAGAACCACATGATTATCTCAATAGATGCAGAAAAGGCTTTTGACAAAATTCAACAGCCCTTCATGCTAAAAACGCTCAATAAATTCAGTATTGATGGAACATACCTCAAAATAATAAGAGCTATTTATGACAAACCCACAGCCAATATCATACTGAATGGGCAAAAACTGGAAAAATTCCCTTTGAAAACTGGCACAAGACAGGGATGCCCTCTCTCACCAGTCCTATTCAACATAGTGTTGGAAGTTCTGGCTAGGGCAATTAGACAAGAGAAAGAAATCAAGGGTATTCAGTTAGGAAAAGAAGAAGTCAAATTGTCCCTGTTTGCAGATGACATGATTGTATATTTAGAAAACCCCATTGTCTCAGCCCAAAATCTCCTTAAGCTGATAAGCAACTTCAGCAAAGTCTCAGGATACAAAATTAATGTGCAAAAATCACAAGCATTCTTATACACCAGTAACAGACAAACAGAGAGCCAAATCAGGAATGAACTTCCATTCACAATTGCTTCAAAGAGAATCAAATACCTAGGAATCCAACTTACAAGGGATGTAAAGGACCTCTTCAAGGAGAACTACAAACCACTGCTCAGTGAAATAAAAGAGGACACAAACAAATGGAAGAACATACCATGCTCATGGATAGGAAGAATCAATATCATGAAAATGGCCATATTGCCCAAGGTAATTTATAGATTCAATGCCATCCCCATCAAGCTACCAATGAGTTTCTTCACAGAATTGGAAAAAACTGCTTTAAAGTTCATATGGAACCAAGAAAGAGCCCGCATCTCCAAGACAATCCTAAGTCAAAAGAACAAAGCTGGAGGCATCATGCGACCTGACTTCAAACTATACTACAAGGCTACAGTAACCAAAACAGCATGGTACTGGTACCAAAACAGAGATATAGACCAATGGAACAGAACAGAGTCCTCAGGAATAATATCACACATCTACAGTCATCTGATCTTTGACAAACCTGAGAGAAACAAGAAATGGGGAAAGGATTCCCTATTTAATAAATGGTGCTGGGAAAATTGGCTAGCCATAAGTAGAAAGCTGAAACTGGACCCTGTCCTTACTCCTTATACGAAAATTAATTCAAGATGGATTAGAGACTTAAATGTTAGACCTAATACCATAAAAATCCTAGAGGAAAACCTAGGTAGTACCATTCAGGACATAGGCATGGGCAAAGACTTCATGTCTAAAACACCAAAAGCAACAGCAGCAAAAGCCAAAATTGACAAATGGGATCTCATTAAACTAAAGAGCTTCTGCACAGCAAAAGAAACTACCATCAGAGTGAACAGGCAACCTACAGAATGGGAGAAAATTTTTGCAATCTACACATCTGACAAAGGGCTAATATCCAGAACCTACAAAGAACTCAAACAAATTTACAAGAAAAAAACAAACAACCCCATCAAAAAGTGGGCAAAGGATATGAACAGACATTTCTCAAAAGAAGACATTCATGCAGCCAACAGACACATGAAAAAATGCTCATGATCACTGGCCATCAGAGAAATGCAAATCAAAACCACAATGAGATACCATCTCACACCAGTTAGAATGGCGATCATTAAAAAGTCAGGAAACAACAGGTGCTGGAGAGGATGTGGAGAAATAGGAACGCTTTTACACTGTTGGTGGGATTGTAAACTAGTTCAACCATTATGGAAAACAGTATGGCGATTCCTCAAGGATCTAGAACTAGATGTACCATATGACCCAGCCATCCCATTACTGGGTATATACCCAAAGGATGATAAATTATGCTGCTATAAAGACACATGCACACGTATGTTTATTGCGGCACTATTCACAATAGCAAAGACTTGGAATCAACCCAAATGTCCATCAGTGACAGATTGGATTAAGAAAATGTGGCACATATACACCATGGAATACTATGCAGCCATCAAAAAGGATGAGTTTGTGTCCTTTGTAGGGACATGGATGCAGCTGGAAACCATCATTCTTAGCAAACTATCACAAGAACAGAAAACCAAACACTGCATGTTCTCACTCATAGGTGGGAACTGAACAATGAGATCACTTGGACTCAGGAAGGGGAACATCACGCACCGGGGCCTATCATGGGGAGGGGGGAGGGGGGAGGGATTGCATTGGGAATTATACCTGATGTAAATGACGAGTTGATGGGTGCAGCACAGCAACATGGCACAAGTATACATATGTAACAAACCTGCACGTTATGCACATGTACCCTACAACTTAAAGTATAATAATAATAAATAAATTTTTTAAAAAAAGATAAAATTGATTAATTTTATTTTATATTAACTGTACTTTACGAAAGCTGACAAAATTTAATATGGGGTAAAATATCCCACTGCCTATGTATAGGACATTCAAAAGAAATACTAATAAACAAATTAAATGGGAAATTCTTACAATGTTATTTATTATTTTACCCAAGATGATCCAGAGCTTCTTTTCTTGTTATTGCCAATATATCCTACCAAGAATCGGCAAACATTTTCTCAAATGCAAGGTGATAAGTATTTTAGGCTCATTTTTTACAATCTCTGTAGCAACTACTCACCTCTGCAATGTAGCATGAAAGCAGTCATTGACAACGTAAATAAATGAGTTTGGCTTTGTTCAATAAAACTTTATTTACAAAAACGGTGATGGTCTCGTTTGCTAACCACTTTCTGGACTTTCAGTAACTGAGGCTGGCCTCGATATTTTGACTAAAACACTGTATAATTTGGCAAAAGATCTGTTTGTTTGGGGTAGGACAAGATTTCATATATAATGTAGAAACTTTTTATATATGTGTAATTCCTGAAACAATTTTGATGTACCAGCGTTGGGAATAAATTAAGAAATTGCTTAGAAAGTTCTGTCTTAGTGATGTACAGATCTCAATTCCACAAAGTTCTTTGTTCCCACAGGGGTTACTTTTAAAAAGCATCATTTATTTTAACAGATACTTATTTTGTTTCTACTATAGATAAAGTGTAGACTGGATCTTTGTTTCCGCTAGTCAGTCAGCCATTCATATGTGTGTATATATACACACACACTCACACACACAAACAGCAATAACATGTCATGCTATGATTCGTGATATATCAGTAAAAATTAAAGAAAGAAAAATCTCTGGCATTATAGAGATTTTATTATAGTAGGTAGCATAAAATAAGCAATAAACATAATACATTAGTATAATATATGGCATGTCAGAGTGGTAAGTGTAATAGAGAAAGAGGGCAGGATAAAGAGATATGAGATGCCCAAGATGTAAAAGGAGAAGACTGGAATTTTAAGTGGATGGTTAGGATTGCCCTCTAGAGATGGTGAAACGGAAGAAGTGAGTCATGGCGAAAAAGCATTACAAGCAGAAGTAACACCCATGATAAAAATATAAGGTTACAATTAGGGAATCTAGTTGAAAAACCATCGCAGTAATCTATATGTGAGATGATGGTGGTTCAGAAGAGGGTGACAGTAGGGAAGATGGTGTAAGGGTGCATATTCTAAAGATGAAATGAAAGTAGGGCCGAAATAATTTCCTGACATGGTATCAATATGCTTTGTAAAGAGAGGTATCAAGAATGACTCTAAAGAGTCAATGATTGATATAGTTAATATTCAAATGTTAACATTTTGACATGATTAACAATTTATTTTTTAATAACTTTATTTATTGATGTAATATACAATAAATGTGTATTATAATAATTAATATAAATTATTAATAAATTAATTCATTGTTTAAATCTCCTGTAATTACTTAGAAAAACTTTTAAGTTCAGGGGCACATATGCTGGTTTGTTACACAGGTAAACTGTGTCATGGGGGTTCATTGTACAGATTATTTAATTGCCAGGTATTAAGCCTAGTACTCATTAGTTATTTTTCATGATACTCTCCCTCATCCCACCCTCCACCTCCAGTAGGCCCCAGTGTGTGTCCTTGTGTTGTCATCATTTAGCTCCCACTTATAAAGTGAGAACACGTGATGTTTGGTTTTCTCTTCCTGCCTTAGTTTGCCAAGGATGATCACTTCTAGCTCCATCCATGTCCCTGCAAAGGACATGATGGTGTTTATGTACCAAATTTTCTTCATCCAGTCTATCACTGATGGACATTTAGATTGATTCCATGGTTTTGCTATTGTTAATAGTGTTTCAATGAATATATGCATGCATTCATCTTTATAATAGAATGATTTATATTTTGAAAGGTATATACCCAGTAATAGGATTGCTGGGTCAAATGGTGTTTTTGTCTTTAGGTCTTTGAGAAATTGCCACATTGCCTTCCACAATGGGTGAATGAATATACACTCCTACCAACAGTGAGTAAGCATTCCTTTTTCTACACAACCTTGACAGCACGTTGTTTTTGACATTTTAATAATAGCCATTGTGACTGGTGTGAGATGGTATCTCATAGTGGTTTGGATTTCATTTCTCTAATGATCAGTGATGCTGAGCTTTTTTAAAAAATATGATTGTTGGTTGCATGTATGTCTTCTTTTGAGAAGTGTCTGTTCATGTCCTTTGCCCACTTTCTAATTGGGTTGTTTTTTCTTATAAATTTGTTTAAGTTCCTTATATATGCTGGATATTAGACCTTTGTCACATGTATAGTTTGCAAAATATTCTCCCATTCTGTAGGTGGTCTGTTTACTCTGTTGATAGTATATTTTGCTATTCAGAAGCTCTTTAGTTTAATTAGATCCCATTTATTAATCTTTGCTTTTGTTGCAACTGCTTTTGGCATCTTCATCATAAAATCTTTTCTTGTGCCTATGTCCTGAATGGTATTGCCTAGGTTGTCTTCCAGGGTTTTATAGTTTTAGGGTTTACATTTAAAATCTGTAGCATTCCTATATACCAAGAGTCAAGCTGAAGCCAAATCATGAACAAACTTCCTTTCCCGATTGCCATAAAGATAATAAAATACATAGGAATACAGCTAATAAAAGAGGTGAAATATGTCTACAAGGAGAACTACAAAACACTGCTGCAAGATATCAGAGATGACACAAATATATCAAAAAACCTTCATGCTCATGGATAGGAAGAATCAGCATCGTTAAAAAATGGTCATATGGCCCAAAGCAATTTATAGATTCAATGCTACTTTCACTAAAAACTACCATTGACATTCTCCACAGCACCATAGAAATCTATTTTAAAATTCATATGGAACCCCAAAAGAACTTGAATAGTCAACACAATCCTAAGCAAAAAGAACAAAGCTGAAGGCATCATGCTACCAGACTTCAAAGTATACTGCAGGCCTACAGTAACCAAAACAGCATGACATTCATGCAAGAGCAGACACATAGACCAATGGAGCAGAACAGAGAACCCAGAAATAAGACTACACACCTGCAAGTATCTGATCTTTGACAAGTCTGTTAAAAGCCAGCAATGTGGAAAGGATTCTTTTTTCAATAAATGGTTCTGGGATTATTGACTAGCCATATGCAGAAAATCGAAACTGTACCTCTTTCTTATACCATATACAAAACTTAACCAAACGTAGATTAAAGACTAAAATGTAAAACCAAACATAATTAACAGTTTAAGAGTGGACAATGTAAACATGATGATTAACTCAGAAAAATAATGCTTAAAAATTTAGGCAAGGAGTAAACTGATTTAGGAAAAAGTTTTCTCAGAGGACATATGAAGCTGTGTGTATGCCATATTTTTCTATTTTCTATGTTTTTTTTTTCTTTTTTTAAATTATACTTTAAGTTCTAGGGTACATGTGCACAACGTGCAGGTTTGTTACATAGGTATACATGTGCCATGTTGGTTTGCTGCACCCATCAACTGGTCATTTACATTAGGTATTTCTCCTAAACCTATCCCTCCCCAAGGCCTCCACCCCACAACAGGCCCCGGTATGTGATGTTCCCCACCCTGTGTCCATCTGTTCCCCTTGTTCAACTCCCATCTATGAGTGAGAACATGCAATGTTTGGTTTTCTGTCCTTGTGATAGTTTGCTTAGAAAAATGATTTCCAGCTTCATCCATGTTCCTGCAAAGGACATGAACTCATCCTTTTTTATGGCTGCATATTATTCCATAGTGCACATGTGCCACATTTTCTTAGTCCAATCTATCATTGATAGACATTTGAGTTGGTTCCAACTCTTTGCTATTGTGAATAGCACTTCAATAAACATACATTTGCATGTGTCTTTATAGTAGCATGATTTATAATCTTTTGGGTATATACCCAGTAATGGGATTGCTGGGTCAAATGGTATTTCTAGTTCTAGATCCTTGAGGAATTGCCAAACTGTCTTCCAAAATGGTTGAACTAATTAACACTCCCACCAACAGTGTACAAGTGCTCCTATTTCTCCACATCCTCTCCAGCATCTGTTGTTTCCCGACTTTCTAGTGATCACCATTCTAACTGGCATGAGATGGTATCTCCTTGTGGTTTTGATTTGCATTTCTCTGATGACCAGTGATGATGAGCATTTTTTCATGTGTCAGTTTGCTGCATAAATGTCTTCTTTTGAGAGGTGTCTGTTCATATACTTTGCCCACTTTTTGATGGGGCTGTTTGGTTTTTTGTCTTGTGAATTTGTTTAAGTTCTTTTTAGATTCTAGATATTAGCCCTTTGTCAGATGGGTAGATTGTACAGATTTTCTCCCATTCTGTAGGTCACCTGTTTACTCTGATGATAGTTTCTTTTGCCGTGCAGAAGCTATTTAGTTTATTTAGATCCCATTTGTCTATTTTGGCTCTTGTTGCCATTGCTTTTGGTGTTTTATTCATAAGTCTTTGCCCATGACTATGTCATGAATTGTATTGCTTAGATTTTCTTCTACGGTTCTTATGGTGTTAGGTCTTACATTTAAGTCTTTAATCCATCTTGAGTTAATTTTTGATATAAAGTGTAAAGAAGGGATCTAGTTTCAGCTTTCTAGATATGGCTACCCAGTTTTCCCAGCACCATTTATTAAATAGGGAATCCTTTCCTCATTGCTGCCTGGAGTTGGTGGAGGGGTATAGCAACCACTCCTATGGTCACCACCTATTGGACCATGCTGGATCACATCTGAAGTCAGGAGAATACTGGGTCCTGCCTAAGGCCTATGACAGCTGTTTCCTGGCTAACACTGATGTTTATTCAAGCCCCTAAGGCACTTCAGTCAGTGGGTGATGAATCCTGTCAGGACTTCGTCCCTCTTTTTGAGGGAGTGGGTACGCTTCTGGCCCAGTACTGGTCTAGACATGCCAACCAGGAGCCAACGCCTAGGATTGAGAACTTTGAGAATCTGCTTGGCGTTCTTTTTTTTTTCTGTGACTGAGCTGCTACCCAAGTTGCAAGACAAAGTCCTTTTCACTCTTCCCTCTCCTTTACTCAAGCAGAAAAATTGTCTCCCCATGGCTACCATAGCTGGAAATGTGCTGGGTCATACTTGAAGCCCGTATAGTATTGGGTCTTTCCCAAGTCCCATGGTGACTGCAGCCTGGCGACTACTGATGTTTATTCAAAGTCCAAGGTCTCTTTATTCAGCAGGTCATGAATTCTGCCAGGACTACTTCCCTTCAGGGCAGCAGGTTCCCTTCTGGCCAACGTGGGTCTAAACGTGTCATCTTGGAGCTACGGCCTGGAATGGGGACATTAAGACTCTGCTTGGTGCTTTATTTTACTGTGGCTGAGTCAGTACCTGAGGTGGATGACAAAGTTCTCTTTACTCCTCCTCTCTCCTCTTCTCAAGTAGAAGAAGGAGTCTCTCCCAGTACTATAAGGTGCACTGCTTTGGGTTAGTGAAGGGATGATGCAAGCACTCTTTTGCCTTCCCAGCTGGTGTTTCACTGGGTCACATGTACCCCAAGTTGACTGGCTCTGAGCTTAGCACAGCATCAAGACTTACTCAGAAATTACAGTCCCTGTGGACTGGGCTGTCTTTAAAGTTTAAGGCCCCAGAGCACTATAGCCCATGGTGGTGGGGCTAGCTGGAACTCAGGTTCTGACCACTGGGATGGACAATGTCCCTCTGGCTAGAACTGGTAGTAATGCTCCCTCCATGGCCACTGACTGAATTCTGCCTGGCATTACTTTCCACTGTGACAGAGCATCACTTCGTTCCAATGCAGAGTCTCACAGGCACTTTACTCTACCTCACACACAGAGATTCTCATTATAAGCCATGTTGTACTCCCAGGAGATGAGGAGTGGTAGTGTAGGCAATTGAAGACTGTCTTTACAAGCCTCTTATGTGCCTCTTTTCATGACGTGATGC
Source organism: Macaca mulatta (assembly GCF_049350105.2). NCBI lineage: Eukaryota > Metazoa > Chordata > Mammalia > Primates > Cercopithecidae > Macaca > Macaca mulatta. The sequence goes on along the minus strand of NC_133406.1, from coordinate 167,473,688 downwards.
CAAAACCAAGTAGTTATTGCTTACCTGATTTATGCTTCTTAAGAAAGTACTTTCTTGTATTGATACTTGTACAATTTGGTGTTCCTGTGCGGGGAATAATAGCTGGGTTCTGTTTGGCCATCTTGCTCTGCTGGTCTTTGACAATAGCATTATTTTAATTACAATTTGTAAATATATGTTTACTTTTTAGACATTTTAATGTAGGAAAAAGTTTTCCTTTTAGAAATCTAACTGCCATTTCACTTAGTGTTTATAGAATAAAAAACAATAAAATGGCATTAATTATAATTTTAAATTTGGTATAGAAGCTATTTGTAAGGAAACGTGACTTAAAATCATCTAGTCTCTTTACATTTTCCCATTCTTTGACAATTATTTTGCCTATAATGAAAAAACAATATTTCTTTTAGTCACTAATATTTATTTTTATCTAAACTTCAAAAGCATTTAACTTGGATTTCATAAAAAGCAATTTTTATAATACTTTATATAATTAAAATCTGAGGTTACATTAACAAATACCTGCTGCATAAACATGCTTGGGAATAAATACATTTGTTTATAGGTGAAGATTCAACTCAACTCATGAGGGTAGAAGTGTGCTCAAACATTACCCAGCAGTCTAGAGTTTTTGCTACTCTGTTTCTACTCTGGCCATCAAAAGATAACTCTAACTGAACTTGATCTCCTGATACCAACAAGCGGAAATGGAACAAACTGTGTAAAACCACTCTTTCAGAAATTGTACAACAGGCAGTATAGGACTATGATCCTTACAGAAGAAAAATAAGAGAGGTTAACTCTATGATCTCTCTGGCTTTCTACCTGCAGTCAACAGAGAATCACATGAATGGTATACTAGTCACATAGGGTTGAGGAAAAAGACCTTAGAGTTTGGGGAGATTGATGTGACTGAGATTTTTGGAACAGATGGTAAGAGATAAATGAGCTATGTAGAAAAAGAGCTACAGAAACATGTATATGAGTTTCCTTAAGTGTTTTGGCCAAATACTAAACTGCACACTTAAAAGGTAGAATATCACAAGGATTCGCAAGAAATAGTTCTAGAAGAAAGACAAACTACTGGAGAACTGAGAGATAAAAAATCTTGAGAGTTTACATTTTTGAACTGGTCAGAGTAGAGTTCTCATTGAATGTGTGATGCATTTAGTAGAAACCTCCAAGTACATAGATTTTCAATTACAGGTAATATTGCCCTTTAGGGATGTTAGAGACAATTTTGGTTTTCACAATAATAGGGCATACTACTGGCAACTCATGGATAGATGATAGAGATGTCACTAAATATCAGTAAATGCAATGCACAAAACAGCCTCCTACGACAAAGAGATGTTTAGGTACAATGTGAAAATTACGGAGGTTGGGTAACTCCATCTTGGTAGTACAGCTAAACTAGCCCTGGAGTAAAGGTTACTGAGATGTTCCAAAAGATTAAAATTAAACTGTGAAAGGAAAATCCAATTCAATAGTATATTTACTGCCTATCAAACAGAACACTGTTTAAAGGAAGACAACAAATCAGAACACAAAGCAATGCAATAATCACAATGTCAATCATACAATCAAAAATTAACTGGTGTGTGAAAAAGCAGAAAAATATCTCCCATAACTAGGGGAAAAAATAGACATTTAATAGGAAGTGTTAGAAATGAAAGAGATGATGGAATGAGCAATCAAGAACTTTAAATATGCCATTACATATATTCTTTAAAATGTAAAGAAAAATATAAGCATAATAATAAGATCAATGAAAGGCATAAAAATAGAATTTCTGAGGATAAAAAATACATTATCTGAAATTTAAAAATTACCTAGATTGGACCAGCTACTGATAAATAAGCTAATGTTGAATCTCAAAACATGTTTAGTGAAAAAAATAAAGCCAACATGAAAGAGCCCCTAGATTAAAATGTATAGAGTTCTATTAATATGAAATTCTAGAATAGGCAAAAATAATTTATATGGACAGAAAGAAAGTCAATGCTTGACTAAGGGTAAGGATATATTGGGAGATTGCAAAGCAGTATGAGGGAACTTTATTGTATCACAGAATATTTTTTATTATGATGATATTTACACAGGTATGCATATATATGTCAAAACTCAATAAACACTACACTTAAAATGGATTCATTTTACTATAGATGACAAATAAAGACGAAAATAATGAGAGAGAGATGTCTTGTAAATTAACTTTACAAAATGCCTTCCATTGTGAAATGGCAACGTGTGACAATCATCTTAAATAACAGTCTGTGAAGTAAAACAAGTGATCATTAACATCTTCAAAGCATTCTTCTGGAAATAGATTGACGAGTCCTAAATTTTCATTAGGTTTTTGCAAAGACTAAATCATAGGGAGGTAAAATACATAATATGTGAATAAATCAACTTGAATATAGTCACATTTTAAAAATAAATATTTGAATCTGAACAGTCATGGACCCTGGGAATTTCTATTTCTGATTATGTTATACTTTCAGAGAACATTTTTATATATCTTGGTGTCTGTGTGTGTGTATGTAATTGTGTGTGAGAGAGACTGTGTGTGTGTTGAGGAATACTATTAGCACAGCTTTAAATTTTCCTTGACTTAATTTTATCATCACAACATTATCTGCTTTCATTTCAGGTGCTTCAAACTTATCAGCCATAGTGATGTGTTTAAAGCAAAGAATGTCACAGATAAATAGCATAGCAGGCCTCTGTATCATTGTCAATAATACCGAATGTCTACATATACCACAAAATTAAATGACTTGAAATATTGCAAAGTACTATGTTTGCATAGGCATCAATTGGACTTATAAATAGGAGTCCCAGAGGGGATTAATTTGCATAACAGTTACATTGCCACTCTTGTCAATTAGCTCAGATGTAAGCCAACTCAGTAGATACATATGGGGCCAAACTAAAGAAAAATATTCAATTAATTTTAGTTTCCATAGCTACAGGCACTGAGGAGAGCATTGGGGAGCACTGGAGAGAGAGGGGAAAAATAGAAAGGTCAGACCTAAACTTAATATTTTTAGTGTCTTAAATATTTCAAAACACAAATCATATTTATGTGTGTGTGTGTGTGTGTGTGTTTTCTTTCCTTCAAACCTAAACCAAGCCTGTTCAGAAGCACAGACAGTTTTTATTGTAAAGTTGCTTAGCCATACTTCTATGGAGCAAAGCATCCCTTTCAAACTCTGAAAATGGATCACTAAATTCAGTTTACCAAAAGCTGGCATGTAAATTTTCAAACAAATGTTGGCAACACCCACATCTATTTATGTTTCAATTAGATTGATTTTTATATTCTGCTGGAAGATTTCTGATACATACATTATAAACTTGTGTAAAATTTGAGAACTTGATTTAGAAACCTGGTAAACACTTTCCATTTCAAAATTTAGAATAGAAAAGCAAAATTTATCACTTGAGAATAAATTCTAAAGTTCTCCATAAAGCATTCAAAGCAGTTTACCTCTCTAATAGAAACAATACAGAACTTGCAAGTCCAAATGCCATCATGAACATTAGACATAGATTTTGTTTCCCTGCAATATCATAAACTACCAACTCAACCTTAGCATTAGCAGTTTATATAATCTCAATGTGCTTGCATTTCCTATTAAAGCTTTGGAAATTTATATATACATTGAAAGAGAATATGATGTTTACGAGTCCAAGCATCATTATGTTATTGTTACCCAAGGTGAGAATACGATTCCATATGTATGATTATTACCTTATTTTATGTCAGTGATGTCAAACCAGAAACTTTTTTTTTTTTTTTTACTCCCTCTGCATATATGTCATCTCCTTCTATCTATCCACCTTAACTTTCTGTTAATGTCTGCCAGGTTAAAGACCCAGTTCAGAGTCCTCGCCAAATTCTTTCCTTTGTCATGACGAGGGGAATGAATTGAACTGACTCTTATCTGCAAATAAAATTAGAACTAGTAGCCATCATCAGCTGCTGTGCTAGAATGCCTGTTTAATGGCAAAGGACATAGCTTGTATCTTTACATGCCTTTAAGGTAGCATATCGCTTGGAATATAGAAAACGCCTAATACAACAACAAAAAAATGAATTAATAAATAAATTACTCAATAAATCTAGTGCATTTCATTTATTTTGTAAATAAAAGAAATATATGCAAGGTATTTAAATAACTTCCAAACTTGCAGCTATTTAGTGATAAAGCTTCATAAGAAAAATTCTTTCGTATATTTTTCTTCCCTTTAAAAAGTAAAAAATATGGCAGATATACTGAGGAGTGCTTATATATTATACTTAACAGATATAACAACAATGTAACATATATACCAAAGAATATATCTAGTCATGTTTTCAAACTAAAAATTTTCTTTACTTATGAAATATCTAGGTTTATAAAATAAAAAAGAAATAAACATTTAAAAATTCTTCTCAGTGTACCACCCTCATTGCATTCTCTTCCATACCTGAAAAGGTTTGTACTTTTCTGAGTTTGTAAACATCAGTTTCATGCTTTTTCTCTTACCACAGTTTTGCAAAATATACATATTCCTAAATAGTACTTTTAAATGTAGCCTGATTTTTAAATGTATATAAATGGATTTATACTTCTTCTTAATTTGGGAGGAAATGCTCATACTGATTTATGGAGTTCACTCATTTTTATTGTTCTGTGCTATTCCATTGTTTTAATGTATCTCATTTACTCCTACCATTGATTGATATTTTGATTGTTTCCAGTTTTTAACTAATATAAGCAACAATGCTACAAATATTCTTATACAGATTTATTAGCACACAAGTGAAAGAATTTCTCGAGATATGTTAGAAATAGAATTACTGAGTCATGGAGTATATACAATATTTATCTTTTGGGTAAAATAAGGTATAATTTAATTTTTCCCGGTCATATTAGACTTAATTCTTACAGGAATAAAATTTTTACTAATGACATAAAGAAGTAACCACAAATGTTTCTGTTTAACACGGAAACCTAAATTCAACATAAATTGCAATTTCAGAAATTTCCATTTTGAATGTTTATAAATCTCAAGATTGCTGTTTGTGAACAATGTTTGTATATTTTCTTTTTTCACTTCTTGACAAAATTACTCGTATACTTTTATTTTCAAAAATATTATTTGAGAAGCACCAAGATGGTTGACTAGAAGCAGTTGGTATACACTGCTCTCACACAGAGGAGACAGAGTAGCGAGCAAACATTAGCTCTTCTAGTGGATCATCCAAACAGTCACATAGGGATTAGTGAAGGAAGCAATTGCAGCTAGTGCATACTGCTCTCAAAGAGAGGAGACCCAGCTAATCACTCCAATTGACGATGGCTCTATATTTCTCTGGGATGGAGCCACCAGAGGCAACTGACAGGCCCTCTGCCATTGCTGCCACCACAATCCTTGCTCCTGCTGCCCCTAAGCTGGAGAAGGGACAAAATGCCTGAGATTATCCCAGGGCAGTGGTGTGCATCTTGGGAGGCTGAGCAGAGATCTCTGGGCAGTACTTAAGCAGGAGAGAAGACCACTCTCTCAGAGAACTGTGAGGGGTGAGTCACATGGACTCATGGGGAGCCATGGGAGTAGGATGTGCCTCCCTCCACAGGGCTGGCCTGGAAAAAGTATGGTCTATCTCCCTGCTGTGGCCTCTGCCCACAGGAACCCCATGGCTTGGACCCTCTAAGAAAAGAAATGAAGGTGTAGTGCTAGTGATCAAAGGGGGCTGATATGTTTTGGCTGTGTCCCTACCCAAATCTCATCTTGAATTGTAGCTCCCATAATTCCCACATGTTGTGGGAGGGACCCAGCAGGAGATAATTGAACCATGGGGACAGTTTCTGCCGCACTGTGCTTGTGGTGATGAATGTCTCACAAGAACTCACAATTTCATAAGGGGTTTCCCCTTTTGCTTGCCTCTCATTCTCTTTTGCCTGCTGAGATGTAAGATGTGCCTTTTGCCTCTGTCATGATTGTCAGGCCTTCCCAACCATTTGGAACTGCGAGTCCATTAAACCTCTTCTCCTTTATAATTACCCAGTGTCGAATATGTCTTTATCAGCAGCATAAAAATGAACAAATAGAGGGACACCCTGAGGTCCCAGGAGTGGACCTCATGAGAGGGTCACATTTCTCCACACCACACCACAGAATAGGGCTGCAAACACTAGGAAATATAAAAAAGCCATCCAGCTGAGTAAAAGCCTAATGACCAGCGATGACTTTCAAGCACCATCTAGTGAATCACCGTCCAAACTACAACAACAAAAACACTTGGCTAATATACCCTACTGTGAAACCAAAGGTAAAAATGTGGCCACAAATTAAGACTCTACCCAGAGCCTCAGCCTACCAAAAAACAACCAGAAATAAAGTCAACTGACTATACTCAACTTACACCAGAGTTAAAAGAACACTAGCACTCTAAGAAGAGAATCTGTAAAAACTCTGGTAATTCAAAAAGCTGATGTCCTATACCTGCAAATAAGTCCACTAACTTCCCAACAATGGTTCATAAACCAGTCTGAAATAACTGAAATGACATATAATTCAGAATCTGGATGGCAAGGAAGTTCATTAATATTCAGAAGAAAGTGGAAACCCAATCCAAGAAATCCAGTAAAATGTTTTGAGAGTTAAAAGACAACATAACCATTTTAAGAATAAGCCAAACTAAACTTCTAGAGCTGAACATTTTACTACAAGAATTTCATGATACAATCAGAAGTGTTCACAACAGAGCAGACCAAGCTGAGGAATGAATTTCAGAGCTCAAAGGCTGGTTCTTTGAATCAAGTCAGTCAGTCAAAAATATAGAAAAAGGATTTGTTTCATAAATGAACAAAACCTCTGGGAAATACAGGATTATATAAATAGACCAAATCTATCACTTATTGGCATTCCTGAGAGAAAAAGAAAGAACATAACAACTTGGAAAATATGTTTGAGAGTATAGTCCACAGAAATTTTCCTAATCTTGCTAGAGATTGACATGCAAATCCAAAACAAAACAAAACAAAACAAAACAATACAGGAAAACCCAGCTAGATACTATGCAAGATGACCATCCCCAAGGCACTAAGTTATTAGTTGCATCGAGGTCAATGCAAAAGAAAAATATCAAAGGCAGCAAGAGAGAAGGGACAGGGAATCCCATCAGGGTAACATCAGACCTATAGCAGAAACCTTACAAGTCAGAGGAGATTGGGGACCTATTTTCCTTCTTTTCTTTTCTTTCTTTTCTTTTCCGTTCTGTTCTGTTCTGTTCTTCTTTTTTTTTGAGATAGAGTCTCGCTCTGTTGCCCAGGCTGGAGTACAGTGGCATGATCTAGGCTCACTGCAAGCTCTGCCTCCGAGGTTCATGCCATTCTCCTGCCCCAGCCTACCCAGTAGCTGGGACTACAGGCACCCGCCACCATGCCCGGTTAATTTTTCGTATTTTTTAGTAGAGACGGGGTTTCACCATGTTAGCCAGGATGGTCTCGATCTCCTGACCTTGTGATCCACGTGCCTCAGCCTCCCAAAGTGCTGGGATTACAGGCATGAGCCACTGTGCCCGGCCATGGGGACCTATTTTCAGCATGCCTAAAGAAAAGAAATTCCAAAAAAGATTTTATATCCTGCCAAAATAAGCTCCAAAATAAAGAAGAAATAAAATCTGTTTCAGATCATCAAATGCTGAGAGAATTTGTTTTGACCAGACCAGCCTTACCACAGGTCCTTAAGGGTATGCTAAACATGGAATTGAAAAATGACTCCTGGCTGGGCACGGTGGCTAGTGTAATCCCAGCACTTTGGGAGGCCGAGTCGGGCAGATCACGAAGTCAGGAGTTTGAGACCAGCCTGACCAACACGGTGAAACCCTGTCTCTACTAAAAATACAAAAATTACCCAGGCGTGTTGGTGTGCACCTGTAATCCCAGCTACTCAGGAGGCTGAAGCAGGAAAATCGCTTGAACCCAGGAGGTAGAGGCTACAGTGAGTCGAGATCATACCACTGCATTCCAGTCTAGGTGACAGAGTGAGATTCTGTCCCAACAACAACAACAACAACAAAAAGAAAAATGACTCCTGCTACCACAAAAACACACTTAAGGACATAGATCACAGGCACTATGAAGCAATCACACAGCCACGCCTGCGTAAAAAAGAGCTAACAACATGATGATAGGAGAAAAATCTCACATATTAATACTAACCCTGATTGTAAATGGGCTAAATGCCCCCAATTAAAAGCTATAGAGTGGCATACTGTATAAAAAAGACAAGATTTAATCATCTGCTATCTTCAAGAGATCCATCTCAAATGTAACAATAGCCACAGGCTCGAAGTAAAAGGATGAGAAAAGACATACCATGCAAATGGAAAGCAAAATAAGACCAGGAGTCACTATTCTTATACCATATAAAACAGATATTAATCCAATAAAAATTAAGGGCAAAGAATGGCATCTCATAACGATAAAATGTACAATCCAACAAGAAGACGTAACTACCCTAAACATGAATGCACCCAACGTTGGAGCACTCATATTCATAAAATGAGTTCCTCATGGCCTAAACTGAGACTGAGAAAACCATACAATAATAGTGGGAGATTTCAACAACCCACTGACAGCATTATATAGACCACCAAGGCAGAAAACTAAACTCTGTACCTAAGCTCAATGCTTGATCAATTAGACCTAATAAAAATCTATAGAACGTTCCACCCAAAAATCACAGATTATACATTTCTCTCATCTGCACATGGAACATATGCTATGATCAACCACATGCTCTCCCATAAAGCAAATCTCAGTAAATTCAAAAAAATAAATTCATATGAAGCATACTTTCAAACCACAGTGAAATAAAAATAGAAATCAATATTAAGTAGATCTCTCAAAACCACTCAAATACATGGAAATTAAACAACTTGCTCCTCAATAATTACTGTGTGAACATTGAAGGCAGACATTTAAAACTTTTTTGTAATTAATAAAAATAGTAACTCAACAAACAAACATCTTAGGGATGCAGCCAAAGCAGTGTTAAGAGGCAAGTTTATAGTGCTAAGCACCTTCTTCAGGAAGTTAGAAATATCTCAAATTAACAATCTATCTCTGCACCTAAAGGAACTAGAAAAAAAAAAAAAGAAAAAAAAGAACAAACTAACTCCCAAGCTAGAAGAAGAAAAAAGAAAATAACTAAAATCAGAGCAGAACTGAGTGAAACTGAGATGCAAAAAGTCTGTATAAAAGCTCAATGAAACCAAGAGTTGGTTTTCTGAATAAAAATAAAGAGTTGGTTTGAAGAATAAACAAGATTGATAGACCACTAGCTAGATTAACCAAGAAAAAAAATCCAAATAGGCACCATTAGAAATGAAAAAGATGACATTACAACTGATCCCAGAGAAATACAAAAGATTCTTAGAGACCATTACGAACACCTCTATGCACACAAATAGAAAATCTAGAGTAAATGGATAAAGTCCTGGAAACACAATTTCCCAAGATTGAACCAGGAATAAAGTGAAAACCTGAACAGACCAGTAACAGGGTCTGAAGTTGGATCAGTATTTAAAAACTTACCAACCAAAAAAAGCCTAGTACCAGATGAATTCATAGCTAAGTTCTACCAGATATATAAGGAAGAATTGGTATCAGTCTTACTGAACTCATTCCAAAAAAGTTGGAGAGGAGACTTCTCCGTAACTCATTCCACAAAACCAGCAACATCCTGATGCTAAAATCTGGCAGAGATACAACAACAACAACAACAACAAAACTCCAGGCCAACATCACTTATAGATGCAAAAATCCTAAACAAAACACTAGCAAAACACTAGCAAACACAACAAAACAATGAATGTGAATGGAGCAGCACATCAAAAAGTTAATACACCAGCATCAAGTAGGCTTTATTCCTGGGATGCAAGTCTGGTTCACCATAGGCAAATAATAAATTTGATTCACTACATAAACAGAATTAAAAGCAAAAGCCATATGATCATCTCAATAGACACAGAAAAATATTTTTATAAAATCTAACATCTCTTCATGATAAAAACCCTCAACAAACTAGGAATTGAAGGAACACACCTTAAAACAATAAAAACCAAACAGTAACAGTCATCTGTAACAAACCCAAAACCAACATCACACTAAATGTGCAAAAACTGGAACCATTCTCCTTAAGAAATAGAACAAGGATGCCTACTCACACCAATTCAATTCAACATAGCACTGTAATTCCTAGCCAGAATAATCAAGCAAGAAAAAGAAATGCAAGACATCCAAATAAGAAGTCAAACTGTCTCTCTTTGCTGATAAAATGATTCTATACATATAAAACTCCAAAGACCCTGCCAAAAAGCTCCTAGGACTGATCAACAGTTTCAGTAAAGCTTCAGGACACTAAATCAATGTACAAAAATTAGTAGAATTTCCATGCACCACTAATGTCAATTCTCAGAGTCAGATGAAGAAAAAAATTTTATTTTCAATAGCTACAAAAAAAAAAAAATGAAATACCTAGGAATACATCTAACCAAGGAGATAAAAGATCTCTACAAGGAGAACTGTAAAACGCAGATACAACACAAATAATCAGAAAATCATTCCATGTTCATTGATTAGAAGAATCAATATTATTAAAATATCAGTACTGACCAAGAAGCAACTTCTCTTCTCCTTCTGGAATCTATGCCTGGTTCAGCCTGCCTGCCTCCACTCCTGTCTCTACCATGTCCATGAGGTTGACCCAGAAGTCCTATAAGGTGTCCACCTCTGGCCCCGGGCCTTCAACAGCTGCTCCTACAGGAGTGAGTCTGGTGCCCACATCAGCTCCTCGAGCTTCTCCCGAGTGGGCAGCAGCAGCTTCCCAGGTGGCCTGGGCAGAGGCTATGGCAGGTCCTGTGTTATGGGAAGCATCACCACTGTCACTGTCAACCAGAGCCTGTTGAGCTCCCTTAAACTGGAGGTGGACCCCAACATCTAGGCTGTGAGCACCTAGGAGAAGGAGCATATCCAGACCCTCATCAACAAGTTTGCCTCCTTCATCAACAAGGAGCAGCCAAACAAGATGCTGGAGACTAAGTGGAGCCTGCATCAGCAGAAGATGCCTCAGAGCAACATGGACAACATGTTCAAGAGCTACCTCAACAACCTTCAGCAGAAGGTGGAGACTCTGGGCCAGGAGAAGCTAAAGCTGAAGGCAGAGCTTGGCAACATGCAGGGACTGGTGGAGGACTTCAAGAACAAGTATGAGGATGAGATCAATAAGCGTACAAAGATGGAGAATGAATTTGTCCTCATCAAGAAGGATTGGATGAAGCTTACACGAACAAGGTAGAGATGGAGTCTTGCCTGGAACGGCTGACTGATGAGATCAACTTCCTCAGGCAGCTGTATGAAGAGGAGATCTGGGAGCTGCAGTCTCAGATTTCGCACACATCTGTGCTGCTGCCCATGGACAACAGCCGCCCCCTGACATGGAAGGCATCATCGCTGAGGTCAAGGGGCACTACGAAGAGTTCGTCAATTGCAGCTGGGCTGAGGCTGAGAGTATGCACCAGATCAAGTATGAGGAGCTGCAGATGCTGGCTGAGATGCGTGCAGTGTACAGATGCCTGCAGTGTACAGAGACTGAGATCTCCAAGATAAACAGGAACATCAGCTGGCTTCAGGCTGAGATCGAGGGTCTCAAAGGCCAGAGGGCTTCCCTGGAGGCCGCCATCGCAGTGTCGAGCAGCGCGGGGAGCTTGCCCTTAAGGATGCCAACACCAAGCTGTCCCAGCTGGAGGCCGCCCCGTAGTAGGCCAAGCAGGACACAGCGCAGCAGCTGCGGGAGTACCAGGAGCTGATGAATTTCAGGCTGACCCTGGACGTCCAGATCGCCACCTACAGGAAGCTGCTGGAGGGCGAGGAGAGTGGGCTGGAGTCTGGGATACAGAACATAAGTACTCATACGAAGGCTCCCAGTGGCTATGCAGGTAGGCTGAGCTCCAGCTTTGGCTTTTGCGTGCGTTCCATCTCCTTCAACCGCACCAGCTCCACCAGGGCCATGGTTGTGAAGAAGATGGAGACCCTCGTTGGGAAGGAAGCTGGTGTCTGAGTTCTCTGATGTCCTGCCCAGTGAACAATAATGGCAGTCCCTCCCAGACAATCCCTCCTGCCGCTGCCCCAGTGCCCAGGAGGGAGGCTGCTGTGTAGGGGAGCACAGGGAAGAGGAGACTCACCTGAGGCTCAGCCCTCACCTTCAGCCCACCCATTCGGGGAGTTCACTGCCTGGGGTACCCCCCTTGCCCATGCCTCCAGCTACAAAACAATTCAATTGTTTTTTGTGTTTTTCCAAAATAAAACCTCAGCTAGCTCTGCCAACTGTCAAAATAATACTAATACTAATACTAATACTAATACTAATAATCAGTACTACCCAAAGCAAACTACAGGTTAAACACTAATGTTCTTTCAAAATACTAATGACATAATTTGCAAAAATGGAAAAAAAACCCTAAAATTTATATGTAACCAAAAATGTTCCAGAATAGCAAAAGCCATCCTGAGCAAAAAACAAAACTGAAAAAATTGCATTACTTGACTTTAAATTATACTACAGAGCTGCAGCAACCAAAACAGCATGGTATGGGCATAAAAACAGATATATACACCAGTGGAAGAGAATAGTGAACCCAGAAATAAAGCCACACACAACCACTTGGCCTTGGATGAAGCTGACAAAAACAAGGAATGGGGAAAGGACTCTCTGTTCAATAAATGGTACTGGAATAACTGGCTAGTCATATGCAGAAGAATGAAACTAGACCCTCACCTTTCACCATATACAAAAATTAACTCAAGATAAAGATTTAAACGTAAGACCGCAAACCATAAACATCATAGAAGAAAAACTAGTTAATGCCCTTCTCAACTTTGGCCTTGTCAAAGAATTTTTGGCTATGTCCCCAAAAGGAAGTGCAACAAATACAAAAATTACAAGTGGAACCTAATTAAACTAAAGAGCTTCAGCACAGCAAAAGATACTATCGATAGAGTAAACAGACAATCTGCAGAATGAAAGAAGATATTCACAATCTATGCATCCAACAAAAGTCTAACATTCAGAATCTATGGGAGTTGGAGGCCATGATCCTAAGCAAATTAAAGCAGGCACAGAAAACCAAATACCACTGTTCTCACTTAAAAGTGGGAGCTAAATATTTAGCACACATGGACATAAACATGGGAACAATAGACACTGAAGATTTCTATAGAGGAAGGGAGGGAGTGTGGGTTGAAAAACTACTTATTGGATACTATGCTTACTAGCTCTGTGCAATGTAGCCATGTAATAAATCTGATCATGTAACCCTATATCTACAATAAAAATTTAAATTAACAAAATATATATAAATTTACATAGGATTATATATAATGCTTTATCTGTAATCAACACAATGGTGGGCAAAACATTCATTTTAACTTCACCAGGGTACATTCTTAAGATCAGAAACATTCATCTTTATTGATATTCATTCTACATTAATACTGATAGAGATTCTTATTCATGTTAACTAAAATATTTGGAATACATAGGTTCAATTTAATGGAAGAACAACATGTTTGCTAAGAAATCATGTTGCATTACAGTCCAAAGTAAAGTGAGATGGAATTTGGCTATCAAATTATATGAGATAGAATCTTCCCCATGGTATCAGTGCCAATTAATGGTTCAAAGAAATCCCTAATTGTCATCTTGCTTGACTGTGCATTTCAATTTTAAAATATTTATCTATAATCATGCAAAAATATTTTTGGAATTTATAAAGATACATACATACTGAACTTAATAGGTTATATCAAACATTTTTCTGTAGTAAGTGCATAAATTTGTACACCCCTAGGCAATGTCAGAGTCTCCAAAGCTGTACATTTTGCAAACATTCAATATTGTCAGACTTTTTATATTTTCTTAGATGGAAGTTATGATATAGTATCCCATACTTCAATTTATATTTATCTGATTGTTATTGAGGTTAAGCATAATTTTATTTGTTTATTTGTTTTCTTTTCTGTGAAATTCCTATTACAATGTAGTTGCAAACTATGGATTCTGGAACTAAACTGCATTCAAATTCTGGCTCTGCCATTCACTATGTATGGGATTTAGGCACATTAAAAAAAATCTGCCTGCTTAATGTATCACCTATAAAATAAGGATTGCAAGAATATCTAACTGATATTCTGTTATGAGGATTAAATAAGTCAATATGTATAATCTGCATTAAAAGTGTTTCCACATAGTTACATATTTAAGTGTTTATTATTATTTCTTCAGACTATCTTTTTCTGTCTTTTTTTGTTGGTTAGAATATACAATATTTACAATATAGAACATTTAGAATATACAAAATTTTAGTTAAATATTTTTAGAATTTCTCATTTGTACTTTTTCATACCTGGCTTTTTGGTATTGATAGTCTCTTGTCTGTCATTGTTTCAGTGTATTTTATATTTCTTTAAAAATATTATTTTATATTTTACATCTGATCTTTTAATAGCTAAATTTGCTTTGGGCCTAATTATACATTTTTAGATGTTTATCTCCTGTTTCCTCATGGTGATTAGGTTTTCTCATAGTTTAGTAATTTTCAATGGTGAGCCTACCTTCCTTGGACATTTGTGGGAAATCTTTGAGGCCTGGGTTTGAAATCATTTCCTACAGAGATGAATTGCATGTGCTTCTCCCGAGTGATTGTGCTTAATTATTGCAAGGGTATTAACAACTCACACTCTCCATCAAAGGCATTTTCAAGCTTAAAGTTTGGGGATCTTGAGGGAAGGTTGTACAAATGTAGGATTATTAAATATTTGTGTTTAGAATTCAGAGACAATGATGAGACTGGCTTAAATTCCCAAATTCTTACTCTCCTGGGAATTTTATTATTCTTTCAGGTCATCTACTAAGAATTCTTTTTTTGGGGATGTAGAACATGAATATGGGATAAGGGCATGTGGTTGGGGTTAGTGGCCTCTCATGGGCTTTGTCCTATGACTTGACTCAGATGCTAGCATGCCTAACTCATTGAAAGCCAGCCACTAAACTAGCAATTATTGACTCTACTTGCTTTTTAATATGGATTTTACTTTCTTGTTATTTCTGGTTTCTAAAACATTCTCTAAATTTCTAGCTACATCAGGCATGCTTTAAATACACATTTTTATATTTTATCCAGCATTAATAAGTGTACTGTATCTGGAGTAGTTTTTCTGAACATTTAATCCTCAACTGTTCTCTGAATATTTAATCCTCAGCAAGCATACTCTCATTTTTCTCACTAGGTAAATTTAAATTTCTGAAAGTATGTGGCTGGTGAAAGTCAATATCCACTTTGTACTTTTTTTATGCAGTTCTATGAGAACTTTTCGAGTACACAATTAATATGTTCAAACACATGATTCACATCTGAATTCAATACTAGACAATAGAACTAATCAAAAGCAGGCCATATCTGAAGCTAACTAACAGATCAGGAAGTAAGAATGGAAATAGAAGCTATTTAGAGGAAATAATGACATGTATGTGTAAATATTTTTTTGCATATTTGTGAAGAATAAGAATTTTGAGATTGGAGAGGATAGTTTTGAAAAAGCATTTACGGGAAAGTTTATGAAACACAAATGATTCTATTTCTTTTTCCTTCTGCTAAATTATCAGAAAACTTAACAAACATGAAAGCAATAAGCCTTGTATGTTTGAGTTTTCTGAAATTATAAACAGATAGCTCTTTGTGTTCAAAATGAGAAATAAAGATATGTTAGCTGCATATATAATAAGTTGAAATCTAATAACCTAACTTTTAGAGAAGAATAATGTGAGTATGGATGTTTCTGATGTTCAGTTTCCCTTATATGTCCAATTAACCTTTATTTACTAAGAAACCATAGCATTCTAATTTGATTGGCAGCACAAGAGCTGGCGCCAGTAAAGAGAGTTGAGAAACTCTGCTGGAAAATCATGGTTTATTAATACATCATTAAGCACTTTAAATGGATTCCAATGGCGTATGTCTAAGGAAGGAAATAATTCAGCATTTGTTAGTTACTAACAGAGTACAGAATTGAAATTTACATTATAAGCCTTACATTAAAAGTCCTAATGTGCCAGCAATTGAATTACACATTACAAAATGATAGTGTATGTCATCTGCCCCTTTACCGGGCAAAACTATAAATCTTAATAATTATATATGTTTATCCAGACAAATACATATTATCATGCAGTAATGTAATCTAGAAAAGTATAATACAAATAAAATAAAAATTAAATGTATTTGCAATATGTGTACAATATATGTGTGATAGACATTTAGTACACTTATTACTTGAAGCTAAATGATATCATATACAGTGGAAGTATGCAATTCAAATTGTACTTTGCTTTTAATGACCACATAGTAAGAATATAAGTGATTTTAAAGCACCACTATATTTTCTCTATATGTTAACATTCTAAACCACTTCCAGGAAAATAAAAATAGTCCTTGAGGTTAGAAACCATCCACATCTTTATTTTAATTTCTAACACCAGTCTATACAATGAATATATCCATTAATTTATTTCTCACTTTTATGTTTGAATGTATTGGCAATCTAAGGATAAATTATTTGTGTATATATACACACACACACATATATATCTAATTAATTCATACTTACACAGAAGACATAAAAAAATTGCAGGAGATTTTTGACATTTCCAAGTCTTGTAGAATTTTAAAGTATTTTTCACCAAATTTGGGCTCTTGAATATGAACAGAGAAATTTTTCATGTATTTTTTTTACAGTATTAAAGATCCTTAAATAATTGAATTTGCATAACAGTACTCTAAATGTTTTTCTTTTGGTGTAAGCTGAACTGTCAACTTTTGTTTTATTTTTGTGCACACATAGTTTAAACACAATTGACTGATGTACCAATAACAACCACATAATTAAGGTAATTTGACCCATGTTGACTAAGCCACTTGATTGAAATAAGTGTTTCTCAAAGTGTATACCTTGATATTTAGGAAAAGTGATCTCTAAGTAATTCCAGTGAACAAGTTTGGGATTGTATATGAGGTAGTAATAGCAATTGCTCCCTCAGTTTATATCATAATTTTTCTTCTTTCAATCAAAAATTTTTTTCTTCCTCTCTAAACACAGCATAGATTTTGATATATGCTAACACACCACATATTGTTGTCATTCTTGCTATATTCTATTTTTCCTAATTTAAGTGAAAACCTGATCAATAGAAGACAACCATTTTCAAGGAAATTTTCAGTGTTTTAATTCACAGCATATGCATGCAGTGAGGTGACTGGAGGTAGAGGCATAGAGGACAACTTGCTTTTTTGCAGGCAGAGATAATGATAGGGTGCCTTTGCAACTGACACTGATGAGAGTCGAGGCATAGAATATATTTTAAAGTCCTTTTCAATGTTTCAAAAGATAGTTTCTAGTGGAAATATAGCATGAAAGGCCATGTTCAAAAAGGGAATTTTCTATCTCTTCCTTTTGTTTTCCTTTAATACAATGAGAACCAATCATCTTCAAATAATCAATCATCAGTTTCATACAGTTTGAAAATTATACCACATTATACTCACAATCAAGTTTTCTGGGCATATATTTGAGGTTATTTGAGCTTACAGCCATGCTTTAGTATGTAGCTTCTTTTAAAAATATATTAATAGTTTAATGTCTTTCCATGAAAATAAAGAAGTATACATAAGGTTACAAGTAATACATTGATAAAATATGCAAAATCTTCTTTATGTCTTCAAATTTGATATAAAAATTATACTGGTTTCTAGATTAAAAACAGCCTTTTTAAATTTTCAAATTTTTTTATTTTGATAGGTTTAGGGGGTAAAAGTGCTGTTATGCTACATGGATTTATTATGTGATGGTGAATCAGCTTTTAGTGTACCCATCACCCCAATAGTGTACATTGTACCCGATATGTAGTATTTCATCCCTTACTCTTCTCTCACCCTCCTACCTTTCAGAGTTTCCAAAGTCTATTATAAGAATAGCCTTGTAAATAAAGATTGTCAAGTGGATCCACAAGTATTTATTGAGAGTGTCTATATTTTATCTCATTTACATTACATAACTCCTGCCCTGAAACATTTTATATGTTGAAAATAAATATGGATATGCACTTAGTCCCTTATTATCATGTATCATTCAAGTAAGTAACTAAATAACAATTGAAACGGAAATAATGTGAAAGAATCAACAAACGAAAATGTTAGAAACAATAATAGAGAAATCAGGAATATTAAATTGACTTCTTAGATATCTCTGGAACCTCATTGCCCATATATTTAAAAATGTGTAATTTCCTCTCCACACACTATATATACTAGTAATATTCAATAAGTGGCTAGATTTCAGTGGATTATGGTAATGGTTAAAGAAAAACAATAACAAAGACCATTTCTGAAACTAGAGAATCATGTATCCATGTAAACATTTTGCCACAATTGTAGTTTATAAAAAATTTATATATACATTTTGTAAGATGAAATGTATAGAAGAAAAATTACTATCATTATATTCATAGTTTAGATAGGAGTAAGATAGTGAAGTCATAAATAGCAATGATCAAGAAGAGGTTGCCAAGAGCAAGAAATAAGCTGTATGTTTAAAATGAAAGTAAGGGAAACTGAAACCAAAGGTAGATAGAGATGATACTGAAAATCAAGTGTAATAAGAAAACTAGAATAATAAACTCCCAGACAATTTTACACACTGCACTTCTGTTAGAAGTTATAGGCAGGGGATCAGAAAACCGAAATACAACCTGATAGAAACAGAAATAACTGACATAATGCTAAGAATAAATTATATTATATACTTTAATTTTATATGAACACTAGTAACTGGTGGTATCTTTGAGATTTTTCCATTTTGGATTTTTTTAACATCAATAATCTGCAAGACACCCAAACACTCTATCTTCCTCCCCTTCCTTCAACTTGAAATGGCATATTTTGAGTTACAGGAGATAGAATTGAACCTAAAATCATATGAATTTTTAATATCAAAATATTAACTTTTCACTCTGGCAATTTATTTTCTCTGTGTTTAGAAAGGTATCAAGGTCCAGTAAGGAAAAAAAAAAAAAAAAAAAAAAAAAGAGCAGTAAGTAAAATTAGAAGTAAAATACTTGATTTTTACAATTTTTCTGGGACTTCATAATTGTGCCAGTTATATGTATCTAAGTGTAGATACGTAGTTACAAAATCCTTGTTAAAAATCACAGATACAGTGAAATAACATGTATTCATGCACGTACTGTGCTTTGGCAACTTGGTAAATAACATGCCATGGGTATGGAAAGGGTGAATCCAAAACTTGACTGCTATTTCAACAATCAAAGTAAGGGGAAGAAAGATGGCATTAGAGAACTGAGGACTAACATTTCCTAAGTAACAAAAACAATAATAACATCAGCAACCCAACAAAACCCAAGCAGTGAGAAAAAGTAAATCTATTATTTGTTTATTTGTTTTCCTGGAATAGTATACATTTTTAAAAAACAGAGAATAAAGCCATGTTTTCAAGGCCACTAAATAGAGATTAATATAACCAAAGTAGCAAGCTAGAATGAAGTAGGTTAGAACCCTATTAAAAATCAGGAGGATGTTTTTAGAAGAAGGCTAGACTTTGTCAGATAGGAGGAAACAATATACAGTATCATTTAAAGAGAGATAAAATATATGCTCCAAAAACCAAAAAGATTGTTTGGAATACAGGAAAAGATAGAAATGGAAAGAACATAAATGATAAGAAGCTACTTTGTCTGAAGCAGCCTGAAAGATAGATTTAGAAGTATGTATGCAGATAACAAGAGTGTGTAAAACAGCTAAGACATTAATCATGGAAGATTATAATTTCAGCAATGCCTACAAGGCTGACAATAGGACGATGTCTATAGAAGGTGGCACACTTGGAGAAAACAAAATGTATAACATGTACAAAATATTTATAAGGAAAATATTTCTGTACAAAGCTTGGAGTTAGATTTTGGAAACAACCTTGTAGAAATGATAAATGTGGTTGGTATAAAAAGAATCAATAGGGAAATAAAAAAAAAAAAGATATAGTAATATACAGTGATTAAATACCAAGACAGTTTTATGTAGTTCAACATAAGATATTTCAACATTCAATAGATTTAGTGAATACCAACTGTGGCTAAGGCACAGAATTTTAAAGACGAATACAAAGATGGATAATATATACTTTCCAACCTAAAGATCCACAGTTTGAATTTATGGAATATTTACTGGGTGTTTAGTTTGCCAAGTCTTTAATTTACAGTATAACTAACTAGTTTGAAAATAATACACTCTTTTTTAGTCGAGTATTTTGACTCATGTAACAGGACCTCACAAAGCTTAGTTATATTTTTTAAAAAAGCATCAGTTTTATGTGGGAAAGTTGGAATACACAGGGAAAAAGTAACAAGGCCACACGAGAAACTGAATTTTCATCTGAAAAGCCAAAACAAAAACAAAACAATCAAAACTAAGCAAACTCTCTCTGAACTTGGGTCTTTGTAAGTCAAATCGTTACTTAGGGTTTTTTCATGCAATTTCTCAAAGAAGCATATTAAGACTGTTTAGTGTCTGGCCTCTGCTTAGTTGGATTTGAATCCTTGCGCCACACACATTGACTGAGAATACTGGGGCAAATGCCTTAATCTTTATGGGTCTCATGTTCTTCAACTTTAAAATGGAGCCAATAACACCTATCGCACAGAGTCTCTCCACCATAGACATAAAAAGAGAAAATGTATGCAAATAATTTAAATAATATCTAGCACATTGTAAGGATTTTATGCCTGTCCACTTTTGTCTTTATTTTCACTCCAAAGGTGGCTGCCTTTTAGCACTAGAGTTTTTATTTAATATAACCTCCAATTTTATAGCAACATGCCAAGATGACATTGTAGTCATTATATTGCATATCTAAATTTGCATAAAAAGGAGACCTTCTGGGCACGGTGGCTCATGCCTGCAATCTCAGCATTTTGGGAGGTCAAGGTGGGCCAATCACAAGGTCAAGAGATCGAGACCATCCTGGCCAACATGGTGAAACCCCACTGCACTCCAGCCTGAAGACAGAGTGAGACTCTGTCTCAAAAAAGAAAAAGAAAGAAAGACCAATAATCACAAAATAAATACAAATTTTTGTTTAAAAAAAATCTATTATTTGATAAGAATACAGATCCAGATGGTTTTGTAGCCAAGTTTAATCTATCCTGTAGATAAGAAACTACATTTTTTTTTTTTTTTTTTTTTTTTTGAGACAGAGTCTCACTCTGTCACCTAGGCTGGAGTACAGTGGCGCGGTCTCGGCTCACTGCAACCTCTGCCTCCTGGGTTCAAGCAATTCTCCTGCCTCAGCCTTCCAAGTAGCTGGGACTACAAGCGTGCACCACCACACCCAGCTAATTTTTTGTATTTTTAGTAGAGACAGGGTTTCACCGTGTTAGGCAGGATGCTCTTGATCTCCTGACCTCGTGATCCGCCCACCTCGGGCTCCCAAAGTGCTGAGATTACAGGCATGAGCCACTGGACCTGGCCTCACAATTTTATATCTTATTCCAGATAACCAAGATCATGGAAGAAAGATGATAACGATGATAACCATTGTAGTTCATTTCCCAAGTTTAAGTCATTTTAATAGCAAAACTTGATAAAAAATAACATATACACGTTCATGTGCATGCACACACAAACATGTTCTCATGTAAAATACTATAGTCAACCTGACTTGCGTATACAATTGCAGAACTATGAAACAAAGTGTTACAAAAATTTCAAATTTTATTAAAAGCATAATAAACTGTGATAAAGGTGACGGTTTTGTAACATGTCAACATGGCTAAGCTAAACTACATTCCCCAGAGTTCCTTTTCTTATTGTTCATTGTCAGAGTGAGCCACAAATGAGATTCCTGCAAGACTTGTAAGGTGGAAGAGAAGCAGCACTCACCGTGTAGCATGCTTGTTGCATGACAGCCTGACCTTTCTTGTTGTGCGGAATGGCAGCTGGGGAGGCCATTTCTCTTCCTTCCTATGGTTCCTTTTTTAGCTTCTTTGACTCCTGGCCAGGTGTATATTTTTCATCTTTGTAATAAAGGGCTCAATTTATTCAGGGTAACCTCATCGCCAAGGTAGAAGGCGATGGGAATTAACACAAGTTTTTGTCTACTCTTATGGATTTCCGCCTCATGCTTGTGGGTTCCTGTTTGTGATATTCCCCTCTTTTCTGACTGCCTTCCCTATGAACTTCAAGCTTCAGCATCAGAGGCAGAAGCAACAGCCTTACAGACACTTAAATCAGCTTTCACAAGTGTGTAAGCTAATTGCCTTTAACAAATCGCTAAATATATAAAATATGAAATATTTAATAAAATATATATATGCACACACAGGTGTGAGTGTGTGTGTATGTTTGTGTTGGTTCTGTAAGTTCTAGAATTGATTCTTTAATCTGATTTGATTTAAAAGCAAATGATTGTGTTTCTAGTAGTAGAGGAGAAACTGGAGAAACTGGCAAGCCACAGCATGATATGGCGAATGACTTACTCAAATGATCACCTTTAGATAACTAAAGTGCCTATAGAAGGCAAGACTTTGGGGGACAAAATATTTTCCATCTTAGAACATTTTAATTAAAGTGCACACATAATGGAATTACTTGAGTGTTTCTAACTGTGCTAAAGAACTTAGGAAAATGAATTTATAAGCTTAGGATCTTAAGTTACCAGCTCAACATCTGCATGTAAGACATGAAAACTTCCATGATTGCTCTGAAAATAATTCCTGTTTCCTGTAACTACAAGGTCAAGATTTCTGAAAACTAAACCCAAGGTCACATTTTGCAAGTGACTTAATTACAATGCAAATTAAAACTTCAAACTTGCAAAGTCACCTTTTCAAAGTTAGGCATTGACTGAGGAAGAATGTGATACTGAAAATCAGAATAGAGACACATGGGTAGACTGCAATGAAAATAACCTCTAAAAGTTCTAAATCTGGAAGGCTTTAGACCTCCAAATTCTGCTGAGGCTTTTGGCCAGTAGAAGCAGCTTCCACCCTGCCTGAGTCTCAAAATTCCTATTTATCATTGACTGAATTTTGTCTTTCATTTTCCCTCTTTGAAAAGGGGAAGTCCCTTTTCAAAGAGGGAAAAGGTTTCGAAAAGGGAAAAGGTTAGACCTCTTGGATCTAAAAAACCAGTAACGGCCTCCCTGAGTTGTAAGTCCTGCTGATTCTCCTCAGGACCTACCTTCACAATCTCTTTCTACTTCTAGACCTATCATTCAACTCAAGTACCAGCAGGCTCCAGGGGGTAAGGTACAAAGTATTGTGACCCATGAGAAGGATACTAAAAATTGGAATGGGGACATGTCTTAGTCAGTTTTAGTAGCTACAACAAAATACTATAAACTGAGTGTCTTATAAACAAGAGAAATGTCTCATAGCTCTCAAACTGGAAAGTCCAAGATCAAGACACTGCCAGATTCACCGTCTGGTAAGAGTTCTTTTCTTGGTTCAAACATAGCTTCTCTTCCCTGTATATTTATATGGTGGGAGGTAGAATTTCAACCTATGAATTTTTGGGGGGGAGGGGGCAGCCTAAGGAAAGAGGCCATTGAAATTGGGAAATTGAAACTTTAAATTCTGTTGAGATTTTTTGCAGGTATAAATGGCCCTATTTTTGTCTGAGGAAATTAACCCTACTTAGCTTGATGAATTTGTAATGGTCTCTCCCAATGTAGTCTTGCAAGCTATTTTTTATTTTTCTTAGTACCCACCTCTGCCATCCCCCTGTTCTTCTAGATCTAAAATTAGACTAGAGTACAAGCAAGCCCCAAGGGTAAGGTAAACAGTGTGACCCCACAAGGTGATGTAATCAATACACATGGGAATGGCATGATTTTCCTCATTTAAATATATAGGAACCTAGAGCATATGTGTGGGCATGGAACTTAAGAGTGAGGAATCAAGGTAAAAGGGACATAACATTGGATCAGACCTAATTTATTGATATGGCCTCACTAAGCTGCAATTCTGTATAGCTCAAATTATTAGGAAGGGCTCTAAAAGGTGGCTTAGTTGGCAGACTGAAACATGGACTAAAACATGGCCTACACTAAGTGAAGTTGAAATGCTAGAAAGTCAGCGGTATACTCTAAAGGAACATACCACACACATGTACTTTTCACACATAATGCAAACTTTTTATCAAAACTATAAGAAATAAATTTATGAGGGGAACCTCACCATCCATGAAGATCTCTGTTGTAACCCTTCCTTGTAGCTCAAAAATTCCAGTGGTAAGTTTTACCATTGAACTACGATCCCTAAATGAAACAGGGATGACAGAATGCTAGGGTAGTGGGACCAAGTGGCAGAAATTATTCACCAAAGACAAGATAGTCGTGGTTACTGTAATGGATAATGGAGGCAAAACAATAATTAGAGTAGTCATACTCACACAGAACTTTGACATTACTGTTTTATAATGGAGTCCCTGGAAATCTAGCAGACAAAAAATCTAGCATATTCTTCATGTGACTGATCCATGTGACTTGATTTCACATTATGGGTCCCTGGATTCCAAAAGAAAGAAAAGCTTAGATTCAGAAATCCCAGTATTTGTTTTCTGCCATATTCTATTGTCCAAGACAGTCAGAATCAGCTTATATTTAAAAAAAGAGAAAATAATCTCTATTCTTAGATATGGA
Source organism: Macaca mulatta (assembly GCF_049350105.2). Classification (NCBI taxonomy): domain Eukaryota; kingdom Metazoa; phylum Chordata; class Mammalia; order Primates; family Cercopithecidae; genus Macaca; species Macaca mulatta. The sequence continues at coordinate 167,448,867 of NC_133406.1, read as the reverse complement.
TGTTAGTACAGGGTGGGAAGGAATCCATTGTAAGAGACTATCACAGTCCACCCTCTTGCCACAACAATCCATATCCTTCTTATAGATAAAATACATACTCAAGTCCTCCTTCAAAATATTTCATTCATTAGAGCATTAGCTCATAATACAAGATCTCATCATCAGGTATTGATGACGCTCCTAAGACATACCTTGGAATAAATGTCTCAGGGGCATTTCCTCATTTTCTTTTTCTTAAGTAGTTGGGGCCACAGCCGCACGCCACCACTTCTGGCTAATTTTTGTATTTTCTTTGTAGAGACGGGGTTTCCCCATGTTGCTCAGGCTGGTCTCAAACCTGAGCTCAAGTGCTCTGCCTGCTGTAGCCTCCCAAAGGACTGGGATTACAGGCGTGAACCACTGCACCTGGCCTCTTCATTTTCAAAGTCAAGTTATCTTCCCTCCACACATCCAACATCCAGTGATGAGAAATGGACAACATAATCACACAACAGACCTCTCAGTTTATAAAGAGGGAAAATGAAAGACACAACAACAGAGAGTCAGGCCCCTCAGCACATTCCCAGGCTTGATCCAGTTTAGAGACCCCAGAGCCCTTTGAATACAACAGATGCCCTTTGAATAAAAAATTCTGGGTATATACCCAAAGGATTATAAATCATGCTGCTATAAAGACACATGCACATGTATGTTTATTGTGGCACTATTCACAATAGCAAAGACTTGGAACCAACCCAAATGTCCATCAATGATAGACTGGATTAAGAAAATGTGGCATATATACACCATGGAATACTATGCAGCCATAAAAACGGATGAGTTGATGAACTTTGTAGGGACATGGATGAAGCTGGAAACCATCATTCTGAGCAAACTATTGCAAGGACAGAAAACCAAACACCGTATGTTCTCACTCATAGGTGGGAATTGAACAATGAGAACACTTGGACACAGGGCAGGGAACATCACACACCGGGGCCTGTCAGGGGCTGGGGGGCTGGGGCAGGGATAGCATTAGGAGAAATACCTAATGTAAATGACAAGTTGATGGGTGCAGCAAACCAGCATGGCACATATATACCTGTGTAACAAACCTGCACATTGTGGCACATGTAACCTAGAACTTGAAGTATAATAAGAAGTAAAATTAACAAAAACAAAAACAACAAAGTTCTTCTTAAGGAAGGAGACAGTACTTTGCTAACAAAAATTGACACTGTTACTCTTTCTCTCAGGCTCCTTAAAGGGCCTATGGCTATTTACCAGAATTACTTATACATTGGAAAAAGAATAGTCAAACTTTTCCGAGATTACTGGACAGTGGCTCTGAATTGCGAGTACTTCCAGGAACCCCAAAATGTCATTGTGGTCTACCATAAGGGCTTATGGAAGCCAGGAGATCAATGGAGTTTTAGCTCAGTCTTATCTCACAATGGGCCAAGTGGGTCCCCAGTCTCATTTTGTGGTATTTCCTCAGTTCTAGAATACATATTTGGAATAGATACATGCAGCAATTGGAGGAATGTTGATTATCTGACCTAGAAAGAAGAGAAAGGCACAGTGAAAACAACTAAAACTGCCTCTAACTAGGAAAACAGTAAACCAAAGGCAACACTACGTTCCTGAAAGAACTGCAGAAATTATTGATACCATCAAAGATTTAAAGTGTACCTGAGTGGTGATCCCAACACATCTCCATTCCACTCACTTATTTGGTCTGTGCTGAAAACAGATCCTGGGAATGCCTGTAGATTATTGTACGCTTAGTCAAATGGTGACTCCAGTTGTAGCTGCTGTACCTGATGTGGTTACCTGGCTCAAGTAAATTAACACATCTCCTAGTACATCATATGCAGCCATTGATCTGAAAAATGCTTTTCCTTTCCTATCTGTTAATAAAAGCAACAGAAACAGTTCGCACACAGCTGGCAAGGCCAGCAGTATACGTTAGCAGTCTTACCTCAGAGGTATCTCAACTCTATTGCCATAGGACATAATCTAGTTCCTAGGAATCTTGATAACTTTTCCCTTCCACAAGTCATCACACAGGTTCATTGCATTGATGATATACTGATTGAACCTACTAAGAAAAATGTGGCAACTACTAAAGGTTCATTAATAAAACATTTGCATGTCAGAAGGTAGGAAATTCAACAAATATTAAGGGGCCTTTCTGCCTGTGTGAAATTTCTAGGAACCCAATGGTGTGGAGCATGTTGATGCATACTTTCTAAGGTGAAGAATAAGCTGTTGCATCTGACCCCTACTATGACCAAAAAAAAAAAAAAAAAAAAAGAAAGAAAAAATAAAATAAAGGCACATTGCCCAGAGGGCCTCTTTAGATTTGGGTGGCAACATATTCCTCATTTACCTGTGGTACAACGGTCCATTCACCAAGTTACCTGAAAAGGTATTAGTTTTGAGTGGAGCCTAGATAATAGGTCTAGATTGATGTACAATTTTTCTGCCACTTAGGCTATATGATCCAGCAAATCTAATGGTGTTTAAAGTGTCTGTAGCAGATAGAGATTCTGCTTGGAGTCTTTGACAAGTCGCTACAGGTGAATGCCAGTGTGAACCTTAGGATTTTGGAGCAAACTCATGCCATCCTCTGCACTTGACTACTCTTCTTTTGAGAAACAGATTTTGGCTTGTTATTGGGCCTTAACATAGACTGAATGTTTAACTGAGAGTGACTGAGTACCTGAGCTGCCTATCATTGATTGAGTGTCATCTTAACCACAAAGCCTTGAAGTTGGGTGTACAAAGCAGCACTCCTTCATCAAATGGAAGTGGTGTATATGATGTTGAGCTGGAGCTGGCCCTGGAGGCACAAGTAAGTTACATGAAAAAGTGGCCCAAATGCCATGATCTCCACTTCTGTTATACTGCTTTCTCTTTCCCAGCCTGGACCTGTATTTTTTCTAATTTTGACTGCATTATCCAAAATGCACAAACTGTAGGATAATAATGGAGGTAGCAGGCATCTGCTTCTTATAACTTTTATAGAATAACATTAGTATTTCGCCATTTATTATGACATGTATATTTTGTCTGGTCAATATTATTCAGCAAGGGCTGTGTCCACTATATGATGCTGTTTCTTCCATAGTCAGGAATCAAGGGGTAGAAATGGGAGACGTATCACTCGCTATGAATCTTGTTAACAATTAGCATAATTTTACTTCCTGTCCTTGCATCCTTTTGTCTGCTTTTCTAAAGGTGTTAGTTCCAAAGAGATATATAATTCCACCAGGAGATACCAGAGAAATTCTATTGAATTGGAAGTAAGACCGTTACCCACCTACTTGCAGCTCCTTATGCTTCTGAATCCACAGACAAAAAGGGGAGTTACTTTCTTGGCTGGGGTAATTGATCCTGATTACCAAGAGGAAATGTGAATACTAGTACAAAATAGAGGTAAATAAGTATGTATAGAATGCAGGTGATTCTTTAGCTAGTCTCTTACTACTGCCATCCTCTGTGATTGAAGTCAATATAAAACTTCAACAACCCACTTCAGGCAAGAATACTAACGGTCCAAACCCTTCAAGAATGGAGATTTTGGTTAATCCAACAGACAAAGAACCATGACCAACTAAGGTGCTTGCTGAGTGCAAAGGGAATATGAAATAGTGGAGGAAGGTAGTTAAAAATATCAGTTACAACCACGTGACCAGCTGAAGAAATGAGGAATGTAATTGTTATATGTCTTTCTTATCTTGCCATGAATATATTTGTGTATGTGCACAACGATAGATAAATAGATATAAAGAGAGAACTTATATGTTTTCTCCCTTCTCTTTTCTTCATGCTAGTCCATTTGAACTTCTATAACAAAGATACCATACAGTGGTTGGCTTAACAACAACAGAAATTTATTTCTCACAGTTCTGGAGACTGAGAAGTTCAGGATTGAGGCACCAGTAGATTCACTGTCTAATAAGGGCCCAGTTTCTGATTCATAGTGTCCTTATTTGTCATAATGAGTAAAGAGAGCTCGCTGGGACTTTTATAAGGGCACTAATATGATTCATGAGGGCTCTACCTGCATAAGCTATCACCTCCAAAAGAACCTCTCTGAAATACAATCACACTGGGGATTAGATTTCAACATATGAATTTTGGGAAGACACAAGCATTCCAGCTATTGAATCTCCTTATTACATGACATAAGATATATTAACTTCACACCATAATATTTAAGCATCATTAACTTACATCATAATATTTGTGTTACAGGATACCAGGAAGAGTGAGCATCAGTTAAGGATGTTGCATTTTCTTCTGTGAGAAGGGTTAGTATGTTTGGTTGTATTCAGGAGGGTCGTATCATGTTAGGCAGAGGGATGAGTTCATCATTTTCTTTATTTAGAGATTTATGCATGGTTTAAGGACATGTGGAGTCTCTCAAATTTACAAGGAATCAATGTTATGGTTAATTTTACATGTCAACTTGTTCTGCTATGCTAGGTTAGGTTAGTTGTCTAGTCAAACAGCATTCTGGATGTTGCTGTGAGTATATATTTTTGGATGTGATTAATCTTTCAATCAGTAGACTTTGAGGAAAGCATATTATGCATACCCTCCATAATATGAGTGGACCTCATACAATCAGGTAAGGAAATTAAGAGCAAAGATGTAGGCTTACCAAAATATAAATAATTCTACTTCAAAAGTGCAAGTAGGTAGAAACTCTATCTAAGATTATGGTTAGCTGGCCTGTCCAGTAGAATTTGAACAGAAATATCACTTCTATTTTTACCTGCATGTCCAGATTGCTGGCCCATCCTACAGATTTCAAATTTGTCAGCTCCCACAACTGCATAAGCCAATTCCTTAAAATGAAAATTATTTTCTGTTTCTATCATCTCAGTGTCTCTCTCTCTCTCTCAAATGCTATATTTATATATGTGTATATACACTCTATATCATATAATAGACTATATATTAATTCTATATATAATATAGTATACATACACATATATGTGAATATATGCAAGTAGGTATAAAACTATACTATATATTATGTCACATAATATATATAAATATTATATACAATATGGAACACTTAACACCTCTCATTTGTTTATATCTTTCTATGTTTTATTAGATTTTAAGCCCCATGGTTTTATGGTCTTTTATTCATGAATGAGTTCTCTTTTATTCATTCTGATTTTCTCATCGCTTAGCACAATCCCTACAGTCGACTAGTTGTCTTCAAGAATGTCACTGGTGAGCTTTACAAGGGTAAATTGAATTAATTACATATACTTTTAATCAATTTAAAATTATTTGTGTTTAAAGAACTCCTCCCTTGGATATAAGCATACACTTTGAGGGAAAAATGTAGAAATTTGCAACATGCAGGGTATTGAACTTATTACCATGTTAAAATATCAATTTCCACAACCATCTGTGCTGAAAACGTGGCTGATATTTTTCATTATGAAGTTATAGCTTTAGTCAATAACCACATGCATCTAACAAACTACAGTTCTAATGGTTAATCCAACTATCTTAATTATCTGCCTCAGATGTGCCCATTAGAACATCTCAACTGAGTGTAGGCACAACACTTCAGTTTTTAAAGCATTGAATTGGGCATGTAAAAGTCAGAGTTGAGTACTATAAGTTGAAACATTGAAAAATACATTCACAGGACAAAAGATGTTTTTCCTTGAGATTCACAAAAAGCGAAAAAAAAATTGAAGAATAAACAAACACGGGTAAACTTACACACAGTTTTGAAAAAATATATTTCGGTTTTACTTTATTTCATTTATTTATTTATTTAGAGACAGGTTTCACTCTGTCACCCAGTCTGGAGTGCAACGGTATGATCATAGCTCAATGCAGCTTCAAATTCCTGTACTCAAGCTGTCCTCCTGCCTCAGCTTCCTGAGTCACTGGCACTACACCTGTGTATCACCATGCCATGCTAATAGATTTTACTTTATTTTTTTAAATGCATTTGATTGCAAGAGAGTATAAAGACTTGCAGGAGTGTATAAAGGCTTGCAGAGTATAAAGAGGGTGTGTTTTTTTCAGAAGCAATCAGAATAAAATATAATCATTAGGATAATTAGAAAATCAGTTTCAAATAAATTCACATTTTCCAGAACACCTCTCCTCTTGTACTTCAGGTGACTTTTGCAACTGGTAAAACAGAGCATGTGTCTGTAAACTCTTTTGACTCAGTGGAGTGAGAGCTCTGATTTCTAAACAAAGTGTAATAAATGCATTTTGATACCATAAATGTAATGTACATATCTATGCTAAAATGTGTTCTTCCTAATCACATGAAAAATACACAGAATTGACAGTTTTTTTAAAAAGTAAATTTAAAATGTCATTCTCACTATTGCTTTTTCATTACATTTGTGTACGTATGTACATGTTATGTTTTCTTCAATTGAAATATCCTTAGTATCGCGATATCCTAGACCCCTAGGGACTCCACGATACTGCCACGATTCTCTAACTTTGATAGATATTTAAATACAACATCGCTATTTGGCCTGCTCCTTTGTCTATCCTCTTTTTCTATATTTGCTTACTCTCCATTTCTCTATCCCAAGCATTCTGCTTCAGACTGGGGAGACATCTGAACATGGATATATGGGCACATCCCCCATCTAATTTACCACCTTGATCTGAATTAAGTAATGTGTGTTTGCAAGGACAAAATGACAACAAAAAGTATAATAAGAAAAGAACAGGCTTAGCTACTTTGTTTTTTTCCATTACTATATATCAGGTTATGTAATATACTTCACAGATGGGAAAATGGGAAAACCTTCTTTGTAAGCAGTATTACGTAATCAGTGAGATGTAATTATAGGGAGCAAGAAATTTTATTCTGTCATAATTTCCAGATGAAACCCTCCCTTTACATGTACTGTCTAAAAAATAAACAAGAGATTATATACACTTTTTAATCTGCTATCAATCCTTCACAATACGGAATAAAGTAGTTCAGTAATACCCATAATTTCTTAAAGCTTCTCTTTAGCTAAGAGCATTATAGTTTCCATTTTTAGCAATATATAATTATGCAACATAAGGTACTTAATTGTCTTGCCTTTTATTTTAATTTTTAAGTAAATTTAAAAATTCTCAGAAAATTTTACTTACTGATTTTTGATTGACAACAGACATATCATACATGGAATAAACCCATGTAGATTCCTGAGCTGAGGGAAATATCCTTGTTACAGCTGGTTAAAGAGCATCCAGGCAGAATCATGATTACTACAAACCCTTCAGACAGAAATGTCCGAGTGTTTGGAGAAAAAATGAGAACATTGCGACAGTGTATGTAGTAAGAGAAGGAGTTAGAGAAGAAGTCCTGGGCAACATTAATGAGGCCTAGTAAGTCTTGGTATGAATTTGGAATCTTAAGTGTAATTTAAAGTTATCGGCCGGGCGCGGTGGCTCAAGCCTGTAATCCCAGCACTTTGGGAGGCCGAGATGGGCGGATCACGAGGTCAGGAGATCGAGAGACGATCCCGGCTAACACGGTGAAACCCCGTCTCTACTAAAAAATACAAAAAAATAGCCGGGCGAGGTGGCGGGCGCCTGTAGTCCCAGCTACTCAGGAGGCTGAGGCAGGAGAATGGCGTAAACCCGGGAGGCGGAGCTTGCAGTGAGCTGAGATCCGGCCACTGCACTCCAGCCTGGGTGACAGAGCAAGACTCCGTCTCAAAAAAAAAAAAAAAAAAAAAAAAAAAAAAAAAAATAAAGTTATGGGGTGAGGGTGAGAGAATTTCATTATCATATCAATTAAATATTAATTACAGACAAATTTCTTCAAAACCATTACCTCAAAGGAAGATACAGACAGAGAGAAAAATATTTGTTGTTGTTTTTCAATACACAGATTAGTTTTCAGTTTTGGAGAAAAATGAAGCTTGAAAATGCTGTTTGGTTTTTAGTAAAAAGTGCATTCTTTGGTGGTCCTCATTTCCTAAATATTATCTCCACATTTTCTCTCCACCAATCCCATCCATTCTTAGTGCTTCAACATGAATCAATTACAAATGCAAACTGACTAAATACATTCCCAACATATACTCACCACACACATCTGCTTCATTGGAGTCCGTAGCATAAAGATCATAATGCTTAGGAATTGACCTGTCTGTCTCTCATTCTGTTTTTGGTTTTTTTTTTTTTTTCCCAGAGAGACAGAGTCTCACTGTGTTGCCCAGGCTGGAGTGCAATGGCACAATCTCAGCTCACTGCAACCTGTGCCTCCTGGGTTTAAGCAATTCTTGTGCCTCAGCCCCCTGAGTAGCTTGGGATTACAGGCATGTACCACCATGCCTGGCTAATTTTTGTGTTTTTAGTAGAGACAGGGTTTCGCCATGTTGCTCAGACTGGTCTCAAACTCCTGGCCTCAAGTGATCTGCCTGCCTTGGCCTCCAAAAGTGCCGGGATTACAGATGTGATGTCTCACTTTTTATTCATACTTTGCATTACTGCTCACTTCCTACTCCATTCTTCAGCCACAGGTGGCTTTTTTTATTTGCAGTCCCTCGAACAAAGTGTTTTATTCTATCTCAAGTTGTTAGCACATGCTTATATGTCATTTCTCCATGAAAATCAGACTGCATGCTTCAGACTATATCAGTCCCTTCCCACCTCCATTATATCCTCTCTACCCACTGGAAGGAAAGTTTCATAAGAAGGCCAATTTTCTTTTCCTTTGAATCTCTAGCACTTAGAACAGCACCTGGCACATGGTGAATGCTAAATAATCATTAGTTGAATTAATGAGTAAATGATCTTCCTTCAAGGATATACAAGAGGTTTCAATCACAATTTTAGAGGGTTTTATGTTCAATAATATTTCAAAATAACACTGACATAGAAAATCAAATGTTTTGAAAATGCATGTTATTTATGACGACTACCTGAGAGGAAAATTTCGCCATTATCTTATTTCACCACTAGTAGTTGATTTTAACTTTACCGTTTTTTTTTTTTTTTTTTCCTGTAAAAAGCCATCAGATAATAGATGTATCTCATGTATAGACTGCATATAATTCTACCCTGTGTCTTTTATCTTTCTGTATACTGTCTCCTCTTAGGGTAATAAAATAAATTGAAAGTATGAAGAGTATTTTTTTATTTAGATTCTGAAATATTTACAGATAGCTTTCATTGTTTCTAGGCTACCTAGTTTTAATTATTTTTCTTATTCTATTCCTGCGGTGTTTTTTTTTCCTTCAAAAAATTCAGTTGTCATTGCTAATAATTCAATCAGATATGAGAACTCTACCTCTAAATGGTAACATAAACTGATAAAAAACTGAGATGTGAACTGATTGGTGCATTAAAATTGGTGCATTTTATAATATTTTCCATTTATTTCACATTTGAACATTATGAAAATATAGAGAAAATAGATTTATATACAAGTTTAAAAAGCAAAAGACAACTAAGTTACCTTTTTTTAAGATGTTTTACTGTTGACTTTCTAAAAGCTGCAGCATTCAATTGATGTTTAGTTCTAGAGTAACATTTTGTACCTCCCCAATAAAGTGGCCTTAGACATTTAGTTTAAGAGAAATAACATTGGTTTTGTTTTTATATATGCGTGCTTTATAAATATATCTTCAATGTTTATAAAAATAGCAACTGTTGTATATTCTCTACGAAATGGAGAATCACAGAGATTAAAGGAATTGCCCTAGGTCTTAGACCTAACTTGTGGAAAAAGCAGATGTAAGCTCTCATTTTCTCACTTCAATGCCCTCGAGTCTTGTCATTACATCTGTGTTGCCTCCTTGAAATACTATTATCATCGTAGAGTAATAGACCCTTGCTAAAGTATCAGTTATGTACCTTCCTGCCTATGGTAGAGAGGGGCTGAGGAGGACTCAATCAGTTACTCTCCATCTGTGTCCAACGACTGGAAGTCAGTAGGTCTTTATGACTTTAGATTTTTTTTTTTCATAATTACTTCTCTTTGTTTTCTTGAACCAAAGCAAAAAAAAAAAAAAGGTGTTTTTTTGTATGTTTGTTTGTTTTTATAGTGTCTCTTCTTAGGGCGATAAAATAAATTGAATGTATGAAGAGTATGCTTTTTATTTAGATTCTAAGATATTTACAGATAACTTTGTTTCTAGGCTATCCAATATTTAATTATTTTTTTTTTTATTTTATTGGTGCAGTGTTTGTTTTTCCTTTAAAATGTGTGGGTTTTTTTTTTGCTTTTGTTTTTAGATTTGTTTAAAATTATTATTGCATCATGATAATCAATTATAATTGGGATTAAAACAAATTACATGAAAATAGAGACTAAGTTTGAACTATCAATTTTTTTCATAATGAAATTGTGCATATTTTTAAATTTACAGTAGCTAGAGTATTGTCATGCTTTCACTGACTTAGTGTTTTTCTAGATTCTTTTTCTTTTTCGTTATTCTCTGGAATCTTCCTAGGCTTATGCAAGGTAGTTTATGAATTACCCTCCTTTAATAATACTTTTAGTTCCTACTAGGGCTATGTGGTTTTCATCAAAAATAGTGATAACTCTCTACTGTTTCTTTCGTGCCTTTTTGTTATCTTCGCTTTCTTCGGTAATTTTCTCTCATTTGTTTGCACATGCTGCCACTTGTATTGCAATGCTGTGCGTATTTTACTGTTGTTTCTCTGTTTCGACTCCACTGCATTGTGGTCAGTCTCTGTGATGCTATTTTTACTTTTGTTTTCTTTTTTCTTTCCTTTTGTGTTTTCCTTTGCATGTTATCCTTCATCCCTCCATAATTGAATGTTTGATAGGTCTTGCAGATTGTTTTGGGTTACTACTCTAACCTTCTGTATCCTCAGATGTTGATTTCATAACTCAATTTTTTTTTTTAATTTTTATACTGCCTCTGTACTGGGAGGGATAATTTATCTCCCTATGACTCTAGGAAAAGAGCAGAATGATGTAGAAAAATCATTCACTGTTGGTGGGATTGTAAACTAGTTCAACCATTATGGTAAACAGTATGGCGATTCCTCAAGGATCTAGAACTAGAAGTACCATATGACCCAGCCATCCCATTACTGGGTATATACCCAAAGGATTGTAAATCATACTGCTATAAAGACACATGCACATGTATGTCCATTGTGGCACTATTCACAATAGCAAAGACTTGGAATCAACCCAAATGTCCATCAGTGACAGACTGGATTAAGAAAATGTGGCACATATACACCATGGAATACTATGCAGCCATCAAAAAGGATGAGTTTGTGTCCTTTGTATGGAGATGGATGCAGCTGGAAACCATCATTCTCAGCAAACTATCGCAAGAACAGAAAACCAAACACCGCATATTCTCACTCATAGGTGGGGACTGAACAATGAGATCACTTGGACTCAGGAAAGGGAACATCACACACCGGGGCCTATTATGGGGAGGGGGGAGGGGGAGGGGGGAGGGACTGCATTGGGAGCTATACCTGATGTAAATGATGAGTTGATGGGTGCTGACGAGTTGATGGGTGCAGCACACCAACATGGCACAAGTATACATATGTAACAAACCTGCACATTGTGCACATGTACCCTAGAACTTAAAGTATAATAATAAAAAATAAAATAAAATAAATTAAAAATAAATCATTTACCATTGCCTTCTTCTATAACATGAAACCTGACTCTGAGATCCTTACTTGATTACTTCTTTCAAATCATCACTTTTCCAATTACCTGCAGGTTAAACGAGATGATCTAAGCCAAGGACTATAAGTGCAATTAAGTAGGTTATGTGGTTTATAGGGACAAGCTTACGTTTTTCTAATAGGTTACATTCAAAATTAAAGAGGTAAGGAATATAAATAATTTCAATAAAATATATTTTCATCATAATATTTTGGTCTTTGAAAATTATTTTAAGAATCTTTAACATTAAGAATAATAGATAAAATTGACAAAATTGAGTTTTTTTCTTTTGAATATACAAAGTTTTCAAGTGGAAAGGATCAGCCACATAGCTTGAGGTTCCAGTTCAGTTCATTTGATGTTATTTAATGAGTCATATGTATTAGCTGTTAACCACTTATATAACACAAAACTTTAGTTTTAAACTCAAAACAGAGTAAAAACTTACTGTAAGATAATTGATGACAGAAAATGATAAGTATGCTGAATGCTTCACAGAAACTTCTGTAACATATATTTTTCTCTTTTATTACTTATCTGGTTGGTTCATAAGTTGTTGATCTCCCAAAAGATGAAGAGACATTCTGGATCATGAGGACCACAAATGGAAACCTGAGGCAGTCACTGGTTTTAACTCTTACCCATCATGGGATTTGGTGACCTACCATTGGGTAAAGTGGACCAGTCCGTGTGTTTGGGGGAAAAGTCTCAGAGTTGGGCTCTTTTCTACAGTTCATAATGTATGTCACTAGGAGAAAAGTAAAACATTTAGCCTCTCTAAATTTAATTTTTCAACTGTAGTAGAACATGATAATTCTGACTTCCTATGGTTATTGTAACAATGTATCAAAAACTTGAAAGAATTCCTAAAGTACTCTTTAAGGTAGGTACTTTTCATTTCTGTTTGTTTTCTTCTTTTTTACTCTCTTCATTCTCTCCTTTACCTTCTTTCCTAATCTATCTTCTTACTTTCTTTGCTCATAGTTCTTCACTTCTTTCAGTTCTCTAGGAGTTAATAGATTACTTAGTTAAATCAGCAGCATTCTCAGCCAATGAAGTCACTAGACTCTATGTCAAAAGTGAAGGTTAATTGTAGTATCAGATACCTTTTCATCTGCCCTCACACTTAGGCTATGTGTAAGTTTCTTTCTTGGAACAATATATAGCCTTCTCATACATTTTACAAATTCTCATGACTCTCTGGCATGAAGAGTTTGCAGAATCCAACTCTCTGGCCCTGAAATATAGATAAAACAGTGTAGGCAATATGAGACAGCATTACAATAAACACACATAATTGCCCTTAAAAGGCTTGTTGTTGTTGCTGTTGTTGCTTATATCTGTACTGTTTCTCATATCAGAGTGAGTAAATCAATTAAGAGAATATGAGGAATATAGAGATGAATATTTTTATTACTGTTTTACATCATTCATTTTGGTGCTATTGACCTTATTAACCTAACAGTTTATTTTGGATGAATAATGAATAAAAATGTAAGAAACATCTTCACCATAATGAAATGGCTGAGAATGTTTCTTTGAATACTTTTCCAAATTTATTTTAATTCTCTTAATTCTCCATGTCATATGAAGTCCAATCACTTCACAATATTGCCAGTGCAGTGAAATTTGTCCTCTGTGCCCCTATTCCTTATCTGTCATTCTTCATAGACTCACATTTGTCTTTAGACTTTGTACTCATCTCTTATTCTTCATATTTAATGATGCATAAAAATTGTGCAATGAAACTCATTGTAGTTGTCATTTATCTATGTTCAATTCTCATTGTTATCTATTAGAAATACACATTTAAATCACTCCATATCTACACGTCTCTCCTCATTATTAACTGTTTTGTTTTTTTGCATCACCTTCTTTCCTTTGTTTGCTAATTTCTTCCTTTTTTATCCTTTGTTTAAAAAATCTACATTTGAAGCTCTTTCCACAAGATATCCTTTAATCACTGACATTCATTTACTGAACAGAATTTTGTGATGATAGACAATTTGCAGGTGTTATTCATGATACATTCTTTATATTAATCTTAAAGTACATTCTTTTGCAAGGATGAGTGGTCAGTACTCGTCTTCTTCAAACTAATGAACATAGTTGAAAGAAGGTCTTGTGTGCAACTACAAAATAAGATAGCAAATGCTCACCAAGGATTTCTTTTACAAGTTTCTCACTCCTGTAACATCAAAGCAAAGCAAAGTTGGGTGTGAAAAAAGCAGTCTCTAAGAAGAGAAGGAAAATGTCAGAGTGAGGTAGATTTTTTTTCTATGTTAATCACAAGAAAATTTTAGGCAAGACTATTTGGGAAAAAAATTGAAAAGCAAGGTCGTATATATCTTTCTTAATTTGCAAAGTGAGTTAGAGAATTGAGACAATTTTCTGGATAACCTAGGCCCAACCTTAACTTCACTAGAAACTCATTAATGAGGCAAAATTATATGTGAATGCATGTTTTCATCCCTGCTTGTTTTATCTGAACATTTCTTTCAAATCTCTTAAAGTAAGCATGAAAGAGGCATTTTAAGTTCATTTTCATGTAAACTGGGTGAACACTTACAGAGCTCAAATTTGGCTTAGAGGTAACTTTTTCTTGCCCTATACAGGAAAGTAGCTTTGTAGCCTTTGATTTTTATACCTCTAAGTTATCAGTTAATATTTTGCTTCTCCAAGGAGAGAGAAATTTTAACCACAAATAAGGGTCTTGAATTAATTTTGTACATTTCAAAGTGCTCACCACTTTTCCTGGATTTAATTATAATTATGTCAATTTGTTATATTTACTCTATAATTACAATAACTGCTCTGCATTTATTTATAGTACAGTTCAGAGAGGAGTTGAACAGGTTGTGTATACTGTATGTTAATGACACTTTTAAGAGCACATAGAATCAGTGTGTATTTTCTCAGTGGAATTACTCATTAGCAAACCTCTCAGGTGTGGAAACAAAGGTAAAAAATGTGTTCCTAAATTTGAATTATAAAATCAAATGTGAATACCGCACAGCATAAAAGGAAATCTGATTTGTAATATAGACGCTGTTTGTCTTGTTTTAGCAGATTCTTTTTCAGAGTAAAGTGTACCCTCTCTAACTCTTATTGTAGCACCAATACTTTTGTTATGAAACATTTAACAACCAGTAGTATTTGCTTCTTGGAAGCAAAAGTATGGACGGATGGCTTGATATTATGGTCCACAGCTTCATTAGCATGTTGGGTAAAATGTAGCATTAAAGTTTGGATGACCACTGTTTTGATGGGTTGCTGAAATATTTTTTCTTTGTTTCTGTTAAAGTGTCTATCAATGAGATCATTAACCTTATTTTTAAAAAACCCTCAGAATTAGACTTATGTACTAGGATAAAGACAAAGACTCCAGTTTTGATGTTTGATCCTTAACTGTTTGCAAGATCCACCTTCCCCTTTCCTTTTTACTTAACAACTGGATAAGCTGGTAAGAAAGCTGCAGACTTCCTCCCTTGATGCTGGTGGAAGTTTTTAAAAGCACACACATCCTGGCCTACGAGTGAACATTCCCCCTAGCCACACCTCCTAACTACAATTAAAATCAGAATCATCCTTCTCCCTTGATCTTCTTGTTTCACTCTAGACCAAACTTTAGCCCTTCTCCTCAGTAATTATTTAGATGTTTACTGTGTGAATAATAAACTTTATTCATTTTAAATCCATTAGTAGCTATGTGTCATTCATCTCAACTTCCATATAAAGTTCTTTAGTGGTGATTTCTGAGATTTTGATGCACCCATCACCTGAGCAGTGCACACTGTACCCAATGGGTAGTCTTTTATCCTTCACCCCCCAATCCTTTCTCCCGAGTCCCCAAAGTCCATTGTATCATTCTCATGTCTTTGCAGCCTCATAGCTTAGCTCCAACTTGTGAGTAAGAACTGGTTTTCCATTACGGAATTACTTCACTTAGAATAATGGTTTCCAATTCCATCCAGGTTGCTTTGAATGCCATTATTTTAATCCTTTTTATGGCTGAGTAGTATTCCATGGTCATATATATATATATAAAATATATCATATATCATATTTTATTATATAATATATGATATATTTTATATATATATAATTTCTTTACCCACTCATAGATTGATGGGCATTTCGGCTGGTTCCATATTTTTGTAATTATGAATTGTGCTGCTACAAACATACATGCGTAAGTATCTTTTTTGTATAATGACTTCTTTTCTAGTAGAATTGCTGGATCAAATGGTAGTTACAGTTTTGGTTCTTTCACAAATCTCCCTACTGCTTTCTATAGTAGTTGTACTAGTTTACATTCCCACCAACAGTGTAAAAGTGTTCCCTTTTCACCACATTCCTGCCAATATATATTATTTTTTAATTTTTTTATTATGGTCATTCTTGCAGGAGTGAGGTGGTATCACATTGTGGTTTTGATTTGAAGTTCCCTGATCAATAGTGATGTTGAACATTTTTTTCATGTTCATTGGTCATTTGTATATCTTCTTTTGAGAATTGTCTATACATGTCCTTAGCCCACTTTTTGATGGGATTGTTTGTTTTGTTCTTGCTGATTTGTTTGAGTTCCTTGTAGATTCTGGATGTAATATACTTCTAAGAATATCTAAATGTGCTGTTAATAACATATGTAGCAATACTCCTTAACATCTGAAAGATTTTATGGAGGCTATAGCCTATAAAGCTACATGAGAAAAATAGTGCTTATTAGACATGCCTATCCAGAATTTAAAATCCTTTTATAAATGATTAGAAAATAAGGATGAAATGAATAAGCAATGTTGTCAAAATGATATGGCATTAGCAGCTACAGTGATACTAATAAGAAAAGAGGATTAGAAAGACATTAGAAAACTAGCTCACAAAAAGAATAATAAAATGATTTCAATAAAGGGCTATTTTGAATACTGGCAATTTTTTCATGTTTATGTTTTATGGATGAATATAGATGTGATTGAATGTGATTGATGGATCTTATGAAAGACTAAAGGGATTTTAAAGTCCAAATATTTGGATGGATAGGTTTAGAATCAAGTAAAAACGAACCCAGGTGGTAAGATAATAGCATGATATGAATAATAATTTATGAAAAAAATGAGTAAATGATCTTTTTATCTTTTCTCTTTTTATTTGCACATTCCAAAACCTAGTAAATATTGTTGGGGAAGAACATTTAGGAAAGAAGCAAACTAAAATTTGTGTAGTGTCTATCATATGTTTTCATCTTATATAAATTTATTTCACTTAGGCCTCATAGCAATCTTATGAGGAGGGTAAAATATCTCCAAATGACAGCTTTCGTTCATGTGTCTCAAAGATGTTCTTTATTTGTTGAGAAGAATGTTATAAAATTCTGGAATCTAAATTATTTTGGGTGAGAAATTCTCTCTCCAGTTAACCACAGATGAACTCTTCTCTTGATACCTTTGACCCCCCATACCTGACTGATCCCCAAAAGCCTTTGTTATGATAGATATTAAGTATTTTGATATGAGGAACAGAAAATGAGGGTAAGAAATTTAAGTAACTTTCACACATTTGAAAAACTAGCACCTGGCCTAGAAGGAATCCAGGCAAATAATTAAAGGTTCCTCTCTATGTTTATTTTTTTCTTTCTCAATCCCTACACCCGACCTCATATATCCTCATCTCCACTCCTGCAGTAGGCAGTATAATGGCCCTCCAATAATGCTCATATCCTAATCCTAGAAACTGTGAACATGTTATTTTACACAGTAAAGGGAAATTAGGTTTGCAGATTGAATTGAAGTTGCTAATCATTTCTCCTTACAATAGGGATCCTGTATTATTCAGGTAGATCCAGTTGAATCACATGTGTTTTTAAAAGTAGAGCACCTTTCCTGCTGGTTCAGAGAGATGAGACAGAAGTGGGAGGAGAGATTTAATGTGAAAGGTGCTAGATCCATACTAACTATAATCAAAGATGGAGGATGGCATCATGAGACAAGGAATGTGTGTGGCCTCTTAAAACTGGGACTGGCCCTTGGTTGACAGCTAGCAAGGACACAAACATCTCAGGCCTACAACTGGCAGGAACTCATTCTTGCCACGACTCAAATGTGCAGAAAATGGATTCTTCTCTAGATCTTGTAAAAATTAAAACAAAACAAAACAAAACAAAACAAAAACACATGTAGAACTGTGACTTATAAATTTATGCTATTTAGGCCACTAAATTTGAGGTAATTTATTTAGGTACCATTGTAACGACAAAGAAAAAAGGTTATCAATCTAATTTCAGAGCATCATTTGGACCAACAGCTAGTAGGTGCCATCACTATGTTAAAATATCACAAAGGGTTCTTGCTTTTACTATGTCGGAGTAGGAAGGGCTAAAATTCTCCCTGTGGCTGTTTTGTTCTTTCTGTCAGTTGTACTTGGGATCACTGCAGCTATAGTTGCAAACTGTGAAGTAGGTGACAAGTGAACCATGTTTTCTCTCTTTTTGATAATGAGGTGTATGTGTTCGTGTGTGTGTTTGCAAGAGTACCACTCAGACAGGCGGTGGTGTGGGGACAAAGGTAAGCCCCATCATTTATAAGACCTAATGTTATGTTAGACTTTATTAACACTTACAAATAAGGGCATACCTAGCTACAAAAATTGTCTGCCCTTAGGTTGGGGGACCAATGCTATGATTAATTTAAAAATTTGTGTTTTTTCCCAACTAAAATTATTTGTTGTGTTCAACTTAGCTCTGGAAACTTATGATTGCCTTGCCTCATGCAGATTTTGAATAATTCCAGATTCTCTGTCTTCTAGCAGGTTTGAAACTAGGACAGAAACCATTTATGTTTTACGATTTAGTGTTAACTAGCCCACCACCTGATCTAGTGCAAAGTTATCAAGTTGGATAATTACCACTAAGAGTTCAATGCCTAGTGTATAATACAGCTATGTTGAATTAAGTGAGGTTCCACAGAAAATATAGGACATAAAGAAGATTTATTTCTAAGCTCTGCTGACACAGTGAGAACACTTGAATGCATTAACAAGAATACCTCTAAATCACACTTCCTAATAAAAATACATCTTGATTTTATTTTATAGTGACTATCCCAAAGCAAGTACCATTTTCTAATAATAAAAAAGCAATTAACAATTTAACCTTAATATAATATTATACTAAGTGATTTTGTCTCTATAGGCAAAATATCTACTATTCTGAAGATAAAGGAAATCTGGAAAGGGCATAGTGCCATTTTTCCCACCCTCTTAGGATCTGAAATTATTTTAAATTCCATTAACAAAAGGAAGGCATTCCCTTTTGGTGGGACATGCTTCTGGAAGAACCTAAAGATAGTTAACTGAAGTGGAAGATGACCTATCTGGTCATATCTGTGGAGAGAAGGTGCAGGTGATTTTTCTCCAGATGAGGTATTGTTTGTGCCTGAAGGTTCAGTAGCTCTTATAAAGACGGCTTTGTATTTCTGTGCTCTCGGTAAAATTATAGTAACTAAAATAGAAGTTCAGCTAGTAAAACACAATTACCCTTTTCAAATGCCACTGAATCCTCAGACAAATTTGATGATGACACGGAGGTCCTCCTTTAATTAAGGGGGCAACCCTCAAGGGACTCTTCTGAGCCCAGTGCCTCATGTGGTGTCAATCAACTCTGAGCTGTAGAATTATGATTTTCTAATCATTTTTATAATAAATGTATTCAGGAATACTTGTATACTGAATATTGTATAATAAACTTATTTATCATTTTAATAATAATCATATTCAGCAACACTTCAATGAACTGAATTTCCACTATGTGCCATGGAATAAAACTATTTATTATATTTATTGCCTTTCTACTATCTTACCAATCCAGTATTGTAGGCACTATCATTCCCATTTTCAGGGGAACAAAAGTGAGACAAAGTGAGGTTCAGAGATTTAACTTTCAAGATCATTAGTTGATACCTCAGTGTATCTCGACCTTCTGGTCTCCTCTACAATGTGAGATGTGTAATTTATTGTTTGTATTTTGTGATATTCTGAAAAAAGTAAACAAAATATCTTCATTTACAAATTTATGTAATGTGGTTTCAAACCCAGGGGTGTCTATCACTTAATCATATTATTTAATTTTTTTTATTTCAATAGGCTTTTGGGGAACAGGTGGTGTTTGATTACATGAATAAGTTCTTTAGTGGTGATTTCTGAGATTTTGTTGCACCCACTATCTGAGTAGTGTACACTATACCCCATGTGTTGTCTTTTATCCTTAGCCCCCCTCCCCCACTTTCCCCAAGTCCCCAAAGTCCACTTTTATGTCTTTGCATTCTCATAGCTGAGCTCCCACTTATGAGTGAGAACATACAATGTTTGGTTTTCCATTCAGAGTTACTTCACTTAGAAGAATGGTCTCCGATTCCACCCAGGTTGCCATTATTTTATTCTATATCTGTGCGTGTGCATATATCTGATATATATGTAATATATATGTATATATGTAATATATATGTAATATATATGTAATATATATGTATATATGGAATATATATGGAATATATATGTAATATGTATGTATATATGGAATATATACTTACACATATATAATTCTATAATATAATATTGGGGTGTGTGTGTGTGTGTATATATATATATATAAAATTTCTTTACTCACTCATGGATGGGTATTTGGGCCAGTTCCATATTTTGGCAATTGAGAATTGTGCTGCTATAAACATGCACGTCCAGGTATCTTTTTGTATGATGACTTCTTTCCCTCTGGGTAGATACCTAGTAGTGGAATTGCTGGATCCAATGGTAGTTCTATTTTTAGTACTTTATTAAATCTTCACACTGTTTTTGATAGTGGTTGTACTAGTTTACATTCCCATCAGCAGTGTAAAAGTGTTCCCTTTTCACCATATCTACACCAACATCTACTATTATTATTATTATTATTATTATTATTATTGTCATTCTTGCAGGAGTGAGATGCTATCACATTGTGGTTTCGATTTGCATTTCCCTGGTCATTAGTGATGTTGAACATTTTTTCATATGTTCATTGGCCATTTGTATATTTCCTTTTGAGAATTGTTTATTCATGTCCTTAGCCCATTTTTTGATGGGATTGTTTGTTTTTGTTTTGCTGATTTGTTGGAGTTCCTCACAGATTCTAGATGTTAGTCCTTTGTCAGATGTATAGGTTGCAAAGAGTTTCTTCCACTACATGGGTTGTCTGTTTACTCTGTTGATTGTTTCTTCTACTGTGCAGAAGTTTTTTAGTTTAATCAAGTCCCATCTATTTATTTTTGTTTTTGTTGTATTTGCTTTTGGGTTCTTGGTCATGAAGTCTTCACTTAAGCCAATGTCTAGAAGAGTTTTTCCAAAATTATCTTCTAGACTTTTTATGGTTTCAGGCCTTAGAGTTAAGTCTTTGATTCATCTTAAGTTGGTTTTTGTATAAGGTGAGAGATGAAGATCCAGTTTCATTCTTCTACATGTGACTGGTCAATTATCCCAGCACCATTTGTTGAGTTAAGTCTTTGATTCATCTTAAGTTGGTTTTTGTATAAGGTGAGAGATGAAGATCCAGTTTCATTCTTCTACATGTGACTGGTCAATTATCCCAGCACCATTTGTTGAATAGAGTGTCTTTTCCCCACTTTATGTTTTTGTTTTCTCTGTCAAAGATCAATTGTCTGTAAGTATTTGGATTTATTTCTGGTTCCCTATTCTGTTCCATTGGTCTATGTGCCTATTTTTATACCAGTACCATGCTGTTTATACTAGTACCATGGATGGCCTTATAGTACAGTTTGAAGTCAAGTAATATGATGCCTCCACATTTGTTCTTTTTGCTAAGTCTTGCTTTGACTATGTGGATTCTTTTTTGGTTCTATATGAACTTTAAGATTTGTTTTTTCTAGGTCTCTGAAGAATTATGGTGGTATTTTGATGGGAATTGCATTCAATGTGTAGATTGCTTTTGACAATATGGTCATTTTCACAATATTAATTCTACCCATCCATATACATGGAATATGTTTCCATTTGTTTGTGTTGGCTATGCTTTCTTTCAGCAGTGTTTTGTAGTTTTCCTTGCAGAGGTATTTCACCTCCTTGGTTAAGTATATTCCCAAATTTTGCACCTATTGTAAAAGCGGTTGAGTTGATTTGATTCTCAGCTTGGTTGCTGATGGGTATAGCAGAGCTACTAATTTGTGTACATTAATTCTGTATCCTGAAACTGCTGAATTTCTTTATCAATTCTAGGAGCTTTTTAGAGGAGTCTCTGGGGTTTTCTAGGTATGTGATTATATCATCAGCAAACAGTGACTGTTTGACTTCCTCTTTACTGATTTGAATGCCATTTATTTCTTTCTCTTGTCTGATGGCTCTGGTTAGGACATCTAGTACTATGTTGAATAAAAGTGGCGACAGTGGGCATCCTTGTCTTGTTCCTGTTCTAGGGGGGAATGCTTTCAACTTTTCCCTGTTAAGTATAATGTTGGCTGTGGGTTTATTATCACATGATAATCTCAACAGACACAGAAAAAACATTTGACAAAATGCAGCATCTCTTTATGATTAAAACCCTCAGCAAAATTGACATAGAAGGGACATACCTTAAGGTAATAAAAGTCATCTATGACAAACCTACAGCCAACATTATACTTAACAGGGAAAAGTTGAAAGCATTCCCCTTAAGAACAGGAACAAGACAAGGATGCCCACTGTCACCACTTTTATTCAACATACTACTAGAAGCCCTAACCAGAGCCATCAGACAAGAGAAAGAAATAAATGACATTCAAATCAGTAAAGAGGAAGTCAAACTGTTGTGATTTGTTTTGAATTCTGTTTATGTGGTGTATCACAGTTATTGCCTTGCATATGTTAAATCATCCCTGAATCCCTGGTATGAAACCCACTTGATCATGGTGGATTATCTTTTTGATATGTTGTTGGATTCGGTTAGCTAGTATTTTGTTAAGGATTTTTGTATCTGTGTTTATCAGGAATGTTGGTCTGTAGTTTTGTTGTTGTTGTTATATCCTTTCCTGGTTTTGGTGTTTGGGTGATACTGGCTTCACAGGATGATTTAGGGAGGATTCCCTCTTTCTCTATCCTGTGGTACTATTTCTCCTTTGAATGTCTGAAAGAATTCAGCTGTGAATCCATCTGGTTCTAGACTTTTTATATTTTTCGGCAATTTTTAAATTACTATTTCAGTCTCACTGCTTGTCATTAGTCTGTTCAGAGTTTCTATTTCTTCCTGGTTTAATCTAGGAGGGTTGCTGATTTTCTGTAATTTCTCCATCTCCTCTAAGTTTTCTATTTTGTGTGCATAAAGATGTTCTTATTAGCCTTGAATGATTTTTTTTTTTATTTCTGTGGTATTGGTTATAATATGTCCCATTGTGTTTCTAATTGAGCTTATTTGGATCTTTTCTCTTCTCTTCTTTTCTTGGTTAATCTCACTAATGGTCTATCCACTTGATTTATCTTTTCAAAGAACCAGCTTTTTGTTTCATTTGTCTTTTGTATTTTTTTGTTTGTTGGTTTCAGTTTCACTTAGTTTGATCTGATCTTTTGTTGTTTCATTTCTTCTCCTGGATTTGGGTTTGGTTTGTTCTTGTTTCTCTAGTACCCTGAGGTATCACCTTAGATTGTCTATTTGTGCTCTTTCATGTAGGCATTTAAGGCCATGAACTTTCCTCTTAGTACTGCCTTTGCTGTATTCCAGAGGTTTTGATAGGTTGTGTCATTATTACCACTCAGTTCAAATGACTTTTTAAATTTCCATCTTGATTTCATTGTTGACCCAAAGACCATTCAGGAGCAGGTTATCTAATTTCCTTGTTTTGAGTTGATTTCCAATATTATTCTACTGTGGTCTGAGAGAGTACTTGATATAATTCTGATTTTCTTAAATTTATTGAGACTTGTTTTGCAGCCTATCATGTGGTCTATCTTGGAGAATATTATATGTGCTGATGAATAGAATGTATATTCTGCGGTTGTTGGGGAGAATGTTCTGTAAAATATCTGTTAAGCCCATTTGTTCTAAGGTATAGTTTAAATCCATTGTTTCTTTTTTGACTTTCTATCTTGATGACCTGTCTAGTGCTGTCAGTGGAGTATTAGAGTCTCCCACTACTATTGTTTGTATTTACTGTCTATCTCATTTATAAGATTTAGTAGTAATTGTTTTATAAATTTGAGATCTCCAGTGTTAGGTGCATATATATTTAGGATATTTTCCTGTTGGACAAGTCATTTATCGTGATATAATATCCCTCTTTGTCTTTTTTAACTGTTCCTGCTTTAAGGTTTGTTTTGTCTGATACGGGAATAGCTAGCTCTGCTTGCTTTTGGTGTTCATTTGCATGGGATATCTAATTCTACCCCTTTACCTTAAGTTAATGTGAGTATGTGTCAGGTGAGTCTCTTGAAGACAACAGATACTTAGTTGGTGAATTCTTATTCATTCTGCCATTCTGTATCTTTTAAGTGGAGTGTTCAGGCCATTTACATTCAACATTAGTATTGAGAGGTAAGGTACTCTTCTATTTATCATGCTATTTGCTGCTGAATACATTGTGGGTTTTTTTTGTTTGTTTGTTTTTCATTGTGTTTTTGTTTTACAGGTCCTGTGAGATTTATGATTTAAGAAGATTCAATTTTGGTGTACTTTGAGGATTTGTGTCAAGATTTAGAGCTCCTGTTAGCAATTCTTATCATGCTCGCTTGGTAGTGGTGAACTCTCTCAGCATTTGTTTTTCTGGAAAATACCATTTTTCCTTCATTCATGAAGCTTAGCGTCACTGGATACAAAATTCTCTTTACATGCATCCGTGTGAAGAGACCACCTAAGCAGGCTTTGTGTGAGCAACAAGGCTGTTTATTTTCACTTGGGTGCAAGTGGGCTGAGTATGAAAAGAGAGTCAGCAAAGGGAGATAGGGATGGGGCAGTTATATAGCATTTGGGTAGGTAGTGGAAAATTACAGTTAAAGGTGGTTATCTCTTATGGGTGGGGTCGGAGGGTCACAAGGTGCAGGATGGGGAGATCATGAGACTCATTGTCCAGGGGAGGAATGTCCCAAGGTCAATTGATTAATTAGGGTGGGGCAGGAACAAATCACAATGGTGGAATGTCATCAGTTAAGGCAGAAATTGGCTGTTTCATTTTGTTTGTGGTTCTTCAGTTGCTCCAGGCCATCTGGATGTATACATGCAGGTAACAGGGGATATGATGGCTTAGGTTGGGCTCAGAGACCTGACAATTCTTAGCTAATAATTGTTTTGTTTATGGAAGCTGAAGATAGGGCCCAAATCACTTCTAGCTTGTAAAGTTTCTGCTGAGAAATCTGCTGTTAATCTGATAGGTTTTCCTTTATAGGTTACCTGATGATTTTCTTCACAGCTTTTGTTTCCTTCACCTTGACTTTAGATAACCTTATGACTTTGTGCCTAGCTAATTATCTTTTGGTGATAAATTTTCCACCTGTTCTTTGAGCTTCTTGTGTTTGGATGTCTAGATCTCTAGCAAGGTCAAGGAAGTTTTCCTCAATTATTCCATCAAATATGTTTTTCAAACTTTCAGATGTCTCTTCTTCCTCAGAAATATCAGTTGTTCTTAGGTTTGGTCATTTAACAGAATCCCAATTTTCTTGAGGTTTTGTTCATTTTTTAAATTCTTTTTTATTTGTCTTTGTTGGATTGAGTTAAACAGATCTGGGTATGTGTCTAGTTCTTTCTTATCATTTATGAGTTTAAACTTCAGGGGATTTGCCTTCTACATTAGAGATAGGGAGGATCTCTTGTATTGGATTATTTGAAGAAAATATCCAGAAGAAAATTATCTTAGAGAATTTAAATTGATAGTAAAAATACTACCATGAAGGTTCCCATGTTTTGGCAGTCACTGTCTCTCCACTCAGACTCTATGAGTTGTCTCTGCTCTGTGTTCTGACAGTATTGCAATGTGCTATATGAAAATTATCTGTGTACCTGCCTGTCTTCTTTCATAAGACCCAAAAATCTTGATTGGCAGGTGCTGTGTGCTTCTTAATATTTAAGAAACACTAAGTGCTCAAAGATATTTTTTTGAAAGGCAAAATTTGTTTTAGTGATACACGACCGTTATCCAACATGAGCCCATTTCTAATATTGCTCGACAATGAAGGATTCAAAGGACTTAACACCAACTCTGTGAAATAAAATGAATCTACTTTATATCCCCTGTCTTTCTTTCTCTCACTTTGTAATGTCAGGGTAATGTTCTTTAATTAGTCTCTCGATTCCCAGGATATCAATATGTAAATGCATTGTGTTTCACACTTAAATAGAAGTAGCAGTTGTCAAGGGCTTGTGCTTATCAGTGCATTACAGTGTTTGTTCCAGCCTCTGTCATACTTTTTCTGATGCCTTTGACAGTACTATACGTATAAATATACTTTCCTTCCCTTTTTCTGGTGACCTGGCCCCCACCAAGAAACAAAACTCTCTGCCTCTCTCTGACTGACTCACCCAGTGTTTTCCTTGTTTAATCTCTAATGAGTGTGGCCATGACCACAATGTTAAAACGTTGGGTAACAGTGGCTGGGTCATCTGGGCTTGACATTTTTGATGAAAAAAAAAAAATGGTGGTGTATAGGAAAAAGAAAGGGAAAGGTGGACAAACACTTAAGATAGAAGACCAAAGATGTAGAACAAAGAGAATAATCAAATCTAGGGTCTCTAAAAATAGCCACGAGTCTGAAAACCCAAATATAGCAATTATTTAAGTGAAGTCAGTTTTCCATACTTTTATTTTCCTAAGACCATGAAAGTATATATGAGATAAACACTGCTATAAACTGTCTTTTTTATTTCCCTCATTTAACTAGTTTATACGTACACCTGTTCTGTTTGATACTGATATTGATTTTGTTCCTGGTTATTTTTATATAGACATTACACCTGCATCTTCCTAAAGGCAAAATTTATTGTAGCAACTGAAATGTATAATTTGATAAAAAACATAAACAGAGCAAATAATTAGCTGATTTACAACTTGCTTTAGATAACATCTTCAATTATTAAAATAATTAGTGAAATTGAATTTGAGATAAAACCTTAGCTTAATTTGAACTTGTCCTTGAAGCTACTTTCTGACCCATTTTAACGTATTACCTATTGAAATATTCATAAGAAAAAGGAAATTTTAGGCTTTGTGTTTAAGGTGACTTTTTTTCAGTTCACTTCCAATTTTTTTTTAATTCCCTTCTCTCTTATATTCCTTTCCCTAGATAAAAAGTTCTTGAACATAGAAATACAAATTACTTTGGTTCATTTTTTTTTTTTTGAGTCTGTGTCCTTTAGCAAAACACTTGAAGGCCTCAGTGTATCTCTACCTTTTACTCTCCTCTACAATGTGAGAGATGTGTAATTCATTGTTTGTATTTTGTGATATTCTGAAGAAAGTAAACAAAATATATTGACTTCAAATTTAGGTAATGTGGCTTGCTTTGAAATACAAACAACACTCTCTATAAGATAAAAGATAATGAACATTAAAGACAATGTAATTACTATCTGAAATGCTGTCCAAATTGCTTCTGTTTCTTAAAATGAGCTTTGACCATGAATTTGAGGTTTTCTACAATAGAGATACTTACTGACTTATGGTCTAACTATATATATTCATTCTGGGAATATCTGTCTTCTTTTTTTTTTTTTTTTTTTTTTTTTTGAGACGGAGTCTCGCTCTGTCACCCAGGCTGGAGTGTGGTGGCCGGATCTCAGCTCACTGCAAGCTCCGCCTCCCGGGTTCACGCCATTCTCCTGCCTCAGCCTCCCGAGTAGCTGGGACTACAGGCACCCGCCACCTCGCCCGGCTAGTTTGTTTTTGTATTTTTTTAGTAGAGACGGGGTTTCACCGTGTTAGCCAGGATGGTCTCGATCTCCTGACCTCGTGATCCACCCGTCTCGGCCTCCCAAATATCTGTCTTCTTTACGAAAGGTAATTTAATACAATTCTATGAGTTAAAAGGAGGACAAATTGTATTTTTTCTTTCCTCTGACAAAATCATACTTTTATCTAGGAAAAATTTGTAGGTGTTTCTGTAATCATCATAAACTTACTTATTATATAATAAAAAGTTATGTAAGATAAATGTGTTGAGTGTAGAATATTTCTTACTATGCACTCTTTAAAAGGCGTAGGCCTGAGCCTATGGACTTTAGATGAGATTTCTTATCATTTGATAATGGAGAGTTTGTATCTCTTTGTGCAATAATCTTGTAGAAACCCCGATGTTCCTATTAGTATAAAATTCTGTGATTTTTTCATAAGAACATATACATTACCTACAGAGTTATCTTTTATTTTTTAACTGGATCTCATAATCTGAATCCAACTAAGTCCCATCAACAGAGTCACTAGAGGTCAAGGTTATCTTCCTAACAGAGATCTCAGGATCATGTTTAACCAAGACTCTTATATTCCCATGGCTTCCAGAAACATACTTATCTTTCTAAAACGTATGTGTGTTTTCATCCAGCAATACCTACAGGATATTTGAAGCAAACTAGGTAAATGGAAATACATTCTGACATGCTATAATTGTATCAGAGTTTTAAATTTAGATCAATTTAACATATTTTACTAGGTTTTTTTCTATGCTAAATATTCCATATCAAGAAGAGGTTATAGACAGCTCTCTAGAACCGGGTTCACCAATGCACCATGCCACGGAGAGGTACTGGATGATGTAGTACTGGATGATGGTCTGTTGGGAACCAGGTCACACAGCAGAAGGAGAGTAGTAGTGAGGAAGTAAAGCTTCATCTGTATTTACATCTGCTCCTCATCACTTGAATTACTGCCTGAGCTCTGCCTCCTGTCAGATTAGCAGCAGGATTAGATTCTCATAGAAGAGCAAACCCTATTGTGAACTGCACATGGGAGGGATCTAGGTTGTGTGCTTCTTATGAGAATCTAATGCCTGATGATCTGTCACTCTCTCCCATCACTCACAGATGGGAGCTTCTAGTTCCAGGAAAACAAGTTCAAAGTTCTCACTGATTCTACGTTATGGTGAGTTGTATGCAATAATAAAATAGTTACACAACTCATTTATTGTGCACTTCATTTCTATTATTATATATTACAAATTAATAATAATAGAAAAGAAGTGCACAATAAATGTAATGCACTTGAATCATCCTGAAACCATCCATATTGCCCCCTGGTCTGTGGAAAAATTGTCTTCCACAAAACTTGTCCCTGGTGCCAAAAAGGTTGGGAACCACTGCTCTAGAACACAATCTTGACACTCCATAAAACTCAGTCTGGTAGGGTACATATGTGAGCAGATTATATCACACGGAGATGAGATCTATAATACAATGTCATAGAATCTATTTTCTAAATCCAGCATGGGATCTGCTTTAAGTGCAGAAGTTAACCAATAAATTGAATAAAAATACCTGATATTTCTTCAAAACGCTGCTTATCTGAATAACAGTATTTTTTTCTTTTATTTACTATGGGATCTCTTTAAGAAAATCTATCTGGCTAGAGCAAGCACATACCAGAAAGAATTCATAAAAATTTGCTGGTCCTGTTCCCCATTCTTTCTGAATCTCCCATGGCTCTATTCGCCCTTTTAAATAATTTGGACATACTTTTCTGACTTCACTCTTGGTCCATAGTCTTATGAAAAATTTTGCCACTCCTCGTTCTTTGTACTACACATGTAGATTAAAAACTCTTTCGGCCTTCTCCTCCACATATTGCAGAATACGTGGGAGGAAGCAATACTCTCAGTGATGTGTTGGTATCTTTAAACAATCAGCTCTCTGGGAAAATGAAACAAACAGGCAGCAAACAAACCTTTATTGTAGCCTTTGTTGATATTCATGGTATAAAAACTTTCACTATGGCTTCTATCAAGCTACTGGCATGTCACTAAACATGTGAGAGGTTCTCAATTCTCAAGATCCAGAAAAAGCCAGCTCTAATATATAACTGAATATTCCCTTCATGAGATAATTGTGACATGGTTTTTAAATATTAGGTATCAAGTACATAACTGAAGACTAAGAATTTGTGACAGATAGTGAAAATTAAAAAGGTCTGCTACAATAAAAGAAGAAATAAAGCCAGTCACAGAAAAAGAAACAGCCCCCGGGCAACACATGAATGATAGAATTCAGAATCAAACACGAGAGTTTACTTTGATTTCACCTGAAGACTATTAAGCGGTATTACCACCCTCTCTCATATAAAATTTGCTTGTCAAATATAACAGATATCACGAGCATTACAACCATTTACCAAAATCTTTTCTTTTTTCTCTTTATAGAGGTATTCTCTAGGATGCTACTTATAGTCTCTTCTGAGGTTAAGTGTGGCTTCATATCATTCTTAGGCCAATAACATTCAAATAAAAGAGGCATGTGTCACATCCAGGTAGAAAGTTTTAAGGGCGAATATTTGCCTTTCCACTTCTTACCCTGTTGTGAAGATGGTAGGGCATAGTGTTGATACGACAGGGCCATGGGGAATCTGGTCAAACGTATGGATGACAGGGCATCTCTGGACAGTAGCCTGGGCATGCAGCACAAGGTTCCTCAGTCAAAAGTAAACATTTAAAAATTGTTAAGCCGGTCAGGAGTGGTGGCTCACGACTGCAATCCCAGCACTTTGGGAGGCCGAGGCGGGCAGATCACGAGGACAGGAGATCGAGACCATCCTGGCTAACAAAGTGAAAACCCCGTCCCTACTAAAAATACCGAAAATTAGCCGGGCGTGGTGGCGGGCGCCTGTAGTCCCAGCTGCTCAGGAGGCTGAGGCAGGAGAATGGTGTGAACCCGGGAGGCGGAGCTTTCAGTGAGCCGAGATCACGCCACTGCACTCCAGCCTGGGCGACAGAGCGAGACTCCGTCTCTAAATAAGTAAATAAATGTTAAAAAAATAAAAATATGTTAAGCAATGACATTTTGTGTATTTATTACCTCAGCCCACCTGTACTATCCTAGCTAAAAACATATATGTGCCTAAATTCAGTACTAGTAGTGGGCCAATAGTTCTTGTTCCACAGTATAGGTTCAACTTCTGATAAATCTCTTGCTGAATTTATAAAATCTTGAATTGAAGGACTCATTCAAAAAGTACATATCAAATGATTCTCCATGATTTCCCCCAGGAAGCTGGCACTGGAGTTTTAGAAAGTGGCAATTCTCCCTTCTATCTTAATAGAAATTTTAATGTGGGTAGATTATAGGTGACTTTTACTTTATAGAATAAATTCTCCTATATTTTTAAAATCCACATTCAAGACCCAAGTAAACCTTGCGTGAATGTTGCATTTACAGTGTGGAAAATATCTAAAAAGTATCCATAAGAAATATCGTTTTTGACTTACCACCGCCCCAAAAATTGCTGCTTGGTAATAAGGAAGCTACATGTTTTACTGTTATATTTTTAATATGAGCAGCCCAGTTAGAGAAGAATAATTGTGTCTATTTTCTAAAGAGCTGGGGAAAAAAATCAAACTAAATTCACCTGATTTCCCAGTCTTAGAACTTCTAAGAATTTATCAAATTTGAAGTCCAAATTCAAAATGGTTCCCAGGTGAGTCTGATCTTGTCTTCTCTCTCCTTTAATGGAAAACACTGGATTCAGAATTATGGCTTTCTTCTCTCTGTGACTCCTAATCACACTATAAGGTAGTTATTTAAACTCTCAAATTTATGTTATTTTCATCAAAAATATAAACAATGCCTATATCCTTATCGTATCATGATAGTATATTAAAATTGGTATTTAAAATGCTTGGCATATATCTATTTTTCTAAATAATTCTTATTGAGAGTATAAAAGCTATTCCGGCTTTTTTTTTAAATTTAGTAAAACAAATTATTTTACCTTATTCAAAATGTCTATAATTTTATATATTTGAATTATGTGGTGTCACAGTTTTAACTTTTTCATGAGGAGTGTCCAATCTTTAATCTACACTGCACTGTGCCTAGTACTTGCATATTTTCAATTTTACATTAATAATTATTATCTCATTTTGTTGCAACATAGGCTTGTAAATTAATTTGCAAAAGTCATTCAGAATTAATTGATAAGAAAATTGAGATTTAGGGATATTACCTGGTGGCTCAAAGGTCACAATAATATACTCAAGGATTCCTGCTTCTTAGTTCATTGTTCTTCCGGCTAAGTCCGCAGTGACTACCAGATAATGCTCAGATAAATAAAGGATGGTTATACAAAACATCTCTCACCACTGAATCTAAGAATATCTACTACTAAAAAACAACTACATTTTTATTAGTAGAAGTAATGTCAACCACAGTGCCTTGAATCAGCCTGAAAATGTCACAGTCACAAAAACAATAAAAAGAGTAGACAAATCTTCCCTCGGTGATAAAAACTGCATTTTTTTGTGTTGAACTTTTTTTTCTCAGTTTTGCAAAAATGACCAACTATAAGTTGCAAAATCTATATTATTTCCTATTTTTATGTTAATTCTGTTGTTTCTAATGACTTTTAACATTAGATGGCCATAGACTGTGATAATTTGCTGCCAAGATGTTACAATATATTGTGCCAAGTCCGTCTCCTACTGAAGAAAAAAAAGTATATATATACACACACACACACACACATAATACTTTGAGCAGGATACAGATTGTGTATATATATGTGTATACACACACACACACATACACATATACATATATATATAGTATATACACACATTATTGATATATGTGTGTGTATATGAATAAAATTGTGAAGTGCTTGATTGTAAAGGCAGGTAGGTGCTCAAATACCATCTTCTCTGTGAGAGCCCCTGATTTACTCTGTTCCCACAGAAAGTAGAAAGTGCACCTCTTTTCTACTGCTTTAGCACCTCACACATGTCTCTGTTAGAGCACTTTGCACCTTGCGCTTGAATGGTCTCGCTGATTATCTGCCCTTCCCAATTATCTCGTGCTGCCTGGAGGGCATGGAGTGTCTATAACTTTTTAATCGCCATCTAATATTGACCTTGGCCTATATTGATGTTAATGTCCATTATTTAAGAGTAGAATGAATAATTACCAAGATATGGGATCAGGAGACATAAGACCTACAAACTATATATACTCCTTTCTTCATGTTTTATGCCCATCCTGGCTGTTCAAATATTAAATCCCAATGAACTTCTAATACATGCTCCTATTTTAAAACTCATGAACACTTGCTTGCCTATGTGACCCTTTCAGTCAAAATTCAGCTTCCATAAAGATGATGTTCAGTCCCATACCCAGAAAACATTTAACATCACTTAATATGGTATTTGAATCAGCCTGACATTTCACAGCCAGGTAGCTGCCTATGCAGCCCAATTGATGCCACAGAGAATACTGCCAAATCAGGAAATTCTCTTTTTTCCCTGACCAGAAAAATAGAATCACAGTGAAATGAAATAAATACAAAGGCTATCTGAACTAATGGGGTTTATTTGATGAAAACATTTGTTGAATTAAATATTTGAGTGTTTGATATGATGATGATCCCCCAATGGGAGAAATGTAAAAATCTACTTCTCTAATATGAAGTCACATCACCAGAATGAAAATAATGAGCTCCAGTGAGAGCTAGCATTGAAGAATTCAGTTTATTTTTGGTTCAGCATGGTGTCTACATATCTATACTACTACTACAATGGTATCCATGTTTTCTTCGGGGAATAGGAAACAAACTATAAACTATGGTGTATTAGTCCATTTTTACACTGCTAATAAAGACATACCCAAGACTGTATAATTTCTAAAGAAAAGAGGTTTAATTGACTCACAGTTTCACATGGCTAGGGAGGCCTCCGGAAATGTACAATCATGGTGGAAGGGGAGGCAAACACTCCATTCTTCACATGGTGGCAGGAGAGAAAAGTGCCAAGTAAAAGGGGGAAAAGTCTCTTATAAAACCATCACATCTCATGAGAACTCACTATCACAAGAGTAGCAGCATGGAGTTAGCCACCCTCATGATTCAATTACCTCCCACTGGGTCCCTCCCATGACACATGGGGATTATGGGAGCTATGATTCAAGATGAGATTTGGGTGGGGACACAGCCAAACCACATCATTCCATCCTGGCCCCTCCCAAATCTTATGTCCTCACATTTCAAAACACAATCATGCCCTAACTAATTCCAGCAATAACCCAAAAGTCCAAGTCAAAAGTCTCATTTGAGACGAGGTAAGTTTCTTCTGCCTATGAGTCTATAAAATTAAAAGCAAGTTAGTTATTTCCTAGATACAATGGAAGTACAGGCATTGGGTAAATACATCCTTTCCAAATGGGAGAAATTGGCCAAAATAAAGGGATTACAGGCCCCATGTAAGTCTGAAATCAAATAGGGCATTAATTAACTTTAAATTTCCAAAATGATCTCCTTTGACTCCATGTCTCACATCCAGGTCATGCAGAGAGAAGAAGTGGGCTTCCATGGCCTTGGGCTGCTCTACCACTGTGACTCTGCAGAATACAGCCCCCCTGCCAGCTGCTTTGATGGGCTGGTATTGAGTGTCTGCAGCTTTTCCAGATGCATGGTGCAAGGTGTCAGTGAATCTATCATTCTAGGGTCTGGAGGATGGCGACCCTCTTCTCACAGCTCCACTAGGCAGTACCCAGTGGAGACTCTGTGTGAAGGCTATGACCCCACATTTGCCTTCCACACTTTCCTAGCAGAGGTTCTTAATGAGACCTCCACCCTTGCAGCAAACTTCTGTCTGGGCATCCAGGTGTTTCCACACAACCTCTGAAATCTAGATGAAGGTTCCCAGACCTCAATTCTTGACTTCCGTGCACTGCAGGCACAATCCTACATGGAAACTGCAAAGGCTTGGAGCTTGCACCCTCTTAAATAATGGCCCAGGTTGTACCTTGGCCCCTTTAGCCACAGCTGGAGCTGTAGCAGCTGGGACTTAGGGCATCATGTCCCAAGGCTGCAGAGAGCAGGGGGCCTTGGTCCTGGCCCACAAAACCACTTTTTCTCCTAGGTTTCCAGACCTGTGATGGGAGAGCATGCTATGAAGGTCACTTTTATGCCCTGGAGACATTTTTCCCATTCTCTTGGTGATTGACATTTGGTTCCATATTAATTATGTAAATTTAGGCAGCCAGCTTGAATTTCTCCCATAAAATGGTTTTTTTTTTTTTTCTGTTGCATCATCATGCTTCAAATTTTCCAAACTTTTCAAATCTTTATGCTCTTCTTTCTCTTAAACACTTTGCCATTTAGAAATTTCTCCTGCCAAATACCCTAAATCATCTCCCTCAAGTTCAAGTTTCCACAGATGTCTAGGGCAGGAGCAAAATGCCACCAGTATCTTTGCATAGCCGGAGTGACCTTTACTCCATTCCCAACAAGTTCCTCATCTCCATCTGAGACCACCTAAGCCTGGAACCCATTGTCCATTTCACTATAAGCATTTTCCATTCAACAATTCTCTAGCAAGTTCCAAAATTTCTCACATCTTCCTGTCTTCTGAGCCCTTCAAGTCTCTAGGGAGTTCTAAACTTTCCCACATTTTCCTGTCTTCTTTTGAGCCGTCCAAACTGTTCCAACCTCTGCCTGTTACCCAGTTCCAAAGTTGCTTCTACATCTTCAGGTATCTTTATTGCAGCACCCCTCCTCTGCTAACAGTTTACTGTATTAGTTCATTCTCATGCTGGTAATAATGACCTATCCAAGATTGGGCAATTTAAAGGGAAAAGAGAATTAATTGATACACAGTTTTGCATGACTGGAGAAGCCTCAGGAAACTTACCATGGCAGAAGGGGAAGCAAACATGTCCTTCTTCGCATGGTTGCAGGAGAGATAAATTCCAAGCAAAATTGGGGAAAAGCCCCTTGTGAAACCATCAGATCCTATGAGATGAGAATGGTAGCATGGGGTAACCATCCCAATGATTCAATTACTTCCCACTGGATCCCTCCCATGACATGTGGAGGTCATGGGAATCACAATTCAAGATGAGATTTGGGTGGGGAAACATATCATGTGGATTTTTCTATTTGTAGACAGACCCTCACGTAAAGGAAGAATAGCGGTAGTCAATGTGATATAATTTGAAAGATTTTGCAATATGCCCCTACCTAAATATTATTCCCCTTGGCCACCCATATATCCAAAGAGCAGGACTATAATGATTGTCTTGGTGGGAATAAAAAGCTAGAGAATTCTCAGGAATAGATACAATGCCTTAGTTAACAGGTATTCCCCAAAGTAATCACATTTATTTTTATTTTTACAAGCTCTGTTTGAGGGCGGAGGACAAACTTCTATTTTTGAAATTTAAGAGGACTGAAATCATATCAAGTAAATATTTTGACCACAATGGTAAAAAAACTAGAAATGAAAACAAAGTTTTATGGAAAATTCACAAATATATGTGAAGTAAACCCCATGTTCCTGAACAGGCAATGAGTCCAAGAAAAGATTAAAAGGAAAATGTACAAATATTAAATGGCACACAAAAATGGAAACAACACACCAGAACTTATGATGTGCAGCAAAAGCAGTTCTAAGAGGGAATTTTATAGTTACAAAAGTTTGCATTCATAAAAAAGAAAGAACTGAAATAAAAATCCAAATATTATACCTCAATAAACTAGAGGAAGATAAGCAAACTAAATTTACGACTAGTAGAAGAAAGAAGATAACAGATACAAGAGCAGAAATAAATGAAATAGGGACTAGAAAAGCAATAGAAGAGATCAAACTAAGAGTTGAGTTTTTAAAATGAACTTTTAGTCAGACTAAATAAGAAAATAGAAGATTCAAACAAACAATAAATGAAAGAGGAAACTTTACGAATATCAAAGAAATACAAAGATCTATAAGAAACTACTATGAACAGTTATATGCCAACAAATTGATAACCTAGAAGAAATGGATAAATTCCTAGAAACATGGAATCTATCAAGACTGAATCATGAAGAAATACAAAAATCTAAACAGACTGACAATGAGTAAGGTAATTGGGTAACTAATTAGAAAAAGCTCCCATCAAAGCAAAGCCCAGGAACCAATAGCTTCCTGGCTCATATCTACCAAACATTTAAGAAATAACTGGCCAGGTATGGTGGCTCAAGCCTGTAATTCCAGCACTTTGGGAGTCCGAGGTGGGTGGATCATTTGAGGTCAGGAATTCAAGACCACCCTGGCCAACGTGCTGAAACCCCGTCTCTACTAAAAACACAAAAATTAGCTGGTCAGGTAGTGGCACACGCATGTAATCCCAGCTACTCGGGAGACTGAGGCAGGAGAATCTCTTGAGCCTGGGAAGTGAAGGTTGCGGTGAGCCAAGATCACACCACTGCACTCCAGCCTGGGCGACAGAGTAAGACACTGTCACAAACAAACAAACAAACAAACCACAAAGCAAGAAATAACTAATAACATCCTTCTCAAACTCTTTTTTTTTTTTTTTTTTTGAGACGGAGTCTCGCTCTGTCGCCCAGGCTGGAGTGCGGTGGCGCCATCTCGGCTCAAACTGCAAGCTCTGCCTCTGGGGTTCAGGCCATTCTCCTGCCCCAGCCTCTGGAATAGCTGGGTCTACAGGTGGCTGCCACCACGCCCAGCTAATTTTTTTGTATTTTTTACTAGAAACCAGGTTTCACCGTGTTAGCCAGGATAGTCTCGATCTCCTGACCTCATGATACACCCACCTCGGCCCCCCAAAGTGCTGGGATTACAGGTGTGAGCCACCACACCCAGCCTCAAACTCTTTCAAACACTGAAGAAGAGGAAGTAACTTCCAAATTCATTTTACAAGGCCAGTGTTACCCTTATAGCAGAGCCAGAAAAGGACACGACAAGGAAAGAAAATTACAGTCCAATATTCCTGATGGACAATAATGTAAAAGTCCTTGGTAAATACCAGCAAACTGATTAAAAGGCACAGTTAAATGATTATTCACCATGATCAAGTGGGATTTATCCATGGGATATAAGTTGGTTCAACATATACTTATTAATACAAGTGATATACGACATTAGCAGAATGAAAGACAAAACTATATGATCATCTCATTAGATGAAGATGAGTCATTTGAAAAAAGTCAATATCCTTTAATGATAAAAACTCTCAACAAATTAGGTATAGAAGAAATGTTACTCAACATAATAAAGGCCATACATACCAAACCCACAGCTAATATCATAATGAATAGTGAAAAGTTGAAGGCTTTTTCTCTAAGATCAGAAACAAAACAAGGCTACTCATT
The DNA here is from genome assembly GCF_049350105.2 of Macaca mulatta. Taxonomy (NCBI): domain Eukaryota; kingdom Metazoa; phylum Chordata; class Mammalia; order Primates; family Cercopithecidae; genus Macaca; species Macaca mulatta. Next base: position 167,410,923 of record NC_133406.1, on the reverse strand, counting down.
TTCAATATGTCCCTTAAATATAGTACTAAAGTTCTGGCTGGGACAACTAGGGAAAAAAAATAAATAAAATATCTCCAAATCAAAAGTTTACAGATGACATGATATTTTATAGAAAAAATGCTAAAGAGTTCACCAAAAACACTGTTAAAAATAATAAACAAATTCATTAAAGTTGCACAATATAAAATCAACATACAAAACTTAGTTGTGTTTCTGTACATTAACACTGCAAAAATGGAAAAAAATCCTAAAATTTGTATGGAACCTCAAAAAACAACAGCAAAAACAACAACAACAACAACAACAAACACCAAAGGGCCAAAGTAGTCTTGGGAAAAACAAACAAAGCTGGAGACATGACATTACCTGATTTCAAAATATATTACAAAAGTATAGTTATTGGCCAGGCACAGTGGCCCACAAGTCTAATCCTAGCACTTTGGGAGGCCAAGGCAGGCAATTGCTTGAGCCAGGAGTTTGAGACCAGTCTGTGCCACATGGCAAGATACCTTCTTTAAAAAAGAAGAAAAAAAAGTGTAGTTATCAAAACAACATGATATTCAAGTTCAAGAGATCTGTCATACAATGTGGTGGCTACTGTTAAAAACACTGTGTTGTATACTTAAAATGGGCTCAGAGCATAGATTTTAAGTGTTAAAAATAATACATGTAGTAATGCACATGTTAATTAACTTTATTCATTCTACAATGTACATATATTTATATATCTTTCAAGATATGTTGTAAACCATAAATATATATAATTTTTATTTGTTAACTTAAGATACAAATAAGATAATTTTTCTGAGAAACAAAACCCAGCACAGTATTGGCACAGAAAGAGACATATAAACCAAATATACAGAAGAGAGAAATAAATTCAAACATTTACAGTCAACTGATGAACAAATGTGCCAGAATACATAATAGGAAAAGGATAGTCTTTTAAATAAATAATGTTGGGAAAACTGGATATCCATAGGTAGAAAAATGAAATTAGAACCTCATCTCACATCATATGCAAAAATCAACTCAAAAAAGATTTAAATGTAAAGCCTGAAACTAGAAAACTACTAGAAGAAAACATAGAGAAAATCACCTTGATATTGATCTGTGCAAAGTTTTTCTGAATGTGACCCCAAAGGCACAGGGAATGAAATAAAAGGAGACAAATAAGATTACATCAAACAAAAAGTGGCACAGCAAAGAAAACAATCAACAGGGTGAAGAGACAACCTCCAGAATGTGATAAAGTATTCTCAAACCATACATCTGACAGAAGGTTAATGTCCAAAATATATAAAGAACTCAAATAAGTCAATACCAAGAAAACAAGTAACCTGATTACAAAATGGGCAAAGGACCTGAATAGACATTTCCCCAAATATAAGACAAAAATGGCCAACAGGTATATGAAAAAAAATGTTCATCATTTTTATATTTACATTATCAGGGAAATATAACTTAAAACCACATGAAATATCACCCCATACTTTTTAGAATGCCTATTATCAAAAAAACAAAAGATAAGTATTGGTGAGTATATGGAGAAAAAGAGAGCCTTGTACACAACTGGTAGAAGTGTAAATTGGTGCAACCATTTTGAAAAACAGTATGTAAATTTCTCAAAATTTTAAACATAGAAATAGCATACAATTCAGCAGTCCCATTTCTGGTTATATATCCAAAGGAAATGGCAATTAGTTTGCCAGAGATATTTGCATTCCCTGCTTATTGCAGCATTACTCACAATAGCCAAGATACAGAATCAAGCTGAGTCCATTGATAGATGAATGAATAAGAAAAATGCGATGTATACATACACACATACATATATAATATGCACACACACACACAGATATACACACATATATGTATACATAAAATGGAATACCATTCAGCCTTAAAAAGGATGCAATCTTGTGATTTGTGACAAGGATGAACCTGGGAGACATTATGCTAAGTGAAAGAGACCAGGCATGGAAAGACAAACACTGCAAACCTGTCATTTGTATGTGGAATTTTAAAAAGCTGAACTTATGGAATTAGAGAAGAAAATGGGGTTGAGCAGGGGTGCAAAGATGGAGAGAGGTTAGTCATAGGTTACACATTTTTAATTAGGAGAAACACATTTTGGAAATCTGTTGTAGAGCATGATAACTACAGTTATTAAAATTTAATGTATAATTGAAAATTGCTCAGAAAATAGATTTTAAATATTCTCACCTCAAAAAAAAAAAGAAAAATATGAGAGGTAATGAGTATGTTTATTAGCTTCATTTAACTATTACACAATGTATACAAATATCAAAACATGTTGTATACCATAAATATATATGATTTCTATTTGTCAATTAAACCTTAAAACTGATAAAACTGCTTTCTGTTTCCCAATATTATGTTAATTGTTAATTCTTATGACTAAATTGTTTTTTCCTTCTTTTTATTTATTAATTTTGGGATTAAATATGAAAATTTACAAGTAATTTTGTAAAAACATTTTTATATTCTATACACAAACCTATCCTAAAAATATCTCAGAAAAATTCCTTTGTGCCTGTTTTTTTCCCTGAGCCAAATGTATTTTTAGCCAACTAATTAATATCAGAAAGATTAAAAATTATCTTTTCATTTAGTATGAAATATTCATAGCTCTGAGTATTTAATTGTAAGAAATATATAGAATTAAAAAGCAGAAATTAATTTGTTCAGTGATAAAATATAACACCTCTAACTTAAGGGATTTTCACTGTCTTCTTAGAAAGTAGATCTTGGAGATTTCAAGCCAGATGTCTAAGTAGAGGTGTGACTACAAACCTAACTGTTTTATATGTAAGTTGAAGGTCAAAGAAACAAATGCAGCTGAAAAAGAACTGGGAGAAACTAGGAGATCCCCTACTATCAGGAAAATAGATCCACAAAAATTGCATCTGCCTGTTTGAAGTAGAAAAAGATTGAAAATTTTGTAATGAAAAATTGAAATCTATGTTAAGTCCTACAATTGCCAATAGACAGAAGACTACTAGGATCCTCCAATGAATCATATGACAAGGGCCATGAAAATAATAAGATGCCTTTCTGACTAGATATTTTCAATTCAGTAGTCCCCATCCCAATCTTTGCTCTGTTTTTTAATTTATAATGAAGCAAGACTGACTTTACAAGCATCTACCTTTCAGATGCCTTTTCTTTATTCTCTTATAGCGTAAATGATCACGTTTACTAGGTGAATGCAGATAAAATCTAAAGAATTGGATCCATTTCTTGTCTTCAAATAACCTAGCCACAAAGAATGACCTAACTTTACCTAAAATGTTGGATAAACTTATAACACAAATCAAGCAAGTAAGGAAACACAGGTGTCTATCAAATCAACAAGTCTAGCTTTGTTAGCGTTTCGGAATTTTCTTTATCAGTATTTTTGTTTGGGAATACATATCAACTTCCTCCTTCCATATCTCTGTCCCGTTTTCCTTGCACCTAACTCTCTCACTGTCTCCATATCATTTATAATTATTTCTCTTTCTTTAAAAACTGACTCTTATACTAAGGTACATTCTTCATTTAAATACAAACATACAAAATAAAAACATTTCTGCAAAGTTAGAGATCCTATAAAAATAGGATTTTTTTTCTGTTTCTACTTTGCTGCTACTTTATTTCTCTTTCAGTTACTCAGATGTTACTTCAGACCTTTTAAATTTCTTTTATTTCTGAGGCACTGAAGATATGTTTGCTTGAACTCAATCATGCTATAACCTTATTAAAAATAACTATAAATTGACCAAAAAAATGAAAGCCAGAAAAAAATCAAAGGAAAAGAAACAAAATAAAAGGACAGGAAAGCAAAGAAATGTGTTGCAGATTATCTTTAAGCAAAATAGCTGGTTCATGTATAAGCAACAATCCTTCAAGGGGAGATAAAAGTGTTTGCCTGAGTACAACTTTTATCTCCCCTTGAAGGGGAGTGTGATATCAGCAGACCCAATATCACACATTAGCTGAGAATGGATAATAACACTGAGGCCCTGATGTAACGAAGTGAGTCATCTCACATGAAGTACGGCAATATACAAGGATTTCTAGTAGATTGGGAATCAAACTGAGCCACGGTCCCAATTCTACCAGAGATGTTTTTCTAGGTTTCAGACGTCTCATAGGAAAAATGAGGGATGTTGCACTTGTTGCCTGGGCAGCATGTGTCGAAGGAACCCCTAGCATAATGATTTTAAGTATTTTGCTTTGCTATCAACATAAACTCACCAAATGGGCTATAATAAACAATTCAAATTCAACTTTTATTCAACAAAGAAATCAAGTATTAAAGGTCCCAGAATTTTCAATATTATGTTACAAAAAAAACTTTTTCTGCCACATGTCATAAATATTTTGTTAAACCATGTTTTCTAATTTGGAGATTAAATTAGGGATATCATAGTCACTATACAGGTTTATAAATTTTGCAATTCATATTTCACAAGCATCAGCAGCCTGTGGATATTCCAGCAGTAGCAACCCTAGGGCATTTTTTGGAGACGAGAGGCTATCTTTCATTGAACTCACAAACAAGTTCATGCCTGCAAGGTTTTGATGCTCCACTCCTACTTTTCCAAGGGGTAAGTTAGTCCCTTCATTAAATTCGAGGTAAACAGTTCCATGTTTATTTTTACTACTGGTTCATTTGGCCAATAAATACTGCTGCTGGATTGCAGGCTGTGACAATCCCCAGCACATATAAACTGCATTCTATCTATGGTTGCTACCCTTGGCACTTCTGTCTCTTGTTTTACCAGGCACAGCATTTACTCACTGATTGCCACCATTGCACAGTAGAAGGACCTAGTTTCTGTGGTGTCTGAGTTTCTCAAGGGCAAAACTCTAAAGTGGCCTGTGACTAAGGACATCTGAAAGACACGAACAAAGAACCATTATTTCCTGTTAGAGTGATACTAGGCAGTGTTTGTACAGTAATATATTTTGTAGTTCAATGAACAACCCCATTCAGTATTTTAGGAAGATATTTAATGTAGTCTATCTCTACCCTTCATAGGTCTCAGAAATGAATCCAATGGGGACTGAGTAGAAATGTAAATCCTGCAGACCAATTCCATATTCTGTCCAGAATTACTCCATAATGATTAGGACAGTGGTATCAAGTTAATAGTTTTATACCTTGTTCTCTTACTTTAAAATTTATTTTCTCCTAAAAAGCTAATTATTTTCCCTGTTAATAGACTTCTCTTGAATAGTCCCACCAGTTTTCTACACATAACCGCAGTGTCTGAATCCCCAAAATGGTCCTAGTTGATATTATTCCCCAGAGGTTTTTTCCACTACGTAGATAAAGACATTTCAATTAGGAATTGCTAGACAATTCACCAGATGTCTTCAGATATTCCACCACTTAGTAATAGACCAAGTGTGGGCTAAACCTGATGTTAGTGTTACACTTCAAACAAAAGGCACATAGGAAGGAAAACAGAAACTTACTCTCAAGATCTACCACAAGCTACTAACCGATTATTTCTCTACCGTAAGATTGCACATGAGTTTTGCTTGCTCGCTTTCTTTCTTTCTTTCTTTCTTTCTTTCTTTCTTTCTTTCTTTCTTTCTTTCTTTCTTTCTTTCTTTCTTTCTTTCTTTTTGTTGGATCTGTACCTTTCAAGAGAACTTCAATAAGGAAATATGAGATTTTAAAATTAAGTAAGATAAACTTTTTTTTTTAATTTATTTATTATTATTATACTTTAAGTTGTAGGGTACATGTGCATAACGTGCAGGTTTGTTACATATGTATACTTATGCCATGTTGCTGTGCTGCACCCATCAACTCGTCATTTACATCAGGTATAACTCCCAATGCAATCCCTCCCCCCTCCCCCCTCCCCATGATAGGCCCCGGTGTGTGATGTTCCCCTTCCTGAGTCCGAGTGATCTCATTGTTCAGTTCCCACCTATGAGTGAGAACATGCGGTGTTTGGTTTTCTGTTCTTGTGATAGTTTGCTAAGAATGATGGATTCCAGCTGCATCCAAGTCCCTACAAAGGACTCAAACTCATCCTTTTTTATGGCTGCATAGATACCCAAAGGATTATAAATTATGCTGCTATAAAGACACATGCACACGTATGTTTATTGCAGCACTATTCACAATAGCAAAGACTTGGAATCAACCCAAATGTCCATCAGTGACAGATTGGATTAAGAAAATGTGGCACATATACACCATGGAAAACTTTTTTTTTTAAATGGCAGTCTATCTAGTTCCTACCAGGATGCTAAAGTAGCAAGACTACTGAAGTTCAGCCTTAAGAGAAGCTAGAAAGAAATTCCAGATAAATTGTAAAGGGAAAACATAAAACATCAAGGAAAGGAGAAAACTGTAAGAAATCCTTGGGTGATGGGTGGCTGTTTTAAAACTGCTGTGTGAGGGGTGGTACGGGGAGCAAGACCTACTACAAGGAGAAAACCTTAGCGGGGTAGGAACTGTAGAGTTCTGCCCTTGTTCTTCCATCATCCTCATTAACTTCTGGTTGTTGCTTCTGCAACCATTCAGGAAGTGTTCTCGCCCTTTTATTGGGGTAAAATAAATGAGATCATAACCTGAAGAATTATTATTATTATTATTATTTTTATTTATTATTTATTTTTTTTTGAGACGGAGTCTCGCTCTGTCGCCCAGGCTGGAGTGCAGTGGCGCGATCTCAGCCCACTGCAAGCTCCGCCTCCCGGGTTTACGCCATTCTCCTGCCTCAGCCTCCCGAGTAGCTGGGACTACAGGCGCCCGCCACCTCGCCCGGCTAGTTTTTTGTATTTTTTAGTGGAGACGGGGTTTCACCATGTTAGCCCATGTTGGGATGGTCTCAATCTCCTGACCTCGTGATCCGCCCGTCTCGGCCTCCCAAAGTGCTGGGATTACAGGCTTGAGCCACTGTGCCCAGCGTGAAGAATTATTTTATAGAATGAGGAATACTCTGATATCAGCTCCCTCCATCTCAGGGCTCAATCCACCCTGAACTCACAGGGGTTGGACTGAGGTCTGGCGTTGCTCACATGCTGACTGTACAGAGATTTGATAATAGCAGGTTGGAGGTTGTAATTTTATAAGAGCATCCTTACAAGTTTGACCGTTGTCTGGTGTCTGGAAACTTGGCTTCTGAAGCATTCTCGAAATGATAAGATTGTGTCTCTAAGTCTAGGTTGTTTATACGAACACCATGCTTTATGTGAAAACATGCTTTTCTTCTGGGAGTCTGGCATGTTTGTTGCTAGACTGAGAATGCCTGTGTGACCAGCCTCCACTAAAAACCTTAAATTATGTCTCAAACAAGATTACCTGGGTAGAAATGTCATGAAGATGCGACTGCATTTTTGGTGCTAGAGGGTGGGCATACTCTCTGCAACCCCTTATGGAAAGGAAAGAGCATAGGAAATCTGCACATGAATTCCTCCAGACACTGTTTACTTCTCTTTGTTGGTTCTTATTCTGTCTCTAATAAATCTTAGCTGTGAGTACAACAATATGCTAAGATTCCTGAATTTGTTTAATGAGTCATTAAATGTGTGGGACACTGGAAACACTGACGAAATAACTGATAACCTCCAGGAGATAGGAGGTCCAATGCCAAATTAACAGCACCCCTGAGGAGCACAGCCATCTCTGAAGAAAAACAAATATTGGCTTACCACTTTCATCACAAGCAGAATGTTAGAACAGATGGGCCAAGAATTAAAAAGTATTTCTATAAACCTTCTAAAAGAGATAAGAGAATATTTTGACAACAAGAAAAAAGGGAAGTATGAAGTATCTTCTAACCTGTTTTTTAGTCCATTTGCATGCTGTAATAGAACTCACTTCTTCTCATATATTTTAGGAATTTGTTAGTCCATGTTGGTTTTTGACTATATTTCTTGTCTCCATCTTCTCTCTCTTCTTGTATATTTGTAGAAAATTCATGTGGAATGCTAGCTAGCTTACATTTCAGATCAAACTTTAATTGCTTCTTCTTTTCAAGTATGTTTCAGCTTCACCTTCATGAGTCAAAATCATAGTCTTCCTCCAGGTCCAGCTTAAATTTCATAATCTCTATGAAACCACATTACTGTTCAATTCCTTAATTACCAATTCCATGCTACATTAACTACAATACTTTTTTTCATAGCATTATTTGTAAGGTGTTTATATTATTTGAACTGATATATGACTGCCCTATTAGAATACAGTACTTTGGGGAGTAGAGACTATATCTTAGTCAGCTATCCTACAACTCTCTGCAAAGATATATTGAATAGTATTGTATTAGTAAAAAAGATGGGATGTAATAAAATTAATAATTGCAATTGCTAATCTTTGTTGAAGACTTACTATGTTATTAATTTTTCAATGTTCTGACTTTAATAACTTATGTAATCCTCAAAACAGTTTATAAGTGAAACTCTCCTATAGTCCCCATTTTGAAGATAAAACAACTAAAGCACATGGGAATTTAATAACCTCCCTAAGGTTAAAGTGATGCTAAGTGAAAAAACAATCTTTGAATCAGTGAGGTCCAGTCCCAGAGGCTGAACTGTTTAAATACGCTGTGAAACTTCTTTTATTAATAGATGAGAAATATTAGGATTTCCTGATTTAGAAACAAAACCTAACAAAGCAAAACAAAGTATTAAATTTGAATTTCAAGTAAACAACAAATCATTGTTTTTTTTATAAGTAGCTCCTAAATACTGCATGGGATATAATTATACTAAAATTTAATTGTTGTTTATCTGAAATTCAAATTTGACTGGGTGTCTTATATCCAGTCACTCTACAAATACAAATAATGATATATATCTAAATAGAAGTTCGACAACTTGTGTGGTAGACAGAGAGATGTACCACTCAGATAACCTTTATGAAATAGTGTACTTTCCAACTGTGGAGTGTGGAATGTCCAGACAAGCCTCCCCCCAGCACTTCCTCAGTGCCTGCTTGATTTCTGTCTGATCATTTCCCTTTCTAGGGCAGCTGGCATCTGCTGACTGAGGATGGTGCCTATAAAAGCCCAGCTAGTGTAGCCCAATGCCAGACAACTGTAACAGGCAATATTGACTCTAAGCTCCTGTAGTCAGTCCAAGCCTTTTATGACTTCCTGATTGACCAACTCTGCCTCCTTCTCCTTCCTGTCACAGATGTCAATCCTTAATAAATATCTTGAACCTCAAACTTTGTCTTCATGTCTGCCTTCGGAGAACTCAAACATCAACAGCTTACATTTAGAGGTAACCAAGTAACAGAACAAGAACCCGTTTCTTTCTACAAAGCACTTCTATTAACAGACAAATAATTTTTACTGTAGCCCCTTTGCTGAAATCACAGCAATATACCTTGTATCAGTTAGGATTTGGACAGGAAGCAGATATATACTCAAAGGTGACAATTTAAAAAATTTAATGAAGACACTATTTACAAAGGTGTGGACAGGCCTAAGCAAACCCAGAAGGTTGTTACATAATTTGTTATGAAGAACAAAATTTGACATGGAGGCTATAAAAATCTAATTAGCAATGCAGAAAGTCATCACTAACCCTAATTCTCTAAGGGATATGGGTAAGAGATGGTTACCAGAGCCCAAAAAAATGTTCAGCTAATGCTGGGACAGGAGTATCCCTCACAGATGAGAAAAAAGTATAGCCACGGACCAACCATAGCCTAGTTGCAAGAAGCCATACGAACACAAACACAGATCTCTCATTCTTTCCAGGGTCCCAACTATCGCTGGTGCATGCCATGGGGTGAGCCCAGCCAGAAGCCAGAAGGCCAGGTGGAGGACAGCCTGCACGCAGAAAACAGGGCCAGCACAGAGTGAAGAGTGGACTTGACAGGAAAATAAAGACTAGACCAAAACACTAAAGCTCAAGATCAAGAATGGTATGCTAATTCATGAAGCAAAAGAAAGGCAGAACATGAGACAGACTATTGCATCAGAAATGGAAAGACCTCAGTTATAGTACTATTAATATACCTGATTATTTTTTATATTTCAGGCAAGTCACTGTCTCTCTGGGTCTGTTTGGTCATCTTTTAAATGAATCCATAAACTCTAGGGTTTCTTCAGGCTTTAACAATCCGTAATTATACCTACCTAAATTTCCTATATAAAGTCTATGAAGAGAATGACTTTGGGAAATGAGATACAGAATTATTTAAGAAAGCAGGATAATTATGAAATAGCAACGACCTGCTTTAAGAAAATTAAGAGAGCAGCAGGAAAGGTAATATGTAGGATTTGCTAATGACAATGGGTTATTCACAAGAGCAAAAGTTGTCACAGGAGATGGTGTGAAAATAAAAGGATAAAACATGGAACACAAAGGAAATACAGATGGATTAATAAATCCATAAAAATTTTAATAGTAATTTTTAGTAATCCCAGTTTACTATGATCAAATTCAATCATGAAAGACTAGAAAGAAATAAGATGTCTACACATGTATATTTTTTTTCATTTGGATATAAGTACAATATGGGTTAATAAAAAGAACAGGTAAATTTAAGATCAAAGTTCAGAGAGTTCAAATATTCATAGAGTACTTTGAAAGAACAAATAAGATATTTAGTTGAAAGTGTTTTGAAAGCTTTAAATTGCCACTCAAATATTGTTGACCTTTTTGTTGGGATCAATCTATTGGTATCTTAATGGATTTTTTTTCTAGATGGAAAGTGTTTGAATGTTTCTAAACACATATTTCTGAAAGAGGGATCAAGGAGTCATGGCAAAATATGGCATGGATAAAACACAGTTTATTAGCATGATAGATTATATTACTTGTTACCAAAAGTTCCAGTTCCTGTCCATGTAGTGCCTCTTCGAGTGAGAAGATGATGCCCTGTTGAACTTCGAAGTGGCCTTAAGACTTGCTTTGACTGATGAAATATAGGTAGAAGAGACATGTGTCACTTTGGGGCAGAAGTTCATGAGCTCACATGTCTCTTTCCCCTCTGTCCTGATGAATAGCAATGTACTGTGTAGCAGCTGCTCATCAGCCTGAGTCCCACAGTGGCTATGACATAAAACAAAGCCACAGTCAACCCAAGATAGACATACATTGTTAAAGAGAAATATAATTTTGTTGCTATGACTGACTGGGATTTTTGTGGTAGTTTTTACTGCAGCATAACTTAGTCTATATTAACTGATGTGATTGGTTTTCTACTATATTTACATTATTTTTCTTGCCTGAGCAGCTTTTGGGTACCCAGTTTTTGTTTTGACAGTTCAGCTATAGTTCAGAATATGTGTCTCCAAAGAGACATATGCTTGCTGCAGATTTGGCCTGATAGTTTTAGGGTGGAAATACCTTACCTGCTTCCTTCACTCTCAGGTAGATTCTGGACCTGAACTCAGGAGTTGTGATCGGAGACTGTAGTAAAGCTAAGGAATTACTAACTGTGTGTATTAGTCAGGGTTCTCCAGAGGGACAGAACTAAGAGGAGAGATGTATATATGAAAAGGAGTTTATCAAGGAGAATTGTCTCCCACGATCACAAGGCAAAGTCCCACAATAGGCCATCTGCAAGGTGAGAAAGAAAGAAGCCAGTAGTAGCTCAGTCTGAAAATAAAGCCTCAAAAATAAGGAAGCCAACAGTGCAGCCTTTGGTCTGTAGCCGAAGGCCTGAGAGCCCCTGACAAACCACTGGTGTAAGTCCAAGAGTCCAAAGGCCAAAGAACTAGGAGTCTGATGTCTAAGGGCAGGAAGCAACCAGCATGGAAGGAAGATAAAGGCCAGAAGACTCAGGAAGCCAGCTTATCCCAGCTTCTTCCACCTGTTCTGTTCTAGCTGCACTGGCAGCCAATTGGATGGTGCCCACTAACATTGAGGGTGGGTCTTCTTCTCCCAGTTCACTGACTCAAATGTTAATCTCCTCTAGCAACACCTTCACCCTCATGGACACACTCAGAACAATACTTTGCCAGCTATCTAGGCATCCTTCAATCCAATCAAGTTGACACCTAATATTAACCATCACACTGTATTAATCCTATACATCAGTCTGTGGATTTTTCTTCCTGAGGCAAATCAGGGTGCTATTTCTGGTACTGATACTTTTTTTTTTTTACTAGTCTTCTTTGAAATTATTTCTTTGATTTGTTTCTTTGACCCTTTTTGTCATCATGTTCAAATTTAATATTCTTATTTATTTGATACTGTTGCAAATATTTCACTGGATATCTGCTGAAGTTGACATTAAATGCTATATTTATTGTGGGCAATTTAAATAAATCTATTCTGCAGAGGCGATGTCATTACAAAGACTGTAGCGTGTGTGTGTATGTGTGTGTGTGTATGTGTGTGTGTATTTGTAACCCTAGCCAATAACTTGATGACATATATAGAAAGAGTAAAGTACAGAGAAGGAAGGAAGGAGAGGAGATAAGCCAAGGCAAAAAGAGGAGAGAGAAGTATCATTCAGAGAAGTGGAAATAAATGGCCATGATAGTTCAGTTCAGGAGAGATTACATCTTCCTCAAAGAAAAAGTGATAGCCAACCTGTAATTTGCCGGTGATGTGGAAAATCAGATCATGCATATTTAGTACATATGTATCATATGAGAGAGATGTTTACTATGAAGTGAATAAAGCCTTAAGTTTAAGCATCAATCCTTTTGCTTGCACTGAATCTTCCAAAACCCTGGGTGGAGGGTGTTTTGCAAAACAATATGATCACAAGGTAAAATCTTTCTGTAACGCAATTTTAAACTGCTGTGGAGATTATTTTCTCTTTACACGCTGACTTCCCTTTGTTGCAATTCTTATTTTATGTAGTGTTCGAGTGAACATGAATATTTCGGAATCTGGCTAAGAGCAAGTTGAATGGGAAATACGTTTATTTGGGGTTTAAGGACATAATTGTGTGTTTCCTAGCCACTTCTGTGTCAATTTATTAATAATGAACCAATACAGAAATGTATTCCTGGAATACCTCTTTCTGCCTTTAATGATAGATGATATATGTGGTATTATGACCTGAAAGTGCAGGTTCATTAGATGTATCCTTATTCACACTTTTCAAGCACTGAGCATTACAAGTATGTGGTTAGTGTAGAAAAATAGTATATGGAGCAAGAAGGTATTCTGTGAAAATTTCTTCTAAACATCAAACAGACATGGAAAACTGTAAGTGGAAGATAAGAGTTTGCCTCAGTGCACAGTCAGAATGGACCTTATATCCTGTCAGAAATCCAATTGATAATGTGGTATATACCATGATAAAAAGTCAAATCTTGAGTTTCTCACCCCCCCCGTTTTTAATGGGATTCAAAAAATAAATTTTTTCAGAATGCTTCTGTTCAAAGGATCAAACTTTCAGCAGTGTTATACAAAAAAAAAAAAAAAAAAATCAATATGTGGGACAGCATATTTATGCATCTAATCTTTTAATAATAAAAATATCCTGCCAGTCATGCTAAAGGAAAGATTGATTTAACTGTAATTTCTCTAAAGAAAATAATATTACAAAATAATTGTCATTCAAAGAGATGATCGATGTATATGTATCTAAGTCAAGTAAATAAAAAAAGTCAAGCAATTAATTAATAAAAATGTAATTATTTTGGAGTTTATGACATTTATAGTGTTTGTCACCCTTTAAAATTTGTAAAGGTTTGTCTTTTGAAATAAATACTTAGATTTATAATCAAATTTATATTTAAACTTCGTAATATTTAATGATGAAAATGGACCCCAAATTACATAAGCTTGAGGATGCACAAAACCTGAAACTCTATGAGTAATAGAAAGATAGTACTGTATAAAGATTATGGCGTAAGGAAAGCTATGGAAGTGCCAAATTGATAGCATTTATGGGAGAGGATAAGATAAGAATGCATTAAGTGGGATGGAGCCACTAAATACCATTGAAATAATTTGAATAATTATTAAAGGCTTTTATTGAGTTAACATCCATGTCTATAATTCAGTAGTTATACTTTGGCATCACTGATGAAGAAGAACAATGATGGTGAAGAATCATATTAAGAGATAATTAAGTAAAGGGTAGGAGGAGGCATAAATATATATTCAAGAAAAAATGTATGTGAAAATTATCTAGTCAATGAATCATTCCATATAGGAGTAAAAAAATAAAGGAAAATAAAAAAAATACAACCTATTTTAAGATGTTTAGAATGATGGCAATGCTAATAACTAACATCAGTAATACATTCTAAAGAAATCAGATTGGGAAAGAATATGTCCTGGGTAGATGTTTTCAAAAAATAATCACCCAATTTCTCCATCCTCTTCAATGCCAGCTTCCTTAGCTTTCCTTTCCCACTTATAGGCCAGCTCCTAAGATGAGTTGACAATATTCACAGCCTTCATTACCAAAACTATTACTCAGTTGCCAAGCTACTGCAATTTGAATTCCAGTTCCTATCCTCCCCTGCAACTACTCTTTCAAAAATTACCAGAAATCTCAGTGTTTGTAAACATCAATAATACTTAGAAGTCTTGTTTCTAAACATCAGTAGATATTTTCCAGCTCTTATTTTACTAACTATCTCAGCAGAATGGTTGACATTCCCTATTAAAGCACTCGTACTTTTAACACTCTTTGTTTTTCTCTCCACATTTTAACTACTTTGTCTATGTTTATTTTGTATCTCCATCATCTTCTACATGGCTATTCAATGTCAAAACCTCTAGAAATCAATTCTAGATCCTCTCCTTTTTCCACTTTATAATCTCTCTCTAGAAGACATCATTCAAATCTTCAATTACTATATCTAAATCTATGTCTCACAAATGCATATCTCCAGTCAAGAACTTTTGTCTGCACTCTGTACTCATATATATATGAGAGTATGTATATAATTATATACACACACATATATATGTGTGTGTGTGTGTGTATACTATTATTTGGTATGCAAGAAACTCAGAAATTCTTACACAAAATGAAAATGAAAATTTTCAATTTTGTCTTCTTCTAGTGTTTCCTAACAAAACTATTGTGTCCACATTATACCCATAAGAAAATTACATAATCTTTATTTCAATCAAACAGACAAGCAAAAAAAAAATCACAGCAAATAGTTTATTTGGAGGGTGCAGCAGGTACCAGCAGAAAAGTAGAGAAGTTATACACGTAAAGAGAGTAAGCCAATAAAGGGTGAATTACTAAATCAAGTATCACAGAGAACAAACAAAACATAATTCTGTAGGGAAAATATGTGAAATGGTGAAAAACACTCAGCACAAAGTTGTACCACTTAAAAGGACAGGGAATTGGGGTATGTACGCACCATCTCCTACAATCATTTGTTAAGGGCTGTTCTTGAGACATGTTTATTTCTTGGTATTTCTGGAATATAAAAAGAACTGACTTCCATGGTTCCAAAAGAAACCTCTCTTGGACCAAGATGCGGATATTGACAGCTGGAAGTAATTTTTATTACAGCAAAGTAATAATATCCAAGGGACATATACAAGGGACTCTCAGTGACTGCTACAATCACCCTTTGCAATACTCAGATTCATTTTCTCCCTTCATGAAGCTCACTTCATCTGTTGTTGCTTACTCATGAAATTTTTAAAAAACTAAAATAAAACACAAAGAGTTACAACAGAGGAATAGTGGGACAAGTCAGACTAGTAGGACAAGATGACACAGTTGGCCCCAAGAACACAAGTGGTTTTCATTGTCTCTGTCTTCTTCCATCCATTCCAATGTTTTTTCACTTGAGGTTTATTTCTGAGGTTCTGAACCCCAGATTAACACCAATGGATCACAATTACTGTAATTGTCCATTTACAGTTATTACTGAACATTAAAGCACCAGGCGATGCCACAGTGAATCACCTGGGTTCCAGATATATTCCACCCACCTTATTATATAGTTGCAATCTCAAGACTTAATGATAATCAGAGTAAATCATCCTTGCCAGCGTAGTTACTCCTTTCTTTGCCTGCTAATGCACTAGCATATAAACCCAACATAACTAATCCAAATTATAGTTTTATGTTTAATGAAACTCTTACTATCTAAAGGTAAAAGTGTGCTTCTCCTGGGAACAAAAACCTCTGTTTCAACAAAGCCTAAATTTGTGAAGATAAAAAGCACAACATTCTTAAGTGGATTATTGAGAGTAATGTTGAGACAGGTTACTCCTTTCATTTCTTGCTTTTTATGCCAAGGAATAAACAAACACCTATCAGCATGAAGCATCATATAATGCTCATTGGTTCAGAGTACCATCCCAACCCTGCATACAGGGCATCACTTCTAATAATATACATTAGTTGTGCTTTTAAAAGATAATCTCAACATTCTATCAGGATAGGCTTTCCTGGATTGTGGAATATGTGGTAGGATCAGTGGATACCATGGTCATTTGCCCATGATCACATCTCCTTATTTATGAAGTGCCTTTTCATTGTCATGTGGGATTCCATCTTGATAAATTACTTTTTGTTCCCTAGCATAGGCAGAGAGGGTGAAACAGTGTATAGATGAATTGTTGCCTCCTCCAGGATGGAAGGATGTAATAAAATGAACTTTCCTATGTGGATGGGTGGTTTCTTTAAGGGAGGATAGCATATATAAGTTTAGTGTTGGGTTTTGTTACTAAAAAGTCAATCATGCAATGTCATTAACTAGATGAGCATGAATAAGAAGGAACCAATGATGTTAGGCCCATGCATAGCCTTCATCCTTATGCTGAAAGAGTAAGCCCACAAAAGACACTGAACAAGACGGGCAGTAGAACTCCTGCAGCAGAGGCCAGTCTTTACTCTTGGCCATTCCAGTTTTTACACAGTGCATGTAATAGCCGTGATTGCAGGAATGAATGAATGATCCTCATGCTTCCTGGCACTCTCACAAATAAATCCCCGGATTCCTTTCTTTCCTTCCAATCATTTAACTTTGTTCCTTCCAGGCCCTCAAACAACCAGCTAATCACTTTTCATTGCTCAAAAAAACGTGTCTTTACATAAATTGGAGACCAGTTAAAACTGTGGCCATTGTAAAAATTTTACCTACCTTCCAAAGCCATTTGAAAATATGGAGATAAAATATGATAAACATTTTTAGCTATGATCATTGCATTGAGCCTACTTATTATAAACTGGGTCATGGTTTTATGTAAATAACATGTGCCCGATAGTCTTACTTGCACCTTCTACTGAATGAATAATCCCCATCATATGATGGATTTCTACTGTTGGGTCTGACAATATCCAATTTGTGAGAGCTCTGAATGCAAAGGAATTTGACTCCCGTGGTTGGGTATTCTTTCTCTGCTAAGGCTAGGAGCATGATAAGAGCAATTTTTCAAATTATGAACAGTTTCCTGCTACAGACCATATGCCATGGCTCTAAAACACTAGAACTTCTATTGCAGCTCTCTTATTGGGACTTCCCAAATATTCTACATGCTTATGTTATTGACTACAAATGCCCCTAGCAACGTAGGATTATTTGGATATTACATAAGTAGCAGGTTTGTATACTGCTGCAGTGACCTTTCTTGATGTGGTCCTTCATCAAAATTAGCAAACTCTGACTCAACTGATAAATTAGCTAGAGCATTATTTTCCAATGATGTACTGCCTCTGTAACATGAAAGGATCTAAAGTGTGAAGTAGAATATGTGTTCTTTGTCTGGGAGAGGTATGTCAGAATTTTTCACTCTAATAGATCCTTAAAAGTTTTATCCATGTGGCAGGAATCTGAAGCTTTTTAGGTTTTATCTTCTATAATCTAGTGCATATGTGCCTCACTAGGGCACCTAGAGTATGATCTACTTTTTGTTCTCCATGCTTAATTCATAGAATATTATCAATCCAGTGAGACCAGCTTATTGTTCTGTAGAATGTCTAATCAGAGTCCTGTGTGAAGAATAATACAAGCATAATATAACTTTGGAGCAAGACCATGAATGCATCTTGTTTGTCTCATGACTGTTTCCCAGTGTCTATTCTTTGTGAATTGCTTCAAATTATTCTTGATAATAGGGATTGAAAATACCACATTTGCCAGATCAATAGCTTCTGGTGCTCGCTATGAAGCTATTGATCTGGTGAATGTGTTCTCATCAATTCCTGTCATAAATTGTTATTGTCTATTATTATCTATTTTATAATCAATTATTGTACATTAAATATACTCGACATAGCAGCTCCAAACGAGGCTGACAGTTAAGCTTATGACAGTCCCCATAAAAAGGACATCATTCAGTCAGGTTTTGAAAGGGCCAGATAGGTGAATTAAATAGAAAGGTGACCACCAACTTTGCATCCTTTAAGGCTCTGAGGTGGCACTAATCTCTCCATTATGGCTTCTGGCTTAACATGTCCAGGGCTTGGGGAGTCATGGTTTTACAAATATTTTCTTGGCTTTTTCTACATTGCAGTTCTTATTTCACAAGTGAGATAACTAGTGACTATTATGTTATAGCAAGCCAGGGATTATTACCACTCCATTTACTTCTTTCTGGTTAGTGATCCAGTTCCAGAAACTTCTCCTAGAAATCACTTTCTAATCACTTTTAATTTGAATTGTTTGATTTTGGATTTCCTAAGATGCAGATTCTGAGATAAAGGTTCAATTTTAAGTAGCTAATATCAGCTATTCAGAAAAAAAAATGAATATAGGAATGAAAAGCAAATGCAAGGCTGAAAAGATGTCTCTAAAACACTGCCTGTGGTTACTGAGGTCACGTAATGACACTGGGAAAATGTACAGACTGTTTTTCAGGATAATATAATTGTTTGAATGCTACTTTATTAATATCTGTCAGTTATTCTTTGAGGACCAATACGGAGGGGTTTTTATTTCTTAGTGCTTCTAGCCTCCCATCCTTGTAGCATACAGTGATCTTCAGCACTTTCAGAAAAAAAGCCTTCAGGCATAGTGATGCAAAGACGCACACCTGGAAGTTGGCAGTCATCTAGTGCACAAGAAAACGTTGAAGTCTGAGCTTCTGCTACAAGTTTGCTAATAATAATTACTCTAGGCAACGGGCTTTTGTTGAGGATGTTCTGGACAAGCCAGAACATGTGGTAACCTTATCTTTCCACGTCTAAGTTCTCTCTTGACTCCCACATTCTCTACACTGAAGAAGGCCACCAGATTGACCTTCTCAAGACACAAATCTGATCAAGTTATCTTCTTGCATCAAACCTTTTGGGGGCTTGTATAGTTCAAAGGATGAAATCAAATCTCCTTAATATGGCCTATGTGTTCTGGATGACATACTCGCATTTGTTCCAGGGTCTCTGCTCATGTGGTTCTCTCTGATTTCAGTATGCTTCTCTCTTATCCTTCACATTTTAGTTCAAGCATCACTTCCTCAGAGATGCTGGTGTGCATCTTATCTGTTGGTATTTAACTTATCTTTAATCAAAACAGTCTGATTTATTATGGAGAATACGGGACACTTGATAGATGCCATAGACAATAGAGGGTGTAGAATGTTTTTAAACTGTCTGAATCATTATAAAATCTCTTTCTCCTACCTAATCTCAAGGTTCATGTCTAAGAAGAAATGGGAAAACTTTTTTTAATCTAATGTATTAGTCGGCTTGGACTGCCATAAAATAATACTGGAGCCAGAGTGTGAGTAGGGCCCTGGAAGAGAGCAGTGGTGTAGGCTGCACCCCACAGAACCATTGAGGTGATGTCACCTCGTTGGTGGGCCTGTACTGAACAACATATCAACAAAGAGGATTGTTTTTGTTTTCCACATGTTTAATGGGGTAAAGTTGCCTTGTTAAATATTTGCCTTGCTAGGTTTTGGAGGTACTTTGGACCCCTCATCCCTCTCTTTCCTATTTCTCCCCTGAATATGAGAACGTCTAACTTATGCCTGTACAGCAATTGTACTTGGCAGCACACAACATGTTTGGTTTCATACATTCACAAGTGGAGAGAAATTTTGCACCAGGATGAATCATACATACAGTCTCATCCATGTCTGATTTAGATGAGATTTAGAGGAGACTAGACTTTAAAGTAGAGGCTGGATTGAGTTAAGATTTGGGGGCTGTTAGAATGGAATGAATGGATTTGTTGTGCGGGAAGGTCATTAATTATGGAGGGCCAGGGACAAATGCTATAGACTCAACGTTATGTCCATTTAAAATGTATATGCTGAAACCCTAATCTCTATTGTGATGGTATTTGAAGATGGGACCTATGGAAAGTATTTAGGTCACAAGAGTAGAACCTTCATGATGGGAGTAGTATCCTTTTTAGAGGAGATATGAGTGAGCTTGCCTACTTCTCTCATTCTACCATATGATGAAATATCAGGAAGACAGCCATATAGAAACCAGAAGCAGTGCCTTCACCATAACCTGACCATGCTGACACCCTAATCTCAGACTTTCTATCCTCCAGAACTGAGAAATAAATTTCTGTTATTTAAGCAACCAGTCTATGTTATCCTTGTTATAACAGTCCAAATTTACAAAGATAGGCACTAATCCCATTGTAAGAGCCCTACCCTCATGACTTTATCTTTCCCTAATTGTCTCTGTGAGGCCTCATCTCTGAAAACCCATCACATCCTTCTGATTTGTCTTGACGTCGTTTTTCTTTTTTTATTCTTTGTTTTGTTTTGTTTTGAGATGAGGTCTTACTCTATCACCCAGACTGGAGGGTGGTGGTGTGATCTCATCTCACTGCAGATTTGACACCCCCCCCACCCCCCGGGCTCAAGTGATCCTCCCACCTCCACTTCCTGAGTAGCTAGGACAACAGGTGTGTCACCAAGCCTGGATAATTTTTTGTTGGTGTTGTAGAGATGGGGTCTTGTTATGTTCCCTAGGCTGGTCTCAAACTCTTGACCCCTAGCAATCCTTTCACCTTGACCTTCCAAAGTGCTCAGATTACAGGCCTGAGCCACTTCACCTGGCAATATCTTGATTTCTTTCATCTTGGGTTGAGTATAGGCCCAGAATACTTGCAGCCTATTAAAGACTCCATTTACCAAGGCTAATTGTTACTAACTGTGGTTAGTAATGTGTTAGAAATGTAGTCCATTTCTGGACTACAGCTTGATGAAGCTATACATATGTTTCCAGTGTTATATGTGCCGTTTGAATCAAAGCATCTATAGCATGTTGAAAGTGGCAGAGTATTGATGTAATGCTTATATAGAAATCCAGCAAGTCATATCTTATACTACCCTTTGGCATTGAGATTCTAAGCTTCCTAGTGTCGATAGGGCCATCACTAGAGGATTTTTTTTTTTTGGTTGTTTCCTGCTCTGCTCCATCATATATTGATGCTGGCTAAATATGGGCCTTAAATAGATTTCAGACAGTTTCCTCCTTAGCTATGGTAGGACCTTGTATAGCAGCACTGACACTAACAACCCAGAATTAGAACAGAATTCCCAGGTTAAGGGCTAAGTCCTCCCTAAGACTGAGTCCCCTCACTTCAGCTACCAACTACAAGTTCTTGGGGTTCCAAATGTGACCATACTTCTCATTAACTGGTTATAAATTTGGCAATTCCCACTACCCTTTCAGGTTTAGTAATTCACTAGAATGAGTCACAGAATGTGAGAAAGTGCTCTACTTACAATTACATGTTGCAAAGGATAGAAGTCAGGAGCAGTCAAATGAAGAGAGGCATAGAATGAAGTCTGGCAGGGTCCCGAATTCAAAGTACCCATCTCCGCAAGATGTGTCACCCTCCCAGACTATCAGTATGTATCACCAACCAGGAAGCTCAATCCAACTACAAGTTTCAAGTTTTTATGAGATTTTATAACATAGACATGATTGATTGAATTGCTGGGGCTATGGTGTCGAACTCAATTTTTAGTCTCCCTCTCCTCCACAGAGGTCAGACCGATATTAAGTAGCTCAAAGCTGTAACCCTCTAATCATGTGATTACTCCTTCCCACATGGCCAGCCCTATCCTTAAACTATCTAGGGGCCAACTATGAGTCATATCATCAGCATAAACTCAGGTATGATCGCAGTGACTCATCATGAATAGCAAAGGCACCTTACCACTTGGGAAGTTTCAAAGATTTAGAAATTGTGTCTCAGGAACCCAGGACAAAGACCAGACAAATGCTTTATTATACAATAAATATGCATAATATTGTCTATGTTCCTAGAACTTAGATTATTGGCAAATAAACTCCCAAAATTTCTGGGTGAATAAGCTGTTCATAGTCCATGTAGAAATAAAGTATCCTAAGACATAATGACATAATGACATAATTAATTATTCATATATTTTGACTATGAAACATATAAAACACTGGTCTATTTCATCATGCTGAAAACAGTTTCTTTTCCTAATGCTTTTATTTTGGTTAGTAGGTCATACACATTTGTGGTTTAACATTTGCAAATCATTATTATTTTTACCTAATATGTGAAGTATAAAACAGAAGTAAATTTTTTTTTCTTTTTTTTTTGAGATGGAGTTTCGCTCATGTTGCCCAGGCTGGAGTGCAATGGCGCGATCTTGGCTCACTGCAACCTCCGCCTCCTGGGTTCAAGCTATTCTCTTCTCAGCCTCCCAAGTAGCTGGGATTACAGGCACCTGCCACCACGCCCAGCTAATTTTCTGTATTTTTAGTAGAGACAAGGTTTCACCATGTTGGCCAGGCTGGTCTCGAACTCCCGACCTCAGGTGATCTACCCGCCTCAGCCTCCCAAAGTGCTGGGATTACAGGCATGAGCCATTGTGCCCAGTCAAACAGAAGTAAATTTTATCAGAAAAAATTTAAGGATATTTAGCTCCTGTGTGACCCTTAAAAAATGTAAACCACATTATACCATACAATCTTAAGTGCCATAAATGGGAAAAAAAATCCATATTTCTTCTCAATATACTATTTAACTTATGGCCAAAAGAATAGATGGTTTCTTTTAAAAGTCACTGTATTTTGATTAGTAAGATTTTCTATCTGGTTAAAATAATCTAGTTATTCCACCATTTTAACTCTCAAACATACTATCCAGCCTGATTATTTGGTTTAAATAAAAGTAAAAGTAAAAGAAGAAACTTTCAAAGTTGCAGGATGTAACCATAGTCTCAATTCTACTTTTTCCACTAAAGAAAACCTCTGTTACATGGATAATAAAGTCATAGGCACAGTGATATCTTAAGCAAACAAAAAACGCTGTTCCTAAATCTTTATTAGCATATCAGTTGCCCCACTGGAATGTTAAACATGCCACTTAAGCCTTGGAACTGTGGCTCTTTTTTATTTTTTTTCTGAGACGGAGTCTCGCTCTGTCACCCAGGCTGCAGTGTAGTGGCTCCATCTCCCATCTCCGCTCACTGCAAGCTCCGCCTCCCAGATTCATGCCATTCTCCTGCCTCAACCTTTGGAGTAGCTGGGACTACAGGCGCCCGCCACCACACCCAGCTAATTTTTTGTACTTTTTTTAGTAGAGACAGGGTTTCACCATGTTAGCCAGGATAGTCTCGATCTCCCAACCTCATGATCCGCCCGCCTGGGCCTCCCAAAGTGCTGGGATTACAGGCATGAGCCACCTCGCCTGGCCGCTATGGCTCTTTTATATCAATTAATCATCATATTTGGATGGATCCCAGAATGGCCCAACTATTTTAAGCATTGTTTCTTTTTGTTTTGAAATCTCAGAATGCTCTGGGGTTAGAGAAGGAAGAGAGGTAAAGTGAAGGGAGGCTGATAATAGCAGGAATGAAACATTGTGTTTGTTTTCTTAGAAATATAATTTTATAAGCCTCCTCTCATCTGCTGAAAGAATGTGGGCCCACTACATTTTCAATGTTATACTGTTAAAATATTCTCCTCATTTGATATTCTTCACCACATCAAATTATGCTACATAAAATCGGTGTTAACTTTTAAAGTATTAGCATGGGATATTCTGGGACTAAATGTTTCCCTCAAATGTATGTGAATCTTGATGGCACTCAAGACTCATCCTTCAAGAAATGGATTTGCTCATACAATTAAACATAAGCAATTGAGAGTTAAGCAGATTTCTATTGCTTCTTACCAGCCAAACTCCAGTGGGGGTCATGTAGGAAGAGCCTTAACCTTTAAAATTGTGGCTTTCTGCCATGCCTGTATTAAAGCATTCATTGTGCGGGGGCTGGGCATATACGATAATGAGAATTTAAAATTCCAAACTAAATATACTAAGGAAAATTGTTGCAGACCTAATTAGCCATACGCGGGCTAAACCACTCAGCTTTTAGGAGCACCGTGAGCACACAGTCACTGCAAAGAGGGAGATGGCAGGCTAGAGTGTGAATGTTACAAAAGTTTAACTGGCATGACTTCATTACTACTGCCATTACCACTTTATTTAGACCCTCATCGACACTGACCTGTCATGTTCCAAATGGTCTTGAACATTTGCCCTGCTGCTGCTATTCTATAGTCAATTTCTCTAGTCTCTCTTCTGGTTTCCCTCATATTTTTCAAAGTGCTGCCTGGGTGAGTATTTAACATTTAGAAATATATTATCATATCACTTTTTATTTAAAATTATTTAAAAGCACCTTGTATGTTGTATTCAAGTAAACTACCTTAAGAGGGTACCTCCTTTATAGTCAGGCCGTTACTTTGCTATCCATTTTGATCACAAACTATGATGTGGTTTCTTTTATTTATGTTATAGGAAAATTCACATGTTGAATCATATCTATATGCATCATTAGAATAAACAAGATGATTAATCGAAATTCCAATTCTGTACAGTGTTTAGTCTTCTTATAGTGCCACTCTGCTCTTGCTATTGGAGGTTGGAGAATGAGAGAGAATTAACTACAACATTTTCCACCAGATTATTGAATCAAGAGTGAGCTCTTTGTTTTTCCTTAGTGTCTTCTTGCTGCAATAAATAAATAAATAAATAAATAAATAAATAAATAAATATGTAAATAAAATTTAAAAAGAAAAGAAAAAATGAAAATCCCTTTAGAGCACAACTCTTTTATTTCTTAATAAAATTATATATATAATGATATTTAAAGTGCTTTTGTGATCAGCACTTGTTGACCAGGTGAGCATTTCCCAGCATTCTTATGTCTGTATTCTTATAGTGCTTGTTTATTTTAGCTTTTGTTACAGGATTTTTGGGGTGTTACTTTTCTGGCTGAAAACTTCTGTGGCCAGTGGCTCCTTTGCCTGAGTTCTTGTCCTGCATCCAGGAAGAATGAAGTACACGGACAAGTGGAGAGTGAGCAAGACAAACAGGAGTTTTATTGAGTGTTAGAATAGCTCAGAGGAGACCCGCAAGGGTAGGTCCTCTGTGCAGACAAGTCATCCCATCAAGTGTTCAGCTCTCAGCAGAGTAGAGGCCCTAGAGTGGGTGGCCACTCTCTGCAAGCAGGTCCTCCCATCCTCTCTGCAGTTATCAGCAGAGAGGAGGCCTGGAAAGGGTGGCTACTCTCTGCAGCTGGCAGTCCCAACATCTCTGAAGGTCTCTGAAGTTTTCAGCTGAGAGGGTGGCTCCTCTGTACTGCTGGTCGTCCTGTCATTTACTGCTATCAGCAGAGAGGATAGCTCATCTCTGCAGCTGCTCCTCCCATCGTCTCTTCCTCTTCTGCACTGCTCTGGCTGAGCTCGGGGCTTTTATAAACCTCAGAGGGGAGGAAGTGTGTGCTGACTGGTTCATGGGCTGACATGGGAGGGCCTGGAAAAGGCAAAAGACCCCGCTGGGGACCCCTGACTGGTAGTCCAGCCCCCTGCCTTCAGGCCTTCCCTGGCCTGAAGGTGGGGCTTTACTGGGAACCCGCCCCCTTCTGCCCAGGAGCCTGTCTGCCTCTCACTGCCATCCATGACACCCAGGCTGCTTGAACCAAGGAGCACTTGCAGTCCAGCGTCCAGCCTCCCTCAGACTCCTTCAGCTTCCCCTCTCATGTTCCTTGGGCCCCAATTCCGGAGAGGGCTGAGGTGTACCGGGGCTGGCGTGTCAGTGCTGCCCTAAGCGTGCTCACACCTAGCTGGACTGTGCAGCACCAGGGCTCGGCCTCAACCCCGCTCCCAGATCAGAGTAGGCACTGACAGCAGGGAGAAGCCAGGCAGCAGCATCAGGTACTTCTGAGCCTGTGAGGGTGGGGGGCCTTCGCAGGCCCCCATGAGTGCAGGGATGCCTGAGTCTTCAGTGCCCCTTTGGGTGGCTGCAGCTGTCCCCAAGACAGGGCTCTTACCTGCTCTGTGGAGCAGGCGGCTTGGGTCTGCGCTGTGCATTGGGCGGCTGCAGCTGCACACGGGAGGGCAGGGATCCTGCCTGCTCCTGCCCCTGCGACACCCCAAAGACACAGGGAGGCTCTGATCTGCAGCCATAACTTGGATGGTTGCAGCCCCACCGAGGAGGTCAGGGCCCCTGCCTGCTCCATGGAGTCGGAGACCCAGGTCTACAGCACTAGTTTGGGGAGCTACAGCAGCACCTAGGGAACTCCCGCCCCAACACGGAAGGGGCAGGGCTCCTGCAGACTCCATGGAGCATGCAGCTATAGGGGGCTTCCCTGCTGCAGTTGCATGATGGCAGTGGGAGGCCATCTGGAGTGGTGGCTGCCAAAGATCTATCTCCATTAACTGACTTTGATATTGGTTCCCATTTTTTTTATCGCTAAAAGTATAATAATCTATCCACGCAATCAAATTAATAAATCATGGAATTTCAGAGGTGAAAAATGGATTTCAAGCTTGTCTAAGGCATTAACATTTTGGGCTACTCTGGATTAAGTAATTCTCCACCCATTACAGTTTATATGAAGAAGTTAGGTAGATCCTCGGCAAGAATTATGTTTTTGTATGGGGATGGATGGGGGTAAGGTAGAAAACAAAGTATTAGACCAGGAATAATAAAATTTCCAAATTCCTTTCAAATTCAAAATCTTAGCCTAGCATTCCTTTTATAAATATCAGAAGATATAACCGATGTTCTATGGATTTAACTACATTACTCAGGTCACACAGCTATGTGCTAGAAAACTTATATTAAGTATCACTTCCTGGATACATGGTATTTCTGTCGTACCCTGTATCTCTCCTCAAAAACTAATCATATTAATTTTGTCCATTTTTCCTTGTGCCATCCACTAGGTGCGAAGTTTTAAGCTATTAAAGACATAAGCCACATATATTCCAACCCTAGAGTTTAAAGTTAATTGTAAGTAAAAGGAGTAATGAAAAAATAATAATTATTGAAAACTTAGGCATCCATGAGTGCTGAGATATATGCCACAAGGTGGAATGATTGAAAAAATATATTCCTGGAGAAAGTCAATTTTAGCTTCAGTTGAAATGGTAAGGCATATGGATGTGTGTGTGTGTGTGTGTGTGTGTGTGTGTGTGTTGTGTGTGTGTGTACATGTGTTTTGATGGAGAAAGGGTTGAAATGATTTTATGAGAAAAAGGGTTGCTGAAGTTCTTAGAGCTAATAAAGTGTAGTGCTCTGGTACAATGAATGTGCCTTGGACATTTTCATCTTTGTTCTACCCATTTTTAAACTGTGTTTTCTAGAATACTGACATTCTACAGACAGTAAATAGTTTAACAGTATATAATCAGGGAGAACTTTTAATATCAGATCTTACTTTTTAGAAATTCAAAGGCTCATTATAATAAAGGTGTTTGCATAACAGAAATTTAGTTAATGTTATTAAATCCAATGTCTTCCAAGGTTTAACCAGGATCTCTTTATTAGCAGAACAAATATGAATATTTTGTTTTTGTTTTTGTTTTGTAGAATACTATTTGAATAACATGCTCCAAATGGTAAAGTATCCTATTCTGAGTCTCCGATTTCTCTAGCCAGGCTTATTCTGTTTGTTAAAGTATTTTGTTTATTGTGTCTGTTTGAATATTTTGTCATCCATCTTGTCCAGATAATTCATTCTGAATCTGTTCTGAGTCAAGTATTGACTAATGGGCCAGGATAGGGCATTGTTTCATTTCCACAATCTGGAGGCTTTTCGTGTAGTGAAGAAAAAGATCCAGAAAAAGAACTAAGCAGGTCTTCCTGAGAGAGCAGATTTCAATCAACCACATTCAAATAAAAAGAATTAAAAATTCAAAAACTAGAAAAAAGTTTATTCTAAAAACAAAACTAAATGATTATTCTGAAACTTCCTTTTGAAAATAAATTCATGTTTTCTGAAATTTCAAAATATTTCTACATAATTTCAAAGCTGGAAATAAATGGAAAAGTAATGATCTGTGTTAGATAAGAGTTCTAAATTTCTTTTCAAAGAAGCAATATGTCAGTGTGTTCAATTCTTTGCCTTCTACTTTTAAACTTAACTTTCTGAACCCAGGAGGCAGAGCTTGCAGTGAGTGGAGATCACGCCACTGCACTCCAGCCTGGGTGACAGAGCAAGATTCCATCTCAAAACACACAAACAAAAACTTAACTTCCTCATAAAGCAATCTTTTTCGATTACCTGCTCCACCCTGACTCATTTCAAGCACCTGCTCCACCCTGACTCATTCCCATTACCTGCTCCACCCTGACTCATTCCCATTACCTGCTCCACCCTGACTCATTCCCATTACCTGCTCCATCCTGACTCATTCTGATTATCTGCTCTGTCATAACCACTTTTCCTGCCAAACCACTCACCCTGTCACTGCCTTTAAATTAGCCAATCGGAATTAGTTTAGCTTGTGTGGTCTAACTCTAGCCAATAGGGGAAGGACACAGCAGCAGGAGCCACGTGTGTCAGGGATAAGAACCCCTTCTTTGTCCAAGTGTTTGCTCACCATTGCTCCATCTGTAAGGGCGCACACTTCCATAGAAGTAACTTGCCTTGCTGAGAATTAAAAAGAAAAATTTATATTTGAGTACTGTTCCCTTTGCGGCACCAAAACTTTATTTATAACATCTGTATGATTAAATATTCATTAGCCATAATTTCTTTAAATAGCTAAAAATGTGTAGACTTTTAAAACATTTTTGGTTTCCTAAAACCACTGCCTTCTACAGTGTTTACAAGAGCACCATACTCTAAGTCATTGTAGAACTATTTTTCACAATGAGATAATGATCCTGTGGTCTTAACTGTCCTAATAATACATCATGGCTTCATACCTAATAGAGATGTGTTGTTTTGATAATATCCCTTACTAGCAGGCCTGATTAGACAGTTCTAGTAGGAGGTATACTGGAAAATTACTTGTATAATTAATCAGAAGCCAGCCTAGGCCTGAATATTCCTCTGCTTATAGGTTACCCATTGCCTAATTATACTCTCTCTAATTATAGTGAGTTCAAGCTTCTCCTTTTGTTGCTCAAGGGGGTTATTTGGGAGTGTATTAACACAGAAACTGTTGCACAGTATTTTAATGAGGTTATGTGGTGGCTCAGGTAACAAGATGAGGTTATACAATTTATCAAAAGTTTGGTTGAACTGAATAATTTTTAATGTCTAAAATTCATTGAATGTTGTTTAGTTGTAGGGCAATGAATAATCATAACCATGTTCTCATTTGAATGAACATGTAAGTATTTGACTATCAAGTAAAAACAATATAATAAAATATATTTCAGCAGTTCCATGATGCAATCACTAATCTGATATTTGTGAAAGTTATGTGAATTAGGCAGTCACATCTTATTGGCCACTTTGCCTAAAATCTGTTAAATTTCACCTTGCTCAATACTAACATCACAATAAAAAGAGAGTTAAAACTAAAATCAACATTAGATATCCTACATAATACATTAATAAGATAATATGTGATTATAATGTCTTCAGTCTTCTTCAAGTCTCATCCCTGTGCCATCATCATCAAGGATCCAATGAAGGGTTATTAATGCTATCTTTTCAAGGGGTTCTATGATGGTTAATTTTAGGTGTCAACTTTACCCAGACATTTGATTAAACATTACACCGAATGTGTCTCTGAGGGTGTTTTCTGGATGAGATTAGCATTTGAATTAGTAGACTGAGTGAAGATTGCTTTACCCAGCGCAAGGGAGAATCATTCAATTGGCTGAGGGTCTGAATAGAACAAAATGTGGGATAGGGGACAATTTGCTCTCTCTGACTGAATGTTTTTGGCATGGGACATTGGTCTTTTCCTGCCCTTGAGCTAGAACTTACATCATTGGTTCTCCAAGCTCTCAGGTCTTTGAACTTGAACTGGAACTACACAATAGACTCTCCCAGGTCTGCAGCTTACAGATAGCAGATAGTGGGACTTCCCAGCCCCCGTAATCACTTAAACTTAGTGCTTATCATCTCACTCTCTCTCCTCTTTCTTTCTCTCTTTTTATGGGTTGGTGTATGTGTTTGTATCTCCTATTGGTTCTGTTTCTCTGGAGAGCACTGATTAAAACTTTGGTATAGCAAGATTTATAACTGCATCAATGCATTTTTTATTGTTCTTAAAAAATCAGGTAATTGAAGTTTATGTTTTAAAAATAGTCTCAAGAGATGAAGGAAATCACACTTTACTAAAGGAAAAGTTAGAGCCAAAAAATATAACAAATGAAGTTTATTATGCAATTATAAGCAATTATATTGCCATTCAAGCCAGATATTTCATGAGTTTTGGAAGAGAATGGGAGAGGCTAATAGGTTAAAAAGTTTTCTGTGTGTTTGCCTTCTTCATTCCTTCTTATAAACTATTATTGTTATTATAATGAAACTTATATTCTGAGAAAGATTGTAAGGCATTTCTTTATAACTGTGGGAAAACAGTAAGTTCAAATTTACTTATAAAATTCTGATTGGCAATATAGAATTTTTGAAAATGTGTATTCAATTTGAAAAGTTGAAATATAACACAACATATTAACAAACTGAATGATTTTATTCTTTAATGGTGAGAATAGACTTGTGAAGAGTGTGACATGACATCAATGGAAAGGTAGAAGTTTTAGATATTGGCAAAAATATACAATGAAAGATTTAGCAACAAAATGCATGAGATTAAAGAATAGAAAAGGGTCTAGTTATTGTTACATAAAATACTTTTATCTTTAATAAAAGTTTGCTATGTTAGATTATGAGGTTGCATAAAAGATATGTGAAAATTCAATGTGAATTCAGAACAATTAATATTTGATTTTTAATAATACAATAGGAATCCTAGACACATCTTATACAGGATCTGGAGAAAGCTTACTCTTACAGGGAATATAAAAGGCTCAGTTAGAATGTCAGCTAGATAATAGAGTGCAAAGAGTTACTGTACATCAGGGATGCATATCTTTTGTGTTAGACACTGTTTAGAATGCTTCAATATTTTCAAAGGTAATATGGGAAAATGATTTTAAGAATGACACTTACAGAAATGCACTGAAAAAAAGTACAGGAATAATAACTACTGCACAAAGAAGTAAAATTAAAGCTGCCAAAATTCAATACATTTCACAGTTGAAAAAGTGCCCCTTTAAAAGCTTATTGCTTAATTTTGAAGCAATTGGGAATCCTCATGGAAGTTAAATAAAAAATAAAATTACTTGTTCTGGCATTGCAACTTTACTCAGAAATTCTTGAAGTTGAGTTAAGCAGACATCATTGTTATGGTTATTCTTTTATATATTCTGAATGGCATGCCAGTCATTTCTGATAGAGTTGTTCATCATAAAATAGACCATATAGACTCACAGATTTGGGAAGTTAAATCCTGTTATAACAATATTGACCAGTCCAGCAGAAAAGAATGGCCACCTTGATTTGCTAAGGAGTGTGACTGTAGGTTGTAAAACTTTCCCATATTGCTAATATTTTCTACAAATCATTAATGATCTGTTCATTTTTTCTTTCTCCTCTTTATGCTTCATGTTGGAATTCTGTTACTGTGTATTCAAGTTCAGTGGCCTTTACTTCTCCAGTGAATTACCTGCAATTCATTCCATATAGTGTCTTTGTAATTATCGATAATGTGTATTTCATTACTGGAAGTTTTATTTGAGTTTCTTTTTCATCTTCCATTTCTCTTCTCTCTTCATATTCATATCTTTCATTTTGAACATGTATATCTTTCCTAGTTACATGTCACATTTTTATATCTCTACATGCTAATATTTTTATTGAATGTAAAATATTGCAAATTTTACAATTTGCTACTGATTTTTTAAAACATATTTTGCCTTTACTTTGGGACATATTTTATATTCTAAGAATTAGCTTGTTCCTTTAGGGCTTGCTTTTCAGTTTTATTTTTTCGATAGCCCTAGTAGTAGACCTAGTAATCTCACTTCTAAACCAATTCCTTCCTACAGATTCTAAGCAATTTCCTATGAATCAGGAGGTCTTTCTATTGTAGTGCTAGCAGCATGACTGTTTTTTTTTTTTTTGGCTTTAAAATGCTCCAATGAGGGCTCCTCCTTCTCCTTTCTGATTGTTCTTTCTCTGGCTACAGGTATTTTCCTCACACAAGCTGATAAATTCTAAACAAAAGACTTAAAGGACCCCTTCTGCATATCTCCAGAGCCCTCTCCTTACACAGTTTCTTTCTTTGTTGTATTTTTCCACTGAAGTCTAACCATTGTCCTCTGAGAACTTTGATCACTGTCTCCTCGCTGCAGCAGGACTCCTGATTTATATTTGAGTTTCTCTTCTCCCTATTGCATTTTCAAACTTATTACCACATACTAAGTAGGACAATCATCCACCTCATCTGCTTTCTTTCTTTTACGTGTCATTGTCCTGAAATGCCTCTTTTCCAGTGTCTAAAAACTGTCTTGTATATTGTGTCTGATTTTATATGCAGTTAATGTGGGAGGGTAAATTCTGCTCCTGCCATTTCATTGTGGCCAGAAATGGGAGTTCTTTACCCTCAGATTTTGATGATAAATGTACTTAAATTTTGCCATCGAATGCTTTACAGAGTGTTGAAGTTAATAGGCAAGTGAAGGAATGGAGTAGCTTTTAGTCTAGGCCTGGGGCTATCACCACTCTAAAACAGAAATATGAGTTGAAATTCTAGATCAAAACATGGGCTGGTTAGGTGAGATGGCTGGCAAGCCTGTGGGTATCAGATAAATACTATGGATGAAGGATAAGTAAAGACAAACATTATTGTGTGAAACCCAGATAATCACATCTATTACTTGAGGACATCTATATGTAGAGTTTAATTTAGTCCATTATTGACTCTGGGTCGAAGAAGTCTATTTGGATTTTTTAGATAAATATTACATCTATGTAGATCCACCTCAAATTTACTTTGAGTGTATATCTTCTACTCTTATGAAATCATGACATTTCAAATGTGGATTTTGTTCTTTCCTACAGACACCAACTACTCAAACTAAGCATATGAATAATTTATTTAAGAACATTAATAATAATTGAGACAGAAAATGATATAGCCAACATTTCTCTTTAGATTCATAATTGTTCCTGTACATTATATAAGTAACATTCACATTGATATTGTATACCAGGCAGTTCCTTTATGTGTATTTAGAAGCATTCATTCAACATACACTTATTCGGTGCCTATGTGCCAGATAATTACTGATGTAGTAAAAATACAGTGAAGAAAAAAGAAGACTGCTGTATGGTGTTTTAGGAAAATCAGACTATAATAAACAAACAATAAAATATGGTATGGCAGAGACTTCTATTATAACAACAATGAAGTAACTGAAAATGGATTTATCTTTTTCATGTAAATAATTTTAAGAAAAAATAGAAACCAAGAAAGATGTGACTGTGATTATTGAGAGAAAAAAATAAATCAATTTAAAATAAATAAATAAAATGACTTTCTACCTGGAAACATTTTACCAATCTTAGTAAAGGTTTAGGTTTCCACACAGAGCTTGTTAGCCCGGCTAAAGTGACAAGACAGAGCTCTAAGTTCAGGGAAGTAGAGGTGGTTTCACTTTGTAAGACAGACTACCTAGAAGAATAGAGTGATATGGAGAAAAAGCTGCAGAATTCTGCACAGGGGCCTCCCTCTATCTGTTACGGGCCTCCCTCTATCTGTTACTGAATTCTAGGCAATACATATATAGGTAGAAACATCATAAGGACAGGGAGAAAAGAACTGGGGATATGTGAGATAAAAGTTCCCAGAGAGCACACAGGGTTGAAAGACGTTTGCATTTCAACCATTAAGAGTGGGGAACTCTTCCAAAAATAAGATATTTTTAAAAACCCAAATGATATTTCTAAAAGTAAAAAAGTACAATACGTAGAAACAATTCACTGGGTTGACTTAATAACAAATATAAAATATTGCTGAATACAAGGATCATTATAGCTCAAGTCAAAGGTGTAAGAACTATCCACACTGAAAAAGAGATTGAGAAACACACACACACACACACACATTCCCAGACTTTAGTGAAAACATGGGACAATATTGTTACATAATAGCTTATTTTTTTGTTTGTTGAAAACTGTAAATTCCCAAATTTAAACAGATCAGCAAACCTCTTAAAGCAAAAAGCGAAGAAACTAGTCCTAGGAAGATTATAGTCAATTGTTGAAAACAAGGTAAAAAACGGAAAAATTTAACGGCAAAACAAATAAAGGATATTTTATGTATAGATAAATAGAAAAAATAGCATAGCTATCATGACAAACTATGCAAGCAGAAAATGGGGTATCTTTAAAAATGAAAATGGAAAAAGTTTGTCAATCTAGAATTTTATAACTAGAGAAGATGGTGTTCAGACATTAATGTAAAATAAAGACATTTTCAGAAAAACAAAGTGAAGGGAAAACCATTTCCAGTAACTTATACTATGAGAAAACTTAAAGCACATTCTTTAATCAGGATACCAGGTGAAAATTTGAATCTAGACAAATGGAAAAGGACCACCAAAAGACAGTAAATATATGGATATAGAGAAAATACATTTTCTATTAAAAAATTATTCTTCTAAATGAAAACTAATAAAAAGTTTATTATAAAACTATTTTAATGCCAGCTTAGTTTATTGTGTATATATACGTAAATGTGTGACACAAATAGCACAAAGGATAGGAGGGAGGATGTTGAAAGATACCACTTTTAATTGTCCAAGATTCTTAGTCTATTCAGGCTGCTATAACAGAATACCACAGACTGGGTGGTTTACAAACAACAAAAATTTATTTCTCATAATTCTGAAGACTAAGAATTTCAAGATCAAGATACCAACAGATTCAGCATCCAGATGGGGCCTGCTTTTTGCTTCAAAAATGACTGTCTTCTTGCTGTGTCCTCACATGGGAGAAGGGGCACACTCATCAGGGTTCTAATCCTATTGATGAAGTCCCCTCTCATGGCTGAATTACCACCCAGAGGCTTCACTACCTCATTCCATCACCTCAGACGTTAGGACTTCAGCATATACATTTTGGGGAGACAGAAGCACTCGGAACATAATATTCCACCCCTGGTCTTCAAAAATTCATGTCCTTCTCACATGCCAAATACATTGATTTCACACTGTATTAGTCCATTTTCCCACTGCTGATAAAGACATATCTGAGACTGAGTAACTTATACAGAAAAAAGAGGTTTAATGCACTCACAGTTCCACGTGGCCGGGGAGGCCTCACAATCATGGCGGCAAGCAAAAGGCAAGTCTCACATAGCTGCAGGAAGGAGATAATGAGGGCCAAACACAAGGGGTTTTCCCCTATAAAACCATCAGATCTGGTGATACTTATTCACTACCATGAGAACACTATGGGAGGAACCACCCCCATGATTCAATTATCTCCCACGGGATCCCTCCAACAACACCTGGGAATTATGAGAGCTACAATTCAAGATGAGATTTCAGTGGAGACACAGGCAAACCATATCATACACCAACAGGTCCAAAAGTCCTATAATGAAGATATGTTAAGATTTCTGCCTGGCACCTCTACATATCACCCTTTTGCTGTACTAGTCAGCTGTCTCAGACATGGCTCCCAAAGGCCCAGATGCTGTGTATACTGTACCTAGCATAGCTGTGAGGGCATGGCTGCCTTCATCTAGATTTCAAATGATGCCACAGACAGCCATAGCTAGGCTTGGGGCTCTAACACAGAACCCTCTTTACAACAATGCTTAATGGAGTCATGCAGGGAGTGTCACAACTGAGACCTTAGACTGGTAGAACCACCTGTATCCAATTCCACCCAGGAAGGGCAGCAGGCACATGCCCAACCTATGTGAGCTACAATGTGAGCACAGCAACACCTGGAGCCTTGTGGCCCAATCAATGCATGGAAAGGCTGCAGGAGTTGTACCCACACCTTAGTGGTCCTGGAAGGCAGGACAGCATTTCCAATAGCCCTAGAAGATAGAGTATTGAGCCAAAGATTGGTTTTAGACTGTCTCAGAAATTGTCACTACTTTCTCCCTTCTTTTTTTTCTATTTCTCCCTTTTGAGAGCTTGTTTGGAGGTTCTAGCAGGGGAGCACAGTTACTCATATGCTCTTGACTGAAGAAAGTCCTCCTCTATTGGGGAGGCCATTCTCATCAACTGAGCACATGGAGCAGTGAAGGAGAAAAAGAGGAAAACATGCCCAACTACCCAGATCACCCTCGCATCCCTATTTTTCTGTTTGAGAATGGCAATGTCTGTCATGAGCCTGCCACACCACTGAATTTTGGAAGCACACACAGTTTCATTTTACAGATTCACAGCTGGAGAGCAATTTAAGATAAATCATACCTTGAATTTCACTCATATCTGAATTAGATATTTAAATGAGATGGGACTTTAGACATTTAAGTTGATGCTGGAATTGGTTAAAACTTTTAGGGCTATTGGGATGGAATGATGTATTTTATATGTGAGAAAGGTAGAACCCTTATGAATGGGATTAGTGCACTTACAAAAT
Organism: Macaca mulatta; assembly: GCF_049350105.2. Lineage (NCBI taxonomy): Eukaryota > Metazoa > Chordata > Mammalia > Primates > Cercopithecidae > Macaca > Macaca mulatta. Next base: position 167,374,167 of record NC_133406.1, on the reverse strand, counting down.
AGGCCCAAGAGAGATCATTGACCCCTCCCACTATGGGATGCAACGAGAATGCACCATCTATTAACCAGAAAACAGGCCTTCACCAGAACCTATATTTCCCAGAGCCTTGATCTTAGACTTTCTAGCCTTCAGACCTGTGAGAAATAAATTTCTGTTGCTCATAAGCTACTCTGTTTATGGTGCTTTGTTAAGGCAGACTACCAGACTAGGTCAGTGTTCCTCATTTCCATATGAGACTTCATCAGAATACCTTCTACCATCCATATTTCTACCAACATTCTGTTTATCATAATTTAAGTATTGTTTAAGAAGATGCTTTTGTGTCCAGCTGTGTTATTTTCTTTTCTTTTTGAACTATTATCAGAATCACCTTTAAAAGTCCCTTAACAGAAATATTGGCTTTGTCTAACATGCACTTCAAAACTCTTTCAGCCTCTATCCATTACACAGTTCTGAATATGCTTCCACATCTTTAGGTATTTGTTTTGGTAATACCTCATTTCTAGATAGGAATATTTGTCTTAATCAGTTCAGGCTACTATAAGAAGGATACCATAGCCTAGGTAACTTAGAAACAACATAAATTTATTTTTCACTGTTCTGAACATTTGTAAATCCAGGATCAAGGTGCTGGCAGATTGGTGTCCAGTGAGAGCCTTCTTGCTGGTTCATAAACAATTCTCTTTTCACTGTGTCCTCAGAAGCAAGAAGGGTTAAGGGAATTCCCTCAGTCTCTTTCAAAAGGGCACTATTCCACTCATTAGGGCTCCATCTCCAGGACCTAAATACTTACCATGGCCCTACCTCCCAATCCCATCGCCGTAGTGGTTAGGATTTCAACAAATGAATTTTGGGAGAGATACCAAGTGTTTAGGATTTCAACAGGTGCATTTTGGAGAGACATAAATATTTAGTCTATAATAAAGTATGTAAACTTGTTTAAATTGGGATAGGTTAAAGGTACACATTTAAAGATAAATACTGTGTAGCTTGTGTATAATAAGATAATATTCTGTAGATAAAACTAAAACTTTGTATTTTAGTTGACATAATTATATGCTTAAAAAACAAAAATATATATTCAAAAAATTGTAACATAGAAATGAATTTTGTAATACAACATTATACAAGATGAGTTAAAAAAAAACCTATTGTATTTTTATAGATGAGCAATGATTAATGGAAAGAGAAAATTTTGATTTGTCATTTAAAATAGCACCAAAACAAGTAAAGACTTATCTAAATATTTGACCCAATGTGTGCAAAACCTATATTCTGAAAAGTATAAAATATGACTTTGAGAAACTAAAGAACTTTCAAATAAATGGGAAACTCTACCATGTTACTGGATTGGACAACTAAATATTTTAGTGCAAAAATTCTTTCCATATTGATCTAAAGATAAAGAGCAATCCTTTTAATGCAATAGGTTCTTTTGAATAAATTGTTAACTTGTTTCTAAAACTTATATGCTATATTGGTCATCTATTGCTGTATAAGAAATTACCACAAATTTACCAACTTAAAACATTGCACATTTATTTTCTCATAAATTATGTGTCAGGAATAAAGGTTACAGCTTAGCTTTTCCTCTGACTCAGAATATCTCTGGCTTCAATCAAGGTGCCAGCCAGGGCTGCCATCTCATCTGAATATTCACCAAGGAAAAGATGTATTTTTAGTATTACTTATGAGGTTGTTGGTAGAATTCATTTCCTTTGTGGGCTATTGAACCAAGGGCCTCAGTTCCTAGCTGGTTGTTGGCTAGAGGCCATCCTCAATTCCCTGTCATACAGCCTCCCTCACAAGGCAACTTGTTTCATAAAAATGTGCAAGAAAAAGAAGTTGCTAGCAAGGCTATTCATTCTTTTGTAATTAACGATTATAACATCTTCATTTCAATTAGAGTGTTTGTTTCTAACAGGGCTATGAATATCAGGAGGTGAGGATCGCAGCAGAGCATCTTATTATCTACCTATCATAAATGGAAATGCAAATGACCAGGAATCACCAACATAATTGTTTGCAAAAGATAAATGGCCAGGCATGCTGGCTCACGCCTGTGATCCCAGCACTTTGGGAGGCCGATGCAGGTGGATCACCTGAGGTCAGGAGTTTGAGACCCACCTGGCCAACATGGTGAAATCCCATCTCTATTAAAATACAAAATTAGCCAAGCGTGGTAGCACACGCCTGTAATCCCAGCTACTCAGGAGGTTGAGGAAGGAGAATATCCTGAACTCTGGAGGCAGAGGTTGCAGTGAGCAGAGATCGTGCCACTGCACTCCAGGCTGAGCAACAAAGTGAGACTCCATCTCAAAAAAAAAAAAAAAAAAAAAGAGAGAGAGAAAAGATAAAGATAAACGACACTAGCAAATTTTCACTAGCTGATTTCAGGATTTAGTACTTATCTAGAGTGGTCAAGATAATATGATACAGGCAAATAGTCATATACGTCAGTGAAAGAGATTAGAAAGTACAGAAATAAACTCAGTCATAAGTGGCCAATTTTATTTCACCAAAGGAATCAAACTAACTTAATTGAGAAATGATTGTCTTTTTAACACATAGTCCTGGAGTAACTGAATAGACATATGTTGTCAAAGTAAAAATACAGCCTGGTGTGGCTCATGCCTGTACTCTCAGCACTTTGGGAAGCTGAGGTAGGAGGATGGCTTGAGCTCAGGGGTTTGAGACTAGCCTGGGCTCTACAAAAGATACAAAACCCTGTCTCTACAAAAGATACAAAAATTAGCCACATGTGGTGGTGTGTACTTGAAGTCCCAGATACTTGGCAGGCTGAGGTGGGAAGATCACTCGAGCCCAGGAGGTAGCAGTTGTAGTGAGCCATGATTGCATGACTGCACTCCAGCCAGAGTGACAGAGCGACACCATGTCTCAACAACAGCAACAACAACAAAAAAGTATTAAAGAAAAAAATGTAAAAGCTCCAAATTACAAAATTCTCAGAAAAATAAAAAAACTCAATGGAAAAAAATTGTGACCTTTGCATTGGCCAACATTTCCTAAATGGGACTCATAAGGCACAAGTCATAAAAATTTTTAAAAAATTATTTAAACTTCTACCAATTAATAGACACTATTATGAAAATGAAAAAGACATGAAGAAAATATATATCTGACATTTATTAAGATGATAAAAATCTCCAATATCTCAATGATAAGAAAACAGCAGAAAACTAGAAAGTGGGTAAATATTTGGATAGGCAGCTCACAAAAGATAAGTAATCATATTTAACATGTCAAACATGCTCAATATTTTTAGCTATTAGAGAAATGCAAATCAAAACCACAGAGATATCATACACATCCACTAGAATGGCTAAAATAAAAAAGCCTGGCAAGATCAATTGTTGGTAGAGACTTGGGGCAACTGGGATATTAATATGTTGCAATGTGGAATAAAAATGGTACAACCACTTTAGAAAACATTTTGCTGTTTTTTAAAAAGTTAATTTACCATAAGACACAGAAATTTCACCCCTAATTATCAAAAGCAAACATTAAAAATATTTGTACCTAGATACTTGTATAGCTTCATTCATAATACCCAAAATTCAACTTAAAACAAATGTCTATCAAGAGCAAAATAAGCAAAATTATGATATATACATATATCTGTATATCGAAATACTAATTAACATTTAAAGTCCAATTATTATGCACAACACAAATAAAGAAACCTTTTATTTAGCCAAAAAAAAAAAAACAGAAAGAAAACCTTGTACACTATGTGATTCCCTTTATACGAAAACCTAGAAATGAAAAAATCAGATGAGTGATTACTGAGGGCCAAGCTTTTGGGGACTTTTGACTGCAGTGAGGCATAAGGGGATATTATTGAGACATTCTATCTCTTGATTTTACTGATGCATATAGGTGTGTATATTTGTCAAAACTCACAGGACTCAGAACATAATACGGGTATATTTTATTAGGTAAGTTATCAATAAGGTTAATTAAATTATAAAAATAGATGTCAAAAAGTGATTTGAGAAAAAAATAGGAAGATAAGGAACTCTGTAAAATGAGGACTTCAATAAAATATAATGGTCAGCGAAGACTTCATCTTCACTGACACTTGAACAATTTGTTAAGAAAAGACAGTCAATGAGGTGGAAGAACCTTTTAGGTCAAAGGAACAATAATTGCAAAGTCCATTAGCTGGGAGTACACATGATATATTTGAAAAACAGCTGGAAGGTTATATTCTGGTCAGTAGTTAGCAAGAGAATAGTAATTAGAGATATTGTCAGAGCATTAAAGTCAGAAGTAGGAGAGAGGTGAAAAATCTTCAAAATCCTTGTAGGCTATTTTAAGGATTCAGCAGTTTTGAGCAGAGTGATGACACTATCTGACATATTTTAAATAGATAACCCTAGCTGTTGTATGGAATATTAATGTGAGGAAAGGAAACGGAACATGAAAGCGACAATTCAAAAAGCTATAGCAAGATTCTAAAAATGCTTATATAACCTTTATATTTTCAACAGGATTTTCTGACAGACTGGATGTTGGATTTAAAGGAAATTAAGGAATTTTAGATGACTCCAAGCATGTTGGATGAATAAAGAGAAGAATAAAAGATTGCTTACTGAAGTAAATAAAACTACAGAAGATTCAAGATTTTACTATCAGGGATACAAAATTTCAGTATTGGGTATGCTAAGTTTAAAGTACTTATTATATATCTAGCTCTAGGATGATTACTAGGTAATTGAAAATACATGACTAGTGTTCATTGAGATATATATTTATAAGGTATCAATTAATAGATAAAATTTAAATTATGAAATGTTTGAGATAGAAAGTGTGAATGAAGAAAATAAAATGCCCAATGACTGGATTTTGGATCATACCAATGTAAAAAATGTCAATGAGAGTATGACGTTAAGCAGATGGCAGAACAGAAAACTGTTTTCTGTGAGTGAGACACCTCATTAACAATAATACAAAGACCAACTTCCTGCGTGAGAAATCGATAAACCAATTAATAGGTTCCTTTATCCCAGGCAAACAGAAAAACAGCTGCATCAAAGCTGGCAGGAAATTTGTGAGGCCCACTCCATAGAGCTGCTTCCCATGGAACAGCAAGGTGCAATAGGGAAGAAATTTCCAACTCCAGCCTTCTCCCGAGGAAGGAAAATACTGGGCTCTACTTCCAACATTCTGAGTTTTCAGAGGAATAAACAAGTGATGGATTTCTGTATTGTTGGAAGCTAGAGGCTGCTGAGAAAGAAAAAAAGGCACAGTTTTGAATAGTAGGCATGCATCTGTGAGAGCCCCTCCTCCTGATACAGCATCCAGTGAGTGGGAAGCCAGTGAATTCCAGTTTCTCCATGGGTAGGGTGGGGTTGGGGCAGAGTTGGAACATGCATCCAGTGCCTTAGCTTTTCCAGGAGCATCAAAGGAATTTGTTTCTATCTGGCCTGTCTTGGAGTGCTGATGGCACCTAATATACTCTACATTCTTGGGAGTTGCTGAGAACAAAAATGTACTAGCTGTTGCTGCTCCAGAGAACCTGTAATACTGCTGCAAATAGACACCTGAGAATGCAATAACTTATGAGCTCCTGAAAAGAGAAACCAGTAAAGAAAACCTCTGTAGTTGGACATTCACATGCACGAATCTGAGAAGATGTATCCACAGAAAATATTTGAGACGTCTTCAGAATCTATACCCAGGCTGATTTTCAAAGATATTTTCCTGTAGGAAGCTAGGCTGTAAAGTCTAGGTAGGAGAGGTTGCTGTTTTATTCAAATGCGGAGATAACAACACAAAGCTATAAGACACATAGAAACAGGAAATCATGGCATATAATCAGAGAAACAAATTAAATGTCCAGCAAATATCTATAAAGAAATGGAGGTCTATAAGTTACCTGACAAATAATTCAAATTTATTTTCATAAGATGCTCAATTGGCTCAGGAAAATGATACATGAATAAAATTAAAATGTCAACAAAGAGAAAACATTAAAAATATAAAAGAACCAAACAGATTTTGGCTTGGAATAATATAAAAGCTGAATTAAAATTTAGTGAAATTTCAGCAGTACACTTGATCAAACAGAAGAAAGAATTGGCAAATTCACAGACAGGTATTTAAAATTATCCAGTCAGAGAAGCAAAAAGAAAAATGAATGAAGAAGAATGGGACATCATGAAGCATAGCAATGTGCACATTATGGCAGTCCCAGAAAATAGAGAGAGATAAAAAGATAGAAAGCATATTTACAGAAATAGTGGCCACACATTTCCCAAATCCGGAAAAGAAAACGGACATCCAGATTCAAGACCCGTAGATGCTAAATAGAATGAACTACACTGAGCCATATCATAATCAAACTGTCAAAATTCAAAGACAGTATTTTGAAAGTAGCAAAAGAGGAGATAATTATCACCTACAAAGGAACCCCCATTCATAAAATCTCAATCAGCAAAATTCTCAGTTAAAATTTTGCAGGACAGATGAAGTGGAATTATGAAATTTCATTCACAATGAAAAAACAAAAAAAACCTGCCAAGCAAGAATATTATATCTGGAAAAACTGCCCTTCAAAAATGAAGGAGAAATAAAATCCTTCCCAGATAAACAAAAACTGAAAGACTTTGTTACCACTATATCTGGCTTACTATTAGCTAAAAGTCACCTTTCAAGTCAAAAAGAAAGGACAGTAGATAGCAACATGAAGACACATGTAAGTTTCAGAGTACCTGTAAGCTTTCTGATAAAGGTAAATATGTAGACAAATAAAGAATACTGTAATATTGTAATAGTAGTGTGTAAATCATTTTGAATTTTGGTATAGAATTTAAAAAGCAAAAAGACTAAAAATAGTTTAAACTATATAATATATAAATGGATAAATATAAAAAGATACAATTTGTGACATCACTAACATAAATTGTGGAGTATAGAAGTAATTGAGTACAATATTCATATGTGATTAAAGCTAAGTTGACATCAGTGTAAAATAGATTGCTATGTTTTATGAATGTCATGGTAACCATTTAAAAACAAACAAGCAAAAAAAACCCAAAAAACAAACAAACAAAAACACTTACAAAAGAAACACATAGCTGAGCATGATGGCTCATGCCAGAAATCCCAGAAGTTGGGAGACCAAGGCAGGAAGATTGTTTGAGCCCAGGAGTTGAACACCAGCCTGAGCAACATAGCTACAAAAAGTACAAAAATTAACTGGATGTGGTTGCATATACCTGTAAGTCCCAGCTATAATACTACTTGGGAAGCTGAGACATGAGGATCAGTTGAGCCCAGGAGGCTGCAGTGAGCTGTGTTCACACCACTCTACTTCAAGCTGGGCAATGGAGTGAGACCCTGTCTCAATAAACAAACAAACAAACAAACACACCAAAGAAAATTAAAGAAAAATCAAAACATGTTACCAGAAAGAAAAAAAAATGAATGAAACACAAAGGAAACAGCAGGAGAGGAAAAGATGGGCAAAAATTATAAGACAGATAAAATTAATTAACAAAACAGCAAGTCATTTGCTATTAGTAATTACTTTAAATATAAACAAACTTCCCAATCAAAAGTCATAGTAATTGAGTGGATACAAAACAACACCAAACTCTATGTGGTCTGTAAGAGACTCCTTTTAGATTTAAAGACACAAAGGGTCTGAAAGTGGCTAGATTAAAAAAGATATTCCATGCAAATGCTAACAAAAAGAAAGCAGGAGAGGTCATACTTATTGCAGGAGATCAATCAGCGTGGTGGAAAAGTTGTAAGAAAAGTTATCGGGAAAGACGCAAGACTTCTTGGAAGGCCAGGAGGTTTTGCAAAGTTTCAGGAGAGAATAAAGGCTGAAGTCAGCTAATTCTCTTACCCTGAGGCAGAGGGCAAAAAGTAGGTGCAAGGGAATGTAAGGGAGTTTATCTAGATAAGTTTATTTACTTATGCTTTCCGGAAACCTACCTTTGATCAACCACCCGCAAGACTGCTCCCTGCAATGGGGACAACAATGTTAATTATCCACAAGTTGTGTTAGCTCCAGGCCTTTGTCATTGTATCTGTACTGAATAAAAATAAGCAGCTCTGTCTTATGGAGACTGCTAACTCTCTTCGGCCCCTAGTGCTGGCAATCCGCTAGCCCACTGTTTCACTGGATACCTGTGTTTGAGTACTCCTTTCATCCGTTGCTCACCCAAGGTCTGCGGGACAGACTTGACAACCTATATTGGAAAAAATAGTTAAAAAATAAAAAATGTTCACAAAAGACAAGGAAGGACATTATCTAATGATAAAAAATCAGTTCACTGGGTAGTTATAATTATAGAGATATTATGCACACATACACATGCACACACACATACACATGCACATATGCATGTATATATTCAGACTCTAAAATATAAAAGCACTGAAAGGAGAAATAGAAATACAAAAAGAGTTTGAAATTTTGTTATCCTACTTTTAATTATGGATAGAACCACCATATAGATAATAAAGAGAGAATTTGAATAACGCTATAGACCAACTGAGCCTAATGGACATATCCAGAACATTCCACCAAACAGCAACAGAATTCAATGTTTTTTCCTCAAACTAATATTAAAAATTCTCCAGGAAAGGTCACATATTAGGTCACAAAACCAGTCTTACAAATTTAAAATGATCAAAATCATATTAAATATCTCTTCCAAGTACAATGAAATGAAATTAGAAATTAATACCAGGAGAAAACTGGAAAATTAACTAATGTAAATATTAAACAACATACGTGTGTGTGTGTGTGTGTGTGTGTTGTGTGTGTGAGAGAGAGAGAATGAGAGAGAGAGAGAGAGAAGATCTCATTCTATCAACAGGCTGGAGTGCAGTAGCACAATTTTGGCTCACTGTAACCTCTGTCCCCCAGGCTCAGCAATCCTCCCACCTCAGCCTCCTACTCACGAGGAGCTAGGACTGCAGATGCAAGCCACCACAGCCAGCTAATTTTTGTGTTTTTAGTAGAGACGGGGTTTCACTATGTTGCCCAGGCTAGTCTGGAACTCCTGAGCTCAAGCAATCTGCCCACCTCGGCCCACCAAGTGTTGGGATTACCAGCATAAGCTACTGTGCCCAGCCAGTTAAACCACATGCTTTTGGTTTAAATCTATGGTTTAAATACCAATAAATTACTAGAGACTTAGACAACATCTTAAGACAAACACAAAAATACAGTATACAGAAATGTATATGATTTAGCAACGTTAGCAGCAAGACGGAAATAATAAACATTAGAGCTGAAATAAAATAGATAATATAAAAACAATAGAACAAAATCAATAAATGTAAAAGGTTGTTTTTTGAAAAAATTAACAAAATTGACAAATCTTTAGCCAGACTACCTAAGAATGAGAGGACTCAAGCAAAAGCAGAAAAGAAATAAGAGACGTTAGGATTGATGACCCAGAAATACAAAGGATTTTAATAGAATACAATGAACAATTATATGCAAATAAATTGACTAGCCTAGAAAAAATAGACAAATTCCAAGAAACTTACAGCCTACCAAGACTGAATCATTAAGAAATGGAAATCTGAACAGAAATATAATTTGTAGGAATAATGAGTCAGTAATTAAAACACTCCCATTAAAGAAAAGCTCAGGTCTCGGTAGATTCACTGAAAAATTCTACCAAACATTTAAAGAATTAACATCAATCCTCACCAACTTGTTCCAAAAAATTGAAAAGGAGAAAACATTTCTAAACTCATTTTATGATGCCAGCATCATCTGATACTAAAACTGGGCAAAGATGCTATACTACAAGAAAACTGTAAGACAATATCTTAATAAATATAGATGCAAAAATCCTCAAAACTTATTAGCAAACTCAATTCAAAAGCACATTAGAAAGATTATACACCCTGACCAAGATTGATTTTTCCCTGGGATACAAGGAGGGTTCATCACATGAAAATAATCCATGTGATATACCACAATGACAGAATGAAGGATACAAATCACAGGATTATCCCAACAAATGCAGAAAAGGCGTTTGAAAAATTTTAATGCCATTTTTATTTATAGAAGCATTCGACAAACTAGGAATTCCCTCAACATAATAAAAACCATGTATTATTAGCCATAGCTACCATCATACTCAATGGCAACAACTGAAAGTTTTTCTTGGAATACTGGAAACAAGGCAAAGATGCCCAGTCTTGCCAATTCTATTCAAGATAGGACTAGAAGTCCCAGCTAAAGCAATTAGGCAAGAAAAAGAAAATTAAACACCAAAATTGGAAAAAAAAGGAAAACTATCTCTCTTCACAGATAGTATGATTTTATATGTAGAAAACCCTAACATTTCCACCAAAAATTAAATCTATTAGATATAATAAGAAAATTCAACAAAGTTGCAGGATATGAAATTAAGATATAACATAGAAATAAACTTAAGCATAGACATGAGAGACCTATATACTAAAAACTGCAAAATATTGCTGAAAGAATATAAAGACAACATAGATAAATGCAAATACATCTCCTGTTCATGAACTGGAAAACTTAGTATTATTAAAGTGTTCATACTACCAAAAGTGATCCACAGATTCATTGCAATTACTATCAAAATCACAATGACATTTTTTAGATAAATAAAAGAAGCAATCCCAAAATTTGCATAAAAGCATAAAAAACCCCAAGTAGCCAAAATAACATTGAGAAAGAACAAAATTCATGTTACAATAATTAAAACAGTATGTACAAGCAGGAAGACAGACATATAGACCAACAGAATAGAATATTGAATCAAATAATATATGTATACATATTTATATATGAAATGGTCCATGACTATTTTAATTTTTAATTAAAATTATATATATATAAAGATACAAAAATCCTCAAAATTTAGCAAAATGAATTCAATAGCACATTAGGAGGATTATGCACCATGATCAAGATTGATTTTTCAATCTTGTAATCTAATTTTTCACCTTCTAATGTGTTGTTGAATTCAATAAATATAATATATGTTTAATTTCCATATATGTATATGGAATTTAATTTTAGAGACAGGATTTCACTCTGTCACCTAGGCTGGAGTGCAGGGGCATGTTCATAGCTCAATGTAATCTCAAACTCCTAGGCTCAAGCAATCCTCCTGCCTCAGCCTCCCAAGAACCTGGGACTACAGCTGCACACCACCATGCCCAGTTATTTTTTTTTAACTTTTGTAGAGGTGAGATCTTGCTATGTTGCGTGGGCTCATGTTGAATTCTGGCCTCAAGTTATCCTCCTGCCTCAGCCTTCCCAAATGATGGTGTTACATGCATCAGCTATGGCACCTGGCTTCAAATGACTTTGAAAAGGCTGCTATGACTATACATTGGGGAAAGAATATCTGTTCAACAAATGGTGTTGGTAAAACTGGATATTTATATGCAAAATAGTTAAATTGGATTTTTTTCTTATACCTTACACAAAAATAAACACAAAATGAGTTAAATATTTAAATGTAAAACCTTTAAACTATGAAAGTCTTAGAATTAAAAAAAGGGGAAAGCTTGAAAACATGGTCTTGGTAACAATTTGTTAGATTTAATTTAAAAAACTTAGGCAGCAAAAGCAATACAAAGGAAACAATCAACAATGTAAAAAGACAATTTATGAAATAAGAGGAAATATTTACATAACATATATCTGATAAGAGGTTAATATCCAAAACACAGAAATCCTATTACTCATTAACAAAAACAAATAACCCAATTTAAAAATGGACAAATAACTTAAATGGATATTTCTCCAAAGGAGACATATGTATGGCCAACACGTGAATGAAAAGATACCCATCATCACTAATCATTAGGGAAATGCAAATTTAACCCACAATAAGATACCACCTCACATCTGTTGGTATGTCAGTTATCCAAAAAATAGAAAACAACAAATGCTCGTGAGGATGTGAAGAAATTGTAACATTTGTGTGCTTTAGTGTGGATATAAATGATTCAGTCATTGTGAAAAAGAGTATCTAGGTCCCTCAGAAAATTGAAAATAGTACTGAATCGTATGATTCAGGAATTCCTCTTCTGAGTATTTATGCACAAGTATTGAACACAGGATGTCAGAGATACTTGCAATCCTGTGTTTATTGCAGGATTATACAAAATAGACAAGAGGTGAAAATAACCTAAATATCCATCATTGACACATAAATTGGTAAAGAAATTGTGATACATACATACAATGAAATGTTTTTCATCCTTAACAAAAGGATAAAATTCTGCCATTTGTACAACAGAGGTGAATCTTGATGACATATTAAGTGAGATACGCAAGTCACAGCAGGACAAATATTGCAGTTTCACTTTCATAAGGTAGCTAAAGTCATCAAAGTAACAGAAGCATTAGGTAAAATGGTGGTTGCTGGGGGCTGGAGGGAGAAGGAAACAGAGAGCTGCTGTTTAATGGGCACAGAGTTTTAGTCATACAAGATGAAAACTTTTTAGATATCTTCTAGACAAAAATGTGCATATAATTAACATAGTATTATACATCTACAAGTTTATCAAGAGGGCAGATTTCATGTTGGATATTTTTACCACAATAATAAAAATGCCAGTAAAATAAGAATAAAACAATAAAAGAGAATCACTAGAGTATCGAGGAAGTGTGTGATATTCATGAAAAATAAATGAGATATGTATATTAATAGTCAAATACTGATCTAGTTACTTAGAGGAGGATTCACTTGGTTTAGCAACATGTAGGTCATTGGTAAATTTCAAAAGAACATTTATATAGCATGCGAGGACAAACCTAGTTTGAAGATGATTCAAGAAGAATAGGAAACTGTGGCAAAAATGTAAAAATGCCATTAGAGTGAAATAGCAATTAGTCTTAGGACAGAAAGAAGAGTTTGTCATTGAGGGAGTATTATGAAAGACTTCTGAAAGTCAGGCAAGGTTCTATTTCCTGACTTGCATAGTAGTTATAAGCTGGTTTGTGCTAAAATTATTTAAGATAAATATTTTTTTTCTAATTTTATTTATGTTAAATTTAGTAATTTCTAAATTCAAAACTTTAGAAAAGAATGATGGAAAGAAGCAGGACAACAAATTTTTCTGTATATGCACGCTGAGAAATAGGGTAGTAGGTTAGAGAAAATTATAAAATCAAGAACATTTTAAATGTTTTAATGCAGAATGCAGTATATGTTTATATTCTAATAAAAATGATCCAACTGGGAGTGAAAATTGGTGATTCAAATTAAGTGGGAGAATTACAGGTGAAATATTCTTTAAAAATACATTAGAAGATGGGATCTAGTACACACAGACCTAGGTCACATAGATCTAATACACATGTGCTTTAGTTAACATCAAGGACAGTTTATCTATAATAAGGGTATACTTCAAGAGTAAACATAGATTTAAGTAGATGAGTATTCAAGGATTTGAGCTTAGGAAAGAGCTGTTCAAATGTGCATTTCACGCTTCAAGAGACACTAGGTCATCAAAGAAGTTTGAGGTTTGAGTAGGAGGAATTGCTGTTTAATATGACTAAAGAACTCATAAAATTGAAATCTAAGAGCATGGAAGTGGGACTGAAATAGGCAAATGCAGTAAGATTGTTGACATTGGGACTTTCTCCAAGATGGCTAACTAGATGCAGCTGGAAACCTCTTTCTACAGAAAGACCGTGATTGTCACTACACCAACAAAATTTGAACAGATTTTTGGAGAGAACATGCAAAACATTGATGGAGAAAAGATCCAGTTGCTAAGGCTAAAAAGGGAGGAAGCAGAGGACCCTATATGGGGTGACTGGATGGTGCTTGGGGAAGGGGTGAGTTAAATGACTGGAGAACTGCCCACTCTTACCACGGACCTCTGGGATCCTAGCTACAGAAGATCCCACATCCCCACAGACATGTGAGATGGCAAGGGGATATCCATGGATATTAGATGAAGGTATTAGATGAATATGGAACTGAAGTAGTCAGAGAGCTGAGAATCTTTGAGAACAGGTCAGTTCTGGCAGAGAGTGGGCATGAGTGCCCACCCTCGAGGGCTCCCTGCCTCCCACCCACTTAGAGGTCCTGGCCCCAGCTAGCAACCAGGGAGAAAGCAAGACCAGCTTCCTCATAGGACTGAGGCACATCTGTCCTACAGACCTGTTTGTTTACCAGCACCTCCCATGGTCCTTGCCTGGCCACTCCGTAAGAATGCGCACCCAGTGCAGCCTCTGCTGCCCAGCCTAGGTGCTTTGTTTCACCTGAGTGCATCCTAGCAGCCTGGGAACACTTCAGATCCCACACTGCACCTGGAACCCAACCCCAAGCAACCAGAGGAAGAAGCAGTCAGCATGTTCTCGCACCCCAGTACTGTGACCTGCAGCTTATGAGTGCCAAACTGGGATCTGTGCTTAGCACTTGAAAGGGGGAGGAGCCCACACTCTCAGAAAACTGAGAGGGCCGTGTTGCACAGGTTCAGAAGTCGGTGTGGGGCCTAGCCGTACTTCCCTCCAGAGTTACTCCAGTAAAGATGTAGCTTATTTTCCTGTCAGACCTCTCCCCAAAGGAGCCCTTTGGCCCAAAAGACCTAACAACAACAAAAGCATGTATATATATCAGGCACAGCACCAGTGACTGGAGTGATCTCCCAAGGCCCAGGAGCAAACTTGGTGATGGAGGTCACCTCTCTCCCCCTTGCACTGCAAAACACAGCTGCAAACATGAAGATACACAAATAAACCACATTACTGGGTAACAGCCTATCTACTGCCCATTGCTCTCAAGCACCATCTCCTGGATCACAGCCCAATTACAAAAGCAGAAATCACTTTACTAACTCTTTCCCTGCAAACCCAAGAGCAAGAATTTTACAACAAAGACCCTGTACAGAGCTTATGTCATCTGAAAACTTCCAGAAATGAGGTCAATAGACTACAGTTGATTTATTCCACAATAAAAGGAATGTCAGCCCTCCCAGATGAAAGAATCAGCACAAGAACTGTGGCAATTCAAAATGCCAGATGCCCCTATGCCTCCAAATAAGCCCATTAACTCCCCAGGAAGGGTTCTTAACAAGACTAAATTATCTGAAATGACAGACGTGGAATTCAGAATCTGAATGACAAAGAACCTTATCACTATCTAAGAGAAAGTTGAAACTCAATCCAAGGAACCAAGAAATACAGTAAAACGATTCAAGAGCTGAAAGACAAAATTCCCATTTTAAGAAAGAGTCAAACTCAGCTTCTTGAGCTGAACAATTCACTACAAGAATTTCATAATACAATTGGAAGTATTAACAGGAGAACAGACTAAGCTGAGGAGAGAATCTCGGAGCTCAAAGACAAGTTCTTTGAATTAGCTCAGTCAGACAAAAGTAAGGAAAAAATTAAGAAAAAAGAACAAAACCTCCCAGAAATATGGGATTATGTAAACAGACCATATCTAAACTCACCAGCATTCCAGAGAGAGCAGAAGACAGAATAAACAACTTGGAAAATATATTTAAGAGTATCGTCCATGAACATTTCTCTAATCTCACTAAAGAGGATTATATGAAAATCTGAGAAATGCAGAGAACCCCAGCCAGATACTATACAAAATAACCATCCCCAAGACACATAGTCATCAGATTAACCAAGGTCTATGCAAAATAAAAAATAAAATAAGACAGCTAGAGAGAAGGGACAGGTAACCTACACAGAGAACCCTATCAGCCTAGCAGCTGCCCTCTTAGCAGAAACCTTACAAACCAGAAGAGTTTGGGGGCCTATTTCCTGCATCCATAAAGAAAAGAAATTCCAACCAAGCAATTCATATCCTGCCACACTAAGCTTCATAAGTGAAGAAGAAATAAAATCCTTCTCTGACAATTCATTTCAATTAGACCTGGCTTCCAAGTGGTTCATAAGGGAGTGCTAAACATGAATTCAAATGAATGACACATGCTAACACAAAAGCACACACCTAAGCACATAGTCCACAGACACTATAAAGCAATTACGCAATCGAGTCTGCCTAACAACCAGCTAATAATAAAATGGAAGGATAAAAATAACACATATCAATACTAACCTTGAATGTAAATGGACTAAATGCCCCCACTTAAAAGACACAGAGTGACTTTAAGGGATAAAAGCACAAGATCCAACCATCTGTTGTCTTCAAAAGACCCATCTCAAATGTAATGACACACACGGGCTCAAAGTCAAAGGGTGGAGTAAGATTTACCATACAAACAGAAAACAAAAAGAGCAGGCATGTCTATTCTTATATCAGATAAAACAGACTTTAAACCAATAAAAGTTAAGAATAATGAAGGGAATTACATAATGATAAAAGATACAATCCAACAAGAAGCCTTAACTATCCTAAATATATAATCACTCAACATTAGAGCACCCAGATTGATAAAACTTTTCTCTTGGTGCTATAAAAAGACCTAGACAACCATACAATAATAGTGGAAGACTTCAGTACTCAACTGACAGTGTTAGACAGATCATTGAGGCAAAAAACTAAGAAAGAAACTCTAAACTTAAACTCAATTGGACATAGTAGACATCTACAGAACACTCCACCCAACAACCACAGAAGAAAGTACATTCTTCTCATCTGCACAGGGAACATATTCAAAGACTGACCACATACTTAGTCATAAAGAAAGCCTCAATAAACTTAAAAAAAGAGAAATCATACCAAGCACACTCTTGGACTACAGTGCAATCAAGGTAGAAACAAATACCAAGGACATCCCTCAAAATTACACAAACACATTAAAATTAAACAACTTACCCCTGAGTATCTCCTGGCCAAATATCAAAATTAAGTTAGAAATAAGCATAATTCTTTGATGTCAATGAAAACAGGAACACAACTACCAAAATCTCTCAAATGCAGTCAAAGCAATGTTAAGAAAAAATTATATAGCCCTAAATGCCTTTATCAAGAAGTTAGAAGGTTTCAAATGAACAATCTAGCATTGCACTTAAAAGAAGAACAAACCAACCTCAAAGCTAGTATAAGAAAAGAAATAACTAAAACTAGGTAAGAAGTTAATAAAAATGAGATGTACAAATGAATACAAAATACAAATGAAACCAGGAGTTTTTTTTTTTTTTAAAAAGAAGATTGATATACCCCTAGCTAGATTAACAAAGAAAAAGAAAGAGAAAGTACAAATAAGCACAATCAGAAATGACAAGATGATGTTACAATTGATCCTACAGAAATATAATGGATCCTCAGAGACTACTATGAACAACTCTATGGATACATGTTAGAAAATCTAGAGAAAATGTATAAATTTCTGGAAGCACACAAACTCCCAAGATTGAATCAGGAGAAGATTAAAACCTGAATAGACCAATATCAACTTCTGAAATTGAATCAGTGGTGAAGAACCTACCAACCAAAAGAAAAAAAGAAAAAAAAAAAAAACAAAAAACCCCGGGACTAGATAGATTTGCAGCCAAATTCTACAAGATATATAAAGAACTGATACCAATCTTACTCAAACTTCTCCAAAAATTGGAAGGAGGAGGGGCTCCTCCTTAATTTGTTCTAAAAAGCTAGCATCAGCCTGATAACAAATCCTGGCAGAGACACAACAAAATGAAGAAGACTTACAACCAATACTCTTCATGAACATAGGTGCAAAAATTCTCAGTGAAATACTGGCACATCAAATCTAGCAGCACATGAACAAGTTAATACACCACAGTACAGTAGATTTTATTCCTGGGATGCAACACTGGCTAAACATGCAAATCAATACATGTAATTTACAATATAAACAGAATCAAAAGCAAAAACTATATGATCATCTCAATAGACACAGAAAAGCTTTTGATAAAATTCAATATTCTTTCATGATAAAAACCCTCAAAAGACTATGCAAGGAAGGAACCTCAAAATAATAAGAGCTGTCTATGACAAACCCACAGCCAACATCATGCTGAGTAGGCAAAATCTTGAGCCACTCCTCTTGAGAACTGGAGTAAGACAAGAATGCCCACTCTCACCACTCCGAACTCCTTGCCACAGCAATCAGGCAAGAGAAAGAAATAAAAGGCAACCATATAGGAAAAGAAGAAGTCAAACTTTATCTCTTCACTGCTAATATGATTCTATACCTATAAAATCCTAAACACTCTGCCAAAAGAGTCCTAGAATTTACAAGTGACTTTAGTAATGTTTCAGAATACAAAATCAACGCACAGAAGTTAGTGGCATTTCTATACACCAACAACATCCAGACTGAGAGTGGAATCAAGAACACAATCGTGGTCTGGCGTGCTGACTGCCACCTGTAATCCTAGCACTTTGGGAGGCTGAGGCAGGAGGATCACCTGAGGTCAGGAGTTTGAGACCAGCATGGTCAACATGGCAAAACCCTGTCTCAACTAAAAATACAAAAATCATCTGGGCATGGTGGCGTGTGCCTATAATCCTAACTGCCCAGGAGGCTGAGGAAGGAGAATCGCTGGAACCTAGGGGGCAGAGGCTGCAGTGAGCCGACACTGCACCACTGCACTCCAGC
This sequence comes from Macaca mulatta, assembly GCF_049350105.2. Taxonomy (NCBI): domain Eukaryota; kingdom Metazoa; phylum Chordata; class Mammalia; order Primates; family Cercopithecidae; genus Macaca; species Macaca mulatta. The sequence continues at coordinate 167,355,627 of NC_133406.1, read as the reverse complement.
TCGGGTGACAGAGCAAAACTCCATCTCAAAAACAAACAAACAAACAAACAAACAAAAAACACACTTATGATAGTCACGAAGAAAACAAGCTAAACAGGAATACAGCTACCAAGGAGGTGAAAGATCTTTACAAGGAGAGCTACAAGCTACTGCAGAAAGCAATCAGAGACATGCCAAATAAGTGCAAAAACATTCCATGATCCTGGATTGGAAGAATCAATATTGTAGAAATGATCAAACTGCCAAAAGCAATGTACAAATTCAATGCTATTTCTATCAAATTATGAACGTTATCTTCACAGAATTTAAGAAAAAAAAAACGATTCTAAAATTCTAATGGAACCAGATAGGTGCTCAAATAGTCAAAGCAATTCTAAGCAAAAACAATAAAGCTGGAGGCATCACATTACTTGACTTCCAATTATACTGTAAAGCCACAGTAATCAAAACAGCTGGATACTAGTACAAAAACAGACATATAGACCAATAAAACAGAATACAAAATTCAGAAATAAAGCCACACACATACAACTCTCTGATCTTTGACAAGGCTGACAAAAACAAGCAGTGTGGAAGTGGCTTCCTGTTCCATAAATGATGCTGGGATAACTGGCTAGCCACATGCAGAAGAATGAAGCAGGATCCCTACCTTTCACCATATGCAAAAAATTAATGCATAATGTATTAAAGATTTAAATGTAAGACCCCAAATTACAAAAATCCTAGAAGATATCCTGGGAAATAATCTTCTTGACTTTGGCCTTGGCAAATTATTTTTTACTGAGTCCCCAAAAACAATTGCAAGAAAAAACAAAATTGACAAGTGAAACCTAATTAAACAAAAGAGCTTCTGCACAGTAAAGAAACTGTCAACTAAACAAACAGATACCCTACAGATGGGAGAAGGTATTTACAAAGTATGCATCCAACAAATATCCAACATCCAATATCTCTAAGTAACTTAAATCAACAAGCAAAAAAACAAATAAGTTCGTTAAAAGATGGGCAAAAGACATGAACAGACACTTCTCAAAAGAAACCATGCAAGTGACCAACAAACATATGAAAAAAATGGTCATCATCACCAGTAATCAGAGAAATATATATATCAAAACCACAATGAGATACCATCTCACAACAGTCAGAATGGATATTATTAAAAAGTCAAAAACAACAAATGTAAGACGTTGCCAAGAAAAGGGAATGCTTACACATCATTCGTAGGAATGTGAATTAGCCCAGCCACTGTGGAAACCAATTTGGAGCTTCCTCAAATAACATAGAACTACCATTCAACCCAGCAATCCCATTACTGGGTATGTACCCAAAAGGAAAAAAAAATCATTCTAGCAAAAACGCATGAATTCGTATTTTCATTGCTGTGCTAGTCACAATAGCAAAGACATAGAGTCAACCTGGTTGGCCATCGATGATAGAGTGGATAAAGAAAATGTGGTATATATACACTATGGAAAACTGCACAGCCATAAAAAAAGAATGAAATGTCTTTGCAGCAATATGGATAGTACTAGAGGTCATAATTCTAAGTAAATTAATGTAGGAGCAGAAAACCAAGAAAATAGTACATCTTCTTATTTATAAGTGAGAGCTAAGCATTGGGCATATCATAGACATAAATATGGGAATAACAGACACTGTGGACTATTGGAGGGTGAAAGCAGGGGGCTTGGGTTAAAAAACTACCTATTCAAACAACACTCACCACCATGGTGACAGGATTAGTACATCAAGCCTCAACATCATGCAATATTTCCATGTAATAAATCTTCACATGTGCTCCTTGTATCTAAAATAAAAATTGAAATTAAGAAAGAAAGCTTATATGTCTTAAAATTCTAAAGAATAATAATTTCACTTGATTTTCTTAGACAAATTGAAGTAAATCATTTCATAAAAGACAGAAAAGTCAATCATGCTGTACAACCTGCTGCTATTGAGGTCAGACAGTAAAATAACATTAAAAAATAGAATTAAATACATTTATAGTCACTTAAAAATAAAAAGATTGCTGACATTATTAAAGATCAACTTAAGGTTAGTAGTTATGATTTCAAAGTGGTAAGAGTCAGCATGATTATGTTTTTTTAAAGTTATGGTTTTTATGAGTGAATAAGAAATAGCAAAAAAGGACCAAGGGAACTAAAGTGTGAGAGGAAGTAATTATAATAATTAATTTTGCTTCAAGCTAAAAATGAGGGAAGTAAGAGATCAGAGGTTTGAAAGGCAGTGAATTAGAATTTTTGGTGTGAAAATATTATTGGAGTTGAAGTATTTAAATCAATGAGCTATTAAGAATCTATGGTTAGAGATTAAGGGGTTTGAAACTGAATTTACAGTAAGAATGAGATTAAGGTAGTTGTGTAGGATGAACATAGGAATGCATTGCTTAGGAAGGGAGTTAGATGAGATCATTGATGACAAAGAGATCAAGTTATTGAAAGAGATCATTGAGACAAAGAGATTAAATTATTGGAGATATAATCCACATGGATATTTAAATTACTGAAAATTATGACAGGAGTGATTACACAGAGTGGCAGTGAGCCAGGATTTAATATCTTCAAGGAATCAGAAGTTGTAGTTGAAGAGACTTTGGAGGAATGCAAGGTAGAATTGAGTGGCTTAATTTGCTAAAAACTTTTAGTTTTTTAGGGTGGAATGAGGGAGAAAATCCTGGAAATAATAGTGAAATGCAAGAAATGTACCCAACTATATCACCCAAGTCTCATGATATGAAGGTCAGGGTGCACAAGGAGCCACTCAATTTGTGTTAGAGCAAGAAGATATAGAAAAATACATTGAGTTGGAAAGCTGAAGATTTCAAGAGTTCCAGAAAGTACATTAAATGAATGTTAGGAGCACAAAAACTGTAATAGATGGGGTCAGCACCTTTGGAGGATAGACAACAGAGGTTATATAGAACAAATTGGTAATCCAGTATATTTTGATAGAACTGACATAGTGATCAAAGGATTAAATATTATTCTTACACATAGTTTCAGAGATAATTGGTTGAGATTGTTTTAGGGAAGGAATGGTGTGGACCTTGTTAAAAGTATTCAGAATTCTGAGACTGTTGCTTAACTCCTTATGTGGTATGACATCTAGGAAATTGATGATCTTATTCAAAGTACTAGCATTCCTGATGTTCCCTCCTAGCTCTGGGACCACACTAGAGCTTCAATGTCCTGAATACTAAATGACAGGTGGTTCTACCTAGACCACCTAGAATTCTGTGGTCCTTTCTTAACTTCTTCCAGGGAAGGTGTATTCCAGGGAAGATCCACTCTCACATTGTATGAATACCTCTGTATCCATCCCTTTTCACACTGCTATGAAGAAATACCTGAGACTGGATAATTTGTAAAGAAAAAGAGGCTTAATGGACTCACAGTTCCACATGACTGGGGAGGCCTCACAATCATGGTGGAAGGCAATGGAGGAACAAAGTCATGTCTTACATGGTGGCAGGCAAGAGAGTATGTGTCGAGGAGCTTCTTTTTATAAAACCATCAAATCTTGGGAGACTTACTCATTATCATGAGAACAGCAGGGGAAAACTCATCTCCATGAATCAATTCCTCCCACTGGCTCCCTCATATGGGAATTATGGGAACTACAATTCAAGATGAGATTTGGGTGGGGACAGCCAAACCATATCAACCTGACACTGGGTAATCGACTCCGTCTCAAAAAAAAAAAAAAAAAAAAAAAAAAAAAGAAAAGAGGTTTAATTGGTTCATGGGTTTGCAGGCTGTACACAGAACATGATGCTAGCATCTGCTTATCTTCTGCGGAGGCCTAAGGACACTTACAATCATGGCAGAAGGTTAAGAGGGAATAGTCATGTCACATGAGCAGAGGAGGAGCAAGAGAGAGATGGAGAAGGTGACAAACACATTCAGTGACCAGGTTTCCCAATAACTCATGCACTATTGCAAGGATAGTACCAAGGGATGGTACTAAACCAATCATGAGAAATTCTCCCTCATGATCCAATCACCTATCACCAGGTCCTACCTAGAACATTGAGGATTATAACTGAAAATGACATTTGGGTGGAGACACAGATCCAAACCATGTTAGGAGGCAATGTAATTTTGCTGAATACATATCAACTACTTAAGGGCATTTTGTACACAATAAACTTTCTCTAACTCACAAAATCTCATACTAAATTATCATCACTTTCTTTTCTATCTATATTTCTAACCTACAAGTCTTCAATCTCTTTTTGAAAATAGAGTTTCCTACTCATATCCCTAACTGATAAGATTTATGCATAATAGTGAAAGAATGGGTGTTTTCTTTTCTCATATTGAACTTGCAAAAATTTCAACTGAAGAAATAAATCCCTTTTGTGTGCTAGTGTGTGTACTTCCTTTCAAGAACACTTTTCATTTTCTAAATACAGCATTTAAGTGGAAAGTTCTGAGGAAAGTTTTAGCAATTAAAACAATTAGCAATTCAGGTTTTTTTCCAGAAAGTTTTGTTTTTGTTTTTCTTTTCTTGTGTCTTAAAATTTTGCTAAACCCTAATGATAAAAGTAAGAAAAAAAAGTTTCTTTAAAGGCAATAATATTAACTGAAACAGTATCTTATGTCAAGAACTTATGACATAACAATAAAATTTTTTATTAACCTTCAGTCATTATGCTTATAATCTACAGAGAGAGGCAGACATGGAAATAAACTGTGATAAAACATAGTGCTATCATTCAGAGATTAAAATATCATGGTGGGAGAAATTGTATGATTAAAAAATATGCTCTATTTATTTATTTATTTACTAATATTTTCTTAGAATAAACATAATTCCAAAACCAATTACCCTTAATAAAAACTGCACTGGAATAGTCAAGATAAATTGAGTCTCTTGCAAGCTTTTTAAATTAGCATCCAAAATATGGAGGATGTTATACACATGACCAGCAGGATAATCCTACAAAATAAGGATTACTAATTCCATTGTATTTACTGAACAATCAAAACTTCAGAGAGATTGTGTTGTTTGCTGAAATTAGAAAGTGACACAAAGAGATTATCAGCAAAGGCTTGTGAGACGGCAGAACCAGTATCATTTCCAATATACCACAGATGCTCTTGTAATATCTGTAGAAACATGAGCTTATAAAATTCTTTCTATTTTTGGTGTGGATCATTGCAACTTCTCTTGGTTGTTCTCAGAAACAAAAAATACATGAGTCATTTTTAATTGTAAATTTACTTTCTGGAAAAAAGGTTAATGACTTAACTTATGCAAACAAGCTCATAAGTTATTTAATACTTTTTCAATGTTAGCAAAGTCAATATGGATTTAAAGCAAAACATTCTTTTAGAATGTAAGTGAAAGGAACTTTGCCCTGCAAACAACTTCTTGTCCAAATGGGTTTGCTGATAAAGCAATGTTGTGCTCCCACTGAAAACTGTACAAGGTAAGTGCCATCTGCATCCTAAATTAGACATCTTCATGCAAAGAATCAGTCTGCCTAATGCATCGATATGTAATACAATGACAGCACTCACTTTTAAATATGTTGCCAAAGAGGCAAAACAGCACATTATTCTTATAGCATTTTGCCTACCATGTATTTTTCCATGAAATAAATTGCCAGCTTTTCAAGGAAAACTTTACCCTTGCTATCAAAGATACAAAATCACAAAAAAAGTCTTAGTATACATTATATGGTTTAGGTTCTTCAATAACTAATTTTTGAGATAGTTTGTCCAAATGCTCATATTCAGGATTAATGAACTTCAAGCCCTAACCTTTTATATGTTTCTAAATTAAATCATTCTTCATAAATGAAAACATAAACTGTACGTGATATCTTATTGTTGGCAAAAAGATTTACTACAATGAAAATAAAGTAAACCGCATTGTAAAATGTTGGAATATCTATAAATGCAAATAAAAATATTAATATAGTAAAAACCGCATTTAGAATGTCATGCTAGTGAACATTTGATTATGTAGATAGTTAAATTAGGTCTCTATGTATATAGTAAGACATCATATGTGCTCCTCATAACATACAAACCCATTAATATGTATGTAACCCATTTTGTATAAAATAAGAATTCAGAATGATTCATCACTATTATGATAAAACTAATACAGCCTTCTGATCCTTGAAAATAAAGGCATTACCAAATGGTTTATTACACTGACTTTATCCACTAGTTTTTAACTCTTTTCAAAGGAAACTAGAAAACTATTTTTTGTATAAACCATATTGGGTGTCTTAGTCCATTTTATATTTCTTACAACAGAATACCAGAATCTGAGTAATTTATAATGAAAAATAATTTATTTCTTACAGTTATGGAGGCTGTAACATTGAGGGCCTATATCTTGTGGGAGCCTTCTTACTGTTGAGGACTCAGGAAAAAGTCCCAAGGTGGTGCAGGATGTCAAACGGCAAGGAGGCTCAAAGTGGTCACATGCAATCTCAAATCTCTCTTTCTCTTCTTATTAAACCACCAGTTACTCCCATAATGACCCATTAATCCATGAAGCCATCAATCCATGAATTAATCTATTAATGAAGGCAGAGTAATCATGATCCAATCACCTCCTAAAAACTCTACTTCTCAGTACTGCCACATTAGGGACTAAATTTCAACATGAATTTTGAAAGGAACATTGAAAACATTGGGCTTTCTGTGAATGAGGAACTCACTAACTCTGGTTGAAAAACTAAATCCAGAAACAGAAATAATACACCAATTTGCATACACTGTACTTGTTTAATAGTAGCTGATACACAATTATGAATGTCTTAGATGCTGAGAAGCAGGGGTATTATCTTATCAAGTTTTTTATGCATTGTTATCAAAACATTATCACAAAAGCAAAAAATGAGGGGAAAATAACAGTTTTCCTCCAATTAATACTTATTGGCCAATTTCTAGATCTCTGAAAATTCTGGGATAAAGTATTAAAATATAAGTAAGGTAATGTCTCTACTACTAATGTCTCTTAATGTCTACTAGGCCAGAGAGGTGCATAAATACATAATTATAGTGTTGTATGAAATATGCCCTTGAAAAGTATTTCAAAGACTAATCATAAGCTGATTTTTTAAGTGGACTTTGTTCATCAAACGTTTTAAATTTGGTATTCCATTTAATTAAAAGCACACTTGGAAACTAATTTGGATAAATTTGTTGATGTTTATTAAATTGCTGCCATCTCTGAGGATATTACCGGGTGTTTACCTTTTTACTCAAGACTTCCTTCTTTTCTGGTATATATGTTCAGTCCAAAACATTCAAGTTACACAAGTTTAAATATATCATTTTCCCCCACAAGATTTCATACTTACAGTCTCTATGTAGGGTTTAATCTGTTTGCAATATATTTATGAGAATCATCAGATAATAATCTTCCTATATCAGTATACTTCTGAGGCTATAAATTGCCTGAGATTCTGAATTTTCAATATCCTAGGGGGTGCTAATGCTGATGGTGCTTACATCACACTTCAAGTAGCTACAATAGGCAACATTATTTCTAGTGACAGTGAGAGAAAAGGTTAAAACAGATCAATGAAATAGAGTCTATGGCCGGGCGCGGTGGCTCAAGCCTGTAATCCCAGCACTTTGGGAGGCCGAGGCGGGTGGATCACGAGGTCAGGAGATCGAGACTATCCTGGCTAACATGGTGAAACCCCGTCTCTACTAAAAATACAAAAAACTAGCCGGGCGTGGTGGCGGGCGCCTGTAGTCTCAGCTACTTGGGAGGTTGAGGCGGGAGAATGGCGTGAACCCGGGAGGCGGAGCTTGCAGTGAGCCGAGATCACGCCACTGCACTCCAGCCTGGGAGACACAGCGAGACTCCGTCTCAAAAAAAAAAAAAAAAAAAAAAGAAAAAAAAAGAAATAGAGTCTATTTGGAAGTATGTTATAGCCATAAGTGAACTAAGAGGTTTTGAAGTATTGAGCTTGATTATTTAAATGAATTGCCCACCTGTTAACAGTGAGAAAGTGTTCTTGGTTCCAAGCAGTTGAAAACTATCCTGGCAAAATAAAACAAACAGGCAAAAATAAATAAATTGAAAAAATCTGGGATACTTCACAGACTAAATGGAAAGATTAGAGAGAATCTCAGGAAACAACCAGGAACCGAAGAAAGCTAAGCCATAGAAATCATAAGCAAATTCATCCTACAGACACATTTGAGATACGATAGCTGGATCCATCGCCACTGCTGTCAAAAGGCCACCATCACCGCTGGAAACTGACTATACTTAGTGCCCTGTTGTGAACATTCGCCTGCGTATTACTTACTCTAGTAGAATCATCTGATTTTCAAAACTGGGACATGGGCTCTCATCTGAGATGTCAGACCGTGGAGAGAAAGGATATCCCTCTGGCTTTCCTTTGAATTATAATCATAGGGATTTCAGGCATTTGGGAGCAAAATTAAACTAATTAATGCCCACCACAATTACTTTTCATCTCAACTGCCATGCAACCTTCAAGGTTATCTGAGTCATCTTTCTAGCACATACATCCAATCTTGTCACTTCCTTGCTTAAAAGATTTCAGTGGATTCCCACTACCTACTTACTACTGTTCAAAGTTCACAGTGGAATTTAAGCTGGTCCCAGCTGGCCTTTTTCAACTTTTCAGCTTCACTAAACTTTCTGTATTATGCAAATATGCAACACTAGAAAGTCAAAATTTCCTATTTATACCATATATTTTTTATAACTTTGGTTCTCATCATTTTAATTCCACATCCCCTTGTTAAATTGCAAAAATAATTTTAATCATGTACTATTCAAGGTTTTTAAATTTATCACTTCCTCTTTGAAATCTTTCTATACTATTTTTCTCAAACACAGAATTACCTACTCTATTTCCTTTGCTTTGATGTACTCTTATTTATACCATTTATGCAAGTGTATACATACTTTTGTTTCTTCTTATAGATCCTGAATTTTTTGAGAGGGTGAGCTATGTTGTATTTTATTTGTTCTCCAATCATTAAAAATACTTTTATTGGCTGGGTGTGTTGGTTCACACCTGTGATCCCAGCACTTTTGGAGGCTGAGGCGGGTGGATCACCTGAGGTCAGGAGTTCAAGCCTGGCCACCATGGTGAAACCCCATCTCTATTAAAAATACACAAATTAGCTGGGCATGGTGGCAGCTGTAATCTCAGCTTCTCAGGAGGCTGAGAGGCAGGAGAATCACTTGAACCCAGGGGATGGAGGTTGCAGTAAGCGGAGATCACACCACTGCACTCCAGCCTGCACCACAAGAGCAAAACTCCATCTCAAAAACAAAACAAAACAAAACAAAAAAACAAACAAAAACTTTCATTAATTACCTGTTACTTTACTTGGTACTGAGGATGCAGTGGAGATCTTATTTCTAATTTAAAACAATAGTTGGTATCAAATAAGAATCAGTGTTCGTTGAATGAAGACATAAATGACAATCATTCAAGGATGTTGCTTTGAATCTCTTATTTTCAGAAATTATGGGGATAAGAAATTATTTATCAATTGCTCCTGATTATCTCTCAATGCTGACTTCTATCTGAGAGTTGAGACTGATATAGATTGAAACACTTTCAACCACTCAGTTTTAACTTATTGCCCCATTAATAACAAAATTATTGGAATAGATATATTACATAAAACGGTGACTTTTTTCCAACTTTTGGAATTATACTGGTCTTGGTGGCAAGTAGTTATTTGTTAAAAGGTTTGCAGTTTTTCCAGAATTTTTGTAACTTCTGCTTTAAATCCCAAGCTAGATATACCAAATTGATACCTTTGTATTCATTCCACACTGTTAAAGATAAGTACTATCTTCTACAATTTTACTGTGAATAATTATTTTTAGTAAAACTACCTATTCAAATCTCAGTAGAAGCCATTTAATCTTCCCATCAAATCCTCACACATTTCTTTAAGTGTTCCTACTAAACTATCCTCAAATTTTTCTGTCACAGTTTAGGTAGCAATACTGATTGTGAATGCTCTATGATAATTTGCTGTCAAGATTGGAAATCTAGTCAAGCTCAAAGAAATGAATGGTGTCAGTGATATAACGCTATTTAATAAGTGTGGCAGCATTTAAATCCTTCCACTTGTAATAGACATGGATTTATTTCAAGGGAGAAGACTTGACAGTAAAAGCGAGGTGGAAGGAAGTGTGAAATTTTGTGAAGAATGTGAAGGAAGAATGTGTTTTCTTTTGGAAGACTGATTCTTCCCAGGATGAATAAAGGAATGTTTTAGTAGTGAGTCTTTAATTTCTTCAACCTGCAGAGAATTCATGCAAAGCTAACCACCTCCCTATATATGCTACCATTTTTTGGGGGGGTTTCAAATCATGGCACTAGGATCCCTGGGTTTCTCTGAACTGTTTTCTGAAGGTACCTGTGGTCAAAATTTTTTCCACAGCAGTATTAAAATTTTACTTTCCTTTTTTGCTCTCAGTCACAAGTGTGAAATTTTTAAAAGTTTATATGATATATAATATTGCAAAGATTGAATACAGAAGCTATGTTGTATTTGATTTATTCTCTAGAGAATCTGAGAATCTTTGAGAATCCACCTGTCTTCTGTGAAGTCAGACATTGAAAAGATTGGAAACATGCAATAGAATGCCACTCTTTTCATTGTTTTTTATATGTTATATCATATAAACATTATTTACTCTGGGAAACAAGCTTGTGAAGAGTTCTCCCATCTCTCTTTTCATAACCACCATTACGCTCCACTGGGATTACTTATTTAATATCTGCCAGCTCCATATCTCAGAATACAGTGGATAATGACTGAAAAGTAGATTAAGGTGATAAAATTTAATGATTTATTAATACTGTTTTAATATCTGTATGCTCAGTCACTCAACTATACATCTATATATTCAAGTGTACCATACACAAATATATCTCAACTCCCTTGTACCCTTTCTTTATTTGTGTTTACCCTTTTGCCTTAGAAGTCAAAAGCAGAAATTGCATCTAAGCTAGTTGTTTTCCCAGCACATGCTTTTCAAAGCCTTAGCTAATGGTAGGAATTGTGCAACAGCACAGAAGGCAAGGAGGAAGTATATCTGAAGACAGCAAAATAGGATATAAAGAAAAGAGAGAAAAGGTGAGAAAGAGAGAGACAGAGACAGAGAGAGAGAAAGAGATTGGAAGAGAGAGTTAATTAAGGTTAACAAGTTGGGATCTGTATTAGTCTGTTTTAATGCTGCTGATAAAGACATACCCAAGACTGGGCAATTTACAATGGAAAGAGGTTTAATTGGAATTACAGTTCCATGCGGCTGGGGAAGCCTCACAATCATGGCAGAAAGCAAGGGGCAGCAAGTCACATCTTAAGTGGAGGACAGCAGGCAAAAGAGAGTTTGTGCAGGAAAACTCTCCCCTTATAATAACCCTCAGATATCATGAGACTCTCTCTCTCACTATCACAAGAACAGCATGGGAAAGACCTGTCTCCATGATTCAATCACCTTCCACTGGGTCCCTCCCCTAATACGTCAGAATTCAAGATAAGATCTGGATGGGGACACAGGCAAACCATATCATTCTGCCCTGGGCCCCTCTGAAGTCTCATGTCCTCACATTTCAAAACCAGTCATGCCTTATCAAGAGTCCTGCAAAGTCTTCTTAACTCATTTCAGCATTAACTCAAAAGTCCACAGTAGAAAGTATCATTTGAAATAAGGCTCTTCCACCTATCAGCCTGTAAAATCCAAAGCAAGTTAGTTTCTTCCTAGATACAACAGGGATACAGGTATAGGGTAAATACAGCCATCTAAAATGGGAGACATTGTCCAAAACAAAGGGGCTACAGGCCCCTTGCAAGTCCAAAATCCAGCAGGGCTGTCAAATCTTAAAACTCCAAAATGACTTCCTTTGACTCCATGTCTCACATCCAGGTCACACTGATGCAAGCTGTGGGTTCCTGATGTCTTGGGTATCTCTGTCCCTGTGACTTTGCAGGGTATAGCCCCACTCCTGGCTGCTTTTATGGACTGGCATTGAGTGTCTGCAGCTTTTCCAGGCACATGGTGCAGGTTGTTGGTGGATCTAACAATCCGGGGTCTGGAGGACGACAGCCTTCTTCTCATAGATCCATTAGGCAGTGCCCCGGTAGGGACTCTGTGTGGGGCCACCCCACCCCACATTTCCCTTTTGCACTGTGTTAGCAGAGGTTTTCCATGAGAGCCCTGCCTCTGCAGCAAACTTTTGCTTGGGAATCCAGACATTTCTATATATCCTCTGAAATCTAGGTGGAGGTTTCAAAACCTCAATTCTTGACTTCTGTGTACCTGCAGGCTCCACACCACATAGAAGCTGCCAAGGCTACAGGTTTCCACCCTCTGAAGCAACAGCCTGAGGAATACCTTGGCCCCTTTTAGTCACAACTGGTGTGGCTGGGAGACAGGCACCAAGTCCCTAGACTGTACACAGTATGAGGACCCTGGGCCTGGCCCACTAAACTATTTTCTCCTAGGTCTCTAGGCCTGTGATGGGAGGGGCTGCTGTGAAGACCTCTGACATACCCTGGAGACATTTTCCCCATTATCTTGAGATTAACATTTGGCTCCTCCTTACTTCTGAAAATTTCTGCAGTCTGCTTGAATGTCTTCTCAAAATAAATGGGGTTTTCTTTTCTATCACATTGTCAGACTGCAACTTTTCTGAATTTTTATACTCTGCTTCCTTTTATAAAACTGAATGCCTTTAACAGCACCCAAGTCACCTCTTGATTGCTTTGCTGCTTAGAAATTTCTTCCACCAGGCCGGGCGCGGTGGCTCAAGCCTGTAATCCCAGCACTTTGGGAGGCCGAGACGGGCGGATCACAAGGTCAGGAGATTGAGACCATCCTGGCTAACACGGTGAAACCCTGTCTCTACTAAAAAATACAAAAACCTAGCTGGGCGAGGTGGCGGGCATCTGTAGTCCCAGCTACTTGGGAGGCTGAGGCAGGAGAATGGTGTGAACCCGGGAGGCGGAGCTTGCAGTGAGCTGAGATCCGGCCACTGCACTCCAGTCTGGGCGACAAAGCGAGACTCTGTCTCAACAACAACAACAAAAAAAAAAAAAAAAGAAAAAAAAGAAATTTCTTCCACCAGATACCCTAATTATCTCTCTCAAGTTCAAAGTTCCACAAATCTCTAGGGCCAGGGCAAAATGTCATCAGTCTCCTTGCTAAGACATAATCAGAGTCACCTTTGCTCCAGTTCCCAACAAGTTCCTCATCTCCATTTGAGACCTCCTCAGCCTGGAAGTTATTGTCTATGTCACTATCAAGATTTTGATCAAAGTCATTCAACAAGTCTCTAGGAAGTTCCAAACTTTCACACATTTTCCTGTCTTCTTCTGAGCCCTCCAGAGTCTTCCAACCTCTTCCTGTTACCCATTTCCAAAGAGCTTCCACATTTTCAGGTATCTTTTCAGCAGCATCCCATTCCTGGTACTAATTTACTGTATTAATCCGTTTTTATCCTGCTGATAAAGACATACCTGAGGCTGGACAATTTACAAAGAAAAGAGGTTTAATTGGACTTGGAGTTCCACGTGGCTGGGGAAGCCTCATGATCATGGCAGAAGGCAAGGTGGAGCAAGTCACATCTTACATGGATGGCAGCAGGAAAAGAGAGTTTATGCAGGGAAACTCCTCCTTATAGAAACCATCAGATCTTGTGAGAGTCACTCACTATCATGAGAACAGCACAGGAAAGACCTGCCCCATGATTCAATCACCCCTCACTGTGTTCCTCCCAGGACACATGGGAATTCAAGATGAGATTTGTATGGGGACCAAACCATATCAGGATCTGTAGAAAGTAATGACCTTAGTACTTAAAGACTTAGTGCTTCAAGAATAGAAGTTGTGAACCATAGGAATGGAAAGACGTTATAAGGGATAGTTCTATAGTAAGCATAGGGCATGGAGGTTTTTGTCACCAAAATAATACTCAGGCCTAATCAGGTTTTTCTTATGTTATGTGAGACAGAGAACAATGATATTATCAATTTCCAAGGAATCACTTCTCCTTTGATTGGGAAGTCCAGTGATACTCATCTTGGCAATTAGCAAATCTCCTCCAATTTTCAGCTAATTAAGGTTGACTCAATTTCCAGAAACCTCTCTCATAAAAGCCTAATAAGAACTCAAGGTCAGATTAAATTTGAGCTAAAACATATAAGAATGAGTATTTATTACTCAATGGAATTTGTAGAATAATGTTCATAATGCATATTTAGGGTAAATCTGCATTCCTATAGTGCATGCATATTTTTGATTGATTGGAAAATAATTCTAGAATAATATTGTCCTATTCAATTATGCCACATTAATGAATTATACGAATTAAAGAAAAACAATGCAGATCCCTTTAGGAAACAGCACACTCACTGTTCATTCATGTGAATCATGAGGGAGAGACATGAAGCAAGATCATTTGCCTACGGCCACAGAGCTGCCTGACTTTGTGGTCAGTCTTCTGAGTTACTCTGGAAACTTCCATCTCTTGGAAAGACTACGTTTTCATTATTAAAGAACAGAAGGCCTGCTTCATAGTTTGCCCCAGTGTACCATTTAAAAAAAAAAGTGATATTGAACATTAAAAATACAAGCTTGTAAACGGCCAGAGGAACAAACAGTATCCTGTGCCAAGATACAAAATCCAAGTGCAAAATTGAACTCCTTCTGTTATCAATTCTCAGGCACCCTCAAGCTAATCCTTTGAGATCTGCCTTCTGTTTCAGTGACTTTTTGCATTCATGCTAGGAAGTTGGACCATCAAACACATATCATGGCAAAAAAACAAAAGCTACTCATGGCATGTTCCTGGAACTCTCTATACAGAGAAACTGGACTGGATAGTCTTTCTTGAACTTTATATATTTCAATTTTTTTCTATTTCGGTAAAATCATGTGGTAGGAACTCCTCTTGTATAATATTAGCAGTTTATTATTTTAATAAGTGTCTCATCATCCTTCATTTAACTATTTTCTATATTCTCAGCCATGAAATATAAAATTTAAGAAAAAAGTTTTTTTTTTTTTAGTTTCAAAGATCATGCCTGCATAATTGCTTTCTTCTGATGATGTAACCAAATTATTAATTTTAAGAAAATATTTCAAATCCCAGTTAGGGGTGGTGACTCATGCCTGTAATCCTAGCACTTTGGGAGGCTGAGATGGGCAAATCGCTTGTGTCCAGGAGTTTGAGACCAACCTGCACAACATGATGAAACCCCATCTCAAGAAAAAATACAAAAATTAGCTGAGTGTGGTGGTATATGCCTGTAGTCCCAGTTACTTGGGAAGCTGAGGTGAGAGAATCAACAGAACCCAGGAGGCTGAGGCTGCATTGAGTCGAAATTGCACCACTGCACTCCAGCCTGGGTGACAGAATGAGACCCTGTCTCAATAACAACAACAATAATAATAATAATTCCAATCCCATATCTCAACCTAAACTGACTTTGAATGTTGATCTTAGAATAGGAATACCACAACTGTTTTCTATATGAATTTATTTATTTTTAACTTAATGCTAATCCTCTGGGTAATCTACAATACCAAATAATCATTAATCTGTAACTATGCAAATAAATGAAAGTCAAAGATGGTTGTCAGAAAGACTAAAATTGGGAGAGAGGCAGGAGTTCAAAGGATGTAAGTATGAACTGCTAGACATTTTATCATGATACATATAGCAGTGATGCACTGGAACTGGTTTATACTACTTCATGAGAGCCAATTGGTAAATTGCCAGAACTTTTGTGATCTAGCTGACACAATTAGTAGCTAGAAATTGACCATGGTGGAAGTATTTGCACCATAGAACCTAGCAAAAATCCTTCCACCTCCAACCACCACCCCACCAGAAAGCAGGTTGTTAAAATTTAAGACCACATCACTGTATATAAGGCCACTGTTGGTAACGGCATTTTGTAGTACAATAGTTCCTGTCCACAGTTTTGCTTTCCATGGTTTTAGCTAACCATGATGAACCATGGTCCAAAAATAGGTGAGTACAGTATAATGTATTTTGAAGGAAAGATATGACATTGGCATAATTTTGTTATAGTTTGTTGTTAAAGTTGTTCATTTCATTATTCCTGTTGTTAATCTGTTCCTGTGCCTAATTCATAAGTTAAGCTTTGTCATAAGTGTGTATGTATAGGAAAAATAACATGGCATACATAGAATTGGGTGCTATCTTTAATTTTAGCATCCGTTTGGGATCTTGGAACATATGTTCCATGGATCAGGTGGGACTACAAACATAATATTTGTCAGGAGCACATGTCTCTTCAAGTAAAACTATTAAGGTTATGTATAATGAGATAATTTCAGCACTTTTTAGCCATACTATGTAATCAATACTTTTCTTAATTTTTAAAATTTCTTTTGACTAAATTGAGAAAATAAATATGGAAAGCTTATTTTTTTGTCAAAATATTAATATGTAACTCATTTTTAGTACCCTAAATTGTTTTATAAACTAGTATCTAAGATGTTACTGGCTATGAACATATCTATTGTCTTATTCAATATGTCCCTAGGTAGTTCTTATTTCCAAGTTTAAGTACTTATTTGCTAATAATAATCATGCTTTCAATATTTTTGGGAACATCCTTTACTTTCATAATCTTTTCTTATATATCTAATGTGTGCCAAATATTGTACTAGACCAGTCATATTACTACCTAAATTAATTCTCACAATCATTGATGCCATTTTGTTCATTTTAGAAATAGAGAAAATTGGGATACTATGAGATTAAGAGCTCCTGATTTCATACAGCTAGTAAATTGTATGATAGAGAATCTTATTTCAGATTTTCAAATTTTTGTTTCTGGTGAAGAGCTATATATATGTATCCAAATAACAATTTATTTTTCTTTATAATAAAGAACACTCAAAAACTTCATTATTATTTACATCATATGTTGCATAGCCACAAACCAACCCTGATTCACAAACACATGTTACATTACTTTTCACACCTGCTTAGTATATATCTAATATTCCATTGCTAGAAGGGGTGAAGGACAAGTTCCTGCATTTAAACATTCTTATAATTTTTCTTAGCAAGGAAGAACGTGTGCCTATTTTTTTGATGTGAAAACATAATTTATACATTTAGCTTTGGTAATGTGGAACAATTAAATTTTACTAAAATAGTCTCAGTTTGCATATTTATCCATCTTGGATATTTGTAAAAATATAATACAAATCATGAAATGTAAACTTTGTGAATCTCTGCTTGAAAATAAAGTTGTAGACTATCTTATTTAAATATAGATGAATTATGTTTTACTTTAATAGAATCTATATGTGCCAAGTGCCACACAGGATTTGAACATTTTGTTGGACACAGAAACAGAAAAATAAACAAGACAGACTTTGTTCTGTCAACAATGTCATGGTCTTCTTACAGAACTGATATGAAGATATTTAATCCTAATATGCCATAAGGGCGATGTCTTCGCTCCAAGCATAGAACTCTTTGACTTTAAAATTCCAAGATCGTATTCTAATTTTTCAGAATATCTACGAGTTCCTTTTTATCCTTTCTTATCAACTTTGTTGATTATCCCCTATATGCCATCTGTATTTCATTGTCTAAAATCTGATCAATTCTCTCTAAATGTTATCTGTTTGCATTTTTTGTGGTGCCTGATTTTATTTGTACTTTATAGCACAATAATAGTCTCAACTGTTCCTCCATTCTTCGCAAACATATAAAATCATTAGACTCCTGGAATTTGAACTGGCACGTAGCATCTAGATAAACTTGCTCAATATGTAAACATACTTCTTTTCATCCCTCACTTCCCACTATCTTGCCCAACCTCTGGCAACCACCATTCTACTCTCTACCTCCATATGATCCACATTTTTAACTCCCACATATGAATAAGAATATACAATATTTGATTTTATGAGCCTGGTTTGTTTTACTTGACATAATGACAACCAATATCATCCATGTTGCTGCAAATGACATAATTTTATTATATTTTATGGCTGAATAACAGTCCACTCTGTATCTATTCTATATTTTCTTTAGTCATTCATCCAATGATGGACTCAGGTTGATTACTTACTTTAGCTATTGTGAATAGCATTGCAATAAATAGGGGAGTGCAGATATCTCTTTGATATACTGATTTCCTTTCCTTTTGGTACATACCCATCAGCAGGGTTGCTGGATCATCTGGTAGTTCTATTTTTAGTTGTTTTTAAGGAAACTCTATACTATTTTTCATCATAGTTGTGCTGTTTTACATTCCCTCCAGCAGGGTATGAAAATTACTCTTTCGCCACATCCTCACCAGCATCTGCTACTGTTAAATATTTTGGGTAACAGCCATTTTAACTAGGATCAGACAATGTCTCATTCTGGTTTTTTTTGCATTTCCCTGATTATTTGTGATACTGACCATTTATTAATGAGTACAAAATTACAGTTAGATAGAAGGAATAAGTTCTAGTATTCTACAATACCACAGGAAGATAATAGTTAACAATAATTTATTGTATATTTCAAAAAAGCTAGAAAAGAAGAATTGGAATTTTCCTAACACAAAGAAAAGGTAAATATTTGAGGTGATGGATAACTCAATTACACTGATTTGAGCATTACATTTTCTATGCACGTATCAAAATATTACATGTACCTCAAAGATCTGTACAACTATTATATATTAATAAAAATGTTTTAGAATGTAAGCCAAAACTTTGTAAAGCTGGATATTGCCAAAGATGGAATATGTGTAATAACAGTCAGCATGATGGTGAGATTTTATTAGTAAATAATCAATATCCTTGAGCAGAGAGGGAATTTCATGGAATTTATTTATGTTAGGACATTCCAAACTATTATGAAGACCTTTTAAAAAATTAGTAACCATTTTGTACAAGCTTATCATTATGGAAATTAAATTTGGAAGAAGACTAGATGCTTATTGGAAATGGGATAATCAAGAAACATTTTGAAATTCATAAGAAGATGTAGCAAAATTGAAAATGTGATCAAGTTGCAGATATAAAAGCAGAAGGTTGATTATTGTATTTTAAGATGAAATTAAACATTTTAAAGTATTAAAATTCCATGTGATAGCAAGATTTATAATGTAGTCTAGTTCTGGATTGAAACACAGTATTGTGAGGAATTGGATATGAAGAAGGTATGAAACTTAGTTACTATTAAGACTGTCTATATGGCCAATTAACTTTTCCAACATAGTTGAAGCACATGGAAATTTGAGAAAAGCTACAATCTGGATATGAAAGGCCCAACTAAATTTACTCATACCCAACATCTTAACACATTCAAGTTTAGGGTGAAGGTATTGACTTGGAAAGAGTGTTTGGGTTGCAAAAAGTCAAGTGCATGCTTCCACCTTTGGCTATGACAAAGTAGATAAAAATTCTTCCATTAAGGACTACAATAAAAGAAGGACAAAATGTAAAGTTGAAAGTAAAAGAGCTATTAAGGCAACTGGGATTCGAGAGACGAAGCTCCCAGAGGAAGATAAACTTAGAGAAGTAAGTCCAACATTTATGTTGTTTTTCCTCGTGAAGCACTTGCTGATTTGTAAGAAACAGGTGACAGGCTGAGAAACTCAGCAGTAAATGGTAGTTAAAGATTGAGATGCTAAGAAGAACTTTCAGCAGTAATATAACAAATCAGAATCCAGAGCTGGTTAAAGCCTGAGATGCTAAGAACTTTCAGCAGTAATATAACAAATCAGAATCCAGAGATGGCTAAAGAGAAGATGCTCTAGAAAATAGCCAAGCTTTCATTTATATCTCCTAAAGCTATTCTATTGTAGTAAGTACAAATTGGGGATAGATCTTCTCTCAAAAGATTGAACTCAGGTTCAAATCAGCTCAAACCAACATGGGCAAATTTACTCATATTCTAACTATTTATTAGAGGCAAAGGCAAATCTATACTAAAAACATCATTTAGGGCCTTGACAGTTTTTTAATGTAAAGTATTTAACTTTCAATTAAAAATTGCCAAATATACCAGCAAAAATAATAAGAAAATAAACTTTCAAGTAATGCCATTCATTTCTACATCTGATTAAACTCCAATATATTATGGTAGTTGGATATTTCTATACATAGAAAACTTACAAATATTATATTTTATAAGCAATGTCTAGCTTCAGAAGCAACAAACACTAGATGAACTAAAATTTTAGCAAGGAAAAAGCCCTCTAGTAGGGAAAAATTCTCTAGAGTGTCATTTATCAAGAATGGCATTTATCTTCTTCCAAAGGAGATGGCGGGCAGAAGATTTTGCTGGGGACAGCCAAATTAGACTTAACTGAGGAAAACAGAAGCCAACAGAAAATTAACAGATCTGTGGCCTGTGACTTTGGCCATGACTGGTTGAAAACCAGAAGAGTTCCAAATCTAAAGCCATTTCTATCCAGCATACATCTCAGGCAGGTGGTGGGCAGAAGGGAGAACAAAAGTTAAAAGGTGGAGTATAATTTTCTGTGTCTGGAGGTGCTTAGAGACAAAGCCCTCCTAGCAAAATCCTGCTACAAACAAAAACACAGTGGGTCTCAGATTATAATCCACAATTTACAATCGCATGGACCTAAAAGATAAAGAGCTTCGCTCCAAACCTCTGCACAACTGTATTTCAGAGCTGAGGTGTTAGGGAACTGCCAGGCTCTCAATCACAATACCAGAAAAGACAGGGCCAAGGAGTAGAAATAAATCAGAGGTGGAATTAACCTGCAATTAAGCATTAACTCAGCTCAAGCCCTCAATGAATTGAAATGGTAGGAACTTTGTAATATAGCTTGACACAGGAAAGACAGAACCCTGTCTAGGGCAAGATGTGAAGTTTCCATGCTCTTTTATATGTAATGCCAAGCATAAAATTAAAAATTACTAGATAGTTGGGTTTCACTAAAATTAAATATTTCTGATTTGTGAAAGACACTCCATAGAGAATGAAGAGATAAGGGACAGACCAGAAGAAAATATTTGCAAATGAGACTTCTGATGAAGAACTGTTATCCAAAATATACAAAGAATGTTTAAAATTGAACAATAAAAACCCCAAAGACTTGATTACAAAATGGACCAAATACTTCATCAAAGAAGATATGCAGATGGGAAATGAATGTATAAAAAGATGCTCCATGTCTTATGTCATCAGGGAAATGCAAATGAAAACAACAATGAGATACCACCACACACCTATTAAAATGGCCAAATTCCAGAACACTGACACCAAAGGCTGGTGAGGATGTGGCGGAAGAGGAGCGCTCGTTGATTGCAGGTGGGAATGCAAAATGGTACAGCCACTTTGAAAGAGAGTTTGGCAGTTTCTTATAAACCTGAACGTATTCTTACCGTATGATGCAGCAATCATGTTTTTTGGAATTTACTCAAAGGAGTTTAAAATTTGTGTTCACAGCTGGGCGCAGTGGCTCATGCCTATAATCCCAGCACTTTGAGAGGCCCAGGTGGATAGATCACAAGGTCGGGATTTCAAGACCAGCCTGACCAACATGGTGAAACCCCATCTCTACTAAAAATACAAAAATTAGCCAGGCATAGTGGTGCATGCCTGTAATCCCAGCTACTCAGGAGGTAGAGGCAGGAGAATCGCTTGAACCCAGGAGGCAGAGGTTGTGGTGAACTGAGATCACCACTGCACTCCAGCCTGGGCAACAGAACAAGACTCCATTTCAAAAAAATAAATACATACTTAAAAATAAATAAAATTTGTGTTCACACAAAAACCTGCCCATAAGTCTTTATAGTCACTTTATTAATAATTGCCAAAATGTGAACGTAAACAAGATGCCCACCAGTAGGTGAGTGAAGAAATAAACAGTGGTACCTCCAGAAAATTGAATATTACTCAATAGTAAAAAACATGAGGTATAAAGTCATGAAAAGACATGGAGGAAGCGTAAATGTATATTGCTAAGTAAAAAAAAAAAAAAAAAAAAAAATCAAACTGAAAAGGCTACATACTGTATGACATTCTGGGAAAAGCAAAGCTTTGGAAATAGTAAAAAAGCAGTAGTTGCCAGAACTTAAGAGTGAGGAGGGATGAATTGGTGGAGTAGAGAGGACTTTTAGGACAGTGAACTGTCCTGTATAGTACCACAATGGTGGATACCTGTCATAACATATTTGTCTAATTCTATAGAATGTATACCAAGAGCAAATCCTAATTTAACTATAGACTTTGAATGATAATGATGTATTATTGTAGGCTCTCTGTTGTTATAAATATGCTACTCAGATTGGGGACATTGAAATAGGGGGGTAGCCATGCATGTGTAGGGGC
Organism: Macaca mulatta; assembly: GCF_049350105.2. Classification (NCBI taxonomy): domain Eukaryota; kingdom Metazoa; phylum Chordata; class Mammalia; order Primates; family Cercopithecidae; genus Macaca; species Macaca mulatta. The sequence continues at coordinate 167,333,267 of NC_133406.1, read as the reverse complement.
AGGAGGCATATGGGAAATCTGTATCTTATGCTCGATTTTGCTCTGAACCTAAAATCACTCTAAAAATAAAGTTCAAAATAATTACTAGATATGAAAAGAAGCAGCAAGTGTGACAACAAATAGAACAAACTCATTTACGTTTCAGTTATTGAAATCATAAAACTTTTACAAGAAAACCTGAAATAATCGGTATATGACTTGGAGGTAGATAAAGTTTTCATAGTTTACAGAAAGCAATAACAATTAAAGAAAAAAAGTGATAAATTAGACTTAACCAGAAATTAAAGTTCTGTTCATTAAAAGAAAGCAATACTAAGCAAATAAGTGTGCAAGGCACAGACTGGAGAAACTATTTTCAAAACATACATCAGGCAAAAGTACAATGCCCGTGACATATAGAGGCCTCTTATATCTGAATTCTAAATGAAACAAACAACCCAATAAAATAGAAAACAGAACAGAACAGAACAGACACTTCAAAAACAAAACATATCAATTGCTAATATGCTCATGGAAAAGTTCTGAACATCACTAATCATCAAGAAAAGGTAAATTAAAACCAATGAGAAAACAATAAACATCAATCAAAATATGTAAATTTAAAAGAATTATATCACCAAATGTTACTGATGATTTGTAACAAATTCTTCATGGAACTGTAAAATTGTACAACTAGTTTGGAAAAGAGCTGACAACTTCTTGTTAGAGTTCAAAACAGAAGTATCTTGACACTGTATTATAAAATTAAATACCCTAAAACCTGGCACTCTTATTCCTGAATGCAGTTTGCCAAAAATAAATGGAAACATATGTTCCTGAAAAGACCAAAATAGAAATATCTATAACAGTTTTATTGATAATAGGCCCCTGCATGTCCATCAATAGCAGATCAGATCAGCACACTGTCATATATTCATACTAGTGGAATCATGCTCTGCATGTAAGAATATGCTACTAATATGCCCAACAAGGATGAATCTCAGAAACATTAGGCTGGGCGACAGAAGCATTACACAAAATAATATATAATGCATAATTTTTGAATTTCTAGAACAACAAACATGTTATGGTGAGGAAAAATCATAATAATGTTACTTGTGATGATGGGATTGATTGGAAAAGAACATGAACTAATTTTATGGAATGATGGAAATGTTTTTTTGCCATTGTAGGTATTTGGGTTACACAGGAATATGCATTTTTCAAAACTCAGCCAACATGCACTGAAGACACTGGAACTTTATTGTAAATGATACCAGATACCAAAGCAGTGTGCGAAATTCAAAAGATAAAGTCAACACAGCATGGACTATGTAATGAAAATGAAACCTAAGGCCTGGAATTTTTCAAATCAGATCAAATGGAAGAAAGCAAACAGAGGTTTATGAAGTGCAACTAAGAATTGTATATAAAGAAAAAATCTTCAGCATGAAAATCTGAGAGGACAAACCAGTGACTTGAAGCCATCACACCAGACGAATTATCCCTCATATAATTATATTATTAAAACTTGGAAGCTGAGAATCACTTTCCTGATTAATTTTGATCTCACCAAACAACAATAGCTATGACTCATCTTGAATATTTCTATACCAGATAATGACATTTATCTTTATACTATAGATAAATTAATTGGATGATCTAATTTATGTATCAATCTTCTGTAAGATGGGTTATTATAATCAACTTTTAAAAATATACTTTAACCTAGGAAACTTAAAAAAGTAATTTTCTGGATGTGAAAAGATAAAAGAACACTTAACCAGAGTAAATTGATAAAGAAAATTAAGAGAAGATGTTTTTGACTGCTTTAGTTATATACTTTCCATCATTGTCACTGTTTTTAATTTGTTATTTAAAAAAGATGCCATTACTTATTATGAAGCTATAAAAAATAAAATAATAATGTATATTCTGTATATTCTTTTTTTTTTTTTTTTTTTTTTTTTTGAGATGGAGTCTCGCTCTGTCACCCAGGTTGGAGTATACAGGCAAGATCTCAGCTCACTGCAACCTCCACCTCCCGGGTTCAAGAGATTCTCTTACCTCAGCCTCCTGAGTAGCTGGGATAACAGGTGCCCACCCACACGCCTGGCTAATTTTTGTATTTTTAGTAGAGACAGAGTTTCACCATATTTTCCAGGCTGGTCTCAAACTCCTGACCTCAGGTGATCTGTCCGCCTCGTCCTCCCAAATTGCTGAGATTACAGGCGTGAGCCACTGCGCCTGGCCAATAATGTACATTTTAAATGTTATGGAAATTGAAGAGGGAGAAACTAATTCAGCCTGATTATGTGATCAAGGAAATTGCATTGAAGGAATTGGATAGGTTAAAGTTTGAACTATAAAATTTCTTAATTTATTCAGAGCTTATTGTACACGTATCACACAAAACAACTGTTTTTCTAGACATAGCAGCAGTGTAACTGGATGAAATGAGAAAATCTTTCCAGAAATGTGGAAATTTTATATTTATGTGTGTAAGTAGGCATGCATGTACATATGCATGTTTATGCATTTGGCTATATTTTCATTGCACAAAATGAATTAAATTACCTTACACATATGAACAATCTTCCAATCCCCAAGTATTTTCTTTGCACACCAAATAACTCTTTGGTCTGACCCTATGTTATTCCTACTATTGTTATAACCACAGTCTAGCACAGTGCTGGCCACATGTAGTTCATGAAAATATTTTTGTTTCATGACTTCTTCAGAATCCTTTCACAAACTTTCCATAGAACTTTCTGACCGACAATTCTATTTGTGCTTCTCTATCAAAATCTCATAATAGTGCTTAGGAAAAGTAAATGTATTGAAATGACAAGTTACTTTCAAACGGTGTTTCTTTCATTAAATGCCATCTCTTCAGGATGGAATAAGATGGATATAACAAGACACACACATTTTATCTTTCATAGACGTACATTTTATGTTTTATCACTAATTAATTAACTTATTTATTTATTTTCCCCAGCTTTATTAAGGTATACTTGACAAATACAAATTGTATATATTTATGGGTTACAATGTGGTGTTTTTATATATGTATACATTGTGAAACGATTAAATCAAGCTACTTAATATAACCCTTACTTCACATACTTATCAATTTTTTTATGGTGAGAAATTTAAGATCACCATCACATCTTTTCATATTTTTCAGGTATACATTTGCTATTAACTATACTCACCATGCTGTACAAGATCTTCAGAACTTATTCTTCCCAACTGAAACTCTGTACACTTTGATCAACATCTCCCTATCCCCAAAGCCCCCAGACCCTGATAACCACCATTTTACTTTCTGCTTCTATGAGTTCAAGATTTTTAGATTGTATATATGAGATTATGCAGTACCTGACTTTCTGTGTCTCACTTATTTCACTTAACATAAGGTCCTCTAGGTTCATTCATGTTTTTGCAAATGAGAGAATTTACTTCTTTCTTAAGGCTGAAAAGTACTCTGTTTATATACATAATATATTTTCTTTATACATTTATCTGATGACTGGCACTTAGGCTGCCTCCAAATCTTGTCTATCATAAAGAATGTAGCAATGACACAATAGGGCAGACATCTCTTCAACCTACTAATTTTATTTCCTTTAAATGTATGTGATGATACATTTAAAGTGAAGTGAGATTACTGGGGCACATAGTAGTCCTATTTTTAAGTTTTTGAGGAACCCCCATTCTGTTCCATAATGACTGAGTTAATCATCAATAGTGTACAAGAGTTCTGTTTTCCCACCTTCTAGCCAACACTTGTTATCTTTCGTCTTTTTGATAATGACCATTCTAATGATGGATATGATTATATCTCATTGTGGTTGAAAAGTACATTTCCCTGATGATTAGTAATGTTGAACTTTTATTTTTATTTTTATATATTTATTTATTTTTTTGAGATGGAGTTTTGCTCTTGTTGCCGGAGTGCAATGGCATGATCTCGGCTCACTGAAACCTCCGCCTCCCAGGTTTAAGCGATTCTCCTGCCTCAGCCTCCCGAGTATTTGGGATTACATGCATGTACCACCACGCCTGGCCAATTTTGTATTTTTAGTAGACATGGGTTTTCTCCACGTTGGTCAGGCTGGTCTCGAACTCCCAGCCTCAGGTGATCCACCTGCCTCGGCCTTCCAAAGTGCTGGGATTACAGGCGTGAGCCACTATGCCCAGCCATAATGTTGAACATTTTCACATAACTATTGAATACATATATTTTAAATGCTATTTTATTTTACTTTGCCGCTGATATAAAGTACTTTCTTGAAGAACATTTATCATGGAAAATATTTTCTCAATCATAAGAATACTTATTTTAAAGGTGGAATTGCAGTCAAAGGGAACTGTGATTTTCTCTGTCACTTCTTTTGAATAGTTTAGAATTGTGATTTATGTTGCTGCCAAATATCTAGACATTTCTAAAGCAAATCTTAGTTTTTCTAAAACAAAATGGTAACCGGTATAAATTAGTAATACTATTATAATTTATCATATTTCATATTTATTCTTGTTTATAATATTTATTTAATGAATTATCAGTGGTGACAGAAGACAATATCTAATACGAGATACTTAGGAAGCACTTTGGTCTTTATGGTATGGCCACATTTATAATGAGTGTCAGTGTGGTACAGTGGGAAGAACATGGAAATTTCACAAATAGTGTTTTAGTCCTTGCTCCAACTCTAGCTTACAATATTACTGATAAAAAAATTGTTGAGACATCGTGCGTATCATTGGCCTGTTCCGTAAAATGCATAATAAGCATGTCATGTATAATAATAATAAAAAATAGATTGTTTTGAAAATTTCAAACTATTAAATACGAATGAAAAACATAATTATATATAATTTTTGAACACCAAAATTATACTAATTTATTAGATTACATTTGTCTTTGATGACCTAGCTGATAGACTTTCCTTTTATAACATGAGCTATGATAAATTACTTTGGCATTTTTTTTTTCTTTGTACTACCATGTAACTCATAGGTACTAAATATATTCTATTGCTGACACCATACATTTCTGACAACAAATCACAAATATATGATATGTCTTTTAGGCATCAATGTGGTTATAGTTGTGAGCTTTTACACTTTTAAGTAGTTTTTCACTCATTTCTTAAGCAAATAAATTATGACTGACTTTTATGTGATTCACATCTGTTAGATAGAAAAGATGCAATTGTGAGTAGGAGGTCCTTAAATTACTTTTTGATAAAGACAAAGTAATTAGAATACTAGGTAAAAAAATACATGTTTGATTGTAAGTAACTTCAGAGTAGGAAAAACGTTCCAAACCTATTAAAAACTATTAAAATCTGTGTTAGTTGTTAAATGGATTAATTGCTGAATGGCTGGAAGACTACTGACTGGGAGAAAGGAGCAGCTCATTTAGGATCTACTCATTCCTTTCAGATGTGGGTTGATGGTCACCTTGGTAAATACATAACATAATGCATTGATATTTGGAAGGAGAAAGACACCTTATCTTTCACTTTAACAAGATGCCCTGTACCTGTATATTCTGATTTCTTAGGAAATTTTGCTATGTAATATAAGGAAGGCTATGCAACTCTCTGGGGGTATAAAATGATAATTTTAGTATTTAAAATCTCCCTCTAAATTAGGAATCCTTTGAACCTCCCATATCTATTCTCATGCATAAAGAACTTAAGAAATTGTCCTTTACCTCTCAGACCTTTTTCTGCTTCATCTGAGTCTTTGAATTGCCTGTATCCTTGACATTAGTTAGTCAAGCTTAATGTGTGCAAGTTCAGTTTGACAATCTAATTATTGGTATAAATTCAGCTATATCATGTATGGATAGATAAAAAAAGAAAATAAAATAATTAAATTTAAGTGCCTCTTTGTACATAAAACAAGCAATCTTGTTTGTGTCTGTCTATGTGTGTCTGCATTGTTTGATATATGTTTTGACTACTTTCATTTGAATCTTTTTGTACTGCTATTTTATACATTCCCAAATGCATTTAGGGAAGATATTGAATCAAATTTCAAGTTCAGTAACATATATATAGATGTTCTGAACACATTTGTCTTAGAGACAGAAATGAAAATAAAGTGTTTCCTATTTGGACAAAATTCAGTCATCAAGATGTAAAATAGGTGGGACAGCCCACTCTTGCTGTGGGCCTCTAGGATCCTAGCTAAAAAAGATCCCACTACCTCCACAGATATGCCCAGAGACTAGGCAGAGACAGAACTCAAGCATGCAAGGAACCCAGAGGGGATTCTGGGAATAGGATAACTATGGTAGAGCATAGCCATATGAGCCTATATGTTTTATGGATGAGCCATATGAGGCCATCCCCCAAGGTTCCCCATCTTCCTCCAAATTGCTCTAACTCCAGCTTACTATGGGACAAAGAAAAAGCAGTGTCAACTTTCTTGCAAGGGCATTTCTGATCTGTAGGCTGTCCTGCCAACTAGTCCCTCCCAAGACCCCTGCCTGGTCATTCCCACAGGAATATGTACATGCAGCAGCCTCTGCTGTCCGCCTGAATGCATTGCAATTATCCCTACCTTAGTAATTCCTGGTGGCTTGAGAGTACTTCAGATCCCCCAACAAAGTTGGTATCCAAATACAAGAGCTTGGAAAGGAAGCCATGTACTGGTGCCAGCACTCTAGAGCACCAGTGTGCAGCTTAGGAGTGCCAAGCAGAGAGCTCTTGTCAGCACATGAGCACAGGTGGAGCTCCCACCCTCAGAACACTAAGATGGGTGAGATGTGTGGGCTTCTGGATTGGTCCAGAGGCAGGGCATTGTCTCCCACTGTATGGCCAGTCTAGGAAGTGTGTGACCTCTCTGCCAGTTGCAGCCTCCATCTGACAGAGCTCTGATAGCCCAGAACATCTCACAAAAGAAATACAGGCACAGCACTGGTGATCACAAGGGCCTCCCCAAAGCCTAGGAGCAGATCTGGCGGGGGATCATTTTTCTCCACCCTCAAAACTAAGCACTACTGCAAATGCAGCTGAGTAATGAGATATTTGCCTGCAATTACTCTTAAGCAAAATCTACTGGTTTTCACCTCAAATTACAACACCAAAATATTCTGAAATTATACACCACCTATGAAATGCAGGGCAAGAATCTACTCACAAATGAAGTTCCTGCACAGAGCTGTATCCCTCTGAAAACACCCACAAATGAAACCAGTTGACTATTCTCAGATTACAATACAATTAAAGAAACACTAGATCTCTCAGACGAGAACAAATTAGCATTAGAATGCTGGCAATCCAAAAAGTAAGAGTGGCCCTTTAACTCAAGAAAAGCACACTAGCTCTCTAGCAGTAATTCTTAATCAGATTGAAATGACAGACATAGATATCAGAAAGTTCACTGAGATTCAGGATAATGTGGAAACCCAATCCAAGAAATCCAGTAAAATAATTCAAGAGCTGAAAGATGAAATAACCATTTTAAGAAAGAACAAAACTGAACTTCATGGAATTAAAAAATTTACAAAAAGAATTTTATAATTCTGTCAGAAAAATTAACAGCAAAATAGATGAAGCTAAGGAAAGAATTTCAGAGCTTAAAGACTGTTCCTTCAAATCAACTCAGATAAAAATAAAGAAAAAATAATCTTATAAAATGTACAAAAACCTTTAAGAAATATGGTATTATGTAAGGAGCCCAAACCTCTGACTCAGTGGCATTTCAGAAAGAGGAGAAAAAGTAAATGACTTGGAAAACATATTTGAGGATATAGTCCATGATAATTTCCCCAATTTAGCTAGAGAAGTTGACATGAAAATTTAATAAATGAAGAGGACATTAATGAGATACTATGCAAGACAACCATCCCCAAGGAAATTAGTCATCCAGTTCACCAAGGCAAATGTGAAAGAAAAAAATCTTAAAGGCAGCTAGAGGGAAGGAATAAGTCATGTAAAAAGGGAATCCCATCAGGCTAGCAATGAACTTCTCAGTATAAACCTTAACAAGCCAAGAGAGATTGGGGACCTATTTTCACCATAGTTAAAGCAAAGAAATGTTAACCAATAATATCATATCCCATCAAATTAAACTTCATAAGTGAAGGAGAAATAAAATCTTTCTCAGACAAGCAAACGCTATTGGAACTCATTACCACTAGACCAGCCTTACAAGAGGTCATTAAGGGAGTGTTAAACAAGGAAAGAACGGTACCTGCTATCACAAAAAGACACTTGAGCACCTAGCCCACAGACACTATAAAGAAACTATGCAATCAAGTCTACATAATCAGAAAACAACATAATGACAGAATCAAATGACCATCAAATCAATGACAGAATCAAATCTTCACATATCAATACTAAACCTGAATGTAAATGATCTCAATGCCCTATTTAAAAGGCATTTTAAAAGGCATATAGTGGCAGCACAGATAAAAAGAGAAGACTTAACTGTCTGCTGTCTTCAAGAAACACATCTCATGTGTAACAACACCCACCGGCTCAAAGTAAAGAAATGGAGAATGATCTACCATGCATACAGAAAAAAAGAGAGTAGAAGCAGCAATTCTTATATTTGAGAACCCAGACTTCAAACCAACACAATAAAACATTTAATTCAAAAATAAAACTAAGCTATTCTAAATATATATGTACCCAACATTGGAACACCCAGATTCATAAAACAAGTTCTTTTTGACCTACAAAAGGACTTGGGTAACTACATAGTAATAATGGGAGAGTACAACTCATCACTGACAGTGTTAGAGAGATCATCAAGGAAGAAAACTAACAAGGAAATTCTGTCTACTCAACTAAGTGAACCTGATAGACTCAACAACCCACCACAGAATACATTTTTTTTCTCATCTGCAAAAAGAACATATTCTAAGATCAACCACATGTGTGGACATAAAATGAGTCTTAATAAATTCAAAACAATCAAAATCATATTAAATACACTCTCAGATAACAGTAGAATAAAAATGGAAATCAATACAAAGAAGATCTCTCAAAACTATGCAAATATATGGAAATTAAATTAAACAATTTTCTCCTGAATAACTTTTGGGTGAACAATGAAATTAAGGCATGAATATTAAATATTTAAAATTAATGAAAATAAAGAAATAACTTTTTTTTGAATCTTTGTGATGCAGCAAAAGCATTATTGAAAGGAAAGTTCATGGCACTAAACACCTTCATTTAATAGAAAGATCTCAGATTAACAATCTAACTTTATATCTAGAGGAACTAGAACAAAAGGGCAAACAAATCCCCTAGCTAGCAGAAGAAAAGAAATAACTAAATCTTGAAAGAACAACACAAATTTGAGATGCACAAATCCATACAAAAGTTGCATGAAACCAAGAGCTGGTCCTTCAAAAATAAATAAATAAGTAAATAAATAAATAAATAAACAAGTTCACAGACTGCTAACTAGATTAGCAAATGGAAAAACAGAAAAGATCCAAATACGCACAACCAGAAATGACAAAGTTTACATGACAACCAATAGCACAGAAATACAAAGATCCTCAGACTGTTTTGAACACCTTTACACACATGAATTAGGAAATCTAGAGGAAATGGATAATTTCCTGGAAATACACAAACTCCCAAGATTGAATCAGGAAGAAATGGAAAACATAAACAGATCATCAACAAGTTCCAAAGTTGAATCAATAATAAAATCTCTGCTATCCAAAAAAAAAATATTGGAACAGATGGATTAGCATCTGAATTCTACCAGACATACAAAGAAGAACTAGTTTCAATGCTACTGAAACATTTCCAAAAAATTGAAGAGGAAGAGCTCTTCCATACCTCATTCTATGAAGGCAGAATTATCATCAGCCTGATACCAAAATCTGGCAGAGACACAACAGTAAAAGAAAACATTAGACCAATAACCTGGGTGAACATAGATGCAAAAATTGTCAACAAAATGCTAGCAAACAGAATTCTGAAATAATTCAAAAATTAATTCACTGCAATCAATTTCTGGGATGCAAGTTTGTTTCAACATATGCAAATCAATAAATGTCATTCAGCACATAAACAGAATTAAAAATAGAAACCATATGATCATCTTAATAGATACAGAATAAGCTTTTGATAAAATCCAATATTCCCTCGTGATTAAAAACCCTCACAGACTAGGCATTGAAGGAACACACCTTAAAATAGTAAGAGTCATCTATGACAAACCCACAGCCAACATTATACTAAATGGGCAAAAGCTGCAACTATTTTCCTTGAGAACTGCAACAAGATACGTATGACTGCTTTTGCCACTCCTATTCAACATAGTACTAGAAGTCCTAGCCAGAACAATTAGACAACAGAAAGAAATAAAAGTTATCCACGTAGGAAAGGAAGAAGTCAAACTATATTGTTTCACTGGTGATATGATTTATACCTAGAAAACCCTAAAGATTCTGCCAAAAGGCTTCTAGAACTGATAAATGAATTTGGTAAAGTTTCAGATCAATGTACCCAAATCATTAACATTTATATATACCAATAAGTTTTTAGCTGACAGCTGAATCAAAAACACAATTCCATATAACATAGCTACAAAAAAGAAGTACCTAGGAATACAGCTAACCAAGGAGGTGGAAGATCTCTACAACAGAACTATAAAACACTGCTGAAAGAGGTCAGTGATGACATAAATAAATGGAAAAGTATTCCATGCTCACTGGAACTGGAAGAATCAATATTGTTAAAATGGCCATAATGCCCAAAGCAATTTATAGGTTCAATGCCATGCCTACCAAAGTACCAACATCATTTTTTTCACAGAAATAGAAAAACCTATTCTAAAATGCATATGGAATAATAAAAGAGCCCAAATAGCCAAAGCAATCCTGAGCAAAAAGAGCAAAGTCAGAGGCATCACATTACCAGACTTCAAACTGTATTATAAGGCAGTTTGAACCTGACTTATAAACTAAAAAAAAATGATACTGGTACAAACACAGACACATAGACCAATGGAACATAATAGAGAACCCAGAAATAAAGCTATACACCTGCAACCATCTGATCTTTACAAAGTCGATGAAAACAAGCAATGAGGAAAGAACTTCCTATTCAATAACTTGTGTTTGTATAACTGGCTAGCCACATATAAAAGAATGAAACAACTCCTACCTTTCAACATATACAAAAATTAACTCAAGATAGATTAAAACTTAAATGTAAGATATCAAGCTATAAAAATCCTAGGTGAAAATCCAGGAAATACCCTTCTCAAAAATGGGCCTTAGGAAATAATTTTCAGCTAAGTCCACAAAAGCAATTTCGACAAAAAGCAAAATTTACAAGTGAGACTGACTTAAACTAAAGAGATTTTGCATGGAAAAAAGAATTCCAACAGAGTATACAGACAGATTACCGAATGGGAGAAAATATTCACAAACTGTACATCTAATAAAGGGCTAATATCCAGAACCTATAAGGAACTTCATCATCAAAAAACAAAAAACAATCCTATTAAAAATGGGCAAAAAACATGAACAGGCACTTCTCAAAAGAAGACATACAAGTGACCAACAAACATGATGAAATGGTCAACATCACTAATCATCAGAGAAATGCAAATCAAAACCACAATGAGACAGCATCTCACACCAATCAGAGTGGCTATTACTAAAAAGTCAAAAAACAACATATGCAAGTGAAGCTATGGAGAAAAGGAAACCCTTATATTGTTTTGGTGGGAATGTAAACTATTTCAGCTACTGTGAAAAGTAGTTCGGAGACATCTTAAATAACTTAAGAGAGAGCTATCCTCAGACCCAGCAGTCCCAGTATTGTGTATATACACAAAGGATAATAAATCATTCAACCAAATATTTTCATGCACAGTGCTATTCACAATAGCAAAGCCACAGAATCAACCTTCATGCCCGTCAAATGGTGGACTGAATAAAGAAAATGTGGTACACATACACCATGGAATACTAAGCAGTCATTAAAAGGTATGAAATCATGTTCTTTGCAGCAACATTGTTGCAGTTGGATGCCATTTTCCTGAGCAAATTAAAGCATGAACAGAAAAACAAACAAACAAACAAACAATCATGTTCTCACTTTCAAGTAGGAGCTAAACATTGAGAGCACATGGATATAAAGGTGAGAACAATAGACACTGGGGGCTATTAGAAGGGAGAGGGAATTGGGGACATGGGCTGAAAAACTGCCTATCCAGTACTAAGCTCACAACCTGGGTGACTAGATTATCTGTACCCCAACCCTCCGCATCATGCAACACACCCATTTAACAAACCTGTACTTGTACACCCTGAATCTAAAATAAAAGTGGAAATTATTTATGAAAAGGTGTCTTCTTGAGAAAAATAGTTATCTTTGGTCTTTTTCATTAAAAGCAATAAACAAACAACTAGTAGCTCCAAATGAATCCTGTATTTATTTATCTTCCTTTTCTTGCCTAGTTGCTGACAATTTTATACTGCTAAGAATTACACACTTCTGTGTTCTCACATACAACCAATTTGTACCACAATAAAGATTTCACATACTAAAATGAGAGAAGATATATATCATCTCAATCTCATTTTTCTTGATAAAACAAAAGATTGCAAACAATGTCTGTTCTCTTTAACTTATGACATGGGACAATTTTAAATATATCATTTCCAACTGCTTGTATATGTTATCCATGAAAGATATGCTTCTCTGTTTATTTTTAAATTTGTATACACTAAAGAATCTGCCAAAAATATTTGTATTACACCTCATATACCTTTCTAGACAATCTAGTTCCTACAAATGCCATTATGGAATTTTCTGAGTTTCTTCCTAGTAATAATACTAGTATTAACTAGTTAGGAAATAAGAAAAAGTAGCTAAAAATTTTAAGAAGTTTGCCTAGGTTTCAAAGTACAGAACGTTCTATTTAACTTAATTGTGAAGCTGTGCAAAGAGGATAATGTAAGTTTCTTAGTTGTATACTTTTAATACACTCAGTGTTTGTATTCTTTAATAATACCAGACCAGATCCCTAATTGAATATATGCAACAGCAAATTTTCTAGAAAATATCCTCTATTTATTTACAGTATAAAGTAACTTTTCTTATTAAGTATTGTGAATTAAGGCTAAAATTAATTGTTCTTAAAACAATTTTTCTCAACCACTTCAAACTATTAAACATATCTCAATTAAAGATTATGAATTTCATCCTTTCTGAGCTCTCAACTTGCTTTGCTTTTGCTTTTTGTGTCCTGTATGACTGTTGAACTAAGAACTGTCTAATAGTATGCCAACTGTTTTAATATAAAAGAGGCATTTTAAAATGTGAATAGCTTTAGTAAAATAATATAAAACACAGTCATTATTAGAATAAGTGTGCTTTTTCTGAACATGAATAATTTCTGGTACCTGCATAAAATGAATTCAATTTTATTGGTTGAATTTGTAGTTTCAAATATTAAGTCTTACCTGCTTCAAGTCACTCCATAACATGGATTCATGGGGATCTTATATGAATTTGAGGTACTGCTCAAATTTATGGTTTCATTTGTATAGGAGGAAAAATATTTTCCTTATCTTAAATAGAAGAAACATCTGTTGGTATGTCAAGTAGTTCATTCATATCCAAAAGAATATTCTTGCCTCAGAACTAAATTTTTAATTATTGGCTAAATATAGTCCTTCCTAGCCTAATTAAAAGATGAGAGTTGTACATATAAAAACAAAGATAATTTCAAAATTAATGAGAATTGTAATATATATTCTACTACAAACAATATTCATAAAGCTCCATGCATCTGCATAATTGGATCCTGGCAGATGAGGTATCTCTTTTTTCAATATCACTAAACATTCTTCAATGAAAGATTTATTTGTAATATTTCTAAATCAAAGATTTTATAAAGCATATATACTATTAGTTTTAAAATTATAGTTTGTGACCTGCCATCAATAGATTAACAAGAAGGTCATTCAAATAACAAAACCCAGCATTTTTTTACATACTGGGTATATCCTCCTTTTACTCTTGGCAACTGGTTGCTCATATATGCAAACAATATTCTATTTCCACTATTAACATTAGTTTATGATTTGTAATTATTAAAACTGCACTCATATTAACTATTGACTTCTATATTTGTTGATAAATATAATACCATTTTCATGTGTACCTTTTTATAGGAAATAAGTATATTGCCTATAAATATATATATTGCCTATAAAATGTAAACATAGCTAATAGAGAGACACACACAGACACAGACACACAAGCTCTCGGGTGCTGCATAATGATGTTTCAGTCAATGACAAACCACATTTAGAATTGTGATCCCCTAAGATTATATACCATATTTTTACTGTACTTTCTCTATGTTTAGCTATGTTAAGCTACACAAATTCTTGTTGTGTTACAATGGCCTACAATATTCAGTACAATAGCATGTAGCACAGGTTTGCAGCCTAGGAGCAATAGTCTATACCATATAGTTTAGGTGTGTAGTAGGCTCTACTATCTAGGTTTATGTAAATACACACAATGACAAAATTGCCTAAGGACCATGTATTTCTCAGAATGTATCCTTGTCATTAAGTGATGCATGACTGTGTGTGTGTGTGTGTGTGTGTAACACAGTCACTAAAATGTTGGTGTATTGGTAGGTTTTATATACACATATATATAAATGTGTATGTATGTATCTTCATGTTTTATATATACATATATAAAGGCATATATAAATGTGTGTGTGTGTGTGTGTGTGTGTGTGTATAAACCTACCAATACACCAACATTCTAGTGTGGTACTGCAGATTAAATAGTGAACAATGGGGCTTCAAATAGGTTTTGGTAGTAGATCAATGAATTAATTCATTAGCACATGAGATGCACTGGTGAAATAGAAAGCTTAGCTAGCCAAACATTGTTCAACAGATTTTTATCACAAAAAGTGAAAATGTAACAAAATGAGTATTAGCCAGTCTCTACAGTTGTCCCAGCCAATAATTCTATAATCTCTTAAGTCTTATACAGTAAGCATAAGGTTTCAGAAATTAGTCTGTAACTTACTTAATAATAAAAAACCCCACAAATCATATAGAATATTTCATGCATTCACTTTAAATTTCCTATCATGTAATTACACATGAACATTTTAATCAAAGTTTGTTGTAACATTATTCATATATTTTAGTGAATTAAATAAATAGATTTTTATTATAAAGTTTGTGCCTGATCCTGCAAGTGAAAATGCATTTAGTAAATAGCTAAAGTAGAATCTTGATTACAAACTTTACTTTCTGTTTCTCAAAACACCATAGGTTTCTCAAGCAATTGTTTTTCCTCAGCTGGTTTGAAATGATGTGGTGAAAGATGTTATCATATTCATATTTTTTCATATATAAAGCCAGGAGTAATTGACTCTGTTTTGTGGAAGATGATGTATTCACCATCTCTTATTTTGTTATCACCGTCATCTGATGGTTTGTTTTGTGAAAAAGGCAAAGTGCAGCCGTCTCAAATGTGAATTACAGTATAAAGGGTCATAGAGACTTCATCTTGGATAAAATATGTATCTAATAAAGTTGAATAAGATTTTTTTTTAGCTTTCCCTTTGTGTGCTTATGCCCAGGCAGATACCAAATTATAATTCTGGATGGTTATTTAATTTTTTTTTCAGAGAGTATCTCTGATTTTCCCAGTGCAAGAGGTGTACGTTGCTAACACTGGGAGGTGCATCAATTCTGTCAGCATATCAGAGTTGACTTAATATGATTTTTCCCTCACTCTCTCTTCCTCTTTCTTTTAACTTAGGGAAGGCCAAATATTTTCAAATTTAGTTATTCTCCTATTTATGTTTGCCAGAAAAATCAAATGAAAATGCATTGGAAAAACAGAAGAACACCTGAAATAAGAATAGAAAAAAAGATATTATAAATTATCTCCCGGAAAGAACGAACTGGTTAAAATGAATTAACCACCTTGGACTGTAATCTTCACAGCAGTTGAAAGTTGAAAATTTGAAAATTTCTGGTAATCACATCTTAATCTATGTATTTGTAGATATATATCTACATATGTAGGTATATATATTTCTCTCTATATAGATAAATGTTACATATGTAAAATAATATACGATACAATCTAGTATATATTCTGTATAAATAAATGCATATATAAAATTCTAAAAATGTCAATAATACTATTTTTACTCTACATTTTGCAAAATCAAAATAAACGTACTTTCATTAGCAGTAGTTTCTTTGAGGACAGGGACTGCATTATGGCTCAGTGTCTATGTGCATCTAATACTTGACAAACCACTAGTTTCTGAAATGTTTTCTTTTTTTCTTTTTCTTTTTCTTTTTTTTTTTTAAACAGAGTAGAGTCTTGCCCTGTCACTCCGGCTGGAGTGCAGTGGCGCAATCTGGGCTCACTACAACGTCCGCCTCCTGGGTTTAAGCGATTCTCCTGCCTCAGCCTCTCGAGTAGTTAGAACTATAGGCGCGTGCCACAGCGCCCGGCTAATTTTTTGTATTTTTAGTACAACCGGTGTTTCACTGTGTTAGCCAGGATGGTCTGGAACTCTTCTTGATCTCATAATTCGCCTGCCTTGGCCTCCTAAAGCGCTGGGATTACAGGCGTCAGCCGACGCGCCTGGCCGAGATGCTTTCTTGGAACGTAAATTTCTCTCTCCTCTATATCCTAATGGCTTCTGTTCTAGTTCAAGAAGTCATCCTTTCTTTACCAGACTGGTGGTTTTGCAGTGACTTTTTAAATGACAGTAAATATACTAAAGTATTACATTAAAAATCCCACTTTCTAGATTCTAGACCTTCAATGGCAGATGGTGACGTTCCTTAACACTATTGGTAAAGTCCTCCAGTAATTGTAGTTTATCTTATTCATTTTTTCAACAAACATTTTTGATATTTTACATGCCAGATAATATGATTACTTCATGACACTTACTGTATTGTAGTAACATAAACTATACCACAATATTTCACACTTCTATGCCATTCTGTATTTAAGTTGGGGTAAAATTCACATAATATATAATTCACCATTTTGACCATCTTATAGCACACAATTCAATATCTTTTAGTACATTCACAAG
Source organism: Macaca mulatta (assembly GCF_049350105.2). NCBI lineage: Eukaryota > Metazoa > Chordata > Mammalia > Primates > Cercopithecidae > Macaca > Macaca mulatta. Next base: position 167,316,167 of record NC_133406.1, on the reverse strand, counting down.
GTTGTATGACTATCACACATATCTATTAACAGAACATTTTACCACCTGAAAATGAAACCTCATACCCACTGATAAATCATTCCTCATTCACCACTCTCCCAGGTTCTGGCAACCACTATTATACTTTCTTTCTCTATGGATTTGTCTATTATGGACATTTTATATAAGTGATATGTTACCTCTTGAACCTGGCTTCTTTCACTTAGCATAATGATTTTAAAGTTGGTCCATGTTGTAGTATCAGTACTTTATTACCTTTTATGGCTGAATAATATTCCTTCGTATGTACATGTCATATTTTGTTCATTCATTCTGCAATTGGTAGACACTTGAGTTGTTGTTTCTACTCTTTGCCTTTTATAATGTTCATCTTTCTTTATAAAAACCTTGTCCAACATTGTTTTTAGATCTCTCTTGCATATTTATAAAGGTATAAACATAACTTCCCATGAAGCTTTTCTTTAAACTTGAAAATACTTCTTTTTTCTTATCATGATATTATGTTAAAGTTGCATAATTTTTAGTCTATGAATATGTTATAAAGTTGGGAAATATTTACTTGTCTTGTAATTGCATAATATGTGACATCTATTTATATTTATAGTTTAACCACTTATTTCTAAAATAAAGCAAGGAGACTGAAGTAATTAAGAAACTGATTAGGAAGGTACAACAGCAAAATAAAAGTTGATACATATATATATATATATATATATATCAATTTATGATCCATGCAAAACTCTAGTAGGTCAGAGAATTTATTTAAATGATTATTATGTTTTTCACTGTGGTTCAGCAGTTGAGATAGAGTATGTTTTCTTAATATAAATGTCAGGCTATTGGGATTACATATTATTCACAATTTACATGTTTCAAATGCCACAATTCATTGAGTATTTTCTATATGTAAGAAAGCAATAGAAAATATAAAATTTTGCTTTGAGACAGCAACAATAAATAGAGATACTATTTACCAGGAAGGATGTGAGAGAAAATGGAAGAGAATAAAGCTGAAGCCCATAATTTCAAGATGCCTTTACAACTTCAGTTCATGTCATTTAAAAGTACAGTGAGCAATTAAAAAAAATAACATTGTGCATAATTTTAGAAAACATGAAAAAAGCTACACGTGTTTTCTTACTGCAACTTCAATAACGTGCACATAGGAAAAGAAGTTACAAGCTAAGAAAAAATGAGTTTGATAAAATATATGCAGCAATTTTTATGTGTAATTATTTTTAATTTGAGACTATTTCAAATCTTTCTTTTGGTCACTCACCAAGCATTTCCAAAACCGGACTGTTTTCTTGAGCATTTAATAAAGAAAAACAATTTGCTTTTAAATGTGTAAAACATGTTTTCCTGACTGTGTATTCATGCTGTTTCCACAGAAATAAACTTTTCCTTAACTCTGTGTTAACAACAGTGTCTGAACTTGAAATACAATTGATGACATTGCTCTATAATACCTATGAATCTACTACAAAGGTTAATCTCAAGAACTTGAAGATAAATATACATCATTTTATTTCAGTTAATATGCATCATATGTCTCCTGTAAGTCATGTGTCCTGCTATAAATGCCCATTCCGGAAATGTATTTGGTCATTGGAATTAAATAGTACTAATTTAAAGGGAGAAAATCAAGCCAAATTCAGATTTCTGAAAGAAAGTGATGGATTCTACTAATAAATTTTTGCTAAATTAAAATTGTTTTCTATTAAGAGAAAAATATTATTACTCTATTATCCTAAGTTAATAGAGCTTGTAAAATTTTCCAAAGGTACTCCCTTTTCAGAACATCCATTACTAAATATTATCATTCATATGGTACTAAAGTTGAAACAATTTACTCTTGACTATATTGCTCTATTAAAAATAAAGGCTTCATGTAAAGTTTTGGCTCTTGATATATACAATGCAAGTTTTCTTTATAAGTGTTCTGGTAACTTGAGGGAAGAATTGACCAAGAAGGTAAATTCCCATACAAAACAGGGAGATGTTAAACCTTTGTCATCCAGGTCTCTTTAGGATAGAATGGAGTATTACTTTGCTGCTGCAGTGTTAAATACAAGTCAAATTAATATGACAAAATCTAAAATCAATTGAAAGCCAAAACCAAGCCTAGAGCCAGGCTCAGAGTTCTTTCATTTAATCTAAATGTTTTGAATATTTATTATGCAACAGTCTTTTTCGGTGGTCTTTAGTCTGAACAAGCACTTGTTAGAGAATTTAAAACTAACACTGTTACCAAAACACCAGGGTTTGGTCTAGGTCCTGTTGCTCACTGCACAGAAAACCAATCACTAAGATAACAAGTATTGCCAAGCAAGAAGGCTGTCACCAGGTGCTGCAGTGGAGGAGATGGAATCTCAGTCTCCCTGATCGACTAGAACCAGGGGTTTATGTAGCAGAGAAGAAATGTAACAATATGTAAGGAAACAGGAGTTTGGGAGGGGCAATGAAGCAATCAAGGTGAATGAGGCCTCCAGAATCGGATATGGTGATCTGGTTTCAGATCTTTGATCCTTTTTGTGAGAGGCCTGAGGGTTGTTTCCTGGAAGAAGGAACTCAGATAAAACAAATATAAGTTTTAAGCTTTAACAGCAGAAGGGTCCAAAAGCAACATTATTCTTGAAATAGGTTATCTTTGCTAGAAAAATTTTGAAAACTTAATCACTGCTTCATTACCCTAGCCCAAAAGTTATCAACAAAGACATCTATGGGGTTTTTTTTTTTTTTTTTTCAAGTAACTCTCTCTGTAACTGATATTTTATATTCATGAAAGTAAAGTCCCTAAATATGTCAGCTAATCAGAGGAAAAATTTCAATTCCAGATCCACCTTAATAACAACAACTTGTTTCCCCTTATTTCTTTGCTTCCTTTTCTTTCCTTCCTTTCCTTTCTTCTTTTCTTTCTCTCTTCTTTCCTTCCTTGCTCGTTTCCTTTTTCTTTCTTTATTCTTTTATTTATTTTTCTATGTTGTTGTTGAGGTGAATGAATGACTTTTCTCAGAGGGACCCTCTTGGTTTAGATCTAAATCCTGTATAACCAAGATGGTGGTAAAACTCTGTTTCTTTAAAGTTGTTTTTGATCTTATATTTAATTTTTTTTTTCTATTTTGTACCACACAAAATGTGGGAATTTGGTGTGTTAAGAATTTTCACATAATATTGAGAGATGAAGCAGGCTGGGCTTCTGGGTCAGGTGGGGAGGAGAACTTTTCTGTCTAGCTAAAGGTTGTAAACACACCAATCAGCACTCTGTGTCTAACTAAAGGTTTGTAAATGCACCAATCAGCACTCTGTAAAAATGCACCAATCAGTACTCCGTGTCTAGCTAAAAGTTTGTAAATACAGCAATCAGCACTCTGTAAAAACACACCAATCAGCGCTCTGTGTCTAGGCAAAGATTTGTAAATGCACCAATCAGTGCTTTGTAAAAATGCACCAATCAGCACTCTGTGTCTAGCTAAAGGTTTGTAAACCCACCAATCAGCACTCTGCAAAATGGACCAATCAGCAGGATGTGGGTGGAGACAAATAAGGGAATAAAAGCTGGAACCGAGCCAGGAGTGGCAATCTGCTTGGGTCCCCTTCCACACTGTGGAAGCTTTGTTCTTTCTCTCTTTGCAATAAATCTTGCTGCTGCTCACTCTTTGGGTCCACACTACCTTTATGAACTGTAACACTCACCGTGAAGGTCTGTGGCTTCAGTTCTGAAGTCAGCAAGACCATGAACCCACCGGAAGGAAGAAACGCTGAAAGCATCTGAACATCTGAAGGAACAAACTCCGGACACACCATCTTTAAGAACTGTAACATTCACTGTGAGGGTCCGTGGCTTCATTCTTGAAGTCAGTGAGACCAAGAACCCACCAGAAGGAATAAATTCTGGACACAATATGTTCCATTAGCCTTATCAATTATACTACTTACATAATTTAGCCACCTTTTTCCCCTCAAAATGGAAGAGGCTTAGCAATTTTTAATATCTTGCCTAACATTTAGCTTCAAGTAGGCAATTTCAATCTGCCCTATCTTTTTCGCTTTGGCAAGCCTTAAAGCTATTACAATAATTACTATTTAGTGCATATATCAGAAATAAATGTCCCCTATTGATTTAGTAACAGCTGCGAGTATTGAGTACTTTTTTTGTTTGTTTGTTTGTTTGTTTGTTTGTTGAGATGGAATCTTGCTCTGTCGCCCAAACTGGAGTCCAGTGGTGCGAGCTCGGCTCCCTGCAAGCTCCACCTCCTGGGTTCATGCCATTCTCCTACCTCAGCCTCCCGAGTAGCTGGGACTACAGGTGCCTGCCACCACACCCAACTAATTTTTTGTATTTTTAGTAGAGATGGGGTTTCACCATGTTAGCCAGGATGGTCTCAGTCTCACCTCATGATCTGCCTGCCTCGGCCTCCCAAAGTGCTGGGATCACAGGCGTGAGTCACCGTGTCAGGCTGTATTGAGTACTTTCTGTGAGACATATGGTCTGCTAAATATAGTACTTCTATATAAGTATAAAATTTTCTATTCTTATAATATATGTTTATACTTATATGTGTATACTTATAAAATCCTCTTAGTACCTCTGTGAGGTATCAGTTATTAAAATCTGTTTAAAGATTAGGAGCCTCAGTCACAAAGGGGATAATTTTCTAAATTTTTAAGAAGCAGAAAAAATTGGGGGCCTATATTAAGCTCACATATCTCTAGTTTGAATTTGTATTCAGTTTTATTACTTTCTAGCATCTTGTTTAATTCCTGGCAGATAGTAGGCACTCAAATTAGACCCATCATTCCTCATAGAATCAAGTAAATTGCCTAACACAAAGGACCCCAAAATGGGTGGAGTGGAATGCTTGCTTCATTCTAAGATATTTGTTTAAAAATATTCTGAAGAAAGTATACGGAGATAATTTCTAACTCGTAATGAAAGAAAATACTTCTTTCAAAGCCAGGAAAATTTAAATTTTATTTCTAAATGGAGAAAGGATAATATCCATTTTACCAGAAGTTGGATAATTACCTGACAAAGATGACAGTGATTCTAACTCCCACAAAATGGTTTTTGTTTTCAGAGATCCAAAGAAGACAATTAATCTGCTTAAAAAAAAATAAAAAAATTTCAATGTGTTCTGTTGTACTACAACACCGCTACTGCTATTTTACATGCAGAAGCTGAAAGATGCCTAATTCATTTTATTCCACTCTATTTTTAAATTTGAGTAAATCTTTTGTATACTCTGATTTTAAAGCCTTCAAATGTTATTAAATATAAAAATTACACAAATATTCTCTTCTGACCAAAGATTACATAGAAAATATGTAGAATTGGCTCTGTAAACAGGAAATCTGTATTCCAAGGACTAATTCCATTGCAGGAAAATGTTTTATATAGTAATAGAATATAAACTTCGGGACCAGGCTAGGATTTGAATTACAGTGTAGGGGATAAATTTGCAGAGGTACTCAGATAATAATAATGCCCTTACTTTGCCAGGCCCTTAGATAAATAGGGTCCAGCCCTCTGAATTTAAAGTGTAACTTTTCTCAGTCACAAGAAATTAGATACTGATCATTACGTACACATCATGGCCTTAATGGTTTCAACATATATGTTCTATTATCAGTAGGCTGCCAGATAAATTGTAGAGCACCCAGTTAAATTTAAATTTCAGATCAACAGTTTACAATTTTTAGTATGTGTCCCCAAATCATTAACACATTGATCTGGATATCCAATCCAGTACTGGGGGAAATATTTATACTAAAAAATTCAGCTGTTGATCTGAAATTCAAATTTAACTGAATACCTTGTATTTTTGTTTGCTAAACCTAGCAACCCTAAATATGATAACCCTTTTTTTTTTTTTTTTTTTTTTTGAGACCGAGTCTCGTTCTGTCACTCAGGCTGGAGTGTAGTGGTGTGATGTTGGCTCACTGCAACCTCTGCCTCCCAGGTTCAAGCAATTCTCCTGCCTGCTTAGGCAGAAAGTATATGGAGATAATTTCTCCGTATACTTTGGGAGTATATTTAATACTCCCAAGTAGCTGAGATTACAGACGCCTTCCACCACACCTAGCTAATTTTTGTATTTTTAGTAGAGACGGGGTTTCACCATGTTCGACAGGCTGGTCTCGAACTGCTGACCTCGTGATCTGCCTGCCTTGGCCTCCCAAAGTGCTGGGATTACAGTCATGAACCACCATGGCCTGGCAGAGAGTTTTTTGTAAAAAGGAATCCAACAGAGTTTTCAGGTAGAGATGAAAAAAATTCAGAGTTTAAGATCTAATATCTTAACATTTAAGTGGCGATATTTTGCCTATAAAACCGAGAGATAAAATATAAACTTTAAATATGAAAGATTGTATAGATTTTTTTTTCAACTGGACAAAACTTTAAACAAATGCTATTTTCTTTGTGTGTTTATGAGCGTGAGCACACATATGTGCATAAGCGTAATCTTAATATGCTCAATTTCACTTTCTGAAAACATCAGTGCTAACATGAGCTAAGAGAGCATTAAATGTTCAGTCCTGAAAACATTCCAAAAGTAAAGCTGTATCACTTCTTAGAGGATACTAAGAAATCTGTATTTTGAGGTTTAATAATAGTAACTCACAGTTTGCAATATGGAAAAATATATATAAATTATATTTTGACAATTGCTTGCCACTTCAACTTTTAAAACTTATTTTTTCACTATGGAAAATAAGTGTCTATTAATAGTATAATTGTCTTTGATTCAAAGTGAAGAAATTGAGAATGAAACAGATGTCTGCAAAGTAATCCCTACATAGTAGAATTCAAAATCAATATTCAAAAAGGAAATCTTGAAGTTTTAAAAAATATAATAGTCAGCTGGGTGTGGTGGCTCACACCTATAATCCTGACACTTTCGGAGGCCGAGGTGGGTGGATCACGAGGTTAGGAGTTCGAGACCAGCCTGGCCAACATGGTGAAACCCCATCTCTACTAAAGATACAAAAAATTAGCCGGGCATGGTGGCACATGCCTATAATCCCAGCTACTTGGGAGGCTGATGCAGGAGAATCACTTGAAACCAGGGCAGGTGGAGGTTGCAGTGGGCCGAGATTAGGCCATTGCACTCCAGCCTGGATGACAGGATGAGATTCCATCTCATAAAAAATATATATATATACACACAAATATATATATATATGTATGTATGTGTGTGTATATATGTTATATATAATAGTCAAAAGATATCTGGCTTACAAATTTAAAAATATAATTTCTAGTATTTATCTCAAAATTGTAAATAAACAAAAATTTTGTTGATGTATACTAACATTGTAATGTGAATAGTTATGAGTTTTATTATCTTTAATTACATATGTTCTATTTCAAATTCAAATTTGACTCCACCTTTAAATGGTAGTTATAGGAAATTTTCAACTGGCGTATTAAAACAACAAAATAATCATACTATGCCGTGATTAATATTCTATAATCAAATGACAAACATTGCTGGAATTGTCTACTATATTACCTATACAGTTTATGTGATGTATAGCTTGTGAATGTCTTTTTAAAAAGGTAATGTGAAATGGGAAATACATATGAGTTTTACTTTGCTCTCAAGAGGAATTTGTTTCTTCTGTAATCTGAGTAAAATTATTTCATATCAAATGTTTATGTTTCTTTTATGAATCTATTTTATTTGGTCACGTATTCAAAGTGTTAGCCAAGTATTTTAATGAACATGAGAAAACTGTTGCTTTTCCAATTTATGGCATTGTTATGCATGTGACAGTATCTGGAATTCTGTCACTAAATTGAGCCCATTTGACTTTTCACTATCAAGGTTATGTTTCCTAGTTCTAGACTCAAGTGCTTGCACGTAACCCAGATTTTCTACCACATATGGAGATAATTCGTATTTTTCGGAGAATCTAGAAATGATGACCCAATACACTCTCTGACAATGTTCAAACTTTTTTCTAGTCAATTTCAATGCTAATACCTAATTATCTTAAAACCAGGAGATGATTTGGATAAATATCTTGAATAAAGCCTTTTACAAGTTTGTATAATTTTAAAGTTAATTTAATTATTAGAAATTTTGCAGTTGATTAGGGTGCTTAGTCACTTGAAATAAAAAGCAGCATTTCACCAGTGTTTATTTAAAGAAAATCAATTAATTCTGCCAATTTGTCAGTTGCTTTCTTCTAAGAAGTTTAAGACAACTAACTTGTGAAAAGTTAATATATAAACTAATTGAATTCAAGTTACTAGAAATTTTTAAATTGTAATTTAAAGAATCAGAATTAGCTTCGCAAATTCTGTTACTATTCAGTTCAGAAGCCTGCCCCCATGGCTAGTATCAAACGAGTTAATTTTTTCTCTAACTTTCATTTTTGTCCACCCACTGCCACAGCCTTTTCATCATAGCTATGACACAATGATGACAAAATTAGTTTACAGCTGACTTTTTTTTCAGTTCATCAACTCATCAGTGGTTTCATTTTCATCATTTTAATACATAAATACTTTACGTAACAGGATAAATCTGATATCACTATACTTCTACTTGAATGCTCAAAAGAAAAAAAAAGGAATTCAGAATATATACATTAAAATGGGTATAAAAATGAGTAAAAAATCTTGAAAGAAGCTAGAGTGGCTACCAATTCAACATTATTCTATGAAACCTTAGCAAATTATTATTTTCTGAGTATTTAAACATCAACTGTCAGATATACTTAATGATAAATGTGACAACGAATGTTTCCTTTTTCAAATATTGGTGTTAATCTTTGATTATATTTTTGCATAAGCATACATTTGGGATTTTTTGGACTGTTTATGTCATTGATTATTTCCCTGAACTTAAAAATAACATCAAAAATATTGATCTTTAATTATACTAAGGAATCAATAGCCATAGAGTATGTAGAGGTGTACTCCAAGATAAAGTTTATAGAATGTATGTTTGTGACTTAGAATGTACTATTTTTATTGAATTTACAATGTTTATTAAGCATCTATTCTGTACAGTACATTCTGTCTTTACTTAGTCTTATGTTAAATAACCACTTCTCTCAAAAAGTAACAAATTAAGAATTACAGCAAAGAATGTATTTGCACAATATGGGTTTTATTAAATAAGAAATGAAATGATTGTTCTTAAATATACCATGAGCATTTTAAAAATATTTATAAAATAAAATAATACATTAAAAATAAAACGAAAGCACCTATATCTCTTTCAGAGATATCTCTATTAACATTTCAGTGTACATTCTTATAAGCATTTAAGAGTGCATGTGTTTGTGTGAGTATGTGTGACAAAAGAAGTTTTTGTTTGTTTGTTTTGTTTTTGTTTTCTTTTGTTTGTTTGTTTGTTTGTTTTTGAGACGGAGTCTCTCTGTGTCGCCCAGGCTGGAGTGCAGTGGCGCGATCTCGGCTCACTGCAAGCTCCGCCTCCCGGGTTCACGCCATTCTCCCGCCTCAGCCTCCCGAGCAGCTGGGATTACAGGCGCCCACCACACACCCCGCTAGTTTTTTGTATTTTTAGTAGAGACGGGGTTTCACCATGTTAGCCAGGATGGTCTTGATCTCCTGACCTCGTGATCCGCCCACCTCGGCCTCCCAAAGTGCTGGGATTACAGGCGGACAAAAGAAGTTTTACAGTCATTTGCTGCATAACAATGTTTTGGTCAATGATGGACCATGTATAGGATAGTGGTCCCATAAAATTATATTACCATATTTTTACTCTACCTTTTATGTTATCATTGCATTACAGTTGCCTACAGTGGTCCATACAGTAACATGCTGTAAAGGTTTATAGTCTAGAAGCAATAAGCTGTATCATATATCCTAGGTGTGTAGTAGTCTATACCATCTAGGTTTATGTAGATATACTCTGTAATGTCAGCATAATGACAAAATCATCTAATGATGCATTTCTCAGAATACATTCCCAGTGTTAAGTGATGCACAACTATATATTATTTATTCTGCTTTTAATGTAAAAATTTAAAACATTATGCCTAAAATTACCCTGGTTAAACCAACAATGACTAAGGGAGATATGTTAATTTATTATGTGCTGTTTTAGCACTGGTAATTAATGTGGAAATCTAGAACCTTGGAAATTAATTTTAAATTTTTCATGTGCCTTGCATTCATATGATATCTACATACTAATGCTTTGAAAACCACTATCAAAATTTATTTAAATAATCTATTATTGAATAGTCTGTTAAATATTAATTAAGCACTTACTGTAAGTCAAGCATTGTTCTGAATATTGGGGTTGCCTGGGCATGAGAAGTGAGATCAGTTAAGACATAACTGCAACTGTTTAGGAGATATATGATGACAGGAGTAGAGGTGTTGACTAGTGTTTAGGTAATGGGCATATATTTTTTCAAGTACATTCACATATTGAAGAATCTACAATAAAAACACAGATATTTTGTTCTAAGTTCAATACGTTTCTAAAATATATACAGTCTTCTAAACAACATCCCCATCAAGGAAAACTTTATGTCATCCAAAAAGTTCTCTCTCTATTTATGCATGGTGATCACTACTACCCATCTTTCGACAATATAGAAAATTGTTGTTGTGATTTTTGTCATCATAATTCAAATTAGCATTTTCTATACCTGAACTTCATATAAATAGAATCGTATAGCATGCCCTCTTGTATCTGCCGTCAATAACACTATATTGTTTCTGAGATTCATGTATATCATTGTGTGTTACAGAGGATTGTCCCTTTCACTTCAAAGAAGTATCCCATTGTATAAATGTAACACAATTTCTTTATACATTACTTTGGTGATGAACATGTGGGTTTATTTCTACGTCATGGAGTACATGTATGTGTCACTATATGAGAAGGTGCTAAACATTTTTCCAAATTCCTTGTAAAATGTTAGAATGTGAGGTTTTCAGTTGCTACCCATCCTCACTAAAACTTAGTATTCGGTCTTCATTTTAATGTTTATAATTCTATCGGGAGTGCAATGGTATCACATTGTGGTTTTAATTTGCATTTCCTAGAAGCTAAATTATGTTAAGCACATGTTCATTTGCTTTTAGATATTCATATATATTCAGTGGGCAGAGTTCAGTTTAGTCTTTTGTACATTTTTATTGGATTGTCTCTTTATTGGCTGTTGATTTATAGAAGTTGTTCAACACTATGGATGTAAGTCCTATGTCAGATATATATATCATAAATATTTTCTTCTAGGTGATGCCTTACTTTTTCATTTTTAAGGATGACTTTTGATTAAGTAAAAGATACGAAGTTTTCATGATCGCTTATTTTTTTTAGTAAATTTATTTTTTAGGAATAATTTTATCTTTACATAAAAACTGCAAAGACAGCTTAGAGAGTTTCTGGATAACCCTCACCCATTAAGACATTAATTTTAATGAATTAATGATGATTAGAAATACCTCATAAGATAACCTCGCCAACCCAAATGTCATAAAATATACTTTATGCTTTATTCCAGAAGCATTAATATTTTAAGATTTCAATTTAAATCCGTGATTTGTCCTGAATTAATTTTGTTAGCATGTGGAGTTTACTTTTTCTAGGCAGAGATCTCATTGTTCCAGCACCATCAGTTGAAATGATATTCCCTTCTGTATTGAATTCTTTGGGACCTCTGATGGATATTGATGATGAATGAATTGCATCAATAAAAGATTTTGGACAGTTCTAACCTTTTAATACTGTTTTCCAATACATAAACATTATATAGTTCTCTAATTTTAAGGTTTTCTTTATTCTGTATCTGCAATTGTACGTCATTTTCAGCATTGAGTTTCTTTTTACATTGTTGGCTAAATTTATTACTAAATATTTTACTTTTATGCTATCAAATTTTGTTTTTTCATGTTTGTTTAAATACAAATTATGTGCCTTAAACTTCATCCTTTTAAAAGTATATTAATTAATTAGTTTTGAAACATGTAAAAAGTCCTGTAGTTATGAACAAAATCAAGAAAATGAATATTTAGATCACTCTCAAAAGATTATTTGAGTCCCTTTGAAGCCAGTTTTCTTCTCCAACCCCCAGCACATAAAAATGGCTCTGCTTATTGTCATTATAGTTTTATATTTTCTAGAGTTTTAATATAACTGGAACCTTAAATTATGTAGCCTATTAAGAATCTTTAGGGAATTAACTATGTTGTTTATGTATTAGCAACTCATTTTCATTACTGAGTTGCATTCCATGGATGTACCATAATTTTTTATTGAGTAGTTGATGGAGACTGGTTTTTAATTACTATGATCAGAACAGTTTGGAAATTTTACATGCATGTATTAGTGGGAACCTTTGCTTTTGTTAGTCTTGGGTAAATACACAGGAATAGTATTGTTGGGTAGTATGATTGGGGTATACTTAACTTTACATATTTTTTTAAACAGACAGTATTTTTCCCAATTGTTGGTATGGCATTGTTGGTGCATCATTGTTTATGTTAATGTTACCAACAATGAATAAGTTTTCAATTAGGATCACGCTGTGACTTTATTTACATTTCCATGTTGTCTAATGATATTGTGCACCTTTAAATGTGTGTATCAAACATTCATATATCACTTTTTTCCCCATTTTTATTGGATTGCTTCTCTTTTCAATATTGATTGTGATATTTCTTTATTTGACTCAAAAAAGTTCTTTATTAAACACATGTTTTGTAAATATTTTTCTTAACTATGTTTTGCAAATATTAGAAAGTTTTAATATTAATGGATCTTATTAATCGTTATTTTTTATATCTTTTTTGTGTGTCTTGTTTTGAAAATTCCTGTTTAACACAAGGTCAAAATTTTCTCTGATATTTTGTTCTGGAAGTGTTAAAGTTTAAATTCTTAGATTTAGAGTCTTAATATTCATTTTTAGTTAATTTTTTGTACATGGTTTGAACTAAGATTGCATGAGTGTTCGTTTATTTAACATATATATGTGAAATATGTGTACGTGTGTATATATATATGCATACACACGTGTACAAGCATATGTACATATGCGTATATATAATTGCCAGTTTTGAGGACTATGTGTTGAAAGGATTTTTTCGATGGGTTTTCTTGGCATCTTTGATGAATGTCTGTTGACCACACATGCGTGGGTCAATTAATGAACTTCCTATTCTGTTTCCTATGTACCTAAGGACTATAACATACTATTTGATTACTATAGCTTACTAGAAAGTTTTAAATCAATTAGTGGTGGCTCTAATTTTTTTTAAACTGACTATTCTAGTTCTTTTTTTCCACATAAATTTTATGATTATCAATTTCTAAAATAAATTGCTGAGATTTTGACTAGAATTTCATTGAATCTATATGTCACTGGAGATACATTTAAATTGGTATTTAAAAATAATGAATCTTCTGATTTGATAATTTGTAAAATCTGTTAACATATTTGCTCTTCTTTTAATTTCCATTGGCCTATGTTGTAGTTTTCAGTCATAGATCTTACACATATTTTCTTATATTTAATTCTGAGTTCCGTAAGTTCACTAGGCACAAACTGCTAGCCAGCTTTCTCACACTGAGGATATCACCTTTGAGACTTGTCCCATTCAGGACCAAAAACACTTTAATCATTTACCAGAGCCAAAGCAAACCGGGATTTAAGGTTCCAATTAGTGCCAAACTGCTGTATCAAGAGGATACAACAATTATAAACAACTATAAATCCCACACTGGAGAGTTCAGATATATGAAGCAAACATTAGTAGATCCAAAAGGGGAGCTGAAGCGCAATAAAATATCAGTAGGGGACTTCATCAGTCCATTGTTTTCACTCTTAGTAAGAGACAGATGATCCAGGCAGAAAATAGACAAATATCGGAGTTCAACTACACACTAGATCAAATACACCTAACTGACATTTAAAAATCATTTCACCATTCTTTTCATCAGCATATGGAATACATTCTTTCCATGAGTACATGAAACATTCTCCAGAATACACCATATATTATGCCACAAAACAAGGCTCAACAAATTCAAAAATGTAGAAAATATATCAAGTATCTTTTTCAAACACGAAGGAATAAAACTAGAAATCAATAACAACAGAAACCTCAGAAGCTGTACAAACTCATGGAAATTAAGCAGAATAACCCCAAACAACAAATGGGTTGATAAATAAATTAAAAAGAAAATTTAAAAATTAAAAAAAAAATGAAAATGGAAATAACATACCAAAACTATGGGATTCCACAAAAGTAGTAGTGAGAGGGAAGCTTTTAGCAATATACATCTAAATACAAAAAGTAGAAAGACTGCGACTGAAAAACTTAATGCTGTACCTCAAGGAACTAAAAAAGCATTAACAAAAAAAATCAAAATTCATAAAATGAAAGAAAAAATAAAGAGCAGAGTAGAAACAAATGAAATTGGGACTAAGAAAACAATACAGGAGTCAACAAAACAAGAAGTTTGTATTTTGTAAAGATAAACAAAATTGGCAAATTTTGACAGAATAGCAAGAATGAGAGAAGATACAAATAAAATCAGAAACAAAATAGAAGACATAACAACCAAGGCCACAGAAATTCAAAGAATCATTAGATAATATTATGAAGAATTCTACATCAACACATTGGAAAAAAAATAGAAGAAGTGGATTAATTCCTGGACACACACAATCTACCAAGGTTGAATCATAAAAAAATAGAAAACCTAAACAAACCAATGAAGAGTAATGAGATTGAAACTGTCGGAAAAAGTCTCCCAGCAAAGGAAATCTCATGGCCTCATGGCTTCATTGGTCCATTCTAGCATACTTTTAAAGAAGATTTAATATCAATTATACTCACTCTTTTCAAAAAAAATAAAAAAAGGAAAAGGAGAGAATATTACCAAATTCATCCTATAAGATTAGCATTACCCTGATACCAAAAGCAGACATGTACTCAACAAAAGAATTACAGGCCAGTATCACTGATGAACATGAATGGAAAGGTTCTCAGCAAAATACAAGCAAAGTTAATTAAAAAATGTTTAACAACTCTCCATGATCAAGTGGGATTTACCCAGGGGTACAAGAATATGCAAATCAATAGATATTATACATCACATTAATAGAACCCAAAACAAAAAAAGTATATGATCAGTTCAACAGGTGTTGAAGAAGCACTCAATGTAATTCAAGATCTCTTTATGAGAAAAACCCTCAACAAACTGGGTATGGAAGGAACATACCTCAAAATTATTAGGGCTGTGTATGACAAACCCATAGTGCCTCATCCTGAATAGGGAATAATTGAAGCCTTTTCTCTATGATTTGGAAGAAGGCAAAGATGTCTATTTTTGCCAGTGTTATTAAATATAATACCTGAAGGCCTAGCTAGAGCAATTAGGCAAGAGAAAGAAATGAGGGCAACCAAAACTGAAAAGAAAGAAAAAAAATTATTATTGTTCACAGATGGCATCATCTTGTATTTAGGAAAAGCTAAAGACTCCACTAAAAACTATTGAAACTGATTAGCACATTCAGTAAATTTTCAGAATAGAAAATCAACATACAAAATCAACGTACAATATCAGTAGCATTTACATCTGCAAACATCAAACAATCTAAAAAAGAAATAAAAATGTAATACAATTTACAATAACTACAAAAATGTAAAATATTTGGAAATCAGTTTAATGAAAAAGCAAAAGATCTATATAAGAAAAACTATCACACACTGATGAAAAAATTGAAAAGAATACACAAAAATAAAAAGATATTTCATGTTTATGTATTGGAAGAAATAATAACATTTCAATGACAATATTACCCAAAGCAATTTTCAGATTCAATGCAATCCCTATCAAAACACCAATGACTTTCTTTATATATATATTTTAATATTAAAATGTATATGGAATCACAAAGGATCCTGAATAGCCAAAGCAATCCTGAGCAAACAACAAAGCTGGAGGCATCATACCTCCTGACTTCAAAATATTACAAAACTATAGTAAACAAATCAACATGGTAATGGCATAAAACAGATACATAGACCAGTGATACAAAATGGAGAACCCATAGAAAAATCCACACATTTATAGCCAACTCGTTTTTGACAAGGCACCAACAACACAGAATGAGAAAAAGAAAGCCTCTTCAATAAATTGTGCTGGGAAAAATGGATAATCATATGCAGAAAAATCTCTTGCCATATACAAAAATCAAATCAATATGGATTACATACTGAATCCTAAGACGTGAGGCTAAGAAATTACCAGAAAAATCTACTAGAAATGCACCAAGATACTGATCTAGACAAAGATCTTTTCTGTGTGTAAGACCTCAAAGGCATATGCAAGAAAAGCAAAACTAGGCAAAATGGGATTACATCAAGCTAAAAATCTTCTGCACAACAAAGAAAACAATAAACAAAGTGAAGAGATACACACAGAATGAGAAAACATATCTCAAGTTATCCATCTGATAAGGAATTAATAACCATAATGCATAAGGAGCTCAAATAAACAAACAAAAAAATGATTTAAAGATGGGCAAAAGATCTTAATAGACATTTCTTAAAAGAAGACATACAAATGGCCCAGTGCGGTGGCTCATGCCTGTAATCCCAACACTTTGGGAGGCCGAGGTGGGCGGATCACGAGGTCAGGAGATCGAGACCATCCTGGTTAACATGGTGAAACCGCGTCTCTACTAAAAATGCAAAAAAAAAAATTAGCGGGGCGTAGTGGCAGGCACCTGTGGTCCCAGCTACTAGAGAGGCTGAGGTAGGAGAATGGCGTGAACCCAGGAGGCAGAGCTTGTAGTGAGCAGAAATCGTGTCACTGCACTCCAGCCTGGGAGACAGAGCAAGACTCCGTCTCAAAAAAAAAAAAAAAAAAAAAGACATACAAAGGGCCAACAGGTATATGAAAAAATGCTCAACATCACGAATCATCCAACAAATGCAAATCAAAACCACAATGATAGCACCCCAGTTAAAATGGCTTTTAGCAAAATGACAGGGAAAAACAGATAATAATTTGAATATTCCTGACAAATAAAATATAAATATTTAAGGTGATAGATATGCCAATTGCCTTGAATACATCTTGACACATATTATATGGATGTATAAAATTATCACTAGTACCCTAAAAACATGTACATTTATTATGTATTAGTACAAAAGTGGCTTAATGATACACCCCTTCCACTTCTATATTGTGGAAGACAATATGTAATGTATCTTTTAAAATTTATGGTAGAATTTGACATTGAAGTCATTTGAGCCTGAAATATGTAATGTGGAAAGTTTATTTTTTCTGTTATATTTGTGAAATGATTTTATCTAATAGCTATAAAAGACAGATTACCTATTTCTTTTTAATTGAGCTTGGATTAGTTGCAGCTTCTCAGGGAAACTTTCACAAAAGTTATGAAAAATAAAATACTTTGATATTTTCTATTTTACTATATATTTATAACCTTTCTTTCATTCCCATATAAATAATATTGATTATGTTTTTATTTTATTTATTAATCTGGAGTTTAGAAATTTTATTGAACTTTATAAAACTCAACTTTTGGTTTTATTGATTTTTCTTTGTTGCTTTTCTGCTTCATATTTCATTTCATCTATATTATTTTCTTCTTTTTGATGGATTTGGGCTTACTTTTCCTTTGTTATTTGTTAAAGTAGGATTTTATATTACTGACTTGAGATTTCTATTCATAAATTTTATAAGCATTAAATGCTATGTATTTTTCTAAGCACTGTAGAAAAAAATTGTACCTGTATCTTACAATTTTGATATATTGATTTTCATTTTCTTTAATTTCTAAATATATGCTACATTTCCTTGACTGATTCATTTAATATTTTAGTTTTCAGATAACACATTTCCTATTATTTCAGTCTCTAAATTTTGTAACACTTGTTACATAGCCCAGAATTTCATCTATTTTGTTAAATATTATGTTTGTACTTAATTAATATGTATACTATTTTAGTCATATGAAATGTTGTAAAAATGTCAAATAGGTCAACATTTTTGATAGTGTTGTTTAAGTCTTTAATATTTCATATGACTGTGTCATCACCCAAATTTCATGTTGAATTGTAATCACAACCCCCATATGTCTAGGGACAGACCTGGTGGGAGGTGATTGGATCATAAGGTTGGTTCCCCTATGCTGTTCTCAGGATAGTGAGTGAGTTCTCATGAGATCTGATGGTTTTATAAAGGCTCCTTCTCCTTTGCTCCTCACTCTTTTCTCTCCTGCTGCCATGTGAAGAAGGTTCTTGCTTCCTCCTTGCCTTCCACCATGATTGTAAGTTTCCTGAGGCCTCCAGAGCCATGTGGCACTGTGAGTCAATTGAATCTTTTTCCTTTATAAATTACCCAGTCCCAAGTAGTATCTTTATAGCAGTATGAGAACAGACTCATACAGTCAATTGAAACCACAGAGTGTGGCACTGCTATAAACATACCCAAAAATGTGAAGTAACTTTGGAACTGGGTAGCAGGTAAAGGTTAGAACAGTTTGGAGGGCTCATAAGAAGACAGGAAGATGTGGGAAAGTTTGGTGGTTCCTAGACACTTGTTGAATAATTTTGACCAAATGCTGATAGTGATGTGAACAATGAAGGCCATGTTGAGGTGGTCTCAGATGGAGATGGGAAAATTACTGGGAACTGGGGAAAGGTCACTCTTGCTATGCTTTAGGAAAGAGACTGGCAGCATTTTGCCTCTGCTCTAGAGATCTGTGGAACTTTGAACTTGAGAGAGATAATTTAGGGGATCTGGTGGAAGAAATGTCTAAGCAGCAAAACATTTAAGATGTGACCTGGGTGCTCTTAAGAGCACAGTTACCTGCATTCACAATGAGATGGCTTGAAATGGGAACTTGTGTTTAAAACGGAAGCAGAGAACAGAACTTTGGAAAATTTGCAGCTTGACGATGTGATAATTTAATTTTATTTCCTAATAATTTTATTTCCTATTTAATTTTATTTCCTAATAGTTATCTTCTTGTAGCAGGTGTGTAAATAACAATATACTTTTTGATAAAGGAAGAATTTCATGGGGTCAAAGTTTAGCAACTACACTACAAAACATCTTGTAATAATTTCCATATGTAAATTTGCATGTTACAAATATAGAAGATTACATGAGGTAAAGAATTTTATTTAGCCCCAGAAGGTAAAGTTGACCTAAGTTTGACTTGCTTATTTTTAAGTTTGTTGTTCAATTATTTGTTATAAATAATGCCTGGAATAATATATCTAGACTCTCTTGATAGTCACAAAAATTATTTTTAGGGGCATTCTAATTAATATTATATTATTAATGGAATAACTGGAAAGCACTGCAGTAATTGTTGGCTGTGTCAGTGTTTTTGACAACTCTCCTAATTTTGTACTCAAGAGAAAGTAATACCTCATGTTATCCCCTTTGCATGATTAATAGACTAAGAGTCATTCATCAACTTTTGACTGGTTGTGTATGATGAGGTCAAGGCAATCACTCAATGTTCTTATTCTTCAGAATTGTCTGAACCGGACATCAAGAAGTTCTTAATCAGAAGATAAAATTTGCCAGTGATATGAGTATTTTTTACATATAGACGAACCAAAGGTGTTAAACTCTTGGTATATATAGTAAGAGTTTGGTATGGTGATATTAAGAATAGATTTAAAGTGACATCCTGAGCATGAATTATTCTGTTTGTTGATCTCCAGTCATTGTTCAAATACACTGCGATATTGGCAGTCATCAGGGCTATTTTTCATAATATCCTTTAGCACATTTCAATGTCAGTATATGTTTCACTGTGACTGAATGTCCCTGCACTACAAATCTTTAGGGAGACAGTCTTGCCTGTCTCTGTGGAATTCTAAGACCTGAAGTATCTTCTACCTGTCACTTTCTGTCTACAATTTTTGAAAGGTGGGTGGAGACAGCCTGGTTTTATTTATGATTTCTCAACTGTAACTTAATTTAGAAACCTCCCTTTGAGCACAAAATAACATATTTGTAAGAGATCTACAGTTGACCTATAGTGTCAATATGTATAAAAAAGGAGAATGGACTTACAGAGTACTCATATCCACTTGTAGTGATAATAACAATAGTCTTTAGTGCAAAACAAGAGATATTTCATTTTAGAAAAAGAAGACCAAATATTAAATTAGAATTATTAACAATAACAATTATTTTACTGTACATTTAATTTTAACATTATATTCATTAAAAGATGACCCTTTTTGAAACATTTTATTAAAAATGCATATCAATTTATAACTTATAACAATGACATGTATTTGGTTAAATATGCTTTATAATGATATCTATATTACATATTTTGTACTCCATGTATAAACTATCAGCTTATAAATCAAATCACGAAATTTGATGCATAAAATGTATTCATTAGCTGGGTTATAGAGATTGAATAAACATTTCAACAAGAAATTCTATACAGCACTAAAGAACACATGCACTCATAATGGAAAATATGTCCTCTCTGCCGAGCTCTAAAGAAATATGATTTAAGTGTACAGATATTAAGGAAATTATATTTAGTGAAATCATGAGTTCAGGAAACTTTTTATTTCCTAAATTAATTTAATGCAATCAGCTTGAACTGAAGAGAAATAGATGTCGGTAACATTCTCCAAATTTACCTTTCAAAAATCATGCTTAAAACTATATATATTAACTTTAATTTTATATAGTAGTTTGACCTCTAGTATTTATAATTTTTACATTAATTAGAGTTTTTAATAGTTTATGATAGTTCAAAATGTATACTTGCTTTTTCTTGCTTGAATTTTACCCTAATCGTAAAGAGGCAGAACCCAGCCCAATTAATCCAAAGCAGAAACAGAGAAGGAACTTTTTTTCTACTTTTATATTGACGTAAAAGTAGAAAATAATTATTTTCACCTATAAAACTAGACAGAAGATTTAAGCAAATAGTTCTCATTCATAGATAACTTTTCAAACAAATGATAGTAAACAAGAAATATTTTTTTTTTTTTTTTTTTGACACGGAGTCTGGCTTTGTCGCCCAGGCTGGGTGCAATGGCATGATGTTGGCTCACTGCAACCTCTGCCTCCTAGGTCCAAGCGATTCTCCTGCCTCAGCCTCCAGAGTAGCTGGGATTACAGGTGCTCATCACCATGCCCGGCTAGTTTTTGTAGTTTTAGTAGATATGGGGTTTCACCATGTTTGTCAGGCTGGTCTTGAACTCCTGACCTCAAGGAATCCACCTAGCTCAGTCTCCCAGGAAATAATTCTTGGTTAATTATACTATTCATATGTAGAAATATAAATGAATTATTACTAAAATATACGAACAAATACTGCAGAGGATTATCAAAGGTTTGAGATAAGCTGTGAGAATAAAGCAAAATTATGAACACTTGAGGAAACAAGAACAAGATATTACATCTACAGGATGTTTGATTTCTTTTAAGAATTTATTAAAATAATTGTCACTTATTAGATAAAATAATATATTACAGTGGTGGATGGAAATGGCTTCATACAGATGCATTTTTGAGAGTTATGTAAATTACAGAAAACAAAACAGGTGTATAATAATATGTTATGCCAGGTGAGATTGTCATATTCTTTTCTGTGACTTTTTAATAGGTGTTGCTCCCTTGTTATCATCAGCCGGAACTGTGTACTGATACCTCCTCCAAACACTGTGTTGTCATGATGAAGGTATCCCAAACACTGTCCCTTGACATCATTGTTGTCCACCTGGAGCTGCCCTTGGTGGTCTTGAACATCAGTACTTTGGGTTCTCTTTCTCTGACCATTAGTTCCTCACAGCACAAAAACATTATCTCATTGCTATTATTAAATATGGAAGAGACAGTTCAGTCTGCTCTTCTGTTTGACATGCCTATGATTTAAACCTTGTGACAGCAGGTGAATATCTAGCTGAGAAGCTTGAAGAAGAAATAAGCTACATTTTTTTCTAATGAGTTCTTAGACACTATCAGAACATTTGAAGGAAATTTTTATATGCCCACTTTGTTTTCCCTGTTCGATCATGTTTACTGAAAAATAACTACAATTAATCTGAAGTGCCTTCCATGTTCTCTTCTATAGTTTATAGTTGATACAGTTAATACTCTAAAAGACCTTTCTCATCATTGCTTTTTCTTAGTCATTCCCAGGTAACTAAAAAGAGAGTCTGTGCTAGGGGATTTGTATCATCCTCTTGCATACACCCTCAACTCCCTTGTTTCTTTCTACTTTTACTATACTCATTAGTCCTCTTTCTTCTACTTATATCATACACTACACTGATTTTATTTGACTCAAATTTATCCTCTTTCAAACACTTTCTTTATTTGCCTCAGTGAAAATATTTTTTAAATATTTTATTTCTATCTCACTGACTCTTTTGTAAGTCTCTATTTGGTGGTCTTTCTGTTGTTAATAATCTCTAAATACTAAAATGCCCCAGGGCTCAGTACTCATGTCTCTATATTTTCCTTGTCTAATCTTTTTTCTTAGCATTTTAGTCAGTTTTTTGGCTCTAAATAGTGCGTATATTGTAATGATTCCTGATTGCATATTCTATTCTGAGAGAAAAGTGGAGCAAGATAGAACAGGATTCCCAGGAATTGTCCCCTCACAGAAATCTCAATTTGAACTACTATCCACAAACATTCCTAAACAAGAGCTGTAAGAACCAGGTAAGCGATCCCAGAACTGGTTGAGGCAAAATAATGAGAAAGAGAGATTGAAGAAGATAGGAAGGAGGGTTTTACAATACCCACCGTTATCCTTTCCCCAACCCCAGGCAGCACAACCCAGACAGAAATACCATCCACTAGAAGCAGAGAGGTAAATTAGCACAGGACTTTGCTTTGTGCCCTCAAACTAAGCACACGACAATAAAACTCAGCATTGGATAGGCCCCAGTAACCTCAAACTCCAGGCCAGTATCCATCAATTGAGCTAGCACTAAGCCAGATTCTGTTGCCCCAGGTTTCAAGCTTGTGAAGTGGACTCAATCTCTGGTTCACACTCAGTAGCTCTATGTTCAGAACATCCCTCAGTGACCGGCAGGCCTCAATGACCCCAAGTTTCCAGGCTGTCCCAGTGCCATGCTAGCCTCAGCAACTCCAGGTGTTCGGCATGCCCTAGCACCACAGAAAATGCAGTGGCCTCAGGCATCAAAACCACCTCAAATGACCTGCCTAAAAATCTGCAAAGACAAATCCAGTCTGCAAAGCCTGGAATAAATACTGACTTCCTTAAATGTGCAGACATAGATGCACAACAACAAGGATCAAAAACAATCTTAAAAACATGACATAACTAAAGAAATAAAATAATGCCAGTAACAACCCTAAAGAAATGGAGATGCATGAACTGTCTGATAAAATTTCAAAAAAAAAAAAAAAACTATTTTATGGAAGTTCAGTGAAATTTAAGAAAATACAGAGAAACAATTTAATAAAGATTGAAAAACAATACATGACCAGAAAAGAAAATTTAACAGACAGATTGAAATATTTAAAAAAATAGAATATGAATCCTGAGCAGAAAACACAATTAACAAAATGGAAAATGCAATAGAAAGCATTAATAGAACTGATCAAGCATAAGAAAACCTCTGTGAACTTGAATAAAAGTTATTTTAAAATGGACAGTCTGAAGAGAAAAAAGAATACACAATAATGGAGAAAGCTTATGGGATTTATGACACAGCACCAAAAATTAAATATTTGAGTTATGAAGTTAAAGAAGAGACAGATAAATGGATAGTAAGCTTATTTAAGAAAATAATAGCAGAAAACTTGTCAAATCTAGAAATGTCAAAAAAATTACTAACCAGAATTAACACCAAAAAGACTACTCTAAAATAGGACCTTTGCATTTCTATATGCATATTAGAACAAATTTGACAATTTCTCAAAAAAAATGCACCTGGTATTTTAGCATTCTGATAGGTATTGGGTTGGCTCTGTAGATGATTTGTGGGAGTATTGCACTTTTAACAAGCTTTCTAGACCATGAACATGGAATGTTTTTAAAAAATTATTTATATCTTCTCTATTTCATTAATAATGTTTTGAGTTTTCCTTGCACACACTTTATACTTTTGTTCCTTTTATTTTTAAATATTTTATTTTTACTTAAGCTTTTGTAATATAATAATTTTATAAATTTTATTTTCAGGTTGTTTACTGTTTTTGGATAGAAATGCAATAGATCTTTTAAGACTATTTTTTTTAGATTGCAGCAATTTTAAGAATGCAGCAAAACTGAGAGGAAGTTACAGATATTTTCTATATATCCCTTACCCTCCACATATGCATAACCTCCACTAGGATCAATATCACCACCCAACAGAGTGATAAGAGTTATAACAATGGATAAACCCACAATTACACATCATAACCCCCCAAAATTCATAATTTACTTGAGAGTTCCTTCTTGGCATTGTACATTATGTGAGTTTGCACAAATGTATGATGACATGTAGTTACTGTTATAGTATCACATAAAGTGTTTCAGCTGCCTTAAAAGTCCTCTGTACTCGGCCGGGCGCGGTGGCTCAAGCCTGTAATCCCAGCACTTTGGGAGGCCGAGACGGGCGGATCACGAGGTCAGGAGATCGAGACCATCCTGGCTAACACGGTGAAACCCCGTCTCTACTAAAAAATACAAAAAACTAGCTGGGCGTGGTGGCAGGTGCCTGTAGTCCCAGCTACTCGGGAGGCTGAGGCAGGAGAATGGCGTGAACCCTGGAGGCAGAGCTTGCGCTGAGCTGAGATCCATCCACTGCACTCCAGCCTGGGCAACAGAGCAAGACTCCGTCTCAAAGAAAAAATAAAAAAAGTCCTCTGTACTCTGCCTATGTATCATTTCTTTTCCCCAACCCCTGGCAACTAATAATTTCTTAATTAGGTTGTTTTCTTATTGTTAAGTTTTAAGAGTTATATAATTTAGATAATAGTCTTTTATTAGAAATATCTTTTGCAAATATTTCCCCATTGTCTGTACCTTGCTTTTTATTCCCATAACATTGTCCTTTACAGAAAGGCTTTAATATTAATGATATCCAGATTATCAGTTATTTTTTTCATAAATAGTGTCTTTGATGTGGTAGTAAAAAGTCATTGTCATATCCAATCTAACTCATCTACATTGTCCCCTGTTATCTTATAGAAGTTTTATAGTTTTGTGTTATATATTTAGATCTATAATCCATTTTGAGCTTATTTTTTGAAGAGTATAGGTCTGTTTCCAGCTTATTTTTCATGGGAATGCATAGCTGTTCCAGAACAATTTGAAAAAAAGACCATTTACTTCATTGTATTGCCTTTGCTCCTTTATAAAAGGATTAGTTGACTATATCATTGGGTCTGTTTCTGGGCTCTCCATATTGTTCCATTGATCATTTTGTATTTCTTTCAGCCAGATGTCTTGATTACTCTAGCTTTATAGTGGTTCTTAAAGTTGGGCAATGTCAGTCCTCCAGTTTTGTTTTTCTCCTTCAATATTGTATTGGCTTTTCTGAAACTTTTGCCTCTCTCTGTAAACATAAGAATCAGTTTGTTGATGTTGACAGTGTAACTTGGGATTTTGATTGCAATTGCATTAAACCCACAGATCAGTTGTAGAAGAACATATCTTGGCAATATCAAATTTTCCTATCAATAAAAATAGGATATCTCTCCATTTGTTTAGTTCTTTAAGTTTTTATCTCATTTATAAAATTTTCCTAATATAGATCTTGCACATATTTTGTTAAATGTATATGTATTTTGTTTTTGAGGTGAAAATTTAAATAGCATTGTATTTTCAACGTCAAATTTCACTTGTTTATTGCTAATACATAGGAAAACACTTGACTTTAATATATTTGTCTTGTATTCCGCAACCTTGTATTCAGCTATGATTGCTTACTAGTTCCAGGAGATCTTTTTCTTGTTGTTTCTTTCATATTTTCTACATAGACTACCATGTCCCTATGTACAAAGAGTTTTATTTCTTTTTTTCCAATCTACAAATTTTAATTCTTTTTCTTGTCTTATTGCATTAGATAGAACTCCTAGTACAACGTCTAAAAATGTATGGAAAGGGGACATTTTTGCCCTGTTTCTGATTTTAGTGAAAAAGCTTCTAGTTCTTCATCATTAAGCACAATATTAGTTGCATGTTTTTTTGTAGCTAGATATTATTTAACCAAGTTGAGGAATATTTGCTATTTCTCATTCCTGTTTTGCTCAGAGATTTTGTTTTTTAGTTGATTTTTGTTTTGTTTTGTTTTTATCATGTATACATTTAGGATCATGTAAAATGTGTGGGATTTTTTGCTTGTTTTGTTTAGTTTGTTCATCTCAATGTGACCATGTGTTTTTTTTTCAACCTGTTGATATGGTAAAATGCATTAGTTGATATTCAAATGTTGAATGACATTTGCATATATAAAATAAATTTTTCTTGCTTTCAGTATGTAATTCTTTTTATGCATTGTTGGATTTTTTTTGCTAGTATTTTGTTGAGGATTCTTGCATCTATTTAAATGAGAGATATGGGTCTGTAGTTTTCTTTTCTTATAAGATCTTTTTCTGGCTTTGGTATTATAATATCGTTGACCTCATAATGAGTTAGACATTATTCTCTCTGCTTCCATCTTCTAAAAAATATTTTAGAGAATTGGTGTACTTTGTTCAGATTGTCTATTTCTTATTATGTGAGTTTTGACTGATTGTGTCTTGCAAGCAATCAGTTCATTTTATCTAGGTTATCAACTTTGTGGCTATAGAGATGTTCATAGTGTATCTTTTCTATCCATTAAATGGACCTGAACATGGGGTCATAGTGATGTTCTCTCTTTAATTTCTGATATTTGTAATTTGTGCATCTTCTTACCTCCAACTCTTTCTCTCTCTTTTGTTTTTGTTTGTTTGTTTTTTGGTAGCCTGGCTAGAGGTTTATCAATTTTGTTGATCTTTAAAAAAAAACAGGTCTGAATTTTGTTAACTTTTATCTCCCGTTTTGAATTTTATTAATTTCTTCTCTAATTTTTTAAAATTGATTTTCTTCTTTCTTTGGATTGATCTTGTTTTTCTTTTTTCTAGCTTTCTATGGTGGAAATTTAAGTTATTTATTTTATATCTTTAGTCTTTTCTAATATATACATTCAGTGATATAAAGTTTCCTATGAGTTATGTTTTTTGTGCATCCCACAAATTTTGATAAGTTGCATTTTTATTTTTATTTAGATACAAATATTTTTTTCAAATTTACCTTGAGTTTTTTTTGACCCACGTATTATTTAGAAGTATGTTCTTTCACCACCATTTATTTTGGAATTTTACAGTTTTCCTTCTGTTATTGACTTCTAGTTTAATTCCACTGTGGTCTGATAGAAGAGTTTGTATGGTTTCTATGCTTTTAAATTTGTTAAAGTGTGTTTTATGGCACAGAATACAGTCTTTCCTGGATGAATCTTCTACTTGAGTTTAAAAGTATATTCTACTGTTGTTAGATGAAATTGTTTATAGTTGTCAATTATAACTAAATGATTGATGGTGTTGTATATCCTTAATAATATTCTGCCTACTAGAACTATTTTTGATAGGCTGTTAAAGTTTCCAACTACAGTAATGGATTCATACATTTCTTCCTATGTTTCTAAGATATTTTGCATCACATAATTTGGTATTCTTTTGTTAGGTTTATTCACATTAAGGATTGTTAAGTCTTTCTAAATAATTGACTACTTTATTAAAATATCTTTTTTAACCACAATAACTTTCCTTGATTTGATGCCGGCTTTGTCTAAAATTAACGTAGCTACTCTTTATTTTTTATTATTGTTATTATGGTAAAATTTTCTATCCCTTTTCTTTTAATCTATTAGGTTGATCCAAAAGAAAATGTGGCTTTTGCCACTAGGTATAGTGCCTTTATTAACACCACACATCTACAACCATCTAACATTTGACAAACTTAACAGAAACAAGCAATGGAAAAGGATTCCCTATTGAATAAATAGTGCTGGGAAAACCAGGTAGCTATATGTAGAAAACTTCAACTGGACCCCTTCCTTACACCTTATACAAAAATTCGCTCAAGATAGATTAAAGACTTAAATGTAAAACCTAAAACCATAAAAACCTTACAAGAAAACCTGGGCGATACAATTCAGGACACGGGCATGGGCAAAGACTTCATGACTAAAACACCAAAAGCAATTGCAACAAAAGCCAAAATAGATAAATGGGATCTAATTAAACTAAAGAACTTCTGCACAGCAAAATAAACTATCATCAGAGTGAATAGGAAACCTCCAGAATAGGAGAAAATTTTTTTATATCTACTCATCTGACAAAGATCTAATATCCAGAATCTACAAGGAACTTAAACAAATTTACAAGAAAAAAACAACCCTATGAAAAAGTGGGCAAAGTATATAAACAGACAGTTTTTAAAAGAAAATGCTTACACATCCAACAAACATATAAAGAAAAGTTTAACATCACTGATCATTAGAGAAATGCAAATCAAAATAACAATGAGATACCATCTCACACCAGTTGGAATGGGCATTATTAAAGGAGCAAGAAACAATAGATGCTGGTGACGCTGTGGAGAAATAGGAACACTTTTACACTGTTGGTGGGGATGTAAATTAGTTTAACCATTGCAGAAGACAATGTGATGATTCCTCAAAGATCTAGAACCAGAAATACCATTTGACCCAGCAGTCCCCTTACTGGGTATATACCCAAAAGAATATATATCATTCTACTTTAAAGACACGTGCACATGTATGTTTATTGCAGCACTATTTACAAAAGCAACGACATGGAACCAACACAGATGCCCATCAATGATAGTCTGGATAAAGAAAATGTGGTACATATACACCATGGAATACTATGCAGCCACAAAAAAGAATGAGATCGTTTCCTTTGCAGCAACATGGATGAAGCTGGAAGTCATCATCCTCAGCAAACTAACACAGGAACAGAAAATCAAACACTGCATATTCTCAGTCATAAGTGGGAGTTGAACAATGAGAACACATAGACACAGTGAGGGGAACAACACACACTGGGGCCAGATGGGGGTTCAGAGGTGAGGGGAGGAAGAGAATTAGGACAAATAAGTAATGTATGCGGGGCTTGAAACCTAGACTACAGATTGATAGGTGCAGCAAACCACTCTGGCAAATGTATACCTATGTAAGAAACCTACACATTTTGCACTTGCCTCCTGAAACTTAAAGTAAAATAAAATAAAAATAAAAATAAAAAACAAATTTTTAAAAGGTAGTGTATTTATATTTAAAGTGGGTTTTGTAGAAAACATATAGTTCAGTTTTATTTTTTGATCCACTTTGACAATTTCTGTCTTTTAATAGGTGCATTATATAATTGGTTGTCTATTTGTTGCCCTTGTTTTTGATTCCTATTTTTATCTTCTATATTTTCTCTGCATTATATGGTTTTTAACTGATAATTTGATATGATTCTGTTTTCTCTCCTTTTTTCGTACATCAGTTTTGCTTTTTAAATTTATTTTTAGTGGTTGCCCTAGAGTTTGTCATACACATTTAAAACTCACCCAAGTATACTTGAAGTTACTCTATATTGCTTCAAAGGTAGTATGAATATTTTATAACAATCATCTTAATTTCTCCCTTCTCTACCCTTTTATTATTACTGTCATTTATTTCACTTATGTGAGCATATGAACAACATGTGTTATATATAAACGATGTGTACATATGTGTACATAATCAAATACACTTTTGCTATTTTTTGATCTGTTATCTGTTAGATTGCTTAAAAATAAGAAAAATGAAAGTTCTCAGTTTCATTGTTTCTTCTTTGATGCTCTTCCTTTCTTTATGTAGATCAGAGTTTCTGACTTATATTATTTTCCATATCTCAAAATAACTTCTACTCAATTTAATTGCAAGGCAGGTATACTGGCAACACATTGCCACAATCTTTGTTTAAGAAATTATTTTTCTTTCATTTTTAAAGGATAAATGCAGAAGATATAGAATTCTAACTTAGTGGGGTTTTCTTTCAATACTTTTAAGTTTTTTCACTCTATTCTCTTCTTCCTTGCATGGTTTCTGAAGAAAAGTCATATGTAATTCTTATCTTCATTCCATTATAGATAAGGTGTTTTTTATTTTTATTTTTTCCACTCTGGCTTCTTTTAGTTTTGTTTTTTTTTTTAATCTTGAAAATGCCATATCTAGATGTAAATGTTTTTGTTTGTTTGTATGTTTTGTTTTGGTTTATTTATCCTGCTTGACGTTTTCTGAGTTTCCTGGATCTTTGTTGATGGCTGATATTAATTTGGATATATTCTCAGCCATTATTGTTTCAAATATTTCTTCTATGTTCTCCTTTACTCCCCTTCCAGTATTCTTATTATGTGTAAATTACCCTGAATTTTCTATTAAAATAGCCTCAGTTTTGTAGATTCACTTCTTAGTTTTGTCCCATTTACTAATATGGTCATCAAAGGTATTCTTTATTCCTGTTACAGTGTTTTTTATCTCTAGCATTTCTGTTTGGTTCTTTCTTAAGATTTTCATGTCTCTACTTATATTTTCTACCTGTTTTTGCATGTTATCTATTTCATCCCTAGAGCCCTTAGCATATTAATTACAGCTATTTTAAATTCTCAATCTGATGTCAACAATTCTACCATGTCTGGTTCTGATGCTTGCTGTCTCTTCAAATTGTATGGGTTTTTTTGTTTGTTTGTTTGTTTGTTTTTTCTTGTAGTATGCCTGGCATTTTTTCTTCCTGATAGCTGAATATAATATAATGTGTAAAAGGAACTGCTGCTAATAAATATTTAGCAATGTGATGGTACGGTGTGCAATAGGGGAGTACAGTGATTAGGTCCTAGTCTTTTAGTAAGCCTATGCCTCTTGATGATGAACTTCACATGTACTTCTAGGTTTTCCTTCTTAGGTGCAACAGAATGGTTAGTGTGGACTAGAGTTGGATATTTCCTCTCTGCCAAATAGGGGGCTAGAGTGGACTGAAGTTGAGTATCTCTTCTCCCACATAAAATGTTGTTGCTGGCCAGGCACGGTGGCTCACGCTAGGTCTTATTAAGAAGAACAGAATGATCTAGCATGTTTCAAAATGAAACCTCCTCCAACCCCATCCCTGCTGCCAGAAACAATTGGGGTTTTTTGTCCAGTATTTCCTTTGAGAACCTGGTTGTTATCCTGGAAGTAGAACTCACAAAATTGTAGTAGCCCCACTATGATTGGTTCCTTTGAAATTTTTAATATTCAGATTATCCAAAGATTGTCTAACAATTTCTTAACTACAATTTAGGTTTTCCTACCCTGGCACTAGTTCATGTGGTTGTTTCTGCTTGTGATTCTCTACTCTGGTTGGCCATGACTCCATTTGTTTGCCTGTCTTTTTCTTCAATCACAGGGACAGCAGTTTGCTTTTTTGTGTCCCTCTCTTATGGATCCAAAAAGAAGTTAATTTTTCAGTTTGTTCAGTCTCTTACTTGTTGGGATGAGAGTAGCAAATTTCAAGCTTATATGCAAAACCTTCCAACAGATTTTTGTATATTAATCCTATGCCCTTTAATCTTGCTGAACTTGTTTAATAGTAGATACTTTAGTGGACTCCTTCAGATTTTTCATATACAGAATTATACCATCTGGAAATAAATATGGATTTCTATTTTTTGTATGCCTATTATTTCGTTTTTATGCCTCATTTCCCTGAATAGAACCTCCAGTAAAACATTGACATAAAGTTTTGTTACTGATCTTTTGGTAAGCTTTGAGTATTTCACCAATAAGTATACTAGCCAATAAGTTTTGCCTTTATTAGGTTGACCAGGTGTTCACTTATTCCCGGTTTGTTGAATGCTTTTATCATAAAAGCATACTGGATTTTTAAAATACTTTTTTCTGAATCCACTCAGGTAATCATGCTGGGTTTTTATTTATTTATTTATTTAATATTTTGTATTACATTAATTGTTCTTTAATGTTATTAAATAATGCTTGCCTTTCTCAGGTAAATTCTACTTGATCTTAGCGTATAATCTATTTTACATTGTGTGAATTCAATTTGATCATATTTAGGTAAGGATTTTTGCATATATATTCATAAAGAAACTTGGCATACATCTTTCTCTTTCCATGATGTGTTTCTCAAGTTTGATATCAGGGAAACATAATACTAGCCTCATACAACACATTTTTTAAAGTTCACACCTCTTTTATATTCTAAAAGTTTATGTGATGATTGGCATTTTTGTTGTTAAAAGTATTAGAATTCACCAAAAAAGACATCTGGGCCTGGAAGTTTTTTATAGGAAGTATTTTTGCTTAATAATTCACTCATCATAGATATAGTCATATATTTTATATCACTTTCTGTCAATTTCTTTGTGTCTTCTAAAAATTCGTCAATTTTTTATTACTTTTTAACATTTTGGGCACACAATCATTCATTTTATTTTCTTGTATTCATTTTTATTTCTGTAAGTTTCTTAGTGATATTCTTTTCTATTTCTGATTTCAGTAATTTGGGTGTTTCTCTTTCTTCTTGGTGTGTCCATGTAAAAATTAGTAAATTTTGAACCATATTTGAGTTTGTTGATGTTATTATTTTTCTGTTCTCTGTCTTATTTACTTGAGCTCTGGTTTTTATTATTTTCTTCCTCTTGCTTGTTTTTGGCATAGTGTGCTACAATAAGTTACTTAAAATGGGAGCTTACATCAAATATTTGAGATCTCTCCTTTTTAGTGTTGGCATTTTCAGTTTAGAAATTTTCCTCTAAACACTATTATAACAACACACCATAAGTTTAAATATATCATGTTTTAAAAATATGTCATATTTTACTTATCTCAAATATGTTATAATATTCCTTGTGATTTATTCTTTTAGCCATTAATTATTTAGGAGGGTTTTGCTTAAGTTCACACATTTCCCAAATTTCTTTGTCTTGTACTGTTTTAATTTAATTTCACTATGATCAGAAAAAAAAATTACATTATTCAATTCTTTGAGATTTAATAAAATTTGTTTTATATTTCAGTATACTCTATTCTAAAGAAAGTTCTATTTGCTCCTGAGAAAGATGTACATTCTTTTCTTTCTTTTCCTTCCTTCCTTCCTTCCTTCCTTTCCTTCTTTCCTTCCTTCCTTCCTCTCTCCCCTCCCCCTCCCCTCCCCTTCCCCTCCCCTCCCCCTCCCCTCCCCTACCCCTCCCCTCCCCTTCCCCTCCCCTCCCCTTCCCCTCCCCTCCCCTCCCCTCCCCTTCCCCTCCCCTCCCCTCCCCTTCCCTTCCCCTCCCCTTCCCTTCCCCTCCCCTCCCCTTCCCTTCCCCTCCCCTCCCCTTCCCTTCCCCTCCTTTTGTTCTTTCCTTCCTTCCTTTATTTTTCTGAGGGTGAAACATTCTGTAGATATTTGTTAGGTCTAATTTGTTTACAGTGTCATTCACGTGTTCCGTTTTCTTACTGATATTCTGCCGAGTATTTCTGCTATGAAATTGACATATTTAAGTATCCAGCTATTTAGAATGTTGAATTTTCTACTTCTTTCTTCAATTCCGTCAGTTTTTATTCCATGTTTTGGGTTTTTTGTTGTTAGGTACATATATTTTCAAAATTTTAATGTCTTTTTTCAATCTATTTGTTTATGTTAAAGAGAAACTCTTGTATACAATACAAAATTTGTACTTTTTAAGATACGTTCTGCTCATCCTTTACTTTTGATTTGGTGTCTAAGTTGTTATGTTTAATGTAATACTAATAAGGTAGGATTTTTGTCTGTCATTTTTTAATTTGTTTTATATGTGTCTGATGTGATTTTATTTCACTCTTCTTTAATAATTGACTTATTTTCTGTCAAATGGATATTTATTATATACCATATTAATTTCATTATTGTTTCATTTGATATATTGTTCTCTTTTGCTCTGTTTTCTTAGTGGTTGTCCTGGGGATTGTGAATAATATTTTAAGTTAAAACAGTATAGTTCTGATTAATATCAACTAATCTTAAATAGTACATAATAATTTTGCTCCATGGCAACTACATTCCTTCCATGTCCTTTTGTTCTGTTATTGCCATGTAAACTAAATTTTTGTACATTTTTATGACCATCAACAGTTATATAATTATTGCTTTGTGCTATTGTCTCTTACATCAGAGTAGAAAAAATTATAAAGAAAACACGTTTTTATTAACAGTTCAATTACATTTACTCATGTAATTTACTTCTCTATGTGAATTAAGTTATTGTTTAGGGTCTTTTCAATTGAGCCTGAGGAATGCCTTTAATATTTCTTCTAGGCCAATTCTACAACTTATAAGATTTCATAGCTTTTGTTTATCAATGCATGTGTTAATTTATTTTTAGTTTTAAAGGACAGTTATAATAGATATATAACCAGTGCTTCATAGTTGTTTTGTTTTGTTTCAGTACTTGGACTAATTCCATAGCATTCTGGTCTCCTTGGTTTCTGACAAGAAGTTAGCTGCTAATCTTACAAGCATTCCCTGATACTTTCTCTTGAATCTTTTATGATTCACTTTATGTCACTGAATTTCCACAACTTGACTCTGATTGTGTCTAGGTGTTGATCTCTGAGTTTATACTACTTTGAGTTTATTAAGCTTCTTGAATGTACTGGTTCAGTTTTACATCAAATAAAGAAACTACTTTACTAGCTCATCCCTAAGAAGCAATTCTGCATCTGTTCAAGTTTTATCACAAAATTGTAGCAGTGCAGGAACACCTTCAGGCTCCACTTTAAAATCAAGTTCTCTTGCTATTTTCTTCATATCTGCAGTTACATCCTTTACTTAAGTCCTGAACCCTTCAAAGTAATTTATGTGGACTGGAATCAGCTTCTTCCAAACTCACGTGAATGTTCATATTTTGATCTCCTCGCATGAAACTCAGATTTTTTTTCTGAGTCTTGCTCTGTCGCCCAGGCTGGAGTGCAGTGGCACAATCTCAGCTCACTGCAACCTCTGTCTCCCAGGTTCAAGCAATTCTTCTGCCTCAGCATTCCGAGTAGCTGGGACTACAGGCGCACACCACCATGCTTGGCTAATTTTTGTATTTTTAGTAGAGATGGGGTTTCATCATATTGGCCAGGCTGTTCTCAAACTCCTGACCTTGTGATCTGCCCGCCTCGGCCTCCCAAAGCGTTGGGATTACAGGCATGAGCCACCGCGTTTGGCATTTACAATGTAAATCCTTTCCAGATAATTTTCAATGTGCTTTTCTCAGATTGATCAGATGAATTATAATCTATGGCAGCTACCTTCTTTCAACCTGTTGTTCTTAAATAATAAGACTTGAAAATCTAAATCCTTGATCCATTGACTGTAAGATGGATGTTGTGTTAGAAGGCATGAAAATACTGAACAATTTGTACATTTTCACCAGTGCTCTTGGGTAACCAGGTGCATTGGCAATGAGCAGTAATACTTTAAAATAAGTTATTATTATTATTATTATTATTATTTCTGAGCAGTAGGTCACAATCGTGGGCTTAAAATATTCAGTAAACCCTATGCTGTAAACAGATATACTGTTACCGAGACTTTGTTGTTCCATGTATAGAGCACAGGCATTGTAGATTTAGCTAATTTTTAAGAGCTCAATACTTTTTGGAATTGTAAATGAACATTGGTTTTAACTTAAAGTAAGCAGCTGCTTAGCCCTAACAAGACAGCCAGCCTATTGTTTTAAACTTTGAATCAAATATTGACTTCCTCTCTCTAGCTATGAAAGTCTTACATGACATATTTTTCTGCTATATTGCTGCTTCATGTATTACTATATGGACAATCTGTTGTTTAGTGCAGTCACCTTCGTATAACTGATGACAAGATAACTGCTTAGGTAGATCTGGTAACTTGCTGCAACACCAAGATAGGCACTTGCTGCTTCATCTTACACTTTTATCTTAAGGATATGGCTTCTTTCCTTAAACCTCATGAACCAACCTCAACTAACTTCAAACTTTTATGTTATTTTACTGTTGAAACATTCTAGGAAATTTTTCATTTCAATTACTGAATTTTTCACCTCCAGAATTTATGTTTGCTTATTTTTTATAATTCTATTCCTGTATTCATATTCTCGATTGAGTGAGAAATCATTGTTATACTTTAATCATTTTGCATGATTGCTGTTTTAAGAATATTTTAAATTATTTGTTTGGTTCATTCAACATTTGTGCTTCCTCGGGGATAATTCCATTAACTGCTTTCTACCATGTGTACAGGACAAACTTTTCTATTTTTTGTTTAACTTTTTGTTGTTGTTTTAAAAGTTGCCATTTTAATAATCTAACGGATAACATTTTAAATCAAATTTCCTCACAGGGTTTCTTCTTGTGGTTGAGTATAGTGGTTTTCGTTATTGTGTGTGTTTGTTGTATAGTGAATTTGTTGGGCTAATTCTATAATATCTATATTGTTTTTCATGTGCAACCACTGATGTCTTTGCTTAATTAGCCTAGTAATCATTAAATTACTGGACAAAAATTTCTGTTAACTATATTAAGCCAATATGTATTTTAGCCAGCTGAGTGATTATGAGTGTATGTTGAGACAAGTCTCTGTGCTCTGAAAGGCAGTTTATCACTCTGTTTTAGCCTCTATTTCCCACTTGAGCATTACCTTAAGGTCAACCAGAATTGAGAAATTAAGGTCTTCTCAGGTCTTTTCTTGTTTTCTACACAACACTTCAAATGTTCATGTCCTTTTATGTTTCTAGGAATTTGTTGAGTCTATAAAAATTTCCCAGGTGCAGCCATTTCCAAACTTTTTTTTCTGGCCAATGTCTTCTTCAATTAACTGGTAACACTGTCACAGAGTTTTCATATTAAATAATTCTTGTTTCTTGGTTTTGACAAATTCCCTGAGAATAAGGCTATTTGAAAAAAGTTAACTCAAAGTTAGATAAAATAATAACAAGTTCTAAGAATAGAGCCCTTCAACAAGCTGCAAAGTTAGAAAATGATAATTCTCTAATAATGGGGGTCCTGGAGAGCTCTAAATTCATCTTCCCCCTCCAGATGCTACTAAGGTACTAGTTTTAATAGGCACCATACTTGGGAAATCCTTAAATACTTAAATATAGGGTTTTGTTTGTTTGTTTGTTTCTGAAACAGCATCTTGCTATGTTGCCCAGGCTGGAATGGAGTAGCATCATCTTGGCTCACTGCAAGCTCCGCCTCCCAGGTTCATGCCATTCTCCTGCCTCAGCCTCCCAAGTAGCTGGGACTACAGGCACCTGCCACCACGCCTGGCTTTTTTTTGTATTTTGAGTAGAGACAGGGTTTTACTGTGTTAGCCAGGATGGTCTCGATCTGCTGACCTAGTGATCCGCCTGACTCGGCCTCCCACAGTGCTGGGATTACAGGCATGAGCCACGGTGCCCTGCCTAAAGATAGCTTTTAAAAGTTGAATCTTTTGACAAACTTTTGGATTCACATTATTTCAATTAAAAATTGGAAAGCAGTCTTAATCCATAGATCAAGTTTGAAAAGTTTATTTTTATGTATTACTTACTAAAGAATGTTTAGTACATAGTATCATCTTTGCACAAATTAACCAACTTACGCTTATAGTAACTGCATAAGGAAATTGAAGCCCAAAGAGAAAAGTAAGGCACAGACAGAATAGATAATTTGAGCAAAGTCCATATTTACCAAGTGAGAGAGTCAAGGCTAGGATGAGGCAGTCGTATTGTGAAGTCCATGACCATGTTCATAATACTTACATTCCTCATATAGAATATAATGGCTTACACATCTCTGTACCATGGATAAAGAAGCATTGCAGGTTCCTAGCCATCTGGAAGTCTCACCTAAAGGGTGACACAGAGCTTTCCATAAAGCACTAGTTGAACAAAATATTTTCCTACTTCACAATTTTGTCATTAAAAATTTTAAGTGTGTACCAATTTAAGATATGGGAATAAGAAATTAAGATAGCTCATTAACAAAAATTCCAAATCAAATGGGCTAATAGTTGAGACATGAGCAGATTAATACTGAGTAGAATAAGGCAGAATTACCACTTCTTTATACAAACGCATTGTAATTTATCTTTAACATAATTTATTGGTATCTACTTTGGTACTTAGGAGAATGCAGACAAAATATATTTACTGACTAATGACTACAACTGAAATTCAGTGCAATAAACTGATAACTGAATGATATTGAGGAGAGCTAGGTTCTAGTTCAGCTCTCCTTTCTTCTTTCTTGAAAAATTTCACCATTCCAGGTCTCAAGTTTCTTAATAGAAAATGAAAATTTGGGTAGAACACCTTTAAGAGTCATTCCAATCAACACAATTTGCTTGTTAAATATAAGGATATTTATACCATAAATTTCTTTGAAACAAAATATATGTATTTTCTGCCATTTCTTGTTTATATGTGAAGATATAACAATTAATCAAAAATATAAAAGACACAGATCCTACCCTCAAAGATAGATAACAAAATTTTAAGATAGAAATATTCAGACCAGAGCAGATCAAGAATAGTTTGGTGCAGTCTGAAATTTTATCATTAACTATGTAGACAGTTCTCATAGTTGATGAAAATGCAGCTGAAGTGGTGTTTAATTGGAAATTTCTTGATTAGCCACTGCAACTCTAATGAATGCAAATTTTAACACTTTTAAAATTATATCCTACTGTGTGAATATTTTTTATGTAATCAACAACAAAACTAAGTACTGATTTACTAAAATGATGCTAAAAGTTATTATTTTATTGTTAACCAAATTTCACTTTCTATCTTTCTAAAAACCAAATATGTATATGCTTTTGTCTGTGTAACATAGTGGGATTCTTTTGGAATCTTAACTAGTAAACTACTCACTTCTAACTCTAATTTAGTCAAGGAAAAATAAGTCAGAAATAAAGTGTATTTTAAATTATTATTTTAACAAAAAGAAGTCATAAGGAAGCAATATAATTGTTTAGGTATCTTCTTTTATGTACTTCAACAATATCTACCAAGCACAGTTTGTTGTACCACTGTAAATTTGCTTCAGATCCAGACCTTCTTGTTAAAGTTCACAATGATACTATAAGGTAAGAAAGGAAGAAGATATCTACTCATTTGCAGAAACAGAGGAATGTATTACTTTGCAAATATTCATTAATAAACATGGGATAAGAGAGTTGGAAACAAACCTAAGTTTTTCCAATTCAACATTTTTTTTTTTCATTTCATGGGGAGGAAAAATAATCTCACTTGCTCCCAACCCCATCGTCACAGCCATTTGTGATTTATAAACTGTGCATCTAGTTTAGAATCTGGAAGATAAATCTGATTCTTGAGTACCTGTTGAGTGTTTTCTGCTAAACTACATTACCTTTTGAAAAGTCAATTTATTTTGCACTAACACAGGATAAACAAAATCTTGTCAAGAGCAAACTGATATAGAGGTTCTTCAATGTTAATCACAACTTTTACTGATTAGTCTGCACATAATAACTTGTGCTTTTTTATTAAATACATTTAAATATTCTGTCCTGAACTAGTTTACTTAGGGACTAAAGCATAACCACTTAATTGAACTAAATAATACTTGTGAAGTGCTTAATAATATTGAGAAAGACTATCACAAATCAATGTGATATTGGTTGAAAATAGTGATTCAAGATAGTTAATGTGCAGGAATTTTGATTGGCTTTTAATGCAATTTGAAAGCTAGAGTATTGATTTGGATTTGATATGCATCATTATATTTTCAAGTCATTCATCTATTGAAACACCCAGGATCTGTACAAAATGTAGAAGATCACATTCATTTCTTCCTCTGAGTTTGCCTGCAGCCAGTGTAGCTTTCATGCTTACACTTTCCCACTACTCCTCTAAGGACTTTTTCCAGAAACATTGCAGCTTGCTTGAAAAAAACAGACGTAAGATGGAATTAATGACTCCAAAGTAATCCTCACCTCCTGAAGGACAAGATGTGAATAATCCAGATTCACCGTATTCTGGTGGGACAATTCTGAGGCAGTATAAGACAGAACAATCCAATTATTAATGCACATATTATTGGCTTTTCCTTTTCCCTCTTTCATGTTTCCCATTGCCTCACTTGTTCCTCCTGGTGTCACCTCCCAAGACCATACTCAAGACTTTCTCTTAAAGTT
Organism: Macaca mulatta; assembly: GCF_049350105.2. Taxonomy (NCBI): domain Eukaryota; kingdom Metazoa; phylum Chordata; class Mammalia; order Primates; family Cercopithecidae; genus Macaca; species Macaca mulatta. The sequence goes on along the minus strand of NC_133406.1, from coordinate 167,275,971 downwards.
TGTTTTCATAAAAACTTAAATAAGACATTGGGTGGGGATTATTCTTCATTGTTAATTATTTAAGTCATAAAAGTGAAACACCGTAATTTCTCACACTTGTATTCACAGAGCTAATAACCTGTTGGCAGCGATGACTATAGATAATATAAAATAGTATATTTACACTGGTTAAGTACAGATTTCCCTCTTACAGAACTTTAAAATGTACAGGGTACCTTAGAATATATAGTAGAACAGTTCACGTGTGAATAAGAAAAGTGCATGAATTTACTTAGAAATTTATGGTTTAAGTTCAAGAAATGATATGGCAATAAACCCATGCTAAAGGACCTCAATTGCTGGTTGGAGAGTCTTCAAAGATGTGTGTTGGTGTCTTAAATGCAATATCTTATTTTTAAAAATGTTTTAACAATTTATCTTTTTTCTTCTTTTTCAAGAATCTTTATGTGAGAATTTGTCATAATGCTTTTATATGACTCTACTTCAATTAAACATGAACTTTCTGTACATAAATATTGGACATTCCATTCTAGCAGCAGAACAGGTTAGTGAAATTATGGCTCAGAATCGGCTCATATGATACATACCAGGGTGTTTTAGAGGCAGAAAATACAATACAAGTATGTCTGTCATTATATAACAAAGACAACAGTCCCCAAGTCATTTTTAGAAGCCATTATACACCATGAAAATAAGACTCAACAAGAATTCTACAGTTCTATACTATATTCCTGATAAATGAAAATATCCTTAATAATATTTAAAATACTTTAATATATACTATATATGTATATATATATAATGTGTATGTGTATGTGTGTGTGAGTCTGTGTGTGTGGTTTTATGTGTATTTCAAATATCATAGTATATCCAAGCAGAAATAAACTTGGTTTTATCTACCAAGCTCTATCAAGGGCATTATAATTTTATTTACAAAATAATTTTTAAAAGGTAGTACATACTATATAATGAGAACTATGTGCACTTCCGCATACACAGACCATTAATTTAAGCATACCTGGAAACTCTTGCACATGTGAATGAATGTGTTTAAAATTGAAAATATTTAAAATTAACTTCTTTCCAATAATGAAAACTCTTTGTAAGGGGAATATTTCATTCCAATCCCTGTTTTTCTCTCCCAAATAGTGCTAATCTTTACATCTTGAACATGCATGCTGTACATTTTTCTTGAACCCACTCTGCAATATTAGGGACCTTATAGTGTAGTAAAACATTCTTGTACTTTCTTCTCTAATTGCTTTTTCTTTTTATATAAGCCTTATTATTATTACTTACCTTTTGAAGTGGATACCTCCATTCAGTATGCTGCAAAATACTGGCTCCCTGCCCTTAACTCGCTAAGAAAGGCTTCTTTTTCTTTGCTTAGGGATAATTAATCAATGAACCTCTTGCTTTACTGTGTTAGTCCGTTTTCACGCTGCTGATAAAGACATATTCGAGACTTGGGGAAAAAAAGAGGTTTAATAGGACTTAGTCCACATAGCTAGGGAGGCCTCAGAATCATGGCAGGAGGCAAAAGGCACTTCTTATATGGCAGCAGTAAGAGAAAATGAGGACGATGCAAAAGCGAAAACCCCTGGTAAAACCATTAGATCTCGTGAGACTTATTCACTACCATGAGAACAGTACGGGCGAAACAGCCCCCATGATTCAAATTATCTCCCCTGGGTCCCTCCCACAATACGTGGGAATTATGGGAGTATAATTCAAAATGAGATTTGGTTAAGGGCACAGAGTCCAACCATATCATTTACCTAAATCCATGTTTTTCTCTCTCTTCCCCAACAAATCTAGAATCAAACAGTGCCTGGAACACAGTAGTTACATAATAATTGTTAAGTAGGGAGGATCAACATTCTGAAGTGATGTAAGAAGAGTCATTTCTTTACTTTTTATTTATTTATTTATTTATTTATTTTTGAGACGGTGTCTCGCTGTTGCCCAGGCTGGACAGGCTGAAGTGCAGTGGCATGATCTCGGCTCACTTCAAGCCCCGCCTCCCGGGTTCAGGCCATTCTCCTGCCTCCGCCTCCCGAGTAGCTCAGACTACAGGTGCCCACCACCACGCCCAGATAATTGTGTGTGTGTGTGTGTGTGTGTGTGTGTGTGTGTGTGTGTGTGTGTGTATTTTTAGTAGAGATGGGGTTTCACCATGTTAGCCAGGATGGTCTAGATCTCCTGACCTCGTGATCCGCCTGCCTCGGCCTCCCAAAGTGCTGGGATTACTGGCGTGAGACGCTGCGCCCAGCCAAGAAGAGTAATTTCTTAATTAATTCTGAGTTAAAAGCACCTTCTGGCCACGCGCAGTGGCTCACTACTGTAATCCCAGCACTTTGGAAGGCCGAGACGGGCGGATCACTTGAGATGAGGAGCTGGAGACTACCCTGGTCAATATGGCGAAACCCCGTCTCTACTAAAAATATAAAAATTAGCCGGATGTGGTGGTGGACATCTATAATCCCAGCTACTAAGGAGGCTGAGGCAGGAGAATCACTTGAACCTGGAAGGCAGAGGTTGCAATGAACCAAGATCGTGCCACTGCACTCCAGCCTGGGTAACAAAGCGAGACTCCGTCTCAAAAAAATAAAAAATAAGAAATAAATAAGTAAAAAAGCACCTTCTTCTTGGAGCAAATATAACATGATTCTTCTTTTCTGAAAAAAAACTACTTAAAAATATTCCCATCCCCAATACAGCAGCATGCTTTGCCATTTAACATTATTTTCAGCAAAATTTTACTATACGTTTAAATTTTAAGGGCTCTCACAGGTATATCTGAAAGTATCTTTGGTTCAATTAGATGATTTTATTTCCATCTAATAATGGAATTTTGGTAAATGTTAGAAGAGGTTTATAGCCTATTGTGGTACTAATTTATAGTCGTTATATATTTATTCATTCAGCAAATATCTATTTTTATGCTCTTAGTGTTTTAATCATTATTTTATTTATGACTAGTTGCAAACCTATGCTTGTTTAAGAGCTATTCAGTAATCACCAAGCTCTATGCTAGTTTCTCAGAATAATAAATCCTTTGTGACATCGAGTTCACTGTCTGGTAGTGGAAATAGTCAAGAAATGGGAAAATTGCAATATTGTGAAATTAGTGAAACAAAAAGTTCCTTAGTCCATTTCCTACTGCAGATAATACCTTAGGCTTGGTAATTTGTAAATAATAGAACTTTATTTCTCACAGTTCTGGAGGCTGGAGTTACAGCACCAGAAAAATTGGTGTCTGGTGATGACATCTTCTTGTCCTCCTCAAATGGTAAAAAAAGACAAAGTAGGGACAAATGTTGTGCCCTCATGTAGCAGAAGAGATGGAAGGGTAAAGCAGTTCTCTGGAAGCCTCATTTATAAGGGCATAAATCCAATTCATAATGGTGGAAACCTAATGACTTAATCACTTCCCAAAAGGTCTCTCTTAATGCCATTAACTTGGGGTATAAGATGCAATATATGAATTTTGGAGGGACACATACATTCAAACAATAGTAATTGGGACAAATATTCACTTTAGTGGAAATATAAGAAGTCACCTAGCCCATCCTGGGTGAGTGGGGAGACAGGCAGAGCTTTATCAAAGACTAGCTTCAAAGTCATGACCTTAGATAAACAGTTGACTCTTGAACCACACAGGATTTAACTGTGCAAGTCCACTTATCAGGAAATTTTATTTCACCTCTGCTACCCCTGAGAAAGCAAGACCAACCCCTGCCCTTCCTCCACCTCCTCAACCTACTCAATACGAAGATGACATGATGAGGTTGAGGACCTTTATGATAATTCACTTCCACCTAATAAAGGGTAAATAAATTTTCTCTTCCTTATGATTTTCTTAATAACATTTTATTTTCTATTTTGTACTTTCTTGTAATAATACAGTATATAATATATATATAGCATACATAATATGTGTTTATCAACTGTATATGTTATTGGCAAGGCTTCTGGTAAAAGTAGGTTATTAATAGTTAAGATTTGAGAAGTTAAAGTCATACATGGATTTTTAACTGTGTGGCGGTCAACACCCTAACCCTCATGTAGTTCAACGGTCAATTCTAGTTAATATATAGCTAGTTAGCCAGATGACTGATGTGAGGATGGGGGCAGGAAATAGAAAAGTACATTCCAGTGAGAAAATGTCAAAGATAAAGCTGAACACTAGTTAAAGTGGTAAAGATAGACTGTAATCAGTAATATACTAGTGTAGTGTGACAAAGAGTCCAGCATGAACTGAATTCAATTTGATTTTCATAGAGGTAACTGGGCATGTTAGAAAGAGTACAAGCGAATAAAGGTAATGAACATAGGCTCACCAGAGTCAGGGAAATAAAAAGTTATTAGAATGAGGAGTGGGGAGTTAGTCAATGTGAAACCCCTTTTCAGGTTTGTTAACTGAGAGTTATCAGAGTTAGGCTCCTACCTTCTCATACAGGCTGGGAGACACGGGCCCTGTCGTTAGGTGTTGACTGACAAACACTCAAGTCCTTTGGCAGCCCGGAGTTTTCTCAGGTAGGCACTTTAAGGGGGCTGAGGGTTATTCCAGGGATGTAGCCTTTAGGTGTTAGAAACAATGTTTGTGTTTTGTTCAGATCTTTACATGTCAAGGTTACAGCCTATTTGAGAAGAGGGCTCAGAGGAGCCTGGCTGAAATTTGGTCAAAGACACAATCTTTAAAGATCATGAAATACACAACAACAGACAGGCAGGAGAAATATACTGTTTTAAGTATTGAAAGTAGTTTTATTAGACATGATATAGTGGGTTATGATGCAGTAACAAACTAATAATTTCTAATGATTTAATACATTGGAGGTTTATTTCTCACATATACCAAATCAGCGGTGTTTTCAATACTTCTTAATGGCAACTCCCTCCCATGTGATGACTCAGAGATAAGATGGCTCTCCCTTATCTACAATGGCTTCCAGGGTGCTGCAGCCTGGAAACAGAACAGGAGGGTCATATGGAGCATTTTCTTTGCCTAAGTCCAGAAGTTCTCATTGTCAGTTCTGCTTATAATTCATTAGCCAGAACAAACCACATTGTAAATGAGAGAAATTCAATTTAAATAAGGTTACACAGAAAATAGGAATTAAAGAGAATAAAACTGATATTTTTTAAAAAGTAGAAGAAAATAAAACAAATCTTGGTAAAAGAATGAACAAGAACTGTATCAGAATATATCCGTAACAGAAATGTATGCAAATTCTCTTTATGGTACCAGCATCAATGATATGACTCATCTCCTTGTATATTTCAATTTCTTTTTTTCCATGTCTCACGTTCCCAAGGGAAAGAATCCAATTGTCTCAGCTCAGGCCTGTTTTCTCCTTCTGGATCATTCAGCAATGACAAGAGAGGCACTGCCAATATAGCTAGATATTGCTACAGTATTCACCTTCATTGTACAGAGAACATTCCGAGAAAGTGGAAATCATGTCACAAATTTGCCACTGAAGGGACATCTACTGAAATAAGTAATAGGAATATTCTTGATAAAGAAAAAGTATGAGTAACAGGATATCCTAAGAAATAATAGTTTACTTAATTAAACTTCAATTACTTCAATAAACTTAGACATCAGCTGGTAAGTTTCATACTTCAACACAGGACCAGCCTGTTTCAATCGCATAATAGTTGCCCTGCTTTTCAAGGAAATGAGCAGACACAAAGTTGAATTAGGAGAATTGAGAATAAATAGGTTATACCTTTTTTCTTGCCCAAGACTCTGAAGGCAGCCACAATGCTTTACACATAAATGTGCTTATGCTGTCAATGTAAATATGAAAATCAGTGGAAGTGGACTTCATATATATCTCAGCAGCAGAAGGCCAAAGAAATAGAAGATAAAGGACTCTTAATGGTTAAAAAATATATTCCCAATGCTCTAAAGAACATATTTAGTGGGGGGAAATGTGTCCTCGGCAATAGACAGAATGTGGCTGAGAGTAAACTATTCCAGTCTAATAGGGTGGAGCAGAGTGGGGTACAGAGCATTTCCGCAGCATGAGACAAAGTCACTGTAGAAGCTAGTATGGAAGAATCCCAAGCTGACATCAAATAGGAGATGCAACAAGATGCCAGGGGATTAGCTCCAGCAAAAGCCAAGACAGAACTGAATTAACGGAAAAAGACTGCAAAGGCTTCCTGGAGCAGTCACCTCAGATTGTGCCAAACAACCATAGATATATTTTTATCAGCATGAGCACAGGCCAGTTGCATCCTTCCACAATGGTGTTAAACTTACCCTGAATCCAGACATAATCCCCAATATATGAGGCAAATGAGCAGCTCCTTGAACTGATGAAATATTAAATTGAAGTGACTGATAAATCACTGGAATTGAGCTAATTTGGCCGGAAGCATCCAGTTTAATATTTTAGCTTCAGATAGACTGGAGCTCAGAGTCAGACTTTTAAATCACTACAAGAAATAAAAAAATTCTGTGGAAACTGTAATATTATCTCTTTAACATGTTTCTAGACTTTGAAATAAAAAGCAAAAGCATAGTGAATATGTTCAATTTTAAAGGCACAATGCAAAGATACCTTAAAAGATGAAATTAGTAACCTGTTATAATAAAGGGAGGTAAAGAGAAATTGATGTGAAGTCTAGACTTGAGACTCTAAAATCAATTCTTACAAGCAGAATATATGTTTTGTGTATGGATATGGATGATAGTTGCTTGAAACTTTGGGTTCAAAAAATGTCATATTATCAGATTATAATGAATAGTATATTTTTGGATTTATATATGTGTGCATGTACATGTGTATAATATAAATAATATATAGAATAAGAGATGTGGTTATGATTCACTGCTTCATGCTAATTAAATTAAACCTAAAATATTTTATTCAGCTAGTGGCCAACATTTAATAATCTAGGGGAATAGAAGAGTTACAGACAAATTGAGACTTATTAATTACTAATAGTGATTACTTCTTTTGAATATAAACTGTCTTATACATAAATTGGAGAAATGGTTGACTAAACTGAGCTTTAAAGTACTTTTCATTCTAAAGTCTTTTGATTTCTTTCAGTTGTTAATTTTTTAGGACACAGATTCAAAATTGATTATTGAACTTAAGCATTAAATTAACCATATAATTGCCCACCTTATCCAACCATGCAAATAACATCCTAGGCAATGCTGACCCTGCATTTGCAAGGAGTTAGAAAATTAAAATTAGAACAGTGTCCTTTTTGTCTGGACAGCCTTTTAGCTGAATCTAAATATTCTTATTTTTAACATATAATGAGAATAGGTATATGAAATGTTCTCTATTTTAAATTCAGTGAAAGTAAACATTTTTATTTCACTGAAGTGACTGTTTTTCATCAACGATAATTTCTATGATAACTTTAGGGATGTCTTGCATTTATTTTATCATAATGTTATTTTAAACACAAACTGATGTAACTACAACTTATAAACATGTAATGTGCATGCTAAACACCAGCTCCACATTTGTAAAGAAAAAAAAGTCTTAGTATTACCTAGTGAAGAACTTCATCTAGTATTCTGTGATTCTTAATTCTCGAGATATCTGAGACAATCTTTAAGGAAAATTTGACTAAGCAAAGATATATTAATATTACACCTGCTAGTCGATGTGGAACACAATATGATTGACTGAATCTTACAATACTCTCTTCAACCCTCAGTAGCTTAGGTAAGTTAAAGAAATTTGGGAAGTTATTAGAAATTTTTAAACAAGTCAATTATCAGGTCAAATATACATATTTTTTATACCACTAACACTTGGTGTAGTATGTGGAAGACATTAGAGCAGGGACAATTAATCATAAAATAAAAGTGTGGCAAGGTCCCTATTTGGAAACAGGAGTGGCAGGATTAAAACATAGATTAACCTTGATCTACACTATTTAAGCCATATAAAATATCCAGAACAAATATTTAAATTAAACATACATTGTTGCACTTTTCAACAATGATAGAAGTTGAATGAAAGAAAACAATCAGTAAACAGAATAAGACTCAATAAATTTTTTTAAAAGGGAGAAAAAAGCTTAAGATAGTCATTACAGGAAAAGACATGAAGTAAGATGATTCTTAAAAATGCCATATATTTCAATCATGATAATAAATATTAAAGTACAAAATTTATCAGTTGAAAGGAAGAGATCATCAGTTTGAAATGAAACAAATTACCATAAGAATTATGTAATTTACAGGAGAAATATCTATAATGTACGAGCTTGGAAAGCTTATATAAAACTATTTGGAAAAAAATGCAACTGGTGTATATTCACCAAAATAAAGCTAGAATAGCTGTATGAATATAACAAAATAGACATTACACTCAATAGTATCTTTAGAAATAGATATGGGTATAGTAGTTGGAAAGCTTCAATTATTCTGATAGATTTAATAATTGTACACTTAATTTCAGTTAATTCTATGGTCTCAATATATAAAGACAAATGATTAGAATTATAAGAAGAAACTATGTATCATAGAACAATTCAACATATCTCTCTAAAGTATTGACCAATAAAGTAGAAATAATTAGGAAATGTATAAGACATTTGAAAAACATAATTAATATGTTATTTAAGAAGCAGGTATAGAATCTGTGTACAATAATTTGAAGAAACATAACTTCAAAGCTTACATGAAATAATTACAAAATATAAACAACCACAAAGCCTTAAAGCAAGTCTCAAAAAATTTCAAAGATTCAATATTATAAATACAGTGTTTTCTGTCCATAGTAGAATTTTGATTGGATTTAAATATAAAAGAAAGTGTAAAAAAACAGAATATATTTCCATATAACTCATGAGTCAAAGAAGTTATCAAAATGGACTTTTGAATATACTTAGAATTGAATGATAATAAAACTACCAAATATCAACTGCATGGGATATAACAAAATTTATAATGTCAATTATAAAATTTTTTGAAAATTCAAGATAGATATACAATTTAAGAAATAAAGGAAATAAAGCATGCAATCAAGTAAACTATGAGTAATAAAACAAATTATTAAGATTAAAAGGAGGAGATTCTCAAAATGAAATTTGATTCTGTAAAAAGATCACATTTACCCTATGTTTTCAAGGTGAATTGAAAGCCAAAACGTATTTTAAACATATTCTACTCACATTATTATTGAGGGAGATATTTCTGCCCTAGTGCTGTGCGGATGACTTGGACAGAAACCACTGGACACTATACAGTGTAGACTGACAGTTTATTGGTCGCCTGCACTCAGAGCCTGGGAGAAAAGTACACTGCATATCACAGAGAGATGCATGGATGCTACACTCAGAAAGAGAATGAACAACTAGAAGATGTGGGAGGCAAGCTTTTTAGTATTAAAAGAGTAGGTTGGGCTGTTTTCTGGTTCCTGGTAAAGGATGAGATTGTGTTGTTTTAATAATTCTTCAGGCTTGCTGAGAACTGAACCTGCTATTCAGGAATAGGCAAAAACTCTGCCTGTTCCCTTTAATAAGGTGGATATTTTGGCTTGGGGAACTTACCCATAGGAAAAAAAATGGGGAGGAGAACTTGCAATTAGGCAATTTTAAGTTCCCCTTGATTTTACCAGATGTCAAAGAAGAACAAAATATAGATTTTTAATTTTAGATCTTACATACAAAACCAGTGCCAAAAAAACCACAAGTAAATAAATACATAAATAAATAATAAATAATTAAAAACTAGTAAAAAGGTCATTATTTATACATGAAATGTTACCTACACAAATATTTTAAGCATGATTTACAACAGAAAAAATAAGTTCTCCCATTTTCAGATATTAAATAATTATAAAATAGATGACATTATAATAAACTAGAAAATGTTATTTTTATTTTGTTCAATTTTAGAATAGGAACAAAAACAGTAAAAATGTGAGAAGGAAATCTAACAAAAGACAACACATTTATAGAGATAATTACAAAAGTCTTTGATAGAGTGTAGCAGAAAGATAAATTAGGTCAACCACCACTTTTTAAATTTTCTTCTAAATGTGTATTATTATATTGCATCAATTTATAAAAACTGAAAACCATATTTCTCACATTCCTTTGCAGTTTAGATTCCAGAAGATATTTAAGCTCTATCAATCAACCTGGGATTTGAGCATTGTACCCAACTGAACTTGGACTTGAATTTGGAGTCAAATTGCATTGGGGATGTTGCCAATGTGCAAGGCATTTATTTTTGCTGTTGCATTTCTTTTAGACCCAGTTTGGCTCTGGAGCCAATAATTCTCAACACAGCTCTCTGATCTCTGGATCGCAGCAAAGCTGGTGTTCTCCTGAAGCCAACATTTATGGTATCACCTTGATGATCCAGGCAAAATGGCAAAAGTGTAGTGATCATAAAGCCAGGGGCTGGGATTGTGGGTGTCCTCTGTACCTAGTTTCTGATTGTGGCAAGGGTAGAAGTTCACCAGGCCAGTAATGTGATTTTGTCCAAGGAGCCATTTCTGGAGATCTAGCCTAAACATAGCTCCTCCAACTCTTCCCGTAATTTGTTAGCAATTAAATAATTGTTCTGTTTAAAATAGTTTGGATGTTTTATGTTTTCTGCAACTTTACTGTTAACATAACAAATACATAAATAAAGCTCTAAATAAAGTTGGAAATATGCTCTTACAGAAAAGCCTTGCTATTATAAGGATATAGGTGCTTTTCAAATAATTTGATATATTGTTTCCCCTGAAATTTTATTCTGATTCTAAAATATATGTAGAAATGTTATCTTAAAAATGATTAACATAATGTGAAATAATTATAGTAAAAAATTTGTATTGACATAGGGAAAAAAATAAACCAAAGCAAGAGTAAATCAAATTCCTAAGAACTTAGTTAGATATAGGTCCTTGTTCACATTCATTCATTCAACAGTATGTACTTATTCAACAAATATTTAGTTATTGCTAAGTCAGAAACTGTTTATAGGCTGTGGAAAACATAGGGAACAAAAGATAAAAATCTGTCCTTGTTTAGCTTATATTCCGGAGCAGAGAATAGCAGAATGCATTTTCTAAACAATTGTATTTTCTAATTAGTGTAAAAGTATAATTTAATTTTTGCCTCGTACTATACACAGAACAACATATACCATTGAAAAAATTCTAAAAAAACAAAAAAGCTCATTAAAATAATTTAGTATATTTAATTATTTGTCAATTGAAAATAAAATTAAACAATGATTTAGAGTTTCAGTTCTGACATGCGAAGTTCTAGTAAGTCCTCACTCTATGCCTTTTAATAACAAAAAATATAAAAGGTGGGCACACTATACATCAATGACTTTTGTGGGACTTCTGTTCTGTGAAATATACCATTTAAAGAATCAATAATCAAGCCACAAATGGAAAGAAAAACAGGTATCTGATAAAGAACATTTATCATAAGATACAGAGAGCTGTAAAAACTCAATGATAAGAAAACAATATACTCAAAACATGGGCAGAAAATCTGAACAAACATATCATCTAAGGTATTCAGATGGTAACATATGAAAAGAAAGTAAATATCATTTGTGATTAAGAAAATGTAAGCTAACACAAGAATGGCAAACTACTACATGACAATTAGAATGGCCCAAATTAAAAAAAAAAAAACCTGACAATGAAAATATTTGGCAAGAATATGGAGAAAAGGAGCACTCAATAACTACTAGTAGCAATACAAAATTATACATCTACTTTGGAAGACAGATTGTCAGTTTCTTTCAAAGCTAAACATAGTCTTATATTATTCAGCGATTCCCTCCTAAGTATTTACCCAACTGATTTGAAAGCATGTTCATACAAAGACCAGCATTTAAAAGTTTGTAGAACTTTATTCATAATCAACAAAACCTAGAAGCAATCAAGTTGTCCTTTAAACAGATCAATGAATAAACAAACTGTGTTACATCTAATATGATGGACTACTATTCAGATATAAAAAGGAATGAGCCATGCCAGAACATTGATGAATTTTACATACCCATTGCTAAATAAACAAAACAAGTTTGAAAATATTACATAATGTATGATTCCATTTAGATGACATTTTTGAAACAGCAAAACTGTACACACAGTAAAAAAGTTTCCTCATATTAATGGTGGGGAGAGTGTTTGGGAAATAAAACTTAGGGGATTTTTTAGGGAGGAGAGTGTTTTGAGTGATATGGTAATGGTGGATACATGACGCTGAATTTGTCAAAACTCATGGACCTTTTTAGCATAAAGAATAAACCTTAATTTATGCAAAATAAATAATTTAGGATACCTGATTATCCCTATTTGGAAGACAAGCTGTGAAAAAAGTATAAATGTGTTACAAATATAGGAAATAATCTCAATAGGAGGAATGAGAATAAAAGGTTCTGAACTTAGTGATTTTGGAAATAACTGGAGAGTATAATGTTAAAGGGAAAAGATATGCTCTACCTGATGAAGCTGTTTGTTTCCTATCATAACGATTCTGAAACCATAATACCTGTATAACAGAATCAGATAGTTAAGCACATAAATGGCAGGTGGCAGAGGCCTTGTTTCTCACTGTTGGACTGAGGTTACAGACAAATAAGGGAGAAGTCTTGAGTGACCCTTGTGCAATATATTAAACTTGACAACATCAGTACAAAGTCATTTTTAGCTTGAAATATGTGGTGTTACATACACACAGAAGTATTTATACTTGTCTGATATATACTGATTAATATGCACAAATGCATCGTCTTGTTCTGTAGCTTAGTGGGCCTCAAAACACTGCCACCATAGTACTCATAACAAGCCTAGTGCCTAGATCTTGGATTCTGAAATCATTCTTCAATAAAAGTAACAAGGTCTCATTGAAGAAATATCTGTTTCCAGGTTCAGGACAAAAAATATCAAGTGATCATGGAGCTTCTTACAGTGCCTTAAAGGAAAGCGATACTAAAATAGCTACAATGATGGGGTATATCAAGGGAACTCAGGAGCCAACTGAATGAGCTCCCAATGGCCAAGGAGGAATACTTTGAGTAACAAGATAAATAAAGTTGCATTGAATTATAAACCAAAGTATCAAGTGAATATTCATGAGTTTATCCTGATTTGAAAAAGTAACTAAATAAATAAATAATTGTAAAAGATGAGGCAAATATCCCATGCAGAAGAATTCCAAATAACTTATGATTTATGTAGATGCTTAGTCCTCAAGCAGGGAAAGTATAACTCCCTTCTCTTTCAGTGTGACATGCAGTTTCTGACTTTACAAAGAGGAGAAAAGAGTAACTTTACAGATTGGGAAATCTGAACAATACTACCTTAGCCAGGTATCAGAGTTCACAACAGTTATATGTTATGTTGATAGTATGTATCCTTGAAATGATCTGATAAGAATGGCAGTTTACCTCTTTGGTGTTCTACTAAAAAGTTCATTGTCTCAGTTCAATGATAAGATTAAAATTAGATAAACCTCAATCTAGGAAAATTTTACAAAATATTTGAGCAGCACTGCTCAAATCTATCAAGGTTAGAAAAAGTAAGAAATGTCTGTGACACTGCCGCAGCCAAGAAGACCCTAAGGAGCCATAACTAAATGTAATTTTATATTCTCAAAAGGAACTTAAAAATAACTACATAAAATGAAACTAAGAATATCTGAATAAAGTATGGACATGAAATAATCATAGCGTATTAATATCCATTCATTAATGGTGACAAATATTCTAGCATAATATGCCAGTAGTAGGAGAAACTGGGCATGATATATGTGGAAATCGTGGAATCATTGTGACATAACCAGGTATCCCAGCCTCAAAATACATTTAAATTGTTTTTTCCCTCTCTGACTCTCAGCCTTGAAACATACCTTGAAACTCTTTGTTTTTCCCTTTTCCTCCAGCCACCTCTGTGAATAATGCTCACTTACCTAATTATGTGCTTTCGTAGAAAATTCCAAGGGCCAATTGTGAAATAAACCAAGCAGAGAGATCCAGATGCAGAATCCTGCAGACTGGGGGATGTTAGGAAGAGTTAGCCCACCACTGTTGGGCTGAAACCAGGATGATGTGAACTGGGCCTCAAGACAGGTGATTTCTCAAGATAATCATGGAAACAAGATACACAGACCTGCACCCTCCTGCGCCATGTTCACATGTTTCCCACACCAAGTTTTCCTTCTTAAACCCCTTCACTCAGCCCAAAAAGTTGGTATTGTGCTTTAAAGGCAAGAGCCTGCCATTCCCCAATTGCTAGCATTTGAATAAAGTCTCTTTCCTTTTATTCACACCTCACTTATGTTTTCCATCTCTGAGAGGCAGGCAGCCTGACTTGAGCTGTTTACTGTGACATTTCTTTACATCTAAAACTATTCTAAGATAAAAAATTTATTTAAGAACATTGTAAGAGTTGACAATATTTAAAAAATCTGTTTAACAAAATACATCACATAAAATGTTATAACATTTGGAAAAGATATTTGTAACATTTGAAACTGATAAAGATAAGTATGCAAATTACTTAAAGAAATTATATTTTGAAAGCGAATTTGAATAAGCAAATTTGAGAAACTGAAGCACTAATACATAATAAAATATTAAAAGGCTCAAAGTCACCCATAATCAGAGAAATGCATATTAAAATACAGTTCATTACATATCCATAGGCTTAGCAAATTAAACCATTAACAAATGTCGATGGGAATGTGGAAGCTCTTGGATCCTGAGATTGGGCCAATAAATAAGTCATACCACATTGGAGAGACATTGGCAATTCATAACAAAATTAAAACTGCATGTAACTGTTTCAAAAATGTAAAACCATGTCATTTTTTAATTATATTTTTTAAGAAAAATAGTAATTTTTAACAGGATTTTATTTTAACATAAAATAGTTGTTTTGTTACTTTTGAAATAAACTATTTTATAAATTCTCAGTTTTGATTTTAATATATTGAATGCTTAATAGTTGTAATCCCATAATCAGATGGTCTTTGGGATGCTCAATATCTTTTAAGAGCATAAATGGGTCTAGAGATCAAAAAGTTTGAAAACTGATTCCCTAAAGGAATCCCTCCACATGCATTCTGATAAGGAAACATTTACCAGAAATTGCATGTACTACATGACAGCAGTGGAAAGCTGAAAGTAACCTATCTGGCATTGATAAAAATAAATTCATTGTATATTTTTTATGGAACAACATTTTTAAAATTTAGTGATTCGAATATTTATATTGGTACCAATATGAATAAATCTGCAAACCGTAAAGTGTTCAAAAAGTAGTTTATTGAGAATAAGAACATGTAAATTTAAAAACACAACATAAAAACCATTCTGTATGCTCTGTATAGATTTTTATATATAACTCATATGGTTTGGCTGTGTCCCCACCCAAATCTCACCTTGAATTGTAATAATCCCCAAGTGTCAAGGGCAAGGCCAGGTGGAGATAATTGAATCATGAGGACATTTTCTCCCATACTCTTCTTCTGGTAGTGAATAAGTCTCAAGAGATCTGATAGTTTTATAGGAGTTTCCCTGCATAACCTCTCTTGCCTGTTGCCATGTAAGATGTATCTTTCTTCCCCTTCACCTTCTGCCATTATTCTGAGCCCTCCCAAGCTATGTAGAACTGTGAGTCAACTAAACTTCTTTCCTTTATAAACTACCCAATCTTGGGTTGTCTTTACTAGCAGTGTGAGAACAGAGTAATACAATAATATTCAAGTATAAAAACGTCTATGGAAAGAATATGCATTAATTGTAGGCTAATGATGATCTTGGAGTTGGGTGGAACTATGAGGAAGAGCTTCACTCACATTTTAAACAAGTATTATGATTTAAATTGAGGAAATTTTCAAAGGTAAATATTCATTAAGTGCAATGTTTGAAAGATTTGTGGTTTGGTATAATGTCCTCTGTATTGTGAAATGTTCAAACATGCAAAATATAAGTTGGTATGTTGAGGTATATGTGTGTGTGAGAGAGAGAGAGGAAAAGAAAGAAGGAGGAAGAGAGACTTACAATTCTATATTAAAATTAGGATAATTTTTAACATTTTGGGAATTCCTAAGGATGTTACAAAATTCAGAATTCATAAAATGTATCCTCAGTTCAGAATTTACATTGATCAATTTGTGGAATAGCTTGTAAAAATTAGTTAATCTGCTAAAAATAAATGAGGAAATTTGGGCAAAAATATTAATAATATGTGCTTGAAAAATCTAGAAACTTCTCACGGTTGTAGGCATTAGCAGTGCTGCTTTTAATAAATGTCTTGAATTCCTTTCAAGAACAGAAACTTTAAATGAGCTCAGCATCCTTTCACCTTCGAGGCATTTTAAGTATCTATATGCAGCAATGAAAGGGCTGAGAAACAGAAAAAAAACCTGAGGGATTCATGAAGTCAGCAAGAAAAATTTTGTTTCTTGTAATGTAAGTTTCCTAATAAACACTCCTGGATACAAATTGGAGAACTAAACAACTACATTTGTGAAGTAAGAGTAAACCAATCAGGGCCCAGTCCTCAGGCAGGAAAACAACACAGCTATTTATTTATTTATTTATTTATTTATTTGTGTTTGAGACACATATCTAACACTGTCACCTAGGCTGAAGTGCTTCTACTCGATCTCAGCTCACTGCTACCTCAGCTTTCTGGGCTCAAGGGATCCTCCTATTTCAGCTTCCCCAGTAGCTGGGACTACAGGTGCAGGTGAATCTAGCTAATTTTGTATGTATATATGTTTGTTTGTTTCATATATATATATATATATAATGTAGCGACAGAGTTTCACCATGGTGCCCAGGTTGGTTTTAAACTCCTGGTCTCAAGTGATCCTCCTGCCTTGACTTCACAAATGTTGGGGTTATAGCCTTGAGCCACTGTGCCCAGCCAAGCACAGCTTTAAAACCTTGTAAATCCAGATGGAATTTAGGAATTTTGGATTGCTTGTGCCCAGTTACTAGCCAGAGAAAATATTAATCAAACTATAAGGGAATGTAATATCCAGAGTTACAAATAATTTATGTACTTTTTCATATAAAATATCAAGAAATAAAAATAGGCATACACACAGCAATATGAATTACAAAAAGAAATAAAAAATAGAAATTGAAAACTAATTCAGATAAAAGAGTTATCAGATGCAAACTTTAAGATACCTGTACTTTATATGTATGGCAATAGAAAAGCACACATTTTAGAATAATTTTCAGAAAACTAGAAATTTTTAAATAGAAATTTTAGAACCAAAATTACAATTAAAATTAAAGATTCAATAGTTGGAATTAAAAGCTGATTAGACATGAATACTAAGAAAATCGGTAGAAAGTGGGAAACGGGAAAAAGAAAATATCCTAAATAGATCACCAAAAGACAAAAGAATATAAAATACATCAAAGTGTTTCAAAAAGAGAGTGGACAAAAGCTGCATTTAGAAATAAATTTATTCAAAAATGAAAGGCATTAAATAACAGAGCTAAAGAAACCAAATATAAAGGATAAATAAGATCAATTTTAAAAATAACTAGGCACAATGTATTTCAAAAGTTAACAAAGAGAACCTTAAAAGAAATACAAGTAAAAGACGTATCATGCTTTAAAGAAAAACAAGACTGACAGCTGTTTTCCCAAAAGAAGTAATAAAAAACAGAAAATAATTGCAAGAGATCTTTATGATGCTAAAACAACTTCCAGCAATATAATTGTATGCCTAGCTAAGCTATTATTTTGAAATGAAAGTGAAATAAAGATATTTTTGAAAAAAAACTTGAAGGAATTAGTCATCAGCATATGTATAATAGTAGAATAAAACCATGATTGGAAAGAAACAAAAATGTAATTCTTTGCAGACCCTATGATTTAGTACATTGAAAATTTAATAAATCATTCTATATATTATTAGAATAAATAAATCATCTTAGTAGGAGTGTTTTATATAAGGTCAACATAAATATAGTATATCTATCCAGTGGTAACAAATGTAAAGAAAATTTAAAATACTTTCAGTAACCTTTAAAACATGAAATATTTAAGAATTTTACTTTGGGAGGCTGAGGCAGGTGGATCACGAGGTCAGTAGTTCAAAATCAGCCTGGCCAAATGGTGAAACCCTGTCTCTGCTAAAAATACAACAACAACAACAACAAAAATTAGCCAGGTAAGATGGCGGGCACCTGTAATCCCAGCTACTTGGGAGGCCGCGGCAGAGAATTGCTTGAACCTGGGAGGCTGAGGTTGCAGTGAGCCAAGATCGCGCCACTGCACTCCAGCCTGGGTGACAGAGCGAGACTCTCTCGAAAGAAAAACAAATTTTAAGAAAAATTAGCCAATATTTTTACACAGAAAATAATATAGCATTTTTGAGAGAAAGAAGAAATGAATAAAATATAACAAATTTATGGATTGAAAGATTAAATGTTGAAGTAATCTCCATTCTTTCCAAAATAAGCCCCATATCATTTTAAAAAATACAGGGTGGTTTTTTTTTGCTAAGAAACTAATTTTTCTACAGAATTTACAGAAATTGACTTATTTAATTTTCATAGCAACAAAATGATATAGTTATTATGGTTATTTCCATTTTATTTGAGAAACCGGGGGCCCAGAGATTTTTTTTTTTTTTAAATCATGCTCATCACACTGAAGTAAATAGTAGGGAAGGTAATCAAACCCAGGCAGTTGGTTCCAGAATCTCCATAATTAATTAGTATATTGTGCTGTCTATCTAGAGAGAGATGAAAAGTCACAGATATACATATAATTATAGAAATATTTATAGCTTTAGATTGAAATGTAATCACGTCTAAATGAATGTATATATGTGTGTATATATACATAATTAAAGTTTAACTTTAATTTAATAATGTCTTTTTATTGATTTAAAAAGTAACCTTATGGTGATCAAATCAGTTAGTCTTTGACTTCGCCATTGGTCCATACAAAATATATAAACATATATACATTTGTATGTGTGTGATATACATTTTTATATGTATGTATGTAGGTGCACATCCATGTATATGTATTTTTCTTTGTTTAAACAGAAAATAAAAGATCATGATAAGATTATTTTTAAGTCAATAAAAACACATTACTTAAAATCAAATTAGCAAGTTATTTGGTGGTAAATCAATCTAAAATAATTACATTTGATTGTAATAAGAAAAAAATTGCAATAGAATGACTAAAATACAAAGTAAAGCAATTTACAATGCCAGAAGGATAAGTAATGAATGAATGTTTTGATTACTTTTCCTGGTACCTACAATGAATTAGATCCATAAATAATTTCTTAGACTTTATTCTGACATTATGTTTTCTAGCTCCTTTTTTATCAGCAGAAATTAGAATGAGTCCTCCTAAGATGGAAGAAAGTACAGGTCTCAGTGTTGTGATACATACCCAGTGACGTGATAGGAAGATACATAATAAAATGGATATATCAAATGAGGAGATTAACTAGATTGTACTCATTATAATTATTTAAGATTCTCTGACAAATTGAACTGGCTTATAAACTCAACTTATAAAACAAAAAAGTACTTTTTTTCCCTCAACATATTTTATCTGTGGCCACCAACTATATGTATCACCAAAAGTTACACTGTAACATACTGTTTGATTCAGTAATTCTACAATGTAAACCCTGACATGTCTAAACAAGTGTCAAGATTATAAAACAGAAAACTATTCCACACAGAAAATAAGGTAAAATCCCCCAGTTCATTTCTCTTGGGACACATATTAATGAGTAAATGAATATTATGTGTCATTGTGCTGTTTAATGAGAAAAGCACAAAAAAATAGCAACATCCATGACAAAGATAAAAGATATTTGTTAAAATCTTTTAACAAAATGTTAATGATTAAGAAATTATAATCAAACTTTGCATTACTCCGTTTTTATGGCATTCATCCACCATTAATTTTGTGGCAATAATTCTACACTTGAAGAGCATAGTAATAGGTATACTGTTAAAAAAATAAGACAGTCTATATTATAGACTGTCTGTAACTTATTATTCTTACTATGCAACATTTTCAGAAAATGTAAAAACAAAAAAGACAAAGAGAACCATATGATTTTAATGAGTCATTTTCAAACTTTCCTGATGAAGTAAAAAAATGGCAGTGCTTCCCAAATACTTCGTGTTTCTTTATGGAAAGCAGTAGCCTCAATAGAAAACTTCTTTATTGATTTATCTTTATTGGGACACAGAAATAGCATACCTGCAATAAAAGAAAAAAAATTCTATCTAATTAAAGACTGGATTTAACTCTTTAACTTGATCATAAACTTTAGTGATTTGTATTCCAGTAAAAGTACTGATTGCTAGACAATTTGAAAACTTTTTCATTATTTCATAGGCTATTTCTGCTGCTAGCTTTTTGTTTAATGGAGATTAAATAGAAATGGGGGAAAATATACAATTCACATTTCTGAATCTAAAAGTGTTCCAAGCATTACAAATTTGATTGCAGACTAAACTGCATAGCAATTTATTACACATACCTAGAATAAGGATTGAATTATAGTTACATCCAGGATTGGATCTAACCTTGCCACTCTTAAAATATTTTTCATCCGAGGCCAACTTCTTAACCTCAGTTTCTTCACTGACAATCTGACAATAGTCATAAAAATTGAGTCATATTTTCAAGGATTTTGTATGTTTGTTTACTCTGTTGAGATTTTTAAAAGTTGAATGTTTTATAGATGAGAATGCATGGAATATGCAAAGCATTTGTCATAGAAGTTAGTAAGCTTGTCATACATGTATGTTGTAATTTATAAGGCCTTATTTAGACAAAGTAGGTTAGAGAGTATATTAGTTTTCTTGTGCTGCCATAATAAAACATCACAAATTGGGTGGCTTAAAACAACAAAAATATATTATGTCACAATTCTGAAAGCTAAAAATTCAAAGTAAAAGTGTTGGCAGGGCAGTGCTTCCTCTGAAGCTTGTAGACGATAATCCATCCTTGCCTCTTGTTAGCTTCTGGTGGTTTGCCAGCAATCCTTTGCAGCGGCCTCACTTCAGTTTCTTCCTCCATTGTGACATGGTACTCTCCTCTTGTTTGTATGTGTCTTTTCTGGTCGTTTTACAAGAACAACAGTCATATTGGCCTTAGTGCTCACCCTACTACAGTATCACCTCGTCTTAACTAATCACATCTGCAGAGATCCTATTTCCAAACAAGTTATTTTACTGAGGTACTGGATTTTTTATTTCAACATACGTTTTTAGAGGACACAATTCAACCCCTAACATAAAGAATGGTGACCATTCACATTGATTAAACTATTACTTTGGAAGAAACTAACAGGCTTTTTAGGATCAAATTATAGAAATAAACTGAAGATTCTGATGAAACTATGACAAAGCAACATTAACTTGCAATGTCTAAAGGTATCTGACTAGTAAACTAAAAATTAAGAACCTAGTTTCCTGCATTTGTGGCAAGTGTTCTTTTCGGAGATCTTCCAAGGTTATTCCATTTATCAACAATGATATCAACAATGATCAATGGAACGGCTTCATCCAAATGACTTCCATTGTTTTCTATCATTTAATGTATCAATTGTGTTTCTCAGGATAATGCACCTTTAGTTGATGTTTTATATTAAATATGCTTTAGAACTTTAACAGTCCATAAACTTATTTTTTTTGCTTTATATTACACCTCTAAAGTTAAAAAATAACATGAGTTTTAGCTTTTCTACCTGTGAAATGAAGGAAATAATAATATATTTCCATTTTGTTGACTAGGGAAGGTTCAACAAAATTATACAAAGACAACTCAGTTAATAGGAAGTGTTCAAGTGTGTTTAAATAATGAGTATGTTGAGCATTTGCCTATGTTATATATGATATGCCTATATAATTTTGTTTTAAAATATACATTTTATATTATAATCTGTTTATGCATAATTACATACATTCCACCTCCTTGTTTTTTTAATTTTATGTGACAAGATTGAGATATAATTTATATAACATACAATTCATCCATTTAAAGTACACAACTCAATGGTTTTTAGTGCATCCCCAGAATTCTGCAATCATAATCCGATCAATTTTAGAACATTTAAATCACCACAGAAAGAAACCCAGCCTCTACAAGCAATTACTTCCCATTTTTTTTCCCCAGCCTCCCTAGTTATAGGAAGCCAGTGATCTATTTTAGGTCTCTATAAACTTGCCTATTCTGTGCATTTTATATAAATGGAATCAATAATGTATATCCTTTTTTAACTGGTTTCTTTCACTTATACTGTTTTCAGAGTTTATCCTGGTATTACATATGCATCAATATGCCATTCCTTTTTATGACTGAAAAATGTGATGCTGTATAGATCAACCCCATCTTTAAAATCCGTTAACAATTAATGGACATTTTTCTCATTTCCACTTTTTGGCTATCATAAAATACGCTGCTATGAACAATTTTTATATGGACATACTTTCATTTCCCTTAGGTGTATTCCTTGGAGTGTAACTGAAGGGTTACTTGGTAATTCTATGTTTAACTTTGTGTGGAACTTCTGATCTATCTGCCAAAGCAACAGTACCATTGTACATTTTCACCAGCCATGTATGAGGGTCACACTCTTTCCACATTCTTGACAAAACTTATCATTTTTCAAATAAAAGACAGCCTAATGTGTGTCTGAAATGATGTCTCACTGTGGTTTTTACTTGCATTTCCCTGACGACTAATGATGTTGAGAATTACTTCATGTGCTTATTCCTCATTAACATTTTTTTTTGGAGAAACATCTATTTTCTTTGACCATTTTAATTGGTTTGTCTTGTTATTGATTTACACTTTTTCTTTATGTAGTTTAGCTCTAAGTCCCTTATGAGCTATATGGTTTGCAATATATTCTCTGTTTCCTTGGCTGTCTTTTCACTTCCTTGTTGACATCTTTCAAAGAACAAATGTTTTTATATTGACATTGTACAATTTATACTTCTTTCTTTTATCACTTGTGCTTTTAGTGTCATATCTAGATTGGCTTTGCCTAATTCAATGTTACCAAAATTAACTTCTACATTTTATCAAAATGTTTTATCGATTTAGCTCTACGACTTAAGTCTACAATCTGTTTCAAGTTAATATTTGTGCATGGCATAATGAGTAGCTCTGTTACGGATTGAATTGGGTCCTCAAAAAGCGATATTGAAAATTTAGCCCCGAGTACTTAAGAATGTGATCTTTCTTGGAAATAGGGTCATTTCAGAAGCAATTAGTTAGGGTAAACCCTAAATCCAATAGATTGGAGTCCTTCTAAGAAGAAGAAAACCTCATGTGAAGCCAAAGGCAGACAGAGAGCATGACATGTGACGACAGAGACAGAGAATGGAGTGATGCAGCTGCAAGCCAAAGATTTCAAAATATTCTTTGCCATTACCAGAAGTTAGGAAGAGGCAAGGTATAGTTCAATCCATAATCTCAGAGGAAGTATGGCTGTGCTAGCACCTTGATTTCTGATTTCTTTCCTTCAGAACTTTTACACAACACACTTTATATCGTTCTAAGCTAAACAATTTGTGGTATATTTTTAGAGCAGCTATAGAAATTGAATACAGATTTTGGTACTGGAGTTGAAGTTCTAGTGTAACAAATACCTAAAAATGTGGAAGTGTCTTTGGAATTGGATATTGGGTAGAGGCTGAAAGAATTTTGAGACACTTGATAGCAAAATCCTTGAAGAGATTGCTGGAGAAAACGTGGACTTTACAGGTGATTCTGGTGATGGCTCGGGAAAAAGTAGGAAGTAGGGAAGCTGTAGGGAAAGCTTCTATCATCTTAGAGAATACAGGAACAGACTTGCTTGAATTATGAATGTCAAAGGTACTTCTGAAGAAGTCTCAGATGGAAATGAGGAACATGTTGCTGGAAAGTGAAAGAGCTATTTTTATTATAAAGTAGCATAGAACTTGACTAAATTGTGTTTTCTATTCAGTGATGCAAAGTAGAACTTGTAAGTCATAAACTTGAATAGTTAGCTGAGGAGATTTCCAAGCTAAAAGTGGAAGACATAGCCTGGTTTCTTTTTGCTGCTTATAGTAAAATGTGACAGGAAATAGACAAAGTGAGAAAAGAAAACAAAAGAAAAAATAAACCAGAACCATTTATATAGGTCCTCTTCAATTAATTTCAACAATGTTTTCTTTTTTTGATGTTTTTATTTATCTTTTTTTACATTTTAGATTCAGTGAGTACATATGATTTTTTGTTGTTGTTGTTAGATCGGGATTACCTGTGTAATGGTAGAGAATGGGTTTCTACTGTACTCATCAACCAGATATTGAGCATTGTACACAATAGGTATTTTCCCAAAATCTCATTTCCCTTCTCACTCTTCCCCCAGTTGGAGTCTCCAGAGTCTATTCTCTCCATCTTTATGTCCATGTGTACCCATTGCTTAGCTCCCATCTGTACGTGAGGACATGCAATATTTAATTTTCTGTTTCTGAATTAGTTCAGTTAAGATAATGGCACCCAGCTCCATCCATATTGCTGCAAAGGATGCGATTTCATTCTTTTTCTATGGCTACATAGTATTCTGTGGTGTATATATATACTAACATATCTTTATCCAATCAACTACTAGTGAGCACTTGGTTGGTTTCACAAATTTGCTATTGTAAGCAGTGCTGCAATAAGCATACCAATACAGATAATTTCTTAATAAAAGTTTTTCTTTTATTTTTCCTTTTTTTGAGACAGGATCTCACTCTGTCACTCAGGCTGGAGTGCAGTGGCATGATCATAATTCACTGCATCCTCAATCCCAGGGAGTAAGCTATCCTCTCAGCTCAGCTCCCAAGTAGCTGAGACTACAGGAGCATGCCACCACACCCTGCTAATAGGTGTCTTTTTTATACATAAAGATTAATTTTTCTTTGAGTGAAAACCCAGTAATGAGAATCCTAGGTTAAATGGTAATTTTATTTTTAGTTCTTTGAGATATATTTATGTTGTTTGCCACAGAGATTGAACAAATTTACATTCTCACC
Organism: Macaca mulatta; assembly: GCF_049350105.2. NCBI lineage: Eukaryota > Metazoa > Chordata > Mammalia > Primates > Cercopithecidae > Macaca > Macaca mulatta. The sequence goes on along the minus strand of NC_133406.1, from coordinate 167,250,947 downwards.
AAGAGTATGTGAGCATTCTATTTACGCCAAAACCATGTCAATACCTTTTTTATTTTATTTTATTTTATTTTTTTGCCTTTTTACTAAAAGCCATTCTGCTTAGTGTAAAATGGTATGTCACTGTGGTTTAAATTTGCATTTATCTGATGATTAGTGATGTTGAGCTTATTTTTTTTTTTCATTTTTCTTGGCCACTTGTATTTCTTTCTTTCTTTTTTTTGAGAAAAATCTGATTATGTCTTTTGCCCAATTTTTAATGGGGTTGCTCATTTTTTTCCTTTTAGTTTGAGTTCCTTGTAGGTTCTGAATATTCGTCAATTGTCAGAGGCATAATTTACAAATATTTTCTCCTATCCTATAGGTTGTCTGAGTATTCTTTCGATTATTTCTGTTGCTGTGCAGAAGCTTTTTACTTTAATTAAGTCTCATGTATCTATTTTTTGTTTTGTTGCATTTGCTTTTTTGGGTCTTTGTCATTAATTCTTTGCCTAGGTCAATGTCCAGAAGTATTTTCCCTAGGTTTTCTCCTAGGACGTTGATAGTTTCAGCTCTTATGTTTAGGCCTTTAACCCATCTTCAGTTAATTTTTGTATGCGGTGAGAGGCAGAGGTCCAGTTTCATTCTTCTTCATGTAGTTACCCAGTTTTCTGAGCATCATTTATTGAATACCCTATTCAATAAATTTCTACCTTTTTTGTTGACTTTATTAAAGATTGGTTGGTTGTATATATGTGGCTTTACTTCTGAGTTCTCATTCTGTTCCATTGATGTATTGTGTACTTTTGTACCAGTACCATGCTGTTTTAGTTACTATAGATTTGTAGTATAACTTCAAGTCAGGCAATGTGATGCCATTGAATTTGTTCTTTTTGCTTAGAAATGCTTTGGCTGTTTGGCCTGTTTTTTTTTTTTTTTTTTTTTTTCTTTTGGTTCCATATAAACTTTAGGATTGCTTTTTCTAATCTATGAAAAATGATACTGGTAATTTGAAAGGAATTGTGTTGAATCTGTAGATTTATTTGGGTTATATGGTCATTTTAATGATACTGATTTTTCCAATGCATAAACATGGAATATTTTCCCAACTGTTTGTATCATCTATGATTTCTTTTATCAGTGTTTTGTAGTTCTCCTAGTAGAGGTCTTTCACCTCCTTGGTTAAATGTATTCCTGAGTATTGTATATGTGTTTTTGTGGTTATTGTAAATTGGATTGAGTTCTTAATTTTGTTTTCAGCCTGAATATTTTTGGTGTATACAAATGCCACTGGTTTTTATATGTTGATTTTGTATCTGTGACTTTACTGAAGCTGCTTAAGTCTGGAAGTCTTCTAAAGGAGTCTTTGGGGTTTTCTAGACATGCAATCATATAGTCAGAGAACAGAGGTAGTTTGACTTTGATTTTTTTTTCCAATTTGCATGACTTTTTTTTTTTTTTCTTTTGACTGATTGCTTTGGATATGACTTCCAGTTCTATTATGAACAGGAGTGGTAACAGTGGACCTCTTTGTCTTGTTCCAATTCTTAGGAGAAATTTTTTTTTTTTTTCCCCTATACAGTATGATGTGCACTGTGGATTTGTTATATATGGCTCTCATTAGTTTGAGAGAGGTGGCATCTATGTCTCACTAGTTGAGGGTTTTTATCATGAAGGGATAGTAGATTTTATTAGCTGCATTTTCTATGTCTATTTAGATGATCTTATGGTTTTTGTTTTTAGTTCTGTTTATGTGGTGGGTGATGTTTATTTATTTTCAGATGTTAAACCATCCTTGCATCTCTGGAATAAAACCTACTTGGTTATGATGAATTATATTGTTAATGTACTATTGGATTTGGTTTGCTATTATTTTATTGACATCTATGTCCATCAGGGATGTTGGCCTGTAGTTTTCCGTTTTTTTTTTTTTTTTTTTTTTTTTTTTTTGTGGTGGCTTTCCTTGATTTTGATATCAGAGTAATATTAGACATGTAGAACGAGTTAGAGAGGAATTGGTCCTCCTTGCTTTTTTGAAATACTTTAAGATTGGCACAAGCTCTACTGTGTATGTCTCATACATTTTGACTGTGAATCCATCTTGACCTGAACTTTTTTTGGTGGGAAGATTTTGTATTGTGAATTTGATTTCATTACTTATTATTGGTCCATTTAGGACCATTTATTTAAATTTGGACTGACAATTTCTGATTTTTGATTAGAGTGTTGACTCATTCATATTTATGGTTATTATTTATGCAATTAGATTCATATATGCCATTTTACTTTGTTTTCTTCATGCTGCATGTCTCTTTTATTCCTCTATTTTTCCTTTACTGCCATGAGTTGAATTAACTAAATATTTTTTACTTCAACATTTTAATTTTTTAAAATATTTTTTCAAAGTGTTCATTGACTTATTTTAAGTGATTGCTCTTAGGCTTACCAAATGCACCATAACTTATAATAATCTACTTTTGATTTATACTAACATAATTCTAATGGCGTATAGAACTATTATTCCTATATAGCTCAATTTTCCATTATTTCTTTAAATGTTATGTGGATACAGATATCTGAAACCCAAAGTTATATTGCTATAATCATTCTTTATATGATTTTACAATTATGTCATTTAAAGAAGCTGAGAGAAGAAAGTCAAACAAATATATTCTTATATAGTTTATAATATTCACATTAATCTTTACAATTTTTGGTTCTCTTTGTTTCTGTAGATTATAATTGGAATCTGGTGTCATTTTCATACTTCAATACTGCTCTGTCTCTTCTCACCTCATTTGTTCAACTATGGTAAACTATATTACATTTATATATGTTATGGTTCTAACAGTGTGATTATGTACATTTTATGTACAATTGTGTTAAATATCTGCTAAGAGAAGAAATTTATGTTTATAATTTATAATTACATAAATACTTGGAACAATGTTTTTACATAATTTTAATATACACTCTATTATCTCTTATTTTAAACATGTATAACATTTTTAATTATTTGTGGTAAAATAGGACTACTAGAAATAAACTTTCCATTTATTTATTTATTTATGTATTTATTTATTTTTTGACTGTCTTTAGTTTGCCTTCATTTTTGATAGATCATTTTGTTGAACATAAAGCGTATAAGATTTCTGGTTTATAATGTATTATATTTTACTCTATTATCTATGTCTTCCTATTGCCTTCAGGCCTTCATTGCTGCTAATTAAAAGTCGGCTGTCAATTTTATTGGGTTTTCCATCTTCATCTGAGCTCATTCTCATTTGAGCCATTTTTTCTGTTGCTACTTTCAAGGATTGTTTTTTTGTCTTTTATCATTTTTTCGATGATATATCTGGTTCTGGATCCATTTGTGTTTATCCTTCTTTGTGCTATTTGAGCATTATATGCACATATTCTTGGTTTTAAATCAAATTTAAGAAGTGTTCAGCCATTATTTCTTAAATATTTTTTCACTCCTTTCTCCCTTCTCTTCTCTTTGTGCTACTATTATTTCAAATGTTGGTGTACAAAATTTTATCTCACAGGTCTGTAAAGGACACTTTTTAAAATTCTTTTTTCTGGGGGGCGGAGCAAGATGGCCGAATAGGAACAGCTCCAGTCTCCAACTCCCAGCATGAGCGACACAGAAGACCGGTGATTTCTGCATTTTCAACTGAGGTACTGGGTTCATCTCACTGGGGAGTGCCGGACGATCGGTGCTGGTCAGATGCTGCAGCCCGACCAGCGAGAGCTGAAGCAGGGCGAGGCATTGCCTCACCTGGGAAGCGCAAGGGGGAAGGGAATCCCTTTTCCTAGCCAGGGGAACTGAGACACACAACACATGGAAAATTGGGTAACTCCCACCCCATAACTGCGCTTTAAGCCAACAGGCACACCAGGAGATCATATCCCACACCTGGCTGGGAGGGTCCCACACCCACGGAGCCTCCCTCATTGCTAGCACAGCAGTCTGTGATCTACCGGCAAGGCAGTAGCGAGGCTGGGGGAGGGGCGCCCGCCATTGCTGAGGCTTAAGTAGGTAAACAAAGCTGCTGGGAAGCTCGAACTGGGTGGAGCTCACAGCAGCTCAAGGAAACCTGCCTGTCTCTGTAGACTCCACCTCTGGGGACAGGGCAATAACAAACGCAGCCAAAACCTCTGCAGACGCAAACGACTCTGTCTGACAGCTTTGAAGAGAGCAGTGGATCTCCCAACACGGAGGTTGAGATCTGAGAAGGGACAGACTCCCTGCTCAAGTAGGTCCCTGACCCCTGAGTGGCCTAACTGGGAGACATACCCCACTAGGGGCAGTCTGACACCCCACACCTCACAGGGTGGAGTACACCCCTGAGAGGAAGCTTCCAAAGCAAGAATCAGACAGGTACACTCGCTGTTCAGAAATATTCTATCTTCTGCAGCCTCTGCTGCTGATACCCAGGCAAACAGGGTCTGGAGTGGACCTCAAGCAATCTCCAACAGACCTACAGCTGAGGGTCCTGACTGTTAGAAGGAAAACTATCAAACAGGAAGGACACCTACACCAAAACCCCATCAGTACATCACCATCATCAAAGACCAGAGGCAGATAAAACCACAAAGATGGGGAAAAAGCAGGGCAGAAAAGCTGGAAATTCAAAAAATAAGAGCGCATCTCCCCCGGCAAAGGAGCGCAGCTCATCGCCAGCAACGGATCAAAGCTGGACAGAGAATGACTTTGACGAGATGAGAGAAGAAGGCTTCAGTCCATCAAATTTCTCAGAGCTAAAGGAGGAATTACGTACCCAGTGCAAAGAAACTAAAAATCTTGAAAAAAAAGTGGAAGAATTGATGGCTAGAGTAATTAATGCAGAGAAGGTCATAAACGAAATGAAAGAGATGAAAACCATGACACGAGAAATACGTGACAAATGCACAAGCTTCAGTAACCGACTCGATCAACTGGAAGAAAGAGTATCTGCGATTGAGGATCAAATGAATGAAATGAAGCGAGAAGAGAAACCAAAAGAAAAAAGAAGAAAAAGAAATGAACAAAGCCTGCAAGAAGTATGGGATTATGTAAAAAGACCAAATCTACGTCTGATTGGGGTGCCTGAAAGTGAGGGGGAAAATGGAACCAAGTTGGAAAACACTCTTCAGGATATCATCCAGGAGAACTTCCCCAACCTAGTAGGGCAGGCCAACATTCAAATCCAGGAAATACAGAGAACGCCACAAAGATACTCCTCGAGAAGAGCAACTCCAAGACACATAATTGCCAGATTCACCAAAGTTGAAATGAAGGAAAAAATCTTAAGGGCAGCCAGAGAGAAAGGTCGGGTTACCCACAAAGGGAAGCCCATCAGACTAACAGCAGATCTCTCGGCAGAAACTCTCCAAGCCAGAAGAGAGTGGGGGCCAATATTCAACATTCTTAAAGAAAAGAATTTTAAACCCAGAATTTCATATCCAGCCAAACTAAGTTTCATAAGTGAAGGAGAAATAAAATCCTTTACAGATAAGCAAATGCTTAGAGATTTTCTCACCACTAGGCCTGCCTTACAAGAGACCCTGAAGGAAGCACTAAACATGGAAAGGAACAACCGGTACCAGCCATTGCAAAAACATGCCAAAATGTAAAGACCATCGAGGCTAGGAAGAAACTGCATCAACTAACGAGCAAAATAACCAGTTAATATCATAATGGCAGGATCAAGTTCACACATAACAATCTTAACCTTAAATGTAAATGGACTAAATGCTCCAATTAAAAGACACAGACTGGCAAACTGGATCAAGAGTCAAGACCCATCAGTCTGCTGTATTCAGGAGACCCATCTCACACGCAGAGACATACATAGGCTCAAAATAAAGGGATGGAGGAAGATTTACCAAGCAAATGGAGAACAAAAAAAAGCAGGGGTTGCAATACTAGTCTCTGATAAAACAGACTTTAAACCATCAAAGATCAAAAGAGACAAAGAAGGCCATTACATAATGGTAAAGGGATCAATTCAACAGGAAGAGCTAACTATCCTAAATATATATGCACCCAATACAGGAGCACCCAGATTCATCAAGCAAGTCCTTAGAGACTTACAAAGAGACTTAGACTCCCATACAATAATGGGAGACTTCAACACTCCACTGTCAACATTAGACAGATCAACGAGACAGAAAGTTAACAAGGATATCCAGGAATTGAACTCATCTCTGCAGCAAGCAGACCTAATAGACATCTATAGAACTCTCCACCCCAAATCAACAGAATATACATTCTTCTCAGCACCACATCGTACTTACTCCAAAATTGACCACGTAATTGGAAGTAAAGCACTCCTCAGCAAATGTACAAGAACAGAAATTATAACAAACTGTCTCTCAGACCACAGTGCAATCAAACTAGAACTCAGGACTAAGAAACTCAATCAAAACCGCTCAACTACATGGAAACTGAACAACCTGCTCCTGAATGACTACTGGGTACATAACGAAATGAAGGCAGAAATAAAGATGTTCTTTGAAACCAATGAGAACAAAGATACAACATACCAGAATCTCTGGGACACATTTAAAGCAGTGTGTAGAGGGAAATTTATAGCACTAAATGCCCACAAGAGAAAGCAGGAAAGATCTAAAATTGACACTCTAATATCGCAATTAAAAGAACTAGAGAAGCAAGAGCAAACACATTCGAAAGCTAGCAGAAGGCAAGAAATAACTAAGATCAGAGCAGAACTGAAGGAGATAGAGACACAAAAAACTCTCCAAAAAATCAATGAATCCAGGAGTTGGTTTTTTGAAAAGATCAACAAAATTGACAGACCACTAGCAAGACTAATAAAGAAGAAAAGAGAGAAGAATCAAATCGACTCAATTAAAAATGATAAAGAGGATATCACCACCGACCCCACAGAAATACAAACTACCATCAGAGAATACTATAAACACCTCTATGCAAATAAACTGGAAAATCTAGAAGAAATGGATAATTTCCTGGACACTTACACTCTTCCAAGACTAAACCAGGAAGAAGTTGAATCCCTGAATAGACCAATAGTAGGCTCTGAAATTGAGGCAATAATTAATAGCCTACCAACCAAAAAAAGTCCAGGACCAGATGGATTCACAGCTGAATTCTACCAGAGGTACAAGGAGGAGTTGGTACCATTCCTTCTGAAACTATTCCAATCAATAGAAAAAGAGGGAATCCTCCGTAACTCATTTTATGAGGCCAACATCATCCTGATGCCAAAGCCTGGCAGAGACACAACAAAAAAAGAGAATTTTAGACCAATATCCCTCATGAACATTGATGCAAAAATCCTCAATAAAATACTGGCAAACCGGATTCAGCAACACATCAAAAAGCTTATCCACCATGATCAAGTGGGCTTCATCCCTGGGATGCAAGGCTGGTTCAACATTTGCAAATCAATAAACATAATCCAGCATATAAACAGAACCAAAGACAAGAACCACATGATTATCTCAATTGATGCAGAAAAGGCTTTTGACAAAATTCAACAGCCCTTCATGCTAAAAATGATCAATAAATTCGGTATTGATGGAACGTACCTCAAAATAATAAGAGCTATTTATGACAAACCCACAGCCAATATCATACTGAATGGGCAAAAACTGGAAAAATTCCCTTTGAAAACTGGCACAAGACAGGGATGCCCTCTCTCACCAGTCCTATTCAACATAGTGTTGGAAGTTCTGGCTAGGGCAATTAGGCAAGAGAAAGAAATCAAGGGTATTCAGTTAGGAAAAGAAGAAGTCAAATTGTCCCTGTTTGCAGATGACATGATTGTATATTTAGAAAACCCCATTGTCTCAGCCCAAAATCTCCTTAAGCTGATAAGCAACTTCAGCAAAGTCTCAGGATACAAAATTAATGTGCAAAAATCACAAGCATTCTTATACACCAGTAACAGACAAACAGAGAGCCAAATCATGAATGAACTTCCATTCACAATTGCTTCAAAGAGAATCAAATACCTAGGAATCCAACTTACAAGGGATGTAAAGGACCTCTTCAAGGAAAACTACAAACCACTGCTCAGTGAAATAAAAGAGGACACAAACAAATGGAAGAACATACCATGCTCATGGATAGGAAGAATCAATATCGTGAAAATGGCCATACTGCCCAAGGTAATTTATAGATTCAATGCCATCCCCATCAAGCTACCAATGAGTTTCTTCACAGAATTGGAAAAAACTGCTTTAAAGTTCATATGGAACCAAAAAAGAGCCCGCATCTCCAAAACAATCCTAAGTCAAAAGAACAAAGCTGGAGGCATCACGCTACCTGACTTCAAACTATACTACAAGGCTACAGTAACCAAAACAGCATGGTACTGGTACCAAAACAGAGATATAGACCAATGGAACAGAACAGAGTCCTCAGAAATAATACCACACATCTACAGCCATCTGATCTTTGACAAACCTGAGAGAAACAAGAAATGAGGAAAGGATTCCCTATTTAATAAATGGTGCTGGGAAAATTGGCTAGCCATAAGTAGAAAGCTGAAACTGGATCCTTTCCTTACTCCTTATACGAAAATTAATTCAAGATGGATTAGAGACTTAAATGTTAGACCTAATACCATAAAAATCCTAGAGGAAAACCTAGGTAGTACCATTCAGGATATAGGCATGGGCAAAGACTTCATGTCTAAAACACCAAAAGCAACGGCAGCAAAAGCCAAAATTGACAAATGGGATCTCATTAAACTAAAGAGCTTCTGCACAGCAAAAGAAACTACCATCAGAGTGAACAGGCAACCTACAGAATGGGAGAAAATTTTTGCAATCTACTCATCTGACAAAGGGCTAATATCCAGAACCTACAAAGAACTCAAACAAATTTACAAGAAAAAAACAAACAACCCCATCAAAAAGTGGGCAAAGGATATGAACAGACATTTCTCAAAAGAAGACATTCATGCAGCCAACAGACACATGAAAAAATGCTCATCATCACTGGCCATCAGAGAAATGCAAATCAAAACCACAATGATATACCATCTCACACCAGTTAGAATGGCGATCATTAAAAAGTCAGGAAACAACAGGTGCTGGAGAGGATGTGGAGAAATAGGAACACTTTTACACTGTTGGTGGGATTGTAAACTAGTTCAACCATTATGGAAAACAGTATGGCGATTCCTCAAGGATCTAGAACTAGATGTACCATATGACCCAGCCATCCCATTACTGGGTATATACCCAAAGGATGATAAATTATGCTGCTATAAAGACACATGCACACGTATGTTTATTGCAGCACTATTCACAATAGCAAAGACTTGGAATCAACCCAAATGTCCATCAGTGACAGATTGGATTAAGAAAATGTGGCACATATACACCATGGAATACTATGCAGCCATCAAAAAGGATGAGTTTGTGTCCTTTGTAGGGACATGGATGCAGCTGGAAACCATCATTCTTAGCAAACTATCACAAGAACAGAAAACCAAACACCGCATGTTCTCACTCATAGGTGGGAACTGAACAATGAGATCACTTGGACTCAGGAAGGGGAACATCACACACCGAGGCCTATCATTGGCGGGGGGGGGGGATTGCATTGGGAGTTATACCTGATGTAAATGACGAGTTGATGGGTGCAGCACAGCAACATGGCACAAGTATACATATGTAACAAACCTGCACGTTATGCACATGTACCCTACAACTTAAAGTATAATAATAATAAATAAATTAAAAATAAAAAAAAAAGAAATTACCATGCGGGAAATGGCTGAAGCCTACCTCTGCAGGACTTTTGCCAGCAATTACATTCTATCTTGCTGCTTCTCTTTTTTGTCCTGCTTCCCCTACTCTCTTCCCAGTCTTCCCTGCAAACATTTCCTTAATAAATAACTTGTACAATTAAAAAAAAAAAAAAAATTCTTTTTTCTGTTTTTTGTTTTTTTTTTAATTTTAGATTGAAAAATCTTCATTGACCTATACTTTCTGCTAAAAATGATTCCCTCAGGTTTGTCCATCTGAAAAAGGCTTGAGAAGAAATAAATGTTTCTTATCTTTATTTTTCAAATATAATTTTCAACCAAGATTCTTGGTTGATTTTTTTTCCTTCAGCACTTTGAATATGTCACCTCACTTCCTTCTGCCACTCATTTTATCTGATGAAAAATTCGCTGTTAATCTTATTCAGGTTGTATTATACACAGTCCCTTTTGTGAAGCTTGCAAAATTTTTAAAAATTTATCTGTCAATATATTTGCTATGATATGTTTCGGTGTGAATTTCTTTATTTTTATTTTTCTGCTTATCTGACATATTCCACTTTTTTGAAGTCAACAGTTGTGTCAAATTTGGGAAATTTTTGGTCATTAATTCTACAAATTTTTTAGTTACTTTTTCTCTGTCTCCTCTGTTGTTCTCATTTCATATATGCTCTCGCTTTGAATTATATTTATTTATCTAAGTCTTTGCTCATTTTTCTTTTTCTCTTGGTTATTTGCATTGCATTATGTATATTGACTTATCATTTAGTTTCCTAATTCTTTCTTTTACTAATTCAAATCTGTTGAGTCCCTCGAGTGAATTTTTCATTTCAATTGTTACAATTTTCAACTCTGAAATTTTAATTTTATTCTTTTAAAAAAAATATGCATTGATATGTTATATTTAATATGACATTATTATACCTTTCTTTAACTTTATAAACATATATAGGTATCTGTATACACACCTATATAGATAACTACATATGTTTCAATACTATATATAATACCTGTATATATTTATACTATACATAATGTATATATTTATACTATATGTAATACCTATATATGTTTATAAAGATAATGGAAGTATAATAATATAACTATATACTTATATGGTTATATTATTATATAGGTATATAATAATAACACATATGCCTATACATATATAGAAAGGCATTTTTTGTTGCCTACTTTTTTCACCATATCTACAGGTCACATTTTCTTTTATCTGAAAGTCTTAAAATGAACAGTAAAAAACTGGACATTTTAGATAACATATTGTGTTCACTTCGAATATTGATTCTCCTCCCTGTCCTTTCCTGGGCTTATTAGAGTTGTTGTTTGCTTATTTATTTGTTTATTGACTTAACTGTAATATTTTAATGAAGTATATTTCCTTCATAATGTGAAGCCTCTGATGGTGCTTCTCATAGTGCACAGCCTTGAGCTTGTGCACAGTTACTCTGGGACTATATAGATTTTATAAAATTCCTAATTGACTCCTTCTCAAATTTCTCCAGTTAGCTCTCTGCCACTTTTGGTTTCATACTCAACTTTTAGGCTCCATTAATTGCTGAATGATTGCTCTATTGTTTTTGACTCTTCTGGGGCATAAATTGCTCCAAATTCAAACCAACTAAATTGGGTATTTCTTACATTAGTAATTTTAGAGACCTATCTATGATTTTTTTTTTTCTGACCTCAGGAGACTTCTTAGCTGTGTATCTCCCTGATTCTTTGGTAATCTAGTCAGCCTAATATATAGTTTATTTCAGTCAACTTTCCAGACTTTTCCTAATTGCTTATCACAAAACTTTTACTGCTTTTAAGAATTCCCTTGGCATTAAATATCTCAGCCTCCTGTTTAAAACAAAGAAAGTCTGCTCTCTTATCTTTGGAATTCTCTGTTTTAATGGCTTGACTCTTTCCATTAAAAAAAAAAATAAGAAGAAAATGAGCTACTGATATAAAGCTAGGGTCAAGGACAGAGTCCCACCACTTATCTTGGAGTGACACATGTGGCATATAAATGGGGTGCTGGGCAAAGTGGTGGTCTCTGGTATTCCTGGCTTACCTCTTCCAGGGTAAATACTACAACTGATAAATGAATTAAAGTGATGTCAAATATCAGTTTTACTCTCCAAGCTAGAGTAGAGCCTTTGCTATGTCTTTCAGTATGAGGGAGGAAAGGTGTTTTAGAGTTATTGGCTTTGCTTGCCTGGAATTCAACCTGTGGGACACAGAGCTGAGGTAGATGAGAAATGTTAGTGACCCTTCACTCCAAGTGTTAATAACTAGCCCATTACTAGATGTTAGGGATAAAGGGCACAACATTTTATTGGTCACACACCTAACTGGAGTAGAGCTTCTGCCACTTTGAGGTGGGATTGAGAGAGGGACTTCTTGTGGCTCAAGTCTCAGGATTTTTGCTGTCTTCACAAGGCTTAATATATTTTTGAAGTAAATGTTTCTTCATTTACTGTATGACCTCAGGATAGTTTCTAGAGATTTTAAATGGCTGTCTTTTATATCATTTTCACCTTCTGTGGTTGTTTCACTAGTGAGAAGTTTCATAAAATTTTCCATACCACCATTCCAGAGGTGGATTCAGCTTCAATGCATTTCTTACAAGTCTAAACTAAATAGGGAATTTTATCTAACATATTTCAATATTATACTTGTTGTTTCAAAACTAAGGCTATCAAATTGACTCAAATTTAAAATGGAAATAAAAGACTGTCAAATGTTTTATCAGAAGTTATTTATCAAAAGAATTGTGCTATACATTAAATGTTTGTGTTTCCCCTTAAATTTATATGTTGAAACCCCAATCCCCAGTAGGACGGGATGGTATTGGATGTGGGATCTTTGGAAGGAAAATTAATTTATGAAGGTTGAACCCTCATGATAGAATTAGTATCCCTCACCCTCTCTCTCTTTTTCTTTCTCTCTCTCTCCCCCTCCCTCCCTCCTTCCCTCTCTCCCTCTATGTCTGTATTCTTCACTATGTGACAACACAGCAAAAAGATGGCCATATGCAAACTAAGAAAAAACAGAGGGCTCTTATCAGAACCTGACCGTACTGGCACCCTGATCTCAGAAATCCCACGCTTCGGGACTATAAGAAATAAATTGGTGTTGTTAAAGCTACTATGTGCATGGTAATTTGTTACAGCAGCCCTAACTGAGACAAATGGAAATAGAATGGAGTAGCTAAAGGCAGTCCAATAATTTTACTGAGAACTGTTAGAAAATTCAGATGCCTTCTAAAAGTTATCTGTTTTAAGGCATCAGTTACCTGTTGAAGCAACAAAGCCTAAGGTTGCTGAGTTTTGAGAGATCAAAAGAAATAAGAGAAGTGAAGTGATGGGGTTCTTTAATTTATTCATTTGCTGCTATTATAGGATCAACATCTTGTCTAGACAGAGAAATGTTGATGGAGATCAGAAAATTTATTAGAGTATTTGAAGGTCTTGTGGGACTGGAGAGACAACATTGGACACTTAAGTGGACAAATCTGACACATAATAGAGAACTGAGACTATCATTGTATTTTTTAAAAATAGTGACTTTTGACAAACTGCAAAGGTTGCACAGTGGAGAAAAAAGTTTTTTCAACAAATGGTTCTGAATCAATGAAATATCTATATATGTTTTAAAAGTGAGCTTGAATCCATACATTGTACCACATAAAACATTAAAGCAAGATGTGTCATAAACCTAAATATAAAATTCATAATTATAAATTTTCTAAGAGAAAGTATGGTAAAAAATGTATATGACCTTTTGTTAGGTAAAGAAATATCTTAGATACTATGATAAAAGCATGAGCATACAAGTGAATAAGTTAATATTATCAAGTAGAAACTTCTGCTCTTCCAAAGATATGCATGAGGAGAATAATAAGAAAAGCTACACTTTGGAAAAAGTATTTCAAAATATATCTCATTAAAAACTGATATTCAAAATTTAAAAATAGCTTTCTAAACTCAATGAAAAGAAAACAAATTATTTTAAAATTGGGTAAAATATTTGAATAAACTCCTTACCATAAAGATATGTGGATGGCAAATAAGCCATTAATAGATACTGAGTCATTACAGAAATACACAGTAAACACAAAATGAGATACTACTACACATATATTAGAGACACTAAAAGTTAAAAGACTGTTGATATTAGGTTGTAATAAGGTGAAGAAAATTGGAACTCATGCACTTCAGGTGGGAATGTGAAGTGGTAAAAGCAATTTTGAAAGCAATGTTTTGTGTTTAACACAAAATGTGATAATAATAATTTTAAAAATGGACTATATTAAGATTATAATTTCTTTTCACCTAAAGATATATCATTTAGTCAATGAAATGGAAAACCACAAAATAGTACAATATATTTGCAATAAATATACCTGATAAAGATATTATATTGAAAAAATATAAAGAGGTCCTACAAATCAGTAAGAAAAAGCCATGTACAAAAATGTGCAAGTGACTTACACAGAAATGTTATACCAAAGACATCAAAAAGGAAAAAAAAAAATGCACTACTTCATTCATCATTATACAAATTCATAACATAATGCCAATATATACTCCCAGAATGGCAAAAATGAAGAAAGCAGTTACTATAATTTTTCAGTGGGAGTGTTGAACAACTAGGGCCATCATAATGTGTTGACTTTAAAGCATTGTTTTTTACAACCTTTGGGAAAATCCTTTTTTTAAAAAATTTTATTTTAAAGCTAAACGTAACTCTTAGGCATATATCCATTAAAAATGCATACATACGTTTGGCCGAGCACGGTGGTTTTCGCCTGTAATCCCAGCACTTTGGGAGGCTGAAGCAGGCGGATCACGAGGTCAGGAGATCCAGACCTTCCTGACTAACACGGTGAAACCCTGTCTCTACTAAAAATACAAAACAAATTAGCCGGGCGTTGTGGTGGGCGCCTGTAGGGCTGAGGCAGGAGACTGGCATGAACCCGGGAGGCGGAGCTTGCAGTGAGCCAAGATTGCGCCACTGCACTCCAGCCTGGGTGACAGAGCGGGACTCCGTCCGTCTCCAAAGAAAGAAAGAGAGAAAGAGAGAAGCGGAGAAGGGGAGAAGGAGAGAAAGGGAGAAAAAAGGAAAGAAGGAAAGAAAGAGAGAGAGAGAGAGAGAGAGAGAGAGAGAGAAAGGAAGGAAGGAAGGGAGGGAGGGAGGGAGGGAGGGAGGGAAAATGCACACATATGTTTACTGAAAGATACAAATTTGGTTATAATGATATGGGAACTAGATGGAACTCAAATATTTGAGAACAGTCAAATTGATAATAAATTTTGGTGGATTCATACAACAGAAACAACAAAAATAAATATATGAAGTGAAAATGAATAAATCATCACTACACACAACAACATGGAAGCATCTCATAGATATGTAAGACCAATATGCAAGAAAAGACACACACACACACACACACACACACACACACACACACACACACACACACACACACACAAAGTTAAAAACAGAAACACTTAATCTATAAGAGGCAGAATTTAAAGATGACTCTCAAGTTCCAGGTTTCCTTCCCACCAGTTTAGGTTTATGTGCATTGGGTAATCCTTACCCTTTTATTGTGAGTGGGACTTGTGAATATGACTTCTCTCCAGTGATTAGCTTACATTAAATGGTAACGGTAGTCTTTTTCAAAGGAAATTAAGTTTCCTAATAGGTTGTGTTTGAGTTAATCAAAAAGGAGATTATACTGGGTAAATTTAATCACATTAGCCCTTTAAAAAAGAATCAGACATTTCCTGTAAAGAAAGATTTGAAAGTAGAGTTTCTCCCGCTGCCCTAGAAGAAACAAGTAACAATATTGTGAACTCCCTATGAAGGGGGCCATGGTACAAGCAACTGAAGGAGGCCTCTAGAAAGTAAGAGTGATCTCCAGTGGACAGCCAGTCAATAAACAATAACTTCAGTCTTACAACCACGTGAAAGAGGACTCTGAGCTGCAGATGGAATGCAGCCATGACTAAAGCGTTGCTTGTAGCCTGGTGAGATTCTGAGTAGTAGATCAAACTAACTATACCCAAACTCCCAACACACAGTGATTATGAGATAATGAATTTGTCTTATTTAACATCAATTAGTTTATTGTAATTTGTTATGCAGAAATAAAAAATGAGTACAGAAAGTTAGGATAATGGTTCCATTTTGTGAGTGGGAGGGGATTACTGGGAAATAAATCTAGTGAGCTTCTAAAGTGCTAGTAATATTCTATTTCTTGAGTTTGGTATTTTATAAATAAATGTTGACTTTGTAGAAATCGATCAGCTAGACACTTTTAATATATGCAGCCTTAGGTATGATCTATATTAATCTCTAAAAAAGAAATATATGAAGAAAAAATGAAAACAGAATGAACCATCAATATGTATTGTATTGTTTTATGTGCAGAATAATTTTAATACATATATGAATAAAACTACATATTCAATAAATTCATAAATTTAGTTTTAATGGTTCTTAAAATGGCTATATTTCTCAATTGACCTTTTCCTAAAGGTTTTCAGTCCTGTTATAATTTTTCTCTTTTTGCAGTCCTATTTCAGTTTGTATTCCATTTTTTCTTCCAAATATGGCAAAAAATAAGACAAGTAATAAAACTACAGCTAAATTTTTAATAAAATATTGCCACCTCTGTGATTAAAATACACTGTATATTTATATTTTTTAAGTAGCAATTAACACTATTGCCTTTCCATTTCAACTTTGCCAATAATATTGATGATTTTGGAAATGGCTCAAGGAAACTTTACATGAAAAAGAGTTGCTCTATGTGGTTGGCTCTGAATTAATTTTTCCCACTCCCTTTTGAAAGCTTTACTAACAAGATTTAAATTCTCCATTTTCAACATCTTACTGGCTAGTCTTGTGTTTTTGTTACTGAATGTACTGTATTTTATACATGATATAACACATTCAGTACTAGTGTTTAATTTTCTAATATTGAGTGTTTTTCCCTTCTGCTTTCATGTGTTTTAAGTAAATGTGCTGTATTCTGAGAATCAATATTTTTATACTATCTTACAATCTATGATGATCACAAATCTGAAATTTGAATAGACATCTTTTAGCTCTTGGTCATTTTAAGACAGCAAAGCACATTAGCAATCATTTGTCTATATGAACTACTTTGTCTATGGCAAAATTGAGATCAAATAAATGGTAGGAAACCTGCCTAAAAATGTCCTGCTCTTCACACTAGTTTGAATATATCATCAGTTTTAACTAACAGATTTGATATGATGGTAAAGAAAGATATTAAAAGAAAGGCTACGTTGAAATATGTACATTAGCAGATGTTTGTTTATTCAACTGCCAGGAATTTCTAAAATTAAATTAAATAACTTTATTTTTTAATAATTCCAAGTGATGCATATTACTTCTTTTAAATATTTAGAAATAATTGTTTTTGATTGACAAATTATGATTATAAACATCTATAGGATATAATGTGATGTTTTGCTATATGTATACAATGTGGAATGAATAAATCAAGCTAGCTAACACATATATCACATTTTTTACCTTTGATTTTTTTTATGATGAGACATTTGAAATTTACTCTCAGTTATTTTGAAATATATAGTACACTATTATTGACTATAGTACTCTGCTGTGAAATATATCTCAAATCTGTTTCAACTATCGGAAATGTTACACCTTTTTTTCAACAACTCTTCTTTTCCTCTCTAATCCCCCAGCCTCTGGTAACCATCATTCTACTTTATACTTCTCTGATGTTAACTTTATTAGATTCCATAAATAAATGAGATTATGCAATATTTCTTTCTGTTCTTATCTTATTTCACTTAGCATAATGTCCTCTAGATTCTTTCATTTCATCACAAATGATAGAATTTTTTCCCTTTCTTAAACCTGAAGTGTATCTCATCATGTATAATGGATCACATTTTTAATCCATTTATTCATTGATGGGCACATAGGTTGATTCTATATTTTGAGTCATGTGAATAATGCTATAATGGACATGGGAGTGTAGATATACCTTCAATGCGATATTTCAGTTCCTTTGGCTGTATGTCCAAAAGTGAGATTACCGGATTATAGGGTACTTCAGTTTTCACTTTTTTGAGGAAACTTCATACCATTTTCCATAATGACTATATCCATGTATATTCTCACCAACAATGTATAATAGTATTCCTCATATCCTCTCCAATATTTGTCATCTTTCATCTTTTTGATGACAGCCATTCTGACAGGTATGAAGTTATATCTTATGGCTTTAATTTTCATTTCCCTAATGATTAGTGATGCAGAGTACTTTTTTATGTAACTATTTGCCAACTATATGTCTTCTTTTGAGAAATGTCTTGTCAGTTTTTTTGACCATTTTTCAATTTTTTTTTTCTTGCTATTGAGGTGTTTGAGTTCCTGTGACAGGCTGTTCTTGTGTTGCTATAAAGAAATAACCGAATCTGGGTAATTTATAAAGAAAAGAGGTTTAATTAGCTCATGGTTCTGCAGGCCGTACAGGAAATATAGTAGTATAAATTTAATGTAATATATATTTGTATGATTTAATATAATATAATAACTATTTTCAGCATATTTGTCTTTAGGAACAGAGATGTTCCCAGTCTTAGTAATTCCATGGAAGAAATTTGGATTGGAGGAATCTAGAAGAATTCTAATCTAATCCAGTTGACAGGTAGATAACAGGTGTTATAGCTTTTCTTTAGAAACATATTTATTTTTTCTCCATAGTCGTCCTGATTTCTACCAAAGATAATCAGAGTAAGACAAATTTGTTTGTAAAATCAGTTAGGTCTCATCAATTTTTTCTTATTATTTACATACGTGCAGCCAGAATAGCAATTTGCCACATCATAATTTCAGTTTTAAAAATCTCCTTGAGGCTAGACAGCAAAACCAAGGCAGAATTCAGATTTTACCTACAGTCTTGAGGATTCTGTACCTGCTAGGAAGTGATAATTACTTACTATAAGGCTGTGAAATATGAAAGCCAGTCATTCTAAGCACATTCTCAAATATGATATTCATATTGAAGCTTTGGTAATATAACCAATGTTTTCAATTGTATCCCATTATAAAGAAAGGACAAATTTTTATTTAACTTATACAAATAACTATATTGCCATTAAAATAAACTATACTCATGAATAGCTTCCAAATTGGGGAGAAATGAAGTAAAATGTACATGTTTTCACATTTGCTCATAAAAGTTTACTTTACCAAATTGCTGTTAAACTGTGGAAAGCTTAAGAGAAAAAGTCTTTTTCTTCCTAAATGTGGAAAAAAAAGCATCAAAGTGAACAACCAAAAATGTTTCTTAAAAAAGTCATGAAACATTGTTTTCATCAGATACTTATCTCTTATAATTAATTTTTGCCCTGTTTTATCTTGATTAGTAGTTTAATGAATTCATCGGTTTCTTCGTTAGAGTTTTGAAGCATATTTATTTAGTTCATAAATATTAAAGTTATTAGAAACTTGTATTTAAGAGCACTTGCTAGAGTCTTTTTCCATGAATCTGGTTGCAAGTGCTTTTAAAGAACTATCCAAATATTAGGTGGCAGAGACAGAATAGCCATGGTTAAGAATGTATTGAAAGCTTATTATAACCAAAAACTGACAAGGAAATTTGGCTATTTTTGTGACATAAAAAATAATAGACAAAATTATGACTGGTAACTATAAGGTTTTTAGAAATTTCATGCAATTTTTGAACATTCATTTTTTAACTTACCCATAAACGTAAGTGAAAGACCTAACATCATCTATTATTTGACAATGATTTACATTTTACTCAACATCTAAAATAAGGCTTTATTTTTTTTCTTTGAGACAGAGTCTTGCTCTGTCACCAAGGCTGGAGTGCAGTGGCAGCATCTCGGCTCACTGCAACCTCTGTCTCCTGGGTTCAAGCAATTCTCCTGCCTCAGCCTCCCAAGTAGCTGTGATTACAGGCGAACACCACTACACCTGGCTAATTTTTGTATTTTTAGTACAAAAATACCTGTTGGCCAGGCTGGTCTCGAACTCCTGACCTCATGATCCACACGCCTTGGCCTCCCAAAGTGCTGGGATTACAGGTGTGAGGCACTGCGTCCAGCCTAAAATAAGCCTGTTTTAGCTGAATATCTCTATTTTAGAAAACTTTGAGAAGCTCTAGGGCTTCCTGGATTTTCCTTTTAGGAAAATTCCCAAAGTTATTTTGAGGTCAAGAAAACTTAAGTGAGACTTTGATTCTGGGAATTTCAGTAAATATGTCAAAGGGTTCAAAACACTTGTTAAAACTAGGATCACAGGTCAATGTGACATGATAGTAATGCTGTTAACCAGAGGAATAATCAAAGACTTCAAAAGCAATCAAAATGCTACATAGGTGTAACAAACAAACAAACACACACAAAACCTTAGCCCTTTCAAAGCTTATTTTTTCTAAGTAATTAAAAACTCTAATAAAGAAAAGAAGACATTACCTGTTTAAAATATAAAATATCTGTTTCCTTGACCAGTTACAAAAAAAGTAAAGAAAAACTTCCTGAAGTGTAATTGTTTCTCCTAATGAAAAGTCCAATTAGATAACCTGGAAGTCAAACTTGATGAAATGTACTTGACCTTAATCAGACACAGGAAGAGTTTGTATCCAAAGTATAAGTGTCCACCGTATAATAGAAGAATTTAAACACAAAAACTAGTACCTTGAGCAGGGGACTATATGGCTCTTACAACCCCCAGAGGAAGATTTCTAGTTACATGAAACAACAAATCAAGAAAAGAAAAGAGTACATGATAAAATTATACTGAAGGAAAATGTTTTTCCAGTTCTTCAAGAATGAACATTTTAGTGTCAGGCCCTAACTACATACATAGTTGGAACTGAAGAAAATAGTTACAAGAGCTGAAAACAAACAAACAAATAAACAAAAAAACAAAACATGTTAAAAAGTTATTACTCCAACCAAGGAAAATATGTACACCCTTGAAGAGATAACACTTGTGACCAGGAATTGGGGAGACTAAATGGAGACTGTAAAAGAGAAGAAAAAAAAATACTGGTTTAGAAGATGGTTGAACAGTTAAAGAAACTGATTTCAGAATTAAATCAAAACCTCTTGCAAATTGTACAAACAGCAAA
Organism: Macaca mulatta; assembly: GCF_049350105.2. NCBI lineage: Eukaryota > Metazoa > Chordata > Mammalia > Primates > Cercopithecidae > Macaca > Macaca mulatta. The sequence goes on along the minus strand of NC_133406.1, from coordinate 167,230,043 downwards.
TCAATAATTCAAGAAAACCTTGTTGTTCTAACACAGAGGACTAAAACTCTGGTTTTATTTAGTGTATTTTTAATATTAGAGCTCAGTATTTTAAAAGACTTACAAATAATTCCTTTCTAATTATACTCAACTTGATCAAACACAACATCTTTTTTTCATAAATTCATCCTTCACAAACCTTTCATGACTTAGACCGTCCACAACATACTTATACCTTATGCTTTTTCCTATATTTCCTCTATCTTTAATAACCAATAATTTTACATTTGGACAAAATTTACTTTCATTTTTCCCTTATCATTTCAAGAAAAAAGGAAAATAAATTTCACTTTTTACTTTTTGCTTTTTAACTTTCGTTAACCCAAATGCATCTTCATACTTATAACTTACTTTACATCTCTCTCCCTCTTAGTTACTGATTTCTTTCTATCTTGTTTCTATTTCTTTTCTAAATTTACTTTTTGAAATGGCTTTCAAATAATGATATGGTTTGGCACCCAAATGTCATCTTGAATTCTCTCATGTTGTGGGAGGCACCTGGTGAGAGGTAATTGAATCATAGGGGCAGGCCTTTCCCATGGTATTTTTCTGATAGTGAATAAGTCTCATGAGATATGATGGTTATAAAAAGGGGAGTTTGCCTGCATAAGGGATCCTTTCTTTGCCTGCCACTATACATGTAAGATGTGAATTGCTCCTCCTTGCCTTCCACCAGGAAGTGAGACTTTCCCAGCCACGTGAAACTGTAAGTCTGATTAAACCTCTTCCTTTCATAAATTGCCCAGTCTCAGGTATGTCTTTATCAGCAGTATGAAAATGGACTAATATAGTACATTGGTACCAGTACAGTGGGGCACTGCTGAAAAGATACTCGACTATGTGGAGGCAACTTTGGAACTGGGTAACAGGAAGAGGTTGGAACAGTTTGGAGGGCACAGAAGAAGAAAGGAAAATGTGGGAAAGTTTGGAACTTCCTAGAGACTTGTTGAATGGCTTTGACCAAAAGCCTGATAGCAATATAGACAATAAGGTCCAGACTGAGGTGGTCTCAGATGGAGATGAAGAACTTGTTGGGAACTGGAGCAAAGGTGACCCTTGTTATGTTTTAGCAAAGAGACTGGAGGCATTTTGCTCTTATCCTAGAGATGTTTGGAATTTTGAACTTGAGAGAGAGGATTTAGAGTATCTGGCAGGAGACATTTTTAAGCAGCAAAGTATTCAAGAGGTGACTTGGGTACTGTCAAAGGAGTTCAGATTTAAAGGGAAGCTGAGCATAAAAGTTTGGAAAATTTGCAGCCTGATAATGCAATTGAAAAGAAAAGTCCATTTTCTGAGGAGAAATTCAAGCCAGTGGCAGAAATTTGCATAAGTAATGAGGAGCTAAATGTTAATCCCAAAGACAATGGGGAATATGTCTCCAGGACACGTCAAAAGTCTTCACAGCAGTCCCTTCTATCACAGGCCCAGGGTCCTAGGAGGAAAAATTGTTTTTGTAGGCCAAGCCAAGGGCCCCCCTGCTGTGTGCAGCCTAGGGACTTGGTGCTCTACCTCTAAGCCACTCCACGTGGCCATGGCTGAAAGGGACCACCTTAGAGCTTGGGCCATGGCTTTAGAGGGTGCAAGCCTCAAGCCTTGGTGGCTTCCAAATGGTGTTGAGTCTGCTGGTACATAGAAGTTAAGAATTGAGGTTTGGGAACCTCTGCCAAGATTTCAGAGGATGTATGGAAATGCCTGGATGTCCAGGCAGAAGTTTGCTGCAGGGGTGGGCTCTCACAGAGAACTTCTGCTAGGCAGTGCAGAAGGGAAATGTGGGGTCAGAGCCCCATACAGAGTCCCTACTGGGGCATGACCTAGTGGAGTTTGGATAAGAAGGCCACCATCCTCCAGGCCTCAGAATGGTAGATCGACTGACAGCTTGACCCATGAGCCTGAAAGAGCAGCAGACGCTCAAAGCCTGTGAAATCAGCCAGGAGGGAGGCTCTACTCTGCAAACCCATGGGGACTGAGCTGCCCAAGACCATAGAACCCAGCTCTTGCATCAGCATGACCTGTATTTGAGACATGGAATCAAAGGAGATCATTTTGGAACTTTAAGATTTGACTGCCCTGCTAGATTTCGGACTTGCATGGGGCCTTTGTGTTGGCCAAATTCTCCCATTTGGAATGGCTGTGTTTACCAAATGCCTGTACCTGCATTGTATCTAGGAAGTAACTAACCTGCTTTTGATTTTACAGGCTCATAGGCAGAAGGGACTTGGTTTGTCTCAAATGAGACTTTGGACTGTTGACTTCTGAGTTAATGCTGAAATGAGTTAAGACATTGGGGGACTATTAGGAAGGCATAATTGGTTATGAAATGTGAGGACATGAGATTTTGGAGGGGCCAGGGGACGAATGACATGGTTTGGCTCTGCATCCCCACCCAAATCTCATCTTGAATTCCCATGTGTTGTGAGAGGGACCTGATGGGAGGTAATTGAACCATGGGAGCAGGTATTGCCCATGTTGTTCTTGGGATAGTGAATAAGTCTCATGAGATACGATGGTTATAAACAGTGGAGTTTGCCTATACAAGTGGTCCTCTCTTTTCCTGCCACCATCCACGAAAATGTGACTTGCGCCTCCTTGACTTCCATGATGATCGTGAGGCGTCCTCAGCCATGTGGAACTGTAAGTCCATTTAAACCTCTTTCTTTTGCAGATTGCCTAGTCTCAGGTGTGTCTTTATCAGCAGTGTGAAAACAGACTAATACATATAACCTCAAATTTAGAAAAAGATATTTTGTATTTTTTTAATAGAGAACACATTTTTATGCCTTTCTTATAGTTTTTTCTTTTTAAAATATATCTCAATTTTTAGATAGTATTTTAATACAGAATTGTATGCTAATTACAATTTTAACTCTTAGTAACCTTACTTTCTAGTGGTAATCTAGAAAATAAGGAATTTTAAACTGATTTGCCACATACCAGTATTTTCTACATGGTAATCTTCTAGGTGTTTCTAATTTTTAGAAACATCTTTTGCCCTAACATGATTTTATGTGTGTTAATAGACCCAAATATTTTTACTCTTCCTGTAAAATTTAAGAAGCTGAAAACAAACTCATGTTTATATTCTATAATTTGTGTTTCAATTTTTTTTCTTATTTGAAAATAACCTAGCCATTTGAATATTTATCACTTATATAACTTTAAAATTTCAAATTATACACAAAGCTTATTTATAAAGTTTAACCCATTTATATTAACTTAATTTATTTACTTTTATCAATTATACCAAGATTACTTATAAAAACTGAGATAGAAAAAGCTAGTCATCATTTCAAGTTATTTTCTTGTTATCCTGTTTTAGAGCCTATAAATATCAGATGTTCACTGAAATAAGAATCTAAAGCTAAATATATGAGTATTTCACCAATAACTGATAAGATATATCTGTTTTCAGTAAACCAACAATTTTAATCTTATTATTCAAATAGTTACACAAAGATCACTCTGTTTTAAGTACTAATTCATGATATTTGTATACCTGACATTTCATTTCAAAAGAAAGAGGAATATAATGACACACTTCTCAACATCTACAGAACTAGATCCTAAGTGTGAGTTTTTAAATAAATCAAAACTGATATAAAAAACAGTATACTTTCTTTATAAGTGTATATTAAACACAACATAGGAAACCATTTTGGTTTCAGAATGGAAGTTGCTTTCTTTAAAAATATATGAAGAAAAATCAAAAGAAAAATATGATTATGTATTCAATTAATATTTATTAAGCTTCTACCTAGAGACAGGCACAACTAGACACTGAGGGAAAAGTTTGAGAAAACATATGCAAAGTACCTGCTTCATGCTTACATACTATAAAAGGAAAATGAAAGTTCAATTAAGTTACTACAGCACATATATCTCAGTATCTGTATCTGGATAGATAGTGATAAGTTACACTTTCATATTACATTTAAAAAATAAAAGAAAGAAAGAAAAGGACAAATGTTCAAATATCAATATTGGGAGTAAGTGGATAGTAGCAAAGGCTGACTGTGATCTCTGGTCGGGAATCATAGAGAAAGTTAGCCTTTAGGAGAATTTAAGGCAACTGCCAACTAAATTAAAGCCTCTAAAGTTATAATTTTTGGTAACCACATAGAAAATGTATGGATTTTAGTGAGTATCAAGAATCCAAATAAAGAAAAAAATTGATTTTTGCATACAAGCAAAAGTAATTTACAAGCCTTGAAGAAAAATTACCCCAATTCATCTTTGTATTATGCTTAAACATATATGGCAAACTCACAACTTGCTTATTTCATTGATTTTTTTCCCAACAAATTGTTGTGAATTGCCTAGACTTTATAATTGAAATATAGTTGAAGACTGCTCCTCACAGGGCTGCTGTTTTCTTCCTGCCTGCCTTAAACAGTTCTAATATTGCAAGCTTCATGCCATGGTGTGTTGAGGCAAAACACAACACTTAAATACATAGAACACAGGCAGAGGTCTTGGTTTTTGATAATACATTTAAGTTACCATAGACTGACCTCATCTCCTTAAAACTGCTTGCTATATGAGAAAAAAAAAAAAAAAAAAAAAAAAAAGACTTGTAAAAGTTTGCAGCTTTATTCATTATGGCTTCTCACCAATTGCATCACTGATTGAAAGACTGTGCAAGAATAGCATCATATCTGGTTGGTGTGTTCCATTTTAGAGATATCTTTTTCACCCTTCTCGCATGTGAAGTGATATAAGCCCTCTTTAATATCCCAGGGTATATTGGGATGATAATTTGCCAGTTGAGCAAATTTGCTTTAACCTTGGTTCATGAAACATATATGGAGACATAAATGCACATTTATTTAGTTCATGAGCAGAGAATCCACTATATTGCATTATTGCAGTTATGATATAATAGCAGAATAGATGATTGAGTAAATGATATATAACTATATAAGAAATAAAGATTTCAAAATATTATATAAATATTTTATTATATGAATATTTTAGAATGATACTTGAAACATTCAGTGCATGTACCATTTAGTACCATGTACTGAAGGGTACAATGCAGGGTGTAGGTTTTGTATCCTGGCTGGCCTTTTTGCACCCTGGCTTATCATGTACTAAATAGTACATGCACTGAGTAAGACAATGCAGTATGTCAATTTTGTATCTTGGCTGGCTTTTTTGTATTCTGGCTGGCCATGTACTAAACAGTACATGCACTGAATGGGACAATGCAGTGCATAAGCTTTGTATTCTGGCTGGCCTTTTTGTATTGTGGCTGGCCACATACTAAACAGTACATGCACTGAATGGGACAATGCAGTATGCAGGTTTTGTATCCTGGCTGGCTGGGTTTGCAATCTTTGATCAATTGTCTACTTCAACACTTTTATCTATCTCATTTTCTCATTTGTAAAATGAGGGTAAGTCCTGTTTCAGAAGCGGTACATGGAAAACATATGTAACAGAAAAGTACTGTCATTTTTACTTAGTACCTAGTAAATGTTTGTACTGGATTTCTCCCTTCATAAAAAAATAATTTCTCACCAAATAAAATTATAAATGATAACTTTTTTGAAGATTCATTGAAGAATATTTCATCTGTTTTATATTTTAGTAGATCAATAAACCAAACTCCCTATCACCTCAGACTCTGCACCTGTTAAGCCCTGTAAAGAGCTGACATGTAAGGACTTATACTGATTGGATACAGAGACTATGGAGCAAATCAAATGTATTTAAATAGTAAATTACCATATTGTTATAAATAGAAATTTACATTGAATTTCCTTTTAGAATGTTACTTGAATATATATTTTTTAACATTTACAAATGCTGATGCTTCATGTACTTAAAAGCTGAATAATTTTTTTTTTGAATTTCAATCTCTTGAGTTTGAGTGTGAAGACTTTAATATTAATTAGTCAGAGATTAAGCTGAATATGTCTTAAGTCTCAATGTTCTGTCTTTTTAACCATGTCAGGCATGGTCTTGTGATCATTACACAGAAAATCTCTTTAGGCAGAAAAGCCAAGTGGAATTCAATAAGAGAAACTATGGCAAAAAAAAACCACAATAAACATTTTTTTTCTCATTGCTTAGGATGTTAAGTGAAGGCACAGACCAATGAGTGTAAGTAATATTGGGTTTGAAGTACTTGGTTCACAAAGATCTACAAAAAATTGACTTATTTGAAGTTAAACGGGATGGGATAGATGCAAGGAAGCAAGTGAAAAGAGATATTATAATTTCACTCACTGTCATTTAAAAGTAGAACGATTTGCATGTGTTCTTGTGGTTGATATATATAGAAAACTAATTATACATCATATGGAACTAGGTAAAAGTTAAGTACAGATACAGGTTAGATTCTCAATATCTATTTAGTGACATAGCTAGAGAGGGTGAAATGTGGGGTAATGCAAAATACAGCTTGCTATCAGGTTCCGAAGGAAATGAAGACTTACTCATATCCAGAGTGATTGTGGAAGACTTTGCAGAGGACATTGTAATTTGTTTGATAGTGAAGATGGATACTCTTTTAAAAAAATAGTTGGAGGGGGAAAAAGCAAGAAGTCTCTCCCTGATTATATTTTCAAAGAAAGGCTGATTTACCTATTCGTCTCTTCTAGAACTTCTTATTTTACAACATAGTTTGAAAAGCGCACACACACACACACACACATTTATGACATCAGAGTATATTCTGCAAAACCAAAGTGCTGTATTTTTTTCAGGAGTCAAAAACAAAGCATATTCAATTGATGATTTTTTTTAAAGAGACTATTAGCCTCATCGTTTAAGATGCAGATTCTGTGACCTGATAGAACTCATTTGAATACAGGCTTCAGGCTTTGTCACGTAGTAAGTATGAGACACTGAACTAGTTCTGTAATTGTTATGTAAAACAGTTTTCTTATCTGTACCATGGGATTATTTTAAGAGTTAAATGAGAAAAGAATATAAAACTTTTAGTGCTGCATTTTGGCACATGGGTAGCAATATATAAATCTGAGTTCGTGCTATCATTTTTTGTTATTATATCAGAAGAAAACATCTTTCTATGTTTTCCAATCAATGTTTGGAATGTTTCCTTAATGTTCAGAAGTTTATTTGGTTAGTAATATTCTATGCTAAAAGTATAAAGCAGACATCGTATAATGGAAGCAGAGATCTAGAAGGAGACAATTCCAAATCCTCTGTGAAACAGCTGATTAAAATTAGGATTGAAAGACATGAGGGTGTGTGTGTGTGTGTGTGTGTGTGTGTGTGTGCGCGCATAGAGAGAGAGAGGCATATACAATGATAATCAAATTTTAAATTATGAAAAGCTAAACATAATGATATTAGTTTCTTCATCCCTTCCTTCAAAAAATAAATCATAGATCCTATTATGCAAATTAAGCACCTTAATCTAAAAAAGAAAAATTTTAGTTATTTTATTAAGTTATAAGGTACAAAAATACCTGAAGAATATAATAAAATACGGGTAGTTCTTTTAAAGCCTAGTTTTCCTAAAAAAATAAAAGTGAAATTCTTTCTATTTTAGTGGAAATATCTAGGCAACTGCATTTAATCTACTGAAATAAGTCAAAGTCTCATGATAAATGAATTATTTCTTAGACCTTAGAATGTGTTTATGACTATTTTCTTGGGACCTAAATTTTTAAGCAAGATATATTTGCCCTCATTGTATCTAGAATTAAGCACGGAACTTAGTAGGGGTTCAATAAATATGGGAACAAAATTAATGTTGAAGAAAATAATACTTCAAAACTTTAACCTTATAGATTTTCATTTCTCTGGTGCAATTCACATTTCTGGCAACCGTTTTTTATATTATGACCCTATAAAGAGACAGGAGGGCAAATAGTGTCACACAAAAAAATTAAGATCATATAGACAGTATTTTCCAGACAGTTAAAGAAAGACTTTCTGATTGATGAAGAAGTTGTAGGAAGAAAAGCTGGTTTTAAAAGTGAAAATGATCCAACTCTCATTTAACTTGCCTCTGTATCTACCCTGCAAATCCTGAAGGGTGGTGGAAGAGAAGAGACAGAAGTTGAGAGTAGAACTTCTTTTGTCTGGTTTTCCACTTGATAATTTTTGACAAAGAATTTTTTTTTTAATTTAGATTTTGTGGTTTCTAAATTCAATAGAATTGCTTGGACATTTGTTTTATATAAAAGAAATTTCTAGGTTCTATTCTTACCATACTAGATCAGAAGATCTTATCTTTACTAGATCTATAGATGATTCTGGTTGGGAACAAATGGTCAAATAAGTTAGCAAATGATGTGTAAAAGGATCGCTCTCTTGGAATCTTTGCTGATCACTGTCAAGTTAAATAGATTATGAGGAAGGATATCAGAAGCCATCATACTTCTAGACATGTTTACTTTGTTTTTTCTAAAATATTAGAGAACTTGGATATTTAATTTTTAAAATAATTAATGTAACAATTGACGAATGCAACTTTAGTACTTACAACTTTATATTAGAACCTACTCTAAGTGAAAAATATATATTTGATACCTTACAAATGTATTACACAGTGTATATATCAATCTTTGGTTTAAGCTGTGTTCTGAAAGCCATTTGTGTAAAATAGATGTATTTTTGATGAAATAATTCTATGGCCAAAGATTTTGGGGAAATACCACAGACCCAATCCACCATCTGGATAGTCCTATTGCAAATGAACATAACACAGTCTCTGTGATTTCCTTCAGTTAACAAAATAAACAAAAACTTTAAAAATATGTATGAATTTCATTTTCACATTCATGCCAATAAAATTTTATTTTAAGTAAACTCAAATTTTGCCCACAACACACTTTCAGATACATTGGCTTAGAACTATCATTTTCAAACCATGTTCCAAAGAACATTAGGACTCTATGAGACATTTCTTTGGTTTTCAGGGAAGAAAGTATGATCACTATCTTCATGTTTAATTTATATCTGATCTGTCACCTTAGCCTATGTCTCAATACCACCACAAAAGTTGAAGTTCTGAAGCATAAAAATTTCCCGCAGGGTTTCCAAATTCCAAGTTTAAGAAGCATTGGTGCAGATGATGAAAGATAGAAATCCGAGTGCTAATTTCAGCTCTGCCACCGACTGTGCAATCTGCAATAACTAACTTATATTCCTTGTGATTTTGTATATTTATAAGTAAGCCAGGAAAAGGACTCTTATTCCACTATCTTGTGAATAAAGCTTATTGACATGTACTGAGTAATGATTATGTATGTTAAAGAAATGTTACATTTAAAATAAATGATTGTGGAACAGTTCATAAAGGAAAATTATTGTAGATACACATATTAGGTCATTATATACAAAGGGAGAAATGAGCATAGAAGCATTTTGTGATAAGAGAAAACAAGTAAAAATCTGAGATGCTCACATATTTCATAGTTAAAGAAAAAATATGTATGGGCAACTTTATTTAATGCTTGCCTAAGTAAAACATTAAACAACTTTTTAAAGAGTCATTTATTTACCTAGCTTTTAGATAAAGTATATTTGGCCTTCCGATGGAAAATAATAAAGCTAAAGGTAATCATGTGCTACATTTACATAATATATTTATTCAGCTATGCTGGAAGTATTTTCACAAAACTGATATTATTCATCTTTTGATGACATTCTTGTGTGTTATATAAGTACATGTAACAGTAATGGATGTAAAATATAGACAAGGGAGCAGGGCAGATAATCAAAAGAGAAGAAAGGCATTTATCAATACAAAAAAGGACTAACTTACAGTTATCTTACTTCGGAAACATGATAAAAAATGCACAGAAATTATTTTACAAATTTAAGATGGCAGATATTTTTATTATTTTTTCAAGCACTTATATGAACTGTGTGTTTATTTTTTGTTTATGTACCTCTTGCCCTATAATAAATATATATTTTTTCCATTAATAAATTGCTTTTGTAGTCAGCATTTTATGTGTTTATAATTACATATATTTTTCATACTACAATCATTGATATTTGGGCTTCTCAAGTCTTTATAAGTTAATCAAATTCATTAATTCTGATCATGATAGATATCCTAAATTTATACTGTGAACATCTCTCTGATCTGTAAGCACACAGGAAAAAATAAACAAAATAATAAGATGTTCGCATTCAAAACCAGGCAAAGGTTCACATTCAAAACAAGGCAAAGGTTTTTATGAAACATTGCAGAATAGAAAAACATAATAGCAGCAGGTGCTGGTGCTTCAAACTTTCTGAACTCCAGATGTGTCTAGTATACAGTCACATATCCGTTGAGAAGAAAAGTACCTGAGCCAGATTCACTGACTGACATCAGAAAATTTTATGCGGTTCTAATGCCATAAAAAATAATTTGATAAAAACTGGTGAAACACTCTCAGGAGATAAATTTCAATAAAGCTTCATATTCAGAGAATGTGGATCAGTGTTTCCCAAACTACAAGTTGCAAACATTATTGGATCTGAAATTAGACTGGCATAACAAGTATTTTTTATAAAAAAATTAATATAAAAAATATTACAGTGCATCACATGTAAACTTGCACATGTTTTGTTTCATAAAGGTTTCTTTTCCTAATATGTACATATGCACATTAGGAAATGAAAAAATTGAATTTTTTTTCTGTCGGTATACCTCAAATAGTTTGAAAGGAAGTAAACAAAAATAAGTAGAAAACATTTGTAGGAAATCCAGAAAATACAACTTCCTCTTAATAGGGATATCTATGAGATCAACATTATCACTGTAGGATAAAAATTCCAGTTGCCATCATATATCTGGTTCTGGACTGTGAGCCAGGGGAGCCTCAAGGACAGAATATTCACCATGAGAGTAGCATGGGGGAGTGTAGAGGAGAACAAGAAGAAACAAACAAAAATAACCAAAGCAACACAAGCTCCCACTGAACATTAAACTATAAATTAAAATTACAATTGCAAGAAAAAAGGCAAAATTAAGAAAGAAACACGAAAAAACTGTAACTAAGATGTAAACTGATTTCAATCTCATAAAAACAATAGAAAAAGCTAAGGATGACCTTAAAATAAGAATGTTGTAGAAGAATGGTGTGCTGGGAATGTGGCAACCCAAACATAGCTCCCAGTTCTAATCTGAATGCCAAGCTAACAATCTTTATGAGCCAAGTAGCATATAGACAATAGCCATGTAAATTCAAGAGAGGTGCTAACCTCTAATGGGTTTCCAATAGAGGAATATAATGAAGGTTTTCTTCTCCAGATTTTCCCCTTTAGCCCTCCTATCCTCTTATTCCCTACCTAACTCTACCACCCCCAACCCCTCCCAGGGAGACTACAATCCAGCTTAGTGAGGTATGAGCCTGGGAGAAGATCAGAAAGTACCAAGTCCTAGAAGACTTGGAACCCAGAGGTGTTTGGAGCTCTGGAATAATATGTGAATGAGCTTTACATCTCCTTAGCCTTCTAGGGTCTAAGAAAGAGCTAGAAGGATACATTGAGTCTACCCTGCTACTGAAGTTTGAAAAATACAAAACAATTTTGGAACAGAGATGCTTGTTTCAAGGGCCAAGCACTATGTCCCAGTTTATGATAGCAGATATTGCTTTGTTTTTCATCATTTGATATACTTTAATAACAAGCCTTTATCCAAAAAGCATAAAGCTCTGCAATCATAGAGAAGAGCAAAGAGGAAATAGAGAGACAGAGAGAGAGAGAGAGGGAAATTGGAAATTGTGAAATAAAGCTGCGGAGGGATAGAAATGACATTGTGAACACACAATAATAATATATGCATTTTCTGGTATTCAGGAGAAAAATTCACAAAAATAATTATGGAGGAATTAAAGGAAGAAAACAGTTGCTATTGAGACTCAGTTTTGTAACTCACAAAATCTCTAGTGAGTGAGAATCATTTTGAAATACAGGATAAAGTATAAATATAGGAGAATCAAAAGGCAAAGGTAATAGATTTTGAAGAGTGATCAGAAGACCCATTATATAAACAACAGCTATTCCAGGGAGAAATGAAACAGAAGGAAAGAGGTAATATTTTAACCGTAATAGAAAATATCTTCTTGACTTGGAGACAAAGTGTGCAGAGGGAAAAAATAACTAATTTATCAGCTGTTGTATGAGATAAAACTAATGCCTACCCTTGTGTACTCACACATTGGTGAATTATTGAACTCTTCTGGCAAACAAAAAATTCTTATATGTTTCCAGGCAGAAGGAACACGTTATCTCTCAGATTATAATCAAATTGATATTGAACTTTTCATCTGTGCCACTGGAAGCTAGAAGATGGTGGAATACTTTCAGCAGAACACTAAATTTAACAGCAACACAAGAACCATACTCAGTCAAGAATTCATTCCTTGCTAAGAATAAGGAAAAATATCTGGGGTTATTTAACAGTTTAGAGAATAGATTATCAGTTATTTATCATTATGGAAATCACTTGGGTGCCTACATAAAAGTCATTCACACCCCATTCTTATTTTCCTGCCTGAAACTTAGAGGCTATAAAAGCTAAGAACTCAATACATCAATTTCTCTAGTAGGTAATGATGTCCATATTACATGGTTCTAACAAATAAGAGTTAGCAGAAATATGCTGGTGCTGTTCATTAAAACTATTTATTCTTTCTCTTGTTCCAGGCTTAGAATATAAACTGAAACCTTGAAGAAGTGACCATCTTGTCATCAACAATTTATTCTAAGGAGAACAGACATAAATTATATAAGGATCCTTTTTTCTTAATGACATTGTTGAGCCCTAAACTTTCTACTGCTAGATATTTTATTGCATAAAATAAATGAATCTTAGTTGTTTAAAATATTTTTCAGGGATTTCTATTTTGGTAGGCAAGTATATTGTTAACTTATACAATGGACAGTTGTATAAGTTGAGTGGACATGAAATTATGCATAAAACAGAACCTGAATGGTGGAATTGGAAAAGCAAGAGGTAGGGTATATCAGGAAATGAGAATCCTTCCACTATAGGCTAGAACATTGATGAGTCTTGTTTTGTAGTAGTGGGGCATGTATTCCATTTGATATATGCTGTATCTTGGGATGCAAATCACATACCTTGTGAGGTAAGCTGTCGGATGATTTCCGAATGTTGGAATGTTCTGGTTACTCAAGGGAATGATCATCTGACATAGTAGTGCCTTTAGACTGTGGAAAGCCAAGGCACAGAATAGTAGAGAGCCACAAAAGTAAGTTTTTTTTCTTAAAAAATCTAGTTTCCATATAAGTGGTTGTTTCATTGGCACTTAATGCACTATTAAATAACAAACAGCTACAGTTAGGTAACAGAAAATATTACATTATTATACCATACTCATAAGAATGGGATATTTTACCCCACATCAAACATTACCAAAAATTTAATAATTTCACTTTTTATCACCAAACACCTGTAAAAAAAAGTCAAATACCTTTCAACTGCTTATTGGATAAACAAACTATTACAGCTATACAATATAATACTATTCAATGATAAAAAGGAAAAACTACAGATGCATGAAACAAAATGGATGAATGTCCATAGCATTGTGATAAATGAAAGGAGCCCAACTCAAAAGATTACATACTTTATGATTCTTATAAAATGATATCCTGAACAAGACAAAACCTTAGGGAAAGGAAATAAATCAATAGTTAGAAAGGGCTGGAGGTTATAAAGGGTATTGGCTACACAGTAGCAGCACAAGGAAATTTTTTTATTTAGGAGATGTTATAGATTTAATTGTGCCTCTCTTACCAAAAAAAAAAAAAAAAAATCATACATTGAAGTCTTAACACTCAGTAATTACAATGTGACCTTTTTTGAAGATAGCGTCTTTCGATTATAGAAGTCATTAAGTTAAAACAAGATCATTAAAGTGGGCTCTAATACAATGTCTTAGTCTGTTCTCACATTGCGAATAAAGATATACCCAAGACTGGGTAATTTATAAATGAAAGAGGTTTAATTAACTCATAGTTCCACACGGCTGGGGAGGCCCCACAATCATTGCAGAAGGTGAATGAGGAGCACAGTCACGTCCTACAGGGTGTCAGACCAGAGAGCATGTGCAGAGGAATTCCTCTTTATAAAACCACCAGATCTCACAAGACTTATTAACTGTCACAAGAACAGCATGGGAAAGACCCACCCCCACTATTCAATTACCTCCCATCAGGTCCCTCCCATGACACGTGAGAGTCAAGATGAGATTTGGGTGGAAAAACAGCCAAACCATATTAACAATATAACTGTAGATCTAATCTGATAAAAAGGTAAATTTGGTCAGTGGGATATGCAGAGAGGGAAGACAAGATAAACAGACATAGGGAGAAGATGACCAGATGCAAGCCAGCAAGAGAGGCCTGGAACAGATTATTCCTCAGTCCTCAAAAGGAATCAATCCTGCTGTCACTTTGATTTTGAACTTCTATTTCCCAAAGTCATGAGATAATACATTTTTGTTGTATTAGGGTTAAGGTAGGGTTAGGGTTAACCATCCAATGTGTGGTTCTTGGTTAGGGTAGTCCTAGCAAATTAATACAATGAAACTGTTCCATACCTTGATTGTGGTAATTATATCATTGTATTCATTTGGCAAAATTTACATAATTGTACACTAAAATGTGCATTTACCATGTGTTTGGTTAAAACATGAATGAAAAACGCAGTTTATAAGAAAATATTTGTTATCTCAAAAATATGACATTGCAATATAAAAGAGATGGGAGATTTAAAACAAATACTTTACAATGAAGATATACAGATGTTCAGCAAGCACATGAAAAGATGGTCAACATCGCTAGTCATCAAAGAGAAATCGAGTAAAACCATAAGAAGATATCATTGCATATTCATTATAATGGCTAAAATTTAAAAGTTTCACAATACTGAAGTATTTATGAGGATGTGGAGTAACTGAATTTTCTCTCAGCTTTGTGACTCTGGGGAATGTTAAATTGGTATAACCAATTTGCAAAAGTTTGATAGTCTCTTGACATCTTTAACATGTGATTACCATAAAATATAAGAAATCCACTATTACTTACCAAAGAGAACTGTCTTAGTTAGCTTAATTTTCTATAACAAAACACCACTAACTAGATGATTTATCAACAACAGAAACTTACTTCTCACACAGTTCTAGAGGCTGGAAATCTGAGATGAGGGTGCCAGCAGTTAGAGCTCTAATGAGATTCCTCTTCCACGTTACAAACTGACGACTTCTTGTTGTATCCTCATATTGCAGAAGGGGTGAGGGAGTTCTCTGGGATCCCTTTTATAAGGGTACTAATCCCATCCAGGATTAGTCACCTCCCAAAGGCCTCACCTCCAAATACCTATCACATTTGGGATCAGGTTTCAACATATGAATTTTGAGGGGACATGAACATTTATTCTATAATATACAACAAGCATGAAAACATCACACCACACAAAACCAATATAGAATTTTCATCATGACTTTGTTCATAATAGCCCTAAACTAGAAATAATATACAAACATCCATTAAAAGAATGGTGAATAAACAAGTGTGATATATCCACGCAACAAAGTACTACTTCACAAAATAAAGTGAGGAACTACAGACACATGTGATAACATGGATGCATCTCAAACCATTAGGCTAAGTGTAAGAAGCCAAATGCAATAGAGAATATATGATATTATTTCAGATGTATATGTAATCCAATATGATATATATGTAGTCCAATAACAGATGAGAAGGACAACATAAAGCAAATATATATTGACATACAGCAGAAGTGATTGTCTGGTGCTGGCTATTGGGGTTATTGAGAAGAAAACTTTTGGAGTGGTGGAAATATTGTATATCTTCTTTGTAGTGTTAGGTGTACAGGTGTATACATGTATACATTTGTTAAATTTCATATAAGTATGTTTTATAGCATATGCATTATACTTTACTGAGTTTTATACAACCTTTATTTACATAAAATGTCCTTTCTTCAATCAAATTCAAATTTATCAGTTTTTTAAATGTAATGGAAATTAATATGTTTCCATCATACAGTAAAAGATATCATAATACAATGCATAATAGTTTGTAAAGGGGGAGTACTTGCCAGGATCATCCACATGCGATATTGTCACATGCTAATTAATAAGCTTGTTCTACACGTCAGATTACTTTTCATAGGCAATTACTGTAAGGGACAGTATTGACGTTAAGTCAGGCTTAACGTTAGACAAAAATGTATTCAAAGTTTACCTCTAGTACATATCATGTTGGGGGGGGGTGTTTGGGGAAACTGCCTAACCTTTCTAAACCTATAAATTCATTGTTCTTCATTTGGGTTATTTTATGAAATATTAAGTAATATATGGGGCATTTTCTCACAATGATTGGCACATTAGTGCTAAATAAGTATATACTGTATAGATAAATGAATGAATGAATAAAAGAAAAAATGAATAGTAAACTAGTAAATTGCTCTGATTGCCCCAGTATTTACTTAGCTGGCAGTCTGTGTTAGGTGAATAATACAGGAGGATGAATGACTCCATGACTATAGGAAGACATGATACTCAGTGGTAGAGGGCACAGAGGTTATCACATGCATGACTTTAAACATGTAGATAAACTCAGGCATAAACACCCTCGTCTCTCATTTTCCATCTGATATTGATGGATACAATTTTATCTCTTGAACTATGAGCTTGAATATTTTTATTTATTATGTCTTAACTGTGTGAGAAAACATTTTAAATGGTCCATCTTCAAGGCATGATAAATCTAAGCACTGGCAGCCAGCCAGCCTGCAGATGTAACAAACCGCAGGGCTCGTGCTCCTAGAAAGTCATGATAAGCAAACAGAATGTAGAGGCGGGGTCAGCCCATAAGAGGGAAGAAAGCTCCATTACTGGGAAATTGAAACTTAAGCAGGGAAGGGGACAGGATATTACCTTGTGAGGGGGATAATGAAATTTAGGAAATGTCTGGGAAAATTGTAACCCCATAGTACTAGACCAGTGAGGAACTGGGGGAGGGACTTGCATGCTGGGAGATAAATTACCTGCTGTAACTGTCCCAGGTGTGCCTGCCTACTAGACACCCGATCTTGCAAGACCACCATTAAAAGTCTTGCTTCCGCTGTTCTTTGTGTCTCTCAGTCCATTCTTTGGGTTTGGACGGGTGAATGTGTGTTTCTCACAACTGGAAATAAGTTGTTTCCCTTTCTCTCTCTAAAATGTGAAATAAGAGCTCAGAAGGTCAAAGGACAATTTCTTCTTATTCTCTTGTACATTTTGTCTTGCTGAGGAGCTATAGTATTCTTTTGTGCCACAAAGAGACCCTTGTTCTTTTTCTTTAAAATCCATATACTCTACCATTGTATACTCCCCTGTATAATATAAGGAAAGTTTAAATAGCCATTTGTGAGACTCCTATCATCGGGGCAGAGCAGAGTATTACCCAAAAAAGCCATTTTTTAATTTTTCCATGTGCATTTAACTTACATCCTAAGTAAGTGACTAATGTCATTTCTACACAATGGAGCATCTCAGATGCTCTACACTTTTATCTTAAAAATATGTTCTTCATTAGAAATCAAACTACATTATAGTATTGAGCAAATCTAAAGCCAAAGTCAATATCTGAATCAAAAATTATTTAGAAAATTCAGAGGACTTCAGCTTTTGAAAAAAGATGAAATAACAGGAACCAATTTACCAGTCCCCCTAAACAGCTAAAGTATAAAATACAATATACAAAACCACAGTTTTAAAGACATTAGACAGCAAGCAATTAAGGACATTGATACCTGAGAAACTGAAAATGAAAGAGGTGAGTCCTATAGTCTTCTTAGCTATCATCGGCTTAGAGTTCTCAGAATGTGGTGTGGATAACGGGAATCTTGACAGAACCCAGAAGTTTCTCTAAGTTGAGGAAATGAGGCTGGGAGTCCGGGAGGGAAAGTCCAAGTTGGCTAGGGTTTATAGGAAATTCACCAGAGACATTAGTGTTACCAAAGGAGGGAGAGAGGGAGAGAGGCAGAGAAAGAAACAGAGAGACAAAGTGAGAGTGAGAAAGAAAGAGGGAGAGAAATATCCAATGTCATGCAGAAAGTAGTCCTGAAGCCTTCAGCTGAGTTCTGATCAGTGTATTTATGTGAGGAAACTACCATGTCTATGAACAAAAACACAGAAAAAATTGTGAAAACAATTCTTAGAACTCACATAGGACTAGGAGGAATGATTCCTGATCTCAGCAGACAAAGTGGAAAACCACTTACATCATGAAATATGAAGTAGGGTACTCAGAATTACTTTGCCTAGTAATGGAAGAAAATTAGCCATGGACAAAAGGCTGCTATGAACTCTCCTGAGAAAATTTAAAGCAAGAAGTGAAAGTATCAAACTATTTCCAAGCAACTGACTGTGCTCCAGAAAAGAAAAAAAAAAAAAAAAAAAAAAAAAAAACTGAAGAATATTTATAGAAATACAAAAATATTCAACAACAACCAAGCATGCCTGTATCTAATAAAAACTTACCATCCATGGAGGAAAAAAAAAGCTGAAAAATAGACTTGAAATAAGGAGGAAAAACAACCAATCAGAATTGAACCAGAAATGACACCAGTGAGGGAATTAATAGATGAAGAAATGAGAGCAGCCATTATTAGGTACTGAATAGGTTAAAAAAGTAGAAGAAATATGGAGTATGGTTACTAGACACATGGAAGATATCTTACAAGAGGCAAAATTCAACTTCCAGAGATGAGAACTGCAATGTCTGAGATAAAAAATACACTGGAAGGGAATAACAGCAGATTCAACAAGTCAAAATTAAAGATTGGCAAAGACCTAGAAGAATCTCTAAAATGAATGAGAGAAAAATAATAGAGCATCAGTGAATGTGTAGTATTATGATACATAAAGTGAAAAGAATTGCATGAAAAAATAGATCAATTCACATTCATAGTGAAGAATTTCAAAATTCATCTCTTAATAAGTGATAGAAAAGTAGAAAATATATTTTTTAAATGGTAGAACCCATAGGGTAGTGAATTATACTACCAAACAAATCAATCTGATTGATATTTATAGGACATTCTGCCTAACAGCAGAGTTTTTGTTATTTTGTTTTGTCTCAATGCATTTTTTTCAGATACATGTAAAACATTTACCAAAATTGACCATAATCTTGGCCATGAGATGAATCTCTATGTTACCTAAGAAAAACAGAATTAATGAGAAATCAATACTACAAGATCTCTGGAAATCAATTACAGAAAATCTTGGCTAAGCATGGTGAATCATGCCTGTAATCCCAGCACTTTGCGAGGCCAAGCCGGGTTTATCACGAGTTCAAGAGATTGAGACCATCCTGGCCAACATGGTGAAACCCCGTCTCTACGAAAAATACAAAAAATTAGCTGGGTGTGGTGGTGCGTGCCTGCAGTCTCAGCTCCTTGGGAGGCTGAGGCAGGAGAATCACTTGAACCCGGAGGCTGAGGTGGCAGTGAGCCAAGATTGTACCAAGCACTCCAGCCTGGCAACAGAGTGAGACTCTGTCCACCCCTGCCAAAAAAAAAAACCTCTGGAAAATTTCCAAATATTCGTTAGTTTAGCAAGATTGCAGAATTCAAGATAGATATAAAATGATCAAAGTATTTCCACATATCCGCACCAATACTCATAAATTGAACATTTAAATTGAAATATGATTCATAATGACATCAAAAATAAAATGGTTAGAAATAAATCTGACATGAATATATTGCTAAAATATCAATTATCTCTAACTTGATTTCTATATTCAATATAATACCAATCAAAATCTCATATGCCTTTTTGTAGAATTTATCAAGCTTAGTCTAAAATTAATATGGCAACAAAAGGACCTAGAATCACCAAAAACAACTTCGAAGAAAAATAAACTTGGATATCAATAATTTCTATAAAGCTAAGTCATCATAGAGTCATGAAATAGAGATAGACTACTAGGCTAATGGAACAAAACTGAGAGTCTAGAAATAGACACACACCTATATAGTAATTTGATTTTTAACAAAGGAGCTCAATTTTAACTTTCAACTTGACTTTCGCCACTGGGGGCCCAAGATGGTCAAATATTATTTTGGTCAAATTATTTGACTAAACTATATTTGATCAATCATTCTTCTGGATGTTTCTGCAAGGATGTTTTGGGATAAGATTAACACTTAAACTGATGAACACTGAGTAAAGCGGGTTGCTCTCCATGATGCAGATGGGTCTCATTCAATCAGTTGAAGACCCGAATAGAACAAAAAGGTCAGTCTTCCTGAGCAAGAGAGAATTCTACAGAAGAGCATTCTCAGACTCAAACTGAAGCATTAGTTCTCCTGGGTCTCCCGCCTGCTGGCCCACCCTAAACATTTTAGACTTGCTGGCCCCCATAATTATGTGAACCAATTCCTTATAGTAAATCTCTTCCACACACACACACACACACACACACACACACACACACAATCTATTGTTTTTGTTTCTGGGAAAACCCTGGAGAATTCTGACTAATATAGGTACTAAGTGGAAGCATGATAATCTTAAACAGATGGTGATTGAATTGAATATCCAGTAAAATAAGGCTTAATCTATATTTTTGCACCATATAATAATATTAAGGAAAAATGCATCATAGACCTAAATGTAAAACCTAAAACTATAAAACTTGTAGAAAAAAACATAAAATAAGTTATAACTTGAGTTAGGTAAAGCTCTCTTTGCTATGACACAAAGAGTAAAATAATAAAAGAAAAAATGATAAATTGGACTTTGTTAAAATTAATATTTTATGATTTGCAAAAGATACTGTTAAAAGAATGAAAACACAAGCTTACAACTGAAAAAATATTGAAAATCAAAGAATTTAATAAATAATATCTATCTGGAATATATAGAAAACACTCAAGACTCAATTATTTAAAAAATCAAATAGGCCGGGCGCAGTGGCTCACGCCTGTAATCGCAGCTCTTTGGGAAGCCAAGGCAGGCTTATCACGAGGTCAAGAGATAGAGACCATCCTGGACAACATGCTGAAACCTCGTTTCTACTAAAAATACAGAAATTAGCTGGGCATGGTGGCACGTGCCTGAAGTCCCAGCTACTGGGGAGGCTGAGGCAGGAGAATCACTTGAACCCAGGAAGCAGAGTTTGCAGTGAGCTGAGATCATGCCACTGTACTCCAGCCTGGAGACACAGTAAGACTCTGTCTCAAAAAAAAAAAAAAAAAAATCAAACAACCCCCCCAAAAATGAACAAAGTATTTTAATGGATGCTTCACCAAGAAGATATATAGATGGCAAATAAATAATGAAAAGATGCTAAACATCACTATTCGTTAGAAAAACTCAAATTATAACTTCAATGATCTACAACCACGTATTTATTAATATGTCTAAAATTGAAAACCAAGTGTCGCAGGATGTGGAAGAACCACTTGTGGGCTTACAAAATGCTACAATTTGAAAACTCTTATATCTTAAAACATTAAATATGTAGCTACCATGTGACCCAGCCATTCTACTTCTAACTACACAAGGGAACTGAAAGTGAATATGCATACAAAGTCACACATTAATGTTCCTCACAAGTTTACATGCAATAACACAAAACTGGAAACAACTTAAATTATTATTCAAAAGGTGAATACATAAACAAATTATAGTATAGATCTATGATCTATAATGGAATGTTGCCCATCAATAAGTTTTCTTATTCGTTTTTGTAACTCTGTCCAAACCTTTTAACCCCTCATCCTCAGGGCAACCTCTGATTTTCTTTCTTGTCACTATGTTGGTTTCTTGACATGAGCAACAGCATAGATAAATCTCAAATTAATTATGCTGCGTATACAGTATGTACGTTTTTGGGGGGCCTAGCTTCTTTTACTCAATATAATTAATTTGAGATTTATCCATGTTGTTGCTCATATCAAGCATTCATTTATTTTTTCCCTTCTTCTCCTTCTTCCTTTCTTTCCTTCCTTATCTACTTTTCTTTCCACTTTACTTTCTATCTCACTTTTTCTTTTTCCCTCTTTCTCCCTCCCTCCTTCCTTCTCTCTTGCTCTCTTCTTTCTTGCTTGCTTGCTTTCTTTCTTCTTTCTTTCTTCTTTCTTTCTCTCTCTTTCCTTCTTTCTTCATATTTTTTTAAATTTTTTAAATATATGTCTTCCCGCGTTTCTTTCCATTTAGCTTGCTCTCTGTCTTTTTCAGTTTTGTTCAACAGCAGATGGACAAATGCCCACATATAGGAACTGCTCCCTTGTTACCTCTCTTGCTAAGATTTAAAATGGAATGTTTGGTAATAAATACTAAGTCATTTTTTATGCTTCCATTGTGTTGGTTGCCATTGTGATGACTATATAGTTTTTAATTGGTTAAAACATGAATTTATATTAATAAATTATGTGTGTTGTCACCATATGTTACTTGGGAAAATCCTCATTTGATTTGCTACATTATTATTTTGCTTTCTGTTTTTTTTTTTTTCTCATCACTGACATTTTACAGAGAAATAAAATTATGCAAAGTGAAGCACAGAGTGAAAGAAGACTAAAAAAGGAAAAGAAAAAAAGCAGCCTTATTGAACAGAGGAACAACATCAAACATTTTATACATAGTTATGTTTGAAATTCCAGGAGGAGAGAAAGAAGAGGAATAGAAACAAAATTGAAAAAATGAATAAAGATTTATCAAATGAAAACTATACATCTACAAAGGCAAGAAGCTCAAGAATCTTTCTGTTCTCTTTACTGAATATCTCCTGGCTTCAATAAGGTCTTTTTACTCTGGGAAGTTTGATGAGTCAAGACTCTGTTGAGTTGTTTTTGCCTGGCCTCCTGGATATTCACTTCATGTCTATGCAGATTGGTATTTGGCCAGAGACCCTAGGAAAAATCTATGCAAATTCCTGGGGGTCTTCCTCTATATGCTCCCGTAGTGTACTCTGCCTTACAAAATCTAGGTGCCTTCGTTTCCCTAAACCCTGATCTGTGTCTCCTCAAGCCATGAACATTTCTTGATTCTATTTGAACTCTCTTCCCTGAACTGTGGTCTAGAGATTGCTCCTAGTCAGAAAGCTGGGAATATTTTAGGACTCCCCTCCTTAGTTTCCTTTCTCTCCTGTTATGCCTGTTTTCTAATGTTGAAAATTCTTATTTTAGGTATCTTGTCAATGTGTCCAATTGTTTATAATGCGAGGATAATTCTAAACCATCTTATTTCCTCATGGCTGAAAGAAATATTTAAATTTAAATTTTTTTAACCCTCAGTTTTATAGAAAAAGTAAGTCTCATGAAGTAAACCATAATATTGCAGCCTTCATCATGTATTACCACCAATAAGTAACAAATTGAGATTTTCATTTTTAAAATAACAAATTTCACTTTTCAGTTTATTTGAAGAGCTTGACTACAACAACAAAAAGAATGCATTTTTAAATATAAAACCATTAAATTGCAATTTATTTTATAAACATATTTTAGGCTAACACTGAACACATACAATTGTGCAGCTCCTAGGTATACCTTCCAAAGCCAATGTACATAAATGACAGTACTGGCCCCATAAATGAGAAATACTGCAGGTTTCAAGTGTTATTATTTTAGACTTCTACTTTTAATTGAAAATAATTAAAATAACACTTAAAATGTAAGTAATTTTAATGGCATCTGCATCACCTATGCATTATCATCAATTAAGAGGTTGATAGTATTCTGGGAAATATACCTGATACATAAAAAGTAGCATATAATGGTCAGTCTTTGAGTCCTTAAAATGTGCATGAACAATGAAACATCATGCAGAAATTCTGTCTCAAAATGATCCAACCACTGGACTTTGCAAATTATGTCCTTATGTGAAAAAATTCCTGAAAAGATTTTAAGAAGACACTATCAATACAAGTGTGGAGTTCCCATTGGTCTGTGAGAGTGGTCAATCATAATTTTGTCCCTTCTGTTATACTTCCAACTTACTGCTGAATGATTCATTCCACTGATATGTTATCAGCAGTTCTAGAACTAGAAATGTTAAAAAGACTTAAATTGTCAATGATGAATTAGATGCAGAAGCTTGGAGGAGAAAAGAAATGCATAATGAAGGTAAGAACTTTAATAAAAACATCAGCCTCTGGAAGTCAATGTCTTTATCAATATACATATTTGGAAGCAAGAAGATAATACTAACATCTACTGGATTTTACTATGGCACAGGTGCCATTGGAAGTGCTCTATACATAACAACACATTTATTCTTTGCAGCAGACAACCCTATTAGCAAGACAATGTTATTATCTCCATTTTACACTTGAAGAGACTGAAGAACTGGGATGTTAAGTAACTCACCAAACATCTCCAGGGCCATAAATTGAATCTCACAACTTAACAGCTATGCTCTACTGAAAGTATAATGGAAGCATTATTAACTACTATTACAACTCAGCGCTCATAAAAGTATTCTGCCCAGCTCTATTCAATAACAGATGAGGATATATAAACAACCCAAAATATTATAATACTGGTTCTACCAGCAGTTTCAGATGAAAGTCCTGGGTATAGACCACTGCTGTCACTGGTAGGCAGATGAGGTCCTGGATCCAAGGTCACACCCCGGAGCCTTCCATTGACCCTGATTTCCTGGGTTGCATTCTTCCTGGGCTCGTATATTCCCTTCCTTTACATTTTTCTACCCTGGGTTTTTTCCCTTGAACCCTCAGAGATTCTATTCTCATTTTCTTTAATGATAAAAATCGATGCATTAAAAAACAAAATCCCAAACATTAGCACCTGAAAAACAGGTTTTAGTTTCTATTGTGCTGAATCTTCAAATGCTTCTTGGGGTAACGAGAGAGATATGATGCAACCCATGCTGGAAGTGTAATATGTGTGAGAACACTTCCCTCCTATAATGAATTTAGCTCTTCAATTATAGTGCCTATTAGGACAAGAGCACTGTCTGCTGTGTTCAGTAATGGATCCTCAGTGCCTAGAAATTTCTGTCACGTACTAGTAACTCAATAAATATTTGTTGAATTTATAAATGAAAGAATTATTATACAATACAGGTAGCTAAAGGTAGAAAGAGAGCATACTAAAATTTCCATATTAAAACATGTTGATTGTTCATTTCTTGGCTAGACAAGTTGTAATTTATGTATTTGAAACTTCTTTCTCCTTTTTTCCTTACAAAAATATCTTTCATAATCAATTAGTTCCTTGGCCCACCTTCTGCATTCATTACCTTGTGTATTCAATTGACTTTCTTTACACTGTAGTTTTAAGGTAGTGTTTACTGAAAATAAAGAAGAAAGATCAACCATTTGTTTTATACTAACTTTGAAAAGATAAAATTACAAATGTTAATAGTATCACACTTAATTCCTGGTAAGATATGAGAACCTGGAGGAAAATGAAGATATCACATGACCAAACATCCCCTAACATACCAATTGCAACATCTACATAACTTTTTGAAGACTTACCTAATATTTAGTTTTCAAGCCATCTCCCTCACGTTTGTACAGTCACTTAACTAAAGAATGACTCTTAAATTTTTTTGTGGCTAAAGGCAGATGATGCAAAATCATTGCTCTCAGCTGAACCGTGTCCACCTTTGAACACCGAGGCTTATGGAAGTCTGATTGCCAGACTTTGAGAATATGCATTCACTAAAAATGAATATAGGTTCCAGTATCCTGGTAGTAATAATCCATCATATTTTACTTCAATGACACTTTGAGACCTGCAGTGTTACATTCTTCTATAGCCTTTTACTCCCAAGCCTATAAAATTACTATATTTTTTGAATGCTATCTGTATTTTAAACACTGTACTCTCTGAAAGATATATGGTTAAACTTACCTTACATTTATCTCTCGAGATTTTTATTTTACACTAAAACTTATGTGCTACCTTTGACAACTTGTTAAAAATTTCAAGCCTCTACAATAGAAAGTAACACAGATCTAAAACTCATTTGCCCTCTTTAAACCTTTTCTTTTCTTTATTTTTATTTATTTTTTTCATTTTAAGGCTATTTTCTCACCAGAAAACAGGATGACTAAAGCTTAAATTAAAAACTAAAGGTTATGTAAGACAGGCAATTTGGTCAATGGCTTGGCATTTTCCTCTGCAGGCAGAGTGTACTTCTTTGGGAAGACTGCCATTTTGGCAACATTAAGTCTGCTTTTGTAGATAATGCAACAGCATATAGTCATAGCTGACCTATTGAAATTGAGACAATTCATTGATACAATTTTATATAATGAGACTATTAACTTTTAACAATTACCAAGGACCATGGACCTAGAAAACAGGATTGAGGACCCACATATAAATAGGGTACTTGTTTCACTGGGAAGACGGTAGGGCAATTACAAATGGACTATGTAGAGATTACCACACAATTAACTATGTTAGAAATTCCTATCTTAATGCTTGCCTCCTTCTTCTCTGTCTCTCTACATCAAAAACTTTAGCAGGAAGCAAGTCGTGGGAGTGGTTTAAGTTAAGATACATGGACTTGACAGTGCCCTAGCAATAATCTGACCATATTTCCTCATAGGTAAAAGCTAGGTGTGGAGAAATTTTTAACAACCCAGGTGTTTTAACTAAATGGCAAGAGCACATATGAAGGACACAGTAGTGCTGCTGAAATAAGGATACCCAAGAAATCCCGCTGGACTATTATTTATTGTATCCAAATATGTGTTTGAAAACTATTTAAATAATAAAAGGATGAAGTTTGTCAGAAACTCTAGGATACTTAAAAACATCTTAGTTTAGGCATGCAAGTTTAAGTTTAGCTATGTTACAGGAAGTAAAAATTATTTTGTTTTCCAGTGATTACCTAACTGTATTCTACTAGAGTTAAAATTACTTTAAGTGATATGGAAATCTTAATCTACAAAAATTTGACAGGTGTCAAATAACTATAGCATCTTCTCCATATTTATGTCCAATGAGAAGTTAATATAAGAAATGCTTCATTAGTGTGTCCTTGTAGTCATTGTATTAGTTTGCAATCTTTCAATTTGCAGTTATGCAGATGTATCATGTGTAATGGGCTCTATTCAGCAAGCTATTTTCTTTATTGGTTGCTTCTCACATGGTCAAGGGCATACTAAACATGTTCTTGGAATGATTCCCTCTTTCAATCACTATGCCAATAATCACTTAGAATACAAGTGGATTCTTTTCATTTAGAACAACCAGGTGGCTGAAGAGAGTCAGTTAATAAGCAATCAGCAAAATCAAAAGCAATAATGAAGCCCTTCAAGGTTTTGTGCTGCATTGCCTGATACATAATCTCTATTTTGTGAGAAAATATACAGTATGCCTAGCAGTTGAATGACTTTGCTGATGCCACATTCCACTCTTTGTGAGTTTATTCATCTTTGAAGTTCTCACAACCAGGAGAGATCTAACATCTGCTTGAAGACACTACCTTCTGTTGTAGAAGACTCTCACTGTTGCAAAGTTGGGTTTTCTCCTGATACTACAGTTTTCGGTAGTGCCTGTCAGTATATCTTTTTATCTATAAAAAGAAGTAAAAAATATTAACTACAAAAAGTATATTAAATCGATTTATCTAATTTGACAAAAAATACATTCTGTAATTAGAGGAATTTGACCTGAAAGCTATGTTAAGATTTTAGATGTTAACTTACAAGATATTTCTTGCTCATCACAATCTACTTTGACTCACACACACAAAAAAAACTTTATTATGTTCTGTATTACTTTTACATAGATTGGAACATTACTTTTCTGATGACATAAGTCAATATTTCTTTTTTGTCGTTAATATTACTCTATTTTGTATGCCAAATCCAATGTCAATCTGAGTAAAATTCAAAGTTTAAATCAGAAAGGATATTTGAAAGCCTCGAGACAATCTTCATTTCTAAATTGTATATTAGATGACTTTAGTTTTATTAGGTTATGACTGTATTCCAGATTGGATAGTAGTATATTTAATGGAAGAGAGACTGGGGCCTATCAGGCCCAGATAACATTCTGAATAAGAAAAGTTTATTGCCTCTGCTGCTTTATCTTCTTTCATTTCTGTCTCTAATAATTTCAAAGGATGAATCTATTAAAAGTTAAAAGCAAGAGGAGGGCAAGACAGGACTGTGTGGATTCACAAATATAGTCTTTTTTTTTCCAGGACGACTTTATGAGGTGCAGTGGGCGATGAACCTTATTCTACCGCCTGCTTCCCCTTGTGTCACGTGATATCACATATTATAAAAATGTTACCAAATGTAACGCCTGTATGACACAGCTGAACTTCTTCCCCACTGGATTTCTGCTCATCTTTAAGAAATGGGATGCCTGCCATAACAATTTCCCTTTAGAGTCAGACCAGCTGAGACTGGTTAGAACCAAGATAGCCAACCTAAAGCTTCATTCAAATCTCATTTCCACACTAGAGGACACTCCCAACAGCACCATGACAGTTGAGAATTGTCATGACAATGACTAGAAGAAGCCATTGAAAGACATAAAGGAAGGTGCCACTACCAGTTCAGAGGAGTTCAGCTCTCATTTCCAGAAAAGACTTGAATAATTCCTCCCCTCAGTTTTAATGTCCAATCCCTTCATTAGAGAAACTATATTTTAACTGTCTCACCTCTCACTAGTCAAGAAGTAGATTTGCAAGCCACACTCCCACTTCTCCATCCGCTGCTCATGGAACAAAACTTGCTCTGCTTGATGCTCACTTTCTGTTTCACGTATTGGCTCTGCAGCACTGAAGAGGGAAAGATGCTATTTGGGGGGCCACCAAGTTTATTAGTAACAAAAGCACCCCACGCCTTCTCTATAGCCTCATAACTTCTGCCTCATGTTTTGTATTTGGCAAGTTCTAGATGGGACAATTCAATTTGTTATTTTTGTCTATTTTCATCACAAATGGCAAAACCCTAGTATTGTTTTGATTTTAACTGTAAGGTTTACTCCTTTACACTTTAAATACCTTTCGAAAGCATTAACCTCCTCAAAAGCAATTTTTAAACATTACCTATTCCCTAGCTCTATAGTTGGATAGTGCTGTAATTTAGATCGACAACTTTGATTCTATGGATTGTGTGTAAATGATGATTCTGTTTTGCTTCCATTTTAGACCATTTAAATATCAAGAGACACTGTTAAGAAAGATAGAAAATACTAATCTTAAAATATTTAACAGGTCCTACAAAATTGGCAGTTTTATGTCAGCAATTATAATATGTAGGCCAAAAACACTCCTATTCTTTGGAATATATATATAACATATGAAAAATAAAACCTAATAAACTTGAGTAGGATTTAGTTAACAAATCAAATAAGTTTCTTTCCTAAACAGCATATTAGGAACTTTACTATATTTCTAAGTCTTGTGAATTTCCCAGATAGGGACATAGTATAAGGCAAATCCCTAAGAACTGAGAAATTTAGCTTTAAAAATTTTTTTTTAAAAAAACAACTTTTATGTTTTTGTGTCCTCCAATCAGATTAATTGTGATAATGTCATTTTGCTAGAAGAAATTTAAAAAAAAAGAATTTGTCATATATTTTGAATCAAAATTTGGGGTTTTGTACTAACAATTCATTTTTTGTATGATGAACTCATTTCACTTAGCAAATATTTAAATAGCACCAATGTTCCAAGCAGCCGTCAAATAATTTGCATGGCAGATAGCATAAATTCTTAGTGATGCTATCTTGTTTTCACAATCATACTTTTTTCATCTGGACAAATTTTTATAAAACAAAAGTTTTCTAAACCTGTTTTGTATACAGGTAAATAAGTACTGTATTGATACATTAGTCATTACTGTTACAAGGCAATTGAAAGGGTGTGGCCTAGGGAACAGACAGAAAGTTAATTCAGTCTGGAAGTTCCAGATTTGGTTTGCATGCATCCTAGTGGCAGTGATTTATTTCTGTATACTGCAATGTCAGAACAATGACAAAACTAGCACAGAGTGATGGTATTGAAGATTGTCACCACTATTTTCTATTGCTTATAACTCCTGAAAACTGGCAATTTTGTTGTTAGAACTGGAACAGTGATATAACCAGGGAGGAGAAATTTTATGAGTTTCATACAATAAATCTGCTAGAAGGGTGAGAAGGGAATGGGCAAACTAAGTTATTTTACTTTTAAATAAGCACACTTAGGACCCAGATAATCCCTGAGCTAGCCTCAGGAATGCTTTAAAACCCAAACCATGCATGGAAATGACAGGCACTTTTCTTAACTGTAAAATATTTGAAAACAGAGCACTCAACTATTTGAAGATTTCAAGAAAAAGTATAACAAAAAAAGGGAATTTGTCTATATGGATACATAATGGTATGGCAATAATAGTCATTACAAGATTATTTAATTTATTGCTTGCTTCTCATTTTACTGAAAAACAAAAGATCTCAAAAACTATAAGAACTTGTTGGCAGAACTTGTTCACAGGTTTCTTTACCAATACATCCACCAAATTATGTGTGTATCTATGCCCCCATTCTCTGCTTCCCCTCATATTTCAGTGAGTGAACTGGGTCCCTTGTTTCTAAGATCAAACTATTTGTGTATAGATCCTATTTCCTGCTGCCTTTGTTTTTAGAACCTTATCAAGATTTTCTGTGGTCTACTTTATTATATTTCTCTCTTTCTGCTGTACCATCCCCATCAGCATATGAGCATGATATAATGTCTTCCATCTTAAACTAAACAACAGCAACAAAACTTTCTTCAATCCTATTCAAAGTACAAGTTTTGTCTTAAGCATTTTTCTAGTTTTAATAGGAGAAAAAAAAAATCAGATGCATTGACTCTACTTTACCTCTCTTGACTGCCTTCTTGAATTGATTCTTAACCAGGATTTTTTTTTCCGTTATTATACAAACCTACTTTTGTTGAAACTCACCAATGGTCATCCCATTGCTGTTCTAGGCTTCAGCTCATTTGACTTTTGGTGAGATTTGACACAGCTGATCATTCCCTTCTCTCTGAAATAATCTTACCAGTTGGCTTTCATCATATTCTCCTAGTTATGTTCCTGTCTTACAGGCTCCATTCCAGAGATATCCACTCTCTGCTGGATATCTATCATCTTTCTCAACTGTAAAATTTGTAGTATTCTAGGGAACAACAGATCTATACTGTTCTTTATTCCTGCTCATTTCCTAAGTAATATTCCTAATCTAATATTATAGTTTTACAGCAATTTTTATGTTCACTATTCTCAAATAATATCTGTAGTTCTAGCCTTTCATATGAAAGCAAAACACTAGCCACCTAAGAGATGACCTAACCGCAACTATAAATGAACAAGTTAAAAAAATTAGACTTCCTCAAAATTTGAAACTTTGGTCTTTGATAGACTACATAAGAGAGAATGAAACGACAACCCACAAAATAGAAGGTGAAGCAACATCATGTTTATTCATTTATGACAATGAATTGCATTTGAAATATATTAAGGACTCTCAAAATTCAGTAACAGAAATAAAAAGCAATAAAAAATAGGCAAAATATTTGGGCAGACATTTTACCAAAAAATATATATGGCCGGATAATAAACACATAAAATACACTCAATTCCATTAGTCGTTAGATAACAGAATACTAAAACCATTATGAGGTACCACTTCATGCCTATTAGAATGCCAAAAGTATTTTTAAAAAATTAAAAGCTAGACATTACCAAGTGCTGGAAAGAATGTTGAGCAACTAGAATGTTTATGTCTTGCTGTTGAGACTATAAAATAATGCAGCTCTTTTTGAAATGTGCTAATTTCCTATAGAGTTAAAAGTACATTTACTATATAGCCCAGCAATTTCACTCCTTCTAATTCATCCATAAGAATTTTTTTTAATTTACAAAAATTATGTGAATATTCACAGCAGAATTATTCATAATCACCAAAAATTGGAAATAGCCTAAATGTCTATAAACAAATTGGTATTTTCATATGTCATTGTACTTCCATGCTTCAGGCTAAAACCTTTGTTGACACCACTTTTTCTTGGGCACTATACATTTGACTTCTAAACAAAAACCATAGTTGTACATTGAAAATACGTCCAGGCCCTTTGTCCCATCTCTAGTTTATACTACCATCATCTCCCTTATCTGGAATATAGCAATTGATCCAATCCTGAATATTTATGGGCCAATGGTAAGACTAGAAATGAAAGCCCACATATCATATATCTAAATATGTAAACGTGTAAATAAAACATTCCAAAAATGGTTAAAATATGGCAGCAAAGGAAAAGTCAGGTTGTTGACCTTGGGTACCAGGTGCCTGTGTGTAGCCTGTGTCCTTCTCTTACCACCTACCCCCACCTCCACCCTGCTATCTTCCATACATGAGATCTCTCATACAAATACATACCATTTAGCTTGCACATTCAAGTTTAGTTCCCAACCTCTGAGAACAACCTCTTTTTGACCACCCCTTAGACTTGGATACATACACTCAGAGGTGGTTAAATAATTTGTGGATCCCAGTGCAAAATTAAAACAGGGCCCTTTGTCTAAAAGGCAGGGTAAAAAAGCATGCCTATAAAGTTACTAAATATAAACAAATTTCCTTTCTTCTGTGGTCTTTTTCCTTGTCATGATGTTTTTTATTGGCTATTTAATATCATTCTACACACTTATCAGAATGACATATATATATAATATCATTCAACACACTTATCAGAATGACATATATATATATCATTCTACATACTTATCAGAATGACATATATATAATATCATTCTACACACTTATCAGAATGACATATATATGTATATGTATGTGTGTGTGTGTATATATATATATATGAACTTTTGTGTTTATGTATAAGTACCAAGAAATGATTTACACATGTCTTGCTATACTTCCTCTGCTTATGCATAAGCTTGATTGGGCTTCACTGAACCTCATTTACAAGGAAGAAATTCAAATGTAAAAATTACTAAAATGATGACAAATTCTTTAAGCCAACTGGGGTCCCTTCTGAATATGGGGTCCTATGGGACTACAAGGATGTGTGCCCATCAAGCTAGTCTTGCATACACTACTGGTGTGTTCTGCTCTTGGAGAGGCAAACCTGGAGCAGAGTCATGATGGATCAAGATCCAGGGCTCCACAGACTAGGGAATGGAAGAGGAGAGGTGGGATCTGGGTTGGTCAGTGTATATTCTCTTTGCTTCCTGGATTTCTCACTGAGAAAGGGGCAAGACTAGAGTTTAGGACAGAAGTTTCTCTTCCAGGCTTAAAGGAAATAGTCTCCTAAATAGCTTTTATCTTTCTTTAACTGATGTGGTCTGGCTATGCCCCACCCATATCTTATCTTGAATTATAGCTCCCACGATTTTCACATGTCCTGGGAGAGACCTCGTGGGTGATAATTGAATCAAGGGACTGGGTCTTTTCCGTGCTGTCCTTGTGATGGTGAGTGAGTCTTATAAGATCTGATGGTTTTAAAAAGGGCAATTCCTCTGCGCAAGTTCTCTCTCTTCTCTTGTCTGCTGCCATGTGAGATGTGCCTTTTACCTTCCACCATGATTGTGAGGCCTCCCCAGACAGCAGCATGAGAACGGACTAATATATTAACGCTACTAACTTTTATCTTCATATCATACATAGTAATCCCCTTTAAATATATGTCAGATCATGACCCTCTTCCACACCAAACCATCAATTACATTCCATGTTAGAAACAAAACAAAAACTATAATGGGCTGCATTGCCCTAGATGACCTGCTTCTCCCCCATTTCTTTTCTCACATTATATCTTACAATTCTTCTCTTCCTATCTTTATTACAGTTACATTTGCCTCTTCTCTATCCTTTAAATGCATAACTAAACTCCTGTTACTTCTTTCTTTATAAATTATTGATGGCAATCTTCTTGATCTCTCTAATTTGTCTTTGTTCGCCATTCATCTAATGTCCATATTGCAAAATTATGTTCTTAAAATCATAAATTTGAATTGATCATCTGACTAATTTAATATTTTAAGTGGCTTTCCACTGGATGCAGGGAAAAGTCTAAGTCTCTTAACATGAGAAACAAATAGAATAATATTCATAATAGTTGAGTATCTGGCACATATTAAGTACTAAGTTAGCATACACTATTGTTATAGAGGAAACATTTAGTGATGCACCCAAACACACTCTCCTCCATGGAACATGGTGTTATTTTACTCTATTTCTTGTAGTAAATTAATATATTCCTCGACCTCAAATAATATTGCTTTTCCTATATCTTCTCCTTCCTATCGCTCCTCTTCTCCATCTTTCTGTCTGATTTTCCTCTCTTTGTCACCTTTTCACTCACTTTCTCTTACCTCTATCTTTACTCAGTGGTGTTTGTACAATATCTGCTTAATAGGAAACTCTTCACAGATATAATAGAGAGCACTATTAAGTAATAACTATTAAGCACTAATAATACTTAGTTGGAATTAAAGAGACTGATAATCAGCAATGCAGATTAGTAGAAACTTGCAATAGGTGTGAAAGAAATTGAGTTAGGTGTAAAATCAATCATATGGTAAGTAAGATGTCACTATTAATGACAGAAATGCTAACCTTCAAGATCAAGCCCATACTTTCTTGGACTGTTGTTACTTTTTTCTGCCAAATGCTTTGGCTTTTGCCAGTGTATGTGGGCATTAATGGTGGATTAGTTGGAGTAACTACAATTATGTAGCTTTCTCACTAGAGATTATACTTTTTCATGTCGTTTATATCATATTCCACAAATCTCAAAGTTTATCTAAATTGAATGGTAACTAAAATGCATTTTTATAATATTTGATCATTGTTCTTGGGCAGAAGAGCCAAAAATAGTCTTTTCATTTGGAGACCTTGCTAGAAAGATTTTCAAATCACTTAACTTCTAAAAATAATAGCAATAGATTATTGTCTCAATTACTAGATTTTTAAAACTGTCTATGAGAGTAATTGAAATTCACTCTGATAAATATCCTTTAATGATAAATAGATTGCCCTCTACTATGTATTAAAAAGCAACTTGTTTCCTGTGGATTAAATTTTTATGGCAAAATGCAAATAATTTTTATTTCTTTTTAATTTATGATATCATTACCAT
Organism: Macaca mulatta; assembly: GCF_049350105.2. Classification (NCBI taxonomy): domain Eukaryota; kingdom Metazoa; phylum Chordata; class Mammalia; order Primates; family Cercopithecidae; genus Macaca; species Macaca mulatta. The sequence goes on along the minus strand of NC_133406.1, from coordinate 167,194,911 downwards.
ATCTTGTTACATAAAATGACAATGAGAAAAACACTCCTTCTGCTGCAATCTGTGCTGAAAATCTTCCTCCAAATATATTGTCTCTGTTCCTATCTGTAGTTTTAGCTATAGGAAGTAGGAATTTTCTCACAGTATTTGCTATATGATGCTAGTACTTGGTGATAACAGCCACTAAAAATATAATATGAGTTTGCTCAGCTCAAATTATAAGCAGCCAAAGCCCTCCAAATAAGAATGATATGCTTTTAAGGTTTATTTATGCCTGTCAGCATTCTCTGTTTATTATTATTGACATTTATTTCCTATTTATACATAATCAAATTCAATAGGAATTGTTATACCCTATGTTTAATATGATACAACAATCCAATTCCAAGTATAAATGTGTGCAGCCTTCTAAGAATAACTTTATAATTTGGATAACTATATCTAATTGGAAGAATAGAAAGTTTTAAAGCACACAAATAACCCAGAGGCTTATTGTTTTTTTTTTTAGGCTTGAGAAGGCAATGAGCTATTGTGTAATTTACACTGTCAAAAGACAAAATTACAGCAAATTTAGCTTAAAGATCTAATTGGCTTTTATTAGCGATTCTAGAATTTGGTGACATCTTATTCTACAAAATAGAATAGGTATTCCAATGAACTGAGCAGAGAAGTTTGGCTTTGTAGGGAGGAAAAGGCTGAAGAAAGCAGAAACAGAATAAAAAGGGGATAGATCCTTTTAAAGTTATTTTCCTTCCTTGTGGTGTTAAAACAGAGGGGAATTTCTTATCACGTCAACTCAGTTAAACTGGTCTCCTTATGTCTGGTTTCTGTTAATCTCCTGTTTTTGTTTTTTGTTTTGTTTTGTTTCGTTGAAAAACTGGCCCATTTCTTTTTTCTTTTTGATTTCCAACTTTTAAGATCAGGGATACGTGTGAGGATGTGCAGGTTTGTTACATAGGCAAACGTGTGCCATGATGGTTTGCTACACAGATCATCCTATCAGTTAGGTGTTAAGCCCAGTATCCATTTGCTATTCTTTTTGATGCTATTCCCACCCCCCACCCTCCTACTATATCATACATAGTAATCCCCTTTAAATATATGTCACCTCCCACCCCCACCCTCCGAAAGGCCCTAGTGTCTATTGTTGCCCCTCATGTGTCCGTGCGTTCTCATTATTCAGCTGTACTTTTAAGTGAGAGCATGTGGTGTTTGGTTTTCTGTTCTTGCATTAGTCTGCTGAGGATAATGGCTTCCAGCTCCACCCATGTCCCTGCAAAGGACATGATCTCCTTCCTTTTTATGGCTGCATAGTATTCCATGGTTTACATGTACTACATTTCCCTAACCCATTCTATCATTGATGGGCATTTGGGTTGATTCCACGTCTTTGTTACTGTGAATAGTGTTGCAGTGAATATACACACACATGCATTTTTAGAATAGAATGATTTATATCCTTTTGGGTATATACCCCGCAATGGGATTGCTGGGTCAAATGGTATTTCTGCCTCTACATCTTTGAGGAATCTCCACACTGTCTTCCACAATGGTCGAACTACTTTACGTTCCCACAAACAGTGTAAAAGCGTTCCATTTTCTCTATAACTTCACCAGCATCTGTTGTGAAAACTGGCCCATTTCAAAGTTCAGTTTGATTACGTAGCACCTTGCATGAGTGATTCCATTCTGTTTTGTTCTGGTCTGTCAGAACCTAGTGCAGAAGCCTAGTCTAAAACAATGGCCTCCTATAAATTTTGCTTAACAATTCTCCCCTTTTGGTCAGGTTCTCACCTAGATGAGACCCTGATCAAAATTTAGGGCATCAGCCCTACCCTCAAGTCACCATCATGCTGGGCGTTAAGTCTCAATTGCCTTATGTGGATAGTGATCACAACTTCTATTTTCAGAGTAATGACAAGTAAAGCCCCTTTTGCTTCACATCTCTCTTACTAGATCCTGGAAAGATTCTCTGCCTCTAAGAATTTATGTATTTAGATTATGTCTACCTGGATAATCCAGGATAATTTCCCTACTCAATGTCCTTAAACTTAATTGTGTGTGCAAAGTACCTTTTGCCATGTAGGATAACAGTTCCAAGAATTAAGTTCTAAGAATATATTTGGGGGATCTTTTATTCTGCCTTCCACACAGGGTGTGATGGTGTTATGTTAAATGGAATCATTATAGTCAGGATATTGACTGTAGAGTCATACCACTCTGAAATATGACTTGAAACAGGTAGGGTGCTTAGTGACATAAACAGGCAGGAATCTCAAAGCACCCTCCATGACAGGATTGATTTGTAAGAAATTTAATTCCTGGGGAGCAGTGTTATAACAGTAACTTTCTTTTATACATATTTTTGATTTTCCACAATTAATTCCTTTGCTCCCTGGGAGGTCCCAGTGTTACAATCAGGATAATGATACATACTACACTTCAACTACATACTTTTGGTCTCTGAAACAAGAACACATTTTATTGTCATGGGAATGTCATTCCCTCATAGTACAGACTGTAACCTATATGTTGGTATCAGTATCTGTTAGTGAGAGCACTTTTGGCATTTTAGGTGGGATAATTCTTTATTGTGTAGGACTGTCTCACACACTGCATGGTGTGTATTGTCCTTGACCCCAACATACTAACATCTCTGGTCCCCAGTCACTGGACAGCCCAAAACAAATTCACACATATGCAACTATTAGTTAATAGGTTATTGATATAGTTTGGATGTTTGTCCCCTCCAAATCTCATGTTGAAATGTGATTCCCAATGTCGGAGGTTGGACCTGGTGGGAAGTGATTGGATCACGGGGGCAGATCCCACATGAATGATTTAGCACCATCCCCTTGGTAATAAGTGAGTTCTCCCTCAGTTAGTTCAAAGTTCTGGTTATTTAAAGGTCTGGCACATCCCCACCTCGCTCTCTTTCTCCCTCTCTCACTATGTGACATGCCTACTCCCTCTTCACCTTCCACCATGATTATGAACTTCCTGAGGCCCTCACCAGAGGCAAATGTCATGCTTCCTGTGCAGCTTGCTGAACTGTGAGCCAATTAAACCTCATTTCTTTATTAATTACTCAACCTCAGATACTTATTTATGGAAGAACAAAAACTGACTAATACAGTTATATTAATCCTGCTTGAGAATCATTATTTTGGTATTCAATACATGTTTTTAAAAGATGGTGAAATGAAGTATGAGGTTACCAACAGTTATTTTTCATTCATTCATTTTTCTGTACATTTAACAAACAAGTATTGAGAAACTTCAGCATGAAAAATGCCATGTTTCACTGCTTGTCGAGGACCTATATGCTCTTGTTGGAACCTTCTATTTCTATGTTTACCTCCTCAGATCAGAGAAGCAATTAACACTAATATTCAGATTTCAAGACACTAGTGGGGCCATGTACATCACTATATTCTAAAAGATCATTGACCCACATGTGGTCCTCTCTTTTTGATGTCATATGTCCTCTGGATAACTCCTGTATTGTAACTTGTTGTTGTTTTTGTTGTTTCACTTACATGTGCCAAGTGACACTTCCTTCAAGTGACAAACTTGTAGCAACACTGGAAGAAAATGGGGAAGAAGATGCTTTGCTTGAGCCTTAAGTTCAATTTACATGCTCTTAAGTAAAATTACAAAAAATCCTACGCTAAGATAAAGGGACTATTCAGGCTAATTATTTACCTTGTTGTTAATTTGCTGGTGTGCATAAATGTTTTAGGAAGTCCACATGAACAGTGACCAGACTAAGCCAAAATTATAATTGACCTCATAGTATGATTCTTCCCCCACTGTAATGCAAAACCTGCTATGGTTTACATTACTTGAAATTCCCCCACCTCCTGCCCACCCAGGTTCCCATAAAATAATGCTAACCATTGAAATATGAACCAATCTACAAAGACTCCAAAAACTATGCAGGAAAACATGGAAACTAATTACAATCATACAGAGCCCACACATAAGAAGTAACTGAAATGGGGAAATAAACATTCAAGACAAGCAGAGTAGGCTCCACAATCTACACCACACCTTAGAGTCAGGTGGGGATTTCACAAGGAAAGGAAAAGACTGTGGACTGCCAGGGATGGAGGAACACGGAAAACATCAACTAAGGCTTTGCCCAAGTGGTGCAATACTGAGATCAGGTGTGCGTCTGAGTTTGGATTAGCAGAGACTGGAGAAAGAAGACGGTAAAAAGTACTTGAGACCAGACTCTGGGAAACTCACCCTTTCAGGGTGACCAAGACATAGTGGAAGAGGGTAGAGTTTTCCTCAAGAAAAAAAAAAAAAAAAAAAAAGATAATATGTTGAAGATAAGAGTCCCATTGCAACAAGATAGTATCAAAGGATTGTGATTGAGTTTAAAGAATCTTTTATTTCTAAGAGTGCTGATATCATCAAAGGGAAAAAGCATTCCTTTTTATTCTATTCTTAAAGTTTGGTTCTGTTTGTCATCTCAAGGGTTTCTCCTGTCAGCAGCCGTGGTAGTTATATAAAGGAACTTGAATACACACAGATATATTTTTGAAAACTGGAAAATTTAACCTAAAGTACATTTTAACTTTGGAGTGCCCTTGGGGATGGAAGTGAATTGCTCAGGAGATGAATAATGGGATTCATTACTATGACCCATTGAAATCTAACATAACCCAAGGTATTCCCTTGCTGTTGAGCAGCTTAGAGACTGAGGAGAGTAATGCAGCCTCACTTAAGTGATTTCTTATCCTGCCACTGAAGCTAGCAACCAAAGGCTATTTTCTCCCTACAAATAGAGGTGTATTTATGTTTATTGATATAGGTGACAAAGGCACATTCTTTGCATATTCAAATGACCTTGTTTTAGCTCTTTTTGGTTCCTGTGATGCCAAAAAGTATTTATTTATCTTGCATACTGTAAAAACAGACTTGATCAATATTCTACGATATAAATAACTACTTACATATTTTGCTTTTGTTAGTGTGTCGAAATAGTCATATAAATGATAGATTTAAATCTAATGTTAGATTATCAATTAAGAAAAACTTTTTATGGTTTTAACCTTATTATACAATAGTCCCCCCTTATGCACAAGGGTGTTCCAAGACCCCCGGGAATGCTTGAAACCTAGGACAGTACCAAACCAATTGCATCAATCAGAACACGTTTTTGTTCATGTATTCCACCCCAAAATTTAAAGCCTTTTCTTTCTTAACTAAGCACTTATGATGCACTGTGGCAGTAACTTTATCAGTTTGAGGTGCAATAGCAAAACTAGCATGAATTTATATTTTCCTTTTTCACAATTTCAAAAAAGAGAAGATTTGTTCCTATAGCAAATCTTAGCAATCTCAGCATACGATTCTTTTTCTTTATTAAGATAACGTTCACCTTTTCACTTAAAGGAAGCATTTTATGGCTTCTCTTTGGCATATCTGAATTGCCACCATCACTACTCTTGATAATTGAGAACATTATTGAGCAAAACAAGGATTACTTGAACACAAGCCCTGCAATACTTCCACAGTGAATCTGATAACCAAGATGGATACTAAGGGACTAATGGGTGGGGAGTTGTAGACAGCGCGGCGACGCTGGACAAAGGAATGATGCATGACCCAGGTGAGATTTCATCATACTACCCAGAGTGCGTACAATTTAAAACTTGTGAATGGTTTATTCCTGGAATTTTTCATGCAATATTCTGAAACCTCAGAAAGTAAAACCTCGGTAAGGGGAATTACTGTACAGTCAGATCTTGAATAACCATCTTTTGGTTCAACATCATTTCCTTTTAACGTTGATGATAAAAGAAAAATGATTCCCAGTAGGCCCACTGTCTGTCTGGAGTTTACCCATTCACTCTATGTCTGCGTAGGTTTTCTCGGAGCACTTCGAACCTGTGTATGAAAGCTGAATTGGCACGTCTAAAGGATCCCAGTGTGAGTGAGCCAGCATGTCTGGTGGGGTTACTGACTGGTTCCCCAAGTTTCTGGGATGGGCTTTGGCAATCTGGGACCCTGGAATAATTAGGTAAATAAATAGCTTACTTGTTTTTATTAATCTTTATTAGATATAGGTACAGATCACATTTATTTGAATATTTAATATTAGAAGTGTTTTCATCCTTATGTAAAAGTGTGGTGATCATTTGTGATCAGAAATATGCCATAGGAACTTAACTCTTGTTTGTATCAGTTAGCCTATGGTAAATTAGTATCATTATAGTGGTTTTGCTTAAAGTGGCAGTTTCCAAGGCAACATTGAGAACTTACTATACATGCAAAATAAAATTTACTGCAAAAAATATGAATTCAAAACTGCGAGGCCACATTTTCTTTATAATATGGAAGATTCAGACAGATGGTTTCTATAGCACGTTGTATCAAACATTGAAAAAAATTATAATCTAACAAATTTTTTCAGATAAAAGACAAGGAAGGCCTTTATTTTTTATTTATTTATTTTTAAATGAGGCTAGTGTAACACTGTTACAAATATCAAACCAGTAAGATGGAATAAATTTTTTAAAAAAACCTGTAGGCCCATCTTATTTACAAATATATGTAAAAATGGAATGGGGCTCAATCTGTATTCAGGAAGTCCTGATAAGGGAAAACAGTCACACTTAACACAAATGATATTGTGACCTCATGACATTAAAGTGATTTGTTCAAGTCCTATATATTGTAAAAGTCTGGATCAGAATCTAAAAATGCTGATGTCCAATCCTAAGATTTTCAAATAAGCCAGCTGTAATAGTCCATTTTCACACTGCTGATAAAGACATACCTGAGACTGGGAAGAAAAAGAGGTTTAATTGGACTTACAGTTCCATATGGCTGGGGAGGCCTCAGAATCATGGTGGGAGGCAATAGGCACTTCTTACATGGTGAGAAAAGAAAAAATAGGAGGAAGCAAAAGCAGAAATCCCTGATAAACCCATGACATCTCATGAGACTTAATAACTATCACGAGAATAGCACCGGAAAGACTGGCCCCCATGATTCAATTACCTCCCTCTGGGTCTTCCCACAACACGTGGGCGTTCTGGGAGATAAAACTCAAGTTGAGATTTGATGAGAACACAGCCAAATCATATCACCACCTTTTTCTATTTTATGATTGGATCAGTTAGGATAATATCTGCTGCTATCACAAACCAACTCACAAACTGAAAGATTTATCCCAATTAAAGTTGATTGTTTAATTGGGAATTAACAACTAACAAAATTGTGGAATCTACACCAACAAATACTGATAGGTTTCCACCTGGGTATTGAGGTCCACTGACACCATGAAGCATGTGGCTCTGCCATTCTCTAGGGCCTTCCTTGAGTGTTCTGCAGTCAGCTGAGAGAAAGAGAAACAGGTAAGAAAACTCATCTTCTTCTTTATCCTAACAAATGCAACACTAATTACTACATTCATATTCCATTACTGCAAAGTGGTCAGATGATTTCGTGGGTCCTAGAATGGGGTCTAGAATATGGAGTCCCTAAAATAGCCCTAAAGTTTGTAGTGAAGTTCTATCTATCTCTTTATGTAGATGTATGCACAGCATTCCAGTTTACACCTGGTGCCCTGTTTTAATCTATTTATTTTCATCCAATCCAGCATACTTTTAGTGTTGCTATTCTCAAAAGTGTCCTGCTTTGAATGGTAGATTATAGGATCACCCCGTGCCTTGTCACAATGCTCTTGGACAATTGCAGGAGGATTTCTTGTTTGTTTTTAATATGTAAAAAGCAAATAAATATGCCAACATCATAGTGTTTTGCTGTAGTTATCAACCAACATTCTGTTGAATGTGCCTAGGCTGTGGAAAATACTTAACACCCCTGATAATCCAGAATGATCTATTTTTGAATATTTTTCCAGACACATTTAAAAAATGATAATTTTAAAATAAAATTATATACGAGAAATTTATTCAAAATAGCATTATGGTAGTTTTTCACCCTAGATAATATAAATTTAAACAAATTCTACATGGGTTATTTGAACATAGCCAGATGTTCCAAGGCACGGAATATTTTATGAACATTATGGAGGAAAATTTAAATATTCAGTAAAAACGTGCTTAAAAGGAAGAGGACAACCAATGTGCTCTGTTGCCTGAAGGCAAAATAATTGGATATATGTCCCTTTAAAGTCTCTTTCAGTCCCTTAGTACAATAATAAATTCCCCTGCAGAGTATAACTTGAGTATATAAAAATGTTCAAAAATGATATGATAAAGCAAGTGAAAATGTAGTAATAGACCCTTTAAGCAATATTATGCACTGTCTCCTGAATACTAGCATTCTGTGATATCATGTAAGATTTGCTTATGAAATCTATCTGAGAAACAGAACGTAACATGACAAAGTGTTGAGTTCTCAGCGTAAAGGCAATATTCTCTCTCTTGAAATATAATGAAGACTACACTTCATTAAAGTGTAATTGTCAACTTGGGGAAACAATACAGCTTTGCTATGTCAAAATAACCCAAACGAATAGAACAGAACATGAATTTTAAAAAATCTTGGGACAGGAGCATGTATATTTAATAAGATGTCTTCTATCATGACTTTTCAGAATGAAAAAATATTAAATATGAACGTGGTAGATACTACTCATTGTGTTTTTCTACCAATCTGTCCACCCTTACCATAATACCCTCATTGCCCCTCATCCTCACTTCAAATGTAAAATAAACATAGCTGTTAGATGTCAGTGTCACAGTGAAGATTGTATAAAATCTTAAATGCTTTTCAGCTCTGAAATAACAGCCTGACCAGTGCATTCTGAGCTGAAACCTCATAAATTCTTAAATGTAGTTTTCAATGGCAAATGTTCTGAAACCTTCCCGATACTGAGTCATGCCACAAAAAAAGAAAAACAAGAAGATATAGATATCTTAATTATTTTGATAGAAAATATCAAAAGGTTTTCTCTTTATTTTTAATGTCTTGCTGAATTGAATAATTGGACACTTTTGAATGCTCTCAAATTCTCACATTTCAAAGTTTTATGAATTGTCTTTTGGAAATTACTGTCCATTATATACACCTTCATTAACTAAGATGTCACTAATCATTCTTTGAAAAATGCAAGTATTGATTAGAAATAATTTTATGTATTTCCTTAAAATATGTTATTGGTAACATACAAAGCAATATAGATGAAATTATTTTAGTACAGACAGTCCACAACTTCCAATGGCTCCACTTATGATTTTTTGACTCTAGTACTGTGTGAAAGAAATACAGCTTTCAGTAAGAACTGTATTTTGAGTACCAAAAACAACCATTCTGTTTTTCACTTTCAATAAATATCAATAAATTACATGAGATATTAACTCCTAATTATAAAATAGGGTTTGGTTTGATGATTTTGTCCAACTGCAGACTAGTGTAAGTGTTCTGGGTCTGTTTAACATAGGCTAGGCTAAGCTATGATGTTTAGTATGTCAGGTGTATTAAACACATTTTCAACATGATATTTCCAGCTTACAATATGTTTATCGGGATGTAAGCCTATTGTAAATCAAGGAGAATCTCTAATTTAATTGACATATGACAAATAAAGTTATACAGAAAGGGTCCTAAGGATTATTACATCCACCCACTAATTTTTCAAATCAATTAAGGCACAAGATTAACTAAGTTTCCATAATCACTCCAAATTTTGTTGGCGGAGCAGGAACTGGTATTATATGCTTTAAATATTTATTATTTACTATGTAGCACTTTGTTATATTATTTCTCTTATCAGTGCTAAATGATAGAGTGATCTTTAACATTTCCATTTGGCAGATCAGGAGAATGGGACATTGGCTTGAGCAATCTGAGAAGTTTGGAAATATGGTGTGACAGGTGTAATTTATACATCATGTAAAGGATATCTCCTTTCAGTTATTTGCTTCAGTGTTTCATCAGTGACCTACTTACTGACACAGGCCTCCGTAACAACTGTTTCAGCACTGACTGAGTGGTGAAGTTAAATACTAAAAGCTGAGAGAGACAGTGCCCTTTTACAAACACTGGGATATAGCAAAAGTCCCCCAAGAGTTTTGCCCAGGACTTTCCTGGGTCTTGCAGCCTTCATTACAAGATAATGGAGGATTTCTTAAAGGGACCCATTTGGGATTAAACAAGTTTATTGGGGGCCTGAAGAGACTCCCCAAACCCCATGATTTTGCAGGAGACAAGATAAGGGTAATCACCCCAGCATCTGGACCCATTTAGATTAAGCAAATTTACTGAGGCTCCAGAGGAAGGTCTTCAGGACTCATATCTTAGTTATAGATTAGGATAATTTAATCACTTACGTCTTTAGATGAATGCACACTTACATGTAGACATATAGATTAAAAGGTACGTAAGCTATGGTAAACGTTGTAATTTTGAGTCGTTCTGGTGATAATTTCCATGTCTTCTCCTTGTACCTGGTTACAGAAATAAACTCTCTTCTTTTTCAGTTTATCTGCATCTCATTATTGGGCCACAAGTAAAAGCAGCCCAACCCTCAATTTGGTCGGGAACACTGCTACACTGGCAAGCGTATTTCTTTCCTAAAATTTCTAAATGTGTTTGCTGGATCATTGTGCTACTTTGCTCAAAGTCAGGCTTTTTTGTTTAGAGATAAACAGCATTGTGTATATCACTTTTATTTACATAATCTGAAATATTTAATATGTTTATGTGAAACATAACATGTGAACATTTAAACATGTTTATTCATTGTAATTTTCTTCCAATCTGTCCACTTTTGACAAATATTTTGCATAAATGCACCAATGAAGATATAAATAAGTGACACTTTTTGAATAAATGCACCAATGAGGATGGTACAATACTAAACCAAAAGAATGTAAGAAGTGTCTATTTGCAAACAACAGTCATCTCCGGGAGTCTCTTTTGAGTATACTGAGCTGTCTACAAATCATTTTGTGTAGGGCTGATGATTACTCTGACCTTCTTGCTCTTCTTAGAGTAAAGGATATTTGTGAGAAAAAGATCAACAGACATTTTGCTTTGGAATAAATGACAACAGAAAGCAGAGAGAGGAAGTGACTGACCAAATCTCCAGCATAAGTTAATGCCTTTGTTGTTGTTGTTGTTAGCTCACATGCTCATTTACTATTCTAATTCAATAATTCTTAAACTTGAGCAAGCATCAGAATTACCTGAAGGGTTTGTTTAAACACCATCTTCTGGGTCCCAATTCCAGAATTCCTGATATAGGAGGTCTGAGTGGGGCCTGAGGATTTACAATTCTACATGTTTAGATAATGCTGATATTGTTGCTTTAGGTACCTCTCTTTCAGAAACCCTGACTTAATTGCTTACTTGCTCAATCTAATTGTTGAATGAAATGTAGCAAGCAATAAGTGGTTTCTGGTTTTCCTGGTTGCCCCTTCTGAGTAACATCTTTGGACTAGGTGTTTGATAATTCAAATTCTAAATTTTACAACTACAGCTGTAAGATCTACAACCATAAGATCTGTGCTCTTTTCACTGAATTATATGTTTATTTTTGAAAAACAGATAATATCATTAGAGCTTAACTCAATATTTTATAATAATTTCATGAAAGAATAAAAGAAGTCAAATTTTACATAAAATTTTGTCTGAGAATAAAGAATGGTTATGGCCAGTATGCATCTATTTTTCACAGTTCTGGAGGCTCAGAAATCCAAGATCAAGGTGTCCACAGAATCACTCTCTGAGATGGGTCCTCTTTTTGGCTTGCCACAGTCTCCTTCTTGGTGTATCTTCACATAGCGGAGACAAAGGGATGGCAAGCTCGCTGATCTCTTCTTATAAGAGTGTTAATTATCTGATGGAGAATTCACCCTCATGACCTCATCTAAACCTAATTACCTCCTAGAGGCCCCGTCTCCAAATGCCATCAAATTGGAAATTAAAGCATCAACGTATAAATTTCAGGTGAACAAAATTCAGTCCATAGTACCTCATATCCAGTTTCTCATATTATTAACAGCTTAGACTGATCTGGTACTTTTGTCACAATATTGCTATATCATTATCAACTAAAATTCATAATTTATTAATATATCTGTTTTTTATAAAGTATTCTTTCTCTATACCAAGATCCCATTCATGGCATCATATTAAATTTAGTCATCATGGCTCATTAGGTTCCTCTTGGCTCTGACAGTTTCTCAGACATTATTTTGATGACCTTGACAGTTGTCTGAGGTATATTGTATTTTGTAGAATGTTCCTCAACTGCAGTTTAAGGGTTCTTGGTGTATTTTGGATAACAGTCCTTTATCAGATATTTGATTTACAAACATTTTGCTCCAAACATAGGCTCTTTTGTTCTTTTTGTTTTGTTTTGTTTTGAGATAGGTTCTCCTATGTTGCCCAGGCCGGAGATCAATTGCTATTAATAGGCTTGCTCTTAGTGCATTACAGCCTGGAATTCTTGGCCTTAAGTGATCCTCCTGCCTCAGCCTCCCTAGTAGCTGGGACTACAGGTACTTGCCACCAGATGAAAATTAGAAGTTCTAAAAATAAGTCCAATTTATCAAATTTTTTCTTTCATGAATCATGTTTTTGGTGCTGTATCTAAAAAGTCATCAATATAATTAGGGTAACTTAGATTTTCCTGGATGCTATCCTTGAGGAGTCTTGTAATTTTGTACTTTCCATTTATCTGTATGTTCTATTTTTACTTAAATTTTGTGTAAGGTGAAAGCTCTGTGTCTAGGTGTGGTTTTTTTTTTTTGTCCTCTTCCTCTCCTTCCCTGTGCCCTTCTTCTTCTTCTTCTTCTTCTTCTTCTTCTTCTTCTTCTTCTTCTTCTTCTTCTTCTTCTTCTTCTTCTTCTTCTTCTTCTTCTTCTTCTTCTTCTTCTGCTGCTGCTGCTGCTGCTGCTGCTGCTGCTGCTGCTGCTGCTGCTGCTGCTGCTTCTGCTTCTGCTTCTGCTTCTGCTTTCCTCCTCCTCCCCCTCCTCTTCCTTCTTCCTCCTCCTCCTGCTCCCCCTCCTCTTCCTCTTCTTTCTCTTCTACCTTCTTCCTTCTTTCCTCCTCTTCCTCTCCTCCTCTTTCTCCTCCTCCTCTCCTTCTCCTTCTTTCTCCTCCTCCTCCTTCTTTTCCTCCTCCCTCCTCTTCCTCTTCCTTTCTTCTTCTCCTTCTTCCCATTCTTCTTCTTTTTTTCTCCTTCTTCTTCCTTCTGTTTTTCCTTCTCTTCCTCTTCCTTCTTCTTCTTCTTTGCATGTGGATATCCGATTTTTCTAGCACAATTTTCTAGCACTTTAACAAGACTAGTCTTTCGACATTTAAATTCCAAGGGAGCAAGGGAGTGTTTGTCAAAATCAGTTGAATACATTTGTATGGTTCTGGTGGATCTGTTTCCAGGCTTTTTGCTCTTCCTAGAGTGGCTATTCTTTCATCAATACCATGTCGTCCTGTTTACTGCAGTTTTATGATAAGTCTTGAAATCCCATAGAGTCAGTCATCTAACTTTGTTCTTCACTATTGTACTGGGCCTCCTAGCTCTTTGTCTCTTTATATAAATTTTAAAATCAGTTTGTTGATATTTACAAAATAATTTGCTGGGTTTTTGATAGAGATTGTGTTGAATCTATAGACAAAGTTATGAATAATTGATATCTTAACAGCATTGAATTGTACAGTTCATGAACATAAAATATATTTCTAGTTATTTAATTTTAAAATAAATTGTTAACATGTTTTATAGTTTTCTGATACAGATATTGTACATATTTTGTTAGATTTATACTTCAGTATTTCATTTCATCGAATATTGTAATCATTTTTATTTCAAATTCTGATGATTTGTGGCTTGAATACAGCAAAATCGACTATAGTAAATTGACTTTGCCTCCTATGACCTTCCTATAATCACTCATCACTTCCAGAAATTTTTTGTAGAATCTTTTGTATAGACTCTGCAGACAGTGATATAATCTCAGAATGAAGGCAATTTTATTTCTTCATGTACAATCGATATACAGTTTGTTTTTTGAACTTGCTAGGACTTCCTCGTATAGGAATGGTGAGATAAAATATTTTTGACTTGTTCCTGATCTTAGGGGGAATATATTCAGCCTCTCATGATTAAGTATGCTATTATCAATACATTTTTTTTGTAGATTTTCTTTATAAAGTTGAAGATATTCCCTTTTAGTCTTAATTTGCTAAGAATTGTTATCATGGAAAGGTGCTGGATTTTTTTCAAAAGCTTTTCTGCATCATTATGATGTTTCTTTTTTCTGTCTGAAAAATAGATCAGATGTACTACACTGATTGACTTTCTAACACTGAATTAGACTTACATACTTGAAAAAAAAATGAGTTGAAGACATCTTTTACCTCACTCTGTCCCACTTGAAAGTCCCAAATAAATGTTGGATGAGTAATTTGTAATTTATAAATTGCCTAACCTAAAATCCACTGAGCTTTGATATTTACCTCTTCCTGAGAGGTCCTCAAACCCAAATTTTAAGTTAACTAAACCTAGAAAATTATCTCAGAACAAAATAAGTGTTTAACTGTTCAGTTCTCATTACTCATCTAGTTTTAGGCTTTACTTAAAATTTTTGGCTTTAAAAAATGTTTAAAAATTCGTAAGGTCAAACTTTCCTAGTGTGTACTACAGTTTTATTTTATCCAACAGAATATTTGACTGAATAACCTTACCTAGCATATTTCCTCTCAATGTAGGTGTTTTTATTTTAAAATAATGCATTTAGAGAGTGACTATTTTATTTTCAAAAATAAATAAAAATAAAAGATAAATCGAATCCACCGATAGTCTCATGTTACCATTAATTAAATATAGCTTTATTATTTTTCCCTTTTTTCTTCCTAGTGTCTTTTCCTCCCTAATGGTTTCTTTACACATTTTTAATCAGTTTTTACAGTTAATACTGTATTTAAAATATTTTTCACACTACTTCTTTTTCATAAATTTCGTTTTATACGGCTGCTTGATTACTGGGAGCATGCCTTTTGCATCTACCCTGATGTTGAACACAGATATACATATTTGACATTCAGTAATGTTGTCAACTTTAATGAAAGTACAGGCATTTAAGGAGCAAAGCTTTCTTGGATGTTTATTTAGCTCTTTTTGCCATACCACCTAATATAGTAATGTAGTCAAAGGCCGACATTTAATAAACAATTGCTATATTGGCCGGGCACGGTGGCTTGCGCCTGTAATCCCAACATTTTGGGAGGCCGAGGCAGGCGGATCACTTGAGGCCAGGAGTTTGAGACCAGCCTGGCCAACATGGTGAAACCCCATCTCTACTAAAAATACAAAAATTAGCTGGGTATGGTGGCAGGCCCCTGTAATCCCAGCTACTCCAGAGGCTGAGGCAGGAGGATTGCTTGAATCATGGAGTTGGAAGTTGCAGTGAGCTGAGATCATGCCACTGCACTCCAGCCTGGGCAACAGAGCAAGACTCTGTCTCAATAATAATAATAATAATAATAATAATAATAATAATAAAAAAATACATTTTTTAAAAAATTGCTAAATGAAATGCTGTAAGGAGTCAGAGTCCTGTTACCGAGAACCACAATAGAGAAGGGGGTGTGGTATATGTAAATGTGTTCTAGTCATACTCCCAGATCTTTGTTGTAGTCAGTCTAGGAGAATAACAAAGAATATCCAAAACAATGGATTTAGTACTTCACATCTGTACTCCAAGGTAAGGGATATTCACATCTTAACTAATCTATCTGCCCTTACCTTTGCCTTCCTATTTGTAGTTCTCAATACAATAGCCAGAATTATCCTTTTAAAAGTTCAATTTGATTATATCATTCTTCTCTTCATGACCTACAATAACTTTCCATCTCAGAGTAAAAGTCAAATTCCTTAAAGTGGTTTGTTAGGCTGTCTTAGCTCAGGCTGCTGGAGAAGAATACCATACACAAAGTGGCTTAAGCAACTGACATTTATTTCTCAGTTATGGAGGCTTGGAAGCCGCAAATCAAGATGCTGGCTGGTGGGTGTGGTGTTTCACACCTGTAATGCCAGCATTTTGGGAAGCCAAGGCTGGTGAATCATTTGAGGCCAGGAGTTCGAGACCAGCCTGGCTAACATGGTGAAACCCCATTTCTACTATAAACACAAAAATTAGCCAGGTGCAGTGGGTCATGCCTGTAATCCCAACTACTCAGCAGGCTCAGGCACGAGAATAGCTTGAACCCAGGAGGCAGAGGTTGCAGAGAGAGACTGTGTCTCAAAAAAAAAAAAAAAAAGAAAAAAAAAAAAAGAAGAAGAAGAAGACGATGCTGACTGTTTTAGGTTTATGTAAGTACTCTTTTCTTGGTTTTGCAGATAGTCACATTCTTGCTGTGTTCTCATGTCATTTCTCTTTTCTTATAAGGGCGTTAATCCCATCATGAGGGCGCCACCCTCATGACCTAATTACGTCCCAAAGGCTCACATCTCAAACTATCATCACCTTGGAGATTGAGTATAACATGAGGACCTCTTGCCATGTAAAATTCTGGGGGACACATTCAGTCCATAGCAAAGGCATTATGTCATCTAGTTATGTTGCCTCTCTGACCTCTTCTTCTTCCACTGTATTTTGATTGCTCTGGTTCACCCACATGGGCCTCCCCTCATTCTTTAAACATACTCTTCTGTCTCAGAAACTTGGCATTTGCTATTCCCTTGACCAGGAAACATCTTCGCCCAGGTATCATATTTTCTCCTTTGCTCAAATTCTTCATATCTCTGTTCAAATATTCTATTTTGTGAGGTATCTTCCCTCTCTTGAAACCCCTTTACTACTTCATTGCTTCCTTAGTCCTCAAAACAACTGGATATTGTACATATTTGTTTGTCAGTTTTGGATTAGCTTTTTCCAAACTAAATATAAGCTTCTTGAGTTTTAGACATTTATCTGTCATGTTCGCTAATATGAACTTCATCACCTAGCAGCTGGAATATTGAACTACTCAGTACATATTTGTTAAAGATATAATGAATGAATGTTAAATATTATGTCTACCATGTAGTCAGTGTTTTTATTACACTGTAGTTCTCCTAAATATCTAGATCACCTTTGCAGATCACCTTTGCAAAATATTATTAGCACAATGTTATAGAAAATAAAATCAAGAAGTTAAGGACCTTGCTCAAGGCAACACTAAAAAAATAATAATAGTGATAACAATTAGCAAGCGTAATCTTCACACCATGGACTTTCTCTTTCCAATGCCCAAATTATTTTCTTTGTATCATATTGAGATATAAATTAAATGCAAAGAATTTAACAATTTTCTGATAATTTTGCAATCTAATTTAATGTTGGATTTTGGTCTTTGTCATTGTTACAAAAGAACAATCCTGTGGCTAAAGATCTTGAAACCCACACAGGACATTTCAGTAGAAGATACAAATCTTTGGAATTCAAAGGAAGATAACTTCTTTGCAACTCAATTTGTTTCTCTACAATATGGGAATAACAATACCTTGCTGAGATGAAGCCACTATACTCTGACTTTTCAGGCCTCAACCTTGACATTTGCTGTTTAGCAGTAGAGTGTGCTTCCTATTCTGATATGCATGCCTTAGGGTTTATTTGCAAAGAAGTATCCCCTCCCACAAACATTTACTTCAAATGAATTAGTCAACCTGTATGATGCTAGAATTCATGAGAAATACCTCAGGAACAAAATTACTAACAGGACCAAAACTCTAAATGGTGTTATTGTAAATTTATGTCACATCTTTAGTGGACTGTCACTTTTTGCTCTACTTCTCAAATAATCTAGATGTATTGATATTTTTTCCCTAAAATAAGAGAATTAGTAAATCTGAACTTAGGGTTACATTTAGTTTTTAATCTCTATTCTCACAGTAGTGATGGACTGAAAAAATGGTATAAACTAAAATAATTTGTTATCTCTAGATGATGATATCATGACTGCCTTGGCTGTCCATAAGGCTTTGGCTTGAAGTTTAGTTTGCAGTAAAAACAGGTCCTTGATGTTCCTGCCACCCAGTTGTTGAATGTATTATTAGACCCTGAATTTGACTCAATTTAATTTAAGTAAAAACTATTTGTTAAGTTTTTAATCTTTGTCAGGTATTTTGTTAGGTGTCGGTAGAATGGAAGAGAGAAATGTTGACCGATCCACACAGAAATCATATCAAATCAAATGAAAGCTTTAGTTCCATTTGTACGTGTATTGTAATCAATGAGAACCCCAAAACATTGGTTACAACTCTTGACTAACATTAGAGGGATGCCCTGACTCCACCATCACTCTGGCTATTTGGCTCCACACAATTACTCTAAAATTATTGACACAAATCAATAAGTATACAACGTTATCACTAGCCTATAAGAATATTCAAAGTTTAGGGTAAAAAGCAGAGGGCTTACTTAATTCAGTTGCCAAAATAAAAGTCTGAAAAGTGTTGAACAGGAGGACAAAGTGTTTTGTTTTAAATCCCATTGTTTTGTTTGTTTGTTTGTTTTATTTTATTTTATTAATTTTTTATTATTATTATACTTTAACTTCTAGGGTACATGTGCATAACATGCAGGTTTGTTACATATGTATACTTGTGCCATGTTGCTGTGCTGCACCCATCAACTCATCAGCACCCATCAACTCGTCATTTACATCAGGTATAAGTCCCAGTGCAATCCCTCCCCCCTCCCCCCTCCCCATGATAGGCCCCAGTGTGTGATGTTCCCCTTCCCGAGTCCAAGTGATCTCATTGTTCAGTTCCCACCTATGAGTGAGAACATGCGGTGTTTGGTTTTCTGTTCTTGTGATAGTTTGCTAAGAATGATGGTTTCCAGCTGCATCCATGTCCCTACAAAGGACACAAACTCATCCTTTTTTATAGCTGCATAGTATTCCATGGTGTATATGTGCCACATTTTCTTAATCCAGTCTGTCACTGATGGACATTTGGGTTGATTCCAAGTCTTTGCTATTGTGAATAGTGCCGCAATAAACATACGTGTGCATGTGTCTTTATAGCAGCATAATTTATAATCCTTTGGGTATATACCCAGTAATGGGATGGCTGGGTCATATGGTACATCTAGTTCTAGATCCTCGAGGAATCGCCATACTGTTTTCCATAATGGTTGAACTAGTTTACAATCCCACCAACAGTGTAAAAGTGTTCCTATTTCTCCACATCCTCTCCAGCACCTGTTGTTTCCTGACTTTTTAATGATTGCCATTCTAATTGGTGTGAGATGGTATCTCATTGTGGTTTTGATTTGCATTTCTCTGATGGCCAGTGATGATGAGCATTTTTTCATGTGTCTGTTGGCTGTATGAATGTCTTCTTTTGAGAAATGTCTGTTCATATCCTTTGCCCACTTTTTGATGGGGTTGTTTGTTTTTTTCTTGTAAATTTGTTTGAGTTCTTTGTAGGTTCTGGATATTAGCCCTTTGTCAGATGAGTAGATTGCAAAATTTTTCTCCCATTCTGTAGGTTGCCTGTTCACTCTGATGGTAGTTTCTTTTGCTGTGCAGAAGCTCTTTAGTTAGACCTAATACCATAAAAACCCTAGAGGAAAACCTAGGTAGTACCATTCAGGACATAGGCATGGGCAAAGACTTCATGTCTAAAACACCAAAAGCAACGGCAGCAAAAGCCAAAATTGACAAATGGGATCTAATTAAATCCCATTGTTAAAACCACATGATCTCAAAGTGTTCACTTAACTTTCTACGTAATTTGACTTATTTTTATTTAGATTAGCTTCTTGACTGATTCTTCCCCCTCTTGGGAGAGGATGTAAGTATTTGATAAGCAGAATGAGATATTCAATTATTGCTATGGTAAATTTATCTTCAATTTGACATTTACCCTCAATTGAATATTTTCACTGGAGAGTCCATTACTCATCCCTTTTTTTCAAATTATCCATGTCTCCGTAGTTACCTTTTACTGTTCACAAGACAGTTTTCAAAGCTTACACAACTAGCCTAGCAGTTTTCTCCAGGAAATTAACTTGTCTGACTCTGAGTATACTTCATACTTATAATACTTTTAAAGGCTTATAATACTTAATAAAGGCAAAATAAGAGTATATATAAGAGGAAGTGCTTTATAAAAATAACAATGTATTACAAAATTAAATGTATTCTCCATGGATGGGGTATTATTTGGATTTTTATATAATTATAATAATTAGATTATTATATGACTTTGAAAATAGATAGTTTTGGTTATTTGAGTTAAAAATTAATGTTATAAAATATCAAAGGTTATAGGAATTAGCCATGGGACAGAAAATGATTAACAAAGACAGCCAAAGAATCATAAGATGTAAAATAACTTGCCCAAGGTCACATGGTCTTTATTAGTTCATCCATCATCCAGCTAGCCAGCCAAAAAAAATTTATTAAATACAAGAAATGCGATGATGATCAAGGTATGTACCATGTTTTCAAGGAGGTTACAGGATCCAGGAAAGAATTCTTCTCAGAAAATAACAATGCCTTTTCAAACCAAAACTATTTAATATTAACAACAACAACAAAAGTCCTGAGATTCTGAAACAGAGAGAGATGAGGTACCACATACTGAAGTCTTCAATCTCATTAGAAGTATATATTAAATCTAGTCATTCTAATAGCTAATTTATGGTCCCTTACCATTAAGATAATATGATTATATAGTTTTCTTTATTCATTTGGAGATCATTTTATTTAATGAAAACTATACCCTCTCTTCAATGAATTAGGAAAACCTCAAGAGGCATATGCCTTTGAATCATTTATCTCTTCAACATCATTTTTTGATTTGTTTTTCTTGAAAACACTAAATGACACTATTATTGTACACAAAGATAAATAACATATATTCTTGTCCCAAACTATTCAAAATCTAACAAGGAAAATAAATGTAATACATATTTGTAATAGAATATGATAAATGCAATCACATATGCTTAGCATGGGTGAATTCCACTAAAAAGAGCCAGGAAATGCTTCTTATAAATGAAGAACCAATTTAGAATAAAGTTGCAAAGAAACTTTTCTGTTCATTCTGTTCTACATTCTGTTCTACTTTTAATTTGCAATTAATTTGATGAGGTAAGACTGTATTGTGGCATTTATTCAATAAAAATTGATTGAGTATCCACCATTAGACAGACTCTGTGATAATCACTATGGGTATAACAAAGGAAAAAGACAGTTTGTGGCTTGAAAAACCCAGTGTAGCAAGGAAGTCAGACAAGAAACAAATGTATTCAAGTGCAATTTGGGCTCTTACTACATGTTCCAGGCTCTGCAGGCAGAGCAGCAAGAAAATAAAACAAAAATGTTGATTTCTGTGATGCAGCTTATATACATATATTTATTTATTTATTAGGGATAGGGTCTCACTCTGTCTCCCAGGCACGAGTGCAGAGGTGAGATTCCTGCTCACTGCAGCCTTGACCTCCCAGGCTCAAGCTAGCTTCCTACCTCAGCTCCCTGAGTAGCTGGGTCTACAGGCATGTGCCACCATGCCACCATGCCCAGCTATTTTTTTAATATATTTTTTGTGGAGATAGGAACTTGCTATGTTGCCTAAGCTGGTCTCAAACTCTTGGGCTCAAGAGTCCTTCCTTGGCTGCTCAAAAAGCTGGGATTACAGGTGTGAGCCTCTGTGCCTGGCCAGGGACCTTATATTCTCATAAAAGGAAACAATAAATAATTATAAATAAGAAACCTACTATTTAATATAAGATGATGAGGGGGTTATTGGAAAAAATATTATTGATATTCATGATTTGCTGTGAAATTGCAGCAGAGTAACTATCAGATGGAAGAAACTGTTGATAATCATAGTCTCCCTAAGATGAGTTTTGAAAGCTAAAATAAGAACTGTGTAAGAGTTATATGAGGAAATGGGCTTGTTAAGTAGGGAGAACAATCACCACATCATTCAATTTTTGCAGGATCCTAGAGTGGCAAAAGGAATAGAGAACAAAGTTTCTGGGCCTTTCATGAGGAGCAAGGAAGTAGCCACACGAATCCTAAAGCAACTGAACTGCTAGAGGCAGTGCTATAAGTAGTGACTGTCAAAGACCCACCTGACCATGGAAGGCCATGATAAGACTGCAGATATAAGTGGTGTATAGAGCAGTTACCAGACCTCATACCCTAGGAATGGTATATGCCATGGCAGATTGCGATGCAGAATGACCACTGACCTGACATCTACCTTAATGACATTCTGTCACATAAGATTCCTATACCAGGAATGCTAACTTGGGGAGAAGTTAGGAGAAAATGAGGACAATTGTACATTGACTAAATAGTCAAAAGAAGACTGAATAACCTAAAATTTGTTGAAATGATACTTAACTGACAATTGTCATTTATTGCTATTGAGTAAAATAAAGCAATACATTTGAAAGGAAGTTTACTTGTAGTACAATAAAATCTTTTAAAATTATTATTTTTTTAATTTTTATTATTGTTGAATTTAAAGGTCTTGACAAAATGATGTCGTTGTGAAAACACATATTTGCTGGGACCAGCGGGGAGACCCTAACCAGAGCTGCTAGAGGAATTAAAGACACACACAAAGAAATATAGAGGTGTGAAGTGGGAAATCAGGGGTCTCACAGCCTTCAGAGCTGAGAGCCCTGAACAGAAATTTACCCATGTATTTATTAACAGCAAGTGTGTCATTAGCATTGTTGCTATAGATATTAAATTAACTAAAAGTATCCCTTATGGGAAACAAGGGGATGGGCCGAATTAAAGGAATAGGTTGGGCTAGTTAACTGCAGCAGGACCATATCCTTAAGGCACAGATCAGTCATGCTATTGTTTGTGGCTTAAGAATGCCTTTAAGAGGTTTTCCACCCTGGGCAGTCCAGGTGTTCCTTGCCCTCATTCCTGTAAATCCACAACCTTCCAGCGTGGGCGTTATGGCCATCATGAACATGTCTCAGTGCTGCAGAGATTTTGTTTATGGCCAATTTTGGAGCCAGTTTATGGCCAGATTTTGTTTTTTTTTCCCCAACATGTCCCCCTTCTTTGATTTGCAAATCGACAAAAACAAGGGCAGCTTTGTCACAGTGAGCTACTTCTCACAGGAGTCAGGATCCACATCTGCAGACTATACAAAGACAAATAACATAGATTAAAAGCACAATCATCATTGAAATCACAGAGCTTCCAAGTGTTTTTATCAATTTTAATGGGTTACTAGCTGCTAATTTGTCTGCAACTCCTTCAAGCACTCCAGTTCCCAGCATTAAGGTCAGGTGTGCCTGGGATGCTTTAAATATTTGTTCTTTTAATTTTGCAATATCCAAAAACAAGTTTGTAGAGTGTCCTTTTAGATGCTTTTTTATTCTTTCCCAAATTTTGATCTTATTAAGAGCTATTAATAGTTTCCACAAGTCCTTATGTTTAGCTCCTACAACGGACCATATCATTTGAGGTTGAAGTGCTATTATACCACCATGGTTCCAGATAATAGGAACTCTTGCCATACTTATTATTTCTACCATCTGACCATTTTGTTCAGACCAGCTGAACATAGTATGGCTGTGGCACACAGACGGAGAGGTGCAATTCAAGCTAAACATCCCCTTAGGGGACCAATTAATAATGATTCCATAGGAATCGTTGTACAGCACCTCTGCCTGTTCTGCAATGCAATCTTCTTAAACAAGTACATTCATTTTTCTGGCCAGGTTCTATTTTGTTTACAAATAGCTTTTTGAAGGCAGTATGCCTCAATTATAGGAGCAGATTTATTATGGTAAATACTGAGATCAAAAGCATGTGTAACTATGTCATAGAGTGATTGCATCTAGGCATTATTGCCAGCCAAGATTGATAAATATGCCCAATAAGTATAATTGTTCCCTGTGTCAGCCATTATTGAAGGAATACTCATGGCAGTGGTGATAACTGCTGTCATAGCTACCATTAAATTACTTGTTGTGACTGGTTGTCCTGCTTTCCTTAGGTTTTCTTCTGCTATCTGTGACAGTTACTTGATCTGTCCCCAGGTGGGTGGCTGTGTTTGATGGGTGTTGCTCGTGACAGTTGGGGTCCTCCTCAGCATCAGTCTTGACATGGCTGCAACCGGGGGGTCCTCAGGATCCTCCCGGAGTCTCTTTCTCAGCATCTGGCTCATGATAAGGTTTCAGGTGTCTTGATGGTATCCAAATCGGTGTTGAGTTTGGCCTGGAGAAACACAAGCATAACCGCTACCTCAAGTTATAATTTTACCTATTTCCCAACTTTTTGTTATCGGATCTCTCCACCAAATCAGTTGTTCGGCTTCTGTCTTTGCAGCTGGTTTCTATAGATGCTGTTCAGCTGCTCATAGCATCTGGCCTTTAGGCAGGCTTAAAAAAATTAAAGTTAATAATGCTAGATTCGGTTGCATCTGTGGGTTTCCATATTCTCTATTTTCCCCTTTCTGCTTCTGCAACTGCTGTTTCAGGGAAAGATTCATTCTTTCCACTATGGCTTGTCCTTGAGAATTGTATGGGATACCAGTAATGTCTTTAATATTCCACATACAGAAAAACGAAGCTAGAGCTTGGCTAGTATAGTCTGGGCTATTATCTGTTTTCATAGAGGCTGGAATGCCCATCACCACAAAAATCACTGCAAAAGATGACGTTTAACACAGGTAGAAGACTCTCCTGTTTGGTGTCCACACATACACGTACGTAAGCCAGTCTCCCAAACAAGGGAATATGTGTGATATCCATTTGCCAAAGAGAGTTAGGTTCCAGTCCTTGAGGATTAACTCCTTCTGTAAAAGATGAGGAATGTGCCATTTGGCAAGTTGGGCATCGTTGGATAATAGCTTTAGCTTCTTTCCAGGTAATGCTGTATCTGCATTTGAGTCCAGAGGCATAAACATGGGTTAAATTGTGAAAGTGTTTAGCATTAGATATTGCATTAGTGACTAGGTGATCAGTCATGTGATTCCCTTCAGTCAAAGGTCCTGGAAGAGGTGTATGAGCCCTAATGTGAGTGATGTAAAAAGGGTGCATTCTACTTCTAACTGCAGTTTGCAATTGGGTAAATAAAGTCATCAGTTGTTCATCTGTATGAAATTGTAACTGAGCATTTTCAGTTAACTATGTGGAATGAACCACATATGTAGAATCAGAAATCACATTAATAGGTATATCAAAAGCAGTCAATATCTCAATTACAGCTACAAACTCTGCTTTTTGAGTTGAAGTATAGGGCATCTGGAAAACTTTCCCTTTTGAGCCAAAATAAGAAGCTTTAGCATTACTAGACCCATCTGGAAAAACATTCTCAGCACCTTCAAATGGTTTAAATTTAGTTATTTTGGGGAGAATCCAATTAGTTAATTTCAAAAACTGAAAGAGCTTCATTTTAGGAAAATGATTATCAAGAATACCCACAAAGTCAGCTAAATGGGTTTGCCAAGTAAGACTATAAAAGCTTGCTGTATTTGTGCCTTCATGAGAGGGACAATAATTTTTTCAGAATCATATCCATGTAATTTAACAATCCGAGTTCTCCCAGTTCCTATCATGGTAGCAATTTGATCTAAATAAGGAGTTAGAATCTATGAATTAGTATGTGGAAGAAAGCACCACTCTACTGAGTCCTGTTCTTAGACAATAACACTCGTAGGTGAATGCTGACTTGAAAAAATTAGCAAATCTAGAGTCTTCTCTGGATCTATTCTATTTATTTGAGCTTTATGGACTTGCTTCTCAATTAGTTGTAACTCTGCCTCAGCCTCCTTTGTTAATTGCCGAGGGCTAGTGAGATTAGGATTTCCTCTAAGGATAGAAAACAGATTATTCCTGGCATAGGTAGGAATGCCTAGAGCAGGTCGTATCCAATTAATGTCCCCTAGTAATTTTTGAAAGTCATTTAATGTTTTTAATTTTTCCCTATGTATGGTTACTTTCTGTGGAAAAATGGTAGTGTCATTTACTAAGGTCTCCAAGTAGGAGTAAGGAGTAGTAGTCTGAATTTTGTCAAGAACTATAATTAAACCAGCGTGAGAAATCTAATTTTGCAAGTGATCATAACATTGGAGTAATATTCCTCGAATGGGGGGAGTACAAAGTATATCGTCCATATATTGAATAATGTAACAAAATATTTTATGAGTAGGTTCAATTGCTTGCTTCACATACCTCTGGCAAATTGTTGGACTATTTAACATGCCTTGTAGCAACACTTTCCAGTGATAACACTTAGCAGGCTGCAGGTTGTTTACTGTAGGAATTGTAAATGCAAACCATCCGTAGTCTTGCTCAGCTAACGAGATAGTAAAGAAACAGTCTTTTAAATCTATGACTATTAAAGGCCTTTTTTTTTTTTTTTTTTTTTTGGAATTATAGTAGGAGAAGGTAGTCCTGGCTGCAATGCTCCCATAGGTTGTATAACCGAATTGATGGCTCTTAAGTCAGTTAGCATTCTCCATTTACCTGATTTTTTTCTTAATTAGGAAAACTGGAGAATTCCAAGGGGAAAATGTTGGAGCTATGTGCCCATTTTCTAATTGTTCAGTAACTAATTTCTCTAAAGCCTCCAGTTTCTCTTTATTTAATGGCCTTTGTTCTATCCAAATTGGCTTATCTGTTAACCATTTAAAAGACATCGGTTCTGGAGACTTAACAACAGACGCCATCAAAAATGATATCCTAATCTTTGGCGGGAACTTTGTCTTTCCACTTGAAGCTGTTTTTTCGAACCTTGCAAATTTTTGTCTAGTCCCATACCAGGGACATACCCCATTTCATGCATCATATGTTGGTTTTGAGGGCTTTATAATTGTTCTGGAATTAGAACTTGTGCTCCCCATTGTTGTAATAAATCTCTTGCCCATAAATGTATAGGCATAGAAGTTATAATTGGTTGAATAGTCCCAGGTTGTCCATCGGGCCCTTCGCAATGCAAAATATAACCACTTTGATATACTTCAGGGGCTTTACCAACTCCAACTATGTTAAATTGAGTGGGTTGAATTGGCCGCGTGGACAGCTAGTGCTGTAGAGAAATGATTGAAATGTGTGCTCTTGTATCTACTAAACCTTTAAATTTCTTTCCCTGAATAGTTATTTTACAGGTAGGACGTTTATCAGCAATTTGATTTACCCAGTAAGCTGCTTTGCCTTGTTTATTTGTGCTTCCAAATCCTCCTGTTCCTTTAATTTCAATTTTTCCCACTCCCACATATGGCACAATCAGGAGCTGTGCTATACACCCTTATGGCTCTGCTTTCCAGGGAACAGAAGTAGATGTAACAATTTGAAGTTCCCCATTGTAATCTGAATCAATGACTCCCGTATGTATTTGTACCCCTTTTAAACTTAAACTAGACCTTCCTAGAAGTAATCCTATGGTCCCTGCTGGCAAGGGTCCACAGACTCCTGTTGGGACCTTTTGCAGGGTTTCCCCAGGCAGAAGGCTCACAGCTTTTGTGCAGCATAAATCTACTGCAGCACTACCGGCTGTGGCGGGGGACAGGCATTGTACAGGGGTGAGGGAATGGCCTGAGTTGGAAATGCCCCGGTTTAGAATGGGGCCCAGGATGGGCCCCTCATGGCGTTTCTCAAAATCGAGTTCCCTTCTTTATCAAACTTAGAGTTACGTTGATTAACCCAATGTTTTCCATTTTTACATTTTGGACATATTTCAGGATCAGCAATTTTCTTTTCTCCCCTATCTGGCGGCCTGACCCACTGATTTTTTCTACATTCTTTTTTAGTATGAATAGCTCTTTAAATTATTTGAGTAATTTAAAAGGAAAAGGCTCAAATGTAGCTAAAATATTTCCCTGTTGATCCGGGGGGTGTATTCTAACAGGGAACTGCCAAGCCTCTAAATCACCCTCTCGTCTAGCTTGCTGAATTCCTGCCTGAATAGAACTAAGAGCAGTTACTCAAAGTGCTGCTCGAACAGTCAGTGGGGCAACTACTTTTCACCCAGTGTCCTCCAGAAAAGAAAGATCTGGAGGGTGTTTTTCTTCAAAATAATAATGAGGGGGTGCAGACGGTAGGGATGAATCTCTCCTTCCTTTGCCGCTTTAGCTTTACCTGGTAAATAAACATGCTCTGTAACCTCTCCTGTTACTTCGCTATACTCTCCCTCCTCCTCATCATCAGTGTGAAAAAGTTCCAAGGTGGAACGAACCAGACCCCACACCTGTCCCATTGTTACCCTGAGGCTTCCGAGCTCCCCTTCTTACTCACCACGGGGATTGCTTTAAGAGTACTCGGGTGTCCTCCAGCTAGTTCCACATTCTCCAGCCATCGCTCTGGTGACCCTTTGACCTGGATTTGAGCCCCCACAAATGGGCACCACTTGCCACGACCTGCTCGGTTGGGGAGACCCTAACGTAGCAGTGCTAGAGGAATTAAAGACACACACACAGAAATATAGAGGTGTGTAGTGGGAAATAAGGGGTCTCACAGTCTTCAGAGCTGAGAGCCCCGAACAGAGATTTACCCACATATTTATTAACGGTAAGCCAGTCATTAGCATTGTTTCTATAGATATTAAATTAACCAAAAACATCCCTTATGGGAAACAAAGGGATGGGCCAAATTAAAGGAATGGGTTGGGCTAGTTATCTGCAGCAGGAGCATGTCCTTAAGGCACAGATCACTCATGGTATTGTTTGTGGCTTAAGAGTACCTTTAAGCAGTTTTCCGCCCTGGGTGGGCCAAATGTTCCTTGCCCTCATTCCCGTAAACCCACAACCTTCCAGCGTGGGTGTTAGGGCCATCATGAACATGTCACAGTGCTGCGGAGATTTTGTTTATGACCAGTTTTGGGGCCAGTTTTTGGCCAGATTTTGGGGGGCTTGCTCCCAACACAAATTAACAAAGTTTACAGAAGGAAATGAACTATACAAAAATAAGAAACACTAGCATATAACTAGTTCTAAACCTATGCACTTTTACAGATGTTATTCACTAAATCAAGGCACTTACATAGGTAGTATAAATATTGGTAAACTCCTTGTAATTAGAGAAAGACAGAAAGAAAGCTCCAAAGTATTAGGAGGAAACTAAAATTTTAGAATATAAAGTTCATGCCAGGGAGGTAAGAATATTGCAATATTAGAAAATTAACAAAATAACATTAAGGTTGAAACATATTTCCAGTATGTTACCATTTTTAACTTATACAATTAGTAATTTTATGTTGCTTATATTATGATATTAGAATATCAGAGAAAAAGTAATACAAGTTATTTTTGTTAGGTGACAAAAAGGCATCTGAAAAATCAATAATCAATAATCAGTATTTTTATACTTTTTTCTGAGATATAAATATTCCATTGTATAAATATATCACAATTTATTTATCTGTTCTCATGGTGAAGCATAATGCTGTGTGTGTGTGTGTTTTTTTTTTTACTTTTTCCAATTATTAATATTGCTACTATAAGCAATTGAGTATAAGTCATTTTTTAGACTTAAATTTTTGTTTTTCTTGAGTAGATACCTAGGAGTAGATTTGCTGAGCTATAGAATAAGTTATTTTTAACTGCATAGGAAATTGTCAGTCTTTCAAACTGTTTGTACCATTTTAACTGCTACCGACTTTGTATGGGAGTCCATCACCCCACATCCTTGCCAATAATTAGTGCAATCATATATATATATATATATATATATTTTTTTTTTAGCCATTCCAGTAGGTCTACAGTGGTAAAATTGTAATTTTTGTTTGCTTTTCTCTGATAATTAAGTGGTGTATATAACTTTTTCATGTGCTTGTCATACATTCTTTTGTGAAGTGTTGTTAATCTTTTGCTCATATTTATTGTTATTTTCAACATAAACTCTCACCCGTATCCAAAGTTTGTCCTGGTTTGTTACCCCTCTCTTTAGTTATAGAAGATACCATTTATGCAAAGTTCTTGCTTTCTTTGCACCAGGACTCAGAATTTACCACTTAACACTGGAAGGCACATCTGTTCCTTAAATGAATTATGTAAACTTCACTGACTACAAATGAAGGGTCTTCTTGTATTTTTCTATTTATAAATGCTTGAATTTTTAAATATAACCATCTGTATAAGAAGCATGCATGCTAATTATATTTTGATATATACTTAAATCTCAAAACAGAGCAAGTTGCCATAACTGTCTCCTTAGTATGGCATGCTAAGCCAATAAACACTATTAAAATTGTACAGTTCACATATTTGTTTTTGATAATAGAGTTCACTGTACAAACCAAGAAGCCAACTTCATATTAAATCATTGTCCATTCCTTGCATTTTTTAAATAACAACTAATTTCTGATCTAGGTCAATAGTTCTATCATGTATCTTACTTTATCCTGCAGCTTTTGTCTTATCAAAAAAAATGCTTTCATGAGACGATTATAATAAACTACACACAAATATAGATAGTTAATAACTGTTTTAATAGCACTAGACTGAATGAAAGCAATATACTTTTCAGAGGTCATTTTATACTACATGTTTTGATAAGACAAAGGAACTGTGCATAACTTATATGACTGCCTAAGCTAAGTATTTACATCCCATATACTCTTGTGTTTTTTAACATCTTATATGCAAGTACGTATTTATCAAATATTAGGACTGAGAACCCATATTATGTGCGCATTTGTGCTTCCATGTTTGTTTTTGTGTTTTTACACATGCTATTCTTTTTTTTTTTTTTTTTTTTTTTTTTTTTTTGAGACGGAGTCTTGCTCTGTAGCCCGGGCTGGAGTGCAGTGGCCGGATCTCAGCTCACTGCAAGCTCCGCCTCCCGGGTTTACGCCATTCTCCTGCCTCAGCCTCCGGAGTAGCTGGGACTACAGGCGCCCGCCACCTCGCCCGGCTAGTTTTTTTTTTTGTATTTTTAGTAGAGACGGGGTTTCACGGTGTTAGCCAGGATGGTCTCGATCTCCTGACCTCGTGATCCGCCCGTCTCGGCCTCCCAAAGTGCTGGGATTACAGGCGTGAGCCACCGCGCCCGGCCTTTACACATGCTATTCTGATATATTGAATGATATCACATTTTACTATATTGTATTTGAATGATAAGTTAACCACTCAAATTTTTATTTTTATTTCTTGGAGTAGTGTCTAGCAGGAAATATGTTCACCCTATAGCTGTGTGGGGTAGATATTACCCATTAAAGAAGAAGACAAGATTTGGAAAGATCAATTGCTTGCCTGGAGTCACAACTAATTCAGAATTTAAACCATCTGTCTATTAAGTCCACAACATTTAGACAATATTAGTGCTGTCAATATTAATCGAATGCATTAATTGAAGTTATGTGTCAACACCAATGAGGTCTAAATTAGTTTGTTAAAGTTATGCTAAAATATATATAGAAAACAATTACAAATCTTGGAGTTCCATTTCAATTTGAACAATGGTCCTTAAATACTCTTTCATGATTTTTCCCCAATCAAAACTGTTAATGATAGAAAAAAACCAATAACTTTCCCATTATTTTAGTTGCAGAATTCTCTAATTCAAGGTAATATACTACATTGGCATTCATTTTATTTTCTTAAAATCATTTTGTATATATCAGCCAGATGAATTTAAAGCTTGTTGATGCTCCATAAAGAATGAATGAAATTACGACAGAAAAGGGAAAAAGGGAGCACTTTGTGAGTGAGACAAAGTCAGTGATAGAGTTGTTTGTTCTAGAAAGACAACGAGAGTGGAAAAGAACAAACAGTGACAGTTTCTGAAGGTGTCAGGTTAAAAACAAAATCTTTTTTTTTTTTTTTTTTAAGACGGAGTTTCTCTCTTGTTGCCCGGGCTGGAGTGCAATGGCACGATCTCGGCTCACTGCAACCTCCGCCTCCTGGGTTCAAGCGATTCTCCTGCTTCAGCCTCCTGAGTAGCTGGGATTACAGGCATGTGCCACCACGCCCAGCTAATTTTGTGTTTTTAGTAGAGACGGGGTTTCTCCATGTTGGTCAGGCTGGTCTCGAACTCCCACCTCAGGTGATCTGCCTGCCTCGGTCTCCGAAAGTGCTGGGTGTGATCCACTGTACCCAGCCAACAACAAAATCTTAACAAACATTCCCATTATAACATGAACAGAACTTAAGAATCAAAGAGCAGCAATTAGTAAACAGGGGGCAGCCTGCCTAGATATGCTCTATTTGCCCCATGAGATGCACTGTCTACACTTCTCCCTACTTCCCAACCTCATCTTGTACCCGAACAGATTCTCGCTGCCTATCACTACCTGAGCAGGAGGCTGATGCTATAGAATTACATCCACAGGCTTCCTTAACTGCTGACTTCCATTTAAGCGTGTCCAGTGGGAGGCATTACGGTATATCGGGTCGTGAGAGGAGAGTGACGTCAGGGTTTGTACTCCTCCCACCATCTTTTTGCTAGATCTCCACAGGTTGACCAAACAGAGATTCTCTGGTGTTCATCTGTCTCCTAGATCATCAGTTGCTTACTCCTTCATTACCAACCATAGCCAGTCTACTTTGTGGAGGCCCCTGGGGTTTTACCAGATAAATGTGACTAGTCACAGGACCAGACTCTGACTTGTCCACTATATCTGGTATCAGAAAAACACCACACCAGGGAATATGGAGCCTGACTTCCAGAGCAGCTACTGAAGGAATTAGGCAATTGAACCTGTAATAATGAGAGTTAATTTCCCATGTGGAGAAACTTGCGAGGCAGTTAAATGAAGGATACATTTCTGTTCCCTTTCTCCCTTGGATGGACTGTTTCAAGGCATGGTTGCTAGTTTTAGTAAGTCAAGAGAATTCCTCCAAGACCGAGAAATCGTACTGAATAATTATTCCTGTTGATTGGCTCATTGTGACAGAGTGACAAAGTAAAATATCAATTTGCATTCCTTTCCACTCTCAGAACTTCACATCCATTTTTAATCTGTCTCTGCTTTTATAAGGTTGCACACCCCGGGTAAAGAGTTGACATTTAATCCTTGTCTGAGTTTCTGTTTATTAAGGAATGTAAGCTAATATATTAAAAATATATATATGATATATATGTTTTATACATTTTATGTAATTGTATACTATATATTTATGTAAATATATGTAATATATATTTTACATATATAAAATATATAGAGAGAGAAATTAGGTATATATCCTACTTTCACTCATAGTTTTCAAATTTTATTTTTGTTATTGTTTAATCTTTGTAACTTTGAGGAGTATATAACTCTAAAAAAATTTTCAACACCCACACTATCTCTTACTTTTCTCTACTTTGTAAGGTGACCCTTCCCTTGGACTCTTCTAACTTCCCCTCCCAAATTCTGTCAACTGAACTTTTATTTTTTGCATTGTGAATGCTAATGATATGTCATTTCTGAAACCATAATTTTAAATTTTATGTGTATTTTCTGCAGTTCATTTATGAAATTTAATATCCGTAAGTATTCCTCATATTTTGGTGGATATGCAAATACTGTACTTTGCAGAACCAGGAATATTAGTTATTACTTTTTTTCTTATATCACTTATCTGGGATTTTAATTGCTTTATATTTCCTAGTAGTATTGGAAATATACACATAAACACACATATGTGTGTGAATATATCTATATATTATGCTTTGCTACAGTTTCCCTTATAAATAAATATTTTGCTCACAACACTCTTCCAGGCTTTCGCATCCTCCTACATGAAATTAAATGAGGTAACATCTAGGTCTGTTGCACAGTGGCATCCTAGAACTTTATTCCTTGCCCTCGTCAGTTAGTTATCTTGTTTACTGGAATTGACCAAATTTACCATTCACTCCTGTTATAGATTCTTAGGAATGTAGAAATACATGAGAATTTCATCAATCTAATAACCACTCTGAAAACAATTTGGCTGTTTTGTAAAAATTTAAACATACACCTACCATATAATTCAGCATTCTCCTAAGTGTTTCCTCAAGAAATGAGGTATGTTCATAAAAGGACTTGCACATGAATGTTTATAGCAGCTTTTGCATAATAGCCCCAAACTGAAAACAACTCAAATGTCCAACAGTTAGACATACAAACAGTGGCATAGCCATAAAAGAGAATACTACTAAATAATAAAAACAAAGTGAACTCTTTATACAAGGCATAACATGAAAGAATATCAAAATAATTATGCTGAATAAAATGTCAGCATTAATAATACTATAATAAATAAAATTAATTAATTTATTAATAAATTTATCAATGTATTAATAATGCTGCAATCAATGCAAAGCCAAAAAGCACAATAAATGCTTCCACTTATTAAAAGAAAACACAGGAATGCAAATATATAGTGACAGTAACATCCATGGTTGCCTAGAAATGGAGGCAAGGATGGAAAAACATGGAGAAGGGAGTGAGGCAAGGTTGCAAAGGGGTATGAAGAAACTTTTCAATTTTATTGCTCCTAATGTGAAGTGGATCCCTTGGGTTACATAAAACTGTTTGGGATAGTGGAAGCCAAATTTTAAATCCCCTTGAAATTGTTTTAGGCCAGCACTGAAATGTCAAAATATAAAATTTAACCCACAAATTGAGCTAAGAAATTCAGCAATTGGATACTACAATAATGATAAAAATAAAACTCTGTATTTCAGGCATTGTGTTAATAACTTAGTATATACTGTCCCATGTAATCATCTCATAAAATAGGCCTATGAGTTAGGTATTTATATCTATAATTTAATGAGGAAGAAACTTGAGTTTTGAGAAATTACATAGTTCAAGTATTATATTTACATCAGTACATTACAAAAGGCCTTATTTTGTGTGATTCTAATAAATGTGAATAGTAATTATGGAGCTACATTACTCATGTGCATTTACTATGATATGATTTTTTGCAAGGATATTTTAAGAGCTATATAAAATAGATGGATTTTTATCTAGGTTGTTTCTACAAAGATTTGCAAGCAGTGAGAATCAGTGCAAATCTCCTTTTAATTATCAATAGACATAAATATATGACTGATTGAACAATGAAATCACCTTCATCCAGCTCTCCATTCTCTTGGTTTTGAAAATACTCATCCAGTATAGTGCTGCATGATATTTCATTTAATTAAATTTAGGCTTTTTTTAAAAAAAATGTTTATAGGTATCTTGTTCATCTTCTATCACAGTTGGAAGACTGGACTATTTCTCCTAGAAATACTTCATGTGTATGTCATGGAACTCTAATGACGACATATATTTAAATCCATCTGATATATATCTTTTCAATCTTATGAGTTAATTTATTTTAGCTGAACTCTAGTTCATAACAGTAAAATGATTATTGGCTTGCAAGATACATGTGTAGATACAAATAGAATGAGATAAATTACAATATAAAAAATAAAACTAGTTCATTTGCAATGCCAAATCAATAGCGTACTATTTTATTACATAATATGGTAACAGAACTGTTTTGACTCAATAATTTATCTCAAAAG
Source organism: Macaca mulatta (assembly GCF_049350105.2). Classification (NCBI taxonomy): domain Eukaryota; kingdom Metazoa; phylum Chordata; class Mammalia; order Primates; family Cercopithecidae; genus Macaca; species Macaca mulatta. The sequence goes on along the minus strand of NC_133406.1, from coordinate 167,159,530 downwards.
GAATATTCAACTTGTTTTAGAGAACACAGTTCGAAGAACAGTTAAAAGATAAAAGGTTAATGTAATCTGGCTGAGAAGAAAACAGAACATTTCTTTTCTTAGAAGAAAAGAACTCTTGCCCAATTTTTGTGCTTTTTTAATTAATGAGCTATGGAAATAAGTCAGGAAACTATTTCTAGAATCCAGGAAATTAAAAATATAATTAAAAGTACATATTATCATGCTGTAGAAAGATATTGTATCTGTCATCAAAAAGTGATTCTTTCAATTTTCTACTTATCTATATACAATCAAATAAACTTGAGGAACTGAGGCATAACAGATCTCAGAAGAGAAATGCATTTTGAGATTTCTATAGCCCATGATACACATCTACCCACATGCACACACCTAGGTGCACAAACATATACGCACAAACCTACTTATATATGTTTTGGTGAAGGTATGGGAAAAAAAAATTTGCCATTAGAATTGTAAGGAATTTTTATGTTCTTTTTTAAAATTTGGCCAGAAATGAGGAGAAATTGTATACAACATCAAATTTAATAGTAGATATAGTAAAAATATATATCCTTTAACAAAACCTCATGTATAAAAATAAAATGTAGAATTTTCCAGCTAACATTTTCCCTTTAATGGCTTTGTTTCCAAATTTTGATTCCTTTCTTGCTTGATTCAGATACCCATTGTATCTCTAACTTGTGCTTTTCAATTTATGAAGTCTTTCTGACTCTTCTCCTTACAAAAGTAACCACTATTTTTGTGGCCTACTGTTTTTAACACTACTGCTTTTAAGTGTAGTGGTCTGATCTGATACTTTGTTTCTTTTTTTGAGATGGAGTCTCACTCTGTCGCCCAGGCCGGAGTGCAGTGGCAAAATCTTGGCTCACCGCAACCTCCACTTCCCTAGTTCAAGTGATTCTCCTACTTCAACCTCACAAGTAGCTGGGATTACAGGTGAGCACCATCACGCCTGCTAAATTTTGTATTTTTAGTAGAGACAGGTCTCACCATGTTGGCCAAGCTGGTCTCAAACTCCCGACCTCAAATGATCCACCCGCCTCAGCCTCCCAGAGTGCTGGGATTACAAGTGCGAGCCCCCGCATCTGGCCACCTGACAGTTTTTAAAAATGCAGAAATGTTAGTCCAACTAAAACCATTCCAATCGTCCTATACTGATATTGTTTCTTTTCAATAAACATAGAAATTGGCCCTCCTGGTTTTAAAACTTGAGAAAATTACAACTGTCTTATCTGAGTTACTTTTTCAGGAAACCAACCATCAGGCCTCTCAAATGATATCAAGGAACTGAAATTTACTGGATCACTGCATCTGAACAATGGAGCAAATGGGGCACCATATCCCTCAACCATTTTGATTGGCTAACTGAGCACCTGCTTCCTGTTGGTGAACTTATCTTCCTCATTTCTTCCTAATTCCTGTTTGCCCACACATGGTCACATTGCTTACCTGCTAGATAAAACTATAGCTTTAGTCCATCAGAGAGATGGATTTGAGACTGATAGCCTGTCTTCTTGGCTGCAGTGCCCAAAGAGTACCTTTTTCCTTGGCAATACTCTTTGTCTCAGTGACTGGCTTTTTATACTGTTAGTAGCAGGATATAGACAAAAACCTTGGAGTTTTAACAACAAGACTTCAGGTCTGTTGATAAAGAATATGTATTTTCTTGGACTTCTTGAATGATTCTTAGACATATTAAAGTCTGAGAACCATTGTTTTAATCTACAAACATTTTATTTTATCTTTCTTTACCTTTACATGTTTGCTTAAATGTTTTTCTCTCCTATGTAAAGAATAAGTCCCTTTACCTGTAGAAGGAATACTGAAATAATTGATCACCACTGCTTATTGCTTTATTTGCACATAGTAAGATTTAAGAAATCCTTACGGAATGTATACAATGTACTAGTTACCTTTGCTGGACAAGACTCATTGTTAAATGTTCTCATTAAAATAACTTTTTTAAAAAATTTATTTATTTATATGTCCCTTAGGAGTACAAACTCATTGCTCTGAAATGCTTTCACTGGTCTGTGACTCTATAGAAATTCAAGCAGATTATAAAGACACTTAATCCAAAAGTAATAGTGATTGCATTTGTGACAGCATGGGCTCAATAACAAACAAAGAGGTCGTTTCCGGTAGCACTGTAATGTTATGGGAAGGCAAATTATAATTTTAAATTCATGCTCACCCACTAATTATCTTTATGACCTTAGAAACTTTATTTATTATTTGAGCACATTAAGCCTCTCCTTTTCATTTTTACAGGTGTAAGATAGGAATAGAAAAAGCAATATCAAATAATAGTGTAAAAATTGCATCCAAAGTAGTGGTGAAGAACGCTGGTCTCAGTAGTAGTGAGTTTTCAAAAGCCAGAATAATGAACTCAAGCCCTGCAGAGGGAACTCAATCAGAGCAGAGTGGTTCTCATTCTTCATCTCTGTTTTTGCTCAGGATGTACAAAATGCAGCTTGGAAATTGAACTGTACGAAAATTAAGAAGAAAGCAACAAGCATACCTAGCGCCCAGAGATTGGTTTCTAATATCATTCTCCAATAAAAGAAAAAAGCACTCCTAAAAGAAATGACTACTTCTATTTCTAGAGAAGAAAATATCCAAGATGAGCCCAGAGCATCTTGGAGTACTAGAAGGTAAGGTTCTGCTAAAATAAATAAATTAAAAAAAAATAATAAATAAACAAATAAATCTGAACCAAACCAAGACCAAAGCCAAAACAAACAATAAAACTTACTACATTGATAGAGGTATGTCACAGATGCACAAGAAGCAATGGAAAGAGCTAGTAATGGCCAAATTTAGAATAATTGGAGCAACAAAATAGTGGTGGGGGATAATAACTTAAAGTATCTAATGAATATTCCTGAATAACACTGATATGAGTGATGGAAGAAATAAATAAATAGAGAAGAAGACATAAATCTCCAATGCAGAAGAATTTCAAATAATTTATATAGATACTCTACTTTGCAGGAGGCAGAGCATAGCTCCTTACACCCTAAGTGTGACCTGCACATAGTGACTTTCTTTTAATGTGGAATGGAGGGAGAGGAGGAAATTTACAGTGGAGAAACCTGACAAACACTACCTAAACCAGGTGATAGAGGTCAAAATGAACAGTACGATGACATGTATATAGCATATAGCCTTTATATGATGAAAATGGCATTTTACTTCTCTGGTATTCCTTCCCAAAACCCATCATCTCAATCTAATAATGAATGACGTTAGATAAATCCCAATAGAGATAATCTACAAAATATCTGAGGAATACTCCTCAGACTATTAAGTTTGTCAAAAACAGGGAAAGTTCAAGAAGCTGCCACAACTGAGAGTAACCTAAGGATACACCGATGACTAAGTGTAGGGTGGCATTTTCAATGGGATACTAGAATTTTAAAACATGACATTAGGTTAAAAACTGAATATATCTGATACAAGTATAGATTAACTTCATTTTGCAATAATACATTAATATTACTTCATTGTCATCATAAATGTACCATATTAATATCAGATGTTAATAGTTAGGTACAGAGTATATGAGAACTGTCTTTATTATCTTCACCTTTTTCTATAAATTTGAAACTGTTCTATGACAGACATTTCGATTTTAAAAAGGTAGAAGATAAAGTTCCATTTTTATTTCCACTTCTTAACCATCAAATGATTTGGATATTCACTTATTATCTATGCTTCATTTGCCTCATATACATTTAAGTAAAAAATAAGAGCTTGGTTTTCTAATTCATTAAATTGTTATGGGGTTCAAAGGAAACAAACTATGATAAAATATTTAGTAATCTTCAAGGTGGTATTACTAATACTATGTCACATAATTGATGCGCTGAAGACTTTTTTAAGTAAGTGAGTTTCGGCTTTAGTCATTTGTTAATACAAAAGAGGAATGTCCAAATTACAAAATGGTCCTGGAGAAATGAAAACAATGCCTATTCTTGAGGAGTTCTGAGAAGATAACAGGAAATAATGCAAAGGAATAAGGCTTGAAACCCGGAGTGTTCACTGGTTCACGTGTCTAAATTTTATTTCTTTAGGATTTCATCTCCGTAGTTAGGTTGCAAATCTCTACAGGAGGAGAGCTATATTTACATTTGAATGTGTTTACACATATTCCCCAAAAGATTGAATGTTTCCTAACTTTGTGAACTATTCTTAATAGATATTTATAATATACATGAATGCATTCAATCCCCCAGCGTAAAAGGGCAAGTCTGACACAGATGTCAACTAAGATGCTGAATCTAGGTTTAGCAAAACATACTGAGAAGCTAAGTAGGTGGCTACTAAGACTTGTAGCATATCTTTTCCCTTATCGACAATTTTTAAAATAAATTGGTTGGGGAACATGGCTTATGCCTGTAATCCTAGTACTTTGGGAGGCTGAGAAAGGCAGATCGCTTTAGTCCAGGATTCCGAGACAAGCCTGGGCAACACAGTGAGACTCTGTCTCTAAAAAACATATTAAAAAAATAGCCAGTCATTGGGACGTGGGCCTGTAGTCCCAGCTACTTGGGGGCTGAGCTTGGAGGATCATTTGAGCCCCAATTGACATGGGTGATACATGCTTGAGTGACTGAGGAAGACCCTGTCTCAAAAAACAATAAATTTATTCCAAAAAGTATACTTTAAGAAAATTTCAACTAGATTGGTTTTAGAAGCAGATTTTCTAAAATCAAAGTAAGAAAAGAATAGTGTGTTTATAATTGTAATGTGCCCCATATATGTGGGAAAATGCTCTTGAAATATACCCATACCGATAACCTTTATGGAATCACACTGAGCAGGAATTATTCCTACAATTGTCCCTTCCCTTGGGTCATTTAAATGGTTTAAATTCCATTTAGATATTAGTTGTAGAGAATCACCATAATTACCTAAGATAAATGCCTCATCTACTTTCAAATCTTCATTAAAATTAGCTTTTTTTACTTCTTTTGGTGCCCAATACCAAAGCTATTAGAGTTAAGAGTCTGTCAGCATTTCCATTTACAAACTCTGTTTTTTTTAGGGTTCATTATCTTTTCTGTTTTGAATTACATTAGCCTGAAAATTAGCTGTCAGCATGAATATGTATTATATTACCCAAACTCCATGTACACATCAGTTTGGCAATATAGAAGGCAGAGATCAGTAACCTCTTTCCTCCTTCTTCATAAAATTCTAAAGGTGTGTTGACTGCTTCATTATCTCATGGCCAGGCACAGACAAAGCCTTTTAATCATGAACTTTCTCCGAGAATTGGTCCTAAATCTGACCTAATAATTTTGATATTTAAAAATTTATGAAGAAGACAAATTGAATATGTGTTCAATATATAATTCAATATATAATTCCTTTTTAAGCTTCTGAACCAAATTACAGTCTCATATAATAAGAGATCTAAGAGAGGTACACACGGAAAGAAAAAAAATGAGGGATCTGTGATTTGTGCTATTTCAACTAAAGAATAAAAGCAAAGTAAATCACAGTGAGTGCTGTTTCGTTCATTTTGTTAGAGACATTTCTTCACTTTCAACTGGGCAATGACAGGAGGTGATGTAGCAATCACAACAGAAGTAGCAGCTGCAGGGCATGTGAAATGGTAAAAAAAAAAAAAAAAAAAAAAAAAGCATCTGGAATCTGGGCCACATGATGTACCCTTTCTGTCCAGAGTAAAAGCTACAAAGGCAATTCTATATTCCTTGTTCTCTCAATGTTTCTTTCACAAATACACTCCTAGTTTACTTAATTTGTCACCACCTGTTTCAACATCAAACATCTTTCAATTATCATTCAGTGTTTATCAGAAAACAGACCTGATATCACATTTTGTTTTCTTTTAACATGGAGTTGGGAGAGAGGAAAAGATAAGGTAGCAGTGAAAGAACCAGCCCTTGCACTATATTAAAATAGAATGTGGTGTCACACATGGTCTGTCAGAAATAAATAATTAAATCTGCCCCTGATCACTAAGGCTACAGGCAAGTGACACTAATATGAGAGAAGAATAATGTCTCAGAGGAAATGTTTGAATGATAAACTTATCATCTGACCTATTTGTAAGGCAATTGAAAATTAAAGTGAAAATTAAAAAAGGGAAGACAAGAGTATTGTAATTATTTTGACTATAAAGTATGATTTTATGTCTAGTTCAGGCCTAAAGGTACACAGTGGGTAATGTCTACAGAAAGGAGGAAATATGAAAAGTTCTATTTATGAACCACACACAGAAACACTCATTAATTTTAAAATATTTTTACCCAACATAGAAGCCATGGACTGGTTAAAATAAAACTAAAAAAATAAAATAAAGTACTTTTGTGACACGGCAAAGCATTAGAAATTGTCTGAATTTATAACTGAAGAAACACCACATGCAAATTTTAATTTCTTATTAAAATAGGGGATCATATTCTGTCACTTAAAATATTAACCTTCCCGATAGAACTGTGATTCTTGCATAATGGTTCTTACCTAATGTTGGATATTAACTAGTGCTTATCATTAGGAATATCTGATCCATGATGAACTCTGAGATCTTCATTATTATAATTTCCTCTTCAGCATTTGACAGTTACACTTACAAGATAATCCAAACAATTTGAAATAGACTTTCCATCTTTCTTATATTTCAAGTGAACAGATTGAAGTTGCCAAATAGCTCAAGCTAATGTACACATTTATCCAGCCATCAATTCAAATGATGGTTCCTGTGGATCTATACTCCCAAGACTGCTCTCTCAGGACCCTGCATAAAAAGATGGAGAAGATACAATGGCTTTCCTTAAGCAACAGTAAAGGATAAAAATATAAAGAATTAATTATAGCACAGCTCTTTTAAATACAATTTTACGGATGCACAGAAGTCAAATGTAGTTTGGTATATCTCTCATAGAGAAGGTGATATGTTAACTGATAATTGAAGGCAAAAGGAAACATTCCTAAGCCATGCAACATGCACCTGATATAGAAGTAATAACACAAAACTAGTAAAGAGCAAAATAACAGCAAAGACTAAGAAAATGTTGTAGAATGAGAGGGACTACAACACATGGTATTCTCTTGATAGATATTTGCTGGATATATGAATGAATTTATGCTTAATAATAGTTAACAAAGCTAACATTCATTATACATGAAATGATGTGCATTTTAATAAGTGCTATACATATAGCAGCTCTATTACATTATGCTACTCCCATCTAACAGAGGAAGGAAAAGTAGGAATATGCAGTTTGAATAACCAATGTTGCACAATGAGCGCAGGTGCCTGCAATCCCAGCTACTCGGGAGGCTGAGGCAGGAGAATTGCTTGAGCCCCGGAGGTGGAGGTTGCAGTGAGCTGGGATAGCGCCACTGCACTCCAGCCTGGGCGACAGAAGGAGACTCCACCTCAAAAAAACAAAAAAAAAGAAAAAAAGTTGCTGGGCAGAGATTTGAATCTAGGCAGTCAATCTCTGAACAGTCTCCTTGATTTATATTTATGAATTTTTTCTTTATAAGAGATATTACTGTTAGATATTAGTATAAATATTTCTTAATCTATCTGTCCTCAATATAACAATAACCTGTTTTTGAGTTAAAGTTTTGTTAAGTATGGAATTTTTTTTGTAGTTTTGTTTCAACTTTTAAAAAGCTGAGTGTTCTATTATGATAATTGTACCATTTAGTCCATTTACATTTAAGGTTAATATTGTTATGAGTGAACTTGATCCTGTCATTATGATATTAACTGGTTATTTTGCTCACTAGTTGATGCAGTTTCTTCCTAGCATCGATGGACTTTACATTTTGACATGTTTTTGCAACGGCTGGTACCTGTTGTTCCTTTCCATGTTTAGTGCTTCCTTCAGGATCTCTTTCAGGAGTCATAGGTCTTCTTTAAAATTTTCTGTAACATTTCAACAGAAATTATTCTTGTTTTTATGGGAGAAGTCCTAACACCCTCCTTGTGTTTGGCATGAAGAAGAGAAATGTACCCCAGGGATAAATTCCAGACTATTCTTTTCTATAAAAGCAGCTAATTTTTAATGAAAAATTTTGTCAAATTATTGATAATATCTAAAAGCAATCAAAATAATCATATTTTAGTTAATCATAAAATACCCCATTCTTCTCTCTACTTATATCATACCATCTTCACTTCACTAAGTTTTGTTTTGTTTTTCTTTCTGAGACAAAGACTTACTCTGTCACCGAGGCTGGAGTGCAGTGGCACAATCACGGCTCACTGCAGCCTCCACCTCCTGGGCTCAGGTGATCCTCCCTCAACCTCACAAGTAGCTGGGACCACAGGGGTGCACCACTACGCCTGGCTAATTTTTGTATATTTAGTAGAGACAGGTTTTCACCATATTGTCCAGGCTGGTCTCAAACTCCTGAGCTCCAGTGATCTGCATACCTTGGCCTCTCACAGTATTGAGATTATAAGCATGAGCCACCACACTCAGTTATGTTGGAATTTATATGTGAATCTGTTGATCTTAATCAATGGTAAAAGTGAGAAAGCACCATTAATCTGTTAGAGTAGCTGTGCCAAAAAAATAAATAGTACTATAATACTGAGTTGGTAGTTAACAAGGCCATAATCAAGCAATTGCATTTTCACTGAAAAACTTTAGTTCTGTTTTATGCAGTAGAAATTTTTCCTGGTATCACCAATTTTATTGTTGGTGTTCTATCATGATGTTTCCATTTCTGAAATAAGTTATTGAATTCCACATTTATAAACAAGTGTCAGTACTTCTTTTATGAAAGTAATTAATTGTCTAATTCAAATTGAAATGAGATAATGGATACGATTTGGCTTTACTGAGGTTTTACTTAACCATTTTATATGTACCATTTCATTACATTCTTACAATAATGAAGTAGATATAGTGGTTAATTTTAGGTGTCGACTTTATTGGATTCAGGAATACGTAGGGAAATGGTAAAGCATTATTTGGGGTGTGTCTGTGAAGAGGTTTCTAGAAGAGATTGGCATGTGAGCTGCAGAACTGAGTGGGGGAATATTTGCCCTCATTGAGAGCCGGCACCATCCAATTGGCTGGGGACTTAGTTAAAACAAAAAAGCAGAGGAAAGGTGAATTATGTTCTGTCTCTCTTTGGAAGTGGGGACATCCATTTTCTCCCCTAGGACATCAGAACTCCAGACTCTCCAGCTTCTGGACTCCAGGATTTACACCAACAGTTCCCCAGGGTTATCAGGCTTATAGTCTGGGACTGAGAGTTATGTTTTAAGCTTCCCTGGTTCTGAGGCTTACAGACTTAGATTGAGCCCCAATACCAAAAATCCACGGTCTCCTGCTTACTAAAAACATGTCTTGGGACATCTCAGATGCTATAATCACATGGGCTAATCCCCTTAATAAATATACCCTCATTGATATATATGACAGACACCTAACTAATACAGTAGGTATTTTATCAGGGCTGAGATTAGGGTGAGATGAGAAAGATTGAGTCATGTAAGTTCAGGGCAAATCTTATCTTTATGTTAAACTTTGATATTTTGTTCATCATCAATATTTTGCATTTTGATTTTTTAAAATATTTTATTAGAATATTAGTTATGCAGATTAATTTGTTTTGGGGTAACCCCTTAAGTTTTGCATACAGGTCAACCGTAGTTTCAGCCCTGTATTTTATAATCTACATTTTATAAATACAGAAGGTGAGGATTAGATGTCTTAAAAGACTTGCCCAGGTTCACACAGCTAGGAAGTAACAGAACTGACCATGTTCTTAAGCATTAGGCTGCACTCATATTTGGGTTGCTGAGTGTACCTGATACTTTCTCCTCAAGGAAATATTGATGACTGGTTTTTGTTGTGCTTATTAGCAAACATAAAGAAAACAATTAATTTTAAAGAAAAAGAGTGAAAGAGGACAGCAAAGGTGAGGCAATTAGGAATGTAAAAATGCTGTGTTTTCCTTGGAGGAGATTTAAAGAGGTTAGGAATATAACCTGGATATATGGTTCCAGGTCTAAGAACTTCTGGAAAAAAGGCAAGTTAAACTCTGCTGTCAAAAATTGTTTATTGGATTCAGTGGAGGAGAATGACTTATTTGGACCTAGAAGAATTATTTCGGATTTGTGGTAAATATGGAGATATTTACTGTGTTGTCTCAGTCCATGGAGAGTTTTCTGTATTTCAATCATTTTTCAAAGCCCAATCCAAGTATGACAAACTTGATGCCTTTTTGGAAAACTCTCCTATTCCTTAACCAAACTATGGAACCTTATAAGAGTTACATGAGTATAACCCTTGAGTATACCTTGTAGTGTACTGTTTCCTAATTATTGTGCTTATCTCTTTCATAATGTCTACTGACAAAGAGTAAGGTATAGGTTGTATAAACTTTCTGCCCTCTAATATCACCAGCACATAATTTGGCTTTCATAAATGCCTGATGCCCAAACTGTAACGCAAAGATTTAGCATTATATGATTGTAGATGAGGATAAGAGAAAACACAAGATAGTGAATTAAAAAAAAAATCCTTTCCAGCACCAGTCTCTACCCACTTAGTAAGGGTACATCCTCTCTGCAATTAATTTATGTAGAATTCTGTGCAACCATTCTCTTCACCATCTGTTAAAAAAAAATGAACTTTCAGATTACATCTTTTTAATTTTTTTTTTCACTTATTGCAGTAACACTACACCTCCTTTCTGTTCCTTGAATTTTTCCTGCTTTAATGTATTTGCATTGCTGGGCATTTGTGGAATACTTTTTCACTTAGAATTCATTTGGTCAACTTTTAATTTTGTATATTAACTTAGATGTCATCCAAACTGCAATGTTTCTCCTGACCACCAAGTCTAAGTTAGGTGTCCTCTTGTTTGATATCATAGCACCCTAAATATTCCCTATTCACAACAGATAAAACTGTGAAATAATTATATATTAACTCTCTGAACTAATTTATACATTAATTAAGAGCAGAGATGAAGACTATTTATATTTACTATTTTATCCATAATACTTAACACACAATCTACTAGATAGTAGGCACTCAATATAAACTTATTGACCCATGCTGAATGGTCTGTAAATGGTTAGACAAATACATTGAGATGTCAAGGAAGAAGAAGAGATACAGATTTAGAAGTCACTAGCACATGGACTATGTGATCAAGTTTAGGAGATGTTTTTAAACATCTCATCATCTCTGCAATAAAAATAATGACAACTTAGAATAACTATATTTCCTAGGCTTCTAAGGCAGGTAGGTGTAACTGTATGATTAAGTAATTGCCAATGTTAGGTAAACTGAAGTTCCCCGCATCAGCTTCTGGAAATCGGCCTTAAAAGATGGCTGGGGTATGCCCACTGCCCCTTCTTGTGCTTCCTCCTCTCTGAAATGTAAATGCACTAGTTGTGGCTGAAACAGCCATTGCAAACCATAAAGTGGCCTTGGAAATTAAAGCCATGCATTGCAGAATATAGAATAACTCTGTGGAACAGAGCTACCATATCACTTAGGGACACCTGAGCTATAAGAAGCCTTATATGAAAAGGAAAGTCACGTTAATTTATTTAATCCAATATAATTTTGAGTGATAACTGACCCTAAACCAACATATAATTACTGAATCAGCAGAGTAGATGAGAGTTTATAATAAGAGTATGTTATTTAAGTTTCCTAATGGGTACAATGTATATTATTTGGGTAATGGATACCCTGAAAGTTCTGACTTTACCACTATAGAATGTATGCATGTAATAAAATTGAACATGTGCTCCATGAACTTAAACAAATAAAGAAATGAAGGAATAAATAATTGTGATCAATAATAAAACAAATACAAATGAAAAAAGCGTAATTCTGTAAAAATTGAAGAGATCTATCCAATGAAATCCCCAGGGAGTTATCAGCAGAAATAATTCCTTTCAGTTGCAGGTGAAAATCTTTCATATATGTCTGCACAGTGGCTTTCCTTACTCCCAACATACTCCAAGATTTCCTGCATTGTAGCCCCATCACACTGTTCATTAAGGATCTGTTACATTGTCTGCCATCATCACTAGACTGCAATATCCTTGAGAAAGGACATATTAATTGTACTTTTGAAACCATGAAATATCAGCTAAGCTGAAGGCTGCCAATACAGACTGAGCAGATTGATGAGTTCCATAAAGTTCCTTACATCTTTTTCCAATGTAAGTGTCATTTAGATTAATCCAAAGTAAAATAGAAAAGAGAGATAAATTTTCAAATAACTTTCCCTCAAGTTATCAAGGTAACTGAAACCAACCTGCTATGTATGGCATGAAACAACCAAATAACAACTCAATTTGTACATGATTTTATCATCCCAATGCCAATGCCATTCTTCCCATTTGCGATTGATTTTTCTGTGTCACCTTACACAATGTGTGAGCCCAGCAATTCCTTTTAGGGTATATCAATCTTATACATACCTTTTCCATTTAGAAATAAAAGCAATGATAATGCACTAAAAGCATTACAATTCCCAAACAATTGATTCAGAAGGGGAGGAAGGGCTAAACAGCATTAGCATCTTTTAAATAAAATCAATTTAGCACATTATAATGCTCAGAAATTTTTATTCTTATTCAAATAAAAATTTCTCAATATGTGCTATCTCCATTTGTAGAACAAATCAATATGGAGAGAAATGTATGATATCTATTCATATCTAGTATATATTTTAAATTTCAAGACGTGTCAGTGTGAATATAATTTTTCTTTCCCTTTATAAATTATTTTAAAATGTGAAATCAATTTTGAACTATAAGCATCATACAAATGTCTTTGTACTGCCTAATAAATTATGCTGGTTGAATTTTTTTCTTAAATTATTTTTAATAAGTAAGAAATCTAAATGGAAATGAATCATATGCTTGTACCATTGCTGTCAAAATGAGTTTGCATAAAAAGAATATGTATTAATATTGCATAGAAAGACCTTTAGGACATAAAGAATGTGGTTATAGTATTCATGAAGAAAATAATTTTCTGAGTTAAATTTCAGGAGCAACAGTATGCTCTTCATACTGCTACATTAAATACAGTTACATTAAAAATACCAAAATTAAAATGCTCATATTAAAATGTTGTATATCACATTTTGAATAATATACCAGTCTTTCACAGCCCCTTTGTCACCTCTTTCTCATTCTCTTTAAATGACTCAAATGCAGATTCAGGTCCCCTATGGTTTTCCTGGAAATTTTTCCAGCATTTTGTGTTTACGCTTTACTTTCATGTGGTACCATAATAATAAGCTAGACGAGATGTCAGGACATGTGAGATATCTTCCTTATTACCTTCTTGGGCCAATTTTCCCAAACTTTGAAAACATAAATTTTGTATAATGTAAAACTGCTTCCAGTGATATCATGCTATGAAAATTGTGATAAGACATTTGAAAAGTATATATTTAAGGTTTATTATTGACAAAGCAGACACATCTGAGTTGGCAAAATTTGGCAGTAAGTTCTATAATGTTATTGAAAAGTTTGATGGCAAAAGTACACGTTGTTTTGTCTTGTGGCCAAAAACTCTGTATCCAAGTTGTCACAGAGGATGGCAGAGTGAGAAGCTCCTGGAATAAGTACCTCCACCAAAACAACTACTAACGTGGCAAGAACTATTAAAATCAACTATTTTGTGACGTGAAGTCTAACATTTACAACATTCAGGAGAATACATGATGAAGAAAGAGGCAGATAATATTCCATATATTTCAGTGTTTTTTTCATAGCCGCTGCCGTTTCCTGGCTTCTGAGTAGGAAGCTTCAGGAGACTCCTACTTTCATGGTGTAGCTTGCTGGTGCCAGGATGCGCAATAAGAACAGAGTCCTCCAAGCATTAGAGGTGTGTATTGTGACTTTCCCAGTTGATCACTGAGACACTTGCCTAGAGGCTGACCATTATTTCAACCTCATTAAACTAAAGTATCTTACTAGGTGGCGTCTGTCAAAGGAATTTAAAGAGACAGGGCACTTTTTAAATAATTGGATTCAGGCACACAAGGAAATTCCTGTCAGGTTACTAGCTGTCATGGTGATAGCAGAACAAAGATTTCAGTGACTACATAACAAGAAATACAGTCCATACAAAAAATAGTTTGGAAAGTCATTGAAGATATGGGCAGCTATAGCTATTAAAACAGAAAACAAGAATCCGTGAGAATCTGAGAGAATCCAATATCCAGAGATAAAACATTACAATAATCAAAATGCCTAATTCTCAACACAACTATAGAGAATAAAAAGGAACTGGAAAGTGTGTAATATAGATAATATAGATAAAAGTAAACTCATACACTATTCACAATAGCAAAGACATGGAATCAACCTAGATGCCTGTTAATGGTGCACTGAATGAAGACAATATGATACATATACACCACAGAATATACACGGCCATAAAAAAGAACAAGATCATATCCTTTGCAGCAACATAAACGGAGCTGGAGGCCATTATAACCAGTGAAGTAACAGGAACAGAAAACCAAATACCATAAATTCTCACTGGTAACTAGGAGTTAAACACTGAGTACATATAGACACAAAGAAGGGAATAAGAGACATGGGAGCCTACTGGAGGGTGGAGGGTGGAAGGAGGGTGAGGATTGAAAAACTACCTGTCAGATACTATGCTTCTTACTTGGGTGACAAAATATGTACACCAAACCCCAGTGACACACAATTTACCCATGTGACAACACTGTGCGTGTACTCTATGAACCTAAGAGAAACAAACAAAAACAAGCCACACAATGCTATAGCTTATTCAAGAGATTAATAAACCCTAATATATTGTTTCCTCCTTTAAAAAAGCTCATACAAATTAACAAACTGGATAAAAAATATGTATAGATGATCGTAGTATAAGACAACACAAATGGAAAATAACCAAATAAAAAATATTCAAACTCGCACAATTAGATAAATGCAAAGTCAAGTATCAAGAAGTGCTGATTGAAAATATAAAATAGATACCATCACATACTGCTTTCAGAAAAATTTGAGAAGAAAATTTTATAAAAGGATTTAGGAAACTATAAATTTTCAGAGTATACTTACTACATCCCTTTGTTTCAGTAATCCATTTCTAGAATTCTAAATTGAAGAAATAATCATAAATGCAGGCAAATAATTGCATACGAAGACACTTAGTATTATGAGATAAATGATTTATAAATTATAACAAATGACATTAGCATTGTTAGACAAATGACGTTTAACTGGGTGGTACAATATAAAGTTATTAAAACTATGTTTTAAAAGGCTATTTATGAAAATTAAAAAGTGAATATTATGCTAACTTAAACATATGCCTACATAAAAATTGTTTTCAAGTATACAGCAATACCCCTATAGCCTTTCAGATTTTAACTATAAACATATATTTTCTTATGTACATAAAAATTGTAGAATATACATAAAAATATCAAGTGTTTATTTCTAATTAGTGTAATGATAGAGTAATTTTTATGTTCTTCATTTTCATTTTATGTGTTTTCAAAAATATTTTATAATGACCCTTTATTACTTTCATACTCAGAAAATAATAATTACCAATATTTTCAAAACAAATCTAAAAGCAGGTTTTTAGCATTCAGTAATGGCAAAATAGGTTATATCAGACTAACCCTCCTGCTGACAAACATTACAATCTGTAGACAAAATATAACAAAAAAAAATTCATTAATTGAAGGCACTGTAGAATGAACAAAAGCAGGCAGATACTGGAGGAGATTAAATCATTGAAAGGAGGAAAACACAGGGGGTGAAAGCTACAATTACATAGCTCTTCCCTGAATACCTTCTTGTTCACATGGCTACTAGGTAGAATTCAAACAATGCTGAGGACTTATTTCTTAAAGGGTCAAGAGGTATAATTTAGGGTTGCAGCATGGGCTGAAAATTGAGGGAGAAAATATCGGAATGATAGGATTCACAGGGTAAGAGTTCCAAAATATGCACAGAAACATCTAATATCCTTCACAGATATACAATTACGATGTATTAGTTAAGAGACCACAAAATCAAAAACAACAGGTAGAAGCTTAAAAATCCAGAGTTCCCATGAGCTGTCTGTCATACACGGGAGCAAGTTTGGAGTTTAATTATCAGCAAATTAGAAAGGTTAGCACCACAGATTTTCCACTGTAGCCAAGAAGTCAAAGGCAACAAGTAAAGGTTTTGTCCAAGGACTAAGGAATTCACTCTGTAAATTAGGGCATAACTGAAATTTGAACACAATAATCGAACCATAGGTCCAGGAAGCTCAGCAATACTATGGAATAGTAAATACAATGACACTCACATGTAGGCACAATTTTAATTTTGAGTAAACTGTGATAATTTAAAGCTGCCTTCTCTAATCTCTGGAGCAACAATGAAAAATGAATGACACCAGAAAGAACTATGGATAACAAGCCTATAGAGCAGAGAGCATGGTATACAAAGACTGGAGTGACACCAATGACAGAAAAACTAAAAGAACAGAGAGACCAAAAAAACAAAAAAAGAATCTAACCTAAACATACCAAAAAGTGCTACAAATGTAAATGGATTAAACACTTACAATTTAAAGGCAGGTATTTTCACGCTGAAGAAAAATGAAAGACAGGGAAATGACGCCAAGTAAAAAGATTAAAAAGTTGAAAACATGAAGCCTAATCAACCTAGTATGGCTATATAGATGTCAAATAAAGCAGGATTTAAGAAAATAAGTATTAGATAAGGTTTATTATTGACAAAGCAGACACATCTGAGTTGGCAAAATTTGGCAGTAAGTTCTATAATATTATTGAAAAGTTTTGCAATAGAGGAACATTTTGTAATCATGAACACTCATTCATTGAGATATATAGTATCTTTATAGATTAAAAAATTCAATCACCTTAAATATATAGCAAGTATAATTAAAATTCAAAATATATAGAACAAAAGTTGTCAGAAACACAAAGAGAAATAGACAAATTCATGCTAAGGCTTTTTTTTTTTTTTTTTTTTGAGATGGAGTTTCGCTCTTGTTGCCCAAGCTGGAGTGCAATGGCGCAATCTCGGCTGACTGCAGCCTCTGCCTGCTGGGTTCAAACAATTCTCCTGCCTCAGCCTCCCAAGTGGCTGGGATTACAAGTGGGCACAACAATGCCCGGCTAATTTTTTGTATTTTTAGGAGAAACAGGTTTTCATCATGTTAGCCAGGCTGGTCTCTTACTCCTGACCTCAAATGATCCGCCCACCTCAGCCTCCCAAATTGCTGAGATTACAGGCTTAAGCCACTGCGCCCGGCCCAAATTTTTAAACTGCTTCTTTTAGTACTGAATAGACAGCCAAAAAAATTAGTAAGTGTATAGAAAATATTAACCACACTATTATCCAATGTGACCTAACAGTAACTAAGGGAATACTACTTCTAATTATAAGAGAATGCATCTCTAATATGTACTCATATGAATCTTATTCTAGGTCCTAAAATCAACCTCAAAATACCTTAATAGTTCAAATCTTTACAAAATATGCTTTTAAAGGACAACAGAATTAAATTAGAAATGAGCACCATAAGATAGCTAGAAAAGTCCCACGTAAGTAGAAAGTAAGCAATATACTTTTAAATAATCTATTGCTCATAAAAATCACAATGAAAATTATATATGTATGCGTGTGTATGGATGCACACATGCAGGTGTGTGTATGATTTACAGGAATTATAATATAAGAATCCATCAATATTTGTGGAATTCAGCCAAAGTAGTGTGTAGGTATAAATGTATAGCTCAAAGTGCTTGTCTTAGAAAAAAAAGAGAAAGTTTTAAAATCAATAATCTAAAAAGACACAAATGAACAGAGAGCCATAACATGACTATGGATTGGAAAACTCAATATTAAGATAGCTATATTACTCAAATGAATCTATAAATTCAATTTAGTACCAATAAATATCAATATACACGATTGACACATAATTCTAAAAGGTATCTATCTAGAATAATCAAAATAATGTTGAAAAGGAGCTTAGGGAACATACTCCGTACAAAGAAAAGACTTACTATGAAGATACACTAATGAAGATGGTGTCATGTTTTTGCAATAATAGGAATTTTTTAAATGGAACAAAAGAAACAGTTCAGAAATCGATCTAAAAGTCCACATTCAACACATTCTACACAAGTGCAAAGGTAATGCAGTGGGGAAACATTGATCCTTTTAACAGATGATGCCTGATGGAATAAAGTCTGACTCCACCTTTTGATGTTTGACAGTTGACAGCTTTAAGCCTCACTTCTCCCTCTTCTGCTTATGCCCCATATCCTGGGCAGGATGATAAGACTCTCTTCCTCATTTGGTGCTAACTTGAAGTTAAAACCATGTAAAAGAATCCTAACTTGGTGTACACATCCAAACTACTATAAAAAGTCCAAGCCAAGGTATTTTCTCAGGTCTCTTAAACCATTTTCAAACCAATATGGGAAGCTGGATTTGTTTCCTCCAGAAATCTTCATTAAGTGAGTAATAAATCTTATTATAATCACTTGGTGGGTGTATGTGCCATCATCAGCTTTTATATCTGAACCAAAGTTCTTGTGAGGCACCATGCTGGTTTTTTGTGGTGGCTACTATACTGGAATGTTCAGATATTCACATGAAAATATAAAATTAAACCTCTACCTCACATTATACACAAAAAGCCAATTGAGAAAGACCTTAGAGCATAGGAACGTTTATTAACTATAAGGTTTCTGGAATACAATATAGATATAAAGCAACATTTTTTTAGGAAGCAGAAACTCTTGCTATGAAATTTAAAATTTGATAAGCTAGATTTCAGCAAAGCAAATATTCTGTTCTTCCAAAGAAGAAAATGATAAGAAAAGGCACAGAGTAAGAAAATAGTTGCAATACATATATCTAACAATGGTTCACTGCACATAATAAATAAGTATTACAATTTCTAAAAACCACACACAAAATTAAAATTTGGATAAAAATATTAAACATAAAGTTCAAAAAGAGGATATATAAATGATTCCTTACACATGACCAGGTGCAAAAATCTGTAAAATCTTTAGTAGTAATAGAAATGCATGCTAAAATCACAAACATTTTTAAACCTGACAATGTCAAGTGCTGAGACTGTAGAGCAATTGGAACTCTAATGCAATCATCTTGGAAGACACTTTAGCTAAATCTTATGAAGTTAAATATAATCTACTCTAAGACCCTACTTCTAGGTGTAGTAAAAAACTGAAAATGTGTATCTATGAATAACTTGTACACAAATGTTCATATGAGTTTTATTCATAGAAATAAAAAATTCAATACAATGTCCATCAATAAGTGGAGGGATAACCAAATCATAATATATTTACTCAGCAATAAAAAGGAACATACATCAATATAAATAAATCTGAAAAATATACTGTATGTACATAATGCATGTACAATACAAATCATAGAATTTCATTTATTTGAATTTCTAGAGCAGGCAAAATAAAAGCTTTTATGACAAATTAGAAAAGTAGTTGTCACTTTGTAGAGGTGCAGGGATTGATAATATAAAAGGCATAAACTTTCTAGAGTGATGGAACTGAGGTCATGCATTTGTCAAAACTCATGTAATTTCAGAAATAAAATGTTATGTATTTTATTGATACAAAAGATCCTTCACTAAAAAACAAACAAACAAACAAACAAACAAGAAACTGGCCCGACACAGTGGCTCATGCCTGTAACTCCAGCACTTGAGGTCAGGAGTTCGAGATCAGCCTGGCCAACATGGCAAAACCCTGTCTCTACTAAAAACACAAAAATTAGCTGGGTGTGGTGGCATTCACCTGTAGTCCCAGCTCCTTGGGAAGCTGAGGCAGGAAAATTGCTTGAGCATGGGAGGCAGAAGTTGCAGGGAGCCAAAATCACACCACTGCACTCCAGCTTGGGCAATGGAGTGAGGCTCTGTCTCAAAAAATAAAAACAAAACAAAACAAATAAATAAAAATAAAAATAAATTTAGAAAATAAAAAACTAACAAAAATAGAATACAAATTTTTCAGTGAGTATCATTAAAAGACAGTTTGATGACATTTCCACTTAAAAATACATTAGCAATATAATGAAAGGTGTAGAGTATAAAAAAATGTCTTTAGGAGAAGTGGAGAAATCATGAGCTCTATCAGTTATCTATGTAGAAAGTTTGGGCAGAAAGTTTATCACCTACCATGAATGGATTTCAACAATGCTAAATTCAACACTTTCAGCACCCCATGTACAATATGTTTCTTACAGATTTTCAAGTCTCCTATGTTCATGAAATGCGTATTATATGAAGAAGCAACGTACTGACATACTAATGATATATTTTCTAGCTTCAAAACATCTAAATTTTTAAAAGTAGAAAAAATGTAGCCATTGCTTCAAGCATCTTCCTGAGATACTTTACTGGAAACATAGTGGATGAAGGTCAGGTTAAGTTTTACTTTCATCTGCTTTATAGCAGGATTTCTCAAGAGATGTTGATTAAAGAATAAAGTCTAGTGTTAAAAGCTATTTGTCCCTGTACAGAAAACAGATCCGTGGTTGCCAGGGCCAGTGGGGGGAGGAAGAAGCAGGAAGAGTGTCATGGGACTTTTTTCATTTATCAAAATGCTCTATATTTTGGTTGTGGTGGTGCTTGCATAAGTATGTGTATTTTTCAAAATTCAAAAAACTGTACACCTAAATAGTGGGAAAATTATGTGAATCTAACTTTAAAAAATCAAAAGATGATTAAACCACCTGCTCTACATTCCGGTAAGAGTCTTTGTCAAAAGTTGTACATGATATATCACATTTCCATTTAATTTTGCTATGCCCTATCTGCCTGAGGAATTAGTATGCTGTGTTAACAGATTTTGGTTAGCCGACAGGAAGACATGGCTATGTCTCTTTCACTGAAAAAAAAAAAAAAAAAAAAAAAAGTAAGTAAATAACTTTGCAAATAAATACTTTCTCTTAACATCACACTCTAAGTGCTTCCTATCTCTTTTTTACACATAACCAAAAAAATGTAGCAAGAAAGAATTCTAGAAATGTATCGCTTCCATTTTCTTCCTGTCAAGCCTGCTTAACCTATCAAATATAACTCTTCCTTTTTACATGCCACTTTAATTATATTATGGTAAAATGACATTTTTGTATTTTTTCCATTATTATAATTATCTTAAATGTTTTGAGATTTGATTTGCTTTGTTATTATCATGTTTTAGTATTTCATATGACTTTGAAAAGAATGTGTATTTTGCTGTAGTTGAGTGGAATTCTGTATAATTGTCAGTTAAATAAATTTCATTGCTAGAGTTATTCAGGTATTGTGTGTCTTTACTTATTTTCTGATTACTTTGTTGTTATTATTGAGAGAAGAATGCTGAAGTCTTCAACTATACTTGTGCATTTGTTTACTTCATATTTCAGTATTGTCAGTTTTTGATTCATGTATTTTGGAACACTCTTGTTGATTGATGCATGTACATTCAGGATTGTAATGTCATTCTTATTTCTGATTTTATTTTATTATCTACTTAAACTGGGTTTTTACAGACAATATGTAGTTGGATTTTTTAAATACAATTTAACAGCCTTTTAACCAATGTGTTTTAGCCATATAGATTTTATTTAACTTTTGATATGATTGGATTCAGTGATACCATATTATTTACTTTTTTGTCCAGTTTGTCCACTCTCTTTTAACTTTATTTTGGTCATTCATTTTGTGGCTTATTTTGGAGTATTTAGATTTTTTTTAGTATTACATTTTATTTACCCATTGGCTTTTTAGTTATACCTTTCCATTATTTTTTAAAGGGTTGCTTAGTGATTACTATATGCACACTTAATATTTTCCAGCCTATTAATAGTTAATACTTCAAGTAAAATATGGAATCCTGGCAAATATACAGGCCCGCTTATCATCTGCTACTGAACTTTATGGTATTGTTATCATATGTATTATTATACACTTATAAAACTCCAATAGACAATGTTATAATTTTAATTTAAAGATTCATATATTTTTTTAAAGTACTTAAAGTATTATTTTATATTTACCAAAAATCTACCATTGCTGTTGCTCTTTCCTCATACTTAAGCCTCCAAATATCCATCTGTCATCTTTTCCATCATTCTAAAATACTTTCTTTAGTGTTTCTTTTAGAATAATCTCACCGGAAACAAATTATCTTTGTTTTCTTTAAGATTTTCTTTATTAAGCCATCTTCTTCGTCTTTATACTTTCTGATGAGAAACCTGTTTTCATTTTTATGGTTAAATTTATGGTTAATACCCATGTCTTGTACTAATTTTTCTTTCTGATTTCAAGAATTTCTTTTATTTGATTTTTAGTCATTGAGTATGATGTGTCTATTTGTTGCTGTCTGAGTTTAACTTATTTGGAGTTTGCTGATCTTCTTAAATATTTGGATTTATGATGTTTGCCAAATTAGAAAAGATTTTAATCATTATTCAAATATTATATTTTTTCTGTATTTATCTCTTTCTTCCTTCTGAAGCTCCAATAAAAGTTATTTTCAGTATGATATTGTTCCACAGGTCTGGGGATTTCTTTTCATATATTTCAAAACATATTTTTCAGATAGAATAAGTTCTATCAATTTATCCTCAAATCACTGATTAATTTCTCCATTATTTCCCTTCTTATATTGAACACAATCAGTTATTTTTTTAAAAAAAATTTAGGCATTAAAATTTTCAGTTTTAGAATATCAAGTTAAACATTTTTAAATATTCTTAATTTATTTGCCAAACATTTATATTTTTTCATTTATTTCAAATGTTTATTTTTACCTCACAGATCATAGTTATAATAATGACTTCAAAGTATTTGTCTGATATTTCCAACATTTGAATTCCAAAATTTCAGGGTTGGAATTTGCTGATTACTGTTTCACTTGGAAATTGTTCACATTTTCTAGGTTATTTGTATGTCGTGTAACTTTGGATTGAATCCTAGACATTCTGAATGTCATGTTTTGTAGACTGAATACTGTTATAATCTTACAAACTATGCTATTGTTTTTGGTGTGTTTATTTGAGTTGAAAATCTGTCTGATTAGGTTCAGTTTGCAAGTTCTGCCTCACTTTCTGTTAGCAGTGGCTCTAATGTCACTTTGGTTTTCAAGGACTTTCACGCTGTTTGGGGTCTGTTTCATGCATATACCACTTAAGTATTAGTCTGTGACATAAGCAGAAGTTTAAATTTGAGTTCAGTTCTCAAATTCTTTATTATGCTCTTTTCAGTCACATGTGCCCCTCAGAGATAAGCCCAAAACAAGACTCATATGGATTTATCCCAGAATTAAAGGATATCTTTCTTCAGTTTTCTCTTCTTTGGATTTCCCTACAATCCTTGCCTACAAAGCTACAGAAGCCCTTTCTTCATTTGCTCTGGCCAGAAAATTGATTTTCTAGTACAGCCTTAGATGACCATACTACTGCTTCACCAAGCAGCAGCATGACGGGCGACTGGACAGCGAAGCTGCAGAAGAAAAAAGGGTGGCTAGGATAGAGGGAAATTTAATCCTATGACAATTGCTTCCCCAAGTTTTGGCAACCCTTCACAATTCACATGCTTTTGGTTCCTTTTGAGAGTCCTCAGGTAATAACTGTTTGTATTTTTCCAGAAATTTCATCTGTAATCAGTAGGAGAAACAGATTATAGTGGACTGAGCTTATTTTAACCAAAATCAGAATCATAGACAGTCTCTTTAAACAGCATGTATGTGTAAATTTGATTGAAATAAACAAAAATAATCTAATTTGATTCCATGACCGTTTTCACAAAGCATAAATCTAATGTAACTATACAAATAAATAGGAATTATACTGTTTTACATGTCTGCTATGATTATTAAATGTATTATGTATAGAAAAAAAGATGTGCATTTGTCTGTATTAGATTTATCTTCTATTCATAAAGAAGTTATCCCTTAAAACAGGTTTTCCCAAAGTGTCCTATACATCTAAGTAGTTATATTTCTGACTTAAAAGAATTCTGAATTAAACAAAATTAAGCACATTATTAGTGATGTTCCTAGTGAAATGTCAGGAGGGCACCATATTTTACCATGTACTCTTTTTTTATTCCCTTATAGCATCTCAATCATCTAGAGTTCTACACAACCATTTTTAAAGTGCCTCTTAAATATCTATCCGTATTAAAAATAACTGAAAGATTAACAAAAAATTATTTAATGGAATTACTTAGCAAATTAGTTGGCTCATAAAATTCAAGGTAGCATTGTTCAAAAGGAAATAATTCTGATTTGGTATTACATTGAACTTGGATCTAGCAGGATTCATTAGTTTTACGATGAAGGGTTATAAGAAATATAAAGAGAAAGCTTATTATATTTATGTCAAAGTATTTCTGCAACCAAAGAGTAATAGGCAATCATGTGTAGGAAGAGGAATAACCATATTGGTTTGCCTCGTATGGTTCTTGCTTTATGGAGTGATGCATTAGTATAGAGTATGGCAAAAAAAAAAAAAAGAGAGAGAGAACTGTAGTTAAACTAATACATTTAAATAAATGACTTGTTTATGTATTGAAAGCTAAATAAATCCAATAGGATTTTTATTTCTTTTAATATATTCTGATAGACTTTGATTTTATAAAGGTACACTCACCAGGTAATGTGAAATTTCAATGCCCACTACTTTCATACTGTACACTTGCCATTCTCATTTTCAGATATTACAAACATTACTTGCACACCTACTCTAAATAGAGGTAATCAGTGCCAAGAATTATAAATGGCAGCATACATTATAAAGGTCTGGTGACTGGGAATTTTAAATTCCCTTTATTTAAACCTATAAAATCAGACTAAAAACTACTTCTATGTACTTTGGTATTTAATTATCTTAAAGCACAGAAACATATTATCATCCTGAAAGTATTTTATTATAAAAATTCATATAAGTAATGTACGTTTTCAAATTCCAAAGCTGTCTTCTAATCTTGTTTTTATAATGAAATTTATTTAAGTCTAATATAAGCATAATGTAGAGTAATGTGTCTTCTGTACCACAAAATAAATGTGGAGAATAAATTCATTATTTTTTCTTCAGCAGATCTCGTTTTAATCTCGGTACTATAGACAAAGTAATTTTTTCTCTGACTACACTGATGAAGATTCGAAACTAATTTTCAGTAAAATAAGAAGTCTTTAAAAATATGGTTTTATCATATTCTGCAGTCTCCTTAACTTCCCAAGTACACTCCTTTTTCATCTCAGCCTTAATTTTAATACGGCACTGTTTGCCCTGCATGATCAAATATGAGATAGTATATGCACATACTGAAATGCTCCTAAGAAAGATATTTTGTAAATATTCTTTATTTGATGTACACTGCTCAATTTTACATTTTTATTTTATACATTTACTATTTTTACAGATGGGACAGGAATATAATTCAATAAGTAAACACTCCTTTTTACGTTTAAACTTCAATGACTTTGCTATATGATCTTTTTATTTGTAGGTCTATCCCTTTCCAATGGTCTAGAAACTGGGTTGTTAACAAATAATCCATATGGCAATATAAGTATCTGTGGAGGAGGTAAATAGCTTCATATGTTTGAGAGAACTGATGCAGAGAAAATCAGCTGCAAACCCAAAATAAAAACAGAGTTTACGTCTCCCAAAATGTTTCTTTATATTTATTTAGCATTTTAATTTCTTTACATTTATTTACCATTGTAATTTCTTAAATCCTTTTTTAACCAATTTGAACGTTTTTATTTTGTTTTGTTCTGTTCTGTTTATTTCTCTTTTGTCACAGGAACTCTATAGTACGTGATTTCCACTTAAATAGGAAACAAAGGCCTGAAGTTTCAGAATTACACTCTGAAGATCTTCCAGGGGTCAGAGTGGAAATGATGTGCACTCTCTCACTTGATTGAGTGCAAGGGCTTCCCTGCTTTACCTGAGTCTTTGTGAATACATAGACCTATACCCAGATGAACCTCATTAGCATATTTAGTCTGATATGGGACTAACCCTTATATATACTGCCAAAGTAAATGTGTATACACATTGTTCGTAGCTTCACACACTTCTGAATTGTTCAGTAGAAATACATTTAAAAACAAAAAGTATAATAGCTGCACAAACAGTTGTTACTTGACTGATTAGCCTACATAATTTTCCGTTAACGAAATATTTTTGAAAGAAAGAAAACATTCTTAGCATTTTTATTCTTGAAAAAATATCTAGGAACTTATTACTAAATAGACACATTATAAAATCAATTATTAATTTATGAAAAATATGCTATTTGTTTTAAAATTATGATATATGTGAATCTATGTCATGGTGAGTGTGATCCTCATCACCATGGAGCTCAGTTCAATACGATTAAACAAATATAATCAGCAATGAAATCATACCACATGAAGATATAAAATAATTTGAACACTCCCAAAAGATACTTCGTTTCTCTATGCATATTCAATGTTCCCCCATCCCTACATTCATTCCTTTCCTTTCCCTAGTATTTTTTGTTTCTTTGCTTATTTGTTGGTTTGTTTTCTGTCATTTCTACAGAATCACATAAAAAGAATTATGCAATATGTAGCCTTAACAGAATCCTTTTGGGTTGTATACTCATATCACATTTTGTTTATCAATTACCCAATTTATATTTATTTGGATTGTTTACAGTTTGGGTTATTAAAAACAAAGCTGCTGTTAGTTAACTGATCTTTGACAAAGGAATAAACTCAATATAATATAGAAAATACAGTATTTTTCAAAAAATGAAACAATTACACATATATGAACAAAAAGTGAATCTAGACACAGACTTTACATCTTTTACAAAAAATTATCTCAGAAAAAATTACAACAACTACATGTAAAAGACAAAACTATAAAGCTCCTCAGAAATGGGATAAAAATAAGGTAAAGTTAGATTTGGCAATGACTTTTTAGATAACACCAAAGTCTACAGTCCTTGAAGAAAATTTTGATAAGCTGACTGCATAAAAATTAAAAATTTCTGCTCTGCAAAAGTCACCATTAAGAGAATGAAATGTTGGGCCAGGCGCAGTGGCTCATACCTGTAATCCCAGTACTTTGTGAGGCCAAGGCAGGTGGATCACGAGGTCAGGAGGTCAAGATCATCCTGGCTAACAAGGTGAAACCCCATCTCTACTAAAAATACAAAAAAATAGCCAGGAGTGGTGGCAGTTACCTGTAGTCCCAGCTATTCAGGAGACTGAGGCAGGAGAATGGCATGAACCTTGGAGGTGGAGCTTGCAGTGAGCCGAGATCGTGCCAGTGCACTCCATCCTGGGCAACAGAGTGAGGCTCTGTCTCAAAAAAAAAAAAAAAAAAAAAAAAATGAAATGTCAAGTCACAGACTAAAAGAAAATATTCGCAAAAGATATATCTGATATAAAACTGTAAGACTGTTATCCAAAATATACATAGAATAAAACAATAAGAAACTAAACAAGCCTCTTAAAAAATGGGCCAAAGACCTTAACAAACACCTCATCAAAGAAGATTAAATGCAAAATGGTACAGCCACTTTTGAAGTTTTATATTGAAATTTTTGATCTTTTGTTATAACATTGCAAAAATGATTCTTATCATTTGGTTCTAAACCATTATCAAAATGGTTTGGCAGTTTCATACAAAACTAAAAATACTTGTACCATAAAATCTAGCAATCATGCACTTTGATATTCGCCCAAAGGAGTTAAAACCTTATGTTCACACAAAAGCTTGTATATGGATATTTATAGAAGTTCTATGCATAATTGTTAAAACTTGGAGGCAATTAAGATGTCCTTCACTAAGTGAATGGATAAACTATAGCACATCCAGAAACGAACTATTACTCAATGTTGAAAAGAAATGAGCTACCCAGCCATGAAAAGACATGGAGGAAAGTTAAATGTATATTACTAATTGAATCTAAGCCAATCTGAAGAGACTGCATACTGTATAATTCAACTACATGACATTCTGGAAAAGGCAAAACTATGAAGACAGGGAAAAAATGATTAGTGGTTGCCAGGGATTAGGGAGAAAGGAGGGATAAATAAATTGAACACAGGATTTTTAGAGCAGTGAAACTATGTGTATGATACTATAATGGTGAATACATGTCATTATACATTTGTTCAAACCAATACAATGTGCAACACCAAGAGTGAACTTTAATGTTAACTATGGAATTTGGGTGATAATTACGTGTCAATGTTGCTTCATCAGTTATAACGAACGTGACACTGGTAGGGGATGCTGATAATGGGGAGGCTACACATGTGTGGGTATGTGGGAAATGTAGGATATCTCTGTACCTTTCTGTCAAATTTGCTATGAATCTAAAACCGCTCTAAAAAATAAAGTCTTGTATTAGTTCGTTTTCATACTGCTATCAAGAACTACCTGGGACTGGGTAATTGATGAATAAAAGAGCTTTAATTGACTCACAAAGGATAACTTTCATTTTTTGTTCATATATGTCTAAATGTTCCAAAACCATTTTTCAAAAAATACTGTATTTTCTATATTATATTGAGTTTATTCCTTTGTGAGTCATTTGAAGCTCTTTTATTCATTAGTTATTTAGGTTTAATAGGAAGAATGACAGGGAGGCCTCAGGAAACTTATAATCAGGGTAGAAGGCAAAAGGGAACCAAGCACCTTCTTCACATGGTGGCAGGAGAGAGTGAGAGAGTGGTATGAGAGAGAGAGAGAGAGAGCAAGCAAGAGGGAGAAAGTGCCACAGACTTTTTGTTTGTTTGTTTGTTTTGTCTTTCTTGAGATGGAGTCTTGTTCTTGTTGCCCAGGCTGGAGTGCTAGGGCACAATCTTGGCTCACTGTAACATCTGCCTCCCGGGTTCAAGCCATTCTCCTGCCTCAGCCTCTCAAGTAGCTGGGATTACAGGTACCCACCACCACGCCCAGCTAAGTTTTTGTATTTTTAGTAGGGACAGGGTTTCACCATGTTGGCCAGGCTGGTCTTGAACTCCTGACCTCAGGTGATCCACCCTCTTCGGTCTCCCAAAGTGCTGAGATCACAGGCAGGGGCCACTGTGCCCTGCCGCCACACACTTTTAAACCATGTAATCTCCTCAGAACTCACTCACTATAATGAGAACATGGGGGAAATATGCCCGCATGATCCAATCATCTCCTACCAGGTCCCTCCCCCAGCACTGGGAACTACAATTCAGCATCAGATTTGGAAGGGGACACAGAGCCAAACCATATCAAGTCTTTTAAAAAATTTATTAGAAAGTCCTGTTAGCATTAGTTTAGAGGTCCATCAGTGGACATATGTTTTAGTTTCTTTTAGACAAAAAAACAAAAATGGAGATGCCAGATTGAATGGTGTTATATTTAACTTAAAAGGAAATTCCAAACTGTTTCCCAACATTGCTAAACTATTTTGTATTCCCACCAGGATCGGATGAGAATTCCGGTTGTTCCACATCCTCACCAGCATTTGCTGTCATTAATCTTTTTAATTTTAGCCATTCTTAAAAGGAAGGAATAGTATGGCATTGACATGTTAAATTGCATTTACTTAATGACTGATGATGTTATGCATCTTTTCATGTCATTCGCTATCTGTATATTTGGAGATGTTTTGTTTTATTTTACTTTGCTTATTGTTATTGTGTTGTTTGTCTTATTGATTTTTAAGAGTACTTTATAGAGTATGGAAAAAAGTACTTGTCAGATATGTGTTTGTATTAGTGGGGTGTTGCTGAAAAGATACTCCAAAATGTGGAAGAGACTTTGGAACTCGGTAACAAGCAGAGGATGGAACAGTTTGGAGGACTCAGAAGAAGACAGGAAAATGTGGGAAAGTTTGGAACTTCCTAGAGACTTGTTGAAAGGCTTTGACAAAGATGCTGCTGACAGTGATATGAACAATTAGGTGGAGGCTGAGGTGGTCTCAGATGGAGATGAGGAATTTGTTGGGAACTGGAGCAAAGGTGACTCTTGTTATGCTTTAGCAAAGAGACTGGTGACATTTTCCCCCTGCCCTAGAGATCTGTGGAACTTTAAACTTGAGAGAGATGATTTAGGGTATCTGATGGAAGAAATTTCTAAGCAGCAAAACATTCAAGAGGTGATTTGGGTACTGTTAAAGACATTCAGTTTTATAAGGGAGGCAGAGCATAAAAGTTCAGAAATCTTTGCAGCCTGACAATGTGATGAGGAAAATCCCATTTTCTGAGGAGAAATTCAAACCTACTGCAGAAATTTGCATGAGTAACAAGGGGTGAAATGTTAATCCCCAAGACAATGGGGAAAATGTCTCCAGGGGATGTCAGAGGACTTCACAGCAGCCCCTCCCATTACAGGCCCAGAGGCCTAGGAGGAAAATGTGGTTTCGGGGACGGAGCCCAGGGCCCTGTGCTGTGTTAGGCCTGAAGACTTGGTGCCCAGTTTCCCAGCTGCTCCAGCCGTGGCTAAAAGAGGACAAGGTACAACTTGGGCTGTTGCTTCAGAGGGTGAAAGCTCCAAGCCTTGGCAGCTTCTACGTGGCATTGATTCTGCAAGTGGACAGAAGTCAAGAATTGGGGTTTGGGAACCTCCACCTAGATTTCAGGGGATGTAGGGAAACGTCTGTATGCCCAGCAGAAGTTTGCTGTAGGGACAGGGCCCACATGGAGAACCTCTGCTAGGGCAGTGTGGAAGGGAAATGTAGGGTTGGAGCCTCCACACAGAGTTCCTACTGGGGCACTGCCTACTGGAGCTGTGAGAAAATGACCACCATCCTCTAGACCCCAGAATGGTAGATCCACCAACGGCTTGCACCTGGAAAAGTCACAGACACTCAATGCCAGGCTGTGAAAGCAGCCAGGAGAAAGGCTGTACCCTGCAAAACCACAAGGGCAGAGCTGCTCAAGACCATGGGAAGCCACCTCTTGCATCAACATGATCCGGATGTGAGACATGGAGTCAAAGGTGATAATTTTCATGCTTTAAGATTTGATGACCCCACTAGATTTCAGACTTGCATGGGGACTGTAGCCCCTCTGTTTGGCCAATTTCTACCATTTGGAATGGCTGTATTTTTCCAGTGCCTGTATCCCCATAGTATCTAGAAAGTAACTAACTTGCTTTTGATTTTACAGGCTCATAGGTGGAAGGCATAGCCTTGTCTCAAATAAAACTTTGCATTGTGGAATTTTGAGATGATGCTGAAATGAGTTGAGAATTTGGGGAACTGTTGGGAAGGCATGATTGTTTTTGAAATGTAAAGATATGAGATTTAGGAGGGGCCAGGGGCAGAATGATATGGTTTGGCTCTGTGTCCCCAACCAAATGTCATCTTGTAGCTCCCATAATTCTTGTATGTTGTGGAAGGGACCTGGTGGGAGATGACTGAATCATGGGAGCAGGTCTTTCCCGTACTGTTCTTGTGATAGTGAATGGGTCGCACAAGATCTGATGGTTTTAAAAATGGGAGTTTCTCTGCATAAGGCATCTCTTTGCCTGCTGCCATCCACATAAGACGTGACTTGTTCCTCTTTGCCTTCCTCTATGATTGTGAGGCCTCCCCAGCCACGTGGAACTGTAAGTCCAGTAAACCTCTTTCTTTTGTAAATTGCCCAGTCTTGAATATGTCTTTATCATGATATGATAATGTTGTGATAATATCATGGCATGAAAATGAACTAATACAGTGTTTTAGAAACTAAACTCTGTGACTTATTATTTGTAATAGTGTCTGTCAAGGAAGACACTATTAATTGTGATGAGGGGCATCCAATCTATCATTCTTTTCCAATATAGTTTATATGTGTATGTCTTGTCTAATAAAGTATCGTCCAATCCAAGGTCATAGAAAAGCCACATCTGGCTAATTCTTGACATGTTATCATTTTAACTCTTCCATTTAGTGCCACAACCCATTTTTAGTTAATTATTTTATTGCATACAATTTAAGTAAATGATCGAGTTTCATCATTCTTTCTATATTTTATGTGAAAGTTTTCTATCATCATATGTTGAAAAGACCATTAGTCTGCCACTGAGTTACTTAAGCTTTATTAAAAATGTATAGACCACATATGTCTGGGTCTATCTATGGACTCTATATTCTGTTACTTTACGAGGCATATTTTTGTTCCTAAGTCAAAACCATACTTTCTTCACTACTATATATTTACAATAAGTCTAGAAATCAGGAAGTATGAGTTCTCCCATTTCATTCTTATGTATCATCTTAAATGGCAGAATAATATGCTTAAAATAATAAAAATATTACAGCACTGAAAAAAAGCAGAAAAAGTACCATCAACTGTGTATAAGAATTGAGAAGTAATTAGAATATAAAGAATATAATATGTTATTGACTAAAAAAGAAGGCTAATATAAGTAACAGCACACAAATATAAAAGGCAAAAACATGCCAAATTTAAAGAAATATCAGTGGTATACCAAGAATAAATCAATAAATACTAAGATTAAGAAAGGTCTCTAGGACCCTTATTAGGGTGGTTAATCAAACACTACATTCAAAACACATAGGGAAAGCAATTCCCACACTAGACCTTAGCAGCTCCATCTACACCAAGGTTCTCAACTCAGTGTCTTGTAGTGTGATTCTGGATACAAGTAACTGAGAACCAAATAACGATGGCTCTATTGATATAAAATTATTAAATTTTTCTATATAAGAAAGTGTCAGAAGATAGACATTTACAGAGGTTCATTGATAATGTGGGATATATCGATCTTAATAATTTTTTTTGTATTCATTCTCATGGTTAAAGGAGAGCTGCCAGGCATTCAAACAGAATGGACGATGGAAAAGAAAGCTTATTTTCTCAAGATTTTGTATTTTTGTTTAAAAATAAAAATTTTTTCCAGTATACTTTCCTTTACATCTCAATGGCTAAAATTATACATAATGTTTCTCTCACTCATTCAGTTTCTCCTCCTCCCTACTCTATTTTCTTTCTTTTCTTTCTCTTTTACTCATAACTAATCCACACCCAATACACTACTAAATAGCCAGCATTTATCTGGTGAATAAAATCCTAGGGACAGCTCTCTAAAAACACTACACAGAGTTTTATGGTTGAAGGGGCCTGGGAGAGAATCAGCTGAGAGTGCTAAGTAACCTTGGGTTAAAAACCCAAGATAAAAATATATATATACACACACACACACATATGCACACACACAAGCATACATATGATATAAATATATTTGAAATACAAAATACATATAAAGATATGTATGAAAATTGTATCATAACTCAAATTATTATCTCAATATAATAATTTTTTTAGTTGGATTCCAAAACAATCCCATCACAGATATTTTCTAGATGTTTGAATTTTAGCAAATTATTTCACATCTTTGATCTTTAATTGCCTTTCTATTAATCAGAAAGTATGATACCATTGCAGAAATACAGTGTCCATTACCTCATATACAATATTAAGAACTGAGTACAATTAATTACCTTGCCTTTCATGAATATTCTTAACATATATATTTCAATTTCTAGCACCACATTGACCAACAGTTTTTGGAAAAAATAAATAAATAATGAAAAACTATTATTCATAGAGTATTGTAACATATCTGATTTGTTTAAATATCATCCTAAATATGTGCTTTTTTTCTCAACTGATATTTCCAGGATCCTCTCCAGCACCAAACTAGAGATTTAAAATTCTCTACTTCCCTTACCCTATAACCACATCCTTCATATATATATATATATATATATATATATATATATATGAAAATTTGGTTGTATCCATTTTAGGGTTAAAATTATTCATTGGGATGGGGTTGCCTCTGTAATGATTTATAAATTGCTTTAACATGAGAGGTTGAAGTTTTCATTATCTGGCTACTGTGGTTTACATCAGCTTTATCTATATTACTCCTTTATTTTTCACAGTTTAAATTTCAGCGATAAAAACATGATGTAATTACTCACAATGACACATTCTGTCTTGCTTCTCTTCTTTTCCCCATGTTTATTAATCTTGTTAAACAGACATAAACTATATTTCTAGCATATACCCCCTTTGAGCTTAATATAGTATTGAGCATGGCATAGAGATAATAAAAGCAATTTCTGAAACCATTTGTGTTTAATATTTGTGGATTCTGCTAATTAAAACTAGTTAAGATATCCCTTCTACTGCTTGTAAGATATACCTGCTCGTATCTGGATAAATAATAAAGGTAATCTATGAGTTTTCACTGTTATATGTTAGCTCAAAATCATTCTTATTTTCAGAAACTGGAGAAAAAATATTATAAATCAATTTACTTTAATTCATTTTTAACTTTAAAAATTGAAGTGAATCTTTTAATTCAAAAATAACAGTGTGTACTGAATCTTTTTTATTGTTTACAGGTAGGGTGTATAACATAATGTTTCGATATACATATACATAGTGAGAGGATTATCACAGTCAAGTTAATTAAGATATCCATATTATCACATAGTTATCTTGTGTGTGTGCACTATAATCTCCCAAAATCTGCTTTCTTAGCACACATACAGTGTACAGTACAATATCATTAACTATAGTTATCATGCTGTACATGCCATCTCTATACTTCTTACTCATTTTACATGACTGCAACTTTGTACCCATTGACCTACATCTCCTAGTTTCCTATTGCCTCCCCAATCCCCACCTCTGGTAGCCACTATTCTACTCTGTTTCTATGTATTTGATTTTTTTTTATGATTCCAGATGAGAGAGATCTAAATCTTCATATTAATCCCAAACATCCCTTTCTTATTAAATCTCAAGAGATAGAACATAGTTCCCAAACAGAAGGCAATTTAGCCTTTTTTTGTGCTTAGAATATTACCCATCACTTTGGATAGGCAGGCTTCTTTAATTGCTTTGTTGCAAAAACAATTTGTGTGCTTTTTAAATGAGTTTAATTTTCTTTTAAGTTTTTCTTATAAAAAACATCCAGCATAGTACAATCAAATACATTATCCACACAGCAGACTTGATTCTCTCTTCTATCAAGAAAACTAAATCCCTCCAGACTCAGACTCAGTAAGGCATATTGTATAGAAAATCATATGTTGATAAAAAATTCAAAAGAAAAATATTATTACCTGTATTATAAATCTCCTTCTCCTTTTTCTGAATAGTCATTGCAAATAAGGTAATTCTCTAAACCTAAATTGTAAAAAGATTATGGCCTGAAATAGTACTAAAGATAACTGAGATTATGGCGTAATTATGAAGCACTTTCATAGCAAACTTCAGAGGAATTGTAATATTCTATTTAGGATTTAAATGTTTTTAAAAAACCATGGGCATTTTCAGCTAACCACAAGTGTTTTGCTCTCATTTATTTCATTTTCATACTGCAGTGATTATAATTGTGAAAAGAAACATTGGGTACAAGATAAAAAGAGGCTCCAGATATTAAACTACTGGGCTGATCCTACTTAGATTATCATAGCATAAAAATTTAGGTAAGTTCTATAATATTATGTTATGACATACAAAAACACTATTCTTAATGATCTTTCACTTTTGAAGGCTTTAATGTCCAAGGTAATAGGAAAGAAGTCTCAATGCCTAGGTATGGCTAAAGTAATAAATATCCAACAGCCCCTCGCATATATTAAAAACAAGTATGCCTAGGGTGCATATCTATCTGATACAAACTATATGCAAGAATTGCTGCTAGAGTTGCAAAACTAACAGTGATATTCCAGTTGACCAAGGAATAGTACTGTGCATTTCTTTTCACAGGAAGATAACATTCGTGGCCACCTTCGGTAGAGCTTGTGTTTTATTTGCTTTGTCCTCACACTGAATGGGTGGGTATGCCTGCATCTCCTCCAGGCATTTGCTTTCAGTTAGAGGCAATACAGACTTGTACTTTCCTCATACTTTAAAGTCTCACAGTGTGCTGGGAAATGTAAAACCTCAATGTTGGCCTTTGCTAAGTAGATCTCTGGGGCCCAGCTTAAACACTTCCCTTCTCCATCTTATTACCACCAAAAGGCTTTAAAAAAAATTCAGGACAGCAAGTAATGCATCTTAAATGGCATGTTCCTTGATCTCTTTCCAAGAGTGAGGGCAGAAAGGAAGCTGCTGAAATGACTTACAGTATTCACACCTTATCCATAGCTTTGCTTTCTGTGATTTCAGTTACCTTCATTCAACCAGGATCCAAAAACATTACAGTATTTTGAGAGAGAGAAGACAGATTTACATAACTTGTATAGCATATCTTTATAATTGTTCTATTTTTTCATTTTTATTTTGTCAGTGAACCTCAGTGAAGAGCACTGCTCTATTTCATTGTTATTATTGTTAATCTCTTACTGTGACTAATTTATAAATTAAACTTCATCATAGGGGTGTGTGTGTGTGTGTGTATATATATATAAATATATGTATATATATATAAATATGTGTGTATATATATATATATGTACAATTTCTACATTTATTTGCCTTGATAGTCAAAATTCACTGGACATTTGTTAGTAGATACATTACAATGTCCATTCTGTGAGTGGAATCTGTCATCTTCCTCAATTGCAAGGCTTACTTTATCTCCAAGCCTCATTTTTGTATGAAAATTTGAGAGATAAATTGTAGTCCTTATGTTCATTCAATCAGGAACTAAAACATCCGCACCAGTGGGACATTTCCCTGCTCTTTAAAGCAAAAGCTTAATCTATAGGACCTCTTCATTATCTGAAACTTGATGATTATATGATTCTTAGTCTGTCTTCGCATCAGTTTATATAACTTTAAAAACATTGTTACCTTAAATGTTTTTTTTTTTTTTATTCTTAGATAAATTCAAACATTAACTTTCCTATGCCTGCAACTTTTTGCCTAGGATCTGTTAGGAAAAGTCAAACTCCAGGGTAGTGGTTATTACTATCAATCCAGGGTTACAAGGTTATAACTCTGTCTAAATTTCCAGTCTCCCAATCATTTTAACTTTGTATCTTTCTTTACTTATTAGGTACATAGTAAAGCTTGACTAACAACAATAAAAACAAAACTTCATTATGATTGAAATCCACCTGATTGAAATCAACCAATGATTTAACAATAAAAGGGTTCATTAAATTTGTGCAAGTTATTCTCACCTCATCTCTATTTCTACTTTCTTAAAATTAAATAAAGTTTTAGATCTAGTAATTGCTCTGTAAGAATAAAAGACATGGAATTCCTCCTTTGCCTCCTGAATTTTCTTCTCAGACAAGCTTATATTTTTGTCGCTTTATCTTGAAAGACTCCCTCTCTTGCAATTAATGATCTGTGCGTGTACGCTGATTCTACTTTTCAATTGTTTTGAGTGGGGAGAGAACACAGGGAAGCAAAGACATACTTCTCTCATTTGAAGGGCCTGCCACTAATTATTCTGAAATATCACATCCTCACAGATGTGTAAATCATGTAAACTAGAAAATAATATAATTTTATAGATCTAAGGAATATCTTTGAATTTCATTTATTCATCCATTAATTCATCAACTATTTATTGAGGATCTTCCATTTGATAAGCCTTTTCACGGATGCTGGGGGCAAAAAATGCCAATTTTGTACTCAAGTAGCTTGTAAACTCTAAAGGCAAAAAAGTGTAAGTAAATCAACACATAAAGGATACGGGGTGCTGGAATGGAGGTTTGTTGTGGGTACCACAGGAACACATTAAGTTTTTAAATTATCTCTGAAGTCAGGATGCCTAGGTAAACACCCTATCCCTGCTGTATCCACACTATGTTCCAAATTTTCTTAAAAAGTAGTAGCAATATAACATGTTTGTCAAAAGTAGTCATGAGAAATACACAAGACATGATCAGAATAGGTTCTGGTACATCGTGAAACATCAATAAACGTTAACTGCATTATTTCTGTAATTCCATTTTTGTGATCAAAGTAATATTTGGTGATTTTAGAAACAATGTGAACATGTAAATAGGTAAAATATTTTTAAAATCTACAATATATCCCTCAAGATAACTATTAACAATATTTATACTTTAATCTTCCTGTATATGATTATCTACTGTGTTCTTGCTTGTAACTGTGTATGCATGTATTTAAAACATATAAGAATTCTTTCATACATTGAACTTTTTTTTTTACTTATCAAGTATTGCAGAAATCATCTCAATAAATATTCATTTACAACATCTTTCTTAATAGTTATATTATTCCATTCTCACACTGCTATAGAAAACTACCTGAGAGTGAATGATTTATGAAGAAAAGAGGTTTGACTCACAGTTCTACAGACTGTAGAGAAGCATGGCTGGAAGGCCTTAGGAAACTTATAATGGAAGGTAAGAGGGAAGAAAGCACATCTTCCCATGGCGAAGCAGGAGAGAGAGAGAGAGAGCAAAGGGGGATATGCTAACACTTTTAAACAACCAGATCTTGTGAGAGCTCACTCATTAGACAAAACTAGGGGGATGGTGCTAAACCATTAGTAACCACCCCTACGATCCAATCACTTCCCACCTGACCCCTCCTTCAACATGTGGGGATTACAACTTTAAATGAGATTTGGGTGCAAACACAGATTCAAACCATATCATTGTGATCTTTGCCTCTCCCAAATCTCATGTCCTTCTCTCATTTCAAAACACAATCATGCCTTCCCAACATAAGTACCCCAAAGTCTTAACTCATTCAAGCAGGAACCCAAAAGTCCAAGGCCATATTCTCATCTGAGACAAGGCAAGTGCCTTCAGTGTATGAACCTGCAAAATCAAAAACAAGTGAGTTATTTCCAGGATACAATGGGGTACAGGCATTAAGTAAATGCTCCTGCTCAAAATGGGAGAAATTGGCCAAAACAAAGGGGCTCCAGGCCCCATGCAAATCTAAAACCTAGCAGGGCAGTCATTAAATCTTAAAGCTCCAAAATAATCTCCTTTGACAACATGTCTCACATCCAGGGCATACTGATGAAAGGGATAGGCTCTCAAGGCCTTTGGCAACTCCACCTTTGTGACTCTGCAGGGTACAGCCCCCTCAGCAGCTTTCACAGGCTGACATTGAGTGGCTGTGGCTTTTTCAGGTACATGAAACAAGGTGTTGGTAGATCTACCACTCTGGGGTCTGGAAAACGATGGCCTTCAACTCACCACTCTACTAGGCAGTCTCCAACCCAACATTTCCTTTCTGGACTGCCCCAACAGAGGTTCTCCATGAGGGCTCTGCCCTTGCACCAGGCTTTTGCCTGGGTATCCAGGCATTTCCATGTATTCTGTGAAATCTAGGCAGAGGTTCCCAAACCTCAATTCTTGCCTTCTGTGCACCTGCGGTTCCAACGTCATGTGGAAACTACCAAGTTTGGGGCTTCCACCCTCTGAAGTGATGGCCCAAGCTATACCTTGTCCACATTTAGCCATGGCTGGAGCTGGAGCAGCTAGGAGGCAGTATTCCATGTTCTGAGGTTACACAGAGGAGCAGGCCCTGGTCCCAGCCCATGAAACTATTTTTCCCTCCCAGGCCTCCAGGCCTATAATGGGAGGGACTGCCATGAAGATCTCTGAAATGCCCTAGAGACATTTTCCCTATTGCCTTAGCTATTAACATTTGGCTGCTGTTACTTATGCAACTTTCTGTAGCTGGCTTAAGTTTCTCCACTGAAAATGAGTTTTTTCTTTTCTACCATATGGTCAGACTGCAAATTTTCAAAAATTTTAAGCTCCACTTCCCTTTTAAACATAAGTTCCAATTTCAGACTATCTCTTTGTGAACGCACATGACTGTACACTTTTAGCAACAGCCAGGTCATGTCTTGAGTGTTTTGCTGCTTAAGAAGTTCTTTCAACAGATATCCTTAATCATCTCTCTCATATTCAAAGTTCCACAGATCCCTAGAGAAAGGGCAAAATGCCACCAGTCTCTTTGCTAAAGCATAGCAAGAGTCACACTTACTCCAATTCCCAAAAAGTTCCTCCTCTCCATCTCAGATCATCTCAGCTTTGACTTCACTGTCAGCATTTTGGTCACAATCATTCAATAATTCTTTAGGAAGTTACAAACTTTCCCTCATCTTACTGTGATCTTCTGAGCCCTTCAAACTGTTCCAATCTTTGCCTATTACCCAGTTCCAAACTTACTTCACATTTTCAGGTATTTTGATAACACTGGCCCACTCCCAGTACCAATTTTCTGTATCAATCCATTCTTATACTACTGTAAAGAACTATCTGAGACTGTGTAATGTATAAGAAAAGAGGTTTAATTGACTCAGAATTTCACAGGCTGTACAGAAGCATAACTGTGAGGCCACAGGAAACTTACAATTATGGCAGAAGGTGAATGGGAAGCAAACATGTCTTACCATAGTGAAGCAGGGGACAGATACAGCAAAGGGGGAAGTGCTAAAAGCTTTTAACCAGATTTTGTGAGAACTCTTTGACAGCACCAGGAGGATGGTGCTAAACCATTAGAAACTGTCCCCATGATCCAATCACCTCCCACCAGACCCACGTTCAATATGTGGGGATTACAACTTGACATGAGATTTGGGTGAGGATGCAGAGCCCAACCATATCAATGGTTCAATAGCATTATGTTGAATAAGTACTCAATGATTGCTTAAGCCAATCCTCTATTACAAGACACATTTATTCCTTATTTTTACTGTTATATAAAATATTATGATAAATGTTTTTGTAATTTAATTTTATATGACTAATTAGTACCTTAAGATTTTTTCTTAGAATTTGGAATTGCTCTGTCAAGTATAATATTTTTAAAGCTGTAGAATATAAAATTTAAACTCTAAAATGAAACTCTACTATGATAACCATTCTAAATCTGCAACTAAAAGATAATTATAGATAACTACCTGGATTTTTAAAAAAATGACAGTAAATAGCTAAAATGGATAAAGAGAAAAATTCTACATTTTCTATGTGGCTAACCTTCACTCCACTCTGCATATCCATTAACTTCTACAGAGAAAGTATACAAAAAAACCCTGATGAAAGTTATACAGACTTGCCTCCTTTTCTGTGCAAAATGAACAAATTTGTATGAATCAGTATTTCTTTAGTAATTTTGTTTTACTTATTCTTTGTAAAAATTTCAACTCCAGGCTTTCTTGATGGCGTGTGCAGTTGGGGGGTTGTGAAAGGCTTGCCTGAAGTGGTGACAGAAGCAAATTTTATTCCTTTGTAGAAAACAGGGACATTTAGGATCAGTCTTGGTTTCTTTGTTCTCTGCTGCATACAAACAAAAAAAATAAGTTCTGTAAATTTCAATTCTCTTTTGAAGCTTTATCTTCTTCATCAAAGGCACTAAACTTTAAAGTATATTTTTACAGCATATTTTCTTCTTAAGGGGTGTTGCATCTTTTAATTTGGATGATAACTGCAACATTTGATTTGCACTCATGAATATTTATGTGCTCAGGAAGTGTCTGAAAAAAACAACAACAATATTTCAAGGCAA
This sequence comes from Macaca mulatta, assembly GCF_049350105.2. Classification (NCBI taxonomy): domain Eukaryota; kingdom Metazoa; phylum Chordata; class Mammalia; order Primates; family Cercopithecidae; genus Macaca; species Macaca mulatta. Next base: position 167,118,013 of record NC_133406.1, on the reverse strand, counting down.
CTAAACTCAAAATAACACTTTTTCTCATATGCAAGGTTGGCATGAACAATGGGTCAGGCTTTCTCTTCTTGTACTGTGGCAATCTTAGATCTCAATAGGAAGATCAGTCCTAGTGAATCTGATTCTGGGCAGTCTTCAGATCCCTACAGCATCTTCTTTCCCAGATTTGAGCACTTATAGTCTGCCAGGAGCCACACTTAGTGATTTAAAGTCATCTGTTTTAGTTCTCACAACAGCCCTGTGAATTCAGTATTTTATCTCTATTTTTCAGATTAAAAAAATGAGGATTGTAGAGTTGAGCTAGATTTAGAAACCTAGTCATCTTACAATGGAAAGACCCCAATTTTTATTTTATCTTGCTGCGGCTCTTTTTCTACATTAATTTAGTCCTAGATAATTTTTTAGATCTTAGGTAACGCAATGCCACCATGTGATCAGCCCCATGCCTCCTGTGCCTTGGTTGGCTTGGGTACCCACTTCTTCTCTTCTGCCTTGATACCCAATCGTTCTTTAGTTTTTATAAATATTGAATTTTTCTTTCATAATAATATCAATACAATATTCTTTGCAGCAAATTGATATTCAGGTATTCATAGTATTCTCTTCATTCTAAACAATATTTTTGTAACTAAAATTCCCTATTCAAGTAATCTTATAGAAAGGTGTTTTCTTTTTGTTTTTTGTTTTTGTTTGTAGGTGAGAAAGATGCTAAAAAATGTGATATCTGGGCCAAAGATTATATGTGTTTCAAAATGTATTTTGTAATACTATATTATTTTCTGGCAATGTTGTAGCAACTCACATTCTCAGAGAAACCAAAGAAAAAGCCCAGTTCTGCACGTCATTGGCAGAAGCAGATAACTTTGATTTTAAACAATTTTAAATTTGATGGGTAAGACCTCATTTTTAACTTTTGTGTCCAAGTGCCCCATAATTAAGCAAAAGTTCTTTTCACATGAATATTGACCAATTGTATTTCCTCTTCATGAATTTATATTCTTTCAAGTTATTTTCACATTTTAAAAATTAATTTATTGGAACCCCTAAAATACTAAGGACATATTAAGTGTTCATTTATCATATCTTGTATAACTACATTTTCTCAATCTACTGTTTGTCTTTTTGTTTTGTTTGGGTATACTTGCCATATAGACATTTTAGTAATTTGTATATAATCAAATCTGTTAGATTTTACATGGCTTCTTGTCCTGCTTGAAACTATCTCTCCCACCAGAGGGCATTCTGATATTCTGCATTTTTCTCATATTCTTATTATTTAATGTTTTACCTTTCAAATATATTCAGTAACTGCCTCATTTTGCAGAAAGCACCTTATACCCATCTGTAATCAATCCTATCTGTCTTATTTGAACCCTTTCTTATAGTTGGCTTTGGATACAGTTCTCCTGGGAAATGTGTCCAGAGATCTCGATTTTCTGCCATAATATAATCTTTAGTTCTTTTCTTCTACAAGAATGATGAACAAGAGAGTGAACCACTAATTCAATTTGTACAAGTGTCAAGCCATTTTTCTAGGAGCCATAATAAAATTGCATTTAGAATAAACATAGTGACAATAAACTTATTTTTCTTCTATCTGCATACTGCTTTGGGGACAGTTTGCTTTAAGGATTTCCACCACACGCAGACTTCATGTATATGAGTATTTATCAAACTATTACTGGAAAATTATCTTTATCTCCAAATAAAAAACATTTTAATGATCATTTTCAGCTATTTAACACAACCTCCATCCAAACATTTCAATGTTGAGGGTTGGTGTGAATTTCAGTTCTCTTCTTTCTTCCTTTCCAACCTGCAAACTATCGTTGTCCTTGAGATGCTATGGGAACTCTCACAAATCTTTTCTCCCTAGTAACTCTCATAGAGAAGTATATAGATTGCTGTGGTTTGTATGTGTCCCCCAAAGTTCATGTATTGAAAACATAATCCCCAGTGCAACAGTGTTGGGAGGCAGGTCCTATTAAGAAGTAATTAAATTATGAGGCCTCTGCCCTCATGAATGGTTTAATGTCATTATCACAGGAGTAGGTTAGTTACTGTGAGACGGGCTTTTTATAAAACTGAGCTTGGCCCCCTCTTGCTCTCTGCCCTCTCTCACATGCTCTCTCATCACGTGATATTCTCCACCATGTTATGATGCAGCAAGAGAGCCCTCGCAAGATGTGACCCCGCCATCTTGAACTTTCTACCCTCCAGAACTGTGAGACAAAGTTCTACTGTTACTCAGTTACCCAATTTGTTATTCTGTTCCAGCAACACAAAAAGGACTAAGACACACATGTGCTTCTACCTCCCCCATGTCCCATGATCCTGAATACCTTGTTACTGATCATTGCTGATGCTAATTTTTCCTTGTCCATCTTTTAGGCCAAGTATCATTGATAATCCTGAATTGTTCAAAATTGGTTTGGGAACCCACTAGAACAGAGCTATTCCATTCCTTCCTGGAAATATGACAACAGCATTTTTATTGATCTTTGTTATTCCCTATAAGCTGCAGCTACTTTTTTTCCTAAACATATATAGTGATGCCTTTTTAAAGTATATCTAGCTCTAAGGTTAAAGAACAAAGATAAACTTAACAATGTGATATATCTTGTAAGGCTGCTACATAAATAATGAAATAGGTGCTTTAAGTGAGCAGTGCCATTAACTGAAAGAGATTTAACAGATAACCTAGGACAAATAAGCATTCTCAATGTTATGCAATTTTTGCATAACCAGATGGAAGAATATTTTCTCTTTTTTTGGCATGCCAGATAAAGGGGCAGAGAAGAAATGCATTAGATTAAATTACCAAGGGAGGTGGCTAGATTTTTAGTTCCAGAAAATAATGCATTATTAAAAGAATAATGTCTCATATTCTATTTTAGCATATTTGTTCTGCTAAGAAATAAACTCCAACAACTCCCAAAGAAGTAACTCCTAGCATTTACTGAGAACTTACTGCACGTCCAGCACTATTTTAATGTATTCCTATGTAACAACTCTATTAATTATCACAATAGTTCCAAAAGGTAGGTGTTACTATCATCTTATATTTACAGATGTGGAAAATGAAAAGAAAGTTTGAGTGATTTACTGAATGTCTCAAAGTAGTAAATATGGTGGTAATATCTGAAGTAAAGCCATTTGACCTTGGACCCACTGAGCATAAGGACTGAGTTCTACAGCTTAGTCAATGTGTGGCAGAACACCTTGTGTTCACAAGGTAATTTCTTCATTGCTATTTCTCTAGTCCAAGACACCATCCTTTTTATATGAAGTCTGTATATACTTTTGTATTAGTTTCCCCATTTCCATACTTACATTTCTTTTTTTCCATTTAGTAATAGAGCTACAAGTTTTAGGTGGCTATGTGGCCACATAGTTAATTCTAGTCAGTGAAGTGTGAGCAGAAGTAGTATGTGTAACGTTCACTAAAAAGAAAAATTGCTTAACTTCCACTTTCTTTCTTTTCATTCTCTGTAGGCTGGAATGTGGACATAATGCTGGTGAATCAGCTGAAATGGGGGAAATGGAGCTGTCACAAAATAATGGAGATAACAGAGAATGACATTACCATGGATGCATCAAAAGAGAAGACTCTGGGGTGATCCTGTGGAGGAGAGATGCCTATGTACTGTTGACCACCTGTCTCTCTATCTACCTGAGAGAGAAACTTTCATCTTATACACTCTACTGATTTTGGTGGCTATTATGGAGGCTACTCTTTGCCCCTTAGGATACATTCCTCTGCAATTCATTTACTACAGACTCACCTGAGTTACTTAAAATATCACTCAGAGCACCTCACTGCTTTGTTTAAAATCTTCCTGTAGCTCTAATGTGTTTTATTGGAAAGAAAATCTACACTTTTTTTTTTTTTTTTTTTTGGCTACAGTTTGCTTTATAATACCTTTTAAAATCTGCAAATACCTTCCTTCCCAGCTGTTACCTTACTACGCTCAACTCTAGCCACACTGGCCTTTTTGCTGTTCCTTGAACAGTTTGTCCCTGCTTTTAGTCTTTGGTACTTAAATGTTTCCTCTGGCTAAAGATTTATCACTCCCAATGTTCTTGCATTTTCCTCATTTAGATCTTCTAAGAGAGGGCTTCCGTTGAGTTACTGTCACTCTCAATCACTCCCTTTTATATTGCTGGGATTTATTTTTTTTTTAATTTTTTAGTTTTTGAAATCGTTGTGCTTATTCATTTGAACATTGCCTTCCTCTTTCTTCCAGGAGGTGAGCTAACTGAGGGCAGGAACCTCTGCCTTCTTGTTCAATTCTTTCTGTATACCACTATCTAGAACAGCATCCATCTCCTAATAAGATTCAATACATATTTGTTGAATATCTAATGTGAAATGATTCAGTAGATGAAGGAACCAAAAAGTGATTGAGAATACACCATTATTCTTCATTGTATGACATATATCAACTTTCTTTGATTTTTGGTAGTGTGTTAGGATAATTATAGTTTGTAAAAGGAAAGAAATAAGATACAGAACCAGTATATAAACACCCAGTGAACCTAGCTGACAGATGAGTTTCAAATCTATATTTAATTGATACTTGACTTTTATATTCAATGGATTCAATGGAACATAAATTTCTGAGGAAATTAAATGCTCTGGATGTAATCAGAAACTTAAGTTCTTATAGTTTAGGGAGATAGAGTGTTGCTTGATCACTTGAGATAGATACAAGAAGAAAAAAGCCATATAAGCAAATGTAGGTCATGGGATTTTGGATCATTTAAAATTTTTTAGCTTAATGTCTCAGAGAAATATTTATAACTAACACCTATATTATTCAGTCTTTATTTTCAAGAGTTAACTTCTTATCATAAATACTCAGATGGGAATAGCAATCTAGATTTAATTGTAGTGCTTTAGGAGGGTGACAACCCCTTGGTTGAAATTTTCAAAACAAACTGAAACAAGAACAAACAAAAACAAAACAATGAAACAAAGTTTCTAAAAACTCCCCAGCTTATTTGGTAGTTAAAGAGCAGAAGTAACATGTAAATTACCATTATATTCCTCATAATAGCATAGTGTGAGGAAAATATTTGTTAATAACATAAGTTTCCCTTACATTCCTCATAATAGTATAGTGTGAGGAAAATATTTGTTAATAACATATAAGTTCCCCTTATATTACTCGTAATAGCGTAGTGTGAGGAAAATATTTGTTACGTTGGCAAGAGAAGGGTCAGTAGGCTTACTAGGACAGATTATTTGGATAAGTTTATTTTTGTTTTTACTTTTTTATCTTGAGAGATGGTAGAGATTTTATGCTCTCATTGATGCTATGAAGGAGTGATGACTAATGCTTTATAATTTACATAGCTAATTTCATTTACCTTTGATGTTTCTATCACATTTTCAAACATTATAATTTTTTTCCCCTCTAATGCCACACTTCTGTCCCTGATAGCACTTAACACAGAGTTTTGCATATAGTAAGTGCTAAAACATTTTTTGAATAGATTGTCACCAGGAAACATATCTTACATATAAATTATATTTTCCACGATCCGCATATAAAAAAGAAAACCTCTTGTCTGAGAGAGCTTAAAACCTATGCCTCTCCAACTCTTAGTCTCCAAATCAAAACAACCTATAATGTGATACTTGTGGAACCAAGAGGTATGAGTGTGTGTTTAATAAGTTAACTTCATATGACTTTATGCTGGTGAATTATATTAAAGAGAGCCAGAAAAGCAACCAAGCTTGAAGCAAATATTATAAATTCATACATCCAATATTTCAAATGTTTAATTAGCTATCCCAGCATGATCCCTTCCAGGTATAGTATTGTTTAATTTCCTGGCAATACACAGCTTTCTTCTTTTTCTCTTTGGAATTAAGATTTTTATTGAACAATTTGATGCATTTTACTGCAGGAAACCAAAGAAAGGGTCAAGAGAAAACTTCGAATGTCTTCCTTAACATTTTAGCAGAAAAATGACAAAATTCACATTTAATTTGTCTTTGAGACAGGAAGTTTCCGCGTGGAAGAGACTGCTCTGATGTTTTAGTTTAATGGTAATATATTTGAGAGGGGACTTTGTGGTACATTAGTGCTACTTGGGGACAGCTAGGTGTATGAACTACAGTGCAGTTTCTTAAGCGGTATATCCATCGTATTCATAAATATTCTCATTAGGCTAGGGATGGAAAATAAACCTCAAAAGCCTGTCAAAAGTGGGAAAAGTGAGCCTGAGAGACTTCACTCCTACAAGGTTGGGGCTGTGGAAATCACTGGCAGTTGGGAATTACTGCATTGTTTGTGAACTTAGGGTGTGAATACCAGCTGCTCTCATTAGGCACAAGAAGAGAAAAGAGAGCTGCTAGCATCTGCCAGGATGGGATATTAGTGCTTTTCCAGAAGCTAAAGGAAGAAGTGACACTAATTCCTTTCCAAATGTAAAATGTCCTTATTTATTCACACAAACATCAATAAACAACAATAAAAGCTATTAACTGGAAAGTGCAGAAAACAAAAAAGAAAGAGATAAACTATTACCTGGGTGTGGTTTTTCCCTACACATTTGTTATGGTTTGAATCGTGTCTCTCCAAAAAGATATGTTGAAGTTGTAATACCAAGTGTCAGTAAATGTGACTTTATTTGTAAACAGGGTCTTTTCAGATTTAATCAAGTTAAGATGAGTACTCAACCCAATAAGTCTGGTGTCCTTATAGAAAGAAGAAAATTTGAACACAGACACACAGGTAGAAAATTATGTGAGGGCTGGGCACGGTGGCTCAAGCCTGTAATCCCAGCACTTTGGGAGGCCGAGACGGGCGGATCATGAGGTCAGGAGATCGAGACCATCCTGGCTAACACGGTGAAACCCCGTCTCTACTAAAAAATACATATGTATACTTGTGCCATGTTGGTGTGCTGCACCCATCAACTCGTCAGCACCTATCAACTTGTCATTTACATCAGGTATAACTCCCAATGCAATCCCTCCCCCCTCCCCCCTCCGCATGATAGGCCCCAGTGTGTGATGTTCCCCTTCCGGAGTCCAAGTGATCTCATTGTTCAATTCCCACCTATGAGTGAGAACATGCGGTGTTTGGTTTTCTGTTCTTGTGATAGTTTGCTAAGAATGATAGTTTCCAGCTGCATCCATGTCCCTACAAAGGACACAAACTCATCCTTTTTGATGGCTGCATAGTATTCCATGGTGTATATGTGCCACATTTTATTAATCCAGTCTGTCACTGATGGACATTTGGGTTGATTCCAAGTCTTTGCTATTGTGAATACACAAGTATACATATGTAACAAACCTGCACGTTATGCACATGTACCCTAGAACTTAAAGTATAATAATAATAAATTAATTAAAAAAAAGAAAAAATAAATAAAAAATACAAAAAACTAGCCGGGAGAGGTGGCGGGTGCCTGTAGTCCCAGCTACTCAGGAGGCTGAGGCAGGATAATGGCGTAAACCCGGGAAGCGGAGCTTGCAGTGAGCTGAGATCCGGCCACTGCACTCCAGCCCGGGCGACAGAGCGAGACTCCGTCCCAAAAAAAAAAAAAAAAAGAAAAAAAGAAAATTGTGTGACACAGGCAGAGATTTGAGTAATGCGTCTATAAACCAAGGAATACCAAGGTGATAGAGACCATCAGAAACTGGAAAAAGCAAAGAACAACCCTCCCCCAGAGGCTTTGGAAGCAGCAGGCCCTGACACTTTGATTTTGCCCTTCTGGCCTCCAGAACTGTGAGAGAATAAATTTCTGGGTTTCTGTAAGCCTCCCAACTTGTAATACTTTGTTATGCCAGCCCTACAGAGCTAATACAAGATTATTTTTACTTAGAATGCTATGCTAATATCCATTTATAATTACCCAAGTAATCCCCATTTCAGTTATATACAGGGAGAAATTACATACTTATTTAAAAGTTTAGTCAGTGTTTCTGTTGTTATTGTTGCTTTTAGTTTTTTCCATTAATTGTCCTAACCTTATGTATTTATTTATTTTATATTGTACTACTTTATACATAGAGTCTTTAGATGGAGGTACATCTACATTAATATTTACATGTTATAATAAAATAATATGGCAATGAATAGATCTTTAGATTGCACACAGAAACAGTACATTGGCATATACAAATGTTTTAAATGTTTGTTTATAGTGGCTGCTGGATAAAAGGGTATATTCCTGACTTATGACCCCCAATTAAAAGTCTGTAGTCAAATATTACATTCAGAATTATTTTTGGCCAACTCATAAAACTTAGATCTTCTCTATCTTCATTAAAGTGCAACTCTAAGCTTTCTATAATTAAAGGCAATCTTCTTCCTTCCGTAACCGAAGATCAATCCCTGGCATGTAGTACTCAAACACATTGGTAGAAAAGTAAAAAGATGAAAAAAAAGAAAAATCATTTTACCTCCCATAATGCTACCTCACCATTACTTTTTCTCTCCCTATTTCTCCTACTTTGACAATGGAACCCTGTTTTCTTCCTGAAATACTGAATCACAAAAGTTGTTTCACATTCTACTTAATAATTGTAATGGTAGTCAGATGAATTCCCTATAATTACATGAGATATATTTGAATGATATTTATTTATTAAATCACTCACCTACAAGTATCTATTATACACCGTAATATGTCAAATATGATAACAATTGGTAGAGATGAAGAGATAAATAAAACATAGCTTTCCTCTTCTAAGAACTCACAGTCTTCTGAAGGAGGTAGGTGTGAAAATAAATAAATTGTAATTCATATGATATATGGTACTACAAGGGAAAAAACTTGTAAAATTTTGGAGTAAAATGTGGAGTAAATATTTGGAAATTTGGAGTAAATATTTCTGCCTGAGATGCACTTTGGAGGATATGCTGATGTGGTAACATGTAACTTGTTTTAGCAGAAGTTCCCTGGATGTTCATCAACTGCCCTATGATTTCTCCCTTCCTGGAGCTTTGAAACTAGGAAGGCCATGTGACTATTTCTCACCAATGAAAACAGAAATTACACATGCCATTTCCAGAAGTGGCCCTTAAAATTGCTCATAAGACATTTCTTCTCTCAACACTTGATTAAATGTAGAGAATCCAGTGGAGGACTCTGAGGCTATAGAAAATCAGTGTTGAAATAAAAGTTGCCTGGATTCCTGAATTACTCTGGAAGGCAAACTGCCAAATACCCAACAGTGTGACATACATCTTATTTTATTATGTTTAGCCACTGAGATTTTGAAGCTGTTTGTTACAGCATTTATTCTACCCTTACTAATGCACAACCCTTGCTATATCCAGTTAATATATTGAAAGTTGAAGACTTAATGAGAGCTTTCCAGACAAAGGGCTGAAGTGCACTTTAGGAATAAGGAGCGGCATGTATAAACAGGTTGAATCTGTTCATTCTGAAAAGTAGTGGAATATCCTGAGAACGGGCTCCAACAGTGAAGAGTGTTATGTTATCCTGCAGAAATGCAGAGTGGACTTCCAAAGGAATAGCAGGAACTAGGACAGTAAGTTGAATGGCTTTGGAGAGATTTATGAATCAAAGAAGGGAAAAGGAAACCAAAAGCAGAAAATATTTTTAAAGCAAAAGAATGTAAATGACATTATCAGATCTAGTTTCCTTCCACCTTCATTATTACCCTCCCTTTTCTCTTTGTATTTTTTATTTTATTGATGGGGATAATTCTTAACAGTGTAGTTAAGGGTGAGGCTGTGAGAAAGACTTGGTGATTGGGAAGTCAGTTGGAATGTCACTGAAGCAGTTCAGAAGTGATATTATTAGGACTCAGGTTTGGTAAGGAATTCAGCTTTGATAAAATCAATTTTTCTATTTTAAAAGAAGTAGTAGTATAATTTATTCAGGGCTGTATGCAGCCCAAAACTTTTTTACTTCTTGATTCTTAATGGACTTTTTGAAAGTGCTTTTTTTCTAACTCAGGGAACATATACTCTTCACTAAGTGCTCTATTAAACCATTAGTGACTTCATTGTTCTTTAAACTGTATCATAGCTTTTCATCTGAAAATAAAACCAGTATGTGCATCTACTTTTAATATGCCGATTACCCTGACTAAAGGTCCTATGCACAACTAAGAAAGAGTAAAAAGTTTCAGGGTTTCAAGAATCTGATATCCTGTCTGACTCTGAGAAACTGTAATTTTATATTAGAAGATCTCATGCAGGAGAACAAATAAGATTGTGCTTATGTAGATTGGGAGACATAAAAAAAAATAAATGCAATTTATGTGTTCTCATTAAGCATCAAAGACTTCTGATTTTAAAATTCATATCCTCGGTAAAAAATTGATTCCTGTTCCACTCTGGCAGGATTTCTCTGGAAGAAATTGTAGAGCAGGTAATTTGAAACAGAAAGCATGGCCTTAAATTCTTGGAAATAATAGAAACTATGCATCTAACACTTATAATATGCCTTCGTCTTTTCCAGACATGCTAGATGTACAAGTTTATTTAATCCCAATAATAATCAAGTGAAGACCATATAATTTTCCCATTTAATAGATGAGTAAACTGAAACAAAGAATGATTTAATCACTTTCCCAAGGTCACATAGCTAGTATTTTAGTCAGTGATCTCCAGAAAAATATCACTAAAAGGATATGTGAAGATACATAGATAGAGATTTATTTTAGGGAATTGACCCACGCAATTAGTGGCAAGACCAAAATCTATCTGAAAGACTGGAGACCTGGGAAGTGTTGATGTTGCAAGTGGAATCCTAAGGTGGTCTGTTGGCAGAATTTGCTCATTCTGGGGAGGCCTCCGTCATTATCTCTTAAGGCTTTCAACTGAAGAGATGAAGCTCACTCACATTAGAGAGTAATCTGCTCTACTCAAAGTCTACAGATCTAATTGTTAATATCATCTAAAAGATATCTTCACAGTGACATCTAGATTGGTGTTTGATCAAATATCTGAGTACTGTGGTCAAGTCAACCAAATTGACACAGAGATTAACCATCACTGCTCGTAAGTTTTAGGGTCAAGATATAAACACAAATGGTAGAAGACTGGTGGGAAAACTGTAACAAGAAAAACTCTTTAGCCCAAAGGAAAATTTGTGAAATGGTTGCAGGGTGGATTTTATTTCCTTTCCATAATCCATTCTTCTAGAAGTCTCTTATTTTTACCTTTGCTTCTTCAGCTAGTTCTACCAAAGTGTGCCTTTACAATAGATGAAGACCCATCACTTCAAAATTATCAAAAATGATTGATATTTTATATGTTTGTCCAGACCAATACAAAGTGCAAAACTAAGAAGGAACCCTCACTTTTTGTACCATGAAACTTCCAATAAATCAGTCTACATAAATCCAATCCTAGAAACAGTACTTTGGGACTCAGATTGTAAGAAATGTTTTTTTCGTCCAGTCATTTCTCACTCAAACTGTTTTTGATTTTTGCTTTTATTGATTTGCTTGTTTTTCTGCAGGTAGTAACATTATAATACTGTTTAAATTGTCAGAGTATCAGTATGAGTTAAAATCATATTCTGAACACAAATTGAGCTTATTTTGCACAGCAGCACTGCTGTGATGAAAGTAAAGATAATTGTTGTTACCTGATGCACTAGCCATGAAGAATAATTAAATAAATTTCCCTATTGCCCAGCCTATTAATATTGAAGAACTCATATGTGAACAGATGGATCAAATTTGGCAGTGTTTTTCACAATCTTTAAAAAAACGTACCCCAAAAGAATTTATACAATACTGCCATATTCTGTTTCAACCAGGCTTGTTTTAGCTAATCAAGCTTCCCAAAAATTGAAAAGCATTATTCAGAACTTGAAGTAAACAGAATATTTTTTTTCATAGAACAAATGGCATGGAAGCTGGTGGTCATGTGGACTGTATAAATGTTTCAGACTGTCACATCATGCTTCAAACACTGGCAGGAGAACAGTTAAAGAATAATTGCTCTTAGTTCTGAAGTTCAAGCAAAATAATAATCATAGTTTCAACTGAATGACATTTCTATCATATTATGCATTATGAGTACAGATACACAATTGTCCTAGTCATTCATACTTGAAATTTATTGCTACTGGTAACAATAGACATATGTCTACTAAGTAAGGATGCACAAAAATATTAAAGCATCAAAAAAGGAATCATGAATCTGTTATGGGGACTCCCTTAAATTGTCCTCTAGGAATACTCTACAAATAATTATTGTTTATTAAGTGTAGGTACAATATGTCATGCACTACACAAGACAATTTAAATATATTATCCCACTTAATCCCTAGGAAAACATTAAAATGTTGACATTTCTATCCTCATGTCACAGATTATGATACTGAAGCTTAGAAATATTAAGTAACTTATTACTATCAAATAGTGTTCAGTGCAGTCAGAATTTGAGTTCATTTTGTTTAACTCAAAGTCAAAACACTTATTCACCAAGCCATACAGTTTCTCTGTATATGGGCTGCAATAAAAACTAGAGATAGAAGACGAATACAAACAAATTGTGTGTGTTTGTTTGTTTGTTTGCTTGGTTGGTTGGTTTTCGTTACTGCTGTTGCAGTTTTTAGACAAGGTCTCACTCTACCACCGTGGCTGGAGTGTAGTGGTGAGATCATGGTTTATTACAGCCAAGAGCTAATGTTTATAGTGTCTGATGCTTCCTTCTAGAAACTGTGGCAGTTGCTTTCTGGATATGCTGTGTTATTTAATACATATAACAACCCTATGAAGTAGGTAATGTGATCTCCATTCTGACAGCAAGAAAACTTAAATGTCCAAAAGGCTAAATAATATTATTAGATAATACAGTTAATAAGTGATAAAGATCCAAGATCCAAAGAGCCAAGATCCAAAACCAATTTAGTTATCCTCTTAATATTGTAGTCTCATAATGGTCCAATCAGTCATCCAAAACTGAGTACAAAACTGGGGAGGTGCTTTTTGCTTCTCCCTCCTTCCTACAACCCCCTACCAAATAAACACAAAATGCTGCCAACTTTGTGTTCTAAATAATTACAGATTCCACCTTCTCTTCCCCAAATCTTCAACCATTGCTTTGTTTCAGGCCCTTCTTATCTCTGCCTAGAAAAGTCCCATCTGTCAAGAGTATGACTGATATTTGTTGAACTTTTTATGAATAAGAGAGATTGCAGATATTTATCTTGTCTCAGGAACAAGCCAGGGAAGAGGGTGCGGAGGTGCTGCCCTCCTGTTCTTGCTGACAAAGGCCTGTAGGCTCTTCATGGAGAGATTATAGTGCTGAAATTATTTCTTGAGAAAGCTGAGGAAGAAGGAACTGGGAATGCCATTCCTCCCATTTAGGCTAGAGGAGATTTGTTCTTTATTTGATAAATAGAGGCCAGAACCACTGGGAGCTGCTGGAAAAGCATGCGGCCAAACCCCTTTCCAGGGGAAAGTTGGAAGCTGGGCTGATCCTTAGAATTGCAGCTGCTGGAAGTGCCTGTGCAGCTCAAAATCCCCTTTGTTTTTTGTGCTTAAGGGAAATCCTTCTCTGCCGTCCCTGCCATTCCTCTACCACAGTGAATTAACAGCCAAATCCTCTGGCAGGCACTACAAAAGTTGGGCACTATATATATGATATAAACCCTTCAGACCCCTTGGGAAGAGCCTGGGAGTTGTGATTTTTTTCCCCTGAGTGTAAGGCATTCTGCTCAGGGTGGGGCTAGTGCATGAATGAATCTCCACTTTACCACCCATTTCTATGTGGATATCTTATTAGTCATCCAGTGAATTTGAGCCTTTCAACTGGATTCTGGCTTTCTCTGTACAGAACTGATCCATGTACAGGTGTTTATTAGGTGTGTCTATAAAAGGAAGAATAGTTAGGAGTCTCCCATTCCATTACGTTGCTAATATCACTCTCCTTTTGTATTTGTATGCATCTGTTAATTTACCAATATTTGTTGGTTACATATTGCAGTGAATAACTGAATATTAAAATTTAAATATCATATTCTAAAATTTCAAAACTTTTACTCTTTAGTGACATAAGTACATACAACTGCATGTTTAAAAAGAAAAAAAAATAAAAGAAAGAAAGAAAATCACACATTTCAGAAGAAAGTTTCACACTAAATTATATTGTTGTTTTGAAAGAGAGAAGCTCTTATGGAAGGAAAATCAGGTAAGATGTCATGGAACATTTATACTGGGCCTTTCTTAAAAGAGTGGTCAGGATTTGAAAATATAGAACTTGAAAAGTTGGAACGACTCTGTCCTCTCAAGAATGCTTTTAAAAAGCAATAAATACTTAACTTTCTTTACCATGGAAAAGGAGCACAGACACTGTATTAATTAATACATCAAGTTATTATATTTTTTGATAGAAAAAAGTCAAACTCTAAAATATTTAAATAGATTTATTTTAACTCAAATGTGAGAATCATGACCCATGAAACAGCCTTAGGAGGTCCTGAGAAGATGTGCCCCGGTGGTTGGGTTACAGCATGGTTTTATATGTTCTGGGGAGACATAAGACATCAGTCAACACAGGTGAGGTGTACATGTGTTTGCTTCAGAAAGGCAGGACGAACCAAAGCAGAGCTGACAGGTCATAGGCAGATCCAAAGATTTTCTGATTGGCAATTGGTTGAAAGATTCCAGTTATTATCTAAAGACTTGGATTCAGTAGAAAGGAATATCTAGGTTAAGATAAAGAGTTATGGAGACCAAGGTTCTTATTTTGTAGATTAAGTCTTTTAGGTGGCTAACCTTAGAGGCAATAGCTGGCAAATGTTTTCTATTCAGACATTTAAAAGTTACTAGACTCTCAGATCATCTCTTCAGGATTAGAAAAAGACCTGGAAAGGGAAGGAAAATATCTACAGAATATAAATTTCCCCTAAAACAGAGAGCTTTGCAAGGCCATTTCAAAATATGTCAAATAAACATATTTTAGGATAAAATACTTTTATTTTCCTTTAGGTCCTCTTATGTGTCATGTGATGCTATATTAAGTCAGGTTGAAATTTGGCATCTTATTGCTATAGTCTGTTTTGTCAGTCTTACAATTTCTGTTTTAATGTCCATGCTGGTCAGTTGTGCCTGAACTCCAAAGGGAGGAAAGTATAATGAGGCATGTCCAACCCAAGTGTCCCATCATGGCCTGAGCTAGTTTTTCAGGTTTCTTTGGAATCCTTTTGACCAAGAGGGGGATCCTGTCAGTGAGTTGGAGGACTTAAAATTTTATTTTTGGTTTATATTTTTTTTTTTTCATTTTTCTTTTTTTCTTTTCTTTTCTTTCTTTCTTTTTTTTTTTTTTTTTAATTGTGCTTTAAGTTCTAGGGTACATGTGAACAACATGCAGGTTTGTTACATATGTATACTTGTGCCATGTTGCTATGCTGCACCCATCAACTTCTCAGCACCCATCAACTCATCATTTACATCAGGTATAACTCTGAATGCCATACCTCCCCCCTCCCCCCTTCCCCCTCCCCATAATAGGCCCTGGTATGTGATGTTCCCCTTCCAGAGTCCAAGTGATCTCATTGTTCAGTTCCCACCTATGAGTGAGAATATGTGGTGTTTGGTTTTCTGTTCTTGCGATAGTTTGCTGAGAATGATGGTTTCCAGCTGCATCCATGCCCCTACAAAGGATACGAACTCATCCTTTTTTATGGCTGCATACTATTCCATGGTGTATATGTGCCACATTTTCTTAATGCAGTCTGTCACTGATGGACATTTGGGTTGATTCCAAGTCTTTGCTATTGTGAATAGTGCTGCAATAAACATACGTGTGCATGTGTCTTTATAGCAGCATGATTTATAATCCTTTGGGTATATACCCAGTAATTGGATGGCTGGGTCAAATGGTATTTCTAGTTCTAGATCCTTGAGGAATTGCCATACTGTTTTCCACAATGCTTGAACCAGTTGACAATCCCACCAAGAGTGTAAAAGTGTTCCTATTTCTCAACATCCTCTCCAGCACCTGTTGTTTCCTGACTTTTTAATGATTGCCATTCTAACTGGTGTGAGATGGTATCTCATTGTGGTTTTGATTTGCATTTCTCTGATGGCCAGTGATGATGAGCATTTTTTCATGTATCTGTTGGCTGTAAGCATGTCTTCTTTTGAGAAATGTCTGTTCATATCCTTTGCCCACTTTTTGATGGGGTTGTTTGTTTTTTTCTTGTAAATTTGTTTGAGTTCTTTGTAGGTTCTGGATATTAGCCATTTGTCAGATAAGTAGATTGCAAAAAATTTCTCCCATTCTGTAGGTTGCCTGTTCACACTGATGGTAGTTTCTTTTGTTGTGCAGAAGCTCTTTAGTTTAATTAGATCCCATTTGTCAACTTTGGCTTTTGTTGCTGTTGTTTTTGGTGTTTTAGACATGAAGTCCTTGCACATGCCTATGTCCTGAATAGTATTACCTAGGTTTTCTTCGAGGGTTTTTATGGTATTAGGTCTAACATTTAAGTCTCTAATCCATCTTGAATTAATTTTCGTATAAGGAGTAAGGAAAGGATCCAGTTTCAGCTTTCTGCTTATGGTTAGCCAATTTTCCCAGCACCATTTGTTAAATAGGGAATCCTTTCCCCATTTCTTGTTTCTCTCAGGTTTGTCAAAGATCAGATGGCCGTAGATGTGTGGTATTATTTCTGAGAGCTTTGTTCTGTTCCATTGGTCTATATGTCTGTTTTGGTAGCAGTACCATGCTGTTTTGGTTACTGTAGCCTTGTAGTATAGTTTGAAGTCAGGTAGCGTGATGCCTCCAGCTTTGTTCTTTTGACTTAGGATTGTCTTGGAGATGCGGGCTCTTTTTTGGTTCCATATGAACTTTAAAGTAGTTTTTTTTTTTTTTTTTTCCAATTCTGTGAAGAAAGTCATTAGTAGCTTGATGGGAATGGCATTGAATCACTAAATTACCTTGGGCAGTATGGCCATTTTCACTATATAGATTCTTCCTATCCATGAGCATGGTATGTTCTTCCATTTGTTTGTGTCCTCTTTTATTTCACTGAGCAATGGTTTGTAGTTCTCTTTGAAGAGGTCCTTTACATCCCTTGTAAGTTGGATTCCTAGGTATTTTATTCTCTTTGAAGCAATTGTGAATGGAAGTTCATTCATGATTTGACTCTGTGTGTCTGTTACTAGTGTATAAGAATGCTTGTGATTTTTGCACATTAATTTTGTATTCTGGGACTTTGCTGAAGTTACTTATCAGCTTAAGGAGATTTGGGGCTGAGATGATGGGGTTTTCTAAATATACAATCATGTCATCTGCAAACAGGGACAATTTTACTTCTTCTTTTCCTAATTGAATACGCTTTATTTCTTTCTCATGCCTGATTACCCTAGCCAGAACTTCCAACACTATGTTGAATAGGAGTGGTGAGAGAGGGCATCCCTGTCTTGTGCCAGTTTTCAGAGGGAATGCTTCCAGTTTCTGCCCATTCAATATGATATTGGCTGTGGGTTTGTCATAAATAGCTCTTATTATTTTGAGATACACTCCATCAATACCGAATTTATTGAGAGATTTTAGCATGAAGGGCTGTTGAATTTTGTCAAAGGCCTTTTCTGCATCTATTGCGATAATCATGTGGTTTTTATCCTTGGTTCTGTTTATATGCTGGATTACATTTATTGATTTGCATATGTTGAACCAGCCTTGCATCCCAGGGATGAAGCCCACTTGATCATGGTGGATAAGCTTTTTGATGTTCCACTGGATCCGGTTTGCCAGTATTTTATTGAGGATTTTTGCATCGATGTTCATCAGGGATATTGGTCTAAAATTCTCTTTTTTTGTTGTGTCTCTGCCAGGCTTTGGTATCAGGATGATGTTGGCCTCATAAAATGAGTTAGGGAGGATTCCCTCTTTTTCTATTGATTGGAATAGTTTCAGAAGGAGTGGTACCAGCTCCTCCTTGTACCTCTGGTAGAATTTGGCTGTGAATCTGTCTGGTCCTGGATTTTTTTTTGGTTGGCAGGCTATTAATTATTGCCTCAATTTCAGAGCCTGTTATTGGTCTATTCAGGGATTCAACTTCTTCCTGGTTTAGTTTTGGGAGAGTGTAAGTGTCCAGGAAATTATCCATTTCTTCTAGGTTTTCTAGTTTATTTGCATAGAGGTGTTTATAGTATCCTCTGATGGTAGTTTGTATTTCTGTGGGGTCAGTGGTGATATCCTCTGTATCATTTTTTATTGTATGTATTTGATTCTTCTCTCTTTTCTTCTTTATTAGTCTTGCTAGCGGTCTATTTTGTTGATCTTTTCAAAAAACCAGCTCCTGAATTCATTGATTTTTTGGAGCATTTTTTGTGTCTCTATTTCCTTCAGTTCTGCTCTGATCTTAGTTATTTCTTGCTTTCTGCTATCTTTCGAATGTGTTTACTCTTGCTTCTCTAGTTCTTTTAATTGTGATGTTAGGGTGTCAATTTTAGATCTTTCCAGCTTTCTCTTGTGGGCATTTAGTGCTATAAATTTCCCTCTACACACTGCTTTAAATATGTCCCAGAGATTCTGGTATGTTGTATCTTTGTTCTCATTGGTTTCAAAGAACATCTTTATTTCTGCCTTCATTTCGTTATATACCCAGTAGTCATTCAGGAGCAGGTTGTTCAGTTTCATGTAGTTGAGTGGTTTTGGTTGATTTTCTTAGTCCTGAGTTCTAGTTTGATTGCACTGTGATCTGAGAGACAGTTTGTTATAATTTCTGTTCTTTTACATTTTCTGAGGAGTGCTTTACTTGGAACTATGTGGTCAATTTTGGAATAGGTGTGATGTGGTACTGAGAAGAATGTATATTCTGTTGATTTGTGGGGGAAAGTTCTGTAGATCTTTATTAGGTCCGCTTGATGCAGAGTTGAGTTCAATTCCTGGATATCCTTGTTGACTTTCTGTCTCGTTGATCTGTCTAATGTTGACAGTGGGGTGTTGAAGTCTCCCATTATTATTGTATGGGAGTCTAAGTCTCTTTGTAAGTCTCTAAGGACTTGCTTTATGAATCTGGGTGCTCGTGTATTGGGTGCATATATATTGAGGATAGTTAGCTCTTCCTGTTGAATTGATCCCTTTACCATTATGTGATGGCCTTCTTTGTCTCTTTTGATCTTTGATGGTTTAAAATCTGTTTTATCAGAGACTAGCAACTCCTGCTTTTTTTTGTTCTCCATTTGCTTGGTAGATCTTCCTCCATCCCTTTATTTTGAGTCTATGTGTGTCTCTGCATGTGAGATGGGTCTCCTGAATACAGCACACTGATGGGTCTTCACTCTTTATCCAATTTGCCAGTCTGTGTCTTTTAATTGGACCATTTAGTCCATTTACATTTAAGGTTAATATTGTTATATATGAACTTGCTCCTGTCATTGTGATATTAGCTGGTTATTTTGCTCGTTAGTTGATGCAGTTTTTTCCTAGCATCGATGGACTTTACATTTTGGCATGTTTTTGCAATGGCTGGTACCAGTTGTTCCTTTCCATGTTTAGTGCTTCCTTCAGGATCTCTTGTAGGGCAGGTCTGGTGGTGACAAAATCTCTAAGCATTTGCTTGTCTGTAAAGGATTTTATTTCTCCTTCACTGATGAAACTTAGTTTGGCTGCACATGAAATTCTGGGTTGAAAATTCTTTTCTTTAAGAATGTTGAATATTGGCCCCCACTCTCTTCTGGCTTGTAGAATTTCTGCCGAGAGATCTGCTGTTAGTCTGATGGGCTTCCCTTTTTGGGTAAGCCGACCTTTCTCTCTGGTTGCCCTTAACATTTTTTCCTTCATTTCAACTTTGGTGAATCTGGCAATTATGTGTCTTGGAGTTGCTCTTCTCAAGGAGTATCTTTGTGGCGTTCTTTGTATTTCCTGAATTTGAATGTTGGCCTGCCTTACTAGGTTGGGGAAGTTCTCCTGGATGATATCCCAAAGAGTGTTTTCCAACTTGGTTCCATTTTCCCCCTCACTTTCAGGCACCCCAATCAGACGTAGATTTGGTCGTCTCACATAATCCTATATTTCTTGGAGGATTTGTTCATTTCTTTTTCCTTTTTTTTCTCTAGACTTCTCTTCTCGCTTCATTTCATTCATTTGATCTTCAGTCATTGATACTCTTTCTTCCAGTTGATCGAGTCGGTTACTGAAGCTTGTGCATTTGTCACGTATTTCTCGTGTCATGGTTTTTATCTGTCAGTTCGTTTATGGCCTTCTCTGCATTGATTATTCTAGTTATCCATTCTTCCATTCTTTTTTCAAGATTTTTAGTTTCTTTGCGCTGGGTACATAGTTCCTCCTTTAGCTCTGAGTTTGATCGACTGAAGCCTTCTCCTCTCAACTCGTCAAAGTCATTCTCCGTCCAGCTTTGATCCGTTGCTGGCGATGAGCTGCGTTCCTTTGGAGGGGGAGATGTGCTCTGATTTTTTGAATTTCCAGCTTTTCTGCCCTGCTTTTTCCCCATCTTTGTGGTTTTATCTGCCTTTGGTCTTTGATGCTGGTGACCTACTGATGGGATTTTGGTGTGGGTGTCCTTTCTGTTTGTTAGTTTTCTTTCTAACAGTCAGGACCCTCAGCTGTATGTCTGTTGGAGATTGCTTGAGATCCACTCCAGACCCTGTTTGCTTGGTTATCAGCAGCAGAGGCTGCAGAAGATAGAATATTGCTGAACAGCAAGTGCTACTGTCTGATTCTTGCTCTGGAAGCTTTGTTTCAGGGGTGTACCCCACCGTGTGAGGTGTGAGGTGTCGGTCTGCACCTCAGTTGAAAATGCAGAAATCACCCCATCTTCTATGTCGCTCGTGCTGTGAGCTGGAGGCTGGAGCTGTTCCTATTTGGCCATCTTGCTCCCTATCCCCTCGTTTACATATTTTTATCAGTTATTTATTGATAGAATTCACAATTTAATAATTATTAACATGTTTGGCTTTCTTTTAGTGTCAGGCCTCTGAGCCCAAGCTAAGCCATCATATCCCCAGTGAACTGCAAGTATACATCCAGTGGCCTGAAGCAACTGAAGATCCGCAAAAGTGAAAATAGCCTTAACTGATGACATTTCACCATTGTGATTTATTTCTGCCCCAACCTAACTGATCAATGTACTTTGTAATTCCCCACCCTTAAGAAGGTTCTTTGTAATTCTCCCCACCCTGGAGAATGGACTTTGTGAGATCCACCCCCTGCCTGCAAAACATTGCTCTTAACTCCACTGCCTATCCCAAAATCTATAGGAACTAATGATAATCCACCACCCTTTGCTGACTCTCTTTTTGGACTCAGCCCACCTGCACCCAGGTGAAATAAACAGCCATGTTGTTCACACAAAGCCTGTTTGGGGGTCTCTTCACACGGACACATGAGCCATTTGGTGTTGAAGACCCCGGTCAGCGGGACTCCTTTGGGAGACCAGTCCCCTGTCTTCACCCTCACTCCATGAAGGGATCCACCTACGACCTCAGGTCCTCAGACTAACCAGTCTAAAGAACATCTCACCGATTTTAAATCAGGTAAGTAGCTTCTTTTTACTGTCTTCTCCAACCTCTCTCACTATCCTTCAACCTCTTTCTCCTTTCAATCTTGGCATCACCCTTCAATCTCTCCCTTTTCTTAATTTCAATTCCGTTCATTTTCTGGCAGACATAAAGGAGACACATTTTATCTGTGGACCCAAAACTTCAGAACCGGTCATGGACTCGGGAAGGCAGCCTTCCCTTGGTGTTTAATCATTGCAGTGATGCCTCACTGATTATTCCTCCATTTTCCATTGGTGTCTGATATCTGCAGGCACACCTGCCTTGATCATTCACCCACATTCCCTCAGTGGCAAGTCAATTGCGGGGATGCCTGCTTTGACTGCTCACTCACATTGCAGCCCAGGGCTACTCCCCAACCCCCTTCTCCGTGTCTCTACCCTTCTCTTTAAACTTGCCTCCTTCACTGTGGGCAACCTTCCACCCTCCATTCCGCCTTCTCCCTTAGCCTGTGTTCTCAAGAACTTAAAACCTCTTCAACTCTTGCCTGATCTAAAATCTAAGCATCTTATTTTCTTCTGCAATACCACTTGGCCCCAATGCAAACTCGACAGTAGTTCCAAGTGGCCAAAGAATGGCACTTTTGATTTGTCTATGCTACAAGATCTAGATAATTTTTGTCAAAAAATGGGCAAATGGTCTGAGGTGCCTGACATAAAGGCATTTTTTTACACATCAGTCCTTCCCTATCTCAATGAGACTCCTCCCAAATCTTTCGTCTTTCTCTCCTGTCTGTTCCTTCAGTCTCCACCCCAAGCTCTGAATCCTTTGAATCCTTCTTTTCTATGGACTCATCTGACCTCTCCCCGTCTCCCCAGGCTTCTCCTCACCAGGCCAAGCCAGGTCCCAATTCTTCCTCAGCCTCTGCTCCCCCACCCTATAAATCCTTCTATCACCTCCCCTCCTCACACCCAGTCTGACTTACAGTTTCGTTCCATGACTAGCCCTCCCCCACCTGCCCAACAATTTCCATTTAAAGAGGTGGTTGGAGCTAAAGCCATAATCAAGGTTAATGCTCCTTTTATCTTTACTCTACCTCTCCCAAATCAGTTAGCATTTAGGCTCTTTTTCATCAAAAATAAAAACCCAGCCCAGTTCATGGCCCATTTGGCAACAATCCTTAGACGTTTTACCACCCTAGACCCATAGGGGTCAGAAGGCTGTCTTATTCTCAAAATGCATTTTATTTTATTGCCCAATCTGCTGTCGACATTAAAGAAAGCTCCAAAAATTAAATTCCGGCCCTCAAATCCCACAACAGGACTTAATTAACCTCACCTTCAAGGTGTACAATAACAGAGTAGACGTAGTCAAGTAGCAATGTATTTCTAAGTTGTAATTTCTTGCCTCCACTGTGAGACAAACCCCAGCCACACTTCTAGCACACAACAATTCCAAACACCTGAACCGCAGCTGCCAGGGGTTCTTCCAGAACCTCCTCCCCCAGGAGCTTGCTACAAGTGCCAGAAATCTGGCCAATGGGCCAAGGAATGCTGGCAGCCCGGATTCTTCCTCAGCCATGTCCCATCTGTGTGAGACCCCACTGGAAATAGGACTGTCCAACTTGTCCAGCAGCCACTCCCAGAGGCCCTGGCACTCTGGCCCAAGGCTCTCTGGCTGACTCTTTCCCAGATCTTCTCGGCTTAGCGGCTGAAGACTGACGCTGCCTGATTGCCTCAGAAGCCTCCTGGACCATCATAGACGCTTTGGGTAACTCTTACAGTGGAAGATAAGTCAGTCCCATTTTTAATCAATATGGAGGCTACTTACTCCACATTACCTTCCTTTCAAGGGCCTGTTTCCCTTGCCTCCATAACGGTTGTGGGTATTGATGGCCAGGCTTCTATACCTCTTAAAACTCCCCAACTCTCGTGCCAACTTGGACAATATTCTTTTAAGCATTCCTTTTTAGTTATCCCCACCAGCCCAGTTCCCTTATTAGGTCGAGACATTTTAACTAAATTATCTGCTCCCCTGACTATTCCTGGGCTACAGCCATATCTCATTGCCATCTTTTTTTTCCAATTCAAAGCCTCCTTCACATCCTCCCCTTGTTTCTCCCCACCTTAACCCACAAGTATAGGATGCCTCTACTCCCTCCTTGGCAACCAATCATGCACCCCTTATCATCCCATTAAAACCTAATCACCCTTACCCCGCTCAATGCCAATATTTCATCCCGCAGCGTGCTTTAAAAGGATTAAAGCCTGGTATCACTCGCCTGTTACAGCATGGCCTTTTAAAGCCCGTAAACTCTCGTTACAATTCCCCCGTTTTACCTGTCCAAAAATCGGACAAGCCTTACAGGTTGGTTCAGGATCTGCGCCTTATCAACCAAATTGTCTTGCCTATTGACCCTGTGGTGCCAAAGCCATATACTCTCCTATCCTCAATACCTCCCTCCACAACCTCTCCACAACCCTGCATTCTGTTCTGGATTTCAAACATGCTTTCTTTTTTTTTTTTTTTTTTATTATACTTTAAGTTATAGGGTACATGTGCATAACGTGCAGGTTTGTTACATATGTATACTTGTGCCATGTTGGTGTGCTGCACCCATCAACTCGTCAGTACCCATCAACTCGTCATTTACATCAGGTATATCTCCCAATGCAATCCCTCCCCCCTCCCCCCTCCGCATGATAGGCCCCGGTGTGTGATGTTCCCCTTCCCGAGTCCAAGTGATCTCATTGTTCAGTTCCCACCTATGAGTGAGAACATGCGGTGTTTGGTTTTCTGTTCTTGTGATAGTTTGCTAAGAATGATGGTTTCCAGCTGCATCCATGTCCCTACAAAGGACACAAACTCATCCTTTTTTGTCAAACATGCTTTCTTTACTATTCCTTTGTACCCCTCATCCCAGCCTCTCTTTGCTTTCACTTGGACTGACCCTGACACCCATCAGGCTCAGCAAATTGCCTGGGCTGTACTGCTGTAAGGCTTTGCAGACAGCCCCCATTACTTCAGTCAAGCTCAAATTTCTTCCTCATCTGTTACCTATCTTGGCATAATTCTTCATGAAAACACAAGTGCTCTCCTGCTGATCATGTCTGGCTAATCTCCCAAACCTGAACCCCTTCTACAAAACAACAACTCCTTTCTTTCCTAGGCATGGTTAGGTACTTCCGCCTTTGGATACCTAGTTTTACCATCTTGACTAAACCATTACATAAACTCACAAAAGCAAACCTAGCTGACCCCACAGATCCTAAATCCTTTCGCCATTCCTCTTTCTGTTCCTTAAAAACAGCCCCCACACTAGCTCTCCCTAACTTCATCCCAACCCTTTTCATTACACACAGCCAAAGTTCAGGGCTGTGCAGTTGGAGTTCTTACACAAAAGCCAGGACTGCACCCTGTAGTCTTTCTCTCCAAACAACTTGACCTTACTGTTTTAGCCTAGCCCTCATGTCTGTGTGCAGTGCCTGCTGCCACCCTAATACTTTTAGAGGCCCTCAAAATCACAAACTATGCTCAACTCACTCTCTACAGTTCTCATAACCTCCAAAATCCATTTTCTTCCTCACATCTGACACATATACTTTCTGCTCCCCAACTCCTTCAACTGTATTCACTCTCTGTTGAGTCTTCCACAGTTACCATTGTTCCTGGCCCAGACTTCAATCTGGCCTCCCACATTATTCCTGATACCACACCTGACCCCTATGACTGTATCTCTCTGATCCACCTGACATTCACTCCATTTCCCCATGTTTCCTTCTTTCCTGTTCCTCACCCTGATCACACTTGGTTTATTGATGGCAGTTCCATCGGGCCTAATTGCCACTCACGAGCAAAGGCAGGCTATGCTATAGTCTTCCACATCTATCACTGAGGCTACCACTCGGCCCCCCTCCACTACTTCTCAGCAAGCCAAACTCATTGCCTTAACTCGGTCCCTCACTCTTGCAAAGGGACTATGCGTCAATATTTATACTGACCCCATATCCTGCACCACCATGCTGTTTTATGGGGGGAAAAGATTTCCTCACTATGCAAGGGTCCTCCATCATTAATGCCTCTTTAATAAAAATCTTCTCAAAGCTGCTTTACTTCCAAATTAAGTTGGAGTCATTCACTGCAAAGGTCATCAAAAGGCATCAGATCCCATCGCTCTGGGCAATGCTTATGCTGATATGGTAGCTAAAAAAGCTGCTAGTGTTCCAACTTCTATCCCTCACGGCAGTTTTTCTCCTTCTCATCTGGCCACTCCCACCTACTCCCTCACTGAAACGTCCCCCTATCTCTTCCCACAAAAGGCAAATGGTTCTTGGACAAAAGAAAATATCTCCTTCCAGTCTCAGAGTCTCATTCTATTCTGTTGTCATTTCATAACCTCTTCCACGTAGGTTATAAGCCACTAGCCCACCTCTTAGAACCTCTCATTTCCTTTCCATCATGGAAACCTATCCTCAAGGAAATCACTTATCAGTGTTCCATCTGCTATTCTACTACTCCTCAGGGAGTGTTCAGGCCCCCTCCCTTCCCTACACACCGAGCTCGGCGATTTGCCCCTGCCCAGGACTGGCAAACTGACTTTACTCACATGCCCCGAATCAGGAAACTAAAATACCTCTTGGTCTGGGTAGATACTTTCACTGAATGGGTAGAAGCCTTTCTCAGAGGATCTGAGAAGGCCACCACGGTCATTTCTTCCCTTCTGTCAGACAAAATTCCTCTGTTTGGCCTTCCCACGTCCATACAGTCTGATAATGGACTGGCCTTTATTAGTCAAATCACCTAAGCAGTTTCTCAGGCTCTTGGTATTTAGTGTCTCCTGGTTTTACCTCAAATTGCCACCCTTAAGTCTCTCTTGAAGTGGATAGAATATTTTCAGAGGCAAGATACCCTCCAATACTTTCACCTTGATGAAATCCTATTCTTTACTTTTATACTCACTCTTATTCTTGCTCCCGTTCTTATGCCACCCTCTACCTCACCCCAGCTATCTCCACCATACTATTAATCTCAGTCACTCTCTCCTAGCCATTTCTAATCCTTCTTTAACAAACAATTGCTGGCTTTGCATTTCTCTTTCCTCCAAAAGCTAAAAAAAAGGGGACTTTGTATATTTTTAAATGAAGAGTGTTGTTTTTACCTAAATCAATCTGGCCTGCTATATGACAACATAAAAAAACTCAAGGATAGAGCCCAAAAACTCACCAACCAAGTAAACAATAACGTTGAACCCCCTTGGACACTCTCTAATTGGACGTCCTGGGTGCTCCCAATTCTTAGTCCTGCAATACCTATTTTTCTCCTTCTTCTATTCGGACCTTGTATCTTTCATTTTAATTTCTCAATTCATACAAAACTGCATCCAGGCCATCACCAATAATTCTATACAACAAATGCTCCGTCTAACAACCCCACAATATCACTCCATACCCCAAAACTTCCTTCAGCTTAATTTCTCCCACTCTAGGTTCCCACGTGGCCCCTAATCCCACTTGAAGTAGCCCTCAGAAACATTGCCCATTATTTCTCCATACCACCCCCAAAAATTTTCACCGCCCCAACACTTTACCACTATTTTGTTTCATTTTTCTTATTAATATAAGAAGACAGGAATGTCAGTCCTCTGAGCCCAAGCTAAGCCACCATATCCCAGTGACCTGCACGTATACATCCAGATGGCCTGAAGCAATTGAAGATCCACAAAAGAAATGAAAATAGCCTTAACTGATGACATTCCACCATTGTGATTTATTTCTGCCCCAACCTAACTGATCAACGTACTTTGTAATCCCCCACCCTTAAGAAGGTTCTTTGTAATTCTCCCCACCCTTGAGAATGGACTTTGTGAGATCCACCCCCTGCCTGCACAACACAGCTCCTAACTTCACCGCCTATCCCAAAACCTATAGGAACTAATGATAATCCACCACGCTTTGCTGACTCTCTTTTTGGACTCAGCCCACCTGCACCCAGGTGAAATAAACAGCCATGCTGCTCACACAAAGCCTGTTTGGGGATCTCTTCACATGAACACATGAGACATTTAGTTTTTCTACTACATGAGGGCAAGGACTCTATGATGTAGTAGATCATTAAAGAAAAACCAAAAAAAGCTGTTTGATGACTCAATCAGTAAAAGGACAAACAAAATCTTCCACTTTTTCTTCCCTTAAGTGTTGGGAAGTTGATTTAGCATTTAAAAGATTTCAGGAATATGTAAAGAAAAGTATTCATTGGTATTTCAAAAGCATTAGGATAACTATATATTAATAAAACTATTTTAGAGCTTTAAGTATCCTTGTAAGGAAAGTGCATTTTTTATTCTCACAATGAGGATACATGTTCATAGAAACTGATTTTATTTTTGAACGTAAGCCAAAAAAACACACAAGGCCGGGTGCGGTGTCTCACGCCTGTAATCCCAGCACTTCGGGAGGCCGAGGTGGGCAGATCACAAAGTCAGGAGATCGAGATCATCCTGGCTAATACAGTGAAACCCCATCTCTACTAAAAATATAAATAATTAGCCGAGTGTGGTGGCGGGCACCTGTAGTCCCAGCTACTTGGGAGGCTGAGGCAGGAGAATGGTGTGAACCCAGGAGGCAGAGCTTGCAGTAAGCTGAGATCACGCCACTGTACTCCAGCCTGGGCGACGGAGCAAGACTCTGTCTCAAAAAAAAAAAAAAAAAAAAAAAAACCACATACACACACACACACAAATAAGCAAGCAAGAACAATAAAATAAAGTTTATCACCAAGGGGTTAAGAGCTTCACAGAAAATTACAGTTAGATGAAATAGATGACAATAATTACTGTGTATATATCCTTTAAATGAACTCCCCCTTTCATGCCATACCACATAAGTTGTCTGGAATATTAAGGGGCAAAAAAGTCAGGAATGTAAATTAGTTTGTGATCATATCTATTGACCAACTTTAGAATTTAGAAGTAGACATGTTCCGTTTAATTTGGCTAGATGAATAAAAAGTTTATCAGCCCATTTAGCTGAGATTACCTTGAATAATATGCAACAATATCAAATATATCATATTTGCTTGGAATCTTTATTATAGATGAATTCTGTGAATAGAATCAAAAGGTACTCTACAAGCTAACCCTTCCAACAGGTTACCTAACTCATATTTGTAAGGAAAACCACAAGCGACACACTAAAACTGGCAACTCGTTTCTTAAGAGATATTTTAAATGTTAAATTTCACCTGGAAAAATGAAATGGTAATTTCTTAAGAAATATTTCAAACTCTGTGGTTAGGCTAGTCTACTGTTCTTATCCATGAGACTGAAATGCCATACATTTATATTTTGCACACAGGAATAAATTCAATTAGACATTAGCAGTGATCGAATTAGCTAAATGATTACTAGTTTCCATTACACATACTTTCATGGTCTTATTTGAAAAGTAGCCATTTCATTTAAAAAAATGCTCAAAGAAAATATTTAAGTCTAAATGACTAAATTGGATTCAGATTACTATGTTGAAATAAGATAAAGACAATCTATACCACAAAGACCAATTAGTCTAGGAAGTCATAATATGGCCCTAGGCTAAACATGCTCTTGTAGCCAGAAAGCCTTCAGGCAGAAAGTCAGGTATACAAAAAGTAGGACATTACACTATCTGCTACAGGGTATCTTCACGTGTTAAAATATTTGTTTTTTTGTGAAACACTCACTTTGTGCAATTTACTCCTCACCTTGTCATGTAATTATCCCCTAATATACGCACATACACTCTCACAAATGTTTCTGATAAATTCGATTCATTGTTTCCTACTGACCCATTTAAAAGTAACTGCATCTGGGAAACATTCTCTGATCCCATGTCTGCACTAGATGCAGTGTTTATGTACTTTCAGATCCTTTTATATTTCCCCTGTTACTATGCTTTTCATTCTGGGGTTTTATCTTCACCTGCATTCTTCCTCTCTACTAGATTATGCCTCTTGTGGGGATAGAATTCAGTTTTGCACATGCCTGGACCATGTAAGCACAGTGACTAGCACATAGTAGGTAACCAATAATTATTGGACAAGTTAAACTGATTAGCAGTTATGAAATTATTCTTAGTATTTGAAATCAAGTTTCTTAAAAAGAGTATGCTGGAACATGTTATGTAAAGTCGGCTAAGTATGGACATTGTTTTCCAGAATCATTGTCTCTGTACACTTAGCTAAAAGTAAAGCAGAAACCACTACTCTCAGAATGTTGTCACAGTCAGCCAAAGTGACAGACAGATGGCGATGCCCAACTATTTCTCACTCTTCTTTGTTTCATATCCAACTCATCTTCCTGACTGCTGGCCATGCTAAACCAAAAGTGGGTTCAAGCCCACCGTTAAGGGCCCGGCTGTGGACCTACAGCAGTGATGACTACACATAAGGAACAGCTTCCTCAGAGTTGGTAGTTTAGTTTCAATAGACCTAGTCAGGGGGCCCCTGCTGATGATTCCTCTTTAGTGTCCAAATATGCGTGGTTTCTTTGATGTCTCTGAAGGCTTCAACTTGGTTTAGACATTTTGATTATCAACTCTTTCTCCCATTCCCCATTTCCAGATTTTCAGTTCCCCCATTCTCCCATATTTGTTATATCTAATTCTTATAAAATATCAATTTTTCCTATATGTCTAATTGCATAGTTGTATTACAACTTATTAAATTACTCCCATAATGCCATACATTTAGTTTGTTCTCACCTTTTCAATCTTAACACTGTAAAAAACAATCTTACATATAAGTAAACCTTCATTAATATATCCTAATACATTGCAGTATTGATCTTGACATTTTTTCATGCTGTGGGACTCCTACATGTCATGTGTTCTTTTAGTGAGCAATCTTGAAAGGAAATTGGAAGACTTGTTTATGTTTTGTTTTAATGTTTCAAATGCTTGTGTAACAGGATGTATTCATCAGAGTTCTCCAAAGAGACAGAACCAATAGGATATAGATGATGACGAAGATAGATAGATGATAGATAGATAGATAGATAGATAGATAGATAGATAGATAGATAGATAGTTAGATAGAGTGGGGATTTATTATGGGAATCGGCTCCTGCAAATATGGAGGCTGAGAAATCCTGCAACAGGCTATCTGTGCCAAAGGCCTGACAGCCTGGGGTGAGGGGAGAGGAGAGGGTGTTGTTAAGTCCAGAATCCATAGGCCAGAGAGCCTGGATCATGCTGTCTAAGAGCAGGAGAAGCGTGTCCCAGCTCCAGAAGAGAAAGTGTGCAAATTTTTCTTTTCTGTGTCTTTGCTTTGTTTGTTTGTTTGTTTGTTTTAATCCAGGGTCTCAGCCAAGTGAGTGGCACTCATCCACATTGAGGGTGGATCTTCCCTACTTGGTCAATGGATTTGATAATCTAAAAAACTGAGTTTGAAAAATCCTGGCTAAAGTAATTTTTAAAAATTAAATGTTCCCTCTGTTTCTCCTTGTTGTCATGACAAGATGAGTGGTTCGCGGTGGTGTGAAGGGAGGCCTTTCATCCACTTCAATCCTAGTATGAGAAACTGTAGAGGGCCACATGGAAAATTGGATATGTATTACCTGCAATCTTTTTTAGGAGAGGTGATGTGGTGAAAGAGCAGAAATTAATGGTAGTTGCCCTAAATGCAAAATACTAAAGATAAAAATCTGGGTCTGGAATGCCCTGTCTAGCGGCAGAGGGAGAAAAACGTGGCTACATTGGGAAGAAGCTATGTATAGTAGACATGAGTACGACCCATGGACCAGATATGGGACACTCTGTAGAGAGCCAGCCAGGAATTGTCTTCACATGGACTTTGCACAAGAGATTCTCTTGGAGGCATTGTAGTACTCCGATATAGAGTGGTGTTGAAAAGATTTTAAAATGCCTGGGACTGAGGGCTCGAATAATAAAACCAGAGAAAATCCAGCTCATCATAGAACTTTTAGTTGGATGTTTTCAATGAGAAAATCTCTGAGAAACGTACAGATGCATTCATATGAGAAAAGTCACATTTACAACTGTTTGCAGTATGCACCAATGCCATTCACAAGTGTACCAGTAAAATTAGCCTTTTTAAGTCTCATATCATCTCTTCTGCCTTGCTCACAGCTATTAACTAGAAGGTTGGAAACAGCAGAGAATGGGACAGAGGTACAGGGAAATAAATACTAACTTAAAAATATAGAGAAGAGGTTTAGTAGGCCCTTCTTCACCATCGCAAGCTACTCAGATTCAAGTTGTTCCAAGATAAGTGAAGTAAGAAGACGCAACTTCAAATGATGTTCAGAATTTCTATATTAGACCGTGTTGGGTATTATAACAGCTAAATGATAACTTTCATTTGGCCAAAGTAATCAAAGTAAATTGTAATATATTAGAATGATCAAATAATTATAGCCTTCTGAGATTTCATCCAAGATGCAAAGAAGAATGAGTCCACAGATTTACATGAAAAACAAAAAAAAAAGTGTCCTATTCAAACCCTGTAGAATCCTGTTCTTTCAGCATAATGGTTACATTCATACTGGTTATAAAAACAACAAAAGCAGAAATCTCTGCATATACACAAAGATCATGTTACTCCTTAAACTGTCATAAAAGTTTGTTTTACCAAGGGGAAAAACAAAAAATACAGTTCCACAGATTTACAGTCTAATGAGATCTTAGGTTTAACCCATGTAAAGAGGTAAAGTATCTGCCACCTTATGCTAAGTCAATGAATCAGCTTTGTTATACTTCAGTTGTTTGAAATTAAAAAAAAAACACACACCTGTTTCTTTTAAAATCTCATCTATTATTTGCATTCTAACAAAGTTGCAAAATGAGTAGTTTTAAATATTTTTATTTTATTAATTAAAATGCTTAAAAATAATTTTATATATTAAACAAATTATCACTTCATTTTTTGTTTTTAAATATATAATATAAATATATTCTTTGATACTCCTTTGCATTTATTGACTTTCTTTCTAAAGCCTATCTATCTGTGATAATTAGGTCATGAAATTCTTAGCCAAGAAACAAATTTTACTTTCACATATGAACTAATAGATAATACAGAATGTGAGATTTGTTGTGAGAGCATAATATAAATATGCAATGATGGTGTAAAGTTGTGACTGAAAATATTATAATCAATACTATTGTTGTGCACTGACAAAGAGATATTTTGCTTTTTAGACAAAATTATATTCAGTAACCATCAATAAAATATGCCAAAAGGCATACATTTTAAAATGAAATACTTATCTGTTCCTTGACAAAGAAAATGACTTTCCATTACCTATAAGGAAATGCCTATTTGTGAAGGGCAACATAAAATAAAATAAAATAATCTATTTACAAATAGAAGATATTATTGGACACACAAAGAAGTAGAAAGAGTATTGTTCATTGAAGTCATTAAACTTAAGTTCCAGGCCACTTACTAGTTATTCATCTTGGGCAAGTCATCCAATTTTTCAACACATGATACCTTATCAGAAAACAAAATAAAACAAAAATACTAGTTAATATACACTTAGAGCTGCTATAGAGTTTTTAAAAAATCCACTCACGTAATATCTCATTTCATTCTACTCCTGTTGAAGTACTATTATTTTCTCAATTTTGCAGATAAGAAAATGGAAGTGTACATAGTTTTAGTAATTTTTCTACAGTCTCATAGAAATTTAGGGACAGAATCAGGTTTTCTGACTATTATGATTATTTATCCCTACTTAACAGCCCTCCCTTATATGTTAGTCTGTTCTTACGCTGTTAGGAAGAACTGCCTGACTTTGGGTAACTTATAAAGAAAAGAGCCTTAATTGACTCACAGTTTCACATGTCTGGAGAGGCCTCAGGAAACTTACAATCATGCTGGTAGGCACCTCTTCACAGGGTGGCAGGAGATAGAAGGAGTGCCAGTGGGGGAAGTGGCAGACACTTATAAAACCATCAGATCTCGTGAGAACTTACTCATTATCACGAGAACAGCATAGGGGAAACCGCCTCCATGACCCAATTACCTCCCACTGGCTCCCTCCCACAACACGTGGGCATTATGGGAACTACATTTCAGCCAAATCATATCACCTCAGCCCCGCGTGAATCCAATAAGTTAAAAGAAAAACTCTTTTGTTATTGCTCCTGCTTTGCTCCGTTGATTAGCATCAGCTGTTCTACATGATGTCTGCTAGCACTATAAGCATCAGGTGCCCATTTAGTTTGGAATATCAAAGACAGTTCACCTATGTAACAGAGCTGATGTTGTCTATTGATTGGTCTCTTTTCTTGGGCTGTAAGACAGTGATTGTATATGGTTTCTCCATATGTTTCGGGCTTTTCAGCATGGTAGTTGTTTCCAAAAGAAAGATTCACAAAAGCAAAAGTTCTAAAAGACCAAGAAAGAAGCTGCAGGACCTTTTTTATGATCTAGACTAGCCTGTGAGACAAAGCACTGTCATTCTACTGCATTTTATTGGTTACAGAGAATCAGCCTGTGTTTAATGTGGAGGAAAACTGCAAGGGCATGAACACTTGGAGACTGGAATTATTATGGGAAAATCTTGGAATCTAGTTACCACATTGACTACAACGTTACTGCATCAAATTATCTTTGTATGATGCTATCTGCCTCAATTATTTCAAACGTGGCTACTGAATATAAAATGGAAAACAATTAATGACTCACTATTCCAGCATCATGTATCTTTGTCCACTAGAGTACTCTGACCATATGACATGTTTATAGGAATCTAAAGTAAATTATTTTCTTTCCTCATGTATCTTTCTACTAAAAACACCTTATACCTAAAACAGAGAAGATGAAGATTTTGATGTCAGTTTGACCTATGTTAAAATCCTGACTCTACCATAGTTACAAACTATGTAACATTGATATAATAATGGATAATGTTACAGGGTTTCAGTATACTTGCTAATAAATAGAGAACCATAAAAATTAGATATAAAGTAGCTACTTCTTTTGTTGATTGTGAAGACTAAATAATATAGTGCATTAAGAATACTTAGTATGATACCTGAAAAGTAGTAGTTAAATATATGGCAGCTACTTTTATTGTATACAGCCAGCAATTTAATGTAACAAATATAAATTTTAGAGTATAAACATAGTGTACAGAAAATGTAAATTTATTTTCTTCATAATAAAACTTAATTTCTAGTTCATGACTCCATTTTACAAGGGGTAGTTTTATCTTGGTCACTGCAAGGAAATTTCGATAAAGTTATAGCCTTCCCAACTTTCTCTAAGATAGTCTCAGTGGGTTGTACAAAGAAATCTCAGATAACCTTGAGAATGCTGAAGAGCAGAGAATTCTGTGCTGTGTTCCCAACTGGATCCTGGGAAAATGTTTCAAAATGCCCAATTTTTCTTGCTCCTAGCATGTGGCGCATGTGGGACAAAGATCCTTAAGTTTTACCCGTTACCTCATGATTCCAGATTGTTTTAGAAAGAGCAAATGTTTCCCAAGTGCCAGGGTGTGGTAAGTTGGTAGCTGAGAGGAAAAAAAAAAGAAAAAACGGAAAGGGCTTGTATTTAGGTTCAGTGTGTTTCAACAGTGCTCCAGCCTCAAAGAGGACATTTTAACAGATGCCAACATGGCCATGTGATGGAGGCCTAAAGGCCCTCCATTGCCCATTGCCCCATCCTGTACCACTACTAGCGCTCCCCAGAACCAAAGATAGAATCTTGGGAAACAGAGTGGGCAAGGCAGTACGCTAAATTGATGGGGATTATAATTATTTCCTTCACTGGAATAATATTTTTGAAAAATAATTTTCATTCAATTATAGAGATAATGTAACATGTTTATACTTGAATTACTTGCTGAGATTTGCATCAGGTGCATATGCATCAAAAAGAAATGTAATTACAAAGAAATTCCCAGTTATTTTTTTTTAACAGATCAAGTCATAGTTCTGCTGTCAGATATGGAAACCTTTATCGCCAGCCTACCATAAAATCAGTTTAAAGACTCATTCTTATTATTAGATAAATTAGCTTGTGGGTATAATTGTGTATGTACTAAATTGAACATTCCAGATTACTTCCATGCATAACTTTATGAAAATCTATGTTAAGTTTAGATCTCTGTTTTTTTTTTTTTTCTTCGAGTTGGGTTGATGGAATTATCAGAAAATAAAATGCAATATAGTGACAGAGTGTAAATCACATAAGCAAAGATCACTTATGCACAGGATATAAAAACTTCCTAGAGTCTACAGAGATCTTCCAGGCAGTTGCTCAAAAGCCTATTTTCAAGTATGAAGGACAGAAATATTCACTTCTAACGAGTTTTCATTTGTCCTGCTATGGCATGGGACTTAAGATCTCAAAACAACTGGGCCGCTGTGAATTAATATATCATTTTCTCCTGTTTTCTATGTAGCACAGTGTTGCGCTTATATAGCACCGTGTCAAACTTCATAAATCAACTTCTGAGACAGAGGATAAACAGTCACATAACAAAAAACCATGTGGACAAATGCTTGAGTTCACAAGTCACAGCTCACTGAGCAGCTTTCCCAAAAGCATCTACCTCAGCTCCTGTCAGCGACTTGCCCAGAAAATGCTACATTTTGCTTCTCTGTTTTCACCAAACTCACCCGGGCTGATGACATGCAATCAAAGCTTCAAAAACAAATCAATGAGTGCCTTACCTTCCGAGGTCTTTGTTCTTACCCGGCAAGCAGTGACAATGACAATGGATCCAATACCTTATGCGTGGTGTAGCAAGGCCAAACCACTTGTGGTTTTTGTTTTAGTGCTTCACTGAACAGGATCTAGCATGATTTTTCTAAGTCAGTAGGAAGTGACTCTTAGAATATTGTGAAAACTGCACTCTTTTCAGTTACTTTGTAATTAGTTCTTAAGAAACTGCAGGGGGAAATGCTGAACTGCTCCTGAAAATTTAAATTCACCTTGTAAACCTTGACTTGGTATGGAAATATGTTGACTAACACTCCTGGTCCATAGTGGCAAAGAGGGATGCTAGTTGTACTGTACTTTATTAGACGAATTCCTTTGCCTGTTTGGCCACAGAAATGAAAACAATTCTATTTAAGTTAAAATTTTAGAGTTTCCAAAAAGAAAATAATCTGGAGATCCATTCTCAATAGTCACCATTACCACCTTTATTTTCTTTAATGATCAGTGGATACTCTCTACCTTAAGACTTATCCTCAATTATCTGACGATTTTATTAATATTTTTCACTTATATTGACTTTTTGCTCCTAATATCAAGTGTGATTCTTCCTGGAAAGACTAGTTATGGAAGGACACCCCATATATCTTACTCTTTTATAGTGCATCTCCATTACTCTGTGTAACTTTTTTTTAGTGTACAAGTTTATGATGTAACTAAAGGTGAACAATAATAACAGCCATATCTAAGATGCTCTTATCTACAGATTAGTAGCCTTATTCCACTTCCAAGAAGAGAATTTTCTGCAAGAGAAGCAGAGAGTGTGAAAACATCTTATGGTAAAATGTTTGTTCTCTTTCTTGATAATTTAAGGGTGCAGCATACAAAAACAATAATAGATAACTTTTGAGTATGTTTATATGGCAAGTACAATTCCAAGTTGTTTATCTCATTTTTTAAATTCTCCAGAATATCCTAAAAACTAGACACTACTATGATGTCATTATATAAGTGAATAAAGGTGTAAAAGGCTATTTACCAAGGTTGCATAACAAATGGTAGGGCCAAGATTCAAACATAGGATGTCTGGTTTCTGAATCCTTTGTTATACTCACTAGTGTGGTTTACAGTCAGACAACTGTAACAGATTTTTTTTTCTTTTGTTCTTAAAAGGTAACAGAGGGGAGCTCAGCTCCTTAATGGCAGAGTGAAGACTTTGTTAGGTGTACATTCTTTACACCTACAAACTATTTTTGTATTTTAGTTTCAGAAGCACATATGTCCAAGCCAATATTATTAAAACTTCTGCCTTTTTAAAGACATTTAAAAATATATTTCACCTCAATTTAAAACATACATCATTAATTATAAAGATTAAAAAAGCAGCTAATTTAAAAGTGTCATCATATCAGATGCATAATTAATAATTATGTTTACATAAAATGTAAAATGATAAAAATACAGGCGAAATAACTAAAATCTTTTATGTTAGAATTCTGGCATTTAGCCAAAACCACAGAACAAACTGAAAATTGCCTATCCAAGTGAATCTACTGTATGTGATTAAACTGGCTCAGTCAGTGATTCTTCACAGTGGGGCTATTCCCATCCCTTCTCTACTTTGCTCACTGGAGCACTAAGTAACCTAAAGCCAATGGCACTGCAGACAGTGGAAATATGTGCCCACATTTGGAACTCTGTGAAAGGCATCATTGCAAGAGCACAGTCAATATTTTGTCCTAACTTGTCCCTTGGAGATCACTATTCTGAGTGTGGTGGCTATTTGATTTGACTCAGAGTTGTGCTTAGTTGGGGGCTCAAAGAACTCCAAGTAGGATAAACCAAAAGAAATAGACATCTAGATACATCACGGCCAAATTGTCAAAAGTCAGGCACAAAGAAAAAAAATTTAAAGCAGCAAGAGAAAAATGATTTATCACGTACAAAAGACCTTCAAAGTTAAGGCTGACCTCGTTAGAAACCACAGAAGACAGTTGAAGGACATCTTCAGTGGTGAGAGAAAAAGGATGTCAACTAATCTAACCTCTCCTTCAAAACAAAGAGAAAATTAAACATTTCCAGATAAATGAGAACTGAAAAACTTTATTGCTAGCAGATTTATTCTACAAGAAAGAAAATTTGGGGAGTAGAAATAAAGTATACTAAAAGATAACTTGAATCCACATGAAGAGATAAAGAGTACTGATAAAGGAAACTGCAGAAATAAATATTTTACAAAGCAAACATGTATTTTTGTATGTAACACATCTCTTACCTATTTTAAATGACATTATATAAAGCAACAATTATAAAAGTTTGCTGAGATTATAGCATAAAAAGATGGATTTTGTATGACAATAACAACCCAAAGAAGAGGACTGGAATGTGGATTCAAGTTAATTTTAATATCCAGAGAAGATGTACAAATGGCCAATAAGCATATGAAAATATGTTCAGAATCATTAGTCATTAGGGAAATGCAAATCAAAACCACAAGAAAATACCACTTATATTGGAATGGTTCAAATAAAATCACAGACAATAATAAATTTGGCTAGAATGTGGAGAAATTGGAATACTCATACATTGCTGGTAAAAACGGAAAATAAGCAGTCATTTTGTATTTTTAAAAATGGTAGTTTCTCAAAGTGCTAAAGATGAGAATTATCATATGACTCACATGTCATATGATACATAGCTAGGAGAAACAAAATACGTCTAAATAACAAACTTGTACACAATGTTCACAACATTATTCATAATCTGACAAAGTGGAAGTGACCCAAATATGTACCACCTGATGAATGGATAAACAAAGGTAGTATATTTATGCAATGCAATATTATTTCACAACAAGAAAGAAATGAAGTACTGGGACATATTACCATTTGGGTGAACTTAGAATGCATTATGCTTACTGAAAGAAGCCAGACAGAAAACACCAACTATTATATGATTCCATTTAAACAAAGTCTAACACATGCAAATCTATAGATAGAATATAGAATAGTTGTTACTTGTTGCTGGAGAAAGAGTAGAGGAAGAATGGGGAGTGACCACTTATGGGCTTGGGATTTCTTCTTGGCTATTGAAAATATTCTGAAACTAAATTGTGATAATCACTCCACAATTCTGTGAATGTACTCTTTAGAAAAGTGAATTGTATACTTTACATGAGTGGATTTTATATTATGTGAAATATATTTCAATCAAATTGTAAAAGAGAATGAGAAACAAAAAGCAGAGCAATTGAACAGCAGGGAAAAAGAGTCAAGATAAGGAGACTTTCTTGGGTGGTTGAAATATTGTTTGGAGGTGAATAAGTACAATAGCCAAGAGAAAACCACTTAAAATTCTGGTATCTTCTACATTTGTGAAATAGCTGGTAGAAACAAAGTAATTAGAACCATCTTCATAGTTGAGAATTATATATATATATATATATTTTTTATTTTTTTAATATATTTATTTATTTATTTATTTTTGAGATGAAGTCTCGCTCTGTTACCCAGGCTGGAGTACAGTGGCGCGATCTCGGCTCACTGCAAGCTCTTCCTCCCAGGTTCACGCCATTCTCCTGCCTCAGCCTCCCGAGTAGCTGGGACTACAGGCACCCGCCACCTCGCCTGGCTAATTTTTTGTATTTTCGGTAGAGACGGGGTTTCACCGTGTTAGCCAGGATGGTGTCGATCTCCTGACCCCGCCATCCACCCGCCTCAGCCTCCCAAAGTGCTGGGATTGCAGGCGTGAGCCACCGCACCCAGCCTGGAGAATTCTGTATTTTAAGTCATGGCATTTGACAATTGGAAATAAAGAGCCTCAAAATTTTCTAAGATTAATATGTTAGCACAATTATAAGTCCTTTTTCTGTCTGTATCCAGACTAGCTTGAGACTTGTACTATTACGTGCACAAAAGGCAACAGTTAGCAACTTAAAACCAAAAGAAAGAAGATTGAGACAGGATTGGACAGTAACTTTCTTTGAGTCATCATTGATTGATTTTTTAGAACCATAGTGAAGTTAAATACGACACTTTAAAAAAAAAAAAAGCTTGCATATTCCTTGACACAGAGCCAAGTTATAGGAAATGATCACAGAGACACATATTTATTGCTGTTGCTTTACTTGTTGTTGTTGCTTAACTAGCTAAGCCTTTGTCCCAGACCACTAACCACTATTGCATGTTTTTATTGTTTTTAAAGAAATATATATATATTTGTGTGTGTGCATATATATATATATATATATACATACTACATTTAATAATTATGTACGGCTCATGCTAAATTACTCATTCAAACTTTGGTTTTTACAGGATAAAATTTCAAGTAAGTGGCCCTTGGGTGAAAATAGAAGTCAAAATTGAATTTCTTTTGAATAAGTGGACCAAGTAAGCTATAATCTAAATATAATGGTGCCATAGCATGGCTCCATATTTTCTAAGGGTGTCATATTGTACAAGTATACTGTATATCACCCAGTGCTTTCAAACAATAAACCACCTTAGCTACTAAAAAGGCAATAAAGCTTTGATAGTTATAATGAATCCCTGAATCCTGAGTGAATTACTGAATGGACACAGGCATTTCAATTACCATCATCTTCCAATTTGGGACAAAGAGAGCATTCACTCACAAGGTAGGACTTACGTTCTTTACACCTACAAATTATTTTTGTATTTTAGTTTCAGAAGCACATATGTCCAAGCCAATATTATTAAAACTTCTGCTTTTTTTAAGGCATTTAAAATATATATTTCATCTCAATTTAAAACATACATCATCAATTATAAAGATTAAAAAAGCAGCTAATTCAAAAGAGTGTCATCATATCAGGTGCATAGTTAAGACAAGTTTATAGTCAAAGAATGGCTACAATACAGCCTCTACAGATTACTGTTTTGTCACGTCTCTTGCTGACCACTGATTTCTTACCTTTAGTAGGAATGATTTTCTGGTTAATAATAACTCTGAGGATGATACTCTCTTTTTTTCTCTCTATTTCTTCATACTCTGAATTATCAGGCTAAATACTTGGCTTTAATGATACTGGCTTATTTTAAGAAGTAAATATTGCATAGGTAATGTAATTATGCTGCAAGGTACATAGTCTGGATTCAAGTACTGTTTTGTAAAT
This sequence comes from Macaca mulatta, assembly GCF_049350105.2. Classification (NCBI taxonomy): domain Eukaryota; kingdom Metazoa; phylum Chordata; class Mammalia; order Primates; family Cercopithecidae; genus Macaca; species Macaca mulatta. Next base: position 167,076,785 of record NC_133406.1, on the reverse strand, counting down.
AATAACCTAAGCTAAAATCTGTTTCCAGGTTATTTGACATGTGTCATGCTGGTCTAGGAGTAATTCACAAATCTCTCATTCTTCATTTATTCATCCATTTACTTTTTTAACAAATATTTAAGTCCACAATACGTGCCAAACCCTGTAATAGATGCTGAAGCAATGGCATAAATCAAAGATGTGATCATGGTGATATGAACTTTAAAATTGAGTTATATATTCTGATATTGAATGAGTAATTACAGTTTTGATGAGTAATATGAAGTATATCCATAGCATATCATGGGAGAATACAACAGGGTAAAACGCTCAAAGGGGACAAGAAATGCTGTTTTCCTAGATGAAGTTCTTAGCATCAATGAGATCAGAGAGAAATAAAAGAAAGATTTGAGCTATAATTAAGAAGTAAGACTAACAAAACTTGAACAGACATTTTAAAAATGAATTATTTATTTATTTGAGTCTTGCTCTATCGCCCAGGCTGGAGTGCAGTGGTGCGATCTCCCTACACTGCAACCTCCACATCCCAGGTCAAGCAATTCTCCTGCCCTAGCCTCCCTGGTAGTTGGAATTACAGATGTGCCACAACACCCGGCTAATTTTCGTATTTTTAGTACAGACCAGGTTTTGCCATGTTAACGAGGCTAGTCTGGAACTTCTGGCCTCAAGTGATCTGCCCGCCTTTGCCTCCCAAAATGCTGGGATTAGAGGCGTGAGCCACTGTGTGCAGCTTTCTACAGAAATTTTTAAAAATAGAAATGGCACAGTGGGGAGGGAAGGGATCACAGTTGCTATTACTGGGAGCCAGTATGCTGGCAAATATTATAAATTCCTATTTGTGCATTCTACATCTGATGTTCCTGAAGTGGGTCTGAGGGAGAACATAAGAATCAGGATAACTGGAAGATATTTATATAGTCAAGTCCGAAGTATGGAGAAATTCTGGACTGCAGATAGAATTTTGGAGCTGCCATGAGGGAAATTTAAACTATGAGAGGAGATGAATTTATTCAAAGTAAGTGTATAGAATGGCATACTCTCAGAAATAGGCAAATTTCCTGAGCATACAAGCTTAAGGCAGATAAAAAGTAGGCTGCACAGGTGATAAGAAGAAACACTCATAGACACTGGAGTTCTGGAAGTCCATCAAATAGAGTGTTCTAGAAAGAAAAGATTGGCCATTCTTGTTAAACCTTTACAATAGGAAAATGGAACAGTGAGTGAGTTAACACTGGAGGAGGTTGTTTCAATAGAGTAATGAAGGCAAAAGTAGGACTGCTGTAGATTATAAGCAATCAGATTTGTTTTTAACCACACATATCTTATTAATCATCTTGCTTTAAAACTGTGGTAACTTTCCATCACACATAAAATAAAATATTGCCTCCTTATTATGGCCCCCCAAACTCATCCTAAATCACTGCCTTGTACTTAAAAATGGTTCTTGCTTATCTCTTTACATCTCTCTAAAACAAACAAAAAAAACCTCTTTACTACATTAAGACCTTTGAAAATTGCTTTTTTGGTCTCTGAAAGAAAAGGTTGTCAGACTTTCACTTTAGAGAGTTTATCTCCTTATTGATTTTAAATAGCTCTTTGTATTGTGTACATATTAATTACATTTCTAATATATATTTCAACTATTTTTTCCAGTGTGTTCATTATATTTTCAATGTGCAAACATTTTCTGAAACCTTTTGATCACCAATAGAAAAATGAGAAAAAGCAAATATTCTAACCCACAAAACCCATTTGCTAAGGGCAAAGTATTGTCTTTTAAATGTCTAAATGAGATTAGTAAAAAGTCAGCTTAAGACTTCCCAGTGGCTGTCCATCATAATTGGGGGGAAAAAAAAGCTTGTTTGCTACAGGCCCTAGGAATATAATCCCTCTTTATCTCTCTGAATTCTCCTGGTACCAGACTTCCCTGGCTTGTTCCATTCTAGGCACACTGACCTTCTCGCCGCTCTGAAAATATCACAAGTTTGTTTCTGCTTCCAAGTCTGACTTTAATGATCCTTACTGGCTTCTTGTCACTTGGATCTCAGCTCAAATGATACTACCTCAAATAATATCCTGTTTATTTTTCCCAGGGCTTTTAATGTCTTTGTCTAGTTATCTCCTTGATTGTTGGGCCTCCCACCAGAATAGTTTCATGAGCTCTGGGGTTTTGTTTTGTTGAATGATGTAGTCCAAATACATTACTGACAGTTGGGGTTTACAATTGTTTCTTGAATAAATGAATTAATTACTGAGAACATAGATTACTGATTAAATTGAAGGAATTTCATCGGTTTGTTTTTTGTAAGATATGAGAGATTTGAGCATTTTCAGTACTGTTGGGAAGCAGCCAATAGTTGAGGACAGGTTCAATATATAGAAGAGAAAAAGTAAAATCGACAGAATAAAAAGACAACACTATTCTCTACAGTAACCTATACTTTCTATTTTATATAAGCTACTCATACTTGCTTTAAGATGATAATTTTTCAAGCCCTGTGGTAACAATTTCAAGACAACAATTGTATTTTTGAAATATACTATTCTTGGGAGGAAAAGAACTCAAGAAAAACTGGTGCTTGAAAATGAAGTCAATAAGGAAGACAATTTCAGAATCCTTCACTCGCACTAATGTATGTCATTCAGCAAGAGGCAAATGGGACCAAAGCAATAGCACGGGAACTCCAGAGAAAATTATTTCTTCAATTTACAAGAGCTAAAAGACGTAGGCATATTTCTTTTGTTGACTTTCTGTACCTCTCATACTGGAACATTGCAAAAGTCTCTTGACTATGCTATAACTAAACTACATTTCTTAAAGACCACAAAATGACCCCAAGATTTCTTCAAGAAACATTTATTGATCTCTGACTCCATTTCATCAACTGTGCCAAGCATTCAAGAGGGATACTTAACAATTTAGCGTTATATCGAAAACTGATGCAATGAAATAGAAGGACCTATTTTTTTTTTTAGAAGTTAAAGAAAAGGAACAATGATTTTCATAGCTAGACAATTGCATTAACTTCTCAGATGGTCACCTAATTTCAGTCTTACCTACTCACTTCATAACCCAGAGTTATCCTTCTCCAAAATAAATTGAATCTAAGTAACAAACTGACTTCCATCTTCCATTGCCAAAAACATTTCATTGATTCAACAGGATTGATTTACCATGACCCCAAAGAGTCTTCTTGGTCCGCCTCTTTTTTTTCTCAATTTTATGCAACCTTCCTCCTAACCATGCAGCTTATATTCTAGTCATGGTGTACTGCTCATATCATTTGAAATAAACCATGCAATCATGTGTCTGAGGCTTATCACATGTGGTTCCCATATTCTGGTATCCTAGAATATGTTTTTAAAAATACTTTTGACTGTCCCTAATATCTGTATTTTTACCCTAACTTGACAACTTAGTTGGCCTTCCTTTCAGTGATTTCTATCATACTCTGAAATGATCACACTGAAATTATCACATTTTACTGTAATTGTTGATATGATTTTGTAAAGCGTAATGTATGATGGTGGATTTGAAGATTTTAGAAGAAAACAGACTTAGTTACCAAACATAGTTTCACTAAGTATTAGATGTGAACCTTTGAGTAAATTATATAGACTTTCTCAGTTTCCATTTCTTTATCTGAATAGTAGAATTAACAATCCCCAAATAATTAATTTGATGCATCTATTTGTCACAGAACATGGCATGTAATAAGGCATTTAGTAAAAACTCAGTCGGTTTTGATCCCTGCCCCTTTATTCACCACTGATTTGCAAGCTCCTAGAGAAGAGTGCCTCTGTTATATATTCCTCTGTATTCCAAAACCTGATATTGTAATAAGACAGTTCTCAATGTTATTGAATAGTGGAATCAATTGTGATAACTACAACCATGTAGTGAGGCATGAACATTTTTAGAGTGTTGCTATAACAGGCTTCAAACAATATTTACTTCATTATGCAAAATCATGTTTGGTGTTTCAAAATAGAAATTTTATGTTTTTGCCAACTATAAAATAACTTTTCTTATAATTTATTCTAAAATCTTTGGTGAATGTTTCCTTCTAAATGACTTTTAAGCTTAAAGAACAAATTATCAGAAAAGATAAACATCTTAATTTGAAGGCCAGTAGTTTTCATTTATTGAGTATGCTATACATGATATAGAAAGTTAGTAAAGATATTATGTATGTACTTTTAGAATTAAGTGGTTTCTTCATAATGTCTCTGGAAGATATATGGTTATGCCTATTTCAGAATCTACTTGAAGCAATATTGTCAAAGCAGTACTGTGTAAAAGAAAGCTTACTGGTGTCAAGGCAAGAACAGTGTAGTCTATTTCTTAGTGAAGGGTCAAAAAATCTGAGTTCTAGATAGAGATTGGCTGTATTCTTGTTCTGTGACTCTAGGCAAGTTTCTAAACCTTTTAATAAAAAAAATTCTCAACAATATCTTATTATGGTACTGTCTTATCATTGGACCCAAATGAAAGTAGATGTAGTTTGAATGTTTTAAAAATTATACAAATTTAAAGAAATCTAAATACTAATCAAAGCATAAAAATTGAGGAATATCAATGCATTTGTTTATTGAACTATTCTTACAATGGAAAAAAGTATAAAAAATTATTGTTAATAGCTGTTTTAACTGCCCTTGATTTTTTAAGGTATATTTTGAACAGGCTTGAGAATTTCATTTTCTTGACATAATGAGCAGTTCTATGTTAAACACAACATGAAGAAAAAATAAATGTACTTAAAAAGAGGTTGTAGAAGGACTAGGCATGGTGGCTTGCATCTGTAATCCCAGCACTTTGGGAGGGTGAGACTGGTGGATTGTTGAGCCCGTGAATGCGAGACCAGCCTGGAAAACATGGTGAGAGCCTATCACTCCAAAACAAACAAACAAAACAAAACAATAGCCATGTGTGGTGGCATGCACCTGTAGTCTCAGCTACCAGGGAGGCTGAAGTGGAAGGATTACTTGAGACCAGGACACAAAGCCAAAGGAAATGTACAGGGTGACGTAATAAAATAAGAGGGCTATTTGTACTCTATAGGCAGAAATGGAACAAAGTTGTCTGTGAAGGAAGACTGCAGAAACACTTCTTTGTTTTCTTCATGCTGATTGCTATCCATATGAAAAGTAACTGGACCCAATTAATGTACCATTTTACAGTACAGTTCTACACATCTTTAATTTCCCATATAAAAATTATTATTATTGTTTTATATCCCTAGTTTTTTTTGTTTTACCAATATTTTTGCGAATCTTTAGGCTTAATATTTTTCTCTGAATTTCAGCTCTTACTTCATTTCCATATTAACTCTGATTTTTTTTTTTAAATTTTGCATCATTGCTTTTGACAAAGACGTTAGATAGATGGTTCCTCACATATAATTTATTTTAAATGTTTTGACGTAATTATAGATTCCCAAGAGATTGCAAAAAAATATGGGCAGGGATGTTTCATGTACCTTCTTACCATTTCCCCGATACTGTATTCTGTATGATTGAAAAGTTTTCTGATGATTTAAAAGTCTTACATCCTAGCTTTTTCAGTTGTCCTTTAATTTATTTTACATTTGCACTTTTCAAATCTATTTTTCTAACAAATTTAAAACTTATTCACCCTTCTCTTGTCTTGAACAAAACAAAACCTTTGAATGCAACACCATCTTCTTAATCCCTTTCTTATTTTCTTCATTACAATCTAACCTGTTAGTTTCTATTTATTTATTTATTTATTTAGGGACAGAGTCTTGTTCTGTGTCCCAGTCTGGAGTGCAGTGGTGCGATCTCCACTGCAACCTCCGCCTCCCAGTTTCAAGCGATTCTCCTGCCTCATTCTCACAAGTACCTTGGACTACAGGCGTGTGCCACCACGCCTGGCAAAATTTTCTATATATATAAATATTTTATATACTTTAAGTTCTACAGTACATGTGTACAACGTGCAGGTTTGTTACATAGGTATGCATGTGCCATGTTGGTTTGCTGCACCCATCAACTCGTCATTTACATTAGGTATTTCTCCTAATGCTTTCCCTCCCCCAGTCCCCGACACCATGACAGGCACCCCCCCCACACAGGTGTGTGATGTTCCCCACCCTGTGTCCAAGTGTTCTCATTGTTCAGTTCCCATCTATGAGTGAGAACATGCAGTGTTTGGTTTTCTGTCCTTGTGATAGTTTGCTGAGAATGATGGTTTCCAGCTTCATCCATGTCCCTGCACAGGATATGAACTCATCGTTTTTTATGGCTGCATAGTATTCCATGGTGTACATGTGCCACATTTTCTTAATCCAGTCTGTCATTGATGGACTATCATATGAAAAGTGCAAGTGTAAAATAAATTAAAGGACAACTAAAAAAGCTAGGATGTAAGACTTTTAAATCATCAGAAAACTTTTCAATTATACAGAATACAGTATCAGGGAAATGGTAAGGAGGTACATGAAACATCTCTGCCCATAGTGTTTTGCAATCTCTTGGGAATCTATAATTATGTCAAAACATTTAAAATAAATTGTATGTGAGGAACCACCTATCTAATGTCTTTGTCAAAAGCAATGATGCAAAATTTTTTTAAAAAATCAGAGTTAATATGGAAATGAAGTAAGTAAGAGCTGAAATGCGGATTGGTTCCAAGTCTTTGCTATTGTGAGTAGTGCCACAATAAACATACGTGTGCATGTATCTTTATAGTAGCATGATTTATAATCCTTTAAGTATATACCCAGTAATGGGATTGCTGGGTCAAATGGTATTTCTAGTTCTAGATCCTTGAGGAATTGCCACACTGTCTTCCAAAATGGTTGAACTAATTTACACTCCCAACAGTGTAAAAGCATTCCTATTTCTCCACGTCCTCTCCAGCATCTGTTGTCTCCTGACTTTTCAGTGATTGCCATTCTAACTGGTATGAGATGGTATTTCATTATGGTTTTGATTTGCATTTCACTGATAACCAGTGATGATGAGCATTTTTTCATGTGTCTGTTGGCTGCATACATGTCTTTTGAGAAGTGTCTGTTCATATCCTTTGCCCACTTTTTGATGGGTTTTCCTGTAAGTTTAAGTTATTTGTAGATTTTGCATATTATCCCTTTATCAGATGGGTAGATTGCAAATATTTTCTCCCATTCTGTAGGATGCCTGTTCACTCTGGTGGTAGTTTCTTTTGCCATGCAGAAGCTCTTTAGTTTAACTAGATCCCATTTGTCTATTTTGGCTCTTATTGACATTGCTTTTGGTGTTTTTGTCATGAAGTCCTTGCCCATGCCTATCTCCTGAATGGCATTGCCTAGGTTTTCTTCTTGGGTTTTTATGGTTTTAGGTCTAACGTCTAAGTCTTTAATCCATCTTGAATTAATTTTTGTATAAGGTGTAAGGAAGGGATCCAGTTTCAGCTTTCTACATATGGCTCACTGCAAGCCCCGCCTCCCGGGTTCAGGCCATTCTCCTGCCTCAGTCTCCCTAGTAGCTGAGACTACAGGCGCCCGCCACCACGCCCAGCTAATTTTTTGTATTTTTAATGGAGACGGGGTTTCACCGTGTTAGCCAGGATGGTCTCAATCTCCTGATCTCACATTCCACCCGCTGTGGCCTCCCAAAGTGCTGGGATTACAGGCGTGAGCCACTGCGCCCGACCTAGGAATTCTATTATTTAATTTAAATTTTCTTGGTAATATTTTTTACCTTCTAAGTATTGTAGTTCCAATACCTGAAACTTTGTGTGTATTTGGTTTTATACAAACTACAGCTCTCCTTTTATATATAAACAATTCTATTTCCTAAATGTTCCAGCTTTTTCCCCCTCACATTCAGAACTATTCCCAAGGTGTCTTCATAATGCTAAGGTAACTTGCTCAAGAGGAGATGGCTCAGCACATTCTGAACCTGAAATGGTCAACCTCTCCCTCTTGGGCACTAGGCTCTGGAACTGAGCCCTAATTGCTTATAGAGACCTCTTTTTTCTTTTCTTCAACTAAGAGTTCTTTCCTGGGAAACTTGGCGACCTTTTCTATTGGTTGATCTCAGCAGTATCACTTCATTCCATTACAGAGGCTCTAAAAATACTGAAACCCCAAAATTCCTATGTAAATTTATTTATATTCGCCTTTATCCATTAAAAAATATCTTGTTATTTTCTTCTCCAAAGGCAATTGGTGTTCACTTGCTTATAATTTATAACACTAAGTAGACTTATTGAGTGATTCTTTGCAAAAATATATTGCAAAATGATTAGATGTCCCCCACTCTTAATAAAGAAATATATAGCAAAGATTCAGTGTTAGCTATTCTCAGGAGGAAGGATGAAAAGGAGATATGAATAAGTATTAACTTATGCCTTACTTAAGCCTCACTACTTTAGAAAGAATTATACAGAAAAAATTCAGTGATGTGCACTAAAACTAAAGCGCCTCTAAACAGAAGAAAGAGAACACTAAATTATTTTCCTTTTTTCCAAAAATAATGCCCCGTGACCTCACATTTTGTCCCAAATGTGCACAGGACCACCCACAGGCAAATACCTTTCTCTCTTTTAGGGATGGTGCATGGGTATAGGTAAGACTTTAGCTGCTGTTCTGGTTAGGTTTTCAGCCAACCAAATGAAAATGAAACAGCAATGAAAAAGTGAAGGTTCACCTAATCTGGCAAAAGAAAAGTTACTTTTAGTACAGAAACCATACAAGAATCTTCAAAGGAAAAATTAGACATTTGACTACATAAAATTGAAAACTCCTGTCTCAATAATATACAAAAAGGCAAAAAAGGGTAATGTTTCCAGATTAACAACATGTTTACAACCTTGATATATAATGACTTCATTAAAATTGATATTAAAACATAAGATTGTAAAAAGGCAAATGACATAGCACATATGATAAGTTTATATAGAAATGTCCAACCTCATTACTAATAAATGCAATTAAAATTTGCTGACACTTTATATAGGCTAAAATGTTACATAATTCAATAAAATAATAAATCTATTAAAGCAATTATAATTTATGGAGTACTTACCATCTATGAGTACAAATTAGATGATTTATATTAAAAAGCCAATTAATTCCATGCACCAACCTTATGAGGTAAGTATATTTCCCCACTTTAAAGAAGAAACTATGTCTAGAAATATCCAAGTCTTCCCAACTGTAAATCTGGTTAATTGTACAGCCTACCCATACCGCCACACTAAACCTTTTATAAGGAATTATTATTTTTGCCTATCTAATTAGAAAATGAACACTTTTTAAATGATATTGTCATATGTTAGCTAGTGCTATAAAATAAGCACTGTCATTAACTGCTGGCCGATTTATACGCTGATATACTTCTAGAAACAATTATCCAAACCATATTAAAAGCTACAGACTAATGAAAACACTTTGCTCCAGTGTTTCTTCTTCCAGAAATCTATCCTAAGACAAAAACTGATATGCAGACAAAGATTTATGCAAAATTGTATGTATCACAGTACTTTTTGTGTTAATAAAATGTTGTCAAGACTAAATTAACAATATTGAGTAGGTAAATAAATGATTACATGTCCCGAAAATGAGACACTGTAAAAATGCAAAAAAAATCTTAACAAGTATTTAATCATATGTAAATTGACTCCCAAAGTTATATGAAATGAAATTTTTTGAAAACAGATAGTAAAAATTAAGGCAGCCTGCACTGTGCCCAGCTATGCAGCATAGTGTTAACAAGAATGGAAATACCATAATAAGGATGGAAGGAAGAGAGAGAGAGACTATATAGGCAATACATTCCAACATGAATCCAGTTTTTCTATACATTAAGGGAATGCTTCAGAAGAAAATGGGATACTACTACAACAATCTGCTATCTTAGTATGTGGTAACATTTGGTTGTATTTTGATAGGTGTTTTATGTTATGTTTATGGTTCATAACCATTGTACTTACATTATATTTTGACTTTTATATGTTTTCAAATACACAGACATATAAATATAAGGAAAGACTTATCAGCGGTTATTACTGGGTGTTAACATTATGGATTATTTTTATATTCTTCATTACACTCATCTGCATTTTTCTGAGATTTTACAATGACTATGAATTACTTTTATGTTAAAATTAAAGTGAGGATAATTTTAAGTAGCAACACCACGCAACACAAATGGTTATTTTGAGGGTTAAATAAAACAGTATATAAGAATAATCTAGCAAAGAGCTCATAACAGATATTCAATAAATAAGTTAATTTTAGTATATTAATTCTAAAATTAGTAAATGCATCCCTTTAAGATTAATCTATGCACAGCTTTTATCCCTGAAAGTAACTACTGGATACTAAAAATTAGAGCTTACAGAATCCTTTATAATTTTTACTTCTTTGCTATCATATATCTTATATTCCATGGATGAAGAAAGGATGAAGAGAATAAGATGAAAACAAGAGCAAGATATTTTCCTACTGTCTGTACAATGTTTCAGATGCAGGGATTCTCAAGAGAGGTGAAACTCAAGGAAATGTCATTTACTGCTCTAGTTTTCTCAAACTACACAATTCACAAGTATATTGGAACAAAAATGGTGGGGAATGTAAGAGAGAGACTAGAAAAAATACCCCCTCTCCCCTCCCTTAAAATCAACTATTTTGATCTCTTTATTATTCTCCTTCTACAGTGAATTCATATGGAAGCTACACAAAACCTTTCTCTATGATTTTGAATGAATGGGATGAATTATATTTTATTAAGATGATCAGAACTATGAATCCAGTAATACCAGAGCAAGGCCTTTTAATGTAGATCACTCAGTGATAGCTATTCTTTTGAAAAAAATATATTTTATATCTTTTTGACATCTTGGTGTTATATTTATTTGAGAGAGGCAAGTACTGAATTAAGAATGGGTCTTAGAATACTGTATTTGTGATCTCTCACTCTTGCTCAACTCTTGGAAGGCTTTGTAGGCACAGGCCATTAACTGAATGTTTACCTTCTCTCAGTCTGACACACATGTACAGAGAGCTGGTGCACAATATTTTAGATTTCTTATCATGGTCACCTTGCAGTTGACTGGCACATTCTTCTGTCTCTCCCTTTCCTAGACCTCTGATCTGTTCCTATAGTCAAAGTTTCTCAAAGTCCTATTTACTTAAAAGGACAATAGCAAATCCTGACTGTCCATTTTTGAAGAAGGCATCTTTCAGATTTTTCAGAACATTTTCTACAAAAGTAATAAAGCCTACCACATGCTCCATCCCCACAACTCCCACTTTTAATTATTACCTATACTAAATACATGATGGTCTATTGTGGAACACAATCTTTACTTTTTTTTTTGATGCTTCCCCATCATCCCTTTAAAACAGGAGTAAGACGCAGAAGGAAGAAAAGGATGAAGTGGATATAAGACCTGTCCTGCTACACACATAATATTAAGGAAAATCAAACATCCATCTTGCAACTCAAAATGACAATTCTATATTCAACTATTGCACCTCTATAAGTTACTAGAAAATCAGCAGGATGAAACTGTTCCATGTAACAGCATGTTGATTTTTTTAGAAAAGCATTCATTATATGAACCACTTACCAGTTCGTTATAGGACAACTACATCTGATATACGACAAGTAAGCTGTCCAAAACAAAGACCTCTGTAACAGGCAGTGAGACCCTATGACTTCTTCTGGATGGCTTTCAAATTTTAGTCTCAACATTAATTCAATGTTGGTTCAATTCCTGTTTCTCAAAACGTTGGCATTTGACTGGTAATTAAGCTTATCTGGGCTTGCAGGCTTGGCAAACTCAGGGGAACTTTTGGCACTTTCCTGGTTCTAATTGTCACTGTTGTGAAGAAAGACAACATTAGCTTAATAAGAAGAACTATGAGTTGCAAAACCACAGTTAGATCTTTTCCTTTGGTTGGTGAACCATTACATGTGTGCCAGAAAAGATTATAAAAAAAGGTTTGAGGTTGCCAGTGGAGAGGTGGTAGACATAAATCCAAAGGGCCTAGTGAATTGCATGTTTAGCCTTGAAATAACATTTCTTTAGAGTACTGGAGAGAGAATGGGAGAATATCAGTCAGCTAGATTGTATAGTATGAGAACATCATCACATAACTGACTTTTAAAAATAACCCTGCAACCCAAAGAAGGCACACATATACTCACAAACATTGCCATGTAGTCAGAAGTTGGAGAACAGCTGTTGTTACAATACAAGAGTATGCAAATGGGAGAATGGCATTTTTAATTGTTAAGAACCCTAAGGGCAAGCTATACTCAACAATATGAATTAGGTGCTATGGGACAAAGAGAGTAACTTCTGCATGGATAGGCCATCTGCAGTACAATGATCTTGCCAAGAAACACGAAAATCCGAAATTGACATTGCAGAAAAGATACTAAGACCTTGGCATCTCCATAGTTTTCTGAACCATCTTGGGTAAGACAGCTTCCAGGCCAGTCTGGCAGCCAAAACAAGCAAAGTAAGTGGATTTCAATCATTCACTGCTAAGTTCCTCAGTGTGCTCTTGAACTGCACCACTTTCAACTGACTTTACAGAAGGGAAGGAGATAGACACATTCTGGTTGGGAGCAGTGCTACTTTGAACTCTCTGCCTTCCAAGGTGCTTATATGCCTAGGAATACGTATTAGTTATTCTACTGCTGACACAATAACGTGTCATAAACTTAAAGTCTTAAAACAACACACATTTATTATCTTACAGTTTTAGAGGTCAGAAATCCAAAATGGGGTTTAAGGGCTAAATTTTAGTTGTCAACACAATTGTGTTCCCTTCAGAGGCATTATGGGAATGCATTTTCTTGCCTTTTCTAGCTGCTAAAAGCCACCTATGTTTCTTGCCTCAAGGCCTCTTCCTCCATCTTCAAAATGCCTTACTCCATCTGTCCTTCCATTGTGACTCTCCTGCCTTTTTTTTTTTTAATATTTCTCATTACTTTATGTCCACCTAGATCATCCAGAATAAACTCCCATCTCAAGATCCTTAAGTTAATCACATATGCAAAGTTACTTTTGCCATGTAAAGCAATACATTCACAGGTTCCAGAGATTAGGAGGTAAATCCCTCTGAGGGCTGTAAAAAAGGTAAGACAATTATTGTGTATGCTAAAAACGATTTGTTTACAGTCATATGTATGTACATCTCTACGGAGAAGGGACAAATTCAGTTTCAAGAACATCAGAAAATACGGAAAGGAAAGAAGAGACAATAAGAAAGATTGGAAAGGACTCAACACACTGTAACAATCATGTGCATAAACTCTCTATATATGTATTCATATTTATAAATATTTATATATTTATATATATATATATATACCATTTAGATATGAAAGGAATGCTACCAATCTATTGTAAATGGCATACATACTGTAAATTCTCCTTTATTTGTAGGATCAGGTAGAGTGACAACTGCAACTTTTCAGTGAGTCTTCTGTATTAGCAGGACCAATCTACATTTATACACTGAACCTGACTCACCAGCTGAAATGAGGCTTTGGTGCATACCCTCAAACTTGTGTGAGCCCCCTTGTAGTCATTTATAATATTAGGTCATGTCTGCATAAAAAGTGAATATTAGGTTAAATATTTAAGAATATATTCAATTCCACTCAGTAAGTATTCAGAAAAGGAGCAATGTAGTGTCATGCTCCAGGACAAAGCTGTAAGGAACTGACAGAGAATGTCCTCTCCTTCCTTACTAAGTTCAACTCCCACCATGCACCTTTCTTAGTTCCCAGAACAAATTATATTTCATTCACATTTCTCTGCCTTTGCCTTGAGCCATTCTCTCACCCATAATGCATCTCCCCTCTTTTCTCTGTCTATTAAATTCTACATCGTATTTCAATTCTCAGCTCAAAGGCACTCTCTGGGAAATTTAGTTCCGTCTTCTCCAAGTGACATTAATCACTCATATAGTGGAACTACCGTGGAACTCATATAGTGCTTTAAATGGTACCACATTTTAGTCATCTCCATGCCCTCTACAGAAGTTCAAGTACTTTTCACATCTCTAATCAATAAATGTGAGTTGTATTGAATTGGATTGTTTCACAAAAATACCTACCTTGAAACAATTTGTGCCATTTAATTAAAAGAGGTTCCCACCCAAGATGAAAAGGAAAATAATACATTTCTCTAGCCTCAGAACAGTGACTCTTAAATATTCATGTGTTTAAAAAGCAGCTGGGTAGTTTGTAAAAGCAGATTCCAGATTTCCATTATCACAGAATGGAAATCAGTGGGACAGAGGTGGATCCCAAGGACTTTCATTTTAATAAAAATCCAGAAATATACTGATCTGAGGAGTCCTGGATTACACTTTGCCATACATTACCTCAAAAAAAAATAATAAATGGTAATTCCAATGGACAGATGTACTTGCATACAGTTATCTCCTCTTTAAGTGTTAAGTAGGATCCTCCTTTAGTGAATACTTTGTTTGATAAATGGAGTCCTCCATAGGGATGAGGTAGGGATAATAGGTATGTTGACAAAAAAATGCATCCTTTAAATCCCTAATGCCGTCTGGAAAGTAGCATCTGCTGTTGAACTTGGGATTTCCTGTCCTGTACCATATGCCATAAAGGCCAGCACAGGGTCTTAACTATATTTCTTTACACAGAACTCTTTGAGAAAAGCAGAATTAACTCCTAAACTATACATTTTGAAGAAGACATAGAAAAAAAATAGAAGAGAAAAGGAATACCTAGTATGTCCTGTATTCTACCTAATTTGTATCTGATTACAAATATGATACTAGCACACTGCATGTATCTCCTGTTCTCAGACAAGCAATGTTTTACTGTATTTGACTATTTCTCAGTACCTGAAACTTTAATGAGAATATACTCATGAGATGGAAGGAAAATGTAATTTTATGAATTAAATTTGCAGATGATGTTCTAATTTCAGAGAATTTTGTATGTATTAAAGATCCTACTCATATATTTTGTAGCATTTAGGCTTACTAATATGTTAAATTACACACACACACACACACACACCCCATATCATTAATCTTACCTTCAAATTAGACTTTGGCTTATTAGTTAGAGCATGCCTTTCATATCTTTCTCATTTCTTCCACTCCATAAGGTGTCTCCTTCCGTAATTGGCTCACAATTTAATATACCTATAATTAATATCTAGGTTTGATTTTGTTATAAGTATGCTACTTACCACTTCTCCCTACCCACATGAGCATTTTATTGGTGAAACAGTATATCCTAATTTAAACCAAAAACTTACTTATTTACTGCGAAGGAAATATTTAAAATGTATTACCAAAAGCAACCATAGTGTTGTTATCACGTCTTGGAAAACAGCAAACAGTTTTTTTCAGTAGTGTTACTCCCTGTGAGTACTATACCTTTTGTCATATTTCCTCTATGCCTCTTATCAGAAATACGAAAGTAATTATTTCCTTATTCAAACCTACTCTTTCAAAACAATCATATAGGAAACTAAATAAAACATAAATATTCAAAACTCTCTAGGCATGTATCAACTTATTCTGTAGTTTAGAATATGGTTGATCCGAAGTAGTTCCCACACTCATGTCTTAATATTACTGTGCATATACAGGGATAAAACACTTAATTGGAATTTTAATGAGTATATATGTATATGGAAAAGAGGGAACAGGATAGGGATACAAAAAATAAAAAGGATTTGTTTGCTGACCTTAAAAGCTTTTTACTGTAAAAGGAAAATCTACCATGTACATCACAAGGGCAACACAAAGAAGTGCATGTCATGTGTCATTATAATATTCTGTGCTCTTTGGAAGAACAGAAGTGAATGGGAAACGAATTATAAATTGAGAACATAGTCTGTAAAGTCTTTCACTAGTGAGGGGTGGGGTTGTGAGGCAGAATATTTGATACATCATTAATAACATGAAAAAACTAGAATGCAGGTAGGTACAGAGTGACTTTGAGGAAAACCATAGAATCCATGCTGATGTGTGAAAGGAAATCAGTTTTTAGACTGATTCAGAAATGGGGTAAATGAAAAAGTTATGAGCCTCAAATTTTAAGTGATGGAACTAAGAATATGTACTAAAGTCATTGTGGACCGATGTAAAGTTCTGAAGAGGAAGTAGTGATATAGTTTTGACAGAATTGTGAACTGGTAAAGAAAAATAAGTCAAGAGATAATTGAGGGACTTCCTCTTCTGGTCAAGATGGGGTAATAGGTTTTGACATCCCACCTGAAGCAATTTAAACATTCAGACAAAATCTATGAAAAAATAACGCCAAAGGCATTGAAAATTAAACAACAAATATCAATGGTCCGTGAGAGGTTGTAAACAAGAAACATAGACACTATGATTGCTGCAGCTTGTTACCTAGAAAAAGTCTCTAGGTAACCCTCAGTTGAGGGCATGAATCTAAGTCCAGGGAAACCAAGGTGAAAAGAGTTTACTGAGCAGAGTATGGGCAAGGAAAAAGACGCATAGTGAAAGAACTCCTGAGATCTGCACAGAATTCCTCCAATTATCTATTTGAATACTGATTATCTTATGCATATGAGGGTATCATCTGAGCCCAGAGGGAAAAAATTGACTTAAAAGGAATACAAGGGACAGTGACTGAATATCACTTAGCCAGGTAAAGCTCCTGTTCCCAACATTAAGAGTAGAAAACCTCATAATGAAAGAGTTAGAGTGCTAACAGAGATACATTCTCAGTAGCTGAGTAACATTAACCCTAGACTAAATAGTGCTCTACACCTACTGACACGTAGCGGGCAATATCCTAAAATGGTCCCCGAGATTCTTGCCCCATGATATACACACTCTGTGTAATCTTGTCCCATTGAGTATGGGTATAATCTGTGGATACAATGGAATTTTATATTCAAATATAGGATATGCTCTATAGCAAAAGTGGAAGGATTTTGGAGGTGTAATTAAAGTTTTGAATTAGTTGGTTTTTAAATTAATGAAAAGAAAGATTATTTGGGTTGGGTTTGATTTAATCAAGTGAAAGCCCTCAAAAGAGGGCCTGGGCCTTTTTGGAAGAGAGTGACTTTACTACTATTTGTTTGAAAAGGTAAGCTGCTGTGCTGTGAGATGGACACATGTTAAGGAATTGAAGAGGCCTCTAAGAGTTAAAAGTGGAACCTGGTTGACAGCCAGTCAAATTGAGACTGCAGTTCCACATCTTCAAGGAACTTAATTCTGTCAACAAGCACATGAGCATGTGAGAAGACCTCGAGCTCCAGAAAATAATGCAGCTCATCCAAGAATGCAGTCTATCCAAGACTGAGACCCTGAAAAGAAGAACCGGCTAAGTGCTGTGTCACCTGATCCACAGAAACTACGAGATAATAAATGTTTGTTCTTTTAAGTCACTAACATTGTGGTAATTTGCTCTGCAGCAATAGAAAACTCCTACACTAACTAAACCTAATATTAAGACCCAGAAGAATTAAACAGTTCCCAAGTAACTTTGCTATGACTGAGAATAAAGTTCAAAGATACTTATAAGCATACAAATCCCAAAATCCAACAAGATGAAGTTCTCAATGTCTGACAACCAATAAAAATTACCAGTGATGCACAAAACAAGAAAATGCAAAACCATGTTTTAAAAAAAAGAGACACTGACAAAGAAATAACACAAAACATAGAATTAATAGACAAATACATCAAAGCAGTTACTAAAGCTGTATTTCTTTTGTTCAGAAAACTGGTAGAAGTAATATGGAAAATATAAAAGAGATTTAAACCTAAATTTTAGAGGTAAGAAAAATAATGTGTGACTTGAAAAATACCCTACAAAAAATTGAAGCTTCACTAGACGTTGTCGGTGACCTATAGGACAATTTCAAAGAGCCAAATATATAAGTCATTAAAATTCCAAAAGAGAGATATCCAAAATAATAAAAATCGAAGAAATAATTGCCTACAGTATTTTAAAAATTTGATGAAAACTATAAACCTATAGGTCTAAGAAATTTAATGAATTTCAACTTTAAGAATTTAAAAAACAAAAACAAAAACACCAAAACAGATTATTGTAAAACTGCTTAATATCAGCAGTTAAATTGGGGAAAAAAAACCCAAAGCAATCTACAAAGATAGAGAAGAAAAAGTTATATTATATATGGAAAAACAAAGATAAGAATGACAGAAGCAGATTTCTTGTCAGAAACAACACAAATTAGAAGAGAGTAGAGCAACATTTTTAAAGTGCTGAAAGGAAAAAGTAAACTAATATTCCTATGCATTTAAGCTCTCTTTCTAAAAACAAAAATATAATAAAAGCTTTTTTACACAAATAAAAGCTTGAAAGAATTATTAGCAAACTTACACTACAATAAATGTTGAAGGAAGTCCGTCTGTGTAAAGGAAAATAACAAACAGAAACTTAATACTACACAAAGGTACAAAGAGCATCAGAAATGGTAATGACATAATTAAAATGGCATAAATCTAGGGCACTTTTCTTATTATTTAAATATCTGATACAGATAATCTTTGAAAGTAAAAACAGCAATGTGTTATAGGGATTATAATATGCAGACATAAAATGTATGATAACAGTAACACAAATTCTAGGAGAGGAAAAATAAAGGATTTTTCATATGGCCTTTATACTATGTAATAAGTTGTATATTATCATTTGAAAGTACATTATGATGAGTTATTCATGAATTTTATAACCTCTAAAATAATAAACATGATAAGACAAGAAGTTATAACTAATACAACAAAATATGAAAAAAATACAAATTACTCAAATAATCCAAAGGTAGGAAGACAAATAGATTTATAAAGGAATACAGATAAATGGGACAAACAGGACACAAATAGCAATATGATTATAGACACAACTAAGGACCTACACTAATAATCATTAAGTGTTATGTGAAAAATACCTAAACATCCCAATTAAATGCAGAAATTCTTTTTAAAGAATTTAAAGAAACATACCGAACTATATGCTGGTTATAAGAGTTTTAAATACATATACGTATATATGTATAATAAAGTATGAGAATTATAATATATAATGTTTAATAACATATTATGGAAAGTATAATATGTAGAAGTAAAATGTATATATGCACACATGTATAGGTATGTGTGTATATATGTATATATGTGTGTATATGTATGTGTATAACTCATATATGTTATATATAGATCAATATCACATAGAATAAAAGTAAAAAAGGTAGGAGGCGGTATACTATCCAATAATCAAAAGAAATATATATAGTACAAATATACTATACAGTAATCAAAAGTAATTATAACACTAATCAACAGAAAATTGGAATAGTTATATTAACATCAATGGAAACAGATTTCAAAGCAAAATATATTTCCAAATATGATGAAGGTTATTTTATCATGACAAATGGGTCAGTTCATCAAGAGAAAATAAACAATTCTAACTCCAAAATTCTAATTTATCAACCTAACAGAGTTTCAAATGCAAGAAGCAAAGAGTGATAGAATTGCAACAAACCAATACAAACTATAGACAGAGAAATAGACAAATCCAAAATTATAGTCAGAGATTATAATAACTCCTGTAAAGACTTTATAAAACACAACTAATTAGTGGCGATAGAGTAGACATTGGCAACATTGTTAGCCACTTGATCTAGTTCACATTTATAGAATACGGCAACCAACAACGGCAGAATGCAAATACATTTTCTACTGTACAGTACATTTTAACCAAGATACACCATATATTCAGCCATATAATATCTCGAAAAAACTAAAATGACACAGATCATACAAAGTATATTCTCTGACCATAATGGAATCATACTGCTGATACATAATATAAAGATTCTTGGAAAATTCCCAAGTATTTGAGAACATAATAACATACTTCTCAATAACCCATCCATCAAATAAAAAAAAAAGAGAATAATGACAGCATTTTCAGCATAATGAAAATTAAGGCACGACATATCAATGTTTGCAGGATATGTCTAAAGCAGTATTTAAAAGGAAATTAATAACACTAAGGTAACTATATTAAAAAATAAGAAAAGACTCAAATCTATTACCTCAGCTCCACCTTGATATACTAGAAAAAGTAGAGCAAATCAAATACAAAATAAGCAGAAAAAAGAATATTATAAAAATCAAAATGGGAAATCAAGAAATAGAACACAGGAAAACAATATGAGTTATTCAATCAAACCAAAAACATGCTGTTTGAGTTTAATAAAAAACAATAACCATCTAAATTGGCTAAACAAGAAAAAGAGAAAACACAGCTCATAAATATCAGGAGCGAAAGAGGTATCATCATCAAAGATCCCACAGATATTTAAATAATAAGGAATATTATGAACAATTTTATTCCAATAAATTCAACAATTTAAATATAATGAACAAACTCCTTAGGAAACTTCTGAAGCTCACTCAAGAAAATAGAAATTAACTAGATAGCCTGAAAAACTATTGAAAAAATTGAATGTGTAGTTTAAAATATCTCCACAAGGAAAACACTACTGAGAGAAATTAAAAATCTAAATAAATTGAGAAATATCTCATGCTCATGGATCAAAACAGTCAATATTCTTATGATGTCAGTTCTCCCCAGATTGGTCTATAATTCTTTGAAATCTCTATAAAACACTCAGGAGGTCTTTATTTTAAATATTCACAAACTGTTTCTCATGGAATACACATAGAAAGGCAAAGGACCGAGAAGAGCCAAACAACTTTGCAAAAGGAAAAAAAAAAGTTGTAGAATTTACACTTTCTGTCTTAAAGAACAGTTATAAAGGTGCAGGAATCACCTGTGGTATCAATGTCAACTTACATCAGTGAAACAAGTGAAGTGAAGTAAGTGTAACCATACACATATATATGTTCAAAGGATTTTCAAAAAAAGCTGCAAAGCCTGTTCTGGAGTCAGCAAACCTTTTGTAACAATCCAGGTAGTAAATATATTAGACTTTTCTATCTATATAGTCTTTGCCACAACTACTCAAATCTGCTGTTGCAGCACATGGGTGGCCATAAGAAATACCTATAAGAATGAGAGGGACTGTATTACAGTAAAACTTTATTTACAAAAACAGGTGCCAGAATGGATTAGACTGGCAGGAGACAGTTTGTCAATCCCTGAGATATTCGATAAAGAAAAGACAAGTTTTTCATTTAATAGTACTAGAAAAAAATTGGATATCCATTTGCAAAAAACTAAAATACAATTTATACATCACATTATACACAAAAAGTATCTCAAAATGGATTATAAACTTAGATGTAAAGCTAAATAGCATAAATTTCTAAAAGAAAGCATAAAGAAAAACATTTGTGACCTTGTGTTAAGCAAATGTTTCTGACAGGTAAGACACTAAAATTAAATCCATAACACAAAAATACAATTGTATTTCACAAAATTTACTAACTTTTGTCCTTCAAAACAGCCTTAAAAGAATGGAAATCAAACACAGATTAGGAAATAATATTTGTGAATCACCTTTATGGCAGAATATTTTATGCAGAACGTGTGGAATGCTCAAATCTCAACAATAATATTAACCCAATTTTAAAAATAATCAAAGATTTGAGTGTGGACTTCACCAGAGAAATCATGCAATTGGCAGATAAGTACTGAATGATGCTCAACATGATTTGCTATTAGAGAAATGAAAATTAAAACCACAAATAGATAACACTAAACACATATTAACATGTCTAAAAACAAATAAGCAAAAACCATATATACCAAGTGTTGGAAAGGATATAAAATAATGTAAACTCTCATACACCACTGATAGAAATGCAATGATGATCGCTCTGGGACCAGGTGCAATGACTTACACCTGTAATCCCAGCACTTTGGGAGGCCAAGGAGGGTGGATTGCCTGAGCCCAGAAGTTGAAGACCAGCCTGGGCAACATTGTGAAACTCCATCTCTACAGAAAGCACAAAAATTAGCCAGGCATGGTGGTACGTGCCTGTAGTCTGAGCTACTCGGGAGGCTGTGGCAGGAAAATCACCTGAGTCCAGAAAGTCAAGGCTGCAGTAAGATGATATGGCGCCACTGCAGTCCAGCAGCCTGGGCAGCAGTATGGGAACCATGTCTCAAAACAACAACAACAAACACTTGTAAAAGTATTTGGAAGAATCTACAGTGACAGAAACCAGACAGATCATCGACTTCCTGTGAATGCAGAAGGAGATGAGAAGAAGGAGAGGGGGCAATTATGAGGAATCACGTAGCAAATTTGAAAATGATGATGTTCTTTGATTATTGTGATGTATTCACTCATGCATAATATACCAAAAGTTAACTGACTGTGCAGTTTAAACAAGTTCAGTCTATTTTATGTCGGTTACACCGATAAAGCTATTAATTAAGAAAACATTAAAATGTTTCAAAACGTGTTTTATATTATACTTTAATTTGGGGTAATACCAAGAGGAACGCCTAAGCAGCTCAATTTTTGTTGTTATTTATGTTACATTCATTTGTAAAATGGGAAACATGTTGCTTTAATTAATTTTGTCTCTAGTCTGCTTGAACTCACAGTGAAAATTTTAGGCTTGGGGAATGTTACTTTAAACAAATTTTCAAGCCATTCTACTGCCTCTATGATAAGAAAATGTTACACATGTATTAATAATTATATTATTTTTAAGCAGTACTTTGTTAACATTTTCAGACCTAGTGCAACTTTTAGATAGAGCAAGGACTAATGAAACAAATATGAGTATGTAATTATATGTACCTGGACTACTGTTAACAGTTCTTTCTCTTTTTTTTACCAATGTATTCTATGTAATGTAAACATTGAGAGAGGAGCAAAAAGAACATCATCTAGAACTGACGTTGCAAAGACTGTTTCAAACCTGAAAATATAATTGTTAAAAGGAAATATGTCAATAATGCACAATATTAAACTGCCAAAATAAAAACAACCACCATTGCAGCAGTTTCTTACAAAACTAAGCATGTACTTATCATATGACCCATGAGTTACACTCTTGGACATTTACCCTAGATGATTAAAAACTTCTGTTTAACAAACATTGGTACACAAATGTTCATAGCAGCTTAATTGTAGTAGCAGAATACTGTAAACAACCAACACATCCTTCAATGGATGAATGACTGAACAAAGCTCGAGATACTCATACAATGGAATGCTGGACTGCTACACAGCAATATAAAGGAATGCATTGCTGATGCATGCAGTTGCTTGAGTGAACTCAAGAACATTATATTTAGTGAAAAAAAGTCAATCTTGCAAGTTTATGCACTGATGATTCCATTTATGTAATGTTCTTGAAATGAAAAAAAGATTGAGATGAAGAAAAAATTAATGGTTGCTAGAAGATGGGGACGGGACTGGGAGCTGGGTGCAAATACAAAGATATAGCTCCAGGAATTGTTTTGTGTAGATGAACAGTTCTACATCTTGATTGCAATGATGGCTCTACGCATTTATACATGGAATAAAACTGCATAGAACTGCATACACACATACAAGTGGATTAATGTAAATGCTTTTTTAAAGCTGAAAACTAAATTAGGTCCACAGTTGAGTTAACAGTGATGCACCAAAGTCAATTTCCTGGTTTTGTTGTATTTTACCTATATAAGGTATCACCATTGAAAGAAGTTGGGCATACATGAGACTATGTCTTATTTTTAAAACTTCCTGTGAATCTCTAACCAGTCAAATTTAAAAATTTTAAAAATATTACATGGGATATTGAATTGTAGATCTTCTTGATTTCCATCTTTTATTTTACATTTTTAAAACATAGTGGTTGAAACCAAACTATTACAATATGCTTTGCTGATGTTGGTTTTTGATTTATGGAAGGTAGTGCGTATTTTTGGTATGGAGTAACTGACCACTGCTACAACTGTAGAAACTAAATTGTTCCCAGAAATAATGTTCCAAATCCAGTAAATATTACTCAGATTATGTCTACTAACTGCCAAATTATAGTTTAAAATCTAATCACACTAGTTTATTATCTTTCAATACTTAGCTTAAAGACAACATTCTGCATAAAAACTGTCATCCTCACCAGAATCCCTCCCCGAATGCCACAGGCAATCTATCAGATTGCCCATGTAAAAATGAGTATTCCTTCTTTCATGGCTCTATGATGCTTTATATATTCCTCAATCACCGAATGTTACCTAAAGTTATTTGATAAACATCCCTTGCTATCTAGATACCACGTTATTTTTTTTGACTCATTTGCCTATTCCTCAGACTCTTCTGGATTTCTTGCAAAGGGAATCTTCCATAACTTTGATTCATCTTGTTCCAGTCCTCTTCCCATTAATAAACTGATATTATGTGCACAATTTAAAATATTTGGAGTTATTTTAGCTCTCTCTCTCTCTAGATCATACATATTTAGACAATCAATAAATCTTTTGTTTCTCTCTCTTAAATATTTTTTCCTCTAATATTTACTCAGATGGCTCAGTTTGTCCTCATCCATTGTTATCAGAATTTGATAGTCTGTCTCCATTCTTGACCTCTCTCACCCGCCATTTACACCATCTTTCTGATTTGTAAAAATAGTCATGTTTCTTCTTTTCTCTGTTTGTTTGTTTGTTTGTTGTTTTTTCATTCCCAAGGCTATGTCTTTGGTTCTGAATTTTCACTCAAGTTGTATATCTGTATCACCAACTTAAGGAAAAGCCCCTTATCAGGATGAGAATACAACTGAGGCTTCCTAAATATCATAAGAAAAATTCAGCTTTTCTACCTGAATGTTTAGAACCTAAAATATGTGGATAACTTTAATCAATAGCTCAGAATACCATCACTCTGAGCTATAGTCAAACCATTTGCAACTCAATTGAATGATCCAGCACTAGCTAAAAGCTCAGCTGAGAATCTAATAGCTGAGAGAGAGAAGCATGTTCTGTAAACTCTATCCTGGTGTTAAGTTAAATCCCACATGCAATGTACTTAGTGTATATTGGCTTAACTTCTCTGCAGAAATACCATCACTGAATTACGATGTTATGTTATGGTTGCAGCTTTTCTTTTAATAGGGAAGCAATTTATATTATATTCATAGAGGGTAAGATATTAATTTATAAAATGTTTGCTTATTCAAAGTATTATAGCTGAAAAAGGCATGCAATGCTCAACTTGGATAATGGTCAAAAGGTCAATTCATCTCTAAGTAGAGCCCTGGAGAAACAATCTTATAAGGCAAAATTGTTTTAACCAAAAGCATATTTTAGATTAACATAAATCTCGACTTTAAGGCCAAATTTATTTATTTCTTAATGATTAAAGGAAACATATCCCAGCTGTAATTGTCTATCCTCCTCAACAGTTAATTGATTCAGGTGTTTTTGATCCTTTTACAAATTTTTTTAACTGATAGTCTTCTACCTAATGTGTGTTTAAGTATCTTGCAAGAATCAGTTCCTTTTTTTTATTTTATTATTTTTCTTTTGAAGAATAGGTGTTATGAGTTTTAAGAATAATACCATATGTAAATTCAATATTTGGCTCTCCTACTGTCAAAAACTTAAAACTTCCAAGACTAAAATCATTATATTCATTGAAAAATAACTCATTTACCTAGCTTCCCTTTTTCATTAATAGTTTCATTTTTTTTTTAAATAATCTAGGATCATCCCTTTTGTTTTCAGTATACAACCAAACATTACCCTTTCCTATTGACACCATGAAACGTTTGCTATATATTACCTCTCAAGTTAACATCCACCACTCTGTCCAGGATTAATTATTTGTGGATTTCTGCTAAAATTTTCTATCAAATCTCTATGCCTTTAGGGATATACTTCATTTCAAGTTCATTGTACTGCTGTTGCCATAGTCCCTACCCTAAAATTTTGCTTTAATCATATACTGTTTCCAGATTTTCTTGGATAAGTCCATTCTAGCTATTGAACTTAATTTTTCAACCATTTTCTAACAATAGCTTTATGTTAGCCAGATCAGTTATTGCCAAAATAGGACATTTTCCTTTCAATTTCAGAAATATATGTCTTGGCTAGTTTCTTATGCTATTTTAATTCAATGAGAATTTTTTAGAAAAAAAGATGTTTATGAAAAAGCAAGGTTCAAGGGTGGGGAGAAGGTAATGGAAGAAATGATGTGTGTGATATAAGAATGTCAATTGCACACTTTATTTAGGAAACAGTTTTACGGTCCCATTTATTTTGGGGACAGAAAATAAATTTGATTATTAATATATCTCTTGTAAATGATTGCATTAAAATGTGAAATTCCATATCTATTTCCTAATTTTTACTGTATTTCCCATACTTTTCCCAACAGCAAGTCTTATTTTATCCTCACATGTGTTTTCCCCAGTCAAAACCATCTATAAGTCTCAGAGGAATTGCTATACCCAATATTTCAGAGTTGAAATTAGCTTTTTCCTGTCAATTTCTACAGAATTCTATTAAAACTTTGATAAAATAATATTTTCTTTATAAAATAAAAACATGATATTTTATTTTAATTCCTTCTTTATGTTTACATTTAAAAGTGACATATCTTGAAGATAAAATATATGATGGATAAATATTTGTAACTCACAGTTTGACATAGTGCTGTGCAAATTAAGATTCACTAAATGTAAGGTGGATGATGAATTAATAAATTATTGTACTAATAAAAGTAGCCTCTAAGTTTTGATATTTTGTTAGTTTCATACCTAAGTCTTTATATAATCAAAATACTGTCTATTAGAATGATTTATTGCTCTAATTTATTTCAAATGTACTGCATATGATTTGTTTTAATGGTACACCAGCTACTTGGTAAATATCATACATTTTCCTGGTAAAGACAAGGGAAGGAAACCACAACAAGATTAAAAATGCATCCAAAATCATAGAGTTATTAGGTTTTGTAGATGAGATTCCCCAGCAGTGGAACTTGTTCCACTGCATTACCTTGCTCTTGTGCAAAATATGTACTCATTACTACCACAGATATCATTTTAAAACATAGAATATAAACAATACTGGGGTGCACATAAAGTTTTTGGATTAAGCAAAGAAATTGCCATTTGAATAACTATACAAACACGATTTAGTATAAATTTGACATATGTATTCGTAAAATATATATTCAAAATATAACTGCTGGTTTAATTAGTTTCTATACTGCTTTTTTTTCCAGCAAATTTTTATTCAGCAATCACACCATCCAAATGATACCGTGTGACATGTACTTCTATTTTTTCACAATTCAAAAATCTGTGCCCAATGCAAAATTGTCTTGTAGCACAAAAGTATGGAAATCCAAATATTTTATATGCATGATTCATGAACAGCCATAGTAATTAAAACAATTGGCAAAGATAACACCAGAGTCACATAATAGAAGGAAAATGAATCATGACTGACTTTGTGATTATTTTGTAAAATACATTATTAAATAATTGAGATGGTTATAGCCATCCATATTATTTTTAAGTTATTTTTATTAATTCATACAATTTTCAATAAATATGATTTGAGTACCTACTACCTGAAATTTTCATAGTTTATATATAACCTTTTTTTTTTTTGACAGAACACAGCAATGTAATTTGGTAAATTGACCAATGCAGCAATATTAAAGTTAAACAATAATGCATTTTCCTATTAGTAAATTCAAAATGACTAATATTTTGAAATACTCTTCCTCATATTGTTTCCAAAAATAGCCCTAGATTTCGACAACAAAAAACAGACTTATACTCTTTTCATTTCAGGATTTTTATATCTCAAAAATAAATGTCAAATTTAGTCTTAGTTTATTTCTAACTATACTTTTAATTTTCTGTCATAGTTCTGAGCAATCCAGATATTTTTACACATAATACATTGTAAGGTCTTTGATTCTCCATAATCATGTTCAGAGTGAATACCCTCTCAATTGTTAGTTGACAGTGAAGGAAAACAGAACCTGGGCATTAACATTGGCCAAACTGAACTCCAACTCCAGTTCTTCAATTCAATGGCTGTATGACTTTGGGCAAGTTAATTGTTCTCAACTGGGCTTCAATGTCCTTATCTGTAAAGTATAAATATTTATGTATAGAGCTGTTACTATATATCTGAATAATTTACGGGTATATAAATGCATGAAAATCATAGATAATAAAAGTATTTCATACAGTTGTTGCAAGGAGTGCATGAAATAAGCATATAAGGAAGTTAACAGAGTTCCAGGAACAGTAGAATTTAAACAATTGCAGCTCTTACTGTCCCTTATTTTCACATCCTTCTTGTTTGACAACTTATATTTTGCTTCCTGTTTCATGTAATTTCTTCATCATTAACAGTACACATTATGCTGTACTTGGTAAGAAGTTGATATTGTTTTTTATTCTTTTCGTGTTTATGCATTAATTATGACCTTGGACACTTTTAAAACATTTAAAAATAAAGTTGTTAATTTCACAAATACAGTCTCTCAGAAATATATCCAGTATTAGATCATGGCACGTTATATTGCATTTTTAAAATATAAGGTATTAATTATGTACTAGAAGTAGATGAATAAATTTGCCATTTTAAGAAATTAAGATGTTGACATTTTCAATCATTACTGTAAATACAGAATGGGGTTAGATCAATTAGGAAAACAATTTATCACATAAAATAAATTACTTCTCAATGTGACTTATAGAATTTGAGGAAAATATGCCTAAAAGAGTAATAAGAGTCATTTCTATTTTTTCAGACTCATGCAATTCTAAAAGTAAACACACAAAAAAATTCACAAGTTTTTTTTAATAACCAAACAATAATCGTTAAAGATGAAAGGCTTAGTAAAAAAGAGGACTATTTTACTGAACTTATATGAGTTTGCTTGTATACATTTAATAAGAGAAAGGAAATTAGTTGTTTTTATTTTCAGACTTTAAATAACATTTTCTCACTTTGATCTAAATGTGTTCTGAGGAATATCTTTTTAAATTCATATTTCAAAGGGATGTTTTGTAGCCATTTGGTGCCAGCATTATAAAAAATCATTACAGTCAGTGCCTGAAGAGAAATGAGTGGCTGCCTTTTCATTCATTAAACTGAAAAAAAAATCCTACAAAAAATTATATGCATTAAAGCTGCATAAATGATAATACGGTAATCCTAGCTCTAATTCTGACATGAGCTGTTAAGAAGAAACCATATGTTATGTTCATAAATGTATTAAATACACACAAATGAGTCTCACTTATGTAAGAAGATTTCTAAATTATAATTTTTAGATTATGAATAGAGTGCTGATCAGAATCTAAAAAATGAAATTCCAGCAATATGCATATTCTGCGGTATCTTTAGTATTCCAGTGTGAGTAAGCAACAAACAACCAGTTTGCCATGTGCCCTTTATATCTGAAAGGCCACCTGCCAGCTCATTCCCATTTTCCCCTCAATGGGTTATCAGATGAATATAAATTAGTACAGTTAGGAGATTTTCAATGGGAGCTGCATTTTCTACTCCATTGTAAAATGGGTCAGATGGCAGCACTTACTTCGATACTGTCATTCAGATCCAAACTCATGAAGTGCAACTTGCAAACCATTGTCCCTCAAATGATTATTGCAGGCAGGCTAGGCAGCATGACAATGATTGAGTGTCAATTAGTTCAGTCCAAAAGCAACCAATCCAAATTGTTAGGGATTTTTAAAATAAAGCATGTGTTCCCAATTCCCTTTAATACCCAATTGGCAACAAGTCACTGGCAAAATCTGCTGCACAGGGCAAGTCGTTAATGTGCCTTTCTCAAAGGTAACAAACAGATGTGAAAAGAGCTGGTCTAAAAGGAAAGCATGCTGTATGCTGTTGCATTAGCTAAACTCTTAACAGGACTGGAAAAATATGCAGATAAATAAACAGTTGTGATGGTTATGACAACTGCCGACTTTAAAATAACATGGAAGAATTAAGATTTATCTCCTGAAATTGCATCATCTATTAAGAACATTTTTAATTTAAATACTTATAATTATATAAATGTTGCTTTAAATGTCATAAATCCTTGTGTATTTTCTTGTGTCTATTGTTTTCTTACTCAGGTAAGAACGTGGACTTAATTTAAATCTACAAAATTATTTTAATATTTATTTTAAAAGATTTATTTTAAAAGAATATACAAACTATTCTAAATTAAAAGTTCAGAAAATACCAAGCATTTGGCCAGGATATGAAGAAATAGAAACTCTACGACTATGTTCATGGGACTATAAAGTAGGACAATGTCTGACTGCTGTTGTGTAAAATTAAACACACTGCAAACAGTGCAACCTGGCAATTCCACTCTCAATAGATCATAAAACAATGTATGCAGGTAAGCATCAGGACACATGTACAAACTTTTTCATATCAAGATTGTTAATACAAGTTTAAAATTGAAAGAAAATATCCCAAAGCATCACAATAATATAATAAATATATTGTTCTGTATTCATTTGATAGATACATCGATATAATAAAGCAATGAAAATATGTGACTATAGCTAATTACATCAACATGGGTGTATCTTAAAAAGTGACACAAATATATTTAATAACTATATATATTATATAAACTTAAAATATCCAAACATATTTCCACCTCCAGCTATCATAAGTTAATTGGGATCTAGAGTGGCATAGATTAGCCTTCATAGTAAACAATAACCAGGTGAACAAATATATGATCACAGTTTTCAGGTATTGAACAACAGTCAGCTTAGACTGTTATTCCAGAGACTAGAGGAACCCAAGAGGTGAGTCCCACAGTCACCCAGCTGTGTGCCTGGATGTCAGAAATTCTATACCTGACTATGGTGTAGAATTCAATTAGAAGAGAGGGATTCTGTTGAGACTAGGAGGCAGAGACCAGAGTAAAGGAAAGTTTGAGTTGCTAGAAGAGACAGGGGAGGGCACTAGAGAAGATAATCCTCACAGAGAAGGTGTAAAACATCTAAATGGGAGTTGAAAAAGTCTCCTAGCGCGCATCAACCAGTTTTAGCAAGAATTTTACTAAATCAGTTTAGTGAGAATCTTTCATCCTTGGTATCTGATCACTCTTCGTATTCCATCAAATTCCACATCCTCAACATTCTCCAGACAATATCTAATCACCCTGCACTGACTTAAAAAAGAATCTTGTCAAGTTGGTTTAGCCAGATTATTTAGTACCCTTGATGTTTTCTCTTAGTAACTGTCCATCCCCTGAAACCCACATCATGCTCCTTGGCTATAAATCCTCACATTTCCATGATGGATTTGGAATTGAACTTTGTCCTATACTAATGTCTCTTTTGTAATAGTTTGAACACAATATTTTTACTGTACCAATTATTTTCCAATTCTGGTTTTCTTTAACAGAATTTTCCTTCAAGTTCCTGGCTATTATCTGGGTTATGCTTACCAAAAATCTTACTAGAAGTGGCTGATAAAGCAGCTTCTGTCTGGTTGAGAAAGGAAGAGTGACACTTGAGGTAGCCACAGCACTGGCAATATTAGAGGTATAACATAACCACAGTGGAGAGACTTCATTAATACCTTGTTTGCAACATTCCTTCCACCCAGCTGATACACTAGCAATTCCTCAACCTAAGGGAAAGGACCACAACCAGGAGGAAAAGTCTACCCTAGGCCCACCCTAAGCAAGTCTAAAACCAAACCCCGACAAAACAACATCCTAAGAAAAAAGAAAGCATTTTATGGTTGGACCCAGTTGATTATGGACTGTAGAAATACCTTAGACATTCCAAAGATCTTCCCTAACAAAACATAAAACCAAAACAAAACATACAACTTTGAGAAAGAAGTGATCAAATGATGATTGATCTGCCTACAAGAATAAAAATCAATAATCTTTAAAATAAGATGATAGAATTGAATCCTTTACAACATATCAACAATAGCCATATGCCAAAAAATGGCAAACAAAATTACTAGACATAGAAAAATAATAAAACAGAACAGGAAAATATTGCCCAAAGAATCCGAAAAATGTAGTTAATAGCAAAGAATCTCTCGATTTCTCAGAGGCTGGATTTAATAGCCAAGTACTTTAAAGATGCTATTATAAATATTTTCAAATAACAAAAAATAAACTAAAGAAAACATTACTTTAATGGGCTAATAGGTCAGGTAATCAACAGATACATTGAAATTTTAAAAATTAAAATGAATATTCTAAAATTGAAATGTAACATATATTTTTAAATGTAGTAAATGTATGGACCAGCAGATTGTGGATAACAAATAAAAAAGTCAGTGAACTTTTACTGAATTCGGATTACTAGCAATAATTCAGATTATTACTAGTAATAATTCTATCTGAAGAAAAGAGAAAAAGTATTATAGAAAATGAACAGAAAGATTCAGGGACTTGTGGAGGAATATCCAACAATCTAACATATCTGTAGGGGTCAAAGATGGAAAAAAAGAGATTGGGGATGAGCGTATATGAAATGAAAAGTTTTGAAATTTGTTGTAAACTATTGATTAACAAATTGAGAAAGATCAGAGAACCCCAAATAGAAAAGTCTTTTCCCTGATACATAGGCTGGAACTCTAAGCTCAGCCGGTCTCTGACTCCAGAAAAACTCTCAAGAAGGTAATAAGATCAGGGACAGCTATGCATTCTCCTGCTGACCTTTGGCCTCTGTAAATTCCTAAAATAGTCTCTTTCCAAGTATTTGTATGTGATTCAGTGACACCCATCTGGCATAAAAGGACAAGACCCAGAAGGGATCTACTTTGTACAATATCCCCAAATATCACACTGAGAGTTTTGATTTGTGTAGAACAAAGGGTCAAGTAAGTGTAAAGAAAAATGTATAGAGCCTACATGAAGGATAATTACTGACACTGAGCCGTAAAGAGAAACACCAGGTTCCTGCCCGGAATTTCTCACAATTGAGTTGAAAACGGAAGGCATATATACCTTGAATGTCTGTTGTAGAGCCCTCAAAACATGGTTTGAAGGAAAAAAAAAGTATGTAGAAAACAATGAGCAAAAGAGTTAAAGTATCTGAACAATGAATAACTTTATCTCTTGTAAACTTCCTCTTGGGGGATAAACTGGGAAAGGGATAGTAATTTGAGCGAAGTGAAGCAATCAAAAAAGACTATGGCCTGTAGGCTAAATCCAGCCCACTGTTTATTTTTGTAAATAAAGTTTTATTGAACAAAGCAACACTCATTAACTTACATTTGTCTGTGGCTGCCTTCCTGTTCAGGCTCACTTCTAACCCCATGTTAGAAGGTGACTCTGTCTCTTCCTCAGGGCCTATAAAGAGAAAGATATGAATTATAAGGCCAAACTAGCAGGAGGATTTCCTCAGGGCCTATAAAGAAAAACATATGATTTATAAGGCCAAGCTAGCAGGAGAATCCCATTAAGGAGATGTAATTTAGTTTAGCCTCCACTGAGCTGGTCCTGGTTCTGGTCTGCCGCTTCCATCCAGAACCCAGACAAAAAGATCTTTACCCTGTTTACCTAGTTAACAATATTATGAAATTTGCCTTCTCAAAACACCCTGCAAAGTTGGGCTAAGTGCCTTTGTTACAGTAACTGGCTTATTGCTACCTGCTGTAACAAATAAACCCAAAAATTGAATAAAAAAAGGAAAATAAAAAACAATCTGACTCATCTGTGGCAGAACTGAGTAACTGGAACAGAGACTGTATGGACTACAATGCCTACAATACTTACTATCTGTCTCCTTACAAAAGTTTTCTCACCCCCGTTACAAGTTCTCAAATACTAAAAAGACATAGAATAAGGAAAAAACAGCAGAATGATCTCTATAAATTTGTTTCTATGAAGAAAATGAAAATAAAAATTTCTTAGTTAATGGAAAAAAATAACTGGCAATAGAAAACAATAAGAAATGACTTAAAAACATAGAGAGAGAGAAGAAAAGGCGATGGAGAACTTTGAAATTCAGAAAACATGATACCCAATTTTACAAGACTGCAGAATACACTGTCACTTATTCTTTATAAACCTGGTGAAATTTTTTAGTGAAAATGTTTTTCAAGTGTTAGAAAAAATTATTTTACCTATAGTAACATTTATATTGTCAGTTATTCTCCTCATTTATGATTAAAAACAGAGGAACTTTATATTATTTTTTCATAATCTTTCTTTTTCAGTTATAACATAAAATAAATTACTAGTCTACATGCTAAAGGCCTAAATGTAATTAAAGTGTGTCACATTAAATTCACGCTTTAAATATATTTTGCAGAATTTTACATATTCTAAATCTTTGTCATAGTTGCTTATGGATTTATCTTCATGGCAAAATAGTCATATCATATATAAAATCTCATCTATTCTGAAATAGAACATATGTTCTATAAGTTGGTAAAACTGTATTAATTGAGAAAAACATTAAGGGAAGAGAAATAAAACAAATTAAGAAAAACTGAAATTTTCTTGAATAACCACAGTATTGCATAGTCTGACAAATCATTTTTCAGTTATTCCATTTTATGCCACATTTATTGTGAAAACGATAAAAAGTAGACTAATTACTTGTACAGGTTATTTAGGACATCAAATTCTTGAAGCTTTGAATTTAATTCTAAAACAAGTTATTTATATATTTTGTTAGTGGAATTTTAAGGCTTAAACACATGAATATTAGTTTCCAGACAGCATTCTTAGTGACAGAAAGAGCTATAATAGACAGTCTCTTGGTTTGTTTCCTGCCAATGAACTTTGCCTAAAATATTTTTTTTTTTTTTTAATACTAGAGTTGAATCTTTTCCTCCAAGGCAAAACTGAGAACTTGAAACTGAATATCACTTTCCAGCAGCATTTTTCAGTAAGCTAATCCTTCTACTACATTCACAGTCTTGCTCAAGACTGGCATGGGGTCTATAAGTCTTTCTTTGGTAAGTCCTGAAACAGAAATCATATCTTGGAGATTCTGCTGAATGTACAATCAGTAAGTGACTTCTACATCAGTGGCATCTACCCAAAATTTTACATGTGTTTTCTTAGCACTTGCAGACAATGACTGACCAGGGCAAGTGACGTGACTGAAAATAAGTAGAACATTTTAGTTCAAAGTGTTTGAGATCTGTATCTTTACTAATGCGGTTTTCTCAGTCATTGTAACAAGTTTTGGCATCAGCAACTCAAGTTCATATATATTTCTTGAGATCTGAAGAGAAAAAAAAAAAAAAAAAACCTTAAATCCTTAAATGCTGGTTGGCAGCGTGTTGTGCTGCAGGCAAGAGCCAGTATGTTTCTAGATTGCATATTTTAAGCAGCATGTTATGAAGTATTGAAGATAAGTTCAACACGATCAATGAACACAAGGGCATTAAAAAACCCAAAGCTGTCTTCCTCTTTTTTCTACATACTTTAATGAGCAAAATTTGGTTATGTTAACCTTTCCTTCTGGAGTGATCATTCGCCTTTTAATGATGTTTGTATTTCTCTGAATTCCCTCTGGTGAATGTATGTTTTTCCTCCATGTTGACATAACCTTTAATATGGTTTTACTACTGTGTGTATTCTACAATAACTATGCTGTCCTTTCAATAAAATGTTCTCCCTAACTCTGGCGCGTATTTTTGGAGCTTATAATGTTCAGCGTGGGCCCATGTGCACTGTTATTAGGTAGTCAACCTACTCTTCCATCTCATTCTGGAACGTAAGTATAAAAATTAAAGCTACTGAGACTCTGTTACTTTTTGCAGACATCAGTCAGTGAGTTCCTGATATTACAGTGATAGTTATGTGGAAATCTAAGCTAAGCTCCTCTGTCCTCTGTCACTGCCCTTTAACACCGCCAGCACCATCACCACCATCCCTTCACCACTAGCACCCTCATCACTTCCACCTTCACCTCAAAACCATGACCACTACCACAGTCATAACCACCATCAGCATCACCACCACCATCACCACACTGTCAGCATGTAAACAGCATATAATGTCTCTCAGAATTTGGTAAAAGAATAGTCCTCACGTCCACACTCAAATAAAGTAGCTTCATAGCTAATTAGCAAACAGCCAACGGAACTAAGAAAGGGAAACTTCTTTGCAATTCTTGTGGGAAAGTATGTTTATCATAAGAAAAATCATATATATATCAGAGTATGTATATATATATATATTGACAGAGAAAAAATATATATACAGAGAAAATACATATATATCAGAAAATTAATAAAATATATCAAAAGTAGATGAAGTTGGCTAACAAATTATCTTGAAAAGATAATTTGATTTCATTATATCACAGTCTTTTCCAAAACATGCAAGTACAAGCAGGTATTTGATTAAAACTGTTCATACCTTTTTGGATTTAAATTTTGGTTAAATAATTTAGATTAAATAATTTAGATTAAAATCATTAAAACCATTAAAACTATTTGGGACTTAAACATGTTTTAAAATTCAATTCAGCTTGGGGTTCATGAAGAAATGTTTCATAACACTAATTTAGGGATAGAGTTCAATTATCTGACTAAAAGGAAAAAAGATGACTTCAAAGTGAAAATCAATGTTCTACATTTAAAAGAAAGGTTTTTTTTTTTTTTTTTTTTAATCACCACAGTTGACAAATAATCATAAAAAGGAAGAAATGATGTCATCCTATTAGCTCTCTGAAATAGTATTCTAACTAAAACTTCTGGAGACCTGAGAGAATGGCATATTGATACATATTTTCTGCATAGAAAAGAACAATTTTGTTTGTTCATAAAATTCCAGGAGATTTTAATCAGTTGACTCAGAGCTATATATAAGCAAATGTAATCACAGATCTTTAAGAAAATAAAAACTTATCTTCCAGTTTAGTAAAATATGGAAAATAAGGATCCTTGGGCAAATAGGGGGTATTTTCTGGCATTTTAAGTATAGTTTCCAAATTCCTGAAGATAATTTAAAAATCTCCAGGGAGCATTGTCATACAGCTTGAATCTAATAAAAACTCTTATGTGGAAATTATGTGTGTGTGTGTGTATTAACATGTTACCTAGCAATTTCATACCTAGTATTTACCCAAGAGGAAAAAAAAACTATCCACAGAAACATGTAAACAACATGTTTATAAGCTGTTTTATTTACTACTGCCCCAAACTAGAATCAATCCACATGCTCATTAGCTGGTAAATGTATAAACAAACTGTAATACATCCATATAACGTGATATTACTCAGCAATCAAAAGGATCAACCTGTTGATATCATAAACAACATGAATAAGTCTCAAAAGCATTATGCTAAGTGAATAAAACATGAATAAAAGGCTGCATATTATATAATTCCATTTATATTATGTGTTAAACAAGGCAAATATATAGGATTACTTTAAGATCTAAGTTTTAAAAATTATTTATATTGTGTGCATTTAAGGTATGTGACATGATGCTATGGGATACATATAGACAGTAAAATTGTTACCATGGTAAAGTAAATTAACATATCCATCATCTGAAATAGTTACTGTTTTTTTGTGACAAGAAAAGGTAAAATCTATTTGCTTAGCAAAAGTATCAAATGCAATATAATTTTTGTTAAGTATACCACTCATACTATACACTAGATCTCTATCCTTGTTTATTCTACATATCTGTCACTTTGTATTATTTGACCTGCATTTACCTACCCATTTCCTCCCCACCCCCATAAACACTGTTTCATTCTCTGTATGTTTGATTTTTTCCTTTTCTTTTTTTTAATATTTCACATACAAATGAGATCATTTAACATTTTTCTTTCCGTGTCTGGTTTATTTCACTCAGCATAATGCCCTCCAGGTTCTTCCATGTCTGGCAAACGGCAGTATCTTCTTTTTTTAAGGCTGAATAATATTTCATTGTGTGTGTATATATGTATATAGATATTCTGTATCCATTCATCCATTGACAGATACATGGGTTGTTTTCATTGACTATTGTGAATACAACTGCAATGAACTTGGAAGTGTAGATATTTTCACAGAGTTGTGATATCATTTCCTTTGGAAATATACCCAGGAGAGGAATGGCTTAGTTATATGATCATTCTATTTTAATTTTCTGATAAAACTTCATACTGTTTTTCATAATGGCTACACCAAAGTACATTCCTATAGTGTACAAAAATTCCCTTTTTCCACACAGCCAGTAATACTTACTATTGCTTGTCTTTTTGATAATAATCTTCCTGATTTTGAGATTGTTTTCCATTTTATATGAAACAAATTTTAACATTTTTAAGTAAACATTGGTAAAAGTCAGTGAATGCTAGAATATATGTATAGAATATATAGAATAAGCTATAACACAGAGAACTACATATAAATGATACGAAGTGCTGGGAAGGGAAGAGTGTAGTCCCTTTAAATGATATAGAAAGGGAGAAGGGAAGTGCTGGGTAGACGAAGGGTGTGGTCCCCGTCTAGGGCTCCATCCTCATGGACCTAGGTGAGGAGAGGTACTCCTGCCTTGATGCCCAATTGTTGCATTTTCCAAGACCACCCCAACTTACCATGACCCCACCCTGTGCCTATAGAAACACCCGAGAGCCTAGCAGAGAGACACATAGGCAGCTGGACCTTTAGAGGAGCACATCAGTGGAGGAACACACAGGTGACTGGACTTTAAGAGGAAGGCACAGACAGGCACAGGCACTCCGGCAGGCCACTGACCAGCAGAACGACACAGAGTTTTGCTGTGGTGATCGGAAGAGCCCTGGGGCCACCATCTCCCTTCCAACTCCCCCATCTGCTAAGAGCTACTTCCACTCAATAAAATCTTGCATTCATTCTCCAGGCGCAGGGCAAGAACCACTGGATACAGTAAGCCCTCTGTCCTTGCAATAAGGCAGGAGTCTAATTGAGCTGGTTGACACAAGCTTATAGATGGCAAAACTAAAAGAGCATCCTGTAACACATGGCCACTGGGGCTTCAGCAGCTGTAAACATTCATCCCTAGAAATTATGTGTGATCACAGCCCCACAACTGGCCCATCTGTATGCTCCCCTAGAGATGTGAGCAGCCAGGCACAGAAGAAGTAAGCCACTCCCCCT
The DNA here is from genome assembly GCF_049350105.2 of Macaca mulatta. Lineage (NCBI taxonomy): Eukaryota > Metazoa > Chordata > Mammalia > Primates > Cercopithecidae > Macaca > Macaca mulatta. The sequence goes on along the minus strand of NC_133406.1, from coordinate 167,037,775 downwards.
GTTGCACGCCTTGCAAGGGGACAAGGGAACGTTTCCCATTTCAAAAACACATAGAACTAATGACTATCCCATAACGAAATCAATCTGAATGACAAGATGTTATATGTAACAAATAAGAGATTTTTTGCCTATGTATATGTAGTTCTCTATATACAAAATAAATGTGCCAAATGCCAAAGGATTATTGCTATGGACTGAATTGTTTCCCCTTCAGAATTCATGTTGAAGACATAATCCCTAGTGGGGCTGTATTTGAAGATAGGACATTTAGAGGGTAATTAAAATTAAATGAGGTCATAAAGGTGGGGTACTAATCTGATGGAATTGGCGGCCTTATAAGAAGAGGGGCTGATTCTTTCTCTCTCTTTCTCTCTTTCTCTTTCCCTCCCTCCCTCCCCACAGGCACACACCAGGGACTAAAGAAAGATGATGGCAACAAACTGGAAGAAAGTGGTGGCTATCTGCAAGCCAGGAAGAGAGGCCGCACCAGAAACCAATTCGGAATTGGCTGGCATCCTGACATAAGATTTACAGCCTCCAGAATGTTAAAAATAAATTTCTGTTGCTTAAACTACTCAGTCTATGGTATTGTGTGATAGCAGTCCCAGCTGACTCAGACAATTACCAAATAAGTTTCTAATTATGAAACATTTTTTCAAAAAACAAGCATAAAACATCAAACATATCTCATTATCAGTGATATAAATTGAAATGAGAGAATATATCAGTGTGCCATGCTGAGAAGATAAAGATCATGTTATCTCTGAACTTTTTATATTATGCAAAGGTCAAAACTATAGCATCATAAAAATTGTAATGTCACAAAGCTTATAAGTTCTGTATTTTTTATTTAAATTTTGCACATATATTATTGGAAATCTTAAATTACTGAAACATGAAATGCTGAAATCAGTTCATGTTATTTATGATATTGACACTAGCCTAGACTTTTTTAAAAAACCTAATCAATTGTCAGTGGTTACAATGATCATAAAATTACTTGTGAAGCTAGTTTGTGTATATACCCATAGTTGAAAGAGAATTACATTCACCACTCTTTATTCACTAAAAAAAGAGATTATATGAATCTCTTCTAAATATTCATATTTTGTTTAGTTTTTAGTCCTTCTTTGAAATGTAGTCAAGGGGGCCTTCCCAAAATGTAGATGTGCATAATATCATAAGACTTTGTTATAACATTTGTTTCTAGAAAAGTCACTGAAAATTTTTACTTAACGGTCTTATAGCTAAAAAGTCTAAGGAAATACTTGCTTCAACAGTAATAGTAAGCAGCTACTATTTCTTGAGGACATGTTACGTGCCAGAGTTATTGCATATCATATCCTTTCATTCTCATAACATTTCTACAAAACATACCCTACTACTTCCATTTCACCAATAAAATTAATAACTAACATTTATTAATTATTTACCAGGTGCGAAGCTCTGTATTTCACATGATTTAACTCCATTAGTGCCTACAGCAACAAGGAGTCCTTCAGAGAACAGTTGGGAACTGTTGCCAGTTATGAGGAAGTAGATACTATTTCTACTTTATGGATAAGGAAGCTGAAACACAGAAACATTAGGTGACTTGTCCAATATCACACAGTCAGTGTGGGCTAAACTGTCCTGTCCCTTTCCATGGTTGCAGAATTAATCACTGTTTAGAACTTTCTGCCTGATGTCCTAAGCAAGAAGAAAATTCCTTGATGTCACCCAAAGTAACAAATTATCCAATTTTGACTCCAAAATTGAAGTATTTCCACTCTATACCATACCATCACAAGAAATATAGGCATTCACCACAACACATTGTTATTAAAATATTTAGGGATCAAGACTAATATAGCAATATATTTAATAATTTTGTTTTTAATCCTAGAAATTTCAAATAATATTATGAAATATATATGTACACTTATCCACTGCATTTAATTCTTATACTGCAATCTGTATATACAATTTTAAGTATTGTTGGTTAACATTCACTTAAGATTTTGATAGATTTGTTGACAAATGAATGACATACAATACGATATTATCTTCATACATAACAATCATAATTCTATGAATACAGGGATCCTAAATAGCTAGATTCCTTAGGTATCTCCTATAGATGTGATAGCATTGGCTTGATATATGAGCTGTTTAAATTCTCAATTGTACTACATTCAATTGACCTCTTGTCAAAGAACTATGTTATTACATGCTATTTTTCTAGGATAATCAGACACTCTGCATGGTGTAGTAATAGAGTAATTGAATTTTGGATACCTTGTGTTTAATACATGGACTTTTTATATTGCTTACTCTTCCTCCCTCAACAGTCTTTTGAAACATTATAGGAGAACATTCTCCTGTCTTTTTCATAGTTAATATTTCTGTCTTTTCACATAATTGCCTATTGACTTATGTTCATAATTGCCATTACTAAACAACCTCTTTTAAAATGGTAGAAAATGTTAACTTTCAAATAAGAGGTGGTTTAGACATACATTTAGAACTCAGGAAACATACTTTTTCAGAAAACTCAAAAAATTATAAGAACAGAAGGAACTGAAAGCACATGGGTTCTAACCATCCAATTTATACTTGCATCCTCTGATCAGTAACCCTGCTAAATGACTATCTAGCCTTCATTTTAATGTCTCGATAATGAAGAACTCTAAAGACAAATCTTTCTATCTTCATACCTCTCTGGCTATTTAAAATTTGTCATTACACTGAAGCCACTTGCCTTAATTCTATCCTTTAAAACCATAACTGATATATATATTTAATATAAAATTATGATAACTATAAACATAACCCTTTTTCTCTAATAATCGCTGGGCTCATCTCTCAATAGCTTGGAAGAGTGCATCTTTTACCTAGTGAAAAATAATTTTATTTATTAATACCCAGAAAGTTTACAAACTTTCCCATTGTTCTGCAATAAGATTCAACTGATCAAGAGACTTGAAAGTCATTTACAACGAAACATTTTAACTTTATTCTTCTTGTTTGAAAATAGAAAAAATAAAATAAAGGTGGTTTAAACACAAAGGTAAGGCACTGGCTTGTATAACAGCATAGGTCAGCTACTGTTTGATTTGGAAGTCCAAACAACATCATCCAGACCTATTTCTCATCTGAAGTTTCACAATCCTTTAAGTGTGCATTATTCTCAAGATCTATGTGATGCCCCCATTAACCAGTAAGAGGTATTTTCTTTTCTTCTTCTTCTTTTTTTTTGGGGGGGGGGGCCATGTTCATGTGTATCAGAAGAGAAAACATCTTTTTTGAGATTGTTCTGTTAGGACTGATTTGAGACAGCTCAGTCAGTTCAGTCAGCAGTGGCTAGAGGTACCTGATGCTGGGAATAATGTAATGTTCAGAATACAGCCTGGAATATTTTACTAACTCAGTAGATGTTCACTGTTCTTATTATTAACCAACTACAGTTTCTATGCTACCTCTGGAGCTAGAATACATTTGAATTAAGCCAGTGGAGTACCACAGTAGTTATGGGTACTGTTGCCTGACAAAAGGGTCATAGATATTGCCCAATTTCAAATTCAAACATCCACATCCACTACACCAACCCCTGTCTGCACCAAGTGTCCATTTTCTCTCACCAGCATTGTTCTACTGTGTCCAATATTATTTTTTATGAGTAGAAAAGCAGACTCCATTTTTTCTCATTTTTCACAAAGTTAACTATATGTCTATTTTATCTATTGAGATTGTTTTAATGGAGACTATTACTAAGAGGTTCATTTATGTTTTCAATCTTTGTCTTCCTCTCTGTTTCAATTTTCATGATTGCTATTGATCTGTCTTCAGATTTAATGAACCTTAGAGTCTAACCTATGTTAGGTAAGACTAATTCACTATGTTAAGTTCACACAGTGAGAACTTTTGACTTTCAATATACTGAAGTTTTTACTTCTAGAAATTCCATTTGGCCTGTTATTAGAGTATCAATTTATCTCTAAAATTCCCAGCCTCTTAATCTATTAGATCCTTATTTTCCTAAATTTGCTTTAAGATCTGTATAATTGTTTTGAAGTACTTTTGTGATTATTCCTAACTGGCAACTTGTGATTTTTCTTCTGTTGACTATGCTCTCTGTTAATCATGGGTGATATTTTCTTGCTTCTCTGAATTTCTAATGTTTTATAATATAATATAGATATTATGTAAAAAGGACTATGGAGACTGAGGTAATATTTTTTATTCTTATAAAAGTTAAGTTCAAAGTTCTCCCTGGCTTATGGATTTGATAAATTGGTTGTGTACCTAGTACCCCTGATAACATTTTGTATTGGTTCTAAAAATGTCTGCAGTTATTTTGGAGGAAGTTATCAACATAGAAAGTTATATGAGCAACAATAATTGATCTACTGCTTATGTATTTTATTCCTTTTTATTTTCCTAATTACAACTATATTGTCATTAACTACCAAAATATTTTTGTTTTTAAAATGAAGAACAATGACCAGAAAACATTTTATATTTTTAAAATAATTTTAATTTATTCAACTCTTAGTTTAGGTTCAGGGACAGATATGCAGGTTTGTTATAGGTAAATTGAGTGTCATGGAGTTGGGTGTATAGATTATTTTGTCACCCAGGTAATTTTTCATCATCCTCCTCCTTCCAACCTCCACCATTAGTAGGCCTCAGTGTCTGTTGTTCTCTTCTTTATTTACATATGTAATCAATATTTAGCTCCAAGTTATAAGTGTAAACTTGCCACATTTGGTTTTCTGTTCCTACATTACCTTGCTTCGATAATGGCCTCCTGCTCCATCCACGTTGCTGCAAAGGATATGATATTGTTATTTTTTACGGCTGTGAAGTATAACATGGTATATATGTATCCTTTTTTTTTCTTGTCCAGTCTACTGTTGACAGGTGAATTTAGGTTGAATCCATAACTATTTTATTGTAAATAGTGTTGTGATCAACATATGTGTTCAAGTGTCTTTATGGCAGAAAGATTTATATTCCTTTGGGTATACACCCAATACCGGGATTGCTAGGTTGAATGGTTATTTGATTTTAAGTTCTTTGAGGAATCACCACGCTGCTTTTCACAATAGCTAAGCAAATTTACATTCCCATCACCAGTGGTATAAGCATTCCCTTTTCTCCACAACCTCACCATCATCTGTGTGTTTTTTTTTTTTTTTTTTTTTTTTTTTTTTTAGTAATAGCCATTCTGACAGTATGAAATTGTATTTCATTGTGGTTTTATTTACATTTCTCTAATGATTAGGGATGTTGGACATTTTTCTTTTTTTTTTTTTTTTTTTTTGAGACAGAGTCTCGCTTAGTCGCCCAGGCTGGAGTGCAATGGCACGATCTCGGCTCACTGCAAGCTCCGCCTCCCGGGTTCACACCATTCTCCTGCCTCAGCCTCCCGAGGAGCTGGGACTACAGGCGCCCGCTGCCTCGCCCGGCTAATTTTTTGCATTTTAGTAGAGACCGGGTTTCACCGTGTTAGCCAGGATGGTCTCGATCTCCTGACCTCGTGATCCGCCCGCCTCGGCCTCCCAAAGTGCAGGGATTACAGGCGTGAGCCACCGCGCCCGGCCGTTGGACATTTTTCATATGCTTATTGGCCATGTGTATGTCTTCTTTAAAAAAGTGTCTGTTCATATACTTTGCCCACTTTTTAGTGGGGTTGTTTGTTTTATACTTGTGCATTTGTTTAAGTTCCTTGTAGATTCTAGATATGAGACTTTTGTTGAATGCCTAGTTTCCAAATATTTTCTTCCATTCAGTAGGTTGTATTCACCATGTTGATATTTTCTTTTGCTAAGCAGACACTCTGTATTACAGTTAGGTCCCATATGTTAATTTTTTTTCTTTCTTCTTTTTTTTTTTTTTTTTTTTACAATTGCTTTTGGTATCTACATCAAAAAATCTTTCCCAGGGCATCAGTCTAAAATGGTATTTCCTAGATTATTTTCTGGAGTTTTGATAGTTTTGGGTTTTACATTTATGTATTTAAAATGTAAAAATCTTGAGTTGATTTTTGTGTATGCTATAAGGGGAACAGTTTCAATTTTCTGTTATGATTAGCCAGTTATTTCAGCACAATATACTTAATAGTGAGTCCTTTCCCCATTGCTTGTTTTTGTCGACTTTGTCAAAGATTGATGATTATAGATTTTCCTAATTCTGTGATGAATATCTTTGGCAGTTTGATAGAAATAGCATTATATCTATAAATTGCTATGGGAAGTATGGCCATTTTAACAATATTGATTCTGTCTATTCATGAGTTTGAAATGTTTTTCCATTTGTTTGTATCATCTCTGACTCCTTCAGCAGGTATTTTGAAATTCTCATTGTACAAATCTTTCATCTCCCTGGTTAGTGATATTCCAAGATATTTTTTGTGGCTATTGTGAATGGCATTGTGTTCTTGATTTGACTTTCAGCTTGGATGTTGTTGGTGTGTAGAAATGCTACTGATTTTTGTACACTGATGTGGTATCCTGAAACATTACTGCAGTGGTTTGTCAGTGCCAGGAACATTTTTGTGTACTCTTCAGGGTTTCCTAGGTACAGAACCATACCATCAGTAAAGAGAGATAGTTTGAATTCCTGTCTTGCTATTTGGATGTCTTTTATTTTTTGCTCTTGCCTGGTTGCTCTGGCTAGCACTTCCAATAGTATGTTGAATAGGAGTGGTGAGAGACGGCATCCTTATCTTGTTCTGGTTTTCAAAGATAATGTTTCCAGTTTTTGCCTGCTTAGTATGATGTTGGCTATGGGTTTGCCATAGATGGCTCTTATTATTTTGAGGTATGTGTCTTTGATACCTAGTGTGTTGAGGGTTTTTAACATGAAGGAATGTTGAATTTTATTGAAAACCTTTTCTGCATCTACTGAGATAATTATGTGATTTTTGTTTTTAGTTCTATCTGGTAAATCATATTATTGATTTGTGTATGTTGAATAAACTTTGCATCCCAGAGATAAAGCCTACTTGATTATGATGGATTAGCTTTTTGATGCATTGCTAAAATCACTTTGCTAATATTTTGTTGAGGATATTTGCATCTACATTCATCAAGGATATTGGCCTGATTTTTTTTTTCTTTTTTGTGGTGTTTCTGCCAAGTTTTCATATTAGGATGATACTGCTCTCATAAAATCAGTTCCTCCTCCACAACTTTTTGGAATAGTCTCTGTAAGAAAATGGTATCAGATATTATTTACACATCTGGTAGAATTTGACTGTGAATCCATTTGGTCCTGGGCTTTTTCTGTTGGGTAAGTTTTTATGAATGATTCAATTTTGAAACTTGCTATTGGTCTGTTCAGGATTAAATTTCTTTCTGCTTCAATTTTGGGAGGTTGCATATTTCCAAAAATTCTTTTTCTTCTAGGTTTTTTAGATTGTGTGCAAAGTAGTCTTTATAGTAGTCTCTGAGGATGTTTTGTATTTCTATGGAGATGGTGGTAACACTCTATCTTTCCTGATTGTTTATTTGGATCTTCCCTCTTTTTTTCTTTATTCATCTAGCTAGTGGTCTAACTTATTTATTTCTTCAAAGAATCAGCTCCTGGACTTTATCTTTTGTATGCCTTTTTTTTTTTTTTTTTTTTTACATTGCAATTTCCTTCAGTTTAGCTCATTTTGGTTATTTCTTGTCTTCTCCTAGCTTTAGGCTTGGTTTCCTCTTGTTTCTCTAGTACCCCTAGATGTGATGTTACATTGTTCCTTTGTGATCTTTCTAACTTTTTGATATGGGCTTTTAGTGCTAGATACTGTCTCTTAACACTGCTTTAGCTGTGTGCCAGAAATTTTGGCATGTTGTACTTTTGTTCTCATTAGTTTCAAAGAATTTCTTCATTTCATCCTTAATTTTATTGTTTACTCAAAAATAATTCAGGAATAGGTTATTTAATTTTCATGTAATTGTATGGTTTTGAGTGATTTTCTTAGTATCAATTTCTATTTTTATTGTGCTGTGGTCTGGGGGTATGGCTGGTATAATTTCAGTGTTTTTGAATTTGCTGAGGATTGTTTTATGGCTTATTTTGTGGTCAACTTTAGAGTATGTGTCACTTGCAGATCAGAAGAAAGCATATTATATTGATTTGGGGTGGTGGGTTCCGTAGATATCTACTAGGTCTCACTGTTCAAGCATCTAGTTCAGGCCCTAAATGTACTTATTAGTTTCCTGTCTTGATGATCTGTCTAATATAGTCAGTCAAGTGTTGAAGTCTCCCACTAATATGCACGGGAGTCTAGATCTCTTTAAAGGTCTCTAAGAATTTGCTTTATTACTCTGAGTGCTCCTGTGTTGGTTGCATATATATTTACAATAGTTTGGTCTTCTTGTTGAATTGAACCTTTACCATTACTTAATGCTCTTTTAACCTTTTTATCATTCCTGGTTTAAAGTCGGCTTTGTCTGAAATTAGAATAGCAACCACTGCCTTTTTCTGTTTTCTATTTGCTTAGTAGATTTGTCTCTATCCCTATACTTTATCCCTATAGGTATCACTGCAAGTGAGGTGGGTCTCTTGAAGACAGCATGCTGTTGGATCTTGCTTCTTTATCCAACTTGCCACTCTGCCTTTTAATTGGAACATTTTGCCATTTACATTCAAGGTTAATATTAGTATGTGCAGATTTGACCCTGCCATGATGTTGTTAACTTATTATTATACAATCACACTTGTTAGTGTGATTGCTTTACAGTGTCAATGGTCTATGTACTTAATGTGTTTTTATGGTGGCCAGTTATGTTCTTTCCTTTTCATATTTAGCATTCCCTCAAAGTTCTGTTGTAAGGCAAGATCAGTGATAATAAATTCCCTTAGCATTTGCTTGTATAAAAGCTTAGCTTTGGTGGATATGAAATTCTTGGCTGGAATTTTTTTCTTTTAAGAATGCTGAATAGACAGGGCATGGTGGCTCATGCCTGCAATCCCAGCATTTTGGAGGCCAAGGCACGTGGATTACCGGAGGTCAGGAGTTCAGGACCAGCCTGGCCAACATGGTGAAACCCTGTCTCTACTAAAAAATACAAAAATTAGCCAGGCATGGTGGCGGGCACCTGTAATCCTGGCTACTTGGGAGGATGAGACAGGAGAATTGCTTGAAACCGGGAGGCGGAGGTTACAGTGAGCCAAGATCACGCCGTTGCACTCCAGCCTGAGTGACGACAGCAAAACTCTGTCTCAAAAAAAAAAAAAATGCTGCATATAGCGCCCCCCCATCCCTGAAACTTTTCCAGCTTGTATAGTTTCTGCTGAAAGGTCCCCCATTACTTTGATGGGGTTCTCTTTGCAGGTAATCTGCCCCTCCACTCTAGCTGCCTTTAACATATTGTCTTTCATTTTGACCTTCAAGAATCTGATGACTGTAACAAGAAGTGTCATCTTGTGGGTATCTTCATTTCCTGGATTTGAATGTTGGTCTCTCTAAGCAAGTTTGGGAAAATTTTCATGGACAGTATCCTGAAGTATCTTTTTCAGGTTGCTTATTTTCTCCCCCTCTCTTTCAGGAATGCCACTGAGACATAGATTTGGTCTATTTACATAATCCCATATGTCTCAGATATTTTGTTCATGCTTCTTCAATCTTTTTTTTTTATTTTTGTCTTACTGGGTTATTTTGGAGAACTAGGCTTTGAGCTCTGAGATTCTTTCCTCAGAGAAAGAATCTGGTTGATTGTGCTGTTAATACTTGTGATTGTATTCTGAAATTCTTGAAGTGAGTTTTTCAGCTTTTTAAGATCAGTTTGGTTCTTTTTGAAAATGGCCATTTTGTCTTTCATTTTCTGTATCATTTTATTGTATTCCTTAGAATCCTTGGATTGGGTTTTGACTTTCTTCTGAATCTTAATTATCTTCATTTGTACTTATATTCTGAATTGTGTTTCTGTCATTTCAGCTATTTCAGCCTGAGTAAGGACCATTGCTTGGGAATTAGTACAGTGGTTTGGAGATAAAAGGCACTCTGGCTTTTTGAGTTGCCAGAGTTCTTGTGCTTGTTCTTTCTCATCTGTGTGGCCTGATGTTCCTTCAATTTTGAAGTTGCTTCTTTTCATGTTTGTTACTGTTTTTTTGCTTTTATGTCGTCTGATGTCCTTGGGGTTTGATTATTGTATAAGGTAGGATTGGTTGACCTTTATGGGACCAAGCCTCAGTTCAGCACTCCTGGGCTGCATCCTCTAATTCTAGGTGGGTGTTATTAGGCCTCCAGCTTTGTTCTCTGGACTCTCAAGTTTAGGAACCTACTGCATTGGAGTGGCCCAGGTATTTCTGGACTGCTGGCCATAGCACTCTAATGAGTGGAGCCAATCAAAGTCCTTTGTTGGGGCAGTGGCAGTGGAATCTGTGCTTACTTGCATATGCTACTTGTGGCAGTAGCTCAGCAGGGTGCATGCACATCAGCTGGGGCAGGGCACTGATAGGAGCCAGACTGCAGTCTTACTGCAGTGCTGTCAAGCTGGCAGCAGTGTCAGGGGGCAGCACTGATGTGAGTGGGGCTGCTGGCCCCCATGTGTGCATTTCTGGGGGCAATGGTGTTGGCATTGGGTGCAGGACTATTAGCGTTTGTGTTAGCATTCACAGTGGTAGCAATATCAGCACAGATTGGGGATGGTGTTCTATATTCTTGATGATAAAAGGAATTGCATCAATAGTTCACCATTAATATTATATCTGCTCTGGGTTTTATTTTGATGTTGTTGTTCCTATTGTAGTGGATCTTAATTATTTTCTATGAGTATTTTTTAATGTGAAGAAGATTTGCATCTTAACACATGCTCTTACTGCATTTGTAGAAGTAATCAAATGATTTTCCCTTTAATTTATTATTTTAGTCAATAAAATTCATCCATTTTTAATAATAAGCCAATTGTGCATTCCTCAAATAAATCACAGAAAATCATATACCTTGCTATATTTGGTTTGTTAATATTTCATGGTTGAGTGTTGCATCTGCTTGTGAATAAAATTGACCTGTAACTTCCGTCTCTAGTATGACTGTGCTTGGTTTGTCAATCAATATGTCTCATTGTCATAAAATGAAAGAAAAATGTCTCTTTATTTTATGATTCTGAGATTATCTGTGAAGAATTGGAAACATCATATCCTGGAATGTCTTGCAGAAGTTGACTTTATATTAACTGAACATACTGTGTTCTTTGTGGAGAGTTTAATTATTGATATAATTTCTAATAGCACCACAGAAATTACATGATTTTGTGGCTAATTTTAATAAATTGTAATTTGTTAGAAATATGTTCATTTTTCAAACATTTTCAGATGTATTGGCATTCTAATTTTTAAAATATTTTCTTATTTTCTGTTTAATCCATAAAATACATCCAATTTCTGTTTCCTATTCAATTCCTAAAATTGTTTAATGCCTTTTAATTATGGTATTTGTCATTTTCCCCTATTTTGTAAGCCCTTAGAAGTGCCAGTATTTGGCTTTGCTGTCCCTCTTTATTTTACATATATTCTGTTTCATTAATTTCTAACTCTATTATTCTCTTATATTTGTATTTTTGAGCATTATTATGTATTTATTGCCACTACTTATGGTTTAGCTTATTAATCTTGAGCTCTTATTATTTTTTGATCTCAGCTAGTGTATCAATAAATACTCTTCTATATACTGATTTAGTTGCAGCCCATGAATTTGATTTGTTATTTTTTTCACTGTGATACAATAATAAATATATATTTGGTCTTTGTCTCCAGTTCCCAGCACACAGCTTCTAAAACCTTTCTAATTTCCTGAGTGATAATCATGCTAGGAGCGTCTCTTGTTCTAATATTTGGTTTTGACCCAGGCTGCTGACACAAGAGCTCCTAAATCCCTCAGAATTTCTTGAGTGATCAGTGTAGGTTTTGTTCTAATGAGGTTATTCTCAGTGGGCTCCTGAATACTTTCAGGAAGCGGGGTGGTCACTAGAAAGACCAAGCCATAATTAGAAGCCTAGAATTTTCAGCTCCACTCCCCAAATCCAAAGAGGGGAGAGGGCTGGATAATGAATTAATAATTGATCTGTTGATATTGCCTACCTGTGAAGCCTCCATAAAAACCCCCAAACTACAGGATTCTGAGTCCTTCCTGGCTGCTGAACACAGCCATGTGCTGGAAGGTTGGTGCACCCCAACTGCAGAAGGACAGGAGCTCCTATGCCCAGGACCTTGCCATATCCACTTCTTCATCTGACAGTTCATCTATATCCTTTATAGTATCCTTTTTAATAAGCACACCAATGTAAGTAAATCTTTCTCTGAGTTGTGTGAACCATTATAGCAAGTTATCAAACCCAAGGAGGTTATGGGAGCCTTCAGTACACAGCTAGTTGCTCAGAAGTGCACAAGATAACCGGAGATTTGTCATTGGTGTTTGAAGTAGAGGCATTCTTAGAGGTCTGCGTTAACTCTAGGTAGTTCAAGTCAGAATTAAGTTGCAGGACACCCAGTTGGTGTCTACAGAGAATTGGAGAATTGTTTGGTGTGGAAAACTCACACATTTGCTGTCAGATGTGCTATTTGACAGAAAAACAAGATTTTTATTTCATTCATATTTTTCAAATCTTATTTTTTTTCTAATTTTTATTATGTTGTGTTCATTGTCCCATGATTTGATTAGACTTCAAAAATTTAAACACATAGAGTTTACGCTGGGCACCGTGGCTCAGGCCTATAATCCCAGTACTTTGATAGGCTGAGGCAGGCAGATAACTTGAGACCAGGAGTTTAAGACCAGTGTGGCCAGCATGGAAAACCCTGTCTCTACGAAAAATGCAAAATTATTAGCCAGGTGTGGGGGCATGCACCTGTAATCCAAGCTACTTGGGAGGCTGAGGGACAAGAATCACTTGAACCTGGGAGGTGGACGTTGCAGTGAGCTGAGATGGTGTCACTGCAGTTCAGCCTCGTTGACAGAGCAAGACTGCTTCAAAAATAAAGAAATAAACACAAAAGGCTTGTTCTAATTGCTTTTGTTAATTCTGACTTAATTTTTCTAAAATACAAAGTAATCTGTTTGAAATAACTCAACATTTTAGAGATAGTTTTATAGTTTAACATGCACTCTACTTTTATAAATATTTTATATATATTTGAAAAGCATAATATCAAGCATATGTATTCTCTAATTGTTAAATACAATTTTAGATACATTTGTAAAATTGTACAACAAACAATTTGTGTTATTTCTGCAGGTGAAAATTTCTATGCCTTCATTGCTTTTTTAAAATCAGCCTGCTTTCTATATTTACTGTGTGATATGTGTTTAAAAAATGGTGAATTTGCTAATTTTTCTTTATATAGTTCTCAAATATTTGCCTTTAGTATTTTTTTTTTCTGACTGAGATCTACTTTTCTAATTTTCTTTAGTGAGAAAAATATCTGTATTTTTTTTAAATTTGAAAATTCTTTCATTCTTGAAAGGTGAGTTAGGTAGATATGTAATTCTAGTTTGAGTGTTTTTATTTCCCCATAAATATTCTATTATTTAAACATATATTTGATTGTTCTTATTATGCTTGATAATTTAGCTTTTAAATAAGTTGCTGTTCCTTTGCTTTGTGGTTTGTCTTTTTTTTTTTCTTAGCTATCTTTAAAATATATTTGCTGTTGGTATTCCACGCTATCAATACAAGGTGTCCACATGTGTATTTCAAGTAGGAAAGTATTCCTATGTCTGTTTCTCTGTTGTTTCCTTTGGGTCTCACTTGTGTCTCACTTTTTTTTTCATGTGTGTCTTGTGATATTTTAATTGAGAACTACTCGGTTTTCTCAAACTTAATATTATCATCTTTCGCATCTAGGTTGAATCTGAATTACTCAAGAAAGCATTTGTGAAATTTTGGGGGTCTACTTTTCTGGATAGCAAGCAAGATAAGCGAAATTTTCTAATCAATTCCCCTACTTGATCTTTGTTTGTTTGTTTGTTTGTTTTCCCTCTTCATTGGCAGAGTTAAAGCAACCAAGTTTTCTGTCATATTCGAAATGGTGGAGCTCATTTGTCACTTTATTTTGTAATATAGGTGTGCCACTTTTAGTTTATAGCCTTATGTGGGGATTCTGCTTTTAGTTTCTCCACCTTAGGCTTTACCTTCTGCCTTGGGCTATATCCTCAGTTCTTCACATTCTGGGAGGTGTTTAGTGTACCTTTTGGTAGCCTGGGTTCATCACAAAATTTCAAGTTGAATACAAGTTTTCAAACCCACTTACTTACCAGAATCATTGTTTTCACATGATTTTGAGGGTTTAAATATTCTTTTGTCTTGTGCCAAGTCAATGATTCTCTTCCAAAGATAATTTTAATATTTTTCCCCTTCCTGCAGCGACATTCAATTCAGGTCTAAGTCCTTTCCTATCAGCAAATTACATGCTCAGGTTTTTTGTTTGTTTTGTTTTGTTTGTTTGTTTTGTTATTGTTGTTGTTGAGACGAAGTCTCGCTCTGTCACCCAGGTTGGAGTGCAGTGGCACGATCTCGGCTCACTGCAAGGTCCGCCTCCCAGGTTCACACCATTCTCCGGCCTCAGCCTCCTGAGTAGCTGCCAATACAGGTGCCCGCCACCATGCCTGGATAATTTTTTTTTTTTTTTTTTTTTTTGTATTTTTAGTAGAGACGGGGTTTCACCGTGTTAGCCAGGATGGTCTCGATCTACTGACCTCATCATCCGCCCACTTCAGCCTCCCGAAGTGCTGGAATTACAAGCATGAGCCACCACGCCCGACCACTAAGAGGCAAATAGGACTTTTAGAAACACCATTTTTCCTCTTTTCTTATACCTACATAAAGCAATGTTGTTACATCTGATAATGCTAGAAAATGACCTTCATAAGCTAAGAACATTATGGAATCCTAAAGCATTAATGATTCATATAAGATAAAACGGTTGAAGAAATAACCTTCCATGTTCCCACATCTTCCCAAATCCACATGATCATGTCTTCTGAATAAATATAAAGTAGACTCTTTTCTCCCAGATATATCCAGCGAACACATATCTAGGTATTTGAACATATTCATAGTACACACATTGCAGTCAATATTGTCATTCTCAAATGGGAAATGTTAAAAACATATCCCTAAAAATTTCTCTTTAAAAGGTGAGTAATGAATTTTGGTAAATTTTGATAAGTAAATCAATGTATTGATACATTTTCCTATAATCAGCAAGATTTCTGAAGGAACATGAAACTTCATCTACAGTTACTAAAATAACAGTGAACTCTTTTAATCAGTTTGATATTTACATAGTTAATGATATTTATGAGAAAGTCTGTATTTCTCAGTCCTTTAGGATAGAAATAAAGCCTTAACAAATATTTCTCTGTCATTCTTACTCATTTTTCAACAATATTCTCAAAAGATTCTTTAAACTATTTTAGAAACATTGCACATCTATGTCGAGTTCTCTAGCTTTACTTTCTCTCTGTACATATACATGTTTAAATCAAGGTTCAATGACTGCCAAACTAGCACTGACCTCTCAATAGGGGTGACATTAAGGCTTTCTTTGTGGTTTGTGATTTTTAGCAAAGTAACACATAAGTTCTGGAAGCTCCCATCCAACGCAGACTTTTACAGTTCTTTGTTCATCTTTTTCTTTTGTGTCAGTGACTTTTAGAGGGGAAAAAGATAGCCCTAACTTTAAGCTTTGCTCTTTTAGCACTTGCAAATTGTAATTTTTTTTTTCATGGCATCCACTAACACATAAAGATGATGTTATTATGATAAATAAGAAAGAGAAAGAGTGGGAGAGATAAGATATTGGATATTTTGTGAGTATATACCCAGATTGTTGAATTTGTACAATAAAAGATTCTCTTGAGAGGAATGAACATTAGTATTAAATAGTCATGGTGTCCTATTAAGGTTTGATGATTTTCTACATTCTATGTAATATAATCATACAAGGCAAAGGTAGCATCTTGTGAACCACATTCCTCTTTGAATAATAATAGTACTTAGTTTCTTGTATTTTAAATGTCGGTAAGCATTGATTTATTAAAAAGCATGCAGGTGAATGTGTTTATTCTTTCAGCATAAATTGCATAGTCGCTAAATTTTATTTACTACTGTAAAATACCTATAATATCACCGCAGATATCGTAAGCAAGTATTCAAATGCACACATTTGATGGATCTCTCAAACAAACAAAAGGTGTGTATCCATGACAACCAAACCACTGAGATCCATTGGTATGTGAATAAGATACTCTTTAGCATTATGCATATTTTTTAAAAAAACTGACATGTTACTGGGATAGAATTTATGAATGTGTAAATTAAGTGCATTATGTGTCCCTGAATTCATTTCTGATTTACTTGAACAAGAGCGCTAGAAATGTTCAACCCCAAGAATGACACTGGCTAAAATCAAATTTTCTTTTTTTTGTTTTGATTTTCATTAGATAGAAAGGGGCTTTGAAAATTTTATTTCACCCCTTTTATGTTTTAGATTTTTGGTGGAGGAGGAGGGAGTCAGAAGAACCAAATTCATTGAATGGATTATAAAACAAGAAAAAAATTGTAAGCATTAAGCTTTTGTACTCCTGCCTCTGAGAAGTAGAAACATAGGTGAATAAATTTCGATTTTACTCTCTAGGGAAAAGCCAAAACTTTCCGTGCCTTAGCTGTTTCTACTATTCTTTTGTGGTCACTTGTAATATATGCTCCATAATTAGTTGGTCTGGTTTAATTCTACCTCATTTTATGGTAAGATTGAGTATTTAGTAATGCCTACTGGTTTTCTTCTTCCATATTATTTTTAAGAACTTTTTTTTTTGTCTGTACATATCTTATAATAGCCTAACTTCCCTCATGATCAAGTACATGCTTTTCACGTTATCCCTATTTCATCTGGGGACTTGGGGCAGACTATGTCTACAAAGATCAGAAATACCTTTAAAAGAATAAAGAATACCAGAAGAGCCCAAACTACTTTTAAAGTATTTCACTCTTAGGTTTATACAAAATTATCTAATTCAACTTATATGAGCCCCAAAACTTAAAGCATCATGAAAGGTTCTGCCTTGCCTATTGCAATTAACTAGACAAATCTTGACTCTAGAATTTAAGGCCATGCATTTAATTGCCCCAAACTTATTTTCCATTTACATTTTCTCTACTCTTATACCCATGATCTATGTTACAGTCAATCTGAATTAATCTCTTAGAAATTCACCTCCAAGATTCCAATACAGTGAGTGGCACATGGTTAGTTATAAATATTAAACATGTGAAGAATTTACATATTTGTTGGAGCAAATCTTAGTGTAGCAGATCCAAGTTTTTTTAAATAAAAAGTTTCCTTGTGATTTATTTAAAATTTACATAGAAACTTTCACTTGTACCTAGGATAATGGTGACTTCCTAAATGTAAATCTCTTTTCATGTCCTCCTCCAAAATCTATACATATCAATGAGGTGTGCAATAAAATCACACACAATCTTGTGATTTTTCCTGTTTCAAGGAAAATGGACACATGAACCACAAAATATCTGTAATTAGAGAAATAAACACAAAATATCCACGTCTCAACAGAGTGTGCGCTGTGACTACACAAATATATTGCATGACATGAGAGGAAAGGGTGCATGAATGACTGTGCAATGAAGAAGAGGATCATGGAACTGAAAGCAGAACTAATGTGAAAATAAAGTCACCTCCAGAAAGAAAGTTTATCACTAAGTGCTAAAGCTCATGATGAAAGTCTGGGCCTTGCTAATACCCAACACTAAAACTAAGGAACATAATTGAAATATGAAAGACCAAGCAGCAGTCTCAGAGAGGCATCCTATTTTGGGTAGAAAAAAAGAAAAGAAAAGAAAAAGCACCCTTTTCAATAGATAAAAATCCATTCAGTGAAACCAACTACAAGGAGAAGAAAGCTGCAACATAACCCTTCAGATACGATTAATAATTTTAAAAATTGTGTAAGAATCGAGGGGAAAAATCTTGAATCAAATATTTTAAAATTAACAGAAATGAATAAAAATAGAAATAAATAAATGTAATTTCTCAAATTCAGGGAGGACATTAAAAAGAAAATTGAAAATCATTTGAGTATTAAAGAATAAAATATAAGATAACCAAATAAGAATATGTTTGCATAAAAATTTAATAAAGGTCATTAAAAGTGGTAAATATCCAAGATTAAAAAAAGTAAGATAAATAAATAAATTAAAAGTATTAGAAAGAAAATAATTAAAGTAGAAGGCAGGCAATGAGTTTCATGCAGACATGTAATTAGAGCCGCTAAAGCAGAATAAGAAAACAGCCCAAAAACTCTGAAATAATTTTAAGCTACAATTTTTAAAGTTTTGTCAAAATTGGGAGAAAAATCAAATCTACATATTGAAAGGATCTATCATGTATCTGAGATAATGGACTCAGAACAATCAACTACAATACACATCCTGGAAAATGTTTAGACTAAAATCAGATAAAAAATTTTTCACGGCCTCTGAAAGGAAAAAATAAAATTTCTAATAATAGTACAAAAATAAGACAGGAATAAGAATTCTTAAAATTAACAACTCAAAAAATTATACGGAAATCAGTATTTTCAAGAAACTCAAGAAAATAAGCATAACTGTTTGATAGACCTTATATATTTAAGACTATAGAAAAACAGTTTATGCATGCAAAAATTTAAATACATACAATACTCCTGAATCCTTCCTGAGGAATCCATTGGAGAATAAGTATCATTTAACTCAGATATAAATGAGGAAGATTTCAGCAAAAGAATTATAAGTGAGCATTTAATATATTTAACTATAGAATAAATATATTAATTTTTTAATTGTATATTAAAACAATGGAACAGGGTTAGAAGTATCTATGTGAAATATAAAATACAAAAAAAAAAGTACAAAAAATGGAGAGAAGGAAAAAAGAAAAAGGAAAGCAGAATAAATTCACTGATTAATGCATAGGAAATAGGTGAGAATTAAAGGATAACATTTAACAAGAAAAAATCACTTTAAAAAAGTTAAGAAAGAAAGGAGGTTAAAGGCACTAAAATTGTGTAAATGAAAGTGTAATCAAAGTAACAAAAATTCAAACCTTCCTTAACACCAAAATATATTAATAAATTCTATGCATTGATAAGGAATGATTCTCTGACAAGATTTTGGATGGGAAAATAAAAGCAAAGTTCTGTATATATAAAACTTTTATATATATATATAAAACATATAGAACACATACAATTTACATATAATTTTCTCACTATTCTGAATAAAATAAGACAGAAAATATATCCAGGTGTCCGCTTAATTTTGCAAAGACATAAATTTTGTTTGTGATTCTCAAAAACACAGGAAGGATAAAGTTACCTACAATTAAATGAGTGGGTTTAATTGAATAGGATGGAAGGGATAGAATGGAAGCTACACTTGTCTGAGTACATCTTTCTTTTTTTTTTTTTTTTTTTTTTTTGAGGCGGAGTCTCGCTCTGTCGCCCAGGATGGAGTGCAGTGGCACGATCTCGGCTCACTGCAAGCTCCGCCTCCCGGGTTCCCGCCATTCTCCTGCCTCAGCCTCCCGAGTAGCTGGGACTACAGGCGCCGCCACCACGCCCGGCTAATTTTTTTGTATTTTTAGTGGAGACGGGGTTTCATTGTGTTAGCCAGGATGGTCTCCATCTCCTGACCTCGTGATCCGCCCGTCTCGGCCTCCCAAAGTGCTGGGATTACAGGCTTGAGCCACCGCGCCCGGCCTGAGTACATCTTTCTGTAGAGATTTAACATTGGAATCATGTTAATGTTCCTCATATTCAAAATATAAAACTAAATTTTAAAAGATGGAGCTATGTCCTAAAATGGAATATAAATATGAATACAACTGCATTTGAAATGAATAATATGACCACACTGAAAAAAAGTACTAATTCATGTAACTTTTGATGAGAGTACTTTGACTTCTTGCCCTCAGTCTAAAAAGAAATTGTAAATATATTCAACTTTACGCCTAGGTATATGTTTTTATAGTGATACTGGCATGGCAATTCTGAAACTATATTACCTATATTGTAAGATTATCAAAATAAACATATTCCTTGTTAGAAGTCATAGCCTCATTACAGAAGAAAACAAATATCGAGATTGAATGGCAACAGTCAAAAACTGTATTTGTTGGGGTATATAAAAATAAGAATTATTAGTACAAAGTCATGAATTCCAAATACCTGACTCTGTCCCTTAAAACCCCTAGCAGGGATGAACAGCATGGGGGATCGGAGAAAGATCTTTCCTGCAGTAGAATGCAATCAATAAATGTAGAACAAATGATAGATTCAGAACATCACCACTTTTCAAACCTCAAAATTAGAATCAACTGAGGCAAGAATCACTAAGAAATTCTAAAACTAAATGGTGAAAATTTTATGAGGAACATATATTTATAGAATCACAGAGTTTATTCCACAAATTGAAATCACAAAGTTTATTTCCCACAAAGGGAAAAGAGTAACTTTAAAAAAAAGGCCTTTGATGGATACAACCTTAGCTCTCCATTTTATTACTAAGTTCCCTCTCTTTTGTCTCTGCATATGATTTGACACTGCAGATTATTAGTTACCATATCTAGTACACTGTGATGAGATTATTTAATTAATAATAAGCTATGTCACTTTTCAGTGATTGAAGAATGAGATGTAAAGAATTAGAAAAAACCATTGGTGATTAGTCTGAAGTAATTTGGCTTTGACAGAATGAAGAGAAATTTGTAGCTGAAAATAAATATGGGGTCTAAGAAAGTATTATTTCTTTAAAAAACAGATATATGAGCATATTATATATATATAATTGAGAGAGGTGCAGTGGAAAAGTGACTTTAGCTTTTGCTGATTTCAATAATGTAAATATTCCTACTATGAACATTTTCAAGTTGCCAACAGTTTAACAATCTCTTAAATCCCTAAATATTTAACAGGAGCAACAGGGCATGGAGACATCATTATGGGAAACCAAAACATTGTTGGATAAATTGGCAACTCTGATGTTAAAGAGAATAGGAAAGATTCCAATTATCTAGAATGATGCTTAATGCTTTTGGCCCTAAATCCGTTTCCTCTAATGTTGACAGCAAAAAGCCAGCACATTTTTGTCAGTATTGGCCTGATAGGAATTTCCCTTCACTTTTCTTTCAATCCCTTTAATTACTTTTTTATTTTTGAAAATTTGTCTTTTAAACTTGAGCAATCTGTTTCCGATTTGTTGGTAATTAATGACGTATATTATATGTACCACTGTTTGTGTTTTCTACTTGTGTGAGGTAATTTTCTCATTTTTTTCATCTTTGCTTGGCATATTTTGATTGCTTGATCATTTTGTAATTCCTTTATTGTACAACTGGTTTGAATTTCCACATGACAAATCAATTATTAATGATGACTCCAGCAATTAAAATATGCACACTGCATTTAGTAAGTCAAAATTTAGGCAGTATCTTTTTCTTCTTTTTAAATAGTCTAAGTAATTTAGGACATTTAGCTCAACTTAGCATTACCTTAAAGGTTAATATTTTCATCTGCATTCTATCATCATTTTCTTTTCTCTTTAAAAACAAAACACTGCTATTATTGTTATTTTACAGAGTCAAGGTTTTATTTCAATGTTTACCCACTTTATTAGTCTGTTTTCACACGGTTGATAAAGATACCTGAGACGGCAATTTACAAAAGAAAGTGGTTTAAGGGACTTACAGTTAGTTCCATGTGGATAGGGAGGCCTCAAAATCATGGCAGAAGGTAAAAGGCACATCTTACTTACATGGCCGTGGCAAGAGAGAGAGAATGAGAACCAAGTGAAAGGGGTTTCCCTGTATAAAACATCAGATCTCCTGAGATTTATTCACTACCACGAGAACAGTGTGGGAGAAACTGCCCCCATGATGCAATTACCTCACACTGGGTCTCTCCCACAACACATGGGAATTATGAGAGTACAATTATGATGAGATTTGGGAGTGGACACAGAGCCAAACCATATCATTCTGCCACAACCCCTCCTAAATCTCATGTTCTCACATTTCAAAACACAATCATGCCTTCCCAATAGTTCCCCAAAGTCTTAACTCATTTCAGCGTTAACTCAAAAGTCCATAATCCAAAGTCTCATTTGAGACAAGGCAAGTCCCTTCTGCCTATGAGGCTGTAAAAGCAAACGCAAATTAGTTACTTCCTAGATACAATGGGGGTACAGGCATTAGGTAAATATAGTCATTCAAAATAGAAGAAATTGGTCAAAACAAAGCAGCTACTTTTCTGTCACATTGTCAGGCCACCAATTTTCTGAACTTTTATGCTCTGTTTCTCTTTCAAAACTGAAAGCTTTTAATAGCACCCAAGTCACCTCTTTAATGCTTTGCTGCTTAGAAATTTCTTCCACCAGATACCATAAATAATCTCTTTCGAGTTCAATGTTCCAAAAATCTCTGGGACAAAGACAAAATCCTGCCAGTCTCTTTGCTAAAACATAACAAAAGTCACTTTTGCTTCAGTTCCCAACGAGTTCCTCATCTCCATCTAAGACCGCTTCAGCCTGGATTTCGTTTTCCATATCATTATCAGCATTTTGGTCTAAGTCATTCAATAAGTCTCTAGGGAGTTCCAAACTTTCTCACATTTTCCTGTCTTCTTCTGGTCCCTCCAAACTGTTCCAACCTCTGCCTATTATCCAGTTCAGAAGTTTTTTCCACATTTTCATAGCAGCACTCCACTCCTGGTACCAATTTTCTGTTTAGTCTGTTTTCAGGCCGCTGATAAAGATACACCAAAGTCCAGGCAATTTACCAAAGAATCAGATTTAATGGACTTACAGTTCCACATGGCTTGGGAGGTCTCACAATCATGGCAGAAGGTAAAAGGCATGTTTTACAAGGCAGCAGCAAGAGAGATAATGAGAATCAAATGAAAGGGGTTTCCACTAATAAAACCATCAAATCTCCTAAGACTTATTTACTACCATGAGAACAGTATGGGAGAAACTGCCCCCATTATTTAATTATCTCCCACCAGGCCCCCCGCACAACACAGGGGAATTATGGCAGTACAATTCAAGATGAGATTTGTGAGGGGACACAGAGCCAAACCTTATCATTCACATAGTCACAATGTTCCATATTCTTTATTCTTTATTATAATACAAGTTTGCTATTTGAGCTCTATTTCTTCTAACTAATGTTAATCTTTTACAGTGCCCTTCAGTGGGGAAGTGATAGTGGCATATAGTGTTCTTCTGTTTTCTGCAAAATGAATTTTCCTGACTTAAAACCATCGGTTAACATTCACTTTCACTCAATGTATTTAAGATATCATTTTACTATCTTCTGATTTCCGGTGGTGTTGAGGATAATTTAGTCAATGTGGTAATCTTTCTTTGAAGGAAATTATTTTTACCTAGCTGAGGTGTTCTCTTTATCATCTACACTTTCACAATCAGATATCTAGCTAACTTTTTTCTATTTATCCTATTTGATTTTGATGTATCCGTGTATTTGTCTCTGTTATCTCTTCAGACAAATTAAATCAATATCACTCTTACCTTTCTCTGGAGTCAGATTTTCACATGACAACCAGAATTTTAAACATATATTTTAAATAATATATAGATGATACATTTGTGTATATATATAATTTATATATAATTTGTAATGTAGACATACATACGTATGTATAATTTATAAATCCTATTAGGAAACCATATTAGGTAACCTCCTCTACTTAAAATTTCCTTTAATCTTCTGTTCGTATTCAAAGTAAAATCATAATTCCTTAACATTTCTAACTCCTAACCTGATCTGACTTCCGTTTCTCTCCTCTAATCTCATACTACTATTTCTCTTCATTCACAGAGCACATTTTGCTGTTCTTATAAGACATTGAGGTGTGCTATCTTCATTGCCTTTACACTTGTTTTTCCCTTTGCATGCAATTTTTTTTCCTCTCAGAATGTCAGGTTTGGTCTCTCACTTTCTTCACGTCTCTCCTCAATTGTTATCACCTCCTGAAAAATCTTCTGGGATCACTGTAGCTAAATATTCTGTACCCTTTCCCAAAATATTCCAACTCTTTCTCTTTTCTTCATAGCACTTATACTTTTATACATAATTTCATAATATATTATTTATATTTTTATTATTGTATGTATCTTGACTATAATATAGGCTGCATTTACTCAGAAGTTTTGTCTGTGTTATGCAATACTATATCCCACGTCTTTGGTCAATGCTTGGCACTTACCACATTCTTAAGAAAATAGTATTGAATCAACAAATTATTGAATAAGATTTTTCTGGTTTAGCTCAAACTCTACTTAAGTTCTGTGATTATATTGAAATAGGAAAGTATAAGTAGCCTCCGCCTGAGAGTACAGTAAGAAGATAGTTCTTTAGAGGGAGAAATAGAATTCAAATGAAACAACACAAGTAGAAACAAGGAATAATATTTAACAAAAAGACCATACATGCTAGGATTTGAATGTATATGTAGTGACTCTAGAGCTATAGGATCTCTAACAGATTAACCTATTTAAACTTTTATTTTAAAAATACTAGTTAGTTATGAACAGTACTTGTTCAATGCAAATATGCATCGTCCTCAGCAATTTACACAAATAAATTAACTTAATTCTCACAATACCTACCTCATAATAGGTAAATTATGAATACAGAGGCATTAAATAAACTAATTGAGGTTCATACTTAGTAAAAAGCAGAGCACAGACCTGAATCCATCAAATCTGACTCAGAGGTTCTGTTCCTTTTTATTTTTTAATTTTTAAATTATAGATTCACAGGACATTGCAATATTGGTACTGAAAGGCCAATTCACCCAGCTTCCTCCATGGTCACACCTTCTGTAATTATAGTAAATATCAAAATCGGGCAATTGATTTTTATATAATGTTTATTTTTGTGATGGTTAATATTGAGTGTCAACTTGATTGGATTAAAGGATGCAAAGTATTGTTCCTGGGTATGTGTGTGAGGGTGTTGCCAAAGGAGATTAACAGTTGAGCCCGTGGACTGGAAGAGGCAGACTCACCCTCAATGTGGGTAGGCACCGTCTGATCAACTGCCAGTGTGGCTAGAATAAAGGAGGCAGAAGAAAATGGAATGAGGTGTCACAGAGTCTTCCAGCCTTTATCTTTCTCCCATGCTGGATGCTTCCTGCCCTTAAACATCGGACTCTAAGTTCTTCAGCATTTGGTCTCTTGGACTTACAGCAATGGTTTGCCAGGGGCTCTTTGGCCTTTGGCCACAGACTGAAGGCTGCACTGTTTGATTCCCTGATTTTGAGGTTTTGGAACTTGGACTGGCTTCCTTGTTCTTCAGCGTACTGAGAGTCTATTGTGGGACTTCACGTTTTGATTGTGTGAGTCAATTATCCTAACAAACTCCCTTTCATATATACATATATCCTACTAGCTCTGTCCCTTTAAAGAACCCTAACACAATGTTTTTAGAGTATACATGTACATAATGCATACAATATGGGCTATGTCATATTTATCAGGCATATAGATTATGTTGCCATCACTCCAATAAAAATAAATACTCCATCACCACAAAATCTATTTTGCCACTCTTTCATACTCATACCAAAGTATCTCTAACCCCTCACAACAACTTACATACTTTGTTTCTGTAGTTTTATCACTTTAAGAATGTTATTTAAATAAAATTGTATAGTATATCAACTTTGAGGATTTTTTTCAGCATAATCCCCTTGAGATTGTTATATTTGAAGTGTGTTCATTGTAGAAAGCATATTCTAGTTGAATCAGGATTTTTCCCCACACTGGCAGCAATTATTTTAATTGGTGCACTTAGGTCATTTATATTAAGGTAATCATTGATATATTAGAACTTGTCAGTTATTTTTGTTTCTTTTCTGTTGTTCTCTGCTTTTTCTTCAGTTTTGTTTTTTCTATTTTTCTAGATGTTATGGATACATATTTTATAAATCCATTTTGATTTACCTATAGTGTTCTTTTTAACACCCTGATTGAAGTGTGAATGATATGCAAAGTACTGCACATATATAAATGTACACAATCCGATGTGCCTGGACACATGCAAACACTATGATACCAACACCACAAGCAAGATCATAGATATATCCAATATCTCCCAGTGTTTTCTGTGGCTTTGTTTCTGCTTTTAGTAATAACACTTAATGTGAGTTCTACCCTCTTAAAAAAAAAACTTTGAAGTACACAATAACATATAGTTAACTCTAGGCACTATGTTGTACAGCAGATCTCTAGAAGTTATTCACCTAGTATAACTGAAACTTCATATCCATTGAATAACAACTCCCCATTTTCTTCTCCCTATGGCTCCTCCTTTGGTATAGAAATAACACAACTGTATTTTCAACTTCTCTAGGTTTGGCTATTTTAGATACCTCTTAAAAGTGAAATCATGCAGTATGTGTTATGTGAATGGACCTGTGGTGTTTTTGAGTGTATCTCCTTGTTTACATTACCTAATGGTTGCTTTAGGTATCACATTAAATATAAATACTTTATCAGTGTCTACTGGTGTCAACATTTGACTAGTTCAAGAATGGAAATCTTACCTTTTTTTGATATCTCTTTATCCATTACCATTAAATATTATTGCATTATTTTCCATAGGTTTACTATTTCCATTCTTCTTTATTTTTTCCCTGTCATTCCAAGATTTCTTCTTCTCTTATTTCCTTTCTGTTTAGAGAAATGCTTTTGGCTATTCTTTCAGGGCATATGTGCTGACAAAAAAATTCTCATGCTTTTCCTTCACCTGATAATGTATTGATTCCTCTTCTATCCTCACAGATAGTTTTAGTGATACAGAATTCTGAGTTGACAGTTCTTTTAGCTCTTGAAAGATGTTGTGTTCTTCCTTCTGGCCTCTGTGGTTTCTCATGAGAAACCAGAGTTGTCATCTGAATTAGTTTTTCACTGACAGTAATGCTTTATTTCTCTCAAGTTGCTTTCAATATTTTATTGTAGGTTTTAGAAGTTTGATAATGATATTCTTTGGCATGCATTTCTTTAGATTTTTCCTCTTTCAGGCTCAAACAGTTTCTTGAATCTGTAGATTATGTTTTTTACCAAATTTGGGAATTTTTCAACTACTATTTTTAAAAATACTTTTTCAGCAATACCCTTTCCCACCCTTCCTGTTGTCTCCTCTCCTTTTAATACTTTGATGACAGCAGTGTTATATCTTTTGCCATAAACTCACATGTCACAGACTTTGTTTACGTGAATTTGTTCCATTTTCTCTGTGTTGTTCAGAGAGGGTATAATCATGGTACTGGCATCAGCTGAGTGTCTTTTCTCCTCTGAGTTGAGATTTTTCTGGCTGGTATAATTGATGATTTTTTTATTAAATCCTGAAATTTGGGTATTATATTATGAGACTCTGAATCTTATTTGCATCTCCTCTTTTAATGGGACTCCACTGACAAGACTCTGGCAGGAGAAGAGTCTCTGCATCATTATCTCCAGGAGGCCATGCTACCAACTTGGCATCCATTGACACATTGGGAGAGTGGTCTCCGTACCAGTGGGTTGCAGTGATAGTTCTGACTCTCCAGTAGGCCTCTTCTAACATCATCCCGGCTGAAAGAGGAAGAGGTAACTCATTACTTTCAAATGGTGTTGGAAGTGCAGTCTTCCAAAGTAGTTTCCATTTGGCACAAAAGGGGGAAGGGCCCTTGCTGTCACTTGACAGGAATGAAAGGCTGGGTTTCCCAGTCAATCTTCTTTAATTCCATGCTAGCTGGGGCTTAGGTTTCTCCTTCTTGACTGGAAAGGATGGATGTCTTTGTTTTCCATATGATCTTTGCTGAGGCAATTGTGAGTGTGGTCAATTTTCTCTAAGGTATTTAGCTAGTATAAAGTAATTATTGTTGAACATTTTTCTGTCTTGCTAGGCTGCCCCTTTACCAGTCCTTTGATTAGCACAAATAGGTTTTTCTCACATTTTTTCACCCTTTGCAGTTGGTGTTTCTAGGTTGCTGACTTCTCCAGCATAAATTTTAAATATATGTAGCAAAATAAAAACTTAGAACTCACTACCATTGTATTTTTTTGTCTGCTTCATCTTTTTGAAAGCCCAGGGTCCACGTTTTTAACTTGCATTTTATCCTGTCTTGGATTGAAGTTATGTACATAAATGTTAAGATATGAAAAAATTTTGAAAATCTCCCTACCTGCATTTGCAAAATTGGCATAATAATATTTGTAGTCCAAGATTGCTGTGACTATTAAATCACATATGGTAAGTAAAGATTTTGGCACAGTGCCTAGTGTTTAACAAGTATTCAATAAACTACAGTAATGCAAATAGGAATTGTAATTTCAAAAGATTTCATTAGAAAAAAACTGGTAGAAAGAATAAGGTAAAACTCAAGAAAGATTAACACTAGAAGAAAATTAATATTCAACCAATGATAATTACTCTTAAGAGTTTAAGTACCAATTACGTTCCAAAGCCTTTATACCTGTTTGATGTTTAATTCTGATTATCATCTTATGAGACAGATAATATTATCACTCTATTTAAAAGATCAGAATACTTAGTAAAAGAGAGGTAAGTCCCATCACCCTGTATTCAATGGAAATAGTATGCAGACAAAGTTTTAATTCTGTCTAGGCTATATTCTGCCATAATACAATTGATATATAGATACATCATTCCCTACATGAAATATCTGAACAGTTCCATACTGACCTCTTCAAATTATGTCATATTAAATATATGCTTGTGATTATATAAAATAATCTAGAGCTTTTAGAAATCATCTAAATAAAAGTATGAATATAAAATCTACACCCTATGCAGTGAGTTTAAATCGGTGCTGTGTGATTTAAATCCCCTCCAATTCACAGAAGAATAAATTGAATTATTTTGAACATCTAGAAACAATATAATAGTGATATGCTTAAAAGAAAAAATAATTTTAAAACCAGGGAAAATAATTATTCTAGAGGAAATTAGTGTGGTATCTTGCAAAGAAAAAAAATGCTATAGGCTCATTATTACTTCAGATATTCAAGGTGAGGCATTAAACTACACTAATACTTTATGAGTTTATAATTCCCCTCCCACAGTAATGCTAAAGGACCAAGAAATGAGATGAGAAATACCCTCCCACTCTAATTCTTCTAAGCTCTGGACCATATAACAAACCATTGGTATTACCTTGATAACTATGTAGTAAAACTATGTGTTACTGACTAATATTGTTTGGCTGTGTCTTCACCCAAATCTCATCTTGAATTGTAATTCCCGTAATGCCCATGTGTCATCAAGGAACCCGGTGGGAGGTAACTGAATCATAGGGGCGGTTATCCCTATCCTGTTTGCATAATAGTGAGTGAGTTCTCACGAGATCGAATGGTCTTATATGTGGCTTTTTCCCCTTTTGCTTGGCACTTCTCCTTGCTGCTGCCTTGTGAAGGATGTGATTGCTTCTCCTTCTGCCATGATTGTTAGTTTCATGAGGCCTCCCCAGCCATGCTGAACGGTGAGTCAATTAAACCTCTTTTTTGTTTCTTTTCTTTATAAATTACCCAGTGTTGGGTATGTCTTTATTAACAGTGGGAGAAGAGACTAATACAGTAAATTGGTGCCGGGTAGTGGGGTGTTGCTGTAAAGATGTCTAAAAATGTGGAAGTACCTTTGAAACTGGGTAACAGGCAGAGGTTGAAACAGTTTGGAGGACTCAGAAGAAGAAAGATATGGGAAAGTTTGGAACTTCCTAGAGACTTATTAAACAGCTTTCAACAAAATGTTAATAGTGATATGAACAATTAAGTTCAGGCTGAGGAGGTCTCAGAAGGAGGTAAGGAACCTGTTGGGAACTGGAGCAAAGGTGACTCTTGTTATGCTTTAGCAAGGAGACTGGTGGTATATTGCCCCTGTCCCAGAGATCTTTGGAACTTTGAACTTGAGTGATTTAAGGTATCTGATGGAAGAAATTTCTAAGTAGTAAAGTATTCAGGAGAAAGCAGAGCATAAAGATTTGGAAAATTTGCAGCCTGATGATGCAATAGAAATGAAAATCCAATTTTCTGGAGAGAAATTCAAGTCTGCTGCAGAAATCTGCATAAGGAACAAGGAGTGGAATGTTAACCACCAACACAATGGGGAAAATGTCTCCATGGCATGTTAGAGACCTTCACAGCAGCCCCTCCCCTCCTAGACCAAAAGGCCTAGAAGGGAAAAATGATTTTGTGGACTGGGCTCAGGACTTTCCTGCTGTGTGCAGCCTAAGGACTTGGTGCTCTACATCCCAACTGCTTCAGCCCCAACCATGGCTAAAACAGGCCAAGTTACAGTTTGGACCATTGCTTCAGAGGGTGCAAGCTCCAGCCTTGGTGACTTTCACATGGTATTGGGCCTGCAGATAACCAGAAGTCAAGAACTGAGGTTTGGGAACCTCTACCTAGATTTCAGAGGATGTATGGAAATTCCTGGATGTCCAGCCAGAAGTTTGCTGTAGGGATGGAGCCCTCATAGAGAACCTCTGCTAGGGCAATGCAGAAGAGAAATGTGGGGTGGGAGCTCCTACACAGAGTCCCCACTGGGACACTGCCTGGTGAAACTCTGAGAATAGGGCCATCATCCTCCAGATCCCGGAATGGTAGATCAACTGACAGCTTAAACAGCATGCCTAGAAAAGCTGCAGACACTCAACATCAGTCCATGAAAGCAGTCAGGAGGGGACTGCACCCTGCAAAACCACAGGAGTGGAGCTTCCCAAAGCCATGGGAACCCACCTCTTGCATCAATGTGACCTGGATGTGACACATGGAGTCAAAAGAGATTATTTTGGAACTTTAAGGTTTAATTGACTGTCTTATTGGATTTTGGAATTGCATGAGAACTGTAGCCTCTTTCTTTTGGCCAATTTCTCCCATTTGGAATAGGTGTATCTACCCAATGCCTGTACTCTTATGGTATCTAGGAAGTAACTAACTTGCTTTTCATTTTACAGGCTCATAGGCAGAAGGGACTTGCCTTGTCTCAGATGAGACTTTGGAATGTGGACTTTTGAGTTAATGCTGGAATGAGTTAAGAATTTTATGGATTGTTGGAAGGGAATGGTTGTGTTTGAAATGTGAAGACTTGGGATTTGGGAGGGAATTGTATGGATTGGCTGTGTCCCCATCCAAATCTTATCTTGTGTTCTAGTCCTCATAATCTCCACTCGTCATGGGAGGGACCCAGTGGAAGGTAATTGAATCATAGGGGCAGTAACCCCCTTGCTGATGTTCCAATGATAGTGAGTGATTTCTCATGAGATCTGATGATTTTATAATGGGCTTTTGCTCCCTTTTCTCAGAACTTCTGGCTGCTTCCATGTGAAGAAGAACATGTTTGCCTCTCCTTATGCCATGATTGTAAGTTTCCTGAGGCCTCCCCAGCCATGCTGAACAATCAGTCAATTAAACCTATTTCCTTTATAAATTACCTAGTCTTAGGTATGTTTTTATTAGTAGCATGACAATGAACTAATACAGTGACTTAATCCTTATTCCATAAGTGTGTTTGCTTGTTTAAAGGATGGGTGTAAGAGGAAATGGAATTAAGGATGCTTGCACAATGCGTGCAATTCCACTGAAAATTACTGTCTAGTCAAGAGCAGTATTTCTCAAAGTTTGTTCTGACCAGCAGCACCCACATGAACTAAAAATTGCTTAAAATGCCAATTTTCACTTGACAGCTACTGAATCAGAAACTCTAGTGGTAAAGCCCAGATGTTTGTGTTTTAAGGAGAGCTCCAGGAAATTTTTATGTATGTCAAAGCTTGAGGACCACTGGTGTTGAAGACATAAGCCAGCTTTCTACTGTCCTCAATTCCTCTTAGCTTATGTCATTAATTTTATGTATTAATTTACTCAAATACATTTCTAAAACTAATTCTAACAAGGATAGAAATGTAAGAATTATGCCCTGTAATAAGTTGCATTATATAAACCTAAAATATTATTTCATTTCATGAGCATTATACACTCATTTTCTCACTAACTCATTGTCTGTCAGTGATCTCAATCTCCACCTCTTTTCTCAACCCCTCGGCTTTGACAAACTCCTGAGAGACATCTTAGTTTCCTCCACTGGCAACTAATTGTTCCTTCAAACTTCTTTCTTGAACCATTATTCTTTCCTTGAATTCTAGCCTAATTAATGAATATTCTGCTTCACATTCTGTCTGGATCTAAGCAATCTTGGAAATTGGGTATATTGTTACTTTTTGCGGTTAGTATACTGTATGTAAGTTACTGAGATTATGGAAATAAATAGAGTACTTAAATTGTATGTGTTCATAGAGTTTATAATCTAGAGTGGATGAAAAATTTGATGAAGTAATTTTAAGTATGAGCTGTTATGAAGAAGAAGTTTATGAACTAGGAGCATGTTAGAGGATAACAATATATTCCCGATTAAAAATTCACAAAATGCTACCCTGACAAAGTGCATTTAAGTAGAATCATAGAGGAGAATGAGCAGGAATTAGTCAGACACTCGTGATGTAAAGAGGAATGTGTGTATTTCCTAAGAAAGAAGTATGAAGTATTCAAGCATCTCAAATAAGGGTATTTAGAAGAGAAGGACACAGAGATAAAATGAGGGAGGATATACGTTTGCACAGTACTTGGCTTGAGAGAGATTCAGGACCTTGTAAATCAGATAAAGGGTATTGAACTGAATTCCAAAGACAATAAATAAAGCAATTTATAATACGTGACATAAGGATACTTGCCAAAAAGAAGATAGCAGATAACTAATTGAAGAGAACAGGAATTGAAGAGTCAGGAAAAGAACCAGGAAGGTACTGGGGTCAAGCGAGCAAAAGAAGATGATTACTTGGGCTAGAGTGACGGTATTGAAGTTTGAGTGCTGCAAATGCACTTGCAAAATGATTAACTGTTGCTACGGGAAGTCAAAAATAAAAGATGGCTACTATTACATGTAACTTGAAAACCCCAGTATCATATTCTTAATTCAATTTTTGATGCCATCTATTTAGTTCTAAAAGTGTTTTATGAGATTAACTTTTTAGCTCCTATTCGTGAGTGAGAAAATTTGATATTTGTCTTTCTGTCTCTGGCTTATTTCACTTAGCATAATGTCTTCCAGTTTCATCCATGTTGTCACAAATGGCAGGATTTCATTTTTTTATGTCTGAATAATATTCCATTGTGTAAATGTACCACATTTTTTTATCCGCTCATCCACTGATGGACATATGTTGAGTTCATGGCTTGGATATTGTGCATAGTGCTGCAATAAACATGAGAGTGCAAGTGTGTCTTTGATATACTGATTTTCTTTCCTTTGGATATATATCCATCAGTTGGATTCCTGGATCATAGTGGTTCAATTTTTAGTTATTTGGAGAAGTTCCATAATGTTTTCTGTAATAGCTGTACTAATTGACATTTTCACGAACAGTGTAAGAGTATTTCACTTTCTTAATATCCATGCCAGCATTCATTATTTTTTATGTTTTTGGCAAAAACTATTTTAACTGGGGTGAGATGACATCTCATTTTCAAATTGTACTACAAAATTATAATAATGGAAACAGCATGGTAGTGGCATGTAAAAAAGACACTTAGAACAATAGAACAAAATCGAGAAATTTGAAATAAATTCATGCATTTATACTTAACTCATTTTTGGTCAATGACCCAATAACATATATTGGGGAAGGGACAATCTATTCAATAAATAAATGGTGATTGGAAAACTGAACACTCATATGAAGAAGAATGAAACTAGACCCCTATCTCCTACCGTATAAAAAAATTCACTCAAAATAGATTAGAGACTTAAATGTAAGACCTGAAAGTAATAAAATTACTAAAATAAATCCTTGGAAAAATGCTCCAACTTCTTAATCTGGGCAAAGATTTCTTGAGTAAGACTTCAAAAGCACAAGCAACCTAAGCAAAAATACACAAATAAAATCACCAAGCTAAAAAAAGTTATGCATGACAAAGGAAACAACAAAATGAAGAGATAACCTATGGAATGAGAGAAAATATTTGCAAACTATTCAATTGACAAAGGACTCGTAACCAGTACATATAAGCAACTCAGAAATCTCTGTAGCAAAAGACCCACAAATATTATCAATTTAAAAATGGGCAAAATATCTGAACAGATATTTCTCAAAAGAAGACACACAAATAAGCAACAAGTATATGGAGAAATATTCAACATCACTAATCATCAGAGAAATGCAAATCAAATTATTTTATAGCATCTGAATTTTTAAAAGTATCAATATGTCTCATTAAATTTTTTATTCAAGGGCTATAAAACTAAAATAATTCTTAGTAAATAGTTAAAAACCAAAATTCACAAATGGGAGCTAATTAAATTAAAGAGCTTTCGAACAGCAAAAGAAACTATCATCAGCGTGAATAGGCAACCTACAGAATGGGAGAAAATTTTTTCAATCTATCCATCTGACAAAAGGATAATAACCAGAATCTACAAAGAACTTAAAAAAATTTACAAGAAAAAAACAATCCCATCAAAAAGCGGGCAAAGAATATGAACAGACACTTCTCCAAAGAAGACATTTATGTGGTCAGCAAACATATGGAAAAAACTCATTGTCACTGGCCATTAGAGAAATGCAAAGCAAAACCAAAATGAGAAACCATCTCACGCCAGTTAGAATGGCTATCATTAAAAAGTCAGGAAACAACAGATGCTGGAGAGGATGTGGAGAAATAAAAATGCTTTTACACTGTTGGTGGGAGTGTAAATTAGTTCAACTACTGTGGAAGACAGTGTGATGATTCCTCAAGGATCTAGAACCAGAAATACCATTTGACCCAGCAATCCCATTACTGGGGATATACCCAAAGGATTATAAATCATTCTACTATAAAGACACATGCACACGTTATGTTTACTGCAGCACTGTTCACAATAGCAAAGACTTGGAACCGATCTAAATGCCCATCAATGATAGACTGGATAAAGAAAATGTGGCACACATACACAAGGGAATACTATGCATCCATAAAAAAGGATGAGTTTGTGTCCTTTGCAGGGACATGGATGAAGCTGGAAACCATCATTCTCAGCAAACTAACACAAGAACAGAAAACCAAACCCCACATGTTCTCACTCAAAAGTGAGAGTTGAACAATGAGAACACATGGAGATGGGGAGGGGATCATCACAAATCATGGCCTGTCGGGGGATGAGGGGTTAAGGGAGGGAGAGCATTAGGAGAAATACCTAACATAGATGACAGTTTGATGGGTGCAGCAAAGCACCATGATACGTGTATACCTATATAACGAACCTGCACGTTCTGCACATGTATCTCAGAACTTAAAGTATAATAATAAAGTAAGAGTTAAAAATTGTTCACTTATGATTTTCATTATAATTGGTATTTTAAAAAATCACAGACATTCTTAATATTGTGCATATTAATATTTTGCATTTGAAGCGAAAGGCTGAGGTTCTTTAAAATACAGAATATATCTGTGGTGTATTGATGAGAAAAATCACTTGAAATCATAAACAAGTGTCTTGCTACAATTTGTAATATTATGAAAATTTAGTTTTTAATTTTAATACTTAATTCAAAAATTTGTGTTGTCCTCTTTTTCTTGAAAGCCAGCTTAAATCATCTCAGATTAGTATTGTTTCAGATCTTTTGTCAATTTTCTTACACAATAAAATGAGAAGCAAACTCAGTGGCCACAGTTTACATGTCAAGTTACCAGTAATTTTATTCAGACTTCATCAAGATAAAGATAAATAATTTTAACTAGCAACTATCTTCTATGATTAACTTTGATTCACATTTCCATTATACTTACTCACGCTATATAAATGGTAGTCTATATATATTGATGCCTATGCATTTTTGTATTCTACTCACTAAACAGTCACTAATAAATGAAAATACATTTTGTGTCATGAATATTCAAGATTAAATAGAAGAAAATATCAAGCTGCAGTTTAACTTTGAGATGTAAAGAGCTGAAAACACAAAGAAAAGCATTGCTTCCTCAATTTAAAAAAGGAAGTAGATTGGAAAAACTGAAATTTAGTATTTTTTATAATCCTAGTAGAGGACTGAGGTTGCAGAGAAATGTATACTCCAAAATCTGGAGACAAATGAACACCTTCAGGAAGAAACAAAATTGGAGTGGCTAGAACATTTGCTTACCTGTGGTAGAGGCCACAGAACACCATAGAAACTAGTAAGAAGCTGCAGCTTGGAATTTTAAGAATTCCTTAATGTCGAGTGTGGGCTAGCATGAGAGTGTGACGATACTGTAGGTTGCAGAAAGAAAATCCACACCTTCCTTTCATGTTTTTCCTTCAAGAAATTCTCTAAGAGCTCACAGGCTCACAGGGAAGAGAAGAAAGAGTCCAGAGAAAGCTTTCTTTGTGGTGATGACTTGGAAGAAACAGAATGGTAGACACTGCTGGAATTCCATCCATGACCATTTTGCTATGTCCCCTAAGGAATCAGATCTATAATCTTCAAGGAAATAGCCAAAAACTCAAAAATAAACAAATAAACCAAAAAACAAAGAGACAAAACCCTCAAATCTACAACCTGTTTGCACCAGTGGAAACTCACTGCCAGTTGGGAATAGATACACAAAAAAAGAAAAAGCTCCACTTTGGAAGAGGGGCAGGAATACATGCCAGCATTGCATTTGTAAGAGGATAGGAACATTGGTGAAGGCCACATATGAGATTCAGGTGACAGTACTTTCCTAAAACTATGGCTTAATTTAAAAATTTCATTCCACCACCCACCACCCACACAGTAAAAAGCACCAAGGAAAACTAACAATAAAACACATAGAGAGAAGGGGTTATTCTTTCTGGGAAGCAGCACAAGAGAAGACTCAAGGTCAAGTGAGCAGTACATTCATTCACCAAATGAATTTTAGGTCTCTGGTGCTCTGTCACCATAGCAACAATAAACTCCAAACCCATCCCAATTTCCTACTAGGGGAAAACAAACCCCTATACTAAAGGCCTACTACAGGAAAACATATAGGCATCTCAAAATATTTTCTTTGCTATCTACCATTCTGTATAACAAGTACAGTTTTCAACAACAGCATATAAAAACTCACAACACACAAAAATCCCAGTCTGAAAACAGAAAGCAATAATCAGAATCAGATTCAGATATGTTACAAATGTTGTTATGATCAGACAGAGTCATAAAATCACAATGATATATACATTGAGGCCTCTATTGGACAAGGCAGATATATGATAGAGCAGATAGGTAATTTCATCAGAGACGAAAATTATAAGAAAAATCAATGGAAAATACTAGAAGTTTAAAACACAGTAAATAAGTAAAGAGAGTCTTCAACCGGCTCATCAGTAGACTTGACTTAGAGAAGAAAAGAATCAGTGAATCTGAAAATAAGTCAATAAAAATAACCCAATTAGAATGCAAAAATAAAAAAGAAAATGAAAAAAGAACTGAGTATTCAAAAGTTGTAGGACAATGCTGAATTAAAATAGAGACATAATGGAAAAAATAAATAAAACCAAAGGCTGATTGTTTGAAAAGATTCAGAAAGTTGATGAACCTCTAGTCAGGCAAACCTAAAAAAGAATGAAAGAAGACACAAGCTGCCAATATCAGGAAGAAACAAGTGGATTTCACTACCAAACCCATCGACACTGAAAGTATAGTGAAAGGATGCTATGGATAAGTCTATGCCTATAAAGTTAATAATTTATATAAAAGACAGGAATTAGCAAAAATTAATCAGAAAGAATTAGATCATTGGGTTAGTCATATGTGTATGACTTCAAATACTTATGTATATATGTGTATATATGTGTGTATGCATATGCATATGTGTGTATGTGTGTGTATGTATATGTATGTGTGTGAGTATATGTATATATATATTCCATTTGAATATGCATTTGAATTTGAAGTAAACACCTTCCAAAAAAGGAAACTTTAGGACTATATACTTACGTAGGTGAATTTTATCCAACAGTAAAATAAGAAATAATGTCAATTCTACATAATATTTTCCAGAATGAATAAGAGAATGAAATACTTACCAACTAATTTTATAATGTCAGATATACCTTAATATCAAAAACAAAGATAAAAAAGATATAAAACAATAATCATCATGCACATATATACAAAAATGCTCAAAAAATACAAGTAAATAAAATTCAGCAATATAGTTTTAAAATGGAAAATAAATTATAATCAAATAGGGTTCAGCATGAAAAAGGAAGGCTGGTTCAACTGAATTGTATGTCTCAAAATTTAGATGTTGGGTTTCTAACTCCCAAAGTAAATGTATTTGGAAATAGGACCATTAAAGAGGTCATTAAGATTCAACGAGGTCATAAAGGTAGTACCCTAATCCACTATGGGCAGTGACTTATAAAACCTCTCCATAGTTTTATAAGTCACTGTCCATAGTGGATTAGGGTACTACCCTTATGACCTCATGCAGCTGGAAACCATCATTCTCAGCAAACTATCGCAAGAACAGAAAACCAAACACCGCATGTTCTCACTCATAGGTGGGAATTGAACAGTGAGAACACTTGGACACAGGAAGGGGAACATCACACACCAGGGCTGGTTGTGGGGTTGGGGGAGGGGGGAGGGATGCCTTTAGGAGATATACCTAATGTAAATCACAGGTCGGTGGGTGCAGCACACCAACATGGCACATGTGTGCATATGTAACAAGCCTGCACATTATGCATATGTACCCTAGAACATAAAGTATAATAATAATGAAAAAAAAACTAGGAAGGGGTGGCACAAGGGATGTGTGCACACACACACACACACACAGACACACACTCACACAGAGAGAGAGAGAGAGAGAGAGAGTAAAGGCTATGTGAAAACAGCAAGAAAATGGCTACCCACTGGCTAAGGAAAGAGACCTCAATAAAAACCAAGTCTGTCAATACCTTGATCTTGGACTTCCAGCAACCAGAATTGTAAGAAAATAAATTTATATTGTTTACTCTCTGTGCTGTCTTGCCATGGGAACTCTAGCAATTCATCATATCAGCTGACAAAGTTAAACAACAGCAAAAAACACAAACTCATGATTATCACAATAGAGGTAGGAAAAGTATTTGCTAAATTCATATTTATTCATACAAAAAGTATAAAACTCTTGGAAATCTAAGAATCAAAGGTAACTTATTTCTCCAAAAGGAACATTTTTTTTCTATATGGTAAGGATCATCTATAAAAACCTACAGCTAACATTACATTTAATGGTAATACACTAAATGCTTCACCCTAAGTTAAAGATACTCTCCTTCAACACTTTTATTCAGCATCACACTGAAAGTTCTGGCCAATGCAATAAGCGAAGAATAAAAAAATACAGTTTACACGTAAATATATAAAACTGTCTCTATTGGCTGGGCGCGGTGGCTCAAGCCTGTAATCCCAGCACTTTGGGAGGCCGAGACGGGAGGATCACGAGGTCAGGAGATCAAGACCATCCTGGCTAACACGGTGAAACCCCGTCTCTACTAAAAAATACAAAAAACTAGCCGGGCAAGGTGGCGGGCACCTGTAGTCCCAGCTACACGGGAGGCTGAGGCAGGAGAATGGCATGAACCCAGGAGGCGGAGCTTGCAGTGAGCCGAGATCCAGCCACTGCACTACAGCCCGGGCGACAGAGTGAGACTCCGTCTCAAAAAAAACAAAAAATAAAAAACAACAAAAAGAAAACTGTCTCTATTTGCAGAAGGCATAATTTTCCAGATTAAAAAAATCCAAAGGTTATTTTAGCAAGCCCCTCTAACGAAGAGTTGAGTTTATCAAGGTCATAAGTTGCAAGGTCAATACATAAACATCAACTGGATTTCAATATACCATCAATAAACAAATGTAGTTATAATTTTTAAAAATCCATTTATAATGGCACCCAAAAGTGAAGCATTTAGATATATCTAACAATATTTGCTAGATCTGTAAGTTGACAATTACAAAACACTGATGAGAGAAGTCAAAGAAAAGCTATAATTGGAGATACATGCAGTGTTTCTGATTTGGAAAGCTCAATATTAATAATATACCAATTCTCCCTAACTTTGATCTATATATTCAATACAAATTGCCCCCAAATCCTTTTGTTTCACAGTTTGGTGCCTGTAATCCCAGCTACTTGGGAGGCTGGGGTGGAAGAATTGCTTGAACCCGGGAGGCAGAGGTTGTAGTGAGCAGAGATCATGCCATTGCTAATACTGTTATAAGCTAATTTTAAAATGTATATTTTAAAAGATGAAAGAAGCATGGTCAAAACAATTTTAGCAAAGAACATATTTGGGAGACTCATATTCTCTGATTTTCAGGCTCACTATAAAGCTACAGTAATTATAACCATATGGTCTTTGCAAATATATAGATACATAGATTAATGGAACAGAATAGATAGCCCAGAAATAGACTGATGAAACTTAGACAACTGAATTTTGATTTAGATATTAAAACAGTTTGATGGAGAAAGTATTTTCAACAAGCTGCAAACCAATATAATGTTCATATTCAACCTAATAAACCTCAACATGTCTCACACTTTATAGCAATGTTATCTGAAATAAATCACAGCTCTCAATGTAAAATTTAAACCTATAACACTACTAAAAGAAAACGTAGGAGAATATATGAATGACCTTGGATTTGGCAATTAGATTTTAAATATGATGGCAAAATAAAAATTCATGAAAGAAGTTGATAAACTAAACTTCATTAAATTAAAATTTTTGCTCTGCAAAATAAGCTATTAAGAGAATAGCTTATATGTTGGGAGCAAATATTTCCCAATAACATACAAAGTATTCATATAAAATATTAAGAATATTTATAACTCAACGATAATGCACTTCAAAATAGTAGACCTGACAAATACTCCTTCAAAAAGATATACATATAAGGATATGAAAAAATGCTTAACATTGTGAGGAAAATGCAAATTAAAACCTCAATGATATACCATAAAACACCTATTATAATAACTTAAGAAAGAAGAAAAATATCAATATGAAATTATGGAAATAGCACTATGCAGAACATCATGAATTCTCATTTTTTCTTGCTGGGAATGCATTATAGTATAGACACTTTGGAAAAGAAGTTCAGAGCTTCTTGAAATATTAAACATACACCTCCAAAAATCCAGCAATCCCACTACACTATATTTACCTAAGTGAATCAAAATGTTCTAACCATACAAAACCTGCACATGAAGGTTTCTAGTAGCTTTGTTGATAATGGTAAAAGCCTGGGAATAAGAAGATGTCAACATGTAAATGAAACATAAATGATTTTTACATTCATAAAATGAATTACTACACTGACCTAAGAAAGTGATCAGTGGATTCACACAATTATGTAAATTAACCTTTCACATATTTTGCTACTTGAAAGAAGCCAGACCCCAAAGGCTACATATTGTTTTATTCCAATATATATGGCATTCTGGAAAAGGTAAAACAACAGGGATGGAAGACTGAACGGTTGTTTCCAGGTGTTGCCATGGGCATGACTGAGTAAAAGGGAATCCCACTTGACAATTTCAGATGATGGAACTGTTCTGTGTTATACTTCAGTTCTGGATATAGGATTCTGAGCATTTTCAAAGCCAGTAGAACAATACAACACAAAGAATACATTTTATGCAAATTATGAGAAAAATCAAACAAGATACCAATGCAAGTAAGGAATTTAAGCAGTGACAAGTTAATCTAACCCTATTACAAATATAACTACAACTTCAATGAAATCTGAAAAAAGTATACATTCTTGTGCTGCTTAACAATATTTTGATCAACAATGGATGACATATACAATGTGGTGGTCCCATAAGATTATAATATTGTATTTTTACTGTTCCTTATTTTTCTTTTTTTGAGAGAAGGTCTTGCTATGTTGCCCAGGCTAGAGGGCAGTGAATATTGGCTATTCACAGATACAATCTTAGTGCTTTATTCCTCCAAGCTCCTGGGTTCAAATGATTCTCTTGCTTCAACTTCCTGAATAGTTGGGATTTTTATGGTACCTTTTCTAAGTTTAGACATGTTTAGATACAAAATTACTTACCATGTGTTGCAATTGCTCACAATATTCAGAACAGTTATATGCTATACAGGTTTGTAGCCTAGGAACAATAGCTTATACCATATAGCCTGGGCGTGCAGTACGCTATACCATCTAGGTTTGTGTAGTACCTTCCATGATGTCTGCACAATGGTATCTCCTAGGGACACATTTCTTAGAACTTACACCTGTGGTTAAAGAACATGTGACTGTATATATATTAGCACTCTCTTTCTAAGAGAGAAACTGACCTCCCATCAATATAACTCAAAAACAGTTTTGACTAGAAAACAAGGTTAAAGAAAAATTACAAACAAAAAAAAATCTATGGCACACCTGTAATATAACATTATACTCTAGTTAGTAAAGATGTTACTCATATAATTTCATTTAGCAATTGCCTGGGCACGGTGACTCATGCCTGTAATCCCAGCACTTTGAAAGTCCTAGGTGGGTGGATCACCTAAGTTCAGGAGTTCAAGACCAGCCCTGCCAACATGGTGAAACCCAGTCTCTACAAAAATTAGCTAGGCATGATGGCTGGTGCCTGTAATCCCAGCTACTACGGAGACTGGGGTGGAAGAATCGCTTGAACCCAGGAGGCGGAGGTTGCAGTGAGCCGTGATCATACCATTGCACTCCAGCCTGGGCAACAGAACAAGACTCTGTCTCAAAAAAAAAAAAAAAAAAAAAAAAGAATTTCTTTTAGCAATTATGAAATTAATTTGGATGCATGTTAGGGTTCAACAAGTAGTTAAATGCATTGTAGATGATGGGAAATAGGTTTCTCACTGCTACGAAAATGAGTTACTTTCAAATATAGTAAATTCTCATGTAATGCCCTCCACAGATTCTTGAAAACTGACTTTAAACGAAGCAACATATAACCAAACCAATTTTACCATAGCTCAATTGATACGAACAAGAATTAAGTGCTTGTGGCATATTTCTGGTCATAAAACTATCATCAAACTTCTAAATAAAGACTGAATCACTTCTAATATTAAACATTAAAATACATGTGAACTATATATATACATTTAAGAAATATAAATAAAACAAAGTATTATTTACCTGCTTATTCAGTTAAGGGTTGGAAGTGGCTAAAACCCTTCCCAGCAGCTCAGGCTTTGAGACAGAAACCAGCCCTGCACAGCACACCATTTTATCCCAGGGCTCACTCTCACACACACCCACACTCACTCAGACTGGGATCATTTAGGCATGAAAATTTACCTAGTATGCACATCTTGGATTGAGATTGGGATGCACATGCTAAGTAAATCTGCTTGCCTAAATGTGGGAGGAAACCAGAGTACCCATAGAAAAGCCCTGTAAACATGAAGAGAACATGTAAACTCCATAGATAGTGGTCCCAGCTGGGAGTAATTTTTTTTTCTCATTCACATTATAACAAAACGGTATTGAATGAAACAACATTATGTGAAGACCTGTTGTACATAAATAAGCAAGGGGGAAGATATTAATGAACCCTATCATTTGTGTTAAGGTGGAATGTATTAATATGAACTAATGTTTACTTTAATATATATATACAGATAAATAAATGCAGAAGTAAATGCAGATATGGATGTATACATAGGCAACAATACATAAATATATTTGCTAGCTCTTTCACACAGAGGGCCTCGAACTTGTGACTCTGTAAGACTGGATTTTAAATTCCAATCTCCAAGTAAAGGACCAGGGTTCTTTTTAGCAATGGCTGATTCTAGGTCTGTAACTCAGAAAATACAAGATGAGCCTAACACCTTCGGCTGCCAACATAACAAAGTGTTAGAAACAAAGTCTGAGTACATGTCAAAAGGATATCAAAAGGATATGGCCACCAACCAGAAACAGCTCCTAACATCCAAAGATGGAATATTTGAACAACAAAATAAATTATTATAATATTGGATTATAATTCAAAGAATGAAATAAATATCAATGAGTATATACTAATATAAATAAAGCATCAATTAAAAAAATAAATGGTGGAAAAGGGACAAACTTCATTTACAGATGGCTTCCAAATACAAAATGTAGGAGAAATGAGGAAAATAATAGAAAATCACTATTTGAACACCACAGTTATAATTGCTGCAGACAAGATCAAATGATGAATGATATAATTAGCGGGCAAACATTAAGGAGAAGAATAATTTCATAGCCTCAAAGTATCTCCTACAAAATATTTCTTAATTATTGTAGTTTTTTAACTATGCCCATAAAGTCCTTGGTATTTCTTCCTCCAAGAGGTGGAGACTAATTTCCCTTCCCTTGAAAGCATGTCAGAATGAATGACTGACTTGC
Organism: Macaca mulatta; assembly: GCF_049350105.2. Classification (NCBI taxonomy): domain Eukaryota; kingdom Metazoa; phylum Chordata; class Mammalia; order Primates; family Cercopithecidae; genus Macaca; species Macaca mulatta. The sequence goes on along the minus strand of NC_133406.1, from coordinate 166,993,311 downwards.
TTCTACAAGGAGTATATGGAAAAGAAAAAAAAAATAGCAACATCATAGTGGAGAAACCTGGCAGATATCACCTTAACCATGGGATCAAGGTTACAATGACCAGTAATAAGTCATGTTGATATCATAACTTTCGATGTGATGCGATAAAAAGGGCATTTCTCCTCTACAGTAATATTAAAAATCCTTAATCCCAGTTTGATCACGAGAAAACATCAAACTCAAATTGAATGATGTTCTATAAAATACCCAACCACAACTCTTCAAAAGTGTCAATGTTACGAAGGACAAGTTAGGACTGAGAAACTTTCACAGATATGAAGGAAACTAAGAAGAAATTATGACCAACTGCAATGTGGTATCCTGGATTGTATGCTGGGACATAAAAAGGACGTTAGTGAAGAAAAAGTGAAGAACTGCAATCTGAATAAATATGTAATGTGGTTAATAGCATTGTTATGGTATTATCTTTCTAGTTTTGATAAATGTATTATAGCTATGTGAGATGGAAGCTGTGGTGTATGGAAATTGTATAATCTTTGCAAATCTTTAAAATTATTTTAAAATAACAATTTAAAATTTAAGTCATTGAGCTTGTTTTCTTTTTATAGCTTCTACTCATATGCCTAGCACTGATTCATACTTTCAATATTAGTCATTTTCGATAACTCAAAATCGATATATCTGTTAAGACACATAGGGGATATTAACTTTTCTTCTATCTTATATGCCATTGATAATATATGATGACCAATAGTGCCATTTGACAGAAGAATTCTGCCAACAGCTAATTATGTTTTCCTTCTGAGCAAATGTTTTCTCTCTGTTTATTTGTCTGGTTTTCCAAGAGTCTTGACAGTTTATCTTATATCAGTTAATGCTACATATGAAGAGCAGGTGTGAATAATTCCTACATAGTTAGATCTTTCTTCTGTGTACACTGACAAAACTCTTTTTTTTTTCTTGTAACTAGAAAGTACTGATTTGTAATTTTGGAGAGAAAAGTAAAATAATTTGGCTTACAAGAGAGATTAGTATGCTTAATTAGAAATGCCTGGCAATCTGTGATGATTTAGCACGATTTTTAGAAAAGTTCCAGAAAAAAACAATATAATTTGATTGGAACAAACTAATCACTGCTCCAAATATATACATACATACATACATACATATATATATATATGCAAAAGTTTATCTTTCTGATATTTATATAAATGCACTAAACTTTGCGATTCTCTTACCTAGCACAAACAGACTTACATTATATATGTTTAGTGCGGCCCTGTTCGCCATGATTACAATTTGATTCTGCACTTTCACTTTCACACTTTCACTTTCTCAGTGAACCACTTTTAAACTATATATACATCATTGTGAATTTGTGCTTATATTAGTTTTCTATTGCTGTGTAACAAATTAGGACCAATTTAAGGGCTTTAAAATACCCACAATTATTTCAGTTTCCGTGGGTCAGGAGTTAGGACACAATTTGTCTGAGTCTTTTATTCAGGGTCCCACAAAGTTTCAATTAAGATATTAGCTGGGCTGCATTTTCATCTGGAGGTTAGACTGGGAGTAATCTGTTTCAAACTTACTCAGATTGTTGACAGAATCTGTTTTCTTGTTACTGTATGACCAAGGGCTCTAGTTTTCTGTGATCTGCAGATTGTTCTGAGTTCCCACAGGTATCTACAGTTCTGAGACTTTCCACAGTTCCTTGCCACACAGATTTCTCAAACACAGTCACTTTCTTTATTAAGCTTGCAAGTAGAGACTTATATAAGAGAAGTCTTATATAAGGTCACTTAAACACGGGAGTGACATCCTATCACCTTTGCCATATTATACTGGTTAAGTCCAAGTCATAGTCCCCATTCATACTCAAGAGTATGTGATTGCATAAATGCATAAACACCAGGAGATAGGGATCATTGGGAATCACCATAAGACCTGTGGCTACAGTGATGGAATAGAATAAATACCACAAAATGTAAATTTAATAAATGAAACTATTAAAACACAAAGTCTATAAAATTATGTTCATAGGGAATTATTTTGCCCTACCAACTAAATATTAGCTTAAAGTTTTTTTAAAACAGTGCCAACTTTCATAAATTTAATGATTATTTAATAACATAATAAAAATATATGTATAATTATAAATAAATTCATGTATCTTATGTATCTCATGCAAGTTTATTTCTCTCTAAAGCCACAAAATGCTTGCCAGCCATTTAATATGTCACTTGAGACCACCAGTATTCAGCAGACTATTCTTTAAGAAACAGCACCTTGAGTATAGATCTTTTCTTAGAAAACAGTTCATGTTATCTCATCAAGGTAAAATGTGGATTTGGGGCATTTCCCGCACTCTAATTGCAAAGTGCTCTTTTGATATATACATTTTTCTCTTTAATAGATTACTGTGGAGCAATATTACAGTCAATGTGAAAATTATAGTGAAACTGTTACAACAAGCAACACCTCACTGTCTTCTGGTAAAACAATTTATGTGCTAGGGTGAACACGTAACATTGTTTGATGCATTGGAGCTTCAGCTAAATTGTGAAAATGTAAAGAGGTGAATAAGACAATACCCCAGAATTTCTGGCTATTTAAAGTATGTGCTATAAAAGTGTGCCTTAACACTGTTTATGTAAAAGATGGATAAGAAGTTATCTTCCCCCAAAAGATAATCGTTTATTTTGAAGATGATTTGAAGAAGGTTTATTTAAATCAATTGCAAGGAGAAAATATCATTTTAAGTACAGCTTCAAAAGCAAGGAAAGAATATATGACACTTGTAGTTCTTTTGCTAAAGACCTGTTATTTTTGTGCTAACTGGCCCATTTCAAATACAGACATTCAGTCAGCTGGAGTACATTCTATTGTCTTCACGTTATTTCATTTTCTTGGCCTACAAAGCCCAAGTATGCTATTAAGCTGCAGAAAAAATAGATACAAAAAGTATTAAAAATATAAATGGAGTCCTTCAAATACGGCACTATAATAAGTAAGTAATATGTCTCATTTTATAGTCCTGGATGAAGCACAAAACGTGATTACAGGCACAGATTTATGAAATGTTGCGGGAAGTTTTTTTGTAAGTTTTTAAGGTATAGTTTTTCATTTGCCTTGAATTAACTACTATTTCAGATGGTGAAACTAACACAAAACACATTATTTTATTTCTATAGCTTAACTTTTAAATAGTATAAAAGTGTATTCCTCTGAAATACATGTTTGCTTTGTTTGTATCCACAACATTATCAAGACATTGATAACTTCTCTAGATATGCTTAAATTGCATCATATAAAGACTGTGTTTATTTACTTATTCTTTTACTTTTGCTCACATTCAATAGCTATACACAGTAAATCTCATCTGTGGCAGAAAGTAGGAAAATTATACATTAATGCTACATAATGGATTTATAGTTAAATTTCACAAAAGCATAGTCTTTCACTGTTAGCTTTCCCTTTAGCAATATTTCCCTGTGATTAAGTTAGAGATCAGATAACCTCCTTATGATGTATATGCCCAACAGCAATATAAAACTCAATATCTGCTGCATTATTTTATAGACTTACTCAATTTTACATGTAAAATGAATACAAAATCAATAGATAAACCAAATGTGAAATATAAAACGTGCATTTATCACTTGCAAATATGAATGAAAAGAACAAAACAAATAGAACAAAATTTGTGATGACAATATAAGAATATGGAGAATAGATAAATCTACAACTTTATATCTTTTATATGTTAGATGGGCTTTGTTAAACCACCGATCTTCTGAAATGGGAAGTGTGCATTGTATAATCATCTTCATTAATATTCATTCCAAGTGCAGGCTAGGTATCACATTCATTTATTTATTTATTTATTTATTTTTCCTGAAAACTTCAGCATTACATCATACTAATAAAATCAAGGAATTAGTACAACTAAAGTTACATCTGGCTGATTTTCTTAGTTTATGGGATATTAACGTGGTTGCAGTTTATGATAGATTTGAAAGTGATTAATTAGCCACTGAAAAATTGACTTTCTACTCATGTTAGATATCATTATTGGGTTTTTTTCCCAAGATGGCCGATTAGAGGTTTTTAGCATGCCTCAGCCACTTAGAAATAGCTTCATAGTGCATAAAGATCAACTCTGTTAGCTTTAATCCAATGAGGAAAACGGGAATCCACTGCAATAATGAATGATATTCTAGGTCTCAAAGAGAAAAGGCAGGCAAATAGCTCCCATGATGGCATCCTACTGATAAAAGTGAGTAAAACCCCAGTACATGAGACAGACGGAGAGCCTCCCTCTATGACTTACCTTTCCACTGGGGATTAGAGCAAACCAAACTGAGGGAGAGCACTTTGTTTTTCCCAAGCCCTAGAGCTAACATGGAGAAGTTTGGAGATGCAGTGAGCGAAAGGCAACAGGAAAAGCTGCAAGTATTTTCCCAGAACTGGGACAGACAGAAGGATGCCATTTCTTTTTTTTTTTTTTTGAACACAGAGTCTTGCTCTGTTGCCCAGCCTGGAGTGCAGTGGCAAGATCTTGGCTTACTGCAAGCTCTGCCTCCTGGGTTCACACCATTCTCCTGCCTCAGCCTCCTGAGTAGCTGGGACAACAGGCGCCCACCACCACGCATGGCTAATTTTTTGTATTTTTGTTTAATAGACATGGGGTTTCATCATGTTAGCCAGGGTGGTCCTTGATCTCCTGACCTCAGATTACAGGCATGAGCCACCGCACCTGGCCAAGGATGCCATTTTTAATCCAGGCTCATACAAAATTAGCCAGTCTCTGGTCTGCAGCATGACAGCACGGACATTTTAGTCTTTGTGCAGAGACCGGAGCACCTGCTCTGGAGTAGAATAGAGGCCTCCACAGCTAGAACTATGGAAAGTGCCTCAGCAGCAGGAGCTGGAATTGTAATTTCCCCTGTCATTGGCCTGAGGCAGGAGAAGAGCTGCTACAGTTACAGTATCTCCTATATGTAGGAGATACTGCATGTTTGGCCCTGCCAAACAGCCAGGGCCAGTTTGGCAACTTGGAACTGGTCTGCCTGTGTCACTTCTTTGTGCCCCAGCTGGCTTCCCTGAAATCACAGTGCAGGGACTAGCAACCAGAATACCCACACCATTCCTGTGCAGAGATCCTGTGCAAGGAGTTCTCTCCATTTCGTGTCTAAGCAGATTCTCCAGACACTTGGAACACCCACTTGCCTTGTTCAGCAGCCTGAGCCACACCACCATTTCTGGACATAAATCATGGAACAGTGAGAGCATCTCCACTTCTTGCCCAGGCAGATCTCCAGACATGTGGAGCACCCACTCACTTGGATCAGCAGCCTGAACTGCCCCACCTTTCCTGTGCAGAAATTTGGGTGCACTGGGTCCCTCTCTGCTTCCCAGTCAGGCAGATCTCCAGGCCTTCAGAACAACTGCTTGTTGCCTAGTTCTGTAGTCTGAATCACCTAACCCCTCCTCTGCAGAGGTGTTGGTTCAAAGGGGCCCTCTCTGTTCCATGCCCAGGTAGTTCTCCAGGCATTCAGAGCACCTTCTTGTCTGGAACAGCAACTGGAGCCAGCCTACCCATCCTGTGCAGAGATTTATCAAGCATAATTAAAAAAAAAAAAAAAAATCAGAGCTTGAAGGCTAGTCTTTCCAACTAACACAGTCAAACAAAAATAAAGAAAAAAAATTAATAAATCAAAATATTTTCAAGAAATATGGGGTTATGTAAAGCGACCAAACCTATATAAATAATTGGCATTCCTGAGGGAGACAGAGAAAAATAAAATAACTTACAAATAATATTTAAGGGAATAATTCAACAAAATGTCCCTGATCGTGCCAGAGAGGTAGGCAAACAGATATGAGAAATACAGAGAACACTTGTGAGATACTCTGCAAAACAAACATCACCAAGGCATGTAGTCACCAGACTGTCCAAGGTTAATGTTAAAAAAAATTCTTAAAGGATGCTAGAGAAAAAAGCCAGGTAACGTACAAAAGGAACTCCCTCAAACTAACAGTGGACTTCTCAGCAGAAACCGTAAAACACAGGGGAGATTGGCGGCCTATTTTCAGCATTATTAAAGAAAATAAGTTACAACCAAGAATTTCATATCCCACCAAAGTAAGTTTCATAAGCAAAAGAGAAATACAATATTTTGCAGAAAAGCAAGTGCTAAAAAAATTCATTACCACTAGATCAATCTTGCAAGATATCCTTAAGGGGGTTCTAAACATGGAAATAAAAGAATGATATCTGCTACCACAAAAACATACTTAAGTACCTTGCCCACAGACCTTATTAAGCAACCACATAACAGACAATAAGCAACCAGCTAACAACTTAATGATATGATCTAAACCTCATGAATCAATATTAACCTTGAGTATAAATGGTCTAGACAGTCCAATTAAAAGGCAAGCAGTGGTAAGTTGGGAGAGAAACAAACAAACAAACAAACAAACAGAAAACAAGACCCAGCTGTCTGCTGTCTTCAAGAGACCCATCTCATGTGTAACAACATCCATTGGCTCAAAGAGGTTTAAGAAAGATCTATAATGCAAATAGAACACAAAAGAGAGCAGGCATAACTATTTTTGTATCATATAAAACAGACTTTAAACCAATAATAAAGGACAAAGAAGAGCTTTACATAATGATAAAGAATTCGATTCAACAAGAAGACTTAACTATCCTAAATATGCACACACCCAACTTTGGAGCACCCAGATGCATAAAACAAGTATTTCTAGACCTACAAAAAGAGTTAGACAGCCACACAATAATAGTGGGGGATTTCAACACCCTACTGACAGCGTTAATCAGATCATCAAGGCAGAAATCTAACAAATAAATTCTGGACATAAATTTGACACTTCACCAATTGGATGTAACAGACAACTACAGAATACTCCACCCATCAACCGCAGAATATACATCATTCTCACCTGCACAAAGAATTGGCTCCAGGATTGATCATATGCTCAGCTATAAAACAATTCTCAATAAATTTTTAAAAAGTCATGGTGGAATAAAAATGGAAATCAATATCAATAATATCTCTCAAAACCACACAATTATATAGAAATTAAACAATTTGCTTCTGAGTGACTTTTGAGTAAACAACAAAATGAAGGCAGAAATCAAAGAAATTCTTTGAAAGAAATAAAAACATACACCACATCCGAAAATCACTGTGATGCAGCCAGAGCAATGTTAAGAGGAAAGATTATAATGTTAAATGCCCATGTCAAAAAGTTAGAAAGATTTTAAATTAACAATTTAACATGACCCCTAAAGGAAATAGAAAAATAAGAAAACACTAACCACAAATTTATCAAGAGAAAGTAAGTAACTAAAATTGGAGCAGAACTGATTGAAACAGACTCAATAATCCATACAAAGAGTCAAAGAAAGGTTGACCACCAGCTAAATTAACAAAGAAAAAAAGAGAGATAATCCAAATAACCATAATCAGAAAAGACAAAGGTGGCATTATAACAAATGTGCAGGCAAAAACTGGAAGTATTCCACTTGAAAGCCACAACAAGACGAGGATGCCCGATCTCATCACTCATATTCAAGATAGTACTGGAAGTCCTAACCAGAGCAATCAGGCAAGAGAAAAAAATAAAAGGCATCCAAGAGAGGAAGTCAAACTATCTCTCTTTGCTGATAATATGCGTCTATACCTAAAAAACCCGAAAGACTGCATCAAAAAGTTCCTGGAACTAATAAACTTCAATAAAGTTTCACGATACAAAATTAGTGTACAAAAATCAGTAGCATTTTTATATACCAGTATTTTCAAGCTGAGAGCCCAATCAAGAACACAATCTCATTTATAATAACCTCAAAACAAACAAACAAACAAACAAGAAACCTAGGAATACATTTAAACCAAAAAGGTAAAGGTTCTCTACAAGGAAATCTACAAAACCTTGCTCAAAGACATTATCAATGACACAAACAAATGGAAAAGCATTCCATGCTTATGGATTGGAAGAACCAATATAACATGGTCATACTGCCCAAAGCAATCTACAGATTCAACATGATTCCTATCAAACTACTAAATTCACTTTTCACATAACTAGAAAAAAAAAAACTATTATAAAATTCATATGGAACTGAAAAAGATTCCAGGTAGCTATCTTAAGCTAAAAGAACAAAGCTAGAGTCATCACATTACTTCACTTCAAGCTATAGTATAAGACTATAGTAACGAAAACAGCATGGTACTGATACAAAAACAGATACATAAACCAATACATAAATCAGAATACAGAATCCAGAAATAAAGCTGCACACCTACAGCCATCTGATCTTTAAGAAAGTCGGCAAAAATAAGCAATGGTAATGGACTCCTTATTCAATGAACAGTACTGGGATAGTTGGTTAGCCATATGCAGAAGACTAAAAATAAACCCCTACCTTTCACTATATATAAAAAAAAAAGTACAAGATGGATTAAGATTTAAATGTAAGACCTCAAAGTATAAGAATCCTAGAAAAAGGAAACACCATCCTGGACATGGACCTTGGGAAAGAATTTATAACTAGGTCCTCAAAAGCAATTGCAACAAAACCAAAATTGACAAGTGGGACCTAATTAAAATAAAGAGTTTCTGCACCAGAAAAGAAACTATGAACAGAGTAAACAGCCAGCCCACAGACTGGAAGAAAATATTCAAAAACTACGCATCTGACAAAGGTCTAAATCCAGAATCTACAAGGGACTTAAACAAATGTACAAGCAGAAAACAAGTCACCCCATTAAAAAATGAGCAAAAGACATGAACAGAATCTTGTCTAAAGAAGATATACAAGTGCCTAACAAACATGAAGAAAGCTCAACAATACTAACCATCAGAGAAACGCAAATGGAAACTATAAGATAGCATCTCACACCAGTTTGAATGGTTATTATTGAAAAATTGAAAAACAACAGACACAGATGAGGCTGTGGAGAAAAAAGAATACTTATACACTTTTGGTGAAAATGTAAATTAGTTCAGCCATTGTGGAAAGCAGTTTGGAGAGTTCTCAAATAACTTAAAATAGAACTACCATTAGAACCAGCAATTCCAATTCTGGGTATATATCAAAAAAAATAAATTATTTTACAAAAAGACACATGCATAGGTATGTCTACTGCAGTACTATTCACAGTAGCAAAGATATGGAATCAATGGTGGATTGGATAAAGAAAATGTGGTGTATATATATATTGAATACTATACAGCCATAAAAACTAGTGAAATAATGCCCTTATATGCACATACACCATATAATACTACACAGCTATAAAAACTAATGAAATCACGCTACAGTACACAGCCAAAAAAACTAATGAAATCATGGCATTATCCTAAGTGGATTCATGCCAGAACAGAAAATCAAATATCAAATGTTCTCACTTATAAGTGGGAGCTAAACAATGGTTACTTCATGGAGATAAAGATGGCAATAAATTCAGGGGACTCCTGAAGAATAGAGGAAGAGAGGGGGCTAAGGATTAAAAAAAGTATTGGCTACTATGCTCACTAACTGGGTATGAGATCATTTATACCCTAAACCTAAAAATCACATGATATACCCACTTAACAAACCTGTACCCCCTGAATCTAAAATAAATTTAAAATTATGTTTTAAATTTATAAGAATTTGAGATAATGGATATGTTAATTAGCTTGACTTAATTATTCCATATTGCAGTAATAAGTCACAACACCACTTTGTACCCCATTAAAATATACAATTATAAGCCGTCAATTTACAGTAAAATAATAAACAAATAAAATTATGATTATTTAATGCAAAGCTGATAAAGTTATGACACAAATGAAATGTACACTAGTAATATTCACACTAGGCACTCAATAAATATGTGTTGAATGAATGAATAAATGAATATTTAAAAATTAAAAAATAAGATATCATTATTATCACTTTCAAACAACATCACTTCATGTTGGTTGTGACATTTAGGGATGGAAGCAACTGTAAACTGTTTTAGTAATATCTAATATAAATGTTTCAATTGAATCAGAATTGTGTTAAGAACTCTGGTTATTTTCTAAAATTTATTAAATCACATACAAGGTGACTCTATAGCTTTTAGAAAAATAAAGCTTTCTGAAAGCCCTATTTGCTTTGGATCTTCTGAAGCTGGGCAAGGTTGGAATCTGTGTTACACATACAAAAATCAAATACAAACTTGGAAAAATTAATTTGTTCTGCTTTCAGGACATATTTAGTAAAAATTTACATTGAGATTTGCCAAGTTGAAACTTGCAAATTTAAAACTCTTATTTCCTCCCCCTCCTTGGCAAATTAGACAGTGATGAGTAAATACATTCTTGAACATCACATACTTTTTATCCTTTTGGGAACTTTCTACTTCCTCTCTTATTTGTACACAGTAATTCTTTTCCAGTTTTGACAGCATTGGCTGATTATGTTAACATTTACTTTAATTTTCCAATCAAGAATAGTATGTATTAAATCTGTTTATTTTTATCTTATTTCTTCTAAGTAGACTTAGCTTACCCTGTAGGAAGTCAGACATTAACCACACTTCTCTTTCTTAGCAGCATAATTTTCAGATAAGCCTTCAGAAGCAAAGATAAATGAGTATTAATATATGCTGTAATAATACCTTGCAGACAGATCTAAGTTATGCAATTTGAAAATTAATAAAGAAATATTTTTCAGTTCTCAAAATCAGAAATGAAAAAACATAAATTCTCCATTTTTGGTATTTCTAGAAGAAGGTTGTCATCTATTGATTCTGAGTACTTTGCCATTTACCTTCCTGGAAGCATTTGGTAAAGAAATTGTTTAGCAAACTTTGTGCTGGGATCTTTGCTAGGTGCTCTGCGCGTACTTTAAAAGATACTCTTTTGTACCTTCAAGGAGTATGCTGCCAGCAGAACAGACAAAAAGATTCACAATATTTTAAGTGCTAAGACTGGGATAAGCACTGGGTGTCTGGAAAACAGGACCCTCTAGCCAAGGTGGAGTAGTATAGACCAGATGAAAATCCATCATTCTTTCAAAGGAGACACAACATTCCAAGTCTACTAAAGAGAGAGTTCTGCCCATCCTCACTTTTCCCCATCTTCAGTTCTCTTTCTCCTTCCATTTAAAGAATAAAATTGTCATTTGGTATAAAATCATTACACAGATGTTGAAGCAGGGCTGTGCTGTATTCTGAGATTCTCAGCAGTGTAAAGAAAATGTTTTATGAAATTCAAGGTAAGTGCTTGAGCTTTACCTACAGGGTACTGTATTTGTTCTTGCGCTCTATTTCCTAGATGAGACGGAGAACGTGAAAGGGTGGTTATTCACCCCAGGTCCATCAGATTCACACTAAAGGCATGCCCAAGTGTTGGGAAATCATGACAGATGGCAGAGGCTGTAGTAATCAATATGGCCTTCTTACTTGAGTATGAGCAAGTAACAGGATGTAACAGATACAAATGGACATTGACTGGACTTACAAATCTATCTCCAAATTTGAAGATAAATTAAGAGAATAAATGATGTTCCAAGGAAGAAGAACACTGAAGCAAAAAAGATAAAAGAACACTACTAGGAAATCTCTGTGCAAGAAAGTATTTGTTTATAATCTTGCATTCAAAAAATGTAATTTTATAAGAGTCCAATTAACTATCCTGGAAAAATAATGCTGGAAAAAATAAGTTTTCCAAAAATCATTGATAGTTTGAAGATAGAAGAGTATTGAAATAAGTATGCAATGGAAGATCATAGAAAAGCAGAAAATTCAACAAACCTAAAATGCAATAGTGTAATTTAACATAATATGTATTTTAATGCAATATGCAGTTTACATATAAGATGCAGAATAGCATTAGAAAGAAAATGAGAGAGAGATGATGAGCAAACAAGAAACTCTGTCAAAATTAAAAGAGAAGAAACAAAAAGACAAGAAAGAAAATAAAAGTATAAGAAAGAAAGTGATAAATAACAAGAGAATGTAAAGCCAACCTAAGAATGCTCAGTAGCTGACGAAGAAAATAGAAAAAGAGATTTAAAATTAAGTGATGGTGATGAAGAGGTGAAGAGGGAAGATAAAGATGGTGACACCAATAATAAAATTACTTTGTTAAGACAAGTCCTAAATGCAGGCAAAATTATTCAATACTTAGAAAACTTCATATTTCTAGAAACTCTGAGAAAGCTAAGAAAAAGTCCAACTCTCTAATGCTTATTTTTTAATATAAAAATGTGGATTTATAAACACAAAATATGAGAATTATGAGAGAGGAAATCTAGGGAAAATGTATATGTATCCAGATGAATACACAATACAAGTTGTTATTTTGCTTTTAACTTTGGTACCTACACAAATATGTTGACTTCAACACATTCACTTCAATAACTTTAAGAAAATCGAAAATCACTACAGGAGTTAAAAACCGGATTTCTATCTCTAAAAATCACTATAAAATCTGATTTATTGTCAAGTTCCCAAGGAAATGACCAGCATATACATAAAAAAGTTAAAAATCGGAATAACTGCTGAAAAAAACGTTTTGTTCTGTTTTTTTGTTTGTTTGTTTTTGTTTTGTTTTGTTTTATTTTTTAGATAAAAATTGATAGGATCTTATCGAAAAAGTGCAAAGGACTTGTTTTCACTCTCTCTCATATTTAAAAGACAAGAATGGCATGGGAGATGCACATAACAAAAACAAGACTTCACTGTCACAGCCAAGTTTGAAGAGTGAGGCTAGATCCTGAGGCAAGCTGATAAACATGCAGAGAGTTACATGTTTCAGAAATAGGTCACTGCATTAAAGGAATCCTTCAAAGAGAAACAATCTTCCTTGGAGGAGTCAGCTACAAACAATGGTCTATCAAAGAGCAGAATGGTGAAAGCACTCTGTTCTAGACCAGAATGTAGAGGTTAAAGACAGAGGAATAAAATAGATGTGAGTGTACACAGAGAGATAGATGACAGACACATGATAGATTAGAAAGATAGATAGGTGATACATAGATGATAGATAGATAGATAGATAGATAGATAGATAGATAGATAGATAGATAGTTTTGTATATATAATATTGTATTTATGTCTCTTTATATTTTATATAACTCCTCCCAAATTTTAAATGAACAATAAAAGAATCAGAGAGTAAAATGAAACATTTGGCCAACTAAGAATATCTCCTGCAAGTATATTTGCACATGTAGAGGAATATTTATGCACAAGAATGTAAATGGTAACCCTACTAATAATAGCAAATATCTGGAAACAATCTAGAAGCCTATAAAAAGAGGACTGATTATATAAATGGTGGTGCTTCTATACAATGAAATAGTGTGGCCCTTAGAGTAAAAATGAGTTAACTTAATAGTGCTGGAATATGTGTGATTAAGTTAAAAATGAAGCAAGATAGAGAATAATGCCAATGGTATGTCCTGCATGTTCATAAAGACCATATGTATATACATATATATTATATATATACACACATACATACATACATATATGTATATGCACAAACCATTTCTGTAATTGATAGTCTGTAATTTCGTACTAGTATTATGCCATATTACTTATGTAGAATTATAACTATGTTTGCCAGTTTAGAATGAATCCAGATTGAAGACTTTAGATTATTTGTTTTCTACTATAATTAATACCCTTTGACAAGGGCACAATTTTGTCCTTCCAGAGGGAATCCAAAGCTCAGGCTCTTCAAAAACAATTGGCCAAATGAACGTCGTTCACCAATTGTAACTTAACCATGCAGGCAATTGGGAACTGGGTTGGGGAATAGTGACCAACGCATGCCAGATGGAGTCGGGAGAATTGGCCACAGAGCTCCAGATACTAGAAATCCACTAGGACACACTACACACCAGGAGTAGTACGTTAAAATGTGATCTTGGATGAAGGAATGGAAAGAGGCTAAGTCCTTTTCAGTGACATAATTGTTACTAAAATAAAAGGGAATTTTAAATACTTGATTCATAGAGAAATTGGCTATATGACCCAGAAGCAACTGTAGGCAGCCAATGCCTCAAAAAAAGTGAGCAATATTTAAGCATTAGTTCTTGGTGCCTGCTTGAAATTATGTCAATGAGAGAAATATTATCAAGTCTTTTGTTGCAGACTGCTGGTTGCCATCCCAAATGTATTAGCCCCTCCTTCCATAATAATTAAATTTTAGTGGGGCATATGGCCACAACTAGTCAGTCTAACAATTCCTAGTCTCTTTTGCAACTTGATCTGGTGAAGTGAGTAAGTCCTTTCCAGTGGAATGAAAAAAGAAATAGTGAGTGAACAAGACATCTCAGATGCTCAAGAAAGTCCATTTTGCCCAGGACTCCATTTACCCCTTTCATGCAGTCTGGAGCACAGATGGTATTAAAGTAGCTTCCATCCTGTACACGTGGAAAATTATCTAGGAGATGGTAGAGAAAAAAGGTACAAAATTACCAAGACCCTGAATTCCTTCTGTAACAATATTCTGCAATAAAAATAAGAAATAAAATTATATTGCTCCACAAACACTATTTGGATTATTTTTGCAGCAATGTGGCCATTATCCTACCTATTATGTGGCCAATATCCTACCTTTATTCTAAATCAGGATACTGAGCCTCTGATACAGTGACCTGACTGAAGACAGAGGCAAATCAATTGTTACCTCCAGCTGTCTTGATTACATTTGTCCACATTCCTTCCAATATCCTTTTCTAGCTGACTTTAACTCAAATACTTTCATGTATCTGATATCCATTAGAATAACCACTTGTCTCAGGGTCAATTTCTTTTTTTTTCTATGCTAATAGTACTCTGCAAAAGGATTCTCTAGGAAAATGTATGAAATTGGATATTGCCTGGATTACAAAGATAAACTCAGGAAGACCAAAAAAAAAAAAAAAAAAGAAAAGAAAAAATAGCCTGAAAGCCTTTTATGGGTCCCTGTCTCTGAAACCACATACTCATTAAGTTTTGTTAAATTATGAACGCATTCATGTCATGAGAGCTATAAAAGGTGAATTAAAATAATGTGTGGCTGCATCTAGCACAGTATTAGACACTGAGAGAGTCTCAATAATCTTGTTACTCCCTTTGTCTTAGCCAATCTGATGGCAAAAATTTAACCCAATTATTATTATTTTTTTATACTGCAAATAAAACCAGTGTATCTTTATTGGAAAAAAGAGGAAATAAGGATATAAAACAACAGATTCTGTTGATTAATAATCTTTCTTAAAAATACAAACAACTCATAAGATGTGTTTGTTAGCACCTGTTTTGAATCAAGAATTGAGACAGTAGCCATGGGTACTGTATAAATTGATATCCAAGGTAACAAGGAATTAACTGCAATTGAATTTGAATATTTTTTCAGGAGATCTAGGGTTGGATTTGCATATTCAAAACTTATGTTACCCTAGCAACTGTTAAGTCATTTTTTACACATGGCTAGTATCATGTGATTGTATATATTAAGAATCTTTTAATAGTTTATAATTCACTAATAATATTTATAATCAAAATTGGGGACATATTAAGATGCTAATAATACAACATATTAATGTGAACACAGACAAAAGATAATATATGGTAAAATTCAATTTCTTTACTAATTTTTAAGTTCCAGGAAACATGTGCAGGATGTGCAGGTTAGTTACACAGGCATACGTGTGCCATGGTGGTTTGCTACACCTATCAAACCATCACCTAGATTTTAAGTCCCATATGCATTAACTATTTGTCCTCACGACCTACCTCCCTCCACCCTCGCAGCAACAGGGCCCAGTGTTTATTGTTCCCCTCCTTGTGTCTATGTGTTCTCATTGCTCAGCTCCCACTTATGAATAAGAACATGTGGTGTTTGGTTTTCTGTTCCTGTGTTAGTTTGCTGAACATGATGGCTTCTAGCTTCATCCATGTCCCTGCAAAGGACATGATCTCATTCCTTTTTATGGCTGCATAGTATTCCATAGTATATATGTACCACATTTTCTTTATTCAGTCTCTCATTGGTGGGTATTTGATTTGGTTCCATGTTTTGCTATTATGAATAGTGCTGCAATAAACATATGTGTGCATGTATCTTTATAATAGAATGATTTAAATTCCTTTGGGTATATACTCAGTAATGGGATTGCTGGGTCAAATGGTATTTCCCATTCTAGATCCTTGAGGAATCGCCACACTGTCTTCCACAATGTTTGAACTAATTTACATTCCCACTAACAAAGTGAAAGTGTTCTTATTTCTCCACAGCCTTCCAGCATCTATTGTTTCTTGACTTTTTAATAATCACCATTCTGACTGGCATAAGATGGCATCTCATTGTAGTTTTGATTTTCATTTCTGTAATGATCAGTGATGTTGAGCTTTTTTGTGTATGTTTGCTGCATAAATGTCTTCTTTTGAAAAGTGTCTGTTCATATCTGTTGACCACTTTTTGATAGAGTTGTTTGTTTTCTTCTTGTAAATTTGTTTAAGTTCTTTGTAAATTCTGGATATTAGACCTTTGTCAGATGTGTAGATTATTTTGCAGGATAAAGAACATTAGCAAATTCCAAGTTGAAGATAGATTAGGCGTAAGAATAAACAGTATCTTTTTAAAATTTTGCAACTTTCTGACAAGTTTCTTTAACTTACTACTCTACACAAACTGTCCTAATCTGGAAAATCTTTAAAATCTTTTCTACTTTTAGTACATCAAAGGAGTCTTTTATTCATCACGTGTGTGTATTTATTAGTGCAGTTCTCACTGCGTAACACTTCTCACTGTGATCTGTCTAGATATTTCTAAGACTAGTCTTTGGTACTTCTTTGAATCTATCTTGTGATATTTGCACATAAAAGTATGAAATATTGAGTGCCAGGCAGTGTGGCAGTCATTTGGTAAGTATTATTACTATGTTTTACCAAGTCTTCTGATGATTAAACTGAGTCATCTAAGAAACCAACGGCACAAGCCCTGTAAAGAGTGGAGCCAGAATTTTAGACCAGGTTATTTTGATTACAACAGATTTTCCTATATAGCATGTCACTGACTTAAAGAAAATGTTTCGTAAGTCCAAGTCAGAGGAATGATACTCAGCTTGAAAGTTGCAAATGGAAATCAATCATGTACTTTCCTATAATTCTACTTATCAATGACATAAAATAATTTGAAATATGTACACTGACTAGTTTTGTGTTATAGTTGAAGTACACTGATGAAGTCTCTGTCATCCTGAGATTTTATTCTTATAAGGGAAACAGTACAAAAATAATAGATGGATTTAAAAAGTGGTTACTGTCAGGAAAATAATAAAATAGTAACATGACAGAAAGTAATGGAGGCTGCGTTACTCAAAAGAGGCCCTGGTACAGACCCAAAAAGAGGGTTCTTAGATCTCATGCAAGAAAGAATTAGAGGCAAATCCATAGAGTCAAGTGGAAGCAAGCCTATTAAGAAAATAAATAAATAAAGAATGACTACTCCATAGGCAGAGCAGCCCCGAGGGCTGCTGGTTGCCCATTTTTACGGTTAGTTCTTGATTATAGGCTAAATGAGGGGTGAATTATTCATGAGTTTTCTGGGAAAGGGGTGGGCAATTCCTGGAACTGAGGGAAGATTCCCCTTTTAGACCATATAGGGTAACTTCCTGACATTTTCTTGGCATTTGTAAACTGTCATGGTGCTGGTGGGAGTGTTTCTTAGCATGCTAATGCATTATAATTAGCATATAATGAGCAGTGAGGATGACCAGAGGTCAGTTTTGTTGCCATCTTGGTTTAGCAGCTTCTTTACTACAAACTGTTTTATCAGCAAGTTTTTTTGACCTATATTTTGTGCTGACCTCCTATCTCATCCTGTGACTTAGAATGCCTAACCTCCCGGGAATGCAGTCCAGCAGATTCTAGCCTTATTTTACCCAGCCCCCATTCAAGATGGAGTCGCTCTGGTTCAGATGCTTTTGACAGCTGCGGACTCTTTATTTTAGGCCTGAGAATCTTCTACGATATCTAAATAACGAGTAAACTCTAACTATGAAGTTATCTGGATGATGAGCTTTGCAAGCAGAAGGCACAGCAAGTGCAAATGACCTAACTAAGAGCAAGGTTGGAGAATTTCAGAAGCAAGCAAGGGACGTGTGCAACTGGAGAGTTCCATGTAAGAGTGAGCTAATATGTGTCAACGAATCCACTGAAAATAAATTTCTTTTTAAAATGGAGAGACTTTATTTGAGTAGACAGTTTGCAAACCAGGCAGATACAGTCTTCACAATGAAAATGAGGAATGCAAACTTGTTTGCTTGTGATTGGTCAAAGCAGGTCACAGTCTATTGGCTAGTCCAGGAGGCTAAATGATAATTTTCAGCCACTGTTTCAGGTGGCATAAACAGGACACAGCTATGAAAGTCCCAAAGTTATATGAGAATGTGGGTTTTGTGGGAACACATGGTTTGTGTGTGACCTTTAGTGAGTACATGACCATTGCTTCTATTCTGAATTTAGGCTCAAGGACTGACTCTTTCAGGGTTCACATACGACATGAGGTCCTGAGAGGAAGGCCGAAGCTAGATTACACAAGCCATAGCTAGGCTTGAATTTTATGCCAAACTCAGTACGAAATTACTGAAAGACTTTAAGCAGGGGATGACATGGGAGCATGTGTATTTTTAAAAAAGATTCTAGGAATGAGTAAAAAATTAGGTATGCAGGTAAGAAGAAAAGATCCAAAGCCCTATCAGTGAGGAGATTACATAATAGTCAAAACAAAACAATGATGGTAGGTAGAACCAAAATGGGGAAAGGGAAAAAACTACACGTATTTGGTGCTCTATTAGAAAGGTAAACCCCATCTTCACTAAAAATACAAAAATTAGCCGGGCATGGTGTTGGGCACCTGTAATCCCAGCTACATGGGAGACTGAGGCAGGACAATCACTGGAACCTGGGAGGCAGAGTTTGCAGTGAGCCAAGACCGTGCCATTGTACTCTAGCCTGGTGACAAGAGCGAAACTCCGTCACAAAAAAAAAAAAAAAAAAAAAAAACACACACTAAAACAAATCATTAGCACAGTTTCAAGTATATAGTGAACATTCAATAAAGGTAGATATTAGTGTTAATATTATGTTTACTTCAAACTGAAAAGTACCAATGGAATCAGTATTTTTGTTGGAATCATAATTGTCTCTCATTAAGTTGTCTCAAGTCTGTTAAAAACAAACAACAAGAGAAGTTTTATATCTGAGGTAAATAAAATGATGTAGTTTTATACCCGAGGTAAATATAACGATGTAGTTTTATACAAACCTTTATGGTGGTGTATATATGAGTAAGACAGCACGTATCTCTGGGTAACAAGAAAAATGTTAGAGAAACTTACAGGGAAGAGTTTTTCTGGGTAGTCCTGTAGAAAATGAGGTTTTAAAAAAGAGAGAAGTACATTCTGAATTGAAGGAACAGCATCAACAGGAAGACTACAGAGAAAAGTGCTTGATGGGCTTCCTGGATAGAGAATAGACCAATGTAATGAGTTCTGAGGGTCACTGAGAGAGGAGCAGAGGGGTGAGAGATAAGGTAGCCAGGACAGGGACCCTGTTCTGCCCATGTTTGTTCAGCTTCAAGGTAGGCTGAGGTAAGATTTGTAAAGGGCTTTGAAAGCCATGCTATGGAGTTAGGAGTTATTCCCACAGGCAATGCAGTGTCAGAGTAATCAGAGAGTTTTAAACATGATAAAATTGATGTTTTAAAAATATTACCCTTTTGGCTGTTGAAGCTTAAGTCAGAGTAAAAGCTACTAGAGCAGTAAAATGAGTTCAGAAACTACAGGAGGTTTTTTTACTTTTTTGGGGGGGGGATGAAGGTGGAAGTGGTATGTACTTGATAATTATTAAGCATATAGAGTTTTTGTCATGCTTTATTTCCCTCATAGTCAGTCATGGGCGAAGTCAAGGTCAAAAAAACAAGTCAGGGACGTAAACCCAACCCACAGCTTCGGATTCTCGGTTCAATACTTTATGCAGCTAAATAATGTGAAAATGTGCCTGGATGCTGCCTGATAGAGGGAAGGTTCCATTTTTATATGTAAAACTTACCTTTGTATGCACAAAATAAATTATAAGAGCTGTGCCACTTTAATCAATCTGTTTTGCTAGAGCTAGGCTCTGTAGCTATTAAAAGACTTCTACTTCCGGAGACTTCCTCATGCCATGGAGCTTAGTCATGCCTCCTTGAGCACATGGAGGCATGAATAAACTTTAAAAGAGAAAGAGGAATATGCCTTCACTGGTTTTGTAAACACAGCAGCCGATGTGTTTGCCTAAAGGGAGAGATCTGCCACTTTGTAAGTTAAGCCTAAGTGAATTGCAGGGCTTCTAGACAGATACTCAGGAAATACATCTGCAAAGTTTTAAAATAAAATCATTACCCTTTTTCCAGAGCACAAGATATATAGGGCAGCTGGCTATTTGGGAAAAAAAGGGTAGAAAGGTTCAAACGGCATGGTTTGTGTCTTTCAGGATCATCTGAGTCTGTGGAAGTGGCTTCATACAAAGATCTATTTTTCAAATGAGGAATCAAAATTAAAGTAATCAAAGTGCCATGCACGAGGTCAAATGGTTAAGTGGAAGACCTTCAGCTGCAACCCTGACCTCATGATGACACTTGCAGTGGGTTTTCCACCCTGCTACTTAACATGTTATGAAAACAGGGGCAGTGACTAAGCATGCTTTCACCCTGCCTTCTGATTGTGCAGCTACACCCAAGAATGATATCTTCACTGTGTGTTTCCCCTCCTTGCTTCCTTCTTTCCATGGAGAAATATATTCTTTATAATTTCAAACTAAGCTTTCCATTAATTTACCCATGCATGGACTCATTTATTCATCAAACGTTTATTAAGCATCTATAAGTTAAGCACAGTGACAAAATCTCCAAGGAGGTCATAATTGGGAGATAGAGGAAGATAGAAACATATTAAACATTTAATCATCAGGGAGTATGAACAGTATTTGAATTTTTTTAAAGAACAGGAGAAGCAAGAATGATTAACAATTATTCTTACCCTTTAAATTGCAGAAAACATACTGCTTAAGATTCTATTAAGCTCACAGGAAATAACCGGGCTGGCATATTTAGATTCATTTTCTAACTTTGACATAAATGAAATGAGATGTCCCCCCGAAACACCTGCTGGCCTGCCAAAGTTTGAAATTCTCATAATTTGAGACATTAAGTTATTAGACAACAAAGGCAGCAACAATTGAAAATGAGTGAATCCCAGTTAAAATCACATTAATTCACTAGCAGGATTCATTTACTTAGATTAAATTGTTGATAGAAAAGACTCTTCAAACATTGATTATGAAAAAGGGACCTCGGTGAGCATTTGGACTGTCAGTAGATTCATCTTCAACACTTTTCTCTAATGTCTTAAAAAGAAGTTCTCAATAGTTTGCTGCAATAGAAGCATGACAAAGGATCTTTGAAACAAATCAGTTTTTAGAAACCCGTCCCTCTCAAGAGACAGGAAAAAATGAGGTGCTTATCCTTTCCCTCAACCTATACAAGGACAAATGATCAATAAAATAAACTACTTAAATTCAAAAGTCTACTCACTTCCTAAAAACAGGGTAATTAAGGCATTTCAATTTTTATACAAAGAATTTGCCATGGCCTGATACCATAAAAGCTTGAAGTCATAAATAAGTTACTATTTACCTGTGAGAGGGACTTCAGAAGTGCACAAGAATTTCAAGTTCTTTTCAACGCTACTTTCTTCTGATTCTTTCCGGTTAAAATGAAGTAAACAAAGAACAATATCTAGGCAAAAGGGAAAAGTATTTGTTTTCAATCTAATATACTAAATAATACATTTAGTTTTATGGATGACTTCTCTGTTGAATTAAAAATATTATTACACTTTTTCTTAAAATCTTGAAAGTTTCTGTTAATTTTTTGTGCATGCCACCTTCTTCAAAGCTTGCTATTTTTTTTTTTTTTTTTTTTTTGAGACAGAGTCGCTCTGTCGCCCGGGCTGGAGTGCAGTGGCCGGATCTCAGCTCACTGCAAGCTCCGGCAAGCTCCACCCCCCGGGTTCACGCCATTCTCCTGCCTCAGCCTCCTGAGTAGCTGGGACTACAGGCGCCTGCCACCACGCCCGGCCAGTTTTTTGTATTTTTTAGTAGAAATGGGGTTTCATCGTGTTAGCCGGGATGGTCTTGATCTCCTGACCTCGTGATCTGCCCGTCTCAGCCTCCCAAAGTGCTGGGATTACAGGCTTGAGCCTGCTTGATATGTTTTAAAATATCAACTCTTAGATGATAAATATAATTGAATAACCAAAATAGGATACTTCATACTTGATTTAAAATTAATCTTTGGTCATTATCATTAAAACTCTTGTCTAGTTCTGAGGAGAAATATGTTCAAGGCTTCTGCTAACCACATCTCGGAGGAGAAGGAAACGGTGGCTTACCTGGAGTGAGAAAATCCAGTGGCGCCCATAGGGTCTGGGCCTTATGATGAGGCATCAGACATGGACCAACAGACGTGAATCTAAGTGCTTAATTGGAGGGTGGATGGAGGGAAGACCAAGGTAACACCCTTAACTTTTCAATGTCTCTAACTCATTAGGAGATCTTTTTGATCTTGTACTTCTGTGGCCTTATTCATGTCTGTCTTATCTGATGAACTCATTAGCTTAATTACTGTCTGTACTAGCATTTGCCAGACCTTACTACTATCAAATGAATTTCACAAAGTTTGACCCACAAGCTACCCGCATCTGAATCACCTGAAAACTTGTAACAAAGGCAGATTACCACAGACCTACTGTCTGAAGATGGGTCTGATAACACTTTATTTCAAACCAGCACCCCAAGTGATTTTCTACCAAGATTAAGTTGGAGAAACATTGATTTTACAACATGAAAAATACTTATTCTAGAACTTGATATCAATCCTTTGGCTGCAAAATCTGAACCAATACTTTACTGAACTCTCAGCTTATTGATGATGTTTCCTATTTCCCTTTTAATGATAAAGAAATAGCATAGCTATGGAAATGATGGGCTTTAAAGTTGGGCAAACCCAAGTTCCATTTTACCTGTCTTTTCACCCATGGAAGAGATAAATCAACACTACCTCATGTGTTTTTGTTATTGTCTGTCTACTACAGGAGATAAAATGCCATGAAAATAGTGTTCCAGACCAACTTTCTCTGTATTCTCAGCATCTCAGTCACCAGCACATAGTAATTGCTCAAAAAATACTTGTGAGTTTATTGCAGATGTTAATTTGATAAAATTTGTATATAAAATTGTAATGGACCTGAAAAGTAAACTTAGCTACTACTGCTACGACGACTACTACTACTACTTTATTATTATTACTTTAAAATATGAGAAGTTTCAAAATAAGAGAAATTAGTCATAACAGATACGTAGACTCTGGTTCTCTTCAGAAGAAAAATAAAGGAAGGTTAAATTTTATTTAAGAATGGATATTTCATTTCAGCAAAATAGATTATTGTGATTCAGAGCAAAAATATTTACAGGTAATAGAAATCATACAACCAGAATGTAACTTTACTCAGATATATGAGTGCTTAGAAAAGTAAAATTAAAGCTTAAAAGTTTTTCTTTTTATGAACAGTCCAAGGTAAATTTGGAACTCCCTTGAAAAAAAAAAATCAGAATGGTGGCAACTAGCCTTTGGTTAATGGCTTAGATTTATTTAAGAGATGGCATCTTTCTCTCTTGCACAGGCTGGAGTACAGTGGGACAATCAGAGCTCAGTACAGTCTCGAACTCATGTGCTCAAGTGATCTTCCTGAGCAGCTGTGACTCCAAGTTTGCACCACCAAATCTTTAGATTATTTTTAAAAGGGGAAGAATGTATGTACACCTTTCCGTGTAAGTGAAGTTGAATTATGAGACTAACTTTGTGCCTGTGCTTCCAGAAATTCTCAAATAGAGCCTAATGGTGTCCTTGGATAAAACTAATGTTCCAGCCAAAGTTATGATGAGGCCCATCTAATCTTCTGCCATTTGTTGTCATCAACTCACTCATGCACCTTGCAAATCTCTGTCCAAATATCACCTGATTGGAGAAGCTATTTCTGGTTCCTCACCTTACACGGTGAGTGCAAAAGTAATTGTGGTTTTTGTAATGTTGAAATTTGCCATTTGATAGTGGAATGCTTTCTTAGACAGATGTGGCTGTGTTACATATCATTTTAAGGGTGCATTTCTCACTTTATGTTTTTTGTTAATGATTTATTACTTGCTGTTTACTTTATGTTTATTTTAGAATATGGAATTGATGTTAGACAAAAAGCAAATTTGAACAATTTTCTTATTTGAGTTAAAACTGGTCATAAAGCAGTGGAGATAACTCACAACATCAACAACACATTTGGCCCAGGAACTGCTAGCAAATGTACAGTGCAGTGGCAGTTCAAGAAGTTTTGTAAAGAAGAGGAGATCCTTGAAGATGAGGAGCACAGTGGCTGCCATCAGAAGTTGACAACAGCCAATTGAGAGCAATCATTGATGCTGATCCTCTTACTATAGAAGAAGTTGCCGAAGAACTCAACATAGACCATTCTATGGTCATTCAGCATTTGAAGCAAATTGTAGAGATGAAAAATCTCAATAAATGGGACCTCATAAGCTGACTGAAAAATTTTTTTTTTAAAAGTCGCTTATTCTACACAACAACAAGGAACTGTTCCTTGATCAGATTGTCAACGTGCAAGAAAAGTGAATTTTATATGAAAACTGCCAATGACCAGCTCCGTGGCTGGACTGAGAAGCTTGAAAGCACTTCTCAAAGCCAAACTTCCACCAAAACAAAAGTACACAATCATTGTTTGGTGTACTACCACTCGGATCTACTACAGTTTTCTGAATCCCATGAAACCATTACTTCTGAGAAGTATGCTCAGCAAATCAATGAGATGCACCAAAAACTTCAAAGCCTGCAGCTGCATTGGTCAATAGAAAAGGCCCAATACTTCTCCATGACAATACCCGAATACACGTTGCACAACCAACACTATAAAAGTTGAACAAATTGGGCTACAAATTTTGCCCTATCTACCACATTCACCTAACTTCTCACCAACCAACTACCACTTCAACCATCTCGACAACTTTTTGCAGGGCAAATGATCCCACAATCAGTAGGATGCAGAAAATGCTTTCCAAGTGTTTGTTAAATCCTAAAGCACAGATTTTTATGCTATAGGAATTAACAACCTTATTTCTTATTGGCAAAAATGTGTTCATTATAATGATTCCCCTTTTGATTAATAAAGATCTCCTTGAGCTTAGTTATAATGATTTAAAATTCACGGTCCAAAACTGCAATTATTTTTGCACCAACCTCCACTGGTGCAAGTTAAAAAGTAGCATCAGTTAACTCATCGCTTATTTTTTAACCTCTTACCCTCTTTATTTCTCTCTATAACATTGGTCATCATTCAGGATGCTGTTACTTTCTATTCATTTATTGTCTCTTCTTCACTCAACATAATATAAGTAGAAGGCATGAATGATGCCCATGTACGTTGGGTGAGGGCAGACCACAAGCAGAGTGTTGATTTAAGGTTATAAAAATGATAAAATTTGAGCCAAGATAGAATTAGACTTTGAGGGTGTCAAGACTGGTTTTGGGCAGTGATAGACATATAGTATAGACGTGGCTCTTTCCAGCAGAATGTTAGTAGTACTGAAGGCCATATGAGAAGAATCCGTTTGAATGTCAAAGCCTAAGTCAGCATTTCTCAAAGTGTGTTCTATTAAATATTTTGACAGATTAAGAAGAAAAAAGGAAAGAAAGAAAAGGGAATAAGGCAAGAAAACAAAATTGGGAACTTTTAAACTCCATCTTTTTTTTAGGTTTGCATTTAATATTAACACATTATAAACTACGAGAATCCATGGAGGGGGAAAAAAAAACAAAAAACCTTAACTGAATACCCTTTCTTTCCTAAACTTATTTCATCAAATACTATTTCTTCCTCACATCACATGTTTTGACAATGAGTTTGAAAGAGGTAATTTTCACAATAATTAAGAATTGCAACAGTTTTAGCCATGTAGGGAGTGAATTAAACCCCTTGGGTTATTTCCAGTGAAAAAGACATGCCACCAGTGGCCTTGAAGGATAAAAAGAAAGAACCACCTCTCTGTAGGTACCTTAAGCTGTTGTCCCCTACACACTCAACTCAGTGAGATGTGACCTCATCCTGAGAGCTTCAGGTCTTTTACTGACTTTATTAAATACTTCCTTTGGCTGAGACTGAGTTTGAGTTCAGTCTGGGACCCTATATTCCCCAGTGACACCCTCAAATGTATTATTTATTTTGTTCCCTGTGATTTAATGAAAGACTGTGGTTACAATATCCAAACTGAACCCAGATATCCTGTATTAGTTAGGGTGTTCGTGAGAAACAGAGTCAATAGAATCTATGTAAATAGATAGACAGATGAGGGGAAATATAGTATGGAAATTGGCTTACATGATTATGGAGCTGAGAAGTCCCACCACATGCCATCCACAAGCTTGAGAACTAGGGAAAGTGGAGGCATAGCTCAGTTCACATCTGAAAGTCTGGGAACCAGAGAAGGTGAGAGTGTAACTCTGAGTCTGAAGCTGAAGGCCAGAGAATCTGGAGTCCTGGTGTTCAAGGGCAGAATAAGATGGATATCCTAGCTTCAGAAGAAAGAGAAAGTGAATTTATAGAAGAAAGAGAAAGTGAATTTATCTTTCTTCTGTCTTTGGTTCTATCTGGATCCTCAAGAATTGTATGGTACCCATCCACATTGGGTTAGGGCAGCTTTTTCTTACTCATACCACTGAATCAAATGCCAGTCTTTTCCAGAAACAACTTTGTATTAGTTTATTTTCATGCTGCTAATGAAGACATACTCAAGACTGGGTAATTTAAGAAGGAAGGAGCTTTAATGGACTCACAGTTCCACATGGCTTGGGAGGCCTCACAATGGTGGTGAATGGCACAGGTAGAGCAAAGGCACATCTTACATTGTGGCAGACAAGAGAGCATGTGCAGGGGAACTCCTCTTTATAAAACCATCAGATCTCATGAGATTTATTCAGTATCATGAAATCAACATGGGAAAAACTCACCCCCATGATTCAGTTACCTCCCAACAGGTCCCTCCCATGACACATGGGAATTATTGAAATTCAAGGTGAGATTTGTTTCGGGACACAGAACCAAGCCATATCATTCTGCTGCTGGCCCCTCCCAAATCTCATATCCTCACATATAAAGATCAATCGTACCTTCCAAAAGTCCCCCAAAGTCTTACCTCATTTCATCATTAACGCAAAAGTACAAGTGCCATCCCGAAGGCATGTCAGAGACCTTCCTGGCAGTCTCTCCCACCATAGGCTCTTACGTGGTGCAGGCAAGAGAGCATGTGCATGGGAACTCCCCTTTATAAAACCATCAAATTTCAAGAGAATTATTTACTATCACAAGAACAGCACAGGAAAAACCTGTCCCCATGATTTAATTACCTTCCACCAGGGCCCTCCCATGACATGTGGAGATTATTACCATTTGAGGTGATATTTGGGTGGGGACACAGAGCCAAACCATATCAACCTTCATAAATATACCCTGAAATAAGGCTTTGCCAACTATCAGGATATCCCTTAATCCAGTGGAGTTGATGACTAAAATTAACCATCACATACACCGGGGTGCCCCTTAAGTGATTTTTTTATTTCATTGATATTGAAAACAGATAATTTTGATTCATATTCAACCCCAAACCTGAAGGAAACCTGGAAAATCAAATTGCATTCTTTTTCCAATAATTATCTGTTCAAAATTCATTTTGGAAAATATTGAATTTAAATGACCTCTCTTTTGCTAGGTTTTGAAACTGACAAAAGGAAATTTTAGTATTCTAATATAGCCCTGAACCTCAGCTAGTAAATTTTTGCTGCATCCCTTCCCAAGTCCTTACCATCAACCTTGAAGATGGGTCTTTGAAGTCGGCGTAGGCATGGAAATGGTGCCTTGTTGGAAGCAGTAACAACAAGAGCTCCAGATGTTCTGACAGGTGGCCTCTAGGAAGGTTTCATTATCAGGGCAATTAATATGGATGTGACCTTCATCCTGAAATGAGCCAAAGAGGCTTTTTGATATTTTCCACATTTCAGGTCTGAGAACCTTTCACAGCAGTCAAAATCAGATAGAGCAATCATATTTAGTCTCTCTGGATTCAAATATATACAGTTTGTTAAGAAGAGAGTACATTTATCATAAAGGGTCTAAACTAATTTTTTCCCTCTGTAAATGACAAGGCTATATCTAGAAGCCTACCTCTAGCACACCCTTGTCCACACTCCCCCTGCCAACACTTTCACAAATCTACAAATACACAAATGTGAACACACAGAAGCACATTTTAGACTCTATAATGTATACTCTGAAATCCGATTTATAGAATACGTATCACATCTTTTTCACTTCATGAGGTTCACATATAATAGATTTAACTTCAAATACCTTACTCATCTTTCAAGTTTTAACTTCACTGTTATCCTTTCCAAAAATTTTCTTTTAACTTATCTTTACCTTAAGTGCCGCCTCCTCTGTATTTCCAAAGCATCCTAAAACTATCTATGTCTTTTGGAACCCTTATTGTATTGCATCAAAATATGATTCAGTATCTTGTGTCTAAAGATTTCTAACAGGGCAAGAAACTGGTCTTGTATTCCCAGAACTAGGCACAGAGTCTAAAACATACTGTATTCCCAATATTGCTTATAAAATTTATCATACCCTGAGTCTTTATACACAGTTAAATAGTAATCTATCAGGCTGGGCGTGGTGACCCACACCTGTAATCCAAGCACTTTGGGAGATCAAGGTGGGTGGGTCACCTGAGGTCAGGAGTTTGAGACAAGCCTGGCCCACATAGTGAAACCCCATCTCTACTAAAAATACAAAAATTAGCCAAGCGTGGTGGCACATGCCTATAGTCTCACTTACTCAGGAGGCTGAAGCAGGAGAATTACTTGAACCCAGGAGGTGAACATTGCAGTGAGCGGAGATCGTAGTAATCTATCAGACAAAACTTTGTATCACCAAGAGAGTACTGGCAAATGAAAATATAGTAAGTTTATGTACTAATTGTAATTCTGTGTATATGAGAAAGATCTTTGTTAAAATATTTAACTGAAATTTTCAAATAGGAGTGGTCATCTAAACAAATATGCTTTAAAAATAAATGTGGCTTATCATTCTAGGATGAGAAATCTTAAATCCCAAATTTTTATTTTATGGTATAGAATCCATAATATTTTATTAAGATTGAACAATTTAATTTTAGTTTTAATTAAATATTTCTTTGATCAAACATTAAGGACAATAGGATAACAAGATATATTTGATTTCTCACATTGTTTTTCATAGCTTTGAACATAGTATCTCAAACATGTTTACTACCTCCAAATAAATACATTTGTAAGTGGCTTATATTTGACGTGCCATCTTTTAGCATCATTTATTCCTCTTCACTTGAAACAACTACTCTGGTTTTCCTTTGTTGAAATAACTACACTCAAAGAAGGAGACTCCTTTTGTGAAATGAGATTGTAGGATCATGGCAGCTGTCATCTGGATTATGAAATTCCCCAAAAGTATTTTTGTTTTCCATTATTGTCACACTGTAAACACGTATTTTACTCTAGTCCCCAGAAGGACAGATTGAACTGTCATAAGATTAGAGATGTTTAAATACATAACTGAGGCTATTTTTTTTTTAACAACACACATTATTTCAGGTTAATCTAAGTAATACTTCCCAAAAGCATAACATCTAACACTGCAGATGTGGAATTTCTCACAATCCTCTCAAGTATTCACTCTCAGAGACGACTTAGGATAATAGACAAACTTTGCCAACTTAAAACCTATTTCGTCTGTAAAATCATTAATAAATATAGCATATAAACCATCTGCATCTCTACTCCACTGTTGTTAAATAGCTTGAGGCTGATTTTCTGTTGCAAAGTTGTTTCAATTGCCCTTCATACTGTTGTTAACTATTTCTCTAAGTGAAGGCAGTTTCTTCTTTAAATCCATTGTTCTTCGTAAGAGGATGACTCATCTTCCTCCTTAAGGGAACAATACTTCACTGTGGAAACAAACTTTTACTTCGATAATGGTGAAAACAACTACCATCAACTATTCAATGTTACACACCAGGAAACTAACTGCATGATTCCATTCTCCTTTCTAGGCACCAAAAAAGCTATTCAAAGAAGCAATTTATTCATGAGAGCAGGAAATTGGTTCTTGCTATAATCTTTCCAATTTATTGCTGAAGTGGGTAATTCTGCAATAATTAAGCTCATCCCTTATTATTCTCAATGTGACATGATTTTTCACCCTATTGTTATTTGATTTATAACCTTTGCCTTTCAGCTACAAGTGAGCATTAACCACATTTTATGAATAATCTCTCCTTCTGGAGAAAAATAAACATAAAATCAAAGGACATGCTGCAATAAGGATATTTTATGCAATAACCGGAAATGATACCTGCCAAGATGGTGACTACAGGTTAAAAATAAACCACCAGAATATGTTTTTAAAAAACCGTCAACAACAACAAAAAAACACGCATCTGTCTCATCTCCTTTGCTTTTTTAGAATAGTGTGTTTACAAAGAGTAAATCATAAAAATCAAAGGCCTAAGTTTGAATATTCCATCTCTCTCATTGCTTGTGTGACTTTTGGAAAACTCAGCTAACTCTTAAATTTGGCCTCTTTATAATGTGGATGATAATGACTGTCCTGTTTACTTCAGTAGGCCATTATAAAACCGAAATCAGGCGAAATATATTCAGAGAAATTTTAAGATGTAGAGCACAATACAAAAGTGGTATAATATCAGCAGTCTTTCCAGAAAATGAATAACGCTAAAGAGAATTTAAAATTAAGACAATATGATGATTTCTAAACAAGGATGTGGGAGCTTTCCTTTCCTGAATGTTGAAAGGTAATATTAAAAGCCACGCCTGGTACATTTACATTGAATGTTTAATAAGTTGTGGTTATAGCAAAGCTGTGCTTCTCTTTAATGGAAATAAGTATCGAGCAATTAAAAAAATGAATCAGGTAAATAATCTTCTCACAAAATATGATCAAATGATTCTTCCTAACAAGACTATTGTTTTTCCAGTTTATTTATGTATGATGACCATATACTAGAAGGAATAAGGAAGTCAAGAAATAAACTAGAAATTTTGGTGGGAGTCCTTAAAAAAGTAAACTGGAACCGCCATCTGTGTCTTTGGTTTCAAAGCAGTCAGGGAAATAGAGCACCGAATTACAAGTCATCTCAATAAACTTTGTTTAAAGAAGAACTAGCTCCCTAGCTTTGAGGCTGAGTGAATCATTTCAAAGAAGAATGCTGTCAACAGAATTACTAGAAACTGACTATGGTCAAAAGGAAAGCTTTATACATTTCAGAAGTGACAAAGCCTATTGAAGTGTATCTTGAATAGTCAGACCATGGTGACCATTCTGTGACTATCTTGTCCATTTCTTTCCCTTCCCCTACTTCACTAAGAGCATAGGTGGTAAAATAACAGATGTAGTTAAATCCTTCCCAGTAAAATAGCCATAAACAAAACTGTGAAATGGTACTCTGTAACTTGCTCTGTAAAGTGGGGAAGTCAGATTGCTCCAAATTTTAATTATATTTTCTAATAATCCTTCTTCTTTGCAGTGTTCTTCACATACATCCTAAAGCTAATTTGTATTTATTTGTTGGCTTTCAGGATAAGACCTAAAACTTAATGCTCTTACCTTTGGTCACCAATGTCAAACGTTGCTTACACTCATCTCTGTGTCCTTCTATATGACCCCTCATTGCCTTTTTTTCCTTTTGTCTTCATTTTAACATCCATTTCTGTATTTTTCAGGTTGCTTCTTTGATGTTCTAGGGTTTTGAAAGGTTCACTAGTCTAGAAATCATTGTACAGAGTAGGGACTTGAGATTTTGAAAAGCTAGTATAGCAGTGTCTAATCATTCTCTCCATGAAAATCATGGCGTGGATCTTTGAATGCTCATTAGGGCCAGACATAACTTGGGGGCAGAGTATAAGAGTATCTTTCATGGTCTTCTCAGGCAACACCCTGACTCTTGTACCTGGTATTTCTGAAATTCTTGGTTCATAATAAAAAAAAATCAGATACCACTCTGTATTAGTTGGTTCTCACACTGCTATAAAGATACACTGAAGACTGGGTAATTTATAAAGGAAAGAGATTTAATTGACTCACAGTTATGCATTGCTGGAGGAGGCCTCAGGAAACTTACAATCATGGCAGAAGGTGAAGGAGAAGAAAGGCACCTTCTTCACAAGGTGGCAGGAGGAAGAAATGCTGAGTGAAAGGGGAAGAGCCCCTTATAAAACCTTCAGATCTCGTAATACCTCACTCACTATAACGAGAATAGTATGGGGAAAACTGCCCACACGATTCAGTTACCTCTACTTGGTCTCTCCCTTGACTCACAGGGATTAGGGGGATTACAATTTAAGATGAGATTTGGGTGGGATACAAAGCAAAACTATATCACACTCTCGTGGAGGCATGAGTCCTGCCATGATCCTGGTAGTAACTTTGGGTCTAAAAGAAGACACTATAAATGTAGGGAACATGTTTTCAACCACCCACCAACCTATTCATCTATCAATTGATTAAGCAGGCAAGTTTATGATAGTATTTTGTTCCTTTAGCATATACTAGATGTAAACACTATGCAAACAAATTAATCAGCTCATGTATTTATATTAATATTGTGATATGCAGGATATATGATAACCAGGGATATAGCTCAGCAATATGTACACTGTGGTGTGTTTTTCCTTGATTTTGTTTGTTTGTTTGTTTGTTTTGGTCAGGAATTATAGTTTAAGGTACTCAGTTCCATGATGCACTGAATTAGCATTCCTCAGTTGGCCTTCCAATTCCATTCCTAAGCATGTTCAACACCTTCGACTTAAAAACAAACAAACAAAAAAAAACCTCGACATTCAAAAAGGTGCAGAAGTTTGAATGACAAATGTGTTACACCTCTAACACAAAGGTCACCTTTGAGATGAGAATCTAAAATACTCTCCTGAAGTTTTCTCATCCTGAGAAGACAGGGAGAACAAACAGGCAAAAATACTGCCATGAAAGATGGCCAAAATGAAAAGTAAAGGAAACACAGGCACTCACCATAGTAGCTACAATGTACTCGATGCCTAAAATACAACGGGGTGTTTTGTTCATCATTGATATTATTATTTCCAACAAGCTCAGAGGAGTTTGATAACTTCTGTAAAGTAATGTAGGTAGTAAGAAGTAAAGCTAAAGATTTTTTGCCAGGTTCATCAAAGATTTGACACCAGATTCATCTAAACACAGGTTCAGGATCCTTTCAGGTGCTATTGAAGATGTTAAGTCTTTTTGTATGAACAACATGAACCGTGACCTTACTTATTCTGTATAACAACATTTTGGATAGATATTTTTACAGAAGAAATGCTGAGTGAAAGGGGCCAGACATAACTTGGGGGCAGAGTGTAAGAGTATCTTTCATGGTCTTCTCAGGCAACACCCTGACTCTTGTACCTGATATTTCTGAAATTCTTGGTTCATAATAAAAAAACAGTCTTCAACGTTGCCTACAGGTTCTTGGAAACTGCAACTATACTGCAAAATGAAACCAATTTTACTGTAGTCTACTTGATATAAACAAGAGTTAAGTGTCTACAGCATACAGTACGTCGTTTCACTTAAAGGTGAGCCTAGAATCTATCAATGATATTAAGCAAGAACTTACTGTATAATTCCTATGTTAAGATAAAGAAATGAAGGCATAGAAAGAGTTCAACTAGCTTGTTTGGTGTTGCCCCTCTCATAAGTGGTGAAAACCTGAGTGTTACTTTGACATCAAAGCTCAAGTTCTTAAGCACTATGTTTGTTAATACAGTGTCTGAGGTCTAAGAGAATATATTCTATTTTGAAACCAGAATTCCATACTTATCATACTCAACATATTCATTCAATGAGCACTTATTTATTCTGCTGTATATGATACAGTCTATTATCAACTATGGATCCAGGAAAAAGTAAACCAATATCTCTGCCTTTGGAATCTTATAAAAGTAATGGTACCACCAACAAAACCCAATCGTAGAAGGATATTATATCTACATGAAACTACATTTGGTACAAATCACAAATCCTCACCTGAGTAGAAATCGAAAAGAAATAAGATATTAAATGAAAGATTAAAGTAATGGTAATATTTATTTCAGATACATGTAGATTTATTGATTAATTTAGTAATTAATTAGAGTTAACCCTCAAAAAAGAATCCTGTACCAGGCTCTTTTTAGGTACTAAGGAAACTATGGGTCAATGAAAAATTGAGAAAAAAATTGCTATTCTAATAGTCTCACATTTTTTAAACCCCAATTGTCTTTACTGCATTACCTTTATTACTGGAAGCACTATTTGTCTAACTGATATATAAATAAGTAAGACATTCTCTATTGATTTGGTATATTTTCAGACATATATAGAAATACTATAAAACATGTGATTTTATAAATAACTTTTATGTACTCTTCAGATCTACCAATTTATAAAATATTTATCATTGGTAGATGTTAACATCAGTAGATAATGAATATCTTACCTTCTTGCTAGTTTGAATGTGATCATTTTTCTCTGGAATTTAGTAAAATAATGCCCATTTCTACTTTTAAACCCCTCTGTTAAGCTGTTGGTTTTAATCCCAGCAGTGTGTATGTATGTGGAGCTGCATGTCAATCAAGATCTCTATTCCTCACTGCTTGGCACTCCCCCCATCCCACCACACACATACTAGCTCTCTTAAATTAATGAATACCTAGTGTAAAATAGGATACCACGTCTCTACCCTACTTCTACACCCTATCAGACTTTACACTAAAGTATTGCTTTTTTTCCTGGCATTTCTAAGGTATTTTTCTCAAACGTATTATGCTTTTGACCTTGTGGCAAATAGGCAAATTAAATGTGAGGAAACAAAAGTACTGCCCCATCTGACTAGAGAGCAGAAGTCCATTTAATTCTACTGTTCTTCCAAAGTAGTTTCCAGGGCTCACATTGAATGGATATAATTTTGCAGCTGCTAATTTTCTAAGGGATTCAAAAGAAGTCATGAGAAAAACATATGTATGCAGCCAAAGAAAGAGCCTTTTCATGCATTTTGCAATTTATGCAAATCTATACCTACTATAGCTTGCCATTTAGGAAATTACCTTAAACCATTTTCCATTCATTCACTATTAACCTAGCTTGATGAATGTCCACTAACTTCCCTACAGTTAAGGTACTACAAAATTTCCGTTTATCCCAGCAGTTGGATTTCATTTTCCTCAAAAGACTCCTCTCACTGCCAATGGTCATCAGCCACCATGCAGAGCCTCCCCACTTTTGTTTTAGTGAAAACCTTTCAAACCAGCACTCAAGAGCAAGTTCCTTAGAATCTTCCTTTCTTATATCTTACATGTGTCACTGAAAACAAAGCTCAAAGATATTTTCTTTTTATCTTGTTTTTCTTTTCTGATGCACTTGCACTTAAAGGGTTGTATAGTTTGGGAACAGATTGATACAAATCATTTCTGATGTGTAAGCATCCCTGAGTGACGCATACGCTGTTACCTGTCAGCATCTTTCTTTCCCTGCTTAAGTTTACCTGCCAACTTTGAAAGAGGCAAATAGCTGATTTTCTATCCAAGCTCATCTGCAAGTAGAGGTTCAGAAAGAAACTTGAAATGGAGGGAGGAGTTGTTCTGAGAGCTTTCTTTTCACATGATGCCTCGTTCCTACGGAAACCATTTTTGTCTTGTTTTTGCATGAACAGACCTGCTTCTTTCATATGAAAAAGTGTGTGTGTGTGTGTGTGTGTGTGTGTGTGTGTGTGTTTCTTTTTGCCCATTTTTGTCCCCAGAACATAACTGTAAACTCTGCTTAAATAAAAATACAGTGGCTTTTTTTATATATTTCTTATATGATTATCCTTTACTCAGTGAGAGAGTTTGACATTGAACTGAAGTAACTGGAGTCGAACTTTTATATTACAGAAATTTTAAACGTTTATTATGTCACTATGAATTTATCGCAGACAGAAAGGTAAATGCAATTACATCACTGTGTTAAAGTTTATTGGTATAGTATTACAATGAGGAGGTACTTATATGAAGATTAAGACAAAGAAGAAAAATTCTGTTTTTAAAATATATAAATTTGGATGCCTATGTTCAGGTAAAGATGTTGACAGTCTCATACTAGTGCATTTAGTCAGAAATTATTATTTGTTCTCTATCATTTTGAAAATCAGATTGTTTTAATCTTACAACCTTATTTTTCTTCTTCCTCTTGGGAAGAAATGCTGTATATTTTTCAGTGACTTTCAACAACAATGCTAGTTACTCTAGATTTTTCACCTTCCTGGAATAAAAGAATCAGCCTCAAACTGAAAACCTTTTCTTCCATCTCTAATAGATATAGCTAGTTAGCTAGCTAGATAGATACAGATAAAGATATGTAGAGATATATACACACACAAACTATGTACATTTTAAATTGTGAATCTAATGTCAATGTATCATGGGAAATAATGAATGAAATCTGTTATTTTTTTTTTGTTTCTGAGTCTGAGATGTATCCCAAATTGCAGAGGCTGGCTCAGAGGCCACTCTGAATTTATTTTTCTAAAAAGATCATAAAATCAACAGAATTAGTAATCAGAAAGTCATAAAATAATTGTGCATTATACTGATGACTCCCCTCCTTTACTGTCCCACTCTTACCAGTATGCAAGACATAATTACCTCATTTTTCCCCCTCATAAATAACACCTAACAACTTGAGAAACATGGTTCACATTACTTATTCTTAGGACTGCACCTCCTATAGTTGATACTCTGGGCACATGATCAGAAAGAAGTTTGCTTACCAAATTCCTTCATCTTTGCTACTTCTCTAGTATGGCTATCAATCACTCAACAAAAATATTGTATAATTAAAGCACTGTGTTTCCTGAACTGAAAAGAGATCCCAATAGCAGCAAAGTGTCTATCACAGATTTGGTTTTTCCTCATCTATTCTGCCTCTGTTGTTACTTTTTAATCATCACTCCCACCAGGCATTGTCTGACTATTCAGACAGCAGCTAAATGAATTGAGAATTCTATTAGGTTTACATCAGCAGTGGTCACTGCAGACATTACCAACTCATTAGAAAAGGAAATTCAAAAGAAACAAATAAGAGCTTCTTTTTTTCCTCTCACTTTCAAAAGATTTCAGATACCACTATGTAACAATAATTATTCATAGTTCAAAAGGTAGAGATGCAAGCTACAGCTTCACAGGAGACAGACTTGTTATTTTTGTTTATACTGTATTTATAAATGTTCAATAAAATATTGTCCTCTAATGTCATTTTTCATTTTAGACCACAGACATGTGTATTACATGCCTGCAATTGTTTAAATGAGCCTATATCAGCTAAACAATATTTATTTTGAAAAAACCCAAATTACCATAGACTGTGATATATTATACTTAATTCCAGTTAAAACAGGGTTGGAAAATCCACATAATCGCACACTGCAAACAAAATCTCAGCTTGGCAACAAGTTACCTTCTGTGTGACTATAACTATCACTTACTTTTACTGTAACACTATTTCTATTGAATATTCAGTACCTTACTCTTCTATTCAAAATTAACCTACTCCAACATGATCTAAAATATATGTCATTCTATTTTCTCCTGATAGTTCTCTTTCTGCCTAGCCACATACTTTCAGGCACTTTTAGAATAAAGATAATCATATAAAATCTTGTGCCTAGAATTATCATAAAGATGGATTTTAAATAAGAACAGTGATTGTTTAAGAATTTTCCAGTCAGAAGAGAATTCTAATGAAGTATTTTTGTATACACTTTTATATTATATCAAGCTTTTTTATGTTATTCCAAAATTTAAAAATGCCCATTACTAGCTAAATATATTTAATATTATAACAATAAGACTAAAATAACTTATCTTGACAGCTGTATCCATTAACTATAATCACTTTACTTAATATGCATCCAGTCTGAATTTTATTGCTTTCCTTGACCTTAATTATTAGACAAAATAATTCATGGTCTGTAATAGAACATTGGTTTTTATATCTATCCTTTCAGCACTTACCCTTGGAGTTACAAACAATCCAATTACATTGTTTAAG
This sequence comes from Macaca mulatta, assembly GCF_049350105.2. Classification (NCBI taxonomy): domain Eukaryota; kingdom Metazoa; phylum Chordata; class Mammalia; order Primates; family Cercopithecidae; genus Macaca; species Macaca mulatta. Next base: position 166,954,949 of record NC_133406.1, on the reverse strand, counting down.
TTATTTAATAATATACAAGTAAGTTATTATTAACTATTCTCACCCCATTGTGCCAAAAGTAGTTGGACTTATTTATCCTTTCTATTTTTTTGTACCCACTAACCACCCTCACCTCTCCCCAAAGCTCTACTATCATTCCTAGTCTCTGGTAGCCATCCTCTTACTCTCTATGTCCATTAGTTCCATTGTTTTGATTTTTAGATTCAACAAATAAGTGAGAACATGTGATGTTTGTCTTTCTGTGCCTGTCTTATTTCACTTAACGTAATGATCTCCATTTCCATCCATGTTTTTGCAAATGACTGGATGTCGTTAACTGAGGTGAGATGGTATCTTATTGTAATTTGATTTGAATTTTGATGATGATCAGTGATGTTGGCACCTTTTCATATACCTGTTTGCAGTTTGTGTGTTTTCTTTGAGAAATTTGTATTCAAATATTTTGCCCATTTTTAATCAAATATTAATTTTTTTTGAGTTGTTTGAGCTCCTTAACTATTCTGGTTATTAATTCCTTGTCAAAAGAGTAGTTTGCAAATATTTTCTCCCATTATCTGTGTTGTCTCTTTACTTTTTTGACTGTATCCTTTGCTGTGCAGAAGCTTTGTAACTTGATGTGATCCCATTTGTCCATTTTTGCTTTGGTTGCCTGTGCTCGTGGGGCATTGGTCAAGAAAACTGCCCAGACCACCAACATGCAGGAGATTTTTCCTTTTTTTTTTAATAGTGGTTTCATACTTTGAGGTCTTATATTTAATTATTTAATCCACTTTGATTTGATTTTTGTACATGGGGAGAGATAGGGGGTCTAGTTTCATTCTTTTGCCTATGGATATACAGTTTTCCCAGCACGAATTATGAAAGAGACTGTCTTTTCCCCAGTGTATGTTCTTGGCACTTTCACTGAAAATGAGTTCACTGTAGGTGTGTGGATTTGTTTCTGAATTTTCCATTCAGTTCCATTGGTCTATGGGTCTGCTTTTATGACAGTAAAATGATTTTTTGGTTACTATAGCTCTTCAGTATAATTTGAAGTCAGGTAATGCAACTCCTCCAGTTTTGCATTTTTTGCTTAAGACACCTTTGGCTATTCTGGATCTTTTGTGGTTTCTCAAAAATTTTAGGATTTTTTTTCTATTTCTGTGAACAAAGTCATTGGTATTAGATAGGGATTGCACTAAATCTGTAGACTGCTTTAGGTGGTATGGATACATTAATGATATTGATTCTTCCAATCCACAAACTGGCATATCTTTCCATTTTTTGTGTCCTCTTCAACTTCGTTCACCATTGTTTTATAGTTTTCATTGTAGACATCTTTACACATTTTTGGTCGTTAATTCCTAGGTATTTTATTTTATTTGTAGCTATTGTAAGTGGGATTACATTCTTGATTGCTTTTTCAGATTGTTTGCTGTTGGTATATAGAAATACTACAAATTTTTTTGCATCTTTCAATTTTACTAAGTTTGTTTATAAATTTTACTAAACAAATTTGTTTAGTAAAATTGTTTCTCATTTTTTTTGGTGGAGTGTTTAGGTTTTTCTGTATATAAGATCATAGGATCCGCAAACAAGGATAATTTAACTTCTTCCTTTCTATCCAACTGGAATGCCATTCATTTCTTTCCCTTGTTTAATTTCTCTAGATAGAATTTTCATACTAGTTTGAATAACAGTGGTGAAAGTGGTCAACTTGCCATGTTATGGATTTTAGAGGAAAGGTTTTCAGTTTCTCCCCATTCAGTATAATACTAGCTGTGGTTCTGTCTTAAATTACTTTCATACTAGTTGTGGGTATATTCCTTCTATACCCAGATTTTTGAGGGTTTTTATTATAAAGGGATGTTGAATTTTATCAAATACATTTCTATCATCAAGTGAAATGATGATAAGGTTTTTATTCCTCATTCTGTTGATATAGTGTATCATGTTGATTGATTTGCACATGTTGAACTATTCTTGAATCATGAGGATAAATCCCACTTAGTAATAATGAATGACCTTTCCAATGTGTTGTTGAGTTCTGTTTACTAGTATTTTGTTGAGAATTTTCGCATAGTCATCAGATATATTTGGCCTGTATTTTTTTATGTGTCCTTGTCTAGTTTTAATATGAAGGCAATAATGAACTTTTAGAATGAGTTGGGAGGTAGTCTCTTCTCTAATTTTCAGAATAGTTTGGGTAAGATTGATATTAGTTTGTCTTTAAATGTTTGCTAGAATTCAGCATTGAAGCCACCTAGTCCCTGACTTTTCTTTAATGGAAAATTTTGTATTAAGATTTTAATCTCCTTGTGATTGGTCTGTTCAGGTTTTGGATTTCTTTCTGGTTTAACCATGGATGGCTGGGTTTATCTAAGAATTTGTTCGTTTCTTCTAAGTTTTCCAATTTATTGGCATATAGTTGCTCTTAGTAGCCACTAATGATCCTTTGAATTTCTGCAGTATCAGTTCTAACATCTCTTTTTTATTTCTGCTTTTATTTATTTGTATCTTCTTTTTTTCTTAGTTAATCTGGTTAAAAGCTTGTCAATTTGGTTTAGCTTTTCAAAAAAAACAACTTTTTGTTTCATCGATCTTTTGTTTCAAAGACATTTTCTTAATCTTTTTTTCACTGATTTTATTGTTCATTTTAATTTTATTTCTGTTCTAATCTTTCTTTTCTTCTTCTAATTTTGGGTTTGGTTTGATCTTGCCTTTCTGTTCTTTAAGATCCATTTTTTTTAAATTTAAATGTTTTCCTCTTTTTTGATGTAGGCACTTAATAGCTATAAACTTCTCTCTGAGTGCTGCTTTTGGTGTATCCCATAGGTTTGGTATGTTGTGTTTTGATTATCATCTGTTTGGGGAAATTTTCCAATTTTCTTCTTAATTTCTTAATTGACCCACTGGTCATTCTGGAGCATATTGTTTAATTTCCGCATATTTGTAAAATTCCTCTTTTTATTAATTTTTAGTTTTATTTCATTGGGGTCAGAGAAGTTATCCAGGTGCTTGAAAGGTCCTGTGTATTATTATCTGAGATTTTTCTGTTTTAGGTAGTACCTGAAACCCCATAATGCAGTGCTTTGTGCAGACTCGTAAAGATACCACCTTGATGGTCTTGGACAAGACATGGGAGAATTTTCTGGATTACCAGACAGAGATTCTTGCTCTCTTCTCTACTTTCTCTGAAACAGAGTCTTTCTGCTTGAAGTCACCTAAAGCTGAGGGTGGAGTGTGACAAGCACCCCTGTAACTACCACTATGACTGCAATGGGTCAGACCTGAAGCCAGCACAAAACTGGGTCTAATAACTCAATAAACAAGAGGAGAAATAGGTATATGCCAATAAACAAGAAGAAAAATAGATACATCTGTGCCATCCTCCCAAGTCCACCAGATCCAATCTCTACTTCTTTTATTAATTTTGAAATGGCAAGCTTTATTATAGCTTTTAAAAATGAATATCTTTTAAAAAGATCTATACCAGTATTTTAACAAGTCTTACTGGAACCTCTCCCTAGCTACTACCTATGTTTGTTCAAAGCCCTGAGGTTCTACAATCAGTAGGTGGCAAAGCCAGCCAGGCCTGTGTCTTTCCCTTCAGGGAGGTGATGTGCCACAGGCCCTGAGTGGGTCCAGAAGTGCCATTCAGGAGTCAGAAACTAAAGTCAAAAATGTTAGAAGTCTACCTGATATTCCACTGTGTTGCCACTGAGATGGAATTCAAACCCCAAGACACAGTCCTTCCCACTCTTCCCTCCACTTTCCAAAGGCAGACAAGCCTCACTCTGCAGCCACCACCACCCATGGCCATGAGGAGTACTGCCAGCCTACCACCAACGTTCCCTTAAGACCCAAGCTCTCTTTAGTAAGCTTCTGGTGAATGCTGCATGGCCTGGGACTCGCCTTTCAGGGCAGTGGGTTCCCCTCTGACCCAAGGCAGGTCCAGATGTGCAGTCCAAGTGTCAAGTCTTGAATTGGGAACCCCAAGAGCCTGCTTGGTGCTCTACCCACCTGTAGCAGTATTGGTACCTAAGGTGCAAGACAAAGTCCCCTTTACTTTTTTTTCTCTGCTTTACTAAAGCAGGAGTTTTGCACCATAGCTACCAAATTTGGTAATGTTCTGAGTCTTGCCTGAAGCCAGAAGTTCTCAGAGGCTCACCCAAGGACCACAATGTAGTAGCTGGGTTTCACTGTTGGTTATTCAGGGACCAAGGGCTTTTCAGTTAGCAGGTGATGAATGCTAAAAAAACTGGGTCCTTTCTTCAAGGCAGCAGGTTCCCTTCTGGTTCAGGGTTATTCTAGAGATGTTGTCTGGGAGTTAAGGCCTAGAATGGCAGCCTAATGATTCTAACTAGAGCCCTATACTGCTGTGGCTGAAATAGTATCCAAGTTGCAAGACAAGTTCTCCCCACTCTTCCTTCTCCTCTCCTCAAGTGGAAAGAAGGAGACTCTTGGTTGCTGTAGCTGATATTTCAGTATGTTGCATGCCCCCAGCCAGTCCACTGTCTCTGGGCCTAGTTTGCCCCTAGGACTCACCTACAAATTGCAGTGCTTATGGCTTAGCCTTCCTTTCAAGTTTCCTTAGATATCCAGAGCACTCTGGCACTAGGTGGTGAAGTTTGTGGGCATTCAAGTTTAGACAACTGGAATCAGCAATTCCCCTCTGGCTAGAGCTGGTTTAAATCCTCCCTCCATGGGCGTCAGTTGAGTTTGGCCTGGCTTTTCTTTCTGACCTACAAGAGCAGCACAAAGGTGAGAAAGAATCAACACAAAAAATGCTGAAAAGTCAAACAGCCAGAGTTCCTCTTTTCCTCCAAGTGACTGCAACACCTCTCCATCAAGGGCTCAGAAATGGGCTGAGACTGAGATGGTTAAAATGACAGAAGTAGACTTCAGAATGGGGGTAATAATGAACTTCACTGAACTAGAGGAGCATGTTATAACCCAATGCAAAGAAGCTAAAAATCATGAAAAAACAATACAGGAGCCGACAACCAAAATAGCCAGTTTAGAGAGAAGTATAACCAACCTGTTCAAGCTAAAAAACATACTACAAAAATTTCACAACGCAATCACAAGTATTAGTAGCAGGATAGAACAAGCAGAGGAAAGAATCCCAGAGCTTGAAGACTATCTTTCTGAAATAAGACAGGAAGACAGTAAAAGAAAAATAAATGAATGAAAAGGAATGAACAAAACCGCTGAGAAACATAGAATTGCATAAAGAGATCGAATCTATGATTGATTGGGGCACCTAAAAGAGATGGGCGAATGGAACCAAGTTGGAAAATATACTTCACAGTGTCACCCTGGAAAAAATTCCCCAGCCTGCAAGACAGACCAACATTCAAATTGAGAAAATGCAGAGAACTCTAGTAAGATAATCCATGAGAAGATTATCCCCAAGGCACATAATCATCAGATTCTCCAAAATAGAAAAAAAAAAAAAACATGTTAAGGGCAGCCAGAGAAAAAGGCCAGGTTACCTACAAAGGGAAGCCCATCAGACTAACAGTGGACCTCTCAGTGGAAACCCTACAAGCTAGAAGATACTGGGCGTGAATATTTAACATTCTTAAAGAAAAAAATTTCCAACTCAGAATTTCATATACAGCTAAACTAAGCTTCATAAGCAAAAGAAAAATAAGATCCTTTTCAGACAAGCAAATGCTGACGGAATGCACATGACCTGCCCTGCAAGAGCTCCTGAAGAAAGCACTAAATATGAAAAGGAAAAGGCATTACCAGGCACTACAAAACACGCTAAGGCAGACAGACCAATGACACTACAAAGCAATCACATAAAAAGTCTGCAACATAATAAGCTAACATCATGATGACAAGATCAAATCCACATATAACAATACTAACCTTAAATGTAATTGGGCCAAATGCCCCAATTAAAAGAAACAGAGTGTCAAGATATACAAAGAATCAAGATCCATTTGCATGCTGTCTTCAAGAGACCCATCTCACATGCAAAGACACACAGAAGCTCAAAATAAACAGATGGAGGAAAATTTACCAAGCAAATTGAAAACAGAAAAAAGTAGGGGTTGCACTACTAGTTTCTGACAAAACAGACTTGAAACCAACAAAGATAAAGAAAATACATAGAAGGGCATTAAATAATGGTCAGGGTTCAATTCAACAAGAAGAGTGGACTATTCTAGATATATATGCACACAATATAGGAGCACTCAGATTCATAAAGCAAGTTCTTAGAGGCTTTCAAAGAGAATAAAACTCCCACAGAATAATAGTGGGGGTTTTTCACATTCCACTGACAAGATTAGACAGATAATTGAGACAGATAATTAACAAAGACATTCAGGACTTGAACTCAGCTCTGGATGATAGATATATCTATCGGTGGGCCTGATAGATATATATAGAACTTTCCACCCCAAAACAACAGCAGATACATCCTTCTCATAGCCACATGGCACTTACTCTAAAATTGATCACATAATTGGAAGTAAAACATTCCTCAGCAAATGCAAAATACCTGAAATCATAACAAACAGTCTTTCATACCACAGCATAACCAAATTAGAACTCAAGATTGAGAAATTAATTCAAAACCACACCACTATATAGAAATTGAAAAACCTACTGCTGAATCACTCTTGAGCAAATAATGAAATTAAGGCAAAAATTAAAAAGTTATTTGAAACTAATGAGAACAAAGATACAATGGATTAGCATTTCTAGGATGCAGCTAATGCAGTGTTAAAAAGGAAATTTATAGCACTAAATGCCCACATCAAAAAGCTAGAAAGAGCTCAAGTTAATGTAACATCACAACTAAAAGAACTAGAGAATCAAGAGCATACAAGCTCCAAAGCTAGCAGAAGCCAAGAAATAACCAAGCTCAGAGTTGAAGTCAAAGAGATACAGACAGAAAAATCCCCTCAAAACATCAGTGAATCCTGGAGCTGGTTTTCTGAAATAATTATTCAACTAGATAGATAGATAGATAGATAGATAGATAGATAGATAGATAGATAGATAGATAGACAGACTAATAAAAAAGAAAAGAGAGAAGATTCAAATAAACACAGTTAGAAATAAGAGGGATATCATCACTGACCCCACAGAAATACAAACAATCATCAGAGAATACTACAAACACTTCTATGCAAATAAACTAGAAAACAGAATAAATGGATAAATACCTGAACACATACACCCTTCCAAGTCTGAACCAGGAAGAAATGGAATCCTTGAATAGAGGAATAACAAGTTCTGATATTGAGACAGTAATAAATAGACTACCAACCAAAAAAAAAAAAAAAAAAAAAAAAGGCCCAGGACCAGACAGATTCACAGCTGAATTCTACCAGAGGTACAAAGAGGAGCTGGTACCATTTCTACTGAAACAATTCCAAAAATCCTCCCTAACTCATTTTGTGAGGCCAGCACCAGCCTGATACCAAAACCTGGGAGAGATACCAAAAAAAAAAAGAAAAGAAAACGTCAGGCCAATGTCCTTGATAAACATCGATGTAAAAATCATCAACAAAATACTGGCAAACTGGATCCAGCAGCACATCAAAAACCTTAGCTACTACAATCAAGTAGGCTTCAGCCCCACCATGCAAGGTTGATGTAATATCCAAAAATCAGTGTGATCTTGTCCTTTACAGGGACAAGGACGGAACTGGAGGTCATTATTCTCAGGAAACTAATGTAGGAACAGAAAACCAAATATCACATGTTCTCACTGATAAGTGGTAGCTGAATCATGAGAATACATGGACACAAGGGGAATGACACACACTGGGGCCTGTCAGATGGTGAAGTGGGGAAGAGAGAGAGCATCAGGAAGAATAGCTAATGGATTCTGGGCTTAATACTTAGGTGGTGAAATGATCTATTTAGCAAACCACCATGGCACATGTTTACCTATGTAACAAACCTGCTCATCCTGCATATGTACCCCTGAATTAAAAATAAAATAAAAATAAATAACAAATAAACTGATTTGTATCCATTTAAAGATGATTAAATATAAATTAAAAATTGGCTATTACCTTACAAAATTATTATTTTCAATATATGTCTCAACTATAATTTTTAATAAATGATCAAGTACTGAAAAAAAAAAAAAGAAAAGAAAGAAAAGCACTGAATTCAATGTCGCACAGTTGTTGTGTTCTCTCTCCTCCGGCACCAAGGGATGTTCTCCACACCATGTAGCTGCTGCCAGCGGTTGGCGAACGCTTGGCATTGTTGATTCAGGACTATATTTTGTATCTCTTCAGTGCTTCCTTCAGCAAATTTTAAACCAGATACTACGGGTGCTTATCTGATTTTTATTTTTTATGAAGCTATTTTCTTCTGTGTAGATAGTTATTAACTTAGTGCCCTTTGTTGGGGGTTGCAGGGATGATGTGCCTCCACTAATGGAGCATTCTTATTTAGCTTACAGCAGGTAGCTTTTTCTTTGGTTTTAGAGTTAAACCTACCAAATGCACAACTTAAAAATATAGATACTTTCTAAATATGTGATATCCTTTAAACCTTTTGATAAAAACTGGTATTCCTTCTAAAATATATTGCAGTTAATCTTTTAAATTAGATTTAGCCCTCAGCACTGGTGATTTTTTAAAGTATCTTTTTCTATTATAGTGCTATTATAAAACTATCATGACTAATAACCCAGTAAACAAGAAATAGATACATCTCCAACTATCCCCCAAGCCCACCAGATCTGATCTCTTTACCTCTTGTTTTATTAATTTTGAAATGGCAAGTCTTATGATAGCTTTTAAAAGAAAAATGAGTATTTTTTAAATGATTTAAATCAATATCTTAGCAAATGCACCAAAATATTTACATACAGGAAGATTATATTCTACTCTGTAGTAGTTACTCATAACTTGCCCTTGTAAAGTTTTAATCTCTCAAGACACTTTGAGACAGTTCCTAAAGAATTTCTTTCTAAGAGATGGGATGCAGAATGAATGAAAGTTCTGGAGTTTTATATTGGATAGACAGTAGCTTAAGGCTTATTTCTATTTTATCACTAGCTTTGTAAAAAATTACTTAATCTCTCTGTTTATCTCAGTTGTGAATTTATAAAATGAAGTACATGACAGTAGCATTTACCTCCAGATTGTGGTAAAAATTATGAGAGTTTGAAGAATGTCAAGTACTGAACAAATTATTTGACACATAGTAATACCTCAATAATACAAGCTATTTTATGTTAAAAAACAACCTTTTGAAAAATTAACTTATACCCTGAAAAGACAATACTAATATGTCAACATTGAAGAAAATTAAAAATGTGGAGGTTTAGAAAAGAATTCCAAACAAATAAATCCAAAATTGTTTTTTAAAAAAAGACTTATTCTTTAAAATTCAAATGTACTGGACTCTCAAGTTACAACCTTATAAAATGTATGGCTATAACTTATAACCCATAAACAAGTAGATTATTAAAAAGGACCTAGGGATATGCCACAAAAAGAAAATCCCAGGTGGTGATACACCTGGTAGCCTGAAAACAGGAGAGTAATTTCTTTGGGGGTATGCTAATACATATATGCTTTATTTCTGAAGACTGGGCAACTGATAAAATAATAAAAACAACTGGCACTAGGTAAGATACAGTGGTCATTCTAAATAGCATCAGAATGGATGAGCCAATTACCAAAACTCATGTTGAACTGCAGAACACCAAGAAGGTGGAAAAAGCATGGATAAAGACTTGGTCTGGGATCTGCTCCTACATTTGCCTCACAGGTAAAAATTACAAATTTTCATCAACTTAATAGTGGAATTTGCTTGGCTACTATTTTGTTTTTTATTCTTCCTCAGCTATGCTTCCTGTTTGTTTTTTGAGTGTGTTTTCCTTAGTATTCTGTTCCTTTTGTTTTGGTAAAGAATCTTAGAGCATCTGGGTGCTATATGGATCTTAGCTGTAGACCATCGAGTTGTCTATTGCTGCATAAAACTACCATACATATAGAAACTTAAAACAGCCCCTAGCTATGTAAGTCAAAAGCCCATGTATACTGATTGTGTTCTCCGCTTAGCATCTCACAAATACTGCAATCACGTTGTCTATAGGTTATGTTCTCATCTGGAGCTCTGAATCCTTTTCCAAACTCTCTCAAACTATTGGAAGAATTCAGTTCTTTCAAGGCATAGGATTGAAGTCCCTTTCTTTTCTTACTGTCAGCTAAGGATTGGTCTTAGTTCTTAGTGAGCACCTCAATCCCTTCCCACGTGGCCCCATTCAACTTTCAAGTGAACAAGAAATCTCCCTTGTTTAGAATTTTCCTCATGCTTCAAATCTCTGACTTGCTCTATGAACAGATAAAGGAAACTAAAGGCTCATGTGGTTAGGTCAGGCCTACCAAGATTCTCTCCCTGTTTTAAGGTCGACTGATTTGGGACCATAATTATCTCTTCAAAATCCCTTCAGAGTTGGTACATGGATTGATATGTGGCTGAAAAACTTGGAGAAAGTGCTGGTACAGTGGGTTTTGGGAATCTCAATAGCCATCTTACAATCTGCCTACCATGGATGAATGAACAGGTTGAGTAGACACAGTCACTCTTTGGATTCAACAGAAGTCAAATTCATGTCTAAGAATAGTCTGTATCTGGGAAGCTTGCCCAGATTGTACAATTGGAGCAATAATTCAGACTATAAGAAAAAAATGCTTGGTCTTCTCAGAAGGTATAGCTAGTTCAGACAGGTGTGTTACCCATTGTTTTCTCTAAATTTAACATCCCTAACTGCGTAGTGAAAATCATTAGTGCTTGGAGCTTAATGATACACTCTAGAGGCTTAGATCAGACAGTTGTACTGTTGTTCACTTTTCCCTGATGTTTATATAGTGACTAAATGTGCTGCCACTACTGGCACTTAGAAGAAAGGCTTGGGCTTTTAGTTTTTATACGCCTCTGGGAAGAAAATCAAAATCAATTTGCTTTTACTACAGAACATTAATGAGTTAGACTAACTCTACCTAGCATGAATGTAAACTTTTGGTGGATGTACAATCTGTACTAAGATGACTTTTTGATAATGACCTCTGCTGAGAAAAGTGCTTACAACATCGTATTGAATGCCATATAAACACACTGACTAAAGATAAATGGACTTTGCTAGGACAAAATCTATGACCCCACCACTCAAGTGTTCACCTTGGGAGCTATCCAGACCACCACCAAAGAACATTAAAGGCAAACTGTTAATGACAACATAGGAGGTCCAACACCTGATGAGTCACTTTGGGTATTGAAGATAGCACATTCTACTCCCAGGAACTTTATAACAATCTCTATAACAAGTCGATAGACATATGTTCAAATTTAAGTGGAAGTCCTTATACCAAATTTAAGTGGAAGTCCTTATAGCAGGAAGTCTTGCAAGAAGTACAGAAAATAAATGAAGTTCAATCCTAGAGTCCTCTATATTCTTTAGACCTCATAGAATTAAAGCTAATTGGGAAGTGTGCCAAAATATTCCATCAGTACTTAGCATCTTCTAGGCTTTTATATCTGAAGATATCATCACACTACAGATCAGTGACTATAAATATTTTGCAACTTGCATTTTTAGAAATGGAAAAATAAGTTATGACTTTCCAATCAATCTTCTCAGCCTACAATGAAATATTTAATTAATGGCTCAAATGACCCTCAACACCTTAGCCAGATTTATAAACAGATAACTGCTCACTTATTAGACATAGAAATAACCTTGCCTACTACTCCAATCAAATTTCTGGCTCACAGGGGGCCCTGCCTAAAAGACCTGATACTTCCAAAGACAATAAGGATTACTATTGAAAACAGCCTGTCTTCAAATTGGATCAATCCAATAAACTACCACAGACATGAATCATAACTACTTCTAATTACCATTGGACCATAGAATTGAATATCTAAATATCTAAACACAATGATCTAAATATCAATGGTGTTCCTGTCCATACAGTGCACTGAGATAGACACACAAATTCATGGGCTACCAATAATAGGCTAATCTTATGATGATGACATTAAGCTACCATGACCTTATTACTAATGACACATCCACATACATTAACTTGCTCATGAACTAATCTTTATTTATACATATTTATGCCCACATAAAGTGACCATAATTAAGAGATAGTATCTGGAATGATGAGTGCCATCAAACATGAATGACCATCTTGTCTACCAAGCCTATGGGACCTATTCTCTTAGCCACTGCAGTAATGAAAATTACTCTAAAGAACTGGGACATACACCAGTAAATATTTTTGCATGTGTTGGAGCCCCTCTTGTTCACAAGACCTTTCCTTGTGCCAACTATTCCCACTTATTAAACAAAGTCCTTTTCCAAGTGAAAACATTCCATTGTCTTTAACTATCTGTAAGTTTCTAATGGCATGCTCAACTGTGTCTTTGTTGATGCTTCTGGCACCCACAAGTGGGATATAAAACAAGGAGCATTTAAGAAAGAATCAAATTTATCCTCCTTTTCACATAAGGGTACACTGCTTCCTTTTTTTGTGTTTGTTGTGCTCTGTGAAAATGTGTGGAAAATTGTGGCAGTGGCAGAGCAAGGTGACCGAATACAACTTTTATGGATTGCCCTCCCTACAAAAACACCAGGTGAACAATTATCTACACAAAAATGCACTTTTGGAAGAACCAAAATTCAGGTGAGTGATGAAAGTACCTAGTTTTAACTACATATCATAGAAAGAGGTACTGAAGAGATAGGAAAGACGGTATTGAATTGCCAGTGCCACCCCATCTTCATCTCCTAAAAGCTGCAGCAAGGCATGGAGAAAGAATCTATGTGCTTGCAGGAAAGAGTGTCATAATTGTGGGAGTTTGTATTGAAACTTAATGCTGCCCTGTCAGAGTGGAAAGCAACACCAGGCAGAGCTCAGCCAGCATCCACAGAGACAACTTTTAGACCAGACCTAGCCAGAGGCAAATTGCCCATCCCAGTGGTTAGAACCTGAGTTCCAGCAAGCCTTACTACCATGGGCTAAAGTAAATAAACTTGAAAGGTAGTCAAGCCCACAAGGATTGCAATTCTTGGGCACATTCTAGTGCTGTGGTGAGCTTGGAGTCAGTGGACTTGGGGGACATGTGACCTAGTGAGACACCATTCAGGATGGTCAAAGGAGTGCTTGCACCACCCCTCCCCTAACCCCAGACAGTGCAACTCACTGCTCCAGGAGACTCGTCCTCTCTGCTTGAGAAGAGGAGAAAGAAGAGTAAAGAGGACTTTGTCTTGCAACTTGGATATCAACTCAGCCATAGTAGGATAAGGACTGGGCAGATTCCCTGAGGCTATTCCAGAACCTAGCTCCTGATGACATTTCTTCACATACCCTGGGCCAAAAGAGAACCTACTGCCATGAAGGGAAAGCAGTCCTAGTGGGATTTATCACCTGCTGACTAAAAAGCCATTGTGCCCTGAATAATCAGCAGTGAAATACCCAGGCAATACTTGCCATGGGCTTAAATGAAACTCAGAGATGTGCTGGCTTCAGATGTGACCCAGCATATTCCCAGCTATGGTGGCTATGGGGAGAGACTCCTTCTGCTTCAGAAAATGACAGGGAAGAGTAAAGGGTAATTGTTCTTTCAGTTTAGGTACCAGCTCAGCCACAGTGGAGTAGACCACCAAGTGGGCTATTGAGGTCCCCAATGCTGCAAGAGCCAGCATTACCAGGCTTGGAGGGCCCCCTAATGCAGATGTATCACAGACCATAAACTTAAATTACCACACCTAAGTCCATCTAAACACTTGAAAAGCTGTATTAGTCCTTCTTCATGCTGTTGATGACATACCTGAGACTGGGCAATTTTCAAAAGGAGGAGGTTTAATTGAACTTACAGTTTCACATGGTTGAGGAAGCCTCAGAATGGCAGAAAGCAAGGAGGAGCAAGTCACATCTTACATGGATGGCAGCAGGCAAAGTGAGAGCTTGTGCAAGGGAACTCCTCTTTTTAAAACCATTGGATCTCATGAGACTTATTCACTATCATGAAAACAGCACAGGAAAGACTTGACCCCATGACTAAATTACCTCCCATCAGGTCCCTCCCACATGTGAGAATTCAAGATGAGATTTGGGTGGGGACACAGCCAAACCATATTATTCTGCCTCTGGAACCTCTCAGATCTCATGTCCTCACATTTCAAAACCAATCATGCCTTCCCAACAGTCCCCCAAAGTCTTAACTCTTTTCCACATTAACTCAAAAGTCCACAGTCCAGAGTCTCATCTGAGACAAGGCAAGTCTCTTCTACCAATGAACCTGTAAAATTAAAAGCAGGTTAATTACTTTTTAGATACAGTGGGAGGTACAGGTATTTGGTAAATACAGCCATTCCAAATGGCCAAAACAAGGAAGTTACAGGCTCCATGCAAGTCCAAAATCCAACGGGGCAGTCAAATATTAAAGCTCGAAAATGATCTCTTTGACTCGATGTCTCACATCTAGATCATGCTGATGAAAGAGGTGGGTTCCTATGGTCTTGGCCAGCTCTAGTCCTGTGGCTCTGCTGGGTACAGTGTCCCTCCCAGCTGCTTTCACGTGCTGGCATTGAGGGTCTGCAGCTTTTCCAGGTGCATTGTGCAAGGTGTAGGTGGATCTACCATTTAGGGGTCTGGAGGATAGTGGCCCTCTTCTTATAGCTCCACTAGGCAGTGCCCCAGTAGGGACTCTGTGTGGGGCTTCTGACCCCACATTTCCCTTCCATACTGCCCTAGCAGAGGTTCTCCATGAGGACCCCACCCCTGCAGCAAATTTCTGCTTGGACATTCAGATGTTTTCATACATCTTCTGAAATCTAGGCAGAGGTTCCCAAATCTCAATTCTTGAGTTCTCTGCACCCGCAGACTCAACATGACATGGGAGCTGCCAAGGCTTGGGGCTTGTACCCACTGAAGCCATGACCCAAGTTCTATGTTGACCCCTTTCAGCCATGACTGGAGCAGCTGGAATGCAGCGCACAAATTCCCTAGGCTGCACACAGCATGGGGACCCTGGGCACAGCCCACAAAATCATCTTTGATTCCTAGGCCTCCAGGCCTATGATGGGAGGAGCTGCTATTAAGACCTCTGACATGCCCTGGAGACAATTTCCCCATTGTCTTAGGGATTAATATTTGGCTCCTCATTATTTATGCAAAATTCTGCAACTGGCTAGACTTTGTCCCCAGAAAATGGGATTTTCTTTTCTATGGCATTGTCAGGCTGCAAATTTTTCGAATGTTTATGCTCTGTTTCCCTTATAAAACTGAATGCCTTTAACAGCACCCAAGTCCCCTCTTGAATGCTTTGTTGTTTAGAAGTTCCTTCCACCAGACATCCTAAATCATCTCTCTGAAGTTCAAAGTTACACAAATCTCTAGGGCAGGGACAAAATGCTGCCAGTCTCTTTGCTAAAACATAACAAGAGTCACCTTTGCCACAGTTCCCAACAAGTTTCTCATCTCCATCTGAGACCACCTCAGCTTGGACCTTAGTGTTCATAACATTGTCAGGTTTTTGGTGAAAGACATTCAGCAAGACTTTAGGGAGTTCCAAAGTTTCCCACATTTTCCTCTCTTCTTTGGAGCCCTCCACACTGTTCCAACCTTTTCTTATTACCAATTTCCAAAGTCATTTCCACATTTTGGGTATCTTTTCAGCAATGCCCAACCTACTGGTACCAATTTATTGTATTAGTCCATTTTCACTCCACTGATAAAGACATACTGAAGACTGGGCAATTTACAAAAGAATGACTTGTGCAGGGGAACTCCTCTTTTTTAAACCATCAGATCTTATAAGACTTATCAAGAACAGACTTATGAGAAAGATTTGACCCCATGATTCAATTACCTCCCACTGGGTCCCTCTCACAATATGTGGGAATTCAACATCAGATTTGTGTAGGGATATGGCCAAACTATATCAAAAGCCTTTCCAAGGAGGACAACTACAAATAAGTCCAGATTGTGATGATTACAATAAACACCAAACTCTTCAATTCCAAGACACCAAAGAGCATCCAGAAGCATCAAGACCATCAAAGAAAACATGACCTCATCAAATGTACTAAATAAGAAATCAGGCACGAATTCTGTAGAGACAGAGATATGTGACCTTTCAGAATAAAAATTCAAAATAACTCTTTAGAGGAAAGTCAATGAAATACAAGATAACACAGAGAAGAAATTCAGAATTCTAGCAGATAAATTTAACAAAAAGATTGTAATAATCAGATGCAAGTAGAATTTCCAAGGTTAAAAAATGCAACTGACATATGGGAGAATGCAGCAGTCTTTTACCAGCAGAACTGACGAAGCAGAAGAAAGAATTGGTGAACTTTAAGAGAGGCTTTCTGGCAATACTGAGAGGAAACAAAGTGAAACAATAATAATAAAGAATGAAGCATACTTACAAGATCTAGAAAACGGTTTCAAAAGGGAAAATCTAAGAGTTATTGGCCTTATAGAAGAGGTAGAGAAAGAGATTGGAGTAGAAAATTTATTCAAAGGGATTATAGAATGTCACAAATCTAGAGAAAAGTATCAATATTAAAGTACAAGAGATTATACAAGGAGGTTTAACCCAAAGAAGACTAACTCAAGGCATTTAATAACCAAACACTCAAAGATCAAGGATAAAGGATCCTAAAACCAGCAAGATAGAAGAAACAAATAACATACAATACAGCTCCAATACATCTGGCTTTTTCATTTAAAACCTTACAGGTCAGAAGAAAGTGGCATGACATATTTAAATTGCTTCAGGAAGAAACCTTTTACCCTAGAATAGTGTATCCAGCAAAACTATCCTTCAAACATGAATAAAAAATAAAGACTTTCCCAGGTGAACAAAAGCTGAGGCATTTCATAAACACCAGACTTTTCCGAAAAGAAATGCTAAAGCGGCCTGGCGTGGTGGCTCACGCCTGTAATCCCAGCACTTTGGGAGGCAGAGACGGGTGGATCACGAGGTCAGGAGATCGAGACCATCCTAACATGGGGAAACCCCGTCTCTACTAAAAATACAAAAAAATTAGCCGGGGTGGTGGTGGGCACCTGTAGTCCCAGCTACTCGGGAGGCTGAGGCAGGAGAATGGCATGAACCCAGGAGGCGGAGCTTGCAGTGAGCCGAGATCGCATCACTGCACTCCAGCCTGGGCGACAGAGTGAGACTCTGTCTAAAAAAAAAAAAAAAGAAAAGAAAAAAAGAAATGCTGAAGAGAGTTCTTCAGTCTGAAAGAAAAGGACATTAATGAGCAACAATAAACCATCTGAGGGTGTAAATCTCACTGGTAATAGTAAGTACACACAAAAACACAGAATATTCTAACACTGTAATTGTGGTGTGTAAACTACTCATAGATTGAGTAGAAAAACTAAAATGTGAACAGATCAACAATTTAACTACAATGGCTTTCAAGACATAGACAATACAATAAAATAAATAGAAGCAATAAAAAGTTAAAAAGTGGGGAGATAAAGTTGAAGTGTAGAGTTTTATTAGTTTTCTCTTTGCTTGATTGTTAGTTTGCTTATGAAATCCATGTTAAGATATGATTTGCAAGCCTCGTAAACTACTCATAGCTTGAGTACAAAGACTGAAATATGAAATGATTAAAAATATACAATAAGTTTTCAAGACATAGACAATACAATGATACATAAATAGAAACAATGAAACTTTAAAAAGTGGGGAGATGAATTTGAAGTGTAGAGCTTTTTATTTTTCTCTTTGCTTAATTGTTAGTTTTCTTATGTAATCAGTATTAACATATTATTTGCAAGCCTCATGGTAACCTCAACAAAAACTATAAAATAGATATATAAACAATAAAAACCCAATGAATTAAAATGCACTACTACAGGAAATTACCTTCACTAAAAGCAGGCAAGAAGAAAGGAAAAAAGGAAAGGAGGACTAGAAAACAAGTAACAAAATAACAAGAATAAGTTCTTACTTATCGATAATAGCATTAAATATAATTGAACTACACACTTCAGTCAAAAGACACACTGGGTAAATGAATAAAAAAAAAACAAGATCCAATGGTTTGTTGCCTATAAGAAACCCACTTCACCCATGAAAGTTCACTTAGACTAAAAATGAAGAAAGTTTTAAAAGATATTCTATGAAAATTAAAGCCAAAAAAGAGCAGGAGCAGCTATACTCATATCAGACAAAATACAGTTTAAGACAAAAACTACTAAAAGAGACAAAGAACACCTTTATAAAAGAACAAAAAGGTCAATTCAGAGAGAGGATATAACAATTCTCAATATATATGCATCCAGCACTGGAGCATTGAGATATATGCAGCAAATATTATCAGAGTTAAAGAGAGAGAGAGATAGTTCCCCATACAATGATAGCTGGAGACTTCAACAACCCATTCTCAGCACTGGAGAGATCATGCAGAAAGAAAATCAACAAAGTAACATTGAACTTAATTAGCACTATACATCAAATGACTCTAATAAATATTTATAGAACATTCTATCCAATGGCTGCAGAATACACATTATTCTCTTCAACATATGGATCACTCTCAAAGACAGATCATGTATTAGGCCACAAAATAAGTCTTAAAAAATTTGAAAACACTGAAATTATATTAAGTATCTTCTCTGAACACAACAGACTAAAATTAGAAATCATTACACAAGAGGAAGTTTGGAAACTGTAAAAACACATGGAAATTAAATAATATGACCCTAGATGACAATTGAGTCAATGAATAAATTAAGAAGGAATTTTAACATGTTCTTAAAATAAATGATAATGAAGACAGAGGGTACCAAAACCTATGGGTTATAGAAAGAATACAGCGAAAGCAAAACTAACAGAAAAGTTTATCGCTATTAAGTGCCTACGTAGAAAAAGTCAAAAAAACTTCAAATAAACAACCAAATATGGCACCTTAAAAATTAGAAAACAAACAAACAAAATTCCCAAATTAGTAGGAGAAAATAAAGTTCAGAGCAGAAATAAATAAAATTGAGGCTAAAAAGTACAAAAGATCTACAAAATAAAAGTTGGGTTTTGAAAAGTTAAAAAAAATTGACCAAACTTTACCCAGACTAACTATGGAAGAAAAGAGATAAGAATAGAGTAAATAAAATCAGAGATAAGAAAGAATACTTTGTTAGTAACTCAACGTATAATTAGAGACTACTGTAAGGAACTATATATCTATAAATTGTAAAACCTTCAGAAATGAATAATTTCCTAGACATATACAATCTAATAAGATTGGACCATGAAGAAAACCAAAATATGAAGAGATCAAAAACAAGCAACAAGATTGAAACCATAATAAAATGTATTTGAGCAAAGAAAAGCCAAGGATTCAGTAGCTTTACGGCTGAATTTTACCAAACATTTAAAGAGGAAGCAATACAAATCCTATTCAAACTATTCCAAAATATAGAGAAGGAGGGACTATTGCCAAACTCTATCTATGAGGCCAGTATTATTCTGACACAAAATCCAGATTAAGACACATCAAAAAAAGATAACTACAGAGCAATACCTCAGAAGAACATTAATTCAAAATTCTCAACAAAATACTAACAAAGTGAATTCCACACAATGAAAAATGATTTATCATAACCAATTTTGGATGTATCCCACAGATGAAAAAATGTTTTAACATGGAGAAATCAATCAATGTGATACATCAGATCAATAGATTGAAGGATAAAAACCTTATAATCATTTCAATTGATGAAAAAACAGCACTTGATGAAATTCTACATCTCTTCATGATGAAAACCCTCAAAAACCTGGGTATAGAAGGGACCTACATCAACATGGTGGAAGTCATATAAGAAAAACCCACAGTTAGTATCATAGTGAAGGGGCAAAACCAAAAGCCTTTCCTCTAAGATCTGTAACATGGTGAGCATGCCCACTTTTACCACTGTTACTCAAACTGGTACTGAAACTTCTAGCTAGAGAAATTAGACAAGAGGAGGAAATAAATGGCATCCAAGTTGGATGAAAAGGAAAAAGTTAAATTATCCCTGATTGCAGATATGATCTTATATTTGAAAAATCCTAAAGGCTCCATCAAAAAGCTATGAGTACTGATTGACAAATTTAGTGAAATTGCAGGATACAAAATCAACATACAAAAATCAGTAGCATTTCTATATGCCAACAGCAAACAATCTGAAAAGGAAATCAAGAAACTAATCCCACTTACAATAGCTACAAATAAAATAAAATACCTAAGAATTAACTTAACTGAAAAATGGAAAGATCTCTACAATGAAAAATATAAAACATTGGTGAAAGTAATTGAGAAGACACAAAAAATGGAAAGATATTCCATGTTAATGGATTGGAAGAATCATTATTGTTAATTTATCCATACCACTAATGCAGTCTCCAGATTTAGTGCAATCCTTATAAAAATACCAATGACATTCTTTAAGGAAATAGAAAAAACAATCCTAAAACATATACGAAACCAGAAGAGACCCAGAATAGCCTAAGGTGTCTTAAGCAAAAAGCACAAAACTGGAGGAGTCACACTACCTGATTTCAA
This sequence comes from Macaca mulatta, assembly GCF_049350105.2. NCBI lineage: Eukaryota > Metazoa > Chordata > Mammalia > Primates > Cercopithecidae > Macaca > Macaca mulatta. The sequence goes on along the minus strand of NC_133406.1, from coordinate 166,934,392 downwards.
ATTATACTAAAGAGCTCTAGTAACCCAAAAGCACCATACTATCATAAAAACAGACCCATACACCAATGGAACAGAATAGAGAACCCAGAAACAAATCCATACACCTAGAGTGAACTCATTTTCAACAAAGGTGTCAAGAACATACCTTGGGAAAAAGAATTTCTTCAAGAAAATAGTACTGGGAAAACTGAATATCCATATGCAGAAGAATAAAACTAGATCTAGTCTCTCGCCATGTACAAAAATAGAATCAAAATGGATTACAGACTTAAATATAAGACATCAAACTACAAAACAACTACAAGAAAGCATTGAAGAAAATCTCCAGGACATGGAGCTGGGCAAAAATTTCTTGAACAATGCCCCACAAGCACAGGCAACCAAAGCAAAATTTGACAAATAGTGTCATATCAAGTAAAAAAGCTTCTGCACATCAACAGATAGTCAACAAGGTGAAGAGACAACACAAAGAATGGGAGAAAATATTTGCAAATTACCCCTCTAACAAGGTACCAATAACGAGAATAACACAAACACACACCCTCTCTCTCTGGTTTGCTTACATATGTGGTGTCCAAAAATTATTTTCTCCAACTATTTTGAACAATGACTCAAAGACAGTTCAAAGGTTGAATATGTTACTCTATTTGTTATAGATGCATGGAACCTTATTAAGGCCTCATTCCAAGAAGACAATGGAAAACTATCACTCTCAGACAATGCTGTGATGCCCACTACTGATACCAGCAGCAGTCAAAGGTGATGACATGCTTATAGTCAATAAGTCTGGAGATCCAGGGTATCAACTGATCAAAGACAGGTCTGAGTGAGTGTGGAAACTCATTCCCTTCCCTCTTCTGATAGTTCAGCAGAGAGATGGCTTAGCTGAACTAAGCCCATTTAAGGAAAGACAACAAGATTTGCTGTGAATGACCACATTCCTACAAGGTAAGGTTGTCTCCAGGTCTTTCAGTTGCAGACTTTGGCTCATTTCACTTAGGGAAAAGGTATACCTAATCCTTCTTAGACTAGCCTCCAAATATGTATACAGGATAGGAGCAGGACTCAGTTTCACTCATGGGTGTCCTATTAGTTGTGTTAGATCCCTCTCTGCTATAATATTGTCCATGCTACATAAAGAACATCTATGTCTGGTCTGCTTTTTGGAACAATGGGAATTGCTGAGTCTATGTGCTGTACTATTTCTCTGCTTGACATTCCCCCTTAACAAGCCCTAGATTGTATCTTAATAAGCCCTAGATTATATCTTTCTCTGCTTGACATTTTCCCCTTAATAAGCCCTAGATTATATCGAACCTGTGTGGTGCTAGTGGTCTGTGTTCATAACCTTCATGCTGCCCACTAGAGGATTCAACTAAAGCAATGTTGAGAAAAAATTCTATAGTCTGAAATGCTCATAAAAATAGGCAAAAAGGAAAAAATGAATTAAACACCTAAATAATTTAGAAAAATTAATAAAGCACAAAAGAGCAGATGGAAGAAATTAATGAAGCTGAAGCACATACTAACAAATTAAAAAACAAAAAACTAAAAAAACCTAAATTGATCATTTAAGACAAGACCACAAAAGCAGAGATAAACTGCTAAAAATTTAATTGAGATAAAGGGAGCACGAATAAGCAATATAATAAATTAAATAAAGAAAGAACCACCAGAAGAGAGGTAACTTTTAAAAAAGAAGAAAATATTTGGACTATTTTCAATTTACTTTTAATGACTAAAATATAATTTACTGAAGTTAACTCCAGGAAATATAATATCTATGTGGCCTGATTTCCGTGTCCAAAATAGAGATAGTTATAAAAGAACACCATGCCCAGATGGCTTGAGAGTGCAATTCAACTAAAACTTTTTTTTACAAAAAGAAGTAATTTCAGTGCTATTTAAACTCTTCTGGGCATAAAATACGATAAAAGTCCATATTCTTTTTATGAAATGGGCATCACATGGCAAAATTTTACAAATATTGCTCTGTAAAGATACTGTCAACTAAGTTTACTTTTGAATACAATCAAATTCCTTAACAAATATGTTTAGCATATAGAATCCAGCAAGACAGGCCGGGCGCGGTGGCTCAAGCCTGTAATCCCAGCACTTTGGGAGGCCGAGATGGGCGGATTACGAGGTCAGGAGATCGAGACCATCCTGGCTAACACGGTGAAACCCTGTCTCTACTAAAAAAATACAAAAAAAAAAAAAAAAAAAAAAAAACTAGCTGGGCGAGGTGGCGGGCGCCTGTAGTCCCAGCTACTCGGAAGGCTGAGGCAGGAGAATGGCGTGAACCCGGGAGGCGGAGCTTGCAGTGAGCCGAGATCCGGCCACTGCACTCCAGCCTGGGAGACAGAGCAAGACTCCGTCTCAAAAAAAAAAAAAAAAAAAAAAAAGATTCCAGCAAGACATTGAAAGAATAATATATTGATTTTTAGTAGATTTGGTTAAAACTATGGGTAATTATTCAATATAAGTAAAATTATCCGTATGGTTTATTATGTTAACAACTCATTCTCTCTTGAATTTATTTCAATTGAGTGTTCACCATCACCATTTATCTGAAATTGTTCTTGTAAGTGTTGCCAATAACTCCACAGTACTAAACTCAGAAGTTCTCAGTCCCTATGTTTCTTAACATTTTAGCAAATTTTGATACAATGGATTTCTCTTCTCTTTAAAATATTTTCTTTACCTTACTTGTCCTTCCTCATCTCCCGGAGCTCTCAGTGCTGGAGTGGCTAATGGCTCAAGTCACAGGCTTTATTTTACTAGAGACAAACTTTAACTCTTGGCCTTCATGTTCATCTTATGGGTTGGAATAGTGTCTATGCATGATGGAATCTTCAGCTCAGACCTGATGCCTGAAGTCCAGAGTGGTTGCTGAACATCTCCACTTAGATGTGGACAACGTATCTCAACCATAGCATATTGGAAACTGTGCTCTTGATCTTAAATTTTCTTCAAAGCATATTTCTTGTGCTATCTTCTCTACCTCAGCATACAGTAACTCCATTCTTTCAAGACTGTCTTTTCATCGTAACTCATATTTATTTCATTAGGAAACTTCATATACATTACTCCTTACCACTACATGTAGAGCTAACTACCACTCTATTCAAAATCATTTCTCACTCAGATTATTACAACAGCTCCTAAATTTCCTCCCCGCTTTGCCTGTGCTCTCTTAAAATCTATTCTCTATTCAGCAACCAATGTATCTTTTATAAATGTAAGTCAGATCATCTCACTTTTCTGTTAAAAACTGACTGCCTATCTCAGAGGAAAACACAAGGTTCCTATAACAGCAGTTTCACAACATGGCATCTAATCAAGTGTCTGGCTTTATTGCCTGTTTTTCTCTCTTGCTCTTTTTGCTTTAGTCACTTACCATTACTCATTTTACAGAGAATGTAACAGGTAAGCTCAAGGTTCAGGGCTTCCCACAGACTGTTTCCCCCTCCTGCAGTGCTATAATTCCTCCTCCCCAGAGCTTCCCTTCCTCCTCTTTCAGGTTTTTAGTTCAAAGGCCACCTTTACCATGAAGCAGTCCATTTTTTTAAAGATGATATCATTTTTTCCCCTCAGAAATTCTATTCCCTTCCCATGCATTATTTTCTTCTTAGCATTTATGAGCATCCGTATTACATGTTACTTTTTTGTTTTGAGGCCTGTCTCCTCCATTAGAATATAAACTCTGCTACGTCAGAGTTTCTTGTGCTTCCTGCATTGCTGAATTTCCAGTGCTTACAGCAATGCCCGAAACATAGTCAACACTTGGTAATTGTTTGTTGAATGAATTGATTTAATAAGTGGAAAGTAGCATCTCAAATTACACGAATCTAGTGGTCTACACAATAAATGATGTTGGTGCAGCACTGTAGCCGTTTTTGGTAAAAAATCTGGATCCACACTTTATATCATGATACATTCCAAAGGACCTGAAGATGTAAACATAGAACAAAAATCTACCATGTAGGGTAGAAAATTTAGGGGGATTATTTCATAACCTCAGCGTAAGGAAGCTTTTATAAATATGACACAAGATCCGACAGCCATAAAAGAAAAGGTTGATAAATTAGACCACAAAATCCAAACTCTAACCATAGGGTAAATATTATGCTTAAAGAAACTCAAAAGGCAAACAACATAGAAAGAAATATTTAAAACATAGTAGAAAAAAATTGTTAATCTCCTTAATATGTGACTCTCTAAATTGATATGAAAATGACCAACTCAGCAGAAATTATGGGCAAAAGATATGAACAAACAGTATATTGTAAAGGAGATACAAGAAATTTTAAATGTGAAAAGATATTAAATAAGTGAATTGCAAAGTCCAAATACATAAAGACCCAGTAAAGACTTGAGAGTTTAACAACAATTCTGTTGGCATGGATATAGGAAACAGGAAGCCTCAAAAAATGCTGGTAAGAATATATATTAGCACAATACTTATGGAAGAAAGTTCAGCAGTATCTATCAAAATTACAAATCCATATTTCCTTTGCCACAGTAATTCAATTTCTGAGAATATATACTTCAAACATAGTAGTATCTCCACAAAATTATGTATATCAAGTGTAGAATGAAATATTTAAACCATTTTTTGTAATAGCAAACTATTGATAGTTTTTAAATGAATTTCAATAGAGAACTACTTAAATAAGTTTAATTAATGTAAAAGAAGAATGAGAAAGTCTGTATATGCCATATGCAACAATTTTCAAGATATATTATTAAGTTACATAACAGAGTTTATGTGTGCAATTCCTTAGGTTAAAAAAGCAAAGGGAGAAGAAAGGAGATGTATTTTTTTTGTATGTTTTAAAACTTTGGAGGCATAGTCAGGGTATCCAAAATAAAGGCTACCTGTGATTAGGAGGCATTAAAATGGATTGATGGGACAAGGATTGAGAGAGGATGCTTCATTTATGTAATTTAATTTTTGAACCATGTAAATCTTAACTTTTCAACAGTGTGAATTTTCCTATTTAAAAACGTAAATCTGTATTATGATAAAAAAGAAACCAGTTGTTGTAGTCCTACCAAATCATGTACCATTTCCTCACCTTGGCTTTCAGGTTTTCACGCTCTTGCATATGTATCCAAGTAAACCTCAAAAGGATATTCCAAAATGGATGGTTCAAAATGAGGTTGGCCAGCAGCTCTTATTGAAGCATTACCAATTTTCCATGGATATACAAAAATTAGATAAAACCATAAATCATAAAAACTAAGACAGACTGAAAGCAAGATGCCAAACCCCTAAGGAATGTACACTAAATAGGTTGAAAGGTACACTCAGACTTTGATTATGATCCCAGGAAAGCCTACATGTCAATATTAAAAGCTATTTTGAACACTATAAAACTTAGAATGCTATATTCCAGAAGAACAAAGAGGGATTACATAGCCTTATTCAATAAAAATAATGGATTAATGTAGAAGGAATCAAGAATACTGTTGGCATTTAGGTGTTAAATTTTCTTGCAACGTGAAAACATACCTTGCTTATCATGTATTCTTATGGAAAAAAGGACAAGCACCTTCCAAATTAGATTTCTTTCATCATGGGAGATTATTAAAAATTTGCTATTTTGTATTTTAGCAAGATCAATATCATTTTTAACATTGTTTAACGTGTATTATTCCAAAAATATGTCTTATAATACCCTGCATTTGGCTTTGTAACATGTATTAAAATGTTTGTACCATGTGTCAGTTGGCACTTTCAGGTAAATATTCACAAGGAAAAAGGGAAAAGAAACAGTTGAATACATGATGACCAATGTAGCCTTGAGTAGGAAATTTAAAAATAAAACAGCTAAATTTACTGAGTTTGTTTAATTGAATTTGAAACTCTTTAGAGCCATCTCCTTGAAAATACCCCAAAAAAGAAAAGTTTTAATTGGATGACTCTAAAATATCTAAAAGCATGGGAATAAGTTTTATATCTATGTTACTCAGATATTTTTTAAATTTAGGTTAAGACAGAGTGACATTTTATTGAATTTTAGAAATATCTTTCTTTTGAAAATATTTCCAGACATTTAACAAGTCCAGAATGTGACAGGATTTATCTTTCCTCGATTTAGATATCTCATTTGACTAATGAGGCAAAGCTTTTCATTTGGAAGTGTTTTCATTTTGGATTTGTTTTGGCTTAAAATTCCTTCAGGTCAAAGAAATGACATAAGCACCCACCTTGACATAACTTTCCCTTTCCCCTCATCTTGTACCCAGTATTTTGTTGTTTGCTCGTTTCTTGGGCAACTGTGGTCACTAAGTATATTCATCAACTATCAAACTCTTATGTAATTTATTTAAACATCCTGATTCCTGATTCTTATTGTTCAAATAGCATCTTGAACAGAAGATGTAGTTTCCCCTTTCCTTTTCACACCCCTAAAAACAACCATTAAAATAATTTGTCTTAAGATGACATCTAACAACAGCCAGGAAAAATAATAATACAGACATGAAATAGTAAGCACGTTATTTCTAGTTTGATATAAATTGTATATCTCTTGGGAAAGCCATGAAGGCATGTTTCAACTTTCCATGGTGTTTGCGTGTGTGCATTCTAAATTGTTAGGTAACAGTAAACTATAATAATAATATAATTGGTAAATAAAGCTACCATTTGGATAATCTTCCCAATTTTATAGCCCACCTGTTGTTGCATTATTTCAACCCATGTAACTTTTGCATAGTACTACTCCAGATACAATTAGATGATTAAAAATGACAGCTACTTTTAAAAGGGGAATAGAGCAGGATTAGAAGAAGAAAAAGGAAATTATAGGGTTTGTTGTAAACTGCTTGTAGTACACAAAGCTAAGTGACCCTCACCAAAATTCTGCTGCCAATGCTTTAGCGTTTTCTTCAGCATTTTCTCTTTGACAGTGTGAACTGATAGGCAGAAACACTCAATTCCCAGTTCATTGACAGACCTTCATTAAAACAGACATGGGAAACAACAGCCTACAGGAATAATATCCCCATAATGCAAGGTAATGATAGTAATGAAAAGGAGTCATTTATGTTGGCATTGAAAAGAGGTTACATATAGAACACACAAAAGATTCATTATTGAATTATACCGAGTATTGCAAAATCAAGAAATTGCAGTATCAATAATCAAGTGTGACAGTGTAATATTGAACCACTCCATACCTGTGGAAGTGAGTAAAAAATATTTTTTATTCTTCCTCTAAAATCTATATGTATCCCATTGTTTAAAGCCTGCCTGTGATTATTAGCTTTTCATTGGAAGACATATAATTCAAAGATGAGAATGTACTTTTTATCTCACTATAACTATTTAGCAGCGAGAATGAAACAAGGTGGATTTTACTTGTGTCTTCTGGTCTCTATTTGTTCTATATTAGTTTTCCAGTTCGACTTCCTCATGTAAAGTGTATAAATGCATGTCATTCTCTAGGATATTTTCTGGCTATTTTATAGTTGTCTGGTTATCACATAGCCCAGTGAGGCAGCATTATTAACAAACAGTTCATAAATAGCATGTTTGTTTATCATCAACTGAGATACCAGCCATACATTACAGGATGTATAAAATCAGATTACTTTTCAAACATTGAGTATTCTTCTCCATAAGGCTACTTTGACAGTACGTGAAAAGATCATTGGACTCAGACTGACACCTGGGACTCAAATATTTGCTGTATCTTAGAAAGAACACTATATTTTTGTGTAAATTTTATCGTTACTTTTCTCACCTATAAAGTAAAAGTACCCCTCAGTTTCCTTCCATATGTAGCATCCTGTAATGTTATGTGGTAAATCTGTATATAAATCATATGAGCTGTTTTATGAAGAGGGGGTGGTGTATAAAAGGATAAAGGCATTCAGGAAAAAAGATGTGTAATTATGATGATAAACAACCTTGTTTCTAGTCGTGATCCAGTATTTTCATAACTACAGTACTGTTAGTAAGTGTTTTAATCTCTCTAGTCATTGATTTCTTCATTTCTTCAACTGTAAAATATGAAAGTGCTCTGGATCAGAGGTTTTCAACAGGTCTTCTCGGGGACCTGAAGACCGTGCCACTTGCAAGTGAAAAAAGGTGAAATCTTCCTCCATTCCACGTCTTTCATTCTTTTTAAGGTCCATGATATTTTGTTCATGAAGTAATCACTAAAATTTTACTAACATCTTCACCTCGAAAGTCTCCCTAATAGCTCCTCTTAAATATTAATTGGTATATTTTTCCACCCACCATGTATGTGGATGTAAAAACCGTTGTCTAAATACTTCAAATTTTTACCTAAGGTAACATTGCTAGGTTGACATCAGAGTAAAAACCAGCACCCACTTCACATAGTATTTGTTCAACACAAGTTGTTAATGAGGAGTAAATAATCATCCATCAATGTTTTACAGCATATCTACAGGGTGGTATGACACATGACACAGTAGCCTGATACCACTAAGCAATTCAGAAATTTATATGGTCTTAAATTCCTATAATCGTAGATAAACAATGGACTCATAGAGTTTTAAAACTAGAAGGGAATAGATATCATCTAATTAAATTACGCATGTTATATAAATATTCTCTGTGCATTTCTAATGAATAATCACCCCAGTCTACAATTTAAAAAAAATTCTGGTGTTGCTTAGGATATATTATCTTAGTTTTTGCAGTTGGCCATGGCCATGTGCCAATTTCGTGGATCCCAATTCTTTCCTGAGAGTCCCAACTACTGCCATGAAAGTACTCTGTAATGAATAAGTTACTTTTACCTAGTAGAGGCCATGATCACATAAGCCTGGATTAGTAAGGATTCTTTGGTCCTTATTGATAAATCCTTTTGGATAGCTTAGGGAAAATAGACTTTAAAATTGTTACTTGAGATCATGAAGATGACTTCTCCAAGGGAACAATTGTGAATTGTGGCCAAGTCTCCCAAACTGGTTTTGTTCAGTTCTGAAACTTGCCATATACCAGAAATGTTAGGGTTGGGAAATTAGGAGATCAAGACTTTGAATGAAGAAGTGATAAACAGTAAGTGCAGGACTATCAGATAGTAAGAACATTGAATTAAAGGGCTCAGAGAAAGAGATATTGGAAGAGCCTTGATCTTAGTGGTAACGTCTTAAATCCACAATCTAACCCAAGATAGAGTATGATGAGCATCCTGGGAGATGGCATGGAAATAGTAAAAGTCTGGCTGCACAATGTGGAGTTTCTTTCCTCTGACCCTGACTCCTAGGTTAATCCCGGCATCACCAATGAACTTTAGTCCTATAGCATGCTTACAGTTATCTTGAGACAGAAAAGTGGTTGAAGATGGAAGGAACAGTCATACAGATGGGGACTTGCCTAGTAAATGTGGACATGAAAGGGTCTCTCAGTACTCCTGTCAGGGGGGCTTGGGAAATGTGACTAAGGACAAATGTTCTTTAAATTTCTATGTTAATGCATAGGAGGGAATAAATCTCAATATTTAATCACAAAGACTTTAGACTTTGAACAACTTCTGTCTCTATCCATCAGAAGCTATGGATTCTAGGTCAAGTTACTTAACTTTTCTGAACCTTAATATCTCAAATATAGAATGGGACAACTACCTCATAAGGTTGTTGTCAAGATTAAATGAGATAATCCCCATACAGCAGTTAAAACTGGGCCTGGGAGGCAGTAAGAGCTCAATAAATGCCATCATTTTATGTAGAAATTGTGTACCAATGCCTCTACCTTCTATCCAATGTCTGTTTGGAGAAGGCTCTCTGGACTTAGGTTACCTGGCTTTAGGTCTGTGTTGCCAGTAGTCTTCTGAATATAGTAGTTCATTTATATTATTTTAGTATTGTAGTAGTTTCCTTATAAGGTGCTATTCTTCTAGAAATTAAGAGTGCGTTATAAATTCCTTCTAAAGACATAGCAACTATGGCTGTGTGGCAACTGCAGAATTAGACCTACATTGTTCTCAAACACTAAAATCAAATTAAGAGGCTGCACTATTAAAAGCAATACTTATTCAGCTCCTTTCCTCTTTAAAACACTTTGTAAACATTAACTAATTAATCCTCATACTCTTATGAGGTAGGTAAATAATTGTTAGCCCCCAGTTTGAGGAAATCAAGGTTAAGGTTAAGAGGTTTGCTTGCTCAGGGTAATAGAGTGAGGCAATATTTAAGTCCCAAATTAGAGGATTTTAGTTTATATTAATTTATTTTGGACACTGTATTGAATTCTAATGATAATTTATTATATTGTATTACCTTACACTATTTCTGTCACATAGCAGATAGCAAAACGCAATTCTTTCCTGAGTGAATGAAAATTGGTAGGAAAAACACCAGAACTGCTGGTATCCATAGCTTCTGAAGGGTTCCCCAATTTCCCTGCTTTCTTTTTGTGTCCTGCCTGAAAAATCACTGATTGCCTTAACTGCTCTGTAACCCAGTCAACTACAGGATTTTCCCAGCAGGCTTGAATCCAAACTAAGGCCTTGAACATTCCCAGGCACTAGGCTGTTGCCCAAAGCACTGAAATAAAGTGGCCCTGGCTCTAAGCCAAATTTCTTAAACTCATATAAACTCCATACCCTGATTTGTTCACTGCAAACACCCCTTTTCACTTGTCCATGGCAAGGATGTGAGTGCAGCACCTCTGTAAGTGTCCTTAATAAATGTTTTGCAATGGTGAATTTGCTCATGTCTAACTTTGGTGTCCACCAAAGAAAACCCCTTGTTGTTTGCCTGTACTTGTGCTTTCTGGTCTTCTCATCCTTTCTTCTCTCTAATCTCATATCATCATGTTCTCTGTGCCTTCCTGTAATCTCACTTTAGACAAACTTCTGGGAGCATGGATATATATTGCATAAAAGATTAGTAAGAAAGGTTAGTAGGTGTAAAGAAATTTTTTCAGCAGAAATTTCGTACATAGAATACATATATTTAACACTTTACACTACCTCTACATGAAGCCAACTGTTTTACTTCTTTTATCTGGTTACTTAACTAAAGAAATCATGCGAATTATTATTTTAAACATTGGATACAAGTGATATGACATGTTTTTGTTGCTCTACAAATGACTATTTGAATTCAAAGCTGGGGAGAAAATCGTGTTAAGTCTTTGAGGCTGTGTTAGCCCAGTAGTCACCCCAAGTCCTACCTAACCCTTAGGCTATATAAGTGCAATAAGAAGAAGAACAGGGGAAACTTTCAGAGCCGTGATTTTTTTTTTTTTTTTTTTTTTTTTTTTTGTCTTGTGGGGAATACCAAGCCAAATAAAGAGAGCTCAGAGATAATTCTTTATAAGAACATGTTGATTACAAGAAGTCTAGATTATCAGTCCCTAAAAATTGATGTTTAGATATAAAAAGGATATCAGTCCCTAAAAAAATGGTGCAATTATGTAGCAGCCTCTCTGATCTCCTTTAGTACTTACATTAATAGTAATGGAAGAGAATTGGAGAAAATCTGGGAGTAGAGGGAGCACACAGTAGAACAGTCTGCATTCCCACAGTTTGGCATGAAATGCATGCAGAGTTTCATATGAGCTAAGCAGATGCCATGCAGCATAGTCAGAGTTTAGCTATCTTGTTAATATTTCATCCATGAAAAGGGATCCTAACAGGAAGATGGTATGGGGTGAATTGGCCAGGATGGGATCCAAAAGGGTTTGAAAGAATAGAGACATTCTACAGGAACCTGTACAATGAAGAGATCCATTAAATGCATTCTAAAGAGCAAATGCATGCACCTTACAGGGTTTGGATGCTTACTATCAAGGGGACTGGGTGATATTAGAGCAGCAGCAGAATCAGTCAAGGACAAAAACAGCTCCAATTAAGTAAATCCCAAAGCACCAGAGAAGAGAAAAACGTAGGAAAAGGAAATGAAAAAAATAAAACCATAGCCCACTTCTTATCATAGCTGAAGAGAGGCATAGAAGTTCCTACCAATTACTGTGGTTCAGGGGTCCACAAGGGGACCCAGTCTCAAGAGATTTGTGTAGCAGTGCGAGTTCCCCCTTGCTGAGGAGCTCAGCAGATGTTCTTTACTGAAGACTTGCTTGATAACTTACTACATCAAGATGCTCAAGCTGAAGTTTGAGGAGGGCTGAGAAATGGGAAGAAATAATCACTATCTTGGAAACAATATTGGAGTTTCCAAACAGAGTGAAGTAGACAGGACTGAAAATAACTGGAAAATTATGAGATTTGCCTGAGACATCACAGCTGAAAGCAGTAATAGGAGAAAAATTATTTCATATTTGTGTGTCCACTGAATTCAGGTTATTCAATGAAGTGGTTAGAATAGTATTCAGTAATTATTGAAAAAAATTATTAACCTTTTTAAATATTTAATTCTCTAACATTATAGTTGAAGAGTAAGCAACCTATTATGTTATCCCTGAGAAATAACGATCTATTTCAGGTTCTTGATGACAATTGGCACGATGCTTTTTCTTATAATGATCCCTCATGACAATTGTTTTTGGTAATATCTGTTGTCTTAGGTATTCTGCCAGTAGTAAACATCTAATTGACTAAAAATAAATAAATAAATAAACAAATAAATGGTCATGCAATTTAAGATTACAATGACATAAACCTATATGGCTGTTTAGTAAATTATGAGCTACTTTTTTTCAGGAGCCAATAAAAGTATGCTCTCGAGTAACCCACAACCCAACAAGACTGCTTTAAAAAGTCTCTCATGCTGTCCGTATTCGTACACTTTCAATCTCCTGTCCTAAATATTTCAAGGACACAAGAAAATGAAATATAATACTATGTCATATAGAGTTCTCGAAGCCGTTGAGTCTGAAAGACAGTTTGTTATTGGTGCTCAGGATAAGATTATGGTATGTCTAGTGCCTTTGACCTGATAGTAGTTTTATAATCAGTGATATAGCTGTTTGCTCTGCTAAGTCAAAAATCTGTCTAAAATATCTCTATAATATTCCTGTTTGTTTTTTGTTCATTTTGAAATTGCCATTACATTTATCAGATATTCGCTCCATAGTAAAAATAAAGGAATCCAGCAACATAGTTAACTCTCAAAAGGTGCAATAACGTCTCTTCACAGCCACTGTGTTGACCTTACAGTGTCAGGCATACCAAAGGAGGATAGATTTTGATGAAAGTAGCAGTGATGGCACTTGAATAAATTTAAAAATTATGAGATATGGACAAGAACAAGCCTTTCCAGTAATCAAGCACATGCCTTATTATTTCTTAGCCCCAGAGTGATACAAGTTCAATGCATTCAATTTTAGAAATATAATTGCAGCAAATTCAAGAAAATACATATTTTATGAAGCAGTAAATAGAGCCATTTCTTTTCTTTCTCTGAATGATAAAAGGATCGGTGCTAGAAAACAGCTGCAACTCCAAAAAGATAGGCTCAGTAGCTCAGAATACACGGTTTGGATTTTTCTAAGTGGTCTAAATGAATAGCCAGTTCCATTTCTCTGCCCCCAGGAAAAGGATGGGAATGAAGGGTCCTTTCAGACAGCTGCAAATATGAATGATTAAAGTGGCTCAGACAATGGAAGAATGAAACCTGCATTTGCAGATGTCACCTTCAAAATAGTGTGGAGTTGACAGCATTGTTTTTATCTGCTCCTACCACCTAAGAACAAGCAAATTGATTTTAAAATGAGGAACCAATATATTCATTTTCCTGAAAAATACCAGCCATGTCTGGACTCTGTATTTTTGTTGCTTATCCAGAGGCTGATGCACTGCAACAGTATTATTTTCTATAACGATAGAGTTGATTTTCTCTTTTGCAGTCAATTGAATGCAAAGATATGTAAACACAGAGATTTTGATTCTTACGTAATTTCATAAGGTTTTAGTATCTCTCCAAGACTTTTTGTTTAAATGCACTTTTCTGATCTTCAAATTTATTTGGAATATTTTTCTTTTAGATTTCCGCATCTCTACTATGCCAACAGCAGCCCTTACTAACGAATGAGTAGGGATCCTCTGATTTTACAAATTTTAATTCTCACTATTTCTAGGACAAACAAGGGTATTTTGTGGGGTGGAGGGTAAGATGGTAGTGGCAGAAGGTATTTTCACCCTACTTCTTAAGGTATAGGTAACATTGTCTAGAACTATGTTTTCTGTGAATTCCTCATGTTTCATTATCTTAACTCACTTCTATTTCTGTTAGTCTCTGTTTTATATCCTACAGCTGGTTTTGTTATCTCCAGGCCCACACCGCATCAAAATAGCATTCAACACAGGCAACTGTATGTAATACAGTTTTAATGGAAACTAAGGTGTAATAGGTATATGCCACCAAATAGAATAGAAAGTTGAAAATTAGTTTCTTTTGCTGTGCAGAAGCTCTTTAGTTTAATGAGATCCCATTTGTCAATTTTGGCTTTTGCTGCCGTTGCTTTTGGTGTTTTAGACATGAAGTCTTTGCCCATGCTTATGTCCTGAATGGTACTACCTAGGTTTTCCTCTAGGATTTTTATGGTATTAGGTCTAACATTTAAGTCTCTAATCCATCTTGAATTAATTTTCGTATAAGGAGTAAGGAAAGGATCCAGTTTCAGCTTTCTACTTATGGCTAGCCAATTTTCCCAGCACCATTTATTAAATAGGGACTCCTTTCCCCATTTCTTGTTTTTGTCAGGTTTGTCAAAGATCAGATGGCTGTAGATGTGTGGTATTATTTCTGAGGACTCTGTTCTGTTCCATTGGTCTATATCTCTGTTTTGGTACCAGTACCATCAGAGTGAACAGGCAACCTACAGAATGGGAGAAAATTTTTGCAATCTACTCATCTGACAAAGGGCTAATATCCAGAACCTACAAAGAACTCAAACAAATTTACAAGAAAAAAACAAACAACCCCATCAAAAAGTGGGCAAAGGATATGAACAGACATTTCTCAAAAGAAGACATTCATACAGCCAACAGACACATGAAAAAATGCTCATCATCACTGGCCATCAGAGAAATGCAAATCAAAACCACAATGAGATACCATCTCACACCAGTTAGAATGGCAATCATTAAAAAGTCAGGAAACAACAGGTGCTGGAGAGGATGTGGAGAAATAGGAACACTTTTACACTGTTGGTGGGATTGTAAACTAGTTCAACCATTATGGAAAACAGTATGGCGATTCCTCAAGGATCTAGAACTAGATGTACCATATGACCCAGCCATCCCATTACTGGGTATATACCCAAAGGATTATAAATTATGCTGCTATAAAGACACATGCACACGTATGTTTATTGCAGCACTATTCACAATAGCAAAGACTTGGAATCAACCCAAATGTCCATCAGTGACAGATTGGATTAAGAAAATGTGGCACATATACACCATGGAATACTATGCAGCCATAAAAAAGGATGAGTTTGAGTCCTTTGTAGGGACTTGGATGCAGCTGGAATCCATCATTCTTAGCAATCTATCACAAGAACAGAAAACCAAACACCGCATGTTCTCACTCATAGTTGGGAACTGAACAATGAGATCACTCGGACTCAGGAAGGGGAACATCACACACTGGGGCCTATCATGGGGAGGGGGGAGGGGGGAGGGATTGCATTGGGAGTTATACCTGATGTAAATGACGAGTTGATGGGTGCTGACGAGTTGATGGGTGCAGCACAGCAACATGGCACAAGTATACATATGTAACAAACCTGCACGTTATGCACATGTACCCTACAACTTAAAGTATAATAATAATAAATAAATTAAAAAAAATAAGTTAAAAAAAAAAGAAAAAAAAGAAAGTTGAAAATTAAACATTAAATCTTTCAATTTTTCAAAAGACCCCAGGTTTTTCCATCAACTTGGTTCCAGCATTCTATAATGTCTCTCGGTCCTCACTTTCTCCTCTCTTCTCTGCTCTTCTTCACCTTCCTTACAAATTCTTGTTTATTCCTTATGCAGAGGTGTTCGGCTGTTTGTTCTTTGCCTTTCTCTAAAACACTCTGAAGTTCTCACCTTATCTTTCTAAGAAGACAAATATATATTGTTGTGAGTTTTTTTTTGGTTTCTGTTTCTTTTCTTCTTCTTCTTCTTCTTTTTGTTTTTGTTTTTGTTTTTGTTTTTGAGACAAAGTCTCACTTCATTACCCAGGCTGGAGTGAAGTGATGTAATCTTGGTTCACTGCAACCTCTGCCTCAAGGACTCAAGCAATCTCCCACCTCAGCCTCCCAAGTAGCTGGGAACACAGATGTGTGCCACCACACCCAGTTAATTTTTGTATTTTTTTGGAGAGATAAGGTTCTGCCATGTTGATCAGGCTGGTCTTGAACTCCTGAGTTCCAGTGACCTGCCCACCTCAGGCCTCCCAGAGTTCTGGGATTACAGGTGTCAGCCATCATGCCAGGCCGGACTATTGTTAATACAAAAATTTTCCTCATATCACACAACAAATAAGCTCTATCTCATACCATTCTGCTTCACTCTTGTTATGGACTGGGCTTTTTTTTTTTTTTCATCCCTAAATGACAGCAACCTGATTCGCTTCTTGGAGTCTTTGCAGTTACCATGTCTTCTTTTGATCATTCAACCCTAAATTATTTTCATGTCTTACATCATCTCATCATCTAAATCTCACCTCAAAAATATATTTTTAGAGATCAATCATTGACTACTCTGTTTAAGTTACATTCACATCACATACTCGCACTTGATTTTTAGGATATAACATTGTGTTTGTAGCACTTATTCTTACATAAAATTATTTTGGATGTAAGGCAGCAGAAACAATACAGACAAGGTTCTAATGTTACCACCACTACTAAAGTACTCCAAAGTCTCTGCTGTAGCACAAGTGACATCATGACGTCACCACCACGTGTTTCCATACATGAAACTCAACCACTCCTTCATGCCCATATCAGTCACTCTAGACCCAAATTCCTGTATGGGATTTCAGATTATTTTGGCTCTAGATTATGGGCCTTCACCTTGGCTGCCATGAGAAAATTCTCACTGGGTATCCCTTCTTCATTTTCAGTAGCTGATAGCAGAGTACTATATCTCACTAACAAGCTGTACAATAAGGGACTTCTCCCACAAAATAACAATGGTATTTAGATGCTAAGAAGCCAAAAAATGAGCAAGTATCAACAGGGGATATTGTAAGCAATATACAATGTAAAACAACATTCCTAAAATGCAAATAACTAATATACATGTATCTGTAATACATATACACTATATTGCTTTGCCTCTGAAGTTTCCTCTGGAAACAGTGAAGTTAGCATAGCAAATTTTCTTTTACTGCCTATTATATGATTAGAGGTGGAATAAGCAAAAAATAAAGCTAATTGTCCATAGTTCTCTGATAAAAATACTTAAGTGACTTCTGTCCTCATAGAATTATTACCTTTGGACACAAAATTAATTTCCTACATATAAAATTTAAAAGTAGAGGGCATTCTTCTTATTAAAAAATAATTGCCTTTTCTGTACCATCAAACAAAGAAAAATGGAACAGAGTCACTTTTAGAGTTTCAGGACAGTTTTTAGATGAAATTAGGCAAAAGCTTTTTCAAAATCTAAATTATAAAATCTAGAGCTCATATACATTATACACTGATGAAATTTGTGGATTGGAGCTATGCAAAAATGTTTAGTTCATGATAAGATTGCTGCAGTTACCTATTATGGAAATTCCACCTGAATAGTTCATTTGTATTCACAGAAGTTATGGAAGGAAAGAACTACACAATTACTAGGTCATTTAATCTGATCCCTGAGCAAGAGAAGGCTATTCTCTACACTGTGTTTTCTAGAATTTTGTGATGAGTACGTGATTGAGCCTAATTCTTGCCATTTTGCCGCAAATCTCTAAAGTTGTTTCTCATTCTTAAGCTTTAGAAAGATGAAAGAAATGCTTAAGCATGGACAAAGGAAATGATTCTCATTTGAGTCTCCTTTGTTTGTGATTTAATATATCTGTGCTGTCTAAAGTTATTAGATTATATGTATTTGAACAAAGATATCTGGTGTTTTATTATTATACCTAAAGTTACCATTCTCTATACTACAAAGTGAGGACAAAATGGCTTACTAGAAGTCCATTTTACTTATGTTGTAAAACCAGTTAACATTTATCTACTCAGAGTATTTTGTAATTTTTTTTGTTGTTGTTGTTTTTCCAAGTCAGTCTTGCTTTGTTGCCCAGGCTACAGTGCAGTGGCTCAATCTCAGCTCACTACAACCTCTGCCTCCCAAGTTCAAGCAATTCTTCTGCCTCATCCTCCTGAGTAGCTGGGATCACAGGCACATGCCACCATGCCTGGTTAGCTTTTGTATTTCTAGTAGAGATGGGGTTTCACCATGTTGGTCAGGCTGGTCTCGAACTCCTGACCTCGTGATCCACCCGCCTCGGCCTCCCAAAGCGCTACGATTACAGCTGTGAGCCACCACCCTTGGCGTAATTGTTAATACTGATAACATATTTAATCCTCATGACAAACCTAAAAGTTTGGTGTTTCTCTTCCCATTTTAGAGCTAAGATAAAAAGAAGTTTAAAAGTTAAATTATTTATTTAAGATTATACCACTAGAAAGTGGCAGAGCTGAAATTCAGAGCCAGGCCTCATTGTTTTCAGAGCCCATGTAACAGTCTATTAAGTTGATTTATTTTCAATAATATAATAAACATCTGGTCTCTGTTTGGAGTTTCCATTCAGTTGATGCTAAATCTATAGGTCTTTCTTTAGAATTTTCTAGCTCATTATAAGAGTGCTGAATTTATCAGACATTAGGAAAATCATAAAGGTAGTAAGAAAATAAGCAGCTCCTCATTTTTGTGTTACAGACTCTATAAATCATCAGCATATTGCTGGTGATCCTACTGGGGTTTCCTACAGCAGAACCTCCAATAGTTTTTCAAACCACATAGAAGTTAAAAGTGATCCTACCATGTGTTGTATAAAGTCTAATCATTTCAAAGCAGCTTCCACCTTACCAACCAACCTAGTAGTACTACTTGAATAATCCTTTATACTAGGCAATATGACCATGTCTGAGCCCCTATTTTTGGTCAAGTATTAAGGAAAAGAGTGAAGAAAAGGTGAGGAATAAGGGCAAGAGTTTCACAAACATCTCTTTGTCAAAAATTCACAGCCAGACTTTCTAATAATAACTTTAGGTATTTAGGTATATAAGGGGAGAGTCTGAGTATATATGCCTAGATGCCAAATAGGTATCTCAAAATCAGTATATCCAGAAATTTCTGATGACACTCCCTCTCCCCACCCCAAACTTCTATCTTTGACTTTGCTCCATTTTACTTGATGACTACTCCATCCTCCCAGTTGCTCTGGACAAAATCCTTTGGTATACCTGGGACTATTCTCTTGTCTCCCATACCTTACATCCAATCTGTTGTAAGCTCTGGAGGGTGTACCTTTAAAATATATAAAGTTGCTTCAAAGTAACTCAGGAATTGGGGAGGAGGTTGAAAGTTGATGGGGTATAGACAAACAAGTTTATGTATGACTTGATAATTGAGCTGAGTGGCAGCTACATGGAAGTACTTCCACTTAACTTTTTAACTATCTGACTTTTTCATAATGTATATGTATATAGAAGTGTATGCATATTTCTCTTTCAGAGAGAAGAAACAGAGATATAGTGAGAAACAGAGATAGTTCAATTTGAATCACCAATAGCATTTTGGGGAAAAATTACAACAGCCCCTTTGATCCCTAAAGTTTATTTTAAATAAAACAGTCAGAGTAGTATTTTTAAGTGTAACTTTCTGCTGAAAAGCCTGCAATTGCTCTTCATTTTACTCAAAGTGAAAGTCAAAGTCTTTACCTGGCTCTCGTTTTTGTCTTTCTCACACATTCCTTTCCCCTTTCCCATCCTACTTCAGTCATGCTAGCCTACTTGCTCTTGCTTTCTCAAAACAGGCTCCTTACTTAGAGTCCCTGATTGACAGTCCTTTGCCCCAGAAAAGCTTAGCCTGTGTATCCTCAAGGCTCTCTCCTTTACTCCCTCCAATGAGATCTACCTTAACCAGCACACTGCATGCCACCTCTACCACTGACACCTCCAATCCCCGTTACCCTGCTCTATATTTTCTTTTGGCAGTAGCAATAACCATATTGTAACTTACTATGTGTAATGATATAGCTATGTAGTATATATTTACGTTTATAGTTTTTCTCCTCCTTCTAGAGTATAACTTCCATGAAGACAGAAACGTTTGGATCATCCTTGTACCCTAAGTACAAGGATACACTTGATAATTTTTGTCAAATGAAAAGCTAAATGAAAGATCCATGGAGACAGTTTGGTTGCTTAAAAGCACCATTAAAAGAAAAATTTGAAAAGTCACCTGAAAGAAAGATAGTATCAGCTTTAACCTTCCCCTAAATAAGACAAACAATTTACCCATTGCTCTTCTTGATTTTACAAGAAGTGATGTTTGAAAAAAATGGAATGTTTAATTAAACTTTATGACGGCCAAATTATTTGGGGTCCAACATTTGATCATATTGTTTTATACTCTGTATAACATCATAAAATATAAATGAAGCCCCAAACATGAGGCACAATGCTACTTAAATATGTATATCTATTTTATAGTACTTGAAATATAATTTTATTATTTTTCAGTAATTGAAGATTATGAATATTTTACATTTGTTTTTTATCACATATTGTTGAGTATGCCCCTGGTTTGTTTTATGTTTAATAATCAGAAATTAACTCTTTCTTTTTTAGTTTTGTAGCATTGATTTCAGGGAAGTCTATATTTTTGCCTTCTAGTGACCTGATTCATAACAATGTTACAGGATGCACAATTATATGAATCAGGCAGGCACTTTTGAACCATGTTTGTTTTTCTATCATTTAATTTTAGCATTTGCTGTGATTTTTGGAGATACAAATTACATATCTTTTTGATAAAGTTATCTGAATCCTCAAGCACATGAAAGCAATTTTACCCCATATTCTCATTATGCACTGTTTTTCTTTGTCACTAAAAGTCATCTTGTTTTATTATTACATATTGCTATTATGTAATGATCTCTAAACAAAATCTAAGAATGTGCTTAAGGTGGAAAAATTTAGGTTGGAGAATAAAATAGTAGAAACTTATGTTTCTTATTATTACATTTAACTAATTTTTAAAGTTTTTAAAATCTAAATAACATAATAACATAATGTATTGCCACTGGAATTGTTATACTATTTATAACAAACTAAAACAAATAAGAGAGACATGTAGAACTTTTAATGGTGATGTGCAACAGTCTAATTATTTTGAAGGCCTAAGGTTTAGAATACTTAAGAATATATGAATAAATGTGGGTTCCAGTTATCTAGTCTGAGGTTGCAGCAAACCAACGCAAAATTTAGTGGTTTAATACAATTTTTTTCTCACAGTCTGTGAATCAACTGGACTCAGTAGGGTGGTTCTTACGAGATTACTGTTGTAATATGGCTGGTCTTGTATTATTAAACTGAATTAGACTAAGTTATCTGAAGGATAGACTGGAAGGACTCCCATGTTGACCTCTTACCTCACATGTCTGGTTCCATACCACTCCTCCTGCTGCCTTTGTCTCCAGTAGGTAAACATGAACTTACATGGTGTATGCATCTTCCAGAAGCAGGTAACAGAAACTGCCAGGGCCCTTAGAGGCTCTTAGAAAATAGACTCAGAATGTGCACTGATATGGTTTGACTCTGTGTCCCCACCCAAATCTCATCTTGAATTGTAAACCCCACATGTCAAGGGAGAGACCTGGTGGGGGGTGATTGAATCCTGAGGGCAGATTTCCCCCTTGCTGTTCTCATGATAGTGGGTGAGTTCTCACGAGATCTGGTGGTTTGATAAGTGTCTGGTGCTTTCCCCCTGCTCTCTCCCCTCTCCTCCCACCTTGTGAAGAAGATGCCTGCTTCCCATTCACTTTCTGTCATCATCGTATGTTTCCTGAGGCCTCTCCAGACATGAGAAACTGTGAGTCAAATAAACCTCTTTCCTTTATAAATTACCCAGTCGCAGGCAGTTCTTTATAGCAGTGTGAGAATGAACTAAAATGTGCACAGAAGTGACAGGACAGGCCACATTTAAGGGCTTGACGAAATAGACTTCACCTCTCATTTGGGGTCTTATAGTGTACTGTGAGTCACAAGATTGATGGCAGACTTATTGTAAATAAGCTTTGTAAATAAGCTACAATTTATACTTGTGAAATTCACTTATACTTCATAAATCAATTTTTCTCAATTGTAGAGTGGGAACAATAATAAAGTCTACTTCTAGCATTGTTGAGGGCTAAATGAGACAATGCTTGTGCAGTCCCTAGCACTGTGCCCATAATACAAGCTCTAAACAAATTCCAGCTAACATTACCATCCTTTCCTATGGACCTGAGACTTCCTTAAGGACAGATACTGCCTGTTTTCATCTATATATCTAGAAATAACACAGTATCTGATAAATTGGAGACCATTAATAATCATTAAATTAATTAATATATAAATAAATGAATGTTAACCTCAATATTTCTGGACCACAATGCCACATAGTCTGTGTACTGGCATCAAGTGGAAAAATCTTAAGCAACCTGGGTCCAAAATTGTATGTTCAGTTTTGTCTTTCCTAAATTAACAATCCTTAATAGAATGGTTTACTATTGCTTTGTTTCATATAGACAGAGCCTCAGGGTGACAGATTAAAATATCTTCCCGTACAGTGAAAAATATCTGAAGCCAGAAAATAAATATGGGCACACCTTGTTTTTATTGGTAGACTAAGTAAAAGAGCAGTACATAAAATACTTTCAAACAACTCAAATGCAGGTTATATAAATGATCAAGAGGAACAGAATTGCAAATCATCATGGGCTGCAAAGTACAAAGGTCTTCAAATTATTTCTTATTAATTTATAAAGTATGGATAATAGACCATATCCAGTAAGGAATAGCTTTTCAGATAGACATAGACAATCTCTTAAAAACCAGTTCACGATTGAGAGGAGCACAATGAGAGAGGAGCTTGAAACATCACCTCCTCTGCCCACAGAGTATTCTGCCACATTTATGGTTCTGTTCTCAGATCAAACCTGAGTCTCTTGCTATATCCTGGTTGTAGGATCTATAAAACTTCCCAAGTATCCACCCCCTTATTATTTCAACCTCTGTTTGCCAAAGTGTATTAAATGTATCAGAACTTAGCACATGGTCCTTCCAAGCCTTTAAGCTCAGGTTATGACCCAGTAGTCATCTGAAAAAAAAAAAAAATACAATTATAAATATTTTGGAAACCTTAAAGATCAAATAAACTGATTTTGAAACTATGCTAACCACTATGTATACCTTTGTTATCATCGGGGAATATTATCTATATTCTAATCATTTTTCTTTTTGTTGTTGGTGGTGGTGGCGTTGTTTTTAAGATGGAGTCTCACTCTGTTGCCCAGGCTGGAGTGCAGTAGCACCATCTCCGCTCACTGCAAGCTCTGCCTCTGAGGTTCACGCCATTCTCCTGCCTCAGCCTCCCGAGTAGCTAGGACTACAGGAGCCTGCCACAACACCCAGCTAATTTTTTTGTATTTTTGGTAGAGGTGGGGTTTCACCATGTTAATCAGGATGATCTCGATCTCCTGATCTCGTGATCTGCCCACCTTGGCCTCCCAAAGTGCTGGGATTACAGGTGTGAGCCATCAGGTGCCCGGCCTCTAATCATGTTTCTAACCAACTTATAGAATATATATATATATATATATATATATATATATATATGAATACATCCTCTCCAACACACACACACACACAAATGTTTTAAAGTAAGCACTGCCTTTTTCGAACATCTATATTTCCTCATAATAGAGTTTATCTCCTTGATTGGCAATAAAATAAAAAGTACAGTCATGCACTGCTCAACAGAAGAATATGTCTCTGACTTCCTTTTTAAACATTATTATAAAAATGCATTATTTTAAGTTCTTTACTTTTGTATCTGTATTGGTATACTTACATCAAAATTATATATTTGATTATTTTTTGTAGCATTTAAATATGAAAAACACATTAGAATATATATGTTTTCTAACAGTTGTCTTAATGATCAACAATGTATCTAAACACAGGTTTAATAAAATGACAGTATAGTCAGCATTAAATAAAAGGGGTAGAAGTATTGACATCTTAAAAAATGTATGGATAGTTTTTACCTGGTGAATAATGATAATCAGAATCTTTTGTTTCCCTTAATGTAAAGTTAAAGGGATATAGTTCTGAGACACTGGATCTTGTGGAATTTCTCAGCTCTGGATTGTTTATACTTACTGCCACGCAGTCTCACCAGATAAAAGTAAGGGTGTGAAAGGCCAAGTATTTGGGATAAGTATTATTTAAGAACTGAAGCCACTTGACCTACTGATTTATACAACAATGATAATTTGAGTATATTGACAATCTGTACTTCATTAAGAGAGTAATGTTATTTCAACTCCATTTAACTTTTGCAACTCTGAATTTTCTTTTCTACAAGAAAATGGGCTGCCATGGGAGCTTTCATAGGTCCTGACTGAATGAGTAACTCTTCTCATTTATACTTGTCATTAAGGGTCAGAGAATCTTTTCAACATAGACTAACCCACCAGGACATATAATTAGAGCCATAACATGGTTTGTGTCAAAATTAATTATACTTAGTGTTTAAAACAATGCGTCCTGAAGGAAGAGATTATATCCGTTTAGTTTGTCATAATTTTGAGGATGCACTTGATAAATACTAATAAACTCTTTTTCAGAGGAAGATTTAAAGATAATTGTACTTGGCCAAAGAAGGGTAGATACATGCCATTTATGTCATAGAAAAAAAAATAGGCCTACTTCTAAACAACATTGAATGTAGACTTCATTGTGTGCTTTGTGCAAGTGTCCAATTTGACACAATTTTTTTCCCCTATTAAGGGTAGATTTTCTTATTGAAAGAAATATTTTTAGAAATGTGAATGGTTGTAGAGTATTACTCATAGGAATTAAAAATGTCTTTTCTGCCCAAGGCAAAATGACATTGCTAATTCTATCATAACTCTAAGCAATTATAATATAATAGTAATTGTATGCCTGAAGACGAATGTAATAAGTAAAGGATACAATGGTTGTTTAGAAATACACACACACACGCACACACACAGACACACTATTTTCTTTAAAATATTACATGTTTCTCTTGTAGTCCTGAAGGACTATATGGTACCATATTTGGCTTCCAAAGGTGTCAATAAGTCATTGTGCTTTCACTGCCTGCAGAACGAAGAGTACAGAGTGATCATTTTTAAGGAGATTACACAGAAGCTACACAGATCACCTCTCCTCACACTCCATTTGCTCATACTTAAATAAATAACCCCTTATAGATTTAAGAGAGACTAGAAGATACAGCCTGTACCTAGGGGAGTAAATTAATATGTGTGGTTAATATTCTAAAGGTCCTATTACCAAATAAAATAAGAGATATTGGATGCTGAGGCACGTTTGTAGTTTATACCTTATGGAAGTTAGAAGATTTTTTGACTGCTAAGTATCTGTCCTTTTTTCAGCATTCCAAATTTCCTCTGTGCAATCTTGCTTTTTCCACTTTTTCTCTGGAAGATTTCATTTGATTTTCATTACCTGATTGCAGGAGTGGAGCATTTTACCTAGGTCTATCAATTAGAATGATTTTATCTTGAGGGCCATAGTGATTGATTCTGCAGTGGGTGTTAAACTGACTTAGGTTCAAATAAATACTCTTTCATCGTTGACAAGAACTAAATTCTTTTCCATTTGAGATGACCATGAAGCATGATTGCTTTGGTGCTATTAGGGGCCATTTAGCCATAACATGGAGCCTAACAATGAAGCCAATACAGAGTAAAGCCAAACCAAACAACAGAGATAGACAAAGTTTTAATTACCTTCTATGAGCCCTGTAATCAATCCTTTCAAAACTAATATTTATCTGTAGACATTTCAGCTATATAAGTCAAAACATACTTGTCCAAGACTTAATTGATAAAAAAGCATTATAAGCAAGCACATAAGTGGAAGATAATTAATTTTTTGGTAAGTTTTTAGATGATAACTCTAAAATATAATGGAGTAAACTAAGTGTTTACCCCATAAGCACTTTTTTCAATTATGCAGAATTTTGAAATTTTTTTCATGGGTTATCCTAGTTCATCTGAGCTGCTATAACAAAATACCATAAACTGGCTAGCTTATAAACAACACAAATTTATTTCTCACAGTTCTGGAGCCTGGGATCTCCAAGATCAAAGCATCAGTAGGTTCAGTGTCTGGCGAAGGTCTGCTTTCAGCTTCACAGGCGGCACTTTCTCTGTGCGTCCTCCTATGGTGGAAGGGGCAAAACAGCTCCCTGAGGCCTCTTTTTTTTTAATATTATTTTATTTTTATTTTTTATTTTATTTTTACTTTATTTTATTTTTCATTCTTCTACCTTTATTTTAGGTTCAGGGGTACATGTATGTGTTTGTTACACTGTAAATTGTGTGTCATGGGGATTTGTTGTACAGATTATTTTGTCACCCAGGTAATAGGTAGTTTTCCAGTCCTCACACTCTTCCCACCCTCCACCCTTAAGTAGGGCCCAGAGTCTGTTGTTCCCTTTTTGTGTCCATGTATACTCAATGTTTATTTTCACTTATAAGTGAGATGTGTAGTATTTGGTTTTCTGTTCCTGTGTTAATTCGCTTAGGATAATAGCCTCCAGCTCCAATCATGTTACTGCAAAAGACATGGTCTCATTCTTTTCTATGGCTGTGTACTATTTGATGGTGCGTATTTACCACATTTCCTTTATCCAATCCACCACTGACGGGCATTTACATTGATTCTATGTCTTTGTTATGGTGAATAGTGCTGCAATGAACATAATGCATGTGTCTTTATGGTAGAATAATTTATATTTCTTTGGGTATCTACACAGTTATGAGATTGCTGGGTCGAATAGGAGTTTTTGTTTTACCTTCTCTGATAAATCTCCAAACTGCCTTCCACAGTGTCTGAAGTAGTTTACATTCCCACCAGCAGTGTATAAGTGCATTGCGTAAATCTAACTAAAAATGAAAAACATATGATTATCTCAATAGTTATCTATGTAGATATCTATTGAAATATTATCTCAATATTTCATGCATGAAAAACTTTCAGTAAAATTCAGTGACACTTTATGTTAAAAAGCCTCAACAAACTAGGCATTGAAAGAATGTACTATTGAATAGGCAAAAGCTGGAAGCATTCCTCTTGATAATTGTAACAAGACAAGAATGCACACTCTCAACATTCCAATTCAACATATTACTGAAAGTCCTAGCCAGAGTAATGAGGCAAGAGAAATAATATACATCCAAATAGGAAGAGAGGAAGTCAAACTCTTTGCAGATTATATGATCTTATACTTAGAAAGCCTCACAGTCATTGTCCAAAAGCTCCCAGAGCTGATAAACAACTTCAGCAAAGTTTCAGGATACAAAATCAATGCACAAACATTAGTAGCATATCTAGACCTCAACAACATCCAAGCTGAGAGCCGAATTAAGAATGCAATATGATCACAATAGCCACAAAAAGAATAAAATATCTAGGATTACAGCTAAGCAGGAGGTAAAAGCTCTCTACAATGATAGTTACAAAACACTGCTGAAAGAAATCAGAAATGGCACAAACAAATGGAAACACATTCCATGCTCATGAATAAGAAGAATCAATATTGTTAAAATGGCCATACTAGCCAAAGCAACTTACAGATTCAATGCTATTTCCATCAAACTACCAATGACATTTTTCACAGAATTAGAAAAAAAGATTCTAAAATGTATATGAAACCAAAACAGAGCTCGAACAGCCAAATCAAACCTACAAAAAATGAACAAAGCAGGACTCATCACACTACCCAACTTCAAACTGTACTACAAGGCTACAGTCACCAAAACAGCATGGCACTGGTACAAAACAGACAAATAGACCAGTGGAACAGAATAGAGAACCCAGAAATAAAGTCATACACCTACAACCATCTGATTTTTGACAAAGTTAACAAAAGCGAGCAATGGGGAAAAGAATCCCTATTCAATAAATGGTGCTGGGATAAGTGGTTAGCCACATGCATAAGATTGAAAATGGACCCCTTCTTTTCTCCATATATAAAAATCAAATTGAGATGAATGAAAGACTTAAAGGTAAATCCTTAAACTATACAAACCATAGAAGATAACATTGGAAATGACATTTGATGAATAAAAGACTTAAAGATGAAACCTTAGGCTATAAAATTCGTAGAGGATAACATTGGAAATGACATCTTGGACCCAGGTCCTGGCAAAGATTTCATGATGGTTATACCAAAATCAATTGCAAAAAAAAATAAAAATTGACAAATAGAAACTGATTACAGAGCTTCTGAAAGGCAAAAAAAAAAAAAAAAAAAAAAAAGAAATAAAGAAAAGAAAAAAACACAACAACAAAGAACAACACAACAACAAAACCCTATTACAGAGTAAATGGGCAACCTACAGAATGGGAGAAAATATTTGCAAGTTCTGCATACAACAAAGGTCTAATGTCTAGAATCTAAAAGGAACTTAAATCAACAAGCAAAAAGCAAACCCCACTAAAATGGGCAAAAGATGTGAACAGACACTTCTAAAAAGGAGACAAAGAGGCATACAACAAGCATATCAAAAAATGTTCAACATCACTAATCATTACAGGAACACAAATCAAAACTACATCTTACACCAATTAGAACGACTTATTATTAAAAAGTAAAAAATAACAGGTGCTGCCAAGGTTGTGAAGAGAAGGGGAGGCCTCTTTTTTTAAGAGCACTAATTCCATTCATGAGGGTTTCAACCCCATGACATATAATCACCTCTCACAGGTTTCATGTCCCAATTCCATCACTTTGAGTGTTTGAATTTTAACATATAAATTTGGATGGTGGGGTCAAAACACAAATAGACCATAGCATGGGTAATAAAAAACATTTTCAACAATGACACTTCTAGTTTACCTTATATGAACTGGCAATATTAAAATAGTAGTTTTCTAAAGTGCTTAAATAAAATGATTCTTTTTTTTTCTCATATTAGAAACAATTCTATGCTGTTGCAGCATATAATACAATTATTTTAAGATTTAGCTCAAACAGAAAAGTAAAATCTCTTCCAAGAAGTTTCATTTGACTTTTCTTGTTACTTAGTTATCTTATCTTTTCTGTGATCAATGTATACCACTGTCTTGTCACTCGATTATATGGAAATTACTTGTTTAATTGCCTATTTTTATCACTTCCATGTGCTTAATTCATCTTCATACTCTCAAGGCCAATAATAATGCATGGCACATAGCAGGAATTCACTAGGTTTTAACATAGACTGTTTTTGAAGCTGTTTTAGTTTCACAGCATAAAAAACTGAGCAGAATATATAGACAGCACCTATACATATACTCCCTGCCCTCACATACCTACAACCTCCCTCACTGTCAATTTCCTGACACTTCCAGAGTGTTATTTGTTAATAATGAACCTACTTTGACACATCGGGATCACTCAAACTCCATACTAGACATTAATTAGGGTTCATTCTTGGTTTTGTACATTCTGTGAGTTTTGACAAATGTATAATGACATATATTCACCATTATAGTATCATATGGAATAGTTTCACTGACCTGAAAATCAGTGCACCTCTTCTTCATTTCTTCCTCCTCCTAACACCTAGCAATGACTGATATTTTTAGTGTCTCTATAGTTTTGCGTTTTCCAAAATGTTATATATTTGGAATAATATAGTATGTAGCCTTTTCAAGTTAGCTTTTTTCATTATGTTATACTTATTTAAGATTCTTCCATGTCTTTTCTAGGTTAGATAGCTCATTTTGTTTTATCGCTGAATAAAATAATTCATTGTCAGGATGTACCACAGTTTCTTTATCCATTCACCTACTGAAGACATCTTAGTTTTTTCCAAGTTTGGGCCTTTATGAATAAAGTTACTATTAACATCCATATAGAGGTGTTTGTGCAGATATAAGTTTGCAACTCCTTTGGGGTAAAATCAAGGGGTGTGATTGCTGGATCATATATAAAGAGTATGCTTTATTTTGCAAGAAACTTGCAACCTGTCTTTCAAGTGGCTGTTTGCATTACCACCAGCAGTAAGTAAGAGTCTCTCTTGTTCTACATCCTTGCCAGCATTTGGTGTTGCCAGTGTTTTGGATTTTAGCCATTTTAAGAGGTGTTAGTGGCATCTCGTTTTTGTTTGCAGTTCCCTAATGGCATGGTATTGTGTATCTTTTCATATGTGTATTTGCTGTCTTCTTTAGTAAGCTGCAGCTTGCTCATACCTTTTGCTCATCTCATTTTTAATTCGGTTCATTTGCTTTTGCATTGTTTTAAGTGTTATTTGTGTATTTCAGATAACAGTTCTTTATCAGATACGTCCTTTGCAAAGATTTTTCTCCACCTGTAACTTGTCTTATTATTCTCATGACAGTGTTTTTCACAGAGCGGAAGGTTTTTTTTATTTTAATAAAGTCCAGTTTTTTAATGATTTCATTTGTCGCATGGTATCTAAAAAGTATTCAGCATACCTAAGGTCATCTAGATTTTCCTCTATGTTATCTTCTAGAATTCTTATAGTTTTACATTTTACATTTAGGCATATGACCCTTTCTGAGTTTATTTTTGTGAAGGGTTTTGCTCCAGCACCATTTGTTGAATAGACTATAATTTCTATTTTTTTGTTGTTGATTTCTGAATTATCAATATTTTTTAACTTTTAAGTTCAAGAGTATATGTGTAGGCTTATTATACAGGTAAAATTTTGTTGTGGGGGTTTGTTGTACAGCTTATTTCATCATGCAGGTATTAAGTCTAATACCAATTAGTTATTTTTCCTGAACTTCTCCCCGCTTTTTCCCTCCACCCTTTGATAGGCCGCAGTGTGTGTTGTTCTTCTCTACGTGTCCATGTGTTCTCATCATTTAGCTCCCACCCATAAGTGAGAACATACCACACACCTACAACTATCTGATCTTTGACAAACCTGGCAAAAACAAGAAATGGGAAAATGATTCCCTATTCAATAAATGGTGCTAGGATAACTGGCTAGTCATATGAAGAAGACTGAAATTAGACTCCTTCCTTATACCATATACAAAAATTAACTCAAAATGGATTAAAAACTTAAATATAAAACTTAAAACTATAAAAATCCTGGAAGACAACCTAGCCAATATCATTCTGGATATAGGAAGAAGCAAAGATTTCATGATGAAGACACCAAAAGCAATTATGACAAAAGCAAAAATTGACTAATCATATCTAATTAAACTAAAGAGCCTCTGTGTAACAAAAGAAACTATCAACAAAGTGAACAGACAACCTACAGAATGGGAGAAAAGTTTTTCAAACTATACATGTGATAAAGGTCTAATTTCCAACAACTATTTTCTCTATTGTAATGCCTTCACTCCTTGTCAAAGATAAGTTGACTATATTTATGTGGGTCTGTTTCTGAGCCTTCTATTCTATTTGTCTATTGTCTATTTGTCTATTTTATTGACAATATTACATTGTCTTGATTATTGTAGGTTCATAGTGGGTCTGAATTTAAGTATTGTCTTTGCTATTCTTCATTATTGTGTTGGCTATTCTGGACCTTTTGCCTTTCCACATAAACTGAGGTCAATAAATTGTGAATAAGTGGAATTAAGCATTTGCATGTACTTATCTCACTGATTCTAAAGTCTTTGTAACAGAGATGGGTTTTTCCTCATGGAAAATACAATGATCCTGATTCATCATTAATAGGGTATAGGACTTAAAATTTCATGACCACTTTGTCAATAACAGTAAAACAAGTGACCTAGTGTCTCTTATTTAATAGCTTCTATCTTATTTTGAGTTAGCTGGCTGAGCTAGGCTTAGAGCTTAATCTTTGTATGTGCAAAGTAAAGGAATTGACAAATATACGGATTGTATCCTTATATATTGATAGAAGTGATTATATTTCAACTTTAATTTTGTATGCTTGAAGATAGTTCTGGTAAGTAAACTGGAATAAAGAGAGTCCTGCATTTCCATTTAGAAAATCTGGTCCAGTGCTGCTATTTGCTGTGTAATTTACTGTTTAATCTTAGAAAACGCCTTACCTACCCAGTCTCAGTTCAAAAAGCAAACTTGGTCTTATAGCCCAGAACAATGCTTTTTTCCATAAAAAGGAAGTTGTTTCTAACATTAGAATATGTAATACATGTGAAATTGTATCCTTTGGGTATAAGGGAGGTATACACAGGTAGTGATTTTTATTTGATTTGTGGCATAGTAGTATCCCTCAATCCCTTTGTTTTTTGATAGCACTGTTTCTGTGATGAGATAATACAGCCTCTTAGTAAAAATCAGTTCCTAGATGTCCCAAACTCTACCAAGTATATGAAGAGTGGGAAGAACAGGCATCCTAAAACAGAGAGGCAGCTTTCTGCATTTACTATCATTTTGAACATTAAATTCCTGAGGAAAGCAAAAATCCATATAATAGGTTACATGGTTTTGCTGTGTCCCCACCAAATCTCAACTTGAATTGTATCTCCCAGAATTCCCAGGCATTGTGGCAGGGAGCCAGGGAGAGGTAATTAAATAATGGGGGCCAGTCTTTCCTGTGCTATTCTCATGATATGAATAAGTCTCACGAGATCTGATGGGTTTAGCAAGTTTCTACTTTTACTTCCTCCTCATTTTTCTATTGCCACCGCCATATAAGAAGTGCCTTTTGCCACCCACCATGATTCTGAGGACTCCCAAAGCTAAACCTCTTTTTCTTCCCAGTCTTGGGTATGTCTTTATCAGCAGCATGAAAAT
Source organism: Macaca mulatta (assembly GCF_049350105.2). Lineage (NCBI taxonomy): Eukaryota > Metazoa > Chordata > Mammalia > Primates > Cercopithecidae > Macaca > Macaca mulatta. The sequence continues at coordinate 166,901,498 of NC_133406.1, read as the reverse complement.
AGACTAATACAGTAAATTGGTACCAGTAGAGTGGGGCGCTGCTGAAAAAATACTAAAAAATGTGAAAGTGACATTGGAATTGGGTAACAGGCAGAGGCTAGAACAGTTTGGAGGGCTCAAAAGAAGACAGGAAAATGTGGGACAATTTGGAACTTCCTAAAGACTTGTTGAATGGCTTTCACCAAAAGCCTGATAATGATATAAACAAAAAGGTCCAGCTGAAGTGGTCTCAGATGAAGATGAGGAACTCAGGAATTGGAGCAAAGGTGACTCTTGTTATATTTTAGCAAAGATACTGGTGGCATTTTGCCCCCACCCTGGAGATTTGTGGAACTTTAAACTTGAGAGAGATGATTTAGGGCATCTGGTGGAAGAGATTTCTAAACAGCAAAGCATTCAGGAGTTGACTTGGGTACTCTTAAAGGCATTCAGTTTTGAAAGGAAAACAGAGCATTAAAGTTCAAAAAACTTGCAGCCTGACAATGTGATAGAAAAGAAAAATCCATTTTCTGGGGAGAAATTCAAGCCAGCTGCAGAAATTTGCGAAAGGAGCAATGAGCCGAATGTTCATTCCCAAGACCGTTAGGAAAATGTCTCCAGGCCATGTCAGAGACTTTCACGGCAGCCCCTCCCATCACAGGCTTGGAGGCCCAGGAGGAAAATGTGGTTTAGTGGACCAGGCCCAGGGTCCCTGTGCTGTGTGCAGCTTAGGGACTTGGTGCACTGTGTCCCAGATGCTCCAACCATAACTGAAAGGGGCCAATGTAGAGTTTGGGCTGTGGCTTCAGAGGGTGGAAGCCCCAAGCCTTGGTAGCTTCCATGTGGTGTTGAGCCTGCGGGTGCACAGAAGTCAAGAACTGAGGTTTGGGAACCTCCACCCAGATTGCAGAAGATGTGTGGAAACACCTGATGCCCAGGCAAAAGTTTGCTGCAGGGGCGGGGCACTCATGGAGAACTTCTGCTAAACTGTGGAGTCAGAACCCCCACACAGAGTTCCTACTGGGGCACTGCATAGTAGAGCTGTGAGAAGAGGACAACCATCCTCCAGACCCCAGAATGGTAGATCCACCAACAGCTTGCACCATGTTGCTGGAAAAGCTGCAGACACTCAATAGCATCCCATGAAAGCAGCCAAGAGGGAGGCTGTGCCAGGCAAAGCCACAGGGTCGGAGCTGCCCAAGATCATGGGAACTCAGTTCTTGCATCAGTGTGACCTGGATGTGAGACCTGGAGTCAAAAGAGATCATTTTGGAGTTTTAAAATTAGACTGCCCCACTGGATTTCAGACTTGCATGGACCCTGTAACCCTTTTGTTTTGGCTACTTTCTCCCATTTGGAATGTCTGTATTTACCCAATACCTGTACCCCCATTATATCTAGGAAGTAACAAGCTTGCTTTTGATTTTACAAGGTCATAGGCAAAAGGGACTTGCCTTGTCTCAGATGAGACTTTGGATTGTCAACTTTTGGGTTAATGCTGAAAAGAGTTAAGACTCTCAGGGCTTTTGGGAAGGCACAATTGGTTTTAAAATGTGAGGACATGAGATTTGGAGGGGTCAGGGGTGGAATGATATGGTTTGGCTGTGTCCCCACAAAATCTCAACTTGAATTGTATCTCCCTGAATTCCCACATGTTGTGAGAGGGACTCAGGGGGAGTAATTAAATCATGAGGGCTGGTCTTTCCTATGATATTCTCATTATAGTGAATAAATCCCATGAGATCTGATGAGATTATCAGGGATTTTGCTTTTGCTTCTTTCTCATTTTTCTCTTACCGCCGCCATGTAAGAAGTGACTTTTGCCTCCCGCCCGTGATTCTGAGGCCTCCCCAGCCGTGTGGAACTCTAAGTCCAATTAAACCTGTTTTTCTTTCGTGTCTCAGGTATGTCTTTATTAGAAGCGTGAAAAAGTACTAATAATAGGTTTCAGTAACATTTTGAAATAGGCTACTCTGTTCTGGAGAGTATAACTCTGAAACTCTTTAGGGAGTGTTTTTTCTAAAGAAGTGGTATTTGTATGTCTTTTTATAAGCATTTGTACAGTTTTTTAAATAAGTGATTTTAAAATGATGAATTTGGCACCTTTTCCTCTATGGTCATTTATTATTAATACCATTGATGATTTTAAGCCATGGATTGTTTGCAGTACGTGTTATTTTCTTTATTTGCACAAAAAATGTGGGAAAAAGCTAAAAAGAAAGATAATGAGCAAAGTTAACTACTGTATATTTGGGGGTTGTCAATGCAAGCTTTTTCATGAGTTAATATAAAATGATGTATTTTATTATTTTATTTCTGAAAAGACAAGCAATAAATTTAAAATTATTCATCCAAAATACCAGATAAAAAGCATTTTTCTATCTTAGTACATTGATATTATATACTCACTTTAATACATTTCATGTCATTATTTAGAAAATTTCATTATTCCTCTCAACCAAAGGGAGGGTCAGAATAGCTTTAAAAAACAAATAATGAGAAATAGATGATTTAGAAATAATCTTCCAATATTCAGATAATGTGTCACCAGAAATAAAATAATATATGACAATTGTTGAGCTCTTAGTTAATTTGGGGCAATGTGCTAAACCTTTTCTAGGTGAAAATAGGTGTTAAAAATCAGATCTGGAAGTACAAAAGAATATTTCTACCTGCAGAGATGTGATAAGAAAATCTTTTTGGAGAGTTTCTTTTTTTTTTGACCAGGGACAAAAGCATGGAAAATAGGGGTATATCAGATAAAGTAAAAAAAATGGACCTGAAGCTGAAAAAAACATAGGAATCAGAAATTTAAATTTGATCTTAAATGGAACAGGGAGACTCTGCAACTTTGGATGCATACACACAAATTTGTATTTCAAGATGACAGTTCATTATATTGCAACCTTCCAAGTATATAGTAATATAAGCCAGAATTAAAGCACTGGCCGTAAGAACTGAAGAAAGAAGGTAAATATATATAATTAAATATCTCAAAGTAGAAGTGCAATTATTTGGTGACAAAGTGGATATGAATGATCAGGAACAACAAAGAAAAATATGACTCTGGAGATTCTAATTTGTCAAACTAGAATTTGTTATTATTGAAAAATTATTAAAATCAAGTATTTTGATGGCAAAATAGTTTCTTCTGAGATGTTTTAAATCTCTCAAATGTTAGAATTTCATGTAGACTAGATCAAACTGAGCAGTAATTAGTAAGGTTACAATAGCATAAATGTTTCCTCTGATTTGCCCTTATGAATTATGAAATAATAGCTCTCAGAATATAACTTTGCTCCTACTCAACTTAATGATACTATAAGAATTATAAGAGGAAGATTAAAAAAATACACAAGTTCTAAATCATGCCCAGATTTTGTTATACTATGAGGGGCTGTGGAGTGGGAGGCAATGAGTGGTGATATTTGTCTATATTTCTCTTCCTCACCTCCAGCTGGAAATTACTGTGTTATAACAATAACGAATAAAATATAACAAAATGATGTGTATTCATCATGTGAAGTAGAGATACAAGTGTGTGTTTTAATGATCTAGTCAACTTCTGAATTTGGAACATATGGTGAAGATGGGAAAAAATATGATCTGACTATAAATTTGCTGATTAGTTGGCACTATGAATATATTGCTCTACACATCTTGGGCACTTGAGAAATGTTTATTTAAAAAATGAAATTGAAAACCTGGTTTTTCAAATGTTCCGTTATCACATTCATACAATTTTGGTCATATAGTATGCATATTAACAATTACAAAGAAGAAATTTAGTTATGAGAAGACACTGATGTGCTGAAAAGATCACTGGCTCAAAGTCGAATAGTTCTGGATTCCAGTGCGGTCTCTTTTGCTAGAGTTATGTGACCTTGAAAAAATATGTATTGAAAGTCATTTTCTTCATTTAAAATGCTAGGATAGTACAATATAATTCATTGTCATTGGGTTGTTGGAAGGATTAGCTTAGATATCACACATAAAAAACACTTAGAAAAAATCTTTGTCAGCGTGGTGGCACGCACCTGTAATCCTAGTTACTTGGGAGGCTGAGGCAGGAGAATTGCTTGAACCTGGGAGGTGGAGGTTGCAGTGAGCCAAGATCACAGCATTGCACTCCAGCCTGGGCAACAAGAGCAAAACTCTGTCTCAAAAAATAAATAAATAAAATAAAAAAAAAAAAACATTACAAAAACATACATCTGAATTAATTTGTCAATAATGTAGCCATCATATTGAGTATTTACTATTAACGTAATCAGAATGAATCTGATATGGTTTGGCTGTGTCCCCACCCAGATCTCATTTTGAATTGTAGCTCTCATAGTTCTCACCTGTTGTGGGAGAAACCCTATGGGAGATAATTGAATCATGGAGACGGTTTCCCCCATGTTGTTCTCATGGTAGTGAATAAATCTCATGAGATCTGATGGTTTTATTCAGGGGAAATCCCTTTCACTTGGCTGTCTCTTTTTGCCTGCCACTACATAAGATGTGCCTTTTGCTTTCCACCATGATTGTGAGCCCTCCTGAGCCATGTGAAACTGTGAGTACATTAAACCTCTTTTTCTTTATAAATTACCCAGTTTCAGGTATGCGTTTATCATTAGTGTGAGAACAGGCTAATACAAAATCATCTGTGTGACTATGGGTTTTTGTTTGTTTGTTTGTTTGTTTTTTGAGATGCAGTTTCACTCTATTGCCCAGGCTGGAGTACAGTGGTGCAATCTCGGCTTACTGCAACATCTACCTCCCAGGTTCAAGTGATTCTCCTGCCTCAGATTCCTGAGTAGCTGTACTTACAGGTGCATGCCAAGATGCCCACCTACTTTTTGTGTTATTAATAGAGACTGGGTTTCACCATATTGGCCAGGCTGGTCTCAAACTCCTGATCTCAAGTGATCTGCCCACCTTGGCCCCCAAAATTCTGGGATTACAGGTGTGAGCCACCATGCTCAGCCTTCTGTGTGATTATGTTTAAAACAAACATGGAAACACTAAGCAAAATTAAAATAAACAAACAAAAACAACAGCAACACCAAAAGAGTGACCTCATTAGTTTTAATAAGCTCAAGCGATGGTTTCCATAATTCTATACTAAGACCACAAATATCACTGGAAATATGTTGTGAATATGTACAAAATGCCAATAACAATTATATCTTTTTTCTTCTTCAGCTTTTCAGTTTGAAATAATGTTGGGTTTACTGAAAAGTCACAAAAAATACTGGGGAGAAATTCCATATACCATACACTCAGATACACCTATTTTTGTTTTACTACATTTGCTTTATAATTCATATAAATACATATACATACACACACATCAAAATATGACCATTTTATGTATCTATATATATTAATATTTGTTCTGTTTTATTTTTTATTTTTTGCACCATTTGAGAATAGATTACAAACATCATCTAACCTTATCCATTAATACTGTAGTATATATTTCCAAGGAAGAAAGGTATGTCTTATATTTCAAAATAAATTAATTTAACATTGATATGTTTGCCTTATCTATAACCTACATTCCAATGTTCTCAATAAGCTATTTAGATTAACTGAATAAGTCCCCATGAGCCCATGTAATAATAAATGCATAACCAACTAAATAAAGTAGTTACTTAATAATGAATAAAGGAATGTAGAGAAATTGTAGAGTTAGATAATCAATACTTTGCAACTAATGTAGTAATAATTGATTTGGGCAAGAATTTAGACAGAAATTTGATAATTGCATGGTGAAAAAAGTCAAGCAAATCGATCAAAATTGACATCACCAGACACATCATGTACCTCCAGATATAGTACCCTAAAAAGGGCACAACAAAGTTTTTGTGGTATTCCTACTGGGGAAGCTTAACTCAAACTTAGTCATGAAATCATATTAAATCATTTATTTTTTAAAAGAAACTTGTAGCAACGTCAATTCAGCTGTTATCATCCTAATATCTAGGCCTAGCACCAGAGACACTTTCCAGAAAAGAATTTGACTTTTCTTTTGCCCCAGACTGGCAAGCATTTAGCATCACGCTGGATGCAGATTATGACTGAGCTCTGGAAGAATTCTTCAAGGAATCGGAGTGGTAGTTGCTTATAATACTCAAGGTCTGTGACTTGTAGGCCTTTTCCTCAACTTGGAGATCATAAACTGGAAAATAGGAAATTAATAGTTCCTAAAAATAGGCATATATTGCTAACCATTTTCTCATTAATAATTGTTCCAGAGACAAAAATTTCAACCAAAATTTGCTCAAGCAGCATGTTGTATACATGGAGAATGTATGTCATTCTACCCATCCCTCAAATTCATGAGTAAAACGACACTCTGCCATGTGAATTAAAAGACACATACAACACCAAGAGTGGTTAAGTATATTCTCCCCTTCAAGTACATCATAGTCTTTTCCACTTGAAAGAATATCACTAAAATTATTTCAAAAATAGAAATAGATCTTTCCAAATCAACACTCTTGTGTATTTATTGAACACCTGCTTACCTGTCAAAGGTCTGTAAACCGTACTGACATCACTATTTAAACCAAGTACAGAGATTATCGTTGGAAGTGGAGAATCAGTTCTCACGAAATACTCTGAGTTAATATTCAAGCCAGCTCATACTTTCTAAGATCATTAAACTAACGTCTGTCTACAAACAGCTTATTCTCATCTATTATTAGGAGGAAAATTAGTCCTGAGTTCTCCTACCTCCCGGTACCTATCACTCACCTCTTAGTAGATTTTAGATCCTGAGTCCTTCTTTCTTTCTCTATCTGTCCACTTACTTGTCATGGTTTTGTAGAGCTTCAGAAAATAACAGAATGCAGCTTGCCTCTGTTTTATATTTATAATGAAAACTGCATTGTGAGTCTGGTCACTGGTGAGTTGTACAACACCCCCTTCCTATACGATTTGGGGAATCTCAGTACTGACTATGACTTGCTGAGATTTGGGGATGTATAATTTTTTTTCTGCTGCTTTGGCTCTCTCTGGGTCTATTATGACTTGTTTGTTCTCTGTCTGTCCTCTGCCTATCACTTAAGACTGAAATGACACCTCTTATGCTAAACTGATAACATCAGTATGTGCACCTTTCCTGAAGCTTAAATATAGACCTCATGGCTATACTCTATTTTTAATAGATAAAAATTATTCATTCCCCCTAATTATTAAGTGAACTTTTAATACAGGCCATTTCCCTTTTTACCTTCACAGCAATTATCCACTGTATATGACCGAAAACAATAGCATCCTTTTAAAACCAAAATGGTGATTGATACATATTACATGCAGAACTACATTGTTTGCAGATTAGTAACTGTGGGAAGACTGTATTCTTATCTGTTTAATTAATGATGTAGGCTTTTATATTTGGTTTTCATAAGAAATCAGTTGTTGCCTGGTAACAGATTTGCCTGTGGGTTCCCAGAAGAAGCTGGGTTTTCTAAGCAAAGCATCCTGTTGTCTTATAAATAGGGCAGTAAAGCTTGCTCAGACATGCCTTAGGCATTCAGCAGTTCTTTTCCTGTACAAGTATCTGATTCTGGCTAGGAGGTTTCCTTCACTAGCGACACACTCAAATGGACAAAGAAAAAGAATGGCCCCAATCTCCATTTTAGCCTAATACTATGAAGAAAGACGAGAGACTAGAGAGGTATTTGTCCTCATTTCTCAACCTGGGAAAATAAACTACTTTAGAGAGGTATTAATTAGCTGAAAATAAAAATCAATTATAATTCCTGGACAGTTTAGCTTCAGGACAAACTAAAGCACAGTGGGACAATGGCAAGCAGTGTAATCAAAGCAGAACACTGAAAAAAAACCTGCTTATAAAAATTCATTCTATCAGTTATGAATCTCTGAGCATGAGAAAAGGTTTTGTTCAGTCAGGGTAACTATCCCCTGAACTACCTTTTGTCACTTGTATGAAATTACCTTCTATTTATTCTATACAACTATTGGTTGGTTGGCTTGTTCTCTATGACAATACAAGCTCCAAGAGGGTAGGATGCTTTCCCTGGTTTTCTTCATCTAAGCTCATAACACCTTGAACAGAAGATGACACAGGTATGTGCCCAATAAGTGCTTTCTGAATAAAAGGACTTTAAATAGTCTATGAGCTCTTCAAGGGCAGAGACAATGTAAAATTCCAAGGTTTTTTATTATTATTATTATTGGTTTTAGTTTTGTTTTATTTTTAAATTTTCACTGCCCAGCACATGATTGTTTTTCAATTAAGTTTTTTTAAATGAATGGTAGCATGAGTGAATGGATGGATAGCTGAGTGGGTGGAGGGATGAATGGATGGATGGATGGATGAGATGAATGAATGAAGAAATAAACAAACGACTGAATGAAGAAAAGAAAGAAGGAAGGAATAATGAAACTTCTTTCCTGGTGAAAAACTGAGTTAAAAACTACTAACATAAAAGGACACCATCTAGTGGTGTGACTAAATAACCACAGGTGAAAGTAGAAAGCAGACAGTACTGAGGACGTGCTCGAGAAACCAATTTTGACATAATCACTAAATGGCTATGGATGTGTGGAAAGATCAAAATTGTTGCCATACATTCTAAGAATTTACTATAATTCATAGAATCACTCAAATCTGTTTCAAATACATATTTTTAGCATTTTAAATTTAGCTACTACTTACTGAGTGCTTAATATATTCTAGGTACTGTTTTCACATTATTTCTAATCTTTAACATATATCTTCTTTCATTCACACCGAGAAAACTAAGACAGGCACAGACTAAGAGATTTTTAAAGCCTCCATATAAACTAAGTAAAATATACCTGAGCTGTGTAAAATATACCTATGTTTTGCAAAATACATTGAGAAGAAGCAGTCTAAATATATATAAATCATATCAAAAGTCCAAATAAATGTTAAGGGTCTAAAGTAAATTTAATATTTAGAATTTACCTGCAACATGGAAAAAATATTGACCATAAAAATGACAAATCTTTCTTTATCTTAATATCCTGGAATACTTACTTAAGAAGGCAGAAAAATCTTATAAGAATTATACACTAGGTAAGCATGTATGGTGTTTTGTTACTGTTGTTATTGTTATTTTTGTTTTTTGGTATAATTAGTAAAGATTTGATGTTTACATGAAGTACATATAAAAACTTCAGTCAAATTTTTGGCAAAAGTAGAGCATTTATTAAGAATGGTTAAAGTTTCAATTATAGAGTATCTAATTTTGGGGGTACTATTAAATATTTTAATACTTCCTTCAATTCCTTTAATTACTGCTTAGAGATTTACTAGTAGCTATTTTGAAAAGGGGAGGAGCTTATAAACAAATGTAAATGACTTTAATGTATCCTATGCTAGCACCACAGCAATGATTTATATTAATATCACTTGTGTATCAAAGTAAATAATACCTTATTTTTCTTAAGGCAAGAATTATTTCTTAAAGTACATTTGTATTTTCTAAGATATATAATAGGCTCTGTAAAAACAGTGGAATTGAAAGAAGTAAAAAATTAAACTCATTTAATAGAAAACATTTTCTCTGTTATTGAAAATAGCTAATCACATCATATTCACTAGTGTTGCAACCTGTATGAAGTAGCAAGTAAAATACCCATCTTTCTTTCTATACATGTATAGTAGTTCACTCCCAAAATAGCCATTTTATTGCATCTGTCATGTTGGAAGCACATCAACTCACTAGCAAGTCTAGGAGGGGATAGTAAAAAATGATAGCAGAGCAATGGTTTGAGAAATATAATGTCACAGTTTGAGCCACGTGGAACAGAGCAACCCAATTCATTTAATGTAGTGTAAGTAAAACTGTTTTATATAAATTTATTTATTGAAATTCAACTCGATTTTGAAGCAAAGCCATAACCTAAAACACAATACCCTCTAAAATGTTATAATACTTTATCTCTTATACCATCTGGCCCTTCTGAAAATAGGAGTCTTTCTTATTCCTGGAACTCATAAATGTGTTCATTCAAATAGATATCATCATTAATAAGTAATTAATAAATATATATCTATCAAATAAGAATAAAAGTTCTCATATTCTTTTATTATGCCCTTGGTGATACATCTTTGTAATGCTAAATAAGCTGCCACAGTAGTAGCAGTAGTAAGTCATGGTGGTTAAGCATGCAGACTAGAATCAGGCTGCCTCAGTTCTAGCACTTGTTAAAACTGTGACCTTAGCATTACCATTTTGCATTTTCACAGGCTCATAAAACTACGATAATAAAAATATCTGTCTTATGGGATTGCTCTAAAGATTAAGTAAGACCAATGATGTGAGGTATCATTATTAGCTAATTCTGATAGAATAAAAGTAGCATATAAAATATTTTTGGTATATTCTACAGAAAATAAACTTATTCAATTTAATCTAACTGATATTTTACAAAAGTCATGGATCTTGTAATTTACTTCGCATGTAGATACCCATTGAGAAACAATTTGTCACGAAAATAGCATGAGCTCGTTCTCTTAGAATCCAGAGTGCATGTATGAGTTCAATAACAAAAAGTACTGATACTCAGTACTGTGATTGAGCTAGAATTGTGAGCCCATTTGTCACAGAAAAAAAAAAAAAAGTCAGATAGGAGGAGTAATTGCAAATGAAATAAGCATTTCACAGAGATCACTGAGATCAAGGACAAAACAAAATTCTAATACCTAGTACCAATTTTCTGAACTTTAAATAAAACCTATTTTTTATACTGGGACATGAATATTTCTTCCAAAGCGTATTTCCTCCAAAAATATTTCCTCTGAAACAACAATAAAAAGCAGGGAGCCAGGCATAGTTGTGCATTTTTTAGAACTATCAAGTTATAACCTAAAAGAGTAATCCAAATTTAAAAGAGCATTTTAGAAAAAATAGTTTATTAATCCATAGTTAAGTCTCTTCTCTAGTCATCTTCAGAAGAATATTTTGGAAGATTTCAATTCTTTTCAATGATCAGATCCTTGCTTTTAGACAATACTTACTATTTGCAGATATTTATGCCAGTGCACTTGTTTGACACAGAAGGCTAACAGACCACCAATACTCATGGTCTTCTATAGTATAATATTGGCTGTCTCTCTTGTATCTAGCTGGTGCTATGTGACTAATTCTGGTTAATGAAACATGATCAGAAGTGATAAGTGTCAATTACAGACTGTCATTATTAAGTATACGTGCTCTGCTCTCATTTTTAATCAATTTTAAAACCTAGTTTTACAGATGGTAGGTTCACAAAATGAACGAAATCTGAGATTAGTGAGGGACATCATGTGAAAGAGAGCCATCCTGTAGAGCTACTTGATAAGAACATCAGCACTGGAATTTATATAAACAAAAGATAAAATCTATCATGGCAAACACTCTAATCTGCAGTTTGCTTCTTTAAAAAGTTAGTCCACCTGAATAATAAAGATGTCTAGACAATTTGGAGACTTTGGAATCAATTTTCATTACACTATAAAATTGATCAATTATTAACAATAAAGTTGTTCCTAAGGAACATCATAGGAATAAAAGACCTGTTCTTTGATATGAATTTCTCTAGCATCTTTCCCCCCTTCGTATGTCAGACTTCATTTCATAAAAGTTTTGAAAATTTATGTTTTCCTTACTAAGTGTGTATATTCAGACTCTATATTTTAGGAGCTCAGAGACATGTTAAAGAGATGCTAGAAGTACACACAAAGGGCACAGAAGAACAAAAGAGTTGTTATTTCAAACTTCTTTGGTGTATCAGGGAAGTTTTCATCTGATAGTTAATTTTTAAGCTAAAATCTATGAACAGGAGTTTGACAGATGGCCAAGAGGAGTGATAGATATTTCAGACAGATGGAACCATATGAAAAATGACACAAAATTAGGAAAGGAATGGCATGGAGATAGGTTCAATAAAGATAAAGTCTGGAGTTCTGGTGCATAGTATCTGGGAGGGGGAATAGAGAGGTAGAGAGGTGAAGATATGGTTATCAAATTGACTGCCTAGATTGGAGTCAGGATTGTAAGATGGCATAAGTCTTACTAAAAAATTTATTTCCACAGACCATATATAAGTTTCTTTTATATTTCATGAGAGGTACTTCTGTAACTATTTGGTCCATTTGTCTATCTTCCAATATGAGATCATTCGTATCAAAGGCTCTGAAATAATCACCTGTGTATTCATAATGATATACACAATGCTCAGTTGCTCAGTAGATTAAAAATGTTGAATAACTATTTCTTCAAAAAATTGATTTGATGCAGCATACAACTGAATTTTGAAATAGTCTGAGTGATTATAGGAGTTGGAAAAGAGGGAAAACTGTTCAAATATGTGCCCAAGTCCTCTTCAAAAGAAGGTGAAAACACTAAAGGCCTATCTGCATGAGCTAGGATGATGGAAAGTAGGAAGGAAGATAATCATAAAATACATTTACAGAGGAAAGGCTATTTTAGGAAAAAATAAATGCCAACCACAAAATTTCAGTGGAGCACTGGAAGACAACTGCTTTTACTGTTGTACCAGGAAATGTTGGGAGAAGAAAGGGCAGATTGAAAGGAAGAGGAGGGTGGCCAAATCCTAACTGCTAGTTAAAAGTGAAGAGAGGTTCTATGGATTTTTTGAGGTCACAGGCTAGATGAATGTTCAAGGAAAAGAATGATATGTGAGAGAAACTCTTGTAAAAGGGACAGGAATTCAAGAGGATACAGTGGAAAATGTTAGCTAAAGGAAAGAGTTAAAGCAAAGTACAGGGAGGGATAAACTTCGATCCAATGGCAATTAGCATATTCTAGCAACATTTCTTGACTTTTCAAGAATAAATCGTTTTGAAACCAACTGCATAACATATCACATCAAATGCCACCCTTGATCAATGTGGAAACTTTGAAAACTTAATGGAAGATGGATTCAGTACATGATCCTCCATTATGTACATTGTTTTTATGGTTTTGTGTGATTCAGGAAGATCAATGTTTCACTTTATCTCTGTGGCTATGCTAGCACACTCGCACACCACAATGTGACTACTATGTCTTCACCATTAAACACGAGGCCCTTTGAAGACAAGGCATGTACTTCGCTCACCGTTACCTACTTTTCACATGAATAATGACAGTTGATGCCTTAGGATTACTGATATTAAGAAAAGTTATGGGCCGGGCGCGGTGGCTCAAGCCTGTAATCCCAGCACTTTGGGAGGCCGAGGCGGGTGGATCACGAGGTCAGGAGATCGAGACTATCCTGGCTAACATGGTGAAACCCCGTCTCTACTAAAAATACAAAAAATTAGCCGGGCGTGGTGGCGGGCGCCTGTAGTCTCAGCTACTTGGGAGGCTGAGGAGGGAGAATGGCGTGAACCCGGGAGGTGGAGCTTGCAGTGAGCCAAGATCACGCCACTGCACTCCAGCCTGGGAGACACAGCGAGACTCCGTCTCAAAAAAAAAAAAAAAAAAAAAAGAAAAGAAAAGTTATGATTAGAAAGTAAACTCAGGTCGGGCGCGGTGGCTCAAGCCTGTAATCCCAGCACTTTGGGAGGCCGAGACGGGCGGATCACGAGGTCAGGAGATGAAGACCATCCTGGCTAACCCGGTGAAACCCCGTCTCTAGTAAAAAATACAAAAAAATAGCCGGGCGAGGTGGTGGGCGTCTGTAGTCCCAGCTACTCGGGAGGCTGAGGCAGGAGAATGGCGTAAACCCGGGAGGCGGAGCTTGCAGTGAGCCAAGATCCGGCCACTGCACTCCAGCCTGGGCGACAGAGCGAGACTCCGTTTCAAAAAAAAAAAAAAAAAAGAAAGAAAGTAAACTCACACTTGCTTCAAGTCTCCATGTCATTTATACAATGGAGGTTAAAAAATTGAAGTATTTCAATTAATTTTATTGAAATCAAAAGTTGAAATAATTTTTTAAAAAAGATTCCTTGTTCATTGATCTATAAATATATTATCATTGTCTGCACAGTGCATGAAAATTTAGCCATGTTTATGAAATAATCACCATGAAATGAAACACCTGTTGCATTTATTCCTAAAGTAAAGGGGAATGATAAGTCAACCAGATAATTCAATTGACCAATTTTTTTGACACCAGCAATGATAGATTCATTTACTCCCATGATGTTAGAAAGATGCTGATGAAGTATATATTTCTTTTGAAAATTTAAGACATGAAATTCTTATAATCAACTAATATTATGAAAAGTGCATTTTCCTGTATTGCATAGGCTCTTAAATTCAAAATTTGAGATAGCATGATTAATAAGAGAATTAATTGTGAACTTAGCCATGTCTTTTCAGAACTGACAACTTTGCCTCTTCTAATCAAGTACTTGGTTTCACTGCACTGTCAATCCAAAAAAAAAAAAAAGTAAAAGAGACAGTGTCCAGTTTCTATATTATTAATTTACAATACATGACTGAAAGTTTTATATAAGAATCTTAAAAACAAAAAACTCTGATTAAGCAGATTAGAAATAATTTATGGCAGATTATAATAAAGTTGTATGGTAACAACTGACAATATTATGGAATTGATAGTGTTTTGTTATAAGTGAAAGTAGCCATAGATTCTCTCTCTCTCTTAAAGGCTACAATGAGATTATTTAAATTAGACTGTGATGTGGCCAACTCACCATCAATCCTATCTAAATATGTCACAATAGATACCACTATGTAATTATTAAATTAATAAACTAATTTCCCCCCAAAAATAGAAATTATGTTAATTCTTATTATATAGTGCCAACAAATGTACATTTCTGCCTTAAATAATAATTAATAGACAAATGATTAAACTATTTTATCACTTTATCATTTTTACATTTACTCCTATATTTAAGCAATTATATAGGACTGAATCTTGTTTCTAAGAAAGGAACAATTACAATTTAATTTCCTAATTAAATGCTGATTCAGCAGATTTTAGATTTGATAAATTATTATTCCTATTTGTAGAATATAAGTAGTTGTTATATTTTTGAGTGTCAGTTTTATTCATTAACTCTTATTAAATAAGTACTTATTAAGTATCTACAAAAATGTCATGGCAATATATGGAAATAATAAATTTATCTGCCAACATACTAAAATATGGTGAGGTTCACTATGTTTGATTGTGTTATAGTAATCAAATATTTAAATATTTTTTATGTTAAAAAAAGAAGATATAAAGCAAGTGCCAACTTTTAAAGCATTTTTTAGATTTAGCATACATTTATACAATCATCTAGATCAAGGTTTTGAACGTATTCAGCACCTCAGAATGTTTTCTTGTGTCCCCTGGTGTCCTACTCATTAATTACCTACAACTGTAGCTACTATTCTGATTTATTTTTACAATATATTTGTTTTGCTTATTCTTGAACTTCATATACATAAATTTGTGTGATATGTACTCTTGTATCTGGCTTCTTTTGTTCAACATAATGTTTATGGGATTCCTCCTGTTGTTGCATATGGTAGTAATTTATTCATGTCATTGTTCTGTAATTTTCTGTTTTATTAATATGTCACATTTTATTTGTCAAGTTTGCTGGCATCAGGCATTTGCTATTTGCAATTTGTCTTTAGCTATTACAAAAAAAAAGGTAGTCATGCATATTCTTGTACTTTTTTTTTTTACAGACAGAATTTTACATTATCACTCAATTGGGAGTACAAAAAAATGATCACAGCTCATCACCATGTCTGGTTAATTTATCTATGTTTTTTGTGGGGCTGGGGTCTCACCATGTTGTCCAGGCTGGCCTTGAACTCCTGGTCTCAGGTCATCCTTCTGCCTTGTCTTCCTAAAGATTTGAAATTATAGGTGTGATCCACTGTCCCTGGCCTCTTATACATGTTTTTGATGAAGATTTACACTTATTTCTATTAAAAATATGCCAGGCAGTACAATTCCTGGGTCAGTTCATAAGATAAACCTATAGTCAAGTTTTAGGTACTATGAAGTGATTCTCCAAAGTAGTTTTGCCAATTTATACTCTCACCACCTATATATAAAAGTTCCTCTTGTCATTTCTTGCTATCATTAATCTCTTTTTAAAAAAATATTATAACTTTTATTTTAGGTTTAAGGGTACGTGTGCAGGTTTGTTATTTAGGTAAATTTGTGACTTAGGGATTTGCTGTACAAATTATTTTGTCATCCATGTACTAAGTATAGTACCCAATAGTTTTTACTTTTTGTTTGTTTTTTTCCTGACCCACTATGTCCTCCCACTCTCCACCCTCTGGTAGGCCCCAATGTCTGTTGTTCTGTTCACCTTTGTGTCCATGTGTTGCCATTATTTAGCTTCTATTTATGAGTGACATCATAGGATACTTGGTTTTCTCTTCCTGCATTAGTTTGCTAAGAATAATAGCCTCCAGTTCCATCCATGTTCCTGCAAAGGACATAACCTCATTCATTTTTATGGCTGCATAGTATTCCATGCTGTAGACATGCCACATTTTGTTTATCTAGTCTACCACTGGTAGGCATTTATGTTAACTCCATGTCTTCACTATTTTCAATAGTGCTGCAATAAACGTGTATGCATGTGTCTTTATGGTAGAATGATTTATTGTTCTTTGGGTATATGCTCAGTAGTGGGACTGCTGGGTCAAATGGTAGTTCTGTTTTTAGTTCTTTAAAGAATCTCCACAGTGCTTTCACTAATGATTGACTAATTTAACTTCCACCACAGTGTATATGCGTTCCCTTTTCTCTGCAACCTTGTCAGCATCTGTTATTTTTTGACTTTTCAATAATAGCCATTCTGACTTGCTTGAGATGGTATCCTGTTGTGGTTTTGATTTGCAGCTCTCTAAGGATCAGCGACGTTGAACTTTTTTTCATATGCTTGCTGGCCACATGTTTGTCCTCTTTTAAAAAGTGTCTGTTCATGTAATTTGCCCACTTTTTAATGGGGTTGTTTTCTGCTTGTACATTTGTTTAAATTCCTTATAGATTCTGAATATTAAACCTTTCTCAGATGTATAGTCTGCAAATATTCTCTCCCATTCTGTAGGTTGCCTGTTTACTCTGTTGACAGCTTCTTTTGCTATGCAGAAGTTCTTCAGTTTAATTCAGTACCATTTGCCAATTTTGGCTTTGGTTGCAATTGCTTTTGGCATTTTCATAACACAATCTTGGCCAATTTGTACATCCAAGATGTTATTCCTAGGTTATCTTCCAGCGTTTTTATAGTTTTAAGTTTGACATTTAGGTCTTTAATCCATCTGGAGTTGATTTTTTTATATGGTGTAAGAACGGAGTCCAGTTTCTTCTAATTGTATACTGGTATCTCACTGACAATTATTTTTACACAGGAAAAGTAAGCCTCAGGAAAAAAAAGTAATCTGAGAAAAATGACAATTTATGTTTTTATAATATCATAATTGTTTTAAAATATCCCAATGAGAGTAGGCAGCAAAATCATAAACTATACATATTATTTATATTTTGAATGCAAAAGCAAAATATTTTCTATTGAGGTTTTTAAAATTATACTTTAAGTTCTGGGATACATGTGCAGAACATACAGGTTTGTTACATAAGTATACATGTGCCATGGTGTTTTGCTGTACCCACCAACCTGTCATCTGTTACATATTTCTCCTAATGCTATCCCTCCCCTAGCCCCCCAACCCCTACAGGTCCTGGTATGTGATGTTCCCCTCCCTGTGTCCATGTGTTCTCATTGTTCAACTCCCACTTATGAGTGAGAACATGTGGTGTTTGGTTTTCTGTTCTTGTGTTAGTTTGCTGAGAATGATGGTTTCCAGCTTCATCCATGTCCATGTAAAGGACATGAACTCATCCTTTTTTATGGCTGCATAGTAGTCCATGGTATATATGTGCCACATTTTATTTATCCAGTCTATCATTGATGGGCATTTGGGTTGGTTCCAAGTCTTTGCTATTGTGAATAGTGCCGCAATAAACATATGCATGCGTGTGTCTTTATAGTAGAATGATTTATAATCCTTTGGGTATATCCCCAGTAATGGGATTGCTGGGTCAAATGGTATTTCTGGTTCTAGATCCTTGAGGAATCACCACACTGTCTTCCACAATGGTTGAACTAATTTACACTCCCACTAACAGTATAAAAGCATGTTTGTTTCTCCACACCCTCTCCAACACCTGTTGTTTCCTGACTCTTTAATGATCGCCATTCTAACTGGCATGAGATGGTATCTCATTGTGGTTTTGATTTGCATTTCTCTAATGACCAGTGACAATGATCTTTTTTTCATATGTTTGTTGGTCACATAAATGTACTAATACCCCTTTTCAGCTCCTTACTTGAAACCGCTTGAGAAATAAAACCCAATTAAAACAGTAATTGTCATTTTTATCATATGGCTAAAGCTATTTGAATACTATGGCTCTAGATTTGCAACCACGTCCCTCACCATATTTAGACAGTTATACCCATTGACGTAGATTATCACATATCTCCCTAAGAGACAGAATCTGCCCACCTCTCTGCCTGAAAGAAAGCTGATTAAATACATTCTCACTTCAGGATACTTTTTCAGCAGGCCCTGAAAAAGAAAATGAAATAAAAAACAAAAAGGAATGGGCTGAGCATACTCTTCGCTTCTTCCAATAGCAACAATTAGATAATTCCCAAGAAGTGGAGAGAGTAAAGAGTGGAAAATTTTCTGGGAGTTTTGGGAGTACTCACAATGAAGTCTCACCACATGGCTACACAAAGCCAGAGAAATTTCTTCCTCCTGTAATTTCCTAAAAGGGCTACTTCTTCAAAGCACAGCATTATTTAAACAACAGCTCTTTGCATTATCAAAGTACGTTCTTATGTGTACACTTTTAATAAAGATAAGCCTTTGCAAGATAAATTGTTATTTTTTAAGTTGGCAGACTGATCATTATACCTACTTCTATTCTTGCAGAAAATAAGAGGTTTATTATTTGAAGGGATTCAGTCAGAGAGAACTTGGACCCAGGGGCCCAAGACATAGTTGACGTAGAAATAGCATATCAAAAGTAGCAGTATTAAATAAAAGACTACATATTAAATAAAGAGATCTCTAGCATTTTAACTTCATTCAATGCACAGCAAGCCAGGCTTCTCCCTTTAATATAGAAGGATGGTGCCTATGTAGGAAAATGGAGAACCAAGAGTAAAGGCCTACAGCCATTTCATTCTGTAATGAAATTCATGACTCAACAAGTCCGGCCCATATAAACCTAGATTGCCATTAGGTTTTTACTTATTCTGACAATCTCCTTTATGCTATTTAAGTTTAACACAGTTATTGTTATGATTGGATTTAGGCTTATTGTTTGTTTCTTGTTTAGACTTTCTTTTTTGCTCTTTTGCTATCTTCATGTTAAATTACTATTCTTTTTAAATAATTTCATTATAATTTATGCCTTGGCTTTTTGCTGCAACTTTCTGTAGACTTTTTTCTTTAGTGTTTGTCATAGGATTACCATGTAGAGCTTTTACAGCCCACTTAGTGTTGCTATTACATTATTGAAAATAAATGGTAAGAATTTCACAAATCAGTAAGTATATTTACCACAACCACCATCATTTGTGATCTAGTTTTTAGTTGTATAATGTCTATATTTGTTGTAAATCTCATAATGCAAATAGTTTTTTCTTTAAATAATCATATGCATTTTAAATATATTAAGAGGAAAAAGTATTTTATATTTATTCATATAATTACAATTTCTGGCTAACTTCATTCTTTCCTGAGTACCTGAGACCTGGTACCAGATCCCTACAGAATGAAGAATCTCTTTTCATTTCTTATTTATTTATGCATTTATTTATTTTTATTTTGCTTTAAGTTCTGAGATACATGTGCAGTGCCTGCAGGTTTCTTATATAAGTATACATGTACCATGGTGGTTTGCTTCACCTATCAACCCATCATCTAGGTTTTAAGCCCTGCATGCATTAGGTATTTGTCCTAATGCCCTCCATCCCCTAGACCCCATCCACTGACAGGCCCTAGCATGTGCTGTCCATGTGTTCTCGTTGTTCAAATCCCACTTTTGAGTGAGAATATGTGGTGTTTGGTTTTCTGTTCCTGTGTTTGTTGAGAATGATGGCTTTCAGCTTTATCTATGTCCCTGCAAAAAACATGAACTCACTCTGTTTTATGGCTGCATAGTATTCCTTGGTATATATGTGCCACATTTTCTTTATCTAGTCTATCATTGATGGGCATTTGGGTTGGTTCCAAGTCTTTGCCATAGTAAATAGTGCTGCAATAAACATATGTTTGTATATGTCTTTATAATAGAATGATTTGTAATCCTTTGGGTATATACCCAGTAATGGGATTGCTGGGTGAAATGGTATTTCTGGTTCTAGATCCTTAGGAATCGCCACACTGTCTTCCACAATGGTTGAATTTACACTCTCACCAA
The DNA here is from genome assembly GCF_049350105.2 of Macaca mulatta. Lineage (NCBI taxonomy): Eukaryota > Metazoa > Chordata > Mammalia > Primates > Cercopithecidae > Macaca > Macaca mulatta. Next base: position 166,881,122 of record NC_133406.1, on the reverse strand, counting down.
CAGTGTAAAAGCATTCCTATTTCTCCACAGCCTCACTAGCATCTGTTGTTTCCTGACTTTTTAATGGTCACCATGCTAACTGGTGTGAGATGGTATCTCTTTGTGGTTTTGATTTGCATTTCTTTCATGACCAGTAATGATGAACTTTTTTTCCTATGTTTGCTGGTCACAAAAATGTCTTCTTTGGAGAAATGTCTGTTCATATCCTTTTCCCAAGATTTGACGGGGTTGTTTGTTTTTTTCTTGTAAATTTGTTTAAATTCCTTATAGATTCTGGATATTAGACCTTTGTCAGATGTGTAGATTGCAAAAATTTTCTCCTGTTCTGTAGGTTGCCTGTTTTATTTTGCTGTGCAGAAGCTCTTTAGTTTGATTAGATCTAGTTTGTCAATTTTGACTTTTGTTGCAATTGCTTTTGGTGTTTTAGTTATGAAGTCTTTGCCCATATCTATGCACTGAATGGTATTGCCTAGGTTTTCTTCTAGGGTTTTTATACTTTTGAGTATTGCATTTAAGTCTTTAATACGTCTTGAGTTAATTTTTGTATAAGGTATAAGGTAGGGGTCCAGTTTCAGTTGTTGACATATAGCTGGCCAGTTTTCCCAACACAATTTATTAAATAGGGAATCCTTTCTCCGTTGCTTGTTTTTGTCAAATTTGTCGAAGATCAGATGGTTGTAGATGGGTGGTGGTATTTCTGAGGTCTCGTTCCATTCCATTGGTCTATATATCTCTTTTGGTACCAGTACCATGCTGTTTTGGTTACTGTAGACTTGCAGGATAGTTTGAAGTCAGGTAGTGTGATGTCTCCAGTTTGTTGTTGTTGTTGTTGTTCGTTTGTTTTTTTGCCAAGGATTGTCTTAGATATATGACCTTTTTTTTGGTTGCCCATGAAATTAAATGTAAAGTAGTTTTTTATTTGTTTGTTTGTTTGTTTTAATTCTGCAAAGAAAGTCATGGATAGCTTGATGGGAATAGCATTGAATCTATAAATTGCTTTAAGCAGTATGGTCATTTTCACGATATTGATTCTTCCTATCCATGAGCATGGAATGGTTTTCCATTTGTTTGTGTCCTCTCTTATTTTCTTGAGCAGTGGTTTGTAGTTCTCCTTGAAGAGGTCCTTTGCTTCCTATGTAGGTTGTATTCCTAGATATTTTATTCTTTTTGTAGCAATTATGAATGGGAGTTCACTCGTGATTTGGCTCTCTGATTGTCTATTGTAGGTGTATAGGAATACTTGTGCTTTTTGCACATTGACTTTGTATCCTGAGTCTTTGCTGAAATTGTTTATCAGCTTAAGGTGTTTTGGGGGTCAGATGATGGGGTTTTCTAAATATACAATCCTGTTGTCTGCAAACAGAGACAATTTGACTTCCTCTCTTCCTATTAGAATACTATTTATTTCTTTCTCTTGCCTGATTGCCCTGGGCAGAACTTCCAATACTATGTTGAATAGGAGTGGTGAGAGAGGGCATCCTTGTCTTGTGCCAATTTTCAAAGGGAATGTTCCAGCTTTTGCCCAGTCAGTATGATATTGGCTGTGGGTTTGTCATAAGTAGCTCTTATTATTTTGAGATATGTTCCATCAATACCTAGTTTGTTGAGAGTTTTTACCATAAAGGATGTTGAATTTTATCAAAGGCCTTTTCTGCATCTACTGAGATAATCATGTTGTTTTTTTTTTAATTGGTTCTCTTCATGTGATTTGCATTCATTGATTTGCATATATTAAACCAGCCTTGCATCCCAGCGATAAAGCCAACTTGATCATAGTGGATAAGCTTTTCAATGTATCCCTGGATTCAGTTTGCCACTATTTTATTGAGGATTTTCACATTGATGTTCATCAGGGATATTGGCCTGAAATTTTCTTTTTTTGTTGTGTCTCTGCCAGGTTTTGATTTCAGGATGACTCCAGCTTCATAAAGTGAGTTAGAGAGAATACCTCTTTTTCTATTGTTTGGAATATTTCAGAAGGAGTGGTACCAGTTCCTCTTTGTACCTCTGGTAGTATTCAGTTGTGAATTCATCCAGTCCTGTGCAGTTTTGGTTGATAGGCTATTAATTACTGCCTCAATCTCAGAACTTGTTATTGGTCTATTCAGGGATTCGACTTCTTCCTGGTTTAGTCTTGGGAAGGTGTATGTGTCCAGGAATGTATCCATTTTTTCTGGATTTTCCAGTTTATTTGTGTACAGGTATTTATAGTATTCTCAGATCATAGTTTGTATTTCTGTGGAATCAGTGGTGATATCCCCTTTATAATTTTTATTTCATTTATTTGATTCTTCTCTCTTTTCTTTTTTATTAGTCTAGCTAGTGATCCATCTATTTGTTAATCTTTTTCAAAAACTAGCTCCTGGATTCATTGATTTTCTGAAGGATTTTTTGTGTTTCTATCTCCTTCAGTTCTGCTCTTATCCTATTTATTTCTTGTCTTATGCTAGCTTTTGAATTTGTTTGCTCTTTCTTCTCTAGTTCTTTTAATTGTGATGTTAGGGTGTTGATTTTATATCTCTCTAGCTTTCTGTTGTGGAAATTTAGTGCTATAAATTTACCTCTTAACACTGCTTTGGCTGTTTCCCAGATTGTGGTATGTTGTCTCTTTGTTCACATTGGTTTCAAAGAACGTCTTTATTTCTGCCTTTTGTTATTTACCCAGTAGTCATTCAGGATCAGGTTGTTCAATTTCCATGTAGTTGTGTGCTTTTGAGTGAGTTTCTTAATCCTGAATTCTAATTTGATTGCATTGTGGTCTGAGAGACTGTTTGTTATGATTTCCATTATTTTGCATTTGCTGAGGAGTGTTTTGCTTCCAATTTTGTGGTTAATTTTAGAATACGTGCTATGTGGCATTCAGAAGAATGTATGTTCTCTTGATTTAGGGTGGAGGGTTTTGTAGACGTCTATTAAGTCTGCTTGGTCCAGAGCTGAGTTCAAGTCCTGAATATCCCTGTTAATATTCTGTCTTGTCTGTCTGTCTAATACTGACAGTGGGGTGTCAAAGTCTCCCACTACTATTGTGTGGGAGTCTAAGTCTCTTTGTAGGTCTCTAAGAACTTGTTTTATGAATCTGGGTGCTCAATTATTGGGTGCATATATATTTAGGATAGTTAGCTCTTCTTGTTGCATCGATCCCTTTAACATTGTGTAATGCCCTTCTTTTCTTTTTTTGTCTTTGCTAGTTTAAAGTCCCTTTTAGCAGAGACTAGCATTGCAACTCCTGCTGTTTTGTTTGTTTTTTTGTTTGTTTTTTACTTTTTTGCTTTCCATTTGCTTGGTAAATATCCCTTGATTCCTTTATTTTCAGCGTATGTGTGTCTTTGCACATGAGGTGGGTCTCCTGAATACAGCACACCAATGGGGCTTAACTCTTTATCCAATTTTCCAGTCTGTGGCTTTTAATTAGGATATTCAGCCCATTTACATTTAAGGTTGCTATTGTTATGTGTGAATGTGATCCTGTCATCATGCTGCTACCTGGTTATTTTGCACACTAGTTGATGCAGTTTCTTCATAGTGCCATTAGTCTTTATATTTTGATGTGTTTTTGCAGTGGCTGGTAAGAGTTTTTCTTTTTTATTTATTTATTTTTTATTTTACTTTAAGTTCCACGGTACATGTGCACAACGTACAGGTTTGTTACATAGGTATACATGAGCCATATTGGTGTGCTACACCCATTAACTTGTCATTTGCATTAGGTATATCTCCTAATGCTATCCCTCTCTGCTCCCCCGATCCCACAACAGACCGTGGTGTGTGATGTTCCCCTTCCTGTGTCCAAGTGTTCTCATTGTTCAATTCCCACCTATGAGTGAGAACATGTGGTGTTTAGTTTTCTGTTCTTGCAATAGTTTGCTGAGAATGATAGTTTCCAGCTGCATCCATGTCCCTACAAAGGACACGAACTCATCCTTTTTTATGGCTGCATAGTATTCCATGGTGTTTATGTGCCACATTTTCTTAATCCAGTCTATCATTGATGGACATTTGGGTTGGTTCCAAGTCTTTGCTATTGTGAATAGTGCTGCAATAAACATACGTGTGCATGTGTCTTTATAGCAGCATCATTTACACTATTTTGGGTATATCCCCAGTAATGGGATGGCTGGGTCAAATGGTATTTCTAGTTCTAGATCCTTGAGGAATCCCCACACTGTCTTCCACAGTGGTTGAACTAGTTTACAGTCCCACCAACAGTGTAAAAGTGTTCCTATTTCTCCACACCCTCTCCAGCACCTGTTGTTTCCTGACTTTTTAATGATCGCCATTCTAACTGGTGTGAGATGGTATCTCATTGTGGTTTTGATTTGTATTTCTGTGATGGCGAGTGACGATGAGCATTTTTTCATGCGTCTATTGGCTGCATAAATTTCTTCTTTTGAGAAGTGTCTGTTCATATCCTTCACCCACTTTTTGATTTTTTTTTTCTTGTAAATTTGTTTGAGTTCTTTGTAGGTTCTCGATATTACCCCTTTGTCAGATGAGTAGATTGCAGAAATTTTCTCCCATTCTGTAGGTTGCCTGTTCATTCTGATGGTAGGTTATTTTGCTCTGCAGAAGCTCTTTAGTTTAATTAGATCCCATTTGTCAATTTTGGCTTTTGTTGCCATTGCTTTTGGTGTTTTATACATGTCCTTGCCCATGCCTATATCCTGAATGGTATTGCCGAGGATTTCTTCTCAGCTTTTTATGGTTTTATGTCTAACATTTTCTCTAATCCATCTTGAATTAATTTTTGTGTAAGGTGTGAGAAAGGGATCCAGTTTCAGCTTTCTACATATGGCTAGCCAATTTTCCCAGCACCACTTATTAAATAGTGAATCCTTTCCCCATTTCCTGTTTTTGTAAAGTTTGTCAAAGATAAGATGGTGGTAGAAGTGTGGTATTATTTCTAAGGACCCTGTTCTGTTCCATTTCTCTATATCTCTGCTTTGGTACCAGTACCATGCTGTTTTGGTTACCGTAGCCTTATAGTATAGTTTGAAGTCAAGTGATGCTTCCAGCTTTGTTCTTTTGGCTTACAATTGTCTTGGCAATGTGGGCTCTTTTTTGGTTCCATATGACCTTTAAAGTAGTTTTTTTTTTTTTCCCAATTCTGTGAAGAAAGTCATTGGTAGCTTAATGGGGCAATGGGGATGGAATTTAATCTATAAAAAACCTTGGGCAGTATGACCATTTTTACGATATTGATTCTTCCTATCCATAAGCAAGGAATATTCTTCCATTTGTTTGTGTCCTCTTTTATTTCATTGAACAGTGGTTTGAAGTTCTCCTTGAAGAGGTCCTTCATATCCCTTGTAAGTTGGACTCCTAGGTATTTTATTCTATTTGAAGCAATTGTGAATGGGAGTTCACTCATGATTTGGCTCTCTGTCTGTTATTGGTGTATAAGAATGCTTGTGATTTTTGCACATTGATTTTGTATCCTGAGACTTTGCTGAAGTTTCTTATCAGCTTAAGGAGATTTTGGGCTGAGATGATGGGATTTTCTAAATATACAATCATGACATCTGCAAACAGGGACAATTTGGCTTCCTCTTTTCCTAACTGAATAACCTTAATTTCTTTCTCCTGCCTGATTGCCCTGGCCAGAACTTCCAACACTACGTTGAATAGGAGTGGTGAGAGAAGGCATCCCTGTCTTGTGCCAGTTTTCAAAGGGAATTTTTCCAGTTTTTGCCCATTCAGTATGATATTGGCTGTGGGTTTGTCATAACTAGCTCTTATTATTTTGAGATACACTCCATCAATACCGAATTTATTGATTTTAGCATGAAGGGCTGTTGAATTTTGTCAAAGGCCTTTTCTGCATCTATTGAGATAATCATGTGATTTTTGTCTTTGGTTATGTTTATATGCTGGACTACATTTATTGATTTGTGTATGTTGAACCAGCCTTGCATCCCAGGGATGAAGCCCACTTGATCATGGTGGATAAGCTTTTTGATGTGCTGCTGGATTCAGTTTGCCAGTATTTTATTGAGGATTTTTACATCGATGTTCATCAGGGATATTGCTCTAAAATTTTCTTTAATTGTTCTGTCTCTGCCAGGCCTTGGTATCAGGATGATGGTGGCCTCATAATATGAGTTAGGGAGGATTCCCTCTTTTTCTATTGATTGGAATAGTTTCAGAAGGAATGGTACCAGCTCCTCCTTGTACCTCTGGCAGAATTTGGTTGTGAATCCTTCTGGTCCTGGGCTTTTTTTGGTTGGTAGGCTATTAATTATTGCCTCAATTTCAGAGCCTGTTATTGGTCTATTCAGGGACTCAACTTCTTCCTGGTTTAGTCTTGGGAGAGTGTATGTGTCCAGGAATTTATCTATTTCTTCTAGGTTTTCTAGTTTATTTGCATATAGTTGTTTATAGTAGTCCCTGATGGTAGCTTGTATTTCTGTGGGGTCGGTGGTGATATCCCCTTTAACATTTTTTATTGCATCTATTTGATTCTTCTCTCTTTTATTCTTTATTAGTCTTGCTAGCGGTATATCAGTTTTGTTGATCTTTTCAAAAAACCAACTCCTGGATTCACTGATTTTTTGATGGATTTTTTGTGTCTCTATCTCCTTCAGTTCTGAGTTATCTCTTGCCTTCTGCTAGCTTTTGAATGTGTTTGCTCTTGCTTCTCTACTTCTTTTAATTGTGATGTTAGGGTGTCAATTTTAGATCTTTCCTGCTTTCTCTTGTGGGCATTTAGTGCTATAAATTTCCCTCTACACACTGCTTTAAATGTGCCCCAGAGATTCTGGTATGTTGTATCTTTGTTCTCCTTGGTTTCAAAGAACATCTTTATTTGTGCCTTCATTTTGTTATATAGCCAGCAGTCATTTAGGAGCAGGTTGTTCAGTTTCCATGTAGTTGAGCAGTTTTGGGTCAGTTTCTTAATCCTGAGTTCTAGTTTGATTGCACTGTGGTAAGGATTGCAATCCCTGCCTTTTTCTGTTTTCCGTTTGCTTAGTAGATCTTCCTCAATCCCTTTATTTTGAGCCTATGTGTGTCTCTGCACGTGAGATGGGTCACCTGAATACAGCACACTGATGGGTCTTGACTCTTCATCAAATTTGCCAGTCTGTGTCTTTTAATTGGAGAATTTAGCGCCTTATATTTAAGGTTAATATTGTTATGTGTGAATTTGATCCTGTCATTATGATGTTAGCTGGTTATTTTACTCATTAGTTGATGCAGTCTCTTCCTAGTATCGATGGTCTTTACATTTTGGCATGTTTTTGCAGTGGCTGGTACCAGTTGTTCCTTTCCATGTTTAGTGCTTCCTTCAGGAACTCTTGTAGGACAGGCCTGGTGGTGACAAAATCTCTAAGCATTTGCTTGTCTGTAAAGGATTTTATTTCTCCTTCACTTATGAAACTTAGTTTGGCTGGATATAAAATTCTGGGTTGAAAGTTCTTTTCTTTAAGAATGTTGAATAGTGGCCCCAACTCTCTTCTTACTTGCAGAGTTTCTGCTGAGAGGTCTGCTGTTAGTCTGATGGGCTTCCCTTTGTGGGTAACCCGACCTTTCTCTCTGGCTGCCCTTAACATTTTTTCCTTCATTTCAACTTTGGTGAATCTGACAATTATGTGTCTTGGAGTTGCTCTTCTCGAGGAGTATCTTTGTGGAATTCTCTGTATTTCCTGAATTTGAATGTTGGCCTGCCTTACTAGGTTGGGGAAGTTCTCATGGATAACATCCTGCAGAGTGTTTTCCATTTTGGTTCCATTCTCCCCATCACTTTCAGGTACTCCAATCAGACATAGATTTGGTCTATTCACATAGTCCCATATTTCTTGGAGGCTTTGTTCATTTCTTTTTATTTTTTTGTTTTTATTTTTTTTATTTTTATTTTTTTTTGAGACAGACTCTTTCTCTGTCGCCCAGGCTGGAGTGCAGTGGCACGATCTCCACTCACTGCAAGCCCCGCCTCCCGGGTTTACACCATTCTCCTGCCTCAGCCTCCCATGTAGCTGGGACTACAGGCACCTGCCACCACGTCTGGCTAATTTTTGTATTTTTAGTAGAGGCGGGGTTTCACCATGTTAGCCAGGATGGTCTCGATCTCCTGACCTCGTGATCCGCCCGTCTCGGCCTCCCAAAGTACTGGGATAACAGGTGTGAGCCACCAAGCCTGGCCATTTCTTTTTACTCTTTTTTCTCTAAACTTCTCTTCTCACTTCATTTCACTCATTTGATCTTCAGTCACTGATACCTTTTCTTCCAGTTGATCGAATCTGTTACTGAAGCTTGTGCATTTGTCACGTAGTTCTCGTGCCATTGTTTTCAGCTCTATCAGGTCATTTAAGGACTTCTCTACATTGGTTATTCTAGTTAGCCTTTCGTTTAATCGTTTTTCAAGGTTTTTAGCTTCTTTGCGATGGTTTCAAACTTCCTCCTTCAGCTTGGAGAAGTTTGATCATCTGAAGCCTTCTTCTCTCAACTCATCAGAGTCATTCTCCGTCCAACTTTGTTCCATTGCTCACAAAGAGCTGCGTTCCTTTGCAGGGGGATAGGTGCTCTGATTTTCAGACTTTTCAGCTTTTCTGCTCTGTTTTTTCCCCATCTTTGTGGTTTTATCTACCTTTGGTCTTTGATGATGGTGACGTACAGATGGAGTTTTGGTGTGGATGTCCTTTCTGTTTGTTATTTTTCCTTCTAACGGTCAGGACCCTCAGCTGCAGGTCTGTTGGAGTTTGCTGGAGGTCCACTCCAGACCCTGTTTGCCTGGGTATCAATAGCAGATGCTGCAGAAGAGTGAATACTGCTGAACAGCAAATGTTGCTGTCTGATCGTTCCTCTGGAAGCTTAGTCTCAGAGGGGTACCCAGCCGTGTGGGGTGTGAGTCTGCCCCTACTCGGGGGTGCCTCCCAGTTAGGCTACTTAGGGGTCAGGGACCCACTTGAGGAAGCAGTCTGTCCGTTCTCAGATCTCAAACTCCATGCTGGGAGAACCACTACTCTCTTCAAAACTGTCAGACAGGGACATTTAAATCTGCAGAGGTTTCTGCTGTCTTCTGTTTGACTATGCCCTGTCCCCACAGGAGGAGTCTACAGAGGCAGGCAGGCCTCCTTGAGCTACAGTGGGTTCCACCCAGTTCGAGCTTCCAGGCTGCTTTTTTTAACCTACTGAAGCCTCAGCAATGGCCGGCACCTCCCCCTGCTCCAGCCTCGCTGCTGCCTTGCTGTTAGATCTCAGACTGCTCTGCTAGCAGTGAGGGAGGCTTCGTGGGCATGGGCCCTCTGAGTCAGGCACGGGATATAATCTCCTGATGTGCTGTTTGCTAAGACCCTTGGAAAAGCACAGAATTAGGGTGGGAGTGACCCGAATTTCCAGGTGCTGTGTGTTCACAGTTCCCCTTGGCTAGGAAAAGGAGTTCCCTTACCCTTTTCGCTTCTTGGGTGAGGCCATACCTTGTCCTGCTTCGGCTCTCGCTCGGTGGGCTGCACCCACTGTCCTGCACCCACTTTCCAATATGCCCCAGCAAGATGAACCCGGTACCTCAGTTGGAAATGCAGAAATCACCTGTCTTCTGTGTTGTTCACGCTGGGAGCTATAACCTGGAGCTGTTCCTATTCCGCCATCTTGGAACTGCCTCTGTACCTAGCAATGTAAAAGCACTCAGTGAATATTTCTCAGAGAATTGTTTCTGTGCCAGATTTTGAGGATGAAGTAGTAAACAATATGTATTAAACCAAAGAAAAAATGTTCCAGTTATTAATTCCAAGAAAAATAATGTTTGTACAAGAAATAAAATAAGCTCATAGTCTACTACCTCACTCAGCTGTGGAAATATTTACATAGTATTAATAATATAAGCTTTGCATATTACTATAAACAAAGTTGGCGATATAAACTTGAGAGGAGCTGAAAGAATAATGTGTATGTGTATAATAAGTTAAAAAAAAAAAAACCTAGGTCTTCCTATAATTCTAGGAAATAAAAAGTATATATCTAACTAAAATATCACAATTACAAAAATTACAAGAACAATTTTAATAAAAAATAGTGGCAAAGGGCCAGATGTGGCTGCTCATGCTCGTAACTCCAGCACTTTGGGAGGCTGAGGCAGATGGATCACTTGAGGTCGGGATTTTGAGACCAACCTGGCCAACATGGTGAAACTCCATCTCTACCAAAAATACAAAAATTAGCTGGGCATGGTGGCAGGTGCCTATAATCACAGCTACTAGGGAGACTGAGGCCAGAGAATTGCCTGAACCTGGGAGGCAGAGGTTGCAGTGAGCCAAGATTGCACGACTGCACTCCAGCCTGGGTGACAGACTGACACTCCGTCTCAAAAAAATAAAAATAAAAAAAGGGGGGGGAGGGCAAAGTTTTTTTCTAGTGGGTAGAAATTTGGGAATTTGGGTGAGGAAAACTTTTTTTAATAGTAACATATAAAAATAATTTTTAAAACTGTATCCATGAATAACTTTGATTTATCTTAAAAATAAATGTATAAATATTTTTAAATGCTATTCATAATTTTGTTAACTATTCTTCCTTATCATGGTCATAAGCTTTAGGTTAACACCAATGAATCAAAACCACTAAATAATTTAAGCCCCCTTTTCACTTAGAGGTCCAGAGCACTGACAAACCAGTTTAGCCAATTTGCATTAAAAATGGATCCACTGGCTGGGCGCGGTGTCTCATGCCTGTAATCCCAGCACTTTGGGAGGCCGAGGTGGGCCGATCACAAGGTCAGCAGATAGAGACCATCCTGGCTAACGTAGTGAAACCTCGTCTATCCTAAAAAAAATACAAAAAAATTAGCCGGACTTGGTACTAGACGCCTATAGTCCCAGCTACTCGGGAAGTTGAGGCAGGAGAATGGTGTGAAACAGGAGGTGGAGCTTGCAGTGAGCCGAAATCATGCCACTGCACTCCAGCCTGAGCAACAGAGCAAGACTCCACCAAAAAAAAAAAAAAAAAAAAAAAAGGATCCATTTATTTAGTCATAATTATCTCCAAAGCTATGGCACAGATAGCACATTTAGTGTTTATTAAAACATATTATTGCAACCACACTAGTCTAATTTATGCAAAATTTGTCTTGATTACAATATGTGTAGTTCATATGGCTCTTACGTAGAACAAATGGGTTTGTAATTCTTTGGCTGTTTAAGGGGATGATTTACAAGTAAGTTTTGCATGGTTGTAACTTAGATTTGACTTAGAATGAGTTTCAAATTTAACCCTCTCACTCAAAGAACAAGAAAATAAAACATGACAATTCTAGAAAGACTAGGACATTTAAAATATGGAACAAAGTTAACTTCTGAAAGATAATGGAAACCTCAAAGACAGAATCATTTTAATGTTGGAATATTTCTGCAAGTATTTTGTAAATGTACTCCTTAGCTTCAAAATCAAATCTGCTAAGTGAACTGAAGTGAGAAAATGAAGTGCATTGTTCAAGTTCCTGAATGTCAGGCTACAAGTTTATCATTTCAAAGCTTAAAAGGCTTTATAGCTTTTCAACTGGCCTGTGAATAGAGGTGAATGTATTAGTTAAGCCAAAGACACTTTTTATAATCTCACTTAATTTTATTTTTTCTAAATTGGATTCACAGAGAAAAAAATATTCCTTTTCAGTAAACTTTAATCATTAACCAAGTACCAATAAGAAGAAATATATACTCTTTACCTTATATTTGAAAGGTCAGCTGTCTGTCATATATTCTTTTTTGCCTTGAAGGCAGTATGAGATCACACAATCTTATTTTACTTGGCTTGCTTCAAATTTATCACTTCTCCAGCTATCAATAGAACACAGTTTATAGCACGTTGTTCACATAAGCTGTGATATACATCTTCCAGCAAAGCATTCTAGTTTCTAAGATTTCTCTCTCTTCTCCATAAGAAAAACTCTTCCATTTCTCATTTGCTTACTTCAGAAGCATCCCTTTTAAAACATTTCCCCGTTGTAATACATGTCTGGTTGCAATCACTTGTGAGAGTTGGCTTTGGATCATGGTACAGTAAAATACAATATATGCTCTAATTCATTTAACATAATTTCAATGAGCAACCATTACATGCAAAAATTTTAGGGGATGTAAAACGATGTGTAACGTATATTATATGAAGTCTCAATATAAATAATAATAAATTTTCCAAAGATAAAAGGGATCCACGTTAGAAGTAGGGTCCCATCACCAGAAGTGTCATACATGGGAAAGATGACTAATTAGTACATGATGAATTTTTCTGAGTATTACATATGAGGAAGAAGAATCAATCACAGAGTAAGGTGGGATATTGTGTAGTAAAGAATTTAATCTTGCCCAAAAAATAGTATGGGCCTTGCCCTTGATTTCTAGGAGGTAAACTATAAACCTTCGGAATGTCATGGATGATAGGATTATTTTTGTATGCCTAGAGGCCTTAGGTCATGCCAGACAGTCTAACAATGTGATTCAGGAAACCAGCTACTTTGTTGGTTTCTAGTGAATTTTCCTATAAGTGCACTAATCCATCGTCCACTTAGATTAACCTGACCAGTAAAGACTGGAACTCAACCTGCTGTATTTGTCTCATAGGTAACTTAATTGAGGCCACTATTAACAGAGCTCCAAGCATCAGGAGGAGGCCTACCTGTAGGACTGGCTCTAAACAGGCCTTCCAAGTCCCTAGACACCACCAGATTAATACATGCCACAAATCATCAGAATCTGACTTAGAAATCTAGCTGCATTTTTTCTTTCTTAAGTTTGTGTGTTGACTTTCTATGGTTTTTGTATTATCCCCTTCACTCTGCCCAAGTGTTAGCGGTCACATAGACTCTGCATTGACCAGCAAGAAACAAGTCTGGGGAAAATCTATTATTCATCATAACGCTAGCCAGTGTTTTCATTCTGAATTGAATGCCACGTAGGGATAAGAGCACACATGGATTAATTCAGCTATAGTCAGAGACAAATTTTACAACAAATTTTCCTAATGGGAGAACTTTCATTGTATAGATAACTGACTCTAGTATGTAAATAATACACTAATTATTCTTCCAGTAAGGTTTCCCCCAAGTAACCAAGGGCAACTTCATTTTAGAGAGACCTCCACAGTCATCTGAGGGATATAAGTTTACCGGTGACGTTCTCTTAAATAAGTGAAGGCCTCTGTGACAATTCCTAAAGTGCCAGTTTCTGTGTTTTGGGGAAGAAGGCAAGATAATGTCTGGCTTCCACACAAAAAGCACAGTCCCGAAGTGACATATGGGAGGAAATTGTTGCTTACAGTTGTTGGGACACCCTAAATAGGAATGATTTGAGTTGGGTGACAGGTTGACATTTCTTCCAACAGGCCTCTCAACCAACAGATATGCCTTAGAGTTGCCAGCTCAGTTTGAATATTTTAGTCTAGTTCTTGTTTTGGAGGGAATGTTTGAAGATAGTTGGTTCAACCTGTCCTGTTTGTTCATGTCACCAGATGGGTGATATGTCCTGTTTCTTCATGTCACCAGATGGGATGGCTGCTCCGTGGAAAAACGGAGAGACTACAGGGATGGGAGCAGGTACTATATCCAGTGGTATTTTGTTTGGGAGGTGCTGGAGCCAACCTGCTGTTTCCAATATACTTCTTAGCCAGGTTAAGAGAAAGGGCAATCAAATCATGGTCAGACCAGAGTCATGGTGTCATGGTGAGAGGGTAGGGAGGGGCTGGCAGTCAGCCCAGCAGTCAGTTCAATTTACGGTACTTGCCACAGTGTGGGAGAGCCACACAGGGCATTTTCCTTTATTAGAAAGGGTGAGTGCAAAAGAGCTTCTGAAAGACAAATTATCATAAATGGTTCTTTCTCTGCCATACCTCCCAGGGTCTAAGGTATTCTCTCCTCAGTGGAGGGTTACTCTCCTCCACTACCACAAAATCAATCTGTTCCTTTCCAGTAGCTATAAGATCACTGTTTTTCCAATAATTTCCTATTCACACCAATAACATTTGTCCATAAGAGTCAATTTCAAGAGAGGCAAGAGCATTATAATAAAACCGCTACAATTAAATTTGAATCACCTCTTTTGGCTGGACTGCCACTTGGAGGGTGCACCAGCTATGCCTGCCTGAGGTTTCCATTAGAGGGAAAGAAGTACCCATCATGCCCAGAAATTGTCAGTGTGGAATCCTGAACTTTCATCACTTTTATAAACATTTTTACTCTTGTAAGACTATTTTCTCCCAGTCCAGTCTCACTTGGCTAACTCCCACTGTTTCTAATTATAAGTATCTCCACCAGAAGTTCTTTCATTCCTCTTGACTAAGTTAGTTGCTTTTCTACTTTCCTCCAAAAAGTATTTTCCATAATATATAAAATTGCCTACATAGATTCCCAAGTTCCCTACCCTAGTCTTTACTGGCTTAGATTATATTTTAACCAATAGTGCATTGGCAGCATTTAGCATAGGAACTTGCACATAATTGATCTCAATAGTGTAGAATAAATGAATAAAATAAACCTAGAAAAATAAAGTCTTTGCCGGATAGTTTCAAATTTTCAATAGGGAGAAACTAAGATTCAGCAGTCTCACTGCCAAGTCCAGAAAATGTGTATTTGTCTACTGATTGCACTATTGTTCATAATAACAAAAATTGATAACTAAGTGTTGAACAGTGAAAGAATTGGTTAATAAATTGTGATGCATCTCTGTTGTAGAACACCATGTAGCCACAGCAAAGAAAATGTTGGACCTATATACATTTTATACCTTGAAGTAGTGTATCATCCACGTATTTAAAAAATAGCAAGTTACAGATTCTTATGTATAGCATTATCCCATGATTATGATTATTAAGAAACAAAATGTACACTTGCACGTAGGTCAAGAGAAGATAGAAAGTGAGAGAGACAGTGAGAAATATATGAATAAATCCAATTTAAACACAGGAATGCTGTAGCCATCTCTAAAGAGGGGTTACTTCTGAAGGTGAACTGGAGTTGGTGGAAAAGACTTTTGTTCATTTATTTATATCATGCAAAAAAAAATGGAAACAAGGGTGGTTTCTTGTATTTTGTTATTTCTACTTTTCAAATAGCTTAAGCAATACATTTTTAAAGAGGAAACCAAACAAAGTATTAACAGTGCTGTTTTAGTGAAGTTAGATTGAAGGTAATTTATCTTACTACTTGTATTCTGCTGTATTTTTCACTTTGCTGCAATAAGCATATATATTAAATAGAAGTTATGTAAGAATCTTTCTTGGCAAAGCCTGGGAAAGCAATGAAGATGATTGCTAGAGCAGAATATGCTATTATTTTATCTTCTACTCAATTCATCTTGAAAGTAAATGGATTGTAATGTAGGCCATAATTTTGTGTTTAATTGCCACCTATGTATGTTTCTCTCACTGCAATTAAAATGGACATAATGAAGAAAATGTTTATACCTTCTGCATAAATCATCAGAAAGTGTCCCTCTGGATTTCTCTGTCAAGAGTAGTTGTAATGTTTGTATTTTAAGTATTTATTATAATAGTGTGAAAACCCATCTTGCTTATTCCCACAGTGTCTGGGTTTGCATTAGGCACATGTAGATTTAATAAATGTTTATTGAACACCAAAATCGTTGAATAACTCTAAAACTATAAAATCAAATCAATTAAATAGAGAAAGAAAGTTTAATTCCCCTAGGGAGCTTTTTCTGAAACAAAATTTTACAGCCTGGGGAAATACCCATTTTGGAGTTGAACTCTTTATGGCTAAAACTGCATGGGGTGTCGTGATAAATATGTTTCCTTAAGGTTGCCTTTGTCTGACTGTTAGCAACTCACCAGGTGGCTGCAACTGTGGAAAAATATTTAGTTCTTTAAACATTTCAGTCATGCAGCAGTTCTTTAAACAGTGACAAATAGCCAACATTTCTCCATAGTTTATAACCTTTTCCTTAATAGGTTTTCCAGTGGGAGTGAGAGCTCCTATTTAGTCAACATTTAGTTAATGTTATTTTTCAAATTATCCAATATGACTAATTTAAAATGTCTTAACTTTTAATCAAATCATCTTTTTGCCCCAGCATGACCACTTTTTCAAATGCATAGTTTTATAGTTCTCAGCCTACTCGACTGTTCAGAAACAACTCTCCTTTAAATTGTGAATTTAGCAAACATTATCGACTACCATGGTCCGAATCAACACCAAAATAACTCTTTTAAAGCTATCATATTGTATACTAGTAATACACATAAAACTTTAGAATATTGGCACTTGACAATCCATTTGACCTTTGTTTTCATCATTCCTCTATTCTAAAAATTAATCTTGATCTCCACTTGTTAAAATATATTTCATTTGTAAAATCTGGTCCAGTGCCACTTCTTGATGCTTAATTGATTCTCTTTATTCAGAAGTGATTTTTCCTTCCTTTGAAAATTCATGATATGTTTTTATTTACATTCAAATATGTTTTTATATTTTGCAATCTGTTTTCGCCTAACCTATTTTTTAAATTCATCTATCATTTATTTGATACTCCATAAAGTATTCAGTAAGCATTAATTACGTGCATTGTACATGATGAGTACCGTTTTTAGGCACTGAAGAAGTTATAGCAAATATGAGAGAGTTTGTCCTTAAGGAGCTTACCATCTGAGTTTTTCACTTAATGCATTCCAATTTATGTTAAAATTTATCTGGTCTTAGAATACTAGAATGAAAGCATCTTAAAGAAACAGGTATCATTTTATTTATTCTTGGATACCTCTTTGCTCATCACAGAGTACATAATAAACTTTGCAATATTTATACCAATATAACAAATTATTATTTATCAAATATGCTATAGTATATTAATATTATCTCTTTTAATCCTCATTGCAACTATAAGATATATACAATTAGCCTTATTTTAAAGATCTCACTGGAATTTCAAAGGTTATTTATACCAAATAGTGTATCAAAAATTTCAAAAGATTTCTTTAATAGTAAAAACTGTAAAAATATGCAACTCGATGTCAAGAAATCAGAGGCTGTAAGGACCAAATAGCATGACCATTGTTTTCTCCCTAGTAGCAAATGTAAGGATGTTAAAATAGTCATGATTGTTTGAAAATAAGTATTATTGCCATATAACTAGGCATGTTTAAAACATTTATAACAGAAACAGTGATGAAACATAGGAATAGGAGCTTCCAAAATTGATAAAAAATGTGATGACACTAATAATCACTATTATTATTATAAATATTTAACCTTATAATTGCCATAGAACATGGGATATTAATATTCTAACTTTTATAACTATATTTAAAAACTTCAATGACTGTAGAATACATTTAGTGCAGGAATAAGATGATCAGTCATTGAATTAGTTTACACATATGTAAGTCTAGTACTAGCTTCCTGGGGTTAAAAAATTATGATTCATCCATATAACGCAGATCTCTCATGACACTATACTCTTTTGATATCTGTCATTTACTTCTTCATCTCTTGAGCTAGTCTTTCCAACTTCACTTAATCATCACAAATTAAAGTTTCTCAGATTTCTTGCTAGGCTCCTTATCTCCTAACTTTATTTTCTACAAATGTAATCATAGTCACTCCCATAACTTTAATTATGAGGCCATATTTCAATCATTGCCAATTTTCTAGCTCTAACACTTGCTTACTAATTTATGAGGTCAAGCCTGACTTCAGAATGACTTCAAAACTAATTTTTTTTTTAAATCCAAAGGCTATTTTCCAAAGAATTTTTCATGGCTCACTCTGGCAGATATTTTAGTTTCACAGAGTCATAGAGCAACATGTAAGCTGTTGTAAGAATTTGTTTTCACCTTCAAATGAAATGTTGACTGTAAAAAATACATATTTTGGGGTCAAAGGTGGGTGTGGGGAATGGGCAGGTTCAGGAAAGCTAGAAGAGACCAGTTAGGACAAAAGTTTGAACGGACATGTTTTGCTGATGTGAATATTACAAAAAGAGAGTAATCAAGGATTAATATAATTTTTTTCATTCAAATATCTAGAAATTTGTAGTTGTCATTTACTGAGATTGAGAAAACTTCAGAAAAAGCAGTTGTGGAAACACAAATGGGATAACACTTTAAAGTTAAGTTTTAGGAGCCTACTTTATATCCAAAAGAAGATATAGGGGTCTCTATTTGAAGGGAGATGTTCAAATTGGAAAGAGAGATTTAGAAGCCATTAAATGGGTTTTAAATTAGTGAGATTTGATGAAATGCCCTCTCAAGTAAGGGAGCAGGGAGTATATCTGACTTTTTTGTGACTTGGCCCTTGACATGTCTCAGAACAAACCTAGATCAGACTGTGCAGATACCATGTAAGTCAGTGCAATTTAGACGTTAATGTGAACATGATTTTTTTCACTTACATACAAATTAGGACCTCAAGAAAAACATTAGAGTCGAATAGTTGAGTATATGTTTGTCTCATTTACTAGATTGGGGTTTCTCAAAGCTAGAAGTCATATATTATTTAAAAATTTCTGCATCACCTAGACTATTTCTTGAATATATTAAACATCCAATCATTGTTGAGTTAAACAGAATAGGAAAGTATTCCTATAGCAAATGCAATTGATATCCATCCAGTTCTTTGCAAGTCAGGTTTGCACACCCCTCAGACTTGCCTTGTTTCTATCTTCACTATTCTCTGCAGACTTGCCCTTGGCTGATGAGAATGACCTTGCAGAGAGAGGCAGGTTAGGCTCCATCCCCTTCCAAGAGTTACTATTAGTCAATGCCTGACTTATGAAGCCCTTGAGAGTCTAGCACCCTTAGCTCTGTGGCGTAATTCAGGTATCAGAGCTCCCCAAATAATCAGACCTGGGCTACATTTCTCCTGAAACCATATCTTTGCATAGCTTCTTCTGCCCTATCACTTGAGTTTCTCTTGACAGCCCTCCTTCAATGAATCACATGTGCAAGGATTTCTGCCCTAGACCTTATATCTAAGAAGCAAGAGCTAAAGTAATAGCTAAGCCACAAATGGAGACATATGACTCCTCAAGCATTTATCTAATATAATTAAATTAACCTAGAACTTCTAAATTATTAAACCTTTCTGGTTTGGGGGATGGAATGGAGAAGGGATTCTATTCTGTATTATTTGTGAGCTTTCAAATATAAATGACTCTGGAAATTTCAGGTCATCACTTATTTTTCCCCCACCTCTCACCCCAGCAAAATGCCAGACTCTTCTCTTTTTTTCCAAGATAAGCAGCCACTCATAGGTGAATGTATAAATATTTAAACTTTCTAAATTATAGTCATATTTCCAACGTTGTAGAGAGAAATGCATTGCCAGGCAAGTTCATGTCTATGTGAACATCATAGAGTGTACTCATACAAAGCTAAATGGTGTAGACTACTATACACCTAAAATATATTGTATAGTCTATTGCTTCCAGGCTACAAACCTGTACAGTATGTTACTGTACTCAATAGTATAGACAATTGTAATACAATGGTAAATATTTGTGTATCTCAACATATTTAAATATAGAAGAGGTACAGTAAAAATATGATATAAAAGAAAAAATGATAAACCTGAATAGGGCATTTACCATGAATAGAGTTTACAGGACTCAAAGTTGCTCTGGGTGAGTCAGTGAATTACTAGTTGAATGACCATGAAGGCCAAGGACAATAGTGTACCCTACTGTAACTTTGTAAACACTGTACACTTGGACTACACCAAAATTTATTTTTTAAAAATTGTATCTCTTCAGTAATAATGTTATGTGTCTTGTTTATTGATTTATGTGCTTTGAACCATCCTTATGTCCCTGGGAAGAATCTTACTCAACCACGGTCAATGATCTTTTTAATATATTGTTGAATTCAGTCGGCTGGTATTTTGTTGAGAATTTTTGGATTTATGTTCATCAGCAATATTGGCCTGTAGTTTGCTTTGTAAGTTGTGTCTCTGGTTTCGGTATCAGGGTAATTGTGGCCTTGTAGAATGAGTTTGGAAGTATTGCCTTCACTTAATTTGTTAAAATACCTTGAGTAGAATTGGTATTAGTTCTTCTTTAAATGTTGGTATAATTCAGCACTATAGCCATCAGATCTTGGGCTTTTCTTTGATGGGAGGATTTTTTATTACTGCTTCTATATCATTTCTTGTTATTTATCTGGTCAGGCTTTCTATTTTGTCATGGTTCAGTCGTGTTAGGTTGTATGCGCCCAGAAATTTATCCATTTTTTCCAGGTTTTCCAATTTATTGGCATATAATTGATCACAGTCTTCTCCGATGATAGTTTGCATTTTTGTGGTATCAGTCATAACATCTAATTTTTCATTTCTGATTTTATGTATTTGGGTCTCATCTCTGTTTTTCTCAGTCTAGTTAAAGGTTTGTGATTTTGTTTATCCCTTAAAAAACAAACTTTCATTTCACCGATCTTTTGTGGGGTTTTTTTTAGCCTCAATTTTATTTATTTATTCTTTGACATTTATTATTTCTTACCTTATTTAATTTTGGGTTGGATTTGTTCTTGCTTTTCTAGTTCTTTAAGGTGCATAATTAAAGACTCAATTTTTTGGATGTGGGCATTTGCTACTATACACATCCCTCTCAGGACTGCTTTTGCTGTATCCCACAGATTTGGGTATGCTATGTTTCCGTTTTAATTTGTTTCAAATTTTTTTTAACTTCTTCTTAATATCTTAATTGACCCATCAGTAACTCAAGAGCATACTGTTTTATTTTCATATATTTGTATAATTTCCAAAGTTCCTCTTGTTTTTGATTTCTGATTACATTCTGTTGTAGTCAGAAAAGACACTTATGACGATTTCAATTATTTGAATTTGCTGAGACTTGTTTTTGGCCTAACATATAGTCTGTCCTGGAAAATGTTCCATGTACTGATGAGAATAATATGTATTCCACAACTGTTTGATGAAATGTTCCATAAATGTCTGTTAGGTTCATTTGGTCTATATTGCAGATTAAAACAGATATTTCTTTGTTGACTTTTCTGTCTAGATCATCTGTCCAATGCTGAAATTGTGATGTTGAAGTCCCTAATTATTAGAGTTAAATAATAAATGAACCCTAGCTTATTGTAACTTTTTTACTTTATATAATTTTTACTTATTTTTAACCTTTTACCTTTTCTGTCATAATACATTTTAAAACACACACATTGTACAGCTGTCCAAAAATATTTTCTGTCTTTACATCTTTATTCTAAATGTTTTTATTTTAAATTTTCTTATTTTTGTTTTTTACTGCTGAAATTTTTTTTGTTAAAAGCAAATACACACACACACAGTAGCCTAGGCCTACACAGGGTCAGGATTATCAGTATCACAGTCTTCTACCTACACATCTTCTACCTACACATCATTAGGTAGATCTTTAGGGGCATTAATACACATGGAGTTGTTATCTCTTATTATAACAATTCCTTCTTTTGAAGTGTCTCCTGAAAGACCTGCCTGAAGCTGTTTAACAGTTAACTTATTTTTTAATGAATAGAAGGAAGACACTGTTAAATAATGATATAAAGTATAGTATAGTAAATACATAAACCTTTAACTTAGTTGTTTATTATTATTGTCAAGTAATATGTACTGTACATAATCATAAGGGCTATACTTTTATAAGACTGATAGCACAGTAGGTTTGTTGACACCAAAATCATCACAAACACACAAACATGTGAGTAATGCATTGCACTAAAACATTACAATGACTCTGATGTCACCAGGAAATTGAAATTTTTCAGCTCCATTATAATCTTATGGGACCACCACCAAACGTGTGGTCCCTCATTGGCTAAAGTGTTGTTATGCAGCATGTGACTGTATAGCAAAATCATAAAGAGTTCAGGAAATCTTCAAAATGTTTTAAAATCCCTGATGTTTAGTTGAAGTTATACTATTTAGAAATAAAAACAAAATCCTAAGTCCCTCAACTGACTGAAGTCTCCCCTCTTGGCCAAGGGGACACCAGGACAACCTTGGAAACTAAGTTCTTAGCCACAACAGGATGGGAGGTCAGACATGCCTGTTATAACCCCTACCTAGGTAACTACCTTTAGGCTGTCTTCCCTAAGGGGTAGACAGAAAACAGCCCTTTCAAAAGACTCCATTCCAGGCATCAACCAACCGCCTGACTGCTGGCCCTCCCTTTCGCAGTTTCAACAAAACTAGTGACCACCATTTCTTCCTGAAGGAGTGGTTCTGGCTAAGGGTTTTCGTGTATTTTGTTTCACCTTTTGATGTCAGGCAGTCGAAAATTCCACCCTTGAATCATGCCAATGCCACCATTTTTTTGTACATGGAACCCCTGAAAAGGCATGAAGCTCAACTGTGCATTTTCTCCTCTCATAAGTATTCAGGACTCCTGTAACTTATTAAATATGTGTATTTGGCCTTCCTGCTCAGCATAATTCCTATTCCCTTTGCCCCTTCCTCAAAGTATGCTTCTGGCTTCTGGCCACAGGCTATGGTTCTCAGCCTGTCAAAATGGCCATCCTGCAGGGTGCACCCTCTTGTAAGAAATAAAGCTCTCCTTTCCAAACTTAAGAACTTTGTCATTCTTCAGTTGACACTGTGCTATTATAACAAATATTTATTTTGGCAGACAAAGCCAATACCCTGTGCTTTGACTTTGGAAATTTCTTTAGCTTTTCTTTCAGTAAATCATAGGTCATTATGCTCTGTCCACATACCCATCTGTTCACATATATGTAATATGCGGCATGTGCCTCACACTGTTACCCATTGAGTGCCTATGTGACTTAACTGACTCCTGCGCTGCTTTTTTCCCTAATCAATATCTATGTGACATAGTTGAATTCCTACTCGGTCTTAACTCTGCTTATTTTTAGGAAACAGGATGTCTGTGGTCAGAAGTTCCTTCTTAGGACTAAAGCAGTGAAAGATGGGAAAATCAGTGACGGAAGCTTACTTGACCTCTGAAGAAACACTGGCTTCATTTTAATCCAATTTCCATATTAAATAACAGTCCAGCCAGTACCATGAAAGTTGAAAATCACCATGACAATGACAAGAAGGGAAAAAGGGCAGAAGAGGGTCTCCTTGATTTCAGGGAAATCTTCATCCCTCCTTGATTCCAGGAAAATCTTTATCCCTTCCTAAGAAAAGCAAAAATATCCCTGCCTTTGCTTTCAATTCCCAACCCCTTCATTAAAGATATCCTATATCTGTTACTTCCTGGTTCTCAGGAGCTGAGAAGTTGATTGGTGGGCCACTCTCACACTTCTCCATTTTATGACCATCAAATAAAGCCCTCTCTTCTCAATGCTCCTTTTCCATTTCATATACTGGCTTCACAACACCAAACATAAAAGACCCCACATTTTAGGGTAACTGGGAACCCCTACTAACAATAATGGTTAAAGTGTCACAGAAAATATTAGGCCCAGGCATTAATATAACTAGAATCCAGAGAGAGAACAAGCAAGGTCCTTTTGGGGGAAGGAAGCAAGATGGAAGAGAAAATGAAAGGGAGATGAAGGAGTGAAAGGACAGAAGTATGAAGGAGGGAGGATGGCTAAGAATGAAAGGAGCCTGGAAAGCTGGCATCCAAAGAAATTGAGGCTCAGCATCTGCAGAAAATTTATTTCTTTGACCCAGGGAGTCCCTCTTCAGTAAGGAGGATTATCAAAACTTCGACATATCTCCCTTGGCAATATTCGTATATTATTTCCCAACTTAAATGAAAGAAAACTAAGAGACAGCTTGCCTTGTGAGAAGACAGTGTGGATGTGGCAATGAGAAGATGAAATGTAAATCCTTTTATATTGTTACAAGTTAGACATAAAAAAAGACCTCACTGGCGTGTCTAACAGTCAGTGATTTTGCAGAGACAGCTCTGCCCCTTGCATGGCATTGTGCTGTGGCTAATTGGACCAGGCAGTCTTTTTCATTAGTGTTTTGCGTTTCTGCCCTAGTAATGTAAAGGTAAATCTATTTTTATCTTCTTGGCTGTATCTATTGATATTTAATGACAGGGAGTTCACCTTTCAGTACAACTAAAAATATTATGCCTCTCAGGATTATTGGTTTTCTTTTTTTTTTTTTTTTCATCTACACTGAACAAAAAGATCACCATAATAATCATATGCTATTTGAATGATGGTGTAAATGTATTGGCATTTTTCCTCTCAGGTAAAACTCAAAGTGAAGCTTTCAGCCTTCTAGAGAGAAACATTTTGGTCTCTTCATAGTTTGCACTGTTACACCCCACAGTCACTTGCCCATTATTCATTCTCTCTGCCCAGATGATAAAATAACAAGCTTTGTACTCCATTGCTGTGCGTGTTGGTGCTTCATAGATGGCATGCTGAGAGAACCTGCCCTCTCCTAAAGTGAATGTTGGAAGTTTCAGGAAAAGGCCCAATGTCCTTCAAAATCTTACCTTCTCTAATAAGGGAGGTGAAGAATGTCAAGAAAAGGCCACTAGCAGTCCCCTGGGAATGATCTGTTTCTTCGCCAAGAACTAATGGTCTGCACTGGGATTCCTTGTCTTCTTTTAACGCTCATGCCATAGTCAGGTTTCCAAGAAATGCAACATATGGCATCCTAAAGAAAAAAAAAATACCCAGTGTTATTTATGTGCAGATTTCTGTCCTGAGAATAGCTCTAGGGACCCAGGATGAGAGTATAGGAGAAAAATGAGTAAGTCATTTTCCTCCATTAATTCTAGAGCTTATCCTAGTTATTAGTCATACTAACTTCCAAATTTTTCAAAATTAAAGGTAAGACTGAATTATCTTAATCTTGTAAGAGAAACAGGTTGATAATACTAAACTTGGAGTATATAGATGCATTAACCTTGGAATATATAAGTTATTTCTACCTCCTCAAGTTCTTCTGATTGATTCTCAACTTCACTAAACAAGAATTCATAAAGGCAGAGGGCAAAGAATAAGTGACTATTGTCAAGTGGGCTCAAAAGTTTTCACTCATATTTATAGAGTCCTTACAATGTTACTGGCATAGAGCCAAGTATTTTATATGTATGATCTCAATCCTCACCAAATCTGATATGGGTGATATTATTTTCCCGTCTTGTGGATGAGACAATAGGAACCAGAGAGGATAAATAACTGGCCCACAAACATATAAACAGTAAGTGGCAGAGTGAAGTTTAAATCCAGAAAACCAGAGACTTTGCTCTCAACTGCTGATTTGAAAGAAAAACTATTACTTTTCTAATGAGGGAGACATTCCCTTCAAGTCTTGTTTTTCTGCATAAAAATTCATGCAGATATTATATGTGACAACTTCTAATATTTGTTTTAAGAATAAAATTTGTTTAATGTAACCTTTTGGTTACCAGATGAGACACTGTTGCATTTTAAAAATTAGTTTCTGAAATTTTGGTGGAATTGAAAAATATAAATACTACATGTCAAATTTTCTTATTATTGTATAGATACACATAGATTTGATGTGAAAAGTGATCAACTGATGAATGAACAAATGTTTGATCTATTAATTCTGTTGTCTTCCATTGTATATTCCTAAGAATTGGGTTTAGCCTGGCTTAAGAAGCAAAGCAAAATAACTCTCTCCAGATTAAAATCCTCCAGTGGCTTGTCTGGAATATAAAGTCCCAACTAGGGAAAATATAGCCCTTGATGATCAATTCCTGGCTAATTCTCCAGCTTTACACCTAGCTCTAGTCATATTCAACTTCACTTAATAATCCATACCCTGTGTTCTAGTTACTTCTAATTGTTTCCTAAATCCCTGCTCATGTCCAGGGCTTTTTGCAATTCTGTGGCTCAGTTAACCACTCTTCATCCTTGGACTTCTATTTAAACATTTCTTTTGAAACATCTTCCTTAATTCAATTATCTAAATCAAAAGTAGATGACTTTCCTATGTATTCCCATAATACACTACACTTCTCCATTTAGTACTTGACCCTTAGTATTGAAACTGACTTACTATTGATCTGTATTCTCCATTATATTATAAACTCTTTGATAGCAAGTGTAATGTCATATTCACCTTTATTTTATTAGCACTTAGCACAGTACCAGACCCTCATAGTA
Source organism: Macaca mulatta (assembly GCF_049350105.2). NCBI lineage: Eukaryota > Metazoa > Chordata > Mammalia > Primates > Cercopithecidae > Macaca > Macaca mulatta. The sequence goes on along the minus strand of NC_133406.1, from coordinate 166,855,127 downwards.
AATACTTAAGAATATATTGACTATTGAATTAATAATTTTACCTTTACTACTGATGAAGGGAGTTGAAAAATAGTTATTAGGTAAAACAATTATATCAGTAAGTATCAGCTCCTTTTACTAACCTAAAATTTGGGACATTTCACAATGTTATATAATTACAATGGTGCTCAATGAATTTCTATCTTTCATCATTATTTTATCCATTTATCCATTTTTAAGGGTCTCTTTACTCTTTTTGTAATATCTTCTTCCTCTGAGGTTGGCCTCAATATAGCTCTCTCTGAGGAATCTGAATGAGATTTTAATAGAGGTGACAACTTGGTTTAAGTTCAGGCCTATGCAAATCATTGCTCTCAGTGAATTCACTTCCACTTCTTAAACTACACAATTTGCTTGCTTAATACAATCATAATAGTTTTATAAAAATAGAGTACTTATTTGCCTCTTTGAGAATTGTAATTAGTTGTTACCTTTCCGGCATTTTTGCATCATCTTCTAGATTGTGACTTCTACTTCACTTGATTAAAAGAGCAATGTCTGCCTGCTGACTCACTGTGATTAGTAACCCATTTTACATACAGGAAGAAACAGATAGTTTTGCTAAATATGTTATTGATTGGACAATTCATTTGGAAAAAGCAAATTTTTTTCCTTTGATGTAAGTTTTGCAAAAGGGAGAGAAAATGCACTTCATAAAGAAAAGACCAGTATCTTTCCTCCATAATTCTGTGTATCAGAGTCACAAAAGTAGATAGATGGGACATTCAAATTGAGTAATTTGAGAAGAGCTTATTTAAGGTACTGTTTATAAAAGTGCATTCATAACCACAACATAGGCTAGTGCAGTACCTAAAGTTAGTAATAGTAGAACACCAAGTGGGAAAGATTACCAAAATCTGTAGACAGACAGAGAGATGTGTGGAGTGATCTGAGTGACTTTCCTGAAAAGATTCAGCCTATCCTGTGACATATCCACAGGGAGGAGGTTCACTCCTTCCCTCCAGTCTCCAGCCAGTACTCTGGAGTAGTTTAATATAACTGGAATCCAGAGAGAGAACAAGAAAGGTCATGGAGGTAATTCTTATAGATTTTCCTCTTGGGGTACACAGCAAGTCAGAGAAGGTTAAAGAGTAGATCTGAATGGCCCAACAGAATTCGTGAACACAATCTCATTTCCAGTTAAGCTCCACTGACTGTTATTAAGTAACCTTTAAGTTCATAGGAAAATAACGTAACAAGCTTAGACTAAGCCATCATTCACCCAGCTCCAGGATCTTTTGCTGAACTCAGGGACTCTGCCCTTCTGCTAGGGTATTCTAGCAAAATTACAATTTACAAATTGATAACTTCTAAAATTGACAGCTCTTGTGTGTGTATTTTCAAATGTTTCTTACTGCTACTACATTGTTAATTTCTAATTATTACCAAGTTTTCTACAGTTTAGAAAGATGTGTAGTCTCACAGCCTATTTCCATCATCAGGAATATTTATGTCATTGTAGATATAACTTCTCACTCTTCTATATTGTGCTGTCAATGTGTGGTTTCTCTGGGGAGATGGATTACACTTTCAATAGATCCTAACTAGCCTCTGGTCATTAGACTGAAAGTTCCAAGAATGCAGGATTCATGTTAGGATATATTTTTGGATATTTAACCTTCTGTTTCAGCAAAACGCCAATAAGTCTTTCTAAAATAAAAATGAATATAAAACATATTTACCTTTTTTTCCATTTTGGCAATTAAAATCAATTACCATAAGGAAATGCTTTTGAATTTTTTTAAGTGTGGGCTAACCATTTTTCAGCTCTTTATCAAGGCCTTTGTCTCAATATATTTTTCTTTAAAAAGATAGTCTAAAAAAAAAAGATTTCTTATAGAGCTTGAGACTTATTGCGAGGTACATTACCAAGGCAGCAAGGGTGAGAGAGGGAAGAAGGTAAATCAAATACAGGATATATATTTCCAAACTATTCAAACCTCCACAAGAAAATATAACAGTGACTTAATCACATGGAACATGTATGGTTGTTCAGAGCCGTGCTGCTTTGCAATAGTTTCCTGGGGAAAGAAAGGAAATTAATTTATCTTCAGATATCCTGACCTTGTCTCCTCTTTCTCAGTGGCCAACAATTGACCACATGCATTAACAACGCCTACAAAAAAAAAAAAGAAAAAACCTTTCAGGTTGTGTCAACCAGACAGTCCAGCAAGCTGCTCTGGAAGTCATAGCCATGCTCTGACTTGCGAGGCTTTACCTAAGTCCAGAGTGGCGGAAGGAGCCAGAGCCTCTTGAGATCTGTATATTCCTGGCCTGGGCTCCTAATTTCCTGAAGTTCCTCATTATGTTGGGACCAAGGGAAGCAAGACCTTAATCATAATCTTGAGGTTAGCAAAAACAAGTGGCAGTATTATATGATGGAACATGACCTTCCATTGAGCAAGAGGTTTGGAGCCAGGAACTTAACTATTTAGCAATTAACTGTGAAACAAAGTGAATCTGGGGAACATCATAAATTGAGTCTCTGAGATTCACACACATATTCCCATGATATCTGGCTTTGTGGTGCCACAAGAGAAATAACAAAATGTTATAACTTCTTCTCTGAAATAGGAGGTACTAGTTCAATCTCTGAAGATGATGGAGGAATATACCTACACTTGAAGCCATTTGGAGTCACAAGTTTACACCTCTCTCTTCAAAGTCCTCTCTCCCAAAACAGGCACCCCTTTCTAGGGTCATTCATTCTAAAATCTATGTGTAATTTCAGCCTATTTGAACTGGAATAGGAGTAACCAACCAAATCAGTATCGTTTTCAACAGTAAGTGCTAAAGATGATATATATTTTCAATAAACATGTATCTTTTTTATTATACTTTAAGTCCTAGGATATATGTGCAGAATGTTCAGGTTTGTTATGTAGATATACATGTGCCACGGTGGTTTGCTGCACCCATCAAACCATCATTTACATTAGGTATTTCTCCTAATGCTATCCCTTCCCTAGTCCCTATCCCCTGACAGGACCCATTGTGTGATGTTCCCCTCCCTGTGTCTAAATGTTCTCATAGTTCAACTTCTACTTAGGAGTGTGAACATGTGGTGTTTGGTTTTCTGTTCCTGTATTAGTTTGTTGAGAATGATGGTTTCCAGTTTCATCCACGTAGCTGCAAAGGATGTGAACTCATCCTTTTTTATAGCTGCATAGTATTCCATGGTATATATGTGCCACATTTTCTTTATCCAGTCTATCATTGATGGGCATTTGGGTTGGTTCCAAGACTTTGCTATTGTGAACAGTGCTGCAATAAACATACCTGTGCATGTGTCTTTATAGTAGAATGATTTATAATCCTTCGGGTTTATACCATAATGGGATTGCTGGGTCAAATGGTATTTCTGGTTCTAGATCCTTGAGGAATCTTATAGTATATATTCTGTCCTGACAACAGAGTAAGATAATAAATAAAACACATATCTGTGACAGACTTTCCAATGGAAAATATTCTAAATGGAACACACTAACTAAAGCAGTCCTTGTTAGTTTCCCTATAGAGTTCTTCTAAAATTATAGAAAAACTCAGCACATAGGCCAATCACAATTATACTTACAGCTTGTGTTTATGAAACACCTAACTTTCTGAATAATAATAATATCATTAAGGAAACAAAAAATAATTTTGGCACTTACCTGTTTCCTAATATTCCTGATTACATATATATATATATATACACACACACACACACCTATTTCAAAAATTCCTTTTGTATAAACTCATCAAAATGTTTTATTATTTTGTTTTTTGTATTTTACACATTTGTTTAATAGTTCCATTTTTGAAAGCATATTTAGCATGCCATAAGAAATCACTACAAAAATAAGTATCTAATTCTTTCTCTCTCTTTTTACTGCGTTCTTTCTTGAAACCAATCCAATGCAATCTAAATGGAGGTGACTCCACAGCACCACTACTACTGCTAATGCAATACTGACTAGTATTTTCCACAATACTCCGTTGATGGTCTGATATCCTATCTGGAACTATCGGACACAGGTGATGGAAATAATCATTCTTTCCTTCTTATTTTCTTCACTTGACTTCTAGGACACAGTATGTCTAACAACAGCTTTTTACCTCAAGAGCAGCCTATTCAATGTCTCCCCGGCTTCTGCTCCTCTCGCAACCTTCTCAGAGAGAGTTTCACTTCTGTCATTCCTCTCTTCTCATGTACATTCAGATACCTAAATAAACTCATCCAGTCCGATTAAAAAATACTACTTCTGCTCTGATGAATTCTAAATTTCAATGTCTAGTCTAACTCTTTATTCTGAGCCGCATACTCATATACCCATGTATGCAATTGTGTTCTCACATCTCCATCTCATATCTAAAAGGTATCTCACATGTTATATGGCCAGAACAGAATACTTTTTTTCCATGTAAATTTTTCTTCCCTCAGGTTTTCAATAAACTGAACCATTTCTTCAGGTAGTCAGACCCCAAAATTTAGAGCCTTCCATAGCTCTTCCTTTTCTTCTAAACTCCTTACTCATTCATAAGCCAGCATTAACTTATTAACTTTTAAAATACATGCTGAATCAGCATTTCTTGATCCTACGTTACCACTGTCCTTGTCCATGGCACCATCCTGTCTTCTTTTGACTGCAGCATTGAGCTGCTAATTTTGCCCCCATTCATGTACATTCTTCACAGAGCAGAATGGCAAATTTCCTTTTTTTCTCCCCCAGGCTTTTTCCTCCTCTATATTACTCCTTATCAGAACAGAACAGAGAAATATGATTCATGCCACTTGCATCTCTCCTAAGACTCTGGCAAATAAGTAACTGTTGAAATTTTTTTTGTATGGCTCCTATCTTCCTAAATGTTCTAAGTTACTTCTCCTTTCTAGGGCCTTTACTTAACATAAAAGAAATTTAATTGACTAAATTTTGCATTTTAAAAGCATTACATTGCTATGAGATCAACTATAAAGCACCTTCTAACTAAAGATCTTATTAAAGGTATCCAAGTATTTTCTTACTGAACATTTTAAGCACATAACTAAACACATTTTAAACCTAGTGTTTTGGTTCCACTCTATTCACACTCCATGCAAGTTCTAGAAAATTTGCATTTTAGTCAAATATGTGTAAATCAATTCAAATTAATTCAGGAGAATGGTTTATTTAAGGAAATTGTACAGTGAGTCCTTTTTAAAGACATTTTTTATTAAGTGAATCATCACTCTCTAAAACATCTCATTTTAAAACTCAGATTTGCATTTATAAGGTTTACTTATCATAGGATCCCCTGTATCTCCAAACTTCTCTAGCTTAAAATATTTTTGGCTTGGTTTTTCTCCTAGTAATAAAAACATTGTTTTACTGTTTAGTTAGTATATATCTTAAACTGACTTCAAAACTGACACATTTCCATGACTTAATTCTCCTGAGGGTTAATCCTCTTGGTCACATTTGAATGTCTTTCCAAACACTGTTATCCAACATAATTAAATTTAAAAAGTCACCTCTTTTTATTTTTATTCATTTTTACAATTCATTCCATAATAATTTAAGCATACGTAAAAGTAAACAAAATTATTTTTACTTATAACCACTTGTTTCTGAACTTTAGCAGTGTTGACATTTTAGACCAAATAGTTATTTTGGGGAAGTGCTGTCCTGTGCATTTAGGTATATTTTAGAAAGTTTAGCAGTATCTTTGGCCTCTTTTTCTAAATGTCAGTGGCATCTGACTCCCAGGCATCACAGTAAAAAAAAAAATATATCCAGATCTTACCATATGTTCTCTGAAGCAGGGCTTCCCAAACCCCCAAGCCATGGACTGGTACTAGTCCATGGCCTGTCAGGAACTGGGCCGCACAGCAAGAGGTGAGCTGTGGGCAAGTCAGCATTGTTATCTGAGCTCCGTCTCCTGTCAGAAACAATGGTGCCATTACATTCTCACAAGATGGCAAACCCTATTGTGAACTGCACCTACGAGGAATCGAGGTTGCATAGTCTTTATGAGAATCTTATGCATGATGATCTGAGGTGAAACAGTTTCATCCCAAAACCATCACCTCCAACCCCATCTGTGGAAAAATTGTCTTCCACAAAACTGGCGTCTGGTGCCAAAAAGATTGGGACCACTGCTCTGAAGGACAAAATTGATCCTGCTTAAGAACTACTGCAAAGGCCATCCACTCCCTTACTTTCCAGATATATGATTTAATCCATATACTCTCCAGTCATCTATCTATCGATCTATCTATCTATCTATCTATCTATCTATCTATCTATCTATCTATAAACAATCACAACACCATAACCACAACTACAAATGTGTAACAACAATTACTCAATATCATTAAATAGCCAGAATCCTCTCCAAATTCCAATTCGCTCATAAATAACACATTTTTCTTTCTGCAGTCTTTTTTTGTGTGTTACTCTCTGTCTCCTCTCTCTTTTTCAATCTCTAGATAGATAAATGTTAAAAGATAGATAGATAGATAGATAGATAGATAGATAGATAGATAGATAGATAGATAGAGACATGTAGGTACACACACTTATCTCTGGAAAGATAAGTACATACTCACACACCCACAGACAAAGAATACATATATATATATGTGTGGGTATGAGTGGGTGCATGTGGATAGTTTGAATTAGAGTACAAAGTAAATATAACATAATTAGATTTAAGTCTTTTAAAATCTTATGGTTTCATCATTAGTCTCTTGATGTTCCTAGGGAGTTACATATTAAAGAAATTGCTTCATTTTTCCTATAGAATTTCACAAAGACTTGATTTTCTAATTGTACTCCCATAGTGTAGATAACTGTTTTTCTTCGTATTTCCTGGTATTTGAATCCCAATGGAAGTCTTTGCACATCCATCTGAGGGGATTAACCCTTTATTTCCCAAGGAAACAGAAATGGCCTCCCTTGAGGCAACTGCCAAGCAAAACATACAGCTCCTCTTCAGTATCTACGCAGTACCTACGTCCACCACCTCTTTTTGCTTCTGAACTAAACTCAAGACCCAGCAGATCCCTCAAGGTGAGGTGCAAGTGTAATCTATGAGAAGGTTTATAACACTCCAGAAGCACTAGATTTTTCCAATTTATACAGATAGAAATCCAGGGTACATGTATGGGAATGTATGCTAAGGATTTAAGATAATGATGAAAGGAACATAAAGTTGAATCAGGCTGAATTTACTTATATTGGCTCACTTTGCAGAGATTTTACATTCAACCATGTAGCTCAGAGAATTTAAAAAGGGCTATAATAGTTTATTTGATTTGTGGGCTGAAACATGTATCAAAAGATGATCTCCAATGAGTGAATTAGAAATACCTAATCTTAGCCGGGCATAGTGGCTCACATCTATAATACCAGCACTTTGAGAGGCCGAGGTGGGCTGATCATGAGGTCAGGAGATCGACACCATCCTGGCCAACATGGTAAAACTCTGTCTCTACTAAAAATACAAAAATTAGCTGGGCATGGTGGCACGTGCCTGTAATCCCAGCTACTTAGGAGTCTGAGGCAGGAGAATCGCTTGAATCAGGTAGTCGGAGGTTGCAGTGAGCTGAGATGTTGCCACTGCACTCCAGCCTGGCAACTGAGTGAGACTATGAAGAAAGAAAGAAAGAAAGAAAGAAAGAAAGAAAGAAAGAAAGAAAGAAAGAAAGAAAGAAAGAAAGAAAGAAAGAAAGAAAGAAAGGAAGGAAGGAAGGAAGGAAGGAAGGAAGGAAGGAAGGAAGGAAGGAAGGAAGGAAGGAAGGAAGGAAGGAAGGAAGGAAGGGGCAAACCTAATCTTCTTCCTTAGTTTAAAGTAGAGGAAAGAATTCAAAGTTCAAAGCCTTTAGGAAACTGGAATGTTAGAGTAGATTTGTCATTTAAGATACTCGCTCACAGTGGGAAAGTCTAGAAGACATATTTGTTATGAATATTTTGAGAAAAAACATTGTGATAGAAGCCCTGCATCCTTGAAGAGCTTCATGATCATTATTCTCTGCAGGCCAGAGCTTTCAGTGGGAATTGCAGCTGCTCAACTTGGAAACCTGAATGCAACAGGAGTAACTGGACCTCAGGGTGGCAGCAGCCAAAAGGCAGCATTCAACTGCCAAAGGCAATGTGGGAGTGGTTACCACTATAGACTGCAGAGTCAATAAAGCAATTAGAATAGTATGGCTCACGCAGACTAATTCATCATAGTGTTTCCAGAAGTGAAATTGATAGGAAATCTACTAAATTCTTACTTGATCCTCAATCAATGTCCAGGCTTGAGTCAGGTTACAGACCCAGAACCCTTTGAGCACAGGGGAAGCCAAGTTCCCTTGAGGAAAGACCCTGGTGTACTACCCAAAATGTATACTGTTAATCTTTCTACCAGGCTTTCCCCAAGGAATCAAAAAGGATCTATGGCCTTTATAAGCATAACTGTATATTGGAGAAAAAGAAATAATTGGGCCTTTGGGAGACAACTTAACGTTGGCTCTGAACTGACACTGATTCTAGAATAACAAAAACGTTATTGTGGCCATCCAGTCAGAGTATAGGCTTATGAAGTTTTACCTCATGTTCATCACACACTGGGTAAAGTGGGTTTGAAAATCCATCATGTAGTTATTTCCCCAGTTCCATAAGAATAATTGGAATAGAAATACTTAGCAAGAGGCAGAATTCTCACATCAGTTCCCTGATCTGTGAAGTGAGGGCTATTATGGTGTGGAAAGTCAAGTGAAAGCCATTAGGACTGACTCTACCTAATAAAATAGTAAATCAAAAGCAATATCAAATTCCTGGAGAGATTGTTGAGATTAGTGCCACCTTCAAGGACTTAAAAGATGCAGGGTGGGCAATTTCTACCACATCTTTGTTCAACTCTGATTTGGCCTGTGCTGAAGACAGATTAATACTGATGAATAACAGTGGATTGTTACAAGCTTGACCATGTGGTGCTTCCAAATGCAGCTGCTATACCATAAATAGTTTCATGGCTTGAGAAAATTAATACATTTCCTGGTACCTGGTATAGAGCTATTGATCTGGCAAATGCCCTTTTCTTCATACCTATCCCTAAAGTTCACCAGAAGCGGTTTGTGTTAAGATGGCAAGTCCAGCAATACATCTTCACTGTCCTATTTGAGGGGTACGTCAACTCTCCAGTTTCATGTCATAATTTTGTTCACAGGGATCTTGATCACCTTTTTCTTTCATAAGATATCAAACAATGGTTCATTTCATGATGATATTATGCTGACTGAACCTAGTGAGTAAGAAGTAACTACTGTAGACTTAATTGATAAGACATTGTATGTCAGAGGGTGGGAAATAAATCCAACTAAAATTCAGGGGTCTTCTACCTCAGTGAAATTTCTAGGAGTCCAGTGATATGGAGCATCCTGAAATATCCCTTCTAAGCTGAATGATAACTTGTTGCAGTTGACTTCTCCCTCAACCAAAAAAGAAGCACAGTATGTACTGAGCCTCTTTGGACTTTGGATACAACATGTTTCTCATTTAGGGATGTTACCTTAGGCCATTTACAGAGTGATCCCCAAAGCTGCTAGTTTTAAGGAGAGTCCAAAGAGAAAGCTCTTTGCAACAGGTCCAGCTTACTGTGCAAGCTGCTCTGCTCCTTGGGTCATATGAACCAACAGATCCAATGGAATTTTAGGTGTCAGTCACAAATAGATAAGCTGTGTGGAGCTTTTGGCAGGTTCCTAGAGGTGAATAGCAGTGCAAACCTTTGGGATTTTGAAGTAAGATCCTACCACTAATTGTAGATAACTACCTTCCCTTTGAGAGACAACTCTTGGTCTGTTGCTAGGCCTTAACAGAAACTAAGCACTTGACTATGGGTTAAAAAGTTACCATGCCACCTGAGCTACACATCATGAACCGGGTAATATTTCACCCACCCAAGCCATAATTGGGCATACACAGCAGTACTTCCTCATCTGATGGAAGTGGTGTCTATGTGAGCAGGCCTGAGCAGGCCCTGAAGGCACAAGTAAGTTACAGGGAGAAGTGGCTCAAGTGTTCATGGTCCCCATTCCAGCTACACTGCCTTCTCTTTTCCAGCCTGCACTTACAACCTCATGGAGAGTCCCTTACGATCAGTTGACAAAGGAAAAGAAGACTCAAGCCTAGTTTACAGATAGTTCTGCATAGCATGCTGCAGCAGTGGCAAATGGACAGCTGCAGCACTGCAAACCCTTTCTGGGACATCCCTGAAGGACAGTGATGATGGGAAATCCTCCCACTGGGCAAAACTCTGGGGAATGCAACTGGCTGAGTACTTTGCTTGGAAGTATATATGACCAGATTTAGAATTAGAAACTAATTCATGGGCTAGAGCCAATGGTTTGGTGGATAATTAGGGTCTTTGATGGAGCATGGTTGAAAAATAGGTGACAAAAATATTTGAAGAATAAATATGTAGATTGACTGGTCTGAATGGGCAAAACACTTTAAGATAATTCTGTCTCATGTGAATGCTTAGCAAAGAATGACCTCTACAGAGAACTTTAATAACCAAGTGGATAGGATAACCCACCCTGTGGATTCCAGGTTTTTTTCTAGCCACCCTTGTCATTGTTCAATGGGCTCATTAAACAAGTGGCCATGGTGGCAAGAATGGAGGTTATGCATGGGTCCAATAACATTAACTCCCATTCGCTAAGGCAGATATGGCTGTGATTCCTGTAGAGCACCCAACTTGTCATCAGCAGTGACCAATACTGAGTTTCTTATATGGCCCTATTAACCTGGGTGATCAACCAGCTGCCTGGTGGCAGGTTGATGACATTAGACCACTTCCATCATGGAAGAGACAGTGTTTTGTCCTTACTAGAACAGACACTTATTATGAATTTGAATTTGCCTTCCCTAGACTCATTGTTTCTGCTAAAACTACCATCTGTGTACCCATAGAATGCTTAATCCACCATCGTGGTAGTCCACATAGCATTGCTTCTGATCCAGGAAGTCAACTTTGCAGGAAAATATGTGAGGCAATGAGCTTATTCTCATGGAATTTACTGTTCCTATCATGTTTCTCACAATCCTGAAGCAGCTGACTTGACAGAATGGTGTAATGGCTTTTGAAGACGAACTTACAGTACCAGCTAGTGGCAATACTTCTGATGGCTGAGGAAAAGTTTTCTAGATGGCTGTATATGCTCTGAATCATCATCCAATTTGTGCTGCTATTTCTTTGATAGACAGAATTCATGGGCCCAGGATTCAAAGGGTAGAAATGAGAGTGTCTTCATTCACTATTACTCCTAGTGAACCTCTCGCAAAATATTTGCTTCTCTTTCCATGAATTTATGCTCTTTTGGCCTAGAAGCCTTAATTTGAGTGGAAAAAATGCTTTCACCAGAAGAAACAACACTGATTCCACTAATAATGGAAGCTAAGATTGCCACACAGCCACTTTGGGCTCTCATGCCTCAGAATCAACATGTAGAGAAGGGAGTTAGAGTGTTGTCTAGGGTGATTGAAATGGACTACCAAGGGGTAATTGGACTACTTCTTTGAAATGGAAGTGATAAAGAGTATGTCTGGAAGGCAGAAGATCCCTTAAGACATGTCCTTAGTATTGTCAGGTTCTTAATTAAGGTCATTAAAAAATTACAATGACACACTCCAGGCTAAACTACTAATAGCCAAGATCCTTTAGAAATGAAAGGTCAGATCACCCTCCCAAATAAAGGACTACAACCAGCTGAAGGCAAAAAAGAAAATACAGAATGGGTAGTAGAAGGTAGTTATAAATGCCACGTACAACTACATAATAAGTTACGTCAATGAGAACTGTAATTGTCATGAGAATTTCTTCGTTTTTTGTTATGAATTCATTTGTGTTTACATATATATAATATACATTAAGCAAATATCTTTTTTCCTCTTTTTTATCATGTACCATAAGATGTATTGACATTATATCGATATTTAAGTATTATTAATTTCCATTATATTTTAAAGTTACAGAATAATAAGTGATGAGTAAACATCATTCAAAGATGTTAACTCCCCTTCTGGGGAAGGGACTACTGCATTTTGGTTGTGCTCAAAACAGTTTGTTTTATGTTAGGTAGAATTATGATTTTGGTAGTGTCTTTATTTGAAGTTTAGGTATGGTTTAAGGAGATCTGATGACAAGGGATAGACTTATAATAGTTAATTTTATGTGTCAACTTGACTGGACTAAAGGATGCCCAGGTGGCTCCTAAAACATTATTTCTGGATGCGTCTCTGAAGGTGTTTCTAAAAAAGCTTAGCATTTGAATCTTCAGACTAAGTGAAGAATATCACCTTTCCCAATGTGGATGGGCTCTACCCAATCCACTAGGAGCTCAAAGAGAATAAAAAGGTGGGAAAAAAAAAAGCAAATTACCTTCTGTTTGAATAAAGGCATCTTCTCTAGCTTTATACATGAGCATGCCTGTTTCTAAAACCACAAGACTTGGACTTACTTGCATCATCATTGCATTTTCTTGTTCTCCAGCTTTCATAGAGCAGATAGTGGAACTTCTCAGTTTACAGGGCCATGTGAGCTATTCTCATATATAATATATGGAAAAAATATATATGTACATATATTTATTCATATATATACATATATATTATTCATATATATACATGTGTGTATATATTCATTCATGTATATATATACACACATATGTATATATATTCTATTGGCTCTGTTTATCTGGAGAACTCTAATACAGATGACATCACAAGGTTTTTTGTCCCTTCAATAGAAGGTACATGATGCCTGAATGTCCTTCTTTATATAATGCTAAAAGTGATTGATACTCAATGTTTGGATACTTTAATCCATTAAAAGTTGAAAAACTGCTATTCTAATTCTATTATTCCTTCTTTAATTTATTAGCTGGGATAATTCTCTAAATAGAATTTTCTCACAACTACTATTGGACTACTCAGGGGTGGAAAGTGTATAGAAACAGGAGGATAAAGGCTAAATTATTTCACCTTATGACTGCTTTTCATAATAATAACCAATTTCAGTAGAATCCTCCAATGGTGATAGGCCAGGTTCTTTTGTTAATATTATCTTTATATACTCATGGATTTAAATATACTTTATGCATTTTAACTCATTACAGTTATTAATTTTTGTTAATGCAAAGTTTTCCCTTATATTTTCAGTAGGATCTCTTCAAACTGACTCCTGAATCCTCTTGATATGGCTCAAGAATCTTTGAAAATATTTTACTCCCTGGTATGATTAGATGTCCAGACTCATCTTGCATATTTCTAAACCTGAAGTCAGCCATTTCTATAAGCACAGAAGAGCACAAGTTCTCATGATAATTAAAATAATGTCTTTCCATGTCGCTCACATTTTGTCAAATCTGTATCTATATCTACTCAATTTTTCCATGCATATGATGTATGAAATTTACAAGTCGGCCGGGTGCAGTGGCTGGTGCCTGTAATCCTAGCACTTTGGGAGGCCGAGGCAGCACTTTGGGAGGCCGAGGCAGCACCTTGGGGGTCCGAGGCTGGCAAGGACAGGAGTTTGAGACCAGCCTGGCCAATATGGTGAAACCCCGTCTCTACTAAAAACACAAAAATTAGCCAGGAGTGGTGGCAGGTACCTGTAGTCCCAGCTACTTGGGAGGCTGAGGCAGGAGAATCACTTGAATCTAGGAGACAGAGGTTGCAGTGATCCAAGATCGCACCACTGCACTGCAGCCTGGGCGACAGAGCAAGACTATGTCCCCCCTTAAAAAAAAAAAAAATTTACAAGTCAATGTTTATTCAAAAACATCTCAAAAATATACTAATAAAAAGTAGTAAGAAAACTATTACTGGAGTATCATTAAACAGCATATACTTTGGAGTGCAGCAGTAGTTTTGGAGTCAGCTCCTCCATTTACTAACTCCTGGACCCTGTCAATCTACTTAATCTCTTTGAGCTGGTTTTCTCATCTTCAAAATGTAAATATAATGTTTACTCTTTTTTGGTGTAGCAATTATTAAACTTATAAATGTATTTTACCATGCCATGTGCTGATGTATTTTCTGGTACATGGACACAGTACATCATCTTTACTATTCTTATTATTCCTCTCCTTTTCTAATGAACTCTTTTCTGTTAGGAAAACCTATTTTTTTTACTCTCAGAACCTTATAAGTTATATTGACAATAGATGTCTTATTACCTGTCCACCACATGGTAATAATTTTTGTCTGCAATACAGAAACCACAGATTTCTGAGGTTACTATGGAAAACAGGAATTAGCTGTAGTATAAAGGAATTATATCTGATTGTTCCTTTCTTTCTTGTTACTAACATAACCTATCATCTTTACCTTCCTTGCATACTACAGTGCACTGAATTGATAGTTTCAATGTTTCCTTTAAAATAACTTTCCAAATCCTCTTACTGGTCAGTGTGCGAAATAATTCTTCCATTTAACATCTACTCTCTTGGCTTGATTTCCAGCTCCTAAAGAAATAAAGATTCAACCTGAACTCTAGCAGCAATCTGCTTGTCTGGATAATAAACCAGATTACTTGTCAAAATAATCTGTGGAAAGGAATGGAGTGGTTATGATTTTTGAAGCTAAGACTATTATGCCAATTTAAATAGGTGAGACCACTTGCCCTATATTCTTACTTACTCCATCAACAAGAGCACTTTAAATTTTCTTGCAAGACTGAAAAACATTCTCCGGTTGAGTGACACCTTTAGGAAATCAATATCTCAGTTCAAAGATTCTATTGCCAAGAAGAAAAAAACTTTTAAAAAATAAAACAAAACAAAATAAACCTAATGCCTGTTTTTATGGGGACTCTGCACATGCCTTGTTTTCAGCCATGCACAAGCTAAACAGATTTAATTGCCTTTTCATATGTCAAAACCAGCCTGTCCAGAGGGACGCAATAAGAGAAGCTTGTACAGGAACATTTTACGCTGTATCTGTTCCTGGAGCGATGGTGCTTATGCTTCCAAGGCTGTCAATTAAGCATATTTTTTTCCCCAGCACATATTCATTAAGACACAGTTGCCAACTTCATTGCCACTGCATTTTTTATTATATACATTAGTTCTGGTTGAAGGACAATTTAGGAATGTTTTTATGGGGAATAAAGAGGGCCTCTGGCTGGATGATTTTTCTATCATTTATTACATTATAGTAGCAAAGAAAAATGGTCCTGTGTCCCTCATGATACACACTTATCTGCATTTAACTTAGTCTGATCCTTTGAATACCTTTTTTGAGTAATGTTTTATCACCATAGAATTTGTTCAAATAAACAGTAAATATGTATGTATTGGCCTTTCATTGGAGATGTCTTGCTAAATATTAGCTAGCAGGGATGGGAATATGAAGCAAATGACAAAAGGGATGTTATAATAAAATACGATATAGATATATTAAGAAATTCAATCATGTTGTTGTGTCTAGATGGTCATAGGTATGGAAAAATGGCAGAAACTAAGAAACAGAAAAAGTAACCCCTCCATATTAAGAGAGTCAATGATGTTCGAAGGACAAAACAGATGGGGTTGAGTAAACCTTTACATATAACTTGTAGTTTGTCTTCCAGTCCTGTTTCTATGCATCCTGTCCTAGTCTTAAGGGAGTTATAAAATACTGCTCTTTGATGGATTGTGTCCTAATCTGAGGTGCAGACAGTTTCCAACCTTTCAACTTGTAAAGAAGAATACACAAGAGTGAGCATGTGTCAGAAATTACAGACAATGTGCACATGTTTAAATTCAGAGGGGTAGACATTTCTAAATGGTTATTTACATGATATACTCACATTTTGTCAATTACTTTAGTGTAGTAAATTGTAACCTCTATGTGGAGCTGTCAATAAAAAGCACAGAAGAAAAGGACACCACCAGAATGTTTCAGTTTTTGGGGATGTGTGAAACATCTCTGTAGCCCCTGGGATGTTTTTGCTAGAATCTGAGTCATGACTGTTGGAGAGAAACAGACTCCAAGACAGATAAAACCATGCAGGAAGTTTATTAATGAGTGCTTTTTGCATTGCTATTTATGAAAAGAAGGGAAAGAAGCACAAAGGGACAGAAAAAGAAGTTAAACTGTGATGCAACAGAACCTTAAGTGATCCTGAAGTGATCTCTGAAGATAAGGTGATGCTTCAGAGTTATATGGAGTTTGGTTGAGAGATACAGGTCTTTATAACACTAAATTAACTAGCCATTCATTTTGAACAATGAAGGGCTAGTGAGCTTGGGTGAAGCAGCTCTCTTCAGCGGAGGCAATGCTCTGCAGGGGCTGGGAGCTGCAGGGCATATTTGTCGACAGCATTCCCAGAAGATGTGAAGATTCTGGGTGCTGTATTACAACTTCTACAATGGTGGAAATGATGATAAGTTTTTTCAAAATACTTCTGTAGTGACTAAATTTGATCAGCTTATTTATTGGCATAGGGTTGGGGCTCGATAAATATTAGTCAAATTTGTCCTAATAAAATTCATGTAAGAGTTTTAAAAACTTTTAAAATTTATAAAAATTTATGTGGAATGTATCTCTGTTATATTATATTTCTTTCCTCTTGGAGCTGGAACAAAAGTTTTTGAATAATAATATCATCTCATCTTATAATAACTTTATAATACAGGTGTGATATACATTTTATTTTACAGGACAGGAAACTGAGATTCAGATTAATTTAGAAATGCCTGCACAAAGGCACACAAATCAAGTATAAAGAACCCAAGAATTTATATGACTGTTTGTTTTCTTTTCTACTGTAAAATGAGAAGATTTGCAATAAGAAGATCTGATTCGATCACCGATCTTTCCTTTATAAAGTCTTTTAATTGGGCAAACTTAACAAACGCTGATTTTTGTTTTTTAATTTATGCATGCAACTGCATCTCCAGGCTCTGTGAACCATGTTTGTCAAGGGCATATCCCAATACAAGTGACATATGAAGAGACACTTTAAGGCCAAAATAAAGAAACATAGGATGTATATGTCAGTAACGAGAAAGTATGGTATATTCAGATATTTGAAGACAGTTTTCTATGCCAAGAGCATATAGCATGAGGACATGAGAGAAGTAGGGATGGATAGGAAAGAAAAATAACCTATCATGACATGATTACGAACCAAAACTTGGAGTCATAGACAATGATGAGCCACTGAAAAATTTTAAGCTGGAGAGTTGCATTACGTCAATTGACCTTAAAAATAACACTCTAGAATAAATAGGTACTAGATAAAAGGAGAAGAAGCTGGAGGTGAAAGCCCTGTTCAGAATTCCAGAATACTATTCAGAATTCCAGGTTAGAATTATTAGGACTAAATTGGAAAAAAAGTGAATGATAGTATGAAGAAGGGAGGGTTTAGGTTCAAGAAATACCAAAGATATAAAATAAACATGATTTAGTAAAATCTTACATTTATTGATTATTTAACAGAGTGTTGCTAAGTATTCTCTTTGTGGCAATAACTTTGTGAATCCTTAGAGATTTCTCCATGGTTGAGTGGAGAAAGACATAAAACTATTTATAATCTTTATTAATATTTTGAAGAAAACAAAAAGTACATATCCATTAAACTCTTTTGTACAACTGTTTTCCCTTGCTGTCCTCTTTGAAAAGACTCCTTGCTTTATAATTTTAATTTTTCCTCTTTCTTGGCTTTTCAACTTCTAAATATTTTATCCACAATTAATATATGTGTATTAATTCAAGTATCAGGGTAATCCTAGCTGCTAACAGAAAGGAATCCTATAATTTATACGGCTTAATTCACTAAGAGTTTAATTCTTATTTACATAATAGTCCATTGTGGGTGCTTCTGATTGACAAAAAGCCTCCTGCTTGAATTCTCCTCAGGATACTTTCACTCTTGTAGCTATATTCAATTTTAGGTTTTTAGAGTTCTGTGCCTTCAGCCATAAACTGAGAAAATATTGGGAAGATTAAAAAGAAAAGGAAGTTGTTGTATAACCTGATGAGAATAGCACACACTATTTCCACTTATAATACCTAATACAAATGCAAATGCTATGTAAACAGTTGTTCTACTGCGTTGTTTAGGGAATAATGAAAAGAAAAAAGTCTGCACGTGTTTAGTACAGATGCAACCAACTTTTTTTTTTCCCCAAATATTTTTGATCCACAATTGGTTGACTCCTCAGGTGCAGAACCCATGGATACAGAGGGCCGAATGTATTAATATTTCCAAAAATTATAAAATATATTAATAATAAAAGAAAAGACACGGGGAATCTCAGCAGAGAAGTAGAAGCTATAAATAACAAACAAATAGAAACTCTACAGCTGAAATGGATAATCACTGTCATAAAAAATTTACTTGATTGGTCTCAGAGTAGACCAGAGATCGCAAAAGAAAGTCAATGAATTTAGGCCAGGCGCGGCGGCTCATGCCTGTAATCCCAGCACTCTGGGAGGCCAAGGCAGGCAGATCATCCGAGGTCAGTAGTTCAACACAAGCCTGGCCAACGTGGTGAAACACCGTCTCTACCAAAAATACAAAAATTAGCCGGGCGTGGTAGCATGGTAGTGTGTGCCTATAGTCCCAGCTACTCAGGAAGCTGAGGCAAGAGAATCACTTGAAGCCAGGAAGTAAAGGTGGCAGTGAGCCAAGATTGTGCCACCGCACTTCAGCCTGGGCAATAAGAGTGAAACTCCATCTGAAAAAAAAAAAAGAAAGTCAATGAATTTAAAGGTAGAGCAATAAAAATATACAACTGGAAAAAAAAGAGGGAGTATAGTTGAAAAAAAAAAAAACAGAAAAAGCCTTAATGTGCTGTGGGGTATTACCAAGTTATCTAAATATGTATATTAGCAGTAGCAGGAAGATACAAGAGGGAGAATAAAGCAGAAAAGTATTTGAAACACTAACGGCTGAAAACTCCCCCAAATTGGTAAAAGGGAATAAATATCCAAGAAACTCAATATATCCAAAAGAAAACTTACTCAGAAAAATTCAAGATAACTTCGTAGTTCTTTTTTATTTTATATTGTATATCAATATATACAATCAGAGCAAGAGATTCATAATTTTCTTGAATCAATTATTTTCTGTTTAGTTATGCTCATTTAATGTAGAATTATATTTTTGTTTTGCCTTTTGACTTTTAAGTTTATGTTTATAATCCTATTTATTGAATGTTATTTTTGAATGTATGAAATATTATCATGTTACAAAAATTAAACAAACCCCATTTCTGCACCAACCTCTTCTTCCCATAATATCAGTTTAAATAGTAACCCAGTCTCTGTGAGCCTCACAATACATGAATTTCAGACAAAGTCAAATTGT
This sequence comes from Macaca mulatta, assembly GCF_049350105.2. Lineage (NCBI taxonomy): Eukaryota > Metazoa > Chordata > Mammalia > Primates > Cercopithecidae > Macaca > Macaca mulatta. The sequence goes on along the minus strand of NC_133406.1, from coordinate 166,835,783 downwards.
TCACTTACTCAAAGAACAGGTTTGCAATTCAACATTTATTCATATATTTATATATTAATTCATTTATTTGTGATGGAGTCCTGCTCTGCCACCCTGGCTGGAGTTCAGTGGTGTGATCTTGGCTCACTGCAACCTTTGCCTCCCGGGTTCAAGCAATACTCCTGTCTCAGCCTCCCAAGTTGCTGGGATTACAGGTGCCTGCCACTATGCCTGGCTAATTTTTTTGTATTTTTAGTAGAGATGGGTTTCACCACATGGGCCAGGCTGGTTTTAAACTCCTGATTTTAAGTGATCTGCCCACCTTGACTTCCCAAAGTGCTAGGATTACAGGCGTGAGCCACCACGCCTGGCCAAAATTCAACTTTTAAACTAATATGTGTATGATATCTGTATCAAGAATACATTAAAATAATAATAAAGAACTCTCATGTACAACTCTTTGCCCATAAACTTGATAACCCAGGTGAAATGAACAAGTTCCTTGAAAGACACACTCTACCCAAACTCATACCAGGAGAAACTGACAATTTAAGTTGGTCTATATCTATTGGATCAATAATAAATAACTTTCCCAAAGTGAAAGCACTAGGCTCAGATGGGTTCACTGGTGAATTCTACCAAACATTTAAGAAAGAAATGTACAATTCTCTGCAATATCTCCCAGGAAATACAGGTTGGAGAAATACTTTCTAACTCATTCTATGTGGCGAGCATTATCTTAATACCCAAATCAAACAAAGATATTTCAACAAAGAAAAACTATAGACCACTATCTCTCATGAACATACATATAACAATTGTCAACAAAATATTAGCAAATCAAACCCAGTAGTTTGTAAAGATAATTATACACCACAAGTGAAATTTATTCCAGGTATACAAGACTGATTGAAAATTCAAAAATCAATTAATGTAATCCATCACATCAATCAACCAAAAAGAAAAATCGTATGATCATATCAATAGATGCAGAAAAGCATTTGACAAAATTCATCAGCCGTCCATGGTAGGAACTCTTAGCAAAATAAGAATAGAGGGGAACTTCAACTTGATAAAGAACATCTACCAAAAATCCTACCGCTAACATCATATGTAATGGTGATAAATTAGATGCTCTCTCACTAAGATCAGAAACAAGGCAAAGACATTTATTCTCACCACTTCTATTCAACATTATACTGGAATTTATAGCTACTGCAATCAGGCAAGAAAATAAAACTTATGCAGATTATAAAGAAAGAAAACTATCTTTGTTCATAGTTTTAAATTATATACTATATAATATCATTATAAACAATATAAAATAACAAGAGACAACCTATGTCATTTCAGATTTTGTGATTACTTTAGATACACCACCACAATCACAATCTATGAAAAAAAGATAGGTTAGACATCATTAAAATTAGAAACTTCTCTGTAATAGTCACTGTTAGGAGAATGAAAACACAAGCCACGGGCTGTGAGAAAATGTTTGCAAAACACATATCTGATATTTAAAAAACCCTGGTATTCAAAATATGCAAAGAATGTTTAATGCTAAATAATAAGAAGGCAAACAACCCCATTAATAAATTGGCAATACATCTCAACAGATACTTCATCAAAGGAAATTAACCAATGAGAAATACACATATGAAAAAATAATCAACATCAAATGTCATTAGGGAATTTCAAATTAAACAACAATGAAGTATCACTACACACCTATTAGAATGGCCAAAATCAAAATCACTGACAGTAACAAATATTATGGAGAATGCGAAGCAACAAGAATTCTTATTCTCTACTGGTAGGAATGCAGAATGGTACAGCCACTTTGAAAGACAGTTTGATAGTTCCTTACAAAACTAAATATACCCTTAATATATGATATCATTTGGTTCTGTGTCCCCACCCAAATCTCATGTCGAGTTGTAATCCCCATGTGTCAGGGGAGGGACTTGGTGGGAGATGATTTAACCATGGAGGTGGATTTCCCCTATGCTGTTTTCATGATAGCGAATTCTCATGAGATATAATAGTTTAAAAGTGAGGCACTCCCCGCTAACCTTCTCTTCTGGAGCCTCATGAAGAAGGTGTTTGCTTCTCGTTTGCCTTCTGCCATGATTATAAGTTTTCTGAGGCCTCCCCAAGCATGCAGAACTGTGAGTCATTTTTCTTATAAATTACCTAGTCTCAGGTAATTCTTTACAACAGTGTGAAAACAAAGTAATACACCATATAATCCAGCAACTTTGCTTCTTGACATTTACTCAACCGAGTTGGAAAACTTATAGCCATACAAAAACCTGTATATAAATGTTTATGGAAACTTTATTAATAATTACCAAAATGAAAGCAATTAACGTGTCCTCCAGCAGGTGAATGGATAAACAAATTCTAATACATTTATATGATACATTCCAAATACGTAAACAAGTCATTGAACTTTTAGTTGCCTTTATAACAAAGAATCGTTATCTTAAAAGGACGTATGTTCCACCTATTATAAAATAATAGATGGAAGTAAATTCTTCTAAAATGATGCCAAACACTAAAATTTAACATGTAATGGGGAGCTCATCTTACAGCTACTTTCTAATGAATTGAACAGTAAATAGATTTTAGAGAAATTTATTCAATTCATTATAATCAACAAATAATTTCTGAGTTCAAACTACAGCCCATGCACTAACTTTACAGCAGATTTCCAAAAACAAAACAAAAAACCTATTCTCATGCAACATACAGGCTAATGGTGGAGTTAAGAATGAGAATAAGGAAAACCAAAATCAACTAGTAAAATATGTAGTACATTAAATAATGATATGAGTACTTCAGAGAAAAATAAAACAGGAAAGGAGGAATTGAGTATCCTTAGGGTTTATAATTTTAAATAGAGTAGTACTGGGGACCTCACTAAGAAGGCAACATTTGAATAGTTAGAATAAATGAGTGAAAGTTCCAAGTGGCCATTTGGAGAAAGGGCAGTCCAAGCAGAAATGTCTTCCAAGAGTTTAAAGCATCATTATAGAAATGTGTATCTCTACATTTCTAACTCAATCTTTTTCAGAAGGTATTTAAAATATGCGAAAAATAATTTAAAGGATTGGGAGATGATAATCAAGGGGTAAAATCTCAGAGAAGAAGAATATGTTTATTTTGAGATCTATCGCACAACATAGTGAATATAGTTAATAATAGACAATTGTACATTTCAAAATTGCTAAGAGAACAAATTTCAAATGTTCTCAGCACAAAATTTTTAAATATTTAAGGTGACAGATACCTTCCTTAGCTTGATTTAATTACTTACACTGTATTCATAAACATAACATGACTTTGTAGCCCATAACTTTATACAATTATAAATTACCAATTATCAATTTACAAAAAAAGAATTTAAAGGATCTGATTTTTAGGCTGTTCTTTCTTTCTTACCAGAGGAATATCCCCGGGACAAAGAAAAGAAGGCAGATGCTCTAATTTATCTTCTTGTTAATGTAATTACTAGACCTCTAAGTATATAGAATAGCTATATTTAGTAGTAAGAGGGTTTACTTGGAGGTATATTCGAGAAATGTTCCTAACATAACATGCCTGGTTGGCAATTGCTTATAGAACATAAGTTTAGTGATAAACTAAAGGTTTAGACCTGTGTCCTTGCCCAAATCCCATGTTTAATTGTAATCCCTGAATTTGGAGGAGGGGCCTGGTGGGAGGTAACTGAGTCATGGGGACGGACATTCCCCTTGCTGTTCTCCTGATAGTGAGTTCTCACAAGATCTGGTTGTTCAAAAGTGTGTAGCACCTCCCCCTTCACTGTTTTCCTCTTTCTTGGGCCATATAAGACATACCTGCTTATCCTTCCCCTTCTGCCATAATTGTACATTTCGTGAAGCCTCCCAACCATGCTTCCTATACGGCCTGCAGAAGTGGGAGCCAATTAAATCTCTTTTCTTTATAAATTACCCAGTCTCCGGTATTTTGGTATATCAACGTAAGGATGGACTAATACACTTAGAATTTATGCATTATAAGGTGTGGATCTCTAGAAAATTCCATCTCATCTCTGTTATAAAAAGACTAAACACTTCTTGCTATGTGAGGTAATAAAATTAGTACCTCACTTGGAGACTTTATCTACTCTGAGCCAATAGGGTGCCTCCATGCAGAAAATAAATATTTAGAATAGCCCTAAATCTCCAGAATGATCCCATGGTTCTTCTAGCCTCTGGATTTCTTATATCCTTGAAATTACTCTTAGAATTTGACACTGACAAGCACAGTGGCTCAAGCCTGTAATTCCAACAATTTGAGAGGGTGAGACAGGAGGAATGCTTGAGACGAGAGGTTCAAGATCAGCCTGGGCAACATAGTAAGACCCTGTAGAAAATAAAATTTAAAAGTAAAAATAAATTTATGTCTAATACCTAGTAATATTTTTACTAGATAAAAATCTTTACTGAAACTCTTTACAGAGTAAAAATCTTACTAAGTGTGAATCTTGACAATTTGACTTCAGAATCCAGTCATTTGGATAAGTTAAAGATATACAGTGTGATACATGTTCATAGTTTCCAAGATAACTCAATGTTAAACCATATATTCCTGAAGTATTGATTGTACTGAATAGTAAATCATTATAATAGACATCCACCATTTATGTCTAGCCAGCATCTCTTCTCCTTTTTCAGTAGCAATGTTCTGCTTTCCCACTGGAAAACTCTGTTTTACTATTTCTGTGGTTCTACTGGGATTGTCAAATTTTATTCATCTACTCCAATTACCTTCACTTTTTCAAGCACAGGCACACAAATCAAGATAAACTATTCAAATTCTCTTTTTAGGGATTTATTTATTAAGCAAAATAACATAGGGAGAAAAAACACTGTAAGGCCACTGGCAGTGTTCTGAAGGCATTGTTCATTTATTCCTCTTCCTTAGTTTCCTTACATTGACTAGATTCCAGTAGTGACCACAGTGAAAATAATTTGTACCCTCTACTTAAAGTGGATGTTTTGTATTTTAGATCTCAGATTTATGAAAGGAAATGTGTAACCTCAAATAGAAAAGTTTTGTTAGTTGAAATTTATTATTCATCCATAATCGCCTACATAGTGGTGCATTGCTACACAGAGTGTGTGTTTTAAGTCAATTTTCATACTGATATGAAGAAATACCTAACACAGGGTAATTTATAAAGAAAATAGGTTTAATGCATCACAGTTTCACATGGCTAGGGAAGCCTCACAATCATGGACCAAGGAGAAAGATGAGCAAAGGCACATCTTACATGGCAGCAGGCAAGGCAGCATGTGCAGAGGAATTGCCTTTTATAAAATCATAAGACCTCATGAAACTTATTCACTATCATGAGAACAGCATGGGAAAAACCCATTCCTATGATTCAATTACATTCCTCTGTTCCCTCCCAAAACACAGGGGATTAAGAGAGCTAAAATTCAAGATGAGATTTGAGTAGAGACACAGCCAAAACATATCAGTATGTCATAGTATTATGATACAAATATGTTCAAGTATAAATGAATCTAAAACTTCAGTGCAATTACTGGAGAGTTTATTAAAATTCAGAATTATGCAACCAATCTGATTCAGTTGATCTGCCTTTTTAACAAATACCCTAAAGTCTCCCAAGGAATGGGAACAATGAAAGCAAATTGAACTGAATTTTTCTCTCAGTTTTAGCATTACTAACAGAGTGCATATAAACTTTCAAATAGCCTGTAAATAAATTCCCTACTATCTCTGAGAATGGAGGATATGTTGTGTTGGGTGGGGGGATGCTTAAGAGACTCCATGTAAAGGGCAGAGAGGAATGGATTAAACAAAAGACATATTAAGTTTTCCCATTAAGATAAATTGTAATAAATGCCAAAGTACTAAACATAGGTGAAATTTCCTTTTAGAAAAAGGACTTGAAATTGTGTAGAACAAGAAGTGGCAGCTTAAGAAATGTTAATGTTGAAAGATAGGAATATATATGGAGGAAAAAGGTACTGGTAATCAATGGAACAAAGAAACTAAGAGACCAAAAAAGAAGTGAAACAAGAATCATTACTACTTCATTTCAACCATATCCCAAGCACCGTCACTATCTGTAACAGAAACTGTACTGAGTGAGGCTCTCAAACTAAGAATTCATTATGGGAAATTAATTAGAAAAGGGAAAGTAGATCACATCCATACAAAAGTAATACAAAAAATTAGAAAATACATGGAAAAGCTTTCCTGTTAACAAAGTCTCATTGCCCCCAAAAACACAAAGTTGAAGAAAACTGAAAAACAATACACCAACTGAATTAAATATCCTCAAACAAGCCTTCAGGTATGTGAAGAAATACTTTGAATCTGAAAATCAAAAACAAAGAACAACAACAACAAAAAAAAAAAAAAAAAAAAAAAAACAGAAAAAGCTGGAAGGAATAAAACAAGAATTAAATTTAGCAAAGAAATAGAAAAGAAAGATAACATATTGATCTTCACTCTCAGTATGAGTTATATTAAGTAAATAATTAGAAACACAAACTAAATTATAAGGCACCATAGGGAGAAAAGATTAAGCAAAAATTTAATTAAGGCCAAAATAGAAAAGAAGAGAAAAACCAAAAGGATTATAATAAAGATGAAATAAAAAGCATTAGAAAGAAAATAGCTGAAATGGAAGGCCAGCAAAAAAGGTAAATCATATGTACAATTGATATCCCCAAAGAACAAAATCAAAACAACATAACAGAGGTAATAATTAAAACTTTTAAAGAAAACTTCCAAGAATAAGATCTAAATTTATACATTGAAAGATCCCACTAGTTCGACTGAGTATTGGCAAATGTTAACCCAGAAAAATCATCTCTAATATATAGTACAATAAAAAGACTAGAATTTAAAGATTTTAAAAAATTCAACAAGCAAGAGATGAAACTTTGAAAGCCACATAATTATACTGGCGTTAGATTTCTCACAAGCAATGTACAAGTCAACAAAGGAAAAGTAATTTCAAGAACCTTAAGCAAATCATTACAAACCACCTAGGTTATCAAGTGCAAAGACAATAGGAGAAACAGTATTAAGGGGAGCCAGAACTCAGTGAATACTGTAGACAAGTGTCCTTCTGAAGAATCTATTAAAGCAGAGACTAGCACACTATTCTATGACATGTTTGATAGTAAATATTTTAGGCTTTGGGGATGGTTTGGTCTATATCAAAACCACTCGACTATGGTATTGCAGTACAAAAGCAGACAGAGACAGTACATAAATACTACATAATGAAATCATTAGTGCATTACAGTAAAACTTTTTAATTATAAAAACAGGAAGCAAGCTTAATTTGGCCTGTTAGCCTTAGTTTGTCAACCTGTGCTAAAGGATAAGCTTTATCCAACAAAACAGTGACTGGAAAAGCTTTCTTAAAGTTACTAATAATGAATACTTATTTAAAACATTTATTTAGAAGACTAAGATTAAAACAATGTTAGTGTCAACAATATATACGTATGTAAACACCACATATTTTGACAGAGTAGAAATGATTCAGAATTTTTTAACAAGAGAAGAAAAAAGGGAGAAGTAGAATAAGATCATAGTTTTTTAAATAGGAACTATGTTGGAGTCAAAAGAATGCCATTTATAACTGGCCTATCAAATGGTTAAGATTATAGTTAGGTTAGATAGAGGGAACTAAGGGTACTAAAGGTAGTATTCACACAAAAGTAACTAATAGTATATTCTTAAAAACCTTTCTAAATAGTAGAAATACATTTAAAAGCAAAATAGACATATAAAATAGAGAAATAAACACAAGTATAAATCACACAGAATATATGCAAATAAGATAATATGACAGAATTGAGATCAAATATTGAAATTTGCTGAGTAGAGCAAAACCTATTTTATAATCTATACAAATGACCTAATAGCAAGGGACAAAGATTTGCCAGGTGAATGGGAAGAACAAGAAAGTAAGGGCTGAAATCCTGATACACAACAAAGCAAAATCTAACCAAAAGCATTAAATGAACCAAAGAAGAACACTCTAAAATTAAAAACCATGTCCCACTGTTAGCTTGTTTTCGCATGGCTACAAAGAAATGCCAGAGACTGGGTACGTTTTAAAGAAAGTAAGTTTAATTGGTTCGTGGTTCTGCAGGCTGTAAGGGAAACAGCATCTTCATCTGCTCAGCTTCTGGGGAAGTCTCAGGGAGCTTTTACTCATGGCAAAAGGTGAAGAGAGATCAGGCATCTCACATGGCAGAGCAAGAGAGAGAGAGAGAGTGGGTGGGGCGGGGTAAGGTGCCATACACTTTTAAATGACCAGATCTTCTGGAAGCTCAGAAAGAGAGCTCACTTATCATCAAGAGGATGGCTAAGTCATTCATGAGGAGTCCGCCCCCATGATTCGAACACCTCCCACTGGGTCTCACCTCCAATACTGCGGATTACACTTCAACATGATTTTTGAATGGGGACAAATGTCTAAACTATGTCACCCACAGTAAAAATATGAATGTATATGCACCGAATGACACAATAATGATTTATATAAGACAAAACTTTAAAAATAGTAAGGAGAAATAGATACAAACAGAATAACAATAGTAGCCTTTAATACACCACTCAGTATGTGATATATTAAGTGGACGAAAAATAAGTAGGTAGATCCAAACATATTTTACATTCAGACAGTAAAGAATACATCTCCTCAAGTTTACATGGAGCATCCATAAAAAATGACCATCTACAAAATAAAAATATTATAACCATTCTGTGTGACTGCCATTCAAAAGACTGAAAATTAAGAATACCTATTCCTATTCTTTGTCCCCACACACAAAAATCCCTTCCAACTGGAAACTTAGAATATATTCTATTAAACAACTCTTTGATGAAAGGAGAAATGCAGACAGAATTATAGAGTATCTGAAGATAATAACAAATAAAATACTACATGTTAGAATGTAACAAATGCATTTAACAATAATTGGAGGAAATTTTCTAGCTCTAAACAACTATATCAATATAAAGTAAATAATTATACATAAATGCTTATATTTCTAAGTCAAAGTGCTTGACAATAAAGACTACTGTAAACCCAAAGTAAGTACATAGAATAATATAATAAAGATAAAACTATAAAATAAGATAGAGAAAATAAAAATTAATAGATTAATAAATCAAAATCCCATACCTTAACAATTTCAACAAAATAGACAAACTGCTAGCTGTTTTAAATGAAAAACTGAGATAAAAGCATACAAAATAAGAAATAACATTGATTATTATAAAGATATTATAAAAAAAATTTTTTAATTACATGGGGAAGTAACCATTGATATAAAACAATTTAAGAATGAAGGTTAATTTGCCTACCTCAATGCAAACATTCATTGTTATATTATTACTTAGATTGTAAAGGTATGTTTATATACTTTGTTCACATTTATTTATTTTATTTTAATATTTTATTGTATTTTATTTATTTTGTTTTAAAGACAGAGCTCTGTCTCCCAGACTGGAGTACTGTGGCGCGATCTTGGCTCACAAAAACCTGTGCCTCCCAGGTTAAGGTAACTTTCCTGCCTCAGCCTCCTGAGCAGCTGGTGTTACAGGTACTTGCCACCACGTCAGGCTAATTTTTGTATTTTTAATAGGGATGAGGTTTCACCGTGTTGGCCAGGCTTGTCTCGAACTCCTGACCTCAAATGATCCACCCACCTTGGCCTCCCAAAGTGCTAGGGTTACAGGCATGAGCCACCATAACTGACCTATTTATATATTTAATATAATTCACAGCAAACTAGAAAATGCAATATTAAGTATGAGCATTTTTTAAGACAAAAAGTGATATAGCAATAATGTGACATCTTAGGAAAGAATAGCCTCATTTAGTTGACATGTTTTTGTTACTGAGATTTGAAATGTACCATGAAAAGTAGCCCTATTTATTCTATAAGAAACCCATTTGACAGGAAATATGGCTGTCACCTACCAGATAAAAGAAAAAAACTGTCTAAGTTTCCCTTGGGGTCAGCATTTCTCAAGATTATTATATTTTCAGATCCATTGGAAACAACATAAGCCTTCTTGATCACTTTGAAAATAAATTTTTTTAACAAGTTCTCTAGCTCTCTCAGAACTTCTGGTTATCTTTGACATATGTTTTTCTACTTTGTGCCCATCATTCTGCATTTTTATCCATATTCCACTACTGATGGTTACTTACACAAATTGTTTAATGACCATAAATTCGTAGTACTTCCTAATAATTTCTCCAAGATTCAAAATGATTTCTGTAAAATCTGTATTTCATTTTATTTATTTATTTATTTATTTATTTATTTATTTATTTTTGAGACCAAGTCTTGCTCCTCGCCCAGGCTGGAGTGCGATAGCACCATCTCGGCTGACTGCAAGCACTGCCTCCCAGGTTCACGCCTTTCTCCTGCCTCAGCCTCCGGAGTAGCTGGGACTACAAGCGCCCGCCACCACGCCCGGCTAATTTTTTGTATTTTTTTAGTAGAGACGGGGTTTCACCTTATTAGCCAGGATGGTCTCGATTTCCTGACCTCGTGATCCTCCCGCCTCAGCCTCCCAAAATGCTGGGATTACAGGCGTGAGCCACCGCACCCAGCAAATTCTGTATTTTAAATCTGTAAAACACTTACAGCAATCAGCTCTAGTGAATACACTAAATGTTTGAGTATATATTTTAAAATACTTTTCTAGTACTATGAAGACTAAATTATTTTTTTTTTAGGCAGTCTCTGTCTTTATAAATGTTAGATGATGATAAAGGACATAAGTCCAAGTTAAATAGTCATTGAACAAGTCTGTACTGTAAAACTTCATTAGATTGAAACAAATTCAGAGTATGTTTTTAAAAATCACTTACTATATAGGAATTATGCATGCCATATTTCAAATATTGCTTTATAAAGTCATTTCTAAATTTAAAAATAAATCTTTTTTAAAAAACTATAAATCTTCAAAGAAAAAAATTTAGTATGTTTTCAACTTATAAAAAAAGTTGTAGCTGAATTTTTCTTTTCCTTTATCTGTATAATTATGACTTTCAAATGTAGAACTATTTTAGTTGTTATTTATTATAAGCATCTTTTTTATTAGTAACAGTTAAACATTTTGACTAATATATGTTCTGCAATGAAAGCTTATAGCTGTAAAAATATTTCACAATTTTTAATTGGTCAAAATATTTTCACACACCAACTGAAATTGATCAAATTTGGAATAATATCTGCATTATTATTAAAATCACAGATAACAGTAATATATTAAATTTATATTAATAAATTTTAGTTTGAACATGTTTTCTCCCATCCAAGTATTAACTAGGCCCGACCTTGATTAGCTTCCGAGATCAGATGAGACCTAGCACATTTCGGGTGGTATGGCCATAGACTGAAAGCATTTTCTTATACAGTTCTCAAACTTGCCTTTCCATAGTCCCTTTGACCCCATTATGGTGAATGACTCTATTAGTTTGGCAATATAATAGGCTAAGCAAGTCCAAAAGAAAAATGTTCTCTTAAAGTTTGTATTTTATTTAAAAATTTATGCAACATTTGGCTTCTACTATCAATTATGCCCATATCCGTTTTAATATAAATTTAGCATGCAACTTCATTACAATCATTCATTTGCATGTATCTTCAGCTCCCTTGCCTCTCTTTAATTCTTGTCCTCCCCTGGAAAATTCCAACCCTGATTAAATCTAATTCTCTTCTCACTTCTGGCGTGCTCTTTTGCAGCTAAAAATAGCTAGAGAATTAAAAAAAAAAAAAAAAAAAAAAAAAGGAAAAGAAAAGCTCATACCCATTCTGACTGATTAAATTTTAAATTTCCAACTCCTAATCTCAGTTGGGTTATCCCTTCTACATAGCTATCCATCCAGTCTTCCACTATCCTAAAGAATGATTTTACACATTCTTCTCTCTCATTATACTTCCAACTCATCTCAGTAGTTGGAGTGGCCAAGTACTGATTGGTTATCCTATTGTGCCAGCACAACCCTAGTCCACATGGTAATGTGGAATAAAATAGTAAAAAAGATGTCCCTGTCTCAAGACACTTTAATAACATCTGCCCAAATTTTGCTGTTATAACTGTACAAATCTAGGATGAATGTGAGGTGAATGTGTTCTCTGGAGTTGTGCAAAACATAAGTTGCACAATCACAAGTAGAATCTTGAATCTAGCCAATCTGATGTGATCATTTTTTCATGTGAACCAAAATATGAAAAGAAAATGGAAATATTACTACCAGAAAAATCCTAACAATTTCTAAATTATGGAAAGAAGAAAAGCAAACCAATCAGCTCACTGGACATAAAAGGGAAGAAGGGAAGGAGTAAAATTATTCTAATTATCTTCTCTTAATTGAGAATAGTGTTTAGGACTATAACATTGTAGTAGGAAAAACAATTCATCTCGAAAAGGAAACGACTTATACTATCTTTTAGAATATAGTAGAATGCTATGTGTTCCATTAAAATAAAGAAAGCAAAAGCAGTCATTAGCAAGAAAAAGTGTCAGAGAACTTCAAAAAAGCAAATGAAAGGCAGAACAAACCAATTTGATCCAGTCATCAAAAATGGAAAATTGAAGAAAAGGGATCAACAATCTAAATTTGTTTACAAATAGAGGCTATCAAATTGAATTAAACACTAAAACCTATACAAATGCTGTTTATAATAAGGACACTTAGCAAACAAATCAGTAAAGTGAGATCTATTGAGAGATAACTGCAAAAATAACTCCAATTGTCCAACCATATTATATCTATGCCCTTTTCCTATGTAACTCCTCCGAACTAGATATGGAGTCTATCACTTCACTCCCTGATTCTGAGCTGTTCCTGGGACTCAGAATCAAGGGGTGAGCTGTTCCTGGGACTTGCTCTGGCCAAACGAATTTGATAAAAGAGAAAATCTTGCACGTTTCTGACCTATGTTGAAACCTTACCACCATCATGGGAAAGCCCACGTTAGCCTGCTGGAGGGTAAAAATTCACATGGAATGAAAGTCCAGTTTTCCCATCTGAGACCATCCTAGATAAGCCTATAGCCAATTCTCAAATATTTCAGAAAACTTGTCATAGATCAGCAGAACCACCTACTGAGACTGCAGTTTACAACAGATCCATGAGCAGAACAGCCAATGTAAAACAGCCACCCAGCTGCCTCATTAAGAATATACAGCTGTTATTTTAAGCCACTAATTTTGGGGATAGATTGGATTATTTTGTATCAATGGCTGATTGGTATATATTGAAAATAAAGAAAAGTAAAAAGATAACACAGAGATACTATCTAAAAATAGCAGGATGGCAATATTAATATCAGACATGGTGATATTTAAGTTTGAAAACAATAAATAGGAAATAGTGAACTAATGATGAGGACACAATTTAAGAAGCTCTAGTGTTGGTGAAAATATAGAGATTTGAAAGGCCACTTTCTCTAACGTTGTCAATAAAATTGGAATTATTTTTTAATTACCAAAATACTCCATAAAATTAATGACTAGCTCCTGGATAATACTTAGGTAAAACACACACACACAAAAAAAAAATTCTAAACTATGTAGTAAGAAATGAAAGGAGAATTCTTTGTGAAAAATCTAAAGAATGAGCAAGACCAGTATTTAGAAGATTAAAGTATAATCTTAATTGTCATGTTTATCAAAAAAAGAACAAAATAGTAAACTCAGTATTCTTCCCAGGGAATGGGGACAAACTAAATAAACCAAAGGAAATCATAAAAAATGAATTAATAAAATACAAAAGTTAATTAAATAGAAAAAAGATTAAGACATATATGAGAATATAATATTAACAGAGCTAATTCAATACATTGGGAAAAGCATGAAAGACTTTGAACAGTACTGTAACAATAGACTTACATCTTGAAGAAAAAATAAAATAATTCAATATAGAAATAGTTTCAATTGAATTAATGAAAAGTAGAGAAGTAAAAATCTTGCAAATAAAATAGAAAGTTGCATATATAAACAATATGATATTTTGCTCAGTCAAGACTGAAAACAAAGAAGCCATAAATTATAGACATGATGACATAAAAATTTTAAAACTTTACATGATCAAAAATACCAAAAACTTCAGTGAAAATAAAATGAGTCTAAAATAATGTGTAATTCAGATGATAAACAAAGAAGTTAATATCTGTGTGGAACTAAGTGATCTGAAATAAAATCATCTAAGAAAAAACAATGAGCAAAAGATATTAACAGAAGTTTTGTAGCAGAGTAAATGTAAATGGCCAACAGAAATATGAAGAAATACTAAAATTCAGTAGCAGGCAGGCAAAAGAAAATTAGCAATGAGAAATTATTTTACTCCCATTAGACTGTCAAAATATTTGAAAATTGTTTTAAAATGTATTGTTGACAGGTATGTGGTGAAAGGGATTCCCTCATACACTGATGGTAGAAAATTGAATTGTGTAGCACTTGAGGGAAGCAGACTTTTAGCCCCTTAAGTTAAAACCTGATATACTAGTCAATCTAGCAATTCTATTTCTGGAAATATACCCCATACAAATAAAAATATATATAAAGGTATAGGTAGAAATATATCTATTGTTCATGGGGGAAGAAACCTTGTGGGGGGGCAAACATTGTTTGTGGGGGCAAAACCCAGGAAGCAAATAAATGGTCATTAATTTCTGAATAAAATATGGCACAGACATGTATGAACTATTATGCAGCTATATTAAACATGATTAGAGCTATATAAGAATATTAGTTCTTATTTCTGTTATGTAGTTTTGAGGAGGAAAAAATAAAATTCAGAAAGGATAAATTATGTGATTATAATTGTGTAAATGAAACCTAATTTTAAAGACCATATTTATATGTTTGAAAATACAGGCTCATATACTATTATGAGTTCTAAGGAGTGTGCATAAGGAGAATATAGACTGTAAGGACAGAGAAAAAAGAAATACATGGAGAGATGGAAAAGCTCAAGGCTCCTCCAACTCCAGAAGCCTTTGTTCATATCCTAAGTTAATATAAATAGCACCCTTAGGTTTATCAATAGCACAGTTTGCACAGTTGTACATGGCAGCCATGCATTGATCAAAGTTCTGTTTAGAGTAAAACTATGAACCTCACTTGAGTTTAACAGTAACAGATGCTGAGGTCATCCAATGGTCTGCCATGTTCTTATGGACCGAATGTTTGTGTTCCCCTAAAATGCCCTAACCTCAGAACTGATGGTATTTTAAGATGGGGACCTTGGGAGGTAATTAGGTCAAGAGAGTGAAGCCCTCCAGATGGGATCCCTGAGCTTATAAGAAGAAAAAAATGGAGACCTAGCTTTTTCTCTCTGCCATGTGAGGACAGATCAAGAAAGTGGTTGTCTGCCAGCCAGGAAGAGAGATGTTGTTACCAGAACCTAACCATTCTAGCTCCCTGATCTCAGACTTCCAACCTCCAGAAATGTGAATAAAATTATACCGTTACATCATCACCCAGTCAATGGTGTTTTGTTACGGCAGCCTGGGCAAACTAATACATACGAGCTAAAAGTAGACGGTGGTAACAAACATATCATCTTTTCTTGTAAATTTCTGCCTTAGAATATAATCATCATTTGTTGAAATGCGTTGTGGGAAAATCAGCTCATAATTTTAATTTGATACCTCCATCAAGGAGCTCATAAAGAGTTCAGGAGGAGCAACATGCAGACACCAATTAACTGTGACATAGTGTGATAAATAATGAAGTTCTAATACTCTACTATGGAAGGAGGGAAGAAACAGTAGTTTTGAGTTGGGTTTTAGAAAATATTTCAAAGAGACACATTATTAATAGGTCTTGAAATATGAATGTTTTCCCCCAAAAGGAGAGAAGTAACACATTAGAGATAAAGGGGAATGTATAAATAAATGTATACAGATTGGTAATTTGTTTAAGAAAGACAGATAGCTTTGATTGAACTGGATTATAGGTATATGGGTAAAAGTGGCCCAAATGAAGTTGGAATGCTCACTGGGAAAGATCTTTTTCTTAGTTTTTGTTCCCAGAATCAGATGATGAGACAAGAATTTGAATACAAGTAGTTGAATTGAAAGGGGTGGGTACTAGTAGGGGAGTGGAGAAGTGATCAAATAAGAGAATGCAGTCAATGGGTTTGCATTATCAAGCTAATTACCACAGCAAAAGTGACTGGGTGTCTGGAGCTTAATCTCATGAGAAACCTAAGAAATGGTATAAAACATTCACTCTAGGATTGTCCTTCCCAAAGTGTGCATGAGATTTGAGGTATGAACTTATCAGCTCCCAAGGGGCATTATTTAGAGTCGTTCCTGAAGAGTGTTAATTCTCCAGCTATACCAACTTCCTATATGCATCAGCAAATTGCAGAGAAATCAATATTATCAGGAAGAGTATCCTGAAATAGTTAAAATCAGATGAATATGGCAAAGGACTTACAGCATCTGATACAATCTTGTGTATTATGCAGAAGAGTTGGAACATTATATGTTATAAAGAATGAGTAAGGTTTTTCCGAATAAAGGAAAGTGCATGTTGATCACAGGTGTCTTGTAAAATAATTGTAACAACAGCATGGAAGTTCAACTGTACTATGTGGAGAAAGAAGCATGATGGTGAAAGTTTAGGTGAAAGATGAACTAGTGCTCAAACTGTAGCAACAGGAAGTAGGAGAAGGATAGATGTATATTAGTGACATCCCTTTAATTAAAAGTACAGACTTGGAAAGTCAGTAAATATGTTAATCTAGGGATAGGGAATACTTGAAAAGATCAGTAAAATATATTATTTGAATGGCTGGTTAAATGGTGATAGCATTTAACCAGCTAGGGAATTTGGGGAAAAAGACTGATTAGGAGTGAAGATTTTAAGTGTGGCTTGTGCTATATTTACTGACTCAGAACTTACTTGAGAATATTCTGGTAGAGATGCTCAGTAGATAATTAAGTTGGAACTGGGGCTCAGAAAATAAGTAGGAGCTCTAGAAAGATGAGATGTATGAAGTCTTAGTGTAGTATGAGTGAGTATGTGGCTGCCTCTCCACTTTCATGTACTTTGAATAAAAAAATCTTAATTCTAATTTCCAACAAATTAAAACTCTTGTGAAAGGAAGAAAACAAGACCTGAAGTGACAAAATTTCAATGTGAGTTTAGATTTGTCATCAATTAGTTTTAAGGTTGGAATGGAGGGACTTCAAAAGGAAAACACTATACTTTAATAACAAGGGCATGTACTACAAGTTTCTTATGGGAGATGGGTTGCTGGAGAAGTGGGAGAGATGTGACTCTGTTTTTGTTACATTTGGTAAAACAGATTCTTTAAAGATGTAGGGAGAAAAAAGTGCTCTTTCCTACACTACTCTCCACTCAACACAACACTTCTGACATTAGATGTTGGGGAGGTTCTCCATGCACTAACCAAGCAGTTTTCCAGCTGGCCCCAGCTGGGTGTCCTCTTATTCAATTCAATTCTGACACTGTCTGCCTGGAGATAGCATCAGTGCCACAGGTTGAAGGCTGAGTCCCACAAGACTGCTCTCCACTTCAGATGCCACTTGCAGGTAGTTGGTTGTCACTTATATAGCACTTCTGACCTCCCTGGCTGTAAACTGGGGGCTCCCATGAACCTCTTCTCAGGTTTATTTTAATTTGCTGGAGCATCTTATAGAGCTTAAGGAAACACTTTACTTACATTACTCATTTCCTATAAAGAATACTCCCAAAGATATAGATAAACAGTCATGTGGATGAGATGCATAGAGCAAGGTATGGGAGAAGGGGCACAGAGCTTCCATGCCTTCCCCAGGCATGCCACCCTCCAGGAACCTTCACATCGTCAGCTATCTAGAAGCTCTCTGAAGTCAATTCTTTTGGGGTTTTGTGGAAGCTTCATTACGTAGGTATGATTGATTAAATCATTCACCAGCGGTGAGCACCTCAACATTCAGCATCTCTGCCTACCTGGAGGTTGGGGTGGCTTTGATCCAATCATGCCAAAATTCAATTGATCGGCTTTGGTCCAATCAATAATGCCAAAAATATATATATCATGCTTTGGTCTTTTTGGTGACCAGCCCTTATCCTAAAGCTATCAAGGGGCCCTAGCCAGCAGTCATCTCATTGGCATATAAACGTGCAAAATACACTAATCATTATGGATTCCAAGTGTTTTAGGAGCTTTATGTCTGGAGCCTGGGACAAAGACCAAATACATATTTCCTGATCTCACACAGGTCATGTGGTTAAATAAACAAGCAAATATGTAAAGTGTAACTTTGGCAAACTCACATAAACAGGGAAACCAAACTCTTAATGTCAAGGTTGGATCTCATGACTTTGCCTAAATTGTTTAAATTCAAAATGTATATTGTAAAAAATTAATAAAATATCAAATAACTTTTAAATTGAAGCTTCAAAATTTAGCAAATTTTGGTGATAGAAAGCTATATTCTACCTTATGGTGTAGTGCGCATGCATTTTTGAATGATATGTATTAGATCTGTATGTTTTAGTTCTCAAAAGGAAATTATTCCTAAGAAGTGTAGAGATAGTTTGCAGGAATTTGACATAGATTGAGAGCCCTGTATACTACAAATGAAAGGGTTCAGAGCTTTCAAATTGCTATGTAAACTGAAGAGGCTGGTTAAATAACGGATCCATCCTTCTTTCTCTTATCAAATAAATTGAATACAAACAAAATGCTGACTTAGTAAAACTGTTGAAAAAGCATGTTTCCTGAAGAAACATAAAATTTAATTATTATTATGGGAAACAGAGAAAATGTTACTAGTAATGTTTTACATGAGTGAACAGCATGGTAATTTTGAGACACAGTAATAAATATCCAGAAATCAAAAAAAAATAGGTAGCAATGCTATGATGGGTGACTTCACATTAGAACTATTTGTCTTTGTCTATTTGATATGTAATAACATAGGCAAAGGAGATGCACAAATTCTTTTGTAAGTGGTTGTCTTACAACTGTAGACAAAATATTTACAGAGAAAACGTATGCGATAAAAATATAAGTTCAAAGGCCTCTTTTTGTATTAACTGGTATTCATCTCCTCTGAGATCCAATCTGCTCAACAGACTTCAACCACGTTCTTACATGGCAACAACAAAGAACTGCAATTAAAAGCATTTTAAATTTGACTTTGCAAACTGTTTAAAGCTTTTCCAGAGGAAATAATGTGTGTCCTTTACAACAGTCCATTCTTCATTCTCTCCTAAATTAGCTGCATAATATGTGAGCAAATTTCCATGCCTAGTTAGAGCTCATTATTCAGTGAAGTCTCTGGGAATTTGGATTTTTTTAATCAATTTTTTTTTTTTTGCCTTTGCCCTTTAAGCATCTTTCCAATTTAAACAGCCTAAAGAACACCGATATCATTGTACCCATTAAGTTCTTCTTGTTTTTGATGAAATGGCAAGAATCATGGATTTTTTGCATTGATGATTTATGTGTGTATATGTTTTGAAATATATTTATTATTGTAAAAAATGCATAACTTGGCAATTGTAAACATGTAAATATAACATGTGGAGATTATGACTCAGAGAAGACTAAATGTAGAATAAATAGCCAACAAGATATAAAGAAAAAAAAAGGCTGCATAGAATGAAGACTTAAATTGCCAATCTACTACTTAAATACATTAAGTTTCTTTCTTTGGGGTGATCATTTTCTAGATTTGATTTAAAGATGTTTTAATCACTGTTTGCTGCTGCTGCTGCTGCTGCTGCTGCTTCAGCTGTTTGCAATCTCAATATGTGTCCATGTCAAATCGTAATGTGGTACAGTCAAATTCATAAATGGGAGCCTTTTCTTTGTTTACTTTTGTGTTCAGGATTTCCAGATGCAAGCCTGAGAATTAAGGAATTCACAAAGAACATATCTGTTTGATCTAAATCCTAATATCTGCATGTGATTCTGTGTTTCCTACTTATTTGCAAGGTGATTTGTAGCAGGTCAACAGCCAAAATTAAAATAATTGTGCTTAAGGAAAATGGCTCTTTTAACCATATCCAACTAGGAAAATGAGGTATTTTTTATCAGAAAAGAAATATATGGAAAACAGATACCTAAAAATCTGAGGAATCTAACATAGTAAAATAATGTAAAACTGGTTCAAGGAGAATACGACAAAATTGTTTTAAATATGTCTATGAATAACCATTATTATTATTAAGGGCAGTGAGAAAAAAAAATCTAAGATTAGAATTGGCTTAGATTAAAATCCAGCTGTTGGCCTTTACCAATTTGTAGCACTTAATCTCAAGAAATTTCAATCATATTATTAGGAAAGCGGTAATATCACCTAAATCACAAAATTAATGAAGAATTTAAAGTAACTATATTGAAAAGTAAAGTAACTATGTTTAAAAAAAAAAGAAGTAAAGTAACTATGTTGAAAAGTGTTGATGTATTTATTACATTTCACTTAATAAATTCTCCAATTTAGTATTGAAGTTAATTCATCAACTCCTGTTACATTGACAAAATTCAAAAGGCAATAAACTGAATAAACTGCTATGCCTCTGAAGGTGTTAGTATCACATGAACATGTAGCATTTGCTATTGTCAGGGTACAAGTTTCGGTTTTTAAATCCAACCTCTAAGTATTTATTGATTCATTAAAAGAAATAAATTGATCATTGGGATATACTACAACCATATGGTAATAGGTACTTTAATATCATTTCCAAAATGCAAGAATCTAGCGTTAAGATTATTGTGGTGGGTCTCTAATTTCTAATTTCTTTGATTTTAAAAGCATGAGAAACTAATGATGAAAAATGAATGCAATGGAATTAAAAAGAGGTCAAACATGTTCTGGCCTCTATTGCTCTCCGTTGTGCTGAATACCATCTGTCTCTCTCTCTCTCTCTCTCTCTCTCTCTCTCTCTCTCTCTCTCTGCTATTTCAAGAAAAAAAGCTGCCCATGGCCATTTTTTTTTTCAGTTGGAGGTTTGTTCAGCTATATTTCTCTTCTGAATTTTGAGAAGCATTGTTCCTCAAATTGCCTTTTCTTTTCTAATCACTACATTAGTAGCAAGCAATGGTTGCCTTAGCAACTCTTTAATAGGCTGCAACTCTCAAGACTTGCTTTTTCTGGAGAGAGTCTTCAGACAGGCTTTCTAATGGAGCCAATAGCTCTTTTTAATAAATACGCAAAAACATCATTTCTGACTAGAAAACTAATCTTGTAGCTTAAATATTTTAAATGTTTTATTACACATTTGAGAGTTAGGTACAAATATTTATCAAAGTCTTAGTTTTTGTTTTATAAAGTAATAGGTGATAATGGTAACATCTGTAATTTGTTAACTACTGTATTATCTAATTTTTTTCTACCTAAGAGGCATGTATATGCGGCATTACATTTTATGTTTATCAAATGAGAAAACTAAATTTTACAATAGTTATTTTGGTATCATGCTGGTAAGAATTTAACAACCAGCAAGCAACTCTCTGAAAAAAAAATATATTTATAAAATTTTATTTTAAATATTACTGAAATAAAGTATGTATTGCACATAATCTAAAAATAATAATTACCTGGTTTAATACTGTGTATTTTATTTTATGTTTATGTGACCTAATTTTTAATAAAGGCTGTATTTCATGATTGGCTTGCAAATTTCCTGAAAATTAAAAAATAGACACTTGCAATCTAGTACTAGTTATCTCCAGCTTGCCATTAGGTTACTTACTAGCTTGAAGTCACACTGCTACTAAGGACTGGAATATGTAGCAGTAATAGAACTATTTAAGAAAGGTACTTTAAAAATGTGGCTACAGAGACCTCTCGGAAGTTCAAAGAAAGAGTTCCCTGTTGTCACTGCCTACTCACATTTAACTCAAACTTCTTTGGTGTATTTCTCTCCACTTGTGATTTCCCTGGTAATATACTCCTCAGGACCCAGAACTTAATTGTAACTATAATTTCCTGGCACAAAAATATCCTTCACTCATTCATTCTCAACTCATGACCTACTGCCCACTTCCACAGTTGGCCTGAGAATTTGCCTCCTCTGTTTCGACCCCGTCAACTACCTTTCTTTGGAGACCTCTTCTCAGTTTGACCTGTTCTTCTGGCTTTGTTGCACTGTTTCCAACACAGTTTTATTCTTCACCTGCCAGATCTCCAGATGCCTTTACAGAAAACAGGTGCCCTTTGAGACAGCACTGACAAAACGAAGTTAGAGCATGGAACTCTTCGAACCTGAGGACTAGCCCCAACATACCAGTGGCACACTGACCAACAGCTTCAGACCGTGTTTGCTGCTGGCAAAGCTGTGAAAAAGGTGAAACTTATTTTTCACACTTCTTTAACCTCTTCTTATTACTCTCCTTTTATGTATTCTTAAGTGACCTGCCTCCTCTTTTTCATTTAATTTCCTCACTCTTTACTATGCTTCCCTATAAGTAGGTCCTCAAGGCCCAGCTCGAATGAACATATTCCATTAAACTTTCTCCTTTAGCCACCATCGAGTTAGTATCAACCAATTATGTCTTTCCCCTCCCGCAACATTTTGTTCATTCCTGCACTATAATCAACAGTAACACCTTTCAAGAAAAATGTATGGATTAATCCTTATATGCTAAGCACCAAGATGTGTGCTAACAATACAGAATTAAATATAATCAGAAAGTACACCTTGATCTAAATGATACCTTTTGGAAATGCAAAGTACTGGGGACAAAGGAAATTGTTTTGAAAAGGGAGTGAATATGTTTGTTTTTGCTGATTCTTAAATCTCACATTGTGTCCACCTAGTCTGATTCTACTTAGGATCAATCTTAACATCAGCTAAAATACAATAGCACCTTAATTTTGCCATTGAAAGAGAAAAGGTAAGTGCTTTTTTCTTAGCCACTTTACTTCATTTATTAATGCATCATTGGTATGGTTTCCAAGTACTAAAAGCAGAAGTGGGGTAGGAGACCCTATTTGGATTGAAAGTATCCTACAGGGAATCATATTTTAATTTAACAAACTTTTATGGAACGTTTACTCGGTGACAGGTACTAGGCTAGAGATTTTCAAAATGACATTTAATCCTTCCCACAACCTTCTCTTTTATGGGTGAGAGAACTTATCTCTTATAAATTAATCCCACAGCTCCCAAGAGCTTGACCATGACAATTGGGAAAATAACACAAATACCAGCGTCCTGTCTATGTAAGAGATGACAGAGTGTAATGTCATTAATTCATTGTTATCTTCGCCAAACATAGAAAGCCACGCATATTCACTAATAATAACGTACTGTCTCTGAGGAATAATTCCATGGTTGATTCTACAGGGACAGCATGTGTTTGTTGTTGTTACTGTTGCTTTCTAAAAAGATGGTATTTTCCTTTTATTGTTGGTTTTGTTCAATTGTTTTGTATTTATAGAAAGAGAAGCACTATGGGCACGGGTTGATGCAGGTGAAGTCCCAATAATTGCCTTGAAACTTGCATGGCATTCCAATTCAACCTTAAATGCTCATGAAATTTAAAGCAGAAGAATCTAGCGTGAGGCAATACTTAGGCTTTAGCCCTCTCTAGTTTTGTAATTGTTTGCTTTTCCTTGCTCTATGAATACTTTATGACTCAGATTATCAAAAATGCACCAACAGTTGCAGTAGATAAAAGACTTTCCACCATGTGCAATCCATGGGGAGAACGCCATTGGAGACCAAAGGAGCAGTTTGACCTTTCCCAGCATATTCACTCCTTGCACCTGAACTAGCTGTAATAAGAAGGTTGCATTACTTAGAAAGCTCTTAAAGTGAAGATGCTTTATAAATGCTGATTTTGTTATTCATTATACGCATGGACAAAATAATAAATTGCTACTTAAAAACAAAAATCTTCAAATACCTAAAAATGACTTTGACTAGGGTATTATTAGAAGAAAGAAATGAATACTATAATCCCCTGTAGATCCTAATACAGAATTGTAGAAAAGATACGTGTAAACTACCATTTCTGCCCCCTGGGAATTGTCTCATCAGTTCTTTTATGTCTCTAATATAATTGCATGACAGAACAAACACAAATTAATGCTACCAGGCCCTCATGGAATCCATTTTTCAGTGTTTATATGCACTGCTGGACAAAAAAAGAGTAGCAGAAGTAAGGATTTCATAGTAGTGGTTTCAGTATCATCACAAAGCACCTCTTCTCTTAAATATCTGGCCCTCTCAAGGTTAAACTTTTGATGCAATTATCAAATATCTATCTGAAATATTTAGCTTTTTACTTTGTATTTGGCTGTGAATTTTGTTACTTATAAAATATGAATCTTGAAATCCGGGTAGATATATATCCTTTGTATTTGCCCGACTAGCTTGCGGGAGAATAACATACCTGTAATCTCAACAGGGTTTAATCATTTGTTATGCTTCCCAAAAGCCTTAAATATATAGGAGTTTATACTTTGAGTATATATTTATATGCAATAAAACAAATCCAATGTTTATAAAATGTCTTCACATGGTCCTATTATATGCCCTGAATATTTTAAAGGGTTTAAAGTAAACTTAAAACCAATTAACCTATAATAAAAATTTCTATCACTTAATTAGTGTCAACAAATAAATATCTCTAGAATTACACCTACCCAAAATAGTCTCATAGACATTTAAAAATGTTTAACTATATGTGGAGTCCTTCTAGAGAATCACGAATTATAACTTATAGGAAATGAAAATATAAATGTGCAACACATAGAAAAAATAGGTTTTTTGGTATTTAACATCATAAGAAAAAGACAAGACAGATTTTTAAAGAATCCTCATATCTTGTTTTCTCTGATTCCATGGTGTTCCTTTAAAGAGATTGAAAAAGACTAGAATTCATTACAAGTTCTTAATTGCCAGTTTCTCTACAAAATAGATGTTTATGTGCAGGCTTCAGAATAGCTACCATTCATTTGAGGGAGATCTTGTACAGCCGAAGTTTAAATAAACAGCAATGTTTTACTAAGTTTGCAAAAGCATAATTAGTCCTAGAGGCACAATATTTTTAAGCGTCAAATACTTGTTCTCCAGCTGTACTCGTTGGTTCTGTAGTTTCGGAAGCAGCTTATAGCCATCTCAATGAAGTCCAAGCCTTCTCATGACCGACAAGCACTTTCACTGTGTGTTGTGCTCATAGAAACAGGACAGCATATCACTACTACTTCTTTGATAGAGGCATCTGCTACTCTTTTTTTGTCCAGCAGTGCATATAAACACTGAAAAATGGATTCCATGAGGGCCTGGTAGCATTAATTTGTGTTTGTTCTGTCATGCAATTATATTAGAGACATAAAAGAACTGATGAGACAATTCCCAGGGGGCAGAAATGGTAGTTTACACGTATCTTTTCTACAATTCTGTATTAGGATCTACAGGGGATTATAGTATTCATTTCTTTCTTCTAATAATACCCTAGTCAAAGTCATTTTTAGGTATTTGAAGATTTTTGTTTTTAAGTAGCAATTTATTATTTTGTCCATGCGTATAATGAATAACAAAATCAGCATTTATAAAGCATCTTCACTTTAAGAGCTTTCTAAGTAATGCAACCTTCTTATTACAGCTAGTTCAGGTGGTACCTTGATGGAGTTAATGAGACACAAATCACTGGCCATAGCACTAAGTGTGGACCACATTTAAACCAGTAGACTATGTTCTGTACCTTGAAATGTGTATATATTTGTAACCACATTTACAAAACATAAAGATTGTGATTGCTCCTATAAAGAATTAATAGATTGCCAAGTGCGATGGCTTATGGCTGTAATCCAGACTACTTGGCAGGCTGAGGTGGGAGGATCACCTGAGGCCAGGAGTTTGAGCTAAAATGAGCTTGATTGCACCACTGCACTCCAGCCTGTATGACATAGGGAGACCCTATCTATAAAAAATACATAAATAAAAATGTATGTCATATAAGTTAGTCCAAATTCATCAGTGCTATGTAGAGTAAAAAAAAAATAGATAGAAGATAGATAGATGATAGATAGATAGATAGATAGATAGATAGATAGATAGATAGATAGATAATAGAGAGATAGGTAGATAGATTATATCCTTTTGTAGATGACAACAGGCCATCTCCTTTCCCTTCTTTGTGGACTTGCTGACACTGTGAAGCTTGGGATGCTCTTTCCCTCCTATTTCGAATATTCAAATCTTATGCATATGTAAACATCTACCAAATGCTATCTTTTCCATGAAGTTTCTTGTTTTATCCCAATGGAGGTAACTTATTTTCTCTCCTGACACTGAACAAGAATTTTGAGAACAAGGATTATATCATTTTGTTATTTAGTTTCTTGTCAAATACTAGATGTTCAAAAAGACTCTAGGTATGATAAATTATTTTATCCCTATTCTAAGAAATAAGGTCTCACATAGTCTTGAATACAGTTCCCTTATCATGTAACTATTAAAACACTTTTCAAATATAAGATGGGCTTCTGACTCTGAGGAGTAGAATGATATCTCTGATTCATGACAATTCTTCAGATGACAGTAAAGGAAGAATAAAAATATGAATGCACAACAACAAAGAGAATGGCAAAGAAGATAAAAGCAGATAACAATCTGATGGAGCATTGGTACTGATTAGGCAAAACCACAAAAGTTATATCTGGGAACACAAAAGCCTGAAATATTTGCAGCTGTAACTAGGGGCAAGGAAATGGGTATATTTTAAGAGTATAATTTTGCATCTGTAGAGCAATGAGAAGCTATTGAAAATTGTATTTTGGGAGGTTGACATAGGAAGATCTACATTTTGTAAAGACAAATGAGACCTGGGGAAATATTTGGAATATATGTGAAAGATACAGGCTTATATGTATATAAAAAGCATATTAAAAGTTCTTATACATTTATAAAAATGATTTCTAAAAATGAGCAAATGATATAAATTGTCAATTCACAAAAAAAGTTGCGTATGTCCTATAAATAGAAAAATAGAATCTTAAATATCAGTGAAACATACTTTACCTACAAGACTTCATTGCTAGTGTGCATGCTATAATACTCTCTGCAGCCACTGGAAATTATATTAACTATATATATATTGGTATGAATAGATGTCAATGATTCATCATAAGTAGAAAACATAAGTTTCAAAAATTGAATTATTCCATTTTTGGTAATAGTTGTTTGTGCATGTGTGTGCACACACATACATAGAGATTAAAGTATATAGAGGTAAAAATATGGTAATTATTCTTTTATATATAAGAAATTTCCAAGCCTGTGCATATCTTCCATTTTTTTCCATTTCATCAATGTCTATGCATGTACTGTAAGCTTTCTTTAGATGGTTTCATTGATATTTTACATGTATGTATAAATTATTTAAAATATAAAATAATTTGTATTTATGTGTATGTCAGTGGCATGTATTACTTGTTGCTGACATGATAAATTTTCAATCCAATTACATTATACGTGTGTGTGTGTGTGTGTGTGTGTGTGTGTGTGTGTACAGGGCCTTATCAGTGAGATGGTGAACAGTCTGTTCCCAAAAAGTTAAAGGGATGTGCTGAGCTGAGTATTCTCACTACATAATCCATTCAATGAGATAAGTTGCTCTAGAGCTTACTTATATTATTGTGTGTATTTTGATGTATAGTCCTTCTTTGTATACTCATCTATCTTCCTTTTGAGATCCTTGAGGTCAGGAACTCTATTTTAAATTTCATATTTCCAGGACTTACCAACAACTAATAGAGACTAGGAGCTCAGCATTTTTCAATGACATGAATAAACTAATCTCGAGCATTCCACCTGAAAATCAACAGTCATCTCTCCTATGAGTTTAGGTAGCACATGCCATTTCCTCATATTTGACAATGGTTTGAATTGGTTTAGTAGTTTTAAATGCACTTATTCTTCTCTCTTCACTAGAGTGGCTGCTCAAAGACAGAAAACTTGTCAATGTTTGCTTACCCCAGTCCATTTGGCACAGTGCTAAGTGCAGCCTGCAGCTCAGTGTATTCAACATTTTGATAATAATGCATTCATTCTTTTAAAAATGAGAATTGCTTTATGGTTTTCGGGTTTCAAAAATAGTTTTCCCATCTAACAATAACCTGATATAATCATTTCTTCCAGTCTTTTATTCTGTGTAAACACACACACACATACTCTTTCTCTCTCTCTCTCTCACCTCATTACATAAGCCATTGACTGGTGAGATTCTCTAATTTCTCACAGTAGACTACATACTCCAGTTTATTCCATATTAGTATCAGCCTCACATTTTGTCTTAATTCTCAACTGATTCAACACTGTGTAAGTTATGGTTTCCATTCAAATTTCTAACATTGTTGAGAAAGAGATACTCTCAAAATGAGGGTAATATGAAGTGGAATTGAGCAAAGCATATTTTGACGAAGAAAGTTGGCTCTTATCTTTACACCAATGTGGTATTTTTATAGTAATGATTAATGATGATTTTGGTGTGACAGGAAATAAGCTTGAGATTTTTCTACATATTATTTCATATAATCTTCACAAATATCCTTAGAGAGTACTCCCTCATTTCACAAATAAGTAATTTGCATATTCATTTTACACATAAGTACACCAATTGCTCTCTCATTTTACTTGTTAAAGACAACCAAGTTAAAGACCACCAAGATAGTAAGCAGTCGGATTACAGTTCAAACCCACTACTCTCTAGCATCAGAACACATGCTATTTAATAGTAAACTACATTAGGTTTTTAAATAACTCTTTTCCAGAATGTCTTCTTTAAACAGCATAAGCTTTTTAAGCACTTACTATATGCTAGACACTTTACTAAGTATTGTGAACAGAAAGATAAATAAGTCAAAATCTCTTATTCGATAATTTTACTTTGTAACTAATTCTTCTCAATATACCTTTTTGCCTTTACCTTATTGCTATGAAATTACCACTAAATAAATGAAACAGCTATTTGTACAGAAATGACTGAATAGATGTAGGGAACTTTGAGTCTCCAGACAAAAGCATTCTATGAGCTTAAGGTATTGTAATTATTATGAATTGGGGCAAAAAGCTCTATGACTCATTTTGTTGTGGACTTTGACTTTATTTTCTAAGTGTAACCTTTCATACCCCAATTTTTCCAGCTTTTAGAAATTGTTCATTTTTAAAAGATGAATTAAATACATAGATTTCCAGTTCGCTTGCACTTAAATTAGCATGAGATCATCCATAAAGGGTGATGAGACTTAGAAGCAAAGGACATATGAGCCCTACTACAAAAGAACTTGTACACAAAGAGCAGTCCAATGCTGAGCTGCACAGCTGCAATTCTGGACATATTCTCATCTTGGCAGAGGGCATTTTCTTCTTATAGACATAGTGTTGAGGAACAAAGATTCCATGTGGATCAATTATGATTTATTATGTTGAAATTTAACCTACAATTTTTGGCACTCAGGAAAGGTTTGTAAAAACCACAAGTGATAAAAATGCACACTATTTTACAAAGGAGGACTTAAGGATAAAAACAAAGACAAACCACTTTTTCTAAACTACTGATGAAGTTTAATCCTTAATAGTTCTTATCTGGAGAAACAAAAGTATAGTAATTATTCTTTTATGTATAAGAAATTTGCAAGTCTGTGCATATCTTCCTTTTTTCCCATTTCACCAATGTCTATTCATGCACTGTAAACTTTCTTTAGATATTTTAATTGATATTTTACATATATGTATTAATTATTTACAATATAAAATAATTTATATTTTACATGTATGTCAGTGGCATGTATTACTTGTCACTGACATGATAAATTTTCAGTTCAATTACATTATAAACTTCTGATAAAGAAAAACTATCAGAATTTTTCCAAGGTCACTGAATTTGAAATTTAAAAACTTCAATCAAGCTAAAACCCTAATAATTTTAGAATCAGTATGTAAACAGTGGCGAGTAGTAAAGGGCATGGCTGTTAGGTCAAACGATTCCCCCCAAAGATAGGAACTTGAACCAAAAGCAGATAAAACCATTTGAGAACTGCTTTTTAACAGAACAATAGCAATACAAGAAAGACCCTAAAATGGTGTGCAAGAGAAAAAGCCATATTAAGCATGATAGAGAGAGGATAAAATATTTAAATGAGTCATATTTTGTTTAGTCCTGTTTTAACCAAGAATGTGTAGACACATTGAAGTTGTCATTAATGTGGAATGAGTGCTCAATATTTTGGATTCATTCAGTATAATCATAATATTGAAGACTTCAAAAAGTTCTATACTTGGGAGACTGAGTTCTGTTTGCACAGTGTTTCCCCCAAACTTATATATACACAATTCTTTACTATATATGACTAACGTAGATTAAAACAACACCATGCCATCAAAAGTGACTTGATGAAATAGAAATACATTCATATAAGACATGCCAGGACTTCAGCTAAATTAAAATTCCCGAAGAGATTTTTATATATCCTTTTTGGTTACTGATATATGCTAATACCTCTCACATGCCAGGCATGTAAAAAGATGTTCAGGAAATGTTTATTAAATTAATGAGTGAAAAGAGAAAGTAATAAGTAAACGAAGAAAGGAAAAAACATAGATTATTTTGAAATAACTACCAATGAAGACTATGTCATAAGGTTTCTGGTAAGATTAAATTAGCTAATATATGCACCATGCTTATAAAAGCATCTAGAAATTTGTAAGTGCTCTAAGTTTCAGCTATAATTATGAGTTATTTACAGAGAAGGTAGAGGTTAGGGCCAATTAGGTTGGAAAAGAAACTGGCTCTTAATGTTTCTGAGTGAGGTTTAGACAATAAACACTTTCTAAAAAGGGTGAGAAAATGTATATGGATTACTGGAGGCATTGGTGTCTGAGGTTTAAGAATCCACCAGAAACTGTATGACTGTCAATCAGGCAGGTTTCTCACAAACCTTAATTTGAGAGTTGGCATAAATGGTTGTAGGGGATGCATGTCCAGTCTCAAAAAATTTTACTTCGTGGCTGGGAACACAAAAAATGGATCAAGTTCTTAGAGAATAGCATTCACAAGAGCATGATGCTGTCCTCAAATGACCTAGAATTAAAACTCAGTAGAGAACCCATTAAAACACAGATTCATATTGTACCCTCCTGCTTACACTTTTGACCTGCTGCTGTTTACTTTTACCCATGCAACAATCCCCGACCATCAATTACCTGAGGATCTTAGAGAAGGCTTTGATCTCTTTCTACATACATTTGTTGAAACACTTGCACAGCATCCAGGTCTGCTCAGTTATAAAAGAAAAAGAATGGCTGTACCCCAAAAACTATGTTATTTTAATATTGGTTTGTTCTACTTATTTGGAAGCAAGTCTGCCATTTTAGTTACAAGTTCTCATGATTCTTGGATTTTACTGTTACACTAAATTCCTACATGTTTATATTCCTACCTAGCTGCGTTTTTCGTGTGCCACTGTTACTTTTGGCCAAGATAATTGCTCAGAAGTGATTTTTCCTGTCTCTAGCACTGATGGCAGCAGCGGACTGTCTGGAGCAGCCACTGCCATCACCCAGCCACTGCAGGGAAGATGCGCAGAAGAAGCAAATCCCCCTGTAGTCCGCCACTCTGGGGACTGACAAGATAGGGCTAGGCCAGGTCACCCTCTGGCAGGGGAGCAGCACCATCAGACAGAGAGGAGCCCTGAGGTAGAGCTGGGCCCTGGCAGTGCTATGCTTGTACACAGAGATCCAATACTGCCTCGGGAAGGCAGATCTGGGGCCATGCTGGCCTGGGGTGGAAAGTGGGAGCTGCAATGCTTTCGGGACCCGGCCAGTAGTACAGTCACTGTTCCCACCCAGCCAAGACTTCTAGGATTCTCTGCCTTGGGAGGAGGCTATGCATGGAACCACCAGGGGCCACACCCCTGGGGTCCACCCACATCAGGGGTGACCGCCAAGGCTGACACCCCCTATGGCTGGGCCCAGGGATGATCTGTTCTGTCCTGGGTTGCCCCTGAGCATTGCGGTAACAGGGAAGCTCTTAACAATGTCACTCCTGCCGCAGACACCAGCCCAGGACCAGCGAGGATCTGGAGACCCCAGCCCAGGCTGCGACAGGGCACTGCTGGGGCTGTGGGGGCACTGCTGGGGCTGCATGCTCCAAGGAGCCAGCAGGAACTGGGAGTATGTGGCAGCCCCACCCTCCCAGGTGTGGCCACAGCCATCCGAGTCAGATTTGTCATGCCCATTCCAATCTCAGAGCACCATGGGGCTGAGCCCTGGTGCTGTCACAGCCAAGCCAGGGGTACACACACTTGAGGCAGTGATGACATGCCAGTCCCTTGCTGCCTCAACACCCTCTGGACTTTAGGGACCAGTGAGTATGGGTGGACAAGCCAAGGGTGGGCTGAGGGAATCGTGGCACAGGCCTGCAGGTGCCCCTCCGCATGAACAGCATACGCACCATGAACAGCACTGGGAGGCAGACAGGATCCTGGGTGCAAGGGAATGGGTCCTGGGTTAGACCCCACCTTCAAGCCAGGGAGGGCCGGAAAGGTGGGGCCTGGTCTGTCTGTCCTGCTGACCTGTGTGGGGAGTTGTGGTTCCTTTTCCAGGCCCACCCATTGCTGTCCATGAATCAACTGGTTCACATTTCCTTCCCTCTGAGGCCCATAAAAACCCTGGGCTCAGCCAGAGAATAGCAGAGGATGGAGAGATGATGGGAGGACCAGCTGCAGAGAGCAGCTACACTCTCTGCTGAGAGCTGCAGACAACAAGATGACCTGTCTGCAGAGAGAAGCCACCCACTCCACAGCCTCCTCTCTGCTGAGAGCTGCAGACAGTGGGAAAACCAGCTGCAGAGAGGAGCTGCCCTCTCTCCTGACAGCTGAATAATTGTTAGAATGGCCAGCTACAGAGAGGAGCTACCCTCTCCGTTAGGAGCCGAGCACCTGTCGGGGCACCCTGGCCAGAGACAGGTGCTGCCCACTGAGGGTCTTCTCTGAGCTGTTCTGTTCAATAAAACTCCTCTTCATCTTGCTCACCCTCCACTTGTCTGTCTACCTCATTCTTCCTGGTCACAGGACAAGAACTTGGCACCCACTGAAAGATGAGGATAAAAGAGTTCCTGTCACACAAACAGGGCTGAAACCTGCCCTTTACCCAGAGTTTTGCAGGTGAAGAGAAGAAGAGAAGAGCTGTGGCCCCTTGGGGATCCTAGACCTGAAAGCTCCCCAAGTCAGGGCTGTGACTCCCTCTTTGGGGCCCTGTGGTTCCTGGCATCTCCAAGCTTCCAGGTGCCACTGCGTTCCCCAGTGCCAGCCACGGAAGCTGCTTGAGGTGCACCTGGTTCAGCTGCAGCCGCACAGAGAGCTGGCACTCATGCCAGCACCTGGAGCTGCCTGCCCCATGTCAGCAGCCGGCATGTCTGACTACACAGTGCCTGGACCTCATGCTCACTCACACACACCTCTTGCCACTCTATGCCTGGCTCCAGTCTCTGTTGGATGCATGAGATCCAGGCCAGTAGCATGAGCTGAGCGCGGTCTGCCAGGACGAATGGGTGGAACAAGTCCAGTGGAGAAAGGTATCACCGGCCACAGATTTCTAGACAGAAAAACGACACCTCGAAGATCCCATAATAGCACGTTGCCCTAGGCTTAAGAAAATAGTGGCATTGCTGGACATCTTTTCTAGTTCTAGCTAGCCATCAAAATGCTATTTATCAGCAGTAAAGGGAATGAATATAGCCTTAAGGAGTGCAGGCATGATCTTTTAACCATCCTAGTCTGCTTGCTCGTTCTCAGCACTCTGATTCAGGGGTAATATCCTAAATTGATTTTTCTAGCAGTTTTCTACTCTTCCCCACCATAATTTACTGTACTTTCCATAAAGAAAGAGACATAAATATTCTTGACATTATCTTTTAAGGGTGTCCTTAAAAAATATTTCTTGTCCTATTTTATGTGATAGTGAGAAAGTAACTTTTACACTTTTTTGTAAACATGTATTTTGGTTGGTTTATGGGATATGTTCGTGGTGGTTTTTAAAAATTTATTTGCATAAATTGATGAACTGATACATTATTGTTACTTTTGTGCTCCCTTGAAATAGCAATGACAGACATATAGACTCCTGCTGATAACAGATATTATTTTTATTTTTACAAATAATATGTGGAAATGGTTTGATAGATGTAATAAAGCACATCTAAACAAGCTAATGATAATCATTTTAAATTTATTTTTAAAGGATCTATAAACAAAAACATATTTCTTCTAAACCACTATAACCCCCAAAATTTACCCATGATCCTAAAGCAACAAAGAAATAAAAACAAAACACACACACACACAAAATAAAACCTAAATCCACTTTGGTGAATATCTTTTATTTTCAAAACTTATATAAATATCTAATTTTTAATGGCATGTTATTCTTGTGTTATATGCAAATGACTCCAAATATAGATAGCACAATAATTGGAATTTAAAACACAAAACATAATAGCACATATCAAATAATGGTGTATATTGCACTTTCATGGAGATTGACATATTTCATTGGAATAGCACTTATTTTTTCAACAGCTCTTCATTAACTTTTATTCATAAAGATAAGCCACATATTGGGAAGAGATATTTGCAGCATGTAAAACTTGACAATATATTAGTATCCATTATAGTTAACAACTCTTAAGAAAATGATAAATAATACGTTAAAAGTAGGTAAAATACCTAAATAGAATATGAAACATTGAAACCTCAAAACAGGCTCTACACCTTTAAGGTAAAGGTTTTAAGGTCACGAAATCAAAAGTTAAGATTGCAATTAGATAGCTTTTATATTTACTGGATTGGTGAAAAATTTTCACAAAATCAAGTATCTGTAAGACTGGAGGAAGGGGAACACTGCTGGTAGAAGTATAATTTGTTTAAACTACTTTTGAAAAGAGTTTGGCACAATTTGTTACTATGACATATGCTATAACCAGTAATTACACTCCTCGGCATATACTCTAGAGAACTTTTTGAATTTCGAATTAGTAGGCAATCAGCAGAATATTTGTAATAGCGTTATTCAACATAGCAAAATCTTAGAATCAACACACATATCTGTCAAAAGGAAATTGGGGCTGGACATGATGCCTCACGCCTGTAATCCCAGCATTTTGGGAGGCCAAGGCAAGTGGATCACTTGAGGTCAGGAGTTTGAGACCAACCTGGTCAACATGGTGAAAACCCGTCTCTATTAAAAGTGTAAAATTTAACCAGGTGAGGTGGTGCGTGCCTGTAATCCAAGCTACTCAGGAGGTTGAGCCAGGAGACTCACTTGAACCTGGGAGGTGGAGTTTGCAGTGAGCCGAGATCGTGCCACTGCACTCTAGCCTGAGCAACAGAGCAAGACTCAGGAAAAAAAAAAAAAGGAAATTGGATAGATAAATTGGGATAGTGTCATACAATAAAATAGTTCATAAAAATGAAAAATTAATGAGCTATAGTTTTCGAACCAATATAGGTGAATTTTGAAGGGCGATAATGTTGAGTTAATAAAAATTAAGTCACAAAAAGGTTGGTGTTATTATGATAACATTTTAATGAAGTTCAAAGCAATACTGAAAAACATATTGTTTCAGTATTGCTGAAAGAAAAATACATACAGCCAATACTGAAAAATATATTATCTAGTGAAATTCAATGCATGAGATTAAAATCTATAAGCAAGGATATGATACACTAAAAATTCAGAATAAGGGTTATTTCTGTGAGGAATGAAGATGCATTAAGACGGGGGGGGTGTACTGGTAACATATCGTTTTGATCTCTTCCTTAAGTAGAAATTTATAACCATATCTATTTGTTTTCATTATTATACTTCATAACTCATATATAAAGATTTTGTGTATATAAGTTTTTGTATAATTACTTATTTTAGAGTTTTGTGTATGTATGTCATAAATATATAGCTATATGTACATATCAAATATTACATTATCCTGTATTTTTTTAAAAAAGAATATGATAACTTATTTAAATGAATGATTTATGTATGTTCTGAATGTGATAAAAAACTCAGTATTCGAAATTCACAGAACAAATAGTCAACAAATGATATAGTAAGAACTGATAGGTTTGCACTCTTTGAGGAGTTTTCAAGATTGGAAATTTTTTATTTTTCCATGATCATACTCCATGGACAGTCAAATCATAGAACCTAGTCTGTTTTCATGAGATCTCCCACTCTGGGTCAATTCTCTGGTCACAGGAGTTGTGGGCCGGAGTGGGGGATGGGAGTAAATGTCAAATTACATGTTATACAAAGGTCTATGAAATGGTCTCTGATAGCATAATTACCCAAAACAACCACAGGGAGAAAGTAGATAAATCTCAAGAGTGGCTAATGGAAATTATTACACTGCAGCTATTGAGTGAACCACACAGATCTAAATTGCTAGAGCTGCCTTGGATCTGG
Source organism: Macaca mulatta (assembly GCF_049350105.2). Classification (NCBI taxonomy): domain Eukaryota; kingdom Metazoa; phylum Chordata; class Mammalia; order Primates; family Cercopithecidae; genus Macaca; species Macaca mulatta. Next base: position 166,799,309 of record NC_133406.1, on the reverse strand, counting down.
AACATTTCCACAACAAAGTCTCCTTCCAATCTGAGAGAATTCTAGCTATATTACTGTTACCTTCTTTATGTGGGGCTTGGCTACCCAGCCAAGATCACTGCCTTCCTAATTTTCACAGTTTTTTTTATTTTATATATATGTTGATTTATTTATTTAGAGACAGAGTCTCACTTTGCTGCCCAGGCTGGAGTGCAGTGGCATGATCTCAGCTCACTGCAACCTCTGCCTCCCAGGTTCAAGCAATTCTCCTGCCTCAGCCTCCCCAGTAGACGGGATTACAGGCACCCGCCACCATGCCCGACGATTTTTCTTATTTTTAATAGAGACGAGGTTTCACCATGTTGGCCAGGCTGGTCATGAACTCCTGACCTCAAGTTATCTGCTCTCCTCAGCCACCCAATGTGTTAAGATTACAGGCATGAGCCACCACGCCTGGCTTAATTTTCACATTTATGTTTACAATACCTATGATTTGAGACTGAAATGTTCTAAGAAGTCATCTTGCTGTAACTACATCAATATCTGGTAGAATGCTTCCCAATATATATGACATATAATCCAGTTTCTTTCTTTAATGTGTGCATATATATTGTCATATATAATTTTTGTGTATTTATACATAATTTTAAATACAATATATTATTTACATTTTCTAAAAATTTAAATTAATATTTTACTTCAAACGCAAACCTGTATGAGACAAAAAGAAAGCATAAAAGTAGAAAACCAGATGAAAATGAAAAGTATTTTCCAATTTCATTTGTCACTCATCCTCCACATGTGACTACATACAGCTGACCCTTGAAACAACATGATATTGAACTGCATGGGTCCATTTATACATGGATTTTTTTTTCAACAAATATATTTTTAAAAATTCTTAGGGATTCATGACAATATGAACCATGTATCCTAGAAATATTTACAAAGTATGTCATGAATACATAAAATACATGCATATATTAGTCTATTTTATCATTTATTCCCATAAAATATACACAAATCAATTATCAAAAGATAACATTTATCAAAACCTATGCAAACAAATGCTTACAGATTGTACCTTGCACCATTCAAAGTCAAGATAGATATAAACAAAAGTAAAGATGCAGTATTCAATCTTAACTATATCACTGTCATAATTTTGCAGCCACTTCCTGTTGCTATTGAGGTGAGTTAATGTGTTGCAGGATCCTGTGTGATGCTTACTCTGTGTGAGGAGTTTGTCTTTCCAGGAAATTGCATTATCACAGAAAAAAGTGATTCCTCCATGTTCCAGCTTATTTTTTTCTCATGTTTAGTGCAGTACCATAAACCTTGGATAACACCATGAAACACATATGAAATGCCACTAGTGATGCTGGAAGTGCTCCCAAGAAGCAGAGCAAGTCATGACATTACAAGGAAAAGTTGAATTGCTTGATATGTACCGTAGATTGAGGTCTGCTGCTATGGTTGCCTGCCATTTCAGACAGATGGTCCAACCTGTAAACAGATGATGGAAATTTACAGTATTGATAAATACAATACAGTAGTGCAAAGGCATTTCCTCTTGGTTATGATTTTCTCAACTTTTTTCCAGCTTAGTGTATTTTAAGAATATAGTATATAATACATATAACATACAAAATATGTGTTAATAGACTACTTACGTTATCAGCAACTTTTCTGGTTAACAGTAGGCTACTAGTAGTTAAGCTTGGGCGCAGTCAAGAGTTAGATGTGGATTTTTGATGCCACAGGGTCAGGACCCCTAACCCCTGTGTTGTTTAAGGGTCAACTGTAAATATATGTGTATGCACTGTAAATATATATGTATGCATATAGCAGATAAGCACAGGTGCATATATTAAGAGAAGACTTTTTGGAAGGACACATAAAAATTTTATATTCTTATATGAACACACATATATGTATGTATGTATATATATGTATGTATATATGTGTGTTCATATAAGAATATAAAATTTTTATGTGTCCTTCCAAAAAGTCTTCTCTTAATCTCTTAATCTACACATATACATATACATTTATATGATACATGCATATATGTATATCTACATACATGTATATGTAGATATGTATATATCTACATATATACATTTTTTGAAAGAATAGATTGAAAATAATTGGATAAGAATTTTCACTCTGTATACACATATACATATATACAAACACATACATATAAACACTATATATACATACATATGTATATGTATACACTCATATATACACATAGATATACATGCATATATACATATATGTATATATACATGTATATATTGCAACATGTATATATGTATATCTACATATATGTATATATACTTATATAAATTTTTTGAAAGAATAGATTGAAAGAATTAGATAAGAACTTTCACTGTGTATAAACACATATACATATATACAAACACATACACATATAAACACTGTATAAATATATATGTATATATGTGTGTTTATATAAGAATATAAAATTTTTGTGTGTCCTTCCAAAAATAGTCTTCTCTTAATATATGCACCTGTGCTTATCTCTTTCTTGGACAAATGATACAATGCTTTATATGATGTTCAATACCTTTTCGCATTTATTTGTTAAGAGACATTTTCATGTCAATTTGTTCAGTTCCAGGTTTTTCTATTACAGACAAGCCTGCTATATGCATACCACATACATACATCTTTGCTCACTTGTTTAAGTATGCGTTACATAGTATTATATTCCCAAAGGCCAAGGGAAGAGTGCATTTTCTCTCTGTTCCAATAACAGCGAATATATTAGACATAATAAACTATTTGTCTCAAAAAACTGTTTGCCTCAAAAAACTGTCTCAAAAAACTGTTTGTTTATAGATGGTCCAACCAGTAACAAACTCAATCTAACTAATTCAGAATCAGCTCTGAAGAAGCCCCAAGGAATTCAGCTAACATTCTTCACTTGTGCTGTTTTCTATTTGTACCCTACTCCAGCATTCCTCTTCATTTCGACATCACCATCAGCTTTGTCCTTTACACTTTGCCTTTGTTGATCCGGATAACTTTCTGTCAACGACATATACTGAATTATTCATTTCAATTACATGAAATTTCCATTTTAGTGATTCAGAGATGATCAAATTTGTCAATTTCATACGGTCCAATATACATTTTCTTAACTTTTTTAATTTGGGGAGAGGAAAAGCCCTCAGCGACCGTTACCACATGCCTCTTATTGCTACACATTTGTAGCTGGACAATGAAGAATCATATTACTATAACTTACTTCCTCTATCCCCTGCGCTGACCATAACTGTTATTCGTTTTTTTGTTTGTTTGTTTTTTCACTTTACTAGTAGATGGCTGCAGTTCACTGTTTTGAACTAAGTAGAGTTCTCGCACTACTATTTTTCTTCTAGGTTTACCTCACTTGGAAGACTATAGCAAAATGTTTTGAACTGCACAAATTCAGTTTGAAAGCCTAAGTGTAAAACTTAGAACACTCCAGCTTTACCCCAGATATTCCATTCCAGGGGACTGCATATTGTCTTTCTCCCTGTACAGATTTATCTTTATTATTCATTAATGGTAAACATTGCAACATGAGACATGCTTTTTCCCAAATGGAAGTATTTTCTTTTGATGGCTGAATAGTATTACACAGTATAGATGAATAGATACCCACATTATATAGAGGGTATATATATTTATACATAAATACATATAACATATCATATATTAGTATAGTATAGTACCACTTATATACTATAGCGTATCTATTTTTATATTGTACTATTTGTAGTATACAGTGTATATATCTATATGTAGATATTGATATGTAGTATATATATTTTATATATACCATCCGTTTTATACATACTATAGATATATTTATAGATATATAGCATATACGTGTCTATATACATATATACTACATATAAACATTGTATATATACATACACACAATGTATATATAAATATTTATAGTATATAGACTACTTATAGTATATAATGGCACTATATATAATATACGCTATTTATAGTAGATATATACACACCATGTATATAGTACATAATATATAGACATAGATATTTTGTCCATTTATATGTCAACATACATTTACATTGTTTCCATAACTTTGCTATTGTAAATACCTGAAAATTTCCAAAGCTTGAAAACACTACGTTATTTTCCACAGCATAATAGTTCTCCTATCATCCATCATCTCTTGTTTAGCACATTGTTTTTTTGCCTTACATAATTAAATGTCTGCCCACTATCTAATTATCCACAAATTCAAAATTACAGTTTTTAACTAATGTCATTTAATATATTTGAAGAAAGTAGAACTAATTCCAATTTTTTTTCATAAAAATTTATCATTGAAATGGAGGCAGACGGCTTTAAATCTAAAATATCATTAGTGGTAACAAGGACTCTACAGGTATCAGTAAGTGAACTTATAAATTGATTTGCCTTTCTATGACATGGGTCTAAGTTTAGTTTTTAACTGTACCTGCATTATATGTCTCATTTATCAATAAAATTACCTGTATGTATGTGTGTGTGTGTGTGTATGGGTTTTTTTTTACCCTTGTGCTTTATTAAAGAAATGGCCACTGACCCACTCAGTTATAGCCTTATTCCCAGCATAGTGAATAGCATGGTTGGTGGTGTATGAAGTAATCAAATAAGATGACACAGTCTCATCACTGAAAGTATCAGAGTGAGAGAATATGAAATTTCATTAGGTTCAGTGGCAAGTATACTTGTATTTATGAATAAAAGTTCTCAGTTCTCACTAGAAGTAAATAAAGGGATCTGGTAGCACATTCTGTTCAAGTGAAGGTGTGGGTCCTGCAGAGAATTCCAAAATCAAGGGTGGTCTGCAACCCGGTGCTTTGGAAGCTAATTTTTTTAAAATTTTTATTGTAATTTAAGTCTTGATGTAGGTATGTTGCAGGTGGTATTATCTACCATTTCAAATGTAACTTAATTCAATTTATGTAATTTCTGTATGTTGACTCTGAGTGAATCAGCATGCTAGGACTACTTACTTTTACTTTGTCAGTTATTTAATGGGTAACTACATTAGGCTTTTTAAAAATCTTTTGTAAAATGAGAGAAATGACCTAATTCATCGCATTGTTCTGAGCATACATGTCAATTGCTCCCCATTCAATCCTGGCAACAGGTTCGCTGTTTCATTCTCACAGGAAGATATGTAATGTGGGGGCAAAGACAGCAATAAGATCCATAAGAATTGAGAACTGGAGAGCAGAAAGGAGGGAAGTGAGATGTCTACCAAAACCATGAGAAGGAGCAAAGCTTTCTCTCAACTAAACAACAGTTTAGTTGCAGATAGAGAAAGAGAAATCTGTGAATTCTGGATGAATCCCAAGGGATTATAATAATCGGAGAAGAAAGGTTATGTGATATATCTCAGGAGACAAATCCCTACAAATCAGGGGCATCCAATATGCCAAAAGATTTCTCTGTTCTAATCATTACAGGAAAATAAGAGAGACACCCTGGGTCAGAATAGGCCATGTGATCAGACAATGGATGCCTCAGCAGTTGCCTGTGAGACAAGTGACTGATGACCCAAAGTGTCCCCATCCCCAAATCCTGACAATGTGTGAGCTCCCAGAACTTTGATACAGTTCTAAAAAGACAAGGAGGAAGTATACAAACGACAGGCTAAAAATTTCATGACAGTTCAGTTGAATGCAGATTCAGAAGCAACATATAGTTGATTGCAGGAACCAAAGATATATGCTTCCTGATATTTTGGACAGAGACTCAGACTTGCTCTCAGTGCCTAGCACGGTGTTTAGCATTTAGTAAGTACACAATAAACACTCTTATTATTATTATTTGGAATTAAAATTTAAAAATAAAAGAAGCTGTGCTACTCCTCTGTACAGGAAAACCCCAAATGTTCTCAGTTTCACATATAACAGAACATGGAAGATTTACACTTCAAATAAATAAATGAAAATTATTTTACTATTAGAGTTTCAGTACTGTATTTCACAAATAATCTAGCTATAGAAACCAAGTCTAAATATTAAATACTGGTAACCCAGTCTCTCTTCCACATGTTTGCCAGTCTTGAGTGATTCTGAAACCATAATATTACTGATAGGCTTGCTATGTTGCCTCCTGTTTAAATGGAAATTCCAAATTCAAAATTACTGTGCATGTAACCCTGGAACAGAAATAGGACATTAGTGGAAGAATTGATGAAAACCAAATAAAAGTTGAAGCTTAGTTCGAGACCAGCCTGACCAACATGGTGAAACCCCATCTCTACTAAAAATACCAAGAAATTAGCTGGGTGCAGTGGCAGGCACCTATAATCCCAGCTACTAGGGTGGCTGAGGCAGGAGAATCGCTTGAACCTGGCAGGTGGGGGTTGCAGTGAGCCGAGATTGCACCACCACACTCCAGCCTGGCAACAGAGCGAGACTCCATCTAAAACAAAAACGAAACAAAACAAAACAAACAAACAAAAATAAAGTTGAAGCTTAGTTTATAGTTATATATCAGTGCTGGGCTCTTAGTTTTGACACATATAGCACAATAATATAAACTGAAATTTGGTTTGAGTATACAGAAATTATCTGTACGACATTTGCAACTTTTATGTGAATTAAAATTAACATAAAATTAAAAGATTTTATATACATTATTTCATGCAAAAACCTATTTTAATTTAAGTGATTCAGGGAAAATTACTAGATTGAGCCTGACATAGACTTTATCAATCTAATATTGAAAGTATTCTGCTATATTTTTTCAGTCCTCTTACTTACTCAGTTTGAAAACGAATTGGGAATACGTATGTAGTCAGCAAATACTTATCAAATATCTACCCTGTACCACTAGCTGGAGGATACATTAATGAATTAGGTATAGATTAATTTCTAGCAAGAGCTACAAATATGTATATAAATAATAGTGATTCAATAGAAAGAGTTATGTTTCCTACAGGAAGGGTTTAAAGTGTTACTATAATTCATAGAAGAGAAAATATCTTTTATTTTCAAATATTGGATCAAGGAAAGTTTTAAGTAAGAGCTGTCATTTGAATTGGACCTTGAGTGATTACTTGTTTTTGGATAAGTATTGATTAGAAAATGTACGAGAAGAAAGACTACAGTATACAAAATCAATAGAGTATATGGAGTTTAGGGGACACACAGAATTATAGTGGAAAATAAAGACAGACACAGAAAGGTAACTTTCCAGTATTTGGTAGAACACATTAATGACCAGGTTGTAATGTACTTGATTTTTCAGGATTTTGACAAAAAAGTAATGTTGAGACTCTAATTTCAAAATACTGCATTCTTCTAAAGGTAGTGTCTTGTTTCCATATGGAATCAGAGAACGTTCTGACAACGTTTTCACTTAGTAGGATGAATTAGAACCCCTCAGGAGACACATCTCGGGAACAGAGCAAGCCAGCAGCTGGGAAAGTTTAGTGTGAATACAGACAGTTCATCAAAAGGAAAATGTTGACATATGCCAAGTGGTTACGAGGGAAATCAGTTATTTCCAAGGACAGAGAGTAACAGATTTCTCTACAGGACAACAGAGTGTGAGGATATGGAAGCCAGGATGGAAAAATTGTGTAGTAAAACATATGGTCAACATAAGGGAAACAGATATCCGAGTCCAAGCTATTGTGCGCACATTTAAGACAGAAATCCAAATTTGCAAAGAAATGGGATTAATCAGACCAGTACTTAACTCTTGTCTAGAAAGGATAAAGAAGAAAGTTGATTATAATAACTAGATTCCTGTTTAAATCCATGGAAAACCCCACTTATTTCCTATCAATATTAAAGAAGACTCTAATCTGGCCTCTGACAATGAAAGAAATTCATGAGTTGACAGGAGACACTTACACTATTGAAAGGGCATTTAGAAGAATGAGAAAGGAAGGACAAGGAAAGAGGATAAGTAGGAATTTGTACTTGGTACTCTGAGTATCAAGGAGAAGTACCAGAGCATGGACTGAGAAATGCTGGACTGTACAAAAATTAAAACCAAGTCTCCAAGAATGGCCAATAATAGACATTTTAATTTCAGTTAAACTAAACCACACAAAAATGCTTGTATGCATGAGGAAGTATACTTGTTAAAAGAAAATTAGAGGTCCTGCCTTCTTTACATCTATCTACCTCCTCAACTTGGTCAAGTTTAAACATTTCCCTTGGCAGGTGCCACCTAGATTAAACGCACCTTCTTTCTTAAGAACTGATGGTTCAAGTGGAAAGGCCATCATAACTCTCTGAAATTTGACCAGTCTAGTTTAGTTCTGAGTCATATTAAATCTCATGACCCATGTGGGTAGCCACAGTTGCAGGAATCACTGCCTCTGGAACAGTAATCAATACAGAGATTGGGTATTGAGGATATCACAGGTACACTTACCAAAACAGGTCATACATCTGACACTGAGTCCGTAGAACAAGGCAGAGCAAAGGTTTTCCAAATCGAAGGGTAGTTTTTCATTTTTCCAGACTGTTGCTCAAGTCTAATATGACAGAAAAATATATTGAGAGATTAACATATAAAACAAAATATATAATAGTTTCTTCAGCATTACTGACTATATCAGTAATATACAGAAGCAAAATAGCATATACCTTACATCATGTATGTGAATACTAGCATTTTAAAATTTAAATTATCTATTTAAATTATCTATTAGAGAGATATATTTATGTTTGAACATAATACTGTTTTCTAAAACTAAAGACATGTAAATAACAAAAGGAAATACTTTGAGGTTGATAACAGAAACTACATTTTAAATGCATATATCATAAAAATGTAAAATATATCTTAGTTTTCCTAGCAGAATATGATTTAATTGCCTCTTTAAAAATAAACTGTTGTCTTCCTGTAAATTGAATGTTCTCTCATAACATTTTAATATACTTAACTCTTCTGCCTCTTTCAGCATTCTACATCCATTTCTGGGTCAGGTGTTTACCATCTTCAAAGCATTTATTCTGTCATCATTAACATGGAATTAATACAGATCTTAGCTATTTATCCTCAATAATTTTCAAACCAATCATTTAGAGTGAAATGCAGCTTAAAATTCATGGATTAAATAGTAAATTAGGAAGAATGACAAGACAAGTTGAGATGATTAACATTTCTGCCTTAATTTTCCAGAAATCGACAAAATAAAATAAGTTATTTTGGTGAAGATGTAAATAACATGAATCATTTTGGTGGAATATAAAAAAAAATGTGAATGTGTTTTTTCTCAGAACAGTTAAAAATCTAGTTGTTATTTTTCTAAAAGAGCTTTAAGAAAAAGTTTGTATTTTTAATTTAATGTAGCAATGGAGTCTTTACCTGGTGTATGCACTTTCCTAAGCTGTATTCTTGTAACAGCCTATTAGAGATCCTGGAAATCTATGAGGACCTGTGAGTGTTATTTTGTCAGGAAAAGATCTTTCTGAACAGTAGCCAGAGAAAAAGCTCTTTGATTTAGAGAAAATAAATTGGTTCTTTCATTAAAATGCCATTCTAAATTAACACAGTGTACAATTTAAAAGTAAAACATTTAGGAGGTTTAAAAAAAGTAATAATGCATTCGTTTTTGTTTGTTTTACATACTAAGAGATATGTGAACTTAGGTACTGGTATTGCAAATGAAAGTCAAGTCAAGTAAAAAAGCCACTCAAAAGCATAATCAATATGGGGTAAAGATTCTAAAGACTGTGAACTAAGACTCATACAGAACTAGGATTAAGGTTTAGTAGATTTAGTCCAGGTTTAGTTCAAAAAGCTCTTTTATTGCACATTCAATTAAAACAGCTACATGTGAGTAATGGCTATCATATTAGACAATGCAGTGCTAGATCATCCATTATATCTATAGTTTTCTTTATATAAAAACCATTTTCATTGCTGTATCTTACCATCACCAATAATGCTATGCACTCAGTTTGACCATCATCTCTTTTTATCCAGGTCATTTCTTTCAGTGCCATGAGGCACTGAAAGGGATATCCTTTATCCCTTTGAATGTATCAATCCTAACACTTTTTCACAGTATTCATCTTACCTTCCATAATGCAGTGGTTAATTTTATGTGTCAATTTTACCGGTTCATGGGGTGCTCAGTTTCTATGAGAGTGATTTGAATGAAATTAACATTTAAATTTGTCGACTGAGTGAAGCAGGTTGTTCTCTTTCATGTGGGTAACTCTCATCCTATCATTTCAACTCGTGGATAGACAGAATCCTTCCTGCCTGACAACTTTTGGACTGAGACATCAGCATTTTTCCTTCCTTTAGACTCAAACTGAAACACTGGCTTTCCTCGGTCTCCAACTTGTTGACTCACTCTGCAGATCTTTGGACTTGCCGGCCTCCATAATCATATGAATCAACTCCTTATAGTAAGTACCAATCTCTCTCTCTCTCTCTCTCTCTCTCTCTCTCTGTACATTTGAGTGTCTATCTATCTTATTCATTCTGTTACTCTGAAAAGCCTTAATGAAGTCAATTATTATATTTAGGCTAAAGTCTCTTGCTTCTCTCTTCATCATACTCTGAATGCTATATCTATCTCTCTGCCTTCTCAGAACCTTTTCTTTGAAGACAAATGTAGAAGAAAAAAGGATACAAAAACAATAATCAGTGTCATGTTGGGTAGCAATCACAAACATCAGTGCTGTAAGAAAAACATTCTATACATTTCTAATTCATTTACTCTGGAACTCTTCTAAGTGAATATTTACAATCTTTTTTCTTTCCTCACATTTTAACATTTTTCTCCCATCCCAACTCTCAGATAAGAATTTTGGAAACAATTTCACTAATAAATTTCTCTGAAGAACTTCAGGTGCCCATTATCACATCACCTGCCTACCAGAATTCTTATCCATATATGCTGCCTCTTCACCTGAGATCACATATAGGGCCAGACTCCTAAAATAGCCAGTCCATTCTTTGTTTGTTGCACCACATCCCATCAGCTATTACTTCCCTTAACTTCTCTTTTTTCTTTTTTCTGAGTGATAACGAAGATAAAGAGAACTTTTTAAACACATAAAGGCAGAGGCTGCTTATCCTTAAAGAAAAATAATTCCCCAAGACTGAAAAGAGCATATGTTTTTTGAGGGTAAGATTTCCTAAATAAAGCATACTATCATCATTTTTTATAGAACTTTGGAGAGTTAACTTCAGATCAAAATTTCTGTGGAGTGGTGGTATTGGGGCTTTAAAGTTACCCAAGAATATCCATGCTCAAAACTGACATGAGCATCTTAAAATTTTCTCTGTAAAATACATTGCAATCTTAGAAAATAAGCATCTTAGTGGTAACCATGAGAAACAGAAAAGCAATTATTCTTCTCTGACTTTCTGGTCACTTTAGCAGTCTGATCCTTATATAATCCTAAGTAGGAGAGATCACTTCAAGATCAAGTTTGAAATTCTTCCCATATTGATAAATATAATTTCATAGTCACATTTTATTTGATTTAGTAATAATAAGTCAATGTGACAGCTCTAAACTCAGACGTGGTGACTGACAATTCATACTTGGTACATATATGAAAAAATCTCCAAGATTATTAAAAATTTGTATGCATCAGATAATGACACTTCAGACAGAAAAAAACTCTAGAATTGGAGCTGACTTTAAAAACAGTCATTATCTGGGATAAATCTAGTGCATAAAAGTAACTGTGAACTCTCAAAAGTCACTGGTCACTTGGTGAATGTAAGTAGACTGTTATGAGTCTCAGTTTGCAAAATTAAGTCAAAATGCTTTAAAACCCATGAGAAGATACAGGGTGACAAGGGAAAAGAACTTTCAAAAAGGAGAAGGGTGTGAAATGTTTCCTTGCTAGAATTTTCGGACAAGATTAATATCTGCACAATTCCCTATAAAGCAAAGTGATTAAAAGTGATCTTTCACCTTCATGTTTCAGACTATGGATCTAAACATCTTGAATCATCCTTAGAGGCACAAAATACTTAGTTATGACTCATTGTAGTTTAAAGAATGTCCTTGTTTCCCTAAAGCTGTACTTATTACCGAATTTTGGATACGTAGTAAACAAAAAAAAAAATTGTTTTGCCTATTTAAGAAAAGTAATTACTCCCAAATAAGGATGTGTTTTAGGAATAAAATGGCTCCCAAAGAAGAAGAGTACATTGACTATTAAGTAAGAAACACAATCTTAGTGCTCTAGTAATGGTGATTCTCTAGGCTAGGATACCGTCACAATTGATAGAATTTCTGGTTTTCCCATACTCTGTTACCATTTACATTCACTGACTTAACAATACGTCATTGACAAAACAGCTGAGAATATTGGAATATGTTCCTGGAATTTCAAGTAAGTCACACTTTAGATCAAATATTTGACTCACTGGGTGTTGCTCTGGAGAAAGTCAGACTCAGGAAGTTTGTCTCTAATACATTAAGGTCAGTATGTGGGCAGGGCAAGTTGAGTGGCATGCTCTGCTCCAAGCTCAGTCAGACAGCAGAGAGCACTAACATTCTGCTCCTGACTTCTTCCAACCACTTAAGCTGTTTACAAATACACAAAGCAGAGGAAAGGAAGAAGTAATTGATTGCCTCCACAAGGAGGGCAATCACACACAGATAGGTCAATTTCAGTGGTACAAGACCAAGCCTTGCCACCTGAGGTGTTATTATAACAGTTCAAAGTCTCGACTACTTGTCAAGCTTTTGAAAGGCCAGGAGAGAGTACCTTACTACATACCTCCTGAAACTTTGCTGCTTAAAATGTCACCCATTATCCAACAGCATAAGCATTGTTGGAAGATTGCTAGAAATGCAGCAAATGTCTAAGATTACCCAAAATGTATTGAATTGGAATCTGAATTCTAACTAAATCCCTAGTTTAGTATGTACATTATAGTTTAGTATGTACATTTATATGTACATTAAGGTCTGAGAATCAATGCCCTAAATTCTGTCTTCCAGAGTGAGAGAACCTGCATACCATCCTAAATATTACTGTCCTTCAAGCACTTATGGTTATTATTGCTACAGCTCACAGAACTTGGAGTAAGAGAATAGACTATATGGTAAGATTGCCCGAATACAAACGCAGAATATCAGCATTTGCCAGGGAAGCACTACCACATGTTATGGAAACAGACAACTCAGAAATCTCACTGATAATACAATAGAAGGTTTTGGTTTTAGGTTTTTGTTTTCCCTCACACGTTATAACTCAATGTAGGTCAGGTGATCTTCTGCATGTTAAAGCTTTACCATCTGGAACAAGTGGCCTCTAAGGCCACCGTGGCAGGAAAAAAGAAAAATTAAAGGGGCTCACCAGCTCTTCACTGCTTTAGCCTATAATGGACAAATATTGCACCTGTTTATGAACCACCAGCCAGACCTAGTTAAATAGTGGAAAACATAAATATTTAGTGAGGTCTATTTTGATATTCCTAAATGCTTTTATAATTATATTTTATTTGGTTCAAGTTTTCATATTTCTCCTATAGCAGCTCAAATTCATTAGAAGTCACTTGTTTCAGGGTTCTTGCGCAATTTTTCTCTCACTGGCTATTAGATCCCTGTTGGATGGTGTGTTATTTTCATATATCTGCTTACTGGGGCTCAGGTCCAGCTTCTGGGACAGCTTATGTATGGGGCCGCCAATGAGTTATGCAAGTGCCCGTGTCTTTGCTCTTGTGAGCCAGCAGGTATTAGCCATCAAAGAGGTTAGTCTCTGGTTGTCACCTAGCAGAAAGCCCTCAGTTCCTCCCAGCCCCAGTGCTTCAGAAGAAGATTAAACACAGCCCATCTTTTAAGTTTCTCTTTAGTTCTTTATGAACCATAGAGACTATAAACACAAACACATTAATGTCAAGCACCTTTGATAATTTGAGATCTCTCTGGCTAGGTTATCTTTATAATCTCCTATGTTCCAATGCTCGCTCCCAGGGCTCGTAAGTGTTGTCCCCGAGGCTCTTCTCCCATGGAGCAACAAATTACTGAATGAGCTCTTTCTATCAAGAAAAGACAGAGACTGATCTCACTTGCATTACCTTCTCTCCGGCAGCTGCTTAGCAACCTAAAAATATCCAGGAATACAGTACATCTAGGAAACATCCAAACTATTATTTATCAGATTTATCTCCATCTTTTACAGAAAACTCAGCTTAATGCATTTTGTTTCCTTTGCACTACGTTAATTAGGCAGTAGAATGTAGAAGAGGGATCAGAACCAAGGTTAGCTGACTACAGTTTCTAAGCTACCTGTATCTGACAGATTCTACTGAGTCACATCAGCTTCAGTGTCAAGAGCAGGACAGAGGACACAGATGTTAGAATCACAAAAGCAAGGTGATCACATCTCTATATATGATGGTCATAGGATCTAAGATGAGGGAGAAGTGCTTAAGAATGGTGAATGGACCAGGAGCAGTGGCTCATGCCTGTAATCCCAGTACTTTGGGAGGCCACAGCAGGAGGATCGCTTGAGGTCAGGAGTGCAAGACCAGCCTGGCCAACATGGTGAAACCCAGTCTCTAATAAAAACATAAAAATTAGCCAGGTGTCATGGCACACGCCTGTAGTCCCAGCTACTCGGGAGGCTGAGGCAGGAGAATCCCTTGCACCCAGGAGGCAGAAGTTGCACTGAGCCAAGATCGCGCCATTGCACTCCTGCCTGGGTGACGAGTGAGATCTGTCTCAAAAAAAAAGAAAAAAAAAAAAAAAGTGGTGAAGGGAGGTCCTACTACATGGATAACCAGAGACATGGCCGTGGTTGCACTTTTGCTTGGACCTATTTCATGTCCCCAACTTCATGTGGAGAGGTCAAATGGATAGGGGTCAATTTCCCTCTATTGAATTGCTGGAAGGGCTAAATGAAAGAGTCAAGTGGGATGGGTCAAGAAACCCAGATGCCTTGATCCAACTGGAAGCCAGACTGGGTATCCTCCCATACATAACCTCAACCTCTACCTCCACCCAGGCCATGACTATCCTAAACTTTCCATTTAACCGGAGAGAAAAGTTTCAGTCAGGTATCAAGAAAACTGTAAGAAAAATCTTGGTATGGTAAATACATCAATCAGTCCAGAAAGACTGGCCAGAATAACAACCTTTACAGTTAGACTAAGCAAATCTAATCAGACTGTGGGACCAGGCACAGAGCTGGGACCTTCTCAGATGTATTGAAGACTCTAAGAGACCAGCCATTCTGTTTACAAGGATGGCCTAGATACTCGGGGTGCTCCAGAACACTGTCTCAACAAACCTTAACACACACAATTACGGCAGTTTAGAGTCACTGATCACCTCAAATCCTCTGACCGTCTGTGATCAGTGAGCTAAGGCAGACAGAAAACACAGTATACCACCATATTTGACCTTTCCCCCACCCTCCCCTTGGCACCCAGGTAACCATCTGCCCTCACTACCATGGCTGCCTTGGATTACACATAAGGGGCAGAGAGGCTGAGATTACTCAGTGATTCTAGTTCAAGACAGAACTTTTGCTACATTTCAGTTTGGTGTGGTTTTCCCATAAACACATCAGGCTAAAAACACGAAGCATCTGTGAGAACTACACTACATCTTGACAAGGACATGTGGCAAGAAGTAGTAACTATTTTTGAGATTTCCTTCCCTACTTAGGGTTCTGCACACCTCTGATCCTTCCATGGGAACAAATGTTGAACCATATTATCTAAAACATCCTCTAACCTGTCTTTATCTGTGGCAAATATACATTGCTTTTTCAAGAATGTTGTCATTATATCGATTTGACATCATATTTGAAGTTTTTAAGACTACAAACAATTGAACGAAATGTGCTAATATAATAGTGACAACTATTAAAAATTCTCAATTTACAGATTTTATACTGTATAAAGATTATTCAAGTTACATTTTGAAGGATGAAAGAGAGAGAATCGGAAAGAGACTCCTGGTATAGAAAGTAGCTTAAATAAACAAAACCAAAACCAAAAGCCTTTGCAAGGGACCAATGCCTTTCTAGAAAGTATTGAGGCCAATAGTTGAATATTTCATTAATTCGAGAAGAAACAGAAAATGGGTTGAATGAGGCAAGATAGTGCAAGGCTAAGGGCTTGAAGAATGTCAGATTTAGGGGTTGAACGGTTGTGTTGAGCTCTTAATTGGGTTTAAATAGGTAATTTTCATTTGATTATCTATCTAGCAGACAGTGGAAAGTTATGTGAGGATATTCACAAGGAAGGATATGAGAATAAATCCAAAAAAGTAAGAAGTAAGTTCATTTTTGTCAGTGTTTAATTGTAAAGGATATTAACGAAATGAGAGAAAAGAATCCTAAACATGGAAAAATATAATGAACTCTTAATAGTGATTTCAGATAAAAATATATTCCTAAAGTAATATTTCTCTAAAACTATTATAAACAGGCAACTAAATAAATCATTTTATGTTTAACAAACAAGTATCTTTCAAAATACAGATTTCATTTTTAACTTGGCAAAGCAGTTTTGCAGCTGTCAATGAATAACACAGAAAAATCTTACCAACAAAAGAGTCATTACATGGAAAGGAGAAATTCCAGAGGAATAATGAAAGGCTTACTTAAGGAAAAAAATATGATTTTCAGTAAATTTAAATACATACTTAGATTTTTCAGCTGCATTTTGGTCTACATAAGTGAAATGACTGATTTGAAGATTTCCATAAAGAGTTTAGATAAATGCTTACTATTAGATAAATAAATAAATAAATATTAAACTCCTATGCTGCTGTTCCCAATGATCAAAGTTAGCCAAGAAAGAAAATGGACAATATTTCCTAATGATCTAAAATTTATGGAAAATTACATTTTCCAAGGTTGTGCTCACATCTGATCATTATAATCATTTAATTATAAGATTTTTGGGAAGAGCAACGGTAATTTTTTTCCCTAGTCCATCAAAGACTCCATAGCATAGTCAGTAATATTACAGACTCTACAGGCCAGATTGCCTGGGATCACATTCTGATTCTGCCACTTACTAGCTATATGATTTAATTCTCTATGCCTCAGTTTCTCATCTATACAATGGTATTGCTGATCATAGTACCCATTTTCCTAGGGCTGTGTGAAGCAGGTTCACTATGCACTGATTACTGACTTATCTGAATCTGGTGAGACAGCATACTCATACACACAATGTTACATGAAGTGTTTTATTGCCTACTGATAGGCAGCGAGGGACAAAAGAAGACTGGCTGTGTCAAAATACCATCCCACCAAGGTTTTGTTAGTTGTGGTTGTGACATTGTGCCACCTTAGACCAGCTAAATTAAAACACAGTCTCTCTTGCTCTCTCCCATGTGTCAAGTATCAGGTCTTCACTTGATAATCCAGGACTCAGCTTCTATAGACGTGCACTGTAGTATTGGGAATGCTGGCATAGTTCACCACTGGCAGGATGAAAAGGTGTCTGTGGTCTGGGACAGAATGAGGTCCAGGACAGCAGATTCAGCTTTATTTCAGGTTACCTGCAGTGGCCACAGTTTACATAGTCAAATCAAGGCATTTTTCTTCCAGGCCTCTGCTGTCACATCCTTGTAAAAAAAAAAAAAAAAAAAAAAAGGCAGACTGACAGTTAATACCTCACCCCTCTTCCCTCCTGGGGTCCCAGATGTTCCCCACCTACCACATGGGGGTTGGGCTGAGTTGGTGTAGTGACCCAGTCCTATTTCAGTCTCAAGACTATCGCCTGTATAAGGCACCCATTGCCCTTGTTGTTTGACCGAGAACTTTCAACCTTCAGGTTAAGAAGAGGTCACGTCCCATACTCGTTCACCCAGATGGAAGGATTACATGCTCCAGAAGCTGCTAGAGGAACCTTAGCACCTTGGTATTCCTTGGATCTGTTCCTCACCACTGTGGGAGCTCATAAAAGGGAAGGACCTGGGGGAAAACCTGTCTCCAGATTAAAGTCAGGGGTCCTTGCCTGGGATAGTATGACAATCTGAAATGCAAACCACCCCCAGGATGTGCACTGTAATGGGAAAAGGGGAAAAAATGTTGGGAACACTGAAATTGATATTTTGCAGGCACAGCTTAATCAGGAGGCTGCCTGGTTGGCCTCCACCCTCACCATGCTCAGTGTTTTCTAACATGCACTACGTGCCATTTTTCCCTTGCATTGAGTACAGTGTTTAGTGTACATACTACCTTGTTAGATGGGGGCACCACCCTTCTAACATTGGCTAGAATACTCATGTCCAGTCTCAGTCAAAACAAGGCGGTCCACTGGCTGGACGGTGGCTATACCCCAGTGGACCCTGTCTGCTTATTTCACAGAGCCATCAGTAAACCATGCTATGCTGTTGGCATGCATATCTCTTAATCTTGGGTTGCAAATATCTATTGAAGGAGCCAAAGGATCCCTTATGGGTCATTTAGTCCCTTCTGATAGGCTAGCTATTTGCTCATGGAATCTACTAGTAACTTGGAGTCCTGACTGGGCCTGATATTAAATGTACCATTTCCATTTGATAATTGAGCTCTGTTGAGCCTGTCTAACATTATTGGTTCAGTTTGTGAGGCCCAAAAGAGAGAATGAGCAGTTCAGTTCACAGCATCCATGTGGCACTCAACCTGTAAGATGCGCAGTCTCCACCAGTGCCCAATAGCAAACAAGGGATTTTTATTCGAAAGGGGATATATCTGCCTCAGGCAACTTATAAATCCCAAATTTGAGAGACTGGTGTACCCTGGTAGCAGTTTTCTGTTGTCACAGACTTCAATCATCATGAAACATTGCACACAACAATAATTCCATCAGGGTAGCAGACTCAAGGTTTTAAAGGTAGTGCCTGGGCCTTGACTTGTTGAATGGCTTCCAAGATCTGCTGCTGTAAAGGGCCTTGTTTAAACTTGACAGCTTTGCTGGTCAACTTGTGTAAGGGGGGCCCAAAAGAATGTGCAGGTGAGTTACATGCTGCCTCCAGTACAAAAGATACCTACTGGCTTTTGGGCTTCCTTTTCCTGAATGGATACTTCCAAGGTCAAAATTATCACTTGGATATATCTGGGATACTTCTTTTGCTGCTCACCCAAGTAGCTTTGGCATTCAGCCTGCAATAGTTCCTTGTTAGTCTCCATTCCTCTGAAGACCTTTTGATGAGCCAAACTGAGGTATTACACTGTGACAGGGTGAGCTGTAACACTTTTGCCTGTAGCAAGTCTTGAATTAACCAAGTAGTATCCTCTCCTCCACTTACTAAGCATCATCGCTATTATTGAATAGCTACGGCTCAAATTCTTAGCTGTGAGGGGACACACCCCCTAAGGTGGTGGTGACGTTCTGTGTCACAAGCAGCCAAAATAACAATGCTTAAAATCATTCAGCAGTGGGAGCCATGGTCATTGGCACTCCAAATGGCCCACAGAGTCCCACCCACAAACAGATAAGCATCATAAGCGAGTAAGCACCATGGATCATCACATTTGTCTCAAAAACCTCCTGATATCATCAGTTTAATTTTTCTCCTAAGAAGCCCTAGAAACATTGTCATGTGGGCTCAAGTATCAAAAAACCCCAGAAAAGTCCTTTCTTTCTTTTTTCATTCTTCATAGGAGAATAGGGTCATTGGCCTCTAATGGGGAACAGGAGACTTTGTCCCCGTTCTTAACTGCACTGTTCGGTCTGAGACACTTGGTTCGGCAATGTCACTTTATCAGACAAACACATCAGCTAGACTAAAGAAGGCTTCCCTGGATTTCTTTAAATCTGTTTTTTAGTCCTCCCTTTCTTTGAAGACCTGCAAACCAAGTGTTAATTTATTCTCAGGTGTCATAGAATCTACCTGAGCATTCACTTCTAGAACTCCCCAGCCCTGGAAATGAACAATCACATGTGTGTCCCCAAAAATCAGGAGATCGTGCACTGCTCTGCTGTTTCCACAGTTCTTTTGGTGCCTTGATCTATGCAGCCAGCTCATTCATTTCTTTAGGGGGAAGAGTGACTTATATTCCCCTTAATACCATTCTTCACCATAAAACATCTGACTGCATGTCCAGCTCCTGCACCCCTAGGCTGATGTTTCTGTCCTAGGCTGAGTCCTGAGAGGTATCACTCCTCCTGATTTGCCAATAAGCCATGGTTCTGCCAGACTGGACCTTGCTTGCTCAGCCAATTTTGTAAAGCAGGTTCACTGTGCACTGGTTACCAGCAGGTCTATGTAAGACAGAACATCTGCACACACAGCAAGTTACATGAAGCAGGCTTATTACTTGTAGATAGGCATCAAGGGAGAACAGAAGCCTAGGATTTTTCAGTGTGAGATATGTCCGCCAAGTTCATGTTAGCTGCTGGAGCAGATGAAGTCTCATCTGTGTGTGCCTCGCTTGCACCACAGCTCAGGAACCCTGGAAAGCAGAGACGCCTGGGATTTATACTCCCTGGGGTCACTTGACACGTTGGACAGAAATACTGATGGACATCTGTTTTTAGGGGAGGATTAGAACTGATCCAGTCTGTTCCTGCCAGTCCCTCCTCATCTCAGGTTGTTGCATTCCCAGCACAGTATACTATACAACATGATCTACAGCTATTCTTGAGAACTACAAGTGAGACAGGGGAGCAGGCCAACCAGAGAACTGTCCTGCAGGTTGTTAGAAGGAACAAATGTAAATGTACTTAGCAGAGTGCTTGGCAGTGCTAGGCCTTATTACAAATGACAGAATTGTACATGGCCCCACTCTGGAGAGAATATTGATAATCATTAAGGTAACAATAACAACTGAGGAAATGGGAATTCAAATGTGAAGGAGACACTGAAAAAGAGAGAAAGAGAAAATGCAGAAAGGAGAAAAGACAGAAGGTGAAATTTAGGTTAAAGGAGCTAAAATATACAGAGAAAAAAAGATAATGTTCCTTTGAGGATGTAAAAAAATAATGATGGCAATATAAATGACATATTACACTCATCCTGTTCTCCAGTCTTCTCCATTAGAATTTACATAAACAGATTCTGACTACCTAACATTTTAGACACAATGCTCTAATTAAGACAAAATTCAATATTGTTATTAGACTAAATGCAGAACACAATTTATTGTGTAACTAACCACTAACACTCAAAATATAAGATAAATTATTCTTTTCCCCAGTAGTCAGGTGGGCAATTTAATGGTGATTACTAGGCATATGATTTGCCAACATTCAATATAAAGAAAAGCTATTGTTTCTGAGCTATATCACACATTTTGAGAGATTGCTCACTTATTTCTTCTTTCATTCTATATAATATATTGGTTAGAAATCAATCCACACCATCAAAATCCATGGGGGAAAAGCTGGAACATAAGGTTACATAGCCAGAGGTCTTCAGTGACAGCTATGGCACCCAAAGAAAAATCATGCAGTAAAATAAATATTCTACTGGAAGTTGGAAGCAGAAATTAGGAAGGGTTTGGCTATCATTTTTTAGTTCTATAGTGTGATAAAGATGTTCTAGATATTTGTGCTTTCACTAGTATCCAGATTTATCAACGACGGCAAAGAATGACTGGAAGCTTAAGCCCAAGATCTCCTAATGATTTGGACAAATTTCAGACACTACTTGATAATTCAAGGTAATTTCATAATAAATTGTAAATGTGTCTTCAGTGTGTTAGGCAAAGTATTGTCTGTTTTTACTTAGTCTGTATAGTTTCTAGCACCCACAGGAAGAAACAGCATTCAAATATCTATCCTTCTAATTATTAGCACAGGTCTTTCTTAATGTTGACATTATCACCTCCTGCCTTATAAAAGACTGAAATCATCTACATATACATGCAAAATGTTCAAAATGTTAAATATTGCAGAAACAACATTTCATGGCACGGGAATAAGTGATCTTGAACAACTGCTAGGTTCATAGGCAAAGCCACTGGTATGTGACGATTAGGCTGATTTAAACCAGTTAACAACTGAAGAAGAGAAAATAAACAAGGTGCTTCAAATGATAATGCTTTGAATTTTAAAGTCTAAAAAATGGCTCTTAGAAAAATTGATGAAGCTGTAGTATATTTTGTAAAATTGATTCTTTTTGTGATTTTGCTGTATAAGTCAAAGTTGTATTTAGAATATCATGTGATGCTATCATACTACCATTTTGTCTAAATGTAAAAGTTGTATATATATGTGTATACATACATATAATGCTTAAGTCAGTCTGTTTGAAAAATTAATAACAAATTATTATTGTAGCACAGATTTTTTTATTTTTTTTGAGATGGAGTCTTGCTCTGTTGCCCAGGCTGGCATGAAATGGCACGATCTTGGCTCACCGCAACCTCCGCCTCCCAGGTTGAAGAGATTCTCCTGCCTCAGCCTACTGAGTAGCTGGGATTACAAGTGCCCACAATTTTTGTATTTTTAGTAGAGACAGGGTTTCACCATATTGATGAGACTGGTCTCGAACTCCTGACTTCAGGTGATCTGCCCACCTCAGCCTTCCAAAGTGCTGGGATTACAGGCCTGAGCCACCGCGCCCAACCTGTAGCCCGGATTTTTAAAACATAAGATAAAATACTTTTATTGTTAACCTTTCAAAATAAAGCCTCAATCAACTCCCACATCTCCCAGCATTTGGTATGAAATTTTGACCTTATTTTAGGAGATTTTCTTATGTCTATTATTTTGTGCTAAGTTACCATGTACAACAAGGACCTCGTGTGTATGTATGTGTGTGTATATCATGATATCTATGGTAAGAATTCTAGTTGTAGCCTTGTCTTTATCTCTCTAATAACTTGTTACATGTAATTCTAAATACAAGAGAATGTTTCTGCAAGCTCCTGGCAGGATTCAGAAATTCTACCGATTGGAGATTATCTAGTATTCACCTTTCCAGAAAATATCATGAAAATTTAAAATAGGAAAACACAAAGAAAGCCTAAGCATCTCATTTCAGAACAAAAGATGTTTTGTAGTAAATAAATTTGTATTTCTAGAACATGATTTTCTGTCTTAAACCTCCTAAAGTTTGAAGCATGCCAAAAAGTAATTAATGCCATTACCTTTATTACTTAATATGCCAATGACAAGGTGCATTTTCGAATTAGTGGAAAAGATATGGCAGATTAACATTAGACCATTTAAATAATAACTAAGCATATTCTTAGAAGGTGTTGGATATATGTGAGTGCTGAAATTCATATTATTCTTTCTCAAATGTTAGCCCAAGACTACTGAGGTTTTCTGGGTAACTATAGCTAAAAGAAAAGTGTTTTAATGGTAGTCATTTCCAAACCTTTTCCATGCATGTTTTAGCATTCTGTTTGGAATTGGAGATCTCTCTTTTGATCTCTGATGTAATAATGAACTCTGACATATATTTTTCTGAGATCTGCTCCCTACTGTTATTTTTCAGATTAAGGTTGCTCCTCAGTACATAACCAACTCATTTTTTTTTTTTTTTTTTCTGAACAGAATCTCTTCATTTCAGTTTTCCCTGTTTGCACGGTCTGTGCACAGCCTTGCTCCAGGAGTCCATCCTTCCATCTGATACTATTTATCCATTCACAACAAAGATAATACCACCACAAAGGTGCTCCAAGTTTTAACAGTTTAAGATCACACTGCCAAATTTGCTACCTCTTTAGGGAACTCTTTGTTGTCTTCATACCTTAACAATTTATTAGAACTTTCAAAGAGACAGATTTGATGAACATTTAAGATAACTTGACTGGTACTGTGCTAAGTATTTTGAAGCCTACATAGCTATAAGAGAGAAACAAATAGATAATCAACCTGGATGAGTTTAAGGCAATGTTATTAA
Organism: Macaca mulatta; assembly: GCF_049350105.2. Taxonomy (NCBI): domain Eukaryota; kingdom Metazoa; phylum Chordata; class Mammalia; order Primates; family Cercopithecidae; genus Macaca; species Macaca mulatta. The sequence goes on along the minus strand of NC_133406.1, from coordinate 166,775,529 downwards.
TAGAAAATAAACTGTATCTGTTATTTCTGTCCAGTAGAATAATTAGTTTTCAATACATATCCAACTACAGTTTGATATACATACTTTTCTTTCTAAAAATAGCAGTAGGGACAGAACAAAACACAGAACACAGAGAGAGGAACAGGTAGATATACATATGGAAAGAACACTCTTGTTAGCTACGTTTAGGACCTACACAAGTATAGATAAAATACGGATGAACAATTCAATTATGTTCTTACATCAGTTAGAATCTTTGGCAGTCAACTGACGCCAGAGTTGGCTAAAGGCTTTAAAAGATGAATACGGGATAGAACATACAATTAAAGAAAATAATTTTTAAAAATCATCTCAAACAATTTTGGAAAAGCAGCTACAGGAATCTGGAATCAGAAACTATTGAGCAGTCTCTTTAAAAACAGAAGCAATCAGTTCTCACTATGTTTATTCTTTTGGTTCTCAGCTTAGGAATCTAATTCTAAGATGAGAAAATCTAGCTGGCTTAACTTGAATCATTGGCCCTTTGCCTTGAGAAGGGCAGGGCCCTTGATGAATGGTTACTTTGCATCATATCCAATGGGATAGACTCCTCAAAGCAAAATCACCTCCATACTATCAATAGAAAGAGGAATAGATGTAAAAAATGCAAACCAACCAATGTCCACAGCATACTTCAGAACAGATTCAGAGAGGAACAAAATAAGCAAAACTTGGATAATTTAAGATGTCTAAAGTGGAACAGAATTATTCTGTTGGCAAGAAAAATAAAAAAGGGGAAAATAATTTTACTATCTGGTTAGTGAGAACAAGTTAGAAATTCATTCTGGAACAATTTGTATTAACTTCATAATGTCACATGGCAAAGGATCTTCTCCAAGCATTTAAAAATTTTTTCTGGGTAAGGTGCAGTGACTCACGCCTGTAATCCCAGCACTTTGGGAGGCCGAGGCGGGCGGATCACGAGTTGAGGAGATGGAGACCATCCTGGCTCACATGGTGAAACCCCGTCTCTACTAAAAATACAAAAAATTAGCGAGGCGTGGTGGCGGGAGCCTGTAGTCCCTCCTACTCGGGAGGCTGAGGCAGGAGAATGGCGTGAACCTGGGAGGCGGAGCTTGCAGTGAGCCCAGATCACACCACTGCACTCCAGCCTGGGTGACACAGCGAGACTCCATCTTAAAAAAGGAAAAAAAAAATCTGGATTTGGTATATACCACTACCTACTGCAATCAAAATTCTGATGCCCAACATAGATAAACCAGGTAAACAAGATCACTAATAGCATCTTGCTGTGGCTTGACTTTTTTCTGCCTGGTTGAGCTACCTGTGGTTTGTTCCATTGTGATCATGGCAGAAACTGTGACCTAAAGAAAGATGAGAGAGCTCTCCTATTACTTCACTCGTATTGGCAGAAACAGGGCGTGAACTCTTATGTTTTCTGCTTCCAAGTACAATTGCTTCACTAAAAGAAAAAGGTCTCTTCAAGTACTTAGAAAGAAAAAAAGTTGTATGACCATAGAATAAACTCCAGTGAAGGAATTCCATTAGCAATTTCCAATGGCAAAAGGAAGAAACAATTCGAGGACCTGTTTCACAACCAGAGTAGGAAACCCAAAGTAGAATCCCAGCACAGCCACTCGGTTTGCTCTTTGAATCCAAGCAACAACATTCTGCTAACTGCCTGTTAATTGTACAGTGAGATGTTATATCTTAGACAGTATTGTTGGAAGGGTAAGTTGATGATATTAAATTGCTTTTCAAGTGTACAGCTAATTTTAGTTTTCTACAAAACACATTATTTTCCCTCTTGTATTTAAAATGTGAAGATTTTTTTGAATACACTAAGCAACACTATATTTATTATAATTCTCAGAGACCAACACTTTACTGCTCCAATTTAGCAGAATGTTATTAGTGCTAAGCCATATTTTCATCTCGGGAAACACAATATTGAAGAAGAGTATGATCTTTGAAGTCACATGGATGGGCTGCATCCCAGGTCTGCACTTAGGCACACTGTGTCTCCAGACATGTCACTTAATTTTCTTAAGCCTCAGTTTCCTCATCTACAAAATGGGAACAATAGGGGTGTGTGTGTGTGTGTGTGTGTGTATAATAAAATTTATGTGTATAAAATGCTTAGGACAATGTCTGAAACATATTAAACATTCACAAGATATTGGCTATTATTTTATAAACTGCTGAACCTCTCCTAGGATAATTATTTTATCTATAAGTTACAAATAATCAATGTTTTCATTTGTAAAGTGCAATTAGAGTCAAATGAGATAATATATATAAAACTCTGTAAAATATGAAATACCATTTTTAAAAAGTATTTTGTGATTATAATAGTGAAGTATTAAAAGTAAACAAAGAGACTTATCCCTGGTGTAATCTAAATTACCTGCTATAAAACACAGACAAAGGATTCTCTGCCTTCTAAGTATGAGCTCTTGCCAAAACAGACTAGTTTAAGCCATAAAATGAATCATACTCTTTCCAGAATAAGAAGTAAAAGGCTGCTGTAGCAATACTGGTGTATCTACAGCATTTGGTAGCAAACTCAGGTAAAAGCCTTGCTATAGTTTGAATGCATCACCCAGAATCACGTGCTAGAAACTTAATTCCGAATGGGATAGTTTTGGGAGGTGGGTTCTAGTGGGAGGTATTTTGGTCCTGAGGGCAGAGGTCACAGAAATAGATTAATACCATCTTGAAAAGGGCTCATGGGAGTGGGTTTCTTGTCTTGAATTCTTACTCTTCTGCCTTCTATCATGTGATGATGCAGCAAGAAGGCCCTGGTTAGATGCTAACATCTTGATCTTGGACTTCCCAGCTTCCAGAACTGTGAGCCAATAAACTTCTCTTCTTTATAAATTACCCAGTTTATGGTATTTTCTTATAGAAGCACAAATGGTCCAAGACAAGCTCCTTTTCCAAAACAAAATGATAAAAAATCAAATCAGCCATTTTTTTTAGAGAAGTCTAAACCATGAGATTATATATGTGCTAAATACATTATGTATTACAATGATATGATATATATCATAATTATGTAAATAGGATGTCTTCTAAATCCAAACAAGAATGGATGTCTCTCAAAACAAAACAAAACAAAACAAGCTGTACAATATAACAACTTAACATGCAGTAAATATGCCAACCTGACAGAAGGTCTGTGGTCTACATGAAGGACAGAAAGTGGATTCCAAAGGATAAGGAGCACTTGGTGTCAATCTAATATTAATCTATAGTGCCTCTGTTTCTGGCCTGTGGGCAGTCATGGCATCAAACTTCCCTATGCTGATGAAAAGAGCCCTTTGTAGTATCTCCTTCTCTCTTAATTAAGGCTCCTTAATACTAACTGAATGTATTTACTCACCAGAAGAAACCAGCAGACTTTGGATTAGTCAAATATTGCTTAAATGTCAGGTGAGTCTGTTGGCATCCTGATTTTCATGGCCTATGTATGTGTCATTACCTCTAGTCAGTTTATTAGGGATAGATGAACTCTGTGAGGATGGAATCGCATGATGTTTTATTGTGATTCTAACAAACCGCTCACACCTGTGAGATGCTGCCTGAAGCAACTGGGTTAGCCCTCTCTGTATATGTTTCTTTGCAGCAGTATGTTACTTCAACTAGCTTTCTCATTTTATGGAAAAAGAAAATAAAGCTAGCACGTGTAAAGACAATTAGCAGTAGAGTTAGAAATAAAGCAGAGGTCTTCCAGGCTTCTTGTTTTCAAGGGTAACATGGTATAATTGGCAGAAAGATAAAAAAGAAGGGAGAGGGGGCAAAGGTGAGAGGGAAAAAAATTGAGGGATAAAATAAATGAAAAGAAAAATGGAAAGGCAAGAAAGGGAAGGTGAAGGAAGAAAGGAAAGGAAATTCTGGTCTTAAACATTTGGAATAAAACTTTTCCCATATGTCTTACTAAGACAAAGAACAAATTGAAATTTCCATGGTCAGAACACTCATGATCTGTCCTCCCTCTGACTTTTATTTTAATGTTCTTGAATGATTGGGAATGGAATATCATTTTTCTCAATATTTTACACAAGTAGAACTATACAAACAAGGATAAATAACATACGTTTTGGAAATGTCATTCAGAACATTGAAATAAAGGCAAGAACACTAATGTTGCTTTTACTTTACCCAAGTGTCTGTATAAGCAACAAGGCCTTCAAGAACATTCAGACAAATGAGGAATAATAAATTGACTTTAAAATAAATGGAACAGGACAAAATAATGAATTCGTGGAAAAATATCTTAATAGCTGTGTTCTGCTCTGATTATAGGCACTATAGTAGACCAGACACTCCTAGAGTGACCCCCAATTGTCCATGTCTTCATATAATCTCCTCCCATTGAAGGTAGGTGGCACTGTGACTCAATTCTAAACAATGAAATCGATAAAGTTGATGAAGTGTCACTCCCATCCTTACATTATGTTTTATTTATATACGTATGTATAACATGATACAAATAATTTATTTATAAATTATACATATATTTATTACATCATAGAAACCCTAGAATAATAATTGTGTCTTGTTTTACATCACTAAGTTTGTGATAATTTATTACACAGCAATGGAAAACTAATATTGCTCTGGTCTACTGCAGTTTAGCCTGGTAAATCTACTAAATTTTCCCTAAGTTGACAGGATAGAATCAGGTACACCCACAGTAAGAGTCTAGATTCATCAGTACTAACTATTCCATTTTGGGCAAGTTCCTTAATTTTACTGAGCCTCAGTTTTCTCATGTATAAAAGTGGCAATACTCTTAACTACCTTGCGGGTTTGGTATAAGGATTAGAAACAATAAATATAAAATGCATGGTACATAATAAGCATTCAGTAAATAGGAGCTCCATAGGTAGTTGAAACTTGGCCTGTTGCTTTGGGATATGAAAGCCAGAACATACTCCACAGATTTACTTTCAAAGAAGATGCTGTTTTCTTTCTGGTCCTGGTGGTGACCCCTGAGACCCACTGTCTGTGTTCTATCATTCAGGCCAATGATTTTACTGATCACATGTGCAACAGGCAACTTGAGTTAGAGGTAACATTTGGGCCATCAAACAGAGCAAGTCTTTGTAGACTGCATAGATTTAAACATAGATTTTGAGTTTAATCACGTTCATTTCTAACCCTCAAAAGAATTGGTCACAGATAGAAAAAGAAAATTGTTTAGCCAGTAAATATCTTTTTCCGTAAGTAAGAAAAAAAATTACAATCACTTAAAGGCTTAAAGTTCTTAGTTTAGTCAGGTAAATTTTCTTAGCAGATCTTAGCACTAATTATAGTAATTTAGTCTCTCTCATATATTTCTGGGGAACTTTAATCAAAGGCGAGTGAAGCTGTATAAATACTTTGATTTTACTGTTTGTGTCTTTTCTCAGTTCTTCATATCTGTTTCCATTTGGTTTAGTTCAAGAACGGCTGGGTTTTAACCACTAGAGTGAGGACTCATTATCAATAAAAGTCAAAAGAGGATTACTTTACAATCGTAAATGTCATAAAGAACAGGCTATTCCCTGGAGAAAATTTCTCCAAGTGGGACTAATAACATCACAATGTCTCATCAGCTGTAATTTGCACAATACAGAGGGCAAGGTGGTAAAAATAACAAAGCTCTGGTTCAGGGAAAAATCTTATTCTTAATAGCTATGTAACAGAATGGAAATAGGAATTTAATATACTACAATCTCAGCCAGTGCTTTATGTTTATATGAAACACTTTGGTTTGGTTTGGTTTGGTCTGACTCGCTTGGATTGGTAACATGGAATAACACATGATGAAAGGACAGAACCTTCCTCTTCTATGTCATGAGTTTTCTGCTCTAAATACACACTGAACACTTCCACCAAGGGATATAGTCGCTGGGAGCAGAGGGAGTTATGATCCATGCACTGTTTCTTTTGTGCATCCTTACTACTTCTGAAAGTTGCACAGTCAGAAAGGATCTGATATTTAATTTTACATCAGAAAGGGAAAATATGATTGGGCTATATAAAACTGTCTCAAACTAACACCAATGCAGGTATTAATATTCCAAATCTTTCAGGCCTCAGTCCCACTGTGAAAACAAGGAAAATATTCTTGATTGCTTCTTTTACTGAGATTTACTAAGGGTCCAATATTGTGCATATTTTTAAATGAAAATTTAAGACGAAATATTTTTTCCGCTTTTTTGAAAGTTAATGAAATTAGTGAGTATGCAGAATTCAAAATGCAGATCAAAGGAGTCAATGGTATATTCATTTTATTGAGTAAACCTAAAGTTCCCATTTCTGGTTCTATTCCTACAATTATAATGATAAAGCCATTCATTTCTATATAGCTCATAATTAAAATTGTAACAATCCATTAGACAAAATTTGTAAGATTTTATAAGCATAATAAACATTGCTATATATATGAACTTCAGAATGAAATTAAGAATTTTTTAACCTTCATAGCATAGAAAAATATTGAATATATTAAAAGATTCGCTACTTAGGACAAATGCCAAAGATTAGTATTCCGAAATTAATACATATGCATGTATAATTAATTTATATCATTCATGTTTACCAAAAAAAGACTCAAAGCATATTTATTTCACCACAGAAAATTCGTAAGAACTGTAATAAATATTGAAGAACAATTGATAATAGTTTTCTAAAGTGATCTACATTTTTAGTAGGCATCTTGGGTTTCTCTCAAATGTAAGTCTCACAACATCCTCCAAAAGAATCAATCAAGAGTAAGATGTAGTGAGAGGCTTATACCAAAAAAAAAAAAAAAAAAAAAAAAAAATTCTGTTACTGAGTTACATCCATGTTTACATCAAAGTCAGGGTTTCTAATATCAGACTCAAAATACCCAGAAAATGTGTTTACTAAGAAAATAACATTATCACAATCCTTCAATAGTGCAAAAAGCTTGTACTTTTATGCTCACCATATCTCTCCACTTCCAGCGATATGTACATTAAACAGTAATCTAAATCCAGGTCACTGCTTTACACTCTTACTCCTCTTCCAAGATAATGTTGGGACAATTGCACAACCCATTTGTGAGTCTCTGAACGTATTATGTCCTTGCCTGCCTCTGGCTTCTATTCCTGCTTTTCCTGAGCCTGGAATATTTTCCAAAAACTCTTCCTACATCTCGATCAGGCATTTATAAATGTTACTCATTCTCCTAAATACAGCTAAAATGACACTTCCACTCTGCAGTCTTCAGTCACCACAAGGAGGAATGAATCACATCTTCCTCTGGGCTCCCTAGTAATGTGTTTATACTTAACTTTTGACACTAGTCACTTCATGCTTTTTGTTATGGTAATTTTGAAACCTATTTTTCTTCCCAACTAGATTGTAAAAACATTTAGGCCAGAGATTACACCTTAGTAAACATTGGGTGAAGTTAATTTAATTGCAAATGTTTGCTCAAAATGGATAGAAAAAAATGAAAATACGTGTTTGGCTCTTATTGTTGAAATATGTTTCTCCCCAACTTCATAATTATTCCCAGTAGTAAATGAACTCTGAGACATTGTTCATGAATATAGGCTCTTAATGGATATTTTCTGATGAGATGTCCTTTATTTGAAATTTCTTACAAGGAACACAAAAGCTCTGGAAACATTTTTTTTTTTCTTTTCTGGAGCCTAACTAGAAAGCCACAGTAGATTGTTTTCTTTACTACTCCTCAATTAAGTTGTTAATTAAGCTTTCTCTAACCCTGTCTAGAACAGTGGTTATCAACTTTTTTGGCAAATAAGAATCTCTTTTTAGTATCAACAATATCAGGAATCTCTATCACTGTTTCGTCTGGTGCCATATCCTCGGCACATAAAACAGTTCTCAGCTCATTGGCGTTCTTCTAGAACACTCCCACGAGTGCCCTACTCCAACATTCCTTAGACCTCAATGAAACTTTGAATTAATTGCACCATCACTTGTTCACTGCTCTCCCCCACCACCCACCAAGTCTCCACACTCTCATTCCCCTCCTCGCTGAGCTTGGCATCTACGATTCATCATTATATTTCTGCTTCCATACATCCTCAACTCACTCCACCTTACAAGCTGGGCTAAAGTCCAAACCTCGTTAAACCCAACTCTCCTCACATTCTACTCCTGCCTCAGCAGGTGCAAGTGGCTGCAAAGAAGCACTCTCTGTGCTGAGCTATATCCTGGAATCACTAGTGGAGCTGAAGTGCTATACTGAGCAGTCTGGCTTTATTATTCTTTTTTTTTTTCCCATATGCATACATACATATTTATTCATTAAATATTTCTTGAATGCCTACAATGTACCTAAGTATATTTGGCCACAGTAGAATTTTTTTTTTTTTTTTTTTGAGACAGGGTCTTGCCCAGGCTGGAGTGCAGTGGCACAATCTTGGCTCACTGTAGCTCTATGATTCTAAACAGATAATTTGGCTTCATATTTCACAAACATTTTGTACTTGCTCCCCTCAAATTTACCAAATAACTCACATGTGTAACATGACCCTCTGCATGTCCCCCATTATGCTGTCTGTATGGCTGTCTGTGGCCTACTTACACAAGAAAAATACGGTTCAGAAAGGCTTAGGGACGTGTTCATGTGAGGGTCTAGCATTTGAACTTAAGAACTTAGTCATTCTGATACTCATAAATTCCCAAAGTAAACATTGCTTTCTAGGGTGGAAAAATGATAAGTAATATTGGAAGAAAAACTAGTTAGACAAGGTTAGGTTCAAATCATGACACCACCTTGCACTAGTTGCCTGATCTTCGTCATAGTATCAAAGTTCTCGAGGCCTATATTTTGTAAAACAAGGATAATAATAGTTGTGTTACAATTAATTGTTAGGCTGTTATTGAGCACTAAGTAGGTACCATACATTTTAATGCTCTTCTCTTCTACTTACAAAGAAATTGAGTCTTGGTCACATATTCTTTGCATTGCCCATGGAGAAAAACATGGCAGAAATTCCATAACTGTGAGTTAATACATCAGAAAACAAAGAATAAGCAAGGAGACATTTACTAAAACATGCACATTTCTGTTCATTTCACTTTGAAATTTTAAATATTATTGGACATTACTCTCTTAATCCTAATCTGAGACATAAGCATAAACTATAAATTAGTTAATTTTGGTAGGACAAGGTAGGTCAGAAGAATGTACAGTGTCCCATTATGGAGAGCCTGGAATTTCTTCCTATCATGGCCCATCATTTCTCTATATGTCAACACCAGCTGACAATAGTGTGTGTCTGTTGCTTATTTTACCTTTCTTGTATGTATGGTCGTATGTCTTGCAAAATAGCCTATTTGTACCTTCCCAGTTGTAATTACCTCAAGTGGTGTCTTCTAATCATGGCAAAGATAAAAGACAGGCACAAAGGCCCCCCACAGTGACACTTGAAAAGTTGTCCACTTAGAAATGTTGTCAATGAGAAAATTTTGAAGCCATCTTTCAAATCCTGATGTCTAGTGTTACCATATTGTGACAGGCAACTTTAAAAGAGAGAATAAATCTTCTAAGCTACTATTCTTTCTGCAAGTTGCAGATTTATTTCCTTTTCAAATTACAGCCTTCACTCTTGCTTAATTTTCATTGTCCTAATAATTCATCACAGTAGGTTTCATTTCAACATGACAGCAAAACAAAAAAAAAAATGGAACCTTTTCTGGTGCTCAATGAATTCATATGTGAGGGAAGAATTTATTCAGAATAAATGTTAATAAAATGCAAGCACAGATTGCTAGATAATGTTAAGACACAGCTATATATAGACAATCAAAGAAGGCTGCTTCAGATAAAATCCTATATTATTTATGATTACTATTTAATTTTTCAATTCCAGATAATTTACCATTACTGAAATGGTTATGATTGAAGCTGACCTGAATGTCCCTCTTACTCATCTAAGAGCACAAATAAATATACAATTTAAAATACCACACACTTATAATCCTATTGATAGAAGTTGAAAGTTAGTGGATAAATTTCAGTGAATAATACTACTCTTTAAAAAAATTAGCATATCCAGTCTGTATTCATAGTACCTATGGTATATAAGGGAGTGAAAGCTAGGAAATACAAAATAAAATTCAGAATACTAATTTAAATTTACCTTTCACTGATACATCTTTTTCCTCTAGCCCAAATAAAGACCCTTATGTATGAAAACAATTACAAGACACAAAACCCACATGTCACTTCCTTTGACATCTGTCACACTTTCTAAGGGTTTGCCAATGCATAGAACTGTAAGTGCAAATGTGCCCAAAATAAACTCTTTTTTATGTTAGGCTAGAGAGATCCTGAATGCTGTGCATGTATTATTTTAATTGATGATTATTACAAACATCACATATAAGTTTTCGGTTCTATTTGTCTAATGAAGGGATAGCAAATTCAAATTACTTCAGGTGCCTGACAGAAAATGCAAATGTAGAATCCAGAAAAGTGGGTCCTGTTTTGAAGAGGAGAGGGCATGTCCTCTGTAAAAGTATTCAAATTTAAAAATATGTTAAACACTCCAATGGATAAATCTCCTTTAGTCACTAGTTTTTGACCCCTGGTCTACATTATCTAGCTTTATTCCCTAACATGAAATTACAGAATGAGCATGCATTCAGGAGCAATTATAAGTGACAAAGAGCATAAAAAGTCAGCTACAGATGTTAGGATTTTCTACTGATCATTTCTTGCAGCTGAGTGAGTCTTAAGAAGCATAAGCAAAGGCAGAGTTCCTGAATGGCAAGGAATACACAGATCAATGAAGATATAAGGTACTCCTCAACTTAAATAGAATGATGGCCTCTGAATAATACGTGTGCCAGTCATATTTTCCTGATAATTACTGACTTGCAGCAGATTATTTCTGTGGCCTCAGGAAATCCTAAAGTTCACAGCTTCTTCAAGATTGTTGCTCCAAGAATATCCCTAGTCTTTCAGAACTGCTGAACAAATCCTAGCTTAACCTATTTTGGATAAACACAGTGTACTCTATATGGATATTCAGGTATTAAAACTATTGTTTACAGAGGAAACAGCTCAGGCAGAACTGCCTTAACATTTCCTGTGCAAGCAAAATTCATGACTTTCATTATTTTAAAGTGAACGCTCATCATAATGTCAACTCATATACTCCAGGTTCTCTTCTAGGATGTCAAAAATCTGTCTAACTTGTTCATTGATTTGAGTAAGTTTCCTTATTGTGCTTGTTCATTAATTATCAAACAACTGGAGAAGAGGCTATGAATTTTGGCATAGCAAGTTATGTTCTTATTACTGGTTAGAAAAGGTTAAAGAAGTAATTATTTCTCAAAGATTTCAATACAATAAACTGAATTTTAAAATAATAATTCTTGCTTAGGATTTGATTTATTCTTTCTGTTGTCTTATCAGGTAAATAGTTGCCTCCTCCATGTGAGCTTATCATGCTCAATAGTTACACATGGAGATTTAACTAATTTAGGATTACTTCCAGGCTCTACAGTTGGGCAAATTGCACCCAAAGTACTGCTTTTTTTAAATGTAAATTTTGAAAATAAAAATAAAAATCAATCTTTATGTTTACTGTGAACATGACCAGAAATTAACATCCACATGTTTACTAGATTGCTTCTTCATTTTTGACCAGCTCAACTCAACATAAAATGAAATGAAACAGGCAGGGTGCGGTGACTCACGGCTGTAATCCCAGCACTTTGGGAGGCCGAGGCGGGCGGATCATGATGTCAGGAGATCGAGACCATCTTGGCTAATACGGTGAAACCCTGTCTCTACTAAAAATACAAAAAATTAGCCGGGTGTGGTGGCAAATGCCTGTGGTCCCAGCTACTCAGAAGGCTGAGACAGGAGAATAGCTTGAACCTGGGAGGCACAGGTTGCAGTGAGCCGAGACCGCATCACTGCACTCCAGCCTGGGGGACAGAGCAAGACTCTGTCTCAAAAAAAAAAAAAGAAAAGAAAAGAAAAAGGAACACAATAAATATTTTGGGGGAAAAAAAAAAAAACTTGCATGCTCTAAGAGTTTAGATAAGAGTTAATGATGTATACCTTTCTCCATAACAGGAGCAAAACATCTAGGGGAAAAAAAAAAAAAAACCTAAGATCCTAAATATGACAAGAAGACAGGGAAATAGACTTGTTGTTATCCAAAATGATTCAATTAAAGTTGCCTGAAATAATCTCAAACCAAGCATTTTAAAAGAACTAAGATAAAGTCAGTAAAATGTTTCAATTTTTAGTATTCTTTTTTCATCAAAGATGATATAAAGAAGACTGTAAGTTCCAGAGATCTCACTGTTTCCTTTTTGCTTGCTTCCGTAAAATAAATTTCTTATTGAAAGCAAAGCCCTCTGCCATCCTGACTGTCTCAGCCATGTTGACTCTACCACCAGGTTGGTTTGGCATAGATAGCTTCCTGGTCCAGTTCTTCAGTAAAAGCATACTTGTGAAATTATTTACTCTAATATTTTGTGATTACAACAGGAAAAATAAGCCAGTATGACTTGGCTTATTAAAGTTTGTTTTTAACCTTGGTCTCTTTTTTATAAGTTGTAATGTTGTTATTTTTGCTCTTCTTTTTTTTTTTATCATTGCTCATGTTTTATTGTTTTAATAATTAAGTCATCCAATTGCTTAGAGGGTAATTATCAGGAATAAATTAAATGGGTTGTAAAGATAGTCATCAAAATAAAAGGAAAGTCATTTAAAATTTGTCTAGAGTTTAACAGAGTGAGAGGGTAAGTACTTTATACACATGGCAGAGTATAACCAAAATTCTTGGTGTAGACTTACGAATTTTGGGACCAAAAATCAGAAGATGAGCCACTTTAACTCATCTCCCCACTCTTTATTCCAAACTTCTCATACAAGACGGTATTGTACTTTATTTTCTCCATCTCCAAAACCCATTAAGGTAATATTCAGCTCATTCAAACTTCTAGGATGCTACTTTTTCACGTTGGCTCTAGTAATCTAAGTCTCTGTAGTCCAAGAATGTAAATTGGATAATACACCATTTTTATTTACCACATTTCTCTGAAAAGGACTGGCTAATTAACAACATCACACATTATTCGGAAACAAATTTTAAATGCCCACTAGGTTAAAAGCACTATCCATGCTGAACAGTAAGGAAGGACTAATACAGGGTCAGCTTTCTGCAGCAATATTATTAGGAACTTTGAAAAGAAAAGTATGCTCTTATAAACCAAAACTGTAAGTCATTTTTATATACAAACACAAGTAAAACAATATAGTTTTCAAAGTCTATCCTGGAAATTATATTCCTATGGCTTCTTGAATAGATCAAGTAAAAGTGACTGAAGAAACAGGAAAAAAAGAAGAAACCACAGAGTATTTTAATTACACATAAATTTACTGAATTTGTAGAATTTGTGCCAGGATGTGAAAGTTGTAAATATTGAAAAATACATGTCTGCAAACAAAGACAATTTTACTTCCTCTCTTCCTATTTGAATACCCTTTATTTCTTTCTCTTGTCGGAGTGCCCTGGCCAGAACTTCCAATACTATGTTGAATAGGAATGGTGAGAGAAGGCATGCTTGTCTTGTGCCAGTTTTCATGGGGAATGCTTCCAGCTTTTGCCCAATCAGTATGATATTGGCTGTGGGTTTGCCATAAATAGCTCTTACTATTTTGAGGCACGTTCTAACAATGCCTAGTTTATTGAGAGTTTTTAACATGAAGGGATGTTGACTTTTACTGATGCCCTTTTCTGCGCCGTTGAGATAATCACGTGGTTTCTGTCTTTAGTTCTGTTAATGTGGTGAATTACACTTATTGATTTGCATAAGTTGAACCAACCCTGCATCCCAGAGATGAAGCTGACTAGATCATGGTGGATAAGCTTTTTGATGTGCTTCTAGATTTGGTTTGCCAGTATATTATTGAGGATTTTTTTTTTGTCAATTCTCATCAGGGATATTGGCCTAAAGTGTTCCTTTTTTGTTGTATATCTGCCAGATTTTGGTATCAGGATGATGTTGGCCTCATAAAATGAGTTAGAGAGAAGTCCCTCCTTTTCAGTTGTTTGGAATAGTTTCTGAAAAAAAATGGTACCAGTTCCTCTTTGTACATTGGGTAGAATTCAGTTGTAAATTCATCTGGTCCTGGGCATTTTTTGGTTGGTAAATTATTTATTACTGCCTCAATTTCAGAACTTATTATTGGTCTATTCAGGGATTCAACTTCTTCCTAGTTCAGCCTTGAAAGGATGTATGTGTTCAGGTATTTGTCCATTTCTTCTAGATGTTCTAGTTTGTTTGCATAGAGGTATTAAATAGGATGTTCTGATAATTGATTATATTTCTATGGGGTTGGTAGTGATAGCCCCTTTATCATTTTTTATTGAATCTATTTGATCCTTCTTTCTTTTCTTCTTTATTAGTCTAGTTAGTGATCTATCTATTTTATCAATTTTTTTTTTCAAAAAACCAGCTCCTGGATTCGTTGATTTTTTGAAGGGTTTTTCTTCTCTTTATCTCCTTCGGTTCCACTCTGATCTTGGTTATTTCTTGTCTTCTGCTACTATTTGTGTTTTGTTTGCTCTTGGTTCTCTAGTTCTTTTTGTTCTGATGTTAGGGTGTCAATTTGAGATCTTTTTAGCTTTTTGATGTGGGCACTTAGTGTTATAAATTTCCCTCTTTACACTGCTTTAGTTGCATCCTAGAGATTCTGGTTTGTTGTTTCTTTGTTCTCATTGGCTTCAAAAAACTTCTTGATTTCTGCCTTAATTTCATTATTTACCCAAGAGTTATTCAGAAGCAGGTTGTTCAATTTCCATGTAGTTGTGTGTGGTTTTGAGTGAGTTTCTTAATGTTGAGTTATAATTTGATTGTACTGTGGTCTGAGAGACTGCTACTATGATTTCAGTTATTTTGCATTTACTGAGGAGTTTTTTTACTTCAAATTACGTGATCTATTTTAGAGTAAGTGCTATGTGGCGCCAAGAAGATTGTATATTCTGGTTTTTTTTTTTGGGGGGGGTGGGGGTGGTACAGAGTTCTGTAGATATTCATCAGGTTCACTTCATCTGGAGCTGAGTTCAAGTCCTGAATATCCTTGCTAATTTTCTGTCGCCATGATCTGTCTAATATGCAGAAAATTGAAACTGGATCCCTTCTTTACACTTTATAAAATCCCTGGAAGAAACTCTAGACAATACCATTTGGGACATAGGCATGGGCAAAGATTTCATGATGAAAACACCAAAAGCAATTGCAACAAAAGCCAAAATTGACAAACGGGATGTAATTAAACTAAAGAGTTTTTGCAAAGCAAAAGAAACTATCATCAAAGTGAACAGGCAACCTACAGAATGGGAGAAAATATGTGCAATTTATCCATCTGACAAAGGTCTAATATCCAGAATCTATAAAGAACTTAAACAAATTAAAAGAAAAAAAAAAAAAAAACAAATAACCCCATCAAAATGTGGGCAAAGGACCAGAACAGGCACTTCTCAAAAGAAGTCATTTATGCAGCCAATAAACATGAAAAAAAGCTCTACATCACTGACCATTAGAGAAATGCAAATCAAAATCACAATGAGATACCACCTCATGCCAGTCAGAATGGCTATTACTAAAAAGACAAGAAATAGCAGATGCTGATGAGGCTGTGGAGAAAAAGAAATACTTTACACTGTTGTTGGGAATGTAAATGAGTTCAACCATTTGTGGAAGTCAGTGTGGTGATTCCTCAAAGACGTAGAACCAGAAATGTGATTTGACCCAGCAATCCCATTACTGGATATATATACAGAAGAATATAAATCATTCTATTATAAAGGTACATGCACTGTTGTGTTCACTGCAGCACTAGTCACAATACCAAAGATATGGAATCAACCCAAATGCCCATCAATGACAGACTGGAAAAAGAAAATGTGGTGCATATACACCACAGAATACTATGCAGCCATAAAAGGAGTGAGATCATGTCCTTTACAGAGACATGGATGAAGCTGGAAGCCATTATCAAAAGCAAACTAACACGGGAACAGAAAACCAAAGACCACATGTTCTCACTTATAAGTGGGAGCTGAACAGTAAGAACACATGAACACAGGGAGGAGAACAGCGCAAGGTGGGGCTTGTCCGGGGAGCAGGGGGAGGGAGAGCATCAGGATAAATAGCTAATGCTTGCTGAGCTTAATACCTAGGTCATGTGTTGATAGGTGCAGAAAACCACCATGGCACATGTTTACCTGTGAAGCAAACCTGCATGTCCTGCACATGTATCCCAGAACTTAAAATAAAATTAAATTTAAAAAAGAATAAAATCTAATAATTAAAAAAATTGAATGAAAAGAAATAATGAAAGAAAAAAGAAATATATATTCAATGTTTTTGTTATAAGCACAATAATACTCTGGAAAGATACTTAAGAAAATAAGGACAGTGGTGACACATGAAGAGGAGTTTCTGGGAACTAGGCAAACGAGATGAAAATAGAAACGGGATGGGATAATTTACACTATGTATATTTTTACAGATTTTTGGAACCATGTGAATGTTCTACTTATTTTAAAATTAAATAAAAAGTAAATTAATGTCTAATAAAATAGTAAAAACTATGTGGACACACATTTATTAAAGAGTTTTCACCCTCTTCCTAAGTCTGTGTAATCAAATTCTCATTCTAAGCCCATGATTCTGGGTGTTCTGATATATTGTTTGCTTTAGAGTTACTGGCAAGAAATGCAAAGTGATGGGAATTCTTTCTTTCTATAATGTCACAAAGGGACATTCTCCCTCTTTTCACACAATATATCTTATTTACTTCTAAATTATGTTTTTATTTTATTCAAACTTTTTCTGTAAAATTTTCACAGGCTTATTTTATTTGATTATCCAGAAAATATTCTGCCTCTAAACTTTGTTAGTGAATTCAATTTACTAATCCCTTAAGTTTAGGTAAAATGTGATTAGTCTTAGAAATTAATACTCATTTTACAGTTTGTCTTAGATCTCAGCTCTTTATATTGATATCTTTTCAATATTACATTGTGACTTAGATTCTACTTGATTGCTATATCCATAACCAGCTGAGTTCAAACATTTTAGTCGGTATAAAACTGTTACTTACTGAAACACTCTTTTAAGCCTATTGCACAGGGCAGTATTTTAAAATGCACTTTCTTTTTCAAAAAGCCTAAATTTGCCCTAATTTGATTCTTATAATCTTTCTTCTGACCAATCCCATAATCCTTCAGTTTGATCAATTTCAGCAATCCCTTATGTAAAATACGTGAAAATGCCATGTGTCAGCCCTCTAATTAGTCAAGTGAATTTTCCAGATAGTCTGGAGGCTGGGATGGTAGTGACAGACCAAACTGAAGCATCTATGTGCAAGAATCACATTCCCTTTTATCATTCCTTTTGAATAGATCATATTTACTGTGAATTTGATGGTTTTTTATACTATTGAACTAAGGAAAATGGAACAGTTTTATCTAATTTCTATGCTGCCATTCCTAGAAAACCCTGAGATGCTTTGCTACATCTTATGGATTTGAACACCTAGCACAATATATGATAAATAAATAGCAACCAACCTCCCCCTCCATACACACACACACCAGAAGTAAATAGAAGCAGTCTCTATTGGGGCTTTTAACAAAGTTATCAGTTTTGTATTTAAGCCGCTAAAAAAAAACCACAGACAACAGTATGCATAAATTGAAAGACTGTTACACAACAAACTTGAAAATGTTATATTTACATGGCAACCAGCTTATTATATTTACATGAACATCTGGTGCAGGTTCACTAAAATCTTAAAAACAGATGGACATGAAGAAAGAACTAGTAATTAACAAAGCTGTATACTGATTGAATCAGCATGTGGTTAATTTTAATGATCGCTGATCTTTATTAGGGATGGCGAGATTTTAAAAATCAAATCTCTTTCACTGACATATCAATTGACCAACGAGGTGCTGATAACTACTCTGGTTATTAACATGTTATTTCAGCAGTTACCACAGCACTCTAACTGCACAAGGCATGTTTGTAGAAGTAAAATTCAAAAGCTAATATTATATTGCCTCTGAAACCCTCTCCTTATTACATCTGCAGAGCGGAGCTTAGCAGCAACAGTTATTATCCTTTGGGAATAATCACATACAGATGTATATTATTTGAATATTGCTTCCATGTTCTGAATCATTTCAGTCAACTCAGTGCCTCCTGCTGCCCTTCATGCATCCTGAAGTCACATTGTGCACCTCTCTGAGCTCTCCAAATAAGGCATCCTTTGGTTGCCAAGCAACCACAGATTTTCTACAAGTGTCTGTGTCATGTGTACTTAAACTGCAGTTGGCCTTTTTTCCTTTAACTTTTCCAAGTTTAGAAAACTAAATATATGAAATACAGGTAGAGCTATGTATGTTTTGAAGGAGGCACTGGGAACTCAGAAAGCACTAAAATAGCAGAATCCCTCTCAGATATTGTGTCCAGATATGTACCTTAAAAAAAGAAACCTTTACAAATATATCTCTTATTTTATTTTACTTTTAGGGAAGGGTCTCGCTCTGTTGCCCATGCTGAAGTGCAGTGACACAGTCATAGCTCACTACAGCTTCCAAATCATGGGCTCAAGCAATCCTCTTGTCTCAGTCTCCCAAGTAGCTGGGAATACAAGTTTGTGCCATCACACCCTCTAACAAAAATATGTTAACAAAGTAATTAATTCATCAAACAAGTAAAAATTACACTGTCGATATTCCCTAAGATGGAAAATATTTTATATCTAGCACCAAGTGAGGGGGTGGCTGTTCCTGTGTTTTTCTATCAAGCATTACAGAGCTTCAATGTGAATATATAGAATGTTAGTTCCGACAGTCAACTTACAATTAGTCTGTTAGCTCTAGCAATGGTCACTTTCTCTAGAGAGAGTTTGTTTCGGTTGAATGGCCTTGATTTCCAGAGAGAGGTATTGAAAACTTGCTCACTAGTGGCTTTTTAACATCAATTTACAAAAAAATAGATGGATTTTAGAGAATAGATCAGTCATGTCAGCATTGGAGATGAGTCTTATGGCTGGCTTTAATGAAAAGACTGAGGAATTATTCAACATTCAAGAAACAAAACACTTCTCTATAAATTAAGTTTATCTCATTTAAAATCAATTTTATTTACATATTTTGTTTGTAAATGTTTATATTTCCAGAACAAAGTCGGCAATTTTATTTTCATGTAATTATATGTCCTTGAATTAACTATTTTACCTAAATGTGAGTGAAGATTGGTGTGACTGATATTTGTCATCATGAGATTTGGCATCTTAAGTAGAATTTGTTTTTTCAGGAAGCTAAATTTAACTGAGTGACCTTTGAATTACAGAAGAGGAATTTATGTTTGTGAACCATGTTATAATAGTTCCTGTGTAACCTAAGACCAGTAAGACACTGAAGTCATATTTCCTTGGTGAAAGTCTTGGCTCCATCATATAGCAGCTGAGTGACCTCGAACAAAACACTTCTTTTCCATTTATCAGTTTTCTGTAAAATCAGAAGGTAATAGTACCTATTTAATAGATGTTATAAATATTAAATGAGAGAGTGGCATGAGCAAGATAGCAAAATAATGAAGATCCCCAGGCATCACTCCCTCTACAAAAATACAACTAGAAACTATTAAAAGATAAGAATACCACCCTGGAAACACCAGAACTTGAAAAAGAAGTGGAGGAAACTCCTAGACCCACAGAATTCAGAGAAGCTGCAATGAGTAAAAGAAATATTCACTTTAGATGACACCCCCTTGCAAGCTGGCACACTGCCACTCACAGAGAATTTCTCTAAACCCATGGTTGCCAGTGGGGGAGGAGAGAACTGGAGGTACACATTTCATCACCTCACTGGTTTGGGAATCTTCATGGGAGTCTGACTCTAGTCCTGTCCCATGGGAAATACTGGGAGTGCCAGGAGGACTTAATCACCTGAGTTAAACTGGGGACAAAAAGTAGGTGCTGATCTTAGTGACCAATGTGCGGATTTCAGTGGCCGTTAAGTGCTCAGATTAGTGGGAACACCATGTTGAAGAGAATTTTCAGTGCCATAATCATAAAAGAGGACACAGTTCATAACAAGACATGAATCCCTAGCCAGGTTTTTCACAATGCCCAGGAGCTTAGGTGAAACCTTCTTGTGGCCTGTAAATAACTAAAAGGTTGGTATTACATTCTAGTGCCTACTTTCCCAGAGGATGGTCATTGGCAAACAATGGCAGGACAGCAATATCATTTCAGGGCAGTATTTAAGTTCCAGAGATCACTGTAAGTTTTCCCATACCATGAAACAATGGCAGAGCAACAAGTTATGTCAAGTGTAGTGCATTAATTCTTGTGCTCACTATAAGTCCATTCCAGAATGAGAAGCAACAACAGGACAGTGTTTAGGTTCTGATACTAAGAAGTAATGGTCAAACACTATTAAAGAACACCTGAAAAAGCTGGAAGATGTGGCTGTCTTTTTAAATGCACAGGCATCAAGGTAAAGACACAAGAATTTTAGAACTCAGAGAAATATGACACCACCAAAAGAAGCCAATGAAGCTCCAGAAAAATAATTGCAAATCTCTGAAATATCTGTTGAAGAATTCAGAATAATTCTCTTAGAGAAGTTCAGGGGATCACAAAAAAATAGGGGTAGAAAACTAAATAAAATTTGGAAAACAATTCAGAAACAAAACGAGAAATTTAACAACCAATAAAAACATTGACAACAATTTAAAAAATAGAAAGCCTAGAACCTGAACTTAAAATACCCATTAGAGACTTTCAAAAGTAAACCTGATCAGAGACAATAATTAATGAGCTTGAAAACAGAACATATGAAATTACACAACCAGAAGATCAAAAAGAAAAAAAGCATATAAAAGAGTGAAGAAGACCTACAAGAATCATGGAACACCATCAAGCACATTAATCTCTACATAATGGAAATTCCCAAAGTAGACAAGGGGGAAATAATTGACCTACAAAATATATTTAATAAAAATGGCTTAAAATTGGCCAGATTTTGATATAGACAGCACCATCCAAGTACAGAAAGTTCAGAGGTCTCCAATGAAACTCAATGCAAACGTAATTTCCCAAGACACATCATAATCAAATTAGCAAAACTCAAAGACCAAGAAAGAATAATCAAAGAAGTAAGAGAAAATAAATATAGCACATTCAACAGAGTTCCAATACAGCTTTCAGTAAATCTCTTAGCAGAAACCCTGTAAGCCAAGAGAGTGTGAGATGCTACATTTAAAGTGCTGAAAGGGAAAACAAAACAAAACAAAACAAAAAAACTGACAACAAAGAATACTCTACTCAAAAAAGCAATTATTTAAACACAAACAGATAAAGACTTTCCCAGACAAACAAAAGCTGAGATAATTCATCAACAGCAGACCTGTCTTACAGGAAATACTAAAGAGAGTTTTTTAATCAGAAATAAATGGATACTGACACATAACAAACACAAAATCTAAAGGTAAAAACAAAACCTCACTGATGAAAAAAACAGACAAGTTCAGAATACTCTAATAATTTAATTATGATAAATAGACCACTTTTATTTTAAATATTAAAACTAAAAGATGCCAGGCATGATGGCTTACACCTGTAATCCCAATGATTTGGTAGGCCAAGACAGGAGGATTGCTTGAGTCTAGGAGTTGGTGACTAGTCTGGGAAACATAGAAAGACACCATCTCTATAAAAAAAATAAAATAAGTAGCAAGGCATGCTGTCGTGTACCTGTACTCTTACCTACTTGGAGGGTTGAAGTGGCAGGGTTTTTTGAGCCCAGGAGTTCAAGGCTGCAGTGAGCTGTCATGGCACCGCTGTACTCCAGCCATGTGCAACAGACGGGAACCCCATCTCAAAAAAAAAAAGGACTAAAAGACAAAACTATTAAAAAAAACAAAAGTGTAATAATTTCTTGAGCTATATGCAGTCTGAAACATCAAAAGTCAAAGTGTAGGGAGGGATGGTGTTAAAAGTATAGAGTTTGTTTTTGATGCTTTTTTTGCAATCTATGCTAAGTTGTTATCCATATAAAATAGCCTGTTGTAACTATACGATATTTTTTGTAAGCCTCATAGTAACCAAATAGCCCTGTAATAAGTACACAAAAATTTATAGCACAAAATCAAAATATACTACTAGAAAAAAATCCCTCAACCGTAAAGACAGTAACAGAGAAAAATAAATAAAGAATATGTAAGACCATTATAGAAAAAAGATATCCAAATTAGATGAAAATTTTAGAAGATCTAAATAGATGAATAGCTATGACATGCTCACTTATTAAAATATTCAATATTATGAATATCTCAATTATTCCAAAATGTGATACCCATCAAAGTAAATATAATATCAATAAATATCTCAACAGAAGATTTGGGGAACTTGACATATTGATTTCAACACTTATATGAAAAGCAAATGGTCAAGAAAGCCAAGTCGAAGAAGGGCAAGGTAGAGGATCTTTATACATAAGGTATAAAGACGTTTTATAAATGTATTACAAACTGTGGTATCAGCACAGTAATCACAAATAGACTACCAGACTGAAAGATCTCACCCAGAAACAGACCCACACATGAAAACTTGACAAATGAATTGCAAAAGGGCAAAAAAAGTAAAGATAATTTGTGAGCAGAATTCCTAAAATCCGTGTGAATAGTAAAATAATAAATAAACAAATAAATGACAGTTAGCAAACAAAGTGAATTCAATTAGCAAATTTAGGCCATGAATTATCTTATTTGGCTGTCAAACATCAATTCAATAGGCCATGTAAACTGAGTCACCACTTGACTTTATGCTGTACAAAGTCTGAAAGACATTTTAAAGGAAAGGGATGTTTTGAGTAACTAACATTTTCTCTGGACAGAAAGTAGTGATATTTTGTAGCAATGCAGTAACATCAAACAGGTCACACGAAAGGAATGCCACTTTTTTATTGAAAAGAGGAAAAAACACCATGGAGAAATTCACTTTCTTGTCTAGATAATTGGGAGCCCTGCACAGAAAACAAGACAGGAGGCTTATAAGGGGACTATGATGCTTGTTTCCTGAGCTTCGCCACTACATGATTTTAGCCTAGTATTCTGTGAAAAATGGATTTGTCATCACTGGGCTTCGAGTCTCTAGATCTTAACTACAAGATCATCTGAACTTACTAAGGAGATTCCCTTGGATCAAGATCAACCACAGCCTATTATGTTCAAGTATTATGAGTCTCATAATTAGTCGTAAAATGCAAAGCTGTATTCTACAGCACTCTATAATAACAAAGAATGATTTCTCTGAATCTCTTAAACATGGTCATGTCAAGAAATGAACATGGAAAACTGATCTTATGAGAAAAGCAAAATATAGCTCCAATAAAAATTGCACTGGTGAGTGGGTATTGGGGGGATCTCAAACTCAAAATGTAAGCCTCACAGATAAGCAATGCTGCTATGTACTACAGCATCTTTATTCTCATTCAGCAATTACAGACATCAGCAAAACATTGTTAGAAATCATTTCAGTTAGCATGGATGCTATTGTCAAGATTAGATAAATTAAACTGATAGATCCCAAGTTTGGATCGAAACTATCTAACAACATGAAATAAGTCTAAATATGAGTTAGGCAGTGCTGCCAAGAAGGTTTTCAAAGCTCCTGCAAGCATAGTATGATTGGAAAATCTACAATTTTTAAGGAAAACAATAGACTAATTCCCAGGTAAGTATAAGCATATAGGTCTGGCATTTGTCAGAAATGTGGCATTGGAGCCAAATCATGGCCAAAGCAAGGTGCACAGTGTATGTAAGTGACTGAGGCAGTTTCACATTGCCAGCCAACCTCATAACAAACGACATTGTGTTTTATTGGCAGATGTTTTGTACCTTCTTAATTGAATGCTACATGACAGTGACTTACTATGTACTAGGGGCAACAACCTAAGCATCTGGAGACAAGAAAGATGTAAATTAAATTTGCACCTAAGAAATAATTCATGTTCTTCTGCAATAAAGAATTAGCTTTGAAAATATACTGGAAATCCTCAGACATATTTTTCTAACATATTACTTAAAAAAAAAGACAGCTATTGATGGAATTAAAGAGAGAAACAAAAGGATGAAAGGAAGGAGGAGAAGAACAGTTGATGAATCTATAACCACGAGAGCCAGTGGAAAGCATGTAGTTCCACGTCTCATGAAGCAGATATGCAGCCCCAAAGGGAGTCTTCAATTTTATAAAAGTCAGTAAGAGCCCAAGAAACTTTTCATTTTATTTTCATATTCCAATCACTTTTGGAAGATCCTAACAAGTCAGTCTTACTCTCCACGTTTTCCTCTGAGATGTTTTCTGGGGTTACCTGCACACTTTGAGAGTAAGTTACAGAATCATAGCTTTCCAGAGCCAGAAAGAACTTTCAAAACTATCTATTCCAATCTCAGCATTTGGTCCAAGGTCACAGATCACGAAAGAGTTTTTCATCCCTGAGTTAATACGTTATATATTTTTGTATTTACAGAGTTCTTTAAAACGACTGAAAAACTGTCACAAAAGTAGCAAAATGGTCTTCATATGTGATACAGCCACCTCTCCAGAAGTCAGTTTTTTTACTATATCTATTATTGATTCTAACCTTGGGAAAGCCTTCATATTATCCTTCAAGTTCTGCTGAAAATGAAGTACTTGGGGTTAAGGGAAAAAATGCCTACTAGTAATGCTCAGACTTCAGGAATAAATGATCTTCAGGATGACATTAGCACAATCCTTCACCTGGGAGACAGCAAGAACTAAGAGAAAAGAAAAAAGTACCCAGGTTCAAATGATGACTTTTAGAATAATTTTCTGATCTGGCCAGGACAGATTTTACTCTAATGATCATGCTAATCTAGTCTTGATTAGCGTGACCATGAAAATAATTATCATTTATATGTAATTTTAAATCTTAAAAGCCTTTGTGAAAATCTTCTTTCCTGCTACAGCACATGCAATATTGACTACAGTAATGAATTCATTATGGTGCTTCTGATTTTTTTCAAAGTCTATAAATATATACCTTGCACCCAAGTCCTAATATTAGCACATAGATGGTGTATTGAATCTTTAATGTCTCTTTCTGGTAATTAATATTTTAAAATTTTAATGTATATGTATTTTTGGTATGATATGTGGAGAGACATTTCTGTAATGTATGTATATCTTATTTTACATAGAAAATTACCTTCTTTCTGATCTTCATTATTTCTTCACTTATATCACTCTAGTGTTAAGAACTTGAAGATCACATAAACTTAAGTACTTGCTAACTACTTTTACCTGAAGGTATTTTAAGAAACCGTCCTCACCAAATAATTATGTGAACAGTCTCACTTCTGTTTTCTAAAAAAGTCACTATACTAATGTCTTTTAATGTTTTAGAATTATACTACCAATAGATGCACTTGGAATATTAAAACTGTAGTCAGATTTTAATATCATAAAATAAATACAATGAAAAATGATACAGTTTTTCAAAGAGAGCAACTTGATATCATTTTTAATGTGTTACCTCCCAAAAGTTCTCCTTTGTGAAAAATTAAAAAAAATAATAATAAAACCTATATACATTCTAGGAAGGAAAAACCAACTGGCAAACATCCTTAAGTCTGAATGAAGAAAATTAAGATAATGTTCACATCTGCAAACATAACACTCTTCCTGACTATAACATCAATAAATGTATGAGAAAGAATCTATTACCATGATCAGAATGTGTCTAGGGAAAGTACTCACATGTTTTTGTCAATATATAACTTCATAAAACTGTATAAAAATTGGTACACAAAATAACTAAACTCCTAAGTGTGGAGTTTTGATGAAAATGTTTTTATCAATTTATTATTTTTTCAAGTGAACTTTAGAACAAAATACTGGTCTAAAGCACACAATACTTAAAGGTGTTAAGAACACCAGTTTTCTGTTTCATTTACAAGAAAAAGACAGAGTCCTTTTATGACTCTGAGGGCAGACAGGTTTAGTTGTGGTTTTCAAATTGGTCAGGCTCACTCGAGGACTGTTAGAAGTGTAGTTTCTAGGGCTTGATCCAGGAAGTTTTGTTTAATAGTTTTTAAGGTAGAGTCTGGGAAACTTTTTATCAAACACTCCAGGTACTTTGGTATAAGAGATCTACTGACCTGTATGTAGGATTCATAAGGATAGGATTGAAAAATGATGAAATTCAAAGTAAGTTGACAGAGGAAGTGAGCCTTCATTCTGCCATCTCCTATCAACATTTGTATAGGAATGTCAGTGTGAGCCTATAAACCTCAACTTCCTCAACTGTAAGTCAAATATATGTTGAGAATCACATGAGATAAAGATAAAGCAAAGATATAATAAGTAGGAAAAAAATGAAATGAATACTAATTATAATTGAATATCTTCCTACCATAGAGTAGACTGAAATTAGTGAATGCATTTGGTAGGGGAGAACCTAAGTTATATGAGGAGACTTCAAAAAATTCATGGAAAAATTGAGCAAGAGCATTGTTTGTGGTGGAGAAGGATCTCTGATGAAGATTTCTCAGGCATTTTTCCTGCCTCCTCCCTCAATTCTCTGCCATAGCCTCCCTGAAAATCAAAGGGAACATGAGAATAGCAAATGTAGCCTCTTGCAGTCTAAAGAAAAGCAGTGGAAGTTTGGGTCATCGATCTGAGAGCAAGCAAGGAGTTGACCAGCATAGTAATCTAGTTAGACTGTAATGATTAAAGATACAAAGCAACAAACACATTAAAGCCTAGAAGCCAGCTTGTTCTAAATATCCCTACTACTGGTAGGCTTCTAAGCAGGAGGGTACAAGGAATGCTTCATTAAAACCATTAATGATTTAATTGAGACGCAGTATAGCAACAGCACAGGACTCAGGTTTTCACCCTGGCTCTGTCACTTCCAAGCTATAATAAACTTTCTCCCAGTCTTAAATTTTTAATCTGTAAATTGTGGTTAATAACATTGCCTTACTGAACAGGTACAAATAATAAAAGAGGTAATGAGTATAAAGAGATTACTACAATGCCTCAACTCATCGTAACAATAATGGTGGCTTATAACATTATTGGAAACTAGAAAAGAAGAAAATAAAAATCATAGCTTAATAAATGTCTTATACAATCTTGCTTTAATATATTTTTTCTATATTTAACTGTGATTTTATTACTATGGTTCATTAAAGATGGCATCTAATGTAAGGTATTTTGTAATTTGTACATACCTCTAAGACACAAAAACATTCCATTACACTATGACACAGCAATATTTCTTTCTTTTTTTTTCTCATTTGAACTGACTGTCACTGGAAGTAGCTTCTGTTTAAAGTAAGCACAAAGTTTCTGATAAATTGATATTTGATACCCTATAAAGATAGTTCTGCACAATGCATAAATGGATCATGTGAGGCTCTTGCTGCTTTGAAATTTTTTACTTGTCATTGCCAGTTTACCTGCCTTTCTGTTGTTTTGCTTAATATTTGTTAGACAAGCCTTATGCATGGAGCTCAGTAACAACATTTAGCCTCACCTCTCTATAAGGTTCTTTTTTTGAGTACTTTCCTTTTCTTATGTGTTGCTTTGAAAGAATCCATTTCATTTCTCTCAAGACAAATATTTTCTTCTATCATGTCAAATTAATATCACTGCACTTTTCCTGGAACTTTCAGTATACATAGTAACTTTTTGCTTAAATGCTTAATCATAGTGTAAATTTCTTCAAATTATTTTAAATGGCTATTAAATTCTCAACTCTTTAGTGTTAAAAAATGTACAAACTCAACTTATATAATGGCAGTATGAACAAACATGATCAAGTTCACACACCATGTAACAACAGCAATTATGGTATGCCAAATATTTTAGGATGCATCCCAATTTTATTAATAGATATGCTTCTTGGAACCAATAAAACATGATCACATTTACTGATGTGCCAAATCAATTTGTGGGCAAGTGAAAAGAACAGAAATTAAAGAAAAAAAAGAGTCAAATACAGAATTTTCTATGGAGAATGTTTATTTTTAATAGACAGAAAATAATGGCATCTATTTAAGTGTTTATCAGAACCCAGAACATATTTCCAATATTTAGCTATTTTTTCTTTGCTTCTTTGCTTATAACTTATATGCTACCAGGGAAATATCATGTAACTTTTTATTTTAAAATAATAAGCAGTAGTAGTGAATAGGCATGAAAATTCTAAAACTGAACTCTACATGGGCAGAAATTTTATGGATATTTTCTCTAAGATCAGTAGTTTGATTCTGTCAAAAATTTCACTGAAAAACCATCTTACAGTATAGCTGGGATAAGTAATGTTTTAAATGATTTCTTTTAAAGAAATCACCTATTTCTTTGAAATTAAAGAAAACAAAACATGATACATGATCACTATTTGCTCAGCAATGGTGAACAGGCATGAAAATTCTAAAACTGAACTTCATATGGGTATGAAAAAATATTATTAGGGCAAAGAATATTTAAGATGTGTGGAGGAATATGGTGACTCATGGAATTAGTAATGTGTTGCTAATAGCACCTAATACAACATCGAATTTCATTTTTATAGCCTTTATAGTCCTAGTTAAACTATTCAAAACCCTGAGAGATGAACCAATGCATTTATCTCTAGCTTATGCAGGAAAAGGGGATACTTTAATGAGCTATCTTCAGGGACCGCAGATAGAGATTGGTAGCGATAAAAGGAGACAAAAGTGAAAAAGAAGCTTGTAGCTTATATATGAGTTTGGTTAATCCTGATTCAGGGTGGCATTAGTTTCTAAAGCTCCATTGTGGCCAACTGTAGCCACAGCTCAATAGCTAATAGTTGAGGAAGATATGTTAAATCAACCTGAAGCAAAGAATGAACATTTGAGTTATGATTCACAAAGCAAGAAAATCCTCAGTGGGGTTCCAGAGGGAAGGGATATTAGTAGTGGATTGTTAAAAATATTTCAATACAGAAGCAAAACTATTAGGAAACACTATAGCATCGGGGTGCATAAGAATCTAACAAGGATGAAGATTTAATTCTTTCTGAATTTCCAGATGTATATCTAAGAAGATACTAAGTTGCTAATAACTAAGAAGCCATAATTGAATAGAGCTAATACAGATGCTTTTATAGAATACTGTTCTTACTCATACTGGGACTGACTGGGTCTAGAGGGAAAACATACTTCCTCTCCTTAGAATGTTTTATAATATCTAGACCCAAATCCCCTCCATTTTCCAAAATTTCCCTGTTTGCTTTATTCTTTTCACCTCTGACCTACTCCGTTCATATAGATAAGGCATAAATGAGAGCTAGAAATACTAGTGGACTCATGTGTAAAATACATACAATTAAACACAGAATCACTTGTATCTTAATTAACTATATGATGATCAATAAAGTAGTCTGTCATTATTAAAGTCTCGTGAGGAAACAAAAATGAACCCAGGTAAGTTATCTGTCTCTGGAGGCGCATACAGACTAGTAAAGAAAGTGCATCTATAAATATCCAATCATAATAAAAGCAAAACAGAGTAAGTGCTAAGTAGAAGCAGAAACACTGTACTGTAGCAATCAGAGAGGGAATGATTAATTGTAATTTGAAAGATCAGTGTCAGTGACAGCCTCTCTGAGGAGATGGTATTTAAGTCTCTTTTGAAGGATTTCAATAAATAATGTAGGGAAGATGATTTCAAGCTGAGAGAGATTGAATGAGTAAAGGTAAGGAAACTTGAAAATGCATGTTATTTTTGGAAAGCCAGGAGGAGGAGTAAGTTTTGCAAACAAAATGTAGATTACAAGGAAGAATAATATGTTTCAACGTGCTTGAGTTTCTGATGCATTGGCTGGTAATTTTCAATTGGCTTTATGTTATATATTCTGATTACATGTTTCAAACGTATGTTGTGGTTGAGTTCACTTGTCGTTTGCCCAAACCTATTATCTTTTAGTGGCAATGCTTTTTTTTCTAGTGATGGTCACACAATACACTCAATTCTACACTTTCTTCTACAGTGTGACATTGATACATTTCAAAAGAGTGGTAGAAAGTAATTTCTCTCCTATTTTCCCCAATCTAGCCTTATGACTTGATTGTAACCAAAAGAATGTGGTGAAAGTGATGCCACAGAACTTTTGACATTAAGTCAGGAAAGGCCATGCAGTTTCTACCTGGTTCTCTTGACAATAATCCCTCTCAGAGTACTTAATCTTGGAATCCAGCTGATATGCCATAAGAAGCCCAGACAGCATGGACAGGCCACATTGTAAGTCCTCCAGGCAACAATACCACATGATCCTAGCATGAATCAACCCAGCCCAGGTACCAGTCATGGGACTGAAAAGGTCATTTTAGAAATAGATCCTCTAGTCTCAGCTGTTTTAGCCACCCCACCAATCAACGCGCCCCAGACTGAGGTCCCAGACACTGTGGAGCAGAGGATATTTTTTCCTGACAAATCTCCTCTAGTTTAACAACCTACAGATTCTGTGAAGATACAAGAATTGTTGTGGCTTTGTGGCACAAAGTTTAGAGTGTTTTATTATGAAGCAATAATAATTGATACACTTTTCATCCCTGAGTAAGAAAATTACTGCTGGGACATGGTTGCCCATTAATCTCTATATTCCACAGCCTCTCCTACAACTTAATCAAGAGACAAAGTTCTTGAGACAAAGAACATGAGACAAAGTTCTACCCAAAGGAATATGAACAGAAAATGATGTGTGAACTTGTAGTCCAGTCCTATAATATTCTTCATTAAATTGTTACATACTCGTTGACATTGCTTTGACCCAACTAAAACTAGAAATAAGACTAATAACCTTCAGAAAAACAAAGAAACAAGCCCATGACTATGAATGATGTTCCACTTAGACAATTTTAAGACTGAAATAAACATCTATTATTTGGGGAGCTCTTTATTATAGCAGCCTATTGTTATACTAACTCTGATATATGTATTAAAGGATTTCCCTTTCCTGCCATCTCCAGAAATGCCAACAGCAAGGTCTATAATTCCCAGGTAGAATATTAGAAGCAAAAGCAGCCAGGTAGAATATTAGCAGATTTTCTCTAGAAGGCTGAATGACTTAAGCAATGGCATATAGATACTGACATTTAAGGATTCCTATTCAAAATCCAAGGGATTACTAATTTCCACCCAGCCACCAGCCTTACCCAAGCACAGAGATTTCAATAAGCATTTTAATGTCTCATTCTAAAATATGAAGGAATGGAACCAAAGATTATAACATATCTCTTGTCTGAAGAAGCCTAAAATATAAAAGAAAGAAGTCAATTTTAGTACATATGATAAAAGGACTCACAGGAAACAAAAAAGTAAGAAACTGCTAAATTAATTATTGTCATTCAGAAATAAGAATATAATGTACTCATAAAAAATAATTGTATAAACTAGGGTTCAAAAAGAAGAAAAAGCTTTTGCAATGTTTGTAAAAATGCACTAGTCAATTTTTTAAACTGAAGCGATATAATTAGAAAATAAAACTGAGTTAAACATGAGACAAAAAGATGGACAAAGGAAAGAAAAACACACAGAGAAAGAATCCATCCAGGAGTTTCAACATTTGATTAATATGAGTGTCAGTTTAAAATATCACCAAAACAATGAGAAGAAATTGTCAAAAAATACCAAAACATTTCCTAGACCATTACAGTGTCTGGGATTGGTTCCTGCCGGTGGTTCGTGGTCTTGCTGACTTCAAGAACGGAGCCGTGGACCCTCCGGTGACAGCTCTTAAAGATGGCATGAACTGAAAGATTGAGCGGTAGGTAGGTTTATTGTGAAGAGCAAAAGGACACAGCTTCCACAGCATGGAAAGGGACCCAAGCGGGTTGCCACTGCTGGCAGGGGTGCCCGGCTTTTATTCCCTTGTTGTCCACTTGCATGTTCTGTTTCTGTTCTATCAGGGTGCCCTTTTTTCAATTCTCCCTGCAGGATTGGTTACTTTTAGGATCCTGCTGATTGGTACGTTTTGCAGAGCACTGATTGGTGTGTTTTACAATCCTAGCTGCAGAGTGCTGATTGGTGCATTTTACAATCTTCTTGTAAGACAGAAAAGTTCTCCAAGTCCCCACTTGAGGCAGGAAATCCAGCTGGCTTCACCTCTGATTAAGATATAAGACTCCATATTGAAAGTACCCATCAGTAGCCAAGACAACATCTTGTAAAAGACCTATAGAAAGGCAAACTACCATAAATTGCTTGAGACCAGAGAAAAAGAGAATATATAACTTCCTAAGACAGAAAAAATAATTGCATACAGAACTAAGAATTACAATAACTTAAGATTCCCAACAGCAATGTTGAAAACTAGAAAATTTATTTTGAAAATATTAATAGCATTATATAACTATGCAGGTGAGCAATGAAGTGTAAGAATATAATAAAAACACTTTTCAACCTTCAATGTCTCAAAAAATTATTTTCCATTTTGTCTTTATCAGGAAGCTACTGGATGATGAGAAAGAAATTCAAAAAAGAAGAAAACTAAATAAAGTTAAAAGAGGAAATACTGTGATGTGGTGGTTCATGCCTGTATTCAAAGTATTTTGTGAGGTGGGAGGATCACTTGAGGCCAGGAGTTCAAGACCATCCTGGGCAACTTAAACTCCATCTCTACAAAAAAAAAATTAAAAATTGACTGGGCATTGTGGCTCACATCTCTAGTTCTACTATTTGGGAGGCTGAGGCAGGATTGAGCCCAGGAATTCCAGGCTGCAGTGAGCTTTGATGACACCACTGCACTCTAGCCTGAGCACCTGAGCAACAGAACATGACTTTGTCTTTTTTCGTTGTTGTTTTATTTTGTTTAAAAGAAATACAGGAAGCAACAAAGGAGAAGAAAGCTCCCAGAATGCTAGCTGAGAGAATTCTCAAACAATAGTAGGGCTGAAAAACGTTTTCTGATGGAATCTCTAGGCCAAAGGGCTCCAAGAGAATGTGTCCAAGGCAACAAAATGTACTCATTAACTATGTTACTGTTTTGACCAAATAGTGGGAGGTAATTTATGGAACTTTGAACAAATATGGGAAGTGTTAATCAGATGTTTTAAGAATAATAAGTAAATAAAAAAAGAAGCAATAATTAAACCTTGAGAAGCAAAATTTTGTGGCAGAAATGTAATCAAATAATATATCTTTACTTGGTAGTGAACAACATTTGCATAATCTCAATAATAAAAATGCTGATTATGCTTTTAATAAAATTTAAGATATAAATATGCTAGGACAATGTATAAATAACAAAGTCAGGATTGAGGCATCACAAATTTTTTTTTGTTGTAAGCACTTTAAAGAACTAACTGATTTAAAAAATTATTCTACACAAATTATTTGTACTTAGTCCTTTCATTAATAAAATTAAAGTTTATTTTTTTCAAAAATAGCTAACTGGAATATCCTGTGAATGAATAATTACATTTTTCTCTTCTATGTCTAAATGCAAATCTTCAGTGAATTTGGGTCTCTCTCTTGCTATCATTCTCTCACATACACACACATACACGCGTGCACACCCCCCCCCCCCCCACAGCATAGGATAGAGTGGATCGCTGAAAACTCTCTGGAAGTTATGATACAGATGGATTCTGTAGTATATGGAAATTGAATTCAATTTTTGAAATACCTCTGATCAAGAGTTGGGATCTATTTCTCCACTTCTTGAATCTGGGCTAGTCTTACAACCTGCTCTGGACAATCAAACATAGTGGAAATAGTGTTGTGTGAGTATTAAGCCTGAGGCTTAGCAGGTTTAGTGATTTTCTGCTCTTGCTCTTGGGATGCTGCCACCTGAACTAACCTGTTGAAGAATGACAGAAGACATGGGGCAGAGATCACAGTTTCAGTTGAACTATCATAGACCAGCCAGTCCCCAGCTGATGAAGCAGCTGACTTCAGACACTTGAGTTAGCCTAGCCAAGATCAGCCAATCCTGCTGTACACATTGTAAAAACTACCTTTCTAACTCTAATCTTAAAACAAGTAATAGGTGGTTATTTAAGCCACATTTTGAGATTTGTTACACAGCATGTGGTAAGAAATCCCAACAGAGATGTCAAATTTTTGACATAGTAGTAGGTGAAAGACATTGCACCAAAAGTTGAGTTTCTCTAAGGAGACACTGAAATGACCACAAATTATAGGCAAATGGTGTTGAGAAAGGGAATAGGATATATTTGGTTCTGTTAACAAACAAACAAACAAAAAGACAATAGAATGATTGTGTTAGTACCAAGAATCCAGTCCTGCTAATACCTTTATCTGTCTTCAATAGAGTTCAATGAAAAGCATGCAAAATCATTACCAGAGTAGTCATTGGAACCAAGTAACACAGATTAAGATAGTATAATGGTTTGGGAGACCAATTTTATCTAAAACTTCTACCTTTAAAATGTATCAGCAGATAGATGTATTCACACAGATTTACAATAATATCTCTAGAAGAATATCTCCAGAAACATTACAAGTACTAGCAAAAAAAAAAAAAAACGGAAGGCAGGAAGCAACAAAAAGGAAGAAGTAGAGAAAAACAAAAGGAAGGGAGGAAAAGATTAAAAAAAAGAAGAAGAAGAAAAAAGGACAGAGAGGATAGAAAGAAAGAAAGGAAAATAAAGGGGAGAAGAGGAGGGGAGGGGAAGGGAGGGAAGGGAAGGGATGGGAGGAAAGGGAGGGGAGGAGAGGGACCCAAAGGGGAGGGAAAAGGCAGAGGAGGGGAGGGTAAGAAGGTAGGGTAGGGGAAGGGAGGGAAACAGAACGGGAGGGAAAAGGAATGGGGGAGGGAGGAGGGGAAGAAAGGGAGGGGAGGAGAGGAGAGGGAAGGGAAAAGGAAAGGAACGTGTACATGTTCATCTATTAGAAATGTCTTAAGAAAGATCTGTACTACATAAAAAGATGCCTGTGTTTCTGACTATAAAAAAGAAACTAGCTGGGCACACGGTAGCTCACTCCTGTAATCCCAGGACTTTAGGAGGCTGAGGCAGGTGGTTTGAAGCCAGGATGGCTAACATGGCAAAACCCTGTTTCTATTAAAAATACAAAAATTAACCTCGTATGGTGGCATACTCCTGCAGTCCCAGCTACTCGGGAGGCTGAGGCAGGAGAGTCGCTTGAACATGGGAGGAGAGGTTGCAGTGAGCCCAGATCGTGCCACTGTACTCCAGCCTGGGCAACAGAGTGAGACTCTGTCTCAAAACAAACAAACAAACAAACAAACTGACCAAATTGATAATATGCATAATAAAATATTTTTAGCAATGACGTAATTCAGTTTAAACAACTTTAAATTTTATGTGCATAATCCCTTAATTTCCTGAGGCCAAGATCAAGAGGGATGTTGATTTAACAATTATTACTAGAAAGAGAAAAAAAAAAAAAAAAAGAAATACCACATTAAAGGTTAAACAAATATTTTACTAATTGAAATACTATCAATATAACCATAAAAATCAGAATTGTTTTCTTTTTTAGTATCATGACATGATCAAATTTAAGAATCTAATTCAGATTTCACTAATTTCGCTGAGTCACTTGGGGCCATCAGAAATTACACATAGTCATGTACATTTTCCATAACCCCTGCTTATGAAATTCACATTTTTTGCAAATTTATAATTATTTTAATTTCCAAATATATCAAAAACATTAGGGCTTATTTAAAATAAACTTTGGCTAATATTATACTTGTAAGTTTTTAAAATTGCACTTTATATTGTGGGAATTTAAACCTTTACTCTTAAAATTGAGCACTTACATTTACATGAATGGAAAACATTTGGAGTAATACATGCCCCAACTATTACCAGTAGCTTCTCTGAAAGAATAAGAGTGGAAAAGGGCCAGGGTTGCTGTTTTCACTGTTCAAATATACTTTTTATATTTACATGATTATATACTTTTTATATATAATATGTTTTTTTTAAATTTATTTATTATTATTATACTTTAAGTTGTAGGGTACATGTGCATAACGTGCAGGTTTGTTACATATGTATACTTGTGCCATGTTGGTGTGCTGCACCCATCAACTCGTCATTTACATCAGGTATAACTCCGAATGCCATCCCTCCCCCCTGCCCCCTCCCCATAATAGGCCCCAGTGTATAATGTTCCCCTTCCAGAGTCCAAGTGATCTCATTGTTCAATTCCCACCTATGAGTCAGAACATGCGGTGTTTGGTTTTCTGTTCTTGCAATAGTTTGCTGAGAATGATGGTTTCCAGCTGCATCCATGTCCCTACAAAGGACACGAGCTCATCCTTTTTTATGGCTGCAGAGTATGCCATGGTGTATATGTGCCACATTTTCTTAATCCAGTCTGTCACTGATGGACATTTGGGTTGATTCCAAGTCTTTGCTATTGTGAATAGTGCTGCAATAAACATACGTGTGCATGTGTCTTTATAGCAGCATAATTTATAATCCTTTGGGTATATACCCAGTAATGGGATGGCTGGGTCATATGGTACATCTAGTTCTAGACCTTGAGGAATCGCCATACTGTTTTCCATAATGGTTGAACTAGTTTACAATCCCACCAACAGTGTAAAAGTGTTCCTATTTCTCCACATCCTCTCCAGCACCTGTTGTTTCCTGACTTTTGAATGATCGCCATTCTAACTGGTGTGAGATGGTATCTCATTGTGATTTTGATTTGCATTTCTCTGATGGCCAGTGATGATGAGCATTTTTTCATGTGTCTGTTGGCTGTATGAATGTCTTCTTTTGAGAAATGTCTGTTCATATCCTTTGCCCACTGTTTGATGGGGTTGTTTGTTTTTTCTTGTAAATTTGTTTGAGTTCTTTGTAGGTTCTGGATATTAGCCCTTTGTCAGACGAGTAGATTGCAAAAATTTTCTCCCATTCTGTAGGTTGCCTGTTCACTCTGATGGTAGTTTCTTTTGCTGTGCAGAAGCTCTTTAGTTTAATGAGATCCCATTTGTCAATTTTGGCTTTTGCTGCCGTTGCTTTTGGTGTTTTAGACATGAAGTCTTTGCAAGATGGCCGAATAGGAACAGGTCCAGTCTCCAACTCCCAGCGCGAGCCACACAGAAGACCGGTGATTTCTGCATTTTCAACTGAGGTACTGGGTTCATCTCACTGGGGAGTGCGGGACGATCAGTGCTGGTCAGCTGCTGCAGCCCGACCAGCGAGAGCTGAAGCAGGGCGAGGCATTGCCTCACCTGGGAAGCGCAAGGGGGAAGGGAATCCCTTTTCCTAGCCAGGGGAACTGAGACACACAACACCTGGAAAATCGGGTAACTCCCACCCCAATACTGCGCTTTAAGCAAACAGGCACACCAGGAGATCATATCCCACACCTGGCCGGGAGGGTCCCACACCCACGGAGCCTCCCTCATTGCTAGCACAGCAGTCTGTGATCTACCGGCAAGGCAGTAGCGAGGCTGGGGGAGGGGCGCCCGCCATTGCTGAGGCTTAAGTAGGTAAACAAAGCTGCTGGGAAGCTCGAACTGGGTGGAGCTCACAGCACCTCAAGGAAACCTGCCTGTCTCTGTAGACTCCACCTCTGGGGACAGGGCACAGTAAACAATAACAAACTCAGCCGAAACCTCTGCAGACGCAAATGACTCTGTCTGACAGCTTTGAAGAGAGCAGTGGATCTCCCAACATGGAGGTTGAGATCTGAGAAGGGACAGACTCCCTGCTCAAGTGGGTCCCTGACCCCTGAGTAGCCTAACTGGGAGACATCCCCCACTAGGGGCAGTCTGACACCCCACACCTCACAGGGTGGAGTACACCCCTGAGAGGAAGCTTCCAAAGCAAGGATCAGACAGGTACACTCGCTGTTCAGAAATATTCTATCTTCTGCAGCCTCTGCTGCTGATACCCAGGCAAACAGGGTCTGGAGTGGACCTCAAGCAATCTCCAACAGACCTACAGCTGAGGGTCCTGACTGTTAGAAGGAAAACTATCAAACAGGAAGGACACCTACACCAAAACCCCATCAGTACATCACCATCATCAAAGACCAGAGGCAGATAAAACCACAAAGATGGGGAAAAAGCAGGGCAGAAAAGCTGGAAATTCAAAAAATAAGAGCGCATCTCCCCCGGCAAAGGAGCGCAGCTCATCGCCAGCAACGGATCAAAGCTGGACGGAGAATGACTTTGACGAGATGAGAGAAGAAGGCTTCAGTCCATCAAATTTCTCAGAGCTGAAGGAGGAATTACGTGCCCAGTGCAAAGAAACTAAAAATCTTGAAAAAAAAGTGGAAGAATTGATGGCTAGAGTAATTAATGCAGAGAAGGTCAGAAACGAAATGAAAGAGATGAAAACCGTGACACGAGAAATACATGACAAATGCACAAGCTTCAGTAACGGACTCGATCAACTGGAAGAAAGAGTATCAGCGATTGAGGATCAAATGAATGAAATGAAGCGAGAAGAGAAACCAAAAGAAAAAAGAAGAAAAAGAAATGAACAAAGCCTGCAAGAAGTATAGGATTATGTAAAAAGACCAAATCTACGTCTGATTGGGGTGCCTGAAAGTGAGGGGGAAAATGGAACCAAGTTGGAAAACACTCTTCAGGATATCATCCAGGAGAACTTCCCCAACCTAGTAGGGCAGGCCAACATTCAAATCCAGGAAATACAGAGAATGCCACAAAGATACTCCTATAATATGTTTTATATTGTTTAAATACACCTTTATAATACATTTGGAAAATTTTATACTTTTTTTAAATGAGCCTAAATAATCAGATTTAAAAAGTTATGTTTCATATGTAGAAGGAAAAGAAAGAATGCAAGTTGGAATATCCAATATTGGCACAGACAATGACAGACATAAACATTCCTAAGAAATTTAAAATGGGAACAGAAAACGACGAAATGATTTCTAATATGGTGACTTTTTTTTTTTCTTTTTTCTTTTTTTTTTTTTTTTTGAGACAGAGCCTCGCTCTATCACCCAGGCTGGAGTGCAATTGTAAAATCTCGGCTCACTGCAACCTTGCCTCCTGGGTTTAAGCAATTCTCCCGCTTCAGCCTCCCGAGTAGCTGGAATTACAGGTGTGCACAACCATACCCGGCTAACTTTTGTATTTTTCATAGAGACGGGGTTTCACCATGTTAGCCAGGCTGGTCTTGAACTCCTAACTTTAGGTGATCCACCCGCCTAGGCCTCCCAAAGTGCTGGGATTACAGGTGTGAGCCACCACACCCAGTCAATATGGTGACTTTTAAGACCCTAATTAAATCTACTGATACACATCTTTAATGCCATTAAAAACACTGAAGAGAAAGAAACATAATTAGTATATAGAGATGCACTATAAGCAATTTAAGAAAGAGCACAGACTAAAAATCAGGCACCATATATCTGTCCTCACAGGATCATAAAACAGTGGAGTCAATATGCTGAAAGGTGTGTATATTTCCCGTTCTCAAGAACATTTTCATAGTTATTTTACTACAAAAATATTTGTACAGTTATTTTACTCCCTACCTACTAACTTTTTTGGCTTAAAAAATGAAAGGAAATGTAAGTCCATGCTATGATTTGCTCCCTCCAGGTCCTCAAAATCCTCTGTCTTCCCCCAGTATTGAAAAAGAGTGGGAGTGATACACTATGGACCATGCTGGAACCGGTTCACATTTACTTGTCCACACCTCAGTTCTATGGATACATTTAACTACAGGGCTGTGGGGAAATGGAGCTAAACTGTGAGTCTAGGAAGAGGAGAGCACAGTCATTGGTGATCACTGAGATAATGAAATGGAATATGGCCCAGTGGTTGTGATACAGTGCCTTTCATGAGAGCCAGAATTTCCTCCTCCTAGATTACCAAATCCTACTTTGTTATGACTGGGATGGAAATTAGAGAAAATGTCAAACTATATAAGGACATCTACTCATTTTACCTTCAACAGACTTATCAGCCATAAAGTTTTTTTAATGTTTGGGAGTCGTGTGTTGTGCCTAGTGTTCCATTATTGGAACGCTAATCATGTGGGAGTTATTTATATCCTACTCCTCAAGGTCATTGTCAAGGTCTGAATGCAAAAATTCAAAATATTGCAACTTCAGGCATAAATGGGTTAAAAGGGCAAGTTACAAGTAACATACAAATGTAGTCATAAGACTTTGCTATAAAGAACTTCTTTAATGACAGATTTAGTTATGCAACAGATGATGGACTATCTCCTGTGTATATAGTAGTATGAAAAGATTGCTCCCGTTTTAAGGAGCTTGGATGCTCTTGTCCATAGGTATAGCATTATAAAAGTCTTTGACGATAAATAGATACAAGTACTAAACTAGAAATAGATAAATAAAACTTCTATAACATACCATGTAGTACCTTAGTTTGATCAAATGGCTTAAAATGAGTAGTAAAATAAAGATAAAAAGATAGCATTATGTAATAATTGGAAGGGCTATTCTCAGTTGAGGCTGGGATAGGTGAATATTTCTTTCCTACAAGCTTTTGAATCTTGTTTTGTCCCAAACATAGTGAGGGTTGGTGTGAGCTGATAATTGGTGTGGTTTATCTTGCCTGGGATGTAGGCGTGTCCGTGCTCAGGTGGTGGCTCTGTTGCCCAGTCTGGCAACAGTATTCTTAAACATATTAAGCTATGTACTTTATGGTTGTCTGTCAAAGCAGAAATGTAAAAGCTTATCATCTGACTCCAAAATAAGTTTTAACAATAAGTTTAACAACCAGTATCTGTTAATTAAAAAAAAAAAGGGGGGGTTTTCGAAATTACTTTGTCACTTCCTTTAGCATGTCAAGGAGGCAGGCCCAACTGATGATAGACTTTTATAAAAGGGTGCTCACGTCTTACAGATGGAACTGAATGACTAGAGGCAGAAAAAGGAGAGAGGCAAAGGGAAGTAGATAGGCTATTGCCCTGACCTGGTAAATGCCAAGGGAGGGCTTTTGCTGTGGTTCCCATTGAGAACTCCAGAAGACAGTGCCTCTACCTAAGCCTAGAAGAGGATATATCTAAGCAAACAGCATTGTGGTTAGGCAGTCCGAGGGTCTGAGCTCAGTTTTCCTGGTTCCTGGGTGGAATAACACAAAGCACAGAACTTCATAATTAGCATGGAATAAAATAAAGCACAGAACTTCATGCATGCCTAATTTTGGCATGAGAATTGACAGACTATCTGGCTGGAGAGTTCACAGGAGCAACTATTGCAAAGACAGAGGCTAAGGCCACAAGAAATAGTCTTCATCAGGAACATATATGTCTTAAAGTCAGAGTTTTAGAAGGATCCAACACCAAAAACTTGT
Source organism: Macaca mulatta (assembly GCF_049350105.2). Classification (NCBI taxonomy): domain Eukaryota; kingdom Metazoa; phylum Chordata; class Mammalia; order Primates; family Cercopithecidae; genus Macaca; species Macaca mulatta. The sequence continues at coordinate 166,734,175 of NC_133406.1, read as the reverse complement.
TAGCAGTCATCAAAGTCTCCAACATCAAGAAAACATTGTGTACTGTACTTTCATCTGCAATACATTTAATTTTAATGCTAATCCCTAGGACAAGAAGTATTAACCTTATTTTATTGACGGTAAACTTGAACCTTAGAGTAAATAACTTGCCTAGACCACCTGGTAAGTGGAATTCAGATTCATCCTGACTCCTCACATAAAGTTGAACTTGCTCTCATTTAATGTGGCCTATAATACATACTGTTTTCTGTGCCATCTTTCTGTCCTGGTACAGGATATATAATTTATAATATCGTTCTTTTGGATTTTGTCTCCAAAAAGGGCGTTACAGAATATCTTTAATCCATTTTGGTAATAATTCTGCCTCCAGAATTATAAGTGAATATGTAGTTGAGGGCATGATGTAAGTTTAGAGTTGTGTAACACCCCAAGTTCCCAAGACTTCCATTGCCCTGGAACAAGATTATACAACCCTACTTGAATATCATTCTGAAGGATCTTCCAAGTTAAGGGATTTCCATGACTTAAAATGAGATGCTTCCTCTGACAGGTTAGTTTAAACAATAAAGCATTTTACAACCATTTTTACCTAAAAGATATTATAATCTACAAGGACTGAGACATAATTAGGTAAAACCGAGGTTTACAGAGATATGACTATATGCAAGGAGCTGTCCCTGGAATTAAGAAGTGCATAGTCTCATAGAAAAGCCAAATACAATGATTATAAATCTTTATGTATCAGATACTGTGCCTGACTCTTTACATACAAAGTCCAATTAACCCTCAGAGATAGTTCAAATTAAAGGTCATTACTTCTGTTTTATAAATAAGGAAACTGAGGAAAGTGAAGTTAAATCACTTGTCTATAATCACATGGCTAATAAATTATAAAGCCTGGATATAATGTGATACATGTCAAGATAGAAGAAATAGAGTTAGACATGTGTATCTCTTATTTAAAGCAAGGTTTAAGGAAAACTTAAAAAACAACAAAAACAGTTGACACCTGAGCAGGTGTCATTTGAAGTTTAAATGAGAGTTTGACAGACAAATTAAAGCGCACACAAAAAATGTGATATAATATATAATGTCTCTTACATATCAGACAGAATTCTTTTCCGGCAATTAATCCTAGTGATTCATCTTCAAGATGAATTGTTTAACCACTTAAATGTCAAGGTAAAAATGAAGTATATGCTTGTCACATAACTATAACCTTTTTAACAAGGTACATTTTGTTTTGTAAAGGTAGGGAAATTTCTGGAGTAGGTACAACCTCACTTTTGAAACATGTTTCCTAGTAAGGGACCCTGGGTGCCATGGGTGAGTCTGAGAGGCTCTGGTTAGCAGTAGAGAGCCCCCATTCTCACCCCAGCACAGAAACAGCTGATGGATTCAACCCAGGTGAGGGTATGGTTTTCAAATATACACTTCTTCCAGTTTGCATGGTCTATGTATCTCATAGATAGCATTTATCACATGATATGGTACTTATTCATTTATACAACAGTGTTTGCCCACTACCCCGCAGGCTTCAACAGGGCAGGGAATCACATTCCACAGCACCTATATGCCACTGTGATACCTAATAAGCTCCATCCATGTGATGGTTGAACTAAACAGAAACAATCCTTCTTGCTGATAGCAAACATCATCCCAAACTGAAATGACAGCTTATTAACCTAGCTTGAAATACCAGATCACTCTCTCAGTCCCGAAGACCTATTCACATTTCCACAGCGACTCAAACCAGAATGTAGTAGTATATGCCAAAAGAGCCAGATGTACTTCTCTATTCATTTTCCTTAGGCTCTTTAGGCCATATGGCTCTCACCAGTCCTATAATGAGACTTTAGGTTTAAGATTCATAAGTCCATCATTTCCAGAATGCATAGCCTAGACACAGAGCCCAGGCTATTTTTTCCCAACTTGACTTGGCGCTGGATCGTGGTGTGATGAATTTATTATGTACAGCAGCAGGCATGGCACTTTTTAAAAGCAAAGTGCCAGAAACAGAAGCCATTGATGAAAAAAAAAAAAAAAAGTCAAAACTTTGCCAATTTTCTCCAAATACCAGCAGAGTAAACTATCATCAAATACAAGTCATTTTCCCCATAAATAACAGCATGAAGCAAATCTATTGCATTCTCAACTCTTTGAAAAGACTAAAAATAACCTCAGAAAGCTGATCTAATTATCCTACATAAATACAACATGTGAACATTAGAGTACGGCACCAACTAATTGAACAGCTAAGGCTACTGGAGAAATTTTACTGGAAGATTCTAAGAGTACTAATAATGATGGCATTAAAAGAATGCACTGATCTTTGCCATATAGTTAGAAGCCCATAAAACATTGCAAATGACAACAGCTGCATTTTGCTGTGCAGACAAAGGTCTTCCATAAGGAAACTCCGTTTTCAAGCTTCTTACAATGTATGGTAAATTAAAGGGGTCTTCCAGTTTTCTGTGGAAACACATATTTTCTTAATTTCCTGACATTGCACATTTGATTACTACAGAAATATCACTACTTCCTATTATACTCTATTAAGCCTAGTTATACTAGCATTCTCCAATTTAGACTGATAATACTATCATTAAAAGTTCTGTTTTAGCTATAGTACTGATCTCCATGAAAATGCTGGTAGTATGTATGTGCAGTACCATCAAACATGAATGTTACATGTGAAGTAAAATTAAAAAGCATTGTCACTAATCACTGATTTCCTTTAATAGATGCTACTAAATATACGTTACTAAAGCACTACATGCCAATATAGATGAAGTTGAGACACTAACAAATAAAGTCCAGGAAATTAAACACGGAAATCAAAGCAGCGACGTTAATGCAAACTGTAGAAAATAAACATACAATATATATACTGCCATGAAATGCAAACTTTTGAAATGTCATTGGATTTCTTACTGGTTAGACTTTTCTCTTTCTCCATCTAGTCAAAGATAATTAAATATTTTCTTGAATAGGAAGAGTTTTTTATTTTGTGGTAAAGAAAGCAAGCTAAGCCATCACTGCCAAAAACATTTCACAGTAATTGACTTGCATTTATTTCTTCGTTCAATTCTCCTAGAAAATTATAATTTTAAAACCTACTTTCCCTATCATTAGGAATATGTATCCTCTTTAATCACTAAAAATTCAAAGAGCTCAAAACTTGCTTACATTAGCTTCAAAAATCTGTCATTGGAGAAGGGTCATAAAAATGCTGTTTTATATTTTTAAAAATCACTGATCTCTATTGACTGAGTTTATTCAGTGAATATGTTTGAGTCCTATGCAAGTCACTGGATCAGAGTGAAGGGGTTCTAAGGATTTAAGGACAACTTTGCTTCAAGAACCTTTGCTTCTGTCTGACAGAAGAAGTTCAAGGAAAATATGTAACCATCTATAATACAACGTAGTAATATAATAGTTGCCATTATTAAGATAAACATGCTACGTGATTTCAAATGAGAAAAATAATATATGGGTAGTGAACGTAAAATGTCATTAGGTAGAAGATGGAACTTGAACAAAAAGGATTTGGCCGGTAGTCATGGGAAGGCCATGGATATTATTCAAGGAAGGGCCATGATGAGCAAGTAGCCTGCTTTTATTGGAGTGTCATATGTGTGATATAATGTTAAGGACATAAGACTAGATGGGGTGGAGTGTGCAGTGGGGAAAAAAGCCTCAATTGCTGGAATTAAGAGTTGATATTTAATTTTATCAGCAAGGGGGTATATTGAAAGTGACAGGATTGAGGATATGCAACCTCAAAATATGGCTCCGTGACATATTGAATATTTTTAGTTAAAGAAATTTGAGAAATGGCAGGTGTAGGAAGGATTCTCTGAACTTCTCCTAAATTAGTTCATCAGACCCTCATGTGAGAGGTGCTCTTCTCATCCAGAGGAAAAGAGCATCTCTATCTCCAAAGACAGAGGGAAGCCAATAAAACTCTGAACTAACAGGCTTTGCTAAGATTTCCTCCAACTTACTACCCTTAGCTCATATCCTTTTTTTCTTATCATATTTTTCTATAACTTGCTATTCTTCAGTCTTCATATAAAAATGCTCATTTAACTATATCCTGGGATCTTTATTTCCTTAGGAAGGCTCCCATGTCATGTTAAACATACTGAATATATTTGTATTATTTCCTTTTGTTAATCTTTCTTTTGTTAGAGTATCAGCTGAGAACCCAAAAGAGTAGAAAGCAAAATACATTTTTCTTCCTCTACTAAAGTTCATGAGCAAGAAAGGATGTGAAAAAAAAGAAGGCTAGTCTGGAAGTGGAGCAAGACCTTCAGAGAGTGGAGAAAAACTGGAAGGATTAAGGAAATTGAGTAAAAAAAGAGAGAGAATACAAAAATCATACTACTAAGTTAAGCTACCTATGTAGTAATTTTAGAAGTCAAGAATTCAAAAGAAGACATTGAATTGGTTAAATTCAGAGATAAATTTTTAGATGAAAAGGTTCAAACTGAAGAAATATCTTAAAAATAAAATCTATATATTATATATACATACATGAAATATATAAATATATTATATATTATATATATGAAAAATGAAGTATTTTAAAGTCTTGACCAGGCTCAGCAGAAAATACAAAGGTCATGATCAACTAATAATATATGGTAATATGACTGCTGATTATTTGGCATCCTTAGTTTACTTCAGATCTCATAATTAATTACTTTCTAATAATGTTATAGGAAATAATAATAAAAGGGCAAACAAATATGGATACATAAACATTATTACCATGGCACTATTCAAGTAGAAAAGTAGAAACAATCTAAATGTCTAACAGACTAAGAACAAATAAAAGTATTTTAAATATTATTTAATGATAGGAAAAGGTACAAATAATAATGTTCAAAAAAAAAACTATGATCTAATTTTTTAAAAATTATACAGAGGAAAGAGTGTTAAGACGTACTTCAACTTCACAGAAGTTAGGATTGAATAATGAGAATATAAGTAATTTAATTTTGTTCTTTTACGTTTCCATACTTTAAAAATGCTCCAAAACTATTTGTAATAAAAGACACATTTTTAAAGCTTTAAAATCTTTCTAAGTCTAAAAAAAAAAAAGAAAGAAAGAAAAAATCCCATAGGAATTGCTTTCTTCCCAAATGGAAGTGCCATTTTATCTAATATTCTCTAATCTAAGTATAGCCAAACTAATCCTCAGATATACTTCTCTGTGAAAATAAATTCCAGAGTTTCCTATATTTATTTCCCAATTATTTCAAAAATAATCAATTCATCTTTCCAATTATTAAGAAGCATAAATTCACCCAGAAGTGTGGGATTAACAACATTATCCTTAGAAGAGGGAGTGAACTACTGACCCCTAAGGAGAAGAGAGAAGGAAATGGGAAATTCTGTATTCTTTGGAGTTGTATTCTTCATGAAACATGTTAACTACAGAATAGGGACAAACGTCTTTTTTTGTTTGTTTGTTTTGTTTTGTTTTGTTTTGTTTTTGAGACGAAGTCTCTCTCTAGCCCAGGCTGGAGTGCTGTGGCGCGATCGCGGCTCACTGTAACCTCCGTCTTCCAGGTTCAAGCGATTCTCCCACCTCAGCTTCCCGAGTAGCTGGGATTACAGGCAACCACAGCACCTAGCTAATTTTTGCACTTTTAGTAGAGACTGGATTTCCCCATGTTGGCCAGGTTGGTATCGAACTCCTGACCTCAGGCCATGTGACCGCCTCAGTCTCCCAAAGTGCTTGGATTTCAGGCGTGAGCCACACCACCCAGCACTAAAATTCATCTACTTTCAATGTAATTTAAAATATGCATTGTTGAGGCTTATTATGTGACAAAACCTGTGCCAGACTTCATTATTTAAAAGAGAGACCCTAATAAGGACTCTGATGCGGCCGGACGCGATGGCTCAAGCCTGTAATCCCAGCACTTTGCGGGACTGAGGCAGGCAGATAATCGAGGTCAGGAGTTCCAGACCAGCCTGACCAACATGGTGAAGCCCCGTCTCTACTAAAAATAAGTAATAATAATAATAATAATAATAATAATAATAATAATAAGCCAGGCTTGGTGGCGTGCTCCTATAATCCCAACTACTGGGAGGCTGAAGTGGGAGAATGGCTGTAACCTGGAAAGCGAAGGTTGCAGTGAGATCGCACCTCTGCGCTCCAGCCTGGTCGACAGAGTGAGACTCCGTCTCAATTAAAAACAAACAAACAAACGAAACAACAACAACAACAAAAGACTGGGCGCCGTGGTTCACACCTGTAATCCCAGCACTTTAGGTGCCTGAGGCAGGTGGATCATCTGAGGTGGGGAGTTCAAGACCAGCCTGACCAACATGGAGAAACTCCGTCTCTACTAAAAATGCAGTTAGCCGGGCGTGTTGGCGCATGCCTATAATTTCAGCAACTCGGGAAGCTGAGGCAGGAGAATTGGTTGAACCCAGGAGGCGAAAGTTTTGGTGAGCCCAGACTGCACCACTGCACTCCAGCTGGGCAACAAGAGCGAGACTTCATCTCAAAAAAAAAAAAAAAAAAAAAAAGGACTCTGATGCACTTACATTCTTCAGTTCCAAAAAAAAGTCAAAATATATCTACTGAGTCACAATCCTCTGTTTGGCCTGGACACAGGGGAAAATATCTTCCATTTTCTTAAAATAATTAGAAATAACTATGTGGTAATTATAATTATGTAAATGTAACTATGGGAGTTAAGGGCTAAGGGAACAATTCACAAAATTAAACAGGAATAAGCAATTTTCTGAAACCCCTTTAGTCTGATAGTAAACAGCCCAGTGGAATATAAACCGTGGATATTATGATGTCCCCAGGGTGGTTTTCTGTCATATCCAAAGACCCAAAGCCTTATGAATCTGTTTTGGTTCTATCCAATTCTAACTCAGCTAGCCTAGCACTGTTACTAATCCAATTGAGTGTGTGACCTGGCTAAAGTAGACAGCATAATAGAGCTGTAGATGTTTTGACAATGTCATTTCTCTGATAGGTTCCAGTTATTCAGTTGCATCTATGATTTAGATGCAGAGTTCTCCATGGTTTGGTAATAATTTTCTCTATTTTTTATGATTCCAGGGAAATAAAACATGCCTTGCAATCCATTTATGCCCACTAGCTCTACTTTATAGGCTCTTTATCACTCTGAGGAACACCATATTCTACTTCATCCAAGCTCTAAGAATGTTTCTTGAAGAATTGAGGAAGTTCGATTCAAATAAAACTGAAGAGTGGCCCACAAAAGAAAGGTTTTAAAAACGTACTCTAAAAACGTACTCCAATCTAACTCTTCTAGTAACTGAGGCACAATGCCACTTTCTTGTTTAATCAAAACTGCTGAGCCTGACATAAAGGACCTTTTGCTCTAGCCCTTTCTAAGTATAAAATCAAATATCTTGCCAGATTTTACCTCCTATCTTATACCCCCGCCACATAAAGTTTCTTGCAATCCTCAAGTTCACATGTTCTCTTAGACATACTGTTACTTCTCCTCTCTTTCCTCTTTCTTTTCTTTTTTGCTTGCTTTCTCTTTCTTTCTCTCTCTTTCTTTCTTTTTTTTCTCTTTCTTTCTCCTTCCTTCCTTCCTCCCGCCTCCTCCTTTTCTTTCTCTCCTTCCTTCCCTCCTTCCTTCCTTCCTTCCTTCCTTCCTTCCTTCCTTCCTTCCTTCCTTCCTTCCTTCCTTCCTTCCTTCTTTCTTTCTTTCTTGATAGGGTCTTGATAGGGTCTCACTCTATCCCCCAGGCTGGAATGCAGTGGCTCGATCTGGGTTAACTACACCCTTCACCTCCCGGGTTCAAGTGCCTCCCAAGTAGCAGTTACAATCACTTGCTTCTCTTCCTCTCCCCCATACTTAACCCAAACTTCACTGAATAAGTTCTACTTAACCACCAACACTCTGATTAGATTATAAAATTAGTGAATATTTCCATTCAAAAAGAAAATTTGGATATGTCCTAAGATCTATCAGTATTATACTGTTAGACAATTTAGCTGATTAAATGATCTTTGTGTTTGTTAATGTAATAAATTTGTCATCCAGTATTGACGAGAGACAGACCACTCTGGAAGGGTCACAGATAGAGCCAAAATAGATAGGCATTTGGGCACATGCTAAAATTATAGATGCATATGTACTAAAGAAAGAACTTTTTGATTTTTTTTTTTTTTTTTGGCTCTGGTTTAGCATTAATTCTTCAGGGAAATTTAAAATCCCTATTATTGTTCACTTTCATAATGGTTGTATGAGGCACTTAATGGACTAGTTATCCAGTAAAACAACTATAATTTGTGAAGGTTATATATTTTAAAAAGTAACCATTTAAGGTCTCTGAAAATTTTACCAAAGGCATTTAACAACTAAGAAACATGTTCAAGTAAATCTGGTAAAGTTCAGTCACAACGGTGAGAGTCTATTGCCCTTGAGCCATTACCAGTTTCCTCCTTCTCCTGCTCCTCTGCTCCAGGAAGTTCTGGCTAAGATGATGCTCCCTTTTCATTAAGCTCACAGTGAAAGGCTAAAGTAACTTCATAGTATGGTCAAGCTATCAGTATTTTTCATAATCCCCAGCCTGTGTTACTGATGTTCAATTCCAGGCAAGTGCCAACAAGGATTTGAGCATGTCCTTTCTCCACCCAGTCGGTTATCAGAGGGTACATCTCTACTCCATGGATTCCTAATTCCTCCTTGCATTCAATGCCAACTATTGTGTTGCTTGAAAATTGACTAAAACCAGTGCTGAAACGTAACATGTGAATGCATAAGTAGAATACAGCATGATTGCTTAGGATTCAGTAGGTGTTTTTGACAGATTTGATAAATTAATGAATAATAAGAGGTTATAATAATATGGGAAAAAGAAGAAACCCCTCACTAACATTATTTTAATGCTGTAACGTAGCTATAGACATAGATATTCCATGAAAGAGATTCAGAATCATGTTGTATATCACTTAAAGGTCTATAAAGAGTTCTTGTTTTTCCAGATCAGAAGTTTATGAAAATGATTCACGCAGTCATTAAGCAGCAGCTTGAGTAATTGGATCCAGTGAAGGAATAAAACTGTTTAGTGGTTAAGAACTTGAATCATGCTTGATAATTAGATAATGTGTGTTTCATTCCAGGGATGTGAATTGTGAGACTGCCCCATGTAAAGGGTATAATGATTTAGCAAAACCAGAAGAGGAACCTACTTGTGTCTTACTCTGCTAAGAAAAGTAGCCTTAGTTGAGCGTGATGATGTGTCTGTAGTACCAGCTACTTGGGAGGCTGAGGCAGGAGAAGCACTTGAGCCCAGGAGTTGGAAGCTGCATGAGCTAAGACCCTACTACTACACTCCAGCCTAGGTGGCAGAATTAGACCCTATCTCGAAAGAATGTTTAAAAAGAAAAGAAAAATAACCTTGGATGTCTACAACAGCCAATACATCTAACCTAAATCTCTGTTGACATAAAGCCTCAGCTAGTTAAGAAGCAAACCCCAAAACTGTTCGGGTAAAATACCCCAAATCGCATTGGATGATAAACCTGAATTATCAGGTTTTGAATTGCTGAAAAACACAAAACCAACCTGAATTATCAGGTTTTGAATTGCTGAAAAACAAAAAAAATTGTGTCTTTTGTAAATGACTATGCTTAATCTTGGGCAGATTTAAAATTAAATTTTAAATGATAAATCAAATCCATAGTATTTGTAGTTTTGTGTTATATTTGGAAACAATCTGTGCATATTTAGTATTTTGAGTATTTGTAACACTAAAGAAGATTTGGCATTTTAGGAGTGTAATTTGGCAATGTAAAGTTTTTAGCAGATTAGACTTGCAATTTATTTGTCACTAATTGTGATTTTTTATTCCAAGCTTTTCTTAAATTTGTGAAAAACTGTTAGTATTTTAAAGGATATTAAAATTATTAGTTTAGTTTTTAACTTATAAGAACCACATAAGAACTTATTAGAAAATCAATGTACTTAAAAAATAAGATCGAAATACTAAATTTATGTGTAGTTTAAAATGTTTAAAAATTTTAAGTAAGTAAAACTTCTCCTAAAAGTAATTATTGGCATGCTGGATTTATAAACAGAGTAACATGATATATTTAAATTAGAAGAATAGGGAAAAATTAGGTTTTTAAATTTTTCAATTAATAATATAGATATTGAATAGCATTTCTTTTGTATGAAAGTTACCTTCAAAGACAGCAAAAATCTCATATTGATACTCTTTTTGACTCAATTAAGTTACAGGAGGCTGTATGGAGTGAACGAGTAATTGTTAACACATATTTTAGTTGTTTCAAAGGATTATTACTTATTTAAATGTGTTATTTAATGTAATCAAAACAAGTATGCATCTTTTTTTTTTTTTTTTTTTTTTTTTTTTTTTTTTTTTTTTGAGGCAGGGTCTCACTCTGTCACCCAGGCTGGAGTGCAGTGGCCTGATCTTGACCCCCTGCAACCTCTGCCTCCTGTCTTCAAGCAATCCTCCTACCTCAGTTTCCTGAGTAATTGGGACTACAGGCACCCACCAGCACACCAGACATTTTTTTTTTTTTTTTTGTATTTTTCATACAGACAGGGTTTCACCATGTTTCTCAGCCTGGTCTTGAGCTCCTGAGTTCAAGCAATCCACCAGCCTCAGCCTCCCAAAGTGTTGTGATTAGAGGAAATATATATTTTGAGATGGGTTCTCTGACATGCAGGTTGGAGTGCAGTGGCGTGATCTCAGCTCACTGCAACCTCCACCTCCTGGGTTCAAGCAATTCTCCTGCCTCAGCCTCCTGAGTATCTGGGACTACAGGTGCTCACCACCATGCCTGGCAAATTTATGGATTTTTAGTAGAGATGGGGTTTCACCATGTTGGTCAAGCTGGTCTTAAACTCCTGACATCAGGTGATCTGCCTGCCTCAGCCTTCCAAAGTGTTGGGATTACAGGCGTGAGTCACCGTGCCTGGCTGGAAATATGTATCTTTTTAATGAACAGCTCTTCTTACCTGCTTCTAAGAAGTAACAAGCCAAATTCCACATAGATTTCTAAATTATTTTTTTGATTTCTCAACATGTTTTCACTCCATTCACAGAAACTCTTTTCAGTGTTTACTTAGATATAATCGAGTTTAGATTCAGAAACTACACTTCTGAGTAAACAGTTTTTCAATAGTAGTTTCTGAATTCTATTGAGGTTCTATTTTTCTTGAAATTTTTATGTGTCTCTCTTTTTCTCTAAACACCCTTCAATTAATATTATGAATACATACTCAGCTAAGATAATTTGAAGGTAATACAAAAGATAATTCAACAAATACAAAACATTTGGTTATGAAGGGACATCTGTGGAAGCTCTTGGAGGTAATGCCCCCGACCTCTAGCTCATAACTAGTAATGAAGATGAGTTGGAAAACAAAAGTGCTCTGTCTGTAATTTGTTCTGTAATTCAAATGTTGATTCTTAGACATACAACACAATAGTTGTCAGTGAATGCAAGGAGGAATTAAGAATCACATGACACATATGGCAAGTACTTTGCTCCCCTTACTCCTTCTTCCTCTTCCCTTAACATCAAACAGAAACAACAAGTTCAATAACAACAAACTGATACTCATTTTATTAATACACCCCAATAATTTTAAAAAACATATTCTGGATTGCTTATTACTTTGTCTTTTGGGTTCACTGCCAGTTTTTAAAATCCTTTTTAAGTTGTTGTAAAATACATATAACATAAAACTTACCATCTAACCCCTTTTTCAGTGTACAGTTTAATGGTATTAAATACATTTGTAATATGCAACCAACACCACCGTTCGTCTCCATAACTCTTTTCATCTTGTAAAACTGAAACTCTTCTCATTAAACAATAATTCCCCATGCCTCCCTGCTCCCAACCCCTGCAACCACTGTTTCTGTTTCTATGATTTTAATTACTCTAATTGCTTCATGTAAGTGGAATCATACAGTGTTTGTCTTTTCATTTCTGGTTAATTTCCTCAAGCTTAATCTATGTTATAGCATATGTCAGAATTTCCTTTCTTTTTGAGGCTGAATAATATTCCATTGTATATATGCGTGTGTGTGTTTGTGTGTGTGTGTCTGAACGTGTGTCATGTCTTGCTTAACAACAGGGATACGTTCTGAAAAATGGCTGGTCAGGAGTTTCCATCATTGGGCGAACATCCTTTAGTGCAGCAGTGCCCAGCGTTTTTATTTTTTCCATGGATTAGTGATTGTGGGAGATGGTTCCAGGTTGAAACTGCTCCACCTCAGATCATCAGGCAATAGTCAGATTCTCATAAGCGAGGCACAACCTAGATCCTTCACATGCGCAGTTCATAATAGGGCTGTGCTCCTATGAGAATCTAATGCCTCCCCTGACCTGAGCTCAGGCAGTAATGCTGGATTGCCCACCAATCACCTCCTGCTGTGCAGTTTGGATCCTAACAGGCCAGGGATCAGTACTGATCCATGGCTCAGGGGTTAGGGACACCTGTTTTGTGTATTCACAGTGGTATAGCCTACCACACACATAGACTATGTTGTAAGGCCTATTGTTCCTAGGCTACAAATCTGCACAGCAAGTGACTGTACTGAATAGTATAAAGAAGTAAGAACACAATAGTAGTGTCCGTGTGATAGAAATCTTTCAGCTCCATTATAGTTTTATAGGACCACTGTCGTACATACCATTGACTGAAACATCGTGATGCAGGAAGTGACTACATATCCACATTTTATCTGTTAATTGACACTTGTGCTGCTCACACTTTTTAGCTATTGTGAATAATGCTACCATAAACATGTATACAAATATCTCTTTGAGATTCTGCTTTTAGTTAACTTGGGTATATACCCAAAAGTGGAATTGTTGGATCATATGCTAATTCTATTTTTAATTTTTTAAGAAATTGTCATACTGTTTTCCACAGCAGTTGCACCAATTTACATTCTCTCTAATGGTGAAAAAGGGTTCCAATTTCTCCACATCATCATCAACACTTGTTTTTTCGTTTTTTTGTTTTTGTTTTGTTTTGTTTTTAATGGCCATCCTGAGATGTCGCATGGTATCTCATTGTAGTTTTGATTTGCATTTCCCGATTGGTTAGTGAAGTTGAGCATCCTTTCATGTGCTTATTTTCTATTCATGTATTTTCTTTGGAGAAATGTCTATTCAAGTTCCTTGCCCATTTCTTAATTCAATTGTTTGTTGTTTTCCTGTCATTGAGTTTTAGAAATTCTTAATATATTCTGAATATTAGTCTTTCATCACAAATATAATTTGCAAATCTTTTCTCCCATTCTGTGAGTTGCCTTTTAACTGTGTTAATAGTGTCTCTTGCTGCATATTTTTTAAAATTTCCATTAAGTCAAATTTGTCTGTTGTTTTACTTGGTTGCCTATGCTTTGTGTCATATGTAAGAAATTAATGCCAAATCCAGTGTTCTGAAGCTCTTGTTCTATGTCTTCTTCTAAGAGTTTTATACCTTTAAGTCTTACATTTAGACCTTTGATCCATTAAGTTAATTTTTATATATGGTCTCAAGAATCCAACTTCATTATTTTTCATGCAGATATCTAGTTTTCCCAGTACCATTTGTTGATAAGACTGTTCTTTATCAACGAGTGGTCATGGTACCCCTGTCAAAAATCATTTGACCATGTATGTGAAGGTTTATTTCTGTGCTATCTATTCTATTCCATTGTTCTATACATCAGTCATTATGCCAATACCACACTGTTTGATTACTTTAGCATTGTAGTAAGTTTAAAATCAGAAAGTGTGAGTCCTCCAACTTTGTTCTTTTTCAAGACTGTTTTGGCTATTTAAGATCTCCTGAGAATCCATTTGAATTTTAGAATGCAGTTTTCTATTTCTGCAAAAAAAAAAAAAAAAAAAAAAATTATTGGAGTTTTAATAGGAATCGCATTGAAGCTATATATTATTTTGGGTAATACTGACATCCTAACAATATTGCCTTCCAATCAATGAACATGAGAGGTAGTTCCATTGATTTATGTGTTTTTAAATTTACTTCAGCAGTGTGTTTATGTTTTCATTGTACAAGTTTTTCAACCCCTTTGTTAAGTTCATTTCTAAGCTTTTTTAATGATATTGTAAATGGAATTCATTGAAATGCCAAATTTGGGGCATTAAAAGCAAGCTGAACCATGCAGGCTTAAATTAAAGCCTCAAAATTTACCAATTCTGAGACACTCTCTGCCTCTGTTTTCTTCTCATCTTTACAATGGAAAAAGTAGAAGTCCCCATTTCACAGGATTGTGATGAGGTTTACATCTATAAAGTCTTAGAACATTGTCTGGAACATATGAGATACTTACAGCCCATTAGATACTTTGATAATACCGAGAAGAACAATGGACCAAAATAGTCCCTGTTTTCAAGTAGCTTACAGTCTTAGGTAAATTAACGCAAAATTCTGAAAACCCATTCAATAACAGACTGAAATGAAACAATTGCAGGGTTTTTTTTTGGCCTTCAAGAGGTGTTCATTCTCCCTGGCTCAGAAATCCTCACTATCTCCCTATAGATTACAGTTTAATTTCAAATGCTGAAATTCGACGTAAGCAAAGAGAATGGAACACTGGTTTGCAAGTTGATGTTTCAAAAATCTCACATAAAACTATCCACTGCTGCATAAAACTTTCCCATAGATATTAGCTGCTGGATATTGTTCATGCTGTCTTCACTGCCTTGGATGCTGCCATTTCCACCAATTTCAATAGTTAATACCCAAATCAAATGCAACTTGAAATTTGTTCCCACCCGATTTAACATATTCTCTCCTTGCATGGAACCCCTATAACATTGTGTATCTTTCTAATAGCACTTAATTGGTCCTGATTTACATTATGCTTATTTGTTCCCCTGTGGTCACTTTCTAGTTGACCTTATTTGTTTTTTATCCATTTCTTTAATCTCCCCTCCCTGTGGTATTTTGAATGCCATAATTCTCAATAAATGTTTTAAAATAAATATGCTGAATTTTTGATGTGTACATCAAATCTATCAGTAAACTTAATGAAAACTAGTTGTACCAAAACCAATTAGTTCAATGTATCATATTTTGGCCTTTTAATGTGTGTTGAATTTCATCAGTGTGTAATTATCAAAGTGATGTGATGCAAGGAAGAATGATGAAGCTTATTTGAGCACTTACTCTATGCCAGGCATATTAGTCTACATTTCACTCATAACAACCTTTGTTTTATGAATTAAAAAAAAAATCAAAAGAGAGGTTAAGTAACCTACCCAGCATCACACAGCTAATAAATAGATAACTCAGCAAAAGATACAGGTCTATAGAGCTCAAAATCCATGAGTTTTGTCTTTGTTTTTCATTTCCTCCTCCTTGTCCTACTCCCCTTGCTCCTCCTCGTTCTTCATTTCCTGCAACACAAACCTGCCATAAAAAATGTTGCCATGGACATTTGAACCAGAATTCAATAGTGGAAATTATCAGATAATTAAGAATCACTCAAAAAGATAAAAATTAGTAAATGTTATTAATGTTTCTCCACTTAAAAAAACTGCTGCAAGCAAATCTCTGTTTTATTTTAATTGAAGTGACCCCATCATTTCCAATTATATTGAGTTTGATAAAATACACCTAGAAATGGGAAATATATGGATGAGGAAAGCAAATCTTCTTGATATGTAGTTACTGACTTACTTAATATTAGCTCATGAATATGAGTACTACCTATCTCTTGTTATCTCAATAAAAATAAATTTTACCAAAGTAAAGAACGAATAAGAAATAATAAAAGACTAAACAAAATCAAATTTATCAGCACTTAAAAGCCAGTATAAAGTACATTGAAAACTGTCATATCCTAAAATATAAACTAAACATATATCCCCTCTTCCACAAAACATCTAAATCATAGAGTACATGGACTGTGACCATAATGGAAAAAGATGTTCTTTTAAGTGGTAGGATTTCTAGCAACTTATCTCTGTAGTCCGTTTAGAAATATATACTTTTTAAAAAGACCACTATAGGCTCATTTGATGATTACAGATTATTGATAAAAGTTGACTTTGAGATGAAGTGCAAAAAAATATATACAGAGGAGGCACATAAAATGTGAGCACTGTGTCTAATTTTAGTAGTTTGACCTAGTAATATACAATTAAAGCTCAAGAAATCTCTGATATCAATACTGTGTTTCACTGTTCCAAGAACCTAGATTTAAGAAATGTAGTAGAAATCATACCTCAGGCACACCTTGGCACACCAGAGGTGGAACTGCTATCTAAATTTTCACCTGGCATCATAATAGAACTCTTACATACTTTGTTTCTTGATTCAGAAAAGCAGAAGACTAGCTAAAAAGTAAAGTAAGAAGAACAGTATTTGAGTTTTGATGGAAACAATGTCTCTCTTTCTGCTTCATACTTATTCCAGACACCCTTTAGAGCTCAATGTGTTTGAAATGTAATAAAGGCTGAACAGAGAGCTGTTATGTATTGCACAAACTTTCTGTAGCTTCCAGTGAGGCAGTCATTCTCTGAATCCTTCAGCGTTCTAAAATAAAGAAAAAATAAGGCCTAGATGATCATCATGTGGCATGAATAAAGCGAAGGAATAAAGCGATGAAACGAAGTGGTGTCTATAGAAAATATCCTTAAAAATTTTGAAAAGGCGGACAGGAAAAATAATATCTAATACAAAAAAATATTCAGTAAACATTATTTTGTTATGTGTTTGTTTATTAGGACTTATCTAGTTTGTTCAATATTTTGTGCCCAGATCCTAGCCTGATGCCAGGCATATAATGGGGACTTAATGAAGATATTTTAATGAATGAGTGAATGTTCCACAATCCAGTGTTCTGGGTATTATTTCTGGGCTGTTCTCAAATTTGTATATCTCAAGTTATATAAATACAATGCAAGCCAATGTCTTTCAAATGAGATTTTTAAGCATAACCTACTTGCAATCTATATGACAAAAGAATTTTAGTTTGAAGACACTTGCTTATTTCATGGACGGATTAAAAAAGGAGTGTTCTTCCAAAGACCTGTTTCCGAATGAAGGAAGGAAATATCATGACTAATTCTGTATTATGTATTCAACATATCTGATTTTATTTAACCTATACAATCTGTTTATAAGTTAGCTATTATTATCCTTTCCACAAAGAAGAGAACTGAATTAAATAACTTGCCCAAGCTTAAAAGCTAGTCAATGTAATGGTGTGAGCCCTAAAAGTCATTGTGTTTGGCTCTAAAACCTATGCTCTTACCATCACACTATATACTATTGAGATGGCATCTTGTAAGACAAGACAAAGGTACTTTAAATCAAGAGAAACTGCCTCTGAGTAGTCAAGTCTTAACAGACTATTATTCTTCCTTGATGTCTTTTCTATTTTAAAGCAGCAATACTTTTAGGGTGATATATAAAATGTAACTAAAAGTGGTGAGTAGATTAAGAAATTTACATTGCAGTCTCCAGCAAGTACAAATTATATCTCATCCAGTTTTCATTTGAGGATATTTATCAGAATTTATTTTCGAGGATTACCATACAAAGATAGGTAGATAGATAGATAGATAGATAGATAGATAGATAGATAGATAGTGATAGCCCATTCAATATGCTCTTCCTACAATTCAACTTTGACATATCTCGATTAAGAGGAGGCAGATTTTTCTACCCCTAAGACCAGTCTGAGCAACATAATGAGACCCCATCTCTACATAAAAGTGTTTTAAAAATTATCTGGGCATGATGGCATGTACCTGTAGTCCCAGCTACTAGGGAGGCTGAGAATCACTTGAGCACAGGAGTTCAAGGAGGCAGTGAACCATAATTGCTCCACAACACTCCAGCCTGGGCGACAAAGCAATTAACACAGGAAGCTTGTCTAAACACCACTGATAGAACACATGCATCTGCTTACACCCTTTAGTGAAGTTCCATTGAAAGGACATTATATATACATACCTCACAAGGATAGATAGAATGGGAGAGTAGCAGTATAGTGGCTGTGAAAATGTACCTCTCTAATCTCCTACTGTGGGAAGCATAAATGATGAATAGCTCAGCTGTTTCACTCTGAAATCCATCACTGCATTCATCCAGAGGCTACATTTCCCATAAGCTGCTAAGTTGCTCCTGGTCAAAGAGTGATCTCTGTAGGAATGCTAAGGTCAGGTTCTGGGAGATGTGGTACTCCCCTGAGGGTTGACTTTGGCTAGATCAATCCCATCAAGTTTGCTGAACTCTTAAAAAAATGCATTGCTGTTTAAGACTCTTCCACTTAGCCTTTCTTTCTTCCTTGCTTTTCCTCTCTCCTTCAAAAGTATCAGACCAGCATAATGGTCTAACAGCCCTCCCAGCTTCCTTCAGGTTCCTCCTAATTTTTCTTCAGAGGCATTTCCTATAAGTAATAATATATTTCTGACATGTCTAAGTCTATCTTGGTGTCTTCTGCTCCGATGACCTCAAACTAGCACAAGCAGTAAGAAAGTTCAGAAATTTGGGGAAGAGGGAAAGGATACAGAGTGTTAAGCTACTTAGCAAAGTTTTTTTTTAAAAAAGCTAAAACCCAAAAGCCTGCACAGGAATGACAAAAAGAAATGAGCAAGTTCACGGCACAAAAACCATAGAAATGTGCATAAATTAGGAGCATGAAGTATTAAAGAAGATGGTGTTTTGGATATGTCTGATGCAGGAACATTGACTGGAAGTCTAAATAAGGAGACTCCCAACAACCAGTTTCACCTCCACTTCTTACAGTCAGAACACACTCCTTCCTCTCCCCAGAGGAGAGCTTGTGGGTGAGGCACTGAACTAAAAATGAAAGGGAAGAACTATTTTAGAAATCATCTTTATTTAATCCCCCCACACTGAATGACAAGATTGTTATGGACTGAGTGTTTGAGACTTGGTCCCCCTTTCCCAAAATTCATACATTTAAATCCTAATTACCAATGTAATGGTACTAGCAGCTGGAGCTTTGGGGAGGGAATTATATTATGAAGTGGAATCCTTATAAGAGAGATCTGAGAGCTAGTGCTTGCTCGCCACCCCGTTCACCACCACCTGAGGATACAGGACAAGACAGTCATCAGCAAACTGGGAAGATGCCCAAGACACTGGATCTCTCTGCACCTTCATCTTGGACTTCCAAGCCTTTAGAACTGTAAGAAATACATTTCTGTGCCTCAACCCACACAATCTATGGTCTTCCATTATAGCAGCCCAAACTGACTAAGAAAAAGACTTTCTAGATAAAAGAGACAGAGGCAGAGTGAGAGAGGGAAGGAGGGAGGGAGAGGGAGGAAAGAAGGAAGGAAGGAAGGAAGGAAGGAAGGAAGGAAGGAAGGAAGGAATGAAGGAACGAAGGAACGAAGGAACGAAGGAACGAAGGAAGGAGGAAAAAAGCACTCTGAGGCACTAGGATTGGCAGATTTAGCAAATAAAATACAAGATACCCAGTAAAATTTAAATTTTAAATAAACAACAATCTTTTCATATATATGTTCCATGCAGTATTTAGAACATACTTCAAATAAAAATATATTTGTTAGGTATCTAAAATTCAATCTAAAATTCAAATGTAAGCCCAGCATGATGGCATATCCCTGTAGTACCAGCTACTCTGGAGACGGGCAGGAGAATCACTTGAGCCCCCAAATTCGAGGTTACAGTGAGCTATGAACATGCCACCGCACTCCAGCCTGAGCAACAGAGCAAGATCCTGTCTCTAAAATTGAAAAAAAAAAAGAACACAGAGTTAATTTTGTTGCATGTTGTATATGGAACTCTGTGAGGTACATAATTGACAAAAATTTCAAAATACTCGAGATAAAGAGATCTTAAAATCTTACAGAAAAAAAAAGTTAAAAGAATCAGATATAAAAATGGCATCTGGCTTTCCAAAAGCAACTACAAAAAAGATACACAAAGATTGAGCAATGCCTTTAAAATTCTGGGGGCAAAAATTTCATCCTAGAATTCTATACCCCGACAAATTGAGTTAGTTTGGATATTCTCAGACTTGTGATGTCTCAATACATTTACTCCTGTAGCCATAGCGGTATAAATTGGGCATTGACGGAAATAAAATTATAATACAACCACCTGGCTAGACTGAAGTCAGTAAGAGAAATGGAAGGTGGCAGGAGGCTTAGGGACAGTGCTGGAAAATGTGGTATTTAGCTCCTACAAGGGAACCGAATGTCCCTGCTTCTTTGTATTAACTCTTGTGTGTAGCATCCTCTGGCATTGCACTGGAGTTTATCTGGATGACCAACAGAGTATGATACAGAAGATAATAAGTCACACCCAAGATTAGGTGATATAAAGTCATAGTATCTTTTATTACTCAACATCACTATATGCATGCCCTAGGGAAGCCAGCTGCCATGCCTTGAGAACACGCAGAGTCTCCCTTGGAGTGGCCCATGTGCCAACAGCCTCTCTTGGAATCATGTCATCCAGCCCCAGTCAAAGCTTCAAATGATACAATCCCAGTTCAAGTGCAACTTCCTGAGACACCCTGAGACAAAACCAGCCAATGATCTGGGTCCCAGATTACTGACCCTCCGAAACAGAGAGATAATAAATGTGTGTTGTGTGAAGCCACTACATGTTGGCATAATTTGTTACTAAGTAATAGATAACTAATATAAAAGGAAATGGTTCAATATCTCAGTGTTCTATAATAGTCAAAAAGAGCAGTAGAAGCTTTATTTTTTAATTTTAAAAATTTTGTTAGTGTAAATATCAAAGGAAATATCTAAAAGATAGCAAAGTGTTATCTATACAGGGGGATTCTAAATCTGTGGACAGAAGGAGCAGATGGCTATGATTTTTTGTTAGAATTATTTTTTATAAACTACTACTATAATTTTTAACATTCATTTTTAATGAATACTAGATGTGTGATTTAATAGTAAATGGATAAGTTTATTTACTACAGAAAATGTAGTTATTCCATGAAATGACTGTGTTTAAACTCTTAATTTTGATAAAATTTTAGTCCTTACTAGAGTAAGAACTAACAAGAAATCCACGTAAACGTTAAAGAAATAAAGTAAAAATAACCAGATCTTTCTAGTTATATCTGGCACAAAGTAGGTGTTCAATAGCTGCTAAATAATAGTTGTATCTTTACCATTGATATTATACATTTTGCATTATATAAAGTAACACTTGATTCCCCATCTAACTGGCTAAAGGGGAGATGAAAACAGAGTTTAATTCTGGAAGAACTGAGTAGGGTAATTTTTAATTTTTTTGTTAATTGTGTTATCAAGACAATCTATTATTTTTTTTCTTTTTTCATTTTTCAGTCACTTAGGTCACTGTTTCCTTTCATCAGCATAGATAATTGAGCTGACTTCATGTTTGGTTGAACCAGCAGCAGGAACCTAACAGAATGAATTATCATCTATCTCTCCAGATACTTACCAAAACAATGAAGTGATCCCCTGCCTCCCTATCGAACAATGCAGCTCTGAGGCTGTTTTGGATAACAAAATACAAATTCCTTAGATTTCAGAAGTGACTCCTTAATACTGTTTTAATAATAATAGCAACCATATGACTTTTAAGCACTCCAACTGGAACATTACATCCCAAGCCAGTTTATAGGTTGACCTCAAAGATAAACAGTGTACACTTTTCACATGCAGTGTAAGTCAAGAATACCAGCTAGATACTTCTGTTCAAACTATCGCCTCTCATACCTACCAATATCTCTGATATTTCATTATGAAATGGTATATTTACATGGGGAAATTGTTCACGGTTTTTGTAAGATACACATATTCTTGGGAATGACACTGTTTTAAGATGGGGTCTTCATGCCTCAAAATTTATGATCATTGCTAAAGAAAGAAGGTACTAATAGTAAAAGCAGTGACTGATGTTATGTGAGAAGATCTTGAACTAGCTGTAATTGGATATATATATACACACACACATATATATATACATATACATATATACATATACATATATACATATATATATGGGGTCCAGAGAGCCTTTCAAAAATACAAAAAACAAAACACCACCCATCTGGTATTATAATTTATTAGATCTTGGATATTCACCATATGTCATTTCCCCCACCCCTCCCAGAAAAGTTCCCCAGTTAACTATATAGTCAGGGTTAGCTATGATGAAAAACAATATTTAATATCAACTGAGCTATCAGGATCAACTGATTGATAAGCTAGGAAATGATACACATGCACACAAATTAAAATCATGCCTCTGTTAAGAAGCCTCTCCTTATACCATGTATCATTTTCACCTAATAAATCCTAATTATTTAAAGTGCCACACTGCTTTGGAAGATAAAGCAAGTAATTCAATAAAACTTCATAATTTGGAGATACTATGTTCTCTTTTTTCCCACAGTGACTTTTCTTAACTTGAAGCTAACTAGTGCTAAGGCTCTATAGCTCTCCCAAAATGATAGATGTTACCCTTTGAAGGGAAGAGACCATGCTTGTTTACCTCCTCTCCTTCCAAAGACACGATGAAAATAACCAGTTAGGATCAAGAATGTCATTCTGTGATCTCTAGGATCTTTCTCCCTTGCCTTTGCAGAGTATGAGAATTCTAAACATTCTGCTGCTTAGTATATTCCAGATGATGAGTGCCACCACCAAGATTCAGACTTACCCCCAAACTCCCAAAAGGATCCTCTTTTTCTTCTCTTTATCCAAGAATCACCCAAGCAAGAAGGTGGGAGTAAAGATTGTTCTTAACCACAAACTCTTCAATTCTCTTTCTTCCTTTACTCTCCAGACTTCCAAATAGATAAGAAGTAGGGTGTTGGAAGAGAAATATAGAAACTTTCTATTGGAATGTATCCACTTTCACATCTACAGGCTGTAAGTTTATATCTTTTCCCTGAGGAAAAAAAAAATACAGAAACCTTAAGTTTATGCTTTCTTGAGTTTAAAAACTACTAAGTGGATTGACTTTGAACAAATTGCTTATATTTTCTATAACTCAGTTTCCACATCTGTAAGGGTCATAGACTTAATTATCTCAAACAACTCTATTAATTTCCCAAATATTTTGTTCCAAAATTCACCTGAATCTCTGGCCATGTCATACCTGTGCTGTCTGTTTTCAAGATATGTTTTGGCAAGCTAAAGCCAGAGGAAGTGCACTGAAATGGGTCAAGCACTGGTGGTTGTCTTTGAAGAGACAAATTTGCTGTTAGAAGAATAAACCCTTGGATGTCAACTTGCATTGAGCATTATGGAACATTATTAATTATATTTTTACTGTTATTCTGGTGGAGATCTTATATCCCAATTTAAAAATTTAGTTTTTGGATGCCTTTATTCTTCCTTTCTTCCCTCCCTCCCTCCTTCCTTCCTTTCTTTCTTGTTCTTGTTGTGCATTGGGTGTCCATACATGATGCTCTTAACTTATTTGTTAGTTATTGTATCTGCTACCCATTGCTATGTAACGAACTAGCTCACACTCTGTGGCTTACAACAATGGTCATTTAATCTTAATAGCCTACAGATAGGCTTCACAATTTTTCTTCAGGCTGACTCATGAGTCAGCTGAAAACTGTTAAGTGGCTTTATTATGCTTATCCGGGCTCTATTACATTTTGGGGCCAGTTTAGACTTGCTTTCATGGTTGTAACAAGGATTTAAAAAGAAAGTAGAATAATGATAAATGTGAGTCATCTTATGGTCTGTAACAGAACTGACATGCCATCACTTCTCCACTTTTATTGTACAAAGTAAGTCTCAAGGCCTATCCAGATTCAAGGCATAGGTAAATAGAGTCCACCTTCTCATGGGAAGGACTTCAAAGTCACATTGCAAGGGCATGATACAAAGAAAGAACAAATTTAGGCCATTTTGAAGATCGATTTATTAGAGTTAGTTAATTATTTTTAAAAAGAAAATAAATGTCTGAGAATCCACCACCTCAAAGAACAACTAAAACTTTGGCAACATTTAAGTGTAATAATATACTTTCCTCATCATATCACTGCCCTTCTTCCCAACTCAAACCATCATCTGAATCACATGATCATCATTCACTTGCATTTATTTTTACATATTTTTATTGCATACATAAAAGTTACTTTTTGGTTGTTTTTAATTGTTGCAGCTTTACCAGGTAGCATTCAATCTTTCAGAGCTTTTCCCATTGAGCATTTTGTTACTAGTATTTGTCTACGCGTAACTATACATCCCTGTAATTCATTCATTTCAACTGCTATATCATATTCCAATGTGTGACTCCATTTCACTTTACTGTTTATTTTTTGAAATGGTTCCCCTAAAATTTTCATTAAGATCTGTAAATCACCCTTAGTAACTTCAATATTTCAATGTGAAACATATCCTTCAATAAGGTCTTTTAATGAGGTAGTACCTGATTCTCTCAACAATTATGTGGGCAACTCACATTTTCATTGTCCATAAAAATATTCCCACAAAAGCTAAGGTAGAGTGAAGGCATTCATTGTGTCTCTCTTTCGTTGAAAGTAACAACAATAAGGGGCAAAACAAATCAATTTCTAAACTCTTCAGCGATTTTTAACATTAGATTGTCTTTTGTTAGAAAAAGAATAAGTTACTTTGCAATCTCTATTTCCTGATGTGTGGCTTCAGACTTAAATGGCTGGATGTATCTTTTAATGGGTTGTCCTCAATGAAAGCCCAATAGTTTGTAAACACTGTACTTCTAAGTATACGCCTATGAATTGCTGTTTCAGAAATGACAGGCATTAAAGAGCTGCACTAACCCTCCGCCAGTTCAGGACCAGTTCCAGAATATCTTATGTGCCAGTGGCCAGTGTGACTTAGTGGCTTGAATACACAGGATTCCAGATCTCTACTATTGAAGAGTTAATCTTGCTAATCCTGGATACAGAACAGTCCCATTAGGCCCATTGATAAAATTGATTAGCTTTCTCTCTGCCTCATCTTGTTGAGATTTTACAGGCTATCATATCAGCTATCATTACTGAAAACAGGACAGAGCTTTTGGTTCTTTGTTCCTTTTCCTGCCCCTCCCCCACCATCACTATATTGACAGAAACAGAACATGCTGCATGAAGTGGAGCACTTCTCTCTTCACACACTTTTTACTGAGCCAAATGTGTTTCATGCTCCTTGAGGCAGGGACTATTTCTCTAATTATAATTTTTCAATAACTAATGACGTTCTGCATATGGTGAGGGAAAAAAAAAAGAGGTTTAGGGAAATTCAAAGAGCAGCTGCAAGTAGAGTGTGTAAAATTGAGCAAGTACACAGCTGTATTAATCAGGGTTCTCCAGAAAAATAAAACCTAATAAATAGGATATATGTATGTGTGTGTATATATATATGAGGAGATTTATTACGGAAAGTGGCTCACGTGATTGCTGAGACCAAAAGTCTCCATATGACACCATATGCCATCTGCAAGCTGGAGAACCAGGAAAGCCACTGGTGTAATTCAGTCTATGTCTCTTTACTTTTTTTAGACACACTGTAGCTACAGCTTAATTGGCCTTCCTTCAGATCCTTGACATAAAATGCTCAGAGCTTTCAGAGATGCTGCTTCATCTAACTGATGCTGTCCCCAAACTCTTCTCTGCCCTAGTCCCTCACACAACCCCGTCATAGTTACTTCCTACTCATCCATCAGAACTCAGTTCAAAACTATTTCCTAATGATTTCCCTACTTGCCTAAGCTACATGCTCCCGTAGTACTTTACCCTTTACCCTCTGCATTAGTTCATTCTTGCACTGCTGTAAAGAACTACCCGAGGCTGGGTAATATATGAAGAAAAGAAGTTTAATTGGCTCATGGTTCCACAGGCTGTACAGGAATCATGGCTAGGGAGGCCTCAGGAAACGTGCAATCATGGCAGAACGTGAAGAGGAAGTAAGCACAACTTACATGGCCAGAGTAGGAGGAACAGAGAGAAGGGGGTGGTGCTACACACTTTCAAACAACTAGATCTTGTGATAACATACTCACTATCATGAGAATAGCACCAAAATGGAAATTCACCCCCATTATCCAATCACCTCCCACCAGGTCCCTCCTGCAACATTAAGAATTACAATGAAATTTACATGAGATTTGGGCAAGGACACAGACCCAAAGCATGTTGCCCTCACTACACTACCATGCTTATAGTTAAATAATCACTAGTTTCATGTTAATCTCCTCAGCTAGAAATTAAGTTGAGGGCATTGAACATGTCTGTTTCTATTTACCTTCATGCTTTGCACACAATAGTCATGCAATGTTTATAGAGTAAAGTAGTAAACGTACATACACTAAATAATTTTATTAAAATTACAGGAGGTTTACAATTCCTAGTATCTAGATACTTTTCAATAAGAATCTCTAGTAACCATTAAATTCCTCTTCAGATGAAAAAAATGACTGTTTTGCACTGGAAACTTTAAAAAAAAGATTTACAAAAAGATCAAAGAACAGGAGAATGTAAAAGAGAAAGGGGAACAAAAAGAAATAAAAGGGAGGCCTTTGGAGAATACAACTTTTGTTGTATGCTTATGCCAACATTGACTTCAATTGCTTTCAGCAGAGAGAGGAAACTAATTAGTAGAATAATCCCTGTTTCCCAGTTTGAAAGATTACTGTGATTGCTTTCCTCCAGTGCCATTCCAGGCCTTAATGGTTTTAAAGATTAATTAGCAGCATGTGAAAGCCAACTAGCTAATGGCTACATGTCACCTAAGTGCCCTGAAGAAGGTGTGTTCACAGCGCTCAGGTAGTGAGGACTCATGCATTTGTTTACAGTGTTTTGTTCATTGCTGTGTATCTTCTGCATATCTGTTACTATTATATAGACTGCTAACTATGTGTCAGTAGCTCCTCATAGCTACTTTGTAAATTAACTTTTTTTTATGTTTAGTAGTAAGAATCTTACCTACACCAATTAAAATTCCTAGTGCTTCAATAACTGTTATAACATCTTCTTACCTATAACATTTATTTTGAACATCCATCTCATGTCTAAATTTTGTTTTATGGTGAATTTTAAAATGAAGATTAATTATGTGAAACCTATATATTCAGAGTTCTATGAAACAGACAAAGCACTTGATCTCAAAATGTTTCCTTTATAGAAAACACACACACACACACGCACACACACACACACACACACACACACAGACCATTCTAGCCACAGGATCAGTAAAAGTTGTTTTGAGTTTAGAGCAACTTCTTTGCTACAGACATCATACATTCTTTTACATTCATATATTTCTTTTCTCCAATTATAAGGATCTGAAAGACACAATTGCTTCTCAAATCTATTAAATTTGTAATTATAGTAAACATTTTGAATATTGACTCATCAGCTTTATATTGCGACCTTCATTTTTCTTTGCAACCCCAATTCATTATCAATTTTTTTATCTCCGAATAAATGTATCCCGGGAAAATGCCTAAAATTCTTTGGAGAAAAACTGTACAATTTTTTAAGATTAATACATCTATTAATTAATTAATTATAAACGCAAAATAATTTTCAATAAGTAAATGCTCTCATTCTGTAGTGAAAAGAATCAAAGCACAGGGACAAACTCATCTATTTCCCAAATCCTGTTTCCTGTGGTTTCCTATTTTAATCTGAAAATATTCTGAGCTTTTAAAAAGGTCCCAGGACATGAAATAGTCATATGCAAATAACCATTGTTGCTGTTAATTTCAATATGTCAAAATATTAGATTTACATCTCTCTATGGATATCAGCATTTTAAAAAGAGAAATGACATCCCTGATTTCATTCTATTAAGGCATTTAAAGTAAGCAATCCCACACCGCTCTCTAATCACTCAACAGAGAAGAGGGTTTAGCTACGCAGGCACAGACTAAAATCCCTTTTTCTCCTACTGTAATTCACTGCAAATAGAAATACTGGGCAGACCAAGCATTGCCAACCAAGGCAAGCCTCTTTGAGAGATTTGATATTTCTTCATCCAGATAAGGAAGCTCTGCTTTGAAGTTTATATTCATGGTGTTTTACCTGGCAACCACTCACACTTTCCTTAAATTTTTCTGTTGCATATTGTTTGTACTTGCTACTGATTTTCTATGAAGCAATGTGTCTTGACTGATTGGAATAGCAAAACCCTCTCTTCTGACTGGGGGCAGTGGCTCACGCCTGTAATCCCAGTCCTTTGGGAGACCGATGTGGGTGGATCATGAGGTCAGGAGATCGAGACCATCCTGGCTAATACAGTGAAACTCCATCTCTACTGAAAAACAAAAACAAACAAAAAAAAACTACAGAAAACTAGCCTGGCATGGTGGTGGGCGCCTGTAGTCCCAGCTACTCGGGAGGCTGAGGCAGGAGAATGGCCTAAACCCGGGAGGCGGAGCTTGCAGTGAGCCAAGATCACACCACTGCACTCCAGCCTGAGCGACAGAGCGAGACTACGTCTCAAAAAAAAAAAAAAAAAAAGAAAGAAAGAAAGAAAAAGAAAAATCCTCTCTTCTGTTTACAGGAATTAAATTGTCACTGCACATGCACAAGTATGTTCATCACAGTACTTTTCCCAATAGCAAAGACATGGAATCAACCTAGATGCCCATTAGTGTTGAACTAGATAAAGACAATGTGGTATGTATATACCATGGAATACTATGCAGCCATAAAAAGGAATCAAATTATGTCCTTTGCAGCAACATGGATGCAGATGCAGACCATTATCCTAAGTGAATTAACACAGGAACAGAAAACCAAATACTGAATATTCTCACTTATAATTGGGAGCTAAACTTTGAGTACACATAAACACAAAGCAGGGAACAATAGACACCAGGGCTTACTTGAGGCTGGAGGGCGACAGGAGTGTGGAGGGTGAAAGGACAAGCTACCTAGCAGGTGCTATGTTTCTGCCTGGGTGACGAAATCCTTTGTACACCAAACCCCAGCAACGCGCAATTTACTCATGTAACGAACCTGCAACTATGCCCTCTGAACCTAAAATAAAGAAGTAAGACTATTTTTTTTTAATTTTAAAAAGTTAAAAAAAATAGTTCCAGTATAAACAAAGAGACTGATGTCAAAGATACTGTTGGAGAGTTTGAGCAATGTTGTTTTGTGATATATGAAAAGAAAGAAAAGGCATACTTCTAAATTGATATATTTTATAAGTAATATATGATTTATAATATGTAAATATAACTAATTAATAAATTAGATTAAATATTTTACAAAAGAATTAATTTGTTTCTCCATTGTCACTCCAGTCACTGCCCTATACAATGACTTCTGACACAGGCCTATGCAACACAACAGAGAAATGGGGCACATCCACTAGATTGCTGAGTCTAAAGGAAAAAACATCTGGGGCCCAGCTGGTTCTATTGCTGGTGCCAGCTGGCCATGATCTTCAAGCTATGGTTGAAGTTCTCTAGGTCTCAGTAGGAGTCAGTTAACTTCATCGTGTGTATAATTCTCTAGGAATCTTGTTAAAATGCGGTTGCTGATTCAATAGATCTCGGATGGAGATAGCTTTAGGATTCTGCATTTTTAACAGTCTTTTGGGGTGATGGTGATGTTGCTAATTTGGGAAGCACATTTGAATAGTTAGAGAGAGAATCATTAAAAAAATTGTTGATTTCATTACACCATCTAATTTAAAGATGACATGTAAATAAATAGGAGAACTTCTTCCAATATTACTATTGGGGGAAACAATTCACTTTAAAATTATTTTATTATTTGTGCCATTAAATTGTCTATAGTCTCAAATTATTTCTTCCTATTTCTAAAACTCCTTTGCCCTTAATAAAGAACAAAACTGATATGTACTGAATATCACATACCATGCATGTACTTTTAGTATATATCGACAGATGATGAAATTGGTACAGAGCAATCCTATGACAAATCTGGATTCAAACCCAAGACTTCTAATAGTGATATTTCTCAGAACTTCTGCCCAAAAGAATGAACTAGGGGACTCCAACAATATTGCTCTCATCCTTACCTCAGTTGTATCATTGCTATGTTTTGAAGACCTAGAACAGCCATGTCATTCAGAAACAAAGGTTTTAAAAACACATGTAGAAGAAAACACAAGGAAGCAGAAATGTTCTGGTGGGCTATGGACATTCAGCACTTAGAAAAAATGCCGTCCCCAGAAGTAATGGAGGTAATTAAAGATGCAGGCCCACCAGACTCCTGTGAGCAATGGAACACCATTCCAGCAGCAGACTCAAAGCCACGTCTCCATGTCATACACATTTAACTCTTACCCAACCACTTCCATGTCCCAACAAAAACTTATTCTCATAAATATTATTTAAGAAAGACATCAAATTATTTATTAATAGTTCTCTTGATGAGTTAACAGTCACCATTTTATAATATATAGATAGATGATAGTTTTCCAAATTTCTTCTAGCTAAAGTGCAGTTATAAAACAGTATAATCAATTATTTATAAAAGTCTTTTTTAGGCAGGGTGCGGTGGCTCACGCCTATAATCCCAGCACTTTGGGAGGCCTAGGTGGGTGGATCACCTGAGGTCAGGAGTTCAAGATCAACCTGGCCCTCTCTACTAAAAATACAAAAATTAGCTGGGCATGGTGGCACATGCCTATAATCCCAGCTACTCAAGAGGCTGAGGCAGGAGAATGGCTTGAACTTGGGAGGCAGAGGTTGCAGTGAGCTGAGATTGTGCTACTGCACTGCAGCCTGGGTGACAAAGTGAGATTCTGTCTTAAAAAAAAAAAAAAAAAAAAATCTTTTTTAGTGTAAAACTGCCTTCAACACATAACTTTAGTATTATTCCAACACTATTCCTGAAGTTAACTCCTTCCTGCTCTAAATTGACCTACTGGTCTAAATTGACCTCTTACAAACTTCTGAGACCACAGTAACCTTTGTGTATTCATGTAAAGCACAGAAGGAGAAAACTTCCTTTTCCTGTCCTTTTTAACAAATTCTTTCTGAGCATAGATTATATACAAGGCAATGTGCTAGGTACTAGAAAAACATGTATTGCTTTTCATTATTCACCATGTCCCTAGGACATACATCTCATTTAATACTCATATATAATCTTGGTATAGATGTGAATATCCTCATGTGGCACATGAGGTGCAGGTTTATCAAGGAAAGTGACTTCCTTAAGATCAATTTCTCAGCCGGGTGTGGTGGCACACACCTGTAACCACAGGACTTTGAGGAACCGAGGTGAGATGATTAATTGAGGCCAGGAGTTCGAGACCAGCCCAGGCAACGAAGCAGGACAATGTCTGTACAAAAACATTTTAAAAATTAGCTGGGCATAGGTGTGAGCCTGTAGCTCCAGCTACTTGGGAGGCTGAGGTAGGAGGATCCCTGGAGCCCAGGAGACCAAGGCTGCAGTGAGCTATGATTGCACCATGACATTCCAGCCTGGGCTATAGAGCTAGACCCAGTCTCAAATTTTAAAAAGTCAATTTCTCCATTGTAGCAGAATGTGAAGTCCTACCTGAGTCTTCTAAACCAGATCTTTTTTCTTAAGCCATATACACTTTCCATTTCACACACTCAATTTTAGGATTTGGTATGATTATGGCATCTATGACAACTTTTGCTGAGAAGTTTTTTCTCTGTTACTTCTCTGTAGGTATGCAGGAAAGTGCATGAGAACTCCAAGCAGCATGTGCTACTAGCAGTCTGAAACAGTCTACTTTTTCTTGGAGCTGTGCAGTCAAACACAAATCCAGGGACTCTGCATTCTCTGCATTTGGCATAAAACAGAGAAATATGGCCGGGCGTAGCGGCTCACGCTTGTAATCCCAGCACTTTGGGAGGCTGAGGTGGGTGGATCACCTGAGGTCAGGAATTCAAGACCAGCCTGGCCAACATGATGAAACCCTGTCTCTACAAAAAATACAAAAATTAGCCAGGTGTGTTGGCACACACCTGTAATCTCAGCTACTTAGGAGGCTGAAGCAGGAGAATCACTTGAACCTTCGAGGCAGAAGTTGCAGCGAGCCGAGATTGTGCCATTGCACTTCAGCCTGGACAACAGAGCAAGAGTCCATCTCAAAAAAACAAAAATTAAATAAATAAAAATTATAAAACATAGAGGCATATATTACAGACAAGACAGCACCTGCTCTTTGGAGCATATTAAGAGCTTTGCTAGCAAATCCTAATCAGGTGTGTGATTTTCTCCTCTCTCCCATGGGTTTTCTGTATTAAATAGTGCAAAATTGAGTGAACTAACACAAGTTGCCTAGTCCACTTATAAGAAATTTCTGAAAATATGATGTCGCTTTCTGTAGCTTTTAAAAATATGGTGCTAGCTTTACCTATCTAATGCTCCACCTTCTGCTTCCCACAGAAGAGCTGAGCACAGAAAGCCCTGAGTGACCTTCATTCTTTGCATCTCCCTGGCACAATCAGCTGCAACGGGAGTGGAGTGCACTCTCCTTCCATAAAACTGACTTTCCCCATTGAGGGTAAAGCACCAATTAAATTGATTTAATATCATGGAATGTAAACATAGTTAATATTTAACTGAATTTTCCA
This sequence comes from Macaca mulatta, assembly GCF_049350105.2. Lineage (NCBI taxonomy): Eukaryota > Metazoa > Chordata > Mammalia > Primates > Cercopithecidae > Macaca > Macaca mulatta. The sequence goes on along the minus strand of NC_133406.1, from coordinate 166,701,629 downwards.
CTTTTCACGACATTACCTAGGTATAATACCTGTTCTAACTCTCAGTAATTCCAAACTTCAGTAAATATTTATTAAATGCCAACTATGTGTCAGAAAATGTGCTAGGTCCAGGAAGAAGAAAGGAGGTCATAATCATAAAAGAAAACATAAAAATGACTAAATCAGATAGATTATGTGAAAAGACTTTGTAAATGAGAAAGGTATGGAAACATAAGCTATTTCTGTAAAACCTTTCTTTTCTTAAGTCTGAAAAGGAATATAATGTTAGGCATATTAACATACTCTTTATTCTAGAAAAAGAAAATATTTCAAGTCTTAGGAACCAAAGGCATCTTATCAAACACTTATGACCTACCTGGAGTCTGTATTGTTTTAAATATTGTCTGGGAGAAAAAATCATCTGATGTGGGCTACAATATTTTGTAGAAGCTAATCTCTCACCTACAGAGAGAAATGGTCTTTGAATGCAAGGGAGTCTTCAGCAGTGGCACTCAATATGACAAAGCAAATGCAAACTGGGTCTAATAGCTCAAGACTTTTTGACTTTTTAAGATGTTCAATTGAACATTTAAAAGGTTTAGTCTCATATCAGTTCTAGAAAGCCCCCCTGGGGCAGGCTTAAGTAACTATGCCATTAGGCACTCACTGCAAATTGCCTATTAAGTCTGACTGAAACTGTAAAATTGCTTTTCACAATGCAAATTAATGTAAATAAGAACAATTGGTTACACATATCACAGGCTATCAAATTGTCGACAGATGATGCATAATTTTTTCCCCTCTCTGAATTAGCATTACTTTAAAGTTACATTTAGTGGGTCTTAATAGGCTTGGGTGTCCCTATGATAAATTTCACAAATTTATTATCAGCAGTACATGTGTCCTCTGTATGTTATCTATTATATGCAATATAAACCTCTTTTTATCTATTCTGAGGGTACTTACATTCAGGTACAGTGGGTATAGCCCAAAAATCTACTTAGCTTTCACTCTTGGGTTACAGTAGAATTATTCCATTACTATACATTATTTAAAACATTTATCTTTTCAAACAAATCTATTGTAAGAATGAAAAGAGAACTAGATTATAAAAATGGCATAAGTCTTCTTTAGTAATATGCACAGAGAAATCTTATTGCTCTTATGTTTATGATTATTATATTGGAAATTTGCAAGATAACATTTTAATGCCTTAATTTTCACATCTGTCAGATCGAACGTGATAACATGTAAGCAGTAGAAATGTTGATGGGGAGTGGGAGGAGATTAAATAAAATTCTATGTGTTAATGTTTGAAGGTATTTGTAAAAAACAAACAAACAAAAAAACTCTCCTTTGTTTTTCAATCCTAAATTCAGAACAAATTAAGATTCAGGCAAATAAAGGGAAAAAGATTACCTACATTTCTGATAAATCTATAGTGACGACCATGGCTTGCTTATTATACTCTATACCAGAGCTAACCTGACCCTCTGAATTGTTAACAGCATTGTAGCATAGCCTACTTACTAGGACCAAACCTTCAACACCCAATTTACTACCTGGTCAAGAGCAGGGAAGAGCATATCCTCTTTGCCTGCCTCATCTCAAGGGAGGACTGACTATAGGAGTGTAGCAAGAGACACACACAAAAAAAATTCTAATGAAGCTTTCTTCACAGGAAACAAGAAATGAAAAGGAAGTTCCTTCAAATGATGTTCGTAAAGCACAGGGCCCAGTGTATGGAAGGAGATTCTAAATGTTCCTATTGTGGCTACAATTTATTTGTTCATTATGATTATCCTGACAACGCTGAGGAATAATACCGAACAGCATAACTTGATGGCAGTGGAGTAGAGAGGTGGTAGCTGGCCTAGGTGCACACATTTCCCTGCATTCTTAGGTCTGTTGCCTCATTAACAAACAGAATTGCCTGTGAGTCTCAAATATGGTTTCAAGCCTCCTTACTAGGACAGAAAACTTCCGCACCCAATTCACTACCTGGCCAAGAGCAGGTAAGAGCATGAAGTCCTTGGCACCTTAGAGACTGGTATCCATTGTTATCTACTTGTACCAATCTGTTCATTTCTCCCTGACTTTGATATGAGGGGTATTTCATACCATAACTATAAGGTGTACACAGTGAGACTTGAAGGATGCCACCAGAAAAAGAAATATTCTTAACCACTACACCCTACTAAACACTTTAGGGGTTTCACCATGTAAGTTCTCACTAAGGAATGTAGAAATACAACTTGCTACTATCATTTTGTCCTCAACATTTTAAAGATTCAACCAAAAAGCTGAGAGAAAATTTTTTTAAATTTAGTATTTATTACTATACCTGTAAACCTATCAAAATTAACAGTTTTAAACACCTTCTATCATGTTTTTATCACTGTGCTCAAGACAAATATGAGACGAGTCTCAACTATTCTGAAAGAGAATTTAGCAAGCAGGTAAAATAACAAAGAAATATAAGAGTCTGACTTTTGTGTGTGTGCGAACAGGTCTTACTCTTTTGCCCAGGATGGAGTGCAGTAAGGCTATCATAGCTCACTGCAGCCTCAAATTCCTAGGCTCAAGCAATCCTCTGGCCGTAGCCTTCCAAGTAGCTAGGGCTACAGGTGTATCACCATGACCAGCTTTTTTTTTTTGGAGATATGGAGTCTTGCTATGTTGCACAGCCTGGACTTGAACTCCTGGCCTCAAGCAACCTTCCTGCCTCAGCTTCCCAACGTGTTGAGATTACAGGCATTAGCCATTGCATTTGGCCTGACTTCTTAAAATAAACTATAAAAAGCAGTATTTCTCCAATTATAGTAGTCATATATCTTCTTCATCATATAGTACAAATATTCATGCAAAAACAATCTACAAAATTTTATTTGTGAGATCATTCTAATAGTATTTTGCAGAAATGATTAAGATGTTGCTTTCAGAAAAAAATTCATACATAGTACCAATTAAAATTTTATGTAATTCTAAGAAAATGGTATAATCCACATGGGAAGAAGGTTGTACAAATGAGGTTTCTTTTCATTACCTCAATCATGTTCAAACCGAAGTGGCAATCTTTAACCTAGTATAACAACACAAAGCGGTACACTCATTAACAAAAAGAGATGTCATACTGCACTCCAAAAGATATCGCATATGCATCTTTCTGTAATTTCGATATATTGTAAATCACATATCTGTAAATCACAAATGAAGCATAGTTTATATTTTAATGCAGCTTTTTCAGTTACTCTCAGTTATTATTAATAATTAAGAGTAATGACAATTAGAAAATAATTTATATTGGAGTAAAAATAATTATTGATCAAGACCAAATCATAATACAGACTTCAGTTTCATGGAACCACTACTGAACATCCCAGCAAGAGTAACATTCATTCTTAAAAAAAGAAAGATTGTAGGACGACCAAGCCATATTGTCACCTTTGCAAAAGATTTAGAAAATCTAAAACTATCATAGCATTGATATTTGAATTATTATTAATTACCAGTTTTTGTGTACCTTTGGCTGTTGAAATTCATCATCAGATGTGTTTCTACATATGAATTCAACTCATTGTTATTAATCATCTATAGTAAATGCTGTGGCTACACACCAGCACCTTTTAACTGCAATCACCTGTTACTCTTTGCACAGTGGAGCCAACAGTAGGAGTGCCATGAAATTAAAGTTCCTAGGGCTATGCCTCAGGCAATTAAAGATAAGCACCAATTTTTTCTACTTTTTGAATGCAACATTGCTGACAGTATTCTATATTTTTTCCCAGAGTTCTCCAGCATAATCGAACATAGGTTGCCCACTGTAGAAACCTGCTCAATAACACACTTTATTAAATTTCTCCCCTTTCTTTACTTCCTTACTTTCTTAACAGTGTTTCCTGGACGACCCCACAAATAAACTACCTGTACTCAAACCTTTTAAAGAAACCCAACCTTTGATAGTAACTATTATATAGTGTGTGATTTTACATATGCCATCTACAAAGTAGAACTCACTTGAAATCTTTAAAGTTTACTTTTTTCTTTATTTCATTTAATCTTCATAACAATTCTACAAGGAAAGTATTAGGCTCTTTCTTTTACAAAGAAATTGAGGCTCAGAAAGGCTAATGTCTTGCTGCAAATTCATATATTTAGTCAATGACAGTGCTAAGAGTTGAACCTTTTTATATGAACTCAAGTCCATATGACTAGTGTAGAGGATTTCTGTTTGAATGCATTTGTGCAAAATCTAGTTGACCAGTTGTTAGTGATATTGAGGAAGTGTTTTGAAATATATTCACATGTTGCCTGAGGTCACTGATAGTTTTTTTATACCATTCAGCATCAAATTGTATAAGATATAAGACCTTGTCATGCCTGTGAGATTAGGTATTTCCCTGTCATTGGAGGAAGCTCTGAAAGTATCTTATTTTCATTGAGGTTATCAAAGCTGCCATGTTTTCAGTAGTGAAATAGTGGAGAGTTATATAATATACTCCCTTATCTAGCTTTAAGTATATCTACATCTTTCAGAGCATTCTGGTAAATTGCATTGCACTGAAAAGGAAAGCACAGATAAAATTGGGGGTTAGTGATCTTTACTAACCTGAAGAAAAGGCTTCAAAGCATGGAACTGGGTTGAAGGTAAAATGTATCCATTGGTGGAACACAGAAAATACTATATTTTGTCAACTTCATATTTGAACATCATCATTCTCTTTTGCCCCTTTGCTATTGCTTGCTGAAGAGGGTGTTCTCTAAAATTTAGAGATCCTTTTTAAGAATTTATAGCAGGGCTGCCCCCTTAATCTTTTCCTCATGTATAAATCACTGATTTTGAAGCTTTGCTTTGAAGGTTTATGTGAAATACATCCAAATATCCAGTATATACTAGGTATTCAACAAATGGCGAAAATATCATCCATATGGCAGAATAATCTCTTAAAGCAGAAATCTTTAAATGTTTTGTCCTTTCTTAACTCTGACCCTTTTTCTAGTCAGCAATTTATTCACATTACCTAGGAAATAAGAAGGATTGATATTGAAAAAATAAAAGAGAGAGAGGGATAAAGAGAGACAGAGAGAAAGGAAAGGAAGAAAGGAAGGAAGGAAGGAAAGAAGGAAGGAAGGAAGGAAGGAAGGAAGGAAGGAAGGAAGGAAGGAAGGAAGGAAGGAAGGAAGGAAGGAAGGAAGGAAGTCAATTTTTTCTTTTTTAATTTCCAAATGAGGCCTGGAATCCAATAGGAATGGCCAAGTCGGAAGTCAAGAATGGAATTTGGCTGGCATGGTGGCTCAAGCCTGTAATCCTAGAACTTCAGCAGGCCAAGGCATAGAGATCACTTGAGGCCAGGAGTTCAAGATCAGCCTAAGCAACATAGCATGATCCCCATCTCAACAAGAAATTGTTTTAAAAATTAGCTGGGCATGATGGCACATGCCTAAACTCTCAGTTACTCAGGAGGCTGAGGTAGGAAGACTGCTTGAGCCCAGGAATTCTAGGCTTCGGTGAGCTATAATCATGCAGCTATTCTCCAGCCTGGGCAACAGTGTGAGACTCTGTCTTTAAGAAAAAAAAAAAAAAAGTTTGTGTTATAGCAATAATAGATTAGATTGGGAATCAGACCAAATTTCCAACCACTCTTGTACTTAGTCAAAGGCCTGTCACTCTTGCTATGCTATCATCTGAGAGTGCAACTGTCAATAGCTGTCTAGTGTTTTCTATGATCATTTAGGAGAGATGACAGTGGCTGGGCCCAAAATTTCCTCTGCCTCAACTGATGAACTAAGCCTTAACTAAATACTGCCCAGTGTGGTGGTTCAAAACATCTCCAAGAACCCCAAAATTGCGGATGAGAGAATTGAGACTCACAGGCAAGGCAGGGTGGTACAGAGACAGTCCCCAAGAGCCTTGTGATTCTGCCCAGTGGTATTCTAGTTGCCGCCATTGTCTCCCTTGAAACCATATTACATTTTTACTATTGTGCTTCTCAAAATAACATAGTAGTCCTTATATTGTGTTGGATTTGCCTTCCATTCCCTATTCCACAGACAGAAGTGTATTGCTAGACTCTTCACACAAAAGCCTCCCCCAATGCCAAATAACTCATTTAAATGTGCTTTTTATTTTTAAGACAAATATTTTGTGTCATATGCAAAACTGTCAGTGCTTTTAGATGTTTCCAATGGTTTTTAAGATAATTCTCATTACACATTCAATCTAATTTTGCTTTATCCTGACATTTTAATATTAAAGATGTATTCTATTAGTTACTATGTTGTTTCTGGGAACAGTTTATTCTAATTCTAGAAAATTTGCATTAGTCTCCTTCTATTAAGAGAGGTTTCATTCTCCCCTGATAAATTTTGCCTTGTAAGAACATGAAATTTACTGATATACTAATGGCCATTTTAATCACATGTCCATCTCGTAGAAAGGAAAAATAATTTTCCCTCTTCCCTTCTAAGTTCTCAGCTGGGACCCATGTAACTAAAGCTGATTAACAAGAGAAAAACAAACAAGTTTATTAACATGTATACCTCATATATATGGGAGAAAAGTCAGGGAAAACGTAACTCTCAACGAAGGGGTTTACAACTCTTGCTTAACCAGCATCTTCAATGAAGAACAATACATTCGAAAAGAAATGACAGGACAAAGGAAAAAGGGCCTAGAGTCTCCAGGGGCAGCAAACTGTGGGAAGGCATATATATGGGGAACTACATAAATTCCAGCTAGTAAAACTTGTGACATAGGCTGCTCTGGTGCTGACTCCAGGCTGATGTCATCTTCAGTGATCAACCTTTGGGCTTCTGGTAAGAGATGGGAGGAGAGATGCTTTTTTAAATGTTTGTCCTGCTTTTCAGGCAAATAAGGGGAAGACAGAGGGCTCTGCTTATATCTGCTGCTTCTCAGCTGCCTACAGCTCAAAATAATCTTTAAGCCACAGTGGCATATTTTGGGGTGGTATATTCTGCCCCTTTTCAATCTTTAAAAAAATATGGAGGCCTATATTTGATCCAAAGAGTAAAAAAATAAATTTAAAAGATTATTTTAGCAATCAGAAGTTAATATCACTGCCTGTAGCAATTTGCTGATAGATTATCATAGGAATATTTTAATAATAAAAAGTAAACTCTGAAAACCAACTTATATTCATTTTACTATTATGATAAAAAATTATGCTACATCTTTTAATATTTATTTTCTAGGAAATTTAGGAAATTCCCCACTGATGTTTTTTATTCTGAATGTAAATTAAATGCTGTTCTCACTCATTATTAACTAAATAGCAGTCTGAAGGATTTACTATGAGGCCACATTTTATTTTTTAAGATTTGATTTATTTCTCTTTGTTGTTACAGTCTTCATGTGACTCTTCAGGTGTTGCTAAGCGCCATTACTAATGTGATCTGTTTTGCTCCAGGTACTTAATTACTTTTTAAATTTAACTAATACATGTTCTTTTGTAGGAAATATAATAGTGTAAAGATAAAAATCCTAATTCACTGATAGCACTAATACCCAGAAAAAAAATCACAGTAACTTATTAGAGTATAAATGTAACCCACCTATGCATATGTGTCTGTAAATGCCTGTATATGTGTGTATGTAAATGGCAAAAGTTAGTTTAAACTGTGCATAATATTTACTCTCTTCTCAAAATTTCGCTCTTTTAACTTCCAAAGAGAGAATTAAGTAAAGGTATTACTTTTCTGTAGCAATATTTGGTGCTTGTAATGATATCATAAAAAATTTAATTTACTCATCCAACTATTATCATACAATAACAAAATAATGTGCTATATTTGGTTTATTTTCATGTAATATAAGTGATATAACACTAGTGAACAGTTTCCAAAAAATAAAAATATTAATTATATATTTCCAGGTATTTAATTTTATTTTCAAGGTAAAGCTATTGCGGAATTCTGTGTTTCAATGAATCATCTTCTCTTATCTGATAGAGATTTCATTTATTTCCTCCTCCTTCTCCCACCCATTAAAAAGACAATTTGCTTACTTATTTGCAAGTTGTTCATCTTTGCTAAACTTTGAATTCTTTCTATTTCTTTTAGTATTTGGCTACAAGCCTCCAAACTAACTTTTCCAATTTTTCTCCCTTCCACCTGACATAAGGTCGCTGACAGCTAAAACCTTAAAACCCAGATCCCCATCCAGACTGTGTTCCCTTCCAGCTTGACCTTTTCCTCAGGATCTTAAGAATCCTTGAGAACCAAGGCTCAGTGATAAGGAAGACCTCATATATGGACTGGGTCATATATGGACTGGATTTCTCCCTGGACAAACTATTATTGGATTCACTAAGAAAGCTTGGATGAAATGCTCAGATCATCCATGTCATTATATAAGAGATTTAAGACTGGACAATTTCAATGAAAGCATTGACATACTAGCAAGAGAACTGGAAAAAACTCAACAATCCATGCTGCGTAACTGACAGATTTTCCTCCTTCAATGTCTTGAAATTCACTGGACTGGTTAACTTCAGAGTTAAGCTATTGGCTTTTCAATATAATCTCTAATATTAATGTTTCTCTTTTTCATTTTAGGCATCCCTCTTCTAAAAATGACTGAACTTGCCAAAACAAATGACTTTTTTCACTACCTCTATATAAATGGTTCAACTGGTTTTGCAGGATCAAGTCTTAGAAAAGGCCTCCAGAGGCCTTTTTGACCTTCTTATAACCCACTCAGAATCCACTCACATATGTATATATTTGCTATATATATATAAAATATCACCTCTAAATTAATGAGTGATATTTGCCTTAAATTAAAGAAGAGACTGCCAACTTTGAACTTTACCTAAATCTGTACTCCAAGAAATTAGGGACTGTTGGAACCAATTCCCCCACCCCCCAACCTTTCTGTATTCCAGAAAGGCTCACCACCTAACCAGCTAACTGCAAAAGATTATATTGACCTGGAATAGTCGTAGATAACATCCACCTCCACCCTTTCTCAATGACTCACACAGACCTATCTCCATGTTTCTTCAAAATTCCTTTGTTGACTGGCTCCTATAAGACCTCAATCCTTTCTTTTCCTTATAATCTTTCTCATTATGAAAGTTAGCCTTATTGGACCAACCTGAATAAAATCACCTTCTTAATTGCCTGGTTCATTGTGTATAGCTTGTAGTCAGAAGGTGAAGATCAAAATCCAAGTCTGAATGCTGTTTTCATAACTCTAAAGTTGCATTGGGTACCAGATGCAAAAATGTCCCCTCAAATAAATTATTTTTTTCTAGAAATTGCTTGCTACAGAATTTCATTTGTGCAAAAGTCCTCTTCCTTAAGTATGACATTTAATAACAATGACAAATAAGTATACATTTGACATGGTCCAATATATCCCTGTCAATTACCAGATCCTCTTCAGCAGTTTAGTCCTAAGTACTAGAAGTCACTGTTTATTAAATTTTATGTGCATTAAATTTTAAACTTTTTAGAGCATTTTCGACTTCATTTTATTTTTAAAAATAGGCATTAATATATGCTTTTTATCAAATTGAAAGAATTAAGGATTTTTTTTTCTAGTACCGCTTCTTTTTAAAACCTGATGTTAATATAAACACATTCTCTCTTACAAAGAGCTAGTTCATAACGAGGCTAAGATTAACAAAGAATCAGTTGGCTCTAAGATTCATTAGGGGAAAAGACTGAGTCACTTTCAGTATATCACTGGAACCACATTTGCAAAGATTATGACAACAGCAAGAGAAATCTAACATGGTTGACTCTGTCTTGCTTCTAACCTCACAGTCTGGCTATCTTCACTCATTCCTGGGTGTAGGCAAAGCTGACTATGGAAGTAATTTAGTTGACAGTTTAACTTGGAAACAAGGAGGATACTAGTCCCTCTCCAAAACTAAATCCCTCCTTGTTCATGGGCCAAAAACTGATGAAAGGCCATGAGATGAGGGTTATGGGAGGGGCCTGAATTCTGCTAAAATGCAGGTAGGTGTAGTTTCTAGAATCCCTTACAGCTCAGGAGTCATGTGACCAGAAATCACAAGATCTGTGACTTGCCAATTGATCCTAAAGACAATATCACTATTGTAGAACCTAAGATTGGTCTTCTGAGATTTTTTTTTAGAATTTTGCATTCTGTCAACCTACTGACTTCACCCGGACCCACGACTCATGACTCAACACGTCCTGTAGCTGCCCAGCCAGTGGCAGACTCAGCACATGTGGACCGTTTTCCTCACTCCTATGATTTCATCCTCAACCAAGCAAGAGTATCCATTCGCTAGGCCCCTGCCCAGCAGATTATTCACAAAAACCCTAGCCTTTGAGTTTTCAGGGAGGCTGATTTAGTGATAACTCCAGTTCTGCTACGTGACCAGCCTTGAGTTAATGAAACTTTTTCTTTACTGCAACAGCATGGCCTCAGTAAATTGGTTTTGCCTGTGCAGTGGGCAGGAAGAACCTGCTAGGTGATTCCATTGCCTTAAAACTATTTAGCATAGTAGTGCACAGCAACAGGTTAAAGAAGATGCATCTTGGCAGGATTAAAGATAAAGTTACCTTGTGAATGAGCTATCTACAGATACTGATGGTGTCCTAAATATTCTCAACTTTACCTTCAATTTAGGGCCCACACAGATTGGAAATAGCTGGAAATAAACTGGAGCTGGAGGTTGAAGCAAATAACAGAGATACCCTAGAAAAGCAGAGCAGAGGAAATAAAGGAAACACAAGAAGAGATCAAATGGATTGAACTGCTCTAGGGTGTGGTGATGGGTGTGGTACTAATCTTGGAGACTGAAAGACTTCTAAGGAGCCAAGATGAAAAGCTGAATAGAGTAGAAAGGCCATTTCAGAAGGCCAAGCTCCCTGAGGACTTCTTATAAATAGAAAGATACACCCCACATCAGATAAAGGACTATTTTTTACATTCTTCTGGATTTTTTGTGTGGTTTGCCAGCTAACAACAAGAGTGTCAAATGGTAAGAAGTATAACTACTCCCTCCCACCAGTAAGAACTTTAGTAGATTTTCAATACATGCATGTTTGCCTCTAAAACATATAATTCTATCTTTCTCTCTCTTCTCTCTATGCTTCTTTCTTTATTTACTTTTACTATATTTTGCTGTTTACTATTGATTACTCTGTCTTTTGTCTCAGGAAGTCAAGAGTTACTACATAACCTGGCTTTAGTTAAGAATAAGGGAATTTAGTGTTCACATAAGTAAAAGAAGCTGGATAAATTCTATTAGTTCTCTCATGAAAAATGCCCTGCAGTCCTTGAGATGCACATTTCACAAAGCAGTTTTCTGCTCAGAAGTTTGCAATGTGTCAGCGTCAGGTTATTTACAATCGGATTTCCTTGCTGAGGTAAAAGGTAAGCATGGAATGAAAGCAATTATCACTGTTTTTTTTCCACTGGGGCTGTCAACGCAACATGCCCCTGTGACACAGCCTGACGCTTTTAATGAATTCCCAGAGTTATGCGACAATACCACTAACACCCACATCTGTCACTCAGAGATAGGGATTTTCCTTCCGTTCTTGAGCTTGGATGCTAACATTCTTTGTCCCAGCTAATGAGGATCTGACTTTTTATCCTGGAACAGGGCACTTTAATAATGTGTCTCTACAGATCGCATTGAACAAACCCTAAAGTGTGATTCGGTCAGAGTTGATTCCAAATACAATGTTTAATAAAATTCAGTGGAACATGCTTAGAGGCTTTTTTTTTTTTTTTTTTTTTTTTCTGTCTGTAGAGATAGCTGCATACATTGTGGAGTCAAAAGGCCCATAGTTAAATTTACCACTTTCTCTTTACAACAGCACTGCTTTGCCATAAGTCCGCTTCTATTTGTGTGCTTGCTTGCCTCTTTACTGACAGGGACTTCTGAAAAATTGTTTTGTTGAACTCTGGCAGAAATGCATGACTGCCTAGCATTATTTAACAGTCTGTGCTAGGAGAGGCAAGCTCGCCTCTGGGAGTCATAGACTCTTGCCTCCCTACTCAAGCATGATTACAAAGCGTATCTACTCGCTCCATTTTGTTATGAAAGAAAGAAAATAGTAAAAAGCAGGATGCAAGGTATGAGCCAACATAGGAAAACATAGTTTTGGGGGACGAAATTCATTAGCATGGACACTTGACATGAACTAAAGCATGAGTTATAATACAGCTTTAGCAACTTAGGAAGAAAGGGTACAGGCTAAGGAAGACAGCTTCCTAAAAGTTTGCCTCTGGAGGAAAAGTAGTAGCTTAAAATACTGGGTGCAGACATAAGAGATGTGACCAATACAGCCTAGTTGGGAAAACTCAGAAGATTTATTGCATTAGGTGAGCTGCATCAAGGAAAATCCAAGTAGTTGGTAACATTAGCATCAGATGTGCAGCTCTGGACAGATTTCAAATTCTCAGCCCATTCAAGTGAGATAGTAGCCACGAACTGGAGGGATCATAGGGAGATAGGATCCAGCTAGAAGAAGCTATGAAGGGTATCTAACTCCAGCAAGTGGACTGCAGATGAGAAAAAAGCTTCAGTACTAGAGGAAAGCTTAGGTTCCACATTCCAAAATCAAGCCAAAAGCCCAATGATGACACCTCAACAAAGAAGAGAAGCAAGACAAGAAAGGGCAAGAGAGAACCGGCAAAGTGGGTTAAATTTTAAATAAAGTGTTCATTAAGCAAATTGATCAGTAAGCAAACAGATGTGAGGTTAAATGACTTTGGCAAAGCAGACTTTTCCCAGGTGCAGAAAGAGACAAAGGGCAGGCTGCAATCTGAAGAGCCTGTAGGTGCCTAGGACAGAATCCAGTCAAAGGCAGCAAAAGTAGCTCCATGTCCCATAGGTTGAGTTGCTGATGATCTTAACAGGTAGCTTACCAAGATCAATGTTGTTCAGAAACTGAGTGACCCTCAATGTACAGGTGGAAGGCATTAGCAGCACCAGCAGAGAATGGCTGAAAGAAGGCAGGGGCTGATTGGCAAGTGAAATCATCATGTGAAGTTTATAAATAAATTCTAGTAATTAGTTCAGCTTAAGACAAGCATTTAAAAAAATACAGCCTCTGCTGCTACTGCCTTCAGAACAACAGTTAATCTAAAACTCCCTGATATATATTAGTATATTTATTCTTGCTATATGCATACCATGTTTATTACCTTTGTTTTTCACTTTAGAAAATCCATGGATGGAAAATTTTTGTGACTTTTTAAATATCCCACAGCAGAGTCATGAAGTGACATTAGGTACCCTAACTTATGAAAGGCACCCTAAAAAACTACTACTTCTTAAGATAATAAACAATAAATAGAAAACAATGTTAAAGCCACATATACAGAACAGTGAAAGCAGCTGCAGTTGTGATTTCTACCACTGTTGCAAATCCCAAATCCCCAGAGGTGACAGCATATGAAATTGGAATGTCCTATAGATCTCAACACATTGTGGACCCTGGTTAATGACACCTTCTCCCAGGGGATCCTAGGGTGTGGTAGTGGTGAAAGTAAAGTCAGAAAAACATTGGTCTATTAGTCAATGCAAGATTTTTAGTTTCGCTGGAAGGCAATAATTTGTACTCCCAAGGTGATGAGTAAAGCACATAGGATACATACTTGTATAGAACTCTCTCTGTTCAGTCTTCTTGCACCTATACTGTCAATAATTCATGTGTGATGGTAGAATTTTGTCATTGAAAGTCTTCAGCTTTGCAAGAGCCAACCTTGGGCTTATATCCTGGATTGACGATTTACTAGCAGGGAACATTGCACTCACCAGCCTTAGTTTCCTCTTCCTAGTAACACATATAATTTAACCTAACTCAAAGTGTGAGTAGGAGGGTTAAATGAGACATTATAAAGTGTCTAGGGCTATATATGGTAACCAGTAGGTAGACATTCAATAAACATGATTTCCTTTTCCTTGCTAATCTCCCTCTTGGAAAATTACTTGAGACTTCAGAAGTCTGTAGAAAGCAGAGAACTTCTAAGAGACCTGAAGTTTGGTGCAGACTTCCAGGCTATGATTTCTTTCTAAAGGGTGAAAATTTTGAGAAAAGTTTTCTCCCACTCAGGGATGCCCCATATGGTTCTGCAGTTTGTACCCTGAAGACAATAACACATCTGAAAGGGGACCATTCACACTGTAGATCTCATCAATTTGTTTATTTATAACAGCAATTTCCTGGCAGATGGCAATGTTCTGTTGCAGCAAAGTCAGCATATCACAACAATTTTCCAACAGATGAAAGTAAGGTGTCTTAAGCAATGGGTGCTTTTGATGTCCAAAGGCCTTGGACACTGTTTGCCTAAATTTTCTTTCATTTCCTTTTCCACAGTGCTTGAAATTCCATAAACTAGAGATTCATATATACATATATACATATGCATATATATTTAATGTTATATGTAAATAAATATAAATTAAAAGAATTTAATACATTTTATTTAGTAAATATAAATTAAAATGATTTATATTTATTTACATATAATATATAAAAATTAAAATAATTCAAAATTATTGACTCTAAGTTATTCATATATGCTGCTTTTGGGGTTTATGGTTACTCTCTTGGAATATCTGTGAGGAAGTATGACTCTAAATCTCTCTGCAGGGATATGTTATCTTTACCTCCCAAAGTTGCTTTCTACTTAAACAGCTAAGAAGATCCATACTATAAAGAAATGTAAAAAACAGTCCATACAGAATTATCTTTCAACACCATTCACCACAGAGTCATGAAGAGTAATAATACTATTACAAAAGAATAAAACATTGAGATGAATTCAATATACCATACCTTACCTAATATTTCCATTAGGTTTAAGTCATTATGAGTAATCTAAAATATTAAAATGTGTGAGGGAGCATATATTGTGCTAATTTTAGAGTTCAACCAATATACCTGTGTTCTAATTTACCACTTATCAAAATCATAATTAAATGTAAGGTACCTGTATTACTCATGAAGGTATAGAGTGTTACTTTAAGGTGGACTTAGATTACTTGTAAATACATATTGCAAACTTTAGGGACATGGATAAAAATATTTTAAAAGAAGTATAATTAATATACTAAGAAAGGAGACAAAATGGAGTTATATAAAATGCTCAATTAAAACCAGAGAAGGCAGAAAAATAGTAGAAGACAAAAAAAAAGAGAAAAAACCCATGACAAATAAAAAGCTGTTATAACTAAGGTAGCTATCCAATCAATAATATCAATATCACTTTAAATGTAAATGGCCTAAATATGTCAATTAAAAGAGACTAAATATATCAATTAAAAAAAAAGCAAGACCTGATAGTATATTGTCCAAAAAAAAAAAAAAAAAAAACACTTCACAAGCATGTATCTGATAGACTCATATCCGAATTCTACAAAGCATTCCTAAAACTTGACAATGAAACATATTTTTCTTGGGATTACACTACTGTCCAATGAAATCATAGTGAGAGTAACACTGCTAATGACATTCACTAGAGCTTTGCTTTACTTTGGTGCAATTTTTGAAAAAAAGAAAAACCCGTTTTCCACAAACACAAAATCTCAACAGTGAGAAATCAAACAACTCAATAAGAAATGGGCTAATGTTCTGAACCAACACTTCACCAAAGAAAACACATCAACGACAGATAACATATGAAAACATGTTCAACACCACATAGTTAGGGGGTTGCAAAACAACAATGACAGTGGGATATGACTAAGCTCCTACTTGAGTGGCAAAATCCAAAATACTGACAATGCCACATGCTGGTAAGGATATGGACCAACAGGAATTCTAAGTCATTACTGATGAGAATACAACCACTCTGGAAGATAGTTTTGCAGTTTTGTACAAAGTCAAACATGGGCTTGGTAAATGAATCAGCTTTAGTGCTGCTAGGTATGTATCCAAACCAGCTGAAAATTTATGACCACAGAAAAACCTGCACACAAAAGTTTGTATTAGTTTTGTTTATCATTGCCAAAAATGAAAGCAACTAAGGTGAATGGATAAACTGTTTATATGTATGAGAATTTTATATGATCAACATCTAGACAATGGACTACTATTCAGCACTAAAAAGAAATAAGCTATCAAGCCATTAAAAGACATGAAGGAAGCTTAAATGCATATTGCTAACTGGAAGAAGCCAGACTGAAAGGGCTACATACCTCGTAATTTTAACTACATGACATTCTGGAAAAAGTAAAAGCATAAACACAGTAAAAATATTGGTGGTTGTCAGGGTTTGAGGGTGGGGAGAGAAGTGATAAACAGGCAAAGCCCAGGACTTCTTTAGAAGAGTGAAATTATTCTGTAAGACACTACAATGTTGAAAACGTGACATTATATGTTTTGCAAAACCCACAGAAGTGTACAACATAAAGAGTTAACTCTAATGTAAACTATAGACTTTAGTTAATAATAATGTGTTAATATTAGTTCATTAATTGCAATAAATACATCACGTTAATGCCAGGTGTTAGTAATAGGGGAAATTTGGGGGTCAGGGGAGGAGAAAGAAGTATATGGAAACTCTCTCTACTTTCTGCACAATTTTTATTTGAACTTAAAATTGCTCTAAAAATAAAATATATTCTTAAATTATAACAAAATATGTGTTAAAATTATTTGTTTAATGTCTCTCTCTTCTCCGTTCCATGCCGTAAACTTTGTAAGAATCAGAATTCAGTAGTTTCTTTATTTTTTGAGATGGAGTCTCACTCTTGTCAGCCAGGCTGGAGTGCAGTGGCGCGATCTGAGCTCACTGCAACCTCTGCTTCACGGATTCAAGCAATTCCCCTGCCTTAGCTTCCTGAGTAACTGGGATTACAGGCACCCGCCACCACGACCGGCTAATTTTTGTAATTTTGGTAGAGATGAGGTTTCACCATGTTGACCAGAGTGGTCTCGAACTCCTGACCTCAAGTGATCCGCCTGCATGGGCCTCCCAAAGTGCTGGGATTACAGGCATGAGCCACCATGCCTGGCCAGTAGTTTCTAGATAAATATTTGTTAAATAAATTAATTAAAATTCAGCATGTAATATCAATATAATCTATCCTATCTGTAGAGCCCCAAGAAAGAGTTCATGAAATATTACCTTTTCTGGTGCTATGATCTGAATCTTTTTGCTCTCTCCAAATTAATATGTGGATTGGTACCTAAACTCCAATGCAATAATATTAAGAAGTGGGGCATTTCAGAGGTGATTAGGTCATGAAGGCTACACCCTCATAACTAGGATTAGTGCTCTCACAAAGTAGTCCTGGGGGAAATTTGTTTGTCCTTCTGCCACGTGAAGACTCCACAAGAAGGGGCCATCACTGAAGCAGAGTGAACCTTCTCCAGATTCTGAATCTGCTGACACCTTAATCTTAGATTCCTGGCCTCTAGAACTGTGAGCAATAAATTTCTGTTGTTTATAAATTACTCAGTCTATGGTGTTTTATTATAGCAACTTGCACAAAGACAACTGGGATGCTCTCACCTTTATCATTTTTGAGTCTTTCTGGGAATACCTGACACACAGAAAAATGTAATCTTGCCAAACTACTTCTAAGTCTTACCTCAAGGTAATCAATGAAGATATTTAACAAAAGGTTGTATGTAATGACCATTAAGTCAGCGTATAATGGCATATGAAAGCTGAAAATCTCACAAGTTACTGAGTTCCAATTTTGAGAATCTTGTTTTTAAGGAGTGTAAGTGATGTGGAGCCTTCTTAGCTCAGCTTCCCCTCTAGGTTCTACTGAGAGCCTTCTAACAGAATTCCCTTACTGACCTCAAAACCATATCTGTGAAAATTTCCTCTAAATCTTTGTTTTATCATCTTGATCTAATCACCAACTCTGTGCCCAGCTGTGAATAATATCTCATTGATGCCACTCATACACATAACCTTAAAGAAAGAAAAAAAATTGAAAAACTACGTATTATTTCTCTCTTTTTTGCTTTCTTTTCACCTCCATAAATATTCTACTTTTTCCTTTAATAGTTCTTGAATTATTTGAATTTGTTTTATTTTTATTTTTTTGTTCCCTTGAAGGATGTTATATTTCTTCTATCAAAATCTTGTCCCTCCTCTGCCACCATGGCAACCTATGAATCATGACAGCATCCTCCCCTCAGTGTGGAGCAACAGTCAAGCCAGAATAATCTCCAGGTGTTTAATATTGACTTCCATATGTGTTGCATCCATGTGCTTAATGTACATGCATGTGAATATCTACATGCAAATGAAAAACATCCTAATTTTCTGCTGAAGTGAATTTTGGACATTGACAGATGCAACCTTTTCCAAAATTGAAACTCTGACTAAAATCATATGGACTGGTATGATCCTGGATTATAATTATGAATTTTTGATTATCAATATAATGCTCTTTCTACAAACCACTCTGAAATTAGAGTCCTTACCTTTATGTAGCATAATCATTGCCTTCCCTGGATGGAAATAAAGATGATTTTCATTAACATTTTGCCTGAGGGATTTCATGTGGAAGTAAGAGTCCCTTGAATCTTCCAATTTCTTGTACTCAAGCTTAGTAACAATTGGAAATTATTCTCTGGCATGACGCCATTTTCTCGGCAAGGGGAAGCTAAGTCCCACACTGCTGCAGTTTGCATTTTAGTGTATTTTGTAAATAAATTCTTAACAGATGGACAAACCAGCAGGAAGCCAGCACCAGGGAGTCAGCAGGTGGACAGGAAAGCCAGAAATGGACTGGCACTGATCAGATTAACAAAACTAAAATATCTTGGGATTCACACATGCTGCCCACAGAATAAGTTGGCACTGACCGGATAGGCAAACTCAAATCAACCCTGAGCATGGAAAATTTCCATTACTCTGTTGCCTATAGGGTACCAAGGTCCCACCCAGATGGTGACGCCAAAGCTATAAATCCTTCAGAAAATCAGTCTGTCTTATTTTTCTTCCCTGGAAGTTGACATCCAGCAAAAAGGTGAGATAAAAATGATCATTGTAAGGAATATCAAACTGCTTTTATATAATTGTGTTAGTCACAATAGGAAATGGGAATGGAGGAAGATACTATCACTGAACACTAAAAATTATTGGTATAATTTCCCAAAGGACTTGAAATATTTCACTGCCACTATAGGCACATTCCCTTCTACTCTCCGAGCCATGGCATTGTTCCCAAAATGTACAGCTTTAATAGCCTCATTTTAATGTCTGCTGCCCTCTCACATGAAGCTGTTACTCTTGCATTAAAAGCTACCTTCCCACACTAAAATGTGACTCCCAGAGGATCTCTGCCCTCTGCCTTGCATCATAGGTGTTATCCGGTGAGATAATGGCTGGCAATAGAAGTCTAGTGCTGGCAGGACATCCAGGAACAGTGTCCTGGTCAGGCTCAGGGGTTTCTAAATGTGTCAAGCTTTCCCAAATCTCCATGAACTCATAATCTTCATTTGGAAATTCTGAAATGCTTAATCATATCACTTAAATTTTTATGAGTTTTATAATAGGTGTAGCAAAGCCCTAGAGTCAAGGTAGACTCAGATTTAAATTCTGACTTTGCCATTACCTAGCTGCCTGATTATGAAAAAGTT
This sequence comes from Macaca mulatta, assembly GCF_049350105.2. Taxonomy (NCBI): domain Eukaryota; kingdom Metazoa; phylum Chordata; class Mammalia; order Primates; family Cercopithecidae; genus Macaca; species Macaca mulatta. Next base: position 166,682,087 of record NC_133406.1, on the reverse strand, counting down.
GCCTTGGATCACTGAGCCTAACTTTCCTCACTTCTGAAATTAGGATTGTGAGGATTCACTGAGAACACGTATATAAAGAACTCACCCAAGCAGCTAGCACATAATAATTAACAAATAATCATATCTATTAATATTTTTTTCATTATTACTGTTTTATTTGCTATTAGAAGTTGAAGACCGGGTGCAGTGGCTCACACCTATAATCTCAGCATTTTGGGAGGTTGAATTAAAAGGATCCCTTGAACCCAGTTCAAGACCAGTCTGGGCAATACAGTGAGATCTCATTTTTACAAAAAAAAAAAAAAAAAAAAAAAAACAAGCTGAGCATAGTGGTGCATGCCTGTAGTCCCAGCCGCTGGAGCAAGTGGATCACTTGAGCTCAGGAGTTTGAGGCTGCAATGAGATATACTCACATCACTGCACTCCAGCTTGGGTGACAGAGTGAGACCCTGTCTCTAATAAATAAGTGAATAGATATTGGAGTAAGGTTGGTGTGAAGCCTCTGACTTTAAAATTATTCTTAGAGATCACTGATACACTTGTAATAGGAGATTTAAATACCAGTCATAATGTATAATGAGGCTTCAGAAGAACAGGAACATACAGGAATAAGGTTAAAGAAAAGTAGGTTTGGAGGTTTATTGTGCCTAAAAACAAATTATGAAATCCACAAGTTTACATGACATTTGTTGAGCCTGTATTTAATCTAAACTGATAATAATATAATAATCAATTACTTTAAATTAATATCCCAAGTTTAGCCCAAACTGGATGAACTTGAAATAGACAGAAAGCTCTCCAAATAGCAAGGATAATCCTACTCAGAACCACAGACAGTGACTAGGATAATAGGGACACACCTAATTGGTCTCCAATTTCCAGAAAAAAACCTAACCTACTATATTATAAGGACTAAAATTTCATGCAGCCCTCAAGGCCTGGCTTTGTACTTACCCCAACTGCCTTGCCATATTTGAACCTCACAGGACCCCAAAGAATGAACCAAGAGTTTCCTTGCTCACACCAGATGTGGCCCTCACAGAATGCAAAGGCTCCCCACCCAGCTGCTTCCCTTGTCAGCTAGAGCAGCTACACTCCACCCAGTTCTGTTGGAAGTGAATCTAACAAGATTCACCTCCCTATCATCACATTAAGGTATTCAACAAAATTAATACCATACTACCCCAGGAACCAGGGGTCACAGCATCCTCTTGTTACTATAGATCCTGTCTCTCACAACCCATGCTTATTCACTCTGCTCTCATGTACAAGCCCTGTGTGGCCCTGTATTGTGTAGCATCCTACTCCCTGGGTCTGTGACTATCCATGACTTAGAAACTTCTGTCAACCTCGTGTGTCCAGTATTGGGTGCTGTGTGTTCAGTCACCCTCATAATCTTAGTTGGGGGAAATCTCCCTCAATGGTGGAATGAAGAGGAGATAGAAAAAGTACCTACCAGAGTCCAGCAGATTGAATACAACATAGGTTTACTCTCCTGTTGGAGAATGAGCACATAATCAGATAACGAAGTCCAATTGACTTGTCATTGCCAGTGAGGGTTTGAAAGGAAAGGTGCCATATGCAGTAGGCTTGAGACAACAAAGACAAGAAGCAGGGAGGCTTTTCTGCAAATCCAAATCCTTCTTTTTTTTTTTTTTTTTTTCAGACAGAGTTTCACTCTTGTCACCTGGGCTGAAGTGCAATGGCACCATCTTGGCTCACTGCAACCTCCACCTCCCAAGTTCAAGCAATTCCCCTGCCTCAGCCTCCCGAGCAGCTGGGATTACAGGCACCCACCACCATGCCCAGTTAATTTTTATATTTTTGGTAGAGACAGGGTTTCACCATGTTGGCCAGGCTGGTCTCGAACTCCTGACCTCAGGTCATCTGCCTGCCGCAGCCTCCCAAAGTGTTGAGATTACAGGCGTGAGCCACCGTGCCCAGCCTTCCTTCTGATGTTCTACTAGAATGGGACCAGAGACAGCAGCCCTCAAGGCCTGGCTTTGTACTTATCTCAACTGAAATTAAGCTGTCAGAGCTCAGGGATACCCCAAAGCTAGTGGTATACCAAGATGCATTTTATCCCTCAAAAAACGAAGAAAAAAATCATTTTATTTCCCAATCACTATTTCTATAAAATGATGAAAAGGAAAAATGAACTAAAGAGAGAAAATTTAGAATTTGATCACTGTCATTTGCCTTCCACAAAGATTCACCCTCTTGCTCTTAGGGAGGTGGTGACAGAATACTGTTTATGGTGATCAATTGGATGACCTTCATTTACCCTTTAAAATCTCCCACATGACACAGAATGGAGAGCAGGAGTGGAGGCTAAGTATGTGTGGCCCCTTAGCTATGCTATGGACAAGTTTTTTCAACATGCTCTATTTCTAGATGGCATTTTAAGCTATCAATAGATCTAGATCTATGTTAACTTTAATGAACTACACTGAAAAACTGACATTTTAGGCCCCTGTATGCATTACTTAAACAAAATATAGCTCTAACAAATTTAGCTGAGGTGATTTGTTTTCAAACCCATATTTACCCACATCTGTGAAAAATAAGGGTAGGATGAGGCTCTCTATCTTTTTTGACAGATGTCCTCAAATGTTCCCTTGAAAGTTTTTCAACATCCCAGAAATATTACAAGGATTGGGTTCCACCTATTCCTGGATGAAATAGCTGTATTGTGGATAATGGTTAAAGTGCACAATTATTGATTTATTATCATTATGAAAGTTAAGCAAAAAGCAGATTAAGATTTAGAAACAGCAGTAATAAGTCATGCAGGAAAGAGCTATTTTTTGCGAAGGATATTTTGGCACCTGTTTTTTTGTAACAATACGCCAATCAGAAGATTTTGTTTGGGTTAATATTAATGTAACTAATCTAATGCTTTCTTTCTTTAATGGATAACTTCTGCTTCATTAAAGGCTAGATGCAGAGTGTCTTAAATGAGTTCCCCCAAAGTGGACCCCGAGATGAGGATTAGGGGAAAAGCAGTTTCTCTGTGACCTGAGCCCAGGAAACATGAATATGGGAGTGGGGGATAAGACAGGGAAAAGGAGAAAGCCAATACAGCGTGCAGGATCAAGGGAGTTACTACTGTGGGCAGCCAGAGCTTGGAGACAGTGGATCCTTTGCTTTAAAAATGTCAAAGAAGAGGGTACGGATTTCTTTCCAAGATGATTTTAGTGCAGCCCACCCCACATTGGTATGGGAGAGTGAACCAGATGCCCTCTCAAGGTCCCTTCCATTCTTATGATTATATGATTGCTCATTATCAAAAATTGGCCCGTAATTGGTTTGACTCAGAGAGGTCAGGATGTGAAGGGGACTGCATAACCTTTTGATTTTATAGTAAAGAACAATGTAGTTATCCCAGTCAAGTTTCTGAAGGACATTTTAAAAATTTTCATAAATGTGCCATGATAATCTTCATGACTGCTAATTAAGCGAGATCCCCTAGGTGTAGGCTACAATTTTGACAGGTAGAAATGGGGGTTTTGTTATAATGGAAATCAGAGGGACCCACGACAGTCACTAAATACTATACATGCATGTATAGCCCCGCTTTTGCTGTCTGTTTTTAAACTACCTACATTGTTGATATATAATCGCATACCGGTTTTAGAAAAGATTTAAGAGAGAAAAAACTCATGCTTCATTTTGGTTGCTTTTAATTGGGAAAAAAATCATCCTTTTACAAACAAATGGGGATCTAATCTTAATTATGTGACTCTTTGTACATAATTTTACGTAAAATTAGTCACCCTGAATGCATATTTTAAAAGGACTAGCTATAGCTAATTGACCAACAGTGAATTTTCAAAGTGATCAGTCCAATTACTGTCTGCCAAGATGCAAAGATCAAACGCGGTTTTCTCTTTTTCATAGTCCTAAGGTTTGTAGGAACAGAACGTTTATACTCAGAATAACTTTTTTAATGCAGTAAACTTAATGAAATAAAGTTCTCATTTTAACTAGGGGAAGCAAAAGAACATAAAATAAGTTATCTGAATAAATAAAAGTATATTAATTTTTGTTTTGCAGGACCCCTTGAATCAAACCGGTAACAGTATATAATCTTAGCACTGGAAAGAACCTTAGTGACTTCACTAATCCAGTCTCTTAATTTTGTAGATGAGATAATTGAGGCTGAAGAGGTTTCATGAGAGGTTTCTTTCCATGATCAATTTTTTTTTGGAGCTAAGTACTCGGAGTTATTTATTTATTTATTATTGTGTATATTTAAGGTGTACGGCATAATGCTTTGATACACATAATGAAATGTTTACTATGTTCAGTCAAGTTAACATATTCATCATTTCACACAGTACTTGCTTTTGTGTGTGTGTGGTAAGAGCACCTGAAATCAACTCTTTAAGCAAATGTCTGGTATACAATACAATATTAAAACTGTAGCTTCCATGGTGTACCTTCTATCTCTAAACATTCATCCTAGACATTTGAAAATTTTTACCCTTTGACCTATATTTCCCTTCTCTACACCCCAGCTGCTGGTAACCACCCTTTTATTCTCTGTTTTTATGTGCAGTTATGTACTTTTAACAGAGATATATTCTGAGAAATGAATCGTCAGACAATTTCATCATTGTGTTAACATTGTAGAGTGTATGTACACAAACCTAGATGTTAAAGCCTACTACACACCTAATCTATATGGTATAGACTATTGCTCCTAGGTTACAAACCTATATAGCATGTTACTGTGCTAAATACTGTGGGCCATTATAACATAATGGTAAGTATTTGTGTATCTAAACATATCTACACATTGGAAAGGTATAGTAAAAATGTGGAATAAAAAATTAAAAATGGTACACACCTATATAGGACACTTACCATGATGGAGCTTGTAGAACTGGAATTTTCTCTGGGTGAGTCAGTGAGTGAGTGGTGAGTGAGCATGAATGCCTAGGACATTAGTGCACAATAATGTAGACTTTATAAACACTATCCACTTAGGCTACACTAAATTTATTAAAAAAATAAAAAGTAATTGCACTCTGCCATTGTGATGGCTATGACATTACTTGGGGGATAGAAATTTTTCAGCTTTGTTATAATCTTATGGGACCACATCATATATCTGATCTGTCATTGACCAAAACATCATTATGCAGTGCATGACTGTATTTGACTTTCTAGAATTTGAACTCAAGGGTCCCATGTGTTAATATTCTTTTCACAATAGTAACTAGGAAAATAAAAATAGTAACTGTTAAATTATTTCAGAAACATGACTTAAACCTATCTCACCTTGAAAAGTAAGAACATATTGTAAGATATGGTGAAAAATAGCATTTTCATATTATATCCAACCTCTACCGTTCACTTATAAACATCATGCTATGAATCTTCTGTAGACACACTTCAAGAAAGAAAGTGTCAGATTAGGATACTCATTGTCAAATCTGATGGTTTTCTTTTGAGTTTGACACTAAAACAGCATTTTTTCTGGTAATGTGATTCGAGATTACCTTAGAAATAGGTTAAAATAGGCCGCTGCGGTGGCTCATGCCTGTAATCCCAGCACTTTGGGAGGCAGAGGCTGGTGGATCACAAGGTCAGGAGTTCAAGACCAGCCTGGCCAACATAGCGAAACCCCATCTCTGCTAAAACAAACAAACAAATAAAATACAAAAATTAGACGAGTGTGGTGGCACATGCCTGTAATCCCTGCTACTTGGGAGGCTGAGGCTGAGGAAGGAGAATCACCTGAACCCAGGAGGTGGAGGTTGCAGTGAGTCAAGACCACACCATTATACTCCAGCCTGGGCAACAGAGCGAGACTCCATTTCAAAAAAATTAAATAAAAAGGAAATAGGTTAATATATTAATCATTTCCACCGAAGTAAGTAAAACATCTGCAGTACCAAAAAGGTTAATAAGTATTCCTACTACCAGGTATTTTACCTGACATCCTACCTGCATGAAGAGATATTTGCTTCAAACAAAATAAAAAATAAAAAAAACATGATTGATAAATGGAAAGAAAAAGCTATCTAGTTTTTCACAGAAATCTGGAAAATAAGCTACAAAAAAACACTGTTAGCCTTGGGGCATAAATGATTTACAAAAGAGTAAAGAACTGAAAGCTATGATTTTGTTTTTATTTTCCTTGTTGTAATTGTTTAAGTACTCCAACTTCAGTTTTATTAGGCTGTGAGCTGCTTGAGAGTGTCAGCTATATTTTTATTAATCTTTATATCATTATTGTTCAGCGTAATGCCTACAACCTAAGAGACACTAAATGTTGGATAGGTAAATGAGTAAGAATCTGAGGTAGCTAGCAGTAATAATAAAATCTATAACCATGGAAATAAGAGTAAAAAATATTGATCCAGATGCTAAAGAAGAGGAAAGAAAAATTATATCAGAAGCAAAGGCTAAGAGAAGGTATTACAAATGAGCAGAACACAGCTCAGAACTTCTTGAGAGCCAAAGTAAAAATAATTGCTGAAAAGGTTAATATTTCAACATTTCAACATTCAACAATGTTCAATGTTTCAACATTTAAATTGGTGGAAAAATATATATTAAAATCATATTGTTAAGTTTATAAGAAACTTTAAAAAATGAAATTCAGTAAATATCCATTAAGCATCTAATATTTTGAAGATGCTTCATTAGGCAATGTGGGGCTACACAGCGATAAATAAGATAGAGTCATCAGCCTTACAAAGGCTATGTAATGGATGACACAGAACAAACACATACATGAAAATAACACAGGGCAAGATGGAATATATCCTTAAGAAGTGTGATGTAATCAGAGGCAAAGGAAATCACGCATGATTGCAAAGATCATGGAAGTATTCTTAAAATACATTTTGTTTAGATAAGCCTTGACATTTAAGTAGGTTTATGAAATTTGGACACGTGGGAGTGAAGGTAAGGCTTTCAGATATGAGGACAGGGTGTACAAAAACACCCAGTTAAGAGAGCATGTTTCACGCTCTTAGAGAAGTGAACAGTCCTTGTAATATAAGTTTAGCTCTAACAAAGGCTTTGTGTCAGGAAGTAATAAGAGATAAAGCTGAATTAGTACTTGTAATACTAGTAGAAATCCACTACCTCCTGAAGAGAAGTAATTTTGCACGAATCAAATTCAGCATCCTTATCTTGATTCAAAGCCCATCTTTAATTTCCACTCAGGTTTGAATTCCTTGGCATATCTAATTTTAATAATTAAAGGACTCTTTGGACTACACAGCATCTAGTGTTCTTTTATAATTCATGAACTTAGAAAAGTTTTAATACTGTATGTATATGAATGAGCTTATAAAACAGGCTAACCAGCCATCTGCTTCGTGACACACACTTCCATAAATGTCATGAAACTTTATGTTATCATAAAATATGGCAACAAGGAAGAACCTTTCTGTGGAAGAGAAGTTCTCTAACAGGCCCTTGCAGGATACTGTGGTCTTTGCTTGATCTGGTACATTGCAGCTATAAGAATAAATGCCCCTAATAGAAGCAGAAGAAAAATTGGCCATAAACGTTCATAGGAGAAAGCCTGATGCTTTGACCACAGTTTCTATATTCCTGTTCTAACAAAAAATGCCAATACTATCCAAGTACCTACGCTATTTAGAAGATCCCACAGGTCTTAAATTCTCTTGTTTAGGAGACTAAGATACCAAGCCAGAGAAGAGGATTAATCTATTATTTTAGTAATGTATAAATAGTAGATGTTTACTACTCCCTTTTCAGGGCAAATGTAACTTTCTAATGCTTTTCCATAAATCCTGCTGCTATGGTTAAGCTACCTTTTGAAAGAGTTAATCCTGTTCCCAGGGATAGATATTTTATTTCCTACTTATAGGAAGTAGCACCAAATGAACTCTCCTTACATATATTTATAATATGTAATATACATAATAAATATATTTCTTGATGTAGGCATCAAAACCACATAATGAGGCTGCACTCTGCTTTAGTTCTTGGTATCAGACACATTCATGTTATTAATCATACTCCTAGTCGCCGAGGGGTTGCCACAGCCAGTATCTTCTTATATGTGTCTTACATGGACTCATCAGCAAATGTGCAAACTCCACAAGTCTATGAATTCATTTTCCTGTGTTTCAATGTCTTCCCTACTTACACATACACACAAGAGAGAAGTCACCAGTAAACAACAAATATGCCATAGAAAAGCAATTCTGCAATGGTTCAGGTTTTATGTTCTAATAATGCTCAAATCCCAGCTTCCAGGATTCAGTGTACTGTATCAGCAATAATGAGTAAAACTACTGAAACTCATTAAAGAATTTACTAATCAGTACATTAATTGAGGCTATCTGCTTCCCATTATACAGAGACAAATTAAGCAGGTTAAATGGTTCCCAGAAAACATCTGTGGAAACATGTCAAAACTAATGATAAATAAAATAGAGCTCCCTTTGTGGTTGATTTTTCACCCAGCTGCATCTTAAAGGTGCTATCAGAAAAAACTATTTATTGTTTGTCAAATCGGAATAAAATCCCCAAACCACTAATAGGATTTTTCTTATAACTTTTGAAATAAAGGTGATCAGTTCATAAAATAGCCACCTACATGTGCCACATATTGTGGGTTGAAAAAAAAAAAAGGTCCTATGGAAGGCATCTACCAAATCTATGTGAAATATACAGAGATAGTTAATAACCTCCTGAATAATGTGTTTTACAGAATATATCAAAATTATCTTTCTAAGAAAGAAGTGATTGGGTTATTAGAAATATTCCTTTCATCGAGGTTCTACTCTTTGGTTAAGCAGGTTGGCTATTTGGTGCAACACAGTGAAACATAGAGGAACAATGTAAGAGCAAAGTAAAAGGGAATTCAAGTTATTGAATGATTTTGTGTTTGTGTGTATGTGTGTGTGTCCATATGTATATATACACACACATATGAAAATGATACCATGAAATGGGTCACTTCTAATTATATGATACTATATGACAAATTATTAGGCAATGTCTCCCGCTTGCAAACCATTGATAGCTTTCTTTTTTTCTCAAGATAGAGTTTAAAATTCTTAATAGAAGACACAAAGCCCTTGGTGAATTAGCCATGACTTTTCCTACCTGCTCATCTTCCTGTATTCTCTCCTTTACTTTGGTACTTTTTATATACTTGGTCTTCTCTTCCTTAACTGTGCCTTTGTCTTTCTTTGTACATGCTATTCCTTTCTCTTAGAGGGCTCTCCATCCCATTGCCACTCTTATTCTCCACATCTGCATAATTCCCAGTCCCTCTTTAGATATCAATTTGTATGTCATTTTTCTTTATAAACTTTATAATATAAATTAGATTTCCCTTTAATATACGCTTATTATACTCTGCTTCTTTTTTAAACCTTTTTTAAAATTGTGAATAGATTTAATGATTAGACGTTTAGTAGTAAAATCGGTAGCATTGATAGTTCACTCTCTGTGAAAAATGGTCGAGGAAGAACATGTTCAGCTTTATGAATTAAGCAACAGGATGAAGGAAGGTGCCATTCACAGGGAAAAGGAAGAGTGTGACAAAAACAAAATTAAGACTACGAGAGGTAATGAGTTCAATTTTAGGCATGTTTAGGTTTTAGTGTCTCAAGGACCTCCCTATGGGATGTCTACCTCACAGTGGCATACAAAGTGAGAAGCAAAAATGTAAAATATAGATTGGTACAGATTTCAGAGTGTTCATTCTATAGACAATAAATAAATTGATTGAGATGTCCAAGGAAGATTGTGTAGAGGAAGAAGAGAGGAGCGTATAACACTGAAACTGGAATTTAAGGGCTAGGGATAGGAAAATAAATGGAACTGCGCAACAGCAGCCACAACAGTAAGAGAAAACCCAAGAGAATGATAATTGGTGTCCAAAAAAGAGCAAGAAATACCCTTCATGAAACCGGAAGGTCAATAGTGCCAAATATGGCTAAAAGATACGGGAAGACATTTATCAACAAGGATAACCTTGGCAAAAAGAGTAAGAATCAAGCTCTGGGAGAGGAATGAGTGACAATGAAGCAGAAAAAGTACAATACCCATATCAAGAACTTTGTGAATGGAGAAAGACACTATTGCATCTAGAAGGGATATGAGATGGAGAAGCGGGGTGTGTGTGTGTGTGTGTGTGTGTGTGTGTGTGTTCTTGTGTAGCAATAAGAGAATGCTCAATTGCTTGTGGAAAGGAATCAGCAGGGAAGCAGAGGTGAAACTATGTGAGACAGGAAAGAAAATCAGTAAATTGTGTCTTCTGAGAGGTGTAAAATTGGAAAGAAATATTAGAAAAACATGGTTATAAAAACATGGTAAGATTGAGAAGCAGTTTTAAATGCACAGTGAACCAAACTGCACCATTCTGTGAATTCTTCAGCTGTGTTAAGCACCTCAGATGTGAAGGCAAGGGTATCAAATTAATCAAGATGTGTTCCCTGTGCATGCTCAACAGCAAAAATAGGTGATGGAGTTGAAAATATTGCTAAGAGAGTCATGAAAGTAATGGTAACTTGAAGTCCAGTATGAATAAGAAATGAAATAAGGGTAGGGGTTGGGTGAGGGGGCTGATAGAGAAAAAGTAGGTAGACCAAAGGATTGAATAACTAAATGAGGGGGATGATCAGCCGTAACTTATTAGACTACTTTAAAGTTAGGACATTAGGGAAGCGAATGGAATGTTTGAGATTAGGATTTTAAAAGGGTAACATTTCCAGATGGGAAGAAGGTTCAGAGTGTGATCATATGAATGAGTGGATGAAATGGTATGGAAGTAATAATGCCTAAAAATGAGGAAGTCAGGGGCCAAGAGCCCAGAGTTCAAAAGCTGGCTTTTCACAACATTTGTCGAAGATACTCAAGATGATCATAAGGTATTGCAGTGGAAAGTAAATGTTTTAACTGGGTATCAAAAGTTTCCATGAGTAAAGTAGAATAATCAGGTAGTCAGCATTGACAATGAAACAGAAAGGTCAATTTGTTACTGGGAAATGTGGGGGGAGAAAGAATTCAGCCAAGAGATAATTTAATAAAGAGCGCAGAGAGTTTTACTAAGGAAACAGTGTACACTCTAAGAGAGGAGCAAGATGGGCTGGCTGGAAAACAGCAGCAGTAGCAGCAAGGATTAAGTAGTAGCAGAGTTTATTTAAAGAGACAGTATGCTCTGAAAGATGAGGCAGAGTGGGCTCCTCAAAAGAGAATGAGCCAGCAGCCCTGAGAGTTCTGCACTGCGATTTTTATTATGTCAGACTCTTCTTTTTAAGTTCCTGCCCCTCTCTTAAGTCTCTGTCTTATCCCTCAGCTAGTTACTGCCCTTAGTTTGTGGGATTCTTCCTTACATTCAGTTGATGATCACCTGTGGGCCAGGTGGTCAATACAAATTCCGCTTGATGGCAGCGTTGCTCATTACTGCCAGCCTAGGAAGGTCGTATCGTGGTCAAATCTGTACTTACTGTGCCTGCACATCTCTTAGGAATTTCCCCTTTGTCCCTTTTCTCTTCTTCTCATCAGGTAGCTGACCACAGTCTGACAGGTTAACTGTAAAGTCAGCATTTACTGGGCACCTTAAGGGGTGTTTTCAGGCGTTCCTTTCTGCATAGGTATTTCCCCTCCCCTCTGCTCTTAGCATTTATGTTTCGTGTATGTTTCAGGTAGTCTCTGGAATATGAAATTTTCCGGAGCTTCCTTTCTCAAAGGTTTCCCCTCCTGCTCATGTCTAGCTATCTGCGTACTCTAACAGATTGTAGAAGGATTAAATGCCCAAATGTGGAAGCAATGGTCTGTATTTACTCTTAACAAAGGAGAAAACAGATATTCAAACTTAACCTTGAAGTCAAAAGACTAGGAAGCCTGAGTGTTTCTCCCATCCATCTTTTTCTATGCAAAGTCAAATACCACTTACTAAATTTGTGAAAGAAGTAAGCTGCCAAGGAGTGTTGAGATCGGTGGGTGTAAACTGCAATCTAAATATGGCTTAAAAACGCATTTTGTTTTACTAGACCTTTTTCATTATGGTTTTATTAGACCACTTTTTACAAAAATAGAATTTGATAATCTTTAGTCAAGGAATGCACGTTTTGTTTTATCAATAGCACTGACCACTTTTTATTTTCTTACAACTAACTTAATTTCCATATGCACATTACACGGTTCCCCCTATAGGTATTTGAATAGTCAACATCTGCTCCAGATTTTTTTTCCAGAAAGAAAACCTGGAAATTTGGGTGTTTGCATTCATTCTAGTACTCTAGGAAGTTCCAAATGTAGTTTTTGGTGGACAATAACCTTGAGCATAGTAGTAGGATTGGTAGGGACTTCTGTGTTAGTGAAAAATAAACTAAGGTCAAGTAGTGCTTTAGGTTTAGGGCAAATTAGATATTAACTAGTATGCAATCTATAAACTGAGAGTTCACAGAAGCAACAGGATAAAGAATCATGCAGTTAAATAAAGGACTTCTAGCTTAAAAGGCACAGATATAGTTTTCCTATGTAAAATAACTTGAACCTATTAGTCCCAGGACACATTATATACCAAGAAATAAGGGGGAAAGCACCGTGATGGAAAGATATTCCTAAAAAGAACAAGGAGGAGCACTCAGTTGCCATTGCCAGATAATTTCCAGATCGGATGTGAATATTGATCGATGATTAGTAATTTAAGCATGGAAGACAGAAGAGTCGCAATGGAGATAAGGTTAGCACCTGAAGAAATGTCAGGGCATTTCACGTCATCCACCAGTCTACATTGCCCATGATTTATAAGTATCAATGAGTTAAAATATTGTCCAAAAATAGAGGCAAAAAGAAAGGTTAAAAAGCAAAAGAGTGGCAGGCAGTGCAGACAATTCTGGTAAACGATTACAAGAAAAAGTTATTCTCTAGCATTCATTTATTTATTCATTCAATAACTATTAGCGGAGCACTATGCTAAACTCAATAGTTTGCTAAGCACTGAGACCTGATAAGGAAAATAGAAGCTCTTGCTCTCACTGAGCTTATTGTCTAGTCAGGTATTTTATATAATGTTTCCAGCAATTTTCTTTCATCATCCAAGAATTAGAAAATAGCCGTAGTTAAATAAAGGAAATATAATATCGTGCGTGGACACACACACACACATATGCGGAAACATGCAGAGTGGAAATGTTAATATACTGTGTGGTCAGGGCTCTTTCAAAGACCTAAGTTGGCAAGCAAAAATAACAATGTACATTAAGTCAAGATAAATAAATAAACTGATCTAACTTTAAAAGAGATGCAGGAGCTAGAAAACAGAACTGAACTTTGGTAATGTAAAACATTTTATAACTATTACTCCACTAGAACAGCAATAATAATTGTGAACAAGTATTATAAATAGGCAAGCTTAATGTTAAAAGTGGGAATTAGAATGGACTTTCCGTGTTACAATGGGCTGAGATTGTGCATCTAAGATTAGGTGATACATTTAATTGAGAAAGCTGTAGTAAAACTCGTGGTGAAAGCTGCAATAGAGCCCAGAGGAATAATTCCTTCGAGCTTCCTACAGAGCCCCCTACAGATCCCCTAGCAGGTTCTTAGAAAAAAATGACCACGGGTCAGGCCTGATGGTAATCAGCATTTTGAGAAAACGAAAAGGTCCCTCCAACATCAGAGTGTGCCATTTCCACTCACCTCTTTCCTCTGATCCTGCTGCAATATTTTCCCACCTAGATGGATCAGACATGGCAAAAGGCCCAGTCTATTCATGTGCTTGATGGCCTACTAAATTGCTCACTAATATTTTTGACGCTGGCTCTATGAGGCTGTCATGGCTGTCATTTCTGTTACAGATTCACTACTTGCACAGCAACCCCTTTGACAGTCAGTAACATAAAAGGGCATTGAAATCAAGACTCACAAACCCCTTCTGCCAAGGATAAAGGAACTTCCTGGGGGTACTTCAAGCACTCTGTTACATAGCTGAATGAGATGAAAGGAAGCAAATCCTGTAGATGGTCATTCAGAAGCAGCCAGATTGCTCTGCTATGTGCCTTGCCTGTAGATTGCCAATTTACCACTATTGTTTAATTTTCAGGAAGTGTGGACAGCACGCAGTGTAGTGTACAAGTCCCTGTGGGCAGTCAAAGCCTTTGAAAAGAGCCGATATGCAAAAGAGATATGTGATTGTGATGGTGGAGCCCTTCCTGGGAGGTAGGTTCATATTTGCCTAACCTTTTTTTCTGTTTGTTTGTTAGCTTTATTTTACGCATAAAGAAATCTTGGGAAAGCGAGTATTCCCACTTGAAGACCACCAATACCCCAAGAATCTGAATTGATCGTCCTTAAAGGAGTGGGCACATTGTAAAGACCGGACTTACAAATAAAGCTTGATGAAAAGAGTAAGTGTTTCTTTCTATCAACTGCTTAAATATTTATTAGGTATAATAAACAGACTGACTCCATTTTTGGTATTTGATTACTGACAGATTTCAAACCCCATAATTCTCCCTTCCCCACATTTGGGAAATGTCCCACATCTGGGAAAGCTAACAAGAAGTCTGTTGTTCCTTCCTTTGGGACTAGTGGGAAGTTAAAATTATATAAGGCTCAGCTGATAAGAGTGACCCTCATTCCAGGCCCACCTTCTAACTTCCATAAAACTCGAAGCTGGTTGCTACCCCCTGCTCATCAAGGCCATTTTGGACTGCTTAATGGGCCTTTACAACTCTTCCCAGAAAGTTTCATTATTTAAGTAGAAAATGTGTTTGTACCGTGTTGCATATATGTCATCAGCCTCAACACTTAACCATATGTTGAGTAGAGGGTTCATCTCAACTTTGCACAGTGACCACAACTTTAAAATTTATCAAGAGAGTCATATTACTTCTAATATGGTGGATGAAAACCTGAAATTATAGCTGGTTTCTCTGTTTCCTATTTTAAAAAATCTAATGTTGTCTTAGATACCGCTAGTCTAAAGAGGAGTGGGGGTTGGAATAGGGCCCAGATTACTCCATTGGTTTACCGAAAGATTGAAGCCATGTTGCCATTATAAGTAGAGTTTCCTCTGGGAGACTATTGTCTCAGTTTCTCCTTTGAGTTTCCACAGAGTGAGCTAATGTGTTGTCATTAACAAAGAATGACAAAGGATGGCAATGAAGCAAACACATTCTTTTGCCCCGAGAGAGAATATCATAACCATCTTAACAAGCAGAATAGGAATAGAGGCGAAAGTTGAGTGAAATCATCCTCAGATTGGCTAGCAGATTGCCATTTGGTCTTTGCATATTTGAGTTAAACACAGTTCATCTAGCTAGAATTCATACAGTGTGGTATATCGGACCCCCCCCAAAACTGGCCACAGTAGCTGGTAATGAAAGTAAAAATAGATTTGAAATAAGAAGACAAGTTTCAGTTTCAGTTCTGCCAGTGATCACCTATCACACCCTTACAATAAACTCATTTTTGACAAAGGTGCCAAGAACATATACTGGGGAAAAAACAGTTCTTAAATAAATGGTGCTAGGAGAACAGGATATCCATATACAGAAGAATGAAACAAGATCTCTATCCTTCACAATGTACAAAAATAAAATTAAAAGAAATTAAAAACTTAAATCTAAGATGTCAAACTATGAAACTGCTAAAAGTAAACTTCGGGGAAAATCTCTAGGACATTGGTCTGGGAAAAAATTTCTTCAACAGTACCCTAAGCACAGGAAACCAAAGCAAAAATGGACAAATGGGATCATATCAAATTTAAAAGCTTCTGCACAGCAAAGGACACAATTAACAAACTGAATAGACAACCCACAAAATTTGTGAAAATATTTGCAAATTCCCCATCTGTCAAGGAATTAATACTTAGAATATATAAGGTGCTCAAACAACTCTATAGGCAAAAATTCTAAGAATCCTATATAAAAAAGTGTGAAAAAGATTTGAATAGACATTACTCAAAAGACATACAAAATGCACACTGGCATATGAAAAGGTGCTAAACATCATTGATCATCAGAGAAATGCAAATCGAAACTACAATGAGATATCATCTCACCTCCAGCTAAAATGCCTTATATTGAAAAGGCATGTAATAACAAATGCTGGCAAGGATGTGTGGAAAAGGGAACCCTTGTACTCTGTTGGTAGGAACGTGAATTAGTACAACCTCTATGGAGAACAGTTTGGAGGTTCCTTAAAAAACTAAAAATTGGGCTATCATGTGGTCCAGCAATCCCATTGCTGGATTGTACAGTCAAAATAAAAGAAATCAGTATATTAAGGAGATATCTGTACTCCTGTTTGTTGCCGCATTGTTCACAGTAGCTAAGATTTGGAACCAACCTAAGTATCCATCAACAGATGAATGGATAAAGAACATGTGGTACATATATACAATGAAGTACTATTTATCCATAAAAAAGAATGAGATCCAGTCATTTGCAACAACATGGATGGATTTGGAGATCATTATGTTAAGTGAAGTAAGCAGACAAAGAAAGGCAAACATTAAATGTTCTCACTTATTTGTAGGATCTAAAAATCAAATCAGTTGAACTCACAGATCTAGAGAGTAGAAGGATAGTTACCAGAGACTCAGAAGGGTAGTGGGGAGCAGAAGAGGAAGGAAGGGATGATTAATGGATACAAAAATAGACGGAATGAATAAGACCTAATATTTAATGGAACAACAGGGTGACTATAGTCAATAATAACTGCACTGTACATTTTAAAATACCTAAGAGAGTAATTGGATTGTTTGTAATACAAAGGATAAATGCTTGAGGGATGGATATACCATTCTTCTTTATGTGATTATTATGCACTGAATTCCTGAATCAAAACATTTCATGTACCTCATAAATACATATCCCTATTATGTACCAACAAAAATAAAAAATCAAACATATTAAAAGATGTATATGACCTTGAAAAAAGAACAAAGTTTTTTGTTTCCTTTCTAATCTTCAATACATTTGCTTAAGAAAGTAGAAAGTACAATTCACCCTTGAACAACACAAGGATTAACAGAGACAATCCCCTGCACAGTAGAAAATCCATGTATAACTTTTGACTCCCCCAGATCTTAACTACTTACAGCCTACTGTTGACTGGAATCCTTGCCGATAACATAAGCAGTCAATCAGCACATTATATATGTTATATGTATTATATGCTGTATTCTTATAGGAAAGTAAGCCAGAGAAGACAAAATATTATTAAGAAAATCATAGAGAAGAGAAAGTATATGTACTATTTATTAAGTGTAGAAATGGATCATCATAAAGGTCTTCATCATCATCATGTTACGTAGACTGAAGAGGAGGAGAAAGAGGAAGGGCTGGTCTTGCTGTCTCAGGGGTGACAGAGGCCGAAGAAAATCCATGTATAAGTGGACCTGAAGTTCAAACTCAGGTTGTTCAAGGGTCAACTGTATAATTACACTGATTTTAGAAAGTTTTGATTTTATAAAGTATCAAATAAATGTTTTGATGCTTACAGGGATTAAAAATTAAACATCTCTATTACTAATGTCAGGAAGAGGAAAACATATTTATTCAGGTGGGTGCAATAATATAAAATGCCTGCCTGCCACGATTGTTTTCTATAGTGTTAGTACTTACTATATTCAGTTTATAGAGAGACTCTACCTCTAGTAGTTCCATCGTGAGTAATCAAATGATTTTATATTACTTATACATACATTTGTGACAACTATCTTACATGTATTTCTACTATCTTATAATACAATATATAATGAAGAAATCAAGAATATTAATGCTACTGTGAAATGATAATTTCAAATAGTCATTATAATTTTGTTCCTGTCTTCCCCCACTCTTTGCTCTATTCTGTATAATATCAACATCTCCATATTCCTTTTCAATTCCTCTAGAGAAGATAATCTTGTCTTCTCCCTCCCTTTCTCTCCCTCTTCTCTCTTCCTCTCTCCACACAAATTTCCAGGGAAAGGAATATTTACTCTACATGTGTAAAGAAGGGTCAAGACTTGAATCTTGTTACAAATGCTCTTGGAGACATCTTTATCAAGATGAATATGAGGTAGCCAGCCTGGCTGATGGGAAGAGAAATACCATGACTATGATTCTTAAGAATCCCTGGAGACCTACTCACATATGTGCTGTGCTCATTTTACTAACTGAATGCAGGAAATTGCATTCAATCTTCAGACAGCAAGATTACCCTGGAATTGAGCACTTGCAATTGCAACCTCAGTTTGCCCAGCAAGTGGGCATGAGGCAGAACAGGAAGAACAGGAGTAAAATTATATAGCTGTCCTTCATCTGAATCTAAAATAATATTTTTTCTTTCTTTCTTTCTTTGAGACAGAGTCTCACTCTGTCACCCAGACTGGAGTGCAGTGGCACAATCTTGGCTCACTGCAATCTTTGCCTCCCGGGTTCAACAATTCTCCTGCCTCAGCCTCCCGAGTAGCTGGGACTACATGCGCACGCCACTATGCCTGGGTAATTTTTGTATTTTTAGTAGAGCCAGGGTTTTCACATGTTGACCAGGCTGGTCTTGAACTCCTGACGTCAAATAATCCACCCGCCTTGGCCTCCCAAAGTACTGGGATTACAGGGCTGAACCACCTTGCCCAGCCATATATATATATATGTGTGTGTGTGTGTGTGTGTGTGTGTGTGTGTGTGTGTGTATATATATATATATATATATTTTTTTTTTTTTTTCTTATTGTGACCCAGGACCATTTCCATAGTGACATAGAGACCATTTTCAATGATGGGATAGACATGCCATCTGCATGGTTGTTACTAGAGTACTTCAGTCTACAATCTTTATCTGCCCATCCTGGCACTAAGGTTCCTCTCCAGTGTAAAACAGCCCTCTGATTTTCCTCTGAGGAATGCCCTCTGCATCTCTTTACCTATGTGTTTTAGCAATGTTAAGTCCCTCATGCTCTGGACATGTATATGAGTCCTGCCAAGCCTTCCCACTGACAGTGTCTCATTCTCTAGGACAGTGATAGTATTTTCTGGGATTTTTCTTAGAGTTATGTGGAAAGAGGAATCCTCTTTTTCCTGGGAAGTCTATAGCTTCTGGAGGCCATCTTGCCCCTATGAAGTTAGAATCCTCCTGAATCAGATAAACAAGTCAACACAAAGACAATTCGAGCTGAGACTTGTGGAAAGATGAACTCCTGACTATATGAGTGTGCATCAGCCTTTTCTAAAGATGGATCTGGACTATTAGTTTTATGGAACAACTCATTTTCTTTGATTTTAAAGCCTATTTGAGTTAGAATGTGGTCATGTGAAACCAAAAAAAAAAAAAAAAAATCCTCTTCATTGTCTTTGTTTTCCTCTCTGTTTCTCCCAGTACACTGCAAATAATTCCAAATCAGGGATTGTGTCTTAATATGATTTTTATGTTTAATATCCAGGAAAATATTCAAGAAAAATTCTTAAATGAATATCTGGAGAGAAAATGTAGATAAACACACAGAAATTTGATATTATTGAAAGATTCATGTAGCAGCAAGAATATGTTAAACACTATCTTAACTTTTCAAAATCTGAAATAAAAATTTTCAGAGTTGTAAATATGTTGCTATGGAATACAAAAAAATGCCATTAGTGATTTTTTAATACGAAACTACCTAAATTTCTCTTTTATTTTTCTTTCTTTTCCTCTTGAATTTGGAAAATATACAAGAATGTTTTACTTATTATTACCTTTCTTGTATAAAAAAATGCTAGATCAATTATTGAAAAAAAAGTTAACTTTTGGTAGGAGATTAGCCATTTACTTAGCAAATATGACTCACACAAAATAAAGCATATAGAAAATTCTAAACTAAAGAAACACATTGTTCAATTCCATTTACTAAAATTTTATTACTAGAATTTGTTTGTTTGCAGGTGTCTTTGATCTCTTCAAACCAACCACATTTTAGTGACAAAATCATGCCATTTTGTGATGAAATCATGCCAGTTTGGAATCTCTTCTTCATAGCAAAACAATTAGAATGACCTCAATTTCAGCAGATGTCAGCAGTATTTCAACAAAACAGCTAGAAATATATTGATAAAATGTGAAAATAAATCAAATAATAAAATGTATTTATTTAAAACTAAGTTTGTATCTTTCTGTTTATATGCATATATAAAATTGTATGCTTTCGTCATTTATTTGCATCAAAATACAACCTCCTTCCTTGTAGTTGCTGTGGGTCTGACATGAGGCTAGATCATTGCGAAGAATATAGTACTGAGGATTTCTGGGAAAAATGTGGAAGAAGTGGAAGATATTGGTTTAAGATCTTTTCAGGATGAAGAATTATGTAACTAAACCATAATTCTACCACATTTTTCCCCCTTATAGTTTCTGAGTCTAGGGAATGAGGGAAGACGACTGTTATTAAATCATTCATTTGTCACATCTCCCTATAAAACATATGGTCATAGACATTGCTATGGCGTCCCTCCACTGTGTCTCAGTAAAGAGAGAAAAAAAAAATAAACACATTAAAACAAGAATGAAGTCAAAGAGCTTCTAATGAAAAATAATTTTATAAACTTTATTTTATGAGACAGTATAGTTATTTTGCTAAGAAATTCAATATATTACGGAGTATGAACCCTTGTGACTAGTCATTACATAATATTTGTTCATGAGATGTCAGGAATTTACTCAATTTTTAATATAATTAAGCACTGAAACTTTAACGCATTAAATTCATATAAGTTTACAATTAAAATAGGAGGTGACAGGGTAATTAATGTTTCTTTTTTTCTCTGTGTTTTTCTTCCTTCTTTCTTTCTTTTTTTTTTTTTTTAGGTTACTTTAATACTGAGGTCTTCTGTTTAATTGAAAGTTGTCTTGGAAATTTTTTTATGCAAAACTTTATACACAGTCTCAGCTTGCTGCACCCTGCATGTGTGAAGAAAATTAAGAAATAAGCAATTATCACAGTGCAAATAAAAATTTAACATCAAAATTGCAAACTCTCTTTGTAGTATATAAATTGATGAAATGTATAAAACAATATCTTCTTTCTCTGTGTCCCTGAGATTTTCTACGTAAAAAGGAAGCTAACTGAGCTCCTGTCAGAAGCCATGTGCTGTGTGAGACATTTTCACATATGTCACGGAACCTTCTTAGCAACCTCAAGGAGGAGCATTTTCTCCTCTTTACATGGAAAGAGAGTGAGGCTCAACCGAAGAATAAATAAGCAACTTACCCAAAGTCACAAACATAGGAAGCAACTGACCAGGGACTTAAACTCAGTTCTGCCTAACTTCAAAACCTATTACTGAAGGGATTTGCCTTTTGGTTGACTGGTTTTTCAAGTAGTAATGAAAATGGTATCTTCATGTAGTGGAAACTGGAAGTGCTGTCAGAAGCTCCTTCCAAATGAAAAGTGGCATCATTATTTTCTTTTCTCATGTAATAGGCTATGTAGTTTATCTAATAATACATAATTATCAGATACTTATATATATTATATTATAAATATGTAAAATAAAAATGTTTTTTATTATTTTAATTATACTTTTAAGTGCTCCTGTAGTATAAATAATAAATGTTATTATTTTCAGATCTAAGTTTCAACCAGAGAAATAACAAGTAGAGGTGGGTTGAAAACGAAAATATTATTTAAGAACATACCAGGGGACCAGGAAGAAGTCCACGTGCTTCAGAGCATTGAAAAGAATCTTCTGGTCCAGTCCCCGTTTTATGCATCAGCATATAAACTATGAAAGCATGAAGTATGTAATCAAGTGGTAATGTGTGTGGCATGGATTATAAAACCTTTCAGAATTTAGGGGACAGATTAAGGAATAAACTATATCAGTATAAAGGTAAAGAGATACAGCATCCCTGTTAGATTTAATTGTCTGTATACGTGTACCGTGAAAAGTAATTTTTCCCTGGGATGTACTATAATTTTTCATTTTAAGGAAAAAATTTTCAGCTGGGAGACAAGTAGAAAGGAGAAAATATCATTGGTATGACCCAGTTAAAATAAGTGGGATATCGTAAATTGAAGTATAGAAACCACCGGTTTCCTTTATTAGAATTTTTTGCAGGCGATGTCTCTGCTGGTCTCCTGTGCTCACACTGGATCAAATCTAGCAAGAGCACCATATGAAAAATGGCCACAGCATACTTAATTACCTTCCTTAACTCCTCAGAGATCTGCAGCAGCAAGAGTATCTCACATGAGTCTGTTTTATTTCTGCTTTGCAATTATGTGTGCAGCCAGGTTTCCCTTAGAAAACAAAGGAGCAGAGCTGTAAGCAAAAGTCACTAACAAGAAACAAAGGTGATCATTTCTATGGCTGAAAGCCATGAATTTGGAGGGAAAAAAAAAAAAAAAAAAAAAGCTAATCTTTCAGGAAATCCAGTTTCAAACTTCCACGTTCACAAGAAGTTATCTCCACATTCCCTGAATTAGTCATATGTGTGGTCTGTGAGAAACTAGGGAGTCTCTTTTCCTCTAACTGTAATTGATGAATGAAGGAGATAGCCACTACCATGTGACCTCAAATGCTGTAGCTAGTTGGCACCACAGACAAGTTAATTATAATCCTTGAAACAATGTAGCATTTCATTTTGCAACCATGAATCATTCACTGTTTTGTCTAGTCTCCTGAGAGTCATTTTTATAGTAAACTAGTCTTTATAGTGTCAGACAGTGATTAGCAACAATGACACATTTTACAGATTGGGGCCTCAGAGCTGTGCCTACCATGTTGCTATATAAAGTGTGGTAGAGATCTTAGTATTAATAATCTTGATTCGTCCTTACAAAACAAAATTGGACCAAGATTATAGCCAAATTATTCCTAACAATATTATATGATTAAATACATTGTAATAAATTGGACCAATAGGCTTGAGAGGAGAAGGACGTGAAACTCTCTGCCCAACAGGTTAACTTATATTTGCATGTTTGTCAATTAATGACATTTACAGTTTAGAAAAGTATTTGAAAGCTCACAATGTAAGAAGAGGTTCTTTCAATATCAAAATTCTCTGAATATTCTTAAAACGTTCTCAACTTTAAAAATGACAACATATTTTCTAAGGATATCACTTACCAAAAAGTGTAACAAATAAAAGAAGATTTGAGAAAGAATTTGGGAGATTTTAGACATCAGAAAGAATATGTATTAGTCCGTTCTCACACTGCTATAAAGAACTGCCCAAAACTGAGTAATTTATAAAGGAAAGAGGTTTAATTGACTCATAGTTCTGCATGGCTTGGGAAGACTCAGGAAACTTACAATCATGATACAAGGGGAAACAAATACATTCATCTGCACATGGTGGCAGGGGGGGGAGAAGTGTAGAGTGAAGGGTAGAAAAGCCCTTTATAAAACAATCAGATCTCCTGAGAACTCACTCACTACCATGAGAACAGTGAGAACAGTATGGGAGAACCACCCTCATGATAGAGTTAACTTCCTATGAGGTCCCTCCCCCAACATGTGGAGATTGTAGTTCAAATTACAATTCAAGATGTGATTTTGGGTGGGGACACAGCCACACCATATAATTCCCTTCTGGCCCCTCCCAAATCTCATGTTCTCACATTTCAAAACACAATCATGTCTTCCAGTCACCCAAAGTCTTAACTCACCAACATTAACCACAAAGTCCAAGTCTAAAGTCTCATCTGAGACAAGGCAAGCCTCTTCCACCTATGAGTTGTAAATTCAAAAGCAAGTTAATTACTTCCTAGATACAATGGGGGTACAGGCATTGGGTAAATACACTTATTTCAAATGAGAGAAATGGCCAAAACAAAGAGACTACAGGCTCCATGCAAGTCTGAAATCCAGTAGGACAATCATAAAACTTTAACATTTCAAAATGATCGGCTTTGACTCCATGTCTCACATCCAGGTCACACTGATGCAAGAGGTAGTCTCCCATGGCCTTGAGCAGCTTCATCTCTGTGACTTTGTAGGGTAAAGCCTCCCTCCTGGCTACACAAGCTGATACTGAGTATCTGATGCTTTTTCAGGGACACGTTGCAAGCTGTCAGTGGATCTAACCGTCTGGGGTCTGGAGTAGGGTTGCCCTCTTCTCACAGCTCTACTAGGCAGTGCATTGTGGGGGACCCTCTGTGGTGGTTCCAACCCCACAATTCCCTTCTGCACTGCCCTAGCAGAGGTTTTACATGAAGGCTCTGCGTCTGCAGCATACCTCTGCCTGGACATCCAGGCATTTCCATACATCCTCTGAAATCTATGTGAAGGTTCTCAAACCTCAATTCTTGTCTTCTGCACACCAGCAGGATCAACATCACATGGAAGCTGCCAAAGCTTGGGGCTTGCATCCTCTGAAGCCATGGCCTGAGCTGTACCTTGGCCCCTTCTATCCATGACTGGAGTGGCTGGGATATAGTGCACCAAGTCCTGAGGCTGCACACAGCAGGGGAACCCTGGACCTGACCCAGGAAACTATTTTTTCTTCCTAGGTCTCTGGGCCTGTGATGGGAGGGGCTGCAGCAAAGGTCCTTGACATGACCTGTAGACATTTTCCCCCCTTGTCTTGGTGATTAGCATTCAGCTCATTACTTACACAAATTTCTGCAGCAGGCTTGAATTTCTCCCCAGAAAAATGGGTTTTTCTTTTCTATTGCATTGCTAGGCTGCAAATTTTTCAAACATTTATGCTCTGTTTCCTCTTGAATACTTTGCTGCTTAGAAATTTCTTCCACCAGATATCCTAAATCATCTCTCTCAAGTTCAAATTTCCACAGATCTCTAGGGCAGGGGTAAAATGCCACCAGTCTCTTTGCTAAAACATAACAAGAGTCACCTTTGCTCTAGTTCCAAAGAAGTTCCTCTTCTCCATCTGAGACCACCTCAACCTGGACTTCATTGTCCATATCACTATCAGCATTTTGGTCAAAACTGTTTAACAAATCTCTAGGAAGTTCCATATTTTTCCATATATACCTGTTTTCTGAGCCTTCCGAGTCTCCAGGAAGTTCCAAACTTTCCCACATTTTCCTGTCTTCTTCTGAGCCCTCGAAACTGTTCCAACTTCTGCCTGTTACACAGTTCCAAAGTCATTTCCACATTTTGGGGTATTTTTACAGTCGCACCCCACTCCCAGTACTGATTTACTGTATTGGTCCATTTTCATGCTGCTGTAAAGAACTGCCTGAGACTGGGTAATTTATCAAGTAAGAAGGTTTAATTGACTCACAATTCTACATGGCTTAGGATGCCTCAGGAAGCTTGTAATCATGGTGGAAGAGGAAGCAAATACATCCTTCTTCACATGGTGGCAGGAGAGAAAAATGCAGAGCCAAGGGTGGATAAAACCATCAGATCTCATGAGAACTCACTCACTATCACAAGAACCACATGGGGAAGCACCCCCATGATCTAATCACCTCCTACTACGTTCCTGCCCCAACATGTGGGGAATATAATATGTATTACAATTCAAGGTGAGACTTTGGATGAGGAGATAGTCAAACCATATCAGGATACATAGGTAAACCAAGGTAAGTGACATTATAAATGCCTTTGCATCTCTTAAGAATGCAGTTTGTGTTACTGACTGTGTACGCATTTTTTTTTTATAATTTAGTAGACGTGTATTTAGATTTTTCTCTGCTAGTATAAACAAGAACCTATTAAAGACGA
The DNA here is from genome assembly GCF_049350105.2 of Macaca mulatta. Taxonomy (NCBI): domain Eukaryota; kingdom Metazoa; phylum Chordata; class Mammalia; order Primates; family Cercopithecidae; genus Macaca; species Macaca mulatta. Next base: position 166,656,465 of record NC_133406.1, on the reverse strand, counting down.
AACTGTCTCTGAGCTTCCTTTAGTCATCAACTTTTGATCATCAGACCCAAAAGATAACTTCTACATTTAAGAAAGAAAAATGAGACCTTCAAGTAAGGAGGGAGAAATACTTGCAAGAGATCTTTCTTACTTCCTCTCTCCTCAGACAGGTATACAGAGCTATGAGGTAATTTATTCTCAAGTCCATGTTTAGGGTAATGGGATTTAATGTGCACAGGAATGGTGAAGGAGAGACACAGTTGTATTATCTTCTATTTTAAAATGTGTGTTACCAGGATGAAGCCTATCAGTAAAAATTGCCTATGATAATTTTGTATTACAGACTGTGAACTCCCAACTGGACATAGTGGCTCATGCCTGTGATACCAGCACTTTGTAAGGCTCAGGCAACAGGATTGCTTGAGCCCAGGAGTTAACATCAGTCTGGGTGACATGGCAAGGCCCTGTCTCAACAAAAAATACAAAAATCAGCTGGTCATGATAATACACACCTGTGGCCCCTGCTATTCTGGAGGCTGAGGCAGGAGGATTGTTTGAGCTCAAGAAGTCAAGGCTGCAGGGAGCTGTGATTGCACCACTGCACTCCAGCCTGGAGAGACCCTGTCTCAAACACTATAGCAACAACAAAAATCACATTGTGAACTTCTGAAGAGCTCTTTCCATTTATCTTTGTACACAGCACTTAAAGTGGGAGTACTTGTTTATCATGAAGACTCAGATTTGGAATCCGTGGATTGACCACTTGAGTCTCTCACCAGGCATTGACATTTATAATATAACACATAGAAATTTTAACACATGACCATTGGAAGAAAACTGTCTGTGCCAGTTGAAGATAGCTGTGTCTTTATGTAGCATCACCTAAATTACGTGCAAAGTAAGTCAATCTCATGTTGCTGACAACAATCCTCTGTAAAACCTGCAGATATAAAAGTTGAGAAGTAAATTATAGCACTAATAAAGTTAACGTGGTAGGGTCCAAAATGGCATATGCAGCAGAGAAAAAAGGGAAACAGAAACAGTTCATGCTGTTATAATTGCTACAATTTCACTGGCAATTTAAATAAAATAATTCAAATTGCTGCAATTAACACACACATAGAATTCAAAGGATATTGGGCGACCTCACACAAAACGCATTGTAAAATCAGCCCTCCTCCAAAGAATTAACCTTCTTAAATCATTTACATCCAGAGGACGCCTGGATTCATACTCTGCAAAGATTGTAAGCACAGGAAAAGCAAGGCCCATAAAGGAGAATGCCTATCAACAGCAAGCACTCTTTCCGGGGTTGTATCACCCATATGAATGCACAGAGATTGGCCGTGTTATATTCACAAACTCCCTGGCTGAAGGTAGAATTTTGCTTTTTCTGCATGGTTGCCCCTGTGCAGCTTAGAAGGAATCTGTCAGCAAGGACTGAAAGCTGCTGTATTGCTGAGAAGTGATTCTGATTCACGTTGACAGAGATTCCACTTTTACTTGACTGCAGAAGCACAGGACCGTCTTGTCTGTGATTTAGGTCTGAATAAAGGGCTCTTTCCTCCAATGCATTAGAGCACAGTAACCACAAATTGTTATTTGCAAAGTGGGGGAAATTTGTTCAATGTTTCTCCAGTCACCTGAAACCAAATTTAAGACATATTATCTGGGACACATTGAAAGCCTTTTCTCTTATTAGGTCAGACTTATGCAAGCACAGAACTGACAGTACCAAGAATGATGATTTGTGGTCAAAAATCAAAAAAGTAACACTTGGGTGAGTCTAATATGAGTGAGAGATGACCTTTACTATCCCTTGTTCTGAGGTCAAGATTTGGGGAGCAAGGCAACCCATTTGAACAACTGCCGAACAAAAAGAACTCAAAAGAACTTTTAACATCTAGAATGTGTGATTTTTTTAACACCTTAATAAGAATGTTCACTCTGGATAATGCTGTTTAAATATTATAAAACTCTTTTCTCTGCCATTTTTGAGTTCATGTGTAAATGCTTTACAACACAAAGGCAAAGGAAGTATTCAATTACTACTTGCCACTCACATTTTCCCTTAAAATTTTTGTCCTACTATGTGTGTCTGTGGCCTTGTCTGCTTATTTTGGCTACAAAATGCACTGGTATCAATTTAATGCCTTGTATTAAAAATATGTAGATACACTGAAGTCTAAATACATAGTGTTTAATAATAATAATAACTGATTATTATGTTAAATTTAATTTGTTTGATGATTATTAAATCATTGACAATAGGATAGTAAAAGACTAGTTAATAAAGAAGATAATTCAAGTGAATTTGAAGGAAAAAGTACAATTGCCTCAGCTATGGAAATGATAATTGTGAATTGAGAGGGAACTGGACCTCTTTGCAAATTATTCATATAAGGGATATTGTCTCAAATGGAGATAACAATAAACAAAAGCATCTATTTAAATTAGCTTCTCCTCTCCAAGGAGGATCGGTAAATCCTTTTTACAGAAATTCTATGAATGGCTGTGGCTGGATCCAGATGTCTCTAGCAGAACAAAATGGTGGGAGGTATAAAATAAAAATCAGAGGAATCAGCAGAAGCATATACCTAGATTGTCAAAAGTTCAAGTCCAATTAGGAAATAAAAAAGTAGTTTTTTTGAAAGAACAAAAATACGATTCAAAACTAGGAAACAAAATAAGAATTCTTGAATACAAAACATTTGTATGAAATCAGTAGAAGTTAAAGAACATTCTTCTTGAAGTAAGTGCTCGTTAAAAGGCTGACAAAATCAGACTCTTAAGTGGCTATCTGAACATTAGTTGAAACAGCTTAAATGGTGCATGCTCAGGAATAACAAGTTTTAGTAATTTATTCCCAGAGTGACCTTTCCCAGACCATAATAAATCATCCATATGTAGTGTCTCTTTCCATAAACCTTCCATTTAAAGAAGGCAAAAATAGAAATACTGCTGAGAGTTTGAAGCAGTGACTGACTCCAATAAGAAAACTGAAATTGGAGCATAAAAAGCACAAATCTAACTTCCTGGCTGAAATTCATCTTTGAAGAAAGTGCATTTCCTATGGCTACACCGCTGAAATCACTCTTGTCTCATGCCCCAGATTTCTTTTGCTTCTGTGGATAGTCAAGAAAAGAAGAGGAGTCCTTGCTCTTACTATTCACATTCAAATGTTGAGTAAGAAAATCAGTGTTAAATAAATGAGCAAAATGATTAGTGGAGATTGTGTTTGTCCCATTGAACCAGAGGCCTAAGGGACTAACTTTAGAATTCTAATTTTGAGACTCAAAATTGTCACTATTACTCTTATTTGAAAATGAATTGTTTATATCAAAGTTCTTAAAGTAGTGATCATAATGACCTTTCATCTTTAACATACTTCATCTGTTTGACCAAAATTTGTACTTAATAGCCCTAAATTCTGTCTAAATTCAAGGTTGAAATTTTAAAGAAACAATGCATTGGAAAATCTGAAGCTTCATTACAGCATTTCCTGCAGTTCATTTGGCTCATTGTGCACTGTTGTTTACAAATTATGCACAAAGTTGGAAGTGGGGGAGCTATATGCTTAATATAAATTTATATTTTTCAAATAAAGTCATACTTATAAATGCACAATACACACAATTACAATTGGTATTGTAATTGTATTTAAAATTATAATTGGTATTATAATTGTATTTAAAATTATAATTTTTCAAATAAAGTCAAACTTATAAATACACAATACACACAAGTACAATTGCCCCAGCTATGGAATGGTAATTGTGAATTGAGAGGGAACTGGACCTCTTTGCAAATTATTCATGTAAGATATTCACATAATGGTATTGGTATAAAATTAGGTATAGTTATAGAGAAAAAAAATAAGAAGAAAAAGAAAACAGAACAATGTAACAATTGCCATACAATAGAGAGTTTAAAGAAAAGATAAAACCACACTTCGTATTTTTTATAAATGACTGAATTTTAAATTTCAGTTGAATGACACCTAAAATTCCCAAGATGGAAATGGTTTACCCATAAGCCACCTTCTTCCATCATTTTATAATTACAGATTAAACAATGTCACAAAGTAAATGAGGTTGATAATTTGTTATAGTTTTATAGCATCATAAGTATAATGACAATTTGATGTTATGCCTTGTATTAAAAATACATAGCTACATTAAAGTCTAAACAAATAGTGTTTAAACAAGCTTGCATATAAATTTATCTTTGAAGATTAGTTTTGCTAAAGGAATAGTGGGCATAAAACACTACTAAAATAATCATAGATCAGCAAATGTGCATCAAAAATAATAAAAGACTTGATGAAATATAGATTTGAATTGAAATATAGACATGGATCACCTCTGTAAATACATTGTGGATTTTAAACTATCCCATGAGAAGAAGTACCCAGATCACAAAAGATTGTATAACACTGTGCAGCCAATAATGGACAATTTATTGATGTGTATTTCTCTGATTGTATGTGCTATAGGAAAGGAAAAAATGGGCTATGCTCCACGCCTCTTACTGGAAGCAAGTTTTTGCCTTGATCAGGCATACAATATTCACTAAACTAAAACAAAAAAATTCTCAAAATCCATTTATGACAACTCAAATATAGAAGAAAAGGGGAAAATCAAAGCATCTACATGAACTAGCTACACAAGTAAAAGTAGGAGAGGAGGAGATTTTTCATTTTGACCAGAGAAATTTGCTCATAGAGAATGGTTAAGAAAACTGAAAGAACAGAGGTGTCAAAGTGTTAAAAGTAACTCTTCAATAGCTCTGGAGAGAAATATCAGCAGAAAAAGAATAAAAGTGTCCAGTTACCTACAATATTTCTTGTTAATATTTTATTTTCCCTAAAAAATATACTTCAGAAATCCCTTACATGAAATGAAAAAAGTAGTTCTGCTCTTCTTGAACAATGAATTTCTCAAAGCAATACTTATGCATTATTTAACCTTTCCTTATTTGTTCATCTAGTGAATAATGACTAGGCAATAACTTAAACGAAAGAGCTAGAGTTCAATAAATTGTTTGGTGCTTCATATATTAACGTACATCTTAAGAACAAATAGCTAACTGCAGCTCAAAAAAATAGTGTGAGACATGGATATCAAACCAGAAAGATTTTGTTCCTGGTTTGAGGAGTATTTTGCAGTGCTAAATTACCTTAATATATCCACTTTAATCTGATTCCTTTTTCTCTAGACAACAAACAAAAGTCTTTTATGCAAATGATCAAGAGAATACTCTGATGAAAAGTCTGCAGTTAGGAGTTGGAATCTAGTAAAGCCTTTACCGACTTGATTTTAGATGGCTGGTGAATCAAATGAAATTGCTCTTCATCACTTTCTTCACTTGTACCTCGATGGCATGCTACTACAGACATCTTGGATTTCTAGTAATCAAATATTACGATCAGGAAACATTGACGTTGCATAATACATCTCATTTTTATAGCCCTTTCTGAGAAACCGATCACTGTACAATATAAATGATGAAAGGAGTAAAATGAAGTCAAAAGGGAGTGAAATGAATAATCCCAGTAGGGAAACTATGCTGTTGAAAGTAGAACACAAAATATTTGATACCAAGACAATTGCTAAGCCAGTTTTTACTCAAAGGTTATCATTTTTAAAATGAAATTTCACTAACCAATGTAGTTGGGATCACTCATTGCACAATACAATGAACAATTGATTAGGTAGACCCTTTGGTATTAAGTGCAGGGAAGTTTTATGTTAAGTGACTTAGGAAGACAATGTGAAAAACAGTGGAGTCAGTACAGTGTATGGAGTTATATACATTTTTAACAGTTGTAAGTCATATAGCAAAAAATGCCTACTTAGGTACAATCCTATTGAAGAAATAGTGACCACACTGCATTTACTGGCAAGACATTGATTTGCTTGATACCATCTAAGAAGTAGAGACTCTATGTTCCAATTTGGACCAGGCAGCAGAGATATGTATATACAGTTCTGGTTTCTCTTAATGATAGAAATGCAACTGGTTATTAGAAGTATTGTTATTATTTCCTTCATTGATGCTTGTGATCCTCTGAAACAAAATGGATTTATTAGTTGGTATTATACCAGACTTAATTTGCAAATAAAACATCTAAGTTTCAATAGCTTTTTGTTTGTCTCCAAGTTTAGAAATACCACGTACCTATCCATTTTCACCATCTCCACTGTTTCCACCATAGATGAGTATCCTGTCAATGTTCATGCAGACCTTCTCAGTAAATGGGCCCCTACAATATTTTATATGGCCTTTCTATCCATTCTCCACACTGCAATCAGAGTTAACTTTTTCTAATGCAAATCTGTTTGTGTCACACAGCAAAATACTTCACTGAAAACCTGTTAATAGCTACCCATTTCTCATAAGATTAACCTGATCTACCTATAAATCTGCCTATATGTTGCTTTACCTCAATTTGTATAACTTGCACTTCTCCATGCTGCAGGCACTCTACGTTGTATTCAATTCTTTGCATCTCTTGCTTGTCCTCAGGCCTTCGCATAGGCTCTTTCTCAGTCTAGAATGCTTTTTCCATTCTCTCTACTCTCCATTAGCTTACTTATTTCCTACTCTCCCATTTAAAATTCAGTTCAAACTTTACTTTGCTTAGTTTTTAAATTCTGTCACAGATTGGTATTTATTGCTTTATTCCAATGTGCCTATGTCAGAATACATTTATATGTGTTTAATTCTAAGTTTTAAAATGTTTTTCTTTTTCACAAAAAATATAGAATACAGAAAAGTGCACAAAACAAAAGTGACCTGCTCAAAGATTTATCATTAAGAGACAAATCATGTACCCACCATACAGGAGGTAGAATTTTGCATGCATTATCCATGCCCAACTCATGCCTGTACTCAATGAATGAACACTCTCAACACTCCTCCAAAGGGTAGCATTGTTATGAATTGTCTATTGAAAATCTAAAGAATTTTATTACCTATCTAAACAAATCCAAACACAAAAAGCATGGATTTGTTTGTATTTTTCTCTTTTGAGCATGATAGAAATGAAATCAAAAATTAACTATTCTTTGTTTTGATTGTTGATAATGTAAGTCTTCCAGCTTTATTGTTTGTACTCAAAACTGCCTACATAATTTTTAGTTGTTAGCATTTCAAAACGAATTTTTGAATCAAATTTTCAATTTTCTCCAAAACAAAAATGAAAATGTCTTATTGAAATTTCATTAAATCTGTTGATAAATATAAAAAGAATAGATATATTGACAAAAATAGTTTTCCAATTTAGGTACATGATATAGTCCTCCATTTGTGTAACTCTTATTTAATTGATCTCTACATTGTCTTATAGTCTCCAGTATAGAGAACTTGTACATTTTTAGTTGGATTTATTTCTAGGTGGGTTTTTTAATTTTATTATAAATTGTATCAGTTTTTAAATGTCATTTTCTATTTAATTGTTTCTAGAATATAAAAATGCTGTTAATTTTGTTCAGTTCCTTGTGTCTAGGATTCTTTATATAATAAATTCAGTTACTATATTTAATCATTTTTGTGGATCATTTTGGATTTTCTGCATACACAATAATATTACCTGTTCATAATGACAGTTTTATTTCATGCTTTCAATACATACTTACAGTTTCTATTTTTATTTTCCTAACTCACTGCTAAGGCTAAAGCATTTAATACAATATAACATAGATAAAAAAGAAATGAATATTTACATCTTTTTCCTGTCTCAAAGGGAAAACTTTCACCATTTCAAAACAAAGTATAATGTTTACTGTAGGGTTTTTGTGATACCTTTTATATAACTAAAAATGTTTTATGTAGATGTCATTTGTTAATTGTAATACATGTTATTAAATGTTAGTGATTCCTTCTATTATATGTTTTGATCTCCTCTATTACATGTTTATTTTCTAGGCTAATTTTGTGCTTACCTTTCTTATTTCCTTCTTTTTATGTTTTGTTAATATTATTTTTGTTCTTTTCTAAAATTTTAATATTCTTAGGTTATTGATTCTTAACTGTCTCAAGTACTGATTGACTCTAACTTCACAGGTTTTTACATATGTTCATTTTATCATCATTCTTCTGCAAATAATTTCTTATTTTATTTTATTACTATTTTATTATAGTATTATTTCTTCTCTGGCAATAAAAATATTTGTGGTCTAAGTTTTTTGATTTCTAGATAAATTTATTTTTTTAACAGAGATTATGTACTGAAAAATTTTGATCCTTTGAAATGTATGGAGAATCAATGGTTAATTTTTACAAAGGTTTTATATTCATTTGAAAGGAATGTGTATTCTTCATTTTTTGTGTACTCTATACTAAATATGTTCATTAAATCAAGTTTGGTAATTGTGTTGTTCAAATATTCCATATCATCATTGATTTTTCTATTAGTTACAAATGGGGAGTATTAAAATATGCCACTGAAAATTGCAGATTTGCCTACTTTTCATCGTGGATCTATGTACTACATGTTTTAAAGCTATGCTACTGGATACAGATAAATACAGATATTTTGTTTTATAAATATAATATATAAATATATATATTATAAATAAATATAGATTATTGTTGTTTTCCTCTTTTCCCCTACTTAGGCATCTTGCTTATTTGGTCTGCTATTAATGTAGCTACACTTTTTCACTTGAATAATGTTTGAATGTTGATGATACTGTTTCTTTTTCCACATTTTACTTTCATTTTTCTAATCCTTGTTTTACATGAACCTTCTAAAAATAACATGTTGTTAGGATTTGTTTTTATTTGGTCTGCAACTTTGTATTTTAAATGGAATTTAATCAGTTTACATTTAATATAACTACTGTTACATTTGTATTTAAATCTATCATCCTACTAAGTACTTTCTATTTGCCATACCTGTTCTATATTTTTGTCTCTTCTTTCTTGCTTTATTCCTTGATTTAGCATTACTTGCTATGCCATTCCCCTCTTCTACCTCTTGCAAGTTGTACATTCCTTTACTATGCTCTTAATAGTTACCCTAGAGATTAGCACATATTTTTTCACCAATGTCTAATATGAACTGATATTTTTACCTTTTATCCAGACAATGCAAGGATCTTTCTTTTTTTTTTTTTTTTTTTGAGACGGAGTTTCGCTCTGTCACCCAGGCTGGAGTACAGTGGCCGGATCTCAGCTCACTGCAAGCTCCGCCTCCCTGGTTTACGCCATTCTCCTGCCTCAGCCTCCGGAGTAGCTGGGACTACAGGCGCCCGCCGTCTCGCTCGGCTGGTTTTTGGGTTTTTTTTTTTTTTTTTTTTTGTATTTTATAGTAGAGACGGGGTTTTACCTTGTTAGCCAGGATTGTCTCGATTTCCTAACCTCATGATCCACCCGCCTTGGCCTCCCAAAGTGCTGGGATTACAGGCTTGAGCCACCGCGCCCGGCCCAATGCAAGGATCTTTAAACACTTTACTTTTACTTCTTTCCTGACATTTATGCCATGCGTATCATATATTTTAATTCTACATACATTTCAGAATGCTCAAATTATTATTATTCTCATACCTAAGGACAAGAACAATACTTAGATATTTAACATTTTCACAACTTTTTATTCTTGCCTATATTTCTGATCTTCCATCTTGTAATGAACAGAATGTTCGTGTCCCTCCACAAAATTCATATGTTGAAGGTCTACTCATCAATGTGATAGCATTTGGGTGTTTGGGTGTGGAACCTTTTGGAAGTAATTAGGGTTAGATAACATTCATGAGGGTAGGGCCCTCATCAGAGAACTGCTGTCCTTATCAGAAGAGACACCATAGAGGAGCTCTCTCTCTCTCTCTCCCCAGCTTCCTCTACCCCAGGGAAAGTCACATGAGCACAGAGCAAGAAGGAAGTCATCTGGACCCAAGAGAACAGCCCCTCACCGGAAACTGAATTGGTTGGCAGCTTGATCTCAGAGTTAGCCTGCAGAACTGTGAGAAATCAATTTATATTGTTTGACACGCAGCCTGTGGTCTTGTTATAGCAGCCCAAGCTTACTAATGAACATCTGGAATGATTTCTTTTCTGGAGAACATTCTCTATTATTTTCTTAACTGTGAGTTTAGGTTTAGAATTTTGGTTTAGCAAATACTATCTTTCAGAACTTTATAATTTTTATGTCTTCATTTTCCACTTTTCTTGTACTTATTATATATCAGTTCTTATTATAATTATCACCTCTATAATGATGCTATAATGATAATATGTCTTCTTTTTCTTCTCCCTTTTTATAATTTTCTCTTAATTTTCTTGCTTACAGTTGATTTAGTATGGTTTATCCAAGTGAAGATATATTTTTCCTGGAGTTCATAGGGCTTCTCCAGTGAGTAAACTGATGTTTCTCATCTTTAAAAAAAATGTTATTAGCCATTTCTCCTGTTTCCTTTGATAGATTATAAACTTTATAAAAATAGGATTTATATGTGTTATTTTAGTCACTCTTATATTCCAGCACATAATGTTTCATAAATATATGTTGATGTATTAACAATTCTGGGAGGCCCTCTTGATATGTCCTTCCTTTTTTCTATTCTGATTTCAGCATCTGCCCCTTGTGCCTCTCGGTATTCTGTCCTTAAACACATTGTGGCTCCTTTTGCACTGAAAGCACAGTGCTTCTCAGGCAAGGCAGTCACCTGTGGGTATATTCAGCTATGCCATCTGGATGAACAAAGACATGAAATAAATGTGGCCCAGCCTTCAGAGGCATTTGGGTAGATAGTTTTAGTTTTACAATAAAGTTAAGCAATTTAATTACATATTTGAAATACTTGTATACATAACAAACACAGGTGGAATAGAGCCATGGTTTTCAAGATGGTTCTAAGAAACCTCAGTCTGCAGCAGAGCCATCTCTGTAATGAGTGTGTGGGGTGTATATTCCCATGTATTTTGTAAGTTTTGCCTGTCTGCTTTGAATTGAATTTTCTATCAAAAATATAAATAGTGAACAAAAGGAATCTGAAAGCTATTTGAAAAAACTCCAAACAGCATTCTTTAAAAAGAAAAGTTATAAATGCCAAGCATTTAGGCTATGTTCCCTGGTCCCCATTCTCTCTTCATTAGGGATATTTCAGAAGCGCTGTGTGCACTTTAATTCAGAATGTACTTGTATATCTGCAAGATTTTAGACATTGGGATGGTATAACTCTTGCTTTTAATCATCTTTATATTCTCCAAGCCCAGCACAGTTAAAAAAATAACTGAATAAATGGGAGGATGAATACATGAATTATATTATGTATTGTAGTCATTTTATGTCTTTGAGAATCACTTCTTTAGGAAAAAAAGGAGTTAATAGGTGGTAGCACAAACCATGAACAATTCTCAGGAAAGGCCATTCAAAAATTAAAGTAAATGAAATGATATAAAATCTTTATCTACAAAAGGTAAGCACTTCTGACACGATATGTTTCAGCAATGTTAGTAAAGCTAGACTGGAACAACTGATGTTCTACATAATCATTTCAGTTAATATATTCATTATAACCTATGTTGCCTCTATTTGTTTATTGCTGCACAAACAGAAGTGAAAGATCTACTGTTTGCTAGCTACTTAACTTTTGTGAGTGTAGCATAATTATAAGTGAATTGATAAGCAATGAAAACATTAAGTATTGTGTAAAGATTATGATTCCAGTGGCTAGTAGGGCAATTAAATTTGATGTTTGTTACTCTGTCTCACAGTGAATAAGGATAGGGTTTCCCCTGTGACTATGTAAATAGCTGATTGATAACAATAAAGAAGTGGTTATGAAGGCCAATTCTACTCATTATTAAATATGTGACTAAGCAATTCATTTGACAATGAAAGTGATTGGTAGCAAACACTGTAATATAGCACAGATGAGATCAATGTTGGACCCTACTGAGTGTAAAATGGTAAATGCTTTTTTTTTAAAAAAATTTATTGATCTGTGAGAGGAATAAGAAATGAATATCATGGAGCACTAGTATTTGTAAACTGTTACTTGATTGCCAATTCATTTGCCTGACACCAATAAATAAATAATAAAATGAAATATAGCCAACATTTTCAGAAAGTAAAATCATATTAAAATCCAATACATTGCACACAGTGTAGATCCAATGGATATATGTTATTAAGTTGCTTTTGTTACTTTGTTTCTTTGTTCCTTTCTTAACATTCCTTGTAGCAATAAATACTTTGATAAATAAATAGTCCCTTTAAAACAAATTTTGTCAGATATGTAAAAATCTAAAGTCTTTTATTTTTACTTTTGACTCGAGTAACAATCAACAGTAGGTCCAAGAATGAAAAACATGGATAAAAATAAATCAGAAAGTCTTTGTAGCACAACTGGATTGCTCAACAGGCAGGCCAAATATTTGCTGAAAGAGTGAGCAAAGACAACCACAAAAATCATTTTTGGAAATATTTTTTAAAAATAAAATGCATAGTACTAGTTATAACAAGAACTGTTAAGACTGTGTTGTACTGTGCTGAGTTTATTTGATGATTTTGTATTATTTTGTATTGAATTACATTAAGCTGAGTGGAGGCTGGAAGGCAACATAAATTATTGGGTGATATAAAAGTCTTAATAAGGCCCAGCCTTTAGATAAAGATAAAAAGCTGCCTTAGACTCTGAAGAATAAATTAAACTCCACACACAAGAATGACAAAATAGTATCTGAATGACATCGTCTTTTTTTCACAAGGTTGACAGAAGTATCTATTAGGGTTTGGACATATACTGACCCTGTTTTAGAGACTGAGGCTCTAAGAGTAGAGAATAGAAAGTACAGTTTAGAAGACACCTGATGGTTCATATGATGTTGTCCTATTTCTTGGAACAAAATTTAACCAAAATTCTAAAGAAAACACATTGTTTTTTTTTTTTTTTTGTTTTTGTTTTTGTTTTTTTTTTTTTTGAGACGGAGTCTGGCTCTGTCGTCCGGGCTGGAGTGCAGTGGCCGGATCTCAGCTCACTGCAAGCTCCGCCTCCCGGATTTACGCCATTCTCCTGCCTCAGCCTCCCGAGTAGCTGGGACTACAGGCGCCCGCCACCACGCCCGGCTAGTTTTTTGTATTTTTTAGTAGAGACGGGGTTTCACCGTGTTAGCCAGGATGGTCTCGATCTCCTGACCTCGTGATCCGCCCGTCTCGGCCTCCCAAAGTGCTGGGATTACAGGCTTGAGCCACCGCGCCCGGCCAGAAAACACATTGTTTTAAATTACATTGCTAGTTATTTTAGAGCCTAGGCCTTTTTTGAATCATCATCGTCTTTCTTTGTTTTTAGAATAATTTTAGTAAAGTCAGAAAGGCTTTTAAATTTGCAACGTGAAAGTTATTATACTAAAAGATAAATTAGTAATTCTCAAAAAATGTTTTACTATAAAAAGACAACTTTTACAATAATGGCAAATCTTTTTTTCCACCACAATTAACCATCTGGCAAATGAGTTATAATTAGGTCATCATTTGGTAATGTGATTTCAATAGACAAAAAGAGTACTAATAATACAATGAGCCAAATTTCATTATCTAATATAATTCATTATAATTTCTCTAGCACTTCAGTTCTGTTTTAAATCACTCTATTTGTTAATCTTTATACATCTCTTTCATGAAGATGAATAATATAACACATTCCCAATTGATAGACATGGAAACTGAAAATAAATGCCAAGTAATTTATAGGTGGCAATTTCTAAAAAGGCTATGTTATTTATGTAGCCTCTAGTAACTTCAGACACAATTAATTCAACAAACATTTCCTGGATACCTACATGTATCAACACTGTATTGGCCATTATCAACCATGAAGACAATATAGGCTGTGACATAAACAAATTTAGAGAAAGAAGTGAGAGAAAATTATAAATGCATGTTGCAAAGTAAAGTTCAAAATCACCAGACTACCAAGAGAATAGGAGTTGCCTGGAAACTGTAAAATGGATCACAAGAACGTATTTCAAGAAGTTTACCAGATGACAAATTGGCTATGGGAATTTGTGAGAAAAAAAGAGTCTAAAATTTTTCTTTCTTTTTATTATTTTAAAAAAATGGAATTGATGTCATTGATGGTACTATGCCCAATATGGGCAATTCATGAGGAGTAGAAGCTTGGGAAGAGAAAGTAATTAACTCAGTTTCTATGTGATCAAATTTGAGTCTTGATGGCACTTCAGATATGTAGTGTAAGAACTTGCTAAGTTCTAGAGATACTGATTATGAAACAGTTAATACCATTGAGGGGAATCAAAAAGGTTGGCCAGGGAGAATATATTGAGTAAGAATAGATAAGGCTGAGAATGAAGTTCTGGGGCAACATTTATGTGTAAATGATGAAAAGAAGGAAAGAGGCCAGCAAAGTACCTTAAGTGGCAACAGTCAGAAGTACAAAAAGAAGCAGAAAGTGGTATCATGGAAACTTCCTCCCCACCCTGCAAAAAATATATATCACAAGAAGATTAAATCACCCAGGGTTTTTCTCTTTTTTTCCTGCATTGATGCTGTATTAAAAAAAACCCCCACAAGACATCAGTGCTTACAACAAAGTATTTATTTTTTGGCATATTGGTCTATGAGTGAGCAAGAGCAGCTTTGCTTCATGTTTTTGGCAGTGCCAGACCTGGCTCCAGTTATAGGTTGAGTTCAGGTGTCCATCATGTGCCTCCTTGTTCTCTCCAGACCACCACTAGCTGGAAACGTTCTCAAGCAACATGGAAAGACCATGAGAAGCCAAGCATATTAGAACACTGGCTCATGTCATATCCATTAACGCTCTATGGGTCCAAGCAAATCACATGTCAAAGGATCAGCACTATGTTATATACTCCACCTACACTAGTAATAGAGGCTTTGCAAAGTCATCTGGAAAAAAGCATGGATTTATAATTCTATATTATGGACAGAGTGAGGAAATAAAAACTGTAATCCAATCAAATCTGTAACAGAAGAATGTGGTCAACTGTCAAGGATCAATTACGGGAAGAACCAGATAGAGCAGAGTCTACAGTTTTTGTAATTACTCCACTTATTTCCAAGTATAAAGATTTAGAGGAAATGAGAATTTCTTGTAGCATATATTCTCTCCTCTATTTTATGGAGAAATATAAATATCTGAGGAGCTTTGTAAAAATACCTATGCATGAAACCAGATCAGTTAAATCAAACGTACTGAGGCTGAATGGCAAACTTTTAAAAAAAATTTTTTTACAGTTCCTCAAGGAACTCTAATATGCAGGAAGGGTTTTACAGAAGTAAACAGTCTCCACTTTCCAAGAGATGTTTAAAAATGTCACATTATAGCATAGTTTTAATTTTATGTACATGCATGTGCATGTGGTACTACATGTGTATATATATGTAATATATATGCAAATTTGTATATGTATACACACACGTTACAAGGGAAAAGAGAGAGATACAAGCATCATGTTTACCTCTGAATGATGGGTTTGAAAATGCTTATGACTTTACTATTTATACTTTTTTACATTTTTAAATTTTCTGCAGTGAAATGTATGACGACTTCTAAACTCTGAGATAATAAATCAACATTAATAAGTAAAAATTCAGACTAAATTAGATGCCCAGGGTCGAAACTGCAAAATATTAACAATTCACAAAAACACAAAATAGCCTTCCAGAATGAAGATGTGAAAATTATTGAAAATCTGAAGGAAAAGAAAAAACTGAGAGCCAACTATTTCCTATACGTGGTCAGCATGTTCTAAAAGATCATGATGAGGGCTAAAATGTAGTGATATACTTTTATTTGAATCTAAAGTATTTCAACCCAGAATTTTGTCATAAGGGTCTGACTATACTCTGAAATATCAGGTGAAAATAAGATTGAGAATAAGTTAGTGACAGTTCAGTGTCCAATATGCATTTTTCTCCTCTGCCTTTCATGAAACTTGATAGGTTAAAATTGATCCTTTCATACCATGAAATGGGATAATTTTTCATCTCAGTTTGATCTTATCAGGCATCCTGTACCTCTCCACTTGATGATAAAAATAAAACATACCACTCTGATGGGGAAAAAAAAAAATGAAGAAAACTGAAATAAAATGGAGATGGAGGAAAAGTAGCAGTTGCTGAAAGTTTGTATATATAAATATGCAAATGTAATATATCCCAGGCTTTAACTCAGTTGATTTGTTGGGTCTTCACAAAAGATACAGGCAAATTTATAGCCCATTTTTTTGCTGTCTTTCTAAAACATTATTTTGTTTCTGAGCACTGAAAAGGGAAGACAGTCTGCATTTTTGTCAATAAATGTGCCTGTGGTTTGTGAGATCTAGGCACATATGTTTCAAGCATAAATGTTTTCTACTGGGAACGCTATAGAAAACCTATTATTGAGAATTAGATGATTTCATGCCTCATAAGTTTAACACTAACTGGCAGAAGTCAAAAGGAATTAATTTTTTTGCAACTATGTCACAACTCCAAACATTGTGCCAAACATTCCAGTTTTTAAAAATTGACTGGGTAGAAACATCCATTTGTAGTTGATTTGTGTGTTGAACTCCTGACAATGACTGTTGTTGCTTTTATTATTTAGGTAGTGTAGTTATTGTTCTTATTGTTTTTAAATGTGAACCAAATATATGCCCCTTTAATTACAAAATATAAACTATACTTTTCAAATCATGCTGGTGGCTTTACATAAAGCTAGCATTGCAACAATGACTTCTTTAATGATCCTACACTTGCTTCCATATGAATGTTAACATTACTGCAGAAAATCCAAAGTTTGTGATTATAAAGACATGAACATTAAAGAAAGAAAATTAAACAACACTTTCTTTAATAAAATACTCTGAATATTTACATTCTAATTAAGAAAAGTTTAGTGGCTGGCCTAATCATGGCAATGGTGGAAATGAAGTATATGAATTCCCAGCCCCATACTCTGATCATTTAAATGCACTCTGTATCTTTCCTTTATCCACAGGCAAGATTCAGGGAGCAGAGACACATAAACTCTCCCCGTGACACCCCTAATGACCATTGCTTAGTAGAGGTAATAACCTTTCTCTAATACAAAACCCATTAACCTGAAGACACCCAAAGACCTCCATACCCAAACTGAGGTTTTAGTTCTGCCCTTATATCTCTTCAACCACAATTGACCTCAAGGAGAAAACTATAGCAAATGTGCTCAGCGTGTGGTAATCCTGTATTGGTCATGAAGGAGGAGATATAATCCTTCTCCCAGTTGAAAGCTCAAAGGGAGGCCAAGCTTTTATTACATTAGTATAGAGAGCGTGCTAGTATAGGGTAGCACCACTCACTGAAAAAGGGGATAAAGTTTTCATGACCCCAGAAACACAAGAACGAGGTTCATTCTCACTCCTAAGGAACAATGAACTTAAGAGTTGTTCCTTTAGCATAGGGGGATTCATTTACCATTTCTTTAGATTAGTACCACCTATTGAGCCAGGCTATTTTTACACAGGGTAGAAGGTTACAAGTGAGATTTCACTTTCTAGAAAAAGAGCAAACAACAAAGATCAGTAACCATATTCAGAATGAAGTAGTGTCTATGGGCTATGTTAAGTATGAAGAGAAACAGAAAATTTCAAGCATCCAAAGATGATTTCAAACAATGGAACTGCTTCTTCTCCCCTCACTGCACCCATGGGAACTGCTTTTGCTCATTAACCACACTGGGAAAGATCAATTGCAACCTGTCGCTTTGATGGAAGAAGTAACTGTTCGTTGCACTCAAGCAAGTCTTCTTTGTAAAAAAATTTTGAATAGAAAATGCCAAAGACATGTATGGCATTTAAAATATTGTGTTCTTAGCACATCGATTTTGAGAATAGTTATTTAACAATATTTAATGAATTACAATCATTATTATAGACATAATCTCATAAAATAGCATTTGTTTAGGCTTTGGAGTAGCAGGGAGTGTCTGTGCAACATTTTTTTTTTTCTGTAATTGAAATGTTATTTACCTCTTCCTAACAGAGCGAGCCGTCTGTATAGAGTGGTATTTAAAGGTAATGCTGGATTTTCATCTGTTCTATTCTGGCTGTGAATATCTCCTGATGCCTCCCTCTTTTTTCTTAGATGTCATGAAAGGGCAAACTCAAATATCCAGTGTTTTCATATAAAATGTCATTCATCACATGACTATAGCCATCCATTTATTGAAAATCATTATTGGGAGAGGTCTTAGAAGGAAAACCTAGAGATAACTCATATGTGGCCTTAAATCTAAAAGAAATCTAACATGCAATCTACATAGAAAGAGAGACATAACTTGTTCTAAGCATGATTTACATTTTTAGTCATTTTCTCTTTCTCTAAATTTGTGCTTAGATTCTTAAATGAGTTAGAACACTTCCTTTAAAAAAATCTATTCCTTTTAAATTTCCATGGCAAAAACTATTGACAGCTTTCCATGAGACAATAGATCATATTTGGAAAGACCAATTTGATGCTAACATTTGATCTCTGAGTGGCATATATTCCAGAAGGAGGTTTAATTATACATCTGACTCCCACTCACCCATTTGGCAGAGTTTCATTTGATTTTTATTAAACATAAGACTTGAAAACATGAGATATAGCTTTATCTTTCATGTTTTTTTAATCCACCAGAAAAGTAGTTAGAAAGCTGAAGTTAAAACTTGTGTAGATATAATTTCTTGTTCCCTCTTGCTTTGGAACTGATATCTTCAATTCAAAAGGGAAAACATTTTTCTTCCGAATACTTTGGAGTGAGTAACTTTACTGGGACTCTTCTCTGCTTCACTCCACACTCCAGGTTATAGAGTGAGAAGAGAGTCTACTTAATGACTTATTTTCGTTATTAAGAACCCTCCCAACCATACCCATTAAATGCATAACATTAATATATTCTTGGGAAGTGGTAACCTTGGTTTAGAGACACATGGGAATAAGATCTGTAGTTCATGGGTGCCAACTCACTCCTATCTTAGAATAGAAACACTCATTCAATAAGCCTTTGGATATAGTAAAGTGATTAAGAATTTCCTCAGACTTTTTGATATACTTCAACTCCAGTGCTGGTTTTGAGTGACATTTGGCTAGTCATTCAAACTCTTTACTCCTCAATTGTCTTATGTTTAATTGAGAAAAAAAATAGACATACTAATAATTTAGGATACAGTGAGAAAATGAAATACTGCATGTAAAACTCTTATCCTAGTGCCATGCCAGAAACAGAGTAGAAGAAAGTTACATGTTTAAATAATTTAGATATTACGAATCCCTCTAGGAATCCAAACATGAACAAGTTGTTACTTCAAAATTTAATCATCTGGGGAGATACAGAAAAGAAAGGAAATACACTTGAAGTGTGAAAAGTGATGGAGGATAAGCAGGTTGCTGTGCAATCATGGAAAGAGGGAAAACTTTTGTCTAGAAAAGCAGAGGAAGGCAACAGAGGCTATCTAAGCAGATGCCTGAAATGTAGGAGGATTTGGTTAGACTATTCACAGGAAGCTAAAAGTAAAGGCGAGAAAGGAACACACATGATCTAGTGTGCCCCAAAGATCCCTGTTTATTCATTAGCCCTTGGCAAACTGCAGCCTGGGTGTTAGCTGACATCCTTGCATAGCCCTCTCTTCCAGAACAGAGAACAGACCTTGCCTTCCTTTCTGAATCAAACACAAACATTCCTAAGATTGTCATCTAAAGGGAGGGATAGTTATTTTATTATTCTTACATATATCATTATATACATTGTATCCATACAATAATGAAAATAGTGTTAATTATATTATCAATTAGTAAATTATGACAAATTTAAAACAAAACTGTTAGCTACAAAACATGCCTTTACACATTCACAGTATCTAAAATATAACTCATCATCATGAAGTTTTTGTGGTGCAGAAGTGTGTTTACTCCTCCATGCTGTTTCTCCATTTGCGCTTTCATCCTTCCACCATGTGATGCCTTTCACCACATTATGATGTACCAAGAAGGTCCATTGATTTTAGACTTCTCAGTATCCAGAACTGTAAGCCAATAAATTTCTGTTCATTATAAATTCCTTAGTCTGTGGTATTCTGTTACAATAGCACAAAACTAAGAGAGATGCCAACTGGAGTGTTTCGAGCAGAAAGATAATACAATTTTTCAGTTTAATAGAGCCACTCTGGCTCCTCTGAATGTGATTAACTGGGACAGGAACTTATGATGTCCTATAAATATAATACCTTAGAGTACATTAACACTTAGAGCAATGATATCACCAAAGAAAGTATATATTGATTTTAACAAAAAGATTGAAGGGCTGAACATTATGATGTAAAGACCAGAAAATGAAAAGTAGACAACAAAGAAGACTTAGAAGAAACAACTAATGAAGTAGAAGGAAAACTGGTGGTGTGTGTGATCCTGGAAGTCATGTGTTTAATGGAGAAGGGAGTATACCAGTGGTGCCAGATGCTGCTAAGGAATCAAGTAAGATGAAGACAGAACTAACCACTGGGTTTAGCAATCTGAGGATCATTGTTGACCTTGACAAGAGAGTTTCAGTGGAGGAACATAAGTAAAAGCTTTGTTAAAGGAGTTCAAGGGATAATTGCTTGAAAGTAACACAGGAGAGTGAGTACACACCATTATTGTATATAAAGGAAAGGCAAGGAATAGGGGAATAGCTGGAGATTAAAATAGGGTTAGAAAAGAGAGGTTTAAGATTGGAGAAATAACAGATTCTTTGTACACACAAGAAAAATTCAGTAAAGGGGAGCAAAAGAGATGAGAAGAAATAAATATTCAAGTGAGAGAAAAAATGCTGGAGCAATCTTAATGAGACCAAAGGGGTTGAGAGGAAGCCTACTCAATAGGGGAAAGAATTGGCCTTTCTTCAGATCATAGACAGTTCAACTATAGTAATAGAAGTTTATTACAGATGGAAGGTTAGATGTGATGGTAGGAGTTTGTTGAAATTATTTTCCGATTGATTAAATTTTTCCCAATTAAATAGGAAACAAGACCTTAATCTGATACTGTGGATAAAGGAGTATGTTAACCGTTTTAGAAAAGAGGAAATTATATAAAATAATTATATGAGAGCTGAAGGATAAATGAACAAGAAAAATCTAGTATAATTGTTAGGCAGCATTAAGGGCTCATTTTAGGTTAGTGATCCTGAATTTAAAGTGAAACCATTCAGCATGACTGTGTGTTTTTCTCTAGTAACATTCAGTTACAGAGTAGCAATTTGCAATTAAGGAAGGTTATAATTTTGGTAAGTGAATACAATGAAGTAAGAAAGGGGCAAGAGCTTTAGGAGTATATGCAAGAGAACGATTATAGTAATTGTTCATAATATTAAAACTTGAAACAGAGGATAGCCAAGAAATGAGGGGATAAGAGACAGAAAAGATCATAAAAATCAATGAATTGTAGGTCCTAGTGATATAAAATGATTGCTGGAGTTAGGGTACTAAAATAATTAAGTTGAAAAGATTAGAGATGATGAAGACAGAGTCAAATGGATGAAATTAAGGTTATGTTTCACTAATGTTTAGATTCTGCCCATTAGAGAAAGTAGGTGAGGTAGCTGGAAATTAAGATAATTATAGGAATAAAGTTCAATGAAATGAAGGCCCAAAGTACTATTAGGATAATCTACAAAGATAATGATATACCCTAAATTATGACAGAGGTGGTATAGAAGAAAGTAACTCTTTGCCTGTGAATAATGTCTTCAAGAAAGAGGATTAGAGGTTGACTATACCAAGGAGATACTGTAGTTGATATAGTTTTATGCATGAGAGTCAAAGGTGGGAGGCTTTGGTAAGAGGGAGGAAGAATAAAATGGAAGCAACTAAGAGAAAATGGACAACCATACTCTTTGCCTTCCTCCAGCAAATGTGATACAATATGAGTGGGAAAGAAAACAGCCACCACTTGAAATGGCTTCCAGGGAAGCAGTGTCCTTATGTCAGAGATAGATTTCAGATGGAGCAAGAGGGTAAAGACAGAGGGATTTCTCTGAAGATCTCTCTGAGTTGCAGAAGAAATAGGACAATGCTTTTGAAGTTGTAAAGGAGTGCTATCAGAAACAAGGATGTACAGTCTTTTAGACTGTGGTGCAGCAGAAGATAGAAGATAATATATATTTGATTTTCTTTTGCTAACTAACATTGAAGAAGCCATATGAATTAAATGTATGTCAAGGTTATTGTTGAAAACCAGGAATCTAATAGTTCAGGCATCAGAGTCTGGGAAAAGGAAACTGGCGTTTGGGCTATGGGGCCGTTAAGCTTCATGAGTAGTCATAAACAATTTTCCTTTTTGTTATGACCATGATAATGATCAAACCTTATAGTTAGAGAAGTATCAGACAGGGTAGAATCTTTACTTTCCACTCTACCCCACTACCTAATTGCTGAGAGAGTACCAACCCCTTCTCCGATATTACCAAGGGATTTAGGGAATTTCCCTTCAACAACAAATAAACTGTATGACATACCTTTGGCTGCCAGCTCTACACAGCACCCTCAAGTCAAAAGAGAACCGATTGCTTTACTTGTTGACTTTGCAGAAGACCATCTGCCTCTATGGGAAGCCAGACCAAAGAGAATTGATCTTAAATTACATTTAGGTCTCACACTACACTCATGATCCCAAAATGTGGCCTCTAAGTGTTATAACCCACTCTTTCAGCCACTGATACAATTTTTACTTATCAGGCCCATGATACTAATCACTGGTCATGCTTACAACCAAGTCAATGAACAGGAAAAGGAAGTATGTGAGTAAAACCGGTGACTCTCTACTAGTCCAGAAGCCAAAGAGGACGAGATCTAGACAGCAGAAGAGATCCCAGGTACTCTTAAACCATCATTCTGTCATAGTTGGGGGACTAATTGATTTCCCTTATCATTGATATTGATCCTTATGTAGGGTAACCATATAATTTAATTATCCAAGCCACGTGATATTTAAGAGCTAAAGAAGATGCTTATTCAGAATTCCAATCTTGCTCAATAGCTGTAAGCTGGAATTGTTCCAGGAAAACAAAAACCCTGACGTGGTCACTCTACCTACATACAACATGTTTGCTCAGGGAGCAGATTACTCCCTGACTGGTCAACAGATTTCATTGTCTAAAATTATCCTAGCCAAAAAGCCAAGGCTAATCTGCTGCCTCTAATGCTCACATAACATCTTTGGTGATTTGGACTGGGAGAGGTGACAGATTTTTCTATTGTCCTGGTTACCTTCCTCTCAAGAATGAGATCACAAGCAATGTCATGGAGTAATTACTACTATATACACTCTACAGACCAGAGATTTGTCATGGGTTCTGCAGGAAGGAACCCTAGAAAACTATGAAAAGGTAGTCCAGTCACTCTCAGGGTTCAACTCTTGTGGATCTGAGGATGTCAGTGGAAATTATTTGGACATATAGGAAGAACAGCTTGTGAGAGGCTTATTTCAATTCAACCAGTTAGAGAATGTTCTTGCCATAATAGACACAGGCATTGCATGTAGTTGGGAAATACTGGTATTTGCAGCTGCAGGGAATTGTAGTAATACTTTATAGGAGACAGTGTGGTGGGCCAAAGCAGGAAACAATTCCAAAGAGGTGAAAATACTTCCCATAGGTCTTAAACAATAAGTTGAATATTTATGAATATAGGTGATATACATGCAGAAGAGCATTGTAGGAAAAGGGGATGAAGTGTTCAAAAGTGCCTAGGAAAAAACATGGAATTTCAGGAGACCACATATAATGTAATGTGTCTCTCAATAATAGTGACTGCTACCATTTGTCAAGTGCCGCTTCATAGGAAGAACTGTATTAAACTTTTCTCAACAATTCAACATGACTCAGTTCCTATACCAAATCTCCATCTAAGAAATAATAATCTGACTCCAGAATTTTGAAGACTGATCCAAATCTTTCTTGACTATTTCTTTAAAGGAATAGCATGAGACTCTTACATAGTACCTTATAGGAGAAACTTTTTACAAGCCTTTGTGGGTGGTTCTCTCCCAAAAGATTCCCAATCTAGGAAGCTACTAAAATGCTCCTCTTTCTGCCTCTGCTGCTGTCTCAGAACCATGCTGTTCCTCTCTCCATCTCCTCACTCCCTGTGGCATCTAGATCCAGAATGTCTGTGGTAAAATTAGCCCTCTGGAAATCTCCCTTTCCTGTCTGCTGATGCAGACCCTCCAATAGCACTGCAGGATCTCATGACAAGCACAGACCTTGTGAAGGATCCCTTCTTCTTGCTGAGAAAACAAGCTAAGTCCTGGCAAGTAATATTTTATCTCTTACGCTGCTCTTCTGGGAACAGCAATCCACTATCTAAATTCTGCATAGTGGGAATGAGTTCTGGAATAAAAAAAAAATATATATATATATATATACTTACTCCTTTGTAGGTGGCATGGAGATAGAAATGGAAGAGAGAGATTATAATTATTGAACATTAATACTTTTATTCCCATTGCAATAAATTTTAACAGTGATGACGACAGATTATACCTATTGAGCACTTTGTATTGGGCATTCCTCTCAGTGGTTTCGTTTTGCTAAGTACTTCAAATCCTGGAAACAATCCTGTGAAGTACATTTTATTCTACCCCCTTTTACATACCAGGAAACCAAGGCACAGCAAAGTTAAGTAACTTTCCCAAGATCATACAGCTCATGTGGAGTAGAGCTAGAATAACATCAAGGCAGCCTTTGTCTAGATTCTTTGCTGTTAACTATTGTACCACCTCATTTAATCTTTAAACGATCCCCAGGAGCTTAGTACTGTCATCTTCATTTTCTTTTTATTTATTTATTTATTTATTTATTTATTTATTTATTTATTTATTTATTTTTGTGATGGAGTCTTGCGGTCACCCAGGCTGGAGTGCAATGACCTGATTTCGGCTCACTGCAACCTTGGCCTCCAGGGTTCAAGTGATTCTATTCTGCCTCAGTCTCTCAAGTAGCTGGGATTACAGGTGCCCGCCATCACATCTAGCTAATTTTTGTATTTTTAGTAGAGATAGTGTTTCATCAGGGATTGGCTATGCTAGTCTCGAACTCCTGACCTCAGGTGATCCACCTGCTTCGGCCTCCCAAAAGTGCTGGGATCACAGGCGTGAGCCACCATACCCAGCCCATTTTCATTTTTAATAAAAGGAAACATAAGCTGATTAAGATTCATTAGCAAAGCCCATACAATTAGTGAATGACAGATGAAGGATTCGAGTTCATATTTTTTCTATTTTCACAGCCCCTGTGTTATGGACTGAAAGTTCGTGTCCACCCAAAATTCATACATTGAAATCTAATCTTTAATGTGATGGTATTTGGAGGTGGGGTATTTGGGAGGTATTGAGGTCATTAGGGTGAAGACATCATGAATGGGATTAGTGTCCTTGTAAGAGGAGGCCAAAGAGCTAGCTTGCCCTCTTTCTGTCATAAGAAGTTACACGAAGTTTGATGTCTGCAACCCAGATGAGGGCCCTCACCAAATCCCAAATATGCTGGCACTCTGATCTCAGACTTTCAGCCTCTAGGAATGTGAAAAATAAATTTCTGTAGCTTTTAGTCCACCCAATCTGTGGTATTTTGTTATACCAGCCTGAATAACTAAGACACCAGTAACTAATGCACTCTGATTAGTCTGATGGTATATAGTGATGACCTTTGAACCATTCTGAGCTTAGTACTTTTTCTTTTTTTTTTAGACGGAGTCTCGCTCTGTCACCCAGGCTGGAGTGGAGTGATGCGATCTCGGCTCACTGCAAGCTCCACCTCCCGGGTTCACACCATTCTCCTGCCTCAGACTCCCGAGTAGCTGGGACTACAGGTGCCCACCACCACGCCCAGCTATTTTTTTTTTTTTTTTTTTTTTGTATTTTTAGTAGAGATGGGGTTTCACTGTGTTAGCCAGTATGGTCTCAATCTCCTGACATCGTGATCCGCCCACCTCGGCCTCCCAAAGTTCTGGAATTACAGGCGTGAGCCACCACGCCCAGCTGCTTAGTCTTAATAAGAAGTAACATTGCATATTATCAAAACTTTTCAAGTATCATGAAGAAGGAGTAAAAGCCATGATGCCCTCCCTGCTCTACTTAGAATAGGTGAGACATCATGAGAGAGGAATATGATTAGGCAGGTTTCAGATTTCCTTCAAGTATCTTGTCCATCATGCCAAGGAGTTTTGGTTTAATCTAAATGTAATGGAGGACATTAATAGTATCTAGTCTGGGTAATAAAAAGATCAGGCTATGTTTTAGAAAGATCTTACAGAAATTGTACTGTCAGCTCTCTGCAATCATAGATTATACACTTATTGATGTCAAATTTGAGCAGCCTCAATGATTCCTGACTTGAAATAGTTTGGGATTTTGCTGAGGCATGAACCTGAATCCCATGCCATATGAGGCCGGAATGGAAAGAACTATTGAGAAAGCCTGGAGTCTACTTGTAACTATGGTCCAACTCTGTATCCTTGTATCAAGGATCTAAGTCCCTAGTATTAGCACTTTCCCAAATCACATCATAGCTGTAATAATGTAATAATTTTGCTGATTCTTTTATAGTCTTAATTGCTCTTTGAGCCTATCCTACATTCCATGGTCCTATCAGTCTTCCTGTAACTATATATAACTTAGAATAATAAGGCCTCACATTTTATCTGATGTTTTTCAAATGATTTATACTTTCACTCTCTAATTTTTCCTTCACAACAATCCTAAATTAGGCAGGGATGGTACATAGTTTAGTAAAAGTAAACTTTTACCACTTTGGAAAAATTAAGGGACCAAAGGAGGATCAACTAGTTAAGTAGTAATGGAGTTAAAACAAGAATTTATAGTTTATGAGCATGGAGGTGTTATGGAAATGTTCTCCATCTTTATTGTTCCAGTAGTTTTACAAGCACGTAAATTTGTCAAAAGTAATCAAATTGCACTTTTTAATGGATGTACTTCATCCAACACAAATTACACATAAATAATATTTTAATAAGTTTAGTTTAAAAAACAGATCTACTGTCTTTAACTTTAATAGTACTAGAATTAAAACCTATCTGTTTCATTTTGGACTTGACCAAAAGTGAGACAAAATAAAAAATACTTCCAACTGTATATTTTCTACAACATTAAATTTAAACTAACTCAAAAGTTCTTCACAATCAAATTCCATATTACTTTTGTAGTCTGATTCCAACTCTTACACCCATTTCCACTTCCTATTCCTACCTCCATTCCTTTTCTGCATAAACTCTTCTACATCCAAACTATACAACTATACATTCCCTGACTCAAAAGGAGGTCTCTGTACTTTGGTTCATGTTAGACTTGGCCATGAGAAACCACTTTCACCCTCCCCATACCCATCCAAATTATTTATATCCTGCTTTCTCATTCCTACCTTCAAGACTGTTCTGATAGCCTTGCCTTGGTGGTAACTTTCCTTCTTTCATATACCTTGTATTACTTTTTATCAATTGGACATTTAGTTCTTTCCTTTAGTCACACATTTTTTCTGTGCCTTTTATGTGCCAATGATTTTGTAAACATATGTGTTTGTTCTTTTTCCTGTCAAACTAATTAGATTACAGTTTCTCAGTCCTATAAACAATTATATACTTGGTATCCCCAGTATACTTTAAATAAATAATAGCCACCCATTTAAGATTGTATGATGTCGTTCAAAGAGCCCCGGACAGGGAAATAGAAAACCTATTCTCTGGGCTCAGACTAACTAGATGAGCAAGTTGAGGTATAGTCAACTTTTCTGAACTTAAATTATCACATTTTTGAGTGGGAAAACTATATTAATTATGATACTTAGTTTTGACAGTCCAATGAAGCAATATATGTATAAGTGCATTATAAAACACTTTATTTCTTCTGCAATTGTAGTGCAACCCTGTGTCAACCTTTCTTCAACGTTTACTGCTTCTTTAGACAGTCAACAACTTATTCACATGTTAAAGGTAATCCATGCATCAATACACTGATTGATGCATAATTCATGCATCCCCTATCAAACTGATACTCTATTATGCACAATAATGTAGTCTAATTTATAGAGTAAATCTGACTTTCTTTTCTCTGCTTGTTTCTGAGCAACTTTTAGGAATGGCCCAACTAAAAACATTACAAAGACTAGAATAAAATTTGGATTTGGTTAATTGAGCACTTTTGTTTTCCAGCAGCAGAATTCAACTCTTGATCAAAGAAGGTACCCTGGTCTGGCTAGCTCTGATTAAAAATTCAGTAATTCCACTATCTATGCGTAGTTAACTAAAATGTTGACAGAGTGGTGGGATGCTATTATGATTCATTCTAATATGCTTTTGTTTAATATAGGCAATGGAGTAAATATAATGTAGTAGTTTATAAATTATGCTGGGGATAATTTTAACTTTTTTGAATTAAATATATCCTCTTCTAATTTAATTTTATACATGTGAAGTTTATTAAAGATTTGACTAATGTTTACCGATTCTCAAGGTATTGTGGGAGCCTAGTACTTTATTAACTAGATTTCTGTTTCCAAATTATTTCTACTAATTTCTTCTTTTAAAAATACAGCATTCATGCTTGAATTTATCAAGTGCTTAGTTATTTAGCTATGCTACTTTTTACCAGATACTACTTTACCTAGTACTCCAACTTAATATGTTCTTCCACAAACTTTCCATTCATTTGGGCTAGTTGATTCAAACAAGTGGTTATTTATTTACTTGCAAAGATTCAAGTAACCTTAGGATGAGTCATTTACTTGCAAAGATTAAAGTGACTGAATCAAGTAAAGTGAGCTGTGGTCAAGTTAAACCACCTATCTGGTGACCTCTGTGCATTGTCATGCAAAATCAAGCAAGAAAGCCATGCTTTTTAAAGTGGGAATGAGCTACCTAAGCAGAACAGTGAGAAGACCTCTGCAGACACAGATCAGAGGAAGGACAGTCACTCTGCCCAGTAAATCTATGTGGACTTGAGAGGCTTTTCCTGACCTGGTAATGTGCTGAAAGTGCAAGAAATTCTTGTAGGAAAATGATGTGTGATAGGGGAAAGGGTAAAATACTCTGCCCCACCTGCATCTGTCTTGACATAGCCAAGTTTCTCCTTTTTTCCATTCCACATCTAGAAGTAGTAACATTTTTTCCCTTCACATCTCAAAGGACTCTTCTAAGCATCAAAAGGGATCACATATATGATAATATGATGGAAAACGTAAAATTGAATACAAATATGAAAATCATAATTTTCTGCTTCCATCCCCTCCCATAAACTAACGAATGACATTCAGGATAAAAGATACGCAAGGGTAGCTGAGGTCCTGATTCCTCTGATCAGGGATTTTTCTGAGGGAAAAGAAGCTTAAAATATTGCTATTACTCCCTTTAAAATTAAAAAACACACATTGAGAACCTACATGTATGTATAGAGCATTATGATGACTACTACTGGGAATATAGGTGATTAGTTGGACCTCTTGTATACAAAGAAAAACTAAAAACTAAATGAAAGAAACACTGTACAACTGGAAATTCTCTAAGACATTAGCACAAACAGGGAGAAGGAGAATTGTTGAGAGTCTGAAAGATGAATAAGAGCTAGAGATGAGGAGAAAGCACAGAGGAAACAATCACATTCATTAAGATAGCAGCATAAGCAAAGGGATAGAAGTATGAGTGGATAGTACACTGGGAGGATGAAGAAGAGAAACACTAAGATGTTGGATACAAGAGGGGAATAGAGTGAAAAGTTTGATACATTAGGGTGAGATTAGAGGCTCCTAATATGATGTTATGTGAACTTGCCAGTCAGACCAGCAAAATGACAATACTTCAGTCCAAATATTTGGATTTTAGAGTGCAGTCTTTCCACACTAAATCCCTTTTATCAAACTTTACATCTGAGCAGCTCTGGGGATGTTTGGCACTTCTCCATCTCCTAGAAAATGTTCAGAGCCACGGCATGCAAATTAGATATTACTTTGATCAAACTGCCATTGAGCTCAAGAAAAGGTTCTCTTCATGCTCTGTCACCCAACAGAACAAATAAGTATCAACCAAAAATTTACCTGTGAAGAGAATATTAAAAAACTGAAGTTGCAAACGTTTTCCAAAAGCCAACTGCCTAAAAGTCATTACAGGATTCCTTAGAAATTTTCTGTGAGGGCAGTATGTTCTTACACATGTGAGTAAATTCATGCATGATGGAATTATAGAATGGAGACGTGCAGCTAAAATGTAAAATTGAAATGCTTATTGTCAATATCAAATAGTTGCTGAGAGTCTTCTCACCTTACATTTATATGGACAAGCAACTTCAGATTCTTCCTAGTAACCAGGTTTAGTTCAAGCATCTAAAATGAAAAATGAATGAATCTCATTACATTTACAAATAGTGCCAGTTTTACTGAAGATTATAACTTGATGAAGCCACCATATTTCAATAATTTTGACTTAAATTATTCAGAACAAAACCCTTCATTTCTACCAAAAAAGCTTCCTCTAACACAGTCTTATAGTATCAGTCAGAATAGGCCATGCTGTAGTAACAAACAACTCCCACATTTCAGTGACTAAAGCAACAAATTTTAATTTTTCACTCATACATCATGTATATAGACGATAAGCTGCAGTTCCGCCTCCACGTCACCCTCACTGTGAGACTTAAGCTAACGGAGCAACCACTATTTGAGACGTGAGTTATCATTGTAGAAGACAGAGTTATGGGGGATCTCTGCTGGCAATTAAATGCTTGGTGGTCAAATGAGACTACATTTTATTATCTAATTCAAGCTTAGGGTTACATCAGATATTTTTTATCTTCTCACAAATATATGTTAACACAGATTTTTAATTATTTTAACAGACTTATATGACATAATTTATTCTTCAAACTGCACTTGTGAAAACTGTAGGGCTATATTTATTCCTAAAAGGCCTTTTCTTGATCTTTTTTACATCAGTGATTTAAGTGTATGAAACATATATTATAGAAACTATATTTCCAGCTTTGGGTCATGTTCTTAGTAGTATTTGTTGGTATACATGGAGTACATTTTTAAAAACTTGATAGAAACAAAATTATTCTTCTGAACCAAATTAGTTTAAAGTTTTTTCAAGCATTGAAGTCAATATTTCAACCACTTTAATCTCAGTTCTAAGCTCTAAAAATATCTTCTTCATGATTAGTCTCACAATACAAAGTTTCTTGAAAATGCTAAGTATACAGATAAGACTTGATCTTAATTCCTAGGTTACATTTAGATAATTAAGAGATTCAATATAGATTCTAAATCTTATCAGACCAAAAGGAGCATAGTTACAGAACAGCTAAAAGTGGAAGAGCAATAGTAAAATCAGAAATTTTATAATGGTGAACTAAGTTAATGTTTAACTGGGATGTTATTGTTGGTCAGTAAAAAGCCGATTTAATCTGAAAATATTTTTCTGACTTGTCTTCCAACATACTCAAAAATTTATTTTTCAAAATGTATTAAGTGGTTTCTTTTGTATCAGACCCTTTGGATAGAGAAACATGTGATATGGTCACTGCTTCAGGGAATATGTTCCCTAGGTGGGATGAATGGCCAATGTGTAAATAATTCTCTTCAGTTGTATGGCAGAGTCTGTGCTCTAAGTACAATGGGGCCACAAATGGGACTGTCAATTCTACCTGAGTGGTCAGAAAAAGCTTAACAGAGATGACATAAGAAGAGTTTTTCAAAATGAACAGGCTGGATGCAGTGGTTCATGCCTGTAATCTCAGTACTTCGACAGGCCAAGACAGACAGATTCCCTTGAGTTTATGAGTTTGAGGCTAGCCAGGGCAACATTGCAATAGCCCATCTCTACCAAAAAAAAGATGCAAACAATTAGCAGGGCATGAGGGCACCTACTCGGGAGGCTAAGGTGGAAGAATCACTTGACCCCAGGAGTTCAAGGCTTCAGTGCAGTGGGCCATGATAGCACCACTGCACTCCAGCTTGGGCAACAGAGTAGATCCTGTCTCAAAAAAAAAAAAAAAAGGAATATTAAAAAAAAAAAAAAAATAGATGTTCACTCTTTGACAACTTTAAACTCTAGCAGAAATAGGACTAAATATTAATCGTCCTGTTCCACAAAGGTACTTGTTTACATTTGCCTTCTATAATTAAAATGGAATCCCATAAGAATCTCTATTCTTGGATATTTCACTGCTCCACATTTCAAGTCTAATTGCTTTGCTGTGTTCAAAAATTTGAACACAAATTTAAACATATTGATTTATATTTTAAACCTTTAGGGTTTGAGTATATTGGAAGAAGCGGAAAAGTGATATCAAGATTGTAAATCAGAAACATAATATTTAGTTATCGATACTTTACTACTACCAGAACTATTCATCCAGATCCTACCTGTGGAGAAACAGGATGGATCTATTTATTGCCCCAATCAAAGCAGATCAAAGCTGGAGAAATTAACCTTTTGTGGGATGGTCAAAATTCTAGTGGGCAGAATCATAGTGGTGAGTCTGAACTAAAGTCCCAGAGTATGAGGGCCAAGCCGGCCAAGCCAGAAAGGCAGGATCAGTCAACAAGTCCAAAGGCCAGTTTCAGTGTCCAAACAAGAAGACTGAAACAGTGGTAAATTTGCCAGCAGTGATGAGAAAGAGGAGAGGTTAGAAGAAACCTCAGAAAAGCACGGAAAACTTTCTGGACTGTCTTAAGCGGAATTGTAATGACATTAACATCGTGCTTACTGTTGGAGTATATTTAACATTAAACACAGTAAATGATTAGAAGTGGATAACTTCTAAACATTTATTGATCTGGTATATATTCCTTTTGTTGTATAAAGGAAAAACCTCTGGTATAAAAGGAAAAAAAAAGAATTTATTAAAAGAATACCAAAGTAGCTAACATAATCAAAGGAATAACTATGACTCAAGATAAAAAGGCAGCAGACAGGCACAAAGAAAACCGTAGCAAGGATTCATAGACCTTTACTGTAGACACCCCTCCAACGTCAAGTGTCTTCCCCTGTATCAATAAACTATGGTCAGTAAGCCCAGATCATGTAATCCAGAAGAAGGAAAATCAGTGTGATCTAAATCATCCAAGAGATGGTTTCTATATTTTCTCACAATTAGTGGTTAAATACAGATATGAAAGTAACATTTGGTTGTAGGCTGCAGCACATATTCAAGTACAAACCTAAGCAAAGTGGCTATTATATCAGCACCAAACCCCGCTGGATGACTGAAATTAAACCAGTAGATTTCCCTTATCTCCTTGTCTTTTTGAGGTCTGTGTTTGCTTTAATGACTTTTTGAATAAAGTTAGTCTATGGCATAAGTTTAAGCTATTTGTGTAGTAGCATTATGAGGTCAGAAAGTGGCATTAAGAACATACCTGGCTTCTATGGGTTCCGAACACCTAGAAAAATGCTACCCACAGAGGACTTACTAAATGTTTGTTGGATAATGTTAAAAATGAACACATGTTTTCTCTGGTAACTTGCAACTTCTAGTGATATCTAAAACACAGCATTCTTTCCAACTGGACACTGTAGATAGTAAATACAACTCTCTTGAGGCCACCTCATAGTGGCTGGCATAAAATCAAATAAAGCTTGTAATTACATACAGAAATCTAAGTCTCCTGGATGAGAAAGCATATCAACTAAGGGGAAGTCAGAGTATCTTCCAAGATCCAACAGGAGTCTTGAGTCATAGGCTAAGATACTGATCTGTAGAGCAAGCAATCATTGTAAAGTCAATTGCATGACAGTTTTATCCCTTATTATTATATTTCCCTTTGCCTAAGGCTTTATTCAGGAAAGAATTCTTTTTGAAAATCCAATAAGATTATTGGTTCTTTTTATTTCCTTTACACGGCCATAGTGCATGTTTGGCTTTATTCCCATAATTTATCAACACTTGGCCCTCAGGCACAAGAATTTTGTAGCATAGTACAATAAATAGTGACCAGAATAAGCCAGGGCCTGTGGGACACTACCAGTAGCAACTTAATAAACGTTGAGTTTGTTGCTTCTGGACAATCATTTTGATGCCACAATTTAATTCTCAAAACATCTTAAAGAGTGAACAATTTTCACCATTCTCACTGTAAACTTATTAAAGATCCAAAGAACTTAAAGCAATTAAGCCATTTTCCTTGCAATATGAGAATAACAGGGCTGAAATCAAAGAGAACCATAGTCAGAGCTCAAACCTTGAACAATTATCAACTGCCCATAAACCTTGTCCTCACTCAAAGTCAAAGTTTTCCATTGGGGAACTTCTTCTTATTAAACTTCTTTCAAAAATTGACTTAAGTAACAGAATGTAACTCTAGGGAGATACTTTCATTTTGAACACATCTTGCTTATCCACAGTGGAGAAAGCAATCAGTGAGCTAAGTTGCTTCCATTGACCTGACTACTGCTCCTTTGAGTATCCTCAAAGTTAGCTCTCCCATAAGGCACAGGAAGCTCAATAATTGTGAAACAGCGGGGAATAGAATACTTGCCCCAGGAGATATTTCTTAAAGGAGTTTCATGGTCATCTTCCTTATAATATGGGGATTCTAAAAACTTGGAAATTGTAGAAGTGTGTTAGTCTATTAAAAGCTTTGATAATTTTTTGATACAGTAAAGAAACTCATTTAACACAAGATCTCTCAAACACATTGACCATGAAATCCCTCCTCATAGAATATGTCTTGAGGAACATGCTTTGGAAAATGTTACCATGAAGAATTAGGAAAGAACAGATGGTGCTCTTTCTCAAAGACATTGGGTGTCTGATAATTAGTGAGATACCTTTTAGGGTTAATGCCTTCTAGGTTACTTCCTGTACAAACAGCAGCCACCCCACCAGGCCCACTAGCATATCATGGCTCAGAAACAAGCGAATTCACCAGATCAGTTTCAAAGTCTGCCTTAGAGCCTGAGAAATATAGAATGTACATGCTGCAGCAGTTCCATTAGAAAACAGAAATGTGTGATTTGCTCATGGGAAAGTAAGAGAACAAAAGAATGTGTGATTAATTGGAGTACTGGCTCTCACACTGGAGCCCACACCTGGAGTCATTTAGCACATTAATAGAGACGATGACAGTAAAAGAAGAAAAAAGGTGGAGGAAAAGAAGGAGGAGGAGGAGGAGGAGGAAAATACAGGATAAGGGGTTGAGGAGGAGACAAGGAAGTAGCTGACAAAAAGAAAAAGATAACTCAAAGCAAGCCTACTGTGAAAACTTTTATTAGTTTCAATTTAGAAGTAAGTGTAGATGTTTTGGTAATTGAGCATTTGGAACATTTAAAAAAAAAAAAAAGTTTTTATTTCCAGGAATGTTATGGGTCCTTTCACCCTGGGAGAGCTCAGTCCTGAAGTTCATTAACACTGTTGAGGTTTTGGAACACTACTGAGGCTGAAGAAAATACTTCTACCCTGTACTGATAATTATCCAGTAAAAAGGCTAATGTACAAGTAGGAGCAGACTAACAAGGATAGTGTGAAGAAAGGATCTTAGAGTCACACATCTCTAACATGCAACATACAGACTTCTTCTGTGGATTGACTATCTACAGAGTTAGATGTCCCCTATATAGCTGAATAACACCAGAAATTCATATAGTTACTCTGAATCACTTAGAGCTAAATAAATCCTACCCACGACTACAGTCCATGTTCAGTGTGGTAATCAGATAAAAGGAAGTATTTAGAGTCAAATAATACACCACACGATCTAAGAAATATTTTCTCTTGTGACTTACATCATGCTCTTTTCATTCAGGGACCTGGACAGTAGCCATTTTGGGCTGACTCTGGGAGTTCCCCAGACAAACTGTTAGATTCCTACATGCTCATTCTGATAGCACCTACAAAAATGTCTCTTTCGTGACCATGATCTTTTACCATATCCATAATTTCTTTCAACTCTTGATTCAATCCATTAGAAATTTACATTAGTTCTATGTTTAAAATATATTATACCATGATTGCCCCCTCCCATTTCTTGTTGCTATATATCTAATCCAAGTCACCAGCATATATAGCCTGGATTTCTGCAATAATTTCCCAATAATTTATCTCATTCCATGTTTTCTCAACACTCTTATCCCCATAATCCATTCTCTATAAAACAAAAACAAATTACATTTTTAATATCAACTCAGATCTCTTCGCACTTTATTTCAGTGGTTTCCTATTGTGATTATAGCAAAATGAAACTCTTCGTCATAGCCTAGAGTGTCTTATATTATCTGGCTTCTGCCTATTTCTTTGAATTCAACTCCTACACTATCCTGCTTGTTCATTATTATAGTCTAGACACACTGACTTTCACTTTGTCCCTGGAACATACCATGTTGACTCTCCTTCAAAGAATGATCCTTATTGATCTCACTATCTAGATTGCTTTTATGTGTAGGTCTCCTTATAACTGCCAGCTCATCTTTCAGATCCTAGTTCAAATCTCATCTCAGAGAAGCCTTCTCCAATCATCACCACACCCATCCCTCCCCATCACTCTTACCATAGCTATCTTGTTCATGTGTGTTTTTTTAAAATCAGACTACTCAATTGTAATGTAAGCTCCAAGAGTGCAGGTACCTTGTCATCTTATTCACTGATGTGTTTTCAGTGCCTAGAAAAGTGATTGACACAAAGTAGGCACTCATAAAATGTTTCTTAGATGAATAAATGAAAAAAAAATGTCATTTGTACTGAAGCTCATTTTGGTCAAATCTTCCAACAACAGGTAGTCCAAACTAGCCACGACCTTCTAATATCTTCTAACAGGACTATTGCATCAGTGTCTCTCCTTGTCTCCCCATTGTGCATGAGTGGCAGGGTGCTTAGTAGTATTAAAAGGCTCCCTGGAAGCCTGCGGTGTCAACAATATGCTCTAGAATGTCAAGTGAAGGGGATATTTCTGGGGGCAAAAGGAGTAGTTACTAAATGTAGTTACAAAAGAGCTCCCGAGGATGCTTTGGATTATATATGAATTTACGTTCTCTATAAGGCTTGCTCTATTATTCTGAATCCTATTTCAAGTTCCACTTTGCAGATGGCATAACTCATCACAACCCCAACTAACGCTGATCTCTCAGCATTTGTGCAAATAATACCGCTACTATTTCATTATTTTTTTGCCTAATGTAATACTACATGTGGTACACCATACCAGGGGAATCATGTATATGTTATATTTTATATTCACAACCTTATCAGGTAGGTATTATGGTTGTTCATGTCTTTAAAGATGAGGAAACTGAAACTTAGACTTTTCTGTCTGAGGTTGTAAAATTTAGAAACGAAATCCAGGTTTTCTTGACTCCAGAATCTTAGCTCTTAATTGCTACACTCATTTCCTTCACAATTATAAATACAGTCTTAAGGGAATCTTTGTATAAGGACTTGACACCGAAAAGAAAAAAAAAAAAAATAAGATTTTATTGAGCTGGGCTCCTTCGTGTCTACTACTGGGCTAGGTGAAACAGATAAAAAGATGAACTGTCATAGTTCTTGCCTCCAGTTACTCATGGTTTAAAAAACGAATTAGACCTACACAAAATAAGTGTTATACAGTGTGTACATGTTATAATACTGGTGAGGTGTGTATGGTACAAATTAAAGTAGTCCAGGTCAAAATAAAATTTTTGTATAATTAATGTCTGGGCTAAAAGTTTAAGATAAATCCATCTTAAAAACTTGAACCAATTTCATTTTGGTTAAAAGCCAAGGCAAAAGGAATAAGACCTATCTGGACTATGTTACCCAAATACTAGCCACTTAACATCTAAGGACAAATATCTTAAATCCTCACTCAATATCTTATAAAAGACTGTATGCTCTTCAAAATAGCTGTGAACTACTGGGGGACTTGCATGGTCAACCTCCACCTTAGAATTCCTGCTTTCCTTAATTCTCTGCTTTTTTTCTTGAGACTATTTCCTTATCTTAGTGCAGTTCTGACACCTGACAAAAACTGGGATTCTTTGCCTTGTCCCCAGCCTCCTCTTTCACCCATCAACGGAAAGAAATTCACAGATAAATGCCTGCAGCAGAAATTTTACTAGACATTTGTGGATCATGGTGAAGAGGTTACATCATTGAAACACAGAGAATATAAATTGAAATCATATACAGTGGATTCTTGTTATAGCTTTGTTCTATAAAGTCTGAACAAACCCTGAATTAGCAATACTGAACCACTGGTCCTAGCGGGCAAAAAGGTTAGGCTCCTGTGAACCTCTGGTGACAACATTTTGTCACCAAATTAATACATAAATTTGTTTTATGTGTGTTTCTGTTTAAAACACCTTTTAAAAATATATATTGTTGATTCATGAACATGAAACTCACAGCCAACAGCACTATAACTCATGACTGATTTAAATTCATCTAAGAGTTTTTTTTTTTTTTTTCTGTAAGGCATATTACAGTCTTCTTGCACTTAAAAACAGTAGACAGCACTTCAGCACTATGCTTGGGGGCTGTTTTAAACAGCAAAATTACAAACAAAAAGGACACAAAAATGTCTAAAAGTGTCACTAAATATACTGCAAAAGGAATATTTTTTCACCATATAAAGGCTGAAACAGGACGACAGAGCATTGCTTTGTTCATTGACCTCAAGCTGTGCCCATCCAATGACTCTTTTTTCTTTTTTCTTTTTTTTTTGCCATTTTGCACATATCTATGAATGACTGAAAAACTACCACTTGTATCGATTCTGGGGTTACAGACACATTTGAGTAAGTGGGCAAGATTTTTAAATGCAGAATCCACCTTTACTAAACGATCAACTCTATTAGACACTCTCTTACTACGATTGCCAACAGCACCCTCTTGCTGGCTTTCCCCCAACCCAACCCCAACTGCCTCAACCTCTTACCATCTGCTGGTTTATTTTATTCCCTTCAATTTCCCATCTTATTTTATTATATCATTTTTCCAGATTGCCATCTCTGATCCAAATTCTTATCGTTCTACTGTGAGAAGTAATATGTTTAAAGCCACTGTTAAAGATATATATCTGGCAAATTATTATACAGAGCCGGCAATGTCTCTGAGATTATGGTCTTTTTTATTTCAGATTATATTAGTTTCCTAGAGCTGCAGTGAGAAAGTACAGCAAACTTGTTGGCTCAGAGCAATACAAATTCATTGTGTTACATGACTAGAGGCTACAAGTCCAAAATCAAGGTGTTGTCACTGTCATGCTCCTTCTCAAACCTGTAGAGGAGAATTCTTCCTTGTGACTTCCTAATTTCTGGTGGTTTGCTGGCAATCCTTGTTGTTCCTTGGCATGCAGGCATAGCGTTGCAGTCTCTGCCTCTCTGCCTCCATTGCCACATGATATTTTCCCCGTGTGTATCTGTGCCTTTGTGTTTCTTCATTTCTTTTAAGGACACTGGTTATATTGGATTAAGGGCCTAACCTACTAAGTGTGGCATCATCTTAACTAATTATATCTGCAGCAGCCATGTTTCCAAATAAGGGAACATGCTGATGTACTAGGGGTTAGGACTTCAATATATATTTTTGGGACTATAATTCATTCCACAACCCATATTAAAGTAGCTGCAATAGCAGCAGCAGCAGTAGTACAAAGTAGCAGGTGTGGTTTTCAGTAGCTCCTTCCTTCCTTCCTTCCTTCCTTCCTTCCTTCCTTCCTTCCTTCCTTCCTTCCTTCCTTCCTTCCGTCCTCTCTCTCTTCTTTCTTTCTTTCTTTTTTTTTCTTTCTTCTTTTTCTTTCTTTCTCCTTCCTTCCTTCCTTCCTTCCTTCCTTCCTTCCTTCCTTCCTTCCTTCCTTCCCTCCCTCCCTCCCTCCCTCCCTCCCTCCCTCCCTCCTTCCTTCCTTCCTTCCTTCCTTCCTTCCTCTCTTTCTCTCTTTCAACAGAGTCTCACTCTGTTGCCAGGCTGGTGCAGTGGTGTGATCTCGGCTCACTACAATCTCTGCCTCCCAGGTTCAAGCAATTCTGGTGCCTCAACCTCCTGAGTAGCTGGGATTATAGGTAT
The DNA here is from genome assembly GCF_049350105.2 of Macaca mulatta. Lineage (NCBI taxonomy): Eukaryota > Metazoa > Chordata > Mammalia > Primates > Cercopithecidae > Macaca > Macaca mulatta. The sequence continues at coordinate 166,616,486 of NC_133406.1, read as the reverse complement.
GCACCATCACCATGGCAGCTAATTTTGGCATTTTTAGTAGAGACAGGGCTTTACCACGTTGGCCAGGCTGGGCTTGAACTCCAGGCCTCAAGCAATCTGCCCATCTTGGCCTCCTGAAGTGCTGAGATTACAGGCGTGAGTCACTACACCAAGCCAGCACCTTTTCTCTTCTATTACAGTTGTAATCACAACTCTGCAGTGTGATTCTTGGAAAATTGTTTGGTCTTCCTAAATTGTTCAGTCTTCAAAACTAGCTTTGAGGATCACAATAGATAATATATATGTGCCACTTAGACAATACCTGGCATTTAGTTAGAACCTAATAAATGGTGCCATTAATAATGTACTGCACATATACATACACACAAATGCACTTATAGGTATATAGTCATGCTAATAATGTTACACCTGTAAGTGCATTTGTGTGTATGTATATGTGCATTAGTGTCTCTATATATGCATATGCATTTGGCTAGTGTTTGCCTTAAAATATTGAGAATATAATAAATTAATCAAAATGCAAGGTAATCAAAATGCAAGGTAATCAAAAGGAAGGCTATTCTTTAATAATTTAAGAAGATCACTTACATTACATCATTATATTCAACATTATTTTTTCCTATTTTCATCCAGATGTTTCAAGAGTAGTCAAGAAGTTTGGCTTTTCATTGACTAGTTATAGTGTAAAAATTTAAATACTGCTTATTCCATTGTTGATAATCAGGCACTGATTTATCTAAGAGGGGCTAAAGCAAGTGTCCAGGGTGTTCCTTGGGAGACACTGTAGTGAGGAAGCTGATTTGTTGATGCTGACTCAATAAGCACCTGAGGAAATACAGAGAACCGACAATTTTAAGATTAAATGATTGGATGGTGGCAGCTGAGAGGGTGTAAAAGGAAAATCATCATCTACTGTATCATTTTATGCTCCTGAGAAGGCCACATTCATACTTTGATTCTCAATATCTCTGACAACTTCCTTTGGTGCTGTTTTCACCTTAGTGACAAGAGGCCAGTGAGGCTGAAGATCTTGCAGATTGAGGAATATTCTATCAAATATGTATCAAATATTCTATTAAAATGTCTGACACCAATCCTCTAACTGAATTTGACTGGAAAAGGTATGCACCAAACTAGATCATGAATATTCTCTCTTCCAGAAGTTTGGGTGAACGGGAGATAGATTCTGCTTTTGGCTGTTTAAGTTGAATTGAGAACATCTTAATTTGGTAGCTGCAAGAAACCCACCTTCCATAATATGCCCAGAGACACAGAAAGAGCAAAATCAAGCAGAGCAGAAGGGAGAAGCCAAGATGAGAGACCATGACTTAAACACAGACACACACACACACACACACACACACACACACACACACACACACACACACACACAATCAAGACAGTGGCTACCACAACCTGCCAATTCATATCTCCTTCTTTCTGGAGTCTGCAGTGTGCTTTCTAACACTGGGTTCAATGGGACATACCTGTGTAGGATAACAGGCATCCCACCTTTTTTTTTATATTATTTTTATTTGTTTTTACTTTTACCACTAACTAGCCTTCACTGAGATAAAACGCAGTTAGACCTTTCCACCATTTGTTAGTGCCCTGGGTGAGACAGTTGAGCTACTGCCATAAGGCTGGCAGGAGAGAATTTATTTGGCTTCCTGTAAAACTTATCTGATGAGCAATGGTGATAGGTAAATTACTGAACTATAATATTTTAACCATATGAGGAATAAGACTATTTATGATCACAAATGATCAAACTGACTTAGGCAGTCTCTCTCCTCTTCATTTTTAAAGAAAACATATACTTCTTAGAAGAAAACATTAATAACTTTGTCAACACTTTATTTCAGTGCACTGCAAGTAAAACTCCTTTGTATGTGTCTGAGATATATGTTTTATATTTTTTCCTACGGTCTAACTACTTGGCTCTACTTCCTGCCAGAGGCTATAATACCTTAAAGGCTTTAACAAAGAACCATCCCAGGTTTTGTCATTTTACACTGACATTGAACTTAATGAGTTTCAGTTGTCATCACGTTTTAAAACATAAATCTATGTTCTATTTATCATTGTTTTTTCAGTGACATTTTTAAGGTTTCCTAAAATTTTGTGTCAGATATGACACACTTGCCCTGGAGTGTTTTATCTTCACAGCACTCAGGAGCTGATCTTGTTCCACAGCACATATTCGTTGATTCATTATTACTTTAAACTTTTGTGGAAAATCATCTGAAGGCAAGATTTCTGAGAGTCATTGTCCTGGCTTTCAAGAATCTTACAACTTATCAGGAAAGTCATGCATGCAAATTAATCTAATTAAGCTAGAAAACATAAGTACTTTAAGAGAGAGCATCCAAAGGATCAAGATACTTTTGCTTCTGGATAAGCAGACTAGGAAATGTTTGCAGAAAGAATAAAATTGAAATCATGATAAAGATTGATATGGTTTTGCTGTGTCCCCATCCAAATCTCATCTTGAATTGTAGTTCCCATAATCCCCATGTGTTGTGAGAGGGAACAAGTGGGAGGTAATTTCATAATGGGGGTGGGTTTTCCCATGCTGTTCTCGTGATAGTGAATAAGTCTCATGAGATCTGATGGTTTTATGAAGGACAGTTGCCCCGCACATGCTCTCTTGCCTGCCATAGTGTAAGATGTGCCTTTGCTCCTCCTTCGCCTTCTACCATGATTGTGAGGTTTCCCTAGCCATGTGGAAGTGTGAGTCCATTAAACCTCCTTTTCTTTATATATTACACAGACTTGGGTATTTCTTTATAGCAGTATGAAAATGGAGTAATACAAAGGTAAAAACTGAAAAATTGTGTGCAGATTATTTATTTTCTTGGTATTTTAAAAATTAAAATAACAAATACTTTCTTTTAACTCCAGCCAAAATATATATCACTTTCGTTTTTACTGATTGCTTCTATTCTTTTAGTAATCCAACACTTATTAGCAAACCTTATGTTATATTACCCTTTTTTATGGGCTTCCCTAATCTGATCAAAAGTCTTTTCACAGTCAGTGAAGTCAACATATCTCATTCTTTTTCCTGGGCTTACAGGACCTGTTGCTAGGCCGTCCAATTTCTTGACAATTCTGCAAAGTAAAAAACTGCCTCTTCTTAGTATAATCTGGTCATGAATAAGCCCCAATAAATAGACCCCTATTATGAATCAAAATGCATTCTGCAGAAGATGGGCTCAAGAAAAAACAAAGGATGCCTTCCATTGAAGGACATTTGTTTATACTCCAAGTATCAGAAATAAAATTTAACCACAAGTAAGAATTCAACTAAACTGTCATTTCATGTGTATATTGTTTCCAAGTCATAAAAATATGCCACTTGATATTTTACAAGTTTGCATTCATTATCAGCAGGAAATCCAAGAAGGAAGATGACTGAATTTCCAAGTTTAAGTTATGTAAAATTATATGCTTTTGCCTCATGAAATCTGTGACATTTGAGAGGGACGAAAAGAAAGGGTAGTTCCCTCTAAGCTGAAGAAAATTCTGCCTTGGTCTATATGTAAACTCATTGCAATAGACAGTGTAGGATTAAGTGATTCAATTCTCTATCCAAGTAAGAGAAATATGGGAAAATTATATTTAGCCCACAATTTTTTCTTCTGTCATCCTGTTTAAAGGAGAAATACCATGCATATGGATGTACTTTTTTGTTAACTAGAAAGTCTTCCCTCATAAACACTCAATCCCTATCTCTTTCATCCCAGACAAAAATATAAAAGAACCTCCCTCAGCAATGTACACTTCTAGTCGATATACTGATGGAAGTCCACAAACTAGTTATACAGAAATGAAAACAGAAAAATGATTTGATCGCCTGAAGGAAGCAGACTTTTTTTTTTTTTCTGGAAACAGGAGAGGTCAGAACCCCAACCACGACAGATCAGTTCTCAGACTCAGATGTACTGAAACATGAATGTTGTTATTTCGGCAAGACTTGGTTGTGATCCAGACCTGTAATGTATAGTTTTTCTGATTGTTCTCCAAACAAAGGCACTCAGCTAAAAGGACGAGAGGGGAATGACATCCAGCTCCTGCTTCTGGAATAAGGAACACTTTTTTTCTAGTTCATATGCAAGCTTAGTTGTCTCATAAGTCACGGGCCCTGAGGACTCCACCTCTTTCAATAAGGTGTTTTTACTAATTCCGACAACAGCACAGTATGGGCTAGTGTTGACCTAGAAATAAACACCCAAAAATTATTTAGACTCTCTTGTTAAGGGTAAATGATGTTAGATATGAACTGAAAATAATATGTCTTTAAAATGTACTATGCATCAGACTTAATGCAATCTCATTAAACTTTTCCATAAACTTTATAAGATAGATGCTATTACAAAGAACCCTCTTAAACATCTTTTATTTAAAAGACTCTATAGATTAAAGACATTCTTTACCCTCTCCAGTGAAACATAATGAGCACTGAACACTTAAAATCATGAAATTAATCTTTAACACTAAAGAGTGCTGAAGAGTGTTAATTTCTCCATTCAAAGTTTCACTTTAATGCTACCAAGAATTAGTTGAGTTAGATCCCAAATCTGTCAAATTCAGGTGTGACTGTTTTGAAATTTGTAATTTTTAAAAATAACTTATAAACCAATAATTGGAAATTTCTAAATAATGTTGTTTTTATTATAAACATTAAATCATTTTTGAAGCCTAATAAAGATGGATCAATAAAAACAATTCATCTTATATTAGAAGTTTGTGCAGCCACTATAAAGTGTTGGGAACCATAGAAAAATTAAGAAAGATTGTGTAGACAGTAGACAGATTGCTTCACAAGTATCTAAGTTCTCATTCATTTTAATGAAACTAATACGGAAAATCACAGATGATACATAATGAATAGGGCTTATGGAATACAACAAGTAAGTCCAATCAGTAGACTAATACTAAAAGAAATGTTTTTTACTCTTCATCAAAATATTGGCAAATGCTTATATCTTTAAGTTATAATCACACGCTTAAGATATGTACATCACTTTCTATGATTACCCACTTCAACATACTTTTTAAAAGAGCTTTTACTGTGCTTTTAAACATTATAAAGATGATGAAAATGCACCAGCATATTATATAAACTGCAAAAAGCAATAGCCAACAGATGACAGAACCAGGATTGGAACCTTGGTTCCCACATTAATCCATGGTATATCCAGCCCTGAGATATATCTTAAGGTCTCAATGATTTGGCCTCTGCTCAGAACTATAGTCTCATCTATTGCCAAAACCTCACTGATACTCTAAACTGTATGATAAACTGCCTTGAGTTTCTCAAATGTTCGACATTCTCTCACTCTTTCTGACTTCGAAGTCTCTGAATTTGAACCCATCAAAAATATTCTTCCCGTTCCATTCCATATTACCTGGCAAACATTTATTCCATAGACTACAAGTTTCAAAACAGGCATTACTTCTTCTTCGGAAGATGTCTGTGCCTTATGATTTCCCTCCCACTCAGGTTAGAAGCCCCTTTAATAGCACCTTCACATTGGCCTTTTATACCTTTCATAATACTAGTTATTGTTTGTTTATTTATCCTCCTGTCTCAAGTCAAGCAGGTATTCTTTAAGCTCAAGAACTATAGAGCTCATCATTACATATACAGCATCAAACATCGTTCCTGGCACATAATTGGTGATCAACATATATTTAGGGAAGAAAATCAGAAATGAAGACATTCAGAGGATTTTAATTAATCTTTTCTAGAAATAGGAGAATTATTGTGTGGCCAACAGATTATAACTAAAAGAATGCCATGATGGTAATATTCATGTCCTGGATCTTAAAATTTCCCCTATTTCAAGATCAAGTGGAAATCTATTTTTATCATCCCATAATTAATACATTTAAAATCTTAACAGAAACATGCTGGAAAATGAGCTAGAACTTTCATAGAGAAATTTTTATATACCAAGTATTTTAAAATTTTAGTTTCACTACATGAGTCACATTATTTCAGACTCCACTCATTAAAAATGTGTAATTATTCAGTCATAGACTAGGGTGAAATTTACCTTGTGAATTTCAAAGAAAAATCAAGCTTTTAAAAAGCTAAAGAAGAGTATTAAAAGGGATTGCAGAGGAAATATTTATCTGATTTAATAGAATTACTTAAAGCTCTTAGAAAAATGTTTCTACCTCAAAGTAATCAATACTATAATTGTAATTTTACTGTCTTCGGTTTCTTAAAGCAGGCTCCTTAAAAGGTTTTCTATGTAATTTTTTTTTTGTTAACCTGAGTTAGTTTACCTGAAGACAATAAAGTACGTTTTTTAAACATATAATTTTAACTTTTAATTACAGACATACTTCGTTTGCTTGTGCTTAACTCTATGGAGTTTTACAGGTAGGGTGTGTTTGTTGTTTGTTTGTTTGTTTGTTTTTTACAAATTGAGGGTTTGTGGCAACCCTGTGGTGAGCAAGTCTATAGGAACTATTTTTCCATGAGCATGTAATCACTTCATGTCTCTGTCATATTTTGGCAATTCTCACATTTCGAAGGTTTCCATTATTATTATATTTGTTACGGTGATCTGTAATCAGTGATCTTTTGATGTTACTATCATTAAGTGTTTTTAGGAGCAAAACCACACCCACAATGGTAACTTAATGAATGTTGTACGTGTTCTGACTAATCCACTGAGGATGGGGAACTCTCCTGTTTCTCTTCCTCTACTCTGGCCTTCTTCCTCAAGACACAGCAAAATTGACATTAAGCCAATTAATAATGCTATAATGACCTCTAAGGGTTCAAGTGTTAGGAAGAGTTGCACACCTTTCACTTTAAACCAAAAGCTATGGTCTGAGAGACAGTTTGTTATAATTTCTGTTCTTGTACATTTGCTGAGGAGTGCTTTACTTCCAATTACGTGGTCAATTTTGGAGTAAGTACGATGTGGTGCTGAGAAGAATGTATATTCTGTTGATTTGGGGTGGAGAGTTCTATAGATGTCTATTAGGTCTGCTTGCTGCAGAGATGAGTTCAATTCCTGGATATCCTTGTTAACTTTCTGTCTCGTTGATCTGTCTAATGTTGACAGTGGAGTGTTGAAGTCTCCCATTATTATTGTATGGGAGTCTAAGTCTCTTTGTAAGTCTCTAAGGACTTGCTTTATGAATCTGGGTGCTCCTGTATTGTGTGCATATATATTGAGGATAGTTAGCTCTTCCTGTTGAATTGATCCCTTTACCATTATGTAATGGCCTTCTTTGTCTCTTTTGATCTTTGATGGTTTAAAGTCTGTTTTATCAGAGACTAGTATTGCAACCCCTGCTTTTTTTGTTCTCCATTTGCTTGGTAAATCTTCCTCCATCCCTTTATTTTAAGCCTATGTATGTCTCTGCGTGTGAGATGGGTCTCCTGAATACAGCAGACTGATGGGCCTTGACTCTTTATCCAGTTTGCCAGTCTGTGTCTTTTAATTGGAGCATTTAGTCCGTTTACATTTAAGGTTAATATTGTTATGTGTGAACTTGATCCTGCCATTATGATATTAACTGGTTATTTTGCTCGTTAGTTGATGCAGTTTCTTCCTAGCCTCGATGGTCAACTCAGGACTAAGAAACTCAATCAAAACCGCTCAACTACATGGAAACTGAACAACCTGCTCCTGAATGACTACTGGGTACATAACGAAATGAAGGCAGAAATAAAGATGTTCTTTGAAACCAATGAGAACAAAGATACAACATACCAGAATCTCTGGGACACATTTAAAGCAGTGTGTAGAGGGAAATTTATAGCACTAAATGCCCACAAGGGAAAGCAGGAAAGATCTAAAATTGACACTCTAACATCGCAATTAAAAGAACTAGAGAAGCAAGAGCAAACACATTCGATAGCTAGCAGAAGCCAAGAAATAACTAAGATCAGAGCAGAACTAAAGGAGATAGAGACACAAAAAACCCTCCAAAAAATCAATGAATCCAGGAGTTGGTTTTTTGAAAAGATCAACAAAATTGACAGACCACTAGCAAGACTAATAAAGAAGAAAAGAGAGAAGAATCAAATCGACGCAATTAAAAATGATAAAGGGGATATCACCACCAACCCCACAGAAATACAAACTACCATCAGAGAATACTATAAACACCTCTACGCAAATAAACTGGAAAATTTAGAAGAAATGGATCATTTCCTGGACACTTACACTCTTCCAAGACTAAACCAGGAAGAAGTTGAATCCCTGAATAGACCAATAGCAGGCTCTGAAATTGAGGCAATAATTAATAGCCTACCAACCAAAAAAAGTCCAGGACCAGATGGATTCACAGCCGAATTCTACCAGAGGTACAAGGAGGAGTTGGTACCATTCCTTCTGAAACTATACCAATCAATAGAAAAAGAGGGAATCCTCCCTAACTCATTTTATGAGGCCAACATCATCCTGATATCAAAGCCTGGCAGAGACACAACAAAAAAAGAGAATTTTAGACCAATATCCCTGATGAACATCGATGCAAAAATCCTCAATAAAATACTGGCAAACCGGATTCAGCAACACATCAAAAAGCTTATCCACCACGATCAAGTGGGCTTCATCCTTGGAATGCAAGGCTGGTTAAACATTTGCAAATCAATAAACATAATCCAGCATATAAACAGAACCAAAGACAAGAACCACATGATTATCTCAATAGATGCAGAAAAGGCTTTTGACAAAATTCAACAGCCCTTCATGCTAAAAATGCTCAATAAATTCGGTATTGATGGAACATACCTCAAAATAATAACAGCTATTTATGACAAACCCACAGCCAATATCATACTGAATGGGCAAAAACTGGAAAAATTCCCTTTGAAAACTGGCACAAGACAGGGATGCCCTCTCTCACCACTCCTATTCAACATAGTGTTGGAAGTTCTGGCTAGGGCAATCAGGCAAGAGAAAGAAATCAAGGGTATTCAGTTAGGAAAAGAAGAAGTCAAATTGTCCCTCTTTGCAGATGACATGATTGTATATTTAGAAAACCCCATTGTCTCAGCCCAAAATCTCCTTAAGCTGATAAGAAACTTCAGCAAAGTCTCAGGATACAAAATTAATGTGCAAAAATCACAAGCATTCTTATACACCAGTAACAGACAAACAGAGAGCCAAATCAAGAATGAACTTCCATTCACAATTGCTTCAAAGAGAATAAAATACCTAGGAATCCAACTTACAAGGGATGTAAAGGACCTCTTCAAGGAGAACTACAAACCACTGCTCAGTGAAATAAAAGAGGACACAAACAAATGGAAGAACATACCATGCTCATGGATAGGAAGAATCAATATCATGAAAATGGCCATACTGCCCAAGGTAATTTATAGATTCAATGCCATCCCCATCAAGCTACCAATGAGTTTCTTCACAGAATTGGAAAAAACTGCTTTAAAGTTCATATGGAACCAAAAAAGAGCCCGCATCTCCAAGACAATCCTAAGTCAAAAGAACAAAGCTGGAGGCATCATGCTACCTGACTTCAAACTATACTACAAGGCTACAGTAACCAAAACAGCATGGTACTGTACCAAAACAGAGATATAGACCAATGGAACAGAACAGAGTCCTCAGAAATAATGCCACACATCTACAGCCATCTGATCTTTGACAAACCTGAGAGAAACAAGAAATGGGGAAAAGATTCCCTATTTAATAAATGGTGCTGGGAAAATTGGCTAGCCATAAGTAGAAAGCTGAAACTGGATCCTTTCCTTACTCCTTATACAAAAATTAATTCAAGATGGATTAGAGACTTAAATGTTAGACCTAATACCATAAAAATCCTAGAGGAAAACCTAGGTAGTACCATTCAGGACATAGGCATGGGCAAAGACTTCATGTCTAAAACACCAAAAGCAACAGCAGCAAAAGCCAAAATTGACAAATGGGATCTCATTAAACTAAGGAGCTTCTGCACAGCCAAAGAAACTACCATCAGAGTGAACAGGCAACCTACAGAATGGGAGAAAATTTTTGCAATCTACTCATCTGACAAAGGGCTAATATCCAGAACCTACAAAGAACTCAAACAAATTTACAAGAAAAAAACAAACAACCCCATCAAAAAGTGGGCAAAGGATATGAACAGACATTTCTCAAAAGAAGACATTCATACAGCCAACAGACACATGAAAAAATGCTCATCATCACTGGCCATCAGAGAAATGCAAATCAAAACCACAATGAGATACCATCTCACACCAGTTAGAATGGCAATCATTAAAAAGTCAGGAAACAACAGGTGCTGGAGAGGATGTGGAGAAATAGGAACACTTTTACACTGTTGGTGGGATTGTAAACTAGTTCAACCATTATGGAAAACAGTATGGCGATTCCTCAAGGATCTAGAACTAGATGTACCATATGACCCAGCCATCCCATTACTGGGTATATACCCAAAGGATTATAAATTATGCTGCTATAAAGACACATGCACACGTATGTTTATTGCAGCACTATTCACAATAGCAAAGACTTGGAATCAACCCAAATGTCCATCAGTGACAGACTGGATTAAGAAAATGTGGCACATATACACCATGGAATACTATGCAGCCATAAAAAAGGATGAGTTTGTGTCCTTTGTAGGGACATGGATGCAGCTGGAAACCATCATTCTTAGCAAACTATCACAAGAACAGAAAACCAAACACCGCATGTTCTCACTCACAGGTGGGAACTGAACAATGAGATCACTTGGACTCGGGAAGTGGAACATCACACACTGGGGCCTATCATGGGGAGGGGGGAGGTGGGAGGGGGGAGGGATTGCATTGGGAGTTATACCTGATGTAAATGACGAGTTGATGGGTGCTGACGAGTTGATGGGTGCAGCACAGCAACATGGCACAAGTATACATATGTAACAAACCTGCACGTTTACCCTAGAACTTAAAGTATAATAAAAAAAAAAAATCAAAAGCTAGAAATGATTTACCTTAGTGATGAAGGTATGTGGAAAGCTGAGACAGGGCAAAAGCTAGGAGTCTTGTGCCAAATAGTTAGTCAAGTTGTGAATGCAAATAAAAAGTTCTTGAAAAAAAGTAAAATTGCACTCCAGTGAACAAATAAATCATAGAAAAGGGAAACAGCCTTATTGCCAATATGGAGAAACTTTTAGTGGACTAGATAGATGATGAAACTAGTCACAACATTTTCTTAATCAAAAACCAGAACAAAGCCTTAACTCTCTTCAATTCTATGAAGGCTGAGAGAGGTCAGAAATCTGAAGAAGAAAAGTTGGAAGCTACCAGAGATTGGTTCATGACATTTAAGGAAAGAAGTCATCTCCACAACATGAAAGTGCAAGGTGAAGCAGCAAGTGCTGATGTAGAAATTGCAGTAAGTTATCCAGAAGATATAGCTAAGATCATTGATGAAAAGGACTATACTAAACAACAAATGTAGACAACAATGTAGACAAATAGCCTTCTTTGGAAGAAGATGCCATCTAGGACATTCATAGCTACACAGGAGAAGTCAATGCCAAGCTTCAAAGCTTCAAAGGACAGACTGACTCTCTTGTAAGGGGCTAAAGCAGATGGTGACTTTAAGTTAAAGCCAATGCTCATTTGTTATTTTGAAAATCCTAGGGCTTTTGAGAATTATGCTAAATCTACTCTGCCAGTACTCTAACAATGGAACAACAAAGCCTGGATGACAGCCCATCTATTTAGAGTATAGTTTACTGAATATTTTCAGCCCACTGTTAAGACCTACTGCTAAGAAGAAACACTCCATTCAAAATATTACTGCTCATTGACAATTCACCTTGCCACCTAAGAGCTCTATGAAGATGTACAAGGATATAAATGTTGTTTTGATGCCTGCTAACAACATCTATTGTGTAGCTCATCCATGGATAAAGGAGTAATTTTCTTTCACATCCTAAGCTGTACCTGCCATTGATAGTGATTTCTCTTATAGATCTGAGCAAGGTAAATTGAAAATCTTCTGGAAAGGATTTATCACTCTACATGTCATTAAGAGCATTTGTGATTCATGAGAGGAAAGCAAAATATTAACATTAACAGGAGTTTGGAAGAAAGCGATTCCTTTGAGGAAATCAACGCTTCTTTGTATAAAGTAACTTCAGATTTATGGAAATGGGAAGAAAACTAGAATTAGAAGTGGAGCACGAAGATGCTCCTGAATCACTTCAATGTCATGATCAAACTTGAAAAGATGAGGAGTTCTTATAATTGAGCAAAAACAGTTGTTTCTTGAGATGGAATCTACTCTTTGTGAGGATGCTATGCACATTGTTGAAATGACAACAAGGGATTTAGAAGATTACACAATCTTAGTTGATAAAGCAGAGGCAGGGTTTCAAAGAATTGCCTTCAACTTTTGGAAACACTTCTACTGTTGATAAAATACTATCAAACAGCAGTGCATGCTATGGAGAAATCTTTCATGAAAGGAAAAGTCAATCAATGTGGCTACCTTTATTATTGTCTTAATTTAAGAAATTGCCACAGCTACCCCAACCTTCAGCAACCATTCCTTTGATCAGTTAGCAATCATAAACACTGAGGCAAGACCCCCACCAGTAAAAGGAGTATAACTTACTGAAGGCTCAGTGATCATTAGCATTTTAGCAATCAATTTTTAAAATTAAGGTATGTACATCATATTTTTAGAAATAATGCTATTACACCCTTCATATACTACACTATAGTGTAAACACACCTTTTATATGATCATAGAAACCAAAAAAATGGGTGTGACTCACTTTGTTGAGATATTTACTTAATTACAGTGGTGGAGAATCAAACCTATAGTATCTCTGAGGTATGCTTATAATTGATATTACACTTCCATTTATTTCAAGGTGTTCTCAATATTTTTACTGTAATGTACGTGAATGATAAGCATTCATCTGGTCATTCACTTATTTACTCCATGAGAATTTATAGAAAGCCTACTGATTTTCAAATCCTGCTCCTTAAAGACAAAATCAAATAAAAAAAAAATTTAAGATCAGAAGTACATGGGCAAATTTGTTATATAGGTAAATTTGTGTCATGGGGGTTTGTTGTATAGATTATTTCTTCACCCAGCTATTAAGCTTAGTACTCACCAGTTATCTTTCCTGATCCTATTCCTCCTCCCACCTTCTATCCTCCAACAGGCCCCAGTGTCTGTTGTTCCCCTCTATGTGTCCATGTGCTTTGAGCACTATGAATATAGCAAAGAATGAACAGACATGATCAATTTTTTTTTCATGGAGCTTACATTCCAGTATAGAAACAAAAATAAACAAATGTACAGAGTAAATGAGGAAATGACAAGTGCTAGGATAAAAATAAAATGGTGTGATGTGTTATGGAGTTATTTCAGGTTGTATAATCAGAAAAAAAATTTTTTTTCTAAGGAAGAGGCATTTGAACCAAGACTGAGTTTGAGTCAACCTCTTGAAAATCTAGGAAAAATATTTCAGAAAAAATAGTCCAAGATCTTACTTAGTGAGCACAGTGGATCATAAAATGAGATGAGGTCAGAGAGATCAGCAGGAATTTTATCAGACAGGCCTTTGTAAATAAGAGTTAGGATTTTATTCTGAGGGTTATTGTGTATAATTGAAGATTTTCAAGCAGGCGAGAAATAGAATGTGATTTCAGAAGTCCCTGAGCATATCATATAGAGACTGGGTATAGGTTGGGAGAAAAGGAGCAGAATGAAAATGCTAAAGCCGCATAAAAAGTAATTTCAGTTGTCAACAGAAGACTAGATGGTAGCATTAACGAGGAAAAGAGTACACAATTTTAGGTCTACAGTAAACATAGTGACATTCTATATGCCATATTGGAGGTAGAAGAAAGAAGAATAAAGATTGACTGTCATGTTTTGAGGCTGAGCTACTAAATGGTAATGACATTCACTTAGATGGAAAAGACAGGGAAACATAAATGTTGGATTGGAGGATCAAGAACTCTGTTTTAAACACTTAATAATTGAGATACTTCTTTCAAATGGATAAGTCACATAGTGTTGGGTCCAAGAGGCTGGAGTTCAGAGAAAAAAAATGAGATGAAACTAATGGGTTTAGTATGCCCCAGCAGAGACTAAATTTCAAAGCATAAATCTGGATAAAATGATCTAAGAAAAGAGTAGCAATTAAAAAACAAAGATTCCCAGAAACAAGATTGTCATAATATCAATATTTAGAGATTAAGAAAGGTATTGAAGATAGCAAAACAGAAGCAGAGGTAACTAGTTAGGGAAATTAAAGCCAAAAGAACTTAGTATTATAGAAAACATAAGATAAGGTTTCAAGGGCAAGGGAATCATTTACTCTATCAAACTTGCTGAAATCTAGTAAAATAAAAGAGAAAAATTAACCTCAGACTTTGGCAAACTAGTGGTTATTAGAGACCATGCTATGAACAGTTTTAGTAGAGTAGTAACTAAGGAAGTTTGATTAAAGTAAGTTTGTTGTGGGAAGTCAGGGACCCCGAATGGAGGGACTGGCTGAAGCCATGGTAGACGAACATAAATTGTGAAGATTTTATGGATATTTATTAGTTCCCCAAATTAATACTTTTATAATTTCTTACACCTGTCATTATTGCAGTCTCTGAACATAAATTGTGAAGATTTTATGGATATTTATTAGTTCCCCAAATTAATACTTTTATAATTTCTTACACCTGTCATTATTGCAGTCTCTGAACATAAATTGTGAAGATTTTATGGACATTTATCCCTTCCCCAGTCAATACTCTTGTGATTTCCTATGCCTGTCTTCACTTTAATCTCTTAATCCCATCATCTTCATAAGCTGAGGATGAATATCACCTCAGGATCTTGTGATGATTGCGTTAACTGCACAAATTGTTTGTAGAGCATGTGTGCTTGAACAATATAAAATCTGGGCACCTTGAAAAAGAACAAGATAAGAACAAGGTTCAGGAAACAAGGGAGATAACCTTAAACTCTGACTGCTACTGAGCTGGGTGGCACAGAGCCATATTTCTCTTCTTTCAAAAGCAAATAGGAGAAATATTGCTGAATTCTTTTTCTCAGCAAAGAACATCCCTGAGAAAGAGAACGGCCCCTGAGGGTAGGCCTCTGAAATGACTCCTTTGGGGATGGCTGTCTTTTACTGTCGAAGACGAAGGGATGAAAAAGCCCTGGACTCCTGTAGCGCTCCCAGGAGTATTAGGATGAGGAAATTCCCGCCTAATAAATTTTGGTCAGACAGATTGTCTGCTCTAAAACACTGTCTCCTGATAAGATGTTATCAATGACAATGCATGCCCAAAACTTCATTAGCAATTTTGATTTCGCCTCGTCCTGTGGTCCTGTGATCTTGCCCTGCCTCCATTTGCTTTGTGATATTTTATTACCTTAAAGCATGTGATCTCTGTGACCCACACCCTATTCGTACACTCCCTCCCCTTTTGAAAATTGCTAATAAAAACTTTCTGGTTTTATGGCTCAGGGAGCATCACGGAACCTGCTGACATGTGATGTCTTCCCCGGACACCCAGCTTTAAAATTTCTCTCTTTTGTACTCTTTCCCTTTATTTCCCAGACCAGCTAACACTTAGGAAAATAGAAAAGAACCCACGTTGAACCCTCAATATGAGTTGAGGTGAGGATTAAAAACTGGTAGAATAGAGAGCAGTTACATGGATAACTGTTTCAAAAATTTTTGCTATGAAAGATGAGCAGAAAAAGGAGGATACAACTGAAGTGGGACATGACCTCAAAGAAAGATCACATTAAGATTCAGGATATTAAGGCATATTTGAATGCCAATGATAATGTTGCATTTATATACTGATGTTGGTAATACAAAACAAATATGATGATTTAAAGACTGGAATTTTTGAGAAAGTGAGGGGCAATAGGATCCTGGGTGTTTATGGAAGGGGTGGACTGTGACTGGAACAGGGCTATGTCATCCCTTGTAACAGAAGGAAAACAAAGAGTGTGAAGCAGACAGATGAGCTGATGAGATTGGTACTGGTGTGTGGTGTTATTTCTGAGGTCTCTGTTCTATTCCATTGCTCTATATATTTGTTTTGGTACCAGTATCATGCTGTTTTGGTTACTGTAGCCTTGTAGTACAGTTTGAAATCAGATAGCATGATACCTCCAGCTTTGTTCTTTCTGCTTAAGATTGTCTTGGCCATAGGGGATCTTTTTGGGTTCCATATGAAATTTAAAGTAGTTTTTTTTTTCTAATTCTGCAAAGAAAGTCAATGGAAGTTTGATGGGAATAGCATTGAATCTATAAATTACTTTGGGCAGTATGGCCATTTTCATGACATTAATTCTTCCTATCACATGAAATGTTTTTCCATTTGTTTGTGTCCTCTCTTATTTCCTTGAGCAGTGGTTTGTAGTTCTCCTTGAAGATATCCTTAACATCCCTTGTAAGTTGTATTCTTAGGTATTTAATTTTCTTTGTAGCAATTGTGAATGGGAGTTCACTCACGATTTGGCTCTCTGCCTCTCTGTTATTGGTGTTTAGGAATGCTTGTGATTTTTACACATTGATTTTGGATCCTGAGAGTTTGCTGAAGTTGTTTATCAGCTTAAGGAGTTTTTGGGCTCAAACTATGGGGTTTTCTAAATATACAACCATGTCAACTGTAGTCAGAGACAATTTGACTTTCTCTCTTCCTATCTGAATACTATTTATTTCTTTATTTTCTCTGATTGCCCTGGCCAGAACTTCCAATACTATGTTGAATAGGAGTGGTGAGAGGGGGTGTTTTTGTCTTGTGCTGGTTTTCAAAGGGAATGCTTCCAGCTTTTGCCCATTCAGTATGATATTGGCTATGGGTTTGTCATAAATGTTATTTTGAGATATGTTCCATCAAACCTAGTGTATTGAGTGTTTTTAGCATGAAGCGATGTTGAATTTTATCGGAAGTTTTTCTGTATCTATTGAGATCATCGTGTGGTTTTTGTCATTGGTTTTGTTTACGTGATGGATTACATTAATTGACTTGTGTATGTTGAACCAGCTTTGCATCCCAGGGATGAAGCTGACTTGACTGTTGTGGATAAGCTGTTTGATGTGCTGCTGGGTTCGATTTGCCGGTATTTTATTGAGGACTTTCACATTGATGTTCATCACCGATGTTGGTATGAAGTTTTCTGCCAGGTTTTGGAATCAGGATGATGCTGTCCTCATAAAATGAGTTAAGGAGGAGTCCCTCTTTTTCAGTTGTTTGGAATACTTTCAGAAGGAATGGTACCAGATCCTCATTGTACCTATGGTAGTATTTGGCTGTGAATCCATCTGGTCCTGTCCTTTTTTTTTTTGGTTGGTAGGCTATTAATTATTGCTTTAATTTCAGAACTTGTTATTGGTCTATGCTGGGATTCGACTTCTTCCTGGTTTAGTCTTGGGAGAGTGCATGTGTCCAGGAATTTATCCATTTCTTCTAAATTTTCTAGTTTATTTGCATAGAGGTGTTTACAGTATTCTCTGATGGTAGTCAGTATTTCTGTGGAATCAGTGGTGCTATCCCCTTCATCATTTTTAATTTCATCTATTTGATTCTTCTCTCTTCCTTTCTTTATTAATCTAGCTAGCAGTCTATATATTTTGTTAATTTTTTTTTTTCAAAAAAACCACCATATAATCTTTGACAAATCTGACAAAAACAAGCAATGGGGAAAGGATTTCCTATAATAAATGGTGCTGGGAAAACTGGCTAGCCATATGCCACAAACTGAAACTGGACCTCTTCCTTATACCTTATACAAATATTAACTCAAGATAGATAAAAGACTTAAATGTAAATCCCAAACCATTAAAACCCTAGAAGAAAACCTAGGCAATACCATTCAGGACATAGTCATGGGCAAAGACTTTATGACTAAAACACCAAAAGCCTTTGCAACAAAAGGCAAAATTGACAAATGGAATCTAAGTAAACTAAAGAGCTTCTGCACAGCAAAAGAAATTATCATCAGCATGAACAGGCAACCTACACAATGGGAGAAAATTTTTGCAATCTACCCAGGTGACAAAAGTCTAATATCCAGAAACTATAAGAAATGTAAATAAATTTACAAGAAAAAAACAAACAACCTCATCCAAAAGTGGGCAAAGGATATGAACAGACACTTGTCAAAAAAGACATTTATGCAGTCAACAAAAACATATGAAAAAAAACTCATCATCACTGATCATTAAAGAAATGCAAATCAAAACCACTACGAGATACCATCCCATGCCAGTCAGAATGGCAATTATTAAAAAGTCAGGAAACAATAGGTGCTGGTGAGGCTGTGGAGAAACAGGAACTTTTACACTGTTGGTGGCAGTGTAAATTAGTTCAACTATTGTGGAAGACAGTGTGGCGATTCCTCAAGGATCTAGAATCAGAAATACCATTTGACCCAGCAATACCATTATGGGTTAGATACCTAAAGGATTATAAATCATTCTACTATAAAGACACATGCACACATATATTTATTGTGGAACTGTTCACAATAGCAAAGACTTGGAAGCAACCCAAATATCCACCAATTATAGACTGGATAAAGAAAACATGGTACATATACACCATGGAATACTATGAAGCCATAAAAAAATAATAAAATCCTGTCTTTAGCAGGGACATGGATGAAACTGGAAGCCATCATTCTCAGCAAACTAACACAGGAACAGAAAAGCAAACACCACATGTTCTCACTCCTAAGTGAGAGTTGAACAATGAGAACATGTGGACACAGGGAGGGGAACAACACACACTGGGTCCTGGCAGGGGGTGGGGGGCAAGGGGAAGGAGAGCATTAGGATGAATAGCTAATGCATGTGGAGATTAAAACCCAGATGATGGATTGATAGGTGCAGCAAACCACCACGGCACATGTATACATATGTAAAAAACCTTCATGTTCTGCTCATGTATCCAGAACTTAAAGTAAAAATTTTTTCTAAAAAAAGATTGGTACTGAGAGGGTGTTTCCTTCTGATATTTTTCTCCAAGAATTATGAGGAGGAGACATTCCTTAAAACTGAGAGTTGGGGAAGGGTGTGAGATGTTTTAGGGAAGAGCTGATGCTATGAAATCTTCACTTGGAGAGAGGGTAAGGGAGTGCATAATGGCTGCCAAGCAGTACTGGGAGTCTATTTGAATTATGTGAATATGAATTTAAAATGTAATACTTGTAGGACTTTTAAACCTTTTCTGAGAAAATTTTAATGCCTCTGGAGCAGACACTATATAGACAGATGATTTAACCAGGACTGGACGTTTGCTGGCCAAGTGTAAGAGGGACAAGTAGGAGGATTAAAGATGTTCATAAGGTAGTGCCATATTTGAGGGGTCAATAGAATATATAAAGACTTTCCATTAACAAGGGAGTATATACAGCTTTAATTTTCACATATTTAGGTTTTACAGGTAACTTTATTTTTCGTATTGGAAACTCACAAAAGGTTCTGTCTTTTCTCGCTAAGTGAAGATCCTCTAAAGAAACAAAAAACTCAATTTATTATCATCATGATCACTTCATATTTCAAAATAAAGACCAAAGAGTAGGGAGGACACAACTTCAAGATAAAAGACAGCCTTTCAAATTAAATTAAATAAATTTA
Organism: Macaca mulatta; assembly: GCF_049350105.2. Classification (NCBI taxonomy): domain Eukaryota; kingdom Metazoa; phylum Chordata; class Mammalia; order Primates; family Cercopithecidae; genus Macaca; species Macaca mulatta. The sequence goes on along the minus strand of NC_133406.1, from coordinate 166,596,872 downwards.
GTTTTCTAGAACACTCAAAATATTGTTCTTATTTTACTATTAATGAGTAGAAATTATTCATGGACCAGTACAATGTCACTGACAATCACTTGGCAATCACTGGTGTACACTAAGGATGCAGAATCGGAAAGACGTAATCCTAGATCCTGGTTCTGACAGCTATCAGCTATGTGATCTTGAGGAAACTGCATAATTTTTGTGAACCTCTGCAAAATGAGGTATCTTTTCCCTACATTTCAATAAGGTATCTCATTTATACATTGCAATAATAACTACTACCACACAACATTCTATGAATATCAAATTTGATCACACATGTAAAGTGCCTCATATAATGCCTGGAGTATATCAAACACTCTTTTATGATATCATTTGTTATGATGATTGACTTAAAATAATGAGGTTCATAAATTTGGAAAGGAGATTTTAATTCTTATAAAGTGTTCCAGCCTGTAAGTTGGCCATCTTGACGGGCTAGGAATGGGCAGAGACCAAAAGCAAGCACTTTGAGGATGGGGAGTGGAAAAAGAATTTACGTTGAATGAGTTGGCCAAGTATAAATATTCAGCAGATTATAGTAGAAGCTATGAGTATTCACAAAGAGGGAGGATGTGCACAGGTGTAGTAAGCAAACATGCATGTTACACATGTCTCATGCTCACTTTGGGGTGGAAACCTAACACTTTAATGCATTATAATTCGGCCCTATATACCAGAAGATGAAGCAGTAACATGAAGGCACTCAAATGCACAGCCTCTGTGAACCAGCCAGAACCAGTCCATGGCCAGTGGTTTGTAAGGAGAAAGTTACTGAAATCAGTCTCTTGTCCAATCAAAGCTGTAGTTATGGCTTGCGGAACTAGTTATGGCTTGTCAGTTACTCAGTGTCACATTTGGCAAGCTGCAATTGTTTTAATATTGTTTATCTCACTGCCAGAGGAAAAAGCAAATCTTTGTTGTAGTTAGAACACAGTTTATTCTTTAAGTGAAGGGGTGTGCAAATTAACCCTTGCCTGTCATGGCCTTCTGCCCTGTTTTAACATTCTCCTTTTTTCCCTCTGTGAAACTACTATTAAAACTGAGTTGTATCCTTTATAATCTTTTCATCCTTATCTTTAGTGTCTCATAAAATAAATCAGACTACAAACTCCTTTAAGGTATTTATCAATTCTGGTGAAACAGGGCAGGTCTCCTCTTATTGAGACAAAAAGACTGAAGTAACAGTATCTGTACCTTTTTTACATTTGCTTCCAAAATGATAATTTAATATTCAGTTGGAATTAATATGTAATCCCAAATTTGGTTTAAATCTTTACCCTGTCAATGGGTTTTATTTTTGTAACTGTTTTTAAAAACAAAATAATATTTGTCTTTTATTGTGAGTTAATTATAATTCATTTAGTTACAAGATTCCAAAGATGAAAATTAGAGAATGCAAGAGATGGTCTTTCATATATCAGTCAGAAGTGTAGTGGGTACTAGAATGATTCTTGACTCTCTCCTGAGTAAACATCTTTCAGGACCTTATGAAATTGGTCAATCAACTTTGACCAATATATACACAATAAGAAGTCTCAACACTCGCTTGTTCATTTCAGATTGGAGATTGGAACCTTTTATGTTAACTTGGAATTGCAGCTCAAACCTTAAAGTTCACTCAAAAGTAACTAGTCAAACATATGCCTCCAGGACTACCTAACGAATATCCTTACACAACCACCCTGTCTGACCTATTCAAGTAGAAGCCTAGGGAGAATTTTGAGGAATTTCTACAAGTAAAAGTTATCTAATTAGAGAAAGGATGCAATGGGAAGGGGGTACTTCCGCAGGCAGGTAAGGAGCTCCTGCAGGAAAAACTGCTCACAGAGACTGGGCTGCCTACAAGTGCACTTTTTGTGACACCAAATGCTGTGTGTTTCCAAAAACAATCAATTCTCCAAACTTCCAACACCAACTGAGGATTCCACAACTCAATTCAATTCTGACACTATCTACACAGAACTAGAGCAGACCGCACAGGTTAAGGGGTCGGTTCCAGAGAACTACCCCTTCTTCAGATGCCAGCTGCAAAGGGGTTGCTCAGGCTATCCACAGTACATCCACCGACTACAAATTTGGGGGTTCCCCCAACACTCTCCTCAGGTTCAACAATTCACTAGAATAACTTACAGAACTCAGGAAAGCACTTTATCTATGATTACTAGTTTATTATAAAGGATACAACTCAGGAACAGCCAAATGGAAGAGCTGTGTAGGGCAAAGTATTGGGAAAGGGGTACAGAGCTTCCATGCCTCTCCATGCACACCACCCTCCAAGCACATTGATGTGTTCATCAACCTGGAAGCTCTCCATTCCTGCCATTGTTAATAAATAAAGGTCTCATTACTTAGCCATGATTAAATTAAATCATTGGTCAATGGCAACTGAACTCAATCGCCATCCCTCTCTCATCCCTGGAGGTTGAGAATAGGCCTGAAAGCTCCAAACCTCTAATCACATGGTTGGTTTTTCTGGAGAGCAGCCATTGCTCTGAAGCTATCTAGAGCCTCTCAAGAGTCATTTCATTACTACACAAAAACAGTAAGCTGTAAGGTTTTAAAGAGCTTTGTGCCAGGAACTGGGGACACAGAACAAATATATATATATGTGTGTGTGTGTGTGTATATATATATATATTAGTATATCACTCTGCAAGAAAAGAAAACTAGCATTTTATTTTGCTTTGGACATTTGCCAGGCAGTAACCTGATGACTTGCCCTCATGACACTTCCAGAAAGGAGCACTTCTTGTAAGACAGAGAGGAAGCACTGAGCTTTTGTTCCCTTCCCTAAGGAAAGGGAAAATAGGAATTAATAAGAGCGCATTTGATGGCAGTGAATAGAGTTTATTCTTCAATAAATTGGTTATTAATTATATACAATTAATAATATATAAATATATATATGTAATGCCTATTAAGCCAAACACTCATCTAGTCATGTTGGACACAACTGTAAACAGAAGAAAGTCCCGGTTCTGTTCAGGGAGTGTATTGTACATTGTGGAGGAGATGGACAATAAGCATGGGAGCATACAAATGCCATTGTTTTAAAGGTGGTTCCTATAAAGGAAAAAAAGGAAGAAAACAAACCACAGCACAACAAAACAGAGTAATGGGGTAGGCTGTTGGGAAATGGGGTTATTTTAGGGAAGCCCTCACTGTGGAACTGATATTTGAGCAGAGTTTCCAGTGAAATGTGGAAGCAAGCCACATAAAAATCCAATGGACTTATTTTGCTTCTTATCAAAATAGAAATGAATACAGAGACTTTAAAATAACATAAGAAGAAATTCAAGTTATAGTAATGATCGTTGAAAAAGTAGAAAAAAAAGAGTTTGGGTAGTCTAATTGTCTGATAAGCATGCCTTGTTTACATTTTATTAGCAACTCTTCTTTGTGTAGCAATCAGAACAAGAATAAAGAAAACGCTTTCCATTTTTTGACTTTCACACAGACTAATGGTTTACAAGAAGTTATTTTTTAAATCATGCAGACTATCTATTGCCTTCTAATCGATATGTGGAAATCAATGATCCAATGATGTCTAATGAAATTTGAGGGATGTAATGCTTCTCTTAGTTCTTTAAATGAGAAAGCTTGAATTACATGGATCGATAGACAATGATCCAAACTGCCCTTTCTGGCAGGCAGCCTGACTGAGCAAAAGGATATATCCAACTAAAGAACTGGGTTTACAGGCACTTGGTAGAACTGCTTTCTCTTTTAAAATCCACTAAGTGGTTTGCTTTCTTTCTGTTATGACATTTCTCTTTTATTTGAATGGTAGTCAATTTTGGATTTGACTTTTGACCATAACACACTGTCTGCTACTTTAGAACAGGAGTTGAGCTCTAATAATTGTTTTACTTCTCAACCAGCACATTAAGTATAAATAAATATTTGCCTTGTTCCTTAAATTCTAGCTATAATAGACAATACATTTAAGTTGTTCAATAACTAAAATTTTTTTAAAAGCACACATTGAAAGCCTTTACTTCCATCCCTGACTCTATCTCCTCAATGCCCACCTATCCCCTCAACTATACTCAGTAGTTAATGACTTTCTTGGATATCTTTTAGGTGTTTCTTCATGCAGATGTCTCCAAATTAAAATAAATAACCTTAAACCCTTTTATTCAAGTCTTACACAAAAATAAACAACTGATATGCTGTTTCGCTCTTGGCAGTTTTTTCATTTAATAATGTATCTTTCTATATCAATACATTGAGAACATCTTTGTACTCTGTTGTAGCTGCATGGTATTATTTGTGGCTATATTTCTGCCATTATAAAATGTCTTGTAATCAATAACCTTTTGCTTTGTGGTAGGCAGAATTCTGAGATGACCACCAATGACCCATGCCTTTGTATAATTCCTTAGCCTTTGAGTGTGGGAGGAACTGGTGACTGTAATAGAATATCACTCTTCTGATTAGTTTACATTATAAGGCACATTTGCCTTAAGAATTATCCTAGGAAGGCCTGATCTAACCAGTTGAGCCCTTGAAAGAGGAGATTCTCCATGGCCGGTTTTGAAGGTTTTAAAGATAGAGGGACACATGACAAGGAAAGTAAACAATCGTTACTTGCTGACAGCAACCACCAGCTCACAACTCCCAATAAAATGGAGACCTCAGTCCTACAACTGCAAAAAAGTGAATTCTGCCAACATCCTAAAGGTGCTTGGATGAAGACCCCAAGCTCCAGATGACACAGCCCAGCCAACACGTTGAGTTCAACCCATGACACATGAGCAGAAAATCTAGTTATACCTGGAATTCTGCACTATAACAACTGTGAGATAATGAACTTGTGTTGCCTTAAGCCATTAAGTTTGTGGTAATTTGAATGTATGGCTCTTCTTTTTCAGTTTCCCTGGATATTCTTACTTACTTAGATTTTTTCAATAAGCTTTTTAGAGTCAATTTTTATAGTTACAGAAAAACTCAACTTGTGATGTATTTTTAATTAACTTAGGAACAACTGATGTCTTTCTTATTTTGAGCATTTCTAATTTAAGAACATATTAATTCTGCCTGTTTTTTACATCTACTTTTATTGAGCAGAAGAAAATATCTGTGAGGTAAAGTGGATCCCTAATTATTTAACACAAGTTTCTTTCCAGGAGATAGTTGAGTTTTCAGCTCTACACAAGGAGATAGGTAAAAGTACCATCTTCTTCCAATGAAATATGGATCATGTCCTGTGAGGATGTTTTGTGTGTGCATATGAAAGAGGAAAAAAATGAAGGGAAATGAAGGGAATAGGGAAGAATAGTGGAATGAAGGATGAGGATTCCAGTTATTTCACAGGAAGTTCCTTTTGAATACCAATAATGGAGCCAATCCAGCTACAAATGTTTTGGGAGGAACTCCACTGGTGTTCTCAAATTCAGGAGAATCTCTGGGGCATAGAGAAAGGCCATTGCCACAATTTCCTAAAGCATATGTAAAGAGTGACAGACTACCTTACCGTATACTAGTTGCCTTGGGTCTTGTCATTGTCTCCAAGAGATTTCTAACAAAGTGTCAAAAAATGAATGGGTTAAACAACAGAAAGTTATTGTCTTACACACCTGGAGTCTAGAAGTCCAAATTTAAGGTGCACCTGGGTTGGTTTCTTCTGAGGGCTGTGAGGGTACATCTGTTTCCTGCCTCTCTCCTACCTCCTTTAGTCTCAGGATTTTTTCAGCTATAGATGGCATTCTCTCCATGTCTTCACCTGACTTTCCCTCCACACATGTCTGTTTCTGGGTCCAAATTTCTTCCTATATATAAGAACACAGACGTATTAGATAGAGCACATCCTAATGACCTTATCTTAACTTGATCATGTGCAAAGACCCAGTTTCCAAAGACTACCTTCATGGGTACTACAGATTAAGACTTCAGCATCTTTGAGGGCATACAATTCAACCCATGACTGGTCTCCTCAGTGGATTTTACACAAATATCCAGTCCTAATTCTCATAAAAACACGGAAAGTTATTTTTTAAAACCTCTTCTAACTCTTGTACCACCTTGTAACTAAAAGACCCTTGTGATTTGTTTTAAAAATATATCTAAAATGGTAAAAAGTTAAATTTTCATAAGTCTGAAGCTCTTCACAATTCTTAAATGGTAGGTTCAACGTAAAATTATAGAGGGTCATGTTTTCTTAAATAAATTTCTGACTCATTGAATGCTTTGGGAGAAAAATTAAACAGACAAAATTAACTCCAAACCTGTCAATTGCCAAGATACTCGAAAATAAAAAAGCTTAATTTTACTTTATTGCATTACTTGAAATTTAGTTAGCATTTCAGGGGGAAGGTAAACGTGAATTTTTATGAGTCTTTTAGAGCTTAATGAGTTTTATTTCTTAAGTAAACCTTTATCAGAGGAAATTAACATCTTACAAGATTTTAAATGGAACAAAAACAAAATCAAAAGCTAGTGTTGGTAAAGTTCACAGCCTTAAACATTATCACTTAATCATTTGTTACCATATGCTGGAGATCCATTATACCACTGGTTGCAGCTTTTGAGAGCAGACTTACCTACTTCTAAAAACAATCAGTTACTTATAATGCCTTGGAATAAAATATTCATCTATATACAATCTAATGAGAAATATATTGTCCTTTATATTCTTTTTCATTCTGCTGCTCTTAATTTAAACTTTTTATCTCTTTTTTCTTGTTTTTTTTATTTTCTTCTCATCTGTTTTTTTTTTTTTTTAATTTGTCATTGGGGTAGAGGTGCCTTTGAAAGAGATGAACATTGTAATCTAGACTTGAGGAAAAGAGAAGAAGGAATGAACTTGATCCAAAGTTCTTTTGTCTTCTTAGTAACTCTAATTCTACTCTTTTCTTCTGTATGCAGGCAAAACATTTTAGCTTTTCTCTATTTTTGTGAAAAGACTGATTGGCTGAAAGCCTAACACAGCTTCTGTCTTTCTCCTTTCCTCTCCTGCATTGTCCTCTGACTTTACCTCCCTCTTCCACTACTGTATCTAATGACCTTGCCACAGGAGCTACAATCAGCCATAAGGAGAGCCTTACTGGAATCACCTCCATATTAAAAATATCATCCTGGATTCCACCCTCATCTTTGAAAATAGAACACCCTTCAGTCTACAGAAATTATGCCAACTCACTCAGCTTAGGAAAGACATCCTATTGTTTTAGTTATTATTATAAAGGCTGCTATTTTTATCTTTGTTAAATTTTTTTATTCTTTTCCTTAAGCATGTTTGTGGAGTGTTAAAGCAAAGGAAGAAAGATAATCAAGCCAGCCAAAGTGAGCAGGTTTCTCTATGAAGCAAGCAGAAGGTGGCATGACTGCTCAGATATTCTTTGTAGGACGGTTGCGTAGAAAGATAGTATAGCCTTAGTGTAACCATAACATCAGATCACAAGAAAAGGAAATATAGAGATCATCTGTTTAGGTAAAAGTTCCACAGGTGAGTAACCTGAGGTCACAATCTTGCAAACCGTGGCTGTTGAGGGTCCACCGATTACCTCTAGTACACATTCTCTCCTACTACCTTTTGGTAACAGAAGCTTCCAAATTTTGGCTTGGCATTTGACTTCATAGCTACAGTCTACATTTCAAAACTTCTTTAATTAGTTTTCTATTTTTGCCGTAACAAATTATCACAAATATATTGGCTTAAAATAACACCCATGTATTATCTCATAGTTCTATAGATAAGAAGTCCAAGTGGACTCAGCTGGATTTTTAATTTTTTAATTAACATATAATACTTGTACATATTTATGGTGTCACATAATGATGTTTTCATACATGTAATGTATAGTGATCATATCAAGGTAATTAGCATATCCATCACTTAAACATTTATCATTTCTTTTTGTTGAGAACATTCAGTATCCTCCTTGTTGCTATTTGAAATTATATGTCATTATTAACGATAGTCATCATACTGTGCTATAGAACATTATAACTTATTCTTATCTAGCTGTAATCATTTAACAAATTTCTATTTCTCACTTCTCCCTACTCTTCCCAGCCTCTTGTATTCTCTATTCTACGTTTTACTTCTATGAGATTAACTTTCTTTAGCTCCCACATATAAATCAGAACATGTCGTGTTTAACTCTCTGTTCCTGGCTTATTTCACTTAACATAATATTCTCTGGTTCCATCCATGCTACTGCAAATGACAGCATTTCATTCTCTTTTATTGCTGAATACTATTCCATTGTGTATATATACCAGATTGTCTTTATCCATTCGTTTGTTGTTGGACACTTAGGACGATTCCATATCTTGGCTATCATGACTAGTACTTCAATAAACATGGGAGTGCAGATGTCTTTTCAATATACTGATTTCCTTTTTTTTTTTTTTTTTTTGGATAAATGCTCAGTAGTGGGATTGTTGGGTCATATGTTATTCTATTGGTAGTTTTTGAGAAATCTCCATATTGTACTCCATAGTGGTTGCACCACTTTACATTTCCACAACAGTGTATACGAATTCCCTTTTCTCTAGTTCCTGGTGAGCATTTGCTATTTTTTGTCTTTTTGTTAATAGCCATCCTAATTGCTGTGAGATAATTGCTCATTGTGGGTTTTATTTACCTTTCCCTGGTGATTAGTGATGTTGAGCATTTTTTATTAATTTGTTGGCAATTTTTATGTCTTCTTTTGAGAAATGTCCATTCAGATCATTTGCCCATTTTTTTCTGGATATGAATTCCCTGTTAGCTGAATAGTTTACAAATATTTTCTCCTATTCTGCAGGTCACTTTTTCACTCCATTGATTGTTTCACTTTGAGCTTTGCAGAAGCCTTTCTATTTAATATGATCCCACTTATTTATTTTTGCTTTTGTTGTTTCTGCTTTTGAGATCCTATTCATAAAATCTTTATCTAGAACAATGTCTTGAAGCATTTTTCCCATGTTTTTTTCTAGTCATTTTATAGTTTCAGGACTTACATTTAAATCTTTAATCATTTTGAGGTGATTTTTATAAAGAGTGAGAGGTGAGGATGGGGTCTAATTTCATTCTTTTGCAGATGGATATCCAGTTTTCCCAGCACTCCTTATTGAAAATACTGTAATTTCCCCAGTGAGTGTTCTTGGCATCTTTGACAAAAATCAATTGGCTGTAGATAAATGGATTCATTTCTGGGTTCTCTATTCTGTTCCCTTGGTCTATATGTCTGTTTTTATGCTGTTTTGGTTACTATAGCTTTGTAGTGCATTTTGATGTTAGGTAGTGTGTTATCTATACTTTTGTTATTTTTGCTCAGGATTGTTTTGGCTATTTGGGATCTTTTGTGATACCATACAAATTTTAAGATTGTATTTTATTTCTGTGAAGAATGTTATTGGTATTAGGACAGAGACTGCATTGACTCTATAGATTACTTTGTGTAGTATGGTCATTAAAAATATTAATTCTTCCAATCCATGAGCATGAGATGTCTTTTCATTTGTTTGTATATTGACTCAGGGCCTCACAACACCAAAATTAAACTGGTGGGTGAACTGGCATCTTACCGTGAGTCTCTGAGGAAGAAACTGTTTTCAGTCTTGTTCAGATTGTGGGCAGATTTTAGCTCCTTTTGGCTGTTAAAACTGAGGTCTCTGTTATCTTGACACGTGGACCGTTCACTTTCATTCTGACAATAGCATGATGAATCCTTTTCATGTTCTGAAACCCTGACTTCCACTTTGGCTGCCACCAGAGAAAGAGCTCTGTTATTAAGAGCTCCTGTGGTTATATTAGTACCAACCAGATAATCTAGGGTAATTTTACAGTGAGTGTGTTAGTAACATTAATTATATCCCTTTTGCCATATAATGAAACATATTAATTGGCACAATATTGGGGAAAGTTCATGGGGTGCAACGTGCTGCCTACCACTCTCTTGTGCAAGAAGCAGCTATGCTAGGGCCACCATTCTGCACAAGTCAGAGGGCATCATGAACCTTAAAAGATGATTAAATTATATCTCCGGAATGTGTGTAGTGTGGGAGGACTGTACTATACATCTAGGTTTTAGCCAATAGGAGGTAAATGGAAATAATTTGTACATTTTAGATTATTTTATTAAGCCCAAAGTCTCTTCCCATGTTTCTTTCCTTTCTCCCTTTAAATTAACTTAAAAATAACAGTAATAGGAACAATCTAGGAAGCCATGTGTTGAAAATGGCAACACCACCCTCCCAAACCCAAACCATTCATTTATGACCTATTAAGTAAAAGACAAAAACAATTAAATCTTATTCCAGCCACTGTATTTTATGGTTTCTTGGTTATGGCAGTGGAGCTTGATAATGGTGCTATAGAATCAGAACTAAAATCCAGGCCCATTCATTCCCAGTGCAGCACTTCTTGTCGCCTTTTGTCTCTCCTTATTCACATGTGTGTTTAGTTTCAAACACTGCCACTAATCATGGAGCCTATTGTTCCAGGTTCCTTCTCATTCAGTAGTTTTAACATCCTCTGGTCCCTGGTTCATTATTCTTCTCTTGTGTTTTTCAAAAGTTCTGTAAGAGGCTGAGATTGGGGAGACATAGCAAGACTGGTTGGAGGGTGAAAAGGCATAGTTAAGGCTGATAATAATGAAGGTGAGGGAATTAACAGTGGTGCATGAGGCTGACTTATGTAACGCTTTCAGTCTTTTTGTATAAAAAATCTGGGGTTAAAAAATATGTATCATTATTTACGCAAATTCCTGAAATTTGGTGGATAATTCTAACACAAAATGAAATGTATCATAATAAAGAAAAAGCAAGTCACGTTCCAGTAGAATCCAAAAAAATTCAGACTTGTTCATTTTGCATACAACATAAATATGAAGAGTAACTAAGTAATTTATTGAAAAATTTGATATCTAAAGTGTGCATTCATAAAACAATAAGTTACTGACAATACCAAATGAAGCAATAAATAGCATTTGCCCATTCCAATAGCTGTATTTTTCTCCATCCCCTTCATTAAATGGCATTCAAAGTCTTTGTCATGTTCCAGATTTAGCAGTTTTATTAATCTTGGCAGCAATGTGGGCATTGTTCTGATGAAATCCTCTCAGGAAAGAATTCAGCCAATGTCTGTGACCCGTTAGCCTTTTTCATGCTGGCTGATAACTTTTGTCTTAACTTCAATTGTTTCTAAGGCTCTGAGCCTCTTTGAAACAGTTAACTGACACAATTTTAGGCATTATTTTTAAAAATTTAAAACATTACTTAACAAAGTAACCCTTAGAAAACACATGTGTTCATAGAGTGCAATCAAAGACAGTTTGAATAGTACAATATCCCAGGGCAACTGGGAATGCAAATGATGGCTGAAAACCATCTTGCATTGTGCTGTGAGTCAGAGTTTCATATCAGGTTTTACTTAGATAGTTGGAAGGACTTTGAACCCACAGTATGACTAACAATATAACCCTCCTCCTGCAAAGATAAAAAAAATAATGAATTTCTCTCAGGTATTTCAAAGTGTATAACTACACAATTTCTTTCTATATATTAATAAAGGTACTACTTTTTCACTTTATTCTTGAAACATAGAACATGATTGTGAATAAACTGGGTTGTGAATTTATCTACCACAGCCAGGTATTTGTTATATTTGTTACTTGTTCTAGGGATGACTGAGCAAAAGGAATTAAAAGAAGGAATTAAAAGAAGATGCCTAGGAGAGGTAGAAATAATATTAACAAGCAGAGACCAGACAATAAAAGTCAATAGCTCCCTGGAAGAGGAGCCTTTGGCTACCTATATTGCATTTGAAAAAGTTATTTAATATCTCTGACCCTGTTTTCTCATCTAAGATACGGGGATTCTAGGATCTACCTCTCCATGGATTTTTGAGAATATAATGAGAAAAAGGTAGTAAACATATACCATGGTTCTAGTAACCTAATGGGCACCCAATTATGGTTTCCTCTTACTCCCTCTACACACCCTTTTCTTAGCCTTTATAAGTTAAGAGAAACTTGGAAGGAAAATATGTAGCAAATGAGACATTCCCTGGGTACAAATTAATCACCAGTCTCAACTATCTGAAACTCCAGAGGGTGGAATAGAACTCATATCCTTTGCCAAGCTTCTTCCAGGTAATATTTCTCTATCTTAAAGGAGAATATTATACCTAAGTTTACATATATTAGTTTTTTCTTGCTGTATATCAAATAACCACAAATTTACTGATTTTAAATAACACAAATTTGTTACATTTTAGTTTCTTTGGGTTAGAGGTCAAAGTCTAGCTTAAATAGGTTTTCTGCTCAGGGTCTTACTGTGTTAAAATCAAGGTTCCAGCTCAGGCTGTATTCTCATCTGTAGCTCATGGCTCTCTTGAACGTGGTTGGAATAATTCCATTTCCTGCAGTTGTAACACTAGGACCCCTATTTCTTGTTGGCTATTCAGTGGGGGTCACTCAGTGACTAGAGGCCACTGTTAGGTTCTATCCAACCTTCCACAACATTGCCCCTTACTTCTTTGTTTAAATATTTCTCACTATTTTATTTATTTTTTATTTCAATAGGTTTATGGGGAACAGGTGGTACTTGTTTACATGAATAAGTTTTTTAGTGGTGGTTTCTGAGATTTTGGTGCACTCATCACCTAAGCAGTGTACATTGTACCCATTGTATAGTCTTTTATCCCTCACCGCCCTCCAACTCTTTCCCTCAAGTCCCCAAAGTCCATCGTATCATTCTTATGCCTTTGCATCCTCATAGCTTAGCAGCTCCCACTCGAGTGGGAACATTCAATGTTTGGTTTTTCCATTCCTGTGTTACTTCACTTAGAATAATGATCTCCAATTCCACCCAGGTTGCTGCAAATGCTGTTATTTTGTTCCTTTTTTTATGGCTGAGTAGCATTAAATGGTATATATATTCCACAATTTCTTTATTTGCTTGTTGACTGATGACCATTTGGGCAGGTTCCATATTTTTGCAATTGTGAATTGTGCTGCTATAAACATGTGTGTGCAAGTATCTTTTTTGTATAATGACTCATTTTCCTCTGGGTAGATGGCCAGTTGTGGGATTGTTGGATCAAATGGTGAATGTATCTTCAGTTTTTTAAGGAATCCCCACACCATTTTCCATAGTGGTTGTACTAATTTACATTCCCACTAGCAGTGTAAAAGTGTTCTCTATTCACTACATCCACACTAACATCTATTATTCTTTGATTTTTTTATTATGGCCATTCTTGCAGGAGTAAGGTGATATTGCATTGTGGTTTTGATTTGTACTTCCCTGATAATTAGTGATGTTGAGAATTTGTATATTTTTTGGCAATTTGTATATCTTCATTGAGAATTGTATATTCATATTCTTCACCTACTTTCTGATGAGATTGTTTGTTTTACTCTTGCTGATTGGTTTGAGTTCCTTGTAGTTTCTAGACATTAGTCCTTTGTCAAATGTATCTATTGTGAAGATTTTCTCCCACTCTATGAGTTGTCTGTTTCTCTACTGATTGTTTCTTTTTCTGTGCAGAAGATTTTTAATTTAATTAAGTCTCATGTATTTATCTTTGTTTTTGTTGCATTTGCTTTTAGGTTCTTGGTTATGAAGTCTTTCCTAAGCCAGTGTCTAGAACGGTTTCTCCAATGTTATGTTCCAGAATTTTTATGTCTTCAGGTCTTAGATTTAAGTCTTTGATCCATCTTCATTTGATTTTTGTATAATGTGATATATGTGGATACAGTTTCATTCTTCTATATATGGCTTGACTGTTATTCCAGAACCATTTGTTGAATAGGGTGTCTTTTCCCCACTTTATGTTTTTGTTTGCTTTGCCAAAGATCAGTTGGCTGTATGTATTAGGCTTTATTTCTTGGTTCTCTATTCTGTTCCATTGGTCTATATTCCTATTTTTTTAAACCAGTACCATGATGTTTTGGTGACTATGGCCTTATAGTGTAGTTTTAAGTCAGGAGGTGTGATGTCTCCAGATTTCTTCTTTTTGCTTAGTCTTGCTTTATCTATGTGGGCCCTTTCTTTGTTCCATGAGAATTTTAGGATTTCTTTTCTAGTTCTGTGAAGAATTATGGTAGTATTTTGATGGGAACTGCATTGAATTTGTAGATTTCTTTAGGAAGTGTATTAGTCTATTTTCATGCTGCTGAGAAAGACATGCCTGAGACTGGGGTAATTTATAAAGAAAAAGAGGTTTAATGGACTCACAGTTCCATGTGGCAGAAGGCCTCACAATCATGGTGGAGGGAAAAAGGCACATCTTACATGGCAGCCAGCAAAGAGACCATGAGAGCGAAGCAAAAGGGGTTTACCCTTATAAAACCATCAGATTTCATGAGAGTTATTTACTACCATGAGAACAGTATGGGTAAAACCACCCCCATGATTCAATTACCTCCCATCAGGTCCCTTCCACCACACATGGGAATTATGGGAGCTACAATTCAAGATGAGATTTCACAGCCAAACCATATTATTCCACCCCTGACATCACATTTCAATATCAATCTCAGGTCCTCACATTTCAATACCAATCATCCCTTCCCAACAGTCCCCCAAAGTCTTAACTCATTTCAACATTAATTCAAAAGTTCACAGTCCAAAGTCTCATCTGAGACAAGCCAAGTTCCTTCCACCTATGAGCCTTTAAAATCAAAAGCAAGTTTGTTACTTTCCAGATACAATCGGGGCACAGGCATTGAATGTTATATCCATTCCAAATGGGAGAAATTGACCAAAACAAAGGAGCTAAAGGCCCCATGCAAGCCTGAAAACCACTGGGGCAGTCAAATATTAAAGCTCCAAAATTATCTCCTTTGACTCCATGCTTCACATCCAGGTCACACTGATTCAAGAGTTGGATTCCCATGGTCTTGAACAGCTCCACCCCTGTGGCATTGCAGGGTACAGCTTCACTCCCAGCTGCTTTCACTTGCTGGCATTGAGTGCCTGCAGCTTCCCCAGGTTCACAGTGTAGCCTCTTGTGGGTTCTACCATTCTGGGGTCTGGAAAATGGTGGCCTCTTCTCACATCTCCACTAGGCAGTGCCCCAGTGGGGACTCCGTGTAGGGACTTCAACCCCACATTTCCCTTCTGCACTGACCTAGAAGAGGTTCTCTATGAGGGCCTTGTCCCTGCAGCAAGTTTCTGCCTGGATGTCCAGGCATCTACATACATGGTCTGAAATTTAGGTGGACATTCCTAAACCTCAGTTCTTGACTTCAGTGTACTGCAGGCTCAACACTATGTGGAAGTTGCCAAGGCCTTGGGGTTTGTACGCTCTGAAGCCACAACCTGAGCTGTACCTTGCCCCTTTTAGCTATGGCTAGAACAGCTGGGACACAGGGTACTAAGTCCCTAGGCTGCACAGAGCAGGGATGTCCTGGGCCCAGTGAAGAAAACCATTTTTTCCTCCTAGGCCTTCAGGCCTGTGGTGGGAAGGGCTACTGCAAAAGTCTCTGATGTGCCCTAGAGACATTTTCCTTTGTCTTGGTGATTAACATTACTCCTTGTTACTTATGCAAATTTCTGCAGCGGGCATGAATTTCTCCTCAGAAAATGGGTTTTTCTTTTCTATCACATCATCAGGCTGTAAATTTTTTGAACTTTTATGTTCTGTTTCCCTTTTAAAATGTAATGCTTTTAACAGCACCAAAGTCACATCTTGAATGCTTTGCTGCTTAGAAATTTCTTCTGCCAGATACCTTGAATCACCTCCCTTAAGTTCAAAGTTCCACAGATCTCTAGGGCAGTGGCAAAATGCTGCTAATCTCTTTGCTAAAACATAGCAAGAGCTACCTTTACTCCAGTTCCCAACAAGCTCCTCATCTCCATCTGAGACCACTTCAGCCTGGATTTCATTGTCCATATCACTATCAGCATTTTGGTTAAAAACACCATTCAAGAAGTCTCTAGGAAGTTCTAAATTTTCCCATATTTTCCTGTTTACTTCTGAGCCCTCCAAACTAGTCTAATCTCTGCCTGTTACCCAGTTCTTTTTTCTTTTCTTTTTTTTTTTTTTTAGAGATGGAGTCTCACTGTGTCTCCCAGGCTGGAGTGCAGTGGCATGATCGCGGCTCACTGCAAGCTCCACCTCCCGGGTTCACACCATTTTCCTGCCTCAGCCTCCCGAGTAGCTGGGACTATAGGCACCTGCCACCATACCCAGCTAAGTTTTTGTATTTTTAGTAGAGATAGGGTTTCACTGTAGCCACAATGATCTCAATCTCTTAGCCTCGTGATCTACCCACCTTGGCCTCCCAAAGTGCTGGGATTACAGCTGTGAGTTGTTATCCAGTTCTAAAGCCACTTCCATATTTTTGGGTATTTTTACAGCAGTGCTCCATTCTACCAGTACCAATTTACTGTATTAGCCTGTTTCACACTGCTGATAAAGACATACCTGAGACTGGGTAATTTATAAAGGAAAAAGGTTTAATGGACTCGCAGTTCCACATGGCTGAAGAGGCCTCGCAATCAAGATAGAAGATGAAGAAAGAGCAAAGGGAGAAAAAGAGTTAAGCAAAAGGGGTTTCCCCTTATAAAACCATTAGAACTCATGAGACTTATTCATCACCGTGAGAAGAGTATGGAGGAATTTGAACCCATGATTCAGTTATTTCCCACTGGGTTTCTCCCACAACACATGGGAATTATGCGAGCTGCAATTCAAGATGAGATTTGGGTTGGAACACAGTCAAACCATATCAGGCGGTATGGTCATTTTCATAATATAGATTCTACACACCAATGAGCATGGGATGTGTTTCCATTTGTTTGTGTCATCTATGATTTCTTTTGGTAGTGTTTTGTAGTTTTCCTCAAAGAAGTCTTTCATTCCTAAGGGTTTTTTTTTTTTTTT
This sequence comes from Macaca mulatta, assembly GCF_049350105.2. NCBI lineage: Eukaryota > Metazoa > Chordata > Mammalia > Primates > Cercopithecidae > Macaca > Macaca mulatta. The sequence goes on along the minus strand of NC_133406.1, from coordinate 166,580,008 downwards.
TCCAGCTATTGTAAAAGGGTTTGAGTTATTGATTTGATCCTCATCTTGTCATTGTGGGTGTGTAGCTGTGTTGTTGATTTGTGTACATTAATTTTGTATGCAGAAACTTTGCTGAATTCATTTATCAGTTCTAGGAGCTTTTAAATGAGTCTTCAGGGTTTTCTAGATACATGATCATATCATCAACAACGAGTGACAGTTTGACTTCTTCTTTACTGATTTGGATGTCCTTTATTTCTTTCTCTTGTCTGGGTCCTCTGGCTGGAAATTCCAGTACTAGGTTGAATAGAAGTGGTGAAAGTGAGCATCCGTATCTGTTCCAGTTCTCAGGGAGAGTTCTTTCATCTTTTCCCCATTCAGTATAATGTTGATTGTGGGTTTGTCATAAATGGCTTTTATTACATTGAGGTATGTCCCGTTCATGCAGATTTTGCTGAGGGTTTTAATCATAAAGAGATGTGGGATTCTGTCAAATGCTTTTTCTGCATCTATTGAAATGATCATGTGATTTTTCTTTTTAATTCTGTTTATGTGGTGTATCACATTTATTGAGTTAGCTAGTATTTTGTTGAGTATTTTTACATCTATGTTCATCAGGGATACTGGTCTATAGTTTTTTTTTTTTTTTTTTTTTTTTTTGTCATGTCCTTTTCTGGTTTTGGTATTAGGGTGCTACTGGCTTCATAGAATTATATAGGGAGGATTCAATCTCTTTCTCTATCTTGTGGAATAGGATTGGTACCAATTCTTCTTTGAATGTCTGACAGAATTCAGCTGTGAATCCATCTGGTCCTGGACTTTTTTTGTTAGCATTTCCCCTACTTCTTCAAAGCATGTAGTTGCATATAAAACAACCTAATCAAGAGAATAACTGCCCCATTATATTCTCAGGTCCTGCCCACATTCAAGAGGAGGGGTTTACACAGGGAATCTGTACCAGAAGGTAGAAGTCTGGGGACCATCTCAGAATTCTGCCTATTGTACTCTATAAACTCATTTTAAACCAAAATAATCTGCTGCTCCATGTCAAACAAAGTAATATTTTCTATTCAACAAATCAGGTGTTGCCATATTCTTCTACGTATATTATCTTTCACAATCTGATTCAAATAATCTTAGACATCAATTTCTAATCCTTTGTTATTCTGAAAAAAAGTCACTAGCCAGACCGTGTAGTTATGTGAAAAATTATTTAAAGAGCTAGCATAGGCCAGGTGCTGTGTTTCATACCTGTAATCCCAGCACTTGGGGAGGCTGAGACAGGTGGATCACCTGAAGTCAGGCATTTGAGACCAGCCTGGCCAACATGGCGAAACACCATCTCTACTAAAAATACAAAAATTAGCCATGTGTGATGGCACATGCCTGTAATCCCAGCTACTCAGGAGGCTACAGCAGGATAATTGCTTGAACCTGGGAGGAAGAGGCTGCAGTGATCCAAGATTATACCACTGCACTTCAGCCTGGGCAACATAGTGAGACTCTGTCTCAAAAAAATAATAGAGTTAATATAAAGCGATTGTCTGAAGAGGAGTACAAATTATTAATATCTATAAAATCCAGTTCTACACAGAAGTAAAGTTTTGTATTATGTTTGTTTGATTTTCACATGATGAAAATAATACACACCTAATACAAAAGAAATGCAGAAAGGTAAAAAGAAGGAAAAACATGTTCATAGTGTTCAACCTGCAAAGTAATACTGCTTAACATTTTGTTATATTTATTTCCAGGTTTCTTTTTTTTCCTCCTGTGTTTAAAAGATTATCCAGATCACAGTTTTACCTTATGGTTAAAAGCACAGCCTTAAAGAAGCTCCTAGAACTGATAAATGAATTCAGCAAAGTTTCTGGATAGAAAGTTTCCTGGCTATTTGACCTTTTTCCAGTTACTTAACCTAAGTTTTAGGTTTTTTATTTATGAGATACATATATGTTATATATATGTATACACACACACACACACAAGAATATTTGTACAAAACGTTTAGTATAATGTGTGGGCTATAATAAGCATCATATAAATGTGTTTTTACATAAATAGTATTCCTATAGATACACACACACATTTCTTATTGTTACTATAACAAATTACCACAAATGCATCTTCTTTAACAGTATAAGTTTACTCTTTATCAGTTCTGGTGGTCAGAAGTCCATAAGTAGTCACAGTGAGCTAAAGTCGAAGTGTTGTCAGGGCTGGTTCCTCCGGGAGGTTCTGAGGAGAAAATTTGTTTCCTTGCCTTTTTCAGTTTCTATGTGCGGTCCTTATTTTTTGGCTTGTGGCAATTTTCTCTGTCTTCAAAATGTGCATCTTCAAATTTCTCTTTACTCCCATCATAATTGCATCCTTTTGCATTTTACTGCAAGCAGCAAAAAGAAATCAAGCCATACCTTTAACACTTTGCTCAGAAATTTCCTTAGCTAAATATCCAAGTTACTATCTTAGCAGATTCCTAGAAAACAAATTCACTGCTTCCAAAATATAATGGTAGGATAGCCATAGTAGAAGAATTATGGACAATTCCATTCAAAAATCAAGAAAAAGAAAAAGGGAGTTGGTTCTCTCAAGCAATTTTAAAATTCAGCAAGGCCAACTCCATTATGTTTTAAGGCCTGGAATAATCTTCTGTGACTTTAGGCTCATCCTTCTATGCCAGCGGTTGCACCCTCAGAGTCATTTTTCCTTTATGTTACAGGATAGGATGTGTTTGAAGCTAAACGGTTTTATCAGCCTGCTTCCTGCCTATAAAATTTTGGGAGTTCAGAAACTTTATTTTATTTCATCTCCTCTGTCCTTTTAGAGCAAAATTAGTCATGTTTCTTCTGGTATAATATTCTCAAGTATCAGTGAGTCTTTTGTGTATGTCACAGGAATTCACTCCATTAGACAAGTGGGTACTCCACAGGTTTTTCTGGATTATTCTTTCTCTAATTTTGGCTTTTCCAGAGATAGCTGAGAGGATCCATGAGTCAGACAACTAAGCTCCTCAAAGAGTCCTCTGTGTGACAGAACAATGAGCTTTTGTTACTTCTAAGAAATTAGCAAAAAGTCGTCCAGGTAGGTTCTTGGCTTTTCCTCAGAGCATGCTTTTCTGACAGCAAATCTCCTCATTATAGCACATTTTAAAGTCTAGATAAACTGAGAATTTCCAAAATCATCAAGTTCTGATTCTTCTTTGCTTAATAGTTGTTTCCTCAACTTATCTCTTCTTCTCACATTTTACCATAAGTAGCAAAAAATGAAACTAAGCCTTGGCTTCAACACTTTGCTTGGAAAACTCAGCTATATATCAAAGTTCATCCCTTACAAATGTAGGACACAACGCAGGTAAGCATTCTGCCAGATATATAAAAAAAGATTATCTTTACTTCTGTTTCCAATAGTATGTTGTTTTGTAAAATTTAAAGATTCTTTTGATGGCAAGATGCAATACAGGGATACTCAGATAGATAAAAGGCATAACTTTTTGTTATTTATGGCTTGAAATGAGAGAAGGCTGCAGGTAGAGCCACATGGGGAGTTACAACTGGAGACAGGGTAATAGCAAGCTGGAGCTTGAGGGGAAAGTTTCTGTACCTCGAATGGAGTGGAGTGTGCTAAATTTCAAGGGCTCCTTGTTGATTGGCTAATTTGAATAATTTCTCTCTAATTGCCTGGTACCTGGCTTTGGGGTGATTAAAGTTATGCATAATGACCCATAATATGAGAGCTTGATAAGGGAAGTGGTTACAGTGTGGACTTAGGCAGTTGCTCAAGAAGGGGAACTATCCAGACTGTAGCCTATACCCCACAAATATATGTAATTATTGTTTGTAAATTAAAAACAAAACTTAAACTCTGGATAAACTCAGAAAAAAATGTGAAAAGACTGTTATATATGTTCCCCATGTCTTTCTGAGCCCTTGCCAGTGGAATTTAACATCCATATTTCTACAAAAAGTCTATTTGAGGCAATCTAGGTTTTTTCTAGCTTACTTCTCAAAATTACTCTAGCCTCTACTCATTACTTAATTTCAAAGCCACTTCCACACACAAGTGTGTTCTACAACTGGTTTTTTCCACTTAATATACATTAGACACCTCACTATAGCAGTAATATAGGTCTGGATCACTATTTTTTATATTCCATTATGTGACTGTGTCTTCACTTATTTGTGGACACTTAAGTATTTCTGACCTTTTTACTATTTCAAATAGTGCTACAATTGACATTTGGAAATTTGTTAATTATTTTCTTAAAATCCTCCATAATTTTGATTGGTTGAGTTGTTAACTCATACTATCCATAAGTATATTTTAGCTATATCCTTTTAAATGTTCTTTGATAGTGTTTATCCCCAAGTAGTGTGTATTTGTTAGATTTCTTTTTAAATACTTCAGAATTCTGTTGTTCTTTGAAAATAATATCTTAATTTCGTTTGTTTTCTAGTAGTTTCACACCAGTATAGAGGAACAGTTGTTTCTTCATGTTAATCTTATGTTAATCTTATAGCCAGCAACCTTGAGAACTCTCCTTTTAGTTCTAATAATTTTTTGCATTTCATAGGTTTCTATGCAAAACATTATAGTATGTGAAAACAATGACTACTACATCTCTTCCTTCCATAGTATACATTGCTTAGTGTGGCCATCCCCCAGTTGCTATGAATGTCACTGCTAATGGCTCACACAGGCAACCTCCTCCGTAGAATGGCTCTTCAGTGATTAGAGCTGCTGCACAAGGACGTGCCTGGGAATTACGCCCTCTCACTCCTGGATGGTGCATATCTCATGACTGATGACATGAGCCTCGCTTACCTAAAGACGAAATAAACTTTGGGCAATTTATACTCCAGCAATCTTCTTAAGATCATCCTGAGGCTACATTTCACATAAAATTGTGTTTCTCAGCCCCCTTTTTTCCATTATTGGTCCCCTAAAGAAACTTCATAGACAGTATTTTTCCCCTAATCACCCACTGCCATGAAATTTTAATGCCAAAAGAGACCATCTATGTATTTATTTGTGTATTGTGGTGTTTTGGAGGGCTACACACCATTATAATATCTTTCACCTCCCAACAATAAATTTTCACTCCCTTAGGGGTGAGATTGCCCCACTGAAAGTATATGATCTGAATTATATCATTGCTTAATTTATTTCCTTTCCTTACCCTGCTTACCTCCCTCCCTCATAGGTTTCTTCTGAGAGCCCTCTTAATAAATCACCTTTTCTTTTTAATTGTTTGTTTCAGAGCATTGTTCTGAAGAATGTTAACATAATTTTATCAGGTGAAAAATAATCTAATTGGAATTTTATTTTAATTACAATAAAACCTACAATATAAGTTTAGACAAACTGACATTTTAATAATATTCAGTCTTCTCATCCAGAAATATGGCACATTGCTTCACTTACTCAAGCATTCTTATATGTCCCTAAAACATCACATGCATTTCTTATTCAAATTATTCCTGTTTTACATTGGTTGTTAACGTGAAAGTATTTTTTATTATCATTTTACTTTCTGATTGTTATTTATCTTTATAAATAATTTCAAGAGTATATATTTTTTATTTTTAAATTTAATTTTATCTTAAGTTCCAGGGTACATGTACAGGACGTGCAGGTTTGTTACATAAACATGTGCCAAAGTGATTTGCTGCACTTATCAATTCATCAGCTAGGTATTAAGCCCTCCATACATTAGCTATTTATCCTTGTGTTCTCTCTCCTTCAAGAGTATGATTAAGAGTAAAAACATTGTATTTCAAATAATGCCAAGAAAAAGAATTGTTAATATCTTAAGAATAAGGAATTGAAAATTAACAAAAAGTGAATGGAAATAAAATCAAGATCAAAACACAAGCAGGCATCTAACGAAAAAGAATGGGAGTTTATTAGAAAAGGCATTATGAGGAATAAAAATAAATAAATAGAGATCATAGTACAGATGCTTCCCAACTTAACGATGGTTCAAATTAGGATTTTCTGAGTTTACGATGGTACAAAACCTAGATGCATTAAGTAGAAACTATACTCTGAATTTTGAATGGTGATTTTTTTTTCCCCCAGGCTAGCAATATACAGTATAATACTCTCTGGCACTGCTGGGCAGTAGCAGTGAGCCACAGCCCCCAGTCATCCACAGGATCATGAGGGTAAACACAGAGATTCTATAGTGGACTGCACTGCCAGATAACTTCACCCAGTTGGAGGCTAATGTAAGTATTGTAAGCACATTCAATGTAGGCTAGACTAAGCTATGGTGTTCGGTAGTTTAGGTGTATTAAATGCATCTTCAATTTATGTTATTTCCAACTTACAATGGGTTTATGTGGATGTAATGACATTTTAAGTCAAGGAGCGTCTATATTTCACAAACTAGGCAGATGTCTAAACTATATAAAGCTGTCTGAGAAGAAAACAATGCATAAGATACTAGATTATGTTAAAAAAAAAAAAAGGACAAGGAAGAGTCTGCGAATAATTGTCTTTCTTTATTCAGTGCTAACTGGGCCCTTGTAATAATACTGCTTTGTTTGGAAGCCAATGTTTCTACCAATAATAATTAATATTAGGTTGATGCAAAAGTTTCTGCATTGCTGAAGTTTGCCATTTGATACTGGAATACATTCTTAAAGAAATGTGGTTATGTTATAAATCACGTTAGTGCACATTTCTCACTTTATGGTTTTTTGTTTTGTTTTGTTTTTTGCTAATGATTTATTACTCCCCATTTATTTTATGTTTATTTTGGACTATGGAAATGATGTTGGACAAAAAGCAAATTTGAGCAATCTTCTTATTCAAGTTGAAAATGCATCATAAATTAGCAGAGACAACTCACAACATCAACTATGCATTTGACCCAGGAACTGCTGAGAAACCTACAGTATAGTGGTAGTTCAAGAAGTTTTGCAAAGGCGATGAGAACTTTGAAGATGAGGAGCATAGTGGCTGGCCAGCAGAAGTTGCCAACGACCAATTAAGAGCAATCATCAAAGCTGATCCTCTTACAACTGCATGAGAAGTTGCTGAAGAACTCAAAGTCGATCATTCTATTGTCATTCGGCATTTGAAGCAAATTGGAAAGGTGAAAAACCTTGATAACGGGGTGCCTCATAAGGTGAGCAAAAAATATATACCTAATGTAAATAACGAATTAATGGGTGCAGCACACCAACGTGGCACATGTATACATATGTAACAAACCTGCACGTTGTGCACATGTACCCTAGAACTTAAAGTATAATAAAAATAAATAAATAAATCATCATTTTGAAGTGTCTTCTCTTATTTTATGCAATAACGATGAACCATTTCTCAATCAGATTGTGATGTGCAACAAAAAGTGGATTTTATATGACAAACATTGACAACCAGCTCAGTGGTTGGACCAAGAAGCTCCACAGCAAATCCCAAAGCCACACTTGCTCCAAAAACAGGGCATGGTCACCGTTTGGTGGTCTGCTGTCGGTAGGATCCACTACAGCTTTCCGAATCCTGATGAAATCATTACATCTAAGAAGTATGCTCAGCAAGTCCATGAGATGCATAGAAAACTGCAATACCTGCAGCTGACATTGATCAACAGAAAAGGCCCAATTCTTCTCCACAACAATGCCCAAGTGCATGTCATACAACCCACACTTCAAAAGGTGAATGAATTGGGCTACAAAGCTTTGCCTCATCTGCCATATTCACCTGACCTCTCGCCAACCAACTACCACTTCTTCAAGCATCTCAATAACTTTTTGCAGGGAAAATGTTTCTACAACCAGCAAGATGCAAAAAATGCTAAGAGTTTGTAGAATCTTGAAGCATGGATTTTTATGCTACAGGAATAAACAAACTTATTTTTCATTGGCAAAAATATGTTGATTGTAATGGTTTCTATTTTGATTAATAAAGATGTGTTTGAGCCTAGTTATAACGATTTAAAATTCACAGCCTGAAAGCATAATTACTTTTGCACCAACTTTTTTTTATGTATTTTCTTTTATCACATATTTAGAATTATCAAATCATACATTGTTGGAACTAGCTGACAACTTAGAGATTTCCTAGTTTGCCTTCCTCATTTAAAAAATAAAGTTAAGCTCCAAGTAGGCTAAATTGATCTTTAATTAGGTGAAATTATTTTCCCTGTGATTTCCCTTCCTCAGGTGAAGCCATCAGAACTCATTCAAGCTAAAAATCTGAGTCATTTTGAAATTACTCTTCTTTTTATCTCATATCCAATCAGTGATCCACATGCTATTTAGTTTTATATCCTATACATCTCACTAACCCAGGGACACTAAGTTAGTTCAGGTCCTCATCATTGCCGCCACTCTTTCATACTCCAAATATTCTTGTGCTGCTTCTGCCAGCCACATATTGCACCAAATACTGAAAATATGGCAGTAATAGTTTGTGGCTGCCTTGGATTCCCACTTCCTCCTAATTTTGATCTATCTTCAATACATTTATTGGAGAGTGTTTTATAGAACACAAATCTTATTATGATTTCCCTTGTTCGAGATTCTTCAGCAGCTTTCTGTTACCATGTGAGATTAACATCAAGTCCATTGGTCTTTCTCAGAATAATCCTTCCCTTTATTTCGGGATCTTTTCTTGCTCATGTTCAAGCTTTGGGTCTACCTTTCTACAGACCCATGTGCCACACAGAGGTACTAACTTTTATCGAACTATGACAGGCACATTCACACTGTAAAAGTAGAATGTTAGCCTCCCTTTCTCTAGCTTATTTGGGGGAAAGTGAGCATGTCACATGTCCAATGGTGAGTCATCTCCTTCACTGTTGCTACCACATGAGATATGTTTTTTCCCCTGCTTTCAGCTCTAACTCTGGTCATTATTTACCCTACAGCTGGGCACTGCCTGATACTCCAGGATGCTTGGTTCTTCAGTATAGCACTGGAGCAGCAGTACTAGCTACAGTGAAAGGTGATAGGAAGAGAATCACTTTTTCCTTTTTGGAATAATCCCTTAATTCTCTGTAAGAATCATTACAAAAGCCGGGCGCGGTGGCTCATGCCTGTAATCCCAGCACTTTGGGAGGCCGAGGTGGCGGATCATGAGGTCAGGAGATCAAGACCATCCTGGCTAACACCATGAAACCCCGTGTCTACTAAAAATACAAGAAATTAGCTGGCGGGCGTGGTTGCAGGTGCCTGTAGTCCCAGCTACTTGGGAGGCTGAGGCAGGAGAACGGCCTGAACCCAGGAGGTGGAGCTTGCAGTGAGCAGAGATTGCGCCACAGCACTTCAGCCTAGGCGACAGAGCAAGACTCCATCTCAAAAAAAAAAAAAAAAATCATTACAAAAAATAAGAGTTTATGTATGTAACACATTTTATTATAGTGTTGATAACTAGAGAAATTAAAATAAATGTAAAACAAACAACTTTAGATGCTACAATTGTTCCTAGTATTCAAAGAAAAAATAAATAATAATTAATGCCCTTTTTCTTAGTCTTGATAATAGAAAACTCTCAGAAATGCTTTGGGACATCATGTATATTCTTTAAGATTGCCATGACAGGGTGAGGTACGGATATACCTCTTAATTTTCCCTGTAGTTTTGGAATGAATAACTATTAAAACACACACACACACACACACACACACACACACACACACACATGCAAATATACAAGCCATGTATAAGGACATTAAAAATTAATAGTCTGAAAACACCTTAAGAAATTTTCTTTCTATATGCAAAAATGCTTGTACTGTTATCCCTGGCCACAATGTATGTAGAGCTGAATATTCTAATGAAGAGCAAATTTACCTTATTTTTGTAGGTTCCAGAAAATACACAAAAGTTTATTGGATTTTTTTAAAGTGGGCCATTAAAATACCTTGACAAACATCAGAACCACATACATCAAATAAAAATGCACTCAAATAATTGTACGTATGAGTTTTAGAGAAAAAATAAAGGAGATTACTCTTTTAAAACATATAGTTTTAGATCTTCTCATATATCCTTTCTCTTGCTAAAAATGCTACGTCTTCTAATAAAAAGGTTCAAGTTGAAATGTCTTCTCTGATCCATCCCTTACTCCCCTGTGCCATTACCTGATCGTCCCTCCTACACTTCTCGTAAAAATCTGCACTTACCTTTACTATAACTCACCACATCTCATCATATTTACTTACATTTCTCTGTCTCTCTGTGTCACCTGTGAGCTCCTGTGGGAGCAAGAAATAAGATTTTATTCGTTGGTGTCTTCTAGTACTAAGTCACAGTTAGTGTTCAATAGATATTTGTGAATAAATTAGAGAAGGAATACATTCCCAAAATTATACAAATTAGTGACCAGGTAGATAACAAAACTAAGGATTTATGACTCCTAGTCTAGTATTTTCCAAAATGATATAATTTGTTCTCTAAACAGCAGTTAATTCCCAAATTGCAGGCTAGACATCCAACAAGTTTAATGAATTTTTCAAGATCTCATTTATAATGTCAGAAACATCATTATTTCAGTCAGGATAGATTAGGTTATGCTGCAGTAATACTCTCCAAATTCCTACATACTGAAACAATGAAGGTTTGTTTATTGCTCCTGCTACAGGTCCCTCATAGGTAAGAAGAGGATACCGATATTGCCATTGAGAGACACAGGCTGACACAGCAGCCATAGTCTTGAACATTGATTGCATTTATGCCACAGGGAAAAAAGTATTCTGAAGAGTGTCCACCAGCAATTAACTTCCCTGGTCTGGAAGATGTTACTTCCACCCACTACTCATCACAGGATCCCCAGCCAACAACAAAAGATTGGAAAGAATAATTCTACCATGTTCGAACTGGAGATGATATTTGATTAGCAACCATTTTCCTTAAAAATGCATTCATCAAGACTAGTACAGAGACCTACATATGATAAGTATATCAGAGATATTTGCTAAATTGAATATAATTTTTATTTTTAGCCCAGTATTCTTTCTACTAGGCAGTTGTGGAATACACTTATTTCAGAAAAGATGCCAAGGATGTGGACATTTTTATTTTAAGATAATTCAGATAAAATAAAATAAATGTGAAACTGTTCAAGGAATTATACATCTTAGCTTAAGATGAAGAAATAATTTTGATTATTTTTGATGGAAAATAGCTGTCTTTAGCTACACAGAAGGTGATATTAAGAAAAACCATGATTAACTGTTCACAGATTGTTGAATACAGAGAAATAAACTTAAAGGTCAATAAAAAGTTAAATGGGGTGATTTTCATAATTGCTATATAAAAGGAGCATGACATCTTCCTCCCCTAAAAAAGGCTTTGGGGGTAGGAAAGCACAAAATTCTAGACCTGAATTCATTACCTATTAGCAATGTAATCTCGACTCTCCTGTAGGCATATTTCTTGCTGTATAAAATGAAATTCTGGAATAATGTACACGATTCCTTACAATTTAAAATTATGTGAGCTACGTGAGTTAACTTGTCATAACTCAGATTAGGAGTAACTTCTATGATAGTTATGGCGGCAGTAACTGCTGTAGTAACTACTCCTCAAAATTTCAATCCCATAAAATAATTCTATTTTTCATCCACATAACAATATTCCTGTTTTTCCACATGGTGATTCATTGACCCAGGTTTCTCCATCCATTGGCTCTATCATTCATTCACTGGAGGCTCAGAGTCCTCTACTTCTAGTGAATGAAAGGAAGGAGAGTGGAGAAACCTAGACCGTAAGTGGCACACATCATTTCTGCCTAGTTTTTTTTTTTTTTTTGGGGGGGGAGAATTTCTCATAGCTGAGAGCACATTACTGCAACTGTATACAAAGGAGGCTGGAGAAACATAGATCCTGTCTGGGGATTCCTCTCCTAGCACCAACTTCACACTGTGGAAGTCGAGACTCAAATTTTTGGAGATCATCTAATCCCTGGCACTCATTCTCAAGTCTTTCTTGATTGTCACTTCCATCCATTGAAGAATTTATCACTTCTCTCTGTTGCTTCCCCTATACTCAGACAGAATGCTGTCCCGAGAGCTACATTAGTTGGTTTCTTTAGGTAGCAAAAATTTAACAGCAGAGACAATTTTTATTTTAGCCTTGTACCTTCCAACATGTTGCCCTGTTCCAGGATAGAGCAATTATTTTGTTTTTATATATATATATGTGTGTGTATATATGTGTGTGTGTGTGTGTGTGTGTGTGTGTATATATATAATGAATTTATTCAGAGCCCTCTCTGTCACTTTTATGTCTTATTTATGTGGGAAAATATTTTAATCTACAAGAACATTATTATAACATGTACCCTGCAATGCTATTGAGGGCATTAGATGAGAAACATGTATTAAGTGTTTAAATATAAAGGATGTTTCCCAGACCCTCACTCTCCACATGAAACCACAGCCCCTTCATAAGTAGGAGATGGAGAGAAGGACTATTTTTGAAATCTTAATGTTAGGTGTAGGAATTGAAATATGCCCTCATTCCCTCAGTTTGTGTCCATAAACCTTGTTGTTGTTTTTGTTGCTGTTTTAGTCAGAAAGGTATAAGTCACCATAGTACTTCTAGAAAGATATTTTGTAAACTTACAAGTAAAGACATAAGTGCACTCTGAAAAGCAGCATTCAGACTTCATAGGAAATAACTGGGAAAATTTTGTCCATGAGCAACAATAAAATACTTTGAGAAATTTAACTTTTAGGTCTTATTCAATTCAGTCAAATATATAAACATGTAATAACATGTCTAATGCAGAACATGTATTCATTCATTCATCAAACAAACATTTATTAAGCATTTACTTTGGCTTATTAACTTACAGTATTTAGGAAACAATCAAACCATGCTTTTCAAATTACCTACACAACTGTAGAAAGCTCTGGACTGGATATGTAGTAAGATCCTTGGGAAGCATGTTTAACCATAACATTTGGACCATTAAATGACCAGAGCCCATTCCTACACATTGCTTGAATTCCAATAAACATGTATAGAATAAATGCAATAATCACTATAAAAATTCATTTAAATCCCTTATTTACACTTTTTAGCTATGACAATGTAGAATTTCACTAGAATACAGGGATCTTGGGACAAAGGTGTTAAAGAAATATCCCCATCCTTTTGTGTCCCAGAAGATAGCTTACTACAAAGAAACAGCCTTCCTTATGACTTACTGAGGGATGCTTTCCTTGGTTTACCTATGACCTGTCCAGACAAAACACTCCAAACTACTATTCTTTGCTTCATTAATAGTTAACTGAACTGATGGTCCCCACTGATCAATGAGAACAAAATGCTTAAGCAAACTTTGTTAAAGCATCTCTGCTTCCCCTAGGTCCCTGAACTTTGAACCACCTTCAGACTAAACCAGCAGACAGCCCCTTAACAGCACCTCCTGAGAATAATCTCAGTAACACACTTTCTTATTTACTGTCCAATCTGCAGTCCACCCTTTCATCCCATTTCTCCACACCTAATTTTTTCTAGCCTTGTTTACTTCTTATTATAAAAGGAAAATTCTTTTTGTTTAACCATGGAATACTGGCAGGTCTCATGATCTATTACAGTAGTCCCCCTCCTTCTATTACAATTCCCCTCCTTCTATTCTCTTTCTTCCTTGCAATCATCTTTTTAAATATTTTCTTTACCCTAATTCCAGATTTGTGTTTTATTTGATACCTGCTTTGAAAGAGGATTATTCCCCCCACACACATACCCAATGTACAAATGTAAACTAAATCTCCATCTGTTATAGTCCTAACTTCATTTTTTCTCATTTGACCTCTTAGAGTATGTTTTTCTGATTTTCTAAAGTGAAAATATTTATTAACATGCAAGTTGAATTAAAAAAGGATATTTAGAGCTTATATCAAATAAAAATGCATTGCTAATAAGAGTTTCATGACTGTGTCTTGGGGCTTGGGGAGCACTTACAGAAAGACTGCCTTCTTGAATGTTAGGGGACACTGTTTTAGTTACAGTAACTGTCTTGCCATAAGCTTGAATATGTACTGCCATCTACTGGTAAATACTACAAAATCAGATAAAAACAAATGGCACTTCTTTTTTGCAATAAGTATGTGAACACATTTGTTGAAAACATGATCCTCTCAACAGACCTAACAACAAATGTTTATGCTGTATATGCATAACTTATTTATTAACTCACCATGTTTAAATACTGTCTTATCTTATATATTCTTAAAAATGTTTTTTGTTTCCTAAAATATTTTTACCTGATTCAGGGTTAAATATCTGAACAAGTCCAATTATTGTATTATGTTGAATAGGATAGTACAGTTCAGAACAATACAGAGCTTTGATGTGCAAAGGTGTAGTCTGCTGACCACACTTTAGGTACCAGAATCATCTGGGAGCTTGTTAGGAATTCAGAATCTCAGACCTCTTCCCAGACCCTCTTAGAATCTGCACTTCAACAAGATGATTAGGCAGTTGGTTTTCACATTAGAGTTTGGGGAGCCCTGGCACAAAGTAAAGTATAGCACTGCATAGGCAAAATCACTAGTCTGAAGTACTAAACATCAAAAACAAGGAACAAAGGAACTCATGGTCCTGGAATCATTTTTTATTTTTCAATCTTTAAATGGACTTCATCCTGCAATTAAAATATTTTGAATCACTATAAGATCAATTGAAGCAGTTCTGAAACAAATTATAATAAAAGACAATTAAGAATAATACCCTAGAGCTAAATGTTAATATTATACATTTGTGCATATTGGAATTCATTTTTCTGTTCAGCATCATTGATGAATCTTTCCATAACATTAATTACTGAGACAGCAATGCCAGCAGCCTCCCAAGAAAGTCAAGAAATAGACACAAAGTAAGGAAAGACACAAAGTAAGGAGTTGGACTTAAGAGTAAAGTCAATGAGGGGTGCTAAACTTCATGCACATGCACACACATATACAGATAGACACACACACACACACGCACACACAAGCACACTGAGAGTGATCTCCCAATATCAAGTTGGCAGACCACAGGAGCCAAAATTTAAAGTCTGACTCTCCACAGATCCTACAATCACTTGTGTTAGAAAGAGACTCCATTGCTCAAGTGATTTTATTTAGTGTGCCAGAGGCCTCTTACTTGAAAAAGAAACACAGATAAAAGTGTACATTCAGCAAAAGGGCACAGTTTTCTTTTTTTTTTTTAATATAAGTTTTATATATTTTCATTGTCTTTGAATTTGAGACTTTCATTATGATTAGCACACAGTCATTTTTCAAAAATGTTTCATGTGTGCTTGAAAATGTGCATTTTCTACTTTTTAGGTGCTAAATAGATAGATAAACCAAACTTGTTAATTGTTAATTATGCTGTCCATATTGTCTATATCATTATTTATTTCACTGCCTAACTGACTGATTAATAAAAGTATATTAATATCTCCCATTATAGTGATAAATCATTTTTTTCTGTTCCAGCAGATTTTGCTTCCCATATTTTATGACTATTTAACTAGACTGTTTATATTTTCCTAAGAAATGTATTATTTTATAATATATCATGTCCCTCTTTATTCTTAATAACATTCTTCATCTTAACTTCTCTATAATTTAATATGACCAGAAGTAAGCTAAACTTTACAGGTTAAGAGACAGGAGTCCCCAAGGCCACTTTTACTTCTGACCAGTTGGTGACAAATTAGAGCGTTTCAACAACCACTCTCAGGTTTGATAATTCAAGAGAAAAATTCATAGGACTCAGTAAAAGAAAGCCGAATACTTATAGTTTTAATATATAAAAAGGATACAAATTAGAAGAGATGAATAGGGTGAAGTCTCAGAGAGTTCCAACCACAGTTTTCATCATCTTCTCAGTGTCAAAGTATGACGATACTCAAGAGTATTGCCAAGCAGGGCAAGCTCACTGAGCTTCAGTGTTCAGAGTTTCATTTTTGTTTTTTCAAATCAGACTCTAATTGTGTAGACACAATTGATTGAATCATTGTCTGTTATGCCCAGACCGTTTGTTCCCCAAAGAAGACCACCAGAGTCCAGAGTCAAAGCCAAGCGGCAAGGATCTTTACTACAAGTTCGAACTTGGTCCCTCCATTCCACAGCAAACAGGAGGGCCTCGAACAATGCGAGTGCTTGCTTTTTATAGCCCAATGTAAACAGGATATGTAAAGTTACAGGGAACAAGGTAATTCTCTCGGTTACAGCATTACAATTGGTTAACATTATACATTCCTTATCGGAGATCTCCCAGGTGATGTTTTTCTGAAGTTTGAAAGAAATATGGAGGAATGTGTTTGTGCTGGGCTCAGGAAGTTGGGAGATATATGGGGGATGTGCCTCATTCCTTTCAGTCCACTGATTCAATCTCCAGTTATTTCTCCCTTCTACTGGGGTTAGGCTAATATAAAAATATAAGGTTGATCTTTCCAGTATGGCCAAATCCAACCTGAGTCAACTCCTTAGCATAAACTATCTAGGAGCTAACCATCAGTCACCTAATTAGCATATCTCTCTATCAAGTGTGTTCTAACAGGCCCATCATAACAAAGACACTCCAATTACTCGGAAAATTCAAAGGGTTTAGAGGCTACCTCCTGGAGTCAAGGCAAAGGCCAGACTTCTCTTTGGGTAAAGTTAGTTCTTCACCACACAAGTACTAATATTGTCACCCTAGCTTTCTGTTTATTATGAATGGCCCACAAAGTATAAAATAAGATGGTAAAAAATATCCAAATATTTCTGTAATCACAGTAAATATAAATGAAACTCAGTATTAAAATTTGTCTCATTGGAATAAAATAAATTTTGCTATTTACAAGAGCCAAACATAAACGATATGGACATGTCATCAAATAAGTGCAAATTAAATACCACTATGCATTCAATAGAAGAGGTAAACTTTAAAAAATTAATAATACATAATAATCACAATCTTTATCTAGGCTGTGGTTACATGGGAATATACATTCACCTGGAACATGTATATAAGTATAAATTATCAAGCTATACATTTAAGATATATGCATTTCTGTATATGTTATATCTCAATAAAATAATTTTAAAAACATGAATAAAAAAAGACATTTGCTTTCAGGACAGCCTCACATTCTAGTTTCACTCATCAAAATCTGCTTGCAGCTGGTTTCAATTCACTGAGAGAAGTAATACTGCCTAGTAGACAGGGTATTGGAGAATGTAGGGAAATAGGGAATGAGCCCAGAACAGAGGAGGGATATGGATATTATTACCCAAAGTTAATATAGTTAAACAGAGACATCTCAGTGCTTAGGTTGAGAAAGAGGGATAAGAAAAAGGATAAGGCATAAAAGAAAGAGATAAGGTTGAATGCAGGAGTACTGGCTAGAAAGTTAGGAGGGCTATGGAATCAATGTTCTGCTTCAGAATCATGGGCCTAGCTGGATAACTAGCATAGTTTTTATTCCCACTAGTCAGTGAAGTAATGTGAGAAAGTCACACTGAATACTGACATATAGACCACTGAAACTTTGGAAGCATCTCACATGTTAGTATGGTCCAGTTATAGGGAATTAGTTGACTAGCATATCAAGATGTCCTCCTTTTCCTGAATCTAGCAAATTCTCTCATGTGTCCAGTTGAAGTCTTCCTTCCTCCAGTCGTATTAGGTTTCTAGGGCTGCCGTAGCAAAATATCACAAAGTGACTTAAACAACAGAAATGCTTTGCGTCACAGTTGTGGAGGTCAGAAATTGAAAATCAGGTGTGAGCAAGGTCATGCTGTCATGCGTGTCTATGTGAAGAGACCATCAAACAGGCTTTGTGTGAGCAATAAAGCTTTTTAATCACCTGGGTACAGGTGGGCTGAGTCCGAAAAGAGAGTCAGTGAAGGGGGATAAGGGTCGGGCCGTTTTATAGGATTTGGGTAGATAAAGGAAAATTATAGTCAAAGGGGATTTGTTCTGTGGTGGGCAGGAGTGGGGGTGGCAAGGTGCTCAGTGGGGGAGCTTTCCAAGCCAGGATGAGCCAGGAAAAGGACTTTCACAAGGTAATATCATCACTTAAGTCAAGGACCGGCCATTTTCACTTCTTTTGTGGTGGAATGTCATTAGTTAAGGTGGGCAGGGCATTTTCACTTCTTTTGTGATTCTTCAGTTACTTCAGGCCATCTGGGCGTATAGGTGCAAGTCACTGGGGATGCGATGGCTTGGCTTGGGCTCAGAGGCCTGACACATGCTATCTCTGAAAGCACTGGGGAAAAATCTGATCGAGACCTCTCTCCTAGTTTCTGGTAGTTTCCTGACTTGGGGCAACATAATTCCAATATTCACGTGGTATTTTTCCTGTGCGTATTTGTCTGTGTCCACATTTTTCCTTTCTATAAGGACACAAGCATAATGGACCAGAGTATACCCTAATAACCTGATCTTAAATTGATAATCATCAAAGACCCTTTTTCCAAATAAGGTCACACTTAACAGGTATTGGGTGTAAAGACTTCAGCATCTTTTTAGGGATACAATTCAACACATAACACTAGTTCTCTGTCTTAATATTGACACTGCAATGTCCTTGAACTTTCACCTTAATTAAGTGGTCAAGACCAAGTCCTCCTTCCTAGAATCTCCTTTGTGTTACACATGTCTGTGTGAAGAGACAACCAAACAGGCTTTGTATAAGCAATAAAGCTTTTTAATCACCTGGGTACAGGCGGGCTGAGTCCGAAAAGAGAGTCAATGAAGGGAGATAGGGGTGGGGCCATTTTATAGGATTTGGGTAGATAGTGGAAAATTATAGTCAAAGGGGATTGTTCTCTGGCGGGCAGGGGCAGGGATCACAACGTGCTCAGTGGGGGAGCTTCTAAGCCAGGAGAAGGAATTTCACAAGGTAGTGTCACCAGTTAAGGCAGGAATCAGCCATTTTCACTTCTTTTGTGATTCTTCAGTTGCTTCAGGCCATCTGGATATATACCTGCAGGTCACAGGGGATACGATGGCTCAGCTTGGGCTCAGAGGCCTGACACTTTGTGCTACCTTTTGTGGACAGATTGAGATTGCATCATTCTTATCTATAAATATATGACCTGTTCATTCTCCTCTTCAAGTACCTAGTAGTTGTTTCAGCAATTACTCATAAAATTCCTATCAAATTATCACTTTGTAATATCAAAGATCTTAAGGACTCTAGATCTCCAGGCATTCTGTCATAGTGCAGATATAGGCAAAACCTCTGTTCAATGCACATTACACAAATGGAGGTGGAGAAGGAGAAATGGAAATGCTAACATCTCTTGAACTGTTGACCTCCTTTATCCCCAGTTCCATTACGTAAATTCAAGCCATCTTCTGCCTGGATTATTTTAATAACCTCCTAATGGGCTTCCTATCTCCAATCTTGTCCACCTCTAATCCATTCTCCACATTAGACTCAGAATGATCTTTTTAAGTCACCCACTCCCCTCCTTAAAATCTTATCTTAGCTCAAAACTGTTCTCAGGGTAACATACCAAATTCTTATAATGCTTTTTCAGGCCCTTATTTAAATGAAGTTCAGTTCTTTAAATTCACCTTATGCTCTCTGTCTCTTATGAATTTTCTCCTCCTTTTGTTTCTGCCTGGAATTCTCTTACCACTGTCCCTCATTGCAAGCAGCTAACTCATTTGAGCCTTTCATCCTTGCATAAATCTTTCCTGCATCTAAAAGGATAGATTAGGTGTTACCTTCCGCTACCGTTAAGTACTGCCACTAAGCACTCAGTACCAGTACTTAAATCTTATTACACTTTTTATCACTGTCTATTGTGATAATTACCTGAGCACCCCTCTGTTTCCCCAACTATATGTTATCTTGTTCATCCTTCTCTTCTTAGCACCCAGCAGCGCCCCCTCCACATAGTAAGTACTCAGTAAAGCTGTCTAATTTATCTAATTTTACTAATTTATTTTAATTTTAATTTTACCAGTTTAATTAAACAGTAAAATTATCAGATTATTCAGGAAAAAATATATTTTTTGCTGCCAATATTTCTTTCTGTGAATAAAGGTGCCCCCAAACTCATTTTCAGATGATCAGTTTCACTAATTTTAATACAATGGAATATTGCTTTAAAGTTATCAGATGCAAAGAAGTAACATTTTATGTAGAATAATCTCATATTTGATTCCATCCAAATAGGGTTAGTTGCTAATGTCCCCAGAGCACTTCATTATAAGTTGGCCAGACTTAAAAGGCTTAGACACCAAAAATGCATAACTAAAACAGATGTCTCTCTCAGAGAGTAAGCTTTTCCAGCACAATATATTCTACTGTGCTTTTCTCCAGAACACAGAAATGCATGACATGCAAGAAAAATGTGTGAAATACAACAGGTATTTTGAGATTTTTTTTTTTTAAATGGTGTAGAAGTGAGGCTTTGAACAAAAGCTGTTTTGTTTTGTAAAACAACTTGTGTTCACACACAACTATCCTCCACTTACTGGATAGAAAAGTGTGATTTTTTTTGGAGAGAAATACAGTATTTTATAAGATCTTTTCTCCCTGCCTTTCACAACTGGAATGTGAAACTATGTAGCCCTTCAGAACACTTTATGTCACCTTTGAAAAATGGAAACAAAAAAAAAGTTAGTGGTTTTTTTTTTTGTTTTTTTTTTTTTTTGGTAAAATAAAGAAAGATAAACATGATGATGTTGGTGTATTTCTGCAAACAAAGTACACAATCTGAAGGCTTCAGATAAATAAAACATTGTTAGAAGCTAATAGTTTCTCATTTGTAGCTATGTGCCAGGACACCTATCAAAAACATGTCCAGTCAAGAGGCTGACATTGTTTCAAAGGGAGGCCATTAATCTGGTGACAGCACTCCATTAAACTAACTCCGCAAATCATTTTGTTGGAGGAGTGAACTATTGGAGAGACAGTAGGACCCCTGTTTACTGCCATTATTGACTAATTACAGCATGATTGCTTAGGGACAAGCCAATTGTTTGCATCATGTAGAAAAGTAACAAAGATAAAGACACTCCACTTTGGAGGAACTCAGCTCTAAGGGGATACATTTCTCTTTCTCACTCTCCTCAGTCAATGAGAAAAAATCCTGGTCTACCATGTGGATGGAGGGAAGATTTCACTTAAGCTAACATAATTAATAGAGCACATTTTAATTCTATAAATAAGCTGTATGTACATTTCCGTAGCATTCTGAGTAATATATTACTTACTATTTCCACTTATACACTACTATAATAAAATAATGGCCTATCAGAAAATTGAGTTTTTTACATTTTGGTTTCCAACTGTGACACAGGACATTAACAGCCAGAAAAATATTGAGCTAATGAAATAAATCAGATATCTCTTTGGGTTGCATTTACCGGCTTTTTTATTTAAACTAAGTTTGTCATTAGAAAATTTCATGAGATATGTTTGGAATTGTTCTCCCAAAGGTATACTCAATTCTTGATGATCTAAGAGAGCAGAGCATAGGAAATAGCAAAGATAACTAAATCTTCAAATCCCTTCCTTGTCTAAACTTCTAACAAATTTAACAAAACAACTTCATCTCAAGTCAATATGTTAATGAGCAGGAAAATGACCAGAGATTGAGTAGCAAAACAGAAAAGAAAAAGAAACAAGGACTCTGGAAATTTTGTTAGCTGCATTGTTGACTCTAAAATACTGCTTTATGAGGCAGCAGGGAAGTAGAGGAGGATTATTTCATTGAATAAAATGCAGGCCAAAGTTTGTTATTTTTGGATGTAAGCCAAACATATCTACAAAGGTTTTATATATTATGAGATATATTCTCTAATATGTTATGAGATATGAGAGAATAAATGAGCAGATCTTATAGTGTAGTAGAGTAAAAATTTAGTTTCTGTAACTGTGAAACAAGGAAGTAATTGGTTAAGCATTCTTAGCCATTTATAAAATATCCCCTAAGTTCCTTACAGGTACTATGTTAGTCGTAGGAATAGTGATAATTAAGATAGGTACAGGTATTTCTTTCAAGAATTTATTTAAACAGTTAAGTGAATTATTATAATTAATTAATTATTAGTTAACATTATGAAAAACCTATGAGGAAATAAAAAAGGGTGTTATGAAATCACAAAACAAGGAACTGACTGAGTCTGAGAGGGAAATAGCCTCTGGGGAAGTGGACTCTGAAGATCACCAGGTGGTAATTCAGTTTAACAAACCTTACTGAGCCTTTGCTGTATATATACCACACATATACAGCAAACTATACCACACTCTGCACATATTTTTGCATATATATGGGACTACACTTTTTGATAATAAGATGTGGTTACACAACGAAGGAATGTTAAGTCATTCACAAATAACTATAATAGGAAGCAGAAAGTATTGCCACCAAAACTTGTCTTAATAAGTTTTTGGAATATCAGAGAAGAAAAAATTGCTACAGATTCATTTTCTTGATAAGATTCGTAAATTAAATTGAAAGAAGACACCGATCAGATTATCTGAGCAACAATGGCAAAAGACATACTTCTCAATGGCTTCCAAAGACCACACAGGGATGACAAATGCTGAATGAACAGCTTGCATGCTGGACATGGTAACACTAGAGAGAGAGAGAGTCCTCACGACACATCTTTTAGGATCAGATCCTAAAATAAAATGAAAACAATGGTCTCAAGAATTCTTTGGAGCTGGACTTTTTAGTAAGCCATACATAGTTATTGGCTTGTTAATTTGGAAACATGAAGCTCAAGTTCCACTGGTTCCAAAAGCTTCCATTTTAATTCTCTTATTATTTTGTGTTGATAGGGTGAATTAGTACCACCTTAGGTCAATTTTTCACTTAGGAAAAATGGTAGAAACCTGTCAGGCTTTTTATTAGCCTTTATATCAGCAGAAATCCTGCACTCCATAAATCTGACAATATTACATGTAAGAGTAAGTACTTAGATGACTGCTGAACTGGTAATGGGTATCTGTGTAAAACAGTATTTCTAATTTGTCAAATGAATTCAATGAACACATTAGTTTGATCCTTTTTTTTTTTAAAGAAAAATTTGAGAGACTTCCTAGGTGAAGGAGATCACCACCCCAATCATGAAAATAATCACCATTTCCTAAGTGCTAACTATGTGGCACACTGTGATTAAAACAGGTAATAAACATGACCTCGTTTAACTCTCTCAATAAATCATGAGGAATGCAATAGTCAACTTACACATGAGGAGCTTCTTCACTTACTGTCATTCAAAAAACATATTTTATACCAGGCGTATTTTCCATACTCTAAGTATGCAACCTAGAAAGGTTATTGAAAAGTGCTGGGAGCTACACTCAACGAGTAGTAGACTAGTAGTTGAACCCATAGTTGCATCTACCATGTTATTTTCTTCAGCAGTTAATGGTGGTCAATCTTCAAAGCTTAGTTGAAATTTTATTTGTAATCAATGAGTTGCAAAATCAATGAGTTGCATAGACCAAGGGAGAAAAGAGATCTGTTGAAGAGGAATATGCCTGTTGCTTTCCAAATTAGATTTCTTATAACCGCAGAGAGCCTCACCTGCCCCAGTGGGCCCCTCTATCCATCACCTGCTGTGCAGAGCAGATTCTATGAAGGCTGTGATCTGCATGTGCTGTGTTTTTAAATTCACACAGGATTTTTAATGTGGCTAAATATTAAAAGTAAAATTAAGAAGTATTTTTAAGGTTTTTTAGCCCATGCATCTGATTCAGTGGACATTTTAAAAATATACGTTTTTATGTTGTATCTCCTCTTTTCTGCTTTGCTGGGAAGTAATCCTATGCCTTCTTTATTTCCATAGCTCTGATATAGATAGACCTATCACCTAAATAAGTCAATTAAATCCATAAGAGCTATTAGTCTACTGGTTCGATGATGATGTGCCAAGATTAAAGTAAATCAACTATGGCTCAAGATACTGGAAACGAATGAAGCAGAATCTCTGGTATGTGTCCATCTTTACACACTTGATGAAGGAATAAAAAAAAAAAATCATGGCTAATGCAATGCATTGTAGTAGTGACTAATCTTAGATTCAGTCACTCGTAGGATTAGCAGCTCCAGATTGCCATCTTTTCCTTTCTCCAATTTTGCATAATTTTCAAACAAATAAATTCCTTATTCATAAAAAGCTTTTTTCATATCATTAACATTAAGAGTCTTAAACTTGTATAACATGATGTTGTTGGTTTTCTATTTTAAATATGCCTTCATATTTTTATTAGAAAATTACTTAGAATGCTGAGCAAATGTCTCCGTGGATATTTGGCCAATTATGCCAAATGGTCAAGACAAATGTGACCCCTCAGAATGATCTAGTTTTGTAGACAATAGAGAGAAAACAATAGATCAGAAAACAGATCACTAACTGAGTCTTACAGATTTACTTTTAACAATAAGATTGTTGATTTTTGGCCGGGCTGGTGGCTCACGCCTGTAATCCCAGCATTTTGAGAGGCTGAGGCAGGCGGAGCACCTGAGGTCTGGAGTTTGAGAGCAGCCTGGCCAACATGGTGTAACTCCCGTCTCTACTAAAAATGCAAAAAATTAGCAGGGCGTGGTGGCTGGTGCCTGTAATTCCAGCTACCTGGGAGGCTAAGGCAGTAGAATTGCTTGAACCCAGGAGGCAGAGGTTGCAGTGAGCTGAAGTCTTGCCATTGCACTTCAGCCTGGGTGACAAGAGCAAGACTCTGCCTTAAAAGAAAAAAAAAAAAAAAAGAAGAGTATAGATTTTTAAAATTATATGAAAAATATACTGCTGTGACCTAAAAATGAAAATTTTCATAGATATTTTTACAGTTTCAAGTATGACAAGGTCAGCTGAAATTGTGTTCTTGTGGTAATTTTTAGCCTACCCATATGTAGCTAAGGTTAAAAGCAAAGAATACAAGTTATTTTTATGTTTACTCGAGTTTTACCTTTTCGATTCATTTCATATTTTTTACCTTTACCTGTTTTAGCTATTTTTCTTCTTTTTCTTTTTCTTTTTTGCCGGGGCCGGGGGGACGGTGTCTCACTCTGTCGCCTAACCTGGAGTGCAGTGGCGTAATCTCAGCCCACTGTAACCTCCACCTTCCAAGTTCAAGTAATTCTCCTTCCTCAGTCTCCTAAGTAGCTGGGACTACAGGTGCCCACCATTACGCCCAGCAAGTTTTTGTATTTAGCAAAATTTTGTATTAGTAGAGACGGTGTTTTGCCGTGTTGGCTATGATGGTCTCCATCTCCCGACATCATGATCCACCTGCCTCGACCTCCCAAAGTACTGGGATTACAGGCATGAGCCACTGCACCAGGCCTGTTTTAGCTATTTTTCATAGTAGGCCAATTCATTTCAAATACAGAAAATATTATTCTTTCTCCATTTTTTCTCATTTCCAGCTTGGGAAACTTATTATAGCTGATATGAGCCAGAAATTGTTACAGTTGGTGCTGTTAACAACACTCATCAATTATCAACTGTGTACACAGTATCAGATTGCATTAGATACTGTAGAAGGATATAAGAAGAGGGGCATTTGCTTCTGCCTTCAATGCACATGCAATCTAATGCGATTTATATAATACACACACCTATGGAAATATATGGTACACTAGAGAAACACTTTACACATATTTAACAAGCTCAAGGACCAAATTAATTACAGAGAAATGTGTTCATTTATTTGTTCAAAAAACATTCATTAGGATTCCATTGCTAATAATATTAGGAACAATAAATTTCAAAAGGGTCATGAAAACCCAAGAAGCTATAACAATAACATGGTAGTTAATTTTACAGAATGCCTAATGCATGCCAAGCCCTAGAGCTTTACATGCAGTCTCACTTATTCCTTCTGACAACCCTGCATGCAGGGTTTGGCCCTGTTTTCCACGTGAAGTAACTCAGGCTTAGAGAAATTAAGTGTTTAGTCAGGTCATACAGCTAATAATGGCAGAATATGGATTAAGAACAAATTATTCCAAGTCCTAAGTCCAAGGTTTTCCCATTTTCCCACACAAGCTCTGGAATTGCTTCACCTGGCTAATCTATTCTGAACAATTTTTTTTTTTCCTGTTATACTGCCTATATTTACCCTCTGACCTCAGCACACGATTATCCTTTTCTTTTGTACCTTTCTCCCTGTTTTAGGCTGTTATCAACTGGGCAGCATAAGTATCACCAGTGCCACCACCAGCACCAGTAGCAGAGCACAACTTCCTGAGCGCTGCGAACTACGTTTTCCTGGATGCGCTTCTCCAGGAGTGCTGGCACAGTTGGCCTTTGGGGGAACATTAACACCATTTGGAAGGTGAAAGTGAAACTGAGACTCCCTTGTTCTCCCATGTGGGGTGCTCAGGCTTCCTGGAGTGCTTGTGCTCCAGTGTCTCCACCTGTGCTTCAGGTTGCAGTAATGAGTGATGGTTGTCCAGTTCTCCAGCTGTGCTCTCAGGCATTTCCCCTTCAACTCCTCACACATTCTTTAAACCCTAAATCTTCTAATAAACCACCTTTATTCCCAAAATACCTTACCAAGCTAAGACTGACACATTCTCTTCAACCTATAAAGCCTCACTTTCTCACCTTCTTCTATGTAATTGCAACCAATTTTTAGAAGGCAATGCAAGGGAAAGAGAACTAGCATTTACTGAGCAGCTTCTGTGTCTGACGATGTGTGCTAAGTTGTTTGCATCATACCTGGTTTTATATTCAGTAAGTCTATATATGAAAAGTCACTTCTCACTCTCCTGAGCATCACTGGTATTTACTGATTCAACAAATGTTTATCTAGTTCTCATTATATATCAAGTACTGTGTTGCTTACTGATGAGAAAATGATAAGAAGGCAGTTCTGTGCCCTCAAGAACCTTAAAGTCTATGAAAATAAAGTCAATGGGAAAATATATTGCTATATAATAAAAAATAATAACAGAGATGTATAGGGCCCTATGCATATGTGGGAGGGACACCAGGCTCAAATGGAAGCAGGAAGGTGGAGTGAGACAGAAACATTTCCAAGTTAGTTATATGGAGGCAGCCTCTTAATTATGAATATGGGTAAGCCAAAACCAGTAGCTTGTGGGTGCAGAACACTCCAGGCTCATGGAGCACCATGTTCAGAGTGGCTGTATGTGACTAGAACACAAAATAAATGCCTGGTGGAGACGAGGCTGTAGGCAGATGAAGAAACTAAAATGTAAAGGACTTTCTCTCAGATGCTAAGTTGCTTGGGTATTTAACCTGAAAGCAATGGGGGAGGCACTAAGGGTTTATTTTTTAACTAAGGAGTGTAAGTACAGTTTCATATTTTAGAAAGTTGATGAATCTGAGGTGTGGGGCCAGAAAAGCTGGAAGGAGAAGGGTTAATGGGCTTCATTGCAGTACATCCAGGTGAAAGATGATGAAGGTCTGAAGTCGTGATGGAAAGAAGTACCAAAGAAATGGATTTTAAGTATTTTAACTGGAAATGGGCTGTAGATTGTTTTGATGAACAGGATAGTGGAACAGTGGGATCTAGGATGATGCTTTGGTATCTGCCTTGGATGATAGGACCCTAGAGGAAAGCAGTCCCCATGGGGTGAAGGAGGAGGTGAGGGTGCATTTGGTTGTAGCTTAAGGTGCCTAACAACCTTTCAAATGGAGATACGAGAAGATATTTCTGCCTGAGTTAGTTGAGATCTACCACATATTCTCTTTAAGTGTAATTTATTATTTTGTGTATGTTTTTAATCTAATCAAGTTTTTTTTTTCTTTTTTAATTCCTTGAAAGAAGAAGTATTGTCTTATAGTCCTCTGCATTCATCACAGGCCAAGCACAATCTATTGCCTATAGTAGTTGCTCAGTAAGGTTTTGTTTCTGGATAAATGCATTGGTTAATTGCTATAGAATGACTCTGATACATACTAAGTTAAGTTCGATACAGTTTACTTGAGAGGGCTTTACAAAGGATTTCTGTGTGAAGGGTAGAAGGACAGAAGCATGGAGCATTTGTGAAAATCTGTCTGCCATAAGTTTTTTAATGTTTACCCTCAATACTCAGTATCTTAGAAACTATTACTTATATACATTTTGAGAACAAAGATGATGTCTTATTTTACCCTCATTTTATCCCAAGCTACTTTCATGGGATATAGTAGGTATTCAACAAATGTGTGTTGAATACATGCATGAACCAGAATCACTAGGTCACGGTTTATGTACCAAATTACATTATAAAATTCCATATTTAATAATAGCTATAAGAAAATAATAGATGGAATTTATGTAATTTTTACTGTCCAATAATCACAAAGTATCTTTGTTTGTTATCTTTATGATATATTTGTAGTTGGAGTCTGTCCCTTTATATCTGAGCAACTCTGCCTCCATCTGCTAGTGATGCCAGATGGAGGAGAGGCAGGAAGACCAAGAGATTAATGAAGCAACTCATCAAGTTGTTTGAAAGGCAAAAATATATCAGAAAATCAAATCTGTTGAGATGCCCTTTAAAGAGCAATGGTTGCATGTTGTATATGTTTAAAGTTTCTAGAGACAAAAAAAAAAATACCTAAAAAATTTCTGGGAGATAAAATTGTTAATGACTTGTAAGACATTCATTCTGGAAAACACAGGGTATCATCTTCTCCCTAGTGTCTGTGTTAAAATCCTGGTGGTAAAGAAAATTAACTCTTTCTGACCACAAGGGTGAAATTAACTGCACTGGGGAGTACAGAGTCCATTAGTGGAAATGGTTCCCCATGGCTCTTATGTGGTGACAGACTCACATACCATGAAAAAAGGGTGCAAGCTAGTCTTTTCAAAGGAAAGCTAGTACTTAAGAACAAAGATATTGCCTGTAATTTATAGGAGGAAAAGAAAGGCAAAATCAGGTGAACTGTGATGGATCTTGCAATTCTTTGGAAACAGTAGTGAAAATGGAGGGGAAAAAACTCATGCACAACATTTTAGGACAGTGTCCTAAACTAGTGAGTGTCCTAAGTGTCCTTAGTGTCCTGAGCTAGTGAGACATAAAAGATAAAAAGTTCCTCAAATAGTGTTGTAATGCTATAAGCTACATTATACAACTCACCATTATGAAGTGTATTCTAGTAGAAATAAATTCATTTTAATTGTTGATAACATACATTTGCATGACAAATAAATAGTGTTGATAACATTACAAATGAAAAATACATAATGAGAAAAATGTTATTTATTTATTTATTTATTTATTTTAACTTTTATTTTAAGTTCAGGGGTACATGTGCAAGTTTGTTATATAGGTAAACTCATGTCGTGGGGGTTTGTTTTACAGATAATTTTATCACTCAGGTATTACGCCTAGTACCCATTAATCATTTTCCCTGATCCTCTCCCTACTTCCACCCTTCACCCTCCAATAGGTTCCAGTGTCTGTAGTTCCTTTCTTTGTGTCCATTAGTTCTCATCTTTTAGCTTCCACTTATTAGTGAGAACATGCAGTATTTGGTTTTCTGTTCCTACATTAGTTTGCTAAGAAAAACGGCTTTCAATATATTTTAAAAACAGCTAAAGCAGTGAATATATCTGTATACCACCCAAACGAATATTCTTAATAGAATAATTATGGAAACTTACTCATTAGAATTATACAATTCCCTTTTCTAAAGAAAACTTTAGGTGGTTGCAGTCAAGAAAATATGGATACTAATTTTTTAGTTTCTATTTGCTTAGCTCTCCTTCTCAGCTCCTTGTGAGTCAAGTGCCACGTAAATCTGTAGTTCACCTCAATTTCTCTCTTGGCCTAACATTATTTTTTTTAATTTAACTTCTCAAGGTCAATTCTTTTGCTGGTTTAAAAATGACAATCTTAGTAAGAATCCTGAGTTCAAATTATTTGCTAAATTTGGTTCACTTGACAGAATATGACTTTTGAAATGTAAATAATTTTATTTAGCAAGAGCCACAAGCAGGCCAGACCTGAAAAGTGATATGGAGAAAAAAGGCAGAATTATATTATAGTACTGGGGCTTTCTTGCTGGAACTTTAGGAACATATGCCTTCTTTTTTTATCTTCCAAGAATTATAGTCATCATGAATATTCTCTATTCACTCATTAATCTTTCACTTACTCAACAAACATTCTTAAGTTCTCATATATGCCAATCACTATTCAAATTTCTAAATGTAGATGGCACTGATCTTAAATTTACACATATATATGTATGCACACATGTAAACACATATATATACACACACACATATATAAAGTCCTCACTTAACACTGTCAATAGATTCCTAGAAACTGTGACTTTAAGGAAAACAATGTAACAAAATCAATTTTATCAAAGGTTAATTGATACTAGAAAAGAGTTATGGAGAGGATTTCTGGCAAGATGGCCGAATAGGAACACCTCCGGTCTTCAGCTCCCAGCGAGACTGACGCAGAAGACGGGTGATTTCTGCATTTTCAACTAAGGTACCTGGTTCATCTCATTCGGACTGGTTAGACAGTGAGTGCAGCCCATGGAGGGTGAGCTGAAGCAAGGCAGGGCATCGCCTCACCTGGGAAGCACAAGGAGTCAGGGGATTTCCCTTTCCTAGCCAAGGAAAGCCGTGAGAGACTATACCTTGAGGAACAACACACTCCTGCCCAGATACTGCACTTTTCCCATGGCCTTTGCAACAGGCAGACCAAGAGATTCCCACTGGTGCCTAGCTCGGTGGGTCCCATGCCCACAGAGCCCAGCAAGCAAAGATCCATTGGCTTGAAATCCTCACGGCTAGCACAGCAGTCTGAGATCAACCTGAACATTCTGGAGCTTGGCAGGGGGAAAGGCATCTGCCACTGCTAAGGCTTGAGTGGGCAGCATTATGCTCACAGTATGAACAAAGCCACAGGGAAGTTTGAACTGGGCAGAGTCCACCACAGCTCAGCAAGGCTGACTGCCTCTCGAGATTCCACCTCTGTGGGCAGGGCATTTCTGAACAAAAGGCAGCAGTCCCAGTCTCCCTGGGACAGAGCACCTTGGAGAAGGGGCAGCTTTGGGCACAGTTTCAGTGACTTAAATGTCCTTGCCTGACAGTTCTGAAGAGATCAGTGGTTCTCCTAGTACAGTGTTTGAGCTCTGATAATGGACAGACTACCTCTTCAAGTGGATCCCTGACCTCTATGTAGCCTGACTGGGAGACATCTCCCAATAGGGGCTGACAGACACCTCATAGAGGAGAGCTCTGGCTGGCACCTGAGGGGTGCCCCTCTGGGACTAAGCTTCCAGAGGAAGGATCAGGCAGCAATATTTGCTTTTCTGCAGCCTCCCCTGATGATACCCAGGCAAACAGGCTCTGGAGTGAACCTCCAGCAAACTCCAACAGACCTGCAGTTGAGGGCCTGACTGTTAGAAGGAAAACTAACAAACAGAAAGGAATAGCATCAACATCAACAAAAAGGATGTGAACACCAAAACCCTATCTATAGATCACCAACATCAAAGACCAAAGCTAGATAAAACCACAAAGATGGGGAGAAACCAGAGCAGAAAGGCTGAAAAATTCCAAAAATCAGAATGCCTTTTCTCCTCCAAAGGATCACAACTCCTCACCAACAAGGGAACAAAACTGGACAGAGAATTAGTCTGGCGAATTGACAGAAGTAGGCTTCAGAAGGTGGGTAATAACAAACTCCTCCAAGGTAAAGATGCATGTTCTAACCCAATGCAAGGAAGCTAAGAACCTTGAAAAAAGTTAGGCGCATTGCTAACTAGAATAACAAGTGTAAAGATGAACATAAATGACCTGATGGAGCTGAAAAACATAGCACGAGAACTTCATGAAGCATACACAAGCTTCAACAGCTGAATCGATCATGCAGAAGAAAGGATATCAGTTATTGAAGAGCAACTTAATGAAATAAAGTGAGAAGACAAGATAAGAGAAAAAAGAGTGAAAAGAAATGAACAAAGACTCCCAGAAATATGGTACTATGTGAAAAACCAAATCTACATTTGATTGGTGTACCTGAAAGTGATGGGGAGAATGGAAACAAGTTGGAAAACACTCTTCAGGGTATCATCCAGGATAACTTCCTCAACCTAGCAAGGCAGGCTAACATTCAAATTCAGGAAATACAGAGAACACCACAAAGATATTCCCTGAGAAGAACCACCCCAAGACACATAGTCATCAGATTCACCAAGGTGGAAATGAAATTAAGGAAAAAATGTTATGGGCAGCCAGAGAGAAAGGTCGGGTTACCCACAAAAGGAAGCCCATCAGACTAATAGAGGATCTCTCAGCAGAAACCCTACAGCCAGAAGACAGTGGGAACCAATATTCAAAGTTCTTAAAGAAAAGAATTTTCAACCCAGAATTCCATATCCAGTCAAACTAATCTTCATAAGTGAGGGAGAAATAAAAGCCTTTACAGACAAGAAAATGCTGAAAGATTTTGTCACCACCAGGCCTGTCTTACAAGAGCTCCTGAAGGAAACACTAAACATGGAAAGGAACAACTGGTACCAGCCGCTGCAAAAACATGCCAAATTGTAAAGACCATCAACATTATGAAGAAACTAAATCAAGTAACGGACAAAATAACCAGCTAGCATCATAATGACAGGATTGAAATCACATATAACAATATTAATCTCAAATGTAAATGGGCTAAATGCCCCAATTAAAAGACACAGACTGGCAAATTGGATAAAGAGTCAAGACCCATCGATGTGCTGTATTCAAGAGACCCATCTCACATGCAAAGACACACATAGGCTCAAAATACAGGGATTGAGGAATATTTACCAAGCAAATGGAAAGCAAAAAAAAAAAAAAAAAAAAAAAAAAAAAAGCAGGAGTTGCACTCCTAGTCTCTGATAAAACAGACTTTAAACCAACAATGATCAAAAGAGGCAAAGAAGGGTATCACATAATGGTATAGGAATCAATGCAACAAGAAGAGCTAACTATCCTAAATATATATGCACCCAATCCAGAAGCACCCAGATTCATAAAGCAAGTTCTTAGAGATCTACAAAGAGACTTAGACTCCCACAAAATAATATAGGAGACTTTAACACCCCACTGTCAATATTAGATCAAAAAGAGAGAAAATTACCAAGGATATCCAGGACTTGAACTCAGTTCTGGGCCAAGTGTATCTAATAGACATCTACAGAACTGTCCACCCCAAATCAATAGAATATACATTCTTCTCAGTGCCACATTACACTTATTCTAAAATTGACCACATAATTGGAAGTAAAACACTCCTCAGCAAATGAAAAAGAACATAAATCACAACAAACTGTCTCTCAGACCACAGTGCACTCAAATTAGAATTCAGGATTAAGAAACTCCCTCAAAACCACAAAACTATATGGAAACTGACCAACCTGCTCCTGAATGACTACTGGGTAAATAATGAAATGAAGGCAGAAATAAAGATGTTCTTTGAAACCAATGAGAACAAAGACACAATGTACCAGAATCTCTGGGACACACACACAGCAGTGTGTAGAGGGAAATTTATAGCACTACATGCACACAAGAGAAAGCAGGAAAGATTTAAAATTGACACCCTAACATCACAATTAAAAGAACTAGAGAAGCAAGAGCAAACAAATTTAAAAGCTAGCAGAAGACAGGAAATAACTAAGATCAGAACAGAACTGAAGGAGACAGAGACATAAAAAACCTGCTGTGTTTTTGAAAAGATAAAAAAAAAAAAAAAAAAAAAAAAAAGACTACTAGCCAGACTAACAAAGAAGAAAACAGTGAAAAATCAAATAGATGCAATAAAAATGATAAAGGGAATATCATCACCAGTCCCACAGAAATGCAAACTACCAGGAGAGAATACTATTGCACTCAGTGCAAAAACCCAAGGAGGTGGCAGTCTTACACTGCTGAAGCCATCAAAAATGGGAAGGAGAGGGGAGAACAGCATCATAAGCAGCTGGCAGAGGCAGGGAAAGACCAACAGAGAGAAAGAGAAAGAGAGTACGAAGTCAAAGACAGAAGGAAAGAGAGAAAGAGACAGAAGGAAAGAGAGAAAGAGACAGAAAGTCAGAGAGAGAAAGAGAGAGAGAGAAAGGGAGAGAGAGGGGAAGAGACAGAGACAAAGAGGGAGTCAGAGAGAGAGAGAGACAAAGAAGTCAAAGAGAAGGAAAGAGAGATGGAAGTAATAAAGAAAAAACAGTGTACCATATTCCTTTAAAAGCCAGGGTAAATTTAAAACCCATAATTGATAATTGAAGGTCTTCTCTGTAACCCTAAAACACTCCAGTACCACCTTGTTGTCCGTGTAAACAAGGGCATAGCCTGAAAGCACTGAGGTCACTGACAACCCATAGCTAGCGTTCCTATCAAAAATCCTTGACCTAGCAGGTTTCCTAATAGGGGATCTAAATCTTAACTAATTACCATACAAAGGTCTGACCAGACCTAGGAGGAACTCCCTTCAGGACAGGATGATAGATAGTTCCTCTCAGGCAATTAGAAAAAAAAAAAAAAAAAAAAAAAACACAATGGGCATTCAGTAAGTGATAAGGAAACTCTTGTAGAAGCAGAGTGAGGAAAATTGCCTAATAATTGGTCTGCTCAAACTTGTGAGCTGTTTGCACTCAGTCAAACCTTAAAGTACTTACAGAATCAGGAAGGAGTCATCTATACCAATTCTAAATTAATATGGACTGAACAAGTTCTTACTAATAGCAAAGAATAATTGAAATCCCAAACTTACAAGGTTTTCAACAAAAGTAAAGTTTGCTAAAAGTTAACAGTGTAACATATATTATCCTAACATTATAATCTTATGGAAATCAGACCCTATCAGTGCCCTTCAAAGCTCAAGTTTATCAGCACAGGGCTATACAACTAATACCCGTACTTATAGGGTTAGAAATGACCACTGCTATGGGAACCAGAATAGCCAATTTATCTACTTCATTATCCTACTACCACACACTCTCAAGATTTCTCAGATGAGTTTGCAAGAAATAACAAAATCTATCCTTACTCTACAATCCCAAATAGTCTCTTTGATAGCAGTGACTCTCCAAAACTGCTGAGGCCTAGACCTCCTCACTGCTGAGAAGGGAGGACTCTGCACCTTCTTAGGGAAAGAGTGTTGTTTTTACACTAACCAGTCAGGGATAGTACCAGATGCTGCCTGGCATTTACAGGAAAAGGCTTCTGAAATCACAATGCCTTTCAAACTATTATATCAACCTCTGGAGTTGGGCAACATGGCTTCTCCCCTTTCTAGGTCATGTGACAACTGTCTTACTATTACTCACCTTCGGGCCCTGTATTTTTAACCCCCTTGACAGATTTGTTTCCTCTAGAATCGAGGCCATCAAGCTACAGATGGTCTTATAAATGGAACCCCAAATGAGCTCAACTAACAACTTCTACTGAGGACCCCTGGACCGACCTGCTGGCCCCTTCACTGGCCTAGAGAGTTCCCCTCTGGAGGACACTACAACTGCAGGGCCCCTTCTTTGCCCCTACCCAGCAGGAAGAAGCTACAGGGGTCATCACCCAATTCCCAAGAGCAGTTGGGGTGTCCTGTTTAGAGGGAGAATTGAGAGGTGAAGCCAGCTGGGCTTCTGGGTCCGGTGAGGACTTGGAGAACTTTTTTGTCTAGCTAAAGGATTGTAAATGCACCAATCAGCACTCTGTGTCTAGCTAAAGATTTGCAAATGCACCAATCAGTGCTCTGTAAAAACAAACCAATCAGTGCTTTGTAAAATGGACCAATCAGCACTCTGCAAAATGGACCAATCAGCAGGATGTGGGCAGGGCCAAATAAGGGAATAAAAGCTGGCCACCCAAGCCAGCAGCGGCAACCCACTCGCGTCCCCTTCCATGCTGTGGAAGCTTTGTTCTTTCACTCTTTGCAATAAATCTTGCTGCTGCTCACTCTTTGTGTCCGTACTACCTTTATGAGCTGTAACACTCACCACAAAGGTCTGCAGCTTCACTCCTGAAGCCAGCAAGACCAAAAACCCACCAGGAGGAACAAACAACTCTAGACGTGCCACCTTTATGAGCTGTAACACTCACCGCGAAGGTATGCGGCTTCACTCCTGAAGTCAGTGAGACCATGAACTCACTTGAAGGAATAAACTCGGGACACACTTGAACATTGGAAGGAACAAACTCTGGACACACCATCTTTAAGAACTGTAACACTCACCACGAGGGTCCGCAGCTTCATTCTTGAAGTCAGCAAGACCAATAACCCGCTGGAAGGAATAAATTCCAGACACAATACTATAAACACCTCTATGTAAATAAACTAGAAAATCTAGGAGAAATTGATAAATTCCTGGGCCCCTACACCCTCCCAAGACTAAACCAGGAAGAAGTTAAATCTCTGAATAGACCAATAACAGGTTCTGAAATTTAGGCAATAATTAATAGGCTACCAACCAAAAAATGTCCAAGACAAGAGGGATTCACGGCTGAATTCTACTAGTGGTACAAAGAGGAAATGGGACCATTCCTTCTGAAACTATTCCAATCAATAGAAAAAGGGGAATCCTTCCTAACTCATTTTATGAGGCAAGTATCATCCTGATACCAAAACCTGGCAGAGACACAGTAAAAAAAAAGAAAATTTTAGGTCAATATCCCTGATGAATACCAATGCAAAAATCCTCAATAAAATACTGGCAAACTGAATCCTGCAGCACATCAAAAAGCTTATCCACCATGATCAAGTTGTCTTCATCCCTGGGATAAAAGGCTGGTTCAACATATGCAAATCAATAAATGCAATCCATCACATAAACAGAACCAATGACAAAAACCACATGATTATCTCAGTAGATGAAGAAAAGGCCTTCAACAAAATTCAACAGCCTTTCATGCTAAAAACTCTCAATAAACTAGGTATTGATGGAATGTATCTCAAAATAATAAAAGCTATTTATGACAAACCCACAGTCAATATCATACTGAATGGTCAAAAACTGGAAGCATTCCCTTTGAAAACTGGCATACTGGTTTTCAAGGATACCTTCTCTCACCATTCCTATTCAACATAGTATCGGGAGTTCTGGCCAGGACAATCAGGGAAGAGAAAGAAATAAAGGGTAATCAATTAGGAAAACAGGAAGTCAAATTGTCTCTGTTTGCAGATGACATGATTGTATATTTAGAAAACCCCATCATCTGAGCCTAAAATCTTCTTAAGCTGATAAGCAACTTCAGCACAGTCTCAGGATACAAAATCAATGTGCAAAAATCACAAGTATTCCTATACACCAATAACAGACAGAGAGCCAAATCATGAGTAACTCCCATTCAC
Source organism: Macaca mulatta (assembly GCF_049350105.2). Taxonomy (NCBI): domain Eukaryota; kingdom Metazoa; phylum Chordata; class Mammalia; order Primates; family Cercopithecidae; genus Macaca; species Macaca mulatta. The sequence goes on along the minus strand of NC_133406.1, from coordinate 166,542,819 downwards.
AATTGCTACAAAGAGAATAAAATACCTAGGAATCCAACCTACAAGGAATGTGAAGAACCTCTTCAAGGAGAACTACAAAACACTGCTCAAGGAAATAAGAGAGGGCACAAACAAAGGGAAAAACATTCCATGCTCATGGATAGGAAGGGTAAATATCATGAAAATGGCAATACTGCCCAAAGTAATTTATAGATTCAGTGCTATCCCTATCAAGCTACCATGGATGTTCTTCACAGAATTGGAAAAAACTACTTTAAATTTCATATGGAACAAAAAAAGAGCCCACATAGCCAAGAAAATCCTAAGCAAAAAGAACAAAGCTGGAGACATCATGCTACCTGACTTCAAACTATACTTCAAGTCAACAGTTATCAAAACAGTGTGATACTGGTACCGAAACAGATACATAGACCAATGGAACAGATCAGAGGCCTCAGAAATAACACCACACATTTACAACCATCTGATCCTCAACAAACCTGACAAAAAGAAGAAATGGGGAAAGGATTCCCTAGTTAATAAATGGGTGCTTGGAAAACTGGCTAGCCACATGAAGAAAGTTGAAACTGGATCCTTTCCTTACAGCTTATACAAAATTTAACTCAAGATGGATTAAAGACTTAAATCTAAGACCTAAAACCATTAAAACCCTAGAAAAAAAATTAGGCAGTACCATTCAGGACATAGGCATGGGCAAAGACTTCATGACTAAAACACCAAAAGCAATGGCAACAAAAGCCAAAATAGACAAATGGGATCTAATTAAACTAAGGGCTTCTGCACAGCAAAAGAAACTATCAGCAGAGCTAACAGGCAACCTACACATTGGGATAAAGTTTTTACAATCTATCCATCTAACAAAGGGCTAATATCCAGAATCTACAAAGAACTTGAACACATTTACAAGAAAAAAACAACCCCATAAAAAATGGGCAAAGGATATGAAAACACACTTCTCTAAAGAAGACATTTATGCAGCCAACAAACTTATGAAAAAATGCTTATCATCACTGGTCATTAGAGAAATGCAAATCAAAACCACAATGAGATACCATCTCATGCCAGTTAGAATGGTGATCATTAAAGTCAGGAAACAACAGATGCTGGAGAGGATGTGGAGAAATAACAACACTTTTACACTGTTGGTGAGAAAGTTCAACCATTGTGGAAGACAGTGTGGTGAAAGGATCTAGAAACAGAAATACCATTTGACCCAGCAATCTTATTACTGGGTATATACCCAAAGGATTATATGTCATGCTACTATAAAGATACATGCACACATATGTTTATTGCAGCACTGTACACAATAGCATAGTCTTGGAACCAACCCATATGCCCATCAATGATAGACTGGATGAAGAAAACATGGCAGATGTACACCATGGAATACTATGCAGCCATAAAAAGGATGAGTTCATGTCCTTTGCAGGGACATGGATGAAACTGGAAACCATCGTTCTCAGCAGAGTAACACAAGAAGAGAAAAACAAACACTGCATATTCTTACTCATAAGTGGGAGTTGAACAATGAGGACACATGGACACAGGGAGGGAAGCATCACACACTGGGGCCTGTCATGGGTGTGAGGCTGGGGAGGGACAGCATTAGGAGAAATATCTAATGTAGATGACAAGTTGATGGGTACAGCAAACCAACATGGCCCATGTATACCTGTGTAACAAAACAGCACATTGTGCACATGTACCCCAGAACTTCAAGTATAATAATAAAGAATAAAAAATAGGCCAGGCATGGTGGCTTACACCTGTAATCCCAGCACTTTGGGAGGCTGAGGTGGGTGGATCACGAGGTCAGGAGTTCAAGATCAGCCTGGCCAAGATGGTGAAACCCCGTCTGTACTAAAAGCATAAAAAAAAAATTAGCCAGGTGTGGTAGTGGGTGCCTGTAATCCCAGCTACTTGGGAGGCTGAGACAGAGAATTGCTTAAACCTGGGAGGCCGAGGATGCAGTGAGCCGAGATCATGTCACTGCACTCCAACCTGGGTGACAGAGTGAGACTCCATTTCAAAAATAAATAAATAATATATATTTGTTAAAAAATAGTTAAGTTCTTATGGCATATTTCTAGTCACAAAAAAATCACCAAACTTCTAAATAAAGACAAAAGACTTCTAATATTAAATACTGAAATAACAGTGAGCAATACATACATATAAGAAAGACTAACTAAAACAAGTAAGATCATTATTTACTCAATTTTGGTGAATCAGTGAATGACGGTGGTCTTTGTGGTGGTGGGTTAAATCAAGATGTTTGCAAAGTGAAAACTGTGAAGAGCACTTCCTATCACCACACAGTTCAAAAACAATGACAAATATGGCAAGCTCACTGAGTGCTTTTGTACCGTGTCATTTATTGTTATACATTTGCATGATTATTGTATACTTTACAAATGTTTATTTGATAATAATTTGTATTCATTCAGTCATTATCCAACCCATTTATTCTAGTGGGTAGCTGGAGGCTATCCTGGGAACCCACCCTGGACAAGCTAATATTCCTTTCAAGGGCACGCACACACACATCCACACTCACTCAAACTGAGACCATAAAGACAGGCAATTCACCTAATGTGCACAGCTTTGGGATGTGAGAGGACACCAAAATGGAGAAAATTCACAAATACATGGGCAGAACCTGCAAACTCCCCACAGACAGTGGCCCCAGCCAGGAATTAAATTTTTTTTCTCATCAATTTTATAAGGAAATTCTGTTGAATGAAGCGATATTATTTGAGGACCTGTTCTGTGTATGTGTGTCTGTGTGTGTGTGTGTATGTGTGTGTGTGTGTGTATGAAATGAAGTTCCCTTGTGATGGCTGGTTAAAGATAATGCCTCCATAAATATTCTCTATATTAGAGATGAACTTGGCTGTCCTTCTCCCTAAAACATTTATCTGCTCCTCAGCATTTCCAAAAGCTCTTGTATTAGGTGAAGCCATGTGAAAAGTTCTGGCCAAGCACTCTGAGCAGACTTGACCTGTTGCTTTGGAGCCAAACCACTTAAGGGCTGTTGGGCCCTCTCCTTTCTACCATGTTCTTTCTTTGCCGTAGCAGCATCATAGGCCACCTGTAAGACACTGACGCTATAAAACAGTGTTGTCTTCCTTAGTTACTCTGGACATGGAGTATCAGTGAGAAATGAACTAAACTGGGCTAAGTCACTGACAGTAGAGTCTGTTACCCTTGTCTGACAGTGTCAGGCTGTTAAACATGATGGAATTATCCTGAAATGATAGAGGAAGTGTTGATATGAAGAGTAGGGGTTATAATATATCAATTCATACATTTCTTGACTTCTAGGAACTACGTGTATCAATTGAGAAGTATTGCATATTATACAAATGTAACCATTTAGTTTTTGCCTGGTTGGTGACAACCTCTATTCATGAGAAGATAAAAGAAGGTTTTACACCTCTGACAATCCACTTTCTCATGAATTATTTCCTTCATCTTGAAGAGACTTTTAGATTCTCAGTTTATACAGGCAGATTTATAGTGAAGATAATGAGACTTAACCTTCAGTACCCCTCATATTATGGTCCCCTTCCAAGGCCCTATACTTAACTTGATAATTTCGTATTATTTTTTCCAAAAGAGAATCCTCTCAGGTTGAATAAGCTTCAGGCCCCATAAAAACCTAGATTTAGCTCTAACTGATCTTTTACATTACTACATTTACCTGGCACTTGGCTTTATTTTTGTGTTTTACCAGTTATTTATCTAGTTCTCCAAAAGTAAACAGTAAAAAAAAACCTTCTTCCCTTGTGGCCTAGGCAAGGACCATGCATATTTCCCTCTTTAGGTTACTGGGCCCAAAAGATGTTTCCTTTGCCTGGGTGCTCAAGCCACTGATGTTGTGAGCTTGAGTTATTTTCAATAGCTCTCATTTGCATATGGAGACTGGCACCTATATATTCACATATACATGGAAACACATATACACACCCACAGACTTTTGAACACACATGGAAAATACATTTTATGATGTGTTTGTTTCATAATAAGATCACCTTGTAATAGAGACCTTTACCACATATCAATATCAGGTGAACCAGGTCACTGTCTAAAGATTTCTACTGTACAGGTCAGTCATTTTCACAAGGTCCAGCTCATCTCAGAGGCCACATAGTGTACTCTAAGGCAAATTACCTACACCATATTCACCTATGCTGATGAGTTTTTGGAGCTAGCCTATCAAATGAACAACAACAACAACAACAAAATGAAAAAACAGCATCTGTATGATTACCAGGTGACTTTCTTCTTCTCCAAAGTACTTTATTGTGTAAATCATGAGAGCGGTTGGCATTTTTATATGGATCCATTCTGGCTAGAAGGATGGCAGGAGGAGGCGAAAGGGGTGGCCAGGAAAAGTATGGTTAACAATTATACATGCAGGTAGCGTGTTAGAAATTCTCTTTCTAAAGCGATGATAAAGTACTTCATTCTTTATTTAACTCTCATAATCACTCTTCTTCTTTATCTGAAGAGCCACATTTTTAGAAGTAAAATTCTAAAAAAGTCAGCTTTCAACTTTGTATTTTTTTTCTCTAAATGTAGGAAAGAAGGGAAAATAGGAGGTTTTTGAAATTACTATAAATAGGGCTTTTAACCTAAAAATTGATTCCTCAGCAGAATAGTTTAGATAGTCAATGCAAATAATGAAGCAAATTAGAGTTTTTTCTTGAAATTTTAGTGGCACTGAATGTTCGTATCTCAATTTTGTCAATCTATAAGATATATTTATCAATCTTTGACCTCTACATAGGACAGAAAATTTTAGTACAAACAATTAAAATATTTAAAGAGCATTATTTGTTCTTGATGTCATTCCAAGGGCTAAATAATACACACTGGAAATTAAAAGATATCCCTCTTTCTTGTTTTATTAAGCACTGGGGATAAACAAGTTAAAATACAGGGAACCCACAGTCAAATGTGTGGAGCAGCATATAATCAATTTGTTGTAATGTCAAGTAATACGTAATATAATAATACAATAATATAATAAAGGCATGCACAGAAGCACTGGATAATAGACTTTTAGAGCATGTCCCTTGACTCTAGAAGATCAATCAGAAGTTCTCTAAGCAGACAAAAGCATAAGGGCACTTGAGGTAGAGGAATTAGGGAATTGAATAATCTGATAGCTGGAACATGGGGCATGAGACTTTTGATGGCAGGAGAAGCTGGAAAGGTAGGAACTTTCAAGGCCATTAAGATTTTTTTTTTTCTTTCCTGCTACGTGGAAAGGTTTTTTGTTGGTTTGTTTGTTTGTTTGTTTTTGTTGTTGTTGTTTTTAACTTTATCCTATTGCAGTGGGGATATGACCGAAGAGCTGATTTCCATTTCAGGATATGCAGAATAGATTTGAAGAAAGAAATAGCAAGAACTAAACATTGTCATTGGAGATTCAGAGGAGAGTTTTAAGAGCCATGAGATAAGAGGATGCAAAAGATTTGGTTATATAAGACATACAGTGGAGAATTATGTTAAGGGTGACCTGCAGGACAGGTTCTGGAAGGGAAGATCTATGATTTTAGTCTGTAGCATGTTGAGTTTGAGTGCCATGTGGGTTATCCAAGTGAACATGTTCGGTGGATGATTAGAAATATGTCTGGAACTCAGGAGAGATGCTGTTAGGACCTGTTAGAACATGGGCAATGTAATTATGGGCAATGTCAAAAAACATGACCTTGAATGCTGTGAACCAGGAAACATATAAATTGAGAATAAAGCTATATATGGGAGAATGATGCAGTAGTCTGTTCAGGATGCTATAAATACCATAGACTTAGCGGTATATGAATAACAGAAATTTATTTCTCATATCCCTAGAGGTTTGGGAGTCCAATATTAAGGCACTGGCAGATTCATTGTCTGGTGAGGGCTTGCTTCCTGGTTCATAGATGGCTGTCTTCTTGCTGTATCTTCACATGGCAGAAGCGGTGAGGGAACTCTCTCGGGCCTCTTTTATGAGCAATAATCCCATTCATTAGGACTCTGCCCGTATGACCTAATCATCTCCTAAAGGTCCCACCTTTAAATATGATCACTTGAGGGATTAGGCTTCAACATACAACTTTTAGGGAGACACAAACATTTAGTTTACAAACATGATAGCACCAACATTTAAGGAAAAAATAACAGGAGGAAAAAAAGTCAGAAGCGTAAGAAAGGATATAAAGAGCAGCATGTGGTGTCATGGAAATTGAGATGGAAAAAGATGTGTTAAAGAGGGCAAAATTAATAGTAGCGAATGCTTCTGAAAATTCCAGCAAAATACAGGCTAAAAGATGTTGATTTGACTAAGCAAGAAGGAGGTTATTAGTAATTTTGTTGAAGATGTTTTCATTACAGGGTCATAAGATGAAATGGAAGTCTGATTTCACAGAATTGATATGTAAAACACAAGAGAGGATGTTTATGTATTTAGATAAGATTTGAATGGCCTGAGAAAGTGTCTATTTAGCAGAGAAGGAATCCATAAAGGTGACAAATGGGGCAGATAAGAAACTATAGAAAAGAGCAAATAGTTGTTTAATCATTTCAATATACATATTTCTAATAAAAGTAAAAATATATATAAAGAGATTCTTTGTTCTTTTTGAATGTAGGCTCTAAAAAATTTTCCAACTTTGTTACACACTACATCATAGTCAAGGAAGATATCTGTGAAAGATTATTATGGACCATTGCAATGTGTAGCACAATGCTAGAGAAGGTTGTCAATAGAAAGATGGTAACACACATTTTCTGACTGTAAAGACTTTTAACGTAAGTGAGACAATTAAACAAATAGGCAAATGACAGGAACAAAAGATAGGGTAAGATGAGTGCCATAGGGCTGTACAGGCAAAGTATCATGCCTGAACTTCAATTTATTGTGCTTTCTGATTAGCATCCTCTGAAGCATTCCCTTCCAGTTTTCCCCAAAGCTGAAAATTCCCAGCATGGAAAATAATGAATAATAACAGCAAACACTTATTTAATACTTACTATGGCCCAGGCACTGTTCTGGGTATATCGCATTCATTTATGTTTGAAACTTTCATGATAGATAAATATTATATCCATTTGACAGATGATTAAGACAAAAAGCCTACTTCTTGAGCTTTAAAAAGATCTCTTATAGCCAGGTGTGGCACATGGCTGTAATCCCAGCACTTTGGGAGGCCTACGCAGGTGGATCACGAGGTCAGGAGTTTGAGACCAGCCTGGCCAATATAGTGAAACCCCATCTCTACTAAAAATACCAGAAACTAGCCAGGCATGGTGGTGTGTGCCTGTAGTCCCAACTACTTGGGAGGCTGAGAGAGAAGAATAGCTTGAACCCGGGAGGCAGAAGTTGGAGGCTGCAGTGAACCAAGGCCATACCATTGCACTCCAGCCTGGGTAACAGAGTGAGACTCTATCTCAAAAAAAAAAAAAAAAAATTATCTTACATTTGTAAAGTGAGAGTTACTGAGACAAACTAAATATATTGGAATTCTTCTTATTCTGGTGTGCGACTGAGACCATTGCTAGTAAGAACAACAAAGATACTCACTGGAAGGATCGTTGGTAACTCATGAATCTAAATGAAGAAATCTGGGACCAAGCTCAGAAAATGGGTAGATATCAAAGCAGGCAAGGTAGCAGACGCTCAGTAGACAATGCCACATATATGGCCATCTTTGACACTGCTATCACTGGAAATTTGCTGCTGCCACTCTTGGACTCAACACCACTGTGAGTGACTTCTTGCCTTTTGTCCTGGTATCACTTTAGAAGTACTAACATGAGCATCAAACGACTGGCTCTATATCCCAGGAGTTGAAGTGAAAATTTTTTGATTCCTCTAAATTTTTGTTAAGACATGGTTAATAACTCAAAACAGGCCAAAGGTATTTCCCAGAAAAAGAACGGTTAGATGATTTATAGACAAAAATAAACAAAAGAAACATCTACATTTTTCTTATGTTACTAACACTTCTCACTACTCCCATAAGGTGGCTCAATCCTAATATAAGTATTCTTTATACAACCAAAAAAGCATACATCCACTTCCTAAGGGAAATTACTCAAAGTCTCATTAGTTACTACATTCACCTTGGGGCCCAGGATCACTATGCAATGTCCATTGTGCTCTAGTTCTATTATGATACTACATTAATATTATATGGAATCGAAGAAATGGAGAGGAAGAAAAAATATAAAATATACAAATACATTCATGATGAAACATGAAGGCAGTATGAGTAGAGGTTGCGATCTTTATTTCTGTATACATTTATGAAACCATAGTTAAAATGTATTAATTTCCACCTCCACCATCTCTTCAAGGTACCCTTTGCCTTCAGTCAACAATTCACTATAACAGAAGGCTTTACCTGGTAAGCTTACCCAAATATTCTTTCCTGAGAAATACAAGCCCTTGCTTGTAAAGTGTTGGGGCAGCCTTCCATTAACTTTAGCTCTAGAAGTAGAAGTATATGGAGATGTCCCAAGGGATGGCTGGAGCTCTATCCATACTCCTTCATAGTTTTATTTTGTATAAACTCTCTGTTTCCCATTGATAATCAGACACTTACTGGGAAAAGTAAGCCTAGAAATTCCCTGGTTAAAGTATGGTCAGAAACTTAGCAAATCCAGCAGCACAAAACAAAGTGATGTTTCAACACAGAAAGAATCTGGAAGAACTTCCAGTACTACTGCCACAGGAAACTAGTAGCTGCTTCTCCTGGAATGTTGAGCTGCAATGGCAGTGAATAATTTATAAATTACCTCTGTTTTAGCAATACTTCAAGATCCAGAGTCACGGGCAAGAATAAATAATCAATCAGGTGCCCATAGTGTAGCTGAGGGTAGGGGGAGGGAATGTCTGATACCTTTAGTCCCCATTGTGAATGACGAGCAAGTTTCTTCCTTAAAAGCACACAAAGCCTACTCATAGTTTGCCTCATAAAACCGAGAAACCCCACTTGTCTAAAATAAGGTAGGGAGATAGGTTACTCCCTTTCTGCTACTGCATCCTAGTTCAAACCCTGTATCTGCAGCATAAAAATGTGATCTCTTCCCAGTATGAATGTGTTTGCTGCTACTTATGCTAGCTAGAAGTCTGCTGAATCACTCTGTATAGACTCATCCATTATGATATATTAATTACAACGAAACAATTGGTCAGAAAATGTATATGTTTGAATGTATAGGGTGGTGCTCATATGTCTCATTTGTTTTATGTGTTAGAGTTACCATAGGATTATGGATGAAGACAAAGACAGGAAGAGCTCAGCCAACAATTGTTTAAGTGTCAGTGACCCAGAAAGTGACAGGGTAGGGTGGAGAAGTTGGGAGAGAAGCAGGAGAAAGATCAGTAAACAGAACAACACACATACATACATATACCCCTAAACCTAGAAAAAGAACCCAAAATGTTAACAGTGGTTATCTGTGGGTCATAGGCTATTACTTTCATTTTACAAATTTAAATACAGTTTCTACTTTTCAAAAATAATGCTGCTATTATTATTGAAATACAATATTTTAAATTATTATAGTGACTCAGAAGAAAGTGTAGAATACATCTAATTGAAAGGATTAGCCAAATTTCTATGGATCACAGTGTTGGGTATTAGATTTCATTAAAAATTATGCAGGTGACATTTGTGATATGGAGTATATCGGCCAATAGTGAAAAAATAACTGGAGTCAAGGAAGAAGGCATATAATCACGGTTTTCAAGAACCACTAATCTTCTAATTTGAATGGGATGGGATGTGCTATTTCAGGTCAAGCATCCCTAATCTGAAAATCTGGAATCAAAATGTTCCAAAGTCCAAAATTTTTTGATACCTGACATGACACAAGTGGGAAATTCCACACCTGACCTCATGTGATGGGTCACAGTAAAAATGCAGTCAAAATTTTGTTTCATGGTGCAAAATTATTGAAAATGTTTTATAAAATTACATTCAAGCTATGTGTACAAATGTATATGAGACATAAATGAATTTCACGTTTAGATTTTGGTCCTATCCATAATGTACCTCATTATGTATATGCAAATATTCCTAAATTAAAAAAAAAATCTGAAATCTGAAACAATTCTGGTCCCAAGCAATTTGGATAAGGGATGCTCAATCTGTAGAAGATAAATACCAGAAACAAATCAAGAAATATGGTAGTGCTTCTAAAGAGAGTATTTGAGGTAGAAATACTATATTGTTCTTTAGACTTTATTTTACTATGTATGTGTCTGTACATATGTGTGATCTGTGTCTGTGTGGGTGTGTGAAATTTAAAAAAATCATTCGCTTATGTCTATAATTTACACTGAAGGCAAGAGTTACTCTATGAAAGAGTGCAACAGAATTCTAAGAAATCTTTAAAAAACGTGCGGGCTGAAAGGGTAGGAGTAGGAAAACAAATTAACCAATAATATACATATTGCTTTCTAGACTTAACTAAAAAAAAATTTTTTTTAGACATAAGTGATCTGTATAATGAAGTTAAAGGCAGTATAGGAGACTAACACCCAGAACCCACAACATTTAAAACTACATGGGCTATAGTATCAGTAGACCTGTGTTTCCATATTTCTGTCTTCAATATTGGTTGTCTTACTACCCACAAAGCCAGTACCAGATACGTTGGGTTTCTGTGATAGTAGCACTCTTTTTTTTTTTTTTTTTTGAGACAGAGTCTCACTCTGTCGCCCAGGCTGGAGTGCAATGGCGCGACCTCGGCTCACTGCAAGCTCCGCCTCCCAAGTTCATGCCATTCTCCTGCCTCAGCCTCCCAAGTAGCTGGGACTACAGGCGCCCTCCACCACGCCCAACTAATTTTTTTTTGTATTTTTAGTAGAAATGGGTTTTCACTGTATTAGCCAGGATGGTCTCGATCTCCTGACCTCGTGATCCGCCCGCCTCGGCCTCCCAAAGAGCTGGGATTACAGGCATGAGCCACCGCGCTCAGCCAATAGTAGCACTCTTAATTTGGTAACAAGTTCTCTACTGATTAAATCACTCATAGATGCTGGCCCAATGTAACTGATGTGGTTGCAAAGCCCTTTAAATAACTTAATTTTCTTTTGGATGATGTAAAGCACAAAACAAGTGTTCTCTATCATATTCCAAACAGGGATTTAGGAGGCCAGGTGCTTTCTATCTAGTGGCTCAGTTGTCTTTAACATGTTTTCTAAGATGGTCAAAGTAGAGGTAAAATCATGAGGAATAGTACATGGAAGGGCTGCCCAACACTTTACCTGGATTCCTTTGGTGAGAGCTCAGTTGTGCGCCTCATTTAACTGAAAAGCAGGCTAGGAAATATCGACTAGTTGTGCCCTGAAAAAAGAGAAAATGAATTTGGTGAAAAGTCAGCCATTCTCTACCCTAGAGACCTTCTGCAGATGAAATTTATAGGACATAAAATTTAATAATATGTGACATGGTAAGAGAAAGGAGTCAAAGATATCTTCTAAATTTTCAATATGGGAAGCCATGTAGACGGCTATGAATCTGAGTGTTGGGGAATATAGAAAGAGAAGCTGAATGTGGGACGGAAGGAGAACAGTAAGATAATAAAAACGAGCTCCATTTTAATGTATGACATAAAAATATTTTAGGCCTTCAAAGTAGAGACGTGTAGCATGCATTCTGAAAACATAGGCGATATATAAATCTAGAGGCATAATCTAGAGATACAGATTTTGAATTCTTCAAAACATAAACAGTAAGTGGCAGTAAATATCACAAGATTGACTAGGACAGGGCATAAATAGGAAAGAAGAGCTAAAAACAGAAACAACAAAAACAACAACAAAAAAACACTGTGCATAGCATACCTGCCTTAGTCAAAAGTAATAGAGAGACAGAGATGAGTAAAATATTATTTTCCTTAAAGAAGCTCACAGGTTGGTATAAAATAGTCAAGGAAATTATTGATTACTTATCGTGTGATAAAAGCTATAAAACTTTTAACGGATAAAATGAGAGCATAAAGATTACAAACACTCAACTAATGTTTGGACTGAATAAATGACTTATATCCAAACATATCACACAATCAAGCTTACTTTCTTTGATGATGCCTCTCAAAGCTCACATAAATAGGTGACAAATCCTCCTATAGCTATACAGAGAAGACTTCTGCCTCCACTACTACATGCTTACCTTTATTAAATGTTTACTTTGTGTAAAGTAAATCTCCAAAATATATGTATTATTTCCAAACACAGAACAGAAAACTGGGGTAACACATTAGCTAACTTGCTGTAAACCTAGGTCATGCTTTCTACAACCCCACAGTATGTCCCTTTGTTCTTTTTGGAGAATAAATAGACATGCCAATATGACTTGCTTATTAGTTATCTTCTAATTATCAGAAACGTGAGAGCTTGTGCCATGGATTTAAAAAGACAGCTATTATTTTATAGAAAATGAGAAAACTTCTATCATCATTTGTTAGCAGCCCAGCATAGAAGCACAACTATGTAACCACTGTTGTAAAATATGTGATTTTTGGAAATTTACCATAGACATAAAATCAGGGAATTTTTAAAGCAACAGTGTTTTAAAAACTTACGTATATAACCAAGAATATTAAAGAGAAATTTTGAATAGTATTAGCTACATCGTATTTAGTGAACAATGTCATAATTATGGTGAGACACCTATCTTTCTAGATATATGAAATCACTATTGAAAATGGTTGCAAATTTTACAAAGGATTTTTAGGTCTTTTTTAACAGTTTATTTTTCAAATTTTCTACCATTGGTATGTATTAAACAGACTTATGGTTAATATATACTATTTCTGTATATTTTATGATTCAAATATATAATTATATGGGTTCTCTCTTGCTTCTCTCCTCTCTCTTTTCCCTGTCTTCATATATATACCAAACAGGGCAAAGCCATCACAAGTAAATATACAAAAATCTTACAGTCTTCAAGGAAGGTAATAAGAATGTTTGATTTACTTTTCATAGTTCATATTTTCTGAATTTTTATAACAGCATAAATTACTGACAAAATAGTGAAACGGTATTTTAAAAAATAAATTCAGAAATTATTTTAACAAAATAAGCAGGAAATATAATTAAATATATAAAAGCTGGTAATAAAAGCAATCAACGTACACAGTGTCTTAATAAAAGTCAGCAGTTGGAGTAGAAATTATTATTCTAAGGTTTCCAGAGACACCTAAATTAGCTTATGAATCGCTGTATTTAGAGAGAATATGAAATGGAATATCAGCAATGTCATTGCAAGATTGTCTACAATAAATAAAATCAGTTTTAATTGTTCCTTGGGCATCCGATCTAAGAAATTTTTCAGAGGTGCTAAGTCAAGTTTATTTAAGTTAAATTATGACCAATAAGAGAAACAGTTTAACTAATCTTTATATGTTTTAGAATATTTATATATAAATCCATCTTGTGATGTAGAGTATTTCTTGCTTTAGAGTATTATTTCAAATTCCTTCAACTAAAAATAATGACTATAATTTAAGATGATCACAGGCCATGATCTGGCATTGATTCATTTTATCAGTCCATTGGGAATTTTAAAGTCTAAATTTGTTTTCACAATTGCTACTTTTGTTTTAGCATCTTGAAATCTTTCACAGGCTTTTTCAAAGGCAATCATATCCGTAACAAATTTTTCTTCACAATGTCTTTTATATATTTCTTGAGACCTAAGAGGAGAAAGAAAGGTAATAGAATGAGATACTTTTAAATCCTGAAACCATGGCAATCTATTAGACTGTTAATGATGATAACTAGATGTCTTCGAAATAGGCATATACAAGGGAGAAAGACAGAACTCCATTTACATATCTTGGTTATATCATTAAACAATATTCGTATTAGTCTAGTATTTATGAGATATCTATAAGCTATAATTAAAAATTCTCACAAACTACGACTTAGCTTTCCAAAGAGGTATCTAAATCACCCTATGTCATCACTTAAAATACATCCATTTAAGCCTCACTAAATCCAAGCTACTTCTTCAACTCTGTTATATGGACTGAATGCATTCCACCAAATTCATATGTCAAAGTCCTAACTCCCAGTGTCTTTGACTGTGATTATTTGAGGATAAGGCCTTTAAGAAGTAGTTAAGGCTAAATGACATTATATGGGTAGGTCCTAATCCAATATAATTAGTGTACTTATAAGAAGAGGAAGCAACAGCAGAGATGTGAGTGTACAGAAGAAAGGCCATGGGGGACACAGGGAAAAGGTGGCCATCTACAAGTCAAGGAGAGAGGGCTCAGCAGAAACCACACCTGCTGACACTTTATTCTTGGACTTCCAGTTTCCAGAAATGGGAGAAAATAAATTTCTGTTTAAGCCACGCAACCTGTGATATTTTGTTATGGCAGTCCCAGTAGACTAATACTCTGCCAAACCTGGGAAATGTCACAGGTCTTAGGAGATTTCATTCATTCATCCTTATTTATTCAACAATTATGTATTGTGATGCATGGCACTAAACTTAGATGCTGGAAACATAAATATAACATGATGTAATTACGTGAAGCTTATAAAAAGTTAACAGAAATAAATGCATGTAAATATATAAAAGATATATGGTTTATCATGAAAACATTACATAACAAGTCAGAGTGAGGAAAAACTTGAGTAAAAACTTGGTAAATATAAACTAGAGAGCAAGGAGGGGAAGACAAGAAAAGTTTAGAGTTAAAATAACCTTTGAACTAAATCTTGGAAGATGTGTGTTTTCCAGTCAGAAAGTGGAAGATAATTTTGTTCAAGTGATTTTTATAGCATGAACACAGTCAAAACAAAGGTAGAGAGGGTAGCACAGCTTGGAATGCTCCAAGAACTGACATCAATCTAATTGTCTGGGTCATACAGTCTGGGAAGCAAATTTAGGCCAGATCATAAAATACTTTATTTATGTGTAGGTATACTCAGAAATCTGAACTTGAGGAGAGAAAGAGAGCATTAAGTCTAAAAAGCCTGCAGCTTATTGATAGTGTGATTTTAGACAACTCATTCATGTTCTTTCTGTCTCATTTTCTTCATTGTTAAGGAGATAATCTAACACATAGGGTTAGTAAAGGACTAAGTGAGTTGATACATTAAAAATTCTTAGGTGAATGCCTAACATTAAATAATTCATTTCACTGGATGGATAATAATGGCGTTCAACAGAAAGACATGTAGGTAGAGCAACAAGATGGGAAGATTAGAGTTCTGACTGGAAATGGTTAGTGTTAAGAGCCTAGTTATTCATGTGGTGATGCCCAGTGTGTTGAATACAGAGAAGTGATAGCTTATACTTAAGAGTACAGGTAGTAAAGCCATTCTGCTTGGCTCTGGAATGTATTGTTGGTGTGATTTTAGATAGGTTATTTAAGTTCTCTCTATATCATTTTTTTTTTCATCTTTATAAAGAGGACATTTCAACTCATAGGGTTTAGGAGGAAGTAAATAAACCAACAGTTTTAAAATCCTTAAAGGAGTGCCTGGCATTTAATAATCATTTTAGTAGTAGCTAAAAGTTAGCTACTAGTACTATAAGCCTAGAGATCAGGAGAGTAGTCATGTCTGGACACGTAGCAGAGTAGAAATCATAGCAAAGGGATCTTGCACATGTAATTAAGGGTACTAATTAAGTCAAGAAATGTACTAAAATAGCCCTCCTACAGATAAATTATAAGCTGTGAAGAAAATGTAAGTAAAAGAACTATTTAAAAGACTTAAAAAAAGAGAAATATGAAATAATCAATTATATTATTATATCCATGTATACCAGTGTCAAACAATTGGAAAATAAAATCAAGAAAGTGATTCTACTTACATTGTGACCAGAAAAACATAAAATATTTAGACATAAATGTAATAAAAGATAGGAAAGGCCTATACCTAAAAATAATAAAATTTTGTTGAAAGAAATTTAAAAAGACCTAAATTAATGGAGAGTTATATCATCTCAAAGATTAGAATATTATTATGATGTCAATTTTTCTCAAATAGATCTATGGATTAATAAAATTACAATTAATAATGCCAAGAGGCTCTATGATAGAAATTAGAAATTAACATTTATGTTTGTTTTAAATATATATTAATTTAATTCCAATTTATTTTAAATGTGTTAAATTTAAATGTTTTGAATTTATTTAAATTTAAATTTATATGAAAATGCAAAGGTCCTAGGACAACCAATGTAATCTTGAGAAAACAGAGCAAAGTTGGAATCTCTATTTTCCATCCCGCTGAACAATTTACCCATAAATGTATTGGCTTACGACAACCACCTTATAATAGCTCATCATTTCATTAGGTCAGAAGTCCAGGGATATTGTGGCTAGTTGGGTTTTCTGCTTAGGTCTCACAAGGCTGAAATCAAGGTGTCAGCCAGAGCAGTGGTTCTCATTCAGGTCTTGGGGTCCTCATCCAGGATGAGTGGTTGTCAGAATTCATTTTATTATCACTCTTTCCCTGTGCTTCCCTCTATTTTTAAGTCAGCAATATCATGGAAAACCGTTCTCATACTTTGTATCTTATGTTCTGTCTTGTCTCTGTATTTGAAAGTCTCATGTGATACACTGGGCCCATCTGGATAATCCGGAATAATCTCCTTATGTTAAGGTTAATTAAGCAATATCCTTAATTACATATGTAAAGTCCCTTTACCAACACATTCTCAGGTGTGCTATCTCATCATATTCATAGTCCTGAGAACCACGCAGGGCATGATATCTATCTTCTTGGTAGCCATAATTCTGACTAGCACAGCAGACTTACATTACTTGATTTTAAAGATTGTAAGAATTATAAGAGGAGAGATTATTAACTTTTAATAGGAAAATGAAACCTAATCATGAGACAACAGAAAAGGAAACTGCGGTAAGTATAAAATATATAGAATTTTATAAATATGGATATAGGAAGTTGAATGAATTAAAGCTTGAAGTCCTAAAATTTCTTTGGGAAATAGATAAACTATATTGTTGAGAAGGAGAGGCCATAAGTGGTGTTTGAATAGAAAGCTGTACTGTTGGTGAAGATTTTAAATGGCCCTTGTAGGTAATAGGAGAAAGAGTAAGCAACTGTGGGAGCAGCTCAAGTTGGAGACCATAAAATTAATATTGGCGTAAATCTATGGGGCATTGATTTCTTCTAGACATTTATATCTGAATACAGGAAATGAAGATAGATAGTTGAACTGTTCCAAGGTAAGGGTTGTAAGGAACATTTTAGCATAATCGAAGCAATGAAATGAAATAACTTTAGAGATACTGGAGAGAATGAACAAAACAACAATTGAATTAAAGAACCCCGGAGCCTACACTAGAAATGAAAATAAAAGTGTATAAAGGAGGTTATTTGAAGGACGGGTGTCACCATATATTTGAAGGATATGTGTGGTGGAAGTTAAAGAAGAAAGGAGTTGAAAAGATAAATTTTAGTTATAAATAAATATATAGGAGTTGAAGATTTAAGAAGTGGGGCAGTTCCAAGTGATAAGAGGGTCTTTATATGTGTCTATGGAAATCAGTTTATTAACGTCAGGTAGGATAAAGACTGACAGCGTCCAAAAATGCCGATATTAGGTAATTGGGAGGGTTTTCTTATGAATTTGGAAGTTAACAATGATTATGGCAGAAATTGGATGGAGAGAAAAAGCTTCATAAATCAAAAATGATGTAAAGACCACAGTAAATTATGACGGTAGTATGGGAGATCAATTGATGACCAAATAAGGACAAGTTGAAGATGATGTAATTGGATAATCACTTTATTTTCTAGCTCTTCCATGCTAAGTGATACCCTACTTCAAAATCGACACCCTGCTGTCCTGGCTTGAACAGTATCATCATTTTCTCAGAGTATAGACATGAATATCTTAGAAAATTCATGACTAGCTTTTATCTGATACATAGATTCTTCCATTTCAAAGTCTATCTTTAATTAACGCTTAAATACTCCTGTAGGTATTTTATTAACTTTCTAAATCAGAGCTTTATGGTTCCCCTTTTTTTCTTTTACTCCTTCTCATTCCACAAAGCAGGATTAGGGAGCTACATTTTCAGTAATGACTTCACTAGTTATTGAAATTATCAGAATGCTTTTAGGTCAAGAGAATAAAGAATCATCAGCCAAAACAGTATCAGAACTGAAAAATTTCAGAAGTCTCCAGTTAGATTTCACTTTTTGATCACAGCTTCTTTCTGTATATTTATACCTAATCTTTATTTGAAAATATTTAGAGTTAGACTCAAAGATGCCTGTTGGGACATACTACTCACAAACATTGCCGTATTCATATGTGCTCTACAGGTTAATACTTTTGCAGTAGCTTAGGAGAGAAGATAATTGAGTTAACATACATTAGGGTGCTTGTTTGAGTCTGTATTCTTTAAAAATTAATTATGGCCAGACATTCAATTTACTGTGAAAAAACTAAGCTGATTAAACTAGATTGATTTGCACTAGATTTGTATTTCAATACATCACACTAGCCTTCATTTCTTTTCCAAATACTTTTTTATTATACTAATAAATACTTATTTTAGTCATAAACATTTCCAAAGCACACACAGACACACACACACACACCACACAAAGTGTACACTAAAGAAAATGATTTTAAATTTGGAGGGGGAAATACACAATATTTTTCATACGTAATAAAGTATTACATAAAACACATCAGTAAATAGCTTAAATTGCTTATAAGTAGGAAAAGACAAATGCTTTTTCTTATTTGAAACTCCTTTCCAGCACAGGCTTTTAAAAATGATGCTATTTAAAAATTTAAATAAAATAAGCAGTTCTGAAGATCTCTAAGTGTTTCTATACAAGCCTTAAAGATGTATATACATAATTTGGCCATTTGAAATACCACTAGGATAAAACTGTGGCTGATCAACTTCAATCTAATATCAGAAAAAAAAAATGTGTGAAAAACTTTGAAAAGGTAAAATAAAATTACTAGGAGTCCTGGCTAGTACACTCTTCAGAACTATCTGTGCCTTTCAATCTCCTTGAACAATTTTACAACTCTAAGAAAAACTATGAGCAATCCAAATGATTCTTGTTTATAGAGATATAAACAATTGTGTTCAGCTAAGTTACGTTTGATTATTGTCCAGTGAATATTGACTAGTTTTGCACCTATCTGTGAATTTAGTTTAGCATTTTTGATTGCCAATATCGATATAGACATAGGAGTAGATATAAACATAGACATAGATATAAAATAGATACATATATAGAGAAATGCTCTTTGAATTCTTGTAACTGATTTATTCTTTAATGAGTTAAATGATATCTTCGGCATGTGCTCATTTTATATTTATAAGCGGCATGGTTTTATGTTCTTAAAAATGTTCCTTGGCAATTAATAAAATTTAAATTTACTAACTGTAGGTTAAAATGTTTTGTCAACAAAGCTCCTACTATACCAAATTTGGTTTAAAATTTTAAAACTTTCACCATAAAACAATTTCTAATTTTTGCAATTGTTTGAGAAAACTTTGTCCGAAGTGTGTCCTAAGAATTATTTTCTGAGATAGTTCTTGAAAGGGAAGTTTTATGGTAAAATACATGTATAAAATGCAATATATCTTTCTGGTAGGAATCCTAATGGTTTTTACTGCACAACTGTCTACTAAGACTTAGAGGCTTTTTAAAATCAAGTTGATGTTTCTCAAGCAATCACACCTTCAACTATTCTTCATAAACCTTCTGCTATAGGTACAGGAATATTCACAATCTCCTTGATCTCCCCTAGCTTTACCTATTTTGAACTTTCCAACTTTGCTTATCCTCTTCTCCTTGCCTCACCTCTCTACTATAATGGTCTCCCTTCATCTCTCTGCTTTTCCAATTTGAATCAACAATTGTACTTCTCCCACTTCTATTTTTTATAACAATTGAAATGTATGCTTATGTTCGCCACTGGATGGTGAGTTCTTAGAGGATCAAGAATATCTTATTCATCTTTGTATGGCAGGGCAAGGGATAATTTAAGTGAAGTAACACTGGTTTAGTTAAGCCTTCTCTTTGAAGGTTTTGATTTTGCAGTAGCAAAAAATGCTGCCCCCAAATATGGCACATTGGCACATTATGTATTTTAAGCTGACGGAAACTGAGAAACTTGTAGAAGCAGAAAGATTGCTCTGAACTCCTGCCTCCTCTCTTTTAAACACTGTGACAAGTGCCATGCTTTAAACCAGGAAGGAAGGAATATTACATAGAAAGGCCAAGAAGAATCTAAACAAACAGGCCGTGCTTGGTACACCTCATCCCCAGTTCATTACCATTAGGTCATATCCTTTTTTTTTTGTTCCAATCATACTTCTACAAAATTGTCTATTCTTCATCAAACCTAGGCATAAAAATACTTTTCCCTGGGTCTTCATTTTAGAAAGCTTCTAGGTCACATAACATTTCGATGAAATAAATTTGTTATGCTTTTTTCTTGCTAATCTGTCTTTGTTATAGAAGACATAAATAGGCCATAAACCTATTTATGTACCTGAAATTTTAATTGTCTATTCGTAGTGTTTGTGTTATTGCTGACATTATTATGTAATTCTGTTAATCTCATTGCTTTTTGCTGTATTTCCCACCTCAATTTTCAGTTTCTTGGGCCAAATGATCTTTATGTGCCTACATCACCTGTAAGATAACTCTTCAAGAGCTAGAAATGAATTACTACTTGAATTATTTGAATTGAAGGTAACTACTACTTAGTAGAAGCACCAATGATCACAGAGGGACAGAAAAAAATGTGCAGGACAAATTTACTGCCATGAATTAAACACTTGTACTAAGAAGTTTACGTAGTCTAATGATTAGTGAAGCTACTTTCGTAACTTGGTTAATTACATTTTTACTCTACGTTTAATATTATTCTGATTATTTATCTTCATTGTAAAAACATTTAGAAAAATATGCATTGCTTCTTATTCTAAATGACTTACGTATTAAGCACAAATACATAAAAAACACTCTCTTCTCAGTGGTTGTTATATGACTTAAATGAGTTTATATGTAACCATTACTAATTGGGGTTCTCACCTATTTACCTCAACAAATATGTGTTGAATAGATTTATTAACTAGGTACTATACTGAGCACTGAAATAGAAAGATGGAGCGAATAATACAAAGACTTGATTATTTTCTGGAGGGGATGGGGCCAAAATGGCTGACTAGAAGCAGCAGTGATTGGAGGCTGTCATCGAAAAGAACCATAACCGCCTGTGAATCCTGCACAGGCAACTGAGGTATGCAGGTTCTTCATCAAAACTGACTAGGGCCAGGTGAGGTGGCTCACACCTGTAATCCCAGCAATTTGGGAAGCTAAAGGGGGCGGATCACCTGAGGTCAGGAGTTTGACACCAGCTTGGTAAACATGGTGAAACCCTGTCTCTACTAAAAATACAAAAAAGATCTGGGTGTGATGATGGACACCTGTAATCCCACCTACTCAGGAGGCTGAGGCAGGAGAATCATTTGGGAGGCGGAGGTTGCAGTGAGCCAAGATCATGCCGTTGCACTCCAGCTTGCACAACAAGAGTGAAACTCTGTCTCAAAAAAAAAAAAAAAAAAAAAAAAAGAACTGACTAGGCAGCTTGTGTGACCCATGGAGAGGAAGGAAGAGCAGTGTGGTGTGGTGGCCCACCTAAGAGCCACACGGGGCAGGGGAGCCCCCACACCCCAGGCAAGGGAGGTGGTGAGTGTGCTACCCAGCCTAGTAAACTGTGCTTTTTCCATGGAACTGTTCAACCCAGGCATTGGAGGATCCCACTTGTGAACCCATGCCAATCTGCAGCAGAATCCGTGCAGATTCTCAACAGTCACTCAACTAGAATCTGCTTAAGTCTCCCATGGAAGCGGCAACCAGCACCACAGCTTCTGCCTACTGTCTAAGCTGCCTGAGGTCCTTAGGGGAGAGGCACTAGCCAACACTGGGACTGATAGCTGCCTAACACATTAAGCTCCCAGGGTGGGTGTAAGGCAGCTCTATAGCTCCAGGATATGCTTTTCCCCTGATGGAGCCAGGGAGGCTGAATGGCTTGGTCCCAAGAAGTATTGCCCACAGCCCAACACACCAGCTGTGGCAGACTGCAGCCAGAATGCCTCTTCAGGCCTGACCCATCCCTTCTCACTGGGTGGGGCCTCCCTGCAGGAACTCCAACAACTCCAGCCAGGGGCTCAGGGACAGAAGTCTGATCTCCCTGGGCCCAAGCCCCTAGGGAGAGGGGTTGCCACAGTCTCTGCAGACCAGCAGACTTGGCCTTTCCTCTTGCTAGTTCTGAGGAATCTGGGCAGCCTAGACAAATGGGTTTCCCCCAGCAAAACACATTTTTTCACCAAGGGATGGTCAAAGTGCTTTGTTAAACAGGTCCTGCTCCCTGTGCCACCCAACTGGGTGAGACTCTCAAACAGGGATTGTCAGACACCGTATACAGGAGCATTCCTACTGACATCAGGTAGGTGCCTCTTGAGGTCAGAGATCCCAGAAGAAGCAGGCACCCATTTTTGCTGTTCTCCAACCTCCTCAAGTGACATCTCCAGGCGCAGGAGTGAACCAGATGAATAGGGCTTGAAGCGAACCTCTGGCAAACCTCAGCAGACCTACAGAAGAGGGACCTGACCATTGAAATAAAACAATCAAACAGAAAACAACAACAGCATCAGCAAAAAAGAAGTCCTAACAAAAGTCCCATCCAAGGGTCAGCAGCCTCAAACATCAAAACTAGACATACTCATGAAGATGAGAAAGAATCAGTGAAAAAATGCTGAAAACCCAAAAGGCCAGAGTTCCTCCTCTCCTGCAAATGATCACAATGCCTCTCCAGCAAGAGTGCAGAACTGGGCAGAGGATGAGATGGACAGATTGACAGAAGTAGGCTTCAGAAGGTGGGTAATAATAAATGCCACTAAGCTAAAGAAGCATGTGCTAAGGTTCTTAACAAAGAATCTAAGAACCTTGATAAAAGGCTAGAGAAGGTAATAACTAGAATAACCAGTTTAGAGAGGAACATAAATGACCTGATGGAGCTAAAAACATAGCACGAGAACTTAGTGAAGCACACACAAGTATCAATAGGTGAATCGACTAAGTAGAAGAAAGGATATCAGAGTTTGAAGACTACCTTGCTGAAATAAGTCATGAAGACAAGATTAGAGAAAACAGAATGAAAAGGAATGAACAAAATCTCTGAGAAATATGGGACTAAGTAAAAACAAAAAGCAAAAAGCAAAAAACAAACCTATGACTGATTGGAGTACCTGAAGGAGATGGGGAGAAGGGAACCAAGCTGGAAAACACATGTCAGGATACTATCCAGGAGAACTTCCCCAACCTAGCAAGAAAAGCCAACATTCAAATTCAGGAAATACATAGAACACTACTAAGATACTCCATGAGAAGATCAACCCCAAGACACATAATCGTCAGATTCTCCAAGGTTGAAATGAAGGAAAAACTGTTATGGGCACCAAGAGAGAAAGGCCAGGTCATCTACAAAGGGAAGCACAGCAGACTAACAGCAGACCACTCAGCAGAAACCCTACAAGCCAGAAGAGAGTGCATGTCAATATTCATCATTCTAAAAGAAAAGAATTTTCAACCCAGAATTTCATATTCAGCCAAACTAAGCTTCATAAGTGAAGGTAAAATAAAATCCTTTCCAGACAAGCCAATGCTGAGGGATTTCAGCACCACCAGGCCTGCCTTGCAAGAGCTCCTGAAGGAAGCACTAAATATGGAAAGGAAAAACCAGTACCAGCCACTGCAAAAACACACCAAAATATAATGACCAATGATACTGTGAAGAAACTGTACCAACTAGTGTGCAAAATAACCAGATAGCATAATGATGACAGGATCAAATTCACACATAACAATGTTAATCTCAAATGTAAATGGGCTAAATGCCCCAATTAAAAGACACAGACTGGCAAATTGGATAAAGAGTCAACACCCATTGGTGTGCTGTATTCAGGAGACCCATCTCACGTGCAAAGACACACACAGGCTCAAAATAAAGGAATGAAGGTATATTTACCAAGCAAATGGAAAGCCAAAAAAAAAAAAAAAAAAAAAAAGAAGCAAGGGTTGCAATTCTAGTCTCTGACGAAACAGACTTTAAACCAACAAAAATCAAAAGACAAAGAAGGGCATTATATAATGGTAAAGAGATCAATGCAACAAGAAGAGCTAACTCTCCTAAATATGTATGAACCCAATAAAGGAGCACCCAGATTCATAAAGCAAGTTCTTAGAGACCTACAAAGAGACATAGTCTCCCACACAATAATAGTGGGAGACTTTATACCCTAATGTCAATATTAGACTGATTAATGAGACTTAAAATTAACAAGGATATTCAGGACTTGAACACAGCTCTGGATCAAGTGGACCTAATAGACATCTACAGAACACTCTATACCAAATCAACAGAATATACATTCCTCTCAGTGCCACATTGCACTTATTCTAAAACTGACCACATAATTGGAAGTAAAACCATCCTCAGCAAACGCAAAAGAACTGAAATCATAACGAACAGTCTCTCACACCACAGTGCAATCAAATCAGAGTGCAGGATTAAGAAACTCACTCAAATCCGCACAATTACATGGAAATTGAACAACATGCTCCTGAATGACTCCTGAGTAAATAATGAAATTAAAGCAGAAATGAATAAGTTATTTGAAACCAGAGAGAATAAAGAGAAAACATACCTGAATCTCTGTGACACAGTGAAAGCAGTATTAAGAGGGAAATTTATAGCACTAAATACCTATGTCAGAAAGCTGGAGAAAGATCACAAAATGACACCCTAACATCAGAATTAAAAGAGCTAGAGGCCAGATGTGGTGGCTCATGCCTATAATCCCAGCACTTTGGGAGGCCAAGGTGGGTGGATCACCTGAAGTCAGGAGTTCAAAACCAGCCGGAATTAGATGGTGAAACCTCATCTCTACTAAAAATACAAAAAATTAGCCAGGCATGGTGGTTCAAGCCTATAATCCCAGCTACCTGGGAGGCTGAGGCAGGAGAATTGCTTGAACCTGGGAGGCAGAGGTTGCAGTGAGTCAAGATCATGCCATTGCACTCCAGCCTGGGCTATGAGAGTGAAAATTCATTTCATAAAAAAGGGGGGGGGGAGCAGAGAAGCAAGAGCAAAAAAATCCAAAAGCTACCAGAAGACAAGAAATAACTCAGATCAGCACAGAACTGAAGGAGACAAAGACACGAAAAATCCTCCAAAAAATCTAGGAATCCACGAGCTGTTTTTTTGAAAAAATTAACAAAATAGATAGATCATTAGCTAGACTAATAAAGAAGAAAAGAGAGAAGAATCAGATAGACACAATAAAAAATGATAAAGGGAATATCACCACTGATCCCACAGAAATACAAACTATAATAAGAGAATACTATAAACAACTTTACAAAATAAATGAGAAAATCTAGAGAAAATGGAAAAATTCCTGGACGTATACACCGCACAAGACAACCAGGAAGAAGCTGAAATCCTGAATAGACCAATAACAAGTTCTGAAATTGAGGCAGTAATTAATAGCCTACCAACCAAAAAAAAAAGCACAGGACCAGACAGATTCACAACACAATTCTACCAGAGGTAAAAAAAGGAGCTGGTATTATTCATTCTGAAAGTATTCCAAACAATAGAAAAAGAGGGAATCCTCCCTAACTCATTTTATGAGGCAAGCATCATCCTGATACCAAAACCTGGCAGAGATGCAACAAAAAAAAGAAATTTTCAGGCCAATATCCCTGATGAACATCAATGTGAAAATCCTCAGTAAAATATTGGCAAACTGAATCCAGCAGCACATCAAAATGCTTGTCCACAATGATCAAGTTGGCTTCATCTTTGGGATGCAAGGCTGGTTCAACATATGCAAATCAATAAATGTAAACCATCACATAAACAGAACCAACGACAAAAGCCACATGATTATCTCAATAGATGCAGAGAAGGCCTTCAATAAAATTCAACATCCATTCATGTTAAAAACTCAATAAAATTAGGTATTGATGGAACATATCTCAAAATAATAAGAGCTATTTATGACAAACCTATGACCAATATCAAACTGAATGGGCAAAAGCTGGAAGCATTCCTTTGAAAATGGGCAAAAGACAAGGATGCCCTCTCTCACTACTCCTATTCAACATGGTATTGGAAATACTGGCCAGGGCAGTCAGGCAAGAGGAAGAAATAAAATGTATTCAGATAGGAAGAGAGGAAGTCAAATTGTGTCTGTTTGCAGATGACATGATTCTATCTTTAGAAAACCCAATTGTCTCAGCCCACAAACTCCTTAAGCTGATAAGCAACTTCAGCAAAGTCTCAGGATACAAAATCAATGTGCAAAAATCACAAGCACTCCTATACACCAACAACAGACAAGCAGAGAGCCAAATCACGAATGAACTCCCATTCACAATTGTTACAAAGAGAATAAAATATCTAGGAATACAGCTAACAAAGGATGTGAAGGACCTCTTCAAGGAGAACTACAAACTACTGCTCAAGGAAATAAGAGGGGACACAAACAAATGGAAAAACATTCCATCCTCATGGATAGGAAGACTCAAGATCATGAAAATAGCCATACTGCCCAAAGTAATTTATAAATTCAATACTTTTCCATCAAACTACCATTGACATTCTTCACAGAATTAGAAAAAACTACTTTAAATTTCATATGGAACCAAAAAAGAGCCATACAGCCAAGACAAACCTAAGCAAAAAGAACAAACCTGAAGGCACAACACTACTTGACTTCAAACTATACTACAAGGCTACAGTAATTAAAACAGCAGGGTACTAGTAACAAAACAGATATGTAGACCAATGGAACAGAATAGAGATCTCAAAAATAACACCACACATCTACAACCATCTGATCTTCAACAAACCTGACAAAAACAAGCAATGGGGAAAGGATTCCCTATTTAATAAATGGTGCTGGGAAAACTGGCTAGCCATATGCAGAAAACTAAAACTGGACCCCTTCCTTATGTCTTATACAAAAATTAACTCAAGATGGATTAAAGACCGAAATTTAAAACTCAAAAACATAAACACCATAGAAGAAAACCTAAGCAATACCATTCAGGATATGGGCATGGGCGAAGACTTCATAACTAAAACACCAAAAGTAATGACAACAAAAGCCAACATTGACAAATGGGATCTAATTAAGCTAAGGAGCTTCTGTACAGCAAAATAAACTATCATCAGGAAGAATAGCCAATCTAGAGAAGGGGAGAAAATTTTTGCAATCTATCCATATGACAAAGGGCTAATATCCAGAATCTACAAAGAATGTAAACAAATTTACAAGGAAAAAAAAAAAAAAAACATCAAAAAGTGGGCAAAGGATATGAACAGACACTTCCAAAAGAACAAATTTATGTGGCCAACTAACATATGAAAAAAGCTTAACATCACTGATCATTAGAGAAATGCAAATCAAATCCACAATGAGATAGCATCTAACACCAGTCGAATGGCGATTATTAAAAAAGTCAAGGAACAATAGATGCTGGTGAGGCTGTGGAGAAATAGGAATGCTTTTACACTGTTGATAGGAATGTAAATTAATTCAACCATTGTGGAAGACAGGGTGGTGATTCCTCAAGTATCTGGACCCAGAAATACCATTTGACCCAGCAATCCCATTACTAGGTATATACCCAAAGGAATAGAGATCATTCTACTATAAAAACACATGCACACGTATATTTATTGCAGCACTATTTACAATAGCAAAGCCATGGAACCAACCCAAATGCCCATCAGTGATAGACTGGATTAAGAAAATATGGTATATATATGCCATGGAATACTATGCAGTCATAAAAAGGAAGGAGATCATGTCCTTTGCAGGGACATGGATGAAGCTGGAAGTCATCAACCTCAGCAAACTAACACAGGAAAAGAAGATCAAATACTGCATGTTCTCACTCATACGTGGGAATTGAAACAAGAAAACATGTACATAGGGAGGGAAACAGCACACACCGGGGCTGTTGAGGGATTGGGGGTGAGGGAGGAGAGGATATTAAGACAAATAGCTAATGCATGCAGGGATTAAAACCTAGATGATGGGTTGATAGGTGCAGCAAACCACCATGGCACACGTGTACCTATGTAACAAACTTACGCATTCTACACTTATATCCAGGAATTTAAAGTAAAATAAATAAAAAATAAAGAATTAAAAAAAAAAAAAAGACTTCCCAACCCAACCATGCAACCATGATAAAGGCTCTCTGGTTATAACTGGTAACATTGAGATTCCAATAAAGTATATAAAATCACCACAAAATTAAAGAGACTAATTCAGACTGGAGGAGCAGTTGGTAAGACATTAAAAGTGAAAATGCCATTGAGTTGGTTGCTAAAAGATGGGTAATAAAAGGATAAATTTTACCAGTGGATGTGCAGTTCATGCATTCTATGATGAGGGCAAGTAGTTACGAAACAAGGTCACACACAGTCAAGAATCAGCCACTTGTGAGGCACTTCCCTGGAGAAAAGAGTCTTTTTCTTCACATGTAGGCACTACCTTCTCAGCAATTAGAATACAGCAAAGCATTCTTATTTGCACAATAACATAGACGCTTTTGTTGCATAATAATATCTAGACAATATTAACATTGTGAGCTTGTAGTGCTCTTGAGGAGTATATATTTGAGTAAAAAGGGGATAACATTAGTAAAGTCATAGGAATAAGAGAGTATAAAGTTGGGTAGGGAGTGGAGAATAGTCTGTTTAGAGCAGAGTGCTGCTAGAGGGAGGAGGGAGGAAGTTATAGCAGAAAATTTAGTGTGAGATAAGTCTAGACTAGAAAGAACAGAGCACATTGTCTGAAATGCCATTTAGAGCAAATTCAGTTTTGTTCCGTGAACAACTGCAAGCTATTAATATATTTAAATAGGAAGTGATATGATCAGAACTTTATTTTAAAGACAGTTGAGGTTTGTAAGCCAGAGAAAAGACTTGGGTTGAAGAAAAGATGAAGAATAGGAATGAAGATCTTGGGTGGAAGAATAATGTGAATTCGTAGAGAGATTATGAGAGCCTAAGATAGAATAGGAGGAGTCGTATTGAAAAAGAAGGATCCTTTTGAGACTCCTTTTAGAAGTAAAGTGAGTAGAAAAACATTAGATATTGGCAATGAAGACTGTTGCAAAAGACCGAGGTTGATAGCACTGGTCAAGAGGCTGATGAGGATGCCATCTGTGATAATAAGAACAACTTGTAACTAAGAGGTAGATAGGTTTTGTTGCACAGGTGGAGAGATGGGGAAAGACAGAGTTATTTTATTGCCTTATCTTTGGTAATATATTAGTACATTATTTGTTCTTTGTTTCAGTTTTTCAAAGTAGAATGTACTATGTTATAAACAAAATACTAATTATTAGATCTTAAAATTTAGTATGCAATATTCACATGTAATTGATTTAAATGCTTCTATTACACCTAAATTGTACCTACCTAACTTTTTTCATTTCTTTAAGTAAATTCTTTCCATATTTTTCTGCTTTTAGTTTTTGTTTAACAATCAGGCTTTTCTCTTTTAGGTCAGCCTCATTCTTCTTCAGTCTGTCAATTTTAAGTAGTCCTCTGGTCAAAAGAGTGCGCTCATTATTTAAATTTTGAACTAATAAACGCTCTGCAGCCTTTTGGGATTTTTCTTTTAGAAACAGAGCTCTTCTCTCCCTAGCTTTTTCAAGGTAGTTGAATCTGTTTTGCCAAACTTGTCGTAAACCGTTCTGAATTATCTCTTTATTTTCTTCAATTAGTTTTTGTGTAGCATATTTTTTCTCATTCAAATGTTCATTAACAGTTACTCTAACTCTTTCACGAGCAACTTGTGCCATGGCTACAGCTCTTACTTTTTCTTTATGGCATTCCTGCTTCTTTTGTTCTGCGTAATATTTGTCAATATCACTAAATGTTTGGAGTTTCATACCAGCTCTTTGTGTTGCAAAAAACTCTTTCATACTCCTCTCCAATCGTATGTCTTTTTTAGTGATTTGCTTTGGATGAGTAGCAAAGATTGGCTGAGGATATGCAGGAAAAAAATCTTGTTTATTCTCTTTCAATACTGCAATATTCTTCAATGAAACGGAAGTACATATGGGTTGTTTGAAAACTGATATCCTAAAACTGGTATCCAATTTTTCATCCACAATTTCATCCTTAGACTCCTGACCTACATCAAACGAAAGACAAATATTATACATTATAGCAGAGCTAAGCACATTTTATTTTCTGTTCAAATATATCAATAAAGTTGATAAGAACCTGTTATTTACTTTACTAAGAGGAATTTTTCCCAAGTATGTTTTCAACTTGTGATTTAATAGTAACTTTGGAGAAGAAAATTACTATTAAAACATTTTCACATAGAAATGCATGGAATCTAATTCTTATATTTTCTGTATTATCTTCCACAATTGCTTAACTTGCACTGACTCAATAGCAGCACCTTATCACATACTGAGTACTACTTAATGACACATATTATTTTTTTCATATAGTTTGCTAAAAGAAACAAAGTTTAAACAAAGAACAATTAATGAACGGGGTAGCACCGAGAACCAGTGAAATTTTAGAAAATTCTGCTTAATGAATGAGCAGGGAGTATTTATAGATAGAAAATGGAAGAAATATAGAAATAGCTTGATTGGTTATGGTTCAATTTTGCCTTATTTGGACATAATCATATCAATTGGTGGCCTGTGATTGGCTGAAGCTTGGCTGCTGTGATTGGCTATGACTTAAGTTATCTTTTACAAAAATATACCCCTAAGTTAGGCTTTCAATTTGTTTACATACTAAGTTAGGTTGCAATTAATTCAGTATGTAAGGAATCAAGGAACAGAGGCAGCCTTAGGCCACATTTAACAAGTTATTATTATGTCATATTTGCAAGGGGCATTGTAATCCATTTTACCTTATCTTTCTTAACTCTGGTGGAAAATAATAGCAGCCATCAATTGTTTTTCGCTTTTTTGGACAGATAAAAATACTAAAACTCTTAACTTCCTTTGTTTTCCTTTGTGTGACCATGGGCTAAATCCTTTTTAATAGAGTGTGAACACAATTGCTATGTGTTATTTCTTGTCCAAGGGATTGTTTTAAGAAACAATGTGCACCTTCTTTCCACTATGTAGAGATGAGAATGAAACCCCAAAGATGGTGGAACCATAAGATAGACACCGCCTGCCTGCCTGAATCACTTGTTGAAAAAACTACTCACGGACCAGAATCATCCAAGTTGGTCACTCATAGAGCCAGAAATCAAAAGTAATTATGTTTTAGTCAATATATATTTCTGGGTATATTTGTTACTATACTCAACCTAATTAATACAATAAATTGAACCACATTGCTGTTTGCATATTTACATTTTGACAAACCTATTAATAAATTCAGAATCAGGTGATGAATACAAGTATAAAAGTTATGCTTGTTAATTTAGGAGAAAAATATGTTTCCTGATTTCTTCCACTTATTAAAATTACATTCCTGCTAATTCTAGTCTACAAGGGTTTGATCTTCCCTAGAAAATTACCTTGTCTTTATGTGTAAAAATGTCAAATATGATGCTGGTAGTTTTATGGAAGTTAAAGGAACTAGGAAGAAGGGCAGGGCTTGTGGTCTAGACAGACAGTAGAAAATAATTGAATAGGCAAGATTTTCATGAAAGGCTACAGGAGTATCAACATTGGAAAAGTAAGCAAATTCTACAGCAAAGTAGGATATCAAGTCTAGCAAGTAGAAAAGGCAGTCCATCAGAATAAAAAGCCAAAGTGTCCAGAAATAAACACTAAATGTGTGTGTCCAAAGCAAGACATGGGGAACCCAAAGAGTCAAAAGCCAGAGTCTCTCATTAGTTGGTTGAACATTGTCCCATTAACACTTTAAAAAGTCTCCTAATTTCTTTCTCTGTTTTCAGAATCTCTGTTTCAATAAATCACTCACTGCCATAATATTTATCTTTCTTAAATAGGGTTCTAACAACATTGTACCTTACACAGAACAAAAGAAGACAAAATCTTTACAGTTTTCCACCCATAGGCCAAAGAATAGTTTCCACTTTTAGCCTAGGATTATATAATACCAGAAAAGAGCGACTTATTTTTTCCCAACACATGCATCATATCTTATCATCATTGAGCCGTTGTGTCTACTATTTTATGTTTTGTTCAATATGCTGTTTTTCTTATCTATATCCGTTCATATTCTATGCATTCTTCCATGGCTTTCCACATGTCATATTTTCCTTATTGCTTAAAAAATTGATATGTTTTAAACTATCACATATATTTTTCCTGATAGAATTACTCATACTACACTTACATTAAAGCTCTATGTAGTAGTTTTTAGCTATAGGATTGAACTTGATACAAACTTCTTAGGAGTAAGGATCTACTCCTTCAGTCTCTTGTGCCACATTCCTAGCCCCTAGCCTACTATTTTGCACAGTATGGTTTGTGAGGCAGCGTAGTTTAGATGTGTGTCTCCTCCAAATCTCATGTTGAAATGCAATCCCCAAAGTTGAATATTGGGCCTGGTGAGAGGTGTTTGGGTCATGGGGAAGATCCCTCATGAATGGCTAGGTGACCCCTCATGATAACAAGAGAGTTCCTATTAATAGTAGTTCACATGAGAGCTAGTTGTTTAAAAAAGCTGGGCACCTCTGTCTTCATGTGATATGCCAGCTCCCACTTCACCTTCTGCCATAATATTAAGGGAAATTTATAGCACTAAATGCCCACAGGAGAAAGCAAAAAGATCTAAAATTGACACCCTAATATCACAATTAAAAGAACTAGAGAAGAAAGGGCAAACAAATTCAAAAGCTAGCAGAAGACAAGAAATAACTAAGATCAGAGCAGAAGAGAAGCAGACAGAGACACAAAACTCTTCAAAAACATCAATGAATCCAGGAGCTGTTTTTTTTTTTTTTTAAAAACATCAACAAAATAGATAGACCACTAGCCAGACTAATAAAGAAGAAAAAAGAGGAGAGTCAAATAGATGCAGTAAAAAATGATAAAGGGGTTATCACCACCAATCCCACAGAAATACAAACTATCATCAGAGAATACTATAAACACCTCTATGCAACTAAACTAGAAAATCTAGAAGAAATGGATAAATTTCTGGACACATACACTCTCCCAAGACTAAACCAGGAAGAATTTGAATCCCTGAATAGACCAATAACTAGTTCTGAAATTGAGGCAGTAATTAATAGCCCACCAACCAAAAAAAGTCCAAGACCAGATGGATTCACAGCCAAATTCTACCAGAGGTACAAAGAGGAGCTGGTACCATCCCTTCTGAAACTATTTCAAATAATAGAAAATAGGGAATCCTCCCTAACTCATTTTATGAGGCAAGCATCATCCTGATACCAAAACCTGGCAGAGACACAACAAAAAAAAGAAAATTTTGGCCAATATCCCTGATGAACATTGATCTGAAAACCCTCAATAAAATACTGGCAAACTGAATCCAGCAGCACATCAAAAAGCTTATCCACCACTATCAAGTTAGCTTCATCTTTGGGATTCAAGGCTGGTTCAACATATGCAAATCAATAAACATAATCTATCACATAAACAGAACCAAGGACAAAAACCACATGATTATCTCAATAGATGCAGAAAAGGTCTTTGATAAAATTCAGAAGGCTTCATGTTAAAAATGCTCAATAAACTAGGCATTGATTGAACATATCTCAAAATAATAAGAGCTTTTTATGACAAACCCACAGCCAATATCATACTGAATGGGCAAAAACTGGAAGCATTGCCTTTGAAAACTGGCACAAGACAAGGTTGCCCTCTCTCACCACTCCTATTCAACATAGTATTGGAAGTTCTGGGCAGGGCAATCAGGCAAGAGAAAGAAATAAAGCATATTCAAGTAGGAAAAGAGGAAGTCAAATTATCTTTGTTTGCAGATGACACGATTGCATGTTTAGAAAAACCCATCTTCTCAGCCCAAAATCTTAAACTGATAAGCAACTTCAGCAAAGTCTCAGGATAGAAAATCCATGTACAAAAATCACAAGCATTCCTATACACCAGTAACAAACAAACAGCCAATTCATGAGTGAACTCCCATTCACAATTGCTACAAAGAGAATAAAAACCTAGGAATACAGCTAACAAGGGATGTGAAGGACCTCTTCAAGGAGAACTACAAGCCACTGCTCAAGGAAATAAGAGAGGACACAAACAAATGGAAAAAAATTCCGTCCTCATGGACAGGAAGAATCAATATCATCAAAATGGCCATATTGCCCAAAGTAATTTATAGATTTAATGCTATCCCTATCAAGCTACCACTGACTCTCTTTACAGAATTGGAAAAATGTACTTTAAAGTTCATATGGAACCAAAAAAGAGCTCGCATAGCCAAGACAATCCTATGCAAAAAGAACAAAACTGGAGTCATCTTGCTACCTGACTTCAAACTATATTACAAGGCTACAGAAACACAAACAGCATGGTACTGGTACCAAAACAGATATGTAGACCAATGGAACAGAACAGAGGTCTCAGAAATCACGCCACATATCTACAGCCATCTGATAAAAACAAGAAATGGGGAAGGGATTCCCTATTTAATAAATGGTTCTGGGAAAGGTGGCTAGCCATATGCTAGTTGAAACCAGATCCCTTCCTTACATTTTATACAAAAATTAACTCAAGATGGATTAAAGACTTAAATATAAGACCTAAATCCATTAAAAAAAAACCTAGAAGAAATCCTAGGCAATACCATTCAGGACATTGGAATGGGCAAAGGTTTCATGACTAAAACACCAAAAACAATGGCAACAAAAACCAAAATAGACAAATGGGATCTGATTAAACTAAAGAGCTTCTGCACAGCAAAACAAACTATCATCAGAGTGAACAGGCAACCTACAGAATGGGAGAAAAATTTTTGCAATCTATCCATCTGACATAGGGCTAATATCCAGAATCTACAAAGAACTTAAACAGATTTACAAGAAAAAAACAAACAACCCCAACAAAAAGTGGGCAAATGATATGAACAGACACTTCTCAAAAGAAGGCATTTATGTAGCCAACAAACATAAGAAAAAAAGCTCATCATCTCTGGTCATTATAGAAATACAAAACAAAACCACAATGAGATACCATCTCACATCAGTTAGAATGGTGATCATTAAAAAGTCAGGAAACAACAGATGCTGGAGAGGATGTGGAGAAATAGGAATGCTTTTACACTGCTGGTGGAAGTGTAAATTAGTTCAATCATTGTGGAAGACAGTGTGGCGATTCCTCAAGGATATCGAACCAGAAATACCATTTGACCCAGCCATCCCATTACTGGATATATGCCCAAAGGATTATAAATCATTCTACTATAAAGACACTGCACATGTATATTTACTGTGGCACTGTTCACTATAGCAAAGACTTGGAACCAAACCAAATGCCCATCACTGATAGACTGGATAAAGAAAATGGGGCACATATACACCATGGAATACTATGCAGCCATAAAAAAGGATGAATTCATGTTCTTTGCAGGGACATGGATGACACTGGAAACCATCATTCCCAGCAAACTAACACCAAAATAGATAACCAAGCACCACACGTTCTCACTCATAAGTGGGAGTTAAACAATGAGAACACATGGGCACTGGGAGAGGAACATCACATACTGGGACCTGTTGGGGTGTGACGGGCTAGGAGAGGGACAACGTTAGGAGAAATACCTAATGTAGATAGATGATGGGTTGATGGGTGCAGCATACCACCATGGCACGTGCATACCTATGGAAGAAACTTGCACATTCTGCACATGTACCCCAGAACTTAAAAGTGTGTGTGTGTGTGTGTGTGTGTGTGTGTGTGTGTATATATATGAGGCCTGATAGAGGTCCTTCTACCATCATGTAAGCACATAGTCAGAAGGCACCATGTATAAACCAGAAAGTTTGTTGGTGTCTTGTTCTTGGACTCCCTAGCTTCCAGAATGATTTTAAAAAATAAATCTGTTGTTTATAAGCTACCCAGTTTATGGTATTTTGTTATAATAGCCCAAATGGACAAAGACAAAGCCCCGACCCCCAGTGTGGCTTTATTTGGTAGTGGGGCCCCTCAGAAAGTGATTAAAGTTAAATTCGGCCATAAAGGTGAAACCCTGATTGAATCAGGTTAGTGTTCTTATAAGAAGAAATATCAGATAGTTCACTTTCCCTCTCTCACTATGCATACATACCAAAGAAAGGCCATATGGACACAGCAAGATGGTAGTTTTCTATAAAGCAGAGAGTCTTCACTAGAAACTTACCATGCTGGCATCCTGATCTCAGACTCAGACTCTAGAATTGTAAGAAAACAAATTTCTGTTCTTTAAGTCACCCAGTCTGGAATTTTGTTATGACAGCTTGAATAGACTAACACAAAGGGAGTTCCCTCTCCTGAATTTTTACGTAAAGTTGCCCAACTGGTGTGCTGTGGCAAACTAGTGTGCTATTAATGGATAATAGGAGTGCTCAGAGATATTGATCATCCTGGGATGCTTATTTATTTCTATTTTATTTCAATTTTAATTCATCCTAGTGTGTTAATAATTCTTCTAATTTGGAGAAGGGAGGATAATGTTCCTAGAATGTCCAAAATGTGACCATTTGTCTAGTCTTGAGTCTCATATCTCAATTTCATTGTTTTATTAATGTAACAGATACCAATTTCCCCCATAACCTCCCAGCAGCTACTTAAACTTACATATGATCTCAATGAAGGATTAAGTATCTTCTGGCTTCTTAGAATCATTTTGATTCATTCACTTATTAATTCATCTATCTATCCTTCCATCTATTCATTCATATTCATATTTTAGTAGCTTGCAAATTCTATGGAAATTCAGGGATCACAAATATAAAAGTTATTATTCAAACTTTCATTAGTTCTTAATTTTTTTCTGTAAATATTGTTTGCCTTTGTGTTTGAGAGTTTTTTCCATGAATATTAGCAGTCTGTCTTTAATCGTAAATGTTTTCTTTGCTAAATATAGAAGTCCAATAATAGTATAATATGTGAACAGTGTATACATAAAATTGAATGTTTGTTGTTGTGTATAAGATACTTTTTTAAACAAAATATATGAGGTATTTACTAAGAAATGCACTATCCCAGGGCTCATGAAACTTCTAATGGAGAAGACAGATAACAAATTTATAAATAAGAAAATATCAAATAGAAATAAATGCTCTGAAAAAAATTAATTGGCAGTGAGAGGGTCTAGTAATTAGATTGGGTGGGTAGGAATGGCTTTTTAGAGGATATCTGATTTAATCCTATATGGGAAAATATAAGTAAGAACAAGCAGGGAGAAAATCTGGGGGAATGAACATTCCAGAAGAAAAAGGAAGCTAATGTAAAGGCAGTAGACAGGAGCACATTTAGCCTGTTAGGGATACAGAGAGAAAGCCACCTGAAATCCGCTGAGTAAGAGGAGGGTGGTTCTAGAGATGGTTACATAGGTAAGGCAGGGGCCAGATTCTATGGGGCATTGTAGGTCACACAATAAAAGTTTGGATTTCATTCTGAGATTTGAAGCCATTGAAGTAGGGGACTGATATGGTATGTGTTTTACCATGAAGGCAATGGGTTTGAATGTGGACTATAAAAGTTTAAGTAGGGGACTGGTTAAGAGGCTACTCTAGTGGCCCAGGTAAGGTTTTATGATAGGTAGGGCCTAGATGAAGGCAAAAAATTCACAGAGAAGTAGACAGATTTGGCATATGTTTTACAAGTATAGTCAGAAGGGGTTGCTGATAACTTAGATGGCAGAAGTGAGAAAGAAAATAATCAAAGATGAATGGTAGCATTTTGGCTTGAGAAACCAGGTGAGTGGTGATGCCATTTGTTGACATGGGAAAAACTGGAGAAAAAGCAGATATGGTGAATTAGAAGAAATTTTTTATATGTATTACTGTTTCGTAGTTCATACTTTTCATATTTAAACACATAACTTTCTCCTAATTCAATGTCATATTCAAATTGTTTATCTTAAAAAATCATTTAAAATGTTCACTAATACAATGTCATTTTAAAGTATTTTATTCTTAAAATAAGAAAATCATTTTGAACAAATACTATTTATTTCCATTTACATGATTCTTAGTAATACTCAGGTTAAAAGTGAGGAAAATGACACCTTTGCATCTTTTTATTTTTTTTCTTTTTTCTTTCTCTTTCTTTTTTTTTTTTTTTTTTGAGAT
Organism: Macaca mulatta; assembly: GCF_049350105.2. Classification (NCBI taxonomy): domain Eukaryota; kingdom Metazoa; phylum Chordata; class Mammalia; order Primates; family Cercopithecidae; genus Macaca; species Macaca mulatta. The sequence goes on along the minus strand of NC_133406.1, from coordinate 166,504,467 downwards.
GGAGTCTCGCTCTGTCGCCCAGGCTAGAGTGCAATGGCATGATCTCAGTTCACTGTAACCTCTGCCTCACGGGTTCAAGCAATTCTCCTGCCTCAGCCTCCTGAGTAGCTGGGATTACAGATGTACACCACCACACCTGGCTAATTTTTGTATTTTTAGTAGAGATGGGGTTTCACCATTTTGATCAGGCTGTTCTCAAACTCCAGACCTCATGAAGTGCCCGCCTCGACCTTTCAAAGTTCTGGGCCTACAGGAGCGAGCCACCGCACCTGCCTTGCATATTTTTTAAATAATAATACCAGATAATACTTGAAGTACTGGTTGTCCTTTCTCCAGCCATAATGTCCACAAACTGAATTTTTTGACACAAAGGCAACAAAATGCCCTGTTTCAGATATAGTATTAAAGAAAAGCTTGCTAAAAAGCAATTATTCTTATATTTGTACCTTCTATGTACCTCTCAACCTCACAAAACAACTGGATCATATCAGCCAATTTACTTTCAGTTGTCTGAACAGATAGTTGGATTTTTGGGACTCAGAGGAACACAGAAGCCAATACCATTTGTGGTCAACAGAGCTTGTTTGATTCTTCTGAATGTATTGCAGATTTATGAACCATCTGTGAAGAAACAAATGGTCCAAACCTATTTAAAATCAGCATAGCTGTGATTTGAATGTTCACAAGTGGGTCTGAAGCAGTTGCTTTCCTCAGCAAACTGGCCTGACACCTTCGCACACGCTTATAGCCTTATGTGATACATACGCTTTATGTTTAGGTGAAGCAAAGAACAGGAAAAAAAGGAAAAAGAAATGAATATAAGGAAGAAAGCAGTGGCATAAACTTCTGTCATGTACTGAGTTTTTCCTGACTTGCTAGATGCAAAAATGTCACTTCACTTAGAGCAATGGTTGCAATCTCTTCCTATTTTCTTAGTAGCAAATATTTTCAGTGAAGTCTCTCCCATTACACATGCACATATACTCTGGTATAAATGGCTTATCTAAGATATGGTACAAGATCACCATAATAAAGAATATAGCTTATGAAACATCTCACATCTAAGATGTAATAAAGCTATACTGGGGATAGATTGTAATAGAATAGTAAGTTACAGAGAAGCACAGGAGTTACCCCTCTCACTTTACATCTTTAATCCATTTCTGAAAATTAGACATTCTGTAAAGAAGTGCTATCCTGGTGCCTATTTGTCTATATTCTACATGGGAAAATTGTAAAACATTAAATGTTAACCACCAACCCCTATTTGATTTCCAAAAATGAACATAGAGCATTACAAACATTAAAGCAGAAAAACACACTAAAACATGAATTTATAAGTACCTTTCACACTAATGTGCAAATTACTTAAAACATTGCTTCTTGATCATCAGTTATTAAGGCTGCTTACAAATAGTATCCATTGCAATGATGTGGCTGTTAGTGACAACAGCCTCTCAAATAGCCATACCTATTGTTGACATTCGTCATGCTTTAAAAGTGCCTATGTATGATTTTTAAAACATCCTTATTGAGATATACTTAATATCCCATATTAGTGGTATATTAAATCATTAAAGTGTACAATGTAATTGTTGTAATGCATTTATAGAGTTGTGCAACCATAAGTATCACCACAGTCTAGGTTTAGAGCATTTTCATCACCCCAAACAGAAACCCCATACACATTAGCATCATTCACCATCCCCTGTCTCCTATCATCTCCCCCACCTTAAGCAACCACTAATCTACTTTCTGTCTGCCAGATTTGCCTATTCTGGATATTTCTTATAAATGCAATCATACAATATGTGGTCTTTTATAAGGGGTTTCATTATTCTAAGGCAGTACAGCTTTATGATTTGTTCCGTTTTAAAATTTGCCTTTTATGCAGTTTGCCTTCACTACTCCACCCTGAGTTCTACTTGTCTGGTAATTTTAGGTAGAATAAAACATTTAAACCAATTTCATACCTGGCCATAAAGACTGAAAAAAAAAATAGACTGGGCAAGTTTGGCTTAGGATTAAGGTCAAACTATTTACAGGTTCCTGAATAATTATGAATCAGTTCCTTGATAATTATATTGCCCTTTTCCCAAGCTTACCATTTCTTTCATCTTCTAAGGATCATGATGCTTCAATCTTTTTTTCCTCTACGATCAGGATCTTAATTTGAATATCTAAATTTCTCTACCTGATATCTTAGGTCCAAATATGTGAGTTCCACCAGGACCGCGCTGACTATGTAAGTCTTACTAGTCCGATGTCCACTGAAACAGTGCTTTGGATCTAACTTTCTCTTTTTTGAGCCATTGGACAGCTACAGCCACTGTTGGATAGTGGTTAGGGTAAAAAAACAGGAGCAAAATCACTTGCATGTCTGAAATGCCACATCCTATCATTTCAGAAAGTAACTTCATGAAAGTTACTTAAATTCATGCCATAGATTCTTCATCTATAAAATGGGAGAATGGAAGTGCCCACTTAATATACTTGCTGTGAGGGTTGAGTAAAATCTGTTTGGCACTGAAGAAGAAACTTTAAAATTTAGCCGTTTTTCTTATATCAGCTCTCAATTTCATTTTTTGATCTACAACTTCTTATATCCTTGATAATGGTAGACATCTCTAATATACTCAAAAGCTTTTCTCACACTGCCTTTCTCACACCCTGGGCAGAGAGCTGTTATTAATTGGAGTAGATTATAAGTCAATACAGATTTACTATCTTCATCTGATATAATAAATTTTGCTTTATCTCTTATTATATAACAATTACAAATCCCTCTCTGAGCTCTTCTCTCTGTGGAATATATTCAATCTGCATTTCCTTTTGTTTCATAATGTGTATTATGTCTGACTTCTTTAAAAAATAAATTCTAGATTGTAGAAATATTACTTACACTTGATCTTAATTCAAGTATTCAATTAATTTTTTATTTAAAAATTTCTTTGTTCACTATTCTTTCTGGTTTTTAAAAATAACATCTTCTTTGAGATACAATTCATACACCAAAGAATGCATGTTTTTAAAGTGTACAATTACAATAATCAAAACAGTTTGGTATCGGCAAGAGTATTGACAAATAGATCAATGGAACAAAGTAGAGAGCCCAGAAATAGATCTATCCCGTGACAAAAAATAGTCAACTTATCTTTAACAAAAGAGCAAAGGCAAAACAATGAAGCGAGACAGTCTTTCCAACAAATGGTGATGAAATAAGCGGTTCTCCATATGCCAATAAAACAAGTTAATCTAGACATAGACCTTACGCCCATGACAAAAATTAGTTTGAAATGGCTCATAGATTTAAATATAAAATGCAAAACTACAAACTCAGAGAAGAAAACAGAAGAAATGCTATATAATTTTGAGTATGACAATAACTTCTTTAAAAAACACCAAAGATCCATGAAAGAAATAACTGTTCATCTACATTTCATTAAAATTAAAATTTCTGCCCTGCAAAAGACAATATCCAGAGAATGAGAGAGCAGCCACAGACTTAGAAAACTATTTCAAAACACACAGTTGATAAAGAACGTTATTAAAACTCAAAAATAATAAAATAAATAACCAGATGAAAAAATGAGCAAAGGGCTGAGTACACTGGCTCACCCCTGTAATCTCAGTACTTTGGGGGGCTACAGCAGGAGGATTGCTTGAGCCAAAGAGTTTGAGATTGCAACAGGATATGATGGCACCACTGCACTCCAGCCTGAGCTACAGAGCCAGACCTTGTCTCTAAAAGCAAATAAATAAATAAATAAATGGACAAGATACCTCCTTAAAGAAAATATACAGACAGCAAGAAAGCATATAAAAAGATGCTCCACATCATATGTTATTAGAGAACTGCAACTTCATAACACTACACACCTACTAGAACGGCCAAAATTCAAAACATTGACAACACCAAATACTGATGAGGTCATGGAAAAACAGGACCTCTTATTCATTGCTGGTGGGATGCAAAACGGTACCACAACATTGGAAGACTGGCAGTGTTTACAAAACTAAAGATATTCTCACCGTAAAATCCGGTTGTCATGTTCCTTGGTATCCATCAAAATGAACTGAAAACTTTGGAAACTTGTGTCTGTACAAAAAACCTGCACATGGATATTTATATTTAATAGCAGTTTTATTAATAATTGGCAAAATATGAAAACAATCAAATGTTCTTTAGTAGGTGAATTGATAAATAAACCTTGGTATATCCAGACAATGGAATATTATTCAGTGCTAAAGACTTGTGCTATCAAGACATTAAAAAAAACACAAAAAATAAATGCATAGTATTGAGTGAAAGAAGCCAATCTAAAAAGGCTGCGTACTGTATGATTCCAGATACTGGTATATAACATGTGTGCACAGGTAAACCTGTGAAGAATAGTAAAAAGATCAGTGGTAGCCAGGGATAAGGTGGGGAGGACAGGATAGATAAGGAGTACACAAAGGATTTTTAGGGTAGTGAAATGATTCTAAATGATACCATAATGTTGGATAAATGTCATTATACATTTGTCAAAACTCATAGAATGTACATTAAGAGTAAACCCTAAGGTAAATTATGATCTTTTGCAGATAATAATGTGTCAGTTTAAGTTCATCTATTGTAACAATTGTACCACTGTATTAAATGTGGTGTGGGATGTGAATAATGAAAGAGGTCATGCATATATTGAAATAGAATGTTATGGAAAAATCTCTGTACTTTCTGCTCAATTTTGCTATGAACAAAACTGCACTAAAAAATAAAGTTTATTAATTACAAAAAGGAAGAAAACACAAATCAATATCTATATATACCTACACACACACATACATACATATACACACATACATACATATATACATACATATACACACATACACACTTTTAATGTATGTGTATATTTGTATATATTTATATGCAATTATAAATATAATTTAAAATACAATTATGAATTATAAATATAAATTATATAAAATATAATTATATTATATATTATAAGTTATATTCTATAAAATATAATTTTAAATAATATGTAAATATAAATATAATTTATATAAATACCCACATACATATAAAGTATATAATTCAGTGGGTCTTTGCCACTTTTTATCACAGAATAATTCAACCATCATGAAGTGTATGCACATACACATGCATATATACACATACACACACATACATACATACATACATACACATTTTATATATATACACACATACATATAAAGGGTATGATTCAGTGTTTTTTGTCACAGAATAATGCAACTGTCATGACTACCTAATTCAAGAACATTTTCATCACCCTAGAAAGAAATCTGGTATCTACTGACAGTCATTTCTTGTTCCCCCCTCTTTTCTGCCCCTGACAACTACAAACCTATATCATTATAGGTTTGTATTTTTTGAGCATTACATATACATGGAGTCATAAAATATGTGCCTTTTGTGTCTTCCCTCTTATTTAACATGTTTGCAAGAATCATCCATGTTGTAGCATATATCAGTACTTCATTCCTCTTTATAATTGAATATCATTCATTATATGCCCAGGACTGGGTAATGCATTTTTTATTTACTAGTTCATGGACATTTGATTTGTTTTCACCTTTGAACTGCTATAAATACTGCTTCTTTCATATACAATTTGTATGTGGACATATGTTTATGATTCTCTTGGGTATACAGCTAGAAATAAAATTAGGGGTTCATATTATAACTGTTTAATGTTTGAAGACGGCCAATCTGTTTTTCAAAAGTGGCTGTATCAGATGCAGGAAAAGCACTCATAAAATTAAACACCCCTTCTTGATAAAAACTGAAGTCCTGGCGTGGTGGCTCACGCCTGTAATCCCAGCACTTTGAGAGGCCGAGGTGGGCGGATCACGAGGTCAGGAGATGGAGACCATCCTGGCTAACACGGTGAAACCCCGTCTCTACTAAAAACACAAAAAAATTAGCCGGGTGTGGTGGTGGGTGCCTGTAGTCCCAGCTACTCAGGAGGCTGAGGCAGGAGAATCGCTCCAACCCAGGAGGCGGAGGTTGCAGTGAGCTGAAACCATGCCACTGCCCTCCAGCCTGGGCGACAGAGTGAGACTCTGTCTCAAAAATAAACAAATAAACAAATAAATATAAAAAACTCAACAAATTAGATATAGCAGGAACATACTTCAACACAGTAAAGACCATATATGACAAAACCATAGCTCACATCATACACAATGGGAAAAATTTGAAAGCTTTTTCTCTAAGATCTGGAAAAAGATAAGGACGCCCACTTTCACCACTTGTATTCAACATAGTACTAGAAGTCCCAGCCAGAGCAATTAGGCAAGAGGGAAAATAGGGATCCAAATTGGAATAGAGAAAGTCAAACTATTCCTCCTTGCAGATGACATGATCATACATATAAAAAACCATGAAGACTCCACCAGAAAACTCTTATAACTAGTAAATGAATTCAGTAAAGTTGCAGATACAAAATCAACATACAAAAATCAGTAGTGTTTTAATACACCAATAGTGAACTGTCTGAGTAATAAATCAAGAATGCAATCCCATTTACAATAACTACAAAAATAAAATACCTAGAAATAAATTTAACCATGAAAAGAAAATATTTCTATAAAATACAAAATACTGATGAAATAGTTTCAGGAACACAAAAATAAATGGAAAACTATCCTATGTTCATGGATTGCCACAATTAGTATTGTTAAAATGTCCATACTACCTGATATGTGTCCCCACACAAATCTCATCTTGAATTGTAACCCCCACATGTTGAGGGAGGGACCTGGTGGGACGTAATCAGATCATGGAGGTGGTTTCTCCCATGCTAGTCTCATGATAATGAGGAAGTTCTCTCAAGATCTGATGGTTTAAAAGTGGCTGTTTCCCCTGAACTCTCTCTCTCCTGCCGCCATGAAAGATGTACCTTACTTCCCCTTTGCCTTCACTGTGATTGTAAGTTTCCTGGGGCCTCCCAAGCCATGCAGAACTGTGAGTCAATTAAACCTCTTTTGTTTGCAGATTACCCAGTTTCAGGTAATATCTTTATAGCAGTGTGAGAACGGTCTAATATACTACCCAAAGTGATTTACAGATTCATTGCTATTCCTATCAAAATACTAACGACATTCTTCACAGAATAGAAAAAATAATCCCCAAATCATATAAGATCCTGAATATCCAAAGCAATTTTGAGCAAAATGAATACAAGTTACTATAGCTTTTTAGTATATTTTAATGTCAGGTAGTGGAAGCATACTACCTGACATTAAAATATACTAAAAAGGTATAGTAACCAAAGCAGAATGGTACTGGCATAAATGCAGACACACAGATCAGTGGAACATAATAGACAGCCCATAAATAAATTCATATGTTCACAGCCAACTGATTTCAGACAAAGGTGGCAGGAATAATCATTCAACAAGAACAGTCTTTTCAATAAGTGGTGCGGCAAACACTAAATATTCACATGCAGAAGAATGAAACTAGACCCCTATCTCTAACCATATAAAAAGTCTACTCGAAATGCATTAAAAACTTATATGTAAGACTTGAAACTTTGAAACTACTAGAAAACAAAAGGGAAATGTTGCATGACATAGGACTGGGCAAGGCCTTTTTGAATTAGACTTCGAAGGCACAGATAACAAAAGCAAAAATAGACAAATGGGATTATACAAAACTGAAAAGCTGCTGCACAGCAAAGGAACCAATCAGCAGAATGGGAGAATATATTCACAAACTATACATGTGATAAGGGGTTAATATAAAAAATACATAGGGAACTCAAACTCAATAGCTAAAAAACAAGCAACCCAACTAAAAAATAGTCAAAATCCCTGACTAGACATTTATTAGAGGAAAACATAAAATTTGTCAGCAGGTATATGACAAAATGCTTAATATCACCAATCATCAGGAAAATGCAAATCAAAACCACAGTGAGATATTGCCTCTACCCTCTTAGAATGGCTATTATCAAAAAAACTAAAAAATAAATACTAGTGAGAATGCAGAGAATGGAGAACCCTTATACACTGTTGGTAGGAGCATACATTATTACAATGACTATGGAAAATAGTATGGAAGTTCCTCAAAAAACTAAAAATAGAAGTATCATATGATCCAGCAGTTCCACTACTGGGTATTCATCCAAAGGAAATGATATTAGTATTCAAAGAGACATCTGAACTCCCATGTTTGTTGCAGCACTATTCACAATAGCCAAGAAATGGAATCAACCTTTGTTCATCAACAGATGAATGGATAATGAAAATGTGGTATATATATACAATGGAATATTATGCAGAAATAAAATGGAATGAAATCCTGTCACTCACTACAACATGATGAGCTTGGAGAATGTTATATTAAGCGATATAAGCCAGGTACAGAGAGGCAAATATATGTTCTCTTGCATATATGGAAGTTAAAAAAGTTTATCTCATAGAAGTAAAGAATAAAATAGTGGTTTCCAGAGGCTGGGGAGTGTTGGAGAAGGGAAATAGTCGTAGGTTGGTTAATAGATACACAAATAGGAAGAATAAGTTCTAGTGTTTTGTAGCACTGGGAAGTGACTATACTCAACAACAATTTGTTGCATGTTTTCAAATAGCTAGAAGAGTGGATTTTGAATGCATCTAACACAAGGAAATGGTAAATGTTTGAGGTGGTGAATATGCTAATTATGCTATCAATCATTGTGCAATGTGTACATGTATTGAAATATCACACTGCACCACATAAATATGTATAATTATTAGGTATTAATTATAAACAAAATAGAAAGTAAATGGATGTATCATTTTACAGCCAGCAATGTATGGAAAGCCATCTGCAATCCATGAAGTTTCCAATTTCTCCTTATCTTTGCCAACCCTTTGCACTGTCTGTGTTTTTTACTATAGCCATCTGAATGGGTATGAAACAGAATCTCATTGAATTCTTTATTTGTATTGCCCTGGTGGCCAAAGATGTTGTACAAGATTTTTAATATTTCTGGGTACAAGTCCATAACAGATATGTTATTTGCAAATATTTTATCTTACTCAGTGAGTGTCTTTTCACTTTCTTGATGGTATATTTTGAAGCACAAAGTTGTTATTTTTTCAACTTTGATGTAGTTCAATCTTTCATTTTCTCTCTGTATTTATTTGCTTTTTTTTTCTTTTCTTAATATTTTTGGCTTATGCTCTTAGTGGCATATCTAAAAAAAAACATCGCCCAAGTTAAAAGGTTACTCCTATCTTTTCTTCTAAGACATTTATAATTTTAATTCCTATGTTTAGGTCTATGATCCATTTAAAGTTAATTTTTGTACATGGTGTGATATAGGGATCCAACATCAATTTTTGAATGTAGATATATATCTTTCTCAGCACTATTTTTTGAAAAACTATTCTTTCCTCAATAAATTATCATGGCACTCTTGTCAAAATATTGTATTGCCTTGATCTAAATGTCTTTCATTATGCCAGTTTCACATTGTCTTCATTATTGTAGCTTTGCAGTAAGTTTCAAATCAGGAACTGTGAGTTCTTCGAATTTGTTTTTATTTTTAAAGATCGTTTTGTTTGCTGGAAATCCCCTACATTCTATGTGGAATTTAGGATCACCTTTTCCATTTCTGAAAAGAAAAAGCATTGAAATTTTGACAGGGATTGCTTGTATCTCTTGATTGCTTTCAGTAGTAACATCATCTTAACAATTTTAAGTCATCCATTTCAAGAACATGAGTGTCTTTACAATTATTTAGATCTACTTTAATTCTTCAGTAGAGAAGTCTTGTAATTCCTTTGTTAAATTTATTCCTAAGTATTTTGTTCTTCTTGTTTCTATTATAAATAAAATTGTATTCTTAAATTATTTTCAAATTACTCACTATATAAATGGTTTTCAAATATTTGTGTATTTTTATACTTCTAGGAAAGTGTTCATTTCATCTAACATAACATTTATTTGCATATTGTTCATTGTATTCCTTTATCATCCTTTTTATTTCCGGAAAATTTGTGGTAATGTCCCCTGTTTCATTTCTGATTCTAGTAGCCTGAGTCGTCTTCTTCTTCCTCCTTCTCCTCCTTCTCCTTCTCCTTCTCCTTCTCCTTCTTCTTCTTCTTCCTCTTCTTATTCTCCTTTTTTTCTTAAAGTGGAAAGTTAGGTTATATATTTTAAGTATTTTTGCATTTTTAATACAGGTGCTTACAGATATAAATTTCATTCTCAGTACTGCTTTAGCTGAACTTCATAAGTTGTTTTTGTTTTCATTTACCTATCTATATTTTCTAATGTCATTTGTAATTTTTTTCTCTGATCCATTGGTTATTGGAGAGGGTATAGCTGGGTGTGATGGTCCATTACTGTAGTCCCAGCTACTAGAGATCACTTGAGCCCAGGAGTTTGAGTTCACAGTGGGCAACACATCAAGACCTTGTCACCAAAAAAAAAAGAAAAAAGAAAAAAGGTAGGAGGAACATCTACCACCAAGGGACCAGGACATGAGGAAGACTGGTGCACTCCAAGCAGGTCTTCAGAAGGAAGGCATTGAGAGCAGACAGACAAGAAACACATGCTAGGTTAAAGGGGCAGGAATCTGGGACCTCTGCATGTAGCTACCACACATCAGGACTCATTCTGACCCCCAATGACTTCTGGGGAAGGGGTGAGTTGAGCAGGCGAGAAGCGTCCCCCTCTTACCACAGACCTCTGGAATTCTGGCAGCAGATGTCACAACTTTCAAGGACACTTGAGCTGTCAGGGAAAGCTGCTTAGAGAGGTAGAGGGTCAGGACTTGATCTGACATACGACTTCAGCAAAGTTTTAGGATATGAAATCAATGTACAAAAATTAATAACATCCTTATATACCAACAACATCCATGCTGACAGTCAAATCAAGAATCCAATTCCATTCACAATAGCCACAAAAAGAATGAAATACCTAGGAATACAGCTAACTGGGGTGGTGAAAGATCTCTCTAATGAGAATTATAAAATGCTGCTCAAAGAAATCAGAAAAGACACAAATGGAAAAACATTCCATGTTCATTGATAGGAAGAATCAATATTGATAATTAATATTGTTAAAATGGTCATATTGGCCAAAGCAATGAACAGATTCAGTGTTATTCCCGTCAAATTATCAATGACATTGTTCATTGAATTAGAATATTTTAAAATTCATATGGAACCAAAATACAGACTGAATAGCCAAGACAATCCTAAACAAAAACAGAGCTGGAGGCATCACATTACCTGACTTCAAACTATACCACATTTGCAGAAAATGAAAACTCGACCACTTCCTTATACCATATACAAGAATCAACTCAAGATCTGTTAAAGACTTAAATGTAAAACTTAAAACCATGAAAACCCTGAAGGGTAACCTAGGAAATAATATTCTGGACATGGGACCAGGCAAAGATTTCATGATCAAGATGGCAAAAGCAATTGCAACAAAAAAAAACTTGACAAATGTGGTTGGGCATGGTGACTTACACCAGTAGTCTCAGCACTTTGGGAGGCCTAGTCCAGTGAATTGCTTGAGCTCAGGAGCTGGAGACTAGGATGCATAACTTAGTGAGACCCTCTCTCTATAAATAATACAAATATAGCCAAGCTTGGTGGCACATGCCTGTAGTCACAGCTGCTAGGGAGGCTGAGGTGGCAGGATTCCTTGAGCCTGGGAGGTGGAAGTTACAAGGAGCTGAGATCATACCACTGCACTCCAGCCTAGGAGACAGAATGAGAGTTTTTCTCAAAAGAAAATAAAATTGACCAATGGGACCTAATTAAACTCAAAAGCTTCTTCCGCACAGCAAAATAAATTATCAACAAAGTAAACAGAGAACCTACAGAATAGGGAGAAAATATTTGCAAACTATGAGTCCAACAAAGGTCTGGTATCCAAAAACCTATAGGGAACTTAAACAAATATACAAGTGAAAAACAACCCCATTAAAAATTGGGCAAAAGACATGAAAACACGTTTTAAAAGAAGACATGTATATAACCAACAAGCATATGAAACAATGCTCAATATCACTAACCATTAGAGTAATGCAAATCAAAACCACAGTGAGATACCACCTCACCAGTCAGAATGGCTATTACTAAAATGTCAAAAAACAACAGATGCTGGCAAGATTGCGGAGGAAAGGGAAGGCTTATACACTGTTGATCGAAATGTAAATTAGTGCACTCACTGTAGAAAGTAGTTTGACAATTTCTGAAAGAACTTAAAACAGAATGAGTACTCAAAGGAATAGAAATCACAGCACTATTCACAGTAGCAAAGACATAGAATCAATCTTAATGTCCATCAACAGTAGACTAGATAAATAAAATATGGTATACACACAACATGGAATACCACACAGCCATGAAAAAGAATGAGATCATGTCTTTTGCAGTAATGTGTTTGGAGTTGTAGGCCATTATCCTGAGCATGGGAGCTAAACATCAAGTATATACGGATACAATGAAGGGAACAGCAGACACAGGGGCCTACTTGAAGGTGGTGGGTGTGAGGAGGGTGAGGAGCCAAAAACTACCTATCGGGTACTATGCCTATTACCTGGGTGAGGAAACAATCTGTATACCAAACCCATATAACATACAATTTATATATGTAATAAACATTCATATGTTCCCCTGAACCTAAAATAAAAGTTAAAAATGTAAAGTAAAAACAATTAAATAAAATAGACACTCAAGTAATCCTAAAATAACAACCACTACCAAAAAAACAAAACAAAATGAAAACCAGAAACACAAAACCCCTAAACCAAATGACAACAAAAACAAAAAAGAAACGAGGACGGGTGTTTTCTAATTTCCACGTTATTTGTACATTTGTGAGATTTGAAAATTTTCTTCTATCATTGATTTCTAATGTAATCTCATAATGAATAAAGAACATGTTTTTTTTAGGCCGGGCGCGGTGGCTCAAGCCTGTAATCCCAGCACTTTGGGAGGCCGAGATGGGCGGATCACGAGGTCAGGAGATCGAGACCATCCTGGCTAACACAGTGAAACCCCATCTCTACTAAAAAAAAATACAAAAAACTAGCCGGGCGAGGTGGCAGGCGCCTGTAGTCCCAGCTACTCGGGAGGCTAAGGCGGGAGAATGGTGTAAACCCGGGAGGCGGAGCTTGAAGTGAGCTGAGATCCGGCCACTGCACTCCAGCCTGGGTGACAGCGCGAGACTCCGTCTCAAAAAAAAAAAAAAAAAAAAAGAACATGTTTTGAATCATTTCCATCTTTTAAAATTCCTTGATTCTTTTCATAACCTGGTATACTTGTATACGGTTTAAACTAGAAAATATTCCATGCACACTTGAGAAGAATATGTATTCTGCTACTGATGAGTGGTTCATTCAGAGTGCCTGCTTTACACTGTTGGTCAAATCTTCTAGGTTCATTTGGATCTTCTACCCATTTATTGAATCCTTTATTCAAAGTGGCATATAAATGTCTCCAATTCTTATTGTTGCAATGTCTATTTCTCTCTTCAATTCTGTCAGATTTTACTTTCTGTCAATTTGAGGTTTCTATTGTTAGGTGTATATATTTTTATATTTGTTATATATTCCTAAAGTGTTGACTCTTTCATTATTGTGACGTGCCCCTTTTTATTTCCAGCAACACTGCTTTTTCGTTTTATTTTTTTGACCGATATTAATACAGTCCCTCCAGTTCTCTGATGATTGCTGTTTGCATGGTATCATTTTCCATCATTTTACTTTCAAATTACATGAAACTTTAAATCTAAAGTGTGTTTGCTTTAGAAAGTATGTAGGTGGATTGTTTTTAAATTAAATCTGGCAATCTGTCTTTCGATTGGATCTTTATCAATTCACATTTAATTTTATCTTGATATGATGTGTGAATACTTTCTATGGCATCATTTTAATTATTTTAATGATTGTTTAATTTTATTTTTGGGCTATATTCTCAGGGGTCACTCTAGGGCTTGCAATAGATATATATCTTAAGTTATCAAAATGACACCAGATTTCCAGTAAATTCCAGTAAAATATGAAAACCTTACTCTTACAGATGTCATTTCCCACTTTTGTGCATTTATAGATACTACATATAATGTATAATGTCTATATATGGTAAAAATATTTTTGTAATTATACTGTATATATCTAGAAAACTGACAAAAAGTGGAGAGCAAGTATATATAGTCATAGATTTGTTATTAGCTTTTTTTAATTTACCTATTTTTGTGCTATTTCTTTCTCTAGGCTTGTTACCATCTCACATCATTTCATTACTCCAATATAACTTTGTTACACCTACCTCCTCTATGCTATTATTATCAAAAATACTACATTTCTACATGTTATATAGCCAACAATATAATTATATATACATATTGTTTTATTTAGTTGTTTTTAAAGTCAGTTAAAAGAGAAAAGAAGAAGAAAGGTGCAATTACATTGTGTTTTATAATTACTGACTTTTTAACCTTTATTAGCACTCTTTGGTTTTTCATGTGGATTTGAAATACTGTTTGGTGCCACTCGCTTTCAACTTGTGGAACTTTCCTTCATACTCCTTCTAAGGCGCATCTTTTAGCAATGATATCTCTCAGCTTTCATTTATCTGGGAATGTTTTCATTTCACCTTCATTCATCTAGGAATGTCTTTATTTCACCTTTATTTTTGAAAGACAGTTTTTCTGAATTTAAGAATCTTGGTTGATAGTTTTCTTTTCTTTCAGCATTTTGATGTTATCTTACTGCCTTCTGGCCTCATTATATCTGATGAGCAGTAAGTTATTATTCTCATGGGAGTTCCTTGCATGTAATGAATTGTTTTTCTCTTACTACTTTCAAAATTCTATCTTTATATTTTGTTCTTAATATTTTGATTATAATGTGTCTGGATGGAAATATTTCTGTTTATCTTATTTGGAGTTTGTTGATATCCTTAAATATGTAGAATACAGTTTTTCATCAAATTTGGAAAGTAACTATTTTTTGAATAATTTTTCTTTCCCTTTTGTCTGTTTTCTCCACCTAGTTCTCCTGTTACATTTGGCTACTTAATATTCTCGTATATTTCTCCAAGGCTTTGTTCACTGTACTTACAATCAAAGAACTGCAGACTATTACAAGATAGCTGGCACTACAGAAGACTTCTAGTACAACCAAACCAATTATTTTTATTGCCTTCCTTATTCAAAAAGCTCAACAAATGCTTATCCCAGCTTATGTTTGCATATTTTCAGTGAAGGAAGTGACTAATTCTTAAATATTTCATTTTGACTTTATGCTGGTCTAATTTTAAGAAAGTTTTATGTTAAGGAACAGTCTCCCCTTGTTTTGATTCCAAGTCCCCTTAGCATCATAATTACCCTTCTCTATAAAAGCTTCTGCTGGTTATAATCACTTTCAAAGGTGAATCATGATCCTAGGAGAGCTGACATCAGAGTAAAATAGTAGGTTTTTATCTCACTGTGGATGCATCAATTCATAAAGCCAAAGATATGTCAGCTATTGAAGTGGTACAAAATACACTGTTCCTCCATAGTTAGCTTGAGGAAAATTAAAAGAAGTTGAATGCCTTCGCATGAATTTGCTTTAAATCATGTATCGTTTAATCTGTGTTTGAATAGATTTTTTTAAATGGCAGATTTATACTTGCTAAACATTTTATATTCCTGGTTTTAGCTCTTTGTTTCAGTCTAAACATTTATAATTTTATTTTTTATTAAATATTAGCTCATTCTTCTGGCCTCATAAAATGTATAATCATGTTATTTGTACTTAATTCTAATATGGTAATAAACAGAATGATCCTGAGATAGCCCCTTAAAAAGCTAATTCCAGGTTAGCATTGAAGCATTTAAAATTGTTGTTAAGTAAGATTATTCAACTACATAAAAACTGAGGCAGGGCGCGGTGACTCATGCCTATAATCCCAGCTCTTTGGGAGGCCGAGGTGGGTGGATCACCTGAGGTGAGGAGTTTGAGACCAGCCTGACCAACATAGTGAAACCCCATCACTACTAAAAATACAAAATTAGCTGGGCATGGTGATGCACACCTGTAATCCCAGCTACTTGGTAGGTTGAGGCTGGAGAATCACTTGAACCTGGGAGGCAGAGGTTACAGTGAGCTGAGATCGTTCCACTGCACTCCAGCCTGGGCAAGAAGAGTGAAACTCCGCCTAGAAAAAACAAAAAAAAAAAAACAGTAAAAAAATACCCATGACTAAATATTTTCTATTTTGTCCTAAGATTATTATGAAAATCTCTTAAATTCAAAGATCTCTAAAAATCAAGACAGCCTGTATAAATATTACATAAATTATTATTTTAACACCAATAATAATGAAAACTAGATTTATTTGACATAATGTGTACTTAATAATCCCCTATGGGCTTCTATTTCTTATCACTTTTCTTTCTAAATTCTCAAAAAAATTACACAATAGACACATGTTTTGGTATAACCACAGCTATTTTTCACAATACATTTCAGTTCTATTGGTATATGAAGTCTAATAATAACAATAACAGCAGCAGCAGCAGCAGCTAACATTTATTAACAATTATTCTGTGCTAGATATTTTACTGGACAATTGAGTATACACATGTGCTAGACTTTATGTCAAGTGCTATCCATGCATTCTCTCACTTAATTTTCATAGCCTACTTATGAAATACATGCTTTTATTATAGCTATTTGATTATAAGAAAAGTCCATCACCATGGTTAGTATATTAAAGATAATTAACACTAGATGCCATGACAGACAAAACCTAAAATCATAATGGTTAACACAACAAAAGTTGATTTCTTGCTCATTCAAACCTAAACTGGGGGAGGGGGTGGCATTCTTCGTACATAATGTAGCTATACCTTCTGAAACATAAGCTCTCTAGGGACGCTAAAGCAACAAAATAAAGAGAATGGTGCGCTTAGCCCAGAAGTGACACACTTAATGTGAGTCAGAATTTATTAACCAGTAATAAATTATGTCACCCCAATTAAATTTAAGGAAAGTTAGAAAATGTAGAGAAACAAGTAGAATACTTTGTAAGAACAAAATTATTGCCACAGGTCACCAAAGATCCTTTGATCCCTTTTCCCCAAACATAGAACACACTCCTAAAAAATGACAACTGAAATCCCATCAAGTCCAGAATCTCTGTGTGCAGTATCTCTCAATCAGGTCTGGATAAGTTTTTAGTCCAGAGACTTATGAATTAAAAGAGAAATCATCCGCCTTCTGCCCCACCCAATCATATACATATTAAATATACAAAAGTGGAACAGGGAAAGACTAACCACAAGTGGAAGTACACACTTTGTGAATTTCTCCTACCTTCAGGTACAGGTGGTTCCTGAATTAGTCCCTGATTCTGCTTTCGTGTGGAGTTTTCCTGCATTCTGAAGGTGTGGGGAATTAGGGAATTGCCTATCTCAGAGGCTACAAAAGCTTTTTCAGTGCACTTTTTAGTGCTGAAGATGAGGGGATCAAGTGTATGTTTAAGTCTTGAATGCTTAAAGGCATTTTAGGCTAAAGTTCTCTGGTAATACCTTTCCTTTAAAAGTATAGATATCTGATCTATTTTCTTCTGTGAGTTCCATATGTGGTTGATTACACCCAAAATTCTTTTGGAGTCATATGTAGTTTTCATATCTACTTTTTTTTTTTCTTAATTTCTTCCCATAACTCACTCTCTAGCAATTTAATGGAAGTTACTATAAATCTAGAATAATAGATGGGAAGCCCATATGCTTAATCTAAACTGTGCTGTGAGTCATCATTTTCATTTAAGAAGTTTGGGCCCTTGTCTAAAAGATTTGTTAAATTTATTGTTTTACTATTTGTGATTTAGAAGCAGACAGCTTTCCAAATGTGCAAGGCTCTAATTTTGGAGCTCTTCACTTCCTTTTATTTTGTCTTGCAAACCAGCTACTTTTCTGAGCTCTCTTTTTGCTATAAGGTAATTTGCCAAACATAGTCAAGTACAACCAACATACAGAATCAATATTCCATCTTCCAGCTTCTTCCCTTAGAGACATAAACTAGTAGGCACATAGTTTGCCTTCCAAGTTATCATGGGGACATTCTTTGCTCTAAACAACGTGTATTGCCATCTTTTCAGCCTCTGATATCAATTTTCTCATCTCCTATAACTAATCACAAAGATAAGGCCATATTTTATGTTTTTTGTTATGACACTAATTTCTGTATTTAATCGCATGATTAATCCTAACTTCCCTTACAGATAAACCCTGTAATCTCAACAGTTTAACACAGTGAAGATTTCTTTATTTCTCATCTAAGAAACAACGTGGGTCAGGAGGACCTTGCAGCTATATTAATGGAACATATGGCCTCTAAGATCTGTGTAGCAGGGAAATAGAATGATGCTCTTAATTGCTTTCACTCCGAAGTGATCACTTTTACTTTTGCTCACAGTCAAGTAGAGAGACTGACCACATAATTTTTACATACCTGCATGGGAAGCTGGGCAATGCAGGGGAGCACATGGAATATATGGCACTGGTGCTTAAAATTACAAAATAAATTCAAACATATCTGATTTAAATTTCACCTTCTTCCTCTCTGTTCTCAGTAGTAAAAGCATTTAAAATATTTTAAAAGCAATTTGAAATATTACACAGACACAAAAACAAAATACATTTTTGGTTTGTTTGCTTGTTTGCTTTTAATTTAACATCTGGTAGCAAAGATTTCTAGTTTTATATGCTTGAGTATGCTCTAATTGCTCATCTGAAGTAATTTGGTTGATACTATTTTATATCCTAGACTAAAATTCAGTCATTCCAGCAAACAATCTAGAATGGTTAAAAAAAAAAAAAAAAAAAAAAAAAAAAAAAAAAAAGCACTGTTAAAATTGCATAAAGCACAAGTGGATTGAAATCAGAATGATGTGATAAATTGGATGAATTTGGAAGAAAAATGGTGGAGATAGAAAATGTAATGTGCTTCAATGGAAACCATAAAATCACCTTTAGAGTCTTCATTTCAGATATAAGTGGATTTGGAGCAAGAAAAAGTATATAATGAAGGTAAAATAACTAAAGACTGCATAAATCTGATCACAGGCACTATGATACAATGACCCTCAAATAATTAAACTTTTGACCTTTTTTTCTGAATAGGAAGTAGCAGTTTTGTTCTCAGAAATATCTTTTATGTAGCAGCTGGCACTTTCTGGAAAGTATTTGAATTTACTTCTTTATAACTGCATCTGAAACATAAATGGTACTTTGAAAGAGCTGTAGAAGTTTGGCCCATTCTCCAGCTATACTTACTATAAAGGGTTAAAAATCACTAACAGAATACACACTTTTAAGGTTTCAATTTCAGCCTTGTATGCTGCATCTTTTCAGTATAAATCAAGAAATCTGTATGTTAATTTTTAACACTGAAAATGCCTCTTACAGCAGCCGATGGAATAGGTATTCATAAAGCGTGAAGTATAGCATTATTTTAAAATGTCTGACCTACAGTGTTATATCATTTTTGTAGAGAAACATAAAAAAATTTGGATAAGCATTATAAAAAAGAAGCTAGGAGAAATAATGGCCTTAAGTTAAAGATGATAAAAGCATCTATTATTAAAAACTAGCTAATTAATACAACAGGAATTTTGGACAATATCTATAACAAATTCAATCAGCAGCTAAAATGTCATATACAAGTAAATTACCATTTGTTTGATAATATAAATGAGACAGTATAATATCTATCCTTAGTCACAAGTTCCAAGTAGGTACATGGAGACTTTGAACTTTATAATCTTCCAAAATTTCCACTGAAAGTTGTAATATCATCATTACAACAATATGCAAGCTCCGTGACAGTAGGATTTCATATGCTCTAGCTGAATGTTGAATGCTTAGGGCTGATAAAAATATTTATCTAATATCACTAATCATTAAAGAAATGCAAATCAAAGCCACAATGAAATGCTATCTCACATCAGTCAGAATGGTTATAAAAAGTCAAAAAACAACAGATAATGCAAGGTTGTGGAGAAAAGAAAAGGTTTATACACTGCTGATGGGAATATAAATTAGTTCACCCATTATGGGAAGCAGTTTGGTGATTTCTGAAATAAAATAGAATTACTATTTGGTCTAGCAATCCCATTATTGGACATATACCCAAAGGAATATAAATTTTTCTATCACAAAGACACATGCACACATGTTCATCGCAGCACGATTCTCAATAGCAAAGACATGTAATCAACCTAGATGCCCATCAGTGGTAGACTGGATTTAAAAAATGTGGTACATAAACAACACGGAATACTATGCAGCCCCCAAAGTAATGAGATAATGTTCTTTGCAGCAAGATGGATGGAGCTGGAGGCCATTATCCTAAGTGAACTAATGCAGGAACAGAAAATCAAATACCACAGGACCTCACTTATAAGTGGGAGCTAAACATCAAGTACATATGGAAAGAAAGAAGGGAGCAACAGACACTAGGCCCTACTGGAGAGTGGAGGGAGGCAAGAGGGAGAGGATCAAAAAAATATGTATTGGGCACTATGCTTATTACCGGGTAGGAAATAATCTGTACACCAAACCCCTGTGACATATAATTTACTCATGTAATAAACCTGCATATGTACCCCTGAACTTAAAATGATACATATATGTATATATATAATTGTGTGTATATATGTGTGTGTGTGTGCCTGTTTAGTAATAACTTATGATTTAGTAAAAAGAAATCTAAGCATAATAAAATACCTCTCAATTTCAAAATCTGTTGAAGGGGTAGGAGGAAGGAGTTAAAGTATCTGTCCAGTAATCCACTTATTTTTTTTTAATATAAAATGAGGGCCTGTAGGAAGAAAAGAGACTGTGAAGTAATCTAATCTCCATGTCAACTGGAACTCCAGAAAAAATAGACAAATTATATTTTTCAGGAGAAAGACACCTTATCTATTGCATGCCTTTGGCAGGATGGACCCTGGCTAAAGATTGTTTATATATATATATCAATATATATGTAATTGATTCCTTGTCTTTGCTATATATATATATACACACACACACACACACACACACACACATTTTATGTATACATACACACACACATATATATAACTATACAAATTTTATAGTTACATATATATAGTTTTAGGTAAATTGCTTGTATGTATATATAACTACCATCTATCATCTATCTAGTTATATATAGTTATATAATTTTTTAGAGACAGGGTCTCATGAAGTCACTCAGGCTAAAGTACAGTAGCATGATCATAGCTCACTGCATCCTGCAAACCTCAAATGTTCCTCCTATCTTGGCCTCCCAAAACTCTGAGATTACAGGCATGAGCCACTGTGACCTGCCAGGATTGCTTCTGTGAAATAAACACAGTCTGTGAGGTGTGTTCCCTGGAAAATATCAATAAACTACACAACCCTCTGGAAAACAAAATGAAAATACTTCGTAATGTAAAATTGCCTCTGTTGGAAGTAAACTCATAATCCTTACTAGAGACTTCGTTTTCCTGGGTCAGAAGTGCATGTTCTCCAAGGGAAGAGAGGACCTAGAAAGCTACCCTTGATGTCCCAGATGTCTCTTTGTTTCATTTGAGTCTCTTGATTGTATCCTTGATGTTATTAGTACAGTTTCATAATGAGGTAAGATCTTTGAATTGTGTCATTCTAATTTGACAATCCAATAATGTTAAACTGATTTATGAAGAAGAAAAAGGCACATATGTTTTGTATAACAATGAACATGTCATTTAGACTGGAGCATGTTCAAGACTGAAAGGCACTGTTATGCACCAGGACAATGAGCACAAACTGAGACTCTCTGGGGCCAAACTGGGACATGTAGTTATAGTACAAATAGCATGGGTCCCATTCATCAGTGTATTTACCTAATAAATATTTAAAAAGTTTTACCAACTTTGAAAGTCTAGGTGAGAAAATGGAATAATATGGTCCCACATAGGAGTTGTAACACTCAGCAATATATTAATTATTCAGGCTGACCTTATATTAACAATATAAGCATTAGAAAATATATAGAATAACATATTATTTCCAATTAAAAATTTAAAAATCATATATTACTCTTGTAGGTAGTTTGATTATCACCATTATATTTAGCCACACAAATATCAGTATTTAAGAATGATATCTAAAAGTTGGAATTACGGTAATAGGTGATATGAATAGCACTTAAACTAATCTATGCTCCATCAGAAACATTAAGCATCACATATATCTCAAGTAAGTCTTATATAAATGTCTCATGTTTAGGAATAGCTCATGTTTAGGAATAGCTCATGTTTAGGAATAGCTCAAGGAATGAAGATACAAAAATGTGCAAGATATGTAATTGATAATACCAGAACCATTACTTACTGAGGTGAGCTTTTCTTGGAGATTTTAGAGGCAGTATAAAATCTCGTATGTTAGCTAAATTATGTGATTCTTGTTCTTACCAACTAATTTAAGGACCATAGATGGGCTTTGGTGATCCCATGAACCTCCTAAAATTATAAATAAAATGCTTTTGTGCATATATATATATTTAATTGAGAGAGATTAATTTTTTATCACGTTCTTAAATTTCTTCATATTTGGGCTTGTGAACAAAGAAGAAAACATAATTAGTGCTCAGGAGTAATAGTATCTAGGAAATAGGTCTACTGAGAGATGATCCATATTGTGGGGCAATTTATGCTCACATCTATGCTCTGATTATGAAGAGATATCTAGCCTAGTTGGAAGTAGGTACCTATTAGCAGACTGTACCATTTTGAAAAAAAAATCCTCAGTCATTCACTCAAATTCCCTTCACCTTAGAAGGCAGCAGTAATAGCTAGAATTTATGATATCCAGATTTAACTTTTGGTATGAAATTTTGATTATTCAAATATTCTGACCATAATTGTTCTTTTATGATTTATACATACTTAATACATTTTCAAAGGATAAATATAACAAAATATTGATAACACTAAAAATGTCTTTGGCTCATAATTTAGAATTTTTGATACTCAGAAGGTTGATTTCTTTTTTTCAATGCCTTGAGATTATTGAGAGCATAAAAATCGAAAAGTTTAAAATACCTCAAAAGCGTTAAATATTGTCAATGCTTTTACTTCTTTACTTCCATTCACTCTTAACCTTCTCCAACATGGTTCCTATCTCTGCTACTTCATTGAGTTTGCTTTTGTCAAGGCCACCGTTGATATCTATATTCCAGATTCAATAAATACTATTTAGTTTTCATATTCCAAGACTTTTAGCCAGGCGAGATGGCTCACATTTATAATCCCAGCAGTTTGGGAGGCCGAGGCAGTTGATTGCCTGAGCTCAGGAGTTCAAGACCAGCCTGGGCAACATGGTGAAATTCCATCTCTACAAGAAATCTAAAAGATAGCTGTGCATGGTGGCATATGCCTGTAGTCCCAGCGACTTAGGAGGCTGAGGTGGAGGATCGCCTGATCCCAGGGGGTCGAGGGTGCACTGAGCCATAATCATTCCACTGCACTCAAACTTAGGTGACAGAGTGAGACAGTTTTAAAACAAACAAACAAACCAAAAGACCACACACACAAAGTCTTTTCAAATGGCCTTCAATACAGTTGAACAGTCCATTCTTTTTTAAATTAGTACATGTGTAAAAATGGAGAACTGATGAAATAAAGCCACTGGCAATAAGGAACTAACAGAGTTTGACCAATTCATTTGCAAAGAAGAGAAAATCAAATGGGATAAAGACACCATCATGGGATTAAAAAGGAAAGATTTGAATATTTAAGAATGAGGAGAAGCCCTTGAGAAAAATAAGACCTTCAAATGATTTTACAAAAGTGATTTTATGATTCTTTTGTGAAAGATAAAGAAAAGCATATCTAATCATGACAAATTTTACCAGAACAAATTTTGTAAGACAAAAACAAGATCACATTTAAAACTAAAATTTTATCAGTGATAATGTAAGACAATATGCATTTTTATTCAACAAAAATGATTATGTCCCAAGTCTGAAAGAAATTTAATAACTTATAAATTTTAACTAATTTGTAGTAATTATTCTGATACTTGACAGATTTCCTAAAGGAGGTACAATGCTGACATAGTCATACAGTAACAAAGCTATCAGTTCAATGATTCTTGCTAACAAAAATTTCTCATAATTCCCAACTTCTACCCCAAATGAGGTTCTTGATATCCATAAAATAACCTTCTGAATATGTATATTTATAAACTATTGAATAAGATATAATTTTTTAACATTGCTTTAACATTTTTAATGGGAATAGAGAATACACAGAGAAAAGTGAACAAATCACAGGTGTATAGCTGGATGAATTCTTCCAACTCGTATAACCATCACACAGATCAATTATCAAAATCCTAGATGCCTGTCTGTAATTTCTTCTACTCACTACTCCCCTAAGAAGATAATTATCATTTTTTAGCTTTTTATACATGGATTACATGTACTCTTTTGTGTCTGTCTTCATTTGCTCCAAGATATGGATTTTTTATCTAGAAGTCTCAACACATATTTCATTAGACTTTTGGATTTATACTTGCCAATCAACATGCCCAATTTCTAATTACATTATTTACTCTTCATCAAAATATATTTATTAAATACAATTAAAAATTCATATAACTAACCTTTTTGAATGAGATGTCTTGATGTTTTTGATTTCATGCCAAGATCTTTTGGTTTTAATTCACATAAAATAGATGAAACATGTTTTCTGTGTTCACTGGAAGTTTTTAAATCAACAGGATAATATATATTCTGTGAAAATAAAATAAAAGCAATGAAAATGATAATATCGCATGCGTTTTAGAGTTCTCCAAGTGTTCTCACATGAATTATACATTATCATGATTGACTTTCATTTAAAATACAAAAACAAAAACCTGTGAGGTAGGCAGGGTTAAGAAAAAAAATTTAAAAACTCCATTGTGTATCATTTTAACAATCTGTCTTTCTACTAATATTGGCCAATGCCATAAGAGAGACTGAGGGAAAGAGAGACCTGCCAGGAGAGTGCCGTGACAAAAGGAACAAGGGAAGAGGGAAAATAAGGAATAAACAAAGAGAAGCAAGATAGTTTTCCCCAGAAAGCCTGAAGGAAGATTAAGAGTAATAAAGGGAGGGACAAAATTATTTCACAGAGCACTTAAAGGCAGTAACATGGAGGAGAAAAAGGAGGGACAATAACACAGAAAGAAAGGAAGGGAGAAATGGGACCAGAATTATCACGTTTTAAAACTACAAATGGGCCAGGTGTAGGGGCTCATGCCTGTAACCCCAGCACTTTGGGAGGCCGAGGCAGGTGGATCAACTGAGGTCAGGAGTTCGAGCTCAGCCTGGTCAACATGGCGAAACCATGTCTCTACTAAAAATATGAAAATTAGCCAGGTGTGGTGGTGCATGCCTGTAATCCCAGCTACTCGAGAGGCCAAGGCAGGGGGATCACTTGAACCCAGGAGGCGGAGGTTGCAGTGAGCTGAGATTGCACCATTGCACTCCAGCCTGGGCAAAAGAGTGAGACTCTGTCTCAGAAAAAAAAAAAAAAAAAAAAAAAAAAGGACAAATGGATCAGCTATGTGTGGGAATAGCAGCAAGTAGAATATTGAAGAGGAGCTTCATGGGGAACAGGGGCATTGTGGAATGTAACTGTATAATATCTGTGAACCGGGTGGGATGTTTTAGTAACAGTGTTATCTACTTTCCTCTTCACAGTTCATCCAGGACTGTTATGGAGCTTTCATCAGGTTATCGGGGCATAGGCTCTTTCAAAATTCCTTTATCATCTCTTACTGTATCTGCATGGGTACTATCCTCAAACTTTTCGCATGAATCAAAATAGCTACTAGAGCTCCAAATACCGTTTCAGTCAGAAGTTGGAGGAAAAAGGAAATGACAATAGGACACAGGCCATGTATCTTAAGGAGCTTTTCCAGAGGTTCTTCAAATAACTTCTGTTGAATATCTCATTGGCCCCATATCCCGCTATGAAGGGGAGGGTAAGGAATGCTAAGCGTTTTGCTGCCTGGAATGAAATTTGGGCCTGTTACCATGGTAGAAGAAAAGAGTATATATTGGTAGGCAACCAATAGTCTCTATCATAGAGAAAAAGTTCAGAAGGTTAGATGAGGGTATGTGTTTATGTATTAAAAAACTTTCTCGGGATATGATACTTTCTTTGGTAAGAAACACTGATCTAGCTTCTGAAGACTCACAAATATTTATTTTCACATAGATCTTTCTGAGGTCTTTGCCTTTGTGTATTTGCTTCTGGAACATTTACATAGTGCTTATCATTTGCCATTGTGAAGTTCTTTATGAATATTAACTCATTTAATAATCATAACAACCATAAACTGATTTCTTTCACATGGACATCTCATATTCAAGAGAATCAAAACCATATTTTTTTCCTCCAAATATATTAGTTCTTAGTCCTACTTTCAGTGAATGGCACCATGTTTGTTTAAGAAGAAGAAAGTCAGGTAAACTCTCTGATATGTCACAGTTGACAGAACTTTGAAATAGAGAATTCATCCTCACATTTCCCCCACTACTTTGACCTGTTAACCGTTCAAATCTCCTTTATTTGATAATTTAGAAAAGACACTTGGATATGCGCCTCAGTCCCCTGTATTTACAATTTTCTGAGTTTCTATTATTTAAATGTTATATGTGATATTCTCTAATTTACTTATCAAAAACAATTTGTCTTCAAGCAGTGACTCATAGGGTAAGGGCTTTTTAATGCTCATTATAGGTGTTAAGTATCATCTGTTCCTGGAATAAACCTGTTTTTATTTTTCATTTAAAAATTCTTCACTCATCAACTCTGACACAAGACAATGTTTTTTCACTCTTTATGTGATAAAATCACCTCATTTTGCTGGAAACACAAATAAGGACTTTTAAGCTCATAAATTCTCTTTACATTTAAAAATTTTTCAATCTTGCCAAGGATAATTAAAATTTAAGAAGTCACAATACCAAAACATATTGTCAAAATATGACACAATTTTAAGTAATGCTGCTTCTATTTTCATTTAGGCCCTGGTTTTTCTATTAGATAAGTACGACAAAATACAATGTGTGGCACTATTTTGCAATCCAGTTTGTAACAACAACTCTAAATACTTTTTCAGCCTCAAATTCTTCTGCAAGTCCTCTTCATGTTACATCATCACTCTTGTATTTTCCTACTTCTAAGAATTTTGCTCTATTTGGAAATTTCTCTCTGTTTCTCCCTCCTAACAATGCAATTCATCACATGTTGAAAATCACCTCAAATTGCATTTGAACCATAGAAATGTGTCATTTCTTTCTTCTATATATCTCACTTTTATCCTACTCATGATAAAATAATGAGTATGTTCAGTGATCCTGTTTCCACTAGTACTTACACCTTTAGATCCCCCTGAAAAAAACAAGAACTCTCCCTCCAAAAATCTGTCAAATTTGAGATATCCAAACTCTATCACAAATACAGTTAATTTATAGATTCATGAAAAGTAAAGGGTCAGAAATTAAGTAGATTGCTAGTTAGCTCCTTTTAGAAACATATTTACTTCATTTCTCCTAATTATCCCTTTTCATGTATCTGGCTGTCATTGTTTGTCACGTTTTATAAAAATACTTCCTTCCATGTTTTTAGAAAAGAAGAATTCATGACAAAGGGTACATATATGACAGGGGAACAAATCTATAGAAAGATGATCAAAAAATTTAAACCTCTAAAGGAACTGAGGCTTACACAAGCTGCAAAAGTAAAGAAATGGGCCTTTCTGTTATATGTAATGCAAGAAAGGAAAGAGAATGTGTGCACTTACCGATTGATCTTTGAGATCATAGAGAATGAAAAGTTATCAGAAGACTGGGAATGATTTAATAACGATCTCATTTTCAATAACAGAAAGTATATTCGATTACCTACCCTACCTTAGACTTAACGCTGGTCCTCAATAATTGCAGAAAATATTTTAAGGGTATTTGGTAGCACTTAGTAAAGGAATAATAATCAAGGAATATTATAAGTTGACAATAAGCTAATTATATCAGATGCAATTTCATTTTTAACATGGTCAAAATTCAGGTTCAAATATCCTTGGCATGATAAACCTGTATTCAGCGGTATGTTTGATAAAATCTTTCATTACTTTTAGATAGAGATCAGAAATGCTGAGTGATCATGAAAGACTGAAGATTAATAAAATGATGCCAAGCTGAAGGGAGGTATCTAATGTCATGATACATGGTTCTGTTTTCAGCTCCATTCTGGTCAATGTTTATATAAATGAGAAGTAAAATATAAAAGAAATGGTTGCTACATTTTCCAATGAGATAATAAAATACAAAATCAATTAATACCAAACAAAAATCTAAGATAGTGTCAATAGCTTGGAGTAAATTAAGTAGATTAAGTAAAATAGAAATAAATATTGCAGTTGGGCAAAATATACTTAATCACTGGGGTACATGATGGTGATTTAAAATCATGAGTGATAAGACATATTATATTTATAAAATACATTTTAGTTAAAAGTAAATTAGTTAGGAATTCATTTATGATGTGACCCTAAGCTGTATTAAGCATTTCGTTGAGAATGGAAGAAGCAATAGTTTTACCATATTCACTTCTGAAGAACTATGTCAGATCAGGAAAACATATTTTCAGATGATTTTAGATAACCTAGAACATGAATAGTAAGCAGCCTACCTACTGAATTATTGTAAACGTAAGCCCTATATAAATAGGCTATAGTTAAGTCCAGCATAGAGAAAAGATAAAGGGAGATTCAGGGTCCCTATCTCCTCCACTATCCATCTTTTTCATTTTGAAAAATATTGCTGAAAAAAATAATTTTTTTTAACTCAGAAATACTTAGAATTTGTTCTTTAACCCTTCTTCTGAAACCTTATGTCTAAGCTATCAGCAAATCTTGGCAAGGCTACTTCCAAAATATATTTTAAATATGCTCCCTTCTCTAAATGTTCAGCTACTTCTCCATTCTACAGCTATAATCATCTATTTCTGGTCAATCACAAATACCTCTTATTGGACTCTGCCTTCACCCTGGCTTTTATAATATACATCTACATTGTCAAAATGTAAATCCAATCATGTTTCTCTTTTAGCTTTAAATCCTCCGACTGTTCAGGATGCTAAGTCCTTTCTATGAGGTATAGAACGTCATCAAAATACGGCTCCTGACCGCACAGCCAAGCTCATCTCATGCTATTGTTGACCTGGTTCATTATAGTCCTGCTATACTAGATTTCATGCAGTCCCTTGCACAAACCCCAAACAAAATAAGCTATTGCATGCCTCAGGTCCTTGTGTAAGATCTTTCTTCTGCCTGCAACATTCTCCTTCCTATAATGTGCATGGCTAGCTCCTTTTTCTTCAGGACTTTAAATATTATCTCCTCAGAAAAACCATCCATAACAATCTTATGAGAAATAGTCTTCCTTCTATTATTCTCTATCTCAACATCCTACTTGTTTTGTTTATAAAATTTATCACAATTTTGTTTGCTAACATGGGTTAAGATTTGTTTTTTCTTCCTACAATTTAATCCACGAGGGCAAGGACTTTGCTTTTCTTTTTTTACTCAATGCTGAGAATGTTCTCTGACACTCAGTAGATACTTAATAATTATTTGTTAAATGCTGAATGAATATAGCCAGAGAGAAATAGCAGAAGGAATGAGTGGAGATTTACAAACTTCAGTTCAATATGATGCAAACAAAGCTCCATTCTTTAGAGACAGTCCAACAACCAGAAATAATTTTAAAAGAAACATGTAGCTTGTATTTTCTACAGGACTTTGCCCCAATAACACATTCAACATTCTCTTCTTTTCTTCCTGAATTCTTTAACATCTTTCTGTTACTCCAAAGCTTCTCACTCAGCAACGCTTCACAATTCTTGCATCTCTTTATAAACTGTTTATCATGATTCTCTGAATTTAGTTTCTCTGAATTTTTGGTGTCTTAGATTCTGTGAATTTTTTGGTGTCTCTATCAATTTATGAATTTCTCAATTTGTCATACACACAAAATCAAAAACATAAACGTCTGGTAAGAATAATTATATCTTTACTCAGATATATCTATCCACCTGTTCTGTTGATTATACATCACAAAAAAAAAAGCAACAAAAGAGCCATCCTTATGTAATTTACAGTGAAGAAGCTAAGAAAAAAATAATCTATAATAGGTATAGAAGTGGGGGAGACAATTGTATATTAATAAATTTCATCTAATCATAATAAGAATTTCTCAGAGCATTATTGAAAATTGGAATAGATTATCTGAGGAGCTATAGAGCTCTCCACAATTGAAAAATTAAATAAGTACCTGGTTATAAAAGTCAGATGGATTATTGTACTAGATATTTATTTTCCCGAGAGAGATAATGATTTATCTTTAAAAATTAAGGAGCGTTAGCAGTGGTAACAATTGCCTCTATCTTCTTTCTAGATCAAGAGTAGACACTTTATACTGAACTTTGCTGTCTTTCAAATTCAAGTTGCATTTTCAACCCTTCCTAGTTTGAGTTTCCCAAAGTAGCCTAGTTAGAGCTCTATAAAATTGTAATTTTGTTTTCACATTTTGAATGATACAAATCAGAGTGCTAATCCAGATCTTACCTTTTCCAGATAATATGCAAAGAGATTATACTAAAACACAAACAGAAAGAGTCACCCTTATTTGTTTGAATGAAAATTGTTAGCTCTAGTGTTTGGCAGCACAGCCTCTCATTAACGTAGTAAGCAAAGCCTTCACCTTAGGGGGAGGTTAATGTGTACAGCAATCCATGTATGGAAAGTAAATAGGGTTGTCCTCAAAGTGGGTGAACTATCGAGTAGCACTTGGACTCTGCTTTCAATAATAAGTACTGGTTAACAAGAAAAACCATGGAGAAAGGGGCATGGTTCAAATGGTTTAACAGGAAGTTTTACCAGAAATAGTTACTAAAAAGTAACTCTAAAAAGTTACTTAAAAAAGATAACCCCTTTAAGTGACTGGCAGGTTTAACTGCTGTTTGAAAAATTGCTACTACCCTGCATTTGATACCAATCTTACTTTATCTTAAGAGAGTGAACTAGAAATGAGAATACCCTTGATACATGGGAGAGAATCCAAAAAGAATGGCCTGGATAAACACAGGAAACATATTGTATAAATAAAATAAATGTGACATTTCTCTTCCATACACAAAGTAGCAGAGAAATGGGGCACCTGAATATATTATGCTGCAAGTGTCCAGTTTAAGAACACATGACAAAAAAGATAATAGAAAGGTTATGTTCCCTTAGTTCAAGAACTGTCTAATAGTCTAAGGTCTGCCATTACGAAGATTGGAGGCACCAATGTGTATATTAATGATGCCTACTCTTAGCTACACTACAGTGGATACCTGGTAGCAACCTTTGTAGAACTGAGTAAAAAAGAGACGTTGCAAACTTCCATGAGATTTTAGAGCAGGCTATAGCTTCAAATTAAGGAAAAAACAATGCTAGTTTGTGTATTGTAATAATTGACACTAGGTAGAATAAGTAAAAGAAAGGACATGGGGAAATTTTAGAGTATGCAGTTTTCATTTTATTTGAAAATCTCTCCAAAAATGTATTTGATTAATTTTTATTTACATTTCAGTAAAATTCTATTCACAACCCAATATTTCTAGTACATGGATTACATGATCTGGTAGCTAACATATTATTAGTAATGATTAAAAATAATTCTATATCTTTAAAGATCTCATTTTAAACAGAATATAGCTCTTCCTTAAATAATATCATTGTTTATAACCTTCAAAGCATTTGTTGCATTCTACTTTATATCATAGTTATGTCCATTGCTCACCCATAGTAAAAATTACTCTCTCTGAGGACTGGGGTTGTGGTTTACTTATCTTGATATTTCTGCACCACTTTGATTGTATTCTTCAATCCGTTGTATTATCAAGTCACAAGTAACAAAAAAAGATGATAAATTTGATTAGTTTATTCAACAACTATGTATTGAATGCCAGCTATATCCATGGCACAATACTAGACATAGGCATAAAGTTATTATTAGTAAATATTTAAATTGTCTTTTTAAAAATATTTCATAATTTACTGATTATTTCCCTATGTAGATGTGAAAACAAGAAAAAAAGCATTGAAAGTTAGAAAAAGATAGTAGAAAGCATAAGCTAAATTCTTAAGCTCCCAACAAAGATCTGCATTTTTTTTTTTTTATTATACTTCTAGGGTACATGTGCACAACGTGCAGGTTTGTTACATATGTATACTTGTGCCATGTTGGTGTGCTGCACCCATCAACTCGTCATTTACATCAGGTATAACTCCGAATGCCATCCCTCCCCCCAGCCCCCTCCCCATAATAGGCCCCAGTGTATAATGTTCCCCTTCCAGAGTCCAAGTGATCTCATTGTTCAATTCCCACCTATGAGTGAGAACATGCGGTGTTTGGTTTTCTGTTCTTGCAATAGTTTGCTGAGAATGATGGTTTCCAGCTGCATCCATGTCCCTACAAAGGACACGAGCTCATCCTTTTTTATGGCTGCATAGTATGCCATGGTGTATATATGCCACATTGTCTTAATCCAGTCTGTCACTGATGGACATTTGGGTTGATTCCAAGTCATTGAAATTGTGAATAGTGCTGCAATAAACATATGTGTGCATGTGTCTTTATAGCAGCATGATTTATAATCCTTTGGGTATATACCCAGTAATGGGATGGCTGGGTCATATGGTATTTCTAGTTCTAGATCCTTGAAGAATTGCCATACTGTTTTCCACAATGGTTGAACCAGTTTACAATCCCACCAACAGTGTAAAAATGTTCCTATTTCTCCATATCCTCTCCAGCACCTGTTGTTTCCTGACTTTTTAATGATCGCCATTCTAACTGGTGTGAGATGGTATCGCATTGTGGTTTTGATTTGCATTTCTCTGATGGCCAGTGATGATGAGCATTTTTTCATGTTCCTGTTGGCTGTATGCATGTCTTCTTTTGAGAAATGTCTATTCATATCCTTTGCCCACTTTTTGATGGGGTTGTTTTTTTCTCGTAAATTTGTTTGAGTTTTTGTAGGTTCTGGATACTAGCCCTTTGTCAGATGAGTAGATTGCAAAAATTTTCTCCCATTCTGTAGGTTGCCTTTTCACTCTGATGGTAGTTTCTTTTGCTGTGCAGAAGCTCCTTAGTTTAATTAGATTCCATTTGTCAATAATGGCTTTTGTTGCTGTTGCTTTTGGTGTTTTAGACATGAAGTCCTTGCCCATGCCTATGCCCTGAATGGTATTACCTAGGTTTTCTTCTCGGGATTTTATGGTATTAGGTCTAACATTTAAGTCTCTAATCCATCTTGAATTAATTTTTGTATAAGGAGTAAGGAAAGGATCCAGTTTCAGCTTTCTACTTATGGCTAGCCAATTTTCCCAGCACCATTTATTAAATAGGGAATCCTTTCCCCATTTCTTGTTTCTCTCAGGTTTGTCAAAGATCAGATGGCTGTAGATGTGTGGTATTATTTCTGAGGGCTCTGTTCTGTTCCATTGGTCTATATGTCTGTTTTGGTATCAGTACCATGCGTTTTGGCTAATGTAGCCCTGTAGTACAGTTTGAAGTCAGGTAGCGTGATGCCTCCAGCTTTGTTCTTTTGACTTAGGATTGTCTTGGCAATGTGGGGTCTTTTTTGGTTCCACATGAACTTTAAAGTAGTTTTTTCCAATTCTGTGAAGAAAGTCATTGGTAGCTTAATGGGGATGGCATTGAGTCTATAGATTACCTTGGGCAGTATGGTCATTTTCATGATATTGATTCTTCCTATCCATGAGCATGGTATGTTCTTCCATTTGTTTGTGTCCTCTTTTATTTCACTGAGCAATGGTTTGTAGCTCTCCTTGAAGAGGTCCTTTACATCCCTTGTAATTTGGATTCCTAGGTATTTTTTTCTCTTTGAAGCAATTGTGAATGGAAGTTCATTCCTGATTTGGCTCTCTGTTTGTCTGTTACTGGTGTATAAGAATGTTTGTGATTTTTGCACATTGATTTTGTATCCTGAGACTTTGCTGAAGTTTCTTATCAGCTTAAGGAGATTTTGGGCTGAGATGATGGGGTTTTCTAAATATACAATCTTGTCATCTGCAAACAGGGACAATTTGACGTCTTCTTTTCCTAACTGAATACCCTTGATTTCTTTCTCTTGCCTAATTGCCCTAGCCAGAACTTCCAACACTATGTTGAATAGGAATGGTGAGAGAGGGCATCCCTGTCTTGTGCCAGTTTTCGAAGGGAATGCTTCCAGTTTTTGCCCATTCAGTATGATACTGGCTGTGGGTTTGTCATAAATAGCTCTTATTATTTTGAGATACATTCCATCAATACCGAATTTATTGAGCATTTTTAGCATGAAGGGCTGTTGAATTTTGTCAAAGGCCTTTTCTGCATCTATTGAGATAATCATGTGGTTCTTGTCTTTGGTTCTGTTTATATGCTGGACTACGTTTATTGATTTGTGTATGTTGAACCAGCCTTGCATCCCAGGGATGAAGCCCACTTGATCATGGTGGATAAGCTTTTTGATGTGCTGCTGGATTCGGTTTGCCAGTATTTTACTGAGGATTTTTGCATCGATGTTCATCAGGGATAATGGTCTAAAATTCTCTTTTTTTGTTGTGTCTCTGCCAGGCTTTGGTATCAGGATGATGTTGGCCTCATAAAATGAGTTAGGGAGGATTCCCTCTTTTTCTATTCATTGCAATAGTTTCAGAAGGAATGGTACCAGCTCCTCCTTGTACCTCCAGTAGAATTCAGCTGTGAATCCATCTGGTCCTGGACTTTTTTTGGTTGGTAGGCTACTAATTATTGCCTGAATTTCAGAGCCTGCTATTGGTCTATTCAGGGATTCAACTTCTTCCTGGTTTAGTCTTGGGAGAGTGTAAGTGTCCAGGAAATGATCCATTTCTTCTAGGTTTTCTAGTTTATTTGCGTAGAGGTGTTTATAGTATTCTCTGATGGTAGTTTGTATTTCTGTAGTGTCGGTGGTGATATCCCCTATATAATTTTTTATTGCATCTATTTGATCCTTCTCTCTTTTCTTCTTTATTAGTCTTGCTAGCAGCCTATCAATTTTGTTGATCTTTTCAAAAAACCAGCTCCTGGATTCATTGATTTTTTTCAGGGTTTTTTGTGTCTCTGCCTCCTTCAGTTCTGCTCTGATCTTAGTTATTTCTTGCCTTCTGCTAGCTTTTTAATGTGTTTGCTCTTGCTTCTCTAGTTTTTTTAATTGTGATGTTAGGGTGTCAATTTTAGATCTTCTCTGCTTCTCTTGTGGGAATTTAGTGTTATAAATTTCCCTCTACACACTGCTTTAAATGTGTCCTAGAGATTCTGGTGTGTTGTATCTTTGTTCTCATTGGTTTCAAAGAACATCTTTATTTCTGCCTTCATTTTGTTGTGTACCCAATGTCATTCAGGTGCAGGTTGTTAAGTTTCCATGTAGTTGAGCAGTTTTGATTGATTTTCTTAGTCCTGAGTTCTAGTTTGATTGCACTGTGGTCTGAGAGACAGTTTGTTATAATTTCTGTTCTTTTACATTTGCTGAGGAGTGCTTTACTTCCAACTATGTGGTCAATTTTGGAATAAGTGCAATGTGGTGCTGAGAAGAATGTATATTCTGTTGATTTGGGGTGGAGAGTTCTGTAGATGTCTATTAGGTCTGCTTGGTGCAGAGTTGAGTTCAATTCCTGGATATTCTTGTTAACTTTCTGTCCCATTGATCTGTCTAATGTTGACAGTGTGGTGTTTAAGTCTCCCATTATTATTGTATGGGAGTCTAAGTCTCTTTGTAAGTCTCTAAGGACTTGCTTATGAATCTGGGTGCTCCTGTATTGGGCACATATATATTGAGGATAGTTAGTTCTTCCTGTTGAATTGATCCCTTTATCATTATGTAATGGCCTTGTCTCTTTTGATCTTTGATGGTTTAAAGTCTGTTTTATCAGAGACTAGGATTGCAACCCCGGGTTTTTTTTTTGTTCTCCATGTGCTTGGCAGATCTTCCTCCATCCCTTTATTTTGAGCCTATGTGTATCTCTGCATGTGAGATGGGTCTCCTGAATACAGCAAACTGATGGGTCTTGACTCTTTATCCAATTTGCCAGTGTGTGTCTTTTAATTGGATCATTTAGTCCATTTACATTTAAGGTTAATATTGTTATGTGTGAACTTGATCCTGTCATTGTGATATTAGCTGGTTATTTTGCTTGTTAGTTGATGCAGTTTCTTCCTAGCATTGATGGTCTTTACATTTTGGCATGTTTTTGCAATGGCTGCTACTGGTTTTTCCTTTCCATGTTTAGTGCTTCCTTCAGGATCTCTTGTAGGGCAGGCCTGGTGGTGACAAAATCTGTAAGCATTTGTTTGTCTGTAAAGGATTTTATTTCTCCTTCAGTGATGAAACTTAGTTTGGCTGGATATGAAATTCTGGGTTGAAAATTCTTTTCTTTAAGAATGTTGAATATTGGCCCCCACTCTCTTCTGGCTTGTAGAGTTTCTGCTGAGAGATCTGCTATTAGTCTGATCGGCTTCCCTTTGTGGGTAACCCGACCTTTCTCTCTGGTTGCCCTTAACATTTTTTCCTTCATTTCAGCTTTGGTGAATCTGACAATTATGTGTCTTGGAGTTGCTCTTCTTGAGGAGTATCTTTGTGGCGTTCTTTATTTCCTGAATTTGAATGTTGGCCTGCCTTACTAGGTTGGGGAAGTTCTCCCGGATGATATCCTAAAGAATGTTTCCCAACTTGGTTCTATTTTCTCCCTCACTTTCAGGCACACCAATCAGACGTATATTTGGTCTTTTCACATAATCCCATATTTCTTGGAGGCTTTGTTCATTTCTTTTTCCTTTTTTTTCTCTAGACTTCTCACTTCATTTCATTCATTTGATCTTCAATAGCTGATACTCTTTCTTCCAGTTGATCGAGTCGGTTACTGAAGCTTGTGCATTTGTCACATATTTCTCATGTCATGGTTTTTATTCTGTCAGTTCGTTTATGGCCTTCTCTGCATTGATTATTCTAGTTATAGAGTCTTCCATTCTTTTTTCAAGATCTTTAGTTTCTTTACGCTGGGTATGTAGTTCCTCCTTTAGCTCTGAGAAGTTTGATCAACTGAAGCCTTCTTCTCTCAACTCATCAAAGTCATTCTCCGCCCAGCTTTGATCCGTTGCTGGCGATGAGCTGTGCTCCTTTGGAGGGGGAGATGCGCTCTGATTTTTTGAATTTTTTGAATTTCCAGCTTTTCTGCCTTGCTTTTTCCCCATCTTTGTGGTTTTATCTGCCTTTGGTCTTTGATGCTGGTGACGTACTGATGGGGTTTTGGTGTGGGTGTCCTTTCTGTTTGCTAGTTTTCCTTCTAACAGTCAGGACCCTCAGCTGTAGGTCTGTCGGAGATTGCTTGAGGTCCACTCCAGACCCTGTTTGCCTGGGTATCAGCAGCGGAGGCTGTAGAAGATAGAATATTGCTGTACAGCGAGTGCTGCTGTCTGATTCTTGCTCTGGAAGCTTCGTCTCAGGGGTGTACCCTGCCATGTGAGCTGTGAGGTGCCGGTCTGCACCTAGTGGGGAAGATGTCCCCCAGTTAGGCTACTCAGGGGTCAGGGACCCACTTGAGCAGGCAGACTGTCCGTTCTCAGATCTCAACCTCTGTGCTGGGAGATCCACTGCTCTCTTCAAAGCTGTCAGACAGGGTATTAACATCTGCAGAGGTTTCTGCTGATTTTATTTTTGCTATGCCCTGTCCCAGAGGTAGAGTCTACAGAGACAGGCAGGCCTCCTTGAGCTGCGGTGGGCTCCACCCAGTTCAAGCTTCCTACTTTGTTTACCTACTTAAGTCTCAACAATGGTGGGTGCCCCTTCCCCAGCCTCACTGCTGCCTTGCAGTTAGATCTCAGACTGCTGTGCTAGCAATGAGGGAGGCTCCATGGGCGTGGGACCCTCCCAGCCAGCTGTGGGATATAATCTCCTGGTGTGCCATTTGCTTAGACCCTTGGTAAAGCGCAGTATTAGGGTGGGGGTTACCCGATTTTCCAAGTGTTGTGTGTCTCAGTTTCTAAAGGGATTCCCTTCCCCCTTGTGCTTCCCAGGTGAGGCAATGCCTCGCCCTGCTTCAGCTCTTGCTGGTCGGGCTGCACCAGCTGACCAGCACCGATTGTCTGGCACTCCCCAGTGAGATGAACCTGGTACCTCAGTTGAAAATGCAGAAATCACCCGTCTTCTGTGTCGCTTGGGCTGGGAGCTGGAGGCTGGAGCTGTTCCTATTCGGCCATCCTGCTCGCACCAGATCTGCATTTTATTACACCTCATGTTTTAGGTCAATTAGTTATGATAATATTTTCAATTTGTAAATCTAATCATTTTAAATGAAAGAGGCACACGTATATAAATAATATGAGTTTATACTGCTTAAGTAATTTACAATTCTGAAAAGTTCATAGGGTCATATAAAATTTAATGATAGGCAAAAAAACAATTTTCAAGGGGGAAATCCTTTTTTCTTAACAATAAAATACATAGCTCAAGAGTCCATTTTCTAATTATATTTGAACAATGTCTATATTTATGAAAGATTTAGAAAAAACACAAATGGGGACTTGTCAATATTTTATTACTGATTAGTTTGATCTTATTTTACCTAAACAGCTTAAGTAATCCAGCAATTTTGAATTTATATGTTTTAAGTTGGAGTTTGAATCTGAGGAAGGATTTATATTTTTTCATGAGAAAAATGTCTCATATTAGCAAAGTAGCTATATATAATCATATTTCTAAAGTAAGGCATATTACAGTCTATGTGCATATACTTTACAAACACTTATTGATAAATTATGAAATTGACTCAATAACAATTACTTGAATAATA
Source organism: Macaca mulatta (assembly GCF_049350105.2). Lineage (NCBI taxonomy): Eukaryota > Metazoa > Chordata > Mammalia > Primates > Cercopithecidae > Macaca > Macaca mulatta. The sequence goes on along the minus strand of NC_133406.1, from coordinate 166,465,475 downwards.
TATTCTAAAATTGAGGTTTTAGCCCTATCAGAATATTTCTTAAGTGTTACTTCACGTAAGTTTTATTACAATACTGAAGCCTAAAATGACTGTTTCAAATGCAGTATAATTATGTTTCTTCTCTGCCAAATGCCACATCTATCTCTAAAACTTCAGGGACTCTTTTTATCAAATGATGGACTATATAACAAGGCAGAGAATAAACACACACACACACGCACACACACGTGCATATGTATGTACATATATATCTACTGAGACTCAGTAAACTGCTATCACTCACCCAAGATAGGCATCCTGAAAATTCTACAGCCTCAATACAAATCTTAGTCTGTTTCACTTCACATTGTATTCAGCACAGCTTCCTTAACAACATTATGCCTACTGCTCTGATCAAAAATATTTCAGCCACTGCCCAAATGTTAATTATTTACAAGACTCCAATATTCCAGGGACTGGATAAGGTGACTCAAAACTGTACTTGGCAAGCTATTTCTACAAACAGGCCTATTTTAAGTTCTTAAGCAATTAAGGCAAGTGTTGTCAGAATCTTGTATATTTTTTAAAGGCCTTAATATAAAGAAATGCCTGCAAGTGACTACGAGTCTCTCTGGGCTTTGTAGGTGAATTTTGTCAGCAAAACCCATGCTTATATGGAGTATCTAAAAAACTATCTTAAGTAGACCAGAGAGGTCAGTGTGATTCAATAGTTAATATTTTCATTCCAAGTCATGCTGCCTAAATAAGTTTCGAGAAAATTCAGTGCTGTTTATGTATGGATAAGTCATAAAACACAAATCTTTGTCATTTAAAGCTTAGACCAATATTGAAATACATTGAAACAGCCAATCTCTCTTACACTGAATAAATAAAAATTCATTCTAAGTAAGTGGTAAAGAATGGTGCTTTTATTGATCTTATTATCTTTTTCATTAGAAAAGGATGAACAGCTTAAAAGTTTTGCATTAGCAGTCTCTGCAAAAAAATTTTTATGATGATATGTTTCATTCAATTTAAGAATTGTAACATTAGCTTTCTTATATGGGGAAGGAAATAATATCATGAACATTTTAATGCAAGTTTAAATTGTTAATAAATGTTAGCTTGAGTGAATTACTAAGTGTATTTCTCTTTTCAACTTTACACTTATCTTGTGTGTACAGCTGATATCCCTAGTGTCCAATCAGAGACAAGTTTTCATCCTGTTGTCCAATGAATGATGTGCATAATTCCTTTTGGCACTGATGAGAGATGAATACACACATCCAGCCCACTTCAGTGAAAATTGACCCATAATTTTTTTTTATCCTGAAGAAAAATACAGTAATAAAGTTTAAAGATGGAAAAAAATAGTTAAACTCTTGAGGTGTACCACTAGTTAACAATAATCAGCAAACATTACATTTTGCCTGGAGGACAGTGCGCTCAAGATTTGCTTTTAGGTGCTCATGAATTCTAATAATCATGGCTCTCCAAATGATAGCAAGAAACCTAAACATGTGAATTTTCACATTTCAATGAGCTCAACAGTTAAAATTCAAAAGGAAAGGCACACTTTTTAATTATTTTCTTCTATCTCTACTGTCCACGAATATTTTTCTTGTGAAATGAGCATATGCATTTCTGACAAATATTTAGCAGTTGAGAATATATATTTATTTCCCACAGAAAGACAAAAAGTGCAGATCTTATGTAAAACTCCAATGCTGTCTCTGCAGTAGTATTTTCAAGATTATATCAGAATTCTAAGAATTAAGTGGAAAATGACTTGGCATACTGAGGCAGACTAATTGTCCTATATAGCAAATATTTTACCTCTAATAGTAGTAAAAAGAAACATGCTATTAAAGTTGTTTATCCACCAAAACATTTTAATTTTCTTTAATAATCCTTAAGAATCTACTATTCATTAATTTATCTATGTGATTTATTTTTGGTCTGTTAATATCATCAGCCTATAGAATTTCCAGAATAATGAATTTCATTATAATGACCACAGTACTGGTAACCCCCTTACTTTATCTATCTTTGAAGGGTATTCCAAGTTCTAGTATAACAGAACTGTCAAGAATATCGGTTTTATTTCTATAGCTCATAACTTTATGCTTTATTCTTTGACTTGCATCTTATAATTTTAATGTATTTTCTTTCAATGATTCCCTTCAATCTTCCCACCCACCTACAGATATCACAATGATAAGCAGATTCTGTTAGCTATTATTTTATAGCAGGGCAGTAGAATAATGTTTTCACAAAATATATGGAAATGATTATGTGATTTGTAAGTTGTAACACAAAACAATATAAATAGAATTTGGATTATACTTTTTAAATGCAACAGATATTTTAAATGCAACAGATATTTTAAATACTTTTTAAATGCAACAGATATTTTAAAGGCAACAGATACTATTTTAAATAAATAAATAAATATTTTTTGAGTGCATGCTATGTTCGTATCACTGTGCTAGGTACAGGGTGGCAAAAACAAATAAAACGCAACCTGCCATAAAATGGCTAATATTCTTAGTGTAAAAACATTCAAATAGAATAGTCACCTTAAAAGGAGGTAGAATATAAATAAATTTAAATAGAGACATACACAAATTAAACCTGAATAACCAATCAGAGAGACTAATTTCCTCTAATACTAAATGTGAACTTTACTAAAAGAGAGTGAATCTTTGTTCTGGATGACATCAGAGACTATATTATTTTATTTACCATTGCAAGTTGAAGTGAAGAGGGAAAAGATAAAGAGGTACAATCTTGGAATAAATTATTCTTAAATAAATTGAAGGAGTTGCCAGGAATGAGGTTTTAGCCTAGGAGCCCAGAATTTAACTTAAAGCAAATGAACCAAGGCTTTTTAGTGCCTACTTTAAGATAGCATAATTGTAGAACGAAGGCAGTGTGCCGGAATGGAGGTGAAGTGGAGAAGGACACATAGTGACGCTTTTTAATGTCAGACCTATCTATAAAAAAGAAGACTTTGCTCTAAATAAATGCCTGATTGATTCATAGGCACTAAGATCAAACAGTTAATTCTAACACACAATTCTAACAATGGAATCTCTCACACTATGTAGCCATGGTTTGCTTGTAGAAAAAAACTGCTGGTAGAAATAATGCTCCATCTCTGTAATCACCCTCTTCATCCTTTGGAGCTACTAAATCAACACAGACCCCACTCTCTTTCCAGTTCTAGTACTTGTGACAGGAGCTATTTAAGTCTCTTCAGACCAAAATTTAGAACTCTTTGTAAATTTAACTTTGTGAACAGCCTAACATATAATGCTGGTAGTTAGGTTTTTACCTCATTTTGAGACTTCATCACCCCTTTCTGCCTTTGTAATGTTTCCCAGTTTCTTCAAACCTGATATCTGCCTTGAGCCATTTCCCAAGACTCTAATCTAGCAATCCAGTCTTTAGTCCAAGTTTTCTTCTTAAGACAATACTTCAGCATGGTGTCTGGGATTTGATACTTGATGACAGATTCCATTAATCAACTTTTAATCTTAACCTGGTCCAATTTCAATGTTGCTAAATATTTCATGCCAGTTGCTCAACTGTTTCTTGCCGTGTGGACAACAAATAGAGCTTACAGTACTCGCTGGATACCAGACTGACTCTCCTTTTCTAATTCCTAGTGCTATAACCATTCTGTCTCCTGTACTGTCATACTAGCTCAGTCCAAATTCTTCCTTAGTTCAACCTACTGTGTTTTAATTAATATCACCTGTGAATCTCAAGATAAAGTATATGTTTAAGTTTTAATACGAGTAATAGGCTAAAAGCTCTAGAAGTTATGAAAAATTGAGCTCGCTGGAAAGCATCTTAAAGAAACTGGGAACATGAGTTAGGCAGATGTGAAAGAGTAAAGAATACTTAAATTTACGTTAGGAAAACATGAGGCAAACAAGGAATAATGGACAAAAGAATAACAAAAATGGTGAAGAGACAACAAAAAAACAATAAAACGGTAAGCCAAAACACCCATAAACTACTGTAATCTATAATCCTAGTATACTCTTTTATCTACACTCCAGAAATTTTTCTACACTTTCTTGTCGTCTGTAACATTTCACCACCTACAAACTTTAGACTGATAGGTGTAAGAGTTTACTCTTTACTCTTTCCTTCATATCTTAATTACAATTAAATAGCATCCTACATTTGATTGCTTATACGAAAGATTAAATAAATGTAACTTGTTTACTCCAAGTATTTTGATAAATATTATGCATATAACTGTGCATATGGTATTAAAATATATAGAGATAGACTTTCTATTGCGAAATAATCATTTTGAGTGCTCACGTGAAATTAAAATGCTCATTAACAGCCCTATCCACTTGTTTCCACATTTTGTCTCATACATCTCTATGTTTAAGATAATTTACCTTCCATTAACACATTTGCCAAGCTAATTCTCACTTCCACAGCTTTGACCATATAGTTTTCTTAGTTAGCATTTTCCTTCATCTGTTCCTTTGAATAGTACTATTTAAAATTTTATCTTTTTTTTTTTTAACTTTTTCGCTTTCATTTTTTTCAAAGATTCACCACAGAGTTGGTGCTTAATTATATACATGTATTGGTCTCTATTTCATCTGTGTTCTTCTATTACCTCATCTAAAATGCTATTTCATAAAAAAAAGAAAAAAAAAAAAAGTCCACCCTTTTTATTTATCCCATCGCAGGTTGAGGTAAAAAAAGTACCTAAGAGCATAGAATGTGAGATTTTTACCTAAGCTTTAGTACTCATGTAAAAACAATCTGTGTTGATATCTGTATTGATACTTATATCTATAAATTTGTGTGAGTATATATCTATTGACCTTTAAGTATATGAGCAAATATGATTTTTTAATTATAAAGACCATCATATTTGCATTATACTACATGGCCTAACAGTGGGATAAATCAGTATTTCTATAGGTAAAAAATATCATCAGGCCAGGGGCTCTGGCTCACAGCTGTAATCTCAGCACTTTGTGAGGCTGAGGCGGGTGGATCACGAGGTCAGGAGTTCGAGACCAGCCTGGCCAATATGGTGAAACCCTGTCTTTACTAAAAATACAAAAATTAGCTGGGTGTGATGGCAGGCACCTGTAGTCCCAGCTACTTGGGAGGCTGAGGCAGAAGAATCGCTTGAACCCAGGAGGTGGAAGTTGCAGTGAGCCGAGATTGCCCCACTGAACTCCAGCCTGGGCAACAGAGTGAGACTCCGTCAAAAAATAAACAAACAAACAAAAACATAAATTGTCTCTCAGGTATTTCAGGTATTTGAATATTCTTTCCATATGTCAACTCTCAGAAACTAACTCTCCACATAGATTTCTATCCATTATGAGTCTAAAAATTACAAACATTTCATAAATTATTTCAAAGAAAATAACACAACATTCATACACATGGAAGGAATTTTTTGCATGTGAATTTCTGAAATTTATTATAATAACATAAAATGCTTATATTTTAGGATAACAGGTTTAAATCCTAAGCAAAAGACAATAACAAACTATACTATTGAAGATTCTTAAGATTTCTTTGTCCTTCAGTAGTAGCACACCTTTTAAATAATATAAATTCTTCAATGTCAAAATTATATATACAGACATACATATCAATAAAATAGAACTTAGAATCCAGGAATAAATCCTTGAATATAGTCAATTGAATTCTGACAAGACCAAGATGATTCAATAGAGATAAGAAATTTTTCTCCACAAATAATGCTGGGACAACTGGATATCTACATGTAAGATAACAAAGTCAAACTTTAACCTCACACCATATGAAAATTAGCTCATGATAGATTATAGGTCTAAATATAAGAGGTAATACTATAATTCTGCTAATACTATAATTCTGCTAAAATATATATTCTGCTAATACTATAAACTCTTAGCAGAAAACATAGAAAACAAATCTTTGAGGCCTCAACTGAAAGAATGGTTTCTTAGATATGACACAAAAAATAAAGGCAACAACAAAAAAATATAAATGGAAGTTTACCAAAATTAAAAGCATCTGGGATTTAAAGAGAAATCCACTGAGAAAGTGAAAAGACAACCCACATAATGAGAAAATAACTTACAAATTATATATGTGATAAAAGATTTGTATCAAGAATATGTAAAGAATTCTTACAACTCAATAACAAAAAGATAACCTATTATAAAATGATCAAAGGATTTAAAAAGTTCTCCATAGAAGATATACAAAGGGACAATAAATACACAAAAAGATGCTGGCATCATCAATTGCCAGGGGAATGCAAATTAAAACCACCATGAGATTACTTTGTATCCGGTAAACAGTTATAATCATAAAGACATAAAATAACAAGTATTGATAAGGTTTTGGAGAAATTATAACTCTCATGCATTTATCATGTGAATGTAAAATGATACAACTGCTATGGAAAACTGTTGGGCAATTTCTCAAAAAGTCAAGTGTAGAACTACCATATCATCCAGTAATTTCACTGTTAGGTGTATACCCAAGAAAACTAAAAGCATATATTCATTCAGAAATTTGTACATGGATGTTTAGAGTAGCATTATTAAAAATATCCATGAATTAGAAGGAACTCAATGAATGAATGGAAAAACAAAATGTGGCATATCCATAAAATGGAATATTATTCGGCCATAAAAATAAACAAATTATTGATAAATGTTACAACATGGTTGACATGAGATTTGGGCAGCAAAAAAAAAAAAAAGTGTTGCAACATGGATGACTCTTGAAAACATTATACTCAGTGAAAGCAGCCAGACATAAAATAACAGATATGCATGATTCCACTTATATTAAATGCCAAGAATAGACAGATTCCCGGAGACAGAAAATAGGTTAATGTTCCCAGGAGCTGTAGGGAGAATTTCTAATGGGTATGGGATTTCTTTTGGGGAGTAATGAAAATTTTATTTAATTAGTGATGATAGTTTAACAAACTTGTGAATATACTAAAAACCACTGAACACTTAAAAATGTTTTATTTTACGGTATGTGAATTATATCTCAGTAAAAGTGTTGTTATAAATTGTAAAGTTGGCAATGTAGCTTCAGTAGTGTTTGTCAAAATTATAACAAAATGTCAAAAATGTGAAATACTAAAAATAATTAACATAATAGCAAGAGACGTGAGAAAATTATTAAAATTTTTCAGGCAATTTAGGATTCACATTTTCAAAAACTATAACGCTTTTTAGTATTTCTAATGGTAACTCAAGAATGTAAAAAGAAGCCAAGTAAATATAAATTTTATTGTTTTTACTGTTTGATAAAACTCAAGCTCAAAATAACTAAAATGCAGAAAATAACATGTTTATCATTAATTACTAGCTATAGCACTTCCAGAACTTTCATTTAAACTTGGTAATAGGATCTTACGCATATTCTCTCTTTGGTGATCCAAATATAAATTATTTGGTGGCATCTACAGAATTACAATAAATCAGGATTCAAGATGGACTAGTCAGAATAGAAGAAAAAACCTACAAAACAGTTTTTTTTTTTTTTTTTTAAATGATAGAAATGCTTTTAGAATTTGCCTGTAGAAAGAAAACATCTTGACAATTATTAGGCTTATATTCCCTCAAATTTTAGGAAGTAATGTACAACATATACTGTTCATGGAAGTTCTAGGAAGATAAGAAAACTATGAGAGAACTTTAAAACTTAAAAATAAATTATAAAATCAGGGAACTTTAAAACTTAAAAATAAATTATAAAATCAACACAAAGTGCATCAGATTTAGTATTTAAAATACAGCTAAAATGAGAGAATGATTATCAGGTCAAAAGAAGACTACACCAGATATACTTAGTAATGGAAATAAAATTTGGAGAGCAGAGACATCCATAACCAGGATAGGTTTAAATTGGATTAAATTCGGACTAATTCTCAAGTTTCAAAAAGCCCTATAAAAGATTTATTTAGGCCAGGCATGGTGGCTCACATCTGTAATCCCAGCACTTTGAAAGGCCAATGTAGGAGGACTGCTTGAGCCTAGAATTTCAAGACCAGCCTGGGCAACAACCTTGTCTCTAAAAAAAAAAAAAAAAAAATTATAATAATAATAAAATAAAACTTAGCTGGGTGTGGGGGTGTGTGCCTGTATTCCCAGCTACTAGAGAGGTTGAAGTGGAAGGATTGCTTGAGTCCAGGAGGTCAAGACTGGAGTGAGCCATGAATGTGCTACTTCACTCCAGCCTGGGCAACAGAGTGAGACACTATCTCAAAAAGAATAAGTAAATACATAAATTAAAATAAAAGAAATTTAAAAGTGTTTTGAAAATTAGGAAAGAGCTATCAAGAAAGCTAGGACTTACCAGGTCAAAACTTAAGAGAAGGCAAGATCCCCCAGTAAGTCCTCAAAGATGCTTTTGTTCTGATAATAGTTGAAGTTCAGGAAGAAACTAAACTATAACTTTGGTGGCTCAAGGAAATTAGGAATCAAAAATCCAATCCTATGTTCACCAAAGTAGAAGATTCTGTTCATAGTGAGCTGGAAACCCACACAGCTACAGCATGATACAAGTAAACATGTAATAAAACAGACTCTAAATTAAAATGATATCTGAATAATCCATAAAATCTCAAGGTTTAAATTGTAACATGGTCAAATATTGGTGGTGATTCACAGTTTCTAGTGGTAGAAAATGGAAACAATATCTGGAGGAAAGTACCTTCATTCTAAGGCCCAAAATTTTCACAACTGATATTTCAAATACAATGAGCAGTACACAAGACACAGTACACAAGATACACTGAGGTATCAAATTAACATGAACAGACAAAAGACTATAGAGTTACTCCGACTACTTTTTTCCAATAAAGAATGAGCAATTTTGATATACCTGCAGGAAAAGAACAAAAAATTGTAATTTACTGATTAAATATAGCTAACAAGAAAATTAGTGAACTGGAAGAGTAGTGAAAAAAATTTCAGAAAGCATCAAGGAGGAAAAAAAAAGTGAAATTCACAGAATAGAAAAGAAGATCCATAGAGAATACAAGTTTATTAGTAAAAAGTAACAAACATCCTATTGCAAGATCTTTGACATCAGTGCAACCTAATTTTGCTTTAAGTGTCTCAGGTAAATAAATGTCTTAATAATTCAAGTTGAAAGTATCTATTTTATTTTATAATATTTTATTATAACATTGTATCTCCATTAAATACTTTCTTTACTTCTTGATTATTTCCTATTTGCTTTGACAATTGCTTTCCACAGCTACTCTGCAGCAAAGATTTATATTTTTTCTTCAATATTGGTTTTCCTTCATTTTCATAACAGAATCTCTGACTTTTGTCTGGGCACATTTCTGCTTAAGATAATGCCTACATAGTTCAGCCTTCCTTGCAGCTGAATGTAATGATACAACCAAAATCTGGCTAAAGATATATTGTGTGGCATCATTTAGAAACCTTACTTAAAACACAGTTACAAGTTCCCTTACACCTTTATTTTCTATCTCTTCCTCTTTCTTGATGGCTGGAGTGTGCATGTGATGGGTGGAGTAAGTGCAGTCATTTTGGGTCATGAGGTACCATTTGACTGGAGGTCATGTGCAGAAAAGCAGGAGACAAAAAGAGTCAGTCACTAAGTACTGAGTGAAATAGTTCCATAATATCAGTCCTAGATTGTACACCTTTGGAGTTTTACATGAGAGGTGAAGAAACATATTAGTATCATTTTAGATCTTTATTACACATAGCTGAATCTAATTTAAACTGATAGCAATATGTAGCTGGAAGTGGGATAGTACAGATGAAAGAAATGTAAAACATCTGACACTACCTTATTAAAGGAGATTGGGTAAGGACTAAAGATATTACAGGCTAAAGAGCTGGTGGCCCTTGTTTTTATGGCCTCAAAACATTTTCACTTTGGAAAGCAGGCTACATGCTAACTGAGTGTGTTCTGTTACTGAAATTGTCAAACAAATACCATATTTGACTGTGTGTTCGATGTTACTAGTACCTTTTATTTAAGTCTTTTGAGAGAAAAAAGTCTGGGTTATATCCAGCCAACCTGAAATAAGAGATGGAAACAGAATAAAAATTTTGATAAGGCAGGTATTCTTTGCAGTCTGCAGGTTAAGTTTACTGAGATTCTAGTGATTCAGGGTCTTGTGTAGATGAAAAAAACAACCTCTTTGTTCCTCAAATTGAAGCGGTTACAATAGGGGACTTCAAAGTAGAACTAACACTTACACACAAAGGTGTAAATGTCTGCAGGAAAGATGAGATTAAGAATTTTGTCTTCCCTCCAACACCCATTGTTTCAGAAAGTTCACCTATGGTCGCTATCATTAATTTGGAAGACAGGAAAATGAGTAGAGAAAAAAATCAGTAAGTGAAAGACCAGAAACTTCAGGGTTATAAACAATGTCTAAACAAGATCTTTCTGCTTACTTTCTACTTACCACAGAAACTACTGACATCAAATAAATCAGAAGCATACTAAGTTTTTGAAGGAAATGCATTACCAAAAAAAAATAAAGTCTGTCCTAAAAATACCTGTGGTTTTTCAATCTCTATAGCAACCCACAGGCCCCTAAATCTATTAGAAACTCCAACACTCAGGAGGAAAAAATTCTCTAATACCTACTTCTGATGTTGCCATAAATATGAATAAACAGGTAAGATGTTTTCACAGGGAAAATATAGGAGATTTTCCAGATGTGTTTATTTCAAGAGAAGAAAGTGTTTACTATTCCTATCAGACTGATTTGGTAACTGCTATGGGGGCAAAAACAACTGTGATTCCCATTTCCAAATTAGAGTTTTATTATAAATATGCTGTTTCTATGCGACTTTATATGCTTGGTATGTAGAAGGTGAATATTTTATATTTTAGCTATAGGTTGCTAGACTATGAGTTGTTATATCTTGTCTTAGTGAAGCAGACTGGACATCTACCAGTATAACAATTGGAATTAAGTTTAGCTGCAGGTAGTGACTTATTCAATATAGGAGTACTTCCATCTCACATGAATATCTGTATGTAAGAAGACCAGGACTCGTATGAAAACTCTGCAATTTTCTGTAATCCAGGATACTTCCAGGTTTCCACTCATATGTGGCTTTCACTCCCATGGTCTAAAATGAAGTTCCAAGCCACAGGATGAAGGAAAGCAGAAAGAAGAGACAAAATCCATTGCCAACTGTCTTTTGGGGACATTTTTCAGAATCTGCCAAATATTTCCATTCATGACATGGTATGGTGAGCTGAATAGGGCTGCCAAATCATCTATGTCCTAATCCCCTGAACCCTGTGAATGTCACCTTATATATTAGTTGGGTAGGGCTTCCATAAAATACCATAGTCTGAATGGTTTAAAACATAGTCTTTTTTTTTTTTTTTTTCTCACAGGTCTGAAAGTTGGAAGTCCAAGGTAAAGGTTCCAGCTGATTCAGATTCTGATGAGGGCTGTTACTGGCTTGCAGATGACAGTCTTCTCCCTATGTCTTGATATAGTCTTTCCTGAGTGTGTGCACATAGGGTAGGGGGAGGTGGAGATTCTTAATCCTATCAGATCAGGGCCCCATCCTTATGACCTCATTTAACCGTAATTACTTCTTTAGAGTCCCTATCTCCAAATATAGCCACACGAGATTAGAATTTCAACATATGAATTTTCAAGGGACACATTCAACTCATGATACTTTGTAGGCAAAAAGATCTTTGCAGGTGTGATTAAGGATGTTGAGATGAGTTGATTATTGTGGTGTGCCTGATAAAATAATAAGCGTCTTTATAAGAGGGAGGCAGGACATTAGAGAGGATGTAAGAGATGAAATGACAGAAGCAAGAGGTTAGGGTGATGTGAGGTAGGGAATATAAGCCACAGAATATAGGCAGCTTCCAGAAACTAGACTAGGCAAGAAAACAGATTCCGCCCTGGAGACTTTGAAAAACATCAGCCATGTAAACACTTTGATTTAGCCAAGTAAAGCCAATTTTAGTCTTCTAGAACTATAAAGGAATAAATGTATCTTGTTTTAAGCCACCAAATTTGTAGTAATAGAAAACTAATATACATGGCGATACTTAATTGCTAGAGAAGCTACAAAATGCAAATTAATCCAGACAGCTAAAATTTGGGGATGCTATTACAGAGGAAGAGAGATATGATAGATATTAGAGAGCAAACATCACTTACTGCCACGAGAAATGATGGAATTTTTGCTATTATAGTGACATAAGCTTTTAGGTTTGCTTCCTTTGGTAGAGGCTTCGTGTTCTGTTTTGGAAAGGGTACATGCAAATGTTTGAAATTGTCCTTAAATAGTCATTCCAATCTTATTCTACAACAAAAGAAACCCATGTTTTAGCTGGGCATTTGGATGGTCTGAATGAGACTATATTTCTTAGCCTCTTGTAGCCGTATGCCCAATTTGTGGCCTACCAGATATAAGCAGAGTGTTGCATGGAAGATCCTAGGAACTTTCCAAAAGTAAACACAATCGTTATGCCCTCTTCCTCATTTCCTCTTCTTTCTGGCTGGTTAGAATGAAAGCATAATGAGTGGATCTGGTGAAACTATTGTGGACCACGAGATGACCTGCAAAATAGAGGCCTTGTACAGTGGAGCAACAGGATAAAAGGAGTGAAGAACTCTGAGAACATTATGATGCAGAGTTGTTATACCAGCGATGCACCGTCTATATCTTGATTTTTATGTGAGAGAAAAGTTGTTTTGTTTAAGTCACTATTAGGGATGATTACTCCCAATTCTAACTACTGCATTTTCTTCCTTCTTTATTATTTCTCTCATAGAACTGTTCATGTAAATTTTTACTCATGTCTCTACATACATATCCATGACATGTATGACAAAATTTTGTCTTTAAAAATGTAACATTAGTGAAGTTATTTAAAGGCATATGTGTTGTGAACTATTATAACTAAGATATTGGGGAGGAAACTTGTTAAATATATTATGCCTAAATAAATCTCAGAAGCAACTTACATTATGCACAGGAATTCTAGCTAATGAGTAAGAATGCTTTTTTATGTAGACAGCATATTCAATATTGGGTACTTTTGTACTCTAAATTCATAGTCATATATAACTACACCATGGTCACATGGGAGCACAGCAAATAAAAAAATGTAAAAATACATTTAGGTTTTTACTGTCAACTTTTAAGTTTATCCAAAACATTCCTAATCTAAGTGTTACTTTATCATCATATAGTTATATTTAAAAGGAAATGATAAAAATTATATCTGATGGAGATGTTTAGCAGAGGTTCTCAAACTTTTTGGTCACAGAATTCCTTTATTTGCTTCAAAATTATGAGATCCCTAAAAATCTTTTGTTTATGTGTATTATATTCTTTCAATATTTACCATATTAGAAATTCAAAGTGTAAAATGTTTAAAGTATGTATTAATTTATGTAAAATAACAATAAGAAATCCATTTTATTTTCATGAAATTATACATTATAAAACCAAACTATATTACAAAATATCACTGTTAAGAGTGGGACTGGTCTATATTTTTAAGAATAGATGTAGTATCTCGCTTAATAGATAACCCAGATTTTCATATCTTTTGATATATTAAATCTCTTATTGTATCATGTCATGCAGGCTCTGGAAAAACTCCATGATACAGTAATGAGAGAATGAGAGTCAAAAAGGAAAACACTGTTTTAGTATTATCATAAAAGCTATATTGGTATGGTAGATCCTTTAAAAAGATTTCAGGAACCTAAGGTGGTCCCTGAACTACACTTTGAGAACCACTATTATACAGAATAACTATGAAGATAAATCTTACGAAACTGGACCAATTATAGGAAAGCCAGTCAAAAGGCATGAAAATTCTCCAAGTTGTAAGAGAATGCATATGATGACTATCAGGAGGACAAAGTAGATGAGAAAAAAAAATCTCTATAGTTTTATCTCAGATCAAGAGGGAAAATAATATTTAGAAAATAATAAAATGAAACTATTGCTCTCAAAATTATTTGATACAGTATTGTCTGCACCGAGAGGTAAATAAAGGTATAATGTTGAATATTTTCATTAAGAACTGATTTAAAAATCACCTAAGAACTTGAATAAACACAGTCTCAAAAGTATATAAAAAATATCCAATTAAACTAATCATCAGGAAAATGCAAATCAAAACTGCAATAAGATATTACCTCATACCTGTTAAGATGGCTATTATAAAAAAAAATAGTAAAAGACAAGTGTTGGTAAGAATATGAAAAAGCTGAAACTCCTTTGCACTGTTTTTGAAAAAGCAAAATGATGTAGCAGCTATAAAAAGCAGGATGGAGGTTCTTCAAAGAATTAAAATTAGATCTATGATATGATTCAGCAATTCCACTTCTGGTTACTTATCCAAAAGAATTGAGATTGAGATCTCAAAGACATGAATACTTCCTAGTTCCTTTCTCTTACTCTTTCCCTTTCCTAGGACATATTGTGGCATTAGATAAACCCTCTGTTCAACTCTCTCATTTCCCCAGCGATTTCTCTATTGACCTTGGCAATTCGCACATCTTTCTACCTCAGATTATGTATTAATCTAGCATCCACTTGCTGTTTTTCAAAACCAATTCTGCAATTACTTGGTTTAAAACCTTTCTTATCCACATATATGGAGCTAGGTATAATAAATGGTGTCAAAGTTGGGTTTCTCCAGAAAGGGCTATAGCCTCCCTTCTAAGCCATCAATATTGCTTCCTTGGACATTTAAAGGATGGTCTGAAATTATCTTTAGCCTCTGGTAGCTCTAGTATCTTCCCCATAGATTCTTCTGATAAATATCTTATACGTCTACCTAAGTAGACACTAAAAACCACTACTTCTCAGAATTCCTAATACTCAAGACAACTCCAACTTCTTATAAGAGACCCCTTAGTTGCAGGTGGCTGATTAAACTGTACCTCAATGTGTATATTTCTCTCATATCCATTCTTTACAAAATCAACCTCTGCCCAGTGAGATTTCTCTAGCTCTTCCCCACCCCCTACAAGTTCCAGCATAGAACTTGCTTGATTGCAAGTTCTTAGGCCTTATGCTTTACTACAGTGCTTGGAACATTGTAAATATTCAGTAAATACCCATTTAAAATAAATTGCATTACTGGTGGAACCCTAAAATGAGAGTTATACAATAACAAAGGTCAATTTTTAGAGTAGATGTAAGAATGTCATCACAAAGCTCATTTCTTAGCATTAGTTAAGCTAGAACAAATCCCAGAAGCTGAGTAAAAATAAAATTTTACTTTCCAGCATAAGGAAACACACTATTCCACAAAACAATGACATAAATTGACCCCCAAAATAAATATACTTAAACATACTTTTTTTTAACATTCCATATTATAAAAGAGGGTGACCAGTTCCACATTTCCTAAATCTCATAGAGAATCAACTCCTTCACTGTTTTCTTAGCATCATTTTCTGTTGAACAAGATAAAAAAGAAGATGAGCGGTAGATTCAATATTTTGGTTTGTAATATTATGGAACTAATTATTCTCCCTCTGTCCTTCCCCCCTCCATATTTACCTGAATTTAAAGTAGACATAAAATATTAAAAGCAATCAAATAAGACTAGTTCTTGATGTATAAAATTACAGCAACCTCACCCTGACTTGCCAGCTGTGTTCTGCATCACTCTAGTGAAAGCCAGCTACATAGACTGTGATATAAATGCACTTCTATGCTTTGCAATGCAGTAGTCCTGAGTAAGGTGAATTCTTCTCTTTCCTCTCCTATATAGGACAGGTGACAAAGTATCTCATTTTTCTACTAGTAAAAAGAAAATTACACCTCATCAAAGAATATATATAGATGGCAAGTAAGCATATGAAATGGTCGACATCATATGCAATTAAGGGAAATATAAATTAAAGCAAAAACGAGGTACTACTACCTACCTATTAATATGACCAAAATCCAAAACACTGACAATACCAAAAGTTGATGAGTCCTTGTGGAGCAACAGGAACTCTTACTCATTGCTGATGGGAATGCAAAATGGTACAGCTGTTTGTATGACATTCTTGTCAGACAGTCCAGCAATTGTATTCCTTGATATTTACCAAAATGAATTAAAAACATGCCCACACAAAAAAACCTGCGTACAATATTTGTAGCAGCTTTATTCATAATTGCCAAAACTTGCAAGCAAACAAGATGTCCTTCAACAGGTGAATGGATGATCTTTCATACAATGGAATATTATTCAGTGCTAAAAATAAAGTGTGTGCTCAAAGCCACATGCAAAGGCATAAAGGAGACTTAAACACGTATTACCAAGTGAAAGAAGCCAATATGAAAAGGTTACATACTGTATGAGTTCAACTATATGACATTTCAGAAAAGGCAAAACTGTGGAGACAGTGAAAGGATCAGTGGTTGCCACGGGTAAGATAAGAAGGATAGGCAGAGTACAAAGAACTTTTAGGACAGTGAAGCAATTCTGTATACTACAATAGTGAACACATACAATTATACATTTGTCAAAACCTATAAAGTATACAACACCAACAGTGAACCGCAATGGAAACTACGGACTACCTGTGATAATGATGTGTCAATATATCTATTTAATAAATTTACCACTGTGGTGTAGGATGTCAATTTGGGGGTATAGGAAACTCTCTGTACTTCCCTCTCAACTTGGTTATGAAACTAATACTGCTTTAACAAATTAAGTTTATGAATTAAAAAGAAGAGAACTGATGATGTGGCATAAAATATAAAACAGAGGTGCCTGAAGGCAATATTTCCATATTTATGTTGTCAAAAAAGTAAGTAATTTTTTTGTTCACAACAAAAACATTTTTATTTTGCAAATAAAACATATTTGAATTTTTAAAAAGAATGTGTAAACCTTTAGAAAGAAAGTAGTAATTATCTAAAATTGTATTAACTATGAACACTATTAATATCTTGCTGACTATACCTTAATGTATTTTTGCACATCTATGTGGGTGTGTGTGTGTGTGTGTGTGTGTGTGTGTGTGTGTGTATGGCCAAGCTGGTCTTGAACTCCTGGCCTCAATTAATCTATCCGCCTTAGCCTCCTAAGTGCTGAGATTACAGACATGAGCCACCATGGCTGGCCTATGTGGTATAATTAAAAAGTTATTTTGTTTATATTTTTGAACCCTTATTAAAATTATAATAGATTTAAATACAAACAGCTCATCAGATTTAAAAATATATATTTAAACCTTTAGAATAATACATCTAATAATAATTAATGGAAAGGGTTCATAGGGAGAATTGTATATGAGAACATTTAATTTTATTTGATCTTACAAAATGGCACTCAACATAGCATGCATATAGTTCCATGAGTCCTATCTATGGGAAAAATTAATCTTTAGAAGCAAAGCCAAAATCAATAAAAATATTCTAGAATTCAAGCAAATCAGCATTATAAAACCAATCTTACTTTAGTATAGCTGAAAGTCAGGTTATTTTATGTCAGGTGTTTTCTGGAGGTATACAAAGCCATAGAGTACAGGATATGAACATTCAGTACATTAGAAGTGGTTCTGAGTAAGAGATCCCTTTCAGAAAGGTTGTATATGGTTACCCTATAGAAAGGTTTCCTCCTTTGTTGATAACCAGGGAGAATCAGGCACCCTCTCCAGAAGATTAAGACAGAGGGTGTGAAATTCCAATTTTCATGCCTCAGGGAGAAAGGGTATTGCTCAAGTTCTAAGAAAAAGATTAGATCATTATTCTAGGAAGTGGACTGTCAAAAAAGATAGAAATTCACCACATATAGACTGATTCTTTTCTTTCCACATGGTTGAAGCAGTAAAAGTTTCTGGCCATCACTTTCTTACTTCACAGATGCTTTCTCTCCTTCCTTACAACATAGGAACTAAATCAGCACAAGGATGCTTCAGATGTACGTGGCAGGGAGTGGGGATGGCCGGGGGAGGAAAAGAGGGGAGCTAGGCTGCCTCTGACATAAATATTTTGGGAAATGCCCCCATCTCTTTCCTTTTGGCTCCCATGGGTGTGACTCCCTCACAACGTATTCCTTCTAAAATTCATGTTTGAAACATAGGAAGTAGATGAAAGAAGACTATTTATGCCAACAAAGTATAGGTAATAAAGGAATTACAGCACAGTCCAGTCTAGGTTACTTACTATAAGTTTATAAGGAATTTGAAGTCAAAGCCCCTGT
The DNA here is from genome assembly GCF_049350105.2 of Macaca mulatta. Taxonomy (NCBI): domain Eukaryota; kingdom Metazoa; phylum Chordata; class Mammalia; order Primates; family Cercopithecidae; genus Macaca; species Macaca mulatta. The sequence goes on along the minus strand of NC_133406.1, from coordinate 166,447,271 downwards.
GGGGTTTTGGTGTGTTTGCTATTACTCCCTGAACATATATTTTGCTCAGTAACCTCCAAGGGAAAGGATCAATGATACCAAAGCCAATTTTAAATATCTTTAGGCATCCTAGCAAACTTTTTCATATTGGTATTCAGATTTTCCTAAAATCTATCATAATAGTATACAAGTTTTCCTACAATTGGATCTAATTGAACTCTCACAGTTCTGTATTTATGCCAGCCTCATCTGTACAAGTCACAACCATGCTTTCGTATCTGTAAGCCATGGAAAAATAATGTCCCTATTAAGTGTTTCACATCCTCCATTTCTTCTATTCTGACCCAACTGCTTTTGTCAAATTCATTCTTCATGGTTTCTGACTTCTGGTTCTGTATCTCATTTACAGTTAGTTATTGCTCTATAAACACTGGATGTTTATTTGAACCTCTAGTTTTGCATCGTGGTATTTCCTAAGTGAATGTAGCTTGAACTTACTCCTCTGGCTCTTCGCACTTTAGGTTCCATAGTTACGGGGAAATGTTAAATCCTTTAGATCAAGCACATTTTATCCCCAAACAGGAGAAGATTCAGATACTAATTACTTCATCTAATTACTGAACCTTGAATTCTATTCTTGGCTAATCCTTTGTATTGCTTTGCTCATGGCATGTTTTGTTGTTGCTATTGTTTTGTCTTGTTTTCTATGAACTCTCAGTATTAAATGTCCATGTTTTCTCACCCCCACCCCTTTCCCTACTCCTTAACCCTTTCACTGTTCCTTTAGATTTATCAATTATCACTATAGTTTCTTACAAACCAAACTCCAAGGCACAAGAAATCACGTAGCTCACTTAGTCGATATATTATTCTTTTATTATTTTTACCACTCAAAATAATAAAAGATAAAAGAACAATAAGTGAATAAAAATAATGCATAATGAATAAAATAATATGTAATTATCATATAAATAATAAAATAAGAATAATGAAAGATAATAATAAAAGAACAATATATTAACTAAGTGAGCTGAAGAGGAAACTACAAATGAAGGCAGCAGAAGATTGAAGGACAATTTTATACAAAGATAGTATTCATCAAAAAATAAAATTTACAATTAAAATAATTTTAATTACTTTAAGAAATTGAGATGAAGACAACTTCTATATTAATATTCTATTAATGGTGGTTATAAACGATAAAAATGCATAAGACAATGTACATATTTATCAACTATGAAAAAATAGTTCTTAAAAAGTAACATTAATAATGATACAGTTAGCAGAATTATTAAAAATACAAGGGAGATTTCAAACATTCTTTATGATAAATTTATCTGGAAAAAACTTCATAATATTCAAAATACTTGCAAAACTCTAACAATGGTACATTTTATATAACTTTACACATACTAAAAAATCTTTGGAAAATGAGTATTTTATTTGATTTCATGCACATATGTATTCACTTGCCACAACACAATATATATACATGATATATATTTATACGCACATACATTGGTTGTCAATATATTCAAATTAGTTATAATTACACAACAAACTGGTTATCAATATACTGATATCATACTCTCTAATCATACTCTGAAATCATACTCTGTATAAAGCATATAGAAAAGCAGGTGGTATGCTCTGAAATCCAGTGATTTTATATTCTACACAGAGGGTCAAAACATACTTCAGATGAACTTTATAATTTCACAATGCACACTATCATCTGGAGCAAATTAATACTGTTGGCACTGAGTGCTGATGAGGGACAAGTTTTGAGTAGAACACATTTGCCTTTTGTATCCTATGTTTTTATTCAATGAACAACTTTCACACGGTTTGAGGAGATGAGGACTTTCCTATGCTATATCTGGAACATAGTTCTTCATTTGCATTGAAATAAGACTAATGACAGTCTGGACCTTTTGCATTCCCTTACAACAATGCTAATGTAATAGAAATATTTATAGCTCAGGCTACTCAAGCAGAGAGCCACAAATGAAGGAGCTTATCACAAACCAAGTGCTTTAGAAATTATAATGTTCACTCCAGTTAATACTACTATAATGCTAACTATTCACTTCTATCATTAATTAGTGTCCAAATCAAAACAAAATTATAAAGATAAAAAAACACAAATTCTGGAGTCAGAAGACCTGGAGTCCAATCCTACCTATCAATTGTGTAGCTTTTGGTAAGTTAATTAACCTCTATGTCTCTTAGTTTTCATATTGCTCAAAATGAGATAAAAATATCTATCTATGGTGCTACAGAGAATAAGTTACATACCACTTGCACTATGTCTAGCACAGTGTTTGGGATATAGTAGGCATTCAATCAACATAAATAAATTTCTTTCTATTTCTACTGTGTCCTCAAAGCAATTCATAATATAGCACAAAACAACGAAGGAATGTTGTATTATACAGAGTTAGCACTCTTTAATAAAGTAAATATTTATGTTTTCAACCACTGAGAAGTGGTTTTTACATTACTATTACTACTTGTAAAAATGAAATAAAAAATTATATATTTAAAGCATAAATTATTAAATGGTTGTGTATACTATTAATGCACCATAAAAATATATTTGTATTACATTACTATATGACTTTTTTCAATCAAAAAATATAAAGCAGGATATTAATAATATAATGAAGGAAATTTAATAGACTGAAGAAATAATAGTGCTACCTAAATTGCAAACTTTAATATCTTAAATAAAAACATTTCAAAGAAAAATAATACACTAATTATACTTACATGTTTCCAATATGCAAGCTTTCCTTTTATATTAGTTTCAGGTTTGAAAAAGAGATCCTTAAGGAGCTTATCTTCATATCCTTTGGTTATGTAAATCCATTTTGTTTCATATCCTCTAATAATTTTTTCCCGATGTTTTTTATGCAAAAACACAGGGCTGAATATAAGGGAAGTGGAAAACTGCTTGTTAGTTTGGTGTCATTAAAAAATGTGAAAATCAGTCATGAGTTCACTTACATCTTAGAAAACATGGTGGTAAATTGAATGTAATAATATATTTATTTTCATTGTATTGTTATATAATGCTACTTAGTAACTAAGGTTTATCCATCAGCAATCATCAGAGGATAAATGCATGCTGAGAATTTTGTCTGATATGAATCTACAAACAATTCTGTACTTACATCTGGCTAAGCATTTTAATAAATAATGGGAAGAAGAACATGTCTAAATTATCTATAGACACATAAGGTAAGCAGTGTGAAGTTTTTGTTTTTTTTTTTTTCCAACCTAGTGAAGAAGGAACTTTTAAAATGAGGTTAAGAGTTACTACTATGCCACAAAAATTGTATCTGTACTTCATTACAAACTAGGAAATATGCTCTAGAGCAGTATGTCCAACATAATATAAGTCAAAAATAATTTTAAGTTTTTCATTAGACACACTAAGAAAAAGTTTTAAAAACAGGTGAGTTTAATTTTAATACTATGCTTTATTTAACCCAATAGATCAAAAATATTACCCAATAAATGGCATCTACAAGCTGACATCATACTCAATGGTCAAAAACTACATGTTTTCCCTCTAAGATTAAAAACAAGGAAAGGATGTAATCTTTCATGAAACCTACTCAATATTGTACTACAATGCCTACTGGTCTAAGAAGGCAATAAAAAGAAAACCATAGGCCAATCTCACCTTTGAACCCAGGCACAAAAATTCTAAATATTAGTGAAGAGAATCTAAAAATGTAAGCAAAGAATAATAACACTATGATCATGTGTTATAAAACTCACTACATCAACAAATTAGTAGAGGAAAAAAAGTGTGATTATATAAGTAGATACAGGAAAGGCATTGGATAAAATTTAGCAGCCTATCTTTACAGAAAAATCTTTGTAAAACAGGATCCAAAGAAACCACATCAATATCATGGAGGTGATTTACCAAAAATCAGCAACATCCATTCTGTTTGATAAAATTATTTTTTGGAGTAAAATGATGAATGAGGTAGATGGCTACCATTATTACCATTATTACTCAATAGGAGAAATAAAACAAATTAACTGAGGAAAGCAATATTCTCGCTTCTAAGATGTTTTAAGTAGACTCCACCTATTTACTCCTTCATTCAAAATATTTGTATTAATGACATACAAATTAGGATAAAATATACTAAGATAATAAAATTTATAATAGTTTAAATAAGGCCGTTTACTTTCTCATGCTGACCAGTCTAGGTGAGTAGAGTAGCTCTGCTCCATAAAGTCATTCGATTTTGTTTTACCATATCCAAAATCACTGCCATCAGCTACACGATGAACGCATTCTAGCCCACGGAATAAGGAAACGTGGAAACAAAGAGGCAACAATAACAATTTAAGCACATAAAATCAAAGTTGTACTCATTACTTCTGCTCACTTTCCAATGTAACAACAACAAAAAAGTTGTAGTCTGATGAATATACTTAGCCACAAGTGAGAGTGTGAATACAATCTCTAGTTTTCAGTCAATTGCCAAAAGAAGAGAAAAGAATGGATGTTAAAGGGAAAAGTGGTCTTCTGCAAATGCTCAATATGTGCCTTGTGAAGAGAAAAAAAAGTCTCTAACATGATGAAGCTTATATTCTCTACTATGTAGAGATAGATAATATGGAAATAAAACACAAAATATATAATAAGTAAACTGCTTTATACTTAGGCTGGTCTGGGATATTGCTAAGAAGAGACAAGACACAGGGGGCACCACAGAAAAAAAACATTCCAGTCAGAGCAAATATAAAGTGCAAAGAACCAGACAGAAGTATGCTTCATGAGACGAGACCACATTTGGCATGTCTGAAAAACAGAAAGAAGGTCACTGAGATGGAAAGTCATTGCAGAGCTTTGAGCAGAAGAGTGGCTTTGAAAAGGATCAAGTTGGGGAGATGACTTCTGGAATAGAGATGTGAGAAATTCTGTGGAATCTCTTCCCAGTGAAACAATATCTGGTGGGAATTTTTTTTTTAAGTTAAATATCTCTGGAAATTGTCCAAAGGGCATACAGTGAAATAAACATCTATTCAAGAAAATCTATTACATCTCAGTATTAACAGTGAATCTTTGCCATTTAAACCACAATTTTCTCTCGTTTCCTCCCTTCCTCCTTCGACCCCAGTTCAATATGACAGAAGTTCTACCTTGAATAAGTACAGCCGAGAACACAGGATCCCTCTCCCACTGGGTCCTAGTTGAGGACTACGGTATTTTCACAAGAAATGCATAAATTTATCTCGCATCCCAAGCCTACCTACATGTTTCAGAGGTATTATGTCAGGAAAGAATAGTTGAGAGGTCTGGGGCTTTCTTCATCCCTCCAGCTCCCACTGATAGGCAGAAGTTCTAATCAAGGTGCAACAGGTAGAGAATACTGGAGCCCTGGTAGCTCTTATTCCAGATCACTTATAAGATAGCGATTCTGTGCCAGGTGAGGCAAGCTGAGAAGACAAGAGACTGCTGTCACAGCTGAGCATTCTATTTGTGAATGTCACTCTGAAAAAAGTGAACCACTGCCTCCTCCCTCTGATCCAGGACAGTGGCACAGTGATTTTGCCCAAAGATAAATGTAGCCCATATGAACATAGAATCTGAAGTGCTCCCCTCATCCCCTCAAACTGAACTGACTTTATGAAACAGAGTATGGAGAATTTCAAATCTAAAGGCACTGTTAAAAACAATGGAGATTATGGTGTTAAGCAATTAAGAGAAGGATGGTAGTTCCATGAGACTAAAAAGGTAAACTGAAGATCAGGTTGAAATTTTCCAGAGAGAAACAAGAAAAGAGCTAAGAAGAGTACTGGGATTAGACCAAACAGCAAAAACTGGTCTCAAAGATTACCCTGGAAAGGGCCTCAACATAAAATGAATCAGACTGTTAATTTATGTCCCAGAGCATTGTTAAAGACAATAGAGCAATCAACCGGCAATTAGTAAAGGTTGACACTGAGTTTGATACTAAAACAGTTCAGAAGACTTAACAGGGAAATCAGAGAAGACAGTCAGAGAGCCCTGCTTATACCACTGTCCTCCCAAGAGCAACTAGAGCTGGCCAAACAGCTGACTATAGCTGGGGCAAGCTCTGAGGAGCAATATCAGAGGCTGCACAATGCAGGGTAAATAGACTTCACTAAAATAGTCCAGACAAGTTATTAAACAAATAAACAAATCACAAGAAACTCTGGGTGGGGCTACAGTATCCCGGATTATTACGATATAGTACCTAAAATGTCTAATTTTAAACAAAATGTTATTAGACAAAGAAACACAAAAATGTAAACTATATACAAAATAGGGCAGACAACAGAAGCCAACATATAAAGGGCCCAGACAACAGACAAAACAGACAAAGAGTTCAAAGCAGGTATTATAAATATGTTGAAAGAAAATCAAGCTTAAGTAAGTAAATACGCTTAAAAGAAATCAAATACATTTAAAGGCATGATAACAATGCCTTTTCAAATAAAGACTATCAATAAAGACATAAAAATAATTTTACAAAAACAAAAATTTTGCAACTAAGAAGTACAATAACTGAAACAAAAAATTTTACTCCAGTGGCTCAACAGATTATGCAATCTGAAAAACAGAAATAAAATGAAGACAAGTGAGCAGACTCACAAAAAGTTGAGGGATAGGATTGAGTCCACCAGTACAAATAATGGGAGTACAAGAAAATAAGAGAGACAGAGAGAAAAAGGCGGAAAATAAATAAGAGAATAATGGCTAAAAATTCTATAACTTGATTTTGAAAAATTAATCTACACATCCAAGAAGTCCAATGAACATAAAGAGGTCCACATCCAGACACATCATAGTAAAACTATTGAAATCTAAAGACAGAGAAAATCTCGAAAATGTTTTCTTGAAATCAAGAAAAATGATGAGTCACATCCAAAGGAACCCCAATAAAATTAACTATGGCTCTCTTATGAGAAACAATGGAAGCCAGAAGGCAACAGTATGACATTGTCAAAGTTCTGAAAGAAGAAAAAGAAGAAACTCAATCAACAATCTTAAATCCAGAAAATATGATCTTTCAAAACTGAAGGTGAAATAACAATGTTGCCAGATCAATACAAGCTAAAATAATTTACTTCTAGCAGCATGCCTTGTAAGAGCTACTAAAGGAAGTTCTATTTAGGCTGAAGGCAAGAGACCTCCATGTTTTTTAAGATAAAAAAAGCAGAGTGCTGGCAAAGGTAATTAAGTAATTATTAATCGGTATAAATGCATATTTTTTCTCTTAATTGGAAAATTAATTATATAAACATATATATAAACACATAAACCCCCCTCCCTTTATCTCTCTCTATATATACACACACAATTATATATATAATTATATGATTTTGTGTGTATAATTGTATTGTTGGATCTATGACATATAGAAATATATCTGACAATAAAGGCACAAGGAGGCAGGTGAAAGCAAAGTTGGAATAGTGAAACAACCCCAAACGGTAGCTCAAATTCATAAAAATGAAGAGAGCTAAAAATGATAAATAGAAATATTAATATAACAAACTCTATGAATATATCTATTCATCTTTTAGTTTCTTTAAAAAGTTTACAGTTTTATAATGTAATAATTATAGTCACAAACTGTTGGATTTGTAACATGTATAGATGTAATATGTCTAATTTAATAGTACAAAAACTGGGGAAAGAGAATAATGCTATATAGAAGTAACGTTTCCATATCTCACTAGACTTGTTAGTATAAATATGAAGTAGACATGATAAGTTAAAGTGTATATTGTAAGGCCTAATAAAAGCACCAAGATCATGCCTGTAATCGCAGCACTTTGGGAGGCTGAGTCGGGTGGATCAAAAGGTTAGGAGATCGAGACCATCCTGGCTAACATGGTGAAACCCCATCTCTACTACAAATACAAAAAATTAGCGAGGTGTGGTGGCAGGCACCTATAGTCCCACCTACTCAGGAAGCTGAGGCAGGAGAATGGCATGAACCCAGGAGGCGGAGCTTTTAGTGAGCAGAGATGGAGCCACTGCACTCTAGCCTAGGTGACAGAGCGAGACTCCGTCTTAAAAAAAAAAAAAAAAAAAGCACCAAGAAAATCACTAAAAACATACAATTAAAAAATCAATAAAGAAATGTACATGTTAAACTATAAAATAATCACTAACAACAAAAGCTATAAAGGAAGAGAGGCACAAAAATGATATGACATATATGTGAATAATGTTAGGATTTAAGTTTATTTTAAAATAAATTTCCCTTATATTCTTAATATTTTATATAATTATATAATTAATTTTACATGGCTCCTATTTTAAATATAATCTTTAATTTTATTTTCATTTTCTTTCTAAAGCATACTATCTTATCTAATTATTTTTTTTTATAATGTCTAATAGAAAGTAAACCCATAGAATTGAAGTGGTACAAATCATTTCCACAACCTATAGATGTTAAAACCTAATTTTTATCTCAGCAGAAGTATTTATTCACTTTCAGGAATTGCTCAAGCATTCACTCATTCAAAAAGCACTGTTCTAGACTCTAGGGACCTATTGATTAAAAATTCAAAGTCTAATGATATTTAGATTAGAAAAACAAAAAATGGAAGATTATTTTTCTCTTTTTATAATGAATTGTGAGGACAAAACATTTAAATTTAACTTTTAACGACATCAGTTATTTAATCTCAACATTTCTTTAATATTTCCATCTCATCTTAGTTTTACTGGAGACTCCCTAATGACATTCTAACTTAGGAAGTGGCTTCTTAATGAACTACTGGCTGGAGGAATTCAGGAATTATCTGGTTGCCTTAGCAACTAAAAGTCTCATTACAAAATAGAAAATAAAGAGTTCAAAATAAAATAGAGTGTTTGTAAAACTTTACTTTGCCTTCAATAAGTAAGTAGCTTCATTAATCCATTAAGGTCCTGGTTGGATAGTGTGAGACAGTCTAGATCTCAAGATCAAGGTAACCTAGACAGGAGAAGAGAGGGGTCTTGGATCTTTCATGAAAGAACTCAGATTTACTCTAATTTTCCAAGAATAAAGGCAAAAAAACAGGAGAATTTTAAAGTTATGGTATATATTACAGTTTAGCTTCAGGGTTATGAATCTAGTGAATTCACAAGCAAATTTTATTTGAGTATGCACGCATGGACTATACTAGGTAAAATACCCATAGCTTTCTTCAGATCCCCAAAGGAATCTGAACCCTCCCCGCAAAAAAGTCGAACGTTGGAACAGTTGTTGAAACAACTAAGAATGTTCTAAAAGAGAAGAAAAACAAGACTTGACGAGAAAGACCAAATATTAAACACTGAAAATGCATAATGTAAAATAGAAAATCAATACAGAGAACTAAAACAATATAAATCAGGACATTATTCAATTAAAAATAAGTCCAAAATATACATTCTAACTTTCTTTTTAAAAATCAAAATATATTGATTTTAAAAACCTAAAAACAAAAAACCCCACTACAGTTTAAAACAATAAAACAGAAGAAGTCTCCAATATGGAAGTTTTTCCAAAACAGAGTACCCAGTATTTGAGAAATGTGTTAGTACAGAGAGAATACCAAAAGAATAAAAAATAAAAATCCATACACTGTCCTATACCTGGAGCTCTTGCCCTTGCCCACTGAAATTAAGGTAATAAGTTTCACTATGTTCTTTTGTAACTTTGGAAATATGAGGTCAGGTATTCAAGCCACTATCATGGCTTGAAATTTGAAGACTAGAAAGCCAATATAAGGGTCTATTAACAATTCTCTGAAATGACAACATACAGGCAATCAGATATAATGCTCCCCCCCTACATTGAACCTGTCAAAGGGTGAGATAATAACTTCAGCAATTTCAGAAAAAAAATTGAGATTTCTTTCTATGGTATTAAATAACAAACAATTAGATTAATTTTTATTTTACAATTCAATACATAGGGATTATTAACTTAAAAATATTAGATAATTTTTAAGTTTTCCTCAAAGTTTGTTGCTAATTACCTAGGTTTAGTAGAAAAATACAAGGTAGTGAGTATCAAAATATAAAGGAAATGTTGATCACAGTAATTTTTAAATGAGAAAGAAGATACATATGCTTAGAATGTTTTAAAAGTATCTACAAAATGCTATCTGCAAAGAGCTCTAAATTTACATATTAATGAAAAAATTTAAGCCATTATGTAAGTATTAAGGTTTTACGGTAATAGGTAATATACCATTAATAAGGTATAAATTGCAGAAGCATGAAGAGTAAAACTTATAAAGACCCATAATTCAAATGATTATTAATTTAAAAGAGTAAGTCTGCCCTGTTATGTACTTAGTCTTCAGCTCTATTTGTCCTAAAGAGGAAATGATTCATTATAATGTAGTGCCACCTTTTAGTTCTTTTCTACTGTAAAACAAAGAAAGGTATATTAAATTATTTAAAAAGAATCATCACAATAATCATCACAATCAGTAAAGGAAAAGTCACTATCATCTTCAGAACCTTGTAAATCAAAATATTTTAAATAGAAGTTATCCAGAACTGATGATAAAAGGTGATTTTCCAGGTAACTTTGGCAGTGGTTGAAAGTAAAAATATAGATAGATGGAAAAGGTGTGTATATTTTATCACAATTGAAAATATTAACTTGCAACATAGCCTTTAAGAGCTACCTTCAACCACCTTCACTCTTGTCGCTCATTTCACTAAAGACTTGACTTAATGACAAGAGTCTCATGTAAAAAGTATGAAGAAAAGATAAGCCAAGTATGAAGAAAAGATAAGGCCTTATCTTATTATTTGTATTAACAGTAGTACTATTATTAGCAGAAATAATAGAAAAGCAAATATTGTCTTGATAATATTAATAACATAACAGCTGGGTGAGGTGGTTCATGCCCGTAATCCCAGCATGAACCTTTGGGAGGCCAAGGTGGGCAAATCACTTGAGGTCAGGAGCTCCAGGCCAGCCTGGCCAACATGGTGAAACCCTGTCTCTAGTAATACTACAAAAATTGGCCAGGTGTGATGACACGCACCTGTAATCCCAGCTACTCGGGAGGCTGAGGCAGGAGAATCACTTAAACTCAGGAGGCAGAGGTTGCAGTGAGCTGAGATCACACCACTGCACTCCAGTCTGGGTGACAGAGCAAGACTGTCTCAAAATAATAATAATAATACACCATATAACTAGCAATTACTAGTATCAGTAATACAATAATAAAATATAATTCTATATGTCCATTGACTTGGCAAATCAAATTCTAGAAACTGTTTATAAAGACATTATAATGGATATATATACATACGTAAATTTACAGGGTTTGGTCCCTGTCATTTTATAATTTAGAGAAAACAGAAACCACAATAATGGCCACCGAGAAGGGAGAATTTACCTAAATAAAACATAACCATTCAGAAGAATACATTTAGCTATTACAAATTCTTTTTTTTTTTTTTTTAAACAGAGTCTCGCTCTGTCGCCCAGGCTGGAGTGCAGTGGCGGGAACTCGGTTCACTGCAAGCTCCGTCTCCCTGCAAGTTCATGCCAGTCTCCTGTCTCAGCCTCGGGAGTAACTGGGACTACAGGCGCCCGCCACAACGCCCGGCTAATTTTTGTATTTTTTCGTAGAGAGGGAGTTTCACCATGTTAGCCAGGATGGTCTCAATCTCCTGAGCTCGTGATCCGCCCGCCTTGGCCTCCCAAAGTGCTGGGATTACAGAAGTAAGCCACTGCGCCCGGCCAGCTATTAAATATTCTTGTGGAATAATATCTGATACTATAGAAAATGGAAACAACCCTATTAGAAAATAGCAGGCATAACATACCCTTTTTTGTAAAATAAAAATACACCCACATGTATATGTCACATTTTAAAAATTGTATACACACACATACAATTATCAATCATTACTACACTCTGGCTTTTACAGACCATTGCACAGGCACCTACCCACACATTTGGTTCCACATTTTTCCCTTGTTCAAATGGACATAAACTTTTGCCCTTGTTTTATGCAAACAAAGAAGTTTGTTAAATGTATTTTTTTGTAACTTGCTTTTCTCACTTAATACATTGCTGAATTCGCTCAAATTAAATTTTAGAATTAATTCACTTTTTAACTGCATAATATTTTATACTGTGTTTGTATCCAGTTTTCAACAAAGGACACACATAAGTTTTTCAAGAGTTTTGCCACTACAAATAAGACAATCTCTCTCTTGCTCTCTTTCTCTGTCTCTTCCTAGCCTTCTCCCCCACCCCACCATCTCTCACACACACATTTTATTTTTGTAGTATAAATTTCAAGAATTGTTATTGCTGGCGTAAGAATGTATTAGTCAGGATTCTCTCAAAAAATAGAACCAGTAGAATATATATATATATATATATATATATATATATATATATATATATATATACAGCGAGAGAGATTTATTTTAAGGAATTGGCTCACACAATTGTGGAAGCTGGCAAGTTTGAAATCTGTAGGGCAGGCCTGCAGAGGAAAGTTGATGTTGCAATCTCAAGTCCAAATCTGCAGTCTGAAAATTCAGGCAGGGTTTCTATGTCATAGTCTTGAGGCAGAAATGCTTCTCCAGGAAATCTTCGTCTTTGTATTTGAGATCTTTAATTGATTAGATGTGGCTCACCCACATTATGGAGGGTAATATGCTTCACTCAAAGTCTACAAATTTAAATGTTAATCACATCTAAAATTCTACCTTTATAACATCTGGACAGGTGTTTGACCAAGTAACTGAGCACCGTAGCCTAGCCATGTTGACACATAAAATTAAACATTACAAATAGTATAACACTTTAAAAATTAATTTTAGTAAAGAATTGCCATTTTATTTTTTAAAATGGTGGTGGCAATTCTCACCAGTAATATAATTCCCCTTCTCTTAAATCCTTATAAGAACTATTATCCCACTTTAATTTTTTTTTTATTATTAGGGAAATATATTTCATTGCTGATATAATTTGCATATCTTGAATATTAATGAGGTTAAAGATCTTTTGATATGTTGGTTGGTAGTTTATATTTCTTCTTCGGTAAGTTGTCTATTCACATCCTTTATCCATTTTTTTGACTCATTTTTTTTTCAAGTACTTTATATACAAGCTATTTATATGTGAACATTTTCTGATTTGTATAGACAGATTCTTTAGAAAGTAGTTAAATACATTTTTTCCACATATAGGCCACTTACAAATGGTCTCCCCCACAACAAGGTTAAAAAATATTTCATTTAATTATCTTCTAAAGTCCTATATGTAATGTTTTAACTCATCTGAAATATATTTTTGTTTATGGTGTACAGTAAGAAAACAAATCTTTTGTTTAGAAAAATAAACAATTTTACTATTATCAATTATTAAATAAATCATCCTTTCCCCACCAAAAATGATACTCCTATCATACTTTGTGATTCCCTTATATACACAGCTCTTTTTAGGGGCCCTTTTTATTCTGTTCATCTGATTTCTCTATCCCTGTGCCAATACAACCATATATTGATAAAGTGGCCTAAGAGTAATTTTTCATATTTGGAAAGGCATACTTTTTCAGTTGTTTCTTGGATATTATAAAGCATTTAATTTTTTTTCTCAGGAACTTTAAAAGCGTATTTCCCAGTATCTCTACAAAAACAAGATTGTAATTGAAATCACTTATTTTTAAATATAAACTTAAAAAGGATGGTTATTTGTATTATACTGAATTCCCACCCAGAAATATGGTATTTATATTTGTTCAGGTTTTATTGTATGATAAAAATTATTTTCTTCACATAGGACCTTTATCCTTTGTATGTTGTTTCTTTCTCTTTTTTTTGAGATGGAGTTCTGCTCTGTCACCAAGCTGGAGTACGGTGGCGTGATCTCGGCTCACTGCAACCTCCGCCTTCCGGGTTCAAGCGATTCGCCTGCATCAGCCTCCTGAGTAGCTGGAATTACAGGTGCGTGCAACCATGCCCAGCTAATTTTTGTACTTTTAGTAGAGACAGGCTTTCACTATGTTGGCCAAGATGGTCTTGATCTCTTGACCTCATGATCCGCATGCCTCGGCCTCCCAAAGTGCTGAGATTACAGGTGTGAGCCACAGTGCCTGGCTTGTATGTTGTTTCTTAAATATTTTCCACTTTTATTAACAAGGTGAAATAGAAAATTTTCCATTTATAAACAATTGGAATATTGTTACTATGAAGAAAAAACATCCATTTTTATATATGCATATTTTGTATCCAGCCACCAGCCAAACAAATTTTTAAATTTTACTAATCTCTTTGATTTATCATTCATATCAATACATCATATAATAATATAATTTCTTTCTTATTTTCTAAACATGTGACCAGATTTATCTTATCGTGTATGGCCTTAACTGGAAATTCCAAAACAATGTTAAAAATTTTAAATTTTAAAATAAATATAATATTTAATAAATAGCTCAGTCTTTTAAAATTATTATTATTAGAAAGAATGTTAATTTTATTAAATTACTTTTCAGCTATTCAGTAACATGATTACATTTTCTCCATTACTTAGTTGTATTAATAAGTTTCCCACTTATTGTCCCTCAATTCCTGGACTAAACTTTACTTGGTCATGATTTATTAAACTTCTCATATATTGCAGAACATTATGATTGATTAACATTTAACATTTGTGTCTACCTGTGTTCCTGATGCTGGGCAGTAACATTTTTATTACCCTATTATGTGTTAGAATTAAAATTATACCAACCTTATAAAATGAATAGGTGGTTTAAAACTTTTCCTATGGCCAAGAATAATTTAAACAATATTATAGTCTTGTTGGTTAAAGATTATGTAGAACTCAGAAATAAAACCACCAGAGAATAGTGCCTTTGTCAATGTTCATTCATTATTTTATTACTTGCTTATTGGTCTAATAGAGTTATTATACTCACCTTTAGTCCATTTTGATGGTTTGTATTTGCTAGACATCATTCTTATTTTGGCAGATAAGTGCCATCCAACCTTTCCATGTCATGGCTAACAAAAAAAAGATATTATTTGTTTATTATTGAAAACAAACCAAGTAACTTGTGGCTGGAAGGGACCTGCCAAAAAGGTGCAGAGGATTATGCCTGCCCTAGGCTTGTGCTGACTGCTGAACCATAACCCCTTATGGGCATGTCTATATGACATAGTAAGCTGGTGAGAAGTTTTTCTCTAGACTTTAATATTTCATAGTTTCATATGCTAGTCATTTATGTAATTTTAGTATTATTAGTAATTCTGGTTATAGATCTTCTCATTACTTTTCTAAAATATTTTTCTGGCCTGGGCCTATCTATTTCACTAGTCTTTTGAGAGAATAAGCAATTAGTTCTCACTCATTTGTGGGGGCTAAAAATTAAAATTAAAAGCATGATTTCCTAACCCTAGTTTTTTTGTTCAACTTCTGTGTTAATTTGCCATTCCAACTTTTATTTATTTTTAAATTTTTAATTTTTGTAGTTACATAGGAGGTGTGTATAGTCACAGGGTACATGAGATATTTTGATACAGGCCTATAATGCACATAATAATGTCACTAGGATAAATAGGGTATCCATCACTTCAAGCATTTATCCTTTCTTTGTTTTACAAACAATCCACATATATTATTTTTAGTTATTTTATAATGTACAATAAATTTTTCTTGACTGTAGTCACTCTGGTGTACTATTAAATACTAGATCTTATTCATTACATCTACCTATATTTTTATACCTATTAACTGTCTCCACTCCACCCACCCTACAACCCTTCCCAGCTTCTGGTAACCATCATTCTATCTCTACATCCATGAATTCAACTGTTTTAATTTTCCGCTCCTATAAATGAGTGAGAATAAGCAAAGTTTGTCTTTCTGTGTCTGTCTTGTTTCACTTAACATAATGACTTTCAATTCCAGCCATGTTGTTGCAAATGACAGGATCTCATTCTTTTTTGTGGCTGAATAGTATTTCATTGTGTATATGTACCACATTTTTTTTTATTCATTCATCTGTTGATGGACACTTAGTTTACTTTCAAATCTTGGCTATGGTGAATAGTGCCACAATAAACAAAGGAGCACAGATATATCTTCAATAGACTGATTGCCTTTACACTGGGTATGTCCTTAGCAGTGGTAATGTTGGATCATATGGTAGTTTGTATATTTTTGAGGAACATCCAAGCTGTTGTCCATAGTGGTTGTTCTAATCTACATTCCTACCAACAATGTCAAATTATACTACAGAGATACATAACCAAAATAACATAGTACTGTCATAAAAACAGACATCTACAGATGTCTCTACATCTGTGCCAGCATTTGTTTTTGCCTGTCTCTTTGATAATAGCCATTTTAACTAGGGTGAGATGGTATCTCAATGTAGTTTTGATTTACGTTTCTCTGATGATAAATTATGTTGAGCACCTTTTCATATATGTGTTTTCCATGTATATGTCTTCTTTTGAGAAATGTTCATTCAGAACTTCTGCCCATTTTCTAATCAAATTATTAGATTTTTTTCCTATAGGGTTGTTTGAGCTCCTTATATATTGTGGCTATTAATCCATTGTCACATGGATATTTTGCAAATATATTATCAATTTCTGCAGGTTGTCTCTTTATTGATTGTTTCCTTTGCTGTGTAGAAGCTCTTTAACTTGATGTGATCCCATTTGTCCATTTTTGCTTTGGTTGCCTGTGCTTGTGGAGTATTTCATCATCAATTAAAATAATTATATAATTTTTGTCCTCCAATTATATTAATATGATGCACCACATTGATTGATTTACGTACGTCGAACCATCCTTGCATTCCCAGGGTAAATTCCACTTGGTCATGATGAATGGTCTTTTTAATGTGTTGATTTTGGTGTGCTGTTATTTTGTTGAAGATATTTGCATCAATGTTTATCAGGGATACTGGAATGTAGTTTTCTTTTTTAATATCTCTTTTTCTGATTCTTCTATCAGGATAATACTGGTCTTGTAGAATGAGATTGGAAGTATTCCTTACTCCTCTATTTTTGGGAATAGTTTGAATAGGATTAGTGTTAGTTCTTCTTTAAATGTTTAGTAAAACTCATCAGTGAAGCCATCAGGTCCTGAGGTTTTCTTTGCTAGAAGACTTCCTATTACAGCTTTGATCTTACTACTTGCTATTGTTCTGTTCAGGTTTTGGATCTTTTCATGGTTCAGTGTTAGTAGATTGTATGTGTCTAAGGATTTATTCATTTCTTCTAGGTTTTCCAATTTATTTGCATATAGTTTCTCATAGTATCATTTAGTAATCTTTTGGATTTCTGTGGTTTTGGTTGTGATGTCTCTACTATCATCTCTGATTTTGCTGATTTGGGTCTTCTCTCTTTTTTTTCTTGGATAGTCTGGCTAAAGGTTTGTTGATCATATTTATCTTTTAAACACCAATTTTTTATTTCATTGGTCTTTTGTTGTATTCACCTCATTTCAATTTCATTTATTTCTGCTCTGATCTTTATTACGATCTTGTCTTCTACTAATTTTGGGTTCCATTTGCTTTTGCTTTCCTAGTTCTTTAAGATTCATTGTTAGGTTGTTTATTTAAATATTTTTAATATATCTGATATCGGTGCTTACAGATATAAATTTACCTCTTAGTAGTGCTTTCACTGTATTTTATAATATTTGGTAGGTTCTGCTTCCATTATCATTAGTTTAAAGAAATTTTTAAATTTTCTTCATAATCTGCTCATTGACCCACTGGTCATTCAGGAGCATATTGTTTAATTTCCATGTGTTTGTATAGTTTCCAAAATTCCTCTTGATGTTGATTTCTAGTTTTACTCCATTGTCATCAGAGGAGACACTTCATATAATTTCCATTATTAAAAAAATATTTTAAGACTTGTTTGTTGTCTAATACATGTTCCATCCCTGAGAATGATCTATGCAGTGTTTTATTGATAGGTAAGATCTTACTTTTGCCATTTTGTTATTCGACATTGAACTTCATCCTCCTGCTTTTTAACTTTTTGTTGCTTCTATTTATATCTTAATATGCTGTCTATGTCTTAAAAAGTTGTTGTAGTTATTATTTTTGAATAGTTATCTTCTAGTTTTTTTTTTTTTAACTGAAGATATGACTAGTTTAGACACCACATTTGCAATGTTAAAATATTCTGTGTTTTTCTGTACTTACTATTACCACTGAGTTTTATATAATCAGATGATTTCTTATTGCTCATTAACTTCCTTTTCTTTCTGGTTGAAGTATTCCTTTTAGCAGTTCTGGTGGGCTGGTCTGGTATTGATGAAATCCCTCACATTTTGTTTGTATAGGAAATTATATTTTCTTCCTATATGAAGGATATTTATACTGGACTTACTATTCCAGGATACAGCTTCTTTTTTCCTTCAGAACTTTAAATATGTCATGCCACTCTCTCCTGGCCTAAAAGTTTTTCACTGAGAAGTCTGTTGCCAGATATACTGGAGCTCCATGTATGTCAATTGTTTCTTTTCTCTTGCTGCTTTTAGGAATTTTTCTTTATCTTTGACCTTTAGGTGTTTGATTATTAAATACCTTGAGGTTGTCTTCTTTGGGTTAAATCTGCTTGATGTTCTATAGCCTTCTTGTACTTATATATTGATGTTTTTCTGTAGGTTTGGGAAGTTCTCTGTTACTATCTCATTTTTTGTTTTATTTTGTTTGTTTGTTTGTTTTGTCTCTTCTGTGTGTTTTGTGATGGCATGTCATAAAGCTCACTAATTCTTACTTCTACTTCATTCATTCTGCTGGTAAGAGACTGATTTACTCTTCAGTATGTCAATTGCATTTTTCAACTCCAGAGTTTTTGCTTCACTCTTTTTAATTATTCAATCTTTTTTCTAAATTGATCTCATAGGATTCTGGACTCCATCTCTATGTTATCTTGAATCATTTTGAGTTTCCTCAAGACAGCTATTTTAAATCATCTGTCTGAAAGTTCACATATGTCACTCTCAACAGGATTAGTCTCTGGTTCATTATTTAATTTGTTTGATGAGGTCATGTTTTCCTGGATAGTCTTGATGCTTGTGAATGTTTATCAGTGTCTGGCCATTGAAGAATTGGGTATTTATTGGACCCTTCGCAGTCTGAGGTTATTTGTATATGTGCTTCTTGGGAAGGTTTTTCAGATATTTAAAGGAATTTTGGTGTTGTGATGTAAGTTTTTGATCACTGTAGTCATATATACACGGTGCAAAAGTACTACTATGGCACAGTAGACTGAGAGCAGATTGCAGTGACATCAGATGGCAACTTCAACTCACAGGAAGAAAACATGAGTAATGGAAATTATAAATATGCACATTAATTTCAAAGAGTCTATAAGTATATATTCCTTCCTCTTAATATCTTTAAAAGCAATAATTATGACACTTTTGTTTGGTTTAAATTACCACATATAGATGTAATATAGAACAACAATAGGGAAAAGGAAGGTAGAGAGATTTAAGTTATACTGGAGCAAAGTTCTACATTTTACTGAAATAAAGGTAATATTAATTTGAAGTACAATGTGATAAGATACATATTGTAGTACATAGAGCAACCACTGAGAAAATAACAAAAAATACAGTAAAAGGCAAGAAAGAAATAAAATGGTAAACCAGAAAATACCTGTTTAATATAAAAGAATGTGAGAAAGGAGAAATAGAGGGAAATACATGTGATATATAAAAACCCAAAAGAAAAATAGTGGATGTAAGTCCAGCTATATAAATAATAATTTTAAATGAGAATGGATTAAATATTCCAATTAAAAGACAAATGTTTGGCCGGGCGCGGTGGCTCAAGCCTGTAATCCCAGCACTTTAGGAGGCCCAGACGGGTGGATCACGAGGTCAGGAGATCGAAACCATCCTGGCTAACACGGTGAAACCCCGTCTCTACTAAAAAATACACAAAACTAGCCGGGTGAGTTGGCGGGCGCCTGTAGTCCCAGCTACTCGGGAGGCTGAGGCAGGAGAATGGCGTAAACCCGGGAGGCAGAGCTTGCAGTGAGCTGAGATCCGGCCACTGCACTCCAGGCAGCCCGGGCGAGAGCGAGACTCTCTCTCAAAAAAAAAAAAAAAAGAAGACAAATGTTTTCAGATTAACTTTAAAATAGCAAAACATAAGTTCTAACTACAATCTGTCTACAAAATAAACTTTAAAATTCAGAGATGCGAATCAGCTAAAACTAAAATAATGCAAAAATACCTTAATAAGAGTGACTATAAGAAGCTGGAGTGGCTATACTAATATCAGACAAAACAGACTTTAAGATAAAACATGTTACTGAAACAAAGACAAAAATTTTACAGTGTTGGAAATGTCAATTCATCAGGTACACATAACAATTCTAAATGTGTATGCACCCAACAAAAATGCGACCTAAATATATGATGTAAAAAGTGGCACAATTGAAGGAAGAATTAGACAATTCAAGAGTAAGAGTTGTGGACTTTAATGCCACACTCTAAATAATAGACAGAATGACAACACAATAAATCAACAAACATATAGCAAATTATAGGAATCCTATCAACCAACTTTACTTAACTGATGTTTATGGAACAATTCACCCAATAATAGAGAATGAAGTTTCTTCTCAATCACATGAAACATTCTCCAGGATATATCTCATAAACAAGGCTATAAATAAGTCAATAAATTTTAAATAATTGAAATCAACAAAGTATGTTCAGTAATCATGATAAAATTAAATGAGAAATCAACAACAGAAGAAAATTTTGGAAATTCAAATATATCTGCAAATAAATTTATTATTTATAAATAACCATGGGGACAAGAATAAATTGCTAAAGCAATTACAAATTATTTGAGTTAAATGAAAACACAACATATAAAACATTATGAGATGTAGCTAAAGCAGTGCTTAGATGAAAACAGCTGTAAATGCCTATATCAGAAAATAAGAAATATGTCAAATCAAAATCCAAACTTCCACTTGAAAAATTTGAGGTGGGGTGGAGAAGGAGAAAGGTAAAGGAATCCCATAGCAAGCAAGATTGAAGGAATAAAAATGAGAAAGGAAATCAGTGAAATAAAAAACTAGAGAAATAGTAGAGAAAATCAATAAAATCTTTGATTCCTTTAAAATATCAACAAAATAGCAAACCTCTAGGTAAGCTAACTAATTAAAACAAAAGAAGGCATATATTGCTAAAATAAAAAACAGACTACATGTCCCAGCTACTTGGGAGGCTGAGACAGGAAGATTGAGTGAACCTGGGAGGCGGAGCTTGCAGTGAGCCTAGATCGCGCCACTGGCACTCCAGCCTGGGCGACAGAGGGAGACTCCGTCTCAAAATAAATAAATAAATAAATAAATAAATAAATAAATAAATAAATAATAATAATAAAAGTAAAAATAAAATATGAGAAATATATTATGCCAACAAATTGACAAATTGGAAAATGTAGATGAAACGGAGAAATTCCTTAAAAAACACTAATTACCAAAACTAACTTAAAAAGAAATAGAAAACCTAGATAGATCTGTAACAAGTAAAGAAATTGAAGTCACAATTTATAATATTCTCATAGATAAAATCCAAGGCCCAGATGGCTTCACTGGTGAATTCTACTAAACATTTAAGAAAGAAATAATACCAATCTTTCAAATACTCCTCCAGAAATAGAGAAGGAAACACATCCCAATTAATTCTGTAAGACCAAGGAGTTTTGCCATCATTCCAGATGGTGGCTACACAGAAGGTTTCTTAGCACAGCAGTGAGCATCATTCCAAGGTACCTCTCTGGAACCCTAATGAGCAGCTTAACGGCAATTTCAAGAATAAAGTATTGTTCAAGAATCCATAAAGAAATAGATCTAATAATATATATATATATTAGAAATAGTGAAATTTCATCAAGGACTTTGATTTTGCTTTTGGAATTATTCCTTAATTTGAGCATTAATTAGTTTTATCTACCTTCTTACCTATCACTCATAATTTTTCTATTACTTTGGTTATTCCAGTCAATTTCTCAGAGGCAGATTGGGAAGCCTGTTTTTAGTAATTATTTTGCTAACTGTAAATGCAAAATTTCCTTAGCCTTCTTCATTCTTTCCACTCTTTTCACAGTCATTCAGTAGAAATTATTAAGGTTAAAGGGAAAACCATTTTGATTCATTTTATACTGCAACTCAAACCATAAACAGTTGAAGTAGAAAACTTTTAGAGTCTTATTTGCTGAACCTCATAATGGTTCTTTATTTATATTTTCAAGCACTGAATTAAGTTTATTATTTTACTGTTGTTTGTTAAAAACATGTTAAGTATTTTAAGAGTATAATATTTATGGCTATTTCTTGCATTCATGATTGCTTTTGTTTTCAACTTTTGGTTCCTAAGGGGCAGGAGATATGCCTTTACAATGATCTAAATAAAAATCATATATACCTAATAGACAATATATAATAGACAATATATCTAGTACAATTACAGGGGGAAAAGAATCACCTCTTTAAATTTTTTAAATTCACTCCTATTTTATTTGCAACACTTTTTTAAATTAAACAATCAGCCTAAATTGTTACTGCAGATTTTATATAACAAGCATCTTTCAGACACTTCTCAAAAGAAGACATTTATGTGGCCAACATACATATGAAAAAAAAGCTCATCATCACTGGCCATTAGAGAAATGCAAATGAAAACCACAATGAGATACCATCTCACGCCAGTTAGAAAATGGCGATCTTCAGAAAGTCAGGAAACAACAGATGCTGGTGAGGCTGTGGAGATACAGGAATGCTTTTACACTATTGGTGGGAGTGTATATTAGTTCAACCATTATGGAAGACAGTGTGGCAATTCCTCAAGGGTTGAGAATGAGAAATACCATTTGACCCAGCAATCCCATTACTGAGTATAAACCCAAAGGATTATAAATCATTCTACTATAAAGACACATGCTCAGGTATGTTTATTGCAGCACTGTTCACAATAGCAAAGACTTAGACTGGATAAAGAAAATGTGGCACATATACAGAATGGAATACTATTCAGCCATAAAAAAAGATGAGTTCATGTCCTCTGCAGGGATATGGATGAAGCTGGAAACTATCATTCTCAACAAACACAAGAATAGAAAACTAAACACTGCATATTCTCCAACTCATATGTTGGAGCTAAACAATGAGAACACATGGACGCAGGGAGGGGAACATCAACACTGGAGCCTGTCAGGGGGTGGAGGGATAGGGGAGGGATAGCGTTAGGAGAAATACCTAATGTAGATGACGGGTTGATGGGTGCAGCAAACCACCATGGCACATGTATACCTATATAACAAACCTGCATGTTCTGCACATGTATCCCAGAACTTAAAGTATAATCAAAAAAAAAAAAAAAAAAAAGAAGAAGAAGAAGAAGAAAAGAAAGAAATAAAATAAATAACTTGGCTCTTTTGCTTCCAAAAAAAAAAAAAAAAAGGAAAAAAAGAAAACCAAGGCCCTGACTTTATTTAATGGGAATGTGACATGGATGTATGATTACAAGTATGGGGTAGAGGCCAGTACAGATAAGCATAAAGACCTTTAGCATTTTTCATTTTAAGATGATCATATTTATAGCCAAATCACACTTCATAATTCTCCTGGGTCATAAAAAGTCTATTTTCAGCTATTCCTTCTGGATAAACTGGGGCCAAAATTCCCAGACTGTCTCCAAATATCCTTCAATACATTACCAGACCTATTTACTTACTTTTTGGTGTCCCATGGGCAGGGTTTGACCCAGAGGTCAGCTAGGCATGTCAAGTTGAATGTCTGTTGTCTCAATATGAGAAACAAAAGGAGAAAAACTGCAAGTGGAACTCTTCAGGAGAATGAAATGGCCTTTGTTTAAACAAAAATCCTCTCTTATGGCTGCTCTCAAGAAAGCAGACAGCAAAGACTGTGTTTCAAAACAAGTGGATTGAGAAACTACATTTTTGGACTCAGAACATGCTGCCAGTTACACCTGTAATGGGAGTATTCTTCATTTTAAAGATGATAATGTTTATACTCAAATCATATTTCATAGCTCCCAGGACTACATGGGCTCCAGGAGGTAACTGGGTTACATATGAAATTCAATTATCTTTGACATATCTGTTCCTCTCCCAGCACCTTCCCTTTCTCTCCAATACAGCCCCCAGTACACTTATCATAGAAAATATGAGAGTGGCTGGGCATGGTGGCTCAAGCCTGTAATATGACACTTTGGGAGGCCAACACTTGAGGCTGGGAGTTTGAGACCAGCCTGGGCAACATAATAAGACCCTGTCTCTGCAAAAATAAATAAATATATATATAAATAAACACACACAAAAATATGTATACACACACACACATAAATGTAAAATGTTAAGCTGTAAATGATGAAAATATGATGGCTTTGGGGAAATAAAATGTATAATTTGACTTCAAACTCTTCAGTGGAAAGAAGGAAGGAAGGAAGGAAGGAAGGAGGGAAGGAAGGAAGGAGGGAAGGAAGGAAGGAAGGAAGGAAGGAAGGAAGGAAGGAAGGAAGGAAGGAAGGAAGGAAGGAAGGAAGGAAGGGAGGGAGGGAAGAAGGAAGGAAGGAAAGAAGGGACAGAAGGAAAAAGCAAGAAGCTAGGAAGGGAAGTAGTGAGGACTGGCCACTATCCATGCAATTGCATACACCACAATTTTTAGTGTCATCCATCATATGCTTCTTTTTCTCACTGTAACAACCACTACCCATTTGCTCACCAAATTCTCTGTATTGTACCCATAAATACCTTTATCCGATCCCTACATCTATATTTTATTCCAGGCCCTTATGACTCACCTAAACTATTTTAGTAACCTAGGATTGATGGCTCTAGTCTTCCCTCATTAAAACTTCTATTCCACATAACTGTAGAGTAACATCTCATGACATCTCTTCTGTGCTTAAACACTTGTAATGGCTTGCCACTACTTATAACAAAGGATAATATTTCTTAATATAAATACTGACTATATGAAAATAACAATATTAATGTCTTATTATAACCCATAGATAAAATTATAGTACATGTCAAAATAGCATGAAAGTTGAAAAGGCGATATAATGGAAGTGGAGCTCTAAAATTTTTATATGGTCAAGAAGAAGAGTAAAGGTACTAATTAAATGAAGATATATTAAAGTAAATAAGCATATGTTAATTGCCAGGATTACTGATTCTTCAAAATTGGAAATATAGAGTGTATCTTCCAAAACAGTAGAGGGGAAAACATACAATAATAAAAACTAAATTCCAAAGAAGGCAAGAAATATGAGGAAGAAAATTTGCAGAACAGGAGAGAAAAGCAAAAAGCAAAAATAAAAATGTATTTAATACCCCAAACATCAGGAATAGCATTTAATGTGAATAGTCCAAATATGATAGCTAATATAAAAATTATAACTTGATTTAGAAAACCAAACTCTGCTATTTATGAGATAGATAAAGATAAATATACAGAACGATTATAACCTATAACCAAATGGATAGAAAATAAACATGTAAAAACT
Source organism: Macaca mulatta (assembly GCF_049350105.2). Classification (NCBI taxonomy): domain Eukaryota; kingdom Metazoa; phylum Chordata; class Mammalia; order Primates; family Cercopithecidae; genus Macaca; species Macaca mulatta. Next base: position 166,421,732 of record NC_133406.1, on the reverse strand, counting down.
AAATAAAAAACAAGCCAGTGCAAATATATTTGATAAAGTAAACTTTAAGCCATAAAGATTACTAGATGAATTGACAGTCATTTCATAAAGATAAAAGGTTCAATGGACAGACTGACATGATTTAAAATTTTTATGCAACTAATATCGTGGTTCAAAATACATAAAACAAGACCTAACTATAATGAAATAATAATACATCTACAATCACAGTGAGAGATGTAAGTGCACTTCTCCCAGTGACTGATAAATCTAGTAATCCCAAAATTAATAAGGAATAGAACAGTTGAACACCACCTAACCAGTGACCTAATAGAAATACAAACAATATGCTAGCCAATAACTATTGAGGACACTTTTTTTTAAGCACAGGTGAAAAGCATGGGCCATAAGCAAATCTCAGTGAAATTCAAAGTCAAAGGACTGAAATCATATAGGACATGATTTCCCACTACAAGGCAATTAAGCTTATTTCCCCTGCCCTAAGGTATTTTCACACCAAATAAGTTATTATCATATTAATGTGAAATGTCCTTCCCTACCTCAATAACTTTACACATCCTATAGTTTGACTAGAATTAAACCCTTTACAACTAATCCCACTCTTCTGGCACCACATCCCTTCCAATGTAAAAACATACATACATTCCATACTTGCTGAAATTTTTAAATTTTCGAAAAAATTCGTGTAATATAACCTCTATGAAGTCTTTCTTGACAACCTCACCCAATCAGACTTAACTGTATGCCCACAAAGTTGGGTGAATATTTGTCTACTGTAATATTTATCATAGTAGATAAAATACTGTGTTTGTTTGTCTCTATAACTGAACTATTATCTTCTTATCATTAGGAACCATAATTTGCATCTTTTTGTATTCTCAACACCTAAAACACCTAAAGCATTTAAGACACATCAAGCAACTAATATACTAACATCATCAAACTAGGTTTTCTTTGGCTGCCAAGATGTTCAAAACTAAATTTGTAGTTCAGTTCTTGTTGTCTATTCTAATTTATATCTCCAATAGTAAATTTTTAAAAATATACTTGTTTCTTAATAGTACATGCTAGATTATCAATTCAAAATACAAATAAGTTGATGATTTTAAAAATAAGCATGGTTAGATGGCAATGTTGCATCAGTAAAACACGGTTTGAGCTAATATTTTACACAAAAGCATGACTATGGCTTTTTCAAGAAAAAAAATTCAGTTTGCCTGTATTGCCACAAAAACAGTTATCTAGAAAATATGGACAGATATATTGTTTGAATTGTTTCTAAAAATATTAAAATTTCTAAATGTAACATTTTGAACACACCAATGTAGACATTGATTTATTCAATAATTATTTATTAACATCTGGTATTTTTAAGATGCAGATAATTTAACCCAATACTTTATATTTCTAAATATGTATTAGATACATATTTTGTTTGATAAAAATGTTCTTCTAATTTTTTACAATTTTATGTCACTTTTATCCAAAATTATGAGTTATATAAAACTAAGAAAAAAACACAAACAATATTATTTTGGTAAAATATTGGACTCATTTTGTTGCTTTATGAAAAATTTTCCTAGTGTACTTCTGTTTTCCACTATTAAAAGATAACTGGAATATCAAGTCAAAAGCAGTTTCATAATTTAATCCTGGAGAGATTAAACTGAGAATTACCACTTCTTCCCCTAAAGAATTCTCATTCTTTTTAAAGGCACTGAATAATATTATTCTGAATAATATTTCATTTACACACATATACACACACACACATACATATATACAAACTTATTTAACAATTTCTTTATCTGTTTATTCCTTGATGGACATTTGCATTGATTCTGTATCTTGGCTATTGTGAATAATGTTGCAATGAACGTGGGAGTGCAGCCATCTTTACAAGGTGGTGATTTCATGTCCTTTGAGTTGGAAAGACTGGGGTTGAATGGTTGCATCATATGGTAGTACTATTTTAAGTTACTTTAGGAACCTTCATATTTTTCCCACAGTAGCTGTACCAGTCTCTATTCACATCCATAGTATCACCAATACTTCCACTTTACTAAAAATACTGCTTCTCAAATTATTAATTATCCCTTCAAATGAGATAATGAGATCCACATATTACTCAGGAATTGTTAAAGCTTCAATTTTAGCATATTCTCCTCCTAATAGTGTTTACCTACTTTACCAAAGCAGAATTAATCACACCACACCCAGTCCACTTCAACTAAGGAAATACTGCATTGTAATGTGACTTTCTGACTTTGCAAATTAGGTGGCCAAACCATCGTTAGAATAGGTAGCCAAAGCCTATGTAAAAGTCACAGATATAAGGCTGACTGTTAAAGTAGCTTAAATTTCAGTGTCATCTGTTGTATACAATTTCATGTGAATTTTGTATTTTTAAAGGGTACTTATTCCTGGAATTTGCCAGAAATGCTTGCTTAAAAGAGTCAGGGCTATACTTACCTGAATCCATAAAGAAGGCAGACAGAAGTGATCATGCTGTTACAGCTTGAATCATCAGGGCATGCATCAAGGCCATGCCACTTATTTTTGCAGCTCCTGAAACCTGCTGATGGATGTACTATACTTGCCTTAAGTGCAGGAAGACCCACAGATTATTGGAATGAGTCCACCCACCTTTTTATGCCACCAATCTTCCAGTAAGTCTAATGAGGACAAGAAGATAGCAATAAAGCTGTCTTGCATGTGTATCTATTAGAAGCCCATTCATTTTGAAAGAAAGCAAACACACAAAATATTCTGCTTCTAGCACCGCTTCTGAAAAATGGAAAACTACTTTCTAATAAGACTAATATAAACATCTATTTTTTATTCTGAGTTTCAAAGGAGTCAAAATATTTTGCAAAGTATTAGTGCAATTAAAATTATTTGGAATAAACTTTAAATAAGGAAACAATTCAGTCCATTTCTGACAACTTCAGAAGGATCATTATTCAACTGGTAAGATGAATGTGAGACCCTATTTTATGGATAATATTTAATTATTAAAATTGTTTACCCAGTCATAAAATGTTATTGATTCCTTAATAGCATTCTAATAAAGATAATTTTTGGTTGACAAATAGTAGAAGAAAGAAGCACATCTGTGTTTCAAGATAGCATTAAACAAAGTAAGGTAAATTGTGAAGATGCAAATTTTAGATAGTATTGCCTTGAATTTGTACTTTGTCTTAACAGATGGTTAACAATCCCTACCATATGCAAAGCTAGACAATATTTAAATCATTGTATATATCTAGGAAATTCACTTTATTAAACATTTTTCATGCAAATGTTGGCATAAATTTATTATTTAAAATATAATTTTCTTTAAGGAACTTGTGCTACTGGTATCTTTAATATACCTAACATTTAAGGTAGGAATTAACCTAATCTTCATTATACATAAGTAATAATATTGTTGAACACACTCAGCATTCAAAATTACACAACTTACTATAACAAATTATAATAATCTTTTATGTATTATATATTATAACTTTTTATCTCATAATTCCAAAATTAAGTCTCAAAATGTACTCTCCAGATAGCTATGGTAACTATCATTGGCACATCAGATATATTACTAAAAAGTTGCCTGTAATGCTTTCATATTAACAAATTATATTAAGTACATTATAAATGTTTTATACTTAAAGTAAATCTTTAATGTCAGTAATTTTAAATGAGACTAATCATTCCCTGATTCATATAAGTTGTGATAATGCTATTTTGAGTATTATCTTATAATAATTTATATTCCTTTAAGAACTAGCAAAGCAGTAATGATATACATTTAAAATGCATATATAGATGTTGGTGTTTAAAATTTTGGCCTCAGAATCAACTATGATCCATTTATTCTTTACCTATGTGGGCACCTTTCAGTTAGTAGCTCTTGTTTTTTCTCTTTTCTCCTTAACAAGGTCCCCTTAACTTTGATAGACCGATTAGCTAACTTCCTAGTCCTGACCTTTGGTCTAATTTCCTAGATTATAATCAGTGTCCCTTCATTTGACAAGAAGTCTTATTTGCAACCACATTTGGCATGATCCCAGGATATCCACATATCAAATACTGCCCAAGTAATCAACAATGCAGATTTCTAAGTTAGTTATATGAAAACTTAATCTAGAACAAATTTCTGGAGTCCAGTTTAACACGAAACATTCCTTTATTTTCAATAGATTTTATATTTCAAGGAAACTAGATTGATATTTTTCTATCAACTTAAAAATTAGAAAAAAAGTTGTATTTATTTTTTCACTTTCTTGGACATAGCTTCAAGCAAGCCTCAAATTCAGAGGCCTGTAACAGTCCACAAAAAAAAACAAAAAAAACAAAAAAAACACACACAGCAAAAAAACCATTTATCACATTATCTCCATTGTATCTTCTGTATCAGTCATGGTTAACAAACTTTTTCTATAAAAAGCTAATTAGTAAATATGTAGACGTTAGAGTGTATATATGTTCTATAGCATATTTTTCTTTTCACTTAACAATCCTTTTAAATTATAAAAACTATTATTCCTTATGTACAGTCTATATCAGATTTTTCCTGCAGACTGTAGTTTCCCAACCTTATATCTATATTTTATCCTAATTCATCCATGTATGTGTACACACACACACACACACACACGCACACATTTTTCTCCCATTCTGCCTTAGAAATTTTTGAGGAAAAATGAAAAATAAATGCACATACAGACACACATACATGTACAATTTTAAATTAAATTTAAAATATTTTGACCTACAGAAATATTATAGAGACCCCATAACAATCTTGCTTATTTTGATAATATGGTGTATACATACAAAAATAATTTAATGTATATTTAGTAGAGGTAGACAACATCTGAAAATCCTTCCATTTTGAGTACCTCTACTAATGTTGTTATCACTAGCGTATGAATGACTTCAGAAAACAAATCCCATTTTCCATTTTCCTAACAGCTAAGGCAACAGTCATATGACTTAGCTTAACCAATTCGGTGCTTTCTCCCTGGATTTTTACTTTTTAGGGACAATCCAAAAGCACAAGGACAGCAAAAGGGCACTCATGACAGCTGCAACAGAATAATGGGGAGACAAGTAGCCAATAATAACAGAAAATTAGGAACGCTGTCTGGAGTTGCCTCTGCCATGCTTCTTGCTGCTGTTCATTTTCCAAGGCTAGTTACTGTGTCTTCCTGAATTTTTGGTGAGCTTCCTGAATAAGCCTCTAACCAATTCTATTGTTGTCTAAGTCATTTACAGTTAGTTTCTGCTGTTTGCAAGTAAGAACTCCAGATACTACATAATCTAATCTTCTAAACTTTTAGGTGAGAAAGATTTAAAAAATTACTTGCTTTAATCAATTATGAAAGAAATAACTCATTAGCTATTCATCAACCACGTAATCAGAAAGACAGCACAAGTATACTAGGCCTACAATCTAAATTTGGAAAGAGTTTTGTAAAATATTCCACCACTAAAATATAATGAATTACTTAGTTTTTTCTTAATTATATTTGTATTAAGTATTTAAATGTAGTATTTTCTCTTCTTTTTATCTACTTTCAAAAATAAATCCTCAATTTTCTCTATCATATCTATAAAGTAATATTTATCTCACAGAACTGCTGTGAGGATCAAATGACTTAATAAAGACAAACGTACATTTAAAACTTCCTACAAAGTATATAGTTATATGCCATATAATGATGTTCCAGTCAATGACAAACTGAATATACACTGGTGGTCCCCATGAAATTATATTACCATATTTTCCTCTCTTTTCTATATTTAGATATACAAATACTTATCATTAGGTCACAATTGCCTACAAAATTTAATATAGTAACATTCTATACAGATTTGTGGCCTAGGCTACAAATAGGCTACACCACCTAGGCTATACCACATAACCCAGGTATGTCGTAGACTCTACAACCTAAGTTTGTCTAAGTACTCTCTATGGTATTCACACAATGACAAAATCACCTAACAACACATTTCTTAGAAGGTAACCTTGTCATTAAGCAGTGCATGACTGTATTTCAGCAAAAATAATCTATTAGGAATAAAATAATTATGTTATTTATAATGTAAAATCATATACAATGTTAGCATACCATTATATATGTCCCATTATATGCCCCTATATATGTGAAAATAATAATTCTATTAAAATATAAACGCCACCACAAAGGCAGTGAATTTAAATGTTTTGTCCACTGTTGTATCTTCAGGACCTAGAAAGGGCCTAACCTATGGTAGGCACTCAATAAATACTTGTAGAATGAAGCATTCACTAAATACTTGTAGAATGAACTGATCGATAAAAATTAATAATTATATCATGCCTATAAGGCAGATAGTGCACATTTGTATATAATTTCATAACTTTGCTATGAAAATTTTATTAAGAAATAATATTTTCCCAAGATCTAGCAAGTGCTAGCAGAATAATACAAATTATTTTATTTTATTTTATTTGGTTATGATCCATGAAATATGGGCCTGAGTCCTGTGTCTATAACTTACAAGTTTTGAAACCTCAGGCAAGTTATCTGGGATTGTTTATAGGATCAAATCAGGTAAATTACATAAAATGTCTGGCACACAATGCCAAGCCAGAACTTGAATACATTATCTGATGATTCTAATCCACTGTCAACTTTGAATAACACCAAAAGCTTCACAGTAAGTAGGATAGTTGATTAGACCTAAATAGTTAATATTGTTTTATAATAAATAAAATAGTCTTTATAAGAATTCCCTATAATTGGTCAGCTGAGGCGGCTCACACTTGTAATCTCAGCACTTTAGGAGGACAGGGCAGGCAGATTGCTTGAGCCCAGGAGTTGGAGGCCAAACTGGGCAACATTGCGAAACTCCATCTCTACAAAAAATACTCCATCTCTACAAAAAATACAAATATGAGCCAGGCATGGCAATGTGTGCCTGTGGTCCCAGCCACTCAGGAGGCTGAGGTGGAAGAATCACTTGAGCCCAGGAAGGTGGAGGTTGCCGTGAGCTTAGATAATGCCATTGCACTCCTTCCTGGACTACAGGTAAGACTCTGTATCAAAAGAAAAGAATTGCCTATGAACAATAAAAATTCAAAAGCAAATTTAATTTGGTACACTTAATCTCTTTTTTTTTTTTTTTTTTTTTTTTTGAGACGCAGTCTTGTTCTGTCACCCAGGCTGGAGTGAGTGGCAGGATCTCGGCTCACTGTAAGCTCCGCCTCCCGGGTTCCTGCCATTCTCCTGCCTCAGCATCCCGGGTAGCTGGGACTACAGGCGCCCGCCACCATGCCCGGCTAATTTTTGTATTTTTAGTAGAGACGGGGTTTCACTGTGTAAGTCAGGATGGTCTCGATCTCCCGACCTTGTGATCCACCCACCTTGGCCTCCCAAAGTGCTAGGATTACAGGCGTGAGCCACTGCCTCCGGCCAGTACACTTAATCTCTACAATTTTCTATGCTGATCATTATACAGGCAGCAAGAAAATTATAAAAAAACTCCATATGAAATAAATAAATTTTTCTCTTTTTATCTACTATTTTTCTCTGATCAACCATGAAAGATTCTAACTCATGATAAATAAAACATTTTAAGGTATTTTTCAAACCCAATTAATTTGATATTTGATAACACAGGTTGCTACCCTGACAATTATAGTAGAGAATAATGATTTTATGTCAAAATGCTAATCATTTCAGGAGAGCTTTCCAATATTAACACAATGTCCATAAAATAAAGTGAAAGTTTATTTTATTTAAAAGGCATGCATTATTGATAAAAACATGTTTTGGATACAGTTTTAACTGTTAGTCTGAGGGGGATTTCCTTATATGTGACTTGATGCCTTTCTCTTGCTGTCTCTAGAATTCTCTCTGCTTTTGTCTTTTGTCAGTTTAACTATACTGTGCCATTGAGAAGACCTTTTGGCGTTGAATCTTTTTGAGGACTTTTAAGCTTTCTGTATGTGGGCCTATATGTTTTGCAAGACTTAAGATGTTTTCAGCTATTATTTCATTAAATAGGTTTTCTACATCTTTGTCCATCTCTTCTTCTTCTGAGTCTTTCAAAATGTGAGAATTTGGTCACTTTAATTTCTCATTCAAGAATTCATGAATTGCTTTTCTGATTTCTTTGTATTGCTTAACCGTGTTCTTTTATATCTCACTGAGTTCCTTTAAAATCATGAAAAAAAATCTTCAGGCATTTCAAATACATTTTTTTCCTTTGGAATCTGTTTATAAAGAATTATTGTGTTTCTTTGGAGGCATTATGTTTCCTGCTTTTTCATGTTTCTTGTGTCTTTACATTGACATCTGGACATCTGGTGTTAACAGTTGCTTCTTCTAATTTTTTGTAGGGAAGTATTTTTTGTTATAGATGTATCTATAGTGTTGGTTGGATAGGGTGCTTTGACTTTGAATCTGGTAGGTGTAGTGGAGTAGTCTCAGCATAATTTATTTGACCATAATTAGCATAATATAATTTGTCCTGCAACATAACATGATCATGTGAGTAACACCAGGGAACAAAAGCCATGTGGGTTACCTAGGAATTATACCTACCACATGTGAGATGAGATCAAATAAGATCAAATCTTAGTTACCTTGAAACCATGTGAAGTGAGGACACAACTGGCTTATAATAAATAGGCACACATTTTCATCAACATGGTTCGGGGCAAAAGTGAGGAATGCCCATGGTGTTATTTTCCTCTTTTATTCTGTTAATATAAGTGATTTTCTAATGTTAAACTAACCTTGTATTCCTGGAATAAACTTAAATTGGTTATAAGGTATTATTATTTTTTCTGTATAATTGGATCTAATTTTCTAATATTGTATTCATGATTTTTACATTTGTATTCATGATACTGACCTGAAATGTTCTTTCTTGTAAAGTCTTTGTAAGATTTTAGTATTAAGGTTTTGTTGATCTCTCAAAATAATATGTAAAGTGTTTTCCTTTACTCTCTGGGAAATTTATGTAAGATGGCATTATATTTTCCTTACATGTATAGAACCATTCATCAGTAAATTCATCCAGGCTCAATGTCTCTTTGTGAAAAGAATTTCAAGAATGTGTTCAACTTTTTAACATATGTACAACTATTTAGTATTTTTATTTCTTCCTTTGTCAGTTTGAAAATTGTGTTTCTTCACAGAATTTTTTCATATCACATAAAAAATTGTAATTTTTGGTATAAAGTTCTTTATTCACTTTAATATGTGTAGACTTATAGCAATGGGCCTTTTTAAATTCTTTATGTTGGTAATTTATATTTTTACTTTCTCTTTGCTTTATCAGTCTTGCTGGAGTACTACCAATTTCTCTCCATAAATAATGAACTCTTAAATATATTATTATTTTCTTGTGCATTTTCTCATGCTTATTGTATATTTGTGTTCCATTTCATTAATTTCTGATACTACTTTTCTCATTCCCCTTTACTCTGTTTGGGTATAACTTCTGCTATTTTTCTATCTTCATGGGACAGATGCTTAGATTCTTGATATGCTAGCCTTTCTCCTTTGTTCATACATGCATTTGTAGCAGCTAGGCAATAATTATTATTTTGTCTTTTGCTTTCAAATATTCTGTGGCAGAAACTGCCTGACACCACTCAATTCTAATTCTCTTTTTAATACTTAGTAACAGTAGCCAAATTTCATACAGATGACAAAGAGATCAGATAAAAGACCCTATTTCTTAGCTGCCAGTGTACCCATATAACTAAATTCTAGCCAAGGAAATGTAGGAAAGGGGAATTCTGGCCAAGGAAATGCAGGAAAAGGGAAATGCAGTAAATCCAATAAGGGTGATTAAAATTGCTGTTATAACGGGGAGATGTGCCCCTTTCTGCCACTCAGTATTGCCCGTCTTCCAGCATACAATCAGATGTAAAGATTGGAACTCTGGCAGCCATTCTGAGCATAAATGACCTTGAATATAAAACACACAAATTAGAAAGGTAGATTGAAAAGTTAGAGGAAGATTGGGTCCTTGATTTTGTGCCTTGATTTTGGCCTTTTGTCACAGGCCTGGACTTCCTGAACTACAGACTCTTCTCACATTAAAAACAAAACTTCTAGGCCGGGCGCGGTGGCTCAAGCCTGTAATCCCAGCACTCTGGGAGGCCGAGACGGGCAGATCATGAGGCCAGGAGATCGAGACCATCCTGGCTAACCCGGTGAAACCCCGTCTCTACTAAAAAATACAAAAAACTAGCCGGGCGAGGTGGCGGGCACCTGTAGTCCCAGCTACTCAGGAGGCTGAGGCAGGAGAATGGCGTAAACCCGGGAGGCAGAGCTTGCAGTGAGCTGAGATCTGGCCACTGCACTCCAGCCTGGGCGAGAAAGCGAGACTCTGTCTCAACAACAACAACAACAAAAAAAACAAAAAACAAAACTTCTGCCGAGTTAAAGCCAAGGTATTGGGGATCCCTCTTACATAGAACTGAATTGAATAAGTAAACATACAAATACATTATTTCTTCTTCTTTTAATTATCAAATTTACTAAAGCTTTCAGGAAATTGTCATATATAGTGATGATTATGTGCCTCCTTCTCTTGCTCCTCATTGGATAAGATAACGTACTATTTTGCTATTATTTTCCAATACGTATATTAATGTATTTTAATCATATTTACTAGAAAATGCAGTCTAAGTATCTTAGACTTTTCATATAGTAAACTCTCGCTTCTGCTAAAACCTAGTTTATTACAGCCCTAGCATTTAGATGGTTCCTACATTAACACTACCTGCAAAAAGAAATTTGCAACCATACAATCAGACAATCAGAGTTAAACATTTTTCTTGGAAAATAAGCTGAAATTTGTCTTTCTAAAACTTTCACTCACTATACCTGATTTTTTTGTCTATTTTACATATAGAAAATATTCAACAATTTGAGGTCAACCATTTGAATTGCCTTGAATTTACTCTTGTGATACTTAAATATCCAAGTTCCCCTAATCATACCTCTGATGATATAACTAGAGGATATTTCATTTATCCCCACCTTATATGTTTTAAGAAATAAATATTTATTTAATAAAAATCACCTAAAATGTGAACATCACAGAAATTTAGTTTGTCAGACATAGTTATTGAATGATGCTTTTTTTTTTCTTTTCTTTCTTTTTTTTTTTTTTTTTTTTTTTTTTTTGAGATGGAGTCAGCCTCCCAATTAGCTGGGACTACAGGTGTGCACCACCACGCTCAGCTAATTTTTGTATTTTTAGTAGAGAGGGGTTTCACCATTTTGGCCAGAATTCTCTGGATCTCTTGACCTCGTGATCCGCCCTCCTCAGCCTGAATAATGCTTTTAACATGTAAACACTACTTTTTAAAGGTACTGTGGGATAATAGTTATGGCAATGACATAGTTTTCTAATTTCTCCAGATTCTTTCATAAAAACAGACATAACAACTAGAAGGCAAAATTTTTGAATTTCTACAACAGTACCATGTGACAAAGTATCCTCAGGAAATCCAAAATGTGAATGAATGGGGAAAAAGCATTGACAACTGTAAGCCCACTGCTGTGTTAGCAATTATTCAGGAGGAAACAGATGAAAGTAATGAGGCATTTGATGGAAGAAACAAAACAAATAGTAAGAACAGGAGCTAAATTCGGAGTGGGGGGATGGGCGTTAGTGTGTGAATACAATAAATCGAAAAATCTATGGTAAGATCTAAAGGATCTGAAGCATTCTGGGACTCTACACCCCCAAAACTAACCAGCCAAAACTCTCTTACAGGTCAAACAAGCCCAAAGTGAGGAGAATTTCCTGGGAATAGAATCCTAATTGATTAGCAGAGAAAAATAGTGAAAAGAGACAGAAAAATATCCACATTAACAAGGAAGTCATAGGAACCAGAGCCAGAGATACCATAAAGAGAACCATGATATTGTGGATACTACACAAACACAATAGGAGTAGTTTTAAATCCTGAAAAAAGAAAAGCTTCTTCTTAAAGTTCAGAAAAACTAATTTTATAGAACCAGCAATGCAGAAAAAACACTATCTCATCCTTTACAGAATAATAATAAAAAGAAAATAAAGAGCATAACAACATCATCGTAGACAATGAAAGCAGGCCAGAAAGTGAAGCTTATAAAAAATAAAAATAAAAGGCCGGGCGCGGTGGCTCAAGCCTGTAATCCCAGCACTTTGGGAGGCCGAGACGGGTGGATCATGAGGTCAGGAGATCGAGACCATCCTGGCTAACAGGGTGAAACCCCGTCTCTACTAAAAAATACAAAAAACTAGCCGGGCGAGATGGCGGGCACCTGTAATCCCAGTTACTTGGGAGGCTGAGGCAGGAGAATGGCGTGAACCCGGGAGGCGGAGCTTGCAGTGAGCTGAGATCCGGCCACTGCACTCCAGCCCGGGCGACAGAGCGAGACTCCGTCTCAAAAAAAAAAAATAAATAAAAAAAAAAAAAATAAAATTACAACCTATTATTTCAAAATGAACAAAAAGATAGCAAGAAAATTATATGACATATAAGAGCAAATGTAGAAATGCAGTGATAGAAATCAGAAAAAAATCAGTATTTAAAAACTCATTTTATATGTAAAGACTAAACCAGAAGGATTATAATTATAAATGAAAACAACAAAAAATTTCCTAAGTGAAATAGACTAAAATAAGAAATATTTTTAAAATTAAAAAGAAAATCAGTAGAAAAAGTACTATCACTATAAATAAATATGAATAACTATTCAACAAAGTATTTTGAAAACATATCTCCAGTCTAATAATGATTTTTAAAATCGTGCAACAAATCTTGAATTGTATTAAATACGTTGTCGATAGTTGTATGTAATAGTGATTTTGAAACTCTTTTTTGTATATTGTAGGATTAAGCTAATGAGTAAAATTAATAATGTTGGCAACCACAATTCGAAGGGAAGTATAATGTTGAATGAAAGCAGTGAAGAACCCTCTGTGTTGGATTAACATTTGAGGTGTTAACATGAATTTATGATGGAAAGAATAATCCATATTCTGCCCGCTGAAATAGGCTAAAATAATGATACCCCAATAGCAATGAATACATCTAGTTTCTATATCTTAGTTTCCAAATACCATTCCTTACTGAAAGAACTAGAGCTGTTTGGAAACGCTGACTTCAGCAGTGTTGTTAGAAAAGTAAAAGGAGCATGGAATTTGGAAAATGTTAAACACCAGAATCTGATATGTATTTACATGCAGTTTCATCTTTTCATAACTGACCACAAATGCCCAACACAAAATAGCTGTTTGATATTGATTCATATATTAGCTTCCCCACCAAGTTTAAACTCTCAATGTTTCATCTGTAAAACAGAAAATACAGAAAGACTCAAAAGCTCTGTTTTATTAAATAATAAAATGGATTAATGTACCTAATATGGTGCTTTACATATATTGCACATTCAATAAATGTTTGTTTCCTATATTCTTTTCCATTCTTTTTCCTTTTTTACAACCCATCAACGCAACCAATAATCCTCCCTATGATCTCAATATAGCTGCCTTTACGTAGGTTTAGGAGGCTATCAATCTAATCACATTTCATTCTAAGAATAAAAGTATACTTTCCTTATATGCAATCACCCACACTAGAAATACTACCACTCTAAAAGATAATAGCATTAATCATAATAATTTTATAAATTTTGGCCATACATATTTCAAGTACTTTTATTTGAAAATTTCAAAGTATAAAATATTTGGGTCTGGGGAGACATTTCTCATGCCTATAAATAGACACACAAAAGGACTAATCACTCGGACACTAGGTTGTGGGAATCTATAGTTGCCTCTGAGGGGAGCTCTTCATATTTCCTAATTCTTAAGGCTTTCACCTTTCCATGAATGAATCCAGATCTGATTTCAGCTCCCACTGTCTCTCCATTTATTGATGTATTAATCAATTCAGAAAATATTTTGAGCACCTAACATGTGTCAGGCATTCTGTTACATGTTAAAGATACAGAGTGGAAAACAGAGATACAGTCTCATACAGCGTATTGTACATATGGAGATAAAGTTAATTATAGAGATGACTATAATAAAGTATGGTAAGAGCTTGTGATGTGAGTAAAAGTATGTGAAACACATCAAAGAGGCAATATTCCAAACATTTGTCCTAAACAAATTGAAAGCCACTGGAGGACTTTAAGTTGGTGAATAAAATGATTAAATTTGTATTTTTGAAAGATTACTCTGTGTATGCTGGAAGGGAGCAAGAAATCCAAGAGAAATTTCCCATGGTACCAAACAACACAGAGAGCACTAAATATAACAACAACAATAATAAATAAATTTTTAAGGCCAGGCGTGGTGGCTCACGCCTGTAATCCCAGTACTTTGGGAGGCTGAGGCGGGTGGATCACGAGGTCAGGACATCGAGACCATCCGGGCTAACACGGTGAAACCACGTCTCTACTAAAAATACAAAAAATTAGCCGGGCGTGGTGGCGGGCGCCTGTAGTCCCAGCTACTCGGGAGGCTGAGGCAGGAGAATGGCGTGAACCCAGGAGGCGGAGCTTGCAGTGAGCCGAGATCGCGCCACTGCACTCCAGTCTGGGAGACACAGCGAGACTCCGTCTCAAAAAAAAAAAAAAAAAAATACAAAAAATTAGCCGGGCATGGTGGTGGGTGCCTGTAGTCCCAGCTACTTGGGAGGCTGAGGCAGGAGAATGGCGTAAACCCAGGAGGCGGAGCTTGCAGTGAGCCGAGATCGTGCTACTGCACTCCAGACTGGGAGGCAGAGTGAGAATCCATCTCAAAAAATAAAAAATAAAAAATTAATAGCTAATAAGAATGTAATATCCACTTTTGCTAGGTGCTAAGAGCATTATATTGATCATCTCAATTCCCACAAAAAATAGAAATAAGTACTGTTACTAGCCCCTGTTCTTTACAGTTTTACAGATAAAGAAATTCAAGCCCAGTGTAGGCAAGTAATGTGCCTAATAGAACAGAGCTTTAAAGAGGGAGAAAATACAAATCAGTTTGTCTTGAACCCTGTCATATATTATTATTGAAATCTCTTCCTGCAAAACTCTCAAATTCTATTCATACGTGCTTAGTTTTTAAAGATTCTTCCCATAAACAAAGTTTTTATCTCATGTTACATGAGCGTCAGTGAGAACTTTCATTCTACCAGAGAAAAAAGTCCCTGGGGTATAAACCAAAAACAATATCCTTTAATTAGATCTGTATTTAATATAAAGAGCACATTAAATTCAAATGCAAAATAAAGACAGAATTAATATTTTAAATAGGTATTTTCAGCAACTGCCTGATTGATTCTTTTGCACCTCCTTTACTCAGACAATTTGACTTGTCTCCAATGTGAAATTATGTTCTCTCATATTTTGACCTCAGTGTGAAAATTATGTGGAACCACTTCCTCAGAAGTCAGAGGCACTGTATTTATGGTCAGTTTTGCTATTCTTTCCTCATACTTGTTTCTCTTTATCAAGACTATTGCCACCTATGATTTAGCATATATTGGTTTATGCTGGAGGACATTGTGTCTCATTGTGTCTATCTTACCACAGAATGTTGAATCTCATTTCAGTGAAACTTCCTAATCTTGCTTTACCAACAAATGTCCATTTTCTTATTCCAGTTCTATGTTAATCCTATCTATATTTCAGGACCAAATTTCATTTCTATGTTCTGAATTTTAACATTTAGAATAAGCTATATGAAAATTTCCATTTAGTTTTTCACATGTTTGGCATTTGGTATGACCAATACTATAAATTGATGACAAGAGTATCCTATCTTATCTCTGCAAGTACAATGTTAAGAAATTCTAGCAAAAAAAAAAAAAAAAAAGGTTTTCTTTTATTTGTAAAGCTTAGCTACTGAAAAGGAATGCAAGGAACAAGAAAAAAGGAAAAGATAACTAAATAAAGGACAATATAGATTGATGTGGTAGCAGATGTCTCAGCAAATTTGTATTTGTATCTAAACAAAATATAAAATCTTCCATATATGTTCCATGTTTTATATTTCTATTGTATCCCATTATATAATCCATGGCTTACATTTGTATTTATATGGTAAATTGAAAAGAAAAATAAAATATCAAATGTCGATTATTCTAAATATTATATTACTAGAGAGTCTGTGGTATTTTTCTTAAAGTTAGGTTAAACAGACTATACCATTTTGATGATAGAGAATACAAAAATGCAAATTATTGGAGAATTGACTTTTGATCACTTATTTCTTCACCTTCTTATTTCAATATTAAAATGGTAAAGAAAACAAAACATACCTCAAATTTTTTCTAACTAAGAAACCACGTATCCATCTTTGAACAATCAAAACTGGTGAATTATGAGCCAGAATTGCATTAATTTTTGAAGTAATATATTGAATATTATTAATTTCCTCTTCATAGGTTGTTCCCTGTATAAAGAAAATATAATTAATAATTTTTATCTTTCATGAAGGTATTTCCAAAAGATATTTTAAACTTGGTAATCTATTGGTATACATAAACTAATAAACTGTTCACAAGGTCTTATAGGCATTATAGTTAAATTATGATATCGTTGGATGCTTGTCCCCTCCAAATCTTATGTTGGAATGTAATCCCCAATGGTAGAGATAGGGGTTTGTGGGAGGTATTGGATCATGGGGGCCATTCCTTCCTGAATGGCTTATTGTCATCCCTTTGATGATGAGTGACTTCTTGCTCATACAGTTCACATGAGATCTGGTTGTGGGACCACTCCTTCTGTCTCCTGCTCCCTCTCTCACCATATGTCTTGTCTGCCTCCCATTCACCTTCCACCATGATTCTAAGCTTCCTGAGGCCCTCACTGGAAGCAGATGCCAGCACCATACTTCCTATATACCCTATAGAACCATGAGCCAAAATAAACCTCTTTTCTTTATAAATTACCCAGCCTCAGGTATTTCTTTATAGCAATGAAACTGATTAATAAAAATAATTAATACATTTCTGTTATTAGAGTAAAAGAACAATAATTAGTAGCATCAAATAATTTCAATTCTCTACACAAAATGTAAGATTCTTGGTGATAACTTTTTCTATCAAAGATTATTTTCCCAATCTGATATATATGTATAAAACTTTAACCATAATCATTCTGCTCTCTAAATGGTAGTGACATGAACAGGTGTTCAATGAAACTGCAAATACTCTGTCAGTCCCCATAAAGAAAATTGATATACTTTGATTCATAAAATAATTTATACTAGTTAAAAATTTTGTTGTAGCTTAATTAGAACGTTGGACACTTTTATTGGAACGCAGCAAATTATCTTGGAAAATATCCTATATTGCCTATGAGAAAGATCTCCTTTCCTGAAAACTTTTAGATTTGAGATCGTAGGCTCAGTATATTTCATTGACAACTTGACTGGTTAGAAATAAGGTCACTATTTATGTTTTGAATATAAGATAATACATTAAAAATACTGGCAATTGCATTCTTTATGAAGCACCTCTTCTGAAGATTATCAGCCCTATTACACTTAGAACATACACCTTTTCCGCATATACACTCAATAATAAAGTATACAGGAAACCAAAAAAAAAAAAAAAATCACAACACCTTGCGGATTAGTGCTACTTCTGATTTATACTTGCAAACACTCATTGCTAATTAGAAACTTCTTTCCTTGTCTCTGTCTTGATTCCATTCCTAACATTAGCTACTGAAAACCTTTGACACTATTTAATACTCTTCCAGTCCATTCCCTGGAGCTTCCTAAATACTCTGCTTCTTTTTTCACAGAGAACTAGAGCCATCAAGTTTGAACTCCATCAATTAACTCCATTCTCTGTAAATTTAACTATATTCCTATCTTTACTGAGTAGAAGTGCCTTCTACTCAAACTTAAAACAAGAAGTATCACTCTATTTGTTGAAGATTGGCACTCTGTCACTGTTATGAGTCTAACATTTATTTTCTAAGACTCTCCCTCTGCTAGCACTATCCATTCACTTATAAGTATAACTTTACCTATCCTTAAATCCCAATTCTCCAACCTTTATATCTAACTTTCACGAAGAGCCCAAAATCTAGAAACAGAATTCCACATTTTTTTCTCCCACTTTCTTTTTTTTTCTGTATCTCATTCCACCAGCTTCTATCCCTATCATCCAAGGGCATTTTTTTAGAGTTAACATTGGACATTCCCTCCTTGAAACACTTGCCTTAGATTCTGTACTACACTCTTTTCAGTTTTTCTCTAAAGTTTGTTTGCTTCTACACTTAAAAAAAAAACAACAAAAAAACTATACATACCATGTTTATCACTTCACTGTTACATTGAAAGAACTTTCCCCATGTCACTTTTTAATCTCTACGCATTCTCCAAATGACCACTTCTAAATTCATAGCTTCAACACTCACCTTTGTGCTACAGACTCTCAGATTTCTATCTTTACGCCTGACCTCTCTCCTGAGCTACATAATAATATAGTCAAACTGATATCTAACTAAATACAACTTTCCCAAATATGAATCTTCTTTCCCAACCTGCTTTCTTATATACTCTACCTTAGTAAATGGTACCGCTGGCCACAGTTGCCTAAACCAGAAACCCTGGAACCGTCCTAGGTTCTCTTTTCTTTTATGCTTCCCTGCATGCAAATGTTACTAGAATCAGTACATTCAATATCCCAAATATCAGTCTTACCTCTCTTTGTCTTCTATTTTCTGCCATTGCTTTTCCCATATCTTTATCATCACTTCCCTAACTCACTAAAATTCTCCTAACTTATATCTTCATTAATTTCTGTTCCCCCACTCCCTCCAAACCATAAAATGCACTATTGCTAGATTGAGCATTCCAAAATGCAAATCTTATCATATGGCATTCTGGATTAATATATTGCATTGGCTTACCACTGAAAGACAAATTATAAATTTCTTGATTTGCCACACAAAGTCCTTCTTGATCTAGTCCCATCCTAGCTCCTTAATCTCATCTCCATTCATCCTACATAGAATTACCTGATAATCAAACTTAAATGCTTTTTACAAATGCCATCTGTATTTCTTGTATTGCCTTTCTCAATGATTTGTCTCACAATTTTAGTCTTTGGGAGACTCAGTTCCTTCTCCCAAGAAGACTTTCTTGATGTTGATCTGCATTCAGTGTCTTTATACAATATTATCCTGTGTCTTGTGAAATAATTCATTTGTCACACTCAACAATGTTGAGTTTTAGCTGACACCTGTGTTCTTCGAAAACAGTGAAAGTTAAGAAATCTCCCCAGTCCTTTGTTTCAGGAAATGGCTTACTGAAAAGAAGCACCCTGTTCTTTATGACTGACTTGAATAATACTCTTGGATGTCTTTCTTGTTTATCTCTAACAAGGCCTGACACAGACCTTCCAAATTTCCATTCTTCCCTTCTTTAACAATTAGCTGAAAGGTTTTGTCCCTACTGATCAATTGGAACAAAATATTTGTTAGCCAAACTTTGGTTAAGATTATTTCCTTCCCCTTGGCCCCTGAACTTTGGCTCACCATCAGCTCGAGCCAGCACAGTCTCCGTTTAACAACCCCTCCTGAGAATAGGTTTGTCTCAGGGTAAAACAGTCGGTGCTCTAAGGTTAGACCATACCACTTTTCTTTATTCCACTTCACCACATTCACTTATTTTTAGTCTTCTTTATTCCTCCTTATAAATGAGAAACTCTTTTGCCTAACCCTTGAGACTTTTGCAGATCTTATAGTCAGAACATTCTCCATATTGTAATAATCCCACTCTGACTATTGCAATAGTTCCTTTCCCTCACTTGCAAACAGCTTTTTGAATAATGTCTCTATTTATTAATCCTGATGTTTTTAGCTGACAAAGTATACTCTAATGCAATCATTGGTCTATCTTCTCCATATAAGCTCGCCAAATTTAACAACTCTTCATCCTACATATCTGGACTAACTGAGCTATCTTGTCTATAACTGGCATTTGATTATCAATTGACTATTAAAATACTAAGAAATCATCATTGTTGGTCCCCAAGCTTGACTTACCAATGTCAATTAATTTATTCTTGTAGCTCAATTATTTTGCTCAATTATTTTGTGATGTCTGCATGGATACAAAGACATCACACTCTTTTTCTCCCTTTTAAACTTTTCTCAGTCTGTTTTGCTGGTTTATTTTCTTCTGCAAACATTTAAACATTTGATTCAATTTAGATTTTCATTCTTTTTCATCTTTCTTGGCTAACTCTTCTCAAGTGATCACCTTCCTTGCTATATCTTACTGCCTCACATACCTAGATTATTCACATAGCTGTAATCTCCTGTCAGACATTCTTTCCTAAATTACAGGCATATAAAATAAACTTCCAATTCCATTTACTTACTTTCATGTCAAAACCATAAATAATTATCTTCCTAACTTGAATCAATCCACACTAATATTGTATTATCTGTATAGTCACAAAAACTATTCTTGTCAACCAAGTAATAAACCCATATTCCTCTTTCTCTCGCACCCTTTTCCATTCAATAAATCAGTAAATTCTATCAAATAGCTCTTCAATCTGTTCCTTATACACTATACCTAAACTATTATAATAGACTCCTAATTCCCCTATATTCAATTTCCCTCCACTCCAAAATTACAGAATACAGGATGATTTTTCTAGAATAAAAATCAGGTCATATAAATGCCTAAAATGTTTCCCCAAGATCTTGCAAGATAAAGTCCTGTCTCCTTAGTATTACATATAACACCCTTTGCTATTTTAATCCCGTTTTTATCTCCAGCATCATTTGATGTGCCCAAACATATCCTCTAAACTCCAAGAACACGAAACTACTTGTTGTCACTCGCATGTGCCAAGCTCTATCAATACCTCTGTGCCTTTGCAAATGCTTTCCACTCTGCCTCACAGGCTCTACACTCATGCCAACACCTCTATTTGCCTAGTGATTTCTTACATTCAAAAAATTCATCAGAAATATAAATACTTCTGCATTTTTTCCTGTGATTAGAGAATTGAACTTCAAAGATTTTTAAAGAAAATTTATGTACTTTGCTCACAGAATTTTGCCCAGTACTCAGATTCAGGATGTTTTATCCATTATTTCCTTGATTATTGCCTCTCCTTTATTTGTTTTAATTTTCTCTACCGTAATTCCTTCTTATTCACAAATATCACATGAATGTCTACATTTTTCCTCATAACTTTATGTATTTATTCTCAGTTTGGTGAAGCCATTCTGTCAAAGGTCAGCTTTCTCATATTGAATTTTTTATTTAGGTTATCAACTATTTCAGTTATGTGGCTGAGTCTAAGTTCTTTTCTGAAGCTCCTAGCTGTTCTGTCTCACATGAGTCCTGTCATATATCATTTGATATTTATTGTAACCCTGACTGTACTTGAATCTCTCCACAAAACCTATTCTGTAGTAATGGATCCTGTCACTTGTTCTATCAACACCCTGAAAACATAGAGGGTTTTGCAGAATTTCCTCTAGTTCCTGTGATTTTATAATTTTTTTCAGGAAGAATAGCTTAAAGTCAGGCTGCCTTAGTTTCTTCTTTTGATTCAGTTATGTCTTAGTCCATCTGGGTAGCTATAACAAAATACAGACTGGGTAGCTTATAAACAACAGAAACTTATTTCTATCAGTTCTGGAGGCTGGGAAGTCCAAGATAAAGCTACTACAAGTTTTAGTGTTGGATTAAGGCCCATTTCCTGGTTAATAGATGATACCTTCCCACCATGTCCTCACGTGATGGAAAGGGGACCTATCTCTCTGGGGCCTCTTTACAAAGAACATGAATCCTATTTATGAGGGTTCTACCTTCATGATCTAATCACCTCCAAAAGTCTCTACCTCCAAATACATCACATTGGAGATTAGATTTTTAGCATACAAATTTTGGACTGGCCACATTTAGACCATAGCAGTCTCACCTTCATTGTATCTGACAAAAAGTCTTTGCTATGTCTAAAATTATCCAGAGCTAATAATATTTTGTAAGAATATTATCTTTTACTAGTTTCTAGTATAGATGTGATTTCCACAAATCTGTATGTTTCTTTGTTAATTACATTTGTGCTCATGATGCCACCTGTGGCTTAGGATTAAAGGGGTTGAGAGTAATAGCGTTAAAAGTGCATAAGTGGTGGCATGGGGCTGGGGGTAGAAGTGTTGGAAAAGGAGGAAGAATACAGGAGGGAATTTAGATGATTAGGCTCAAGTAACCCTGGTCAGAAGCAGTTCTCATCAGTAGAGAACCATTAAGCTCATATTGCAGTTTACATCAGAGTCCTGCTTCTCACTGAGTCATGAAAAATTCCTTCTCATTAAACAGAAAAACAGAATATTCATCAGCTATGGGTAGTATGAGTGTCCCTTCCAGAGAACAAGTAACCTCCACACAATACTTAAGCTTTCTCATGACATAAAACAATGATCTTGAAAAGTGGCAATAAAGACCCTGCAAAATTTTACAAATGCCATAAACCATTTGGTGTCTGAAGACGAAGGAACGCTCTTTCTAAAACATAATAATAATAACAATGCATTTCCTCCATTAAAGAAGTGATGGCTCTGAAGAAAAATGACATTTGTTTAAATCCTAGTTCTACCACTTGCTAGCTGTGTGTTATAGGGTAAATAACCTAACTGTCTCATGTTTTCATCATTTGTAAAACGGAGATAACAATGGTACAGCTCACTGGGTGGTTGTGAGGTTTCAAGCATGCAAACAATGTTATCTTTCAACAGTTTTATAGCAATACTTAAAATTATATAGTGTTTTTGGGTTTATAAGGGACTTCCACATACATTATTATATTTGATACTTACAAAATTTTATCTAAAGAGAGAAATGTACTAATTAATTTATCCAAACTAATATAATATAAAATTATGAAATCAAATTAACTATAAAAGATAATCACTACAAATGTCTTCAATCCAATCAAAGGAATTATAGTAAAGGCTTAGCAAAGAACAAAAGACACTTAGGCAAAAAACTATCAACAATCAATGAAATGATTGGTAGAATAACAGAAATTCTATACTACTTGTCTGAAATGAAACAGGGGCTATTACTAATCCTGGAACGAAGTAGAGTGACACATTCAAAAGAAAATTAAGGACTTTTATAATTATGACTCATATGGATGACAGTGTGTTGCATGTTGACAGTAAGAGTAGTTTAAAAATTAATTCTAAAACTATATTCTAGTCACATTGTATAAAATGATGCAAAACAATTTCCCAATTAATTTGACATTCTAAATGCCTATTGTACTTATATAATTTTTATCTTTCCACCTTCCATGTTTTTAGTTCTACTATCTTGTCCATAAAGTTTATCTTTTTCTATTTTATTTGTGAATATTTTCCATAAGAATATTTGATACCATAGAAGTAAAAAGTAGAACAGAAGATACTAGAGACTGGGAAAGGTAGAGGGAAGGAAGAGATAGAAAAAGATTTGTCAAAGGATAGAAAATTACATATAGATAGGAGGAATAGGTTCTACTGTTTATACTACTGCAGAATGACTATAGTTAATAATAATATATTATATAGTTTTAGATAGCCAGAAGGAAGATCGTGAATGTTCCCAACACAAAGAAAGGATCAATGTTTGAGATGATGAATATGCTAACTATGCTGATTGGATCACTATACACTATATGTTTTGAAATACCATGAATGCCATAAATATGTACAATTATGTCAGTTAATTTTGTTTAAAAATCCAAATTTGGCACACATTTTCTCAGCATATTTGAAAAGTGTAAAACATACCAATCCCATAAGTGTTTATTTCAAATAAAGAAAAATAATATAATTTTTACCTTTTTATTTATTCTTTTAATGCTCGAAAGAAGATATACAAATGGCCAACAAACATATGAAAAAAAATGCTTAACGTCACTATCAGGAAAACACAAATCAAAACCACAAGGTGATATCACCTTATTCCTGCAAGAATAGCCATAATAAAAAAAATCAAAAAATAATAGATGCTGGTGTGGATGTGGTGAAAAGGGAACACTTTTACACTATTGGTGAAAATGTAAACTATTACAATCACTATGGAAAACAGTGTAGAGATTATTTAAGTAGCTAAAAGTAGATCTACCATTCGATCCAGCAATCCCACTTCTGGGTATCTACCCAGAGGCAAAGAAGTCTTTATACAAAAAAGATACTTGCACTTGCACACAGATGTTTATAGCAGCACAATTTGGAATTGCAAAAATATGGAACCAGCCCAAATGCCCATCAATCAACGAGAGGATAAAGAAAATGTGGTATACATATACCATGGAATACAACTCAGCCATAAAAAGGAATGAAATAATGGCATTTGCAGCAACCTGGATAAAATTGGAGACCATTATTCTAAGTGAAGTAACTCAGGAATGGAAAACCAAATATTGTATGTTCTCACTCACAGTGGGAGCTAAACTGTGAGGACTCAAAGGCATAAGAAGGTGATAGGTTGATAGGTGCAGCAACCCACCATGGCACATATTTAACTATGTAACAAACCTGCACATGTACCCCAGAACTTAAATAAAAATAAAAATTAAAAAATACGACACTCTAAACTTCCACATACATTTTTTTAAAAAAATGATACAATGGACTTTGGGGACTTGGGGAAAGGGGTGGGAGGAGGTGAGGGATAAAAGACTGCACATTGGGTATAGTGTACATTGCTGTGGTGATGGGATCACCAAAATCTCAGAAATTGCCACTAAAGAACTTATTCATGTAACCAAACATCACCTGTTCCACAAAAACCTATTGAAATGATAAAATATACAAAAAACCACTGAATTATACAATTAAAAACATAAAATAAAAACACACACACACATGAAAGACTTCCTCCTTGACTAATGGATTTATTAGAAATGTGTAATAGTTTCCAAGTATTTGGAGATTTTCCTCTTATCTTTCTGTTATCAGATAGCACACCCTATATGATTTAAATTCTATTAAATTTATTGATTTGTTTTAGGAATAGTTGTTGATATTTGATTTAAGGCTATAGTCTATACAGTATTTCATGGACACTTGAAATAATGTATATTTGGCTGTTGTTGGGTGGTGTTATATAAATGTCAATTACATACTATCGGTTAATAGGATGCTCAGATTTTCTATATATATCCTAATTTTATGTATAGTTGTTCTAATTTCCTGTCTAGTTTATACAGAGAAGTATTGACATCTCCAACTATATTTGTAGACTTGTCTGTTTCTCATTTCAGTTTTCTGTCCATATATTTTGTTGCTTTATTGTTTAATGCATCCCCATTTAGAATGGCTATGCCTTATTAGTGGATTGAATCTTTTATCATTATATAGTATCTCTCTCCACCTCTGATAATTCTCTTTGTGCTGAAATTTCCTTTATCAGATATTCAGACAGCTACTCAATCCTACTTTTCTTTAACTAATTTTTGTATATGTATCTTTCCATCATTTTATTTTCAATCTGCCTGTAACATTCAATTTGAAACTAGTTTCTGGTTAACAGCACATAGCTGAATAATGTTTTGAAGCCCAATTTGCCAGTCTCTTTCTTATACCTTGCATAATTAGATCATTTACTGTAAATTTTAATGTAATTACAGACAGGTTAATGCTTAAGACTACCATTTTATTGTTTGTTTTCTGTTAGATTCCTCTGTTTTATTCTTTCATTGTTTTCTTCTCTTGATTTCCTATGGGTTGCTTAAACATTTTTGTAATTACATTTAGACTTATCTATAGTGAGGCTTTTTTTCCCTAGCTTTCCAGACATATAATTTGTATACACAAAAAGCCTAAACATAATTAATGGGAGTATGGACATATGTATTACTTATGTTACTATGTCCATAATCAAGGTAATAAACATATCCATCACCTCTAAAAGTTCTTTTGGTTCTCTTGTGTCACTTTTATTTTCCTTTGTTTGTTTGTGGTAAGAACACTTAACATGAGATCTACTCACATAATAAACTTTTAAGTTTACAATACATATTGCAAGCTTTAGGCTCTATGTTGTACCACAATTTGCAGGAACTCATCAATTTGCAGGATGAGTATCTTGTATAACTGGGTATTTGTAAATCTTGAACAATATCTCCATGGTGTCCTCTCTATCCCCTGGTAAACATGATTTGATTATCTACTACTGTAAATTTGACTATGTTAGATGCTTCACCTAGGAGAAATCATCCAGTATTTGTCCTTCCATGACTGACTTGTTTCACATTGCATAGTATCTTTCAGGTCCATCCATGGTGTCACAAATGGTAGGATTTCCTTCTTTTTTTAAGGCTAAACAATAATCAATTGTATATGTACACAGTTTCTTTCTGCATTCGTCTCTCCATGAACATGCAGGTTGTTTCTGTCTCTTGGCCATTATGAATAATGTTACAATGAACATAGAATACTGTTCAAGATCCTGATTTTAATTTTTTTTTTTTATAGAGACCCAGAAGTAGGAATTCTGGATCATATGATAGTTCTATTTGTACTTTGTTGAGAAACCTCCATAATGTTTTCATAATAGCTGTGCCATTTTACATTGCCACCAACAGTGTACGAAGGTTTCAATTTCTCCAACTCTTTCTTTTTAAGTGATAGGGTCTTGCTCTGTCACCCAGGCTGGTGCGCCACTGGCACAATTGTAGCTCACTGCAGCTTTAAACTCCTGGACTCAAGCAATCCTCTCACCTTTAGCCTCCCAAATAGAGACTATAAGTGCACACCACCACACCTGATTAATTTCTTAATTTTTTGTAAAGACAGGGTCTTGTTATGTTGTCCAGGTTGGTCTTGAACTCCTGACCTCAAGTAATCCTTCTGCCTCAGCTTCCCAAAATACTGGAATTACAGGCTGCTTTGTTGTGTTTTAATAATAGTCATCCTAGGAAGTATGGGGTGGCATATCCTCATTCGTTGATTTTCATTTCTCAGATGATTAGTAATCTTTTCATATATCTTTTTATGTATTCATTTTTATGTATTCTTTGGAGAAATGTCTATTCAAGTCTGTTAACCGTTCTTTATTTGGGTTATTTTTTGTTTGTCTTTGCTATTAAGGTATAAGGGTTCTTTATATAATTTAGAAATTTACCTCTCATTAAATGAATGATTTGCCAATATTTTCTCCTAGTCTATAGGTTGCCATTTCACTCTGTTGATTGTTTTCCTTGCTGTGTAGCCCCTTTTTATTTTGATGTAGTCTTACTTGACTGTTTTTGCTATTGTTGATTGTGTTTTTAGTGGGATATTGGAGAAACCATTGCCAAGACTGATGTCAAGAAGGTTTTTCCGTTTTCTTCTAGAAGTTTTATAGATTCAGATCTTACCTTTAAGATTTTAATTCCTTTTGAGTATAGTATAAGACAAAGGTCCAATTTCATTCTTTTTGATATGGATATCCAGTTTTCTTAGTATCACCTATTGAAGATAATATCTTTTCTCTATTGTGTATTCTTGGCACCCTTGCTGAAAATTAGTTGAACATATATCCATGGGTTTATTTCTAGGCTCTGTATTCTGTTCTATTGTTCTATATGTCTATTTGTATGCCAGTACCACACTGTTTTAATCACTGCAGATTTGTAACATATTTTGAAACCAGTAAGTGTGATGCCTCCAGCTTTATTTGGTTTTTGTTTGTGTTTGTTTGCTTTGCTTAAGATTGTTTTGGCTATTCAGCATCTTTTGCGGTGCCTTGTTAATTTTAGGATTTTTTTTCCATTTCTGTAAAAAATTACTTAGTTACTTTGATAGGAATTGATCAAATCTATACATTGCTTTGGGTAGGACAGACATTTTAACAATACTAATTTTTTCAGTCCATGAACCCAGGATATCTTCCAATTTATTTATGTCTACTTTAGTTTTTCCATTAGTGTTTTATAGTTTTCAGTGAACAAGTTTTCCCCTCCTTGGATAGGTTTATTCCTACATATTTTATTCTTTCTGGTGCTATTTTAAATGGGATTGCTTTCTTAATTTCCTTTTCAGATTGTTTATTATTAACGTATAAAAATGTAACTGAGTTATGTATGTTAATTTTGAATCCTGTAACTTTACTAAATTCATTTATTACTTCTAACAGTATTCTTGTAGCATGTTTTAAGGTTTTCAACATATGAGACCATGCCACCTGCAAGTAGAGATAATTTTACTTCTTCCATCCTAACTTGCATGGCATTTATTTATTTATTTAGTCCAATTGCTTTGGCTTGGATTTCCAACACTACGTTGAATAGAGGCATCCTTACCTTGTTCCATATCTTAGAGAAAAAAACTTAAAAGTTTTTCACTGTCGAGTACGATGTTAACTGTGGGGTTTTTATATGTAGTCCTCATATTGCATTAAGGGAAACTCTTTCTATACATAATTGTTG
Source organism: Macaca mulatta (assembly GCF_049350105.2). Classification (NCBI taxonomy): domain Eukaryota; kingdom Metazoa; phylum Chordata; class Mammalia; order Primates; family Cercopithecidae; genus Macaca; species Macaca mulatta. The sequence goes on along the minus strand of NC_133406.1, from coordinate 166,393,288 downwards.
ACAGCTTTTTTAAACATAAAAGGTGTTGAATTTTTGTCAAATGTGTTTCTGCATCTATGGAGATAATTGTGTGATTTTTATTATTCATTCTGTTAATGTGGTGTATCACATTGATTGAAATGTATAGGTTGAACCATCCATGACTCCCAGAGATAAATCTCTCTCAGTCATAGTGTGTGATCCTTTTAATGTGCTGTTGGATTCAGTTTGCTAATACATTGGTGAAAATTGCAGTATCCATGTTCATCACAGATATTGACCTGTCGTTTTCTTGTGTTGTTTTTCCCTGGCTTTGGTAGCAGTGTAATGCTGGACTTATGAGTTTAAAAGTGTTTGCTCTTCTTTTTTGGGGGTAAAATTTAAAAATAATTGGTATTAATGCTTTAAAATTCATATATAAAGCCATCTGACCCTGGGCTTTTCTCATTAGGGAGGAATTTGATTACTTAATCAACCTCCTTATTTGTTATAGGTATGTTCAACCATTCTACTTTTTCTCGATTTGTTCTTGGGAGATTGTATGTTTCTGGGAATTTATTTATTTCTTCTAAGTTGACCACTTTGTTGGAGTATGTTTCCAATGAGTCTCAAAACTTTTTTTTATATCTGTGGCATTAATTGTAATGTCTCTTCTTTCATTTCTGATTTTATTTGTCTTATTTTTTTCTGTGTTATTATTGCTGAGTTTTTCTATCTTGTCTTTTTAAAAAAACAACTGAGTTCTGTTGATTTTTTTTTCTATTCTGTATTTCATTTATCTCTGCCCTGATCTTTATTTATTTACTTCTGCCACTTTTAGGTTTAGTTTGTTAATTTTCTAGTTCCTTCAGGTGTACAGTTGATTGAGATAGCTTTTTCTTGTTAAAAATAGATTTCACTATTAAACTTCCCTTATCATACTGCTTTTACTTTATCCTGTACGTTTTGGTAGGTTGTGTTTTCACAAATTTTAGTAAGTTCATTTTCACTAGTATCAGTGTTTTATAATTTGTTTTGATTTCTCTTTTGACTCAATGGTTGTTTAATTTCCTTGCATTTGTGAATTTTCCCAATTTCCTTTTGTTAACGATATCTAGTTTTATTCCATTGTGCTTAGAAGATATTCTTGGAATAAATTCAATCATTTTAAATTTCTTAATACTTACATGTGACCATGTCATCTATTCTAAAGAATGTTCTGTGTGTGCTTGATAAGAATGTATATTATATTACTGCTGGATGCTGTCTACATGTCTGTTAGGTATATTTGGCCTCCAGCATCATTCAAGTCTGCTGTTCCCTATCAATTTACTTTCTGGATGATCTAGCAATTGTTGAAAGTGGGGTATTAAAGTCTTGTATTATTGTGTTTCTGTTTTCTCCTAATAACTGCTAATGTTGCTTCATATATTACATAATTTGATGTTGAGTGCAAATATATTTATACTTGTTATAGCTTCTTGTTGGATTAACCCTTTTATCATTATGTGATGACCTCCTTTGACTTTTGTAAGTTTTTAATTAAAGCCTACTTTTTAAATAAATATAGTCACTTCAGGTATCCTCTGGTTATGATTTGCAAGAAATATGTTCTTCCACTTCTTTACCTTCACCAATATGTGAGCATTTACATCCAAGGAAAGTCTCTTGCAAATAGCATATAGTTGGGTCTTGGTGTTTTACAAATCCATTCAATCCCTCCTTATCTTTTAACTGGTGAGTTTAACCCATTTACACTTAAAATAATTATTAATAAGGCTAATGATTACCAATTTATAGTTTTCTGTTCTGTAGTTCTCTTGTTCTTTCTTCTCTTGCTGTCTTTCTTCGTAGTCTGATAATTTTTATACTGCTATGCTTGATGCTATTTTATCTTTTGTGTATCTATTATAGGTTTTATCTTTCTTATTATCATTAGATTTGTATCAAACCTCTTAATAAAGCCTATTTTAAGCTGATATAAATTAATGTCAAACACATGTATATTTCTGCACTCTTACTGATCCCTCCCATGTTTTGTCATTGATATCATAGCTTTCATATTATATATTCAGTAACAAATTTTGTTTAGACATGTTTTGTTTCAGTTCAAAAAATAAATAATAAAAAAATAATAATTTCTGTTTCAATTCAAAAAACTTCCTTTAGCACTTCTTGTAAGGTAGGCCTAATGGTGATGAACTCCTTCACTTTTTATCTGTAAATGTCTTTATCTCTCTTTTATTTTTTGAATAAGCATTTTGCTAGGCAGAGTATTTTTGGTTGGTGTCAGGTTTTGTTTTTTGTTGTTGCTGTTGTTGTTGTTTATTTAGTACTCCGAATATACCATCTCATTTTCTTCCAGCCCACAAGGTTTCTGATGTGTCCTGATATAAATTTCTTTCATTTCTATCTATGTGCAGATTTTTGGGCTTCCTAAATATAGGCATCCATTTCTTTTTCCAGATTTGTGAAGTTTTCAGTCATTATTTTATAAACTTTCTTCCTTCTTTTCTGTCTCTCTCTCTTAATTTTGTAAAATATCCATAATGCAGTATATTGTTTTACTTGATGGTGTTTCATCGGTCCCATAGAGTTTCTTCACACTTTTTCATTTTCTTTTCTTTTCGTCTCTCTGACTGGACACCTTCAAATGACCTATCTTTAATTTCACTAATTCTTTTGCTTGACTGAGTCTACTGTTGAAACTTTCTATTCAATTTTTCAGTTAATTCATTATAACACTGAACTCTAAAATTCCTTTCCCCCTCTCCTTCCTTCCTTCCTTCCTTCCTTCCTTCTTTCCTTCCTTCCTTCCTGTTTTGTTTTTGACAGGAGTTTCACTCTTGTTGCCCAGGCTGCCCTGTGATGGCACAATCTCAGCTCACTGCAACCTCTGACTCCCAGGTTCAAGCAATTCTCCTACCTCAGCCTCCCAAGTAGCTGGAATTACAGGCACCTGCCATCACAGCTAGCTATTTTTTTGCTGTTGTATTTTTAGTAGAGACAGAGTTTTGCCATGTTGACCAGGCTGGTCTTCAACTTCCGACCTCAGGTGATCCACCTGCCTCAGCCTCTGAAAGTGCTGGGATTACAGGCATAAGCCACCGCACCCAGCCTACAATTTCATTTTGGTTAATGTTTTCTATTTCTTGTTGGTTAATGGTTTCTATTTCTTTAACATCTCATTTTTATGTATTGGTTTTCTGATTTCATTTAGTTATTTGTCAATGTTCTTTTGTAGTTCACTAAGATTCTTTAAGAATATTATTTTGAATTATTTGTCAGGCAGTTTGCAGATTTCCATTTCTTTAGGTTTGGTTGCTAGAGAGAGCTTTACTAGTTTCCTTTAGCTTCCTTTTATGGCATAATGTTTCCCTTATTCTTCATTGTCCTTATATAATTATGTTGGTGTTTGTGCATTTGAAGAAGCAGTTATATCTAAAACAATCTTCTCATCTTCATAGGCTGGCTTTAGGAATTAAAGGTCTTCACCAGTCAGTGCACCCTGGGATTCTGGGGCTCTGGCTGGTGTCTCTGGTTGGTGAAGCCTGCTGACTAGTGTCTACTGGCTCTTAAGTCAGATGAGGCCGATGGGGTCCAAGGTCAGGTGAGGCCAGCTGTCAGGTCTCTCTGGTCTGCTGGGGCCAACTGGAAGAAGATGTTGTTAGGTGAAGATACTGACAGGTCTACAGTCAGTCAAGGCCAATGGTAGGGGGTATGGGGCTACTGCCAATATCTGTGTTTGCCCACCACTAAGAGCTCTGCCCTCCCCCTTTTTTGTTGTTGTTCCTAGTTGTCCCCTGATGATTTAGCTGTGATAATTCTCCCACATTCTGACTGAGGCAAGATAGAAGTGTACCTCTCAAGCAACACCCTGAAATGCTGAGGAAAATGAATATTCATCTCAGACTCTTCCTTCCCCCACTGGAGACATAGGAGGCCAGAAAGGTCCTTCTCACTGTGATGCTCTGCTAGCTTGGGGAAAGGGTGAAACATGTGAAGAAAAACTGTTCCTTTTATCCTTTTAACATTCTTCCCCAGATTCTGCACTCTACTGGGTGCTGTAACCTCTCCCCTGGGTTCTGGAATTCTCACAAAACCATTATTATCCATGAATAATTACTAAATTGGTGCTTCTGTGGGAAGGCTAGAACTGGGAATCTCCTATTCTTCCATCTTGCTGACATCACTCCTCTCCATATAGTGTTTTTGTATATCTCTTTGTAGAGCTTTCTTAGTAGATGCTTTAAATATACATACCACAGTCAACTAATGTCACAACCATCTAATATTACCAATTTACCACATCAGATGAAGTATGGAAACCTTATATATCTTAACATCCCTTTACACTCCTGTTTATAATTTCTTAAGTATACATTCTATATATATTTGGAACAACATGAGACAGTGTTATTTTTGCTCACACAGTATTTAGAATACTCAAGAGAAAGAAAGTGTATTTCATTTACCCATATTTTTGCTTACCATGTTCTTTCTTCCTTCCTGATATTCCACAGCCTTCTTTTATCATTTTCTTTCTATAGACGGCGCTTCCTTTAGCTATTATACTAGGGGAGGTATGCTGGTAATAGGTTCTCTTAGTTTTCCTCTACCTGAATATATATTAATTCCTTCTTCATTCCTGTGGAATATTTTCATTTCCATAGAATTATGATTTGATAGTATTATTTTCTGAGCTTGAAAAATATTTTGCCACTTGCTTATATTCTTTACGGTTTTTGGGTGCAAAATTTTCTGTCATTCTCATTGTTTTTCACCTATAGGTAAAGTGGTTGTTTTTCTTCTTTGTTTTCCAGATTTTTTTCCTTTGTCATCAGTTTTAAGAAGTATAATTAAGATTTTTTTTTGGCATTGGATTTCTTTGGGCTGATTTGGGGTTTTCTCAACTTCTTAAATCTGCAGATTTGTGTCTATTGCAACATTTGGGAAGTTTTCAGCCATTATTTCTTAATCAAGCACCTTTTCAGCACTGCACTGTTTTCTCTTGAGACTCTGATGACATGAAAGTTATATCTTTTATAATAATTCCATGGACACCTGAAGCTATGTTCATTTTTCAGTATATTTTTTTCTGTTGTTTATATTGTAGGGGTTATAGCTCCTGTGTAGTCTTAATTGGCACAGCTTTAGGGGTAGTCTTGTTATCACCAGGCAATGGTAAAAGTCTTGATCTCCATTAGTTCTCCTCTGACACCACCTCAGCAAGAAGGGGCAGGAATGCTGCACTACAATGGGATAGTAAGGGCTTATAACTGGCCAACAGAAATGAAATTCCTGGTTCCTTACTTGGCCTCCTTTGACACCACCCTACAGGGTGTTGGGTTGCTTCACTTGAGTCTCAAAAAGGGAGAGGTCTAAACTCCCCACCCAGACTTTGCTGCATGGGCGAATGTGAGACCACAGATTTTTCTGTACTTTGACTGCAGTAGAGTGGTTATATTCTAAAAGTTATCAGTCTTGCTAGGTTGACCCTTTCCTGTTCATTTAGAGAGCACAAGTTTCCGTTACTTTTTACATAATTTTTTTCTGTTTGTTTGCACCCTTTGTCCCTTCTGTGTTGCTGGATTTTTCAGCTTCAGGTTTTGGATATATGAAGGTATAGGGGTTCTTTCAGCTGCTAAGTATGTCTATGCAGTCTGGCACTGGGGAATGACTGGCCTAGCCTCCCAGCCTACATATTTCTCCTGTGCTGGATGCTGCCTGCCCTCAAAACATCGGACTCCCAAGTTCTTCAGTTTTGAGACTCAGACAGGTTGTCCATACTCCTCAAGCTTGCAGACAGCTTATTGTGGGACCTTGTGATCATGTAAGTGAATACTTAATAAACTCCTCTTTATATATATCTATCTATCCTATTAGTTATGTCCCTCTGGGGAACTGTGAGTTATACCGAAGAAGAAAAACAAACCAGCAAAATGAAGAACTTACCACTGTATCATTCCTTGGGTTTCAATTGTTCTATCCAGTCTGCCTCTTCTCTTTACCTTTTTAGTCTATTGATGTTTGTTTTCTGTATAATTTTTAAGATATTAATATGTTTATTATATATAATATCTTAAGGAATTATATGTTTTACATTATATGTTTTAAGGAACATATATTTTAATGTTTTAGGGAATTAATATGTTTATTACAGATTATATAAATTATATAATACACAGTAATTACTACGTATATAATGTCAAGGATATTTAATTGTACTTAGAGGAATATCTACTCCATTTTCTTGATATTGTGGAAGCCCTATGTGCTTATTTTTCCACACACAATTTGTTGACATAAAAATGATACGTTTTCTTTCTACTACAATATTTTCTATTTATTCTTATATTTATCAAAGTATTTATATGTTTTTACATAATACTATTGTGCACATTAATGGTCAGAACTAAAATATCACTATTTTGGCTGTTACTTTTTCTATCAATGAAAGAGTTCCTATATATGACATTTAACCCTTTATATACTGAATTCTACATTGTTTGAAATTAATGTAAAGTTCTTTCCTTTGTTCTACTTAATATATATTTGCTTAGCATTTTATGTTGATCTGTTCATCGTTACTTTCGTTTCTGGAATTATTCTTGCCAATAAACAACTTCATTTTGGCTTTTACATTCATTTATAATACATTTACAATTTACTTACATTTACATTCAGGTCACATCCATAAATGTAAACATGTAATTTTTATAAGGCATAATCTTACTTTTGACACTTTTATGGTTTTTTTCATACAGACTGTATAATTGTATATTCTTTATCTTTCATATTTTTTTGAAAGCAAAAAACGTTAAATTTTACAAAAATTATTTAATCTATATTACTCTATCGAGTGAATTATAAATTTACATTTAAATCATTTTTGGTAATTATACATACCATTTTTATATTTTGTTTGACATTTACATTAAAAGAACAAATGGATGCTAAATGCTCAAGCTAGAAATCTCTACCTTAAAGTATCAATCTTGTATTGCATTATCAATTTGTTTTTCTCTGTGTGACAGAAATATTAACTGCCTTACAAGAATCTTTCTTTCTTTTTATTAATAGAATATTGATTTTGTTTAGGAAGTAAATGTGTCCACTTAAAATACTCATCATACCAGATTCCATTCTATCTAGTGGTAGTCATGTGAGGCAGTTCCAGTGGTAGAAGTCTATCAAGTAAGACATTTGCAGGAGCTATTATTTCCTAATATAAAATGAACAGACTTCACTGGCACGTGATTTTTGTTCTCACCAATCCTTTTTTCTGGCCTAAGCACATGCTTGGATGTGAAGAAGTTCATTGCCTATGAGAGGTAGGTGGTCTGTCCACTTGCTAAAGGTGGAAGAGCAGGAAGCTAGAATAAACTTGGTCCTTCATGATTTCCTTGAGCAACTACAAGGAAGGACTTCCTATATCCTAATTTTCTGTAACATGATGAAAATAAAATCCTTATTTAGAAGGATTTCTATTAGATGTAAACAAAATGCAATACTGGCTGATAGCACTGGTTTCTTGCCCAGATCACTCTGATCTTTAAAAAGTTACATATATAAAACAATCAAAATATAGATATATATCCTTCCATGATATGATTTTAGATAACTAAGCACTTCAAATTTGTAAAGTTACTTTGATTTCATACAGCAAAAAAGAATCCATGCTTCCTCCTTTTTTTCTGACTCAAAAAATAAAGGTTAGAAATCATTTTATGTCACAATTAAGGATAAAATCTTTCTGGATTTTGTGTGTGTGTGTGTGTGTGTGTGTTATAAGGCACAAGCTTTAATTACACTACTAGATTTGTCTCTTTTCAAATGGGCATATGCTTCTTTAATTTCTACATTCAAGCTCTCCTTAAGAAAGAATACCAATTAAATAAAATAATTGTGTGAACTCTTACAAGGCTCATTATTTTTGTTTTCATAATATTCTTATACTCGTTAATAAGTCCAATGAAATGTTCTAAAACATATATTTCAAGCATTACTAAATAATTATCCCCATAGGTTTACATTTATTCCTTCTAAAGAGTTATTTTTTTGCTGTAAATTAAAATATAAAACATTTCAATGATCAAAGAACAATCAAAAGAACCTTGCTTAGTGGAAGTAACAAACACAAATTTATAGATAGCCTCAAAAATTGTTATTCAGAAAGATTTCTTTAAATCTCCACAACTCACAAAAATCACGTCAGCATTTGGTATGCCTATATCTCTTTATGTCTTACTCCATTTGTGTTGCTGTCCATTCGTACTTCTTCACAATGATTCTCTCCCATTATTTCTTCATTTATGATATTTTCAATCTCTTTCTCTTTCTAATCAAAACTTATTTATCCTCAGTTTCTAAATATGGTAAGTTATATATTTGGTAAGTTAAAGTGAGGTAAGTACCACTTCACTTTAATAGATCTTTCATAAATTCTATTTCCTATAGTTAAAGCTTTATCTTTCTTCTGTCCAAAACATTCTCAGTAAAGGTTCTATATTTGGCAATTACATATAACCCATTACAATTTCATATCCAACAACTGCAAGCTACTGAAATTCCAAAGATGCGACATCCTCTTTATCATCAAAAATTCTTCCAATGCGCTTTTTTTTTTTCAATTTAATTTTTTTTCCTCTTCCCTGCTGAGATCGATTATCCTTTATCTTCATTGGTTACACTGCTTTCTACCCACAAAATGAGACTGTGCCCCAAGGTTGTAACCTTAGTTTTCAGCCTTTACTGATCCCTGTATTTACCTGAGAGAACTAGGCTTTAACTATGACCCCAAGCAAACACTCCCGAATTTACACTCAAAGTCCAGAACACTATTTCTGAATTTTTGTTTTTCATATCCAATGTCTAGTTAATATTTCTTCTTTAATATCCTGCTTTCACATAAGTATGACCAAACTTACCTTTTACCAAAACTCTTTAAGTGCTGCCATTTCTGATAAATAAGTTTTTTTGTGTCCCAGTTATCCAGCTTCAAAATAGTGGAGTATTTCTGCACTTATTCTTCCCCAATTCCCACATTCAGTGTGAAAAGCACACTCAAATCTCTGTACTGTCTGTCATTTGTGATGCAATGTTGACTGCAGACTTGCTGAAATCCCAGCTCATGACTCATTTTCTGTCCAATATTGAGTAAGTTCCTACCTCACTATGCTTCATTTTCTCCTGTAAAAGAATGCTTTTCCACATCCAAGGAAACGATGAGGAATAAATAAAAAGGCCTTCCCTGTCCACCCTACCTAATGTAGCCCAAATCTCTACCCCTTTCAGTCTGTGTTAATGTCTTACTTTCTTTTCTTTAGCAATTAACACTAGCTGACATTCTATAGTTGTTTTATTCTTGTTTCCAGATTCATCTAGTCTCTCTGCCTTTTCCTTAGACTTAAAGAGGATAATAATTTTGTCAGTATTATTTACCACTGAATCTCCAAGTCCCAGACAGTCCTTTTCATAGGTACTCAGAAAGAATGAAGAAATAAAATATATAAAGCACCTACCACAATGGCATTCACTGAATATGTGTCTGTCTTCTCCACTGTGTTCTTTCTTCTTTATTACTGGTATCCGCCTATATCAATCCTAATCACATCATTTTGAACGTATAGTAATTGATTCCCCTGCCCTCATTTGGTTTCTATCCTCCATTAATCTGCTAGCAAAATGTTGGGTTGATCACCTTCTAAAGACCTTGTCAATACCATTTATTCATAGAGCACTTACTATGAGGGACCTACTCTAATTTTCCTACCTCTAATAATTTCAATTAATCTTCATTATATTCATCAAGTCTAAGCTCTTTAGTAGGTCGTCCAAGTTCTTTCTCAATGCCCACTGCCCAACTTTCCATTACTTCCTTAAATGAATCTCAGTCACTTTGATTATCCTTAAAAGGCTCATGCGTGTTGCCACCTTTGATTATGCCATACTACACAAGTGAAGTACCAAAGTGAAATTCTTTATTTAGGGCCCAGGTTAAGATATCAGACTTAAATAGTACCGTGTTTTTTATATTTTTAAATATTACTACAAAATTATTATCAAAATCCTAAATTTTTAAAACTATACAAAATCACTAATATACCTCTAATTAAAAAAAATTATATGCAGTAATAAAATTCTTCCAACTTTGTAATTTTCAGCTTTTCCATGCATAATCACTGTTCAATGTTTATATACTCTTTTAGATATACTCACTGTTCAAAATGATGTTCTATTCTTCCTCAAATTTTCTACACACATATATGTGACTTCACATATCTTTAGAACATATTATAAACACCTCCTGCAACTTACATTGTTACTATATCTTGTACCAATTTAACCCATTCTTTTGAACTCTTAAATGATTTGTTCTAATACTCATTCATGTGTCACAAAGAATGTTTCCTTATGTTTTTGTAAATCCACTTAAGTAGTCTGTAACCATTAACTAGGCATCAACTTTTCACAATCACTTCTTCTAACATTTTATAAACCAACAGATAATGATGGTTTGATCTTGTTAAATAATCAAATTAATTGTGTGAGAAATAAATATTTTATCTTCCTCTAATAATAATCTAAGTTGTCCTTTAAGGCTCTCAAAAAACATTAAGTATTTCCCAATGGAGTCTTTCATATACCAAATCCTGAATAAATTAGAGATTTACTTTCAATTTAAAAAACAACAATTTGTTTCTCTACAATTTGATCATTTCAGGCTTTTCATGTAGTAGGCATACAAACTTTTATAAAGTTTCAGATAGACATTACAAATATATTCACTGGTTTATATTATTTTATACACATGATGCAAAAATATTAAAGAGTTCATATAATTTAGATATAGAACTCAGAAGCTAAAATTTTCCTTTTATACATTTAATTAAAATGAAACCCTAAAGAAGCCAATTACCTTTCTCAAAGTTGGGCAGAAATTAAAGAAAAGTCGATGGTTACATGCTTTGAATCTTTCAGGAAGATGCCAGTTCTGAATTATTTCTTCATCAGAAATCACATGATGATCCAGTGCTTTGAGAGGCCATATACTGTTAACAAGAACATGTCTATATCCTTTTTTAAGGCTTACTGGGCAATCAAACATAGTGAGGGCAATGAGGTTTGGACAGGCAGATAATACACATATATTCTTCAACTTTGCAAACCCATTGTCATGAAGATAGAGGAGTTTTAGATTCTTCAATCCACTCCAAAATTTGTTATCTGGTAGACTCTTTATCTGAAATATTATTAAAAATACTTTAAATTCCAAAATTACTTTTTTCAAAAAGCACAGAAAATGCTAAAACATTACACATCTAAAATTCAATATTGCCCAAATAGCAATTTTCTAATTAATAAGCAAATAGAGTATTTATAATTATACGATGATGGCTAGTTGAAAACCATAATACACTGGGCATCTGAGATAATTTATTAGTAGTAGTACAGTAAAATGCATAACGATACTTTTTTGTTCAATGAAAATTCCTTTGTAATAGGTTGACTCTTTAAACTTTTCTAAAATACTTTCCTTACCTAAGGAAAATTAAGGAAGCATGAGGCATTCCTAATCCAGGCTGTAGATTTAAGAAGTGAAACATACCGAATTACACACTATTTATGCATTTTCATTTACATCAAAGTGTCTGTATTTATATACATCTTACATGCTTTTAATTTATTGTTAAATTTTTGTTTATATTTTAGATAAAAGACCATCTTTAAGAAATACTGTGGATAGGTAACATAAGTACGTATTAAATAATACTGAAATTTCAGTAAATATGCAAATAACTGGAGGGCGGAGCAAGATGGCCGAATAGGAACAGCTCCAGTCTCCAACTCCCAGCGCGAGCCACACAGAAGACCGGTGATTTCTGCATTTTCAACTGAGGTACTGGGTTCATCTCACTGGGGAGTGCCGGACGATCGGTGCTGGTCAGCTGCTGCAGCCCCACCAGTGAGAGCTGAAGCAGGGCGAGGCATCGCCTCACCTGGGAAGCGCAAGGGGGAAGGGAATCCCTTTTCCTAGCCAGGGGAACTGAGACACACAACACCTGGAAAAGCGGGTAACTCCCACCCCAATACAGCGCTTTAAGCAAACAGGCACACCAGGAGATCATATCCCACACCTGGCCGGGAGGGTCCCACGCCCATGGAGCCTCCCTCATTGCTAGCACAGCAGTCTGTGATCTACCTGCAAGGCAGCAGCGAGGCTGGGGGAGGGGCGCCCGCCATTGCTGAGGCTTAAGTAGGTAAACAAAGCTGCTGGGAAGCTCGAACTGGGTGGAGCTCACAGCAGCTCAAGGAAACCTCCCTGTCTCTGTAGACTCCACCTCTGGGGACAGGGCACAGTAAACAATAACAAACTCAGCCGAAACCTCTGCAGACGCAAACGACTCTGTCTGACAGCTTTGAAGAGAGCAGTGGATCTCCCAACACGGAGGTTGAGATCTGAGAAGGGACAGACTCCCTGCTCAAGTGGGTCCCTGACCCCTGAGTAGCCTAACTGGGAGACATCCCCCACTAGGGGCAGTCTGACACCCCACACCTCACAGGGTGGAGTACACCCCTGAGAGGAAGCTTCCAAAGCAAGAATCAGACAGGTACACTCGCTGTTCAGAAATATTCTATCTTCTGCAGCCTCTGCTGCTGATACCCAGGCAAACAGGGTCTGGAGTGGACCTCAAGCAATCTCCAGCAGACCTACAGCTGAGGGTCCTGACTGTTAGAAGGAAAACTATCAAACAGGAAGGACACCTATACCAAAACCCCATCAGTACATCACCATCATCAAAGACCAGAGGCAGATAAAACCACAAAGATGGGGAAAAAGCAGGGCAGAAAAGCTGGAAATTCAAAAAATAAGAGCGCATCTCCCCCGGAAAAGGAGCGCAGCTCATCGCCAGCAACGGATCAAAGCTGGACGGAGAATGACTTTGACGAGATGAGAGAAGAAGGCTTCAGTCCATCAAATTTCTCAGAGCTAAAGGAGGAATTATGTACCCAGCGTAAAGAAACTAAAAATCTTGAAAAAAAAGTGGAAGAATTGATGGCTAGAGTAATTAATGCAGAGAAGGTCCTAAACGAAATGAAAGAGATGAAAACCATGACACGAGAAATACGTGGCAAATGCACAAGCTTCGGTAACCGACTCGATCAACTGGAAGAAAGAGTATCAGCGATTGAGGATCAAATGAATGAAATGAAGCGAGAAGAGAAACCAAAAGAAAAAAGAAGAAAAAGAAATGAACAAAGCCTGCAAGAAGTATGGGATTATGTAAAAAGACCAAATCTACGTCTGATTGGGGTGCCTGAAAGTGACAGGGAAAATGGAACCAGGCTGGAAAACACTCTTCAGGATATCATCCAGGAGAACTTCCCCAACCTAGTAGGGCAGGCCAACATTCAAATCCAGGAAATACAGAGAACGCCACAAAGATACTCCTCGAGAAGAGCAACTCCAAGACACATAATTGCCAGATTCACCAAAGTTGAAATGAAGGAAAAAATCTTAAGGGCAGCCAGAGAGAAAGGTCGGGTTACCCACAAAGGGAAGCCCATCAGACTAACAGCAGATCTCTCGGCAGAAACTCTACAAGCCAGAAGAGAGTGGGGGCCAATATTCAACATTCTTAAAGAAAAGAATTTTAAACCCAGAATTTCATATCCAGCCAAACTAAGTTTCATAAGTGAAGGAGAAATACAATCCTTTACAGATAAGCAAATGCTTAGAGATTTTGTCACCACTAGGCCTGCCTTACAAGAGACCCTGAAGGAAGCACTAAACATGGAAAGGAACAACTGGTACCAGCCATTGCAAAAACATGCCAAAATGTAAAGACCATCGAGGCTAGGAAGAAACTGCATCAACTAACGAGCAAAATAACCAGTTAATATCATAATGGCAGGATCAAGTTCACACATAACAATATTAACCTTAAATGTAAATGGACTAAATGCTCCAATTAAAAGACACAGACTGGCAAACTGGATAAAGAGTCAAGACCCATCAGTCTGCTGTATTCAGGAGACCCATCTCACACGCAGAGACATACATAGGCTCAAAATAAAGGGATGGAGGAAGATTTACCAAGCAAATGGAGAACAAAAAAAAGCAGGGGTTGCAATACTAGTCTCTGATAAAACAGACTTTAAACCATCAAAGATCAAAAGAGACAAAGAAGGCCATTACATAATGGTAAAGGGATCAATTCAACAGGAAGAACTAACTATCCTAATATATATGCACCCAATACAGGAGCACCCAGATTCATCAAGCAAGTCCTTAGAGACTTACAAAGAGACTTAGACTCCCATACAATAATAATGGGAGACTTCAACACTCCAGTGTCAACATTAGACAGATCAACGAGACAGAAAGTTAACAAGGATATCCAGGAATTGAACTCATCTCTGCAGCAAGCAGACCTAATAGACATCTATAGAACTCTCCACCCCAAATCAACAGAATATACATTCTTCTCAGCACCACATCGTACTTACTCCAAAATTGACCACGTAATTGGAAGTAAAGCACTCCTCAGCAAATGTACAAGAACAGAAATTATAACAAACTGTCTCTCAGACCACAGTGCAATCAAACTACAACTCAGGACTAAGAAACTCAATCAAAACCGCTCAACTACATGGAAACTGAACAACCTGCTCCTGAATGACTACTGGGTACATAACGAAATGAAGGCAGAAATAAAGATGTTCTTTGAAACCAATGAGAACAAAGATACAACATACCAGAATCTCTGGGACACATTTAAAGCAGTGTGTAGAGGGAAATTTATAGCACTAAACGCCCACAAGAGAAAGCAGAAAAGATCTAAAATTGACACTCTAACATCGCAATTAAAAGAACTAGAGAAGCAAGAGCAAACACATTCGAAAGCTAGCAGAAGGCAAGAAATAACCAAGATCAGAGCAGAGCCGGGCGCAGTGGCTCAAGCCTGTAATCCCAGCACTTTGGGAGGCCGAGACGGGCGGATCACAAGGTCAGGAGATGGAGACCATCCTGGCTAACACGGTGAAACCCCGTCTCTACTAAAAAATACAAAAACTAGCCGGGCGAGGTGGCGAACGCCTGTAGTCCCAGCTACTCGGGAGGCTGAGGCAGGAGAATGGCGTGAACCCGGGAGGCGGAGCTTGCAGTGAGCTGAGATCCGGCCACTGCACTCCAGTCTGGGCGACACAGGGAGACTCTGTCTCAACAAAAAAAAAAAAAAAAAAAAAAAAAAAAAAGATCAGAGCAGACCTGAAGGAGATAGAGACACAAAAAACCCTCCAAAAAATCAATGAATCCAGGAGTTGGTTTTTTGAAAAGATCAACAAAATTGACAGACCACTAGCAAGACTAATAAAGAAGAAAAGAGAGAAGAATCAAATCGACGCAATTAAAAATGATAAAGGGGATATCACCACCGACCCCACAGAAATACAAACTACCATCAGAGAATACTATAAACACCTCTACGCAAATAAACTGGAAAATCTAGAAGAAATGGATCATTTCCTGGACACTTACACTCTTCCAAGACTAAACCAGGAAGAAGTTGAATCCCTGAATAGACCAATAGCAGGCTCTGAAATTGAGGCAATAATTAATAGCCTACCAACCAAAAAAAGTCCAGGACCAGATGGATTCACAGCTGAATTCTACCAGAGGTACAAGGAGGAGTTGGTACCATTCCTTCTGAAACTATTCCAATCAATAGAAAAAGAGGGAATCCTCCCTAACTCATTTTATGAGGCCAACATCATCCTGATACCAAAGCCTGGCAGAGACACAACAAAAAAAGAGAATTTTAGACCAATATCCCTGATGAACATCGATGCAAAAATCCTCAATAAAATACTGGCAAACCGGATTCAGCAACACATCAAAAAGCTTATCCACCATGATCAAGTGGGCTTCATCCCTGGGATGCAAGGCTGGTTCAACATTCGCAAATCAATAAACATAATCCAGCATATAAACAGAACCAAAGACAAGAACCACATGATTATCTCAATAGATGCAGAAAAGGCTTTTGACAAAATTCAACAGCCCTTCATGCTAAAAACGCTCAATAAATTCGGTATTGATGGAACGTACCTCAAAATAGTAAGAGCTATTTATGACAAACCCACAGCCAATATCATACTGAATGGGCAAAAACTGGAAAAATTCCCTTTGAAAACTGGCACAAGACAGGGATGCCCTCTCTCACCAGTCCTATTCAACATAGTGTTGGAAGTTCTGGCTAGGGCAATTAGGCAAGAGAAAGAAATCAAGGGTATTCAGTTAGGAAAAGAAGAAGTCAAATTGTCCCTGTTTGCAGATGACATGATTGTATATTTAGAAAACCCCATTGTTTTCTAAATGGGGGAGGGGGGACGGATTGCATTGGGAGTTATACCTGATGTAAATGACGAGTTGATGGGTGCAGCACACCAACATGGCACAAGTATACATATGTAACAAACCTGCACGTTATGCACATGTACCCTACAACTTAAAGTATAATAATAATAAATAAATTAAAAAAATATATATATGCAAATAACTGAAATGCCTATTGCTTACCTGATTTCCATGGAGATCAAGTTTGATTAATTTTATACAACTCTGAAGTGGATGAATATCTGTAATAAAATTGTTTGAGACGACGCATACTCTAAGAGAGATGCAAGACTGCAAATTTTCCATAGACTTTAAATGAAGTCCATTGAACTTCACAAAAACAAAATCTTTTTGATCTTCTCTTATGTTTTCATTATAGTGACTCCATTCTTCATGACTGGTTAGCTCTTCTGTGATTGTTCCATGAAACATCTAGGAAAGATTAGAAATTGCTTTGATTTTTTTTTTCTACTTTCAAAAATTTACCTGAAAACAAACAAAATTTTGCCAAGAGATGGTGTAAGTAAAAAGTGTTATTAAAGTTAAAATTTTTAAAAACTAATTCTTATAGAACTTTCTATCCCAAAATAACTTAAATGTCTAACATTTCAATAACAGCTAATCTGAATGTTATCACTGCACTCACCAATGAACAAACTAATTAGCAAGAGGAAGACAAACTTCCTTTTTCATAGAATATTTAAAGAATTCAGTGAAGAAACTGAGATAAAATCATCCCTTCTAGACAAGACAACTAACAACAAACAAACCAAACAATACCTTGTATAACTCGTATAATAATTGTTGTGAAAATATACTGTTAAAGAAGTACACTGAATAATAAACAAGTCAGGAGAGTGATAATCTTTGTGAAAGAGGCTGAACAATGTAGCCAGATAAAATTAAGGTGCTATACAGGCCTTCAAATGTTATCAATAATATTTGTATCTTAAAGAGAAAATTCATTGTCACAATATTTACATTCAACTCAGTTAGGCAATTAGGCTCCAGAATTCCAATAGCTTTAAATTTTGACTACTTAAATTTATCTAAAATGTTTAGATCAATGCTTTTTAATATAATTTTATACAGTATTTCTCATATATATGAATTTTCACTTATTAAGAGTAATTTCAGCTTTCATAAAAGGTAGTCAGAGATAGCTGAGAAGAGAATGTATGAGCTCAAGTCATCTATTTGGAAGTGTGTTTTAAGATCAACAATGTTCCCCAATGGAAGAATCGATTTCTACCATGTTTAGATAAACTAAATCAGTGTAATTCAAATGAGAATAAATGTGAAAATCCAGATACACTCTTGTACTCTTTCAAGACACTGGTTACTTTATATATCATAACCAAGGCCTAAAACTAGAATCCTCAAACTCTAAGTATCAATGAATTAACTAGAAGGCAGATTCATGGGCCCCATCTCATATCTACTGTATCAGAATTTCTGGGCTAAGGGCCTAGGAATAATGTCAACAGGTGATCGACAAACACCTTAAGAAAGATTAGCCTCAACTACAAGTAAACCAGTCTTCCAAATATAGAGTCAGATATGGAATAGACAGATATAAATAAACCTTTACAAATTAAACTCATCAAGCTCTATTGGTGCTGGGATGCAGGATAATATCCACATCGCATCACTTGGACTTCCAAAATAGAAAAGACGTAACTCTTTCCCCATTTAAAGAAAGCTTAAATTTCCTGCAAGTCTTTAGAAAAATAACTCATTTTTTAAAGTTCTGAATAACATTCCATCACATGGATGCACCATGGTTTGGTTTATTTATCCATTCACCTATTAAGGTGTCTTGGCTGCTTCCAACTTTACACAATTATGGATAAAAGTGCTATAAAAATGTATGTGCAGGCTTTTGTCTGGATATGTTTTCAACTTACTTGGATAAATACCAAGGAGTTCGTTTGCTGAATCATATAATAATGTATTTCATTTTGTAAAAATCTGCTACTGTCTTCCAATGTGGTTGTACCATTTGGACTCCCACCAGCAATGAATGAGAGATTCTATTGCTCCACAACCTCACCAGTATATAATGTTGCCAATGTTTTGATTTTGGTCGTTTTAATTTGCAATTCCCTAATGATACATGATGTTGAGCATCTTTCATATGCGTATTAGCCATATGTATATCTTCCTTGGTGAGGTATCTGTTCAGATCTTTTGTCCATTATATTTTGATTGTAGTATTGTCTTATTGTTGAGTTTGAGTTATTTGTATTATTTCAGATACTAATCCTTTGTCAGATATGTGTTTTCCAAAGACTTTTTTTCCCATTCTGTGGCTTGCCTTTTCACTTTCTTAATTTTCATTTCTTTTTTAGCTCACAGATGCATAAAAAGTCCTTGAAAAACCAACACCCATCCACACGGAACTTCAGAGATCTCGTTTCTTCACATAAAGCTACAGGTGATTTTATACTGTTAATCATGACATTAGTACACAAATTATATATGTACACAAAATTATATATTTTATTTAATATATAGCTATATAAATAAATATAAGTATTTTTATTTCAAAGAATTTATTTCTCACATTGATTATTCAATCTCTAACAGTCTATTTCTTTATGAAGATACTATCTTCTTCCTGGCATTTATTTTCAGGGATTCTCAACAGTACTATTAATCAAATATAGTTAGTAATGTCTATAGATTCATCCACCAGGAATAATTTTTTATTTTAAACCTTCTGCATGAATGCTGTCTATATGTCATTTGAACATGCCAATGAACTACTAATGGTATTATTCCAAAGTGTAGTTTTTTCTATTTTCCTTACTGATCTCAGATACACTGGATAATTTTCCAAAATGAGAGGTTCTACTCTTATGTGAGACATTCAAATGTTAGCTATTAGATGAATATCCTTGCTAGTAGCTTTGTGAAATTTAACAAATGCTGTTATAATGAACATGATAAAATAACATTGTCCTTTCCCACCAAAATTCTTAAATATGTCCAAACATTTTTCTACATAAAATGAGTAATATATAATAAGGGAACTGGTTTGATTGGCACTCTTGCCTCACCTGAAAGTTTCCTGTCAATAAGACATAGAGTTTGAGGAAGAAACGAAATATTGGTTCACACAAACCAAATTTGGGATAATGCTCACGATATTACTTAATTCAATGCGTTTTTTTCCATTTTGTACAACAGTCTACTTTTCAGTTTCAATCAAAAAGATTAGAAAAAGAATTGTAAGAATTAAGTACTAGTTAATTAAGGACATATTAAATTCAAATTTGAGATCTTTTTGATATTACTTAATATAATGTATTTTCCCCCATTTTGTTCAACTGCCTACTTTTTAGCTTTAATCATTGACTATTATAAGCAAAAAAAAAAAAAGTCACTAATCATCAGGAAAATGTAAATTAAAACCTTACTTCTGCAAGAATGGCCATAATTAAAAAGTCAAAAAACAATAGATGCTGTCATGGATGTGGTGAAAAGGGAATACCACTAGTGGGAATGTAAACAAGTATAACCACTATGGAAAATAGTACGGAAATTCCTTAGGGAACTAAAGGTGGAACTACCATTTGATCCAGCAATCCCACTACTGGGTATCTATCCAAAGGAAAAGAATTCATTATATTAAAAAAGACACATGCACACACGTTTATAGCAGCACAACTCACAATTGCAAAGATAAGGAACAAACCTAAGTACCCATCAACCAATTAATGGATAAAGAAAATATGATACACACACACACACACACACACACCATGGAATACTACTCAGCCACAAAAAGGAACAAAACAAAACAATGTCTTCTGCAGCAACTTGGATGGAGCCTAGAAAGCTATTATTCAAAGTGAAGTAACTCAGGAATGGAAAATCAAATATCGTAAGTTCTCACATATAAGTGTGAGCTAAGCTGTGAGGATGCAAAGGCCTAAGAATGATATAATGTACTTTGAGGACTCAAGGGTGAAGGTTGGGAGGGTCCTGAGGGATAGAAGACTACATACTGGATACAGTGTACACTGGTTGGGTGACAGGTACACTCAAATCTCAGAAATCACCACTAAAGAACCTATCCATGTAACAAAATACTACCTGTACCCCAACAACTACTGAAATAAAAATTAAAAAACAACAAAAAAATAGTCAAAAAATAACAGATGCTGGTGAGGTTGTGGGGAAAAAGGAATGCTTATACATTTTTGGTGGGAGTGTAAATTAGTTCAACCATTGTGGAAGACAGTGTAGCAATTTCCCAAAGACCTAAAAACAGAAATAACATTTGACCCAGCAATCCAATTACTGGGTACATACCTAAAGCAATAATAATTGTTCTATTATAAAGATACATGCATACATATGTTCACTGTACCACTATTCACAATAGCAAAGACATGGAATCAACCTAAATGCCCATATATGGTAGACTGGATACAGAAAATGTGGTACATTTACACCATGGAATACTATACAGCCATAAAAAAGAATGAGATCATGTCCTTTACAGGAACACGGATAAAGCTGGAGGACATTATCCTTAGCAAAAAAAAAAAAAAAAAAATGCAGGGATAGAAAAACCAAATACTGCATTTTCTCCCTTATATGTGGAAGCTAAATGATGAAAACATATGGACACATAAAAGGGAACAACACACTGGGGCCTACTGAAGGGTGGAGAGTGGGAGGAGAGAGAGGATTAAGAAAAATAACTAATGAGTACTAGGCTTAACACCTAGGTGACTAAATCACTTGTACAACACACTACACTGAAACAAGTTTACCTATGTAACAAACCTGTACATCTCTCCCTGAACTTAAAGCAAAAATTAAAAAAAATCCAAACTATTAAGAACCCTCGCTTCTTAGTTAATAAAATATGCTAACCAGCTATCTTAGGATGTCACACTTCTCTCTCAGTGTAACCTTCTTTGGCAAATCATTGCCTAGTCATTATTTAGACTCTGATTCCATCCCCACATCCCCACATCCCCACATCCCAAATTTAGTGATTATATATTTATATGTGTTATTATTTAATGGCCCTGTTTTCCAATAAATTATATGTACCCTGTGAACAGAAAAGTTGTTTTACGGTTAGGTGGTTTTTTCAAATTTTTGCATAGGACCTGACATAGAACTAAGTCAGATTTCAATAAATGTCTGTTTCATAGACATGTCTATCTTTTCCTTTCCTCAGAGAAATAGCAAACTATGGGGAAGGAATCTTTAAAAGACTTCTAAGTACAAATGACAAAGTCTCTCCCATTTCAGTAGAAATCTATTGGACATTCCTTTATTTTTAATTATCCACAGCTAATACTCAATGTCTTGCAAAACAACAACAAAAAAAGGTTTATTTTTCAGCTATTTATGTACTGTAACAAATCACTCCAAAATTTATTGGCTTAAAATAACCACCATTTTGTTATTCTGAAGATTTTGTGTATTCACTAAGTTGAAGTAAGCAGTTCTCCAACTGACAGTGGCTGAAGCATGAGTCAGTTCACTCCTCCAGTGAACTGCTGGAAGGTTAGGTTCAGCTGGGATACTGAGATGAACCAGCCTTTCTTTCCATACTGTCTCAGGACCTCTCTATCTTGAACTGTCCTCTCTATGTCATCTATCCATGTGTGTCTGAAATAGGGGAGCCAGACTTTCTACATGCTTAAGGGCTCCCAAAGCATAAAAGCAGAACCTGTCAGACTTCCTAAGGCTTAGGTTCAATGGAAGCATCCCCTCAGCCACATTCTACTGGTTACAACAAGTTCATTTTATTTTTCAAGCACCCTACAAACTAAGTACAGAAAAAGGAAATGAAATATAAGTTGTTCTGAGGTTGGTGATCTCAAGGAAGTTATGTATCCTGTACCTCAGTTTCCTCCTCTGTAAAAAGAAGATAATAATAACAGCCCATAGAATTGTTATGAGGACTAAATGAGTCAACATAAAGGGTATAGAACAGTGTTTGGCACTTAATGATATGGTTTGGCTATTTCCCCACCCAAATCTCATCTTAATTGTAGCTCCCAGAATTTCCACTTGCTGTGGGAGAGACCCAGTGGAGATTAATTGAATGATGGTGGCAGTTTTCTCCATACCATTCTTGTGGTAGTGAATAAGTCTCATAAGAGCTGATGGTTTTACAAGGGGAAACCCCTTTTTCTTAGTTCTCATTCTCTCTTGTCTGCTGCCGTGTAAGATGTGCCTTCCACCTTCTACCATGATTCTGAGGCCTCCCCAGCCACAAGGAACTGTGAGTCCACTAAACCTCTTTTTCTTTATAAATAACCTGGTGATGAGTGTGTCTTTATCAGCAGCACAAAAACAGATTAATACGGTAAGCACTACAAAATTAATTGAATGCTTAGTTTCATTAACAATTCAAGATAAAATATATGCTTCAAAAAGTGTATCAAAGCACCTGCAATTTCCAGTATGGCATGTAAGGAGCTTGGAAGTAGTCACTCCATCCTAATAACACATTAAAAAGCTGAACAAACTGAAAATCAACAACTCTTCTTAGCTACACAAAAGAAGTAAGATCATAGGGTAAACTGCTGACCCCAAAACTGTAGCAACAGACAGGCAGTACAGAAACTCATCAGGAACAGACACACAGATGTCAGGGGTGTTGGAAATATCAGACTGGAAATTGAAAACAACTAGGATTAATATGCTAATGGCTCTAACAGAAAAAGTAGGTAACATACAAGAACAGATGGATAACGGAGGTAGAGAGATAGATATTCTAAGAAACAATAAAAAAGAAATGGTAGAGACCAAAAACATTGTAACAGAAATGAAGAATACCTTTGAAGGGCTCATTAGTAGACTGGAAGTGACTGATAAAAGAATCTCTGACTTTGAGGATATGCCAACAAAAACATTCAAAACTAAAAACCAAAGAGAAAAAAAAGACTGAAAAAAATGAGTAATATTCTAGAAGTATGGGACTTCTAAAGGTGTAACATATGTGTAATGAAAATGCCAAAAAAGGAAAAATAGAAAGGAATAAAAGCAGTATTTAAAACAATAATGAATGAGAATTTACAATAACATCGGACACTAAGCCACAGATTCAAGAAACTCAGAGAACATCATGTAGGATAAATATAAGAAAAAAAAAAAAATCACACCTAGGCATTTAATACACAAATTTCAAAAAATCAAAAGTTAAAAAAAATCTTGGAAAAAGCCAAATAATTTCTTTAAAATCTTACTTATAAAGGATCACAGATAATAACTACATTTGACTTATCAGAAACCATGCAGGCAGAAGACAGTGGAGTGAAATATTTAAAGTGTCAAGAGAAAAAAAACTCACTGACTTAGAATTTATAAGGGGAAAACCCTTTCACTTGGTTCTCATTTTCTCTTGTCTGCCACCATGTAAGATGTGCCTTCCACCTCCTGCCATGATTCTGAGGCCTCCCCAGACACATGGAACTGTGAGTCCACTAGACCTCTTTTTCTTCATAAATTACCGAGTGTTGGGTGTGTCTTTATCAGTAGCATGAAAACAGACTAATACAGTAAGTTCTACAAAATTAATTGAATGCCTAGTTCCATTAACAATTCAAGATAAAATACATGCTTCAAAAACTATATCAAGGGACACTGTATTGTGCAAAATTATTCTTTAGAAGTGAAAAAGAAATAAATTCTGTTAGACAAATATTGAAGTAATTTGTTGTTGGTAGACCTGCCTTGTAAGAAATATTAAAAGAAGGTCTGAGAGAAGAAAAATGATATAGGTCAGATACTCATATCTATGGTAAGAAAGTGTTGGGAAAGGAACAAGAAAAATGATATAGGTCAGATACTCATATCTATGGTAAGAAAGTGTTGGGAAAGGAACAAGAAAAATGATATAGGTCAGATACTCATATCTATGGTAAGAAAGTGTTGGGAAAGGAACAAGTGAGGATAAAATAAAATTCTCTTATTTTTCTTATTCTTAGTTGAATAATTTGTCCAAAATAATAATAGTAACTAGTTTTATTTTAATTCATCCAACAACAGTAGAATATACATTCTTTTCAAGCTCACATGGAGGATTCATTCACCAAGACAGACCACATTCTGGGCCATAAAACATGTCTTATCAAATTCAAAAGAACAGAAGCCATGCAACATCTTCTCTCAAACTACAATAGAATTAAACTAGATAACAGTTTAGTTTATTGATAAAACAGCTGGAAAATTCCAAATACTTAGGAGATTTATAAACAACACACTTCTAAGTAACACATAGGTAAATAAAAATTTAAAGATATTTTGAACTAATAAAAATAAAATGTAAAATTTAGCAAAATTTGTAGGATATAGTAAAAGCAGTGCTTAAAAGGAAATTCATAGCATGGAATACATATACTAGAAAAGAGCAAAGATCTAAAATGAATCATCTAAGATGCCATTTCTAGAACTTGAAAAAGAAGAGCAAATTTAATCCAAAGTAAATAGGAGAAAAGTAATAAATATATTAAGTTAGTTTTCAAGAAAATTGTAATTCTTAATTACAATCGCCAATATTTTCGGGGGGGGGATATTTTATCATTATCTCATTCCAGAAGACTCCATAAAGATCTATAGTCTCTCTAAAACATAAATACTTTACTCAGATTATATGTAGGTTCTTCTATAATATAAAGCATCTAACCATCAACCTGTAGTTCAGATCTTTAGTGAAGAGTAGGGAGGTCTTTCCATATACTCTCTGTGGTTACTTTTACCATGCAATAATAAATCTTACTCCAAAATATATCCTTTCTTTATTTGTTAGGACATTCAGAGTTAATTTTTTCCCAACTTTTATTTTAGAATCAGGGAGTACATGTGCAGGTTTGTTACAAAAGTATATTGCATAATGTTGCAGTTTGGAGTATGAATGAATTTGTCACCCAAGAAGTAAGCATAGTACCCAACAGGTAGTTTTTTTTTTTTCAATTCTTACCTGTCGTCCTCTCTCCCAATTCTTGTATTCCTCTCCAATACCAAATCTTATCCAAGGTGTCTGAAAACATATTTTTCAGTTCCTCTTAACTGATTTTTGTTTTATATGTATTCAATATTTTAAACTCTTCTCAACTGGTTTCTTTTTAGTTGATGTGATATGAACACTAATTTAGTCTTATAAGCAGTCTTCCCCATATACTATACTAATTTATATTCATTTTCTCTATTAATATTCACCTCTGCCAACAAAATGTACTTGCCAGTATATAAACAAACTTAATATTTTACAAATTACAAAATAGAACATAGTAATACCTGGTTATTGCTATTAAAAGGAAAGATTAACATGATTAATAAATTACAGAAATAAGTTTTTTATTAGAAAATTAGTGTTCTATATTCAGAATATAATGTATGTGTCAGTTATTCATATTATTCAGCTACATATTCTGTCAAACTTTCCAATCATTTTGGAAAAGTGGAGATTTTTCATATTTTAACTACCACATGCAGCATTTCAGTTTTGTTTCTCATTATTTATTTATACTGTACATCTAAAAACTGGAATAACTCAAATGAGCAGGCCCCAGAGCATATCCCCTGAATCATATCATTGCAGCTATGGGCCCATATGATTCTACTGCCTACCAAGGGAAGCTAAAAACCACTGCAATTGATATATCCTCCTCTACCAAGTTAAAAGCCCCTTACCACTTGTTGCAAATTTCAAATATGCACATAGAGGAGGAATCTAGTCACTTTTGTTCATTTTAGACTTTGATAATTTTATAACTATTTTGTGAAATGTATATACACATCTGTAAATTATCAAGTTCAAATAATAATATAATGTTCAAAGGCAAATTAAGTATAGCAACACATTACAGAAAGTATCAAAGCTCCAACTACAGTTTCAAAGAAATTCTGCAGTTAAAAATAAATCAGTACCATTATCAGTAAACCTTTCCTTAGTTTATATCAACTAAAGTACTAATTTTGAAATTATCATACATTTTAATCACACTATATAAACCATTTCTATAAAATAAAATGCCTATCAGTTATACCTCATCTTTGCTCCCAACTTTGACGGCAAACACATTAAGTATAACTATACAAGGTTATAACTCATGAATATATCTAAATTAAATATTAAGAAGTAAAAAATATTTATTTTGTATATTTATTTCTTTTCCAAATGTGATATATAATAAATATTGAAAAGAAAATTTTCAAAGCCTTTGCTGAGTGTACCTTTAGACTTAAAACTTATTCGCTGAACCTTTTAGGTACTAGGAAGACAGATCATCATTATTTTAAGTAATATATTAAAATACTAGATTTGATGGTCTACATGAAAGTAATTTATTTTATAAGCATGAACTATAATATTAAATGGAAATCTGAATACTGGACTCCAGAATTATCACAACAGCTGTTAAGATACCTGCATATAAGACCGGGCACAGTGGCTCACGCCTGTAATCCCAGCACTTTGGGAGGCCGAGGCGGGCGGATCACAAGGTCAGGAGATCGAGACCATCCTGGCTAACGTGGTGAAACCCTGTCTCTACTAAAAATACAAAAAAATTAGCTGGGCACAGTGGCGGGCGCCTGTAGTCCCAGCTACTCAGGGGGCTGAGGCAGGAGAATGGCGTGAACCCCTGGGAGGTGGAGCTTGCAGTGAGCCGAGATCGCGCCACTGTACTCCAGCCTGGGGACAGAGCGAGACTCCGTCTCAAAAAAAAAAAAAAAAAAGATATCTGCATATAAAATCAAATCATAAAAAAAAAATTAAAAGCTTCAGTTTTTAGAAAATCTAATTGTAAGGATTCTAATCGGTAATATTTTATACATATTGTGATTACAAACTTTATTTTTAGTTTAGAATGTCTGCAATATATTATCTCTTCTCTATTAACAAAATAAAGAAATTATATCTTTAAAATACTCTTTATTTTGATAACAGATTTGTTAAGTAATGACTATTTTAATAAAGAATTGTCATAGGCCAGCGCAGTGACTCATGCCCGTATAATCCCAGAACTTTGAGAGGGCAACGCAAGAGAATGAATGAGTCCAGGAGTGAGCTATGATCTGCCACTGCACTCCAGCCTGGGTGAAAGGTTGTCTCTAAAAATAAAAATCCTGTCTCTAAAAATATAAAAGAATTGCCATGATTTTATATCACAGAAAAAATATATTTTAAAAGTTAAGAAGGGGAGAGTCTAGTAGAACAGTCAGACCAGTACATGTGTCCTGGAAAATGAACATAGAATACAGTGCATTTTTAAGTTAATATAAATAACCTTGATAGCACAAAACATATTTTCATGGCATATTCTATATGTTTTCAAATGACATGAAAAGTCATTCAGAACAAGGAATCAGAATTCATTTGTAATTATAACTTTTTTATTTAAATGTATTGGCTTTTTAAATTTTAGAAAGTTATATACTTCTGTTCAGAAAAAAAGCTTTTGTGAGACACCATTTTTCAGTTTGTATTTTTATTCCAATTTGGAAACTGCAAAAGCATAAACCTAAAAAACTAAAAGGTGGTGAGCCAGAAGATGGATATTAAACAGTCAAAATTAATAAAAACATTCACAGAAAATAATCTGCACAAAAATCATAACCTCTTAATAAGGAAATTAGCACAACAAATATTTCTTCTAGCCCAAAACACTCCTTGGTTAGTTTTCACGGAACAGATTTTGTATCTCCTAAAATTAAGCCATTAATACCTTTCTCTTAAGTGCCATAAATATTGTATTACATTAATTAAAATTTAATTCTTGACTCTACTAATTTATAGTCTTCAAGTACTTGCCCTCTCCCTGTCCCTTTCCCCTCCCCGAAACCTCATGTTGGTATTTGGACAAAGTAGATTATGATTACACTACTGGGGAACTCCATTTGGAAAAAAAAAAAAAATTCCACAAAATACTAAGAGAGGAAGTATAATAAAAGTTCAAGGGTGGGACAATGTTTCCTTGCACTACGGAAAGTTGAGGGGTATGAGGGTTCCTCCAACAGGGCATAGTGAGAAAAAAATATTTAAGAAATAAGTTGGGAACAGGCTAGCTGAGTAAATAAATTCAAATAAAACAAACTGCAAAAAGAGAATTTTTGCTTTTGTTGCATGTCAGGAAGGGTAGCAGGAGGAAACAGTGGTTAAACACAGCCATGAAGCACAAGGACTGGAAACTAGTACAGTCCTAGGTTGGCCTGACCACAGCATGCACTATGAGCTCCACAGTACATAATCCAGGACCCTATTCATTTGGCTTCAACTTCCTCCTATAAAGAAGGGGGGGAAATTAAAACATGCTTTTCTATAATTTCCACACAACAGTCATAGTTATGTCTGTAGAAATAAAAAAAAACAATGTAACTGGCATTAACTGTAAATGGGTTAGAAGGCATTTTAATGGGGGGATGAAAATGTTCTAAACCTGTACCTCAATAAAGTTATTTTAAAAAATCTATCTCATTCTTCCTTATGGCAGCTCTTCAGATACTCTCTACTATCCTCCAAGAAATAAAAAGCCCAAATGCCTCCATAGAATATAATTTTTCAATTTATTATAGTCTAGTATGTTCAATGTCTTTTTAAAAATGTGGAATCCAAAACTAAATAGATTATTTCCTGTGTGTTCGATTTGTGCAGAATTAATGGGCTTACAGCTTGGCTGGACTGATATATTTTACTTTGGTAAAATAATATTCTGATAAACAGAAAATATTCTGATAAATGGAAAAACTCTGTGGTGAATACTCTAGTAAAATAATACTCTAGTAGCTTAAGATGTTAAACAATCATATCGCACTGTTTTATTATTTTGAATATGAACTTAAATAAAATCTCTATACTTTTTTGGCCCCCAACAATCAACTGCCATGGAAATATACTCCTACTCATATATACAGTGTTTTTTTCTTTTTTTTTTTTTTTTTTTTTTTTTTTGAGACGGAGTCTCCCTCTGTCGCCCAGGCTGGAGTGCAGTGGCCGGATCTCAGCTCACTGCAAGCTCCGCCTCCCGGGTTCACGCCATTCTCCTGCCTCAGCCTCCCGAGTAGTTGGGACTACAGGCGCCCGCCACCACGCCCGGCTAGTTTTTTTTGTATTTTTTAGTAGAGACGGGGTTTCACCGTGTTAGCCAGGATGGTCTCGATCTCCTGACCTCGTGATCCGCCCGTCTCGGCCTCCCAAAGTGCTGGGATTACAGGCTTGAGCCACCGCGCCCGGCTTATATACAGTGTTTTTTAGTTTTTTTACTTAAAAATTAACATTAACGAAAATTTGAGAAAAGAAAGAGAACAGACCCCATAGCCGATAATATGGTATATTTATTTCCAGCAAATTTTGATTGCATGATATAGTCATATTGAGAAAAAATAATTTCCCATTTCTATGGCCATCTTTCCCAGATCCAAGAAATACTCTATTTAATATTCTGTATGACACCATCCCAGATCCAAGAAATACTCTATTTAATATTCTGAATGATAGAATCTAACACATCACTCCGTTTGTCTCCTTACAACTGTTACCACTGGATTTTTTTATTTGGTTACTTCTTGTTTATTTCACCTTATTAGAATATACAGACCCCAGACATACAGGCTCTGCTGACCTTCATTCCCTTGGGACCTCACCTAGTTCCACAGTTAAAATTATTTCTATCTTCTTGCTGACAATTCTTAAAATTGTATCTCCAGCCCAGACCTCTTTCCTGAATTCTAGACTCATATGTATAATGCAGACATATACACACACAAACTTCCCTTACGTATTCACTGCACACACATATGTCTGTTTATTCCACATGTCCAAAATCAAATTCTGGACTCTATTACCCCAACAATCTTCCTCAGTCAGAAACTTACCCATCTTAATTGATGGCCATCCCAAGGCAGTCATTTTGATTCCTCTTTTTCTCTTACAGTCCACACCCATTAATTCCATCAGCATATTTTATTGTTTTTGTCTTAAAAATACATCCAGAATCTGACCAACTTCTCACCATCCCCACTGCTGCCATCCTGGTCAAGCCTTCACCAACTCTCAGCTGCATTATTGCAGTAGCCTCCAAGCAAGTCTCCCTGCTTCCATCATTGCCTCATCCCCCATTATAATCTATTCTCGTATCTCTGAGTGATCTCTTTAAACATAAGGCACGTCACTTCAAAACCCTGCAATGGTTTTGTTTCCCTTACAAGTAAAACCCAAAATTCTTTCTATGGCCCTTTGTTCCCTCTCTGACCTTCTCTCGCTACTTTCTCTTTTGGTTAAAAAACGGTGTCTTACTGAAGAACATTTAGAAAATACAGAGACTCTCACTCAAGTCTCTGTATTTTCTAAATGTTCTTCAGTAAGACACCGTTTTTTAATTAATGAAAAGTTTTAAATGACAAAACTATGAAAGAGTAATCTAATCTGCCATTTTATCCACATGCTTCCACTATTAGAACACGATTGTATAACAAGTCTGAGAAGAAAAACTAAGTACATTTATGGTGCCCTGAATGCCTACGTACCTAATGAAGACCTTGATACAGACAAATCTTCTCAAAAAATCAAACGGTATGATGAAATAGCACAATTTCTGGGTTTGGGATTGAAATATATTTCTTACATCTTTTATTACTAATTGTGATAGCTTGACTAAGTCACTATTCTCTGATTCAGTTTTCTTCTGTGTAAAGATGAAGTGCTCTGTAAAACTAATAAACCTGGTGTTCTACAACAGGAACACCTCTACATAGCTACCCAAAATACACCTAAAAAGACCGACTTATTTCTAAGAATGCTATTGAACATTCTAGATTAATCTGCATATACAAAAGAATGACAGAAAATAAACCAAAATATCAAAAATATTTGGAGCCTGGTTGCGGACTGAATTTTATACAATTTCCAAAGACACTATCTGAGAGGCTGTCGTGTGTAGCCTACCAAGAAAAAAACAGAGGGGTGGGGTGGCTCACTCTCTAGGAACCACAAACTTAAGGTTCCTAAAAAGAACAGATTTTAAATACTCAGACTGTGTACATATCATGACCCAGGGTTGGGGGCAGATGGCTCCAGATGACCTGGGGTGGCGGGGGGGAAAGGACAGATGGGGGAGATCTTCCATCAGGATCTCCTGGGGAACTGCTCCAGGCTGAAACAAATCACCAGTTAGGACGAATCGCCTTCGATGTGAAAGTTGGGAAACTAGACTGTAGTTTCGCCTTATCCTTAGCGGGTCGGTTCTAACAATTTTGTAACCCAACCTGAACCACTCACCAGGTCAACTGGGCCGCAAGCCCTTATGAGTTGGAGACAAGTGGCCCAGACCCAACACAGTCAGACAAATCGCTGGGTGGCCATCTGCTCCTGAGACCGTTGCTAGAGAAACAAGACGAGATCCAGGTTCACCACATCAGGGTTTTCCGGGAACCAGCCAAGGCGCTCCGGGGCGTGGTTACGTGAGCGACGCACGGAGGGGGCGGGCCAGAAATAACCGGACCGCGCCGCACCCCAGGGCGCATGCGTGCTGTGCAGCGCGGTCTCAGGGAAGGTGGGGCTATGGCAGCTGCTAGGGACCCTCCGGAAGTATCGCTGCGAGAAGCCACCCAGCGAAAATTGCGGAGGTTTTCCGAGCTGAGAGGTACCAGAGAAGGCATCCGAGTTCTCCTGGGCAATGCAGAGGGAGGGTGCTTTTGCGTGCCAGGAAGTTTGTTGGACTGTCACTTCCCGTCTGCTTCTCATCTGCAGGCCTATGACGCCCCCCAGGAGTAGCTAGCTAATAATCCTTTTCAGTTTTTATTTATTCTTTTCACTGTCCCTGCTTGACATGCTTGTTGCTTATTCTTAGTAGTACAGATATTAAAATGAGGGCGGAGGAAGAAGAAGAAAGAAAAGCTGGTGAAGTTATTCATTGATTAGCTCATTAATAAAAGTTACTTTAAATAAATCTAAAAGATATTAAGCACAGTATTTTGACCTTTATGAGTAGATCCCAACCCCCTAATGTAAACTTCACTGTTTACATTACATTCATCTACTTCTGTAATGTAAACGTTTGTTGAGGGAGTAACAGAGCATGGAGGGATTATAGATTAAAAATTAAAAGGAAGAAATTTGTTATCAAAAAATTGGCTATGCCACTTAATCCCCGTACAACTGGCTAATAAAAGTGGTTACTGATGCAGTGACTGCTTAAAAAATACTGGGACTAATACTTGGATAACAGTAAAATATTCAGGACTATTAGATTCTAGCTGACAGGTTCTGTTTGTTAACTAATTAAAACGCTAAATCATTTTATTTACCAATAAAGAGATTCCAACTGTCTACTAAAAGTGCAGACTGTCTTTTAAAGATGTCATCAGAGAGTTGGGACTTTCTGTTATCCAGAATTTTATGTTCTAACAGCCTATGTAAGTTTGCATGGTTTATCTTAAAGTAATAGAAAATAAAGTACCCACATTTATAAACAGCAACATTGATGGAATGGATCTTTGAGTTGTCTTTTTTTTTTTTTTTTTTTTTTTTTTTGAGACGCAGTCTCGGTCTGTCCCCCAGGCTGGAGTGCAGTGGCTCTATCTCGGCTCACTGCAAGCTCCACCTCCCGAGTTCACGCCATTCTCCTGCCTCAGCCTCCCAAGTAGCTGGGACTACAGGCGCTCGCCACCACGCCCGACTAATTTTTTTATTTTTAGTAGAGACAGGGTTTCACCGTGTTAGCTGGGATGGTCTCCATCGCCTGACCTCGTGATCTGCCCGCCTCGGCCTCCCAAAGTGCTGGGATTACAGGCGTGAGCCACCGCTCCTGGCCTGGGTTGTGTCTGTCTCAGTCACCTAACACTAAGTGTCCCTGATACGTAAGAATTGATTTGCAACACTGGAGATTTGTTTGTCTCCTCTTCTTATTGAAGAATTGAGGCAATAGTCTTTGGCAAGTTAAAAGTCGCTCTCTTAATCAAGAAACATTGTATTGTTCAGCATTTATAATTAAATTGGATTGTAGACCATAAAAGGAGGGAGTGATCTAAAAGAGAGAAAACAAAGGAACTTGTGAACAGTCCTCATTGTAACTATTTTGAATCATACTAATGCACCACTGATTATTCCCTAACTCTCAAAAGCCAAAGATACATTTTGGAAGATGGTAATTGATGTTACCTTCTTTTTCTTCTTTCTAAGTAGGCAAACCTGTGGCAACTAGAAAATTCTAATAATTTTTGTTGTCATTTGCTTGCCTTTTCCAAATAGGCAAACTGGTAGCACCTGGAGAATTCTGGGACATAGTTGCAATAACAGCGGCTGATGAAAAACAGGAACTTGCTTACAACCACCAGCTGTCAGAAAAGCTGAAAAGAAAGGAGTTACCCCTTGGAGTTCAGTATCACGTTTTTGTAGATCCTGCTGGAGCCAAAATTGGTATGTGCTTTATGGTCAGATTTATAATGTAGGTCCTAAGCGGAATAATCATTGAAGAAAAGCTTTTCTGTGACTTACAGTGTATAAGCTGCGTATCTCTACCCACAGCTTTATAAACTTTAAAATTTGAACGTAAATTCACTTTTTTTAGATAGATAAAAGGAATAGCAACTGTTCTTACCCATTATGACTTACCTTGAAAAACTTCCAGAATGTTACTTAAAAGATAATTTTATCAGTTTTTATGAAATTTACACTACTCAGATAGGAATACTCCTTTGGACCTTATCAGTAGAGCTCTTAAGGTCCTCTCCACTCCAAAGTTCCTCCAGCAGTTTACATGAAGAAAGCAAAGTAGTAGGAAAAAATACTCTTGGCCTTTTGAGGACATAATGCAAAAGAACACTGTCACATGGCTTAAATATCATAATACACATATTTGAAAACCCTAGTTTAGGTCAACTTTGCCCTTTGACCTTCCATTGCAAATAGAAATAAATGCTGTTTTTCTGAAGGCTATTTTCTATGTGATACTTAAAGTTGAAGCCCCTTGATACCAGAGATAGGATATCTGTAAATGACATTAGCATTATTCTAATTAGCCAATGTTATTTTAATCCTTACAACTGTGAGGTCAGTACTCTTATTATTTCTTTTTTTTTTTTTTTTTTGAAATGGAGTCTTGCTCTGTTGCCCAGACTGGAGTGCAGTGGCGATCTTGGCTCACTGCAAGCTCCGCCTTCTGGGTTCATGCCAGTCTCCTGCCTCAGCCTCCCAAGTAGCTGGGACTACAGGCGCCTGCCACCACGACCGGCTAATTTTTTGTTTGTTTGTTTGTTTTAGTAGAGACGACGGGGTTTCACCATGTTAACCAGAATGGTCTCGATCCCCTAACCTCAACATCCACCCGCCTTGGCCTCCCAAAGTGCTGGGATTACAGGCATGATATTATTTCCGTAGATGAGAATCTGAGGTACTGAGAGTTAGATAACTGGCCCAAGATAACTAGTGTGGTAGTTATATTTAATTTTTTTTTTTGGAATTCAAGTTCTAAAAATCTTTTTTTCAAAAGGAACTCTAACTTGTGTTGTCCATTGTGTCATTTGGGAGAATTATTTAAATGGGCTTTGTGATTTGTAACTCTGTATGAATGCTTATGTTTATCAGTCTTCTAATGTTACAGATTGTGTAATTTATTTCTTCTTTCTTATAATTACTATTTTGGGGAAAATATTACCTCATCTTTTATTACTGAGGGTTGTTGTCTGGGTTTCATTGCTAATTTATTGATTGGTTATTTGCTATGTGACGTTTTTAATTTTGTTCTATTGCCAATACCTTTGGTGTCCATCTATTTAATTATAACTGAAAGGCAAATCCTCAAGGTTTTATAACACCTAAATTTACCATCATGACAAAGTTTTAGTAGGTTTCTATTAAATAAATTGTGCTTTTTTAACTTTGTTTTTAAGGAAATGGAGGATCAACACTTTGTGCCCTTCAACGTTTGGAAAAGCTATATGGAGATAAATGGAATTCTTTTATCATCCTATTGATTCACTCTGGTAATGTTATACTTTACTAATTTACATTTTCTTTTTAGTCTTCCACCTTTAATACTTTAGAGACTTTTTTCTGTCTTGCAAACACTTTCCTTCTCTTCTAAAAAAAAATCTTTGAAGTTATTCTGCTTTGAAAACAAATATTTCATGATGTTCATTTTTTTTTTTAGGTTGTAAGTAGTATAGTGGTTTTCACAAATTTTACTCATAAAATTGTAGATCACATATATCGTCAACATTTTATGAATATTGTTTTCTTTTGGGTATGTATATAGAAAATTATTTTCCTAAGACAACTCATTCAAATATGAATAGTTCTCAGGAATGCTTTAGTGGGGATTTTTCTTTTACATTTAATTTACATTTTAAGTTCCAGGGTACATGTGCAGGTTTGTTGCATAGGTAAACGCGTACCATGGTTGTTTGCTGCACCTATCAACCCCATCACCTAGGTATTAAGCCAGTATGCATTAGCTATTTTACCTAATGCTCTTTCTCCCTTAATGGGGATTCTTGCTTTGAGGGAAGGCTGGTTTAACACGGTCATTACTAGACTTTTGCCAGTACTTTTTATCTTGCATTTTTGTGTGATTATTGGTAGCCAGAGGCCACAATGCTTAAAAATAAAAGGAAAATGTGACAGTATACGGAATGAACAAGTAAATATGTAAGAGAGAAATCACACACATAAAATAAGACATTTTAAAACAGAAAAGTAGGAAGGACATAGCCTCACAATAAAGAATAGCTTTTTAAATTGAATACATTTAGTTGTGCGAAAATTTTGGTTACATGAAAACCTTTGTTGTTTTTCTCTGTATGTTAAGGGATTAATGAAAACTGTCATGAACCGACACCAGTCCAGGGACAGGTATTTTAGAATTGTTTGTCTACATGGCTTCCAAAGCACTTTCTCATTCTTATGATTTACATACAAAACAATGATTCTTTGTAAAGATGATGTCAAAGTAAAGCATCCAAGTTCTGGTTTGAAGACTAAAAATGTGTAAAAAAAATCTAATTTACAATTTTATTTAATAAAATAATTATTATTATCAGTTTAGTAAAAATTTAGATACCAGGAAATGCATAGATTTTTTTTTTATTTTTGTTTTTTGGAAATAGATAATTCTTAGTACTAAACTTTACTATTGACTGGTCTTTGGAAAAAGAAAAAATAGAAAGTTATTAGCTGCCTTTTGTTGAACAATATACTGTGTGCTGCCAAGTGCTTTACATGTATTATTGATCTTCAGTAATAAATTAACCTTAGCTTACTATAACATTTTTACTTTATAAACTTCTTAATTTTTTTAACTTTTTGACTCTATTGTAATAACACTCAGCTTAAAACACAAACACTGTACAGCCGTACAAAAATATTTTCTTTATATCATTAGGGTTTATTCCGTTGTTTTTATTTTTACCTTTTAAACTTTTTGGTTAGAAATGATGACACAAAAATAGTGTAGGCTTAGGCCTACACTGGGTCAGGATCATCAGTATCACTGTCTTCTACCTCTGTAGTCCTACTAGAGTTCAGGAGCTGTCATCTCCTGTAACAATGCTGCCTTCTGAAATACCTGCTGAAGGACCTGCCAGAGGCCATTGTATTTTTAACCTTTTTTGGTATGTATCATATGAATTTATTCTAAAATAACAATGAAAAGTATAGTATAGTAAACACAAAAACCAGTAAAATAGTCATTTATTACCAAGTATTGTATACTGTACATAATTTTATGTTCTATAGTTTAGTAAACTGGCAGCACAGTAGGTTTGTTTATACCAGCATCACCACAGACACTTGAGTGGTGCATTATGCTAGGACTTTACAATGGCTCCAACATCACTAGGTAATAGGAATTTTTCAGCTCCATTATAATCTTGTGGGACAACCTATATATATGCTGTCCATCTTTGAGCGAAATGTTGTAAAGAAGCAAATGACTGTATTTTAGCATTAGTATATTAGTTTTCTATAATTTTATTTTCTGTGAAGTAGATTCTTAATTAGAAGTCTAAACATGGTTGAAATTTGTTGTTTAAAATGTAGATACAGTCTGGGCACAGTGACTCACGCCTGTAATCCCAGCACTTTGGGAGGCCGAGGCGGGTAGATCACCTGAGGTCAGGAGTTTGAGACCAGCCTGGCCAACATGGTGAAACTTCGTCTCTACTAAAAAGACAAAAATTAGCCAGGCATAGTGGCAGGCGCCTGTAATCCCAGCTACTTGGGAGGCTGAGACAGGAGAATCACTTGAACCTGGGACACAGAGGTTGTGGTGAGCCAAGATCGCGCCACTACTCTCCAGCCTGGGTGACAGAGTAAGACTTCATCTCAGAAAAAAAGAAAAAAAATGTAGATACAACATCATGTTTTGGGCCATGGTCCTTCTTGTTTGTTATACATGTAATTCAAAACATTTCACAGATTCTACAGTATACTTAAATTTTTTCCTGACCTATACTTTTTAAAATTGTGTTATATCACATGGCAACAAGAGAATTTCTCTTTGAATTTTTAATCTGGATTTCATTATTCTTTCCTGATTTACAGTAACACATGGTATATATTAAATATCTTTAAATATATTTTGATTTGTAACTTACAGGTTATTAAACCCTGGGTTTTGAAAATTTTATAAACAATACTACATTTTTAAATGTTATTTTGTTTTAATTTTATAGGTGGCTACAGTCAACGACTTCCAAATGCAAGTGCTCTGGGAAAAATTTTCACTGCTTTACCTCTTGGTAACCCCATTTATCAGATGCTAGAATTAAAACTAGCCATGTACATTGATTTCCCCTTACATATGAATCCTGGAATTTTGGTAACCTGTGCAGATGATATTGAACTTTATAGTATTGGAGAATTTGAGTTTATTAGGTTTGACAAACCTGGCTTTACCGCTTTAGCTCACCCTTCTACTTTGACAATAGGTACCACACATGGAGTATTTGTCTTAGATCCTTTTGATGATTTAAAACATAGAGACCTTGAATACAGATCTTGCCATCGTTTTCTTCATAAGCCCAGCATAGAAAAGATGTATCAATTTAATGCTGTGTGTAGACCTGGAATTTTTTGTCAACAGGACTTTGCTGGGGGTGACATCGCCGATCTTAAAGTAGACTCTGACTATGTCTACACAGATAGCCTATTTTATATGGATCATAAATCAGCAAAAATGTTACTTGCTTTTTATGAAAAAATAGGCACACTGGGCTGTGAAATAGATGCCTATGGTGACTTTTTACAGGCTTTAGGACCTGGAGCAACTGTGGAGTACACCAGAAACACATCAAATGTCGTTAAAGAAGGGTCAGAGTTGGTAGAAATGAGGCAGAGAATATTTCATCTTCTTAAAGGAACATCACTAAATGTTGTTGTTCTTAATAACTCCAAATTTTATCACATTGGAACAACCGAAGAATATTTGTTTTACTTTACCTCAGATAACAGTTTAAAGTCAGAGCTCGGCTTACAGTCCATAACTTTTAGTATCTTTCCAGATATACCAGAATGCTCTTGCAAAACATCCTGTATCATTCAAAGCATACTGGATTCAAGATGTTCTGTAGCACCTGGCTCAGTTGTGGAGTATTCTAGATTGGGGCCTGATGTTTCAGTTGGGGAAAACTGCATTATTAGTGGTTCTTATATCCTAACAAAAGCTGCCCTCCCTGCACATTCTTTTGTGTGTTCCTTAAGTTTAAAGATGAATAGATGCTTAAAGTATTCAACTATGGCATTTGGAGTGCAAGACAACTTGAAAAAGAGTGTGAAAACATTGTCAGATATAAAGTTACTTCAATTCTTTGGAGTCTGTTTCCTGTCATGCTTAGATGTTTGGAATCTTAAAGTTACAGAGGAACTGTTCTCTGGTAACAAGACGTGTCTGAGTTTGTGGACTGCACGCATTTTCCCAGTTTGTTCTTCTTTGAGTGATTCAGTTACAACATCCCTAAAGATGTTAAATGCTGTTAAGAACAAGTCAGCATTCAGCCTGAATAGCTATAAGTTGTTGTCCATTGAAGAAATGCTTATCTACAAAGATGTAGAAGATATG
This sequence comes from Macaca mulatta, assembly GCF_049350105.2. Classification (NCBI taxonomy): domain Eukaryota; kingdom Metazoa; phylum Chordata; class Mammalia; order Primates; family Cercopithecidae; genus Macaca; species Macaca mulatta. The sequence continues at coordinate 166,353,895 of NC_133406.1, read as the reverse complement.
ATAACTTACAGGGAACAAATTTTTCTAGAAATCAGTTTAAAAAGCAATTTAATTTAGAGACATTTTAAATATTGTACACTTTGCCTTTTTGAGTAACGTTCCCGAGATAGGTATTTTCTGTAGGCTGTTTCACTGAACTCAATTAATGAAAATTATGTTAATGTAATTCCTGTAGCATAATAATAATAGCACAAAAGTACATATAAATCATTTTTGAAGAAAAATATTTCAAGACTAAGTTGAGAAAATAGATATTTTTTGGATGTGTATCAGTATTTTAGTTTTTAATAATGATTGATTTGTGGAGCACTGTTTTTTCACATAGTTTTAAAGGTAATTTTCTAAGCATATCTTTAGAATTTTTCCATCTTTTTTGAGGCTTTTGATCCAGTGAAGTTCTAAGTATTCACTGGCACTTCTCTCCTCAACTGTAATTCTATTTTGAATAATAAAAATGGCATACTGTAGGATGTTCAGAGTAGTGTAGGAATACTGTAGAAATACTTTTTCAGAAACAAATCCATAGCTGACACATTCACTGAGTGCCCAGTATATTGTGATTATTTTAGTTGATAAATAACTAGATACAAAGACCTCTGAAATTGATGATAAAATTCATATCTCATTAATTTTATCAAAATGAAACTAAAAGTACATATGTATTATACACTTGAACATGTGTTTGTGTATCTTTAAATTTTTCCTTTATGTTCCATTCCATAGGAAAACACATACATATGCGCACAAAACTCAGTTATCTGTGGGGAAAGTGGTAGTAATAATTGAAATTCATCAATAATCATATAATTTCACTATAGACTTTACTTGTATTATCTCCTGTCAGTCCTTCTAACAAAACTGAAATTACCGAATGAACTGAATTTACTTTTCATCTTATTTTTTATCCACACACTGGTGATGCTGAGAAACAATAATTGGTCCAAATGCAGACATCAAGAAGCAGGCAGGAAAATGGAAAAACTTAGATAATACACAGATGATAAAGTTTCAAGAAAATAAAAATTGGCTGGAATCTCAAGTTATGTGTTTCTATATTGGTGTAAGCATATAAGTGAAAAGTCTTTGTACTACAGTGTAATAGAGAAAAGATTTGTCAGTGTGTGTTTTTTTTAATGAAATAACTAGTCTGTGCTACTTTATGTCAATGTAAAAATTGGTAAACTAGAAGTAAATTGTCCACAACCCTCAGTTATGATACTTGTGTTTGTGTTTTTTTTTTTTTTCCCCAAAGTTTTTCCCAAGGATAAGATACAAATACATGGTAGCTATTGTTTAAAAATGATTGATTTACTTGCAGATTTTTCAGAGGATGTTATATGTTTGTCATTCACTAAATGTTCAGAATTGTAGTTTTACCAAATCTGAAGTGCCATCAATTATAAGAATCACCATTATTTTATGTTCCATTAAGAAAAACACAATAAAACATGACACAATGCTTTGTTACTTGAAATTTTCATATTTATTGGGGATCTCTTTTAGTTGTTTTTAAATACAGATTTTTATTTAACCCTCTTGCATATACATATCAAATAACAAAAAAGTGAAATATTGAATGAATGTACATAGAAAATAACAAAAAAGTAAAATATTGAGATATCATCAAGAAATTTCTACAGCTTCACATTCAAACTCTTCAGCACTTTCAGAGCTATTGATATGCATACGTCCACCTAGTACCTTCTGTGCTTTCAGAGTTATTGGTAAGGCTGTATTTCCTGAGTGCTCTTACCACACTTATGTCTGGCTTTATTTTTTACCTAACTGCAGACCCACACTCCTGCAAGTTTTGATACCCTTCTGTTTGACAAAACTCAGTTTCACTTTTGCTTCAGTTTAATCACAGGTCCTTAGAAGATCGGACCTGTGATTGATTTGTCACAAATTGATGGTCATATTAACATGTTAATATTAAAATTATTGTTTGGTAAACCAGAAGTGACCATCTGAAGCCCTCAAATATGGTATTTGTGTGTTTATTTTTTCTTTTTCAAGATTCTTTTTAAAGAAAATATATGATAGCTGTTGTTTAACATTTATTTACTTACAGCATGTTCAGAGGATGTTATGTGTTTATTAAGTGCTCACTACTGTATTTTACCTAATCTGAATTTTAACCATAATCCTGCACAATGCATGGACTCCAGTTGCTTTGAAATGGTTCTGTTCAAAGGACTTATCAAGGTCTCTTGCTCTGAGATGTATTGCTTGGTGTATAGTAGCACACACATACCACCAATAGTGTACCTAATTCAACTGAAATGACAGTCATATACACAGATATGACCAAGTTCACATGTGAGCAAGTAACAACTCCATGACTATTGCTGCCTGACTAATAGCTATTATACTATCATTTGTAAGGCACATTCTGTTTTCTGGGATGTCGAAATGTGGAGAAAAAAAGATGAATTAGGAAATGATTCTAACCTAAATGTGTGTTTTAATAAAAGGATCTAGGCAAAAAAAAAAAAAAAAAAAAAAAAGTAAGTCACTCTTAAATTTAATCCCTGAATGTAGTGTACATGATGAGAGAGAAGTATATTTTTGATAAGAAGTGACTAAATTTTGTAACAATCTTAATTTTCAGGCTTTTCATTTAGTCTCCCAATAAAGAATCGTTTTTTTTCTGAATTTTATCAGCAATAGAAAAATAAGACCTAAATGGATAAGTTTGAAATTAAACATTTTATCTCATTTTATAAATTTTATTTTTATAAAATCATGGCACTTACATCATATACTCAGGTGTGTCAAATCCTGCTATTGTTTGTAACTATAATCCATAAACTTATTGATGGTTTATTAACTGTCAAGAAGGGCATGAGAAAAATTCAACATTTGGTAATAATCTTTTACCTTAGGCATTTATTCTCTAAGCAAAGCAGAAATAAAAGATATGTATCACTGTGTACTGATTGAAATAAAGCTTTAAAAATCCAAGTGATACTCTGAAATCGTCAAAAGTTTGATGGCATGAATCCAGGATTAATTCCCACAACCCCGGATGATCTAGACATCTTCCGTAGCTACGCAGTACTCCTAATGTTAAGATTACCAAATTCAGCAATAAAGCCAAAATCAAAACCGCCTGTTGTCACATATAGCTGTTAAGTAAACTACACAAAATCAGAGTTGCTGTTTACATACATCATGATGCCTTCTGGACTTGAGCACCTTGGAGGCTCAGGATTAAGGCACCTCAGTCTAGCCTAGCAGAATTACAATGGAGAGAAGCGAAAACTCATTAGTAGCTCAAAACCAGCTAAAGGATTTCAGATGCTCTTTTCCTTGTTCATCTAAATCAAGTCTTCATCTGTGTCAAGAACTAAATTGTTAAAGACCTTTTTAATTTGCTTAGTGCAAGAAAAATAATAGCAACCATATATCTAGTTAACTTGAGTCTTCTGTGCCTCTCAATTTTGTTTAGACAAAGCCTATTTCTATTGAGGTTGAGAAACACAATTCTAATACTTAATAAAATTATTAACATTCCTTGCATTTAACTTCGTCATATTTTCCTTCCTCCAATAATAGTGTGCCAAATTCTGTAACATAATCACATTCTTCATGCTCCCATTTATCTGTATATACAGAAACTTCTGCTTAGGTTTTTTTTATACATAATGAAAGTCTAGTCATACCAGTTTGGTTGAAGAATACTAGTTCTGTCCCTGGAAGAGCTGTCTACATGAGCCATAACAAACTGAACTTGCCACGTCATTCAAACTTGCCAATTTGGCTGTAGTTTAGTAGACGACAACTTTGGGTCAGGTTAATATTTGGGGAAATGGAATAATAAAAGCTGCTGATTTTCCTACTGTATTGATACTTGGAGGATTGGAGGTGTAGAGGGAAGATGCCGGTAAATGAGTGACTATTATCAACTACCTGCACATCAACTTGATTGTTGACACTTACGTCTAAAGATGTTCATCCCAAGAGTATTATTGTGCATGCAAGTAACTGATTGATACTAACAGAGTTAACATTTTATTTTGGGCTGCTTGGATAATAGTCTATCTTTTTGAAGCCTCTGGCTGCAGGAATCTCTTAGCCATCGCACATATAAATTTCAACCATTCACACAGAGCAATTCATTTCTGATTGCTATAGACTAGTGCAATCCATCTGCTAGTGTCATTTCCTAGCTATCTGTGCCAGAATTATACTCCTTCAATTGTGCTTCAGTGCATTTCTGAAACAATCTAAACTAAAATGTCTATATTCTTTGGCCACTGGCTTATGATGTGTTACTGATATGCTTGTTGAATCTCCAGCCTCCTTAAATGCTTTTTAAAATCTTTGCTACAACCAACACATCGTAGCTAAGTAATCTGTACATGTGAATTATTTTTTTTTATTTCTTTTCTTACCAGTATCCACTCTTTTCTCTCTGCAGCACATTCAGATGGTTCAAGTGAGTTTTAATTTACCACTTCCTTGTAGGAGAGTGTCACATCGCCCAGAATAGAATTAAAGCATTTACATCTTGAGGCAAAAAAATCTTTTAAAATACAACTATGTTGAAATCAAGTAAGTGTTCATTTCATTTGCAGGTTTAGAAATGTTGCACTGCTTAATGAAGTTTACGTGAGTGGTTTTTTTCCTATTATTTTTAGCCTTGGGGTTTGAGAAAGTAAATTATGTCTGTCAATATGCTGTTCTTTAGAGAAGTTTCAAATATTTCTAGAACTAGAAAACTTGGACTACACAAAGAAATAATTACGAATAGATCAAGTGGCCCAAGTTCAGATTTTAAATGTACAGGCACACTGACAAGTCATAAATTAAAAATGCACTAATTATATATCACTGGGATCAATCTTTAATGAAATTGAATAAGAAAGATCATCACTCATTATGACTGGTTAAAGTTGATAGAGCTTCTAATTAAGCATTATCCAGTCGAATAAAGAGCTGTCTGTGGAAGCTAGCCTATGAGGAAGGAAGGAGAACGTTTTAGAGTAATTCTTTTTTACTTGTTGCAACAGGTGATTCTTCAATACAAAATAAATATTTACCATGAGTTCAGTGAGAAGAAGCAATTTACAAAATTAGCCATGTTTCTTTTGTCTTCAATTATGTATCTCTAGACTACAAACATGCTGCAATTTTCCATAACATAAAAATAAATAAGCAAAAACAAAAACAATACTTCTCTTAGCCATATTATTTCATCAGGATGTAGTAAGCCTAGTTTCATCTACAATGAAACCTAAGTTGTACTAGCCGTCATAATATACCCAACACTGAATTCTAGATTCAGATATGTACCTCCCTGCTTCGTATCCCTCCCTTACTGGAAAAAAATACATAGGCATCTCTATTTGGAGAGCTCTAATCTTCTCTCTATCAAGTAAGATAATCTTTTTCATCTAGGTAAATGACACAGCCATTCACCAAATTGCTCAAGGCAAAAACCTGGAAATTTTCCATGACTCTTCAGGTACTTCCCCTCATCCTTTTCATCCTGTTTTCAACAAGTGAAACATATGAAATGAAAAACACATGAATATGAAAAACACAACCAAAACCCATCCACCTCTCTCAACTTGTTGAGCTACCGTTTTCTAGACGAATGCAATTTTTTTTACATCCCATAATGCCTTATTGTATACTGTAATAACAATGATCTGACTTTTATAATTGCACATGAAGGCAAAGTTACAGAAAGCCTACAAAGGAAAGATTTAAAAGATTGGCACTGAAGTGTATGAGGCGTTGAAAGAAAAAGGAATACTGTGGCCATCTCAACCTTGCTTCACTAATTTAGTACTGTTTTTGTATCCCATTTTGCTTCCCTGAAGACTACCTTTTAGGACAAAGATTCATACTACTTTCTGACATTCTACACTTTATTTTCTCCATGAAGTTTTGCCTGGTGATAGTCTGCAATCTCTTTACCACCCACATTGTTGTTTTTTACCTTTTTCATATTTGCTACGTGTAATCAGATGTCCGCTGGAAATTTGCTTTCCCTTTAGATGCAGGCAACGTTAGTTGAACCTCTATTCTAAACCCCATAGATGTCAAAAACTTCTCTCAAATATCTGTGAAATTCCTGGAGATCATACATCTTCATAATTACTTTGGGCTGTAAGCTTCCACTTCTGTTGAGTTAGTTCTGTTTGGGCTTGCATGTGATTTTCTCACAATTCTATGAGCTGAGCACGTATTTTTCACTATGTGAGTCTCAAACTTTTCCTCTTCCTCACAATTAGAGCATCACCATATCCCCTCCAGAAAAAGGCCTTCTCACACAAATTTTATGTGTAGCAAATTTCTCTGAATCATTGGAGCTATGGAGGAAGGTGCTGAAAGGAAAGAGAAAGATACATATCAGAGTACAGCATTAAGTAATAATTGTTCTTAGAAATCCTTTGGCATCCTCATCACCAAGACTTTCTTCATTAGCTATTTTTTTTATAATCCAAAATTATGTCTAACTTTGTTTCTCTTCCTCAGACCAACTTCTTCCATCCCATTATGAGATATGCACACATTGTTTACATTGTAGACATATAGCATTTATCTCTTCTTTCTCTTGTGTCATTAGTTTTCGTCCTTTAATGGATTATTCTCATCAGTACACAAATATTCTGTGGTTTTTCCAATTAAAAAAAAAAAAAAACCCTTGACTACACTTCCTTCAGGTATTACTTTATTTCCTTGCTCCTTTCACACTAAAATTTTTAGAATACATTGTCTATTCTTCCATTCTTCAGTTCCCATCTTCCTATTTACTCTTCAACCCAGTTCAGGCTTTTAGCACCCCTCTTCATTACCACTACTCCATTAAACTTGTTCTTCTGAAGATTTCCAGAGCTCTCGACTTTGCTAAATCCAGGGGTCATTCTTGGTCTCATCTTCTTGCCCTTTAAACAGCATTTATCTCAATTGATTACTTCTTTGACTTGCATTCTTTACCTGGAATCAAGGAACCCCAATTACTGGTTCTTTTTCTAACTTATTGGTCACTCTTTTTAAGTCTCTTTAACTGATTTCTCCTTATCTTCCTCACCTCGTATCACTAGAAGGTCACAGATATTTGTGTTTGAATTACTCTATCCACATTCACTCCTTTGGAATACCATCCATTCTCATAGCATCTATGTGTTATCAATTCTCAAATCTGTATTTCCCATTATCAAAATGTAACTCTCAAATTGTTAAAATATGAATCCATAAATTGTGAACGTGGGTCAGAATTTAATTAATGAGGAAACCAGCAGGATTATGAAGTTGGTTTTATATTGTACCAGATGCTACAAGGAAGAAAATTTATATACAACATTATAAAGAAGTTTGTCCAATACTAGAGTACATTTTCTTATGAGATAATAGGCTTAAGCAAAAAGTCCAAAAGACAATTTAGCAGGAGTTTTCTCAAGTTCTTATTTTAGATAAGAGGTAGGGCCTGGAGACAGGGAACATAAGGCTGATTCACACTTAAACTATGGCAGGAAATATCCTTTCCAGAGGGTGTATGCAGAGTAAATGACTTTAACTTTACTTCATCCTCTCCATTTACATAGGGTATACACCGAGTAACCATTGGAAATCTCTAGAGGGTATATAAACCCCCGCAAATTCTGTAACGTCGTCCATGAGACCCTATGCTCTGGCCCACTCCCACACTGTAAAGTGTACTTTCATTTTGAATGAAGTTCTTCATTCTTTCTTCGCTTTGTGTGTTTTGTCTAATTCTTTGTTCAAAATGCCCAGAACCTGGTCACTGTCCACCGGTAACAGGATTAGCTAATGACTGTGGGTTGGATTTCCTGAAAAGCAGAATCTGAGATGTACTTTAGAATGCAAAATATTCTTAAGGAGGGCCTGTGGGACTAACACTTGTACAAGGAAGGGGAGAGAGCAAAACAAAGAAGAAGAAAGTGAAGCTGAGATGCAATCCCAAAGACAGCCTTAATTGGCTAATCCCAAGAGGAGCTCTGGATACTAGAATAGCACTTCAGTGTTTCCCAAGTTTAACCTGGTTGGCCAGGATTTATACCACACATCAATTATCTTTTCTCAGGTGCCCAATCGATAAGGAATACAATGGACAAGATACCTTTTTAGGAATAAGGCAGTATGTGAAAGGGGACTGACCTGTGAAAGCTCTCCACTGACAGCACTTGCAGTAGCTGAGGTAACAAGCTCTTCATTGAAGAAGTGATATGGGTGCTATCACAGTGTTCACCACAGTAACATTATGAAGTCCAACTCAATTCCAAGGTTCAATTTCTATATGTAACTATTTTAATGAAACATTGTTATGTCAAGTTGAATTATGACTTCCAAACTAATCATGCAATATTGTACTTATTTTAAGTATACCCAATCCAGGAAGAAACTATACTTTAGTAGATATGTCAATCATTGATTTACAGAAGCTTTTTTTTTTTTGTAATACTGTCACAAATCTACATGATAATCCCTAGTGCCAGATTTTACTTTTGACTAGCTGAGCAAGCTAAAATATTCATAAATTCACATGAAGCCAGATGGCTTCCCACTGAATATGCATTTGAATGATTCCTGTACATTATTTATTCCAAGAAGTGCACAAAATATACCATCATCATAGCAGAAACTCCTAATAAGTTTGTTTCAGAAAGGAGTCAAGGAATAACAGGTGTCCAATGCTAACTATATTTTGCACTGAACCATGATTCTATCTATATTTGAGAATTACTAACAGCAGACTCCATATAGTTATTTTCTATTAGTCTCGGATATATCAGGAATCTGAAAGAAGGAAGGTTCAGCAAGAATGACTAGCATTTTGAGAAAAATAGGATTTAACATGCCTAGCATAACGTCTTAATAATTTGCTTAGTTATCTAAAATATTGAAATGCACAACACAAAGTATTAACCATTTTTGTCAAGTCTATCAGTATGTTTTTAGGGATACTTTTTTTTCAGATTAAAATCACAGATGTGAATTTGAAATGAAAATATAACTTAATCATTAAAAGCTTTTTCTCCAACGTATTTGGGGAGAGAAGAAATGAAAATAGCATTTTTTTTCTTTTTTAATTCATAAAGTTTTCCTTTCATTTAAATCTGCTATGTCCCTTTTTAAAGTTTTCTGTTCTCTGGACATCTATCATCATTGCTGTCCCCACCTTCCGTCTTCTCTTTTTTTCCTTCAAATGTGATAATCACTGTTGTTTTCTAAACCATATCTAATAATTCTACTGTCTAAAGTCAGGGTGGATATGCTTCTGATCCTTGTTCTTCAGCGTTATATTGCTATGCTTTCATGTATATCTTTGATTGACTTTGTTTGTTGGTCATTGCCCTTAGCAAAGTTATTTGCCGAGGTTTCCCATGGCCTAAGATGAATGGACTCTCCTGTAGAGACTTTATATTTGCTCCTATCAGGAGACCAGAGAGGCATTGCCACTTAAGAACTACCTCAGATTAAGTTCAAGAGTGAGCTTCTCTGACTTACTAGGCTCTGTATAAATCCAAAGTGAGTATTTTTGTAGCAATAATTTGTCAGGAACCTTATTTTACTTTCTTTTCCTTCTCTTTTTTCCTTCTTTTTTTTATTTCTTCTGCTCTGCTTAACAGCAAGGCAAGCTGCTTGACAATTCTTTGGTTTGGAATAAAGGAGGACGTATTTACTTCTAGTTGATCCTTATCCAAAGGCATATTTTTGGGAGGCTTTAGATTAATGTGTCAAGGACACCCTCTAAGAATTTCCGACCTGAGGAAACACTTGGCCACCCTCTGGTTCCTTAGAACCTAAGTTTAAGTGTGTGCTTTTGGCGAATTCCTCAGGGCAAAAACATATTCCATACCAACTATATTTCTTATACAAATAAATATCCACTTATATTTCTGGGTTTAAGCACTTTCCTGAAATGGTTTGTGTATACAACTTTATTGTTTTCAGTTCCTCATTGTTTTTTGTGATTATGACTTTTATACTTAGCATTTAAAATCAGTCCATTATTGTCACTTTTGTGAAACATAACTCTAATTCTGCATTATCTTATCGACTTATTATCCAACATTTTCACTATATTTTAGTTGGTAGAAGGTATGGTATGTTAGTGTAGGGGATAGTACTAGTAGATGATATATTTTATAAGGAATGTTACAGTCATGGAATATAATGATCATGAAAATGCTAAACATATGAAGAAAAAACAGCAAATAAAATAAACATTTAGACCCTTATCCCATTTATCCCCCATCCCATAAGCCACATGATGGAGTAGACAACTCAGCACCTAGCATGGTGCCTGCTATGAGATGATAAACCGTGTTAAATCTTTTACAGAGGAGGTCGGAATAAACATAAGCAGACAAAAGTATGTTAAATGTATATTTTTTGAAATAGGAAATAAGCCTACATAATTTCCTTTAAAAAAGTCACCATTTATAGTAGATAGAACACATAGACCAGTGTTAGACCCTCCCTGACTTCAAATTGTCACAATTTGAAGTTAATTATGTGCCAGGATATTTGATCAGCACTAAGAATATTTTATCCCTTGCTCTCAGGGTTCTTCCAGTTTAGTTGTGGATAAGAAAGGAAAAAAAAATTGCAATAATTCCTAGCTAGAGCTACCATAAGTAAGGCTTTCGAATAGTCAGCCAAAGAAACTAACAAAAGCTACGTGATGAGGAAAGATCTCTTAGTCTGGTAGGTAAGAGTTCTCGGTCAATAGGAAGGTCTGAAAGAAACCCAGTCGCAGTGTAGTGTGTCACTTCAGAAATCACATGGAAGTGTAAGAGTGGCTTGGGAAAAAGTCTACACTTGATTAATTTATAGTATTTTATATAAATATGCAGGTAACTTCATATTTACGTAAATACGCAGGTACCTTAGAAATTAAACCTCTGACCAAATTATGATTAACGATTTATTTCAAAGAAGGGGAAAGAAGAGAGAAACTGGTATGTGTTTGTGTGTGTGTATGTAATATGGGAGTGATAGTCCCAGTATTTGGCTACCAAATGACAAAATTGACTTTAGACATTGATGGATAGTAACGAATAGGGAAACAAATAATAATAATTAATGTCTTCCCACAGATCACTTCCTAATAAAACACTGTAAATTAAAGGATATGGTGATTTATGTTATAGCTTTGCTTAACGATAAGCAGCACTTACTGAACTGTGTAGAACTGAAACAAGAGAGAACTGGAAAAGAGAAACTTCACAAATGCATTAAAATAGTACAAATATTGTACAGAAAAGTATTTACTTTGAACCTGAAAAAACTTAAATTAGATTTTAAAACTTTAGTGTTTAATCCTATATTTTATATTCTCATTAAAACACGTATTTCTTGGAAATGTTTTTGTTTAGACATGAGTAGTTACTTTTGTCTTTACAAGAGTTTTTCCCTATCTGTGCTGAGCTAAAAATTCAGTATACAGCTGGTTTTTTTATTGATACAGTATAGAAACAACATCACATATGATAGTATTATATCAGTCTGATAAAGAACTAAAAGAAGGTGTTATGGAGTAAACTACACTGCATAAACTTTTTTTTCATGGCTCTTAGTAGAAAAATAACAACAGCAACAACCAAAATATGTACACAAATGCACATTTTATAGTCCATAGTCAGACATTAGCCAAACCAATAAAACAGTCTTCAAAGATTTTCATTGCATGAAAACAAAATATAACTTTCTAGTTAAGCATAAAGCTCAACAAAGGAAACATGTAAAAATGAAACAACACTTTAGCTTTGTTCCTAGCACTGCTATTAACTCACCGTGATCTTCATTAAACCAAAAGTCAAATATATGAACAGGAAAGGCCACTGGGCATTGTGAATCTGAAATGGTGTGCTAGAAAGTGTTTTGAAATTTAAAGGAAAAAAAAAAACAACCTTCCTGACAGCTGAAAATATGCCTCCTATTCAGTTATGATATCTAAGAAAATTTAATGGAATTATTAAAGGAGCGCTTACAGAATATGGGCAATTACTGTCTTTAGATGGGACAAATATATTTCATAACCAATTTCTTCATTGCCAAGAACAGTTTTATTTCTTTGATCTTTCTTTCATGATAATGAGGTAGATGTGTACAGGATTGAACATTACATTTCAAATGTAATCCCAACAGACTTGCAACAAGCAAATTTTTTATGTTATTCTTTATAAAATGATGCCTCTGTTTAAACCACTCACTTTCTTCAACATACCATGAATTCATATATAATTTGTGTATTTCTGCCACTTACAGAACACTGGCTTATACCACTCTTCAGGTACTTCTGTCCTCCAATAATTATATTGTGTTTTTGTGTGTTTTTTTTTAAGCTTTTCTAAGTTATTTTGGTTTGATTACATGTTTCCTTTGTAACTCTTTTTATCTTTTCTGTTCATAGTTTCTACCATTGCTGCTACTTTATATAATTTCTCTGTCATTTCGTATTTATGGCTTTGTCTAATTTAGCCTCATCAATTTTTAGTCCCCTAAAAAAATCCAAGATGAAATTTAAATTACTTTGATCCCATCAATTTTGTTTAATTTGTTTACTGTGTAAAACAATAATAGAGATTTTAATGAACATCATCTTAATAATTTCTCTGTTGTGGTAGAATCTAAATTGTGTCCAGACTCTTAATTTATCATATTTTAGATATTAAATTATTATTTATTTCCCACTAAGATTTTAAAAAATCTACAAGTAGCAAGACTTATTGCAAATCATGCCAGATTCGAAAATCCTTCTGTACTAGCCCATTGTAGCCCTTTCTTCCTTTTCCATAGCATATGAAGGTTTTTCTGTTTGTTTGTTTGTTTTGCACCAATCATTTGATACTCATCAAAAGTTACTTTGTAAAATAAATTAGATTTTTGAATATCAAATTAGGTTATAAACTCTGTAAGCAAGGGCCCTACCTTATACTTCCTTATAGACAAGCTGTGTCAAAAACCACTTTTTGGAGTTTTATTTTACTTCTAATTCAAGGAACTAACCTCAGCAGATTCTGATTTAGTTGATCATGAGTAGGTTCTTGTAATTGTAGTTTGTAAAATCTCCCTGAAAGTCTGGTTTGTAAGTTATTGCTAGTGCATCAAATCCCTTGTATAAATTACTAATGCTAGCAACTCCAACTAATGCAAAAACTTCTTAAGGATTACATAAACAGGAAGATGAGGAAAACAAAGAGACTAATATTTGTGTGAATTTTCCTTGCATAGAATTTCAAAAGACTGTAGTATTTAGTCTGCAGAATTGCAATGGCCTACTCTATTTTCACTTTACCTCTTTTCCAAACTTAGCAATATTTCTCTTACTGAAGGAATGGATTCTATCCAGTTCAATTGGTTCAATCCCTTTCAGCTCAGTTCAATTTTATTCAGTTCAATTCCTTCCAAAACAATTAAATTTATATCTATACCTATCAGGAACTGTGTTGGGCTATTTCAAATGCAAAGATGCCTGCATTCAAGTTATTTATTGCCTAGGAGGAGGGATAAAAGCATTAATTCTATATTCTGTAGTAAATCCCTTAATAGACACAGATGCTGCATGGATCGCAACTTTCTTAAACTACATATATGTATTCTCTCTCTATATATATATTTATATAATGTATACATGTGTATTTTATATAGTGTATATGCACATATATAAAATTATACTATAAACTTACCAAATATAAATATGTTTAGCCTTCAAAATGAAATAGTTACTAACAGCCATCTTTAGTAACATTAAATGATGCAGCCCTGATAGATCATCTCAAGGTGACTTTGTAGATTAGTACATGTCCAGACTCTATAGAAGAAATGAGTTTTATATAATAAGTCAAAGAGAGAATGTATACTCTTCAGAGGACCCAAACATAACTATTGTAGTTCGCTAATAAGTTGACTGTTATATAGCTGCACTGAGCATCATGGGCAATGAGAGTTTCAGAAAGATAATGATGGAGTTAATTTGTGAAAACTCCAATGTGATAATATGCATTTATCTCTCATTCTGATGTGCTTAAGGCCTACACAATTTCCAAATGCCTTGATACCCTTTACCACAGGCCTTATCATTTATTCTCTGGCTGTATATATGAACTAGGGAAATATGGGTGATAATTTTAGGTAACTATTTGTGTAATCAGACCTAGACCTCAACCTGGGAAACTCTGGTCAGCAGTTAGGAAATTGTAACACATAGTGAGCCAACTTAAACAAATAGACTCAAGACTTACAATCAAATCCAGTATATTATATTATGATTTAATAAACTTAGGCATCAGAAACATCACAGTTAGAATTGTCTTCACATCATTTGCTTTGGACCTCAAGAGGGGGTGACCTTAAATTATAAAGTTAGTGGTATGGGAACAATGGGACCCCTGGGCAACATAGAGTGCTTCTAACACCTTTGCATGTACAATTTCCTCTGATCTGTAATTCAGAACTTGCCTTTTAGTATTGAGGACAATTTCATTTTTAAAGTTTCTAGCTTGAGCTTAAGTCCATTAATTCACAATTTTTCTTCTCCATTAGTGTGAACTTCATGTGACCAAATTTTGGTCAAAGAGAGAAAGCAGGGTAGGAGATACAATGGGAGCACAAGGACAACATGGCCAAAATGTTTTGTGAAGTCGGTAAAGACTCCTCAGAAGAGCTGACATTTAAACTGAATCCTGAAGCAGGAATATGACTTTCCTGGAGATAAAGGCAAGAATACTAGAGCAATCACTCTCCATATTACCAGACAATTTAGGCTTATTAGTAGTGGGAACTCCCAAAAATGGCTTTCCATGAAAACAAGTGGTCTTGAAATTCATAATAATTATAGTCTACCCTTGATAATCCATGTTGAAGAAGGGGAGTACAGTTGTAAGGAAAACATGAAGTTTTTCACAAATTGTAATTAAAATGTAAATCTTTTTATATATACTTAGATACTAAACTTGAATTCTGGTTGGGAAGGGTATATTATTTGGATGCCAATAAAATGAGATATAAATCTATGAGGACATATGTTGAATTGGAAGCACTTAACTTGGGTTTATTATTAAAAGTCTGCCTGGCATTGAGGATGCACTCAAATATTACTTACTACAACAAGCCCATAAATAATTGGCTTCAGAAACAATAGTCTCTGCAAAAAGAAATCAGAAGTCTGTGTGGCCATACAAACTGCAACTTTCTATTAATTCACTGAATGAAATGTGTTGACCCATTAATGGGGTTATGAATGAAAGTTGAGTTTTTTGTACCCCTAACAGCATTATACTAACTCCTAGCACTCCTTTAAATTTTATGCAAGGTATTAAAGATTATATATGTGAAATTTCAACTGTGAAAAGAGTCAGTCTAGCTCCACAACTAAATATACAATGTATAGAAACAAAATACAATTCAATCAAAGTTAGTTCTGATTGGTGGAGTGCTGAGCTTGCCAATGTGATGAAGGAAGATCATGAACCTATGCATACACACAAATTGCTGATGCTATTTCTGCTGCTGTTATAGAGAATGGTGACAAGGTGGTTAAAAAACATAGTACATGATAACTATAATCACTATTCTGCCATTAAGAAGATATAGGAGAAGATGTACCAAAAATGATGGTGACTATAGACAGACAGCTTACTGAGACTTTCTCTGCTTGGAGGGAATAAGTAAAGTACTGGTCCTATGGAATCACTCATCATGCTAACTCAAGAACTCAAGGATCATACATAAACTCAGAGACATGGTGCTTAGATAATGCTCTTCTGTCTCAGGACATTCCAATTTTTTTTTTTTTTTTTTTTTTTGAGACAGGGTTTCGCTCTTGTGGCCCAGGCTGGAGTGCAATGGCGTGATTTTGGCTCAGGCATGGCATTTCCCTTAAAGTTGAAGAACTACCAAGACCGATTTTAATTTTGAGGGGCCACACTGTAGCAGACACAGCAACTTCCTGCTTTCTCTATCACTGGAGTTGGCTGCAGTAAGCAACAGGGAATTAGTCACTGAGTCAACAAGGGGGAACCAAGCAAACTTGTTTATCTAATTTTGCTACATAATAGCTACATGTCTATGGATTCTCTAACAACCACATTATATAGTCCCACTTTTCAAATCTTTAAATAATTTGTCCTGCCTATATCAAAATATATTTCTTTTCACTTTGAGGAACAGCCACAGGTAGATAATTGACAAGTGAAAAGAAAATTCTCAAAAAGAAGAGGAAAGAGTAAAGAGGACTTGGTCCTACATCTCAAATACAAGCTCAGTCACAGTAGAATAGGGCACCAGTCAGAGTCATGAGGTACCCTTTCTAGGCTCTAGCTTCAAGACAACATTTCTAAACATACTCTGGGCCAGAAGGGAACCTGCTGCCTTGAAGGGAAGGACCAAGTTTTGGCAGGACTCATCACCTGCTGACTAAAGAGCGAATAACCAGCAGTGATACTTAGGTTGTATGCTATGTGCTTTGGGTGAGACTATGAGTCTTGCTGGATTCAGATGAGACTCAGCACTTTTCTAGCTGTGGTAGCTACAGGGAGAGATTCCTTCTACTTGAGAAAAGCAGAGAGAAAATAAAGGGGACTTTGCCTTGCATCTTAGGTATCAGCTCAGCCACAGTCAGGAAGAGCATCAAGCAGGCTCTTAAGGTCCCTAATTCCAGGTCTTGGCTCTTGGACAGCATTTTGAGACCTGCCCCAGGCTAGAGATGAGACCATTGCCCTGAAAATTGAGTCCCAGGTCAGGCGACATTCACCACGAGCTGACTTAACAGCCCTTGGGTCTTAAGGGAACATTGGCAGTAGTCTGGCTGTACTCCGCATGGGCCAGTGATGGTAGTGGTCACAGTGTGAGGCTCCTCTCCCTGTGGAAAGAGGAGAGAAGAGTGGAGAAGACTGTGTCTCATTGTTTGGTTGCCAGCTCAGCCAAAGTACAATAAAACACCAGGTAGAATTCCAAGGTTTTGACTTTAGTACCTGGCTCCAAGATGGCACCTCTAGACCTGCCCAGGACCTGGAGAATCTTGCCATCCTGAAAAGTAGGAAACAAACCTGATTGGCTTTCCCGCACTGATTGTAGAGCCCAGAGCCTTGAGTGAACATAGGCGGTAGCTAGGTAGAGGTTGCAGTGGCTCTTGAGTAAGACCCAGTGTGAAGCCCCAGTGGTGGCCACAGGGGTGCTTGTGTCACCCCACTTCCAGTTCAGGCAGCTCAGAACAGAGAGAAAGATTTTGTTAGTTTGTGAGAAAGTAAGGGAAGAGAACAAGAGTCTCTGCCTAAAAATTCAGAGAATTCTTCCAGATCTTACCCAAGACTATCAAGGCCAAACCTCCACAAGTCTGCAACAGCCAGAGCATTAATAGGCTTGGGGTGCCCCTGAATGCAGATATGGCTTAGACAACAACTCCCAAGTCCTTTGGAACATCTGGAAAGTCTTCCCAAGAAGAAAAAGTACAAACAAGCCCAGACAGCAAAGATGACAATAAACACCTAACTCTTCAATGCCCAAAGATGAATATCCACAAACATCAAGGCTTTTCAGGGAAACATGATGTTGCCAAATGAACTAAATAAAACATGAGTGACCAATCCCTCAGATACAGAGATATTTAATTTTTCAGAGAATTTAAAGTAGCTGTTTTGAGGAAACTCAAAGAAATTCAAGATAACACAGAGAAGAACTCAGGATTCATTCAGATAAATTTAACAAAGAGATTGAAATAATTTTTTAAAAATCAAGTGGAAAGTATGGAGTTTAGAAATGCAATTGACATACTGAAGAATGCATGAGAGTCTTTTAATAGCAGAACTGTTCAAACAGAAAAAAGAATTAATGAGCTTGAAGACAGGCTATTTGAAAATACACAGAGGAGACAAAAGACAAAAGAATAAGAAAGAATGAAGCATGCCTACATGATCTAGCAAATAGCCTCAAAAGGAAAAATCTCAGAGTTATTGGCCTTAAAAAGGAGGTAGAGAAGGAGATAGTGATAAAAACTTTATTCAAATGGATAATAACAGAGAACTTCACAAATCTAGAGAAACGCATCAATATCAAAGTACAAGAAGGCTGTAGAACACCAAGCAGATTTAACCCAAAGAAGACTACCTCAAGGCATTTAATAATCAAACACCTAAAGTCAAGGATAAAGAATAAAATCCTAAAAGCAGGAAGAGAAAGGAAACAAATAACATAAAATGGACTTACAAAACATCTGGCTGAAACTGTTCAGTAGAAACCTTACAGGTCAGGAGAGAGTGACATAATATATTTAAAGTTCTGAAGAAAAAAACCTGTTACCTTACCTTAGCATATCTGGTGAAAATATTCTTCAAACTTGAAGGAGAAATACTTTCCCAGACACATTAAAGCTGAGGAATTCCATCAATACCAGACCTGTCCTATAATAACTACTAAAGGGAGTACTTCAATCAGAAATAAAAGGGAGTTAATGAACAGTAAGAAATCATCTGAAAGTACAAAACTCACTGGTAATAGTAAGTACACACGAAAACACAGAATATTATAACACCATAACTGTGGTGTGTAAACCACTCTTAAGTAGAAAGACTAAAAGATGAGCCAATCGAAATAACTACAACAACAAATGTTTAAAACATAGATAGTACATTAAGATATAAATGGAAACAACAAAAAATTAAAAGTGGGGGCACAAGTTAAGGTATAGAGTTTTTATTTGTTTTCTCTATGCTTATTTGTTTATGCAAACAGTGTTAAGTTGTTATCAGCTTAAAATAATGGGTTATAAGAGAGTATTTGAAAGCCTCATGGTAACCTCAAATCGAAACACATGTGTCAGATACACAAAAAATAAAAAGCAAGAAAACAAATCATACCACCAAAGAAAATTACCTTCACTAAAAGGGAGGCAGAAAGGAAGACAGGAAGAGAAAAATCACAAAACAACTAGAAAATAAATAATAAAGTAGGAACTAAGTCCCTATTTATCAATAATAATAATGAATATAAATGGACTAAACTCTTGAATCAAAAGACAGACTGACTGAATGGATGAGGGAAAAAGAAAGACCCAATGATGTGTTGCCTACAAGAAACATACTTCATCTATAAAGATACATATAGACTGAAAATAAAGGGATGAAAAAAGATATTCCATGCCAATGGAAACCAAAAAAGAGCATGAGTAGCTATACTTTTATCAGAAAAAAAAAAGATTTCAATACAAAGGCTAAAAAAAGAGTCAAGTCATTACATAATGGTACAGGGGTCAACTCAGCAAGAAGATATAACAATTCTAAATATATATGCATCCAACACTGGAGCACTCAGGTATATAAAGCAAATTTTGTTAGAAGTAAAGAGAGAGATAGGCCTCAATACAATAATAGCTGGAGACTTCAACACCCAACTTTTCAGCACTAGATAGATTGTCTAGACAGGAAATCAACAAAGAAGCATGGAACTTTATCTGCACTATGCACCAAATAGACGAAATAGATATTTACAGAACCTTTGGTCAAATGGCTTTGGAATACACATTTTTTTCCCTCAGCACTTGGGTCATTCTCAAAGATAGACCATATCTTAGGTTACAAAACATGCCTTGAAACAGTCATGAAAATTGAAATAATATCAGTGATCTTATCTGGCCACAATGGAATAAAACTAGAAATCAACATGAGAAATTCTAGAAACTATACAAACACAAGGAAATTAAACAATATGCTTCTGAATATCCAGTGGGTCAACAGAAATTAAGAAGAAAATTGAAAGATTTCTTGAAACAAATGACAGTGGAAACAAAATATACCAAAATCTTTGGGATACAGCAAAAGCAGAACAAGAAGGAAGTTTATAGCTATAAGTGCCTACATCAGAAAAGTAGAAAAACTTCAAATACATAACCTAATGATACACCTTAAAGAACAAGAGAAGCAAAAACAAACCAAAACCAAAATTAGTAGAAAAGAAATAATAAAGCCTAGAGCAGAAAAAAAATGAATCTGAATTAAAACAAAACAAAATGTCAATGAAACAAAAAGGCTTTTTTTTTTTTAAAGATAAACAAAATGTACAATCTTTAGCCAGACTAACTAAGAAAAAAAGAGAAATTATCCAAATAAATAAAATCAAAAATGAAAAAGGAAACAATACAACTGTTGCCACAGAAATTCAGAGGATCATTATTGGCTACTATGAGCAACTATATGCCAATAAATCGGAAAATATAGAAGAAATGAATCAATTTCAAGACACATAAAATCTACCAAAATTTAACTATGAGGAAATCCAAAACCTAAACAGAACAATAACAAGTAAAGAGACCAAAGCAATAATAAAAAGCACCTCCCAGCAAAGAAAAGCCTGGACTCAATAGTTTCATTGCTAGATTCTACCAAACATTTTAAAAAAGAAATAATACCAATCCTGCTCTAACTTTTCAGAATAATGGAAGAGGAAAGAATACTTCCAAACTCATTCATGAGGCCAGTATATCCTGATACTAAAACCAAAGACCCATCAAAAAATGAAAACTATAGGCTGGTATCAGTGATGAATATTGATGCAAAAACCCTCAATAAAATACGAGCAATCCAAATTCAACAACACATTAAAAAGGCCGTTCACCATGACCAAGCAGGATTTGTCTCAGGGATGCAAGAATGGTTCAACATATGCAAATCAATTAATGTACTACATCATATCAACCAAATGAACTACAAAAATCACATGGACATTTCAACTGATGCTGAAAAAGCATTTGCCAAAATTCAACATTTTTCATGATAAAAATCATAAAACTGGATATGGAAGAGACATACTTAAACACAATAAAATCCATCTATGACAAACTCATAGCTAGTATCATTTTAAATGGGGAAATACTGAAAGCCTTTCCTCTAAGATCTGGTACATGACAAGGATGCCCATTTTCACCACTGTTATTCAACATAGCACTGGAAGTCCTAGCTAGAGCAATCAGAGAAGAGAGAAAAAAAAAAGGGCATCCAAATTGAAAAGGAGGAAGTCAAATTATCCTTATTTACAGATGATATGATCTTATATTTGGATAAACCTAAAGACTCCACAAGAAAATGACTTGAATTGATGAATTTGGTAAAGTTGCAGGATACAAAATCAACATACACAAAAATCAGTAGCATTTCTATATGCCAAGAGCAAACAATCTGAAAAAGAAATCAATAAATTAATTCCTCTTACAGTAGCTACCAATAAAATTACATATCTAGGAATTAACCAACTATTGAAAGACCTCTACAATAAAAAATAAAAAACATTGATAAAGGAAATTGAAGAAGATACACAAAAATGAAAAAATTGTCCACGTTTGTGAATTGGAAGAATTAATATTGTTAAAATGTTCATACTACCCAAAGCAATCTACAGACTCAATGCAATCCCTATCAAAATACCAATGATATTATTCAGTGAAATAGAAAAAAAATTTTTTAAATTTTTATGGAACCACAAAAGACCCAGAGTAGCCAAAGCTATCCTATGCAAAAAGAACAAAACTGGAGGAATCACACTGCTTGACTTTAAATTATTCTACAGACCTACAGCATCCAAAATGGCATGCTACCGGCATAAAAACAGACACATAGATGAATGGAACAGAATAGACAACCCAGAGATAAATTCATATGTCTATAATGAACTCATTTTTGACAAGGATGCCAAGTACATACATTGGGAAAAGGACAGTGTCTTCAATAAATGATGCTGGGAAAGCTCGGTATCTATATGCAGATGAAAGAAACTAGACCTCTATCTCTTGCCATATAGAAAAATTACATCCAAATGGATTAAAGACTTAACTATAAGACCTCAAACTATGACACTGCTAAAAGAAAACATTGGGGAAACTCTCCGGGACATTGAACTGGGCAAAGATTTCTCAAGTAGTATCCCATGAGCACAGGCAACCAAAGCAGAAATGAACATATGGGATCACATGTGTTAAAGAATTTCTGCATAGAAAAGAAACAATCAACAATGTGAAGACAACGCACAAAATGGGTGAAAGCATTTGCAAACTACCCATCTGATAGGAATTCATTAATATCCAGAATTTTATAAAGAGCTCAGACAACTTTATAGGAAAAACATCTAATAATCTAATTTTAAAATGTGCAAAATGTTTCAAAAGATATTTCTCAAAAGAAGACATACAAATGACAAACAGGCATATGAAAAGATGCTCAACATAATTTGTAATCAGGAAAATGCAAATCAATACTACAAAGAGATATATTCTCACCTCAGTTAAAATGGCTTACATCAAAAAGGCAATAACAAATGCTGGGAAGAATGTGCAGAAAAGGGAATCCTTGTACACTGTTAGTAGGAATGAAAATGAATACAACCACTATGGAGAACAGTTTGCAGGTTCCTCAAAAAACTAAAAATTGAGCTACATATAATCCAGCAATCCCACTGCTGAATTACATATCCAAAAGAAAACAAATCAGTATATCAAAGAGATCATTTCACTCCTATGTTTGTGGCATCATTGTTCACATTAGCTAAGATTTGAAAGCAACCTAAGTGTCCATTAACAGATGAGTGGAAAAGAAAATGTGGTACACATATGCAATGGAGTACTATTCAGCCATAAAAAAGAATGAGACCCTGTAATTTGCAACAATGTAGATGGTACTGGAGATCATTATGTGAAGTGAAATAAGCCACACACAGAAAGACAAATTTTGCATGTTCTCATTTTTTATGGGAGCTTAAAAATAAAAGCAATTGAACTCAAAGAGATAGAGAATACAAGAGTGGCTACCAGAAGCTGGGAAGGGTAGTGGGTGGTCGGGGGTGGGGATGGTTAAGGGGTACAAAAAATAGTTCAAAAGAATGAATAAGGCCTAGTGTTTGTTAGTACAACAGGGTGACTATAGTCAACAATAATTTAATTGTACATTTGAAAATAACTAGAAGTTTCTAGTTTAATTGTTTGTAACAAAACAGATAAATGCTTGATGTGATGGATATTCTATTTGCCCTGATGTGATTATTATGCACTGTATGCCTCTATCAATATGTACCATGTGACCCTTAAATATATATATCTACTATGTACCCACAAAAATTTAAATTGAAAAATTTTTTAAAAGAAAATAAAAATTGCAAAAAAAAAAAAGGAAAACTCTTATATAAGTAGAACTATTATTTTGGTTTCCCTCCCCCCAATTTTTTGTTTGTTTGTTTATTATGTGATTTAGAAACCACTAATTAGAGAAACCTCTAATTCTTAAAACAAACTTAAAGTTGATTACATTAGATTCTAAATAACATTTTTAAAAATGTTATTTGTCCAAAACAATAATTAGCTATTAATTGAACTATAATTATCACACAATATCATTTTTAAGCTGTTTAATTAACTTTTAGGAGGGGTGAAGAAAGACTTAAGAAGGAATGGAAGTGGCCTGAGTCATGAAGTTTAGATTATTTGATGATTTTAATTCCTCCAGTAAACTTTTTCTGATTGAAATTTAGCCTTCAATAGATGGACTTTCTCATGCCAATCATGTATATCTCATCATAGGACAAATACTGTATTGCAGTTACCTGTTTACTCATGCATCTCTGGCCCCATGAGCTCTGTGTATTTCTTGGTACAATGCATATTTCTTTTTTCTTTTTTTTTATTATTATACTTTAAGTTCTAGGGTACATGTGCATAATGTGCAGGTTTGTTACATAAACACATATTTCTTAAATGGATAAATGGACTCATCAATCTGTAAAGAGCTAGACTGACAATTCAGAGATGTCATATAAATTTGGAAAAGAAATTTTAGCCAATTACAGAAATGTGACTCTTATCTCTATTTAATCTAGATTATTTAATCAAATTTATTTCATGTTTACCCACCAACAAAAGAAGTTACAGGAAAAACTAAGATCTTTGCATTTGCTATTATACTTTATTGGACACAGAAATAGCAATATTGTTTATTCCTTTTTAAAATATGCTCTAGCAGTTAAAGATACTGAGAACACATCTTTAAATTACTGTGACATTGATTTCTTCATATTATAAATATATTATATATTCATTATAATGTATTCTCAAGTCCTACTCATTTTTGAGGATTAATCTGAATATTACCTCAACATGTTCAGATTCATCATGGTGATTTATAAATCATCCAACATACTATAAACTTAGATATTCT
The DNA here is from genome assembly GCF_049350105.2 of Macaca mulatta. Classification (NCBI taxonomy): domain Eukaryota; kingdom Metazoa; phylum Chordata; class Mammalia; order Primates; family Cercopithecidae; genus Macaca; species Macaca mulatta. Next base: position 166,329,725 of record NC_133406.1, on the reverse strand, counting down.
AGTGGAAAAAAAAGAAAATTGTTTGATAAATAAGACTCTTACAAATTATGCTTTTTTAAATGCGGAAACACATTATTTAAGAGAAAATCAAATAATTGTGTGCAATTGAATAGTTGTATGCATCTTAGGCAACAGTCAATTTCTTTTTAAAATAATTTTATTTCGACACAAATTATTTAATCTTTATTAAAAATAAGAGAAAAAAATAAATATAAACTAGTAATTTGAGCTTCTTATGTTTAAAGCAACGATTAATTTGTCAACCAGATGCAATACATTGAAACTCTATGCTTCCCAAAAACATGGAAATATAATAATGACTCATATACAATGAAGAAATTGTCAAAGTATAAATTAATTCAACCCCTAAATGTGCTAATAACTGTTCCAAGTGCATTAGTTTGATTTCATGGGATACATTTTCTTTATCATTTCTCTGTTGGAACCATAAAGGTAGAAGTGTCAAGGTCAATTTTTATGTTTTTCATTTTGAAAGCATCCTTTTAAGTTTTTATGAAGAAATCAGTATAAAATAAATATAAATAGCAGATGTATAAGTGTAGATTGGGATAAATAAATCATATGAACCCCAAATAAAGTAATGCAGAAAGAACATAAGTAAGCTTATTGAAGGAGTATTAGAATATAACTATTTGTATGCAGAAGTGGTCTGATAAATCAGTTGAAAAGACAGAGGCATTAAAACTAGATTTAGGCAATTCAGTAGAATATCAAATGTAGATGAAACAAAGTAGTTGAAGAAATAATATTTACTAAATGTGTTCTGACATTTTCTAATGAAGAAACGAGCAAGCATAAAAGAAAGAAACCTTAGTATTAATCATGTATTTGAATTGGCTTTTCTTTATAAATTATTAAATTTCCTTGAATACTTCAAATGCTCTTGTGAATGAATTATTATTTTTGCATTATTTGTTTTATATTTTTCCATAATTTTTTAAATTAATATTTTGTTAGAATTGTTTTAAGTTTATAAAAAAAACGGATCAGGAAGTACAGTTACTATATACTCCCCCTACACACACACAATTTTTCTTATTAACATTTATATAGCATATTTGTTAATATTAATGAACCAATATTGATATATGATTTTAACTAAAGTCTATAGTTTATGTTAGTGTTGTGTAGTTCTACGAGTTTTGAATAATATCATGTATCCACCATTACAGTATCATACAGAATATTTCTCTACTCTAAAGATTCCCTGTGCTCCACCTACTCATCTCTTCCTCTCTCTCCCCTACCCGTGTAACCACTGATCTTTTTACTGTTTCTATAGTTTTGCCTTTTCCAAAATGTCATATAGTTGAAATTACACAGTATGTAGCCTTATCAGACTGGCTTATTCCACTTAGTGATATACATTTAAAGTTCTTCCATGACTTTTCATGGCTCCTTTCTTTCTACTGCTGAATAATCTTCCATATTCTGGGTATACCACAGTTTGTTTCTCCATTCACTTATGAAGGAATATGTTGGTTGTTTCAATTTTTTGTGAATCACTTTTAGAATATGAGACTATACTTGCACAGCCAAATCATTTATTGCCCCAGGAATTACCACAGGATAGAACTCTTTGAGAATCTGAAGTAATCTTTCTTTTGTTTTTATTCTACTTATCTCTTTTCTCTTGTATGAAATTCAAAGGTAAAAAAAAATTTCTGTTAAGTAGGCATCTCACTTTAAGGAACCTTAAAATAGTGCTTCTTCAATGATGCTCCATGTAGCGTCTACATTAGAATCATCAGAGTAACTTGTTAAAGCTCAGATTCCCGGACTCTACTCTTGATCTACTGAATCAGAATTTCTGGGGATGGAGCCCAGGTTTCTATTTTTTTAAACAAAGCTCCTCATGTTGCCTACCCTCACTAAAGTTTGAAAGCAGACTGCTTTTGTAATCAAGTTGTGTTTTTGATAATGTATGATATAACATGCTTTCTCCACTTTTGGATGTCTCGGGACTGGGGAGAGTAGGATTCAAGTTAGAGTATGTGGCCAACTCTTTATTAGAAAGAAGTAATTTTTACAGAAATGTACTGAGTATCAGGGAAAATATTTTTTGATTCTATGTTGTTTCTTTCCAACATTCTTTGGAAAAGGAATGCAAGGATATTATCCTGGACCATTTACTTTTTCCAGCATTTCTTCATCAGGCTGAAGGTACCCAGAAAAAATTACTCTAGTACCTCAAACCATTACCTAGATCCAAATTCTTAAGAAGGGCTTATCGATAAAGATTGTTTCTTTCAAACCAGGAAACAGTTATAGTTCAATAATGGTTAATATTTTGGGTAATATTTTGAGTAATTTTCTGCATTTCTTATATTGCTATCCTTCCATTTTTTTTCCAGCAAAATGTATTGCGTTAGAATGTGGGGGAGTTCAACTGAGTTCCTGATTGGATTTTCAAACTCGTAGCAGAAATCACACCTTTGAAAGCCAAAACTTTCATTTGTAAAACGGCTTTTTAAGAGAATGAAATTATTCTTGAAAAGCAAAAGGAAAAATTCTAAAAAGCAGTACATCAGACTTGTGTCCCAAGCAGGAAATTAGAAACACAATGGAAGATGATATAAGAGCTTATTTTTCCTCCATATGTAGAAAAGATACACGTACACACAAACACACACACGCACACACACATTGATGGAAGATCTGAGATATTAGAGACAAATAAGAAAAGAGATGAAGAAAAATATAGTTGTCCTCTAGAAGGCTCCCATCTTTGTCCCTCTGGATTCAGAGTATAGAAACCATGACTATTTTAAGAAACCAAGAGGAGAAAGAGCTGGTGCATTATTTCCCAAGGTAAAGCCCTGGGGGATTGCAAGCCTTTTAAAGAAGGCTATCCAGTATGGTCTTCAAGATAAGGAAGAAAGAAGAGATTAAGCAGGAAGGTCCCTGAACAAAACAAAGACTTTCCAAACTGAGAAAATGGGGGTCACATAAGTGCTTAGAGAAAGCTGGTGGAACTGAAGATGTCTGGCCTTCAAACAAGGAGAATGTAGAGTGTATGGACCAAGGTAACTAGATGCCACTGCAGTACAGCAAGTATTAACAGCTGTGGTAGGCATGTACTGATAAAAAGGGAAAAGGAGAATATGTCCAGGTGAGGACAAAGTGTCTATGAAGCCAGATACCTGATGCGCCAACTGTATCTTATCAGTCTGGAAGCCTTACCTCTGAAACTTTGATTACTTTTGCTGAGCAAAAGATGTGCTGAATCCTAACTTTGCCTAAGCATTTATTCAAAAAGAGAGTTGTTTGAACATTTAACTATAGAAAATATGAAATCCATATCTGTTAAGTTAAAGCTATATCCTCTGGATGTGAATCTGAAGATTAAAGTTTATACTTTCTAGGTATAAGAAGATTATCTGAAATAAATATACAGTGAAAAATTTAATGTTTTCTTTCTGGGTTTCCCATTTATTCTCCATCATAGCCTGGGTTCTTTAGATCAGTAGAAATATGCATACAATATGCACACAAAGAGAAATGTCCCCATAAAGTAAATGGAAGGTGCATGAAAGAGAAATTCTGAAAGACTAATCAATAATATCTAGCTTGGATGTTAGAGTCACATAGTCATAATTGATTCCAGACTTCCAGCGTACTAGCAACTCTGTGTTTTCTCATCCATAATTTGTGAATAATATCTACCTAGCAGCACTGCATGAGATTAAATAATGAAATATATGTAAAGCACTTAGACTAGGGTCTGACACATAGCAAATGCTCAATCTTCTTAATCTTATTGTTCTTGTCATTTATTATTTTATGAATTGCTATTTGTAGAACTTAATGTCTTAGATTCTTATCTATGATTCTTATGGTCAGAATATTCAACAACAGTATAAATCTTGGTCTATGTTGAGAATTTCTTCATACAAACATAATTATGTAGCTCTTATATAGGCCAAATTTACATTCATTTCTATTAGTTATATGCCAGAGATTATGAGTTTTTATTATTTATTTATTTATGTAGACACATTCTATTACTACTCTTTACCAACTGCCATTATTTTGGCTTAGGAGAAAATGATCTCGAAAGAAGGTCTGGGTAGTTTTAATAGCTCTTTTGTGAACTTCAGATGTAACTGAATAACTTTCTAGATTTATCTGTTAAATAAATGGTCCATGAAAGTATGTACGGGTAGATAATTGATGGAAGCAAATAATCCTATTGAAACATTTGCTATTTATTTTTGATACAGTTCTTTTAAACAGACTGATTAGTTCCCTTTATGATTTCACCCTTGAAAGCACACACGATTTTGTTCTTTGTCATTGTTGCATGACATTCCATTTGGCAGTTGGGCTTATTTTTAGCCAGACTATCAAAGTATTTTTCAACTGGGCTGTCACTGCACTTGAACTTGGAATCTTATAACTTGAAGAACTGCCCTGGAGAAAAGAAGAAACTTATAATAAATGGGAAATTATAAATCTAGACCAACCCAAACTTGTACTGGTAATTATTCTAATTATTCTTATTTCCTTAAATGTAACATGGTTCAATTACAGTTACTGATAACTAACAACTCATTGGAATATGTGTTAATTTGTATACAGAAGATAAGGCAGCATGTTATGTGAAAGGCTTTGAAAAACTATCTGAACTCAAATTTTTTTTTTCTGAAGATCTTTATAGGAAACAATAAATTTCTTATAAAAATATTACTTTAGTTCCTTGGTATAATGTTACAGAAAAAAACTTGGAATAATGCTGAATGTAGGGATTTTAGAATTATATCTTAAGTATCTAGTATTTAAAACCTAAAAACCGTCTTGCAACTAGAAATTGCTGTAATTAAAATGCAATAAAATCAAATGAAATAAGTCAAATATATTTTTCTATGTAAATATATTATCCAATAACAAATGGATTCTTAATTACTACAATTCAATATGATTGCATTTTAAATATAAACATCTGCATTTTAAACTCACAATCAGTAATTTAAATTAAGTATTGTAAATTCTAGAATAAAAACAGTTTTGATTACTTGTATATTATGATCTGTGTCTACATTTTGCAAAACACAACTATAAATCCATCTCATTTGTTCTTCTTTACTAGATGAATGGAAGAAAAAAGTCAGTGAATCATATGTTATCACAATAGAAAGATTAGAAGATGACCTGCAGATCAAGGAAAAAGAACTGACAGAACTAAGGCATATATTTAGGTAAAGTTGTAAGAGTTATTTCTTTGTATAAGTGTCTACAGTATTCACCTTATTTTTTAAAGTATCTGTGTATTTTTAAAACCTGTAGAACCTCAGACAAAAGCAGTCATGTTCTAAGCCTTAGGATGTCAGATTATCTCTTTTTGACCACTCATATCACTCTCAAAATGTAAACATAATGTCTCACCTCCTTAAAAATATGACTTGTAATATGCCATCATTAAAGTTTAAAAATAAGAAACTAAGGGCTAGCCTTTGAATGCAAGCTATTGTTGATCTCAATAATCTTCTCTGGAATTAGATCATTCTTGTAAACCATGCCAGCAATGAAAAGCAAGATTTTTCTTCCCACATAGTGGTTGCATATTGGCCACATTGTTCTCTTTGAACTATGATGGTAAGTCCAATTTTAACAAAGCCTCTGGTCTCTTGACATTGAAAGGCTGTCCCTTAATGGAACTGAGTATCATTCTGCCCCTGAACAATCATATAACAACATATAATATTGCTTTCAGGATTTCAGTAGGTTTTGTTCCATGATAACAAGAGAAAAATAATCTAAGACAGTGTCACAACCTTGGAAGACACAAAATGTTCAGAAAAGAGGAGCAAGACCCTTATATACACAAAAAGCCTTCTGGTTAAATTGAATCTGACATTGAGAAACTAGATGCCCATTAGAGGGTCAAGAAAGTTACCTGCCTGCCTAAGGAAAAGTTCCAAATATGCCAATTAGTCATGTTCATTTACAGCTGTGTTACGTAATGCACTCATCACTCCCTCTATTTTACTTAGGAAACAAGTGTAAAGCAATGACCAAATGTCATATCTTTAAAACAAAATTTTAGATACCGTAAACATATAAATATCACATAACTGGCAAATAAAATCATCCATGTATAATATAGTTTATATGAAATTTGTCAGTGGATTTAACAAGGCTTTCACAAGTGTTCAACTTATGGTTCAAAAAATAATTGATTCTCTCTATAGTTTGGCCCAAGATGATGAACTCAACAGTGACACTTGTGATGAGATACCACTGATCTGACTTTTGCAAGTAGTATCACATGCTGAGATATGGAACAACATTTGAAATTCCTATAGAAATATAACTGGTACATTAGTATAGGAGAATTATAAGTATGTATGTGTTTTGTTGGAAAAATATGAATATAGAACTTAATCATAAACATCCAGCTCTTATTGACTTAAATAAATATGCTAAATGAAATGTGATTACATTGAAGAAATTTTCCTCAACTTTTAAAGGTCAAAGCCTCAGTTATTTAGTATTTTTTTTAATTTAGAAAGTATTGCACAAATAGGTCAAGGTTAGCTTAAACTAGATGTATCCAAACCTGAATATTAGGCTTAACAATAGATTTAAGATGTAAGGTTCTTTCTCATACCACATCAACAACTACAACCTGTCTTGACAACTGCCATAATGGACTTTTCCTATGTTTCTACTAAATGCAACAAATGTGACCTGTTTTCTCAGTAGCATTGGGGGTGAGAGGCAGAAATCTGTGTCAGGGAGCTTACAGTCCAGAATTTGTTCAGTGCCAGCTCATATTCAAGTGTTGTTCCAGATACATCAAATACAAGACATTATTTATCTATCATATGTAGATTGTTGTCATTTCATGTGTGCCCAATAATATTAACTCTAGTGGATGATAAACTAAGGATTAGAGACAAGGCATTGGGAGTTGTCAAATCACATGGTCAGTAAATTCTGGAATGTGACTTATGTCAAGGTCTGCCCGACTCCATAGATAGTGCTCTTCCTACTATACCCTGCTTACAAAAACAAGATTTAGGACCTGATGTATTCATTGATTTTTTGAATCATTATAGATAAAAGGCATAGTTAAGTAAAGGTGTGTAGGCAACAATGAATGAGTACCATATAAAGTTTAGGAAAAGTGAGAAAAAATAATGTCTTCACCATATTATCTGAGTTGAGTAAGAAAGCTATGCGAATCAATGTAAGAACTTTGGAGTCATACAAACATGGTTTTAAATACAGCTTCCTCTATTTATAAGCTGTATGTCCATGGATATGTTTTTTAATCTCCTTAATCCTCATTTCCATCTATAAAATGAGGTGAATAATAATTACCTCACAGGATATTTTCAAAATGAGGTAAATTAAATACTAAGTACAGGGCCCAACACATCGTAAGCATTGAATAATTAGAAATTTATATTATCATGATTGATTAGATAAATAACGACAATTTAAAGAACAGAAGCCTTTATCATAAAGTTAGAGTAACAAATAGCTTATTAAAAGTTAGAAAGAATGAAAGTTTTTATGAAGAGGACTATTTCAAAATTAAAATGTAAAGTATTAGCACAGTTTAGGATGATTCCAAAATCTGAAATGTAGCTTTTAATGATTTTTATTGAAAGGTATTTGAAGAATTTTGAGACTAGAGTATTAGAAGGCTCATCAAAATGGCTATCAAATTTACTGAGGATAACGGTTAGACATTTTTGGAGAGAAAGACCAATAACCTGGTCGTGGTGACATTAAAGAAGCTACAGAATGTGATGATAAGGAAGTTGAGGAGAGGATTATCCAGTCTAGAATGATGTTTCTGCAAGAACTAGGGGCCTCTTATGTTAATGGAGATGGAGACTGTAGTACTGTCCAAAATTTTAGATTCCATGACTCCACCCTTTATCAAATGAATCAGAATCTCTGGAGATGTCTTCCAAGAACCTGAATGTTTAACAAACTCCCCAGATAAAACTATGCATAATAAAAATGATACTTCTAAAGTTTGAAAACTATACTTCTAGAAAGATATCCAAGTTGCACTGAGAACTCTTTACCTGAGGTGATATTAGTGAAGGGATGAGGAATATGGGAACAGAAAGAAAGCAACTGATATGGTCTACAGAGAGTCAAGAGAACCAAAAAACAAACAAGCAAAAACAGAATAATATGCTTTTGTCTGATTTCGTCAAGGTAGATAGCATAATCTGGGACAGAAAAGTCAATTGCTTCCAGGGCAGAGTTCTAAGTGTTTTCTTTTCTTTGGAATAAAATGATGGATGAAAGAAAGAAAAGAATAGTGTGCTGAGAATATAAATTTTCTTACTTACTCATTCACCAAATTTTAAAGGTAGTTGGGAAGATCAAACATAACGTTGTATGAAATGACATTTAAATGAGTATCTAGAGCATTATAGCTGCTGAATAAATGTTAGAATCTCATTACTCACCCTTATTTATTTCTCTTATAATATAAAGAGCATTTCTATGATAAGCGATTATGTTATGTTGCCTGACATCAGCCTTTCTCTAAACATTTAGATAGCAAGGAGACTGTATACAATGCCCAAAATGGAACGTTGAACATTAACACTAGCGTCAAAGGTAAAGGATCACTGATGTAAACAGAGTTTTTCATTTGCTAACCAATTTCTTTATGACATTCTTTGTAGATGCTAATTTCATTCATTATAAGATATTTTTCACCACATAATACACCATTGCTCTATTAGCTCGAATACACAATCTTCCTGACATAGCTTTTACCCACAATATAATAGACAGCAATATAGAACTAAATGAAAGACAGAAAGAGCTAAATAATTATCCTGCTTATGCCAATTTATAGCAGCTTTGGAATGGCAGCTTGATATGGGAAAGAAGGGAAATGGAAATGGAATGTTCTTTCATCTTCTGCTGTAAAGTTGCTACTCACTCACAACTTTGGACATTTGTTTAGGTAATGGATTGGTGGCAGGAAGAAATGAAGAAAAAGAGAAGGCAGGAGGAGAAGGAAAGACAGAAAAGGGCACCTTAGAGTACCATTGTCTGATTATATCCTCCTCGGTGCTGCCTCTAATCTTTATCAACATAATAACACTTACTACATGGTGGTGTTCTTATCCATTTATAGGTCTATCTCCCCACTAGTATATGTGTTCACTAAAGGCAGCGTTTTTTTCTTATTTAACCTTATTTATATTTGTATTTATTTGTGAAACAAACTAATAACTTAGTGCTTACCATATGCCAGAAATGCTTCTCTATATCTTTTTGTGCATCAGCTTATATAATCCTAATGGTGTATATGTAAAGTGCTTTAGCACAGTGTCTGACACATGGCCAAACCTCAGAAATGTTTATTAACACTTAATCATTATTGTTTATGTTAACATCCCTCTGAAGTAAGTGTTGCAATTGCCATGTTATACCTGGAGAAAATGAGGCTAATCAAATTAAACTGGCTTGAACTAGATTAAACAATTTGTATGATTTACCTAGGATTACACCCATCTTTATTTGATTTAAAAATGTATCATATTAATAATCTTGGTTATGAATATTGTACAACCTTTTTGAAAAGATTATGGAAGTGATGGCTCTCCATATGTGACTTAAAACGTTTTCATTTAAATTATTTTGTTTCAATAGTTTTTATCATAATAAATTTTAAGACTATGTTTTGCTAATTTCATTGTCAGGCCAACTTTGTGTCTGCTTAATCTATAATATAATATGTAAAACTATGAGAATATTCCAGAAAAGTTATAATTTTCTTTTTCTTTTTTTAAACGGAGTCTCGCTCTGTTGCCCAGGCTGGATTGCAGCTGCGCGATCTCAGCTCATTGCAAGCTCCGCCTCCTAGGTTCATGCCATTCTCCTGCCTCAGCTTCCCAAGTAGAGCAGCTGCGACTACAGGCGCCCGCCACCAGGCCCGGCTAATTTTTTTGTATTTTTGGTAGAAACGGGGTTTCACCGTGTTGGCCAGGATGTTCTCAATCTCCTGACCTCGTGATCCGCTCTCCTCGGCCTCCCAAAGTGCTGGGATTACAGGCATGGGCCACAGCGGCCGGCCCAGAAAAGTCATAATTTTTAAACACTGTGACATCAACATAATCCAAAACAACCTGTATTTTTTTGGCATTGGGTAGATACATCTTGGTCAGTAATTACAGTGCTTCACTTTAAAACTGACTGGGTTTAATTATGTACGAAAAATGATCAAAAGAATGCTCTGTTCCATTAAAAAGTCAAAATGTATAGAGGAAATGAAAAAACATGTTTTCTGAGATATACCTTTTTGTACCTTTTCTCTCTGAAAAGTTCTGCTGAGGCCTGTTGCATTCCACTATACTCATCCTTAAATGAATTATCTTCTAAAATTATTTATAGCACTATAGCCAACTATGAAATCTGGCTATTATAAGATGAATAGCTCTGGAAACTTTTCAAGCTGATCTTATTTAAGAGGAGTAGACCCTTTCTGTCAAACTACTAAGTAGGATATTGAAGGGGAAATGTCATGTTATAATTAACATAGAATGAAAATATTATTTGACATTTTTGGGTAGTGTGTTTTGCTAATTAGCCACAAAACAAAAAATAAGAATCATCAATAACAACAAAAAACCCGAACCCCAAAAGGAAACAAAGAATTCATAATGCCCTAAGCCAGTCTATTTCTCTAATTCGTTTCCTGTTTGTCCAGGTAAAACTATTTATGAACTATAATTTTACAGGAATATCTTGTGAAATCATTGAGAAGCAACTTGACCTCAATCTCTCTCTGTCTCTCTCTCTCTATCTCTCCCTATTGTTCTCCCTCTCCTTCTCCATCTCTAGCTTGCTATCTTTCTATCATTTTCTCTCCCCCTTACTCTTCCTTTCTTCTTCTCTTCCATCCTGTAATTCCATGATTCCTTTCTACTTTCCTATTCCTCTTTGGAAGAGCAAAACAATACAAAAAATAAAATAGTAAAAATAATCAATATCAATGCCTTACTAGAAATAACTATTATAGCAGTTAATATTTATAACAGTTTTACAAACTCTAACTCATTTACACTTCACAACAATCTTATGAGGTAACAATTATTACATCAATTTTATGATACTTAGCTATTCTTGCTGTATCTGTCACTCTAACTCTATAATTGTTTATTGTATGAATGGCTGAATAAATGAACATACTTCACAGTATTAGTTTGCAGATTTTATTTGGAAGATATTGAACAAATATATTTCTGGATATTTCTTGGAGATATATGTTAGGAACATATCTTATTATTTGTCTGCTTCTATTGCTTGGAGGGCATGGGGCAGGGAAGAATCTGCAATGAATAGGCAAGAAGTTGCAACTAGCCATTTGAAACTTAAATGATCAGTTTGGGAAACGAGACGACCCATAAAAAATCCTTACCTTCTTTCTACATTATTGGCTTTCCCCTAAGTTTCAACCAATGAATTAGCTTTAAAATGTATCTACCTGTCTGAATAGCTTGGACAGCAGTGTGTTATTTTTTGGCCGACTGTTCAAATGTTACATTTTAATAAGTTCCCACTTGTGGTCATTCATGTCAGATATCTTCTTGAAAGGATGAGGTCATGAAAAATAATTTTAATTGGATCACAAAACTGCACACTTTTCTGGGTAAAAGGTAAAGGCTAGGAAAAGAATTCATTATGCTACAAGAAAGAAAGTAACCTTTGGGTACAGAACTATCATTTTTAATGATTAAGAACAGCATTTACTATTAGAAATATATTCATAATAGTGGCTTTATTTTAATTAGGAACTTCATTCATGCCCCAGCATGCACGATGAACTCATTAGGATATGTTAAGTTACAGTGTGGCATGGCAGGTGATGAAAAATGTAAGGGGAAATTAAAAAATAAATTGAGCTTAGGGTATTAGAATACATAAGTGATGCTCAATTGGCAGTGAATTTGACATACACAGTTACTTTAGAAGAGGTAAAAGAAGAGAAAATGAAATTTCTCTCCTAGGAATGATTGCTTAAATATCTTGAATATTTTAATTACATGTTTCAAAACAGAAACGTTTGACTAGAAGTTAATGGGAAGTGAGAATTAGGATTCAAATATAGCCCCCAAAGTAACTCTCATTTTAAAAATGTACATTCCAGTTATTAAAGTTGAACTAAAAATTGTACTATTAAAATCACACTTGACTGCCAAATATTACAGGAGTCTATTCTCTGTTGATTCATTTTGTTGACATTAATAGAAGTTGCATCAGTTCAAGGAGGATATAATTCAAAAGGAGAACAAAAGCAACAAGGAGCAGCTCAGTTTAAAGCAAGGAACTCGAGGACTCTATACTGAGTCACTTATAGATGGTAAAGTCTAGTTCAAGATTCAGTTAGCTGAGGAATAATTGTTGAATAAAGAGTCATTAATCTTGCTTTCAATTTTATTTATGTAAATAATAAACATTTACTTAGTGCCTTTCTTTTTAAAAAATCAAGAATGGACCCTGGCATCTTGTATTTCTGTTTATTCCATGTTCATTTGTTTTGCAAAGCTGATCAGAGTATTAGATATCAGGACTAACACAACAGTCAATTTCAGGATTTTATCTAGTATGTATATTTCCAGGACGGATGCATTCAAAGGATCCAGGAATTAGTGAGTAGTTTATATCAAGGAGACTCTTGAACACAACCTGAAGTGAGCCTTAAGAGCAGAAGCGAGGCATGTAGTAGGTGTTTAGTAGGTGTTGTGCCAGAATTATTGAACGGATCATCAAAGTTAGATCACAGAATAAGAAAGCAATTGAGTTTACCCTCTCAAATAAAGTGATTTTCATTTCAACTTCAACATTTTTTCCCTCCTTTGCAGTTTTCATTCTTTGAATATCTCCACTGTTGAAAATACAGTAATATTAAAAGTTTGAGAGGTCAAGTTTAAATAAGAGAATCTCATGTGCAGTTCTGTGTTCTATGTATAATTTAAACTTTTCAGGGCACCTTGATAAATAAAAATTATGAATAGAAAACAGACATCTGAAAGTAAACTCATTTCACTCACACCCAAAATCTCACATAGTATCTAAGGAGAAATTCAGGAAAATCCCTCCAAAAAGAAAGGTGGGGGGGAAGTAGCATCTGATAAGATACTGGAAAAAAGAATATAATCCCAGTGTATTACAACTTCTGCCTGAAGCAAAGTTCTCTTGTACTCTGACTGGGTCAGATTTCACAGATAAAGGTCTAAACTCTGGTAAGGTACTGTGATATAGTCCCTGGTGAGAAGTGGAGTGATTCTATTAATGAAATCCTTGTCTTTGTCTGAACAAAGACCATTGCCCCAGGAGGGCCCTAGAGAGCCACAGGTAGTCTTTCAAAAGGAATGTAAAGCTAAAATTCTCGACCTCTTGAGGTCCATGATGCTCCCAGGACATTTTTCAGTAGAAATGAGATCATATCCTTGGCCTTACAGGTCAATTTCAAGCTGCCTCCTGCCTATTTAAATCTCTAGCAGCTTTAGAGAGATAGCATAGTCTTTGGTGAGTGAGCCAAAGTCTCATATCACTTGTAAAGTACTTACACTTGAAAGGTACTATAAATTCAGAACATTATCATCAAGGCACCCAGTTAAGAACATCAAAAGCTATTGGAATTTTAAAATAGAAAAAGAAAAGGTGCTATTCTCCAAGGTACTGCTGAAAAGAGAAAGGCTCTAAATCCAGGGTCATTGAAGAACCTCAGTGAAATGCTTTAATTAGAAATGGCAAGTCTTGTGGTTTGTTTCCACAGTCGTGGGAATACAGTATTCTCAAACTTTTTTTACCCTCCTACCTTTCTTGCTTTCTGTGTTTCCCTGCAGCAAAACATGTCGACAGCTTACTAATACTGGAAAACACAACTCAACTTGCTTTGGAAAGCCTTTTGTAGAAGTACAATAAACTCCAGTGTTTATAAATGTTAATCATATAAGCAGGGAGTTTAGAATTTCATGAAGATAGTTAAGAATTTAACTCACTTCTATCAGCAATTTCCCTCAGCTCAAAGAATACGGCAATCAAAATCATTTCTGATGAAAGTACCACTGTTTCAAATGTCCACTTATAATAAAATGAGCCTACTTATAAATGATAGAGCTGTTTATGGTATTGCAGTAACTTCACAAAATAACATGATTCTTAGAAATGTGTAGTCTTTGGGCTCAGCCAGGCTTTTAAACCCGCGAACCCAAATATATTATGGATGTCTTGGAAAAAAGTAAACTAGGTACTTGGAACACACTTGGAAATGAATTTACAGGTCGCAGAGGTCTTCTTTGTGGTTATGACTTCAAATAGTAGAGGTATTCGGCAGAGCTGAACTCTGCCTTTCAAGCTAGGTAGATTGGATTTTTCTCTTAAAGGTTGTAGGAAATCAGTGTCCATAAATAAAAAGGGAAAGGAAACTGACTGGAAACTGAGAATGTTGATGGACAATGATTCAGCTCTGAGCTGCTTTGGCTTTTCTTCCTTGGTCTTTCTATTGTCCAGCAAATGAAACATAGTATAAAACCACAAGAAAGAAAACAAAGTATTGGGTTGGGGGAGGTGAGAGAGGCCTTCTGATCCTAAGAAAAACTATGTAACCAGCAGCCTAAGCAAAACACAGAAGGATGGAAGGATGCACGTTCTTTTGAGCTAACCATAATGAACTTAATGGCAAATAGTGAAAGAAGAAAAAGCTTTGGAGCTCCTATGTAGCAATAAACCCCTGAGAAAATGCAGTTTTTCAGTATGTATGTCCAATGTTATATAGCAATACCTGTTATGTTTTGATGTTTTCAAAGTGGAAAAAATCATTTCATCAGCGTGGTAATCCTTGAAAGCCTTGTTCTTACAGTTACACCAGGATTCAAATCTTATCCTGATTCTGCCTCTTAAGTAGTTTGTTCTCTTTTTTCCAATTTGGGCAAATTATTTAACCTCTTTAAGCCTCAATTTCTTCAATTATAAAATGAGTAAAATAATATATGTGACAATACGCATGACATTGTGCTTTGGTGAGGAATAAGTAAGGTTAAGTGCTTACTACAGTATCTGGCATGTGATATGTAATCAAAAAATGATTATTGCACTGTTGTTAACATTGCCAACTTCACTGTGAATATACAACTTTCTTTGTGAAGTATAACTCTTCGGGTAATTTTAGCATCATTTTTGTTGAGGCTCAGAAAATGACACCTCAAAATGAAAGCCCTACAAGCAGCCTTAGAAGCAAAACTTTCTCTCTGACCTCCTCCTGTCCTCTTGTCTCTGGCCCCTCATTTTCCCCAGAGGATAGCCATAGAGACTAGAATCCTTCTCCCCTCAAGGCAGGTCATAGAAACTAGAACTTACAGAGTTGTTCCTGTATCTTTGAGTCTTCATTCTGAAGGCTCTTATGTCTTGTGTGTCTTGTGCCTTTTAAAACTATGGTCAAATATATTTTATGCCTTTTCTTCTATTAATGTCCCTTTTGTCAGTTGATTTCAGCAAACCTTCAGAGAGGCAAAGGGGAAGGTCTTTCTTGTCTCCTATAATTTCATGTCATATTTGACTTTTCTTGGCCTTTTATATTTGACAACAATTTTCTGATTTCTGATTTTCTGATTTTAATAATAATCAATTTTATATATGTATTGTATAAGTATTCCCTACTAACAGTGACTCTCAGGTTCCTAGATTATGTCTGACCTTGGTTTTACTTGTCTTTAAAAAGTGGCACTAAATTCACTATTGTGACACCTAGTAGCTGTCAGTGATTCTGGAGCAACTATTGGAAACATAGTGTTATTTCTGGTGACATCATTACAATGTAAAACTACAGAATTTCCTCTCAATTTTAATTCTTCATATAGAGGGTTCAAGATTCTTTCTGTAAGTACAAAATAATCTTAGAAAAAATACATTTCTGAATTGATAGTAACAGAATTTGCATTTATAATTTTCAAATGAAAGACAATATGCTAAAAGATGAATTTTGTGATCATCTGTAAAATGTTTTTTTCAGCTCTGATGAAGCCTTCAGTAAAGTCAATTTAAATTACCGCACTGAAAATGGGCTGTCTCTACTTCATTTATGTTGCATTTGTGGAGGTGAGTACTTGAAACTTAGTACTTCTTAAACTGGTTATATGTGTATATCATCAGTGACTTGAGCTGCTTAATAGTCTACAAGAGAATTCTATTCATGCTCAATTTTCTCTTCTGCTTTGCCTTTTCCAACCTTGATAATCTCAGTTTAGGCAGTAACTATCAGGCAGAATATTCCAATTGATTTAGCTTTCAATTTAAGCTTCATTGTGTTCCTACCGGAAACCAAGTCACTCAATTTGCTTGGAAATCAAAAATCTCTTTTCAATATTGGGCATGCCAGTCAGGGATTAACTTAAATTCAGAAGCAGTTAAAGATTCCCCCAAATAGCATCAAGCAGTTGCTTCACAATCTTCAACAAGGGTATGTGGAAAAGTGACAAATGCCAAAGATAAAATCTAAAAGTAAGGATTGATGAAAGTGAAGATTAAGAGTTTAATCTGGCTTACACTTAATTTGTTTTGTTTATTAATGTATCTCAAGCACTTTGAATGGTGCCTGGCATATAATATCCACTCAGTAAAGTTATTGAATTAATGAATGAACCATTAATATTTATTTTGTTAACCCAAACTAAATTCGTTGAACTTAACTTCTTAAAATGGAAGAGAAATGTGTGTCAACTCTAACCATATTCCTTAACCATTTCTCCCAAACAAACCAAACAGACTCTACTTAACAGATTGTTCTCTCAACTTTAAATGTGCCTTCCCAACCTTGGTTATATCCTTCATATTTCTTTGATCTAAATAAGCTCTACTGTTAATAATGTTCAGATAAATCCTCTACAACTAGATTTTTTAATTTAAGCTTTTTCACTAATAGTTTATTATGGTGAATCCTCTTA
The DNA here is from genome assembly GCF_049350105.2 of Macaca mulatta. NCBI lineage: Eukaryota > Metazoa > Chordata > Mammalia > Primates > Cercopithecidae > Macaca > Macaca mulatta. Next base: position 166,312,770 of record NC_133406.1, on the reverse strand, counting down.
TGTGTTTATGTTTCAAAACCATCCGATGATGAGGATACTAAATAAAAAAATCTAAGATGAAGAATCAAAATACACAGCATTTGAAAAAAGTTTTATAAATGGAAAAAACGGAAAAGAAATATCCCCTACTAAGTAAGGTTGCCAATTAATAGAAAACTTTACAAATGGCCCCCAGAACAGCAGCTTGACATTTTTAAACAGCTGTATGGCATTTATCATTAAGTCAAAGAGACTCTTAAACTCACCCCATCCCCACAACGATTTAGCCTTCTTTCATTTTTCTCTTTAAGGCAACAAATCACATATTCGAACTCTTATGTTAAAAGGGCTCCGCCCATCTCGACTGTCAAGAAATGGATTTACAGCCTTGCATTTGGCAGTTTACAAGGTATGACACTTTAATTGCCATAATCACTGCTTTGGAACTAAGGATAATGTGTATCTTTAAGGTTGGTGTTTTTTTTTTTTTTTTTCCAAATTAGTAATTATGGAAAATTTTCAGTGACCAGAGGCGTTACATTACTAAAGGACTTCTTTCTCTTTATTGAGCAGATATCTTCTGTATACTAGACACATACTCCTTTTAATGCTTTCTCTATTTAGCTCATTTAATTCTCACAAGAATCCCACAAGTGAATATGATTATTCCCAAGGTTACATGGTTAGCCAGGGGTTAGCCAGGATTTAAGACAAGGCAGTCTAGTTCTGTTGCCAAAGTTCCTCATCAGAACACCATGCTGCCTCTGTGCAGAGAGAGATGAGGCTGTACTTAAAGACAAAAGAAGCACATTGAAGCTGTATTTCTTTACTGCAAATTTTTCTTAAAAAACCTTTTTGCTTCAGCTGTTTTTTTTTCTTATATTAGTCCCTGGCTCCAACCTAATCTCAGCACCTGATAGAATAATAAATATAATAGTGGATTGGACAAACTGGGATACTTACTGTTGGAATTGAACCTTGAGATTTTCATAAATATAAATTTATAAAACGTACAAATTATATAATATACATTGACCATTTTATAATTATAACAATTTCTACTTTATATTTGTTATGAGCTAAATATCATACTAAGTTAAATGTACTTTAGTCATTAAAATAATTGCATATTAGGATTTATTTTACAGAAAATGCAATTAAAGACTAAAGTAGATACCTGGACAATATTAGAATAGTGATTAAAATCAAGTACAGTTGGCTCATTACTCCCAGAATCTCATTTGTATATTACGTATTTTGTTCTTTCTCATTTTCATGTGAGTCTGTAACAGAATTTTATTTCAGTTTTTTGTGTGCAGGTGTGGGAGGAGGGACAACTTTTTGCCTGTATTAGGAACTCCCTGCAATATCTCCCTCCCCCAACTGCTAGAGAGTTTGTCATTGGGAGGAAATAGGACCTCATTTTCCCATGATTTAGCTTCACAAATTCCTATAATTCATAGTGCAAATACTCTAAAGTTTCGTCTCTTTTCATGCCCAGTCAATGCCTAGTCAATTCTTCTAATTCCTTCTGGGAGAAAGCCTCACTTACGTCTTTAATACCTGTTAATTATCCTGTCAAACTACAAAAGAGTCTGAGTTTCCAGTGTAGAAAACAGCATCTGATGTTGACTTTTCTGCTGAAAGGCAGGAGGTGAAAGTAGAAGAGCTTCAAGGAACAGGAAGGTAGTGATGGATAGCCATGGCACTGTATGAAACCATGAATTCTGAACCTCACCGTCTGGGAGATTTTTTCTGTATTAGTTCATTTTACTAAGATTTAGCATGACACTGGCACACGAATGGGTTCTGAATGATTTAGTGCTACAATATTTAAAGAATATATTTCTTCAACCTCTGTTTATAATAACTAAATTTCCATTTTTAGAGTTTTCTTTGCTCTATTTTTATGTTTTCTTCTATTTTAGAGAAGGGTGCATAAACTATAGCTTTTTCATAGCAAGTTTAAATGAAAATTTAGATTCTTAGGAAACAAAGCAGGCAAAAATATTAAAAGGCCGTAATAAAATGCATAGTTATTTTGCAAATTTCTTAACAAAGGTAAAAAACAAATTAAAGTTACTATTTCATTTTAAACACAAAAATAATATAAAGTAGTTGTTCACACTACCAGGCATTAAACCTAGTAACCATTAAATGCATTAAACCTACTCCTAATTATCCCTTGACAGAACTACTCCAGTAAGTATATAATTAATTTTGGGCCCAGTTCCCCACCCCCATATAGTATTAATAACCTTTTAATTTTAATATTATTTCAAACTTAAAAGAACAATTGCAAGAATAGTACAAGAAACTCCTTATCCAGGTTCATTAACTGTTTGCATTTTGTCCCATTTCCATTATTCTGTTTTTTTTTAGAAGCATTTGACAGTAAATTGTATACAACATGCACTCTAGCCACTTCAGTCTTCATTTCCTAAGAACAAGAAAATTCACTTATATAACTCCAATGCAATTATAAAATAAAAAAATTGAGATGATATTAACATGATATATTATAATCTATAGTTCAAAATCAAATTTTATCAATTGTTCCAATTGTGTCATTTATAGATTATTTTTTCTTGTCTGGGATAGGATTCAATCCACAATCATGCATTTTCAGTTTTCTTATTTCTGTAATCTCCCTTACTCTGAAATAATTTCTCACCCAATCCTTGTATTTTATTATCTTAATATTTTTCATGCATACCACTTATTTATACATATTTCTTTTTTTTTTTGGTATTACAATCGAATTTTATTTTGTTCATAACACTCACAAAATGAATAAATGTAAATATCCCATCCTTTTGTTCACTACATCAAATAGCTCTTTCAATTATACACCCTGGCATGCTGGGCCTGACTAATCGTTAGAGGAAAGGGGTCCCGATCCAGGCCCCAGGAGAGGGTTCTTGGATCTCCCTTAAGAAAGAATTCAGGGCGAGTCCACAGTGCAAAGTAAAAGCAAGTTTTTTATGAAAGTAAAGTGGTGAAAAGACAGCTACTCCATAGACGGAGTAGGACGTTCCTGAAAGTAAGAGGAGGAGTGCATCCACCCTAGGTACAATGCTCGTATATTTGGGGAGATGTGTCCTGCTACAAGGGTTTGTGATAACATATTAATTTTCTTAATTACTATATTTTGCAAGAATCGATATTATTATCTTTAAAGCAAAATTAGGAATGCCTTTGTTCTACAGATATCAGGATATCTGGACACTCCCAAGTCTGGATCTGTTCAGTAAACATTATTAATTTGTTCCCTTAACCATAAACATCTGGAGGTTAAGAATGCCTAACTTTCTGAGAATGTAACCCAGTAAGTCTCAGACTCATTTTCCTATTTTCCTAGCCCTCACTCAAAATGGAGTAGCTCACTCTGGTTCAAACGCCTCTGACATCATGACTGGATATTTTCTAATGAATAATCTCTGCTTTCATTAATAAAACCAAAGCAGATATTTAGCTTTTTAATACTACGTGAAAGATTAATCCCCATACACCTTTTTGTTTGTTTGTTTTAGTTTGTTGGGTTTTTCACAGGGTTTAGTTTTATTGAGGTTTAATATGTACCGAATACAATTATCAATTTTAAGTCTACAATTGTTAACTTTTGAAAATGTATGTAATCATGTAACCATCATCACAATCATGTTATAGGACATTTCTACTGAACCAAAAAGTTCCCTCATGCCATTTTGCAGTCAATCTCCTTCTCACCTGGTCTCTGGAAACAAGTGTTTTCTATCACTATAGTTTTCTCTTTTCTAGAATTTTAAATAAATTTATTACATCCAGTATGTTTTCTTTTCTATATGGTTTCTGGCACTTATCATAATGCTATTGGGATTCACCCATGTTATATATTCAGTAATTAATGCTTTTATTGTGGAATTGTATTCCCTTATGTGGATATACCACAATTTGTTTACCATTTACCTGCTGATGGACATTTTTCCAGATTTTGACCATTATAAACAAAGCTATTTTGAACACTCACATACAGGTACTTGTTTGAACATATGTTTTTATTTCTCCTGGGAAATACCTAAAAGTGGAATTGCTGAGTCACATAATAAGTACATGCTTAATTTTATGAGAAACTACCAAACTGTTTAACAAACTAGCAATTCCTTCCTACATTCCCATCAGCAAGGTATGAGAGTTGTAGTTTTTTCACATCCTTTCCATCTCTTGGTGTAGTCAGTCTTTTCTTTCTTTTTTTTTTTTTTTTTTTGGCTATTCTATTGGATGAATTTTAGTATTTCATTATAATTTTAATTTGCATTTCCCTGATGACTAAAGAGGTTTTTATGTGCTTATTAGGAATCTTTTATTTTTTAATGTAGTGTCTGTAACTCTTTTTCCCATTTGTAATTTTGCTTATTATTTTCTTGAATTGTAAGAGAACTTTATTCTAATACAATTCTTTTACTGAATATACTTTTGCAAAAATTTATCTCAGTCTATGACTTGCCTTTTCATTTTCATAATAGTGTCAGTTGAGGAGTAAAAGTTTTCTGCATTTTTTAACTTATGACTGTAGTGATTACAATACACTTATAGATTCTTAACATTTCACAGTCCACTCCCTGTAAATATTGATATACTTCACTTAAAATATAAGAACCTTCCATTAGTATAGTTTCATTTTATCTTCATTCTTTGTGCCATTATTGCCATATACATTGCATCTATACATGATAGGAACCTAAATATATTATTAGAATTTTTGTGTTAAACATTTATATCTTTTAAATAAATTAACAAGAGAGAAAATATGTTTTTCAGAAGTTTGATAATAATAATCCTATGTATGGTTTTCTCTGTTTAAAGCTCTTTAAGATTCATTGAGTTTTTATACCTGTAAGTTTATGGTTTCATCAAATTCAGAAATTTTGACCATTAGTTTTTCAAATACATATGTTAGATTGTTTGATAATTTTCCACATATCACTGAGTCTGCTTTTTTTCTTCTATCTTCTTTCTTTCTGTTCTCCAAATTAGATTATTTCTACTTATTTGAATTCAAGTTCACAGACCACTTCTCTGCCATCTCCCATCTGATAGTCCACCAGTGAATTAATTCATTTTGGTTATTTACTTCTCTGTTCTAGGCTTTTTATTTATTAAGATTAATTAAGTTATAATTTCAATTTCTCTGCTATAATGACACATCTGTTATTCATTTTTCCATATTTTCCTTCAAGTTTTTGAACCTATTATTAGTGACTACTTTAAATGTCCAATCTGCTGTTTTCAACATCTGGATTAGCTCAGTATTTGTTTCCCTTTCATCTTGACTACAGAGCACATTTTTCTGTTTCTTCATATATCAATTAATTTTTATCAAAAGTTAGAAATTATGTATTCTGTGTTATAGGAAATTTTTATCATGTCATCTTCCTTTAAAGAATGTTGAGCTTTTTTTATGTTTTTTTTTTTTCATTTTTGGCAGGCAGTTGCATTTCTGGTGGATATATTTCAATAAAATCAGTCTTGATTGGATATTTTGTTAGGCTGAATCTATTTCAGTTTGAACTTAGCCTATTTGCATACCTCTTTTTTTTTTTTTTGGGAGACAGTCTCACTCTGTCGCCCAGGCTGGAGTGCAGTGGCCGGATCTCGGCTCACTGCAAGCTCCGCCTCCCAGGTTCATGCCATTTTCCTGTCTCAGCCTCCCGAGTAGCTGAGACTACAGGCACCCACCACCACGCCTGTCTAATTTTTTGTATTTTTAGTGGAGACGGTGTTTCACTGTGTTAGCCAGGATGGCCTCGATCTCCCGACCTCGTGATCCGCCTGCCTCGGCCTCCCAAAGTGCTGGGATTACAGGCGTGAGCCACGGCGCCCAGCTGCCTCTTGGCATACTCTTATTCTAGCATGTGGTTCACACTCCTGGACATGGTGCTTACTCCTAAAGTATGACTTTTTGGTATGTCACCTGAATTCCCAAGTCTTACTGAGAGACTCAGTAAAGTCTCTTCATTCAGCTGACAGGAGTTCCAAAATCCCTCAGTACTGCATGACCTCCAGTATCACCACCATTCACCTTTTAGCCATAAATCAAGTGATCTTTTCTAGATCTTCCAGAGTCTTTCTCTGTGCTTATGCAGCCCAGCTCAAGGATTCATGATGGATCTCCATGCAGATTTCTGCAGTGCCCTCTCTGTGCAGCTGCTGCTTCTCAGTTACCCTGCTCCACAAATACAGCCACTTCATAATATCAGAACTCTCATTTACACTCTTAACTCAGTGAGTCTTCCTATTATGCTTTGTGGCAGAAAAGTATTTCGGCAGAAAACCATGGAATCACACAATATCCCATGGCAACCATAGACTTGCTTTATATCTTTCTATCTGGGATAGACTTGCTTTATATCTTTCTCTTAAAGGACACAGCTCTTTGCTCATGTTCTTCAGTGCTTGAGAACAGTTACTTGGTATATTTTGTTCCATTTTGTAGATTTTATTTACAAGTAGAGAAAGTCTATATAAGTTGTTCTGTCATGCCCATATCTACTTTTGCATTGCTTCCAAAATGATCTGAATGAAACAAAAATCTATGCTATCAGTGCTCACTTTAACACTTACTCTTGTCATTCATTGCCTATATAATGACATTCAAACTCCTAAATAAAAGACTCAAGATTCCTTAATTTATAACTTTTCTGGAATCACTTTCCATACTCTTTTCCTGTAGTTTCTGCCTGTTTAACCCTAATGGTTTTCAATGTAATGTGCATGAGAATCATATAGTAACTATATGTTTAAAATGAATATTTCCCTTTCTACTTTACTCGCATTTAACTTGTACATCTAGGGTATTCTAGGAATCTAAATTTTTAACAAACAATCTAGGAATTTTGATGTAAGCAATCTAAGTCTACATATTGAGGATTACTGTTCAAGCGTGGCAACTCAAATTATGGTCATATGATCAGTAGCATCCACCTCAGCTAAAAGATTTCAGAAATGCTGCTCTCATTTCCTATCCAGCCCTATTCAACCAGTACTATTCAGGGATTTCTAGAGAAACTTAACCAATAGGATTGGCGGATCGATCTATCTATCTATCTATCTATCTATCTATCTATCTATCTATCTATCTATCTATCTATCTGTCTGTCTGTCTGTCTGTCTGTCTGTCTGTCTGTCTGTCTATCTATCTATCTGCCTGTCTATCTATCTAGAGACATATTTATTATAGGAACTAGCTCACACTATTATGGAGCCCAAAAGTCCCATGATCTTCCATCTATAAGCTGGAGAATCAGGAAAGCTGTTAGTATGATTTGGTCTATGTCCAAAGACTTGAGAACCAGGAGAGCCTATAGTGTAAATGCTAGTCTGAGTCTAAAGGCCCCAGAACAAAGATCAGTGATGTCTGAGGGCAGAATATGGATGTCTCAGCTCAAATATAAACAAATTCACCTTCCTTCTACCTTTTAGTTCTATTCAGGCCTTCCAAAGATTAGATGATGTCCACCCATATTGGTGAGGGTGATCTTCTTTACTCAGTCTACTAATGAAAATGCTGGCAGGGCATGGTGGCTCATGCCTGTAATCCCATCACTTTGGGAGGCTGAGGCAGGTGGATTACTTGAGCTCAGGAGTTTGAAACTAACAGGGTGAAATCCTGTCTCTACTAAAAATACAAAAATTAGCCTGGTGTGGTGGTGCACGCCTATAGTCCCAGCTCCTTGGGAGGCTAAGGTGGGAGAATCACTTGAAGCCAGGAAGTGGAGGTTGCAGTGAGCCAAGATTGTGCCACTGCACTCCAGCTCAGCGATAGAGCAAGACCCTGTCTCAAAAACAAACAAACAAAAAAACTAATGCCTTCTGGAACTACCCTCACAGACACCCAGAAATCATGCTTTACTAGCTATCTAGGCATCCCTTAACCCAGTCAAGTTGACACGTAAAATTAAGTATCACAACCAGAATGTATATTTTTTTAAAAATCCCAGCTGATGTATTTGTAGACTAAAGTTTGAAGATTGCCATTTTGGATAACTCCATTCTTTAGGCCAAACAGTTCCACACATCTTTATTTTCGTTCTTATAATTTCTTCTGCTTAAATATTTTCTAATTTCTTTTCCTGATGCAAAATTATTGCTTATTTAAAACCAAGATAAATTGAATTTTCTTGAACTCGCAGACAGATATTATTGCACTCTCTTTTCAATTATTAAGTTTACATTATATTTTATTATAGCACTTATAATTATTTATTTGCATATTTCAAATGTTGGTCTGTGAACTTTGGACACTGGGACTGAGTCTTTTTCTTTGATTCCTCAGTATATGGGGCCTGTAAAGGATCCTTAAGAAATATTTGGAAATTAATGAGTGTCCAAACATTAGAAGAAACAATACTTGACATCTGTCGATATTATGTAGCTTAAGACTGTCAGCTTAGAAGCTAGACTACTTCTGTTCATATCTCAGTTATGAGACTTGCTAATTATGCATATTTAGGCAAATTGAGTTTTCCTTCTGCTCCTCAATTTTCTAACCTCTAAAATGAAGCAGATGGAATTATCTATTTTATTGTGTAGTTTAGAGTTTAAGGAAACAAATCATATGCAGTACTTAGCAAAATACCTAGCATATAGTAAGTACTTAATAAAAATTAACCATTATTATTGTTGAACTCTAACTTCGACATTTATTGGAAACTAACATGTTTTTCATTTTGCATAGAAAAATTAAAAGAAATGGATTGGATTTTCTGGATTATTACACTTTAAAGAGATGAGAAAATGTACCAAAGAAATGGTGTCTATACTTAGATCAATGGACTCCAAACATCTTTTATCATGTACTCTATAAAATTAACACCCCCAAATGCATACATGTGTTCATAAATTATATACATTAACAAAAAAATCAGTTAATAGCTTAAGACAAAATCTACTCTTTGGAAGACAATCAGTGTTAAAGTTTGTAGCTATACATTTATATTTCAAATAGCCTTTCTGATAATATAAAATATTTTGACAAGTTTATTACAAATATGATTAGATTAGAAAATTGATTTATATGGAGCTCAGATTGGTAGAAAAAAGTACCAGCTTTTTCTTTGCTGCTTCTTACCTTAGTAATATATATGTTGTGTATTTTCTTCACAGGACTCTCTTAAAGATATCTGCTAATTTTGTCTATTCAGTTAAAGTGTCTATTCAGTTAAAATTTGATATTAAAATTTATAAACCCACTTACTTTGGCTCACATAAGCTATGGCACATCCCCAATAACTAAAAATTTAAAAAAAAAGAGTGAAAGAGAGGCAGCTCTCAGTCCTTTCGTATGTAGAATTTTAAGTATTTGTATATTATACTTTGGGTAGTATATGTGACACATGACTAGCTGATATATGAACTGAAGCCGCCAGTGTAAATTTACATGTTAAAACATGAATGAAATTTCATTCATCTTCATATATAAATGTATATAAGTAGATTTTCTAATTCTTTTTGTACCTAATGAATTTTATTACAAGATTCCTGTCACATTTATAATCCCTCTATAGGGCATACTTCTTTAGGTGGTATCTAAATTGTAATCCTAAAATGAAACACAAGACTTTGGGGAAAAAAGTGAGACCTCTGATATAGTTTAGACGATCTTAATTGAGAAAGCTAATGAACAAAATCCTATTAGCCCATCTAATTTAGCCTTACATGTAACTCTCATTCAATATGCAGACAAGTCACTTAATGAAATTTCTTTCATGAGAAAGAAGTAGCATTTTGATTCATTAACATTTTTTTAACATTTCATATGATAAAGGCAAATATTGAATGGTAATGGTCATTTATCCCATCCTATATATTTCTTGCAAGATCTAATTCCAATCGTTCAGAAACAGAACTCATTTTATATAGGTGTTACAAAGGGGAAGGACCCGAATGGGGGAAAAAATCGAACTAAACCTATGTTGCCTGGCTTACTAGACCTACGTATTTTTTGTTACATAACTGTGCCCATCAGAAAACTCTGTTTTCTATCAGTGGCGATTTGTAGCCTGAATCATTGTATTAATATCTTTTATCTTGACTTTTTTTCCCTCTTTAGCACATATATTTGATTGCAAAGTTGAAATTTTGTTTTCAACTATCCTGAAACTAAGACCCTAAGTAAGTGTTTCATACTTTCTAAATGCTATCGATTTAGACCAAGGTTCCACAGCCTTGGCACTACTGACAGTTTGTATTGGGTAATTCTTTGTTGTGGGAGGCTGTCCTGTGCATTATAAAAATGTTTAGCAGCATCCCTGTCCTCTGTTCTCTAGACGACAGCAGCCACTTCCCTCATGCCAATTGTGAGTACCAATAATATCTCCAGACATCACCCTTGAGAGGCAAAAATCACTCCCAGTTGAGAACCACTGATTTAGAAGACAGATTACAATATTTATTAACTTAAATGGAGTTTTTAAATCTAAGTTACTTTTTTATTTGAGCAAATAAAGGTTCCTGATTAAAGATTGCATTTTCCCTAAATGGGAATTTGACGAGACAGTAATAAGAAGTACTTTGAAGAAAAAAAAAAAAAAATCAAAAAAAAAATCCCACTTTTTGCATATTTAACTAAATTCTCCAGTTAATGATGACTTTTAAACACTTTAATAGTAGATTTTAACTTAAGAAACTAGAGAAAATTTTTACTCATAAATTAGAACAATCATTAAGATAGCTTGTTTATATGCACATTTCCTTTTAGTAATGAAATATTTCATAGTCTCTTTGTAAATGAACATATTCTCAATAAAATCTTTATAGGATCCTAGCTGAAGATGGCAATTTGTAATTTATGCTTCAATTCTTATACCAGACAGTAGTATTTCCTGGAAAACCTTCCCTGATCCCTCCCAAGTTTGGGTTAGATATTGCTGCATTGTACTCTCTTAGCACCCAGTACTTATTATGCTGTGTATGCTACTGTATATTATTACTTAGCTAAATCTTTATATTTTCCTCTATATTAGGGGTCATAATATCACATATTTTTTTTAATTTATTTATTATTATTATACTTTAAGTTGTAGGGTACATGTGCATAACGTGCAGGTTTGTTACATATGTATACTTGTGCCATGTTGGTGTGCTGCACCCATCAACTCATCATTTACATCAGGTATAACTCCCAATGCAATCCCTCCCCCCTCCCCCCTCCCCATGATAGGCCCCTGTGTGTGATGTTCCCCTTCCTGAGTCCAAGTGATCTTATTGTTCAGTTCCCACCTATGAGTGAGAACATGCGGTGTTTGGTTTTCTGTTCTTGTGATAGTTTGCTAAGAATGATGGTTTCCAGCTGCATCCATGTCCCTACAAAGGACACAAACTCATCCTTTTTGATGGCTGCATAGTATTCCATGGTGTATATGTGCCACATTTTCTTAATCCAATCTGTCACTGATGGACATTTGGGTTGATTCCAAGTCTTTGCTATTGTGAATAGTGCTGCAGTAAACATACGTGTGCATGTGTCTTTATAGCAGCATGATTTATAATCCTTTGGGTATATACCCAGTAATGGGATGGCTGGGTCATATGGTACATCTAGTTCTAGATCCTTGAGGAATCGCCATACTGTTTTCCATAATGGTTGAACTAGTTTACAATCCCACCAACAGTGTAAAAGTGTTCCTGTTTCTCCACATCCTCTCCAGCACCTGTTGTTTCCTGACTTTTTAATGATCGCCATTCTAACTGGTGTGAGATGGTATCTCATTGTGGTTTTGATTTGCATTTCTCTGATGGCCAGTGATGATGAGCATTTTTTCATGTGTCTGTTGGCTGTATGAATGTCTTCTTTTGAGAAATGTCTGTTCATATCCTTTGCCCACTTTTTGATGGGGTTGTTTGTTTTTTCCTTGTAAATTTGTTTGAGTTCTTTGTAGGTTCTGGATATTAGCCCTTTGTCAGATGAGTAGATTGCAAAAATTTTCTCCCATTCTGTAGGTTGCCTGTTCACTCTGATGGTAGTTTCTTTTGCTGTGCAGAAGCTCTTTAATTTAATGAGATCCCATTTGTCAATTTTGGCTTTTGCTGCCGTTGCTTTTGGTGTTTTAGACATGAAGTCTTTGCCCATGCCTATGTCCTGAATGGTACTACCTAGGTTTTCCTCTAGGATTTTTATGGTATTAGGTCTAACATTTAAGTCTCTAATCCATCTTGAATTAATTTGCGTATAAGGAGTAAGGAAAGGATCCAGTTTCAGCTTTCTACTTATGGCTAGCCAATTTTCTTGGGAAATGGGAATCCTTTCCCATTTCTTGTTTCTCTCAGGTTTGTCAAAGATCAGATGGCTGTAGATGTGTGGTATTATTTCTGAGGACTCTGTTCTGTTCCATTGGTCTATATCTCTGTTTTGGTACCAGTACCATGCTGTTTTGGTTACTGTAACCTTGTAGTATAGTTTGAAGTCAGGTAGCGTGATGCCTCCAGCTTTGTTCTTTTGACTTAGGATTGTCTTGGAGATGCGGGCTCTTTTTTGGTTCCATATGAACTTTAAAGCAGTTTTTTCCAATTCTGCGAAGAAACTCATTGGTAGCTTGATGGGAATGGCATTGAATCTATAAATTACCTTGGGCAGTATGGCCATTTTCACGATATTGATTCTTCCTATCCATGAGCATGGTATGTTCTTCCATTTGTTTGTGTCCTCTTTTATTTCACTGAGCAGTGGTTTGTAGTTCTCCTTGAAGAGGTCCTTTACATCCCTTGTCAGTTGGATTCCTAGGTATTTTATTCTCTTTGAAGCAATTGTGAATGGAAGTTCATTCCTGATTTGGCTCTCTGTTTGTCTGTTACTGGTGTATAAGAATGCTTGTGATTTTTGCACATTAATTTTGTATCCTGAGACTTTGCTGAAGTTGCTTATCAGCTTAAGGAGATTTTGGGCTGAGACAATGGGGTTTTCTAAATATGCAATCATGTCATCTGCAAACAGGGACAATTTGACTTCTTCTTTTCCTAACTGAATACCCTTGATTTCTTTCTCTTGCCTAATTGCCCTAGCCAGAACTTCCAACACTATGTTGAATAGGAGTGGTGAGAGAGGGCATCCCTGTCTTGTGCCAGTTTTCAAAGGGAATTTTTCCAGTTTTTGCCCATTCAGTATGATATTGGCTGTGGGTTTGTCATAAATAGCTGTTATTATTTTGAGGTACGTTCCATCAATACCGAATTACCCACAGAAATACAAACTACCATCAGAGAATACTATAAACACCTCTACGCAAATAAACTGGAAAATCTAGAAGAAATGGATCATTTCCTGGACACTTACACTCTTCCAAGACTAAACCAGGAAGAAGTTGAATCCCTGAATAGACCAATAGCAGGCTCTGAAATTGAGGCAATAATTAATAGCCTACCAACCAAAAAAAGTCCAGGACCAGATGGATTCACAGCTGAATTCTACCAGAGGTACAAGGAGGAGTTGGTACCATTCCTTCTGAAACTATTCCAATCAATAGAAAAAGAGGGAATCCTCCCTAACTCATTTTATGAGGCCAACATCATCCTGATACCAAAGCCTGGCAGAGACACAACAAAAAAAGAGAATTTTAGACCAATATCCCTGATGAACATCGATGCAAAAATCCTCTATAAAATACTGGCAAACCGGATTCAGCAGCACATCAAAAAGCTTATCCACCATGATCAAGTGGGCTTCATCCCTGGGATACAAGGCTGGTTCAACATTCGCAAATCAATAAACATAATCCAGCATATAAACAGAACCAAAGACAAGAACCACATGATTATCTCAATAGATGCAGAAAAGGCTTTTGACAAAATTCAACAGCCCTTCATGCTAAAATCTCACATATTTTTAAGGATGACATAAGTAAATGAAAGTGTTGGATAATATAACAGAGAATGATAAATGGGAACTTAAACTCAAGACTGAATATTTTTGAGATACGAGAGAGTGGCAAAGACTGTGGTAACTTAGAAAACATATGCCTCATGTAAAGAGAATGGTCACTCTTCAGCTTCAGTTAATCAGTGTCATGTAAAAATGTAGACCCATGATTTCCCTAAATTTAAGAGAATCATAAATGATGTGAAGTTTCCTAATATTTCAATGTTGGCCATTAGTGCAGATTTTTATTTATAAATACTCTACAGGCTAAGCCATATATATTTCCATTCCTCTTGTAGCCTGTTTGTAATCTCTGATAGTAATTATGAGCATCATCAAGGCAGAGATCAGATCCAAGTTGTTTATCATCTTATTCTGAGTGCTTAGGACAACCCTTTATGTACACACATTAATAAATCGATGTTTTATAAGTGAAGAATGAAGTTATAGTTCTATGGTAACTGGGGAGAAGAAAAGTATTTCAAGGGAGGTAGAATCAGGTTGACAATGGGCAAAATAGTGTCCTATTTGGGCCACTAGAATAGGACATTGTCAGATATCTCTTTAAGGGATATTTTAGTAAATTCTGGGGAGAAGAGGATATAAAACTGGGTTGAAAATAAATCGAGTTAGGGAAATGGAGGCTATAAACATTAATTACTCTTCCAAAAAGTATAAGATTGGGCAATATTTGAGGAATGGCCAGATCAGGAAGGTTACTGAAACAGCATTGTCCTATCTTTTTAAACTCTTTCTCTTTGTATAAACATAAAAGTTCAGAGTTTGTTTAAATATTATTTTTAAACTTTAAAATATATATTACGTTATAGCTAAAAACAAATTTTAAAAATTAGAATATTCATTATGCCTTTTCAAGTAGCATGTATTTACTTCCCCTGCCCCACTGCAATAGCTAGAGATTCTTATTATCCTCTTCCTATTAAATCATCACTATATTATTAAATGAGAGATGATTCAAGGATGTTCAAGGGCCAATTGGAAGCATGCTGCAGGGAGAAAGACATTATAGAAAATGAGAAAATAGAAGAAGGAGGGTTGGCAGAGGTGAGGGTAAAAAGTAGGTCTAAAGCAAGAGTACAGATACTCAATCTAAGAGTATGTTACTTCTCTCTTTTTCTTTTTTTTTTTCCAAAATTTCAAGCAAAGTCAAGTATTTCCACCACATTGAAACTCTTAGAAACTGATATCTTTTGTGAAAATAAATCCAAAATTATTTCAACAAGAGACGTATAGGTATGAACCTTTGTGAGTGAGCAGTTATTTTCATACTGATTAATGGATACTTTCACTGGGGATGTCTATGATGCATGAGGCAGCTCTAGTCCATTAAATTTTAATGCCTGGAACTAAGTACATTTCATACTGAAGCCCTGAATAGTTCCTTGTCCTAAAGGAAAACTTAATAATATTCTTCAACACCTCCAAAATTGCTTTTTAAAAAAACTGTTTTCCTTAAAAAACACATAAACTTTAACAATTGCTATGCTGGTGAAGAAAAAATATACTTAGAGAAACATATTTTGAAAACATTTATTTATATGTCCCTATTTTATATCCAGAAACTTAGTTTTCTTTCCAAACCAAGTTCAGCTCCTTCTTGGAGTTTGTTATGACACTTCAGAGAATATTAGAGGTGAATAAGGTATTACAGAAAAGAATTTAGTCCAACTCTGTAACCCTACAGGTAAAGAAATGTAAGTATTTTATGACTAAACACCTCTTGGGACAGAGTGGGCTGAGTCATAAGGTGAATATTCTCATAGAGGTAGGCCAATCTTGGGGGTGATACATTTAATATGAATATAAGCTTACACCTGTAAGTATATTGAGTTTATAAGCATTTGCACATACATTATGTCATTTGATCTTTATTACAACCTTGTAAGATAAGTAAGGTAGGTATTATATTTCTTTTTATACAAATGAGGAATATAAGGTCAGGGCTTATACACAAAAGACAAATTATTAGTAGTTGAAGGATAATGGGGGGAGGGGGAAATAACATGATGTATTAAGAAAAGCATAATATTAAAAAACCGAAGACCTGATTTCAAATCCCAGTTCAGCCTCAATTTAAAGTTACATTAAAGAAACACATTTTATGCTATGGAATGTTAATTGGGTTCTCTAAAAAGTGGTCTCTGAAAAGAATATAGGAGTACAAGAGATTTATTTAAAGGTGACACCTCTGAAAGGAAAAGGAAGGAAACAGAATTGGTTATGGGGTGCTGTCAGATCCCAATACAGATCTGCTAAAATCTCTGCCAGCCCATTGAGGAGCTCCAGAGGAAAAATTGCCTATGAAAGGAGTGCCACATGGGGTAGAAATGTTGAGTCCCTTCTTTTACCATCACCTTACTCAGTCATTGACTGGGAGTAAGGACCACCCCGAGAAGAGACTGACCACAGCTCTAACGCTGCAGTGGATCTTGAAATAACTGAGAAAGCTGCCAGCGAACCACCATCCTGCCACACTCTTCATAAAGAGAGGTCTCAGTGGCATATCTATTTCTGCCACACATGAGGAAATGCTCATGATTCTACAATATATGATAAAAGGAAATTACCTATATGTAGAATTAGATCAATAGTGTCCATAATAACAATTATTATGTGTCAAGCATTGTACTAAACACATTACAACACTATCTAATTTAATCCTCACAACAATGCTATGAGAATGATACAATTGTATATTCATTTTACAGACAAAAACTTGACAGCTCAAAAGGTTAAGAAACGTGTCACAAATGTAGGAAGTGCCCATCAATATGGAAACACGAGTTTGCTTTGCTGGGGTAGCTTGTGCTCCATCTAGTTGCACAAACATACGTACATAGGACAAAGAATGGAAGGGAAAAGTACACACATAAATAATAGTGATTATATGGTAGTACTGTGGGTTATTGAATTATTTATTCATTTTCTTTGTTTTTTTACATTTTCTTCTCAGAGGTATTCTGGTTGCCTGTTGAGGCATAACAAACTATCCCAAACTTGGTCCTCTAACGAAACTATTTTCTTATTCTCATGGCTTCTTAGTTCAAAAATTCAGACAGGATGCTGTGTGGATGGCTTGATTCTGTTCCACAATGTTTAGAGCCTCACCTGAGAAAATGTGAATGAATGGGTTTATTCATCAGCCAGTAGACAGGAATTCTCTGGAGGCTTAACACACTGACTGGGATAACTGGAAGGCTGAACTTAGCTAAAACAGTTGATTGGAGAGCCTTCATGAGCGATGTGCCTTCTCCATGTGGACTGCATTTTCTTATACCATGGCTGACACAGGTTAGTCAGATTTGTTACATGGTAGATCAGGGATCGCAAAGCGTGTTTTTCAGCAAACAGGAAGGAAGCCGTGTGGTCTTCTATGCCCTAGCCTTAGAAAAGAAATACTCTGCTCCACGCTATTGGTCACAATCCACCCAGGTTCAAGGGGAAGGGACAATGAAAGCAAATATCTGTGGGTAGAGTATAGATGAATGCTCATAAAACCTCCAGAAAGTATATTTTGTCCATAATCAGAAGAAAGTACATTTTTATACATCAGTTTATTTTCTATACTGAAATAGAGTTGAAAATTTTTTTTGTTAATAAATACATTTTAAAAATGGATGTGATATGGTAGTAGAGGATTTGAGCTCTGTGATATAGTGGTCGCTTATCTTGACTTTATCCATAGCAATAATCACAGAGCTAACAACAAAGCAGGATATTAAGTAAGCGTTGTTTTAGAGTTTTATGGGTAGTACAGAGTTGCATTTACTACCATTACAACATGTTTTTATCCATTTACATACATTTTGGGAGATCAATTTTCCCTCAAATTCTATTTCTCAAGGATATAGCTGGAGTGCTTTTTTGTCTAAGCTTCGTTCTTCTGCACATGGAGTTTCTTCTGTTTAAAAATAATAAATATGATACACACAAATACATTACAAAGAGCTTATTTATCTCACACTTATAGGATGCTTCTGTGTGTCACATTGAATAATAATGCTTTAAATTTAGCTAGAGAGTACATAAAGGAAACTTGCCAGTTCCCACAAGACTCTTCTCTAAGCAAGTCTTAACAGACTTTCTTTTAAAAACATTGCCATTAGATGTTTGTTATATATGGCAAACTGCAAGCAATAAATGAGATCAAACTTAGAGTATTCAAAATGTGCCCAATATTTGCATTTTACAGGAAATTTTTTTTCCAGGAGGTGTGTACCATATTGCTGACTCTTAAAATTATTCCATTAGGACAAAATATTCCTGTAGAGTAAGAGACTTATCAGTTAAATACAACAAAAGTATGTCCTCTCAAGTTTTTCCTTGAGACTGGATCAGGAAAACCACTATGGAAATTCAGAAGTGAAGTACTGACTTTGGAGTCCAACAGACCTGGGTTTGCATTCCACCTTTAACACTTACAAACTAAAGTTCAGTTAGCACTTTAAATTCTTTGAGCCTGAGTGACACCGGCTATAAAATAGGGTTAATAATTATTTTCTCTCATAAGTAAATTGTGAAGCTTAAGTGAGAGGATATATATAGAACACTTTTCATGGAACTTGACTTATAGTAAGCAATTTATATGCAGCAATTACTGATTTATGTTTATTATCTTTAGCATAGCTGCATAAGATAAAAGTTTTATTTTGGTAGTATTCAGTTAAAAAATATTTAGACCAATTAGAAGTCAATCTTGAGAAATCCAACCAAAGTATGAAAGGATAAATTATTACTCTTAACTTTTGACCTTACCATTTGCCCTTCTGAAGGAATCCTAATATACTTAAAAAAAATTCCACAAATATTGACTGAATAAGGAGAAAATACAGAGATACTTGAGGAAAGGATAAATGTGTGTTTACTAAAACTGCCTAACAGATAAATGTTTCACATGCTCTGTGATTTATATAACATTTATTTTAATTGAGCCTAGTATAGTACTTGGCAGAAAATAGACATTTATTAATAAATATTTGTTGAATAAAACAGTATCCCTCTTTCTACTGTTTTATACAAGTTATTTATGTATTAAATATGTAAACCATTTGTCAGTTTTATATGTTGTGAATATTTCTCCAACTCATCACTTGCCTTATTGTGTTTTTAACACTTTAATTTGCTCAAATCTATCATATTTTCTCTCTATTTTAAAATATAACTTTATGCTTAAAAAGATCTTCCCTACTACTCTGCATTTAAATTTATGACCATCTGCAGGAAAAACGTTTTAAGGCAATGTTTTTCCTATTTATCTCAAGACTACTCATGCCTTTATCCTTCACTAAGGTTATTGGTAAAGTGAGAGTTAACTCCTGTGAACTGTTTTCTCTGGAGGAGGAATTCTCAGTTTCTGGCAGCCTATCCACAGTTAAACTAGTAGACTTTTCTCATTTCCAGTACTGGTACAGCCTTTTTCCATGTTTTATTCCTTTGTTTGTTTCAGTGCCTAACTCATGAAGCAGAGGGAGTGGAGTTAGAAGGAGGAGGTGAAGGGAAAGGGGAAAGAGAAGCTAAGTGATGAAATCAAATCAATATTTTATTTGGAAGGTACCATTCATTGAGATTATACTGAGCCGCAGGCTCCCATGTCCAATAATAACGAATTGTATTGAGTATTGTGGTGCCAGGTACCTTTTAATTGCTTCACAGATATTATCAGAACAATTTTAAGGTGGATATAATTACTCTTTTCTTTTTATATAATCAAGAAAATTTGCAAAGAAGGGTGACAGAACTGCTCCAGTTCACATAGTCATTGTCAGAGCTGAAATTCTAATTAGGGAGGCTAATT
The DNA here is from genome assembly GCF_049350105.2 of Macaca mulatta. Taxonomy (NCBI): domain Eukaryota; kingdom Metazoa; phylum Chordata; class Mammalia; order Primates; family Cercopithecidae; genus Macaca; species Macaca mulatta. Next base: position 166,293,085 of record NC_133406.1, on the reverse strand, counting down.
CTATGACCTGCATCTTAACCCTGCATTATATACAGCTCAAATTTAACATGTGAAAATGAAACATTTTACTTCTGCCTCAAAATCTGCTTCTTCCTGGTTCTTCCCTATCTCTCTCTCATTTTATTTCCCTATTGCTTATTGCACTTGCAAAAAAATCCAAATACCCCATACCATGGCCTAGAAGGTTCTGCAAGATTATACATCTTTGACCTCATCTTGAAAACTTTTTTCATTTGTTTAACCATTCACTCAACGTTGGTCTTATTGCTGGTCTTCAAACACAACAAACTTATATCTGTCTTACAACTTTTGCACTATTTTTCATATTTTAATGTTTATCCTTGAAATTGTGACTTTCTGGCCGGGCGCGGTGGCTCAAGCCTGTAATCCCAGCACTTTGGGAGGCCGAGGCGGGCGGATCACGAGGTCAGGAGATCGAGACCATCCTGGCTAACACGGTGAAACCCCGTCTCTACTAAAAATACAAAAAGAAATTAGCCGGGCGTGGTGGCGGGCGCCTGTAGTCCCAGCTACTCCGGAGGCTGAGGCAGGAGAATGGCGTGAACCCGGGAGGCGGAGCTTGCAGTGAGCCGAGATTGCGCCACTGCACTCCAGTCTGGGCGACAGAGCTAGACTCCGTCTCAAAAAAAAAAAAAAAGAAAAAGAAATTGTGACTTTCTGCCATTTACCATTTATCTAAAAGGTCACCTCTGCAGTGAAGCTTTCCCTGATTAACCAGTTTAAAATAGCCATCTAATCATTTGTCTGTTTTCATCTCATAGCAGTTGATACTTTAAGCTACTGTATAGCAATTTCTTATTTGTTTACTTTTTGTCTCTTCATTCATATAAACATAAGCTCTGTGTAAAATATAAGCTCTGTGAGAGCAGGGATTTCACTATCTTTACTCACTGCTCAGAAAAGAGTTTAATACACCAGATATGCTCAATAAATACTTGTTTGGCATATAAAGGGTGTATTGAAGAGAGAAATGCATGATCAAAACTGGATGTAGGAAAATGTATCTAATAGTATGGAGGATGGACTGCAGTGAGAAAAAGTATTAGTTGAGGAGACTAGTTAGGAAGCTGCATAATATGGAGGATGATGCTAGAAATAAGGAGAAGAAATGAGAGAAGTGTAAGTCAGTTAAAACCAGTAAAATTCTGAAACTGAGCTGAAGGGACTCTAGGTCCCTTGGAATAAAAAAGTGCCATTCATATAAGTAAGGAATGTTAGATGACAAGTCAGCCTGGGAAAATTATAAATGATAATTACAAGAACAATTTTGAATTTTGCATTTGAGATGCCATTAATAGGCAAAATATATGGGACTCAGAGTTAGCAGAGAAGTCAGGACCAAAGCTGCATTTGTCAGATTGTGTAAGAATTACCAAAGTGGGATTTAGGAATGGGAAAGCAGCTTAGGGCTAAATTTCCAAATCATACACTTTTAGAAGACAGTCAGAAACAAAGAATAGGCAACAAAAAGGAATCAAAGAATGTATAGTTTTAGGAAAGCAAAGGAGACAAGAATTTTGAGAAGAGAGAGATGATCTAATCATAGAGAGAATGACTACAAAGACACTGGTTTTGATAAATAGTTTACCTTTAGAAATTGAGGAAGTGATTTGAAGAGACTGGTGAGGTCCTTAATGCCTCTGGTGGAAGAAACAGTCATGGTGACTTCTCCTGGTAATACAATGCAAAGAGAAGCGGGAAATAATCTGCCTTAGTGAGGAGTAGTGTGAGAAAAGCAAGATTCAATGTAGAATAAGTATGATGAACTCATTTGAGATTTATGTGGAACTTGGGTATACCTACCTAAAGACTGCTAAAGAAATGAGATTGGAACTGTCAACAGATTCAATATCTTTTTTTCAGAAGGTTGGAATATGGAGGCAAGAATAGGGATAAAATTAGCTTAGCTTCAGTGGAAAAAAAAACCTTTTTTTTAATAATGGAGAAAACATAAGTTTATAGTTCAAGCATATAGAGCCAATGCAAGAAGAAAGGTTGAAGATGCAATATTTATTTCACTTTCTTGAGAAAGCAAATAGAAAAAGGAGAAGATTTGGAAACTATAACATTAATTTTACTATTTGTAGCTCTTTACCAAAGGTTTTTCATTTTTTAGAACTTCTTGTAGGCCTTTATGTAGGTGTGACAGCATTAAAAAATCAAACTTTGTCTTTTAATGGTAAGGTTTTCTTAACAAACAGTATTTGATATTATATGTATGTAAGCCATAAATGCACTGGCCTATCTTATGACTTTACTTTATTGTTACTTGGTGTGTTGATAGACCAAACATTATAGAAGTTGTGGTTTAAATTCCTACTTTGAGTCTTAAACATGGAAATCTTTGTATTATAAAGATTATATAAATACAAAATTACAATATTGAATTACAAAATAAAAAGTCAATGAATGTTAATTGCTATTAATATTATAAATATTATTTCATGTATTTCCAGAGGCAGAAATACAATACAAATAATATTATAAAAAAGTAAGAATAATTGTTGCACAAATTTTTCAAATTTAGAGGCTCAAATAATGGTTCTAACATATTCACTGGTAAAAATGAGTCAAGTTAAGAAAGATATTATGAATTAATTGTTCATAGATTTAATGATATTATGTATTTGATACGAAGAAATTACTGAACTGTCATGAAACAGCCTACTGGGCTGCATGCACTTTGTTCAGTACTTGGTTCATGCTCTCTTCTTAGATGGCATATTTCATCCTCATCTCTAAAAGAAAAAAAAATAAATCTTTAAAGTGTTTCTGTAAATTCCTGACCTCACTGGGAGTTAATTCTAGTTGCTGGGAAAGCATATTCATTGGAGTAACCTACATGTAAAACTGAGTTTGTGGTTGCAAGAGTCTCACCATAGGTAATGTCCTTTCTGTCTGTCTTGTTCAAGTGGTAGAGGATTGATTAGAACTGAACACCTTTGTCATTTGGTCCTACATTTCCACCATCTGAGAACTATTCTCTGATATCTAAGGTGCTCTTATGCTAGATATCGCACTTAAGTTTCCTTTAAGCACCTGAACTGGCTGATAGACAGAAGATCAATACATCTAGTTGCGCAGCTTTTGAACTTGTTACTAGCAGAAAAGTAACACTAAAGATATGTTTCCTTACAGGATAATGCAGAATTGATCACTTCTCTGCTTCACAGTGGAGCTGATATACAGCAGGTTGGATATGGTGGCCTCACTGCCCTCCATATTGCTACAATAGCTGGCCACCCAGAGGTAAATCATGCCTTTAGCACCTGTGAAAACAAAGATTATTTATTTTTGGGTCTTGTTCTTAACTGTTTTCAAATACTGTCTTTGAGACTCTACAGGTTGGTTTATTTTTTAGCTATTGAACACATTGATTTCTTACTGGGGTAAAATTTCGCTGTATAAATGAGCTTTGGGGCCGGGTGCGGTGGCTCACGCCTGTAATCCCAGCACTTTGGGAGGCTGAGGCGGGCAGATGACGAGGTCAGGAGATCGCGACCATCCTGGCTAACACGGTGAAACCCCGTCTCTACTAAAAATGCAAAAAAATAGCTGGGCGTGGTGGTGGGCACCTGTAGTCCCAGCTACTTGGGAGGCTGAGGCAGGAGAATGGCGTGAACCCGGGAGGCGGAGCTTGCAGTGAGCCGAGATCGTGCCACTGCACTCCAGCCTGGGCGACTGAGCGAGACTCCCTCTCAAAAAAAAAAAAAATAAATAAATAAATAAATAAGCAAGCTTTCGCTAGTCAATTCAGTCAATTTTCTAACAGTGTATTCAATCATCAGTTAACAAAACAATAACATAGCTAGATATACAGAGGCTTTATAGCAGCTCAATTTCCACAACTTGCCAAGTTAACCTTGGGAAAGTTACTGAATCTCATGACCTGCTCTTTTCTTCACTTATAAAATAGGAATATTTGTAAGCCTATTATAATGATTAAATTAGATAATTTATATAAATCACTTTATCGTTTGCTTAATGTAGAGTAAGGACAAAATGAAAAATCATTCACTCGTTTATCTACTTATGTATTACTTGAATGAATATTTATTCATCACCTATTATGCACCAGATACTGTTCTAGGTGCTGGGATGACAGTAGCAAGAAAGGCGAAATTTTCATTTTGTAGAGTTTAGCTGTAAAGAATAAAATAGACAATAAAGACAAGAAAATATTATATAATTTTAATTAGTAGTAAGTACTATAAAATAATAAAGTGAGGTAAAATGAAAACAATGAGAAAAGGGGGCACTATTTAAAATAAGCTATACAGAAAAGGCCTCTGAAAGGAGGTGATATAGGAAAATAGATTTAAATGTAATGAGAATGTCAACCATGTAAAAGGAGAGAAAAGAATTTCAAGCTTAAGGAATGGCCCTTGCAAGGACCCTGAGGCCTAAAAAAGCTGGATGAGATTGAGGGACATAATTGAGTCAGAGTTTTAGAGTGGAGTGAGCTGGAGAAAGAATGATGAAGACAAGGTCTGGTGAATGGTTCCAAGCCAAATCACACAGTGTTTTAAAGGTCACAGGAAGGACTCTGGATCTTGTCTTAAATTTAAAGTATTAATTTTATATATCCTATTTTTTAAAATTTATTTATTATTATTATACTTTAAGTTGTAGGGTACATGTGCATAACGTGCAGGTTTGTTACATATGTATACTTGTGCCATGTTGGTGTGCTGCACCCATCAACTCGTCATTTACATCAGGTATAACTCCCAATGCAATCCCTCCCCCCTCCCCCCTCCCCATGATAGGCCCCGGTGTGTGATGTTCCCCTTCCTGAGTCCAAGTGATCTCATTGTTCAGTTCCCACCTATGAGTGAGAACATGCGGTGTTTGGTTTTCTGTTCTTGTGATAGTTTGCTAAGAATGATGGGAAGAACTTCCATTTGCATGATTTGGCTAACTTCACAAATCCTCATGGAATAGTTTTTATTGCCACTGCCATTTGATAGATATAAAACTAAGGCTCTTATATAATAATTGTCTTGACAAATGACAAAGCTATTGAGGAAAAGAATCACGTTTGGAATCCTGATCATTTTACTCAAAATCCCATGATTGTCACACTTTATCAATTGTGGAAACACCAATAGCTCAACAATGTAAAAGATGAGAAGTCTCATATCCTCATTATTAAATAGTTATGTTTCTCCCTTTTAGTGATGTTGCAAATTCAATTATACCTTCTTCACTAATACACACACATATATGCACACAAACTGTGAACAAATAGAGCTGCATATAAAATTATACATGAAGCCTATAAAATAGATGTGATCCATCTCTCTTGACAGTGTCATTTCAAAGGGCTCGTACATACAATAAATATTAAAATATCTCATTGAGAGCAAAATAATTTCCTTCATGTTGACATTTCCACTCCTTTCCATATCACCTTATTTCCTGGAAAATAAATCCTTTTGGTGAGATTCATTGTAAATATAAGTGAGTTTGTGGTACTTGTGAGGAAAGGGGAAATTCCATTAGATTCACTTAAATATAAATGTTTTCCAAAAAAAGAAAGAAAAAACGGAGGCCACTGATAAAGTAAATGAGTGGTAAACATTAAGAAATCTGGGTGAAATAATTTATGAGTTAGACACTAAGTTCTAGCAAAACAGGATCAACCTCTTAATGCAGGAAAATGACAGACTATGTCTTCAAAATAAAATGCTTTTTTTCCCTAATGTGTTTATTACATTTGTGAATGATAGCATTACAAAGGCTTCTAAAGCAAAGAGTTAGTTAAGAGCTTAGTTTCTTCATCTTCTATTCAAATAGCTCTGTTTTCTTTCTTTCTAAATCATAATATGGAAGAAGGTATTATATTGATTTTACCAGACTTAGGGCAAACTTCACCAAAGTGTTCCAAATAGATCTCTACTCTTGCCTTGCAATTCTTCATGGGTTTTCTGACTTCCCTCATTAGCTGATATTTGATGACTTTTACAGTCAACAGCTAACACAGCAAAAAGCCAGTATAGATACATTAGCCTTTATTCTCTTCTTCTATGGGGGGCTAATTAAATTACTGATCAGATAATAAAGAAAAGGGTATCCAAAAATATCTAAAATAATTATATTCAAAATGAATGTATTTGTTGGATTATTCTTTGAAAACTATTAGCATTGACTCTTGACCAATGTGGGAGTTAGGAGCACTGATCCCCTGTACAGTTGAAAATCTATATATACATTTTGACTACCCTAAAACTTAACTATTTATAGCCTACTGCTGATTGGAAGCCTTATTGATAATATAAACAGTCCGTTATCACATATTTTTAATGTTACATGTATCATATACTATATTCTTAAAGTAAGCTAGTGAAAAGAAAATGTTATAAAGAAAATCATAAGGAATAGAAAATATATTTACTATTTATTAAGTGGAAGTGGATAATCATAAAGGTCTGCATCGCCATTGCCTTCACATTGAATAGGCTAAGGAGAAGGAGGAAGAGGAGGGGTTGGTTTTGTTGTCACTGGGGAGGCAGAGATGAAAGAAAATCCATGTATATGTGAACTCGCACAGTTCAAACCTGTGTTGTTCAAGGGTCAATTATAATTGTAGTAAATACTCACTGTCAATATATCTTTACCCATATGTATTAATTCATTTAACGTTTTTGAGCCCCTATTTTGTCTATAAACGGTTAGAGTATAGGAATATAGGAATGATACAACAAAATAAGACATAGATTTTCCCCCTAAATATTTTGTAATGTAACTGGGCACACAAAATAAATATGCAGAAAAAACATATAAGCAATTCAAAAGTAAAACAGCAATATAGTTATAAGTAAGGAGTAGGAAGGATGAGAGTAGGTTTGATAATTAGGAATACAGGTGTTCCTCAACTTATGATGGGATTATATCTGAGTAAATCTGTCATGAGTGGCAAATATCATAATGGAAAGTGCATTTAACACACCTACCCTACTGAACATCACAGCTTAGCCTAGCTGACATTAACCATGCTCAGAACTGTTACACTAGTCTACGGTTGGGCAAAATCATCTAACAGAATACCTCTTTTATAAGAAAATGCTGAATATCTTATGTAATTTATTGAATACTGTATTAAAAAATGAGAAGCAGAATGGTCGTACGGGTACTCAAAGTATAGTTTTCACTGATATGTATCACTTTCATGCCATTGTAAAGTCAAAAAATTGTAAGCTGAACCCTCATAAGTTAGGGATTATCTATAATTAGAAACATAATAATATAGAGAAAATCTCAGAGAACACAAAATTAGAAGAGTTAAGAGTTTAGTGAGGATAGAGATTGTATAAGTCCATTTTCACACTGCTAATAAGACATACCTGAGACTGGGCAATTTTCAAAAGAACAAGGTTTAACTGGACTTACAGTTCCACATGGCTGGGGAAGCCTCACAATCATGGCAGAAGGCAAGGAGAAGCAACTCATATCTTACATGGATGGCATCAGGCAAAGAAAGAATAAATGAGACGCAAAAGCGGAAACCCCTGATCAAACCATCAGATCTCCTGAGACTTATTCACTACCACGAGAACAGTATTGGGGGAACTACCCCTATGATTCGATTATCTCCCACTTTGTCCCTCCCACAACACATGGGGATTATGGGAGTAAAATTTAAGATGATATTTGGGTGGGAACACAGAGCCAAACCATATCAGAGATTAATGTGGACTCAAAGAGTTAGGGAAGGAGTTGTGAGAGGGGATTTAAAACTGAACTAGTCTTTAAAGAATGATGAGAACTAGACAGCAAAAATAAGAGGGATCTAGCCCAAAAACAGGAAGGAAAGAATGAGCTAAGCACATTAAAGGGACAGTGAGTAAAATAACCTGAAACAAACTTGAAGAGTTCCTGTAGGTAAAATTAGGTGTTAAGAATGGACCAGACTAAAGAAACTTGGAGAGTAGAAGTCTAAGGAGTTTAATTCAATGCAAGAAGCAATTTCTGTGGTTTATAATATATAACATACAAGAGTAGGTGGTGTGGTAGATTAAGAGATTAGTAGAATACAGAATTTCTCACTCTTTAAAGAAAGTTAAAAGAACCAATGTGATTTTTTTTTCCCCCATAGGAAATAGGGAGCTATTGAGAAAATATTTCGGCAAGAGAATAATTGAAGAGTTGATGAGTAATGTGTTTAAAAGGATTTCTTTGACTGCATTATTTAGCATGAATTCTAGTGCGATTACATGATGATTAAACAAACAAAGATAAAAGCTTGGGTAAAGGATTCAATTTGGAGGAAAAATCAATTAGCTCCACACATGTTGATTTTCTGATGACATCCAAATTTTCAAGTGGAAATGTTCGTTAATCATTTAAAAACACACAAACGACATTTAATGGACACATTTGAGATTAACATAAATTTTTAGAGATTATATATAGAGGTAATATTTAAAACCATAACAACAGCTTAAAGTTGTATATTGGGCATAATGGATGGTCCAAGGACTGAGCCTAAGAGAATCTCCACAGAGACCTAAGGAATTATTGAATAGCCACTGAAGGAAATAAAGAATTGCTCAGTGATGTGAAAAGGACTAAGATTATTTTAATATTACAATTAGGAGAGTTTCAAGAGTTAAAGGATCCTGGGTATCAAAAAGGTTAGTGTGGAAAGGTAGAGCACATTGGGATAAAATATACATCGAGTATTTCCTTACTATACTAAAACTTTAGGTCCTTATTCCACTCCTATTTTTTATTATGATGGTTAGCAGGAATAGCAACGGATCAGTGGGTGTTCCGTTTCATTAATAGTCACTATCTTTTATTGCCCACCTTTCTCTGTGAAACAATAGCTGATGCTAAGGCTGACAGGACTCTTTGTCTCCACATATCAAATTCAGACCTTCCATTAGTGTCTCAAGTGTGTTTGTCCTCCCATAATTGTGAATTCTATTAAACAATCTTATAATAAAATTTACATTGACTAGGCAGCTGTCTTCTTCAATAATAGAAGAGAACATGTGCTGCAGATTCCTAGACAAGCTGACTACAATTTGGGACTCAGATTTAAATTTACTGTGCTTTGAAGAGTAGGCAAATATTAGTTGTCCCAGGTTTCAATACTTCTCTTTGACTGATACATCCATCTATCAATACATTTGCATATGCTGCTTTGTACAAGGCCTAAGATCCTGTCAGCAATCAATAAACATGCATTAAATCCTCTTCTTCCCTTTAGGTTTGGAGAATGTGAGTCATATGCTTTCTTAGGCATGGAAAAGGAAAAATATTAGCTAACATTTGGTGGTACTTTATTATTCACATACATTTGTCATTTGGTGGTTTTGTGAGATAACTACTGTCAGACTCAGTTTATTAGTGAGGAAACTGAGGACTGGAGAAGTTGAATGACATCTACATGGGCATTCAGATGATAAATAAATAAGCTGGATGGGACTCCAACCTGGTGATCTACCTTCACGTCTGTAGTCTTATAAATAAAAGAGCAATTACTCCCCAGAGACTCTTCTGTTTATTGCTATAACACAGCTTATACCTACAAGACACACAAAAAAGTATTCAGAAAGTGAAAAAACAAACTGAGTATGTTACTATCTAAAGCCCAGGCATGACTACATATATGATTAAAGCAACATTAAATGATTCAAAACTAATTTTATAACGCATTCACTATATGGGCATAACCTATGGAAGTACAATGTAGGTATATGAGCACACAACACACACACCACAAGTGTAAAACACTTTATATTTAGTCAAATAACTCTTTAAAAAGTTGTTTCTCTGGTGTTTCGTGCTGTAGTTTCTGCAGTTGCCAGAAGTCAAATCAGTTTTCTGCGGCCGTTGACAACTGTGTCAGCTGTCTGAGCAGTGAACAGAAAGGCATGCAGTAAACAAGTAAAACCAATGTATGATATATAGCGGTTGTGGAGTGGTTTTCTTTTTACAGAAAAGTGTACTTTCATATACACCTTGTGAGGTGAGAGCATTATTCATAGTTGAACTTATTCTATCCTACCATATCCCATTTTCAAATTGTAACACTTATCCAATCACTGCTTCAGAAATGCTTCCCAGTTATTTTGGAATTTATTTCTGATTTCAAGGAAATGCACTCAGTATTGTTTCAATTCATTCTTTACTAAATCATCTAAATGTTTCAGTAGAGAATTTTGTTTACCAAGAAGCCTTGGACTCTGTGTAAGTTATTTTTTAATAATGGCTTTCGTTTTCTCTCCAAAGGCACAAATGACAAAATGCTTAGAATTATAAAATGTGGTTTCTCTCTATCTTTCTCTTATTATTATTATTTTTTTTTTAGAGAGAGAAAGTAGTCATGAGTTTTTTACCTAAACAGTAGCAGGTCTGTCCCAATCTCGTGAATAGGCAATAGTCCCTTGTGAACTCCATTTGGAATCAGAACAAATGGTGAAACAAAGTAACAGTTAATGCTTTGAATAGATAACTTTGTACTGACCATATTAATTGACTTAATCCTCAGTTCAGATTTTCTCCTTATTTTCCTCAGATGAGAAAATCAAAGTAAAAATAAGTAACTTGTCAAGGTGACAGAGCCAAAAATTTGTAGAACAGGCCTTCTCATGCCACCTCGCTTCAGAGCTGGCTCTCACTCCCTGTGCTACACTGCTTCTCTCCTGATCCAAACAGTAACCTCTCAGCTCAGCTGAACAGAATTTAAGCTTTGGACATGATACATAGAAGCTTAGAATATGTGAGGAAAACATGCCATATCTGCAGATCTGAACCATCTCAAAGACTAAGCACATTAAGATATTCTGGTGCCTTTTTGTATGGTCCCCATTCTTTTGGGCTCTATTTTTTTTCTCTAAAATTTCTGCATTACATTTTTAATAGCTTCGTTGAGATAAAATTCACATACCATATAATTCAACCATTTAAAATGTACATTTCAGTGGGTTTTAGTATAGTTGCAGAGTTGTGTAATCATCATCACAATCTAATTTTAGAATATTTTTGTCACCCAAAAAGGAAACTTTATACCTATTAAGTAGTCAGTCTCACTCACCCCTCACTGCCAAGACAACCATTAATCTACTTGCCATCTCTACAGATTGCCTATTCCAGACATTTTATATAAATGGAATTATGTAACATGTGGTCTTTTTGTGACTGTCTTCTTTTACTTTGTGTAAAGTTTTCAAGGTTCATTCATGTTCAATAAGGTTGATTTCTATCAAAATTATGTTATGATTATATATGACTGATATATAATTACATATCAACTGATAGTGTAAATGCAATTCTCTTTCTACTATCTGTCTATTTTCATTATAAATCAATGCTGGAAGGAAATCTTCAACGAAAACTTCAAGTCCCCAAACTGTACTTCTAGTCACAAGAATGTGCCTAAATTATCAGGCTAGGAACACCCCCATGAGAGAAAGTGGCCAAGTGGGGCCTCTTCCTGAATTGGCAGGCCACCTCTTACCTGGGTACTGGACAAGGCCCCTACTCCAGATGATTAATCCTCCTTCCCACCACAGGCTCACTCTTTGCATTCTTAAGCAGTTATGACTCTGTAAAAATGCAGAAGTTTCTAATGCTTCAGTTGCAGTTAGCTTTTTGTAATTAAAATTTTAGTAATCAGTTCATAGGCTAAAGCTTTCCTAATCAAAGTCTGATTTATTGATCAGCAATATAGTATGACCAGTGAACTTGTTAGAAAATAGAATCTCAAGCCTACCTCAGACCTGCCTATAATTAGCATTTTAAGAAGATTTCCAGGTGATTCATATGCATATTCAAATTTAAGACACCCTCACCTAAAGAATATTAGAAGAAATTAGATTTAAAAGAGATATCTGGGCTGGGTGTGGTGGCTCACGCCTGTAATCCCAGCACTTTAGGAGGCCGAGGCAGGCAGATCATGAGGTCAGGAGATTGAGACCATCCTGGCTAACACGGTGAAACCCCGTGTCTACTGAAAATACAAAAAATTAGCCGGGCGTGATGGTGGGCACCTGTGGTCCCACCTACTCGGGAGCCTGAGGCAGGAGAATGGTGTGAACCCTGGAGGCAGAGCTTGCAGTGAGCCGAGATCATGCCACTGCACTCCAGTTTGGATGACAGAGCAAGACTGTCTCAAAAAAAGAGGAAAGAAAAGAGGCACTGAAAAGGGTGGGAAAGACAATCTTGCATTGCCTAAACTCTTCCCCCCTTCCTCGCTGGCGGCACGGCATGGCACAGAGAGAATCCATGTGTCTGGGAGAGAGAGAGAGAGCAAAGTGATCGTCGGACTTTGCATTGGAATTCAATGCTGGCCTATCATAGTGGAAAACAATACAGGGCAGAATTCTGCCAGCCCCCATGGAGGAAGCATTTAGACCAGTCTCAGCCAGAAGGTAAGCCTCCACTGCAGCAGTAGGAACCTGACTTCCAGCTAGCTCTACCATTGGTTGACTATAGTGCTGGGATCCCAAAACTTGAAAGGCCACAAGGACTACAGTACTTGGGCAAGTACTGACGCTCTTCTGGGCTTGCAGCCAGTGGACTTGGGGTGCATGTGACCCAGTGAGACCCCAGCGGTGGTGACCAAGGGAGTACTTGCATCACCCATCTCCCAACTCCATGCAGTGCAACTTGGGGAGAGACTTCTTTTGCTTGGGAAAGGGAGAAGGAAGAGTATAGAGGACTATGTCTTGCAACTTTGGTAACCAGCTCAGCTACAGTAAAATAAAGCAACTAGCAGATTCTGGAAGCCCTCTCCTGATTCCAGGCCCTGGCTAGTGAACAGTATTTCTAGACCCACCCTGGGACAGAAGGGAACCCAGTGCGCTGAAGGGAAGGACCCAGGCCTGGCAGGATTCACCACTTGCTGATTAAAGAGCCCTCAGGCCTTGAATAAACAAGAGTGGTACCCAAGAAACAGTCACCACAGGCTTTGGGCAAGACCCAGTACTATGCTGGCTTCAGGTGTGACCCAGCGCAGTCTCAGCTATAGGAAAGTAATTTATCCTCCCTTGGCCTCAATTTTCTAGTTTTAGAAAGTGGATTATACTATCACACACCATAATAGTTGTGTACACGTGGGCGTGTGTGTGTGTGTGTATGTGTTAAATGACGATATATGTCAAATGCTTAGACACTACCTAGCACATAAACTTTAGGAAGGTTAGCAATCATTTTTATTTGTTCTGTTTTGTTTCTGATTTTACTGTTATATATTTCTAAAGAAAAAATGTAGTATCCTAGGTAGAATAAAACATTAATGTACAATTTAACTTAGGGAAATTTAATATCCCCATTATATTGAGTCTTCTATTTCAGAACAAATTCTTTCCATTTATTCAAGTTTCTTTTTCGATGTTTCAGCAGAATATTCTTCTAATAGATTTGTTAAAATTTGTTCCTAAGTATTTTATCTTTTCATTGCAATGTGAATGACATTTTCTAATTTGTTATAGTGTGTGTATCCTATATACACACTATATAAAACATATTAAAAATCAAGAAACATTGGTTCTTGATTTTTAAGTTTAAACCATTAAACTTACTGATTTGTTTTATTGTCATATTTTTTAGATGAGTCTTTTGGAACTTCCTGGTTTACAATTAAATTTCAATATATGGTGATAATTTTGCTTCCCTTCCGATAATTAAACATCTTGTTTCTCTCTTTCCTAATTGCAATGGTTGATATTTTCAGAACAATTATCATTTTTCAATTGAATTAGCATCGTACTCCTGGAATGAAACACAATTGGTCATGGTACATTATTCCCTTAGCTTGTTGCTAAACTTGTTTTGCTAATATTCATAAGTGAGGTTGGTCTATGGTTTTCTTTTTTGTATTATGGCATTAGTTTCCAAGGCTGCCATCAAAAAATATCACAGACTGAGTGGTTTAAACAACAGAAATGTATTTTCTCACAGCTCAGGACAACAGAAGTTCAATATCAAGGTATTGGTGAATTTGATTTCCTCTGAGGCCTCTCTCTGTGGTTTGCAGATGCATTCACTGTATATTAACATGGTCATATCTCTGTGTGTGCACATGTCTGGCATCTTGGTCTCTGTGTTCTAATCTACTCTTTTTATAAGGTCACCTGTCATATTAATTAAGACCCACCCTAATGACCTTATTTTAACTTAATTCTTCAAAGGCTCTATCTCTAAATAGTCACATCCTGAGGTATTATGGGGTTAGGGCTGCAACACGTGAATTTGAGGGGACACAATTCCCCATAACAATTATCCTTGTCAGATTTTGAAATAAATGTCATACTGAGTCTGTAAAAATAATTTGGAGTCTCTTCTCTGCCTCTTTCTGTCTCTGTCTTTCTCTGAATCTGTTACGTAGCCTGATGTCATTGTCATTTCACACAATACAGCAATATTACCTTGTCTCTGATAAGTCTCCCAAAATTTCACAGGCAGAGAAACAAATCCTGTTTCTGTAGGAGTCCACCAATATGCACACCTTGGACTACCATAATTTGGATATGGAAAACATGGCAAGGGCCAAATATGCCAGCCGATGCACATCATTACAAATTATTGTTTAAATATCTCTCTAGTTAATGTCATTCATGATTGATAGGTATTATAATCACCATTCGTTGTCATTAACTTTTTAGGTTTCTGTACTTGATTTTCATAGTCATGTGCAGTTCCACAATGCCAAAACTTGACATACCTTCATTTCAAACAGTTAAGTTTCTGAAACTAAACCTTTCTTTTACACATAGTCTTAAATATCTAAGACTCAATTTAAGAACACTGCATATTCTGTGGCATTCAAAAATGGTTTTCTCAGGAGTTGAAACCATAAACTCTATACCCCATTACTGAGTGTGCCCTATGTTACAAAAGGCAAAAAAGCAGTCTACTACTCTGCAGGATTTTGGTCTGGAGATAAACACAAGATCATAGATCATGTATTATTATCAGTTATTTTAAGGTCTCAGAGCAATTCTCTAAGCATGTATCAATTGTAAGGAGTAATATAAAAGGATACTAGCTTGTCAATTTCTTTTTGTCACTCAGGTCTTTGCCATAGACTCTGTTGGCTTTATTAAACATTAAGTATTGCTTTCAGGGTGAGGTAGAAGAGCATAAGCAAGAAAAGCTTTATAGGCTAATAAAAATGTAAATGAGATGTTCATCAGCTTGCTGCCCTGGAAAATGATGGAAGAAACATTACCTGAAAAATTAGATTCAACGATTATTGCTAATCAAATCAACCTGAAATGAGAAATCCCTTTGTAACCATTTGTGTTAATTTGCATCTTTATGCCAATCTTTCTATGCACTGAATTTGCTTCCAACATCCTAGGTCCTCCATACATATATATATAGAGAGAGATAGATATAGATAATGTATATACATATTTTTATATATATAGAAATATATACATATATGTATGTGTATAATTCATGTTATTAACATGTATTAGCTAAACAGAAATATTTCTGTTACATATTTGCAGCAGTTGATAAGAAACACCTATATATTTTAATAACATCTGCACTTAACCTTCTTCTTTTTGCATGCCATACTCACTACCAGGAATTTGAAGACTGAGTTGTAAATCAAAATTTCTATAGCGTGTTAAAGTCACATCCTCAGAGTTTGGAAGCCTCTGAGCTCACTATGTCTCAGGAGGACAGGAAATTCTTCTTCTTCTTCCCCTTAATTAGGAATACATTGTAATATTAATATTTTTTACTTGACCTTTGAATATAGTAGTAAAATAACAAGTGGGGACTACTTGCTTTTTCTCAGGGATGATTCATCTTGGGATGGTGTTTAGACAGTGGCCTTTGAGTATTAGATATTCTATAAACATTGTGTGAGTTGTTCTTGATGACTCCCTTTGGTGGATCTCCAAAAACCCTTTAGAAACTTGCTAAGGGTTGTGTGGAGGGAGAGGCTAAAGCCCCCATAACTGACTCTCAGCAACTGTCCTCTCTCACAGAATGTCTCTTTTGCGGTGACCCTTAAAGGCACTTGGCGCATCTGCTATTTATCAGTTGTTAGTCAATACATTAGGTTGGTACAAAAATAAATAATGGTTTTTGCAATTATTTTTAATCTAAAAAAATCTGCAATTACTTTTGTACCAACCTAAGTTATTGTAAAGGATGGAACTTTTAAGCAAGGCACACAAAACCTTCTAAAGTCACTCTGAGAAGCAATTCAGAGTAGCTTCTAACTGGATCTTTCATTTTGCTGCCATTTTACTTTTTTCTCTGCCCTAAGGCAAATCTCAGGTTACTAACTAACCCATTTATGCCAGAAGTTGCACATTTTTGTGTGTGAAAAATCAGACCCTGGCAATGACCTTGAGCAGTAGGATATAAATAACTCCCACAAGCTTAGCGTTCCAGTAATGGAACACTAGGCATACATGGGCTAACTCCCTCAACTCTGGGCTGAGTTTCTCACAATTACTGCAGATCTCCACATCTGGGCAGGTCTTGCCAATAGTTGAAGATCTTTTTTCTCATAATTTGTCCTGAAAAGATATATATTGAGCTATTCAGGAGACTTGAGAAATGTTCCAAGTTTAATAGGATAAAGGACAGTAGATACACATTTTTTTTTGTCCAGAAATATAAAGATTATTCCTAGTTAGCGGCCAGTATGTTCCTTCACTCTTCTCTGAATTCATTCTGTCATTCTGCTCCTGGACTTCCTACAATAGTACCTTGACTTATAAAGCCCGTGTCCAGATCTTTTACAGTCCACTTCATTCAAAACGCTCCTGAAAATTCAAGGGGCTCACTAACACATGGCTTTGGTAGAGGCATTCTCCTGAACAAAAACCTTTCTGACCTCAACGTACACATAGCAAGGGATTGAGTGGTGATAATCTAGCTCTCCTACCTCTTCAGCCATGGGTCTTTATGCTCTTTATCTTGGAAAACATGCTCTAAATTAAATTAACTGCTACCCATTTGTAGGCCCTGTGCTTCTACATTGTAGTCTCTTTATGGTTTGCATTTTCTACCCATCCCCAAAGCCCAGATGAAATGCCACTTCATAAAACTGTTTGATCCATCTATCTTGAAGTTTTTCTATGCTCTGAACAACTACAACGTTTTATTTGTAACTTTCTAATAACATGTAACACCACCTGTTTCATGAGCGTGGTTTTATTTGATTATTTTATTATACTCTTTTTTGAGCACAGGAACTGCATACTAGAAATCATCATATTTCTCACAGGTTCCGATATTGTGATTTTTGCATATAGTAGATTTTTAATAAATTTCTGTCAAATGATTAAACTAATAATTTTTCGAGTGTTTTAGAAATTATATAGAATGAGGAAAATTATTTCTCCTCTCCATAAAAGCAGAAGAGATTATAATGATACATTTCATGAAGAAAGTAGCTTACAAAATTACAAGCAATTTTCATGAATAGCTTCAAACAAATTAGTCTTAAAACCTATAAAAAGTATCACAGCCTTAAAAAAAAATGATGACAATTAAGTGATGTCAGCAGTATGGCAAAATAGGTGTTTCCATTGCTTGTCATCTCACAGAAATATCAATTTGAGGAACTAACCACACATGAAAATATCTTCACAAGAGCTAAGAAATTCAGATGAGAGATTATGGCATCTGAATGGAGCAGAGAAATCAGCAAAGATACATTGAAGAGGGCAAGAAGAATAGCTTTATGTTATGCATGTCACCCTTCCTTAAAGCCTGTGCAGTTCAGTACAAATAGAGATACCCTCCATGTAAAGGAAAAGAATAAAGTGAGTCCCTAACTTCATTGCAGGCCCCAGCACTATGCCTACCCCAGTGGATCCCAGAAGCAGGCCAGTCCTCATGGCCCCAGACCTTACTATGGCCCCCATGGCAACAGCATCCAGGCCCATGTCACTGCCAAACTAGCCCCTGTAGCCTGTGACCTCAGGCCTCAGGCTCATTCTAATATCAGACAAGCCCTCACAGCCCCAGGATCCAGGCCTATTCTGGGCCCACCCCAGTGCCAGGAAGGCCCCCATAAGTCAAGCTACAGGCCAGCCCTAATAGACCCAGGTTCTAAGTCCTCCTACATGATCTCAGGTACCAGGCTCACCCGTATGGACCCAATGTCCAGGACCTCCCCAGTAGACCCAGGCTCCAGGCCTGCCCCTACAAAATAAGACATCAGACTGACCCATGTGGACTTAGGCACTAGGCCCACGAACCCCCTGACCTAGGCAGCATGCCAGCTTGCCTGAGGACTCCAGTGGCAAGCCCACTGCAAACCCCAATGGCTGACCTAGTCAGAATCTCTGGACAAGCTGTCTGGTGAAGGGCTTTCCTTGCCAGTCTGTAAAGACTGGAAGAGGTATGTACTTCAAATGTGCAGATACAAATAGAAGGCCACAAGGATCACAAATAATTAGGGAAACATGACACCACTCAGGAAACAAAGCACCAGGAACTGGCCCTAAGGAAATTAGTATTTCTGAACTGCCTGACAAAGAATTAAAAATAATCACCTTAAAGAAGCTCAATGTGCTGCAAGAGAACACAGATATCAGAAGTTCAACAAAGAGGTAGAAACCATAAAAAGAAATCAATCAGAAACTCAAAAGCTAAAGAACACCATGATCGAACTAAAAAATTTCGCAGAGAACTTCAACACAAATGTGATCAAGCAGAAGAGAGAATCACTGAGAAAAACAAAACAAAACAAAAAACAACTAAGGAAAAAACAGGTCATTTGAAATTACTCAGAGAACAAAAAGGAGAAAAGAATGACAAAAGTGGAAAAGCCTACAAGACTTTTGGTACACCACCAAGTAAACTAGTGTATGCATTATTGAGGTCCAAGAAGAAACAGAGAAAGAGAAAGGGGAAGAAAGCTTATTGAAAGATATAATGACAGAAAACTTTTCAAGTTTGGAGAGGGAAATGAATATCCTGATCCATGAAGCCCAAAGAACCCCAAAGATACAGAGGTATTCACTGAGACACATCATAATTAAATTCTCAAAAGTCAAAGACAGAGAAAGAATTTTGAAAGCACCAAGAGAAAAGTGACTCATCACATATAAAGAAACCTTAATAGGGGTATAAGAATATTTATTCAACAAAAGTGGCAGAAACACACAATAGGGACAGGACATTCTCTTCAATAAATGATACTGAGAAAACTGGATATTCTTATCTCACATCATATACAAAAATCAACTCAAAATTGATTAAAGACTTAAATGTTAAGGGCTGAAACTTTAAAACTACTAGAAGAAAACATAGAGAAAAGCCTTTTTGAAATTGGTTTGGGCAATGATTTCTTGGCTATGACCTCAAAAACACAAGAAACAAAAAGATATTAATAGGATTGCATCAAACTAAAAAGCATCGGCATAGCAAAAGAAACAATCAACAGAATAAAGAGACAACTTATGAAATGGAAGGAAATATTTGCAAACCATACATATGATAAGGGGTTAATACTCAAAATATGTAAGGAACTCAACTCAGCAACTCAGTAAAAAGACAAATATCCCAATCTAAAAACGTGCAGAAAACCTGAAAAGATATGTCTCAAAAATAGGAAATACAAATAGCCAAGAAGCATATTTTAAAAATGCTTAATATCAATAATTATCAGGGAAATGCAAATTAAAACTACAATGAGAACTTACCCCATACCATTACAAAATAGCTACTATCAAAAAGGCAAAAAATAGCAAGTATTGACAAGAATATGGAGAAAAGTGAAACTTGGTACAGCAGTTATGGAAAAGAGTATTAAGATTCCTCAAAAAATTCAAAATAGGACTACCATGTGATCCAACAATCTCATTTCTGGGTATATATTCAGAAGAATTAAAATCAGCATGTTGAAGAGATAGCTGCACTCCTAATTTTAAAAAAATGGTGTCTCATTCTATTGCTCTCTCATTCATATTGCAACATTATTCACAATAGCCAAGGTATGAAATCAACCAGTCAACCTAAGTGTCCATCTATTTATGAATGGATAAAGAAAATGTGGATATAGACTACTACACATATAATATATATGAATATTATTTATCTTAAAATGAAGAAAATTCTCTCATTTGCAGCAACATTAATGAACTGCGAGGACATTATGCCAAGTGAAATAAGCTAGGCACAGAAAGACAAATGCTACGCGATCTCACTTCCATGTGAAATCTAAAAGCTTTAAACTTACAGAAGCAGAGAGTAGAATGGTGGTTGCCGTGAGCTGGATGTGAAGAAACAGGGATGTGTTGGTCAAAGGATACAAAGTTTTAGTTATGAAGAATGAATAAATTCTGGAGCTCTAATGTACAATATGGTGTTTATAATTATTAATATTATGTTGTATACTTTAAATTTGCTAAGAGAGTAAATCTTAAATGTTCTTACCACAAAAATATTAACTATGTGAGGTGATGAATATGACCATTAGGTTGATTGTGGTAATCACTTCACAATGTATGTATACATCAATCAAAACATCATGTTGCACAAAATAAATGCATACTTTTAATTTGTCAGTTATGCCTCAATAAAGGTGGAAAAATAAATTTTTGAACACTGAATATAGGTAAAGCTAAAAGTTATATATGGGGGATGGGGAAAGTGCGTATGTTGTGGCTTGGAGCAACAAGTAAAAAGATTACATCTTCATCTTCCACATAGTGTGGAAAAAATAAATATTTTTAAAAATCAATTATTTTTACATTGTGGATGTAAATATCCAAAGCAGCAGCTAAATTAGTCAAAGTGCTTATCTTTGGGAAATAATAATGGAAGGAGAAGTAAACCAGAGACCTTTGTTTCTCAAAGTTTACCTTGTAGAACCATTTTTGACTTAAAAAACGGATATATGCTGTTTTGATTTTTAAAAATTAATTAAAAATTATGATCACATTTTGTCTTTAAATTTTTTTGTTTAAAACCTATCCATTTCTTCTCCCCATTTAATGTATCTTTTGACCATTTAAAATATAAAAAAAGAATTTGGACTTAATCTAATGAAGAAGTTTGACCTAACAAAAGAGACTAATGGGGTTTAAATTTATTCCACTCTACAAAAAAGAAGTCCAATTCACCCGTAGGTAGTATCATTAGTCTTTTAGGTCTGCATGTCTCTCTCTATGAGTTGGCTGAACTTTCCCAATCTTTGATCTAATCAATAATCTTGTCTCCACTCTAACATGGAATTGTGCTCTCTGACATAAAATCAGATACTGCCTTACAGTCCTGTGCTATATCACACAGCCTTGCCATAGATAGCTTCTGATCCATTTGCAAACTGTCAAGATAAATAAGTTTATTCAGATTATTTATATCTATTTCCTCCACTAACTTCATACTTAGAAAATTATATCTGTCTAGTCCCTCTCCAACTTGATTTTTATATCTTTTAGCCTAATACATTGGCTATGACCAAATACATGACTCTCACACCGATAATGCTAAGAAGGGCTGAAATGAATTGTTCGAATAAGAGACTGTCACTTTGTTTAGAAGGGAGTACCCCATGAGCCATGTGATAACATAGCTCCTTGAAAATCTAGTCAATCACCATTTTATAGTAAAAGCCTCTGAATTTTTGTAGCTTGGTGTCTTATTGCCTCTATTACATAGTTGCTTCTAACTTTTTTGGGCATCCCCAGAAAAGTGGAATCCTCCTGTGAATCAAGCAAATTTAGTAACCTCCAATTAATCAAGCACACTGAGCACATACCACATCTGCAGGAATAAACTAGGTATGGGATTAAAGAGATGTATAGAATTGAATCTTTGCTTAACGTATTTTGCCATTCTATATATTTTTTTCAAGAGATCAAGTCTGAGCCCTCCCTGGAGAATTGTTGAAATAGTGCCTAATTTAGGTAACTAAGCATTTTAACCCTTTCTAACCTTTTATAATATTTGTAATTGAACAAAACCCAGTACCAATATATAAGTAATAAATTTACCTTCAAAATACTGCTGTCAAAATTATGATACAAACTCTACATCACATTTTTGCATACCTTTTAACCCAAGAAATTCACTTCTAGAAATTTATTTTAGAAAAATAATAAGAGATTGAATTGCAGGGGTGCTTATGCAAAATAAATAAGCAAAATGCCCTAAATGCCCAGCATTAAATATTGATTAAATCAACACAGTACATGGATATGGTGGGACACTATGCTATCATTAAACATGACATTGTACAAAATTATACATTGACATGAAAAGACACATATAAAAACTTCGTGAAACATGTATAATGTTATTTAAGCTTTGTTGTGACACTAAAGTTTTTTTTCTTTTTAGTTTTTCTTATTACTAGAATGAATGCATTTTCTTAAATATTCACCTTTACAGAAATGACTACACAATTAATGGCAACACACCTCTCCCCACTTACTCCTACCCAAAGACACCTACTATTGACATTTCGATGGATATTTTCCTAGATTGTTTCATGTATGTCTTTTTCAAAAGTAGGATCACACTAAATGCTTCTGAAGCATTCTTTTCTTATTTAAAAAATACAGCAGACAGCTTCTAAGTGTGCACCATGTTCTTCTGTAAACATATGTATTTTAAATATATACACATACATAAAGAGAGAGAAAGAGGCTGTTTAAAGAATAATTATTAAGTGGATATCCATACAACCACCACCAGTTGAAGAAGTAGATAATTTCTAGTTCCCCAGAGAATCTTCATGAGAACTTCTGATTTCATATCTGTCTCCTTCTTCTAGAGTAATCCCTCTCTCTCTATGATTACTATTCCTTTGCTTTCCTAGATATTAAGTATATGTATATGTATGTGTAACTTTGTGAATGCATATCTCTGTATAAAATCATTAATTATATATTTTTAATTTTTTCTGTTCTTGAACTTTATGTAAATGAAATCAAAGGCATATTTTTGTGACTTTATTATTTATTGTGACTTCTTTGCGAGTGATCGCTTATGACATTTTAAAAATTTTCATATGCATGTGGCTGTTACATAGCCACATAATATATGTTTAAATAGGTCTTATGTGCCAGGGAAGGTTCTAAGCACATTATACAGATTATCTTGTTTTATGTAGTGCATAGGTATCATTATTAGTTTGATTTTACAAATTGGAAAACTGAGCTCCAGAAAGATTAAATAACTTAATGTAGGTCACACAGCTGGTAAGTGGTGTAGGTTATATTCTATCCTAAGGTGACTGACTTCATAGTCTGTGATCTTAACCATAGTTCCAACCTGCTTTCTGTTGTGGATAAGTATGCTACAAATGCCTTCTGCTTATTTATGGTTAATGCTTTCATATATTAAGAATCCTCCAATATTCAATTTCATAAAGATATTTTAAATTATTATCTTACAGTTTGATGGTTTGCCTTCAATATTTAAGTGTTTTACCTACCTAATACTGATTCCAGTTTATGGTACAAAGCATGGGTTTAACTTAATTTTTTGACATGTTCAATTGTCTCAACACCTTTCATTGAAAAGCCTATGTTTTCCTTATTAATAATATAAAATACTAATTCTGTCATATATCAAGTGTCCATTTAATTGTAAATCTGTTTCTAGATCCCTGTTCTGTTCATTTGATTTATTTGTCTAGTCATTCAACATCCTATATAAAGTTGCTCAGAATAGTCTTTTAATAATTTTAATTTTCTATCAATAGTGGCATATTCTTTTTTATTCCTGATACTGATTATTTTGGTCTCTCTTTTTGTCAGTCTTATCAGAAATCAGAAGTTTAGCAATTTTTTATCTTTGCAAAGAACCAGCTTCTGGCTTTGTTGAATTTCTCTAATATTATATGTTTGTCTTCTTTGTTTTTTTAAATCAATTTCTGCTTCTATCTTTCTTAACTTCATATAATTTCACTACTCTTTTTCTAATTTCTTAAGAGGGATGCATAGCTTAGCTTATTTTTGTCTAACAGCATTTTAGGCTACACATTTCTAAGTTCTGTTTTTGGTACATTTAAGTTTTAATATATTTTGTTACTGTTCAGTTTAAAACTTTTTACTTCTACTATAAATTCTTTTTGGACCCATAAATTATTTAGAAGTAGGTTTCCAACTTTACAAACTTAGTGTTTTTAAATTATCTTTATATTGATTTTTAAGTTAGTTGTACTGTAAACAAAGAACTTTGTCATTAGTTTTCCAGTGTGGGAAATACATTGAGTGCTGCTGTAAGGGCCAATATTTGGTCAATTTTGTGAATGTTCTCTTTATTCTTGAAGTGAATATGCATTCTGCAGTTGTTTGCTACACAGCTTATAGGTGCAAATTTGATCAAGGGCTTAATTGTGTCCTTCATATCTTTTATATTTATTGTTTTTTTTCTTGGCTTTATTTATCAATTTTGTATTAAAAATTTTTCACCATGGTTGTAGATCTTGCTGTTTCTTGTGGAAGTTCTGTAAGGTTTTGCCTAATATATTTTGATGCTATGTGTTATTGATATAAAATTTAACATGGTTTAGAGTTTCCTGGGGTGAATTAATGAATACATTACAATAAATTGAACTTCTTTATCTCTAGCAATGGTTTACTTTATCCATGAAGTGCAATTTTTCCCTTATCAATTTAATAATATGAGACTTTATTGCTTAGAATTTATTGGACATATCCTTCTCTATCCTGTTATTTTAAGCCTTCATAACTGTTTTACTTTAAAGGCATTTTGTAAATGGCATAGAATTGAATTTTATTCTATCCTAGACAGATATTCTTTTGCCTGAAAGATCAATTCACTTTTAATAGCTATTACTACTTACATATTTGGAGTTAAATCCACCAACATATTTTGTATTTCTATCTGCTCCATCTTGTCTCACGTCAAATATTAAGTGCCTGTATACGTGATGATCTATTTCTAGACTCTGTATTAACCTACTGTTCTACTAACCTACTGTTGTTTGTTGTATGTCAATACCACTGTGTCTTCCTTGCTGAAGCTTTACAATGAGTTTTGACATCCAAGCATAAGAATGTAATAATCTTCTTCTTTAAGATTTTCTTTGTTACTTTTTGGCTTTTTACATTTTAATATATATCAAAATCAGGTTGGTAATTTTGTGATTTTTGATAAAACTATTTTTAAAATTTAAATTAAAATTTTTATTTGTTTCTTGCTGCTAATGAATAAAAATATAATTTTTGTACATTGGCCTTGTTTCTAGTGATTTTAATTCACATTTTAATGATTTATATTTACTATGGGAATGATTAGATTACAAATCGATTCTTCTGTCCTTAGTTTTCTATTTCTTTTTCTTTCCTTACTTCACTGGCCCTCTAGAGCAATGTCAAACAGAAATGGTGACAAAGAATAGCCCTGCTTTATTCCTGATTTTAGGGATAAAATTATATTTCAGCATTAACTATAGAGTTTCTATAATTTTGTGTTTATTTTCTAAGTATGTATAGACATTTTTATCACATTAAGAATTGTTTCCTTCTATTGTTAGTTTGCTAAGAATTTAGTCAACAATTAATATTAATATTAAATTGTTAGCAAATGTATTTTCTCATCTATTGAGATCATTATGTAGTTTTCTTCTATTATTTCATTAATATGCTAATTTACATTGATTTTGAATGCTAAATTAATTTTGGATTCCTAACATAAGCAGCACTTTTTCTGACATGTTGTCATTTTTATACTCATTGAATTCAGATTGTTGATGTTTTTATTTATTTTTTAATTTACAATTAAAAATTATATATATATATTTATGGGGTACAACATGATGTTTTGACAGATTCTTGATATTTTCTTTAGAAATTGTGCAACTGTCATCTCCAAAGAGGGACAATTTGACTTCTTCTTTTCCTAACTGAATACCCTTGATTTCTTTCTCTTGCCTGATTGCCCTAGCCAGAACTTCCAACACTATGTTGAATAGGAGTGGTGAGAGAGGGCATCCCTGTCTTGTGCCAGTTTTCAAAGGGAATTTTTCCAGTTTTTGCCCATTCAGTATGATATTGGCTGTGGGTTTGTCATAAATAGCTCTTATTATTTTGAGGTACGTTCCATCAATACCAAATTTATTGAGTGTTTTTAGCATGAAGGGCTGTTGAATTTTGTCAAAAGCCTTTTCTGCATCTATTGAGATAATCATGTGGTTCTTGTCTTTGGTTCTATTTATATGCTGGATTATGTTTATTGATTTGCGAATGTTGAACCAGCCTTGCATCCCAGGGATGAAGCCCACTTGATCATGGTGGATAAGCTTTTTGATGTGCTGCTGAATCCGGTTTGCCAGTATTTTATAGAGGATTTTTGCATCGATGTTCATCAGGGATATTGGTCTAAAATTCTCTTTTTTTGTTGTGTCTCTGCCAGGCTTTGGTATCAGGATGATGTTGGCCTCATAAAATGAGTTAGGGAGGATTCCCTCTTTTTCTATTGATTGGAATAGTTTCAGAAGGAATGGTACCAGCTCCTCCTTGTACCTCTGGTAGAATTCAGCTGTGAATCTATCTGGTCCTGGACTTTTCTTCGTTGGTAGGCTATTAATTATTGCCTCAATTTATTGTATATTTAGAAAACCCCATTATCTCAGCTCAAAATCTCCTTAAGCTGATAAGCAACTTCAGCAAAGTCTCAGGATACAAAATTAATGTGCAAAAATCACAAGCATTCGTATACACCAGTAACAGACAAACAGAGAGCCAAATCATGAATGAACTTCCATTCACAATTGCTTCAAAGAGAATAAAATACCTAGGAATCCAACTGACAAGGGATGTAAAGGACCTCTTCAAGGAGAACTACAAACCACTGCTCAGTGAAATAAAAGAGGACACAAACAAATGGAAGAACATACCATGCTCCTGGATAGGAAGAATCAATATCATGAAAATGGCCATACTGCCCAAGGTTATTTATAGATTCAATGCCATCCCCATCAAGCTACCAACGAGTTTCTTCACAGAATTGGAAAAAACTGCTTTAAAGTTCATATGGAACCAAAAAAGAGCCCGCATCTCCAAGACAATCCTAAGTCAAAAGAACAAAGCTGGAGGCATCACGCTACCTGACTTCAAACTATACTACAAGGCTACAGTAACCAAAACAGCATGGTACTGGTACCAAAACAGAGATATAGACCAATGGAACAGAACAGAGTCCTCAGAAATAATACCACACATCTACAGCCATCTGATCTTTGACAAACCTGAGAGAAACAAGAAATGGGGAAAGGATTCCCTATTTAACAAATGGTGCTGGGAAAATTGGCTAGCCATAAGTAGAAAGCTGAAACTGGATCCTTTCCTTACTCCTTATATGAAAATTAATTCAAGATGGATTAGAGACTTAAATGTTAGACCTAATACCATAAAAACTCTAGAGGAAAACCTAGGTAGTACCATTCAGGACATAGGCATGGGCAAAGACTTCATGTCTAAAACACCAAAAGCAACGGCAGCAAAAGCCAAAATTGACAAATGGGATCTAATTAAACTAAAGAGCTTCTGCACAGCAAAAGAAACTACCATCAGAGTGAACAGGCAACCTACAGAATGGGAGAAAATTTTTGCAATCTACTCATCTGACAAAGGGCTAATATCCAGAACCTACAAAGAACTCAAACAAATTTACAAGGAAAAAACAAACAACCCCATCAAAAAGTGGGCAAAGCATATGAACAGACATTTCTCAAAAGAAGACATTCATACAGCCAACAGACACATGAAAAAATGCTCATCATCACTGGCCATCAGAGAAATGCAAATCAAAACCACAATGAGATACCATCTCACACCAGTTAGAATGGCAATCACTAAAAATTCAGGAAACAACAGGTGCTGGAGAGGATGTGGAGAAATAGGAACACTTTTACACCGTTGGTGGGACTGTAAATTAGTTCAACCATTGTGGAAATCAGTGTGGCAATTCCTCAAGGATCTAGAACTAGAAATACCATTTGGCCCAGCCATCCCATTACTGGGGATATACCCAAAGGATTATAAATCATGCTACTATAAAAACACATGCACACGTATGTTTATTGCAGCACTATTCACAATAGCAAAGACTTGGAATCAACCCAAATGTCCATCAGTGACAAACTGGATTAAGAAAATGTGGCACATATACACCATGGAATACTATGCAGCCATAAAAAAGGATGAGTTTGTGTCCTTTGTAGGGACATGGATGCAGCTGGAAACCATCATTCTTAGCAAACTATCACAAGAACAGAAAACCAAACACCATATGTTCTCACTCATAGGTGGGAACTGAACAATGAGATCACTTGGACTCGAGAAGGGGAACATCACACACCGGGGCCTATCATGGGGAGGGGGGAGGGGGGAGGGATTGCATTTGGAGTTATACCTGATGTAAATGACGAGTTGATGGGTGCTGACGAGTTGATGGGTGCAGCACAGCCACATGGCACAAGTATACATATGTAACAAACCTGCATGTGATGCACATGTACCCTAGAACTTAAAGTATAATAATAATAATAAATAAATAAATAAATAAATAAAATAAAATAAAATAAAAAGAAATTGTGCAACTGTATTTGAAAGACATTGTCCTGTAATTTATTTTCTCATAATGTTAGAAAACCCTGGCCTCATAGAAGAAATTAGACACTTTTGTTATTTGGAAAAGTTTGAAGATTTCTGTTATTTCCTCCATAAATATTTAATAAAATTATCTAGTAAATTTATCTAGGATATGGGTTTTCTTTCTGGAAATGTGTTTAAATTATGAATTTGATATTTTCAGTAGATATGAATAGTGGTTTGTGGGAATCAGTTGATACTGACACTGGCTCAGGGTGCATTTTGCACACCTCTTTCTAACTCTCTGCTCAGTGATGTCGTGCAAGTAGCTTAAAATTAGCCATTGTGGGAATATTTACAACACAAAAATCAAAAAAGGTGTGGATTATTTTTTGAGAACTGAAGGAAAACTTACATTTTTCACTTCTTCCTATGTTCATTTTTTTAAGTTGTGATTTCCAAGGTATTTGATTTCACCCAAATCTCCAAATTTATTGGCATAAATTTGATGATAAGTGCTTCATTATATTTAATGATCTGCAATAGTGATCTTTTTCATTACTAATATTATGTATTTGTTCCTTCTCAATATTTTTCCTCAGGTATGTGGTCAGAAATTTTTCAATTTATAATTATTGTTTGTTTAAAAACCTTTTGTACTTTTGTTATCTTCTCTATTATTTTTCACTCAATTTCATTGTTTTCTGTGTTTTTTTATAACTGTTTCTTTTAGTTTTCTGAGGAAAATATAACTTGGAATGTTTTCTAACTTCTTAAGATGAATTATTAGATTATTTATTTTCATCCTTTTTTCTTGTTTAATATTTACATTTAAGACTATAGTTTTTCCTTTAAATACAGTGTTAGTGGTATACCTGAAGTTTTTATATATTTACACACTCATTCACTTCATAATATTTTCAAATTTCCATTGTTATTTGTCTCATGGGTCGTTTACTTTTTCAAGGCTAAATTTTCAAACATTTTGAGAGTTACTAGTTATTTTTTTACTTTGATTTGTAGTATAATTGCATTATGGTCAGAAATTATAGTTTGTATTATTGCAATGCTTCAAAATTTGGTGAGGCTTGCTTTATGACCAGGCATATGGTGGATTTTGGCAAATGTTCTCTGCATACATGAAAAATATGTCCGTTCTTCAGTTACTGCTTTAGTTCCCAATTAGGTAATTTTTGTTAATCACATTTTAAAATTTTTCTGTATACATACTGTTTTATGCATTTGTTCTAACAGTTAATAAAAAAGTTGCTTTAAACTCTCCCACTATAATCATGGATATCTAGTTTTTATTTCTATTTCTCAATATTCGAATTATATATTTTAAGCCTATACTAATAAAATACCTGTTGATTTAGAATTGCTACATTTTCTTGATGAAATGGCTCCTTTTAAATTATGAAACGTCCCTTTTTATCTTTAGTAATTCTCTTCACCTGGATTTCTACTTTATCTTTTAGCAGTATCACTATGCCAGCTTTCTTTTGAATAGTGTTTGCATGAAATTTTTCTGTTGATCCTTTTATGTCCAAACTTTTTGTATCTTTATATTTAATATGTGTCTCTTGTAAGAAATATTTGTATTTTAAAATTCAGACTAATAATATTTCGTCTGTTTATTTAATATTTAGTTTATTTAATATATTTGAGTTCAAATATATTGTTTTATTAGTTTATTTTGTTGCTCCACCTATTGTTTTTGTTTATTGTCTGTCTTCTTTTAACTTAAATATTTTTACTAGTCTCTGAGTGGTCACCTTAGAGATTATACTGTACATTCTTTACTCATTAAAATTCTGATATAACATTGTTCATTAAAGTATAATTAAATTTGCTACTTCCCAAACAGTGAAAGAGCTTTAGGATACCTTAATAATATACTTCTCACTTTCTTTTCTTCTGTGTTTGTCATATATTACTTTTTTGTATTTATTTAAAATGCTATGTCATAATTATTATTTTTAATATAGACTATTTATTTAGCTTTAAACATATATTTACCCTTTCCATAGCTATTTATTCCATTCTGTGTGTCTGTTATTCTCTCTGGAGTCATGTTATGTTGTTCCTGCCTGAATAATTTCCTTTAATATGTTCTTGAATATTTCCTTTAAGGCACATATACTGGGGGTACATTTTCTGGTTTTTCTTGTTAGAAAAAAAATGACTTACTCACTATCAGTTTTGAAGGATATTTTTAGTGGTTACTAAATTCTGGTTGGATAGGAGTTTGGTCTTGCTTGGTTTTGTTTTCATACTTTTAAGACACCATTCCGTTATTTGTGTCAAGCAACCAGTCATCAATTTTATTGTTGCTTCTTTGATAGTATTGTGTCTTTTAAAAAATCTTGCTACTTCAAATTTTTCCCTTGGTGTTACCAGTTTTACTATGATATTACTAGTGATGATTTTCTTTTTATTTGTAATCCTTCAGATTTGTAGTATTAATTGAATGTGTGGCTTCATTTATTTCATCATTTGAGAAAATCTCTCAGGCATTATCTCTTCAAATATTGCTTTATGTCCTATTCTCTCCTTTCCTCTTGTGACTTGATTTTTTTTTAATTTTAGAATTTTTTACACTAATATAATATTTTCCCTGTGTTTTCTTTTTCTCTTTGTCTCTGTACTTCAATATAGATCAACATCATCCAGTAGAAATTTCTATGATGTAGAAATTCTGCACTGCTAATTTGGTTACCATAGTCACATGTTGAATACTTCAAATACTTCAAAAGTAGCTAGTGTGTTATGGGCTGAACAATGGTGTTCCCCCTGATATTCATATGTTGAAACATGAATCCCCATTGGGATCATGTTAGGTGATGGACTTTTGGACTTCTGGGAGACAGTAAGATCATGATAGTGGAGCCCTCATGATGGAATTAAGGAGAGGTAAGAGAGGGCTTGCTTCTTCTCTCTCTTGGCCATGTGAGGAAACCAGGACGAGGGCTCTCACCAGAACCTAACCATGCTTGGCATCTTGTCCATTGTGTGTGTGTGTGTGTGTGTGTGTGTGTGTGTGTATAAATATAATATTTTCTTTATCCGTTCACCTGTCAATGGATACTTCAGTTGTTTCCATATCTTGACTATTGTGAATAATGTGCAATGAGCATGAGGGATACAGATATCTCTTCAAGATACTGATTTCATTTATTTTGGTTCGGGTTTTCTCATAGCATGTCAGGGTAGTCATCTTTTTTGTGAGGTGCCTCTGGTCTATAATTTTTTATATTTCAACAAATAAATAAAAGCTACATGGCCCTTTATGACCTAGCCTTGAAAGTCACAGAGCATCACTTATTGTACTCTATGATTAAAACAATCATAAACCCATCCAGTTTCAGAGGGAGGAGAAACTGACTCAACTTCTCAATTGGAGAGTTTCAAAGAAGTTGTCACTATGTTTTATAGCCTCCAAAGTCTGTTATTTGACTATAATTTATTTACTTTAATCTCATATGTAAATACATTCTCCTCTTCAGTTTCCCTCCATAAATCTCATTCCATTACCACACTATGCCCAGATTTCAGGATCTGATCAAATAAATCAGGTCTAAGTGTGGATGAGGATCCAGTTTTCTTCCTCCACTATAGTTGATCTCATTCTGAATCTCTACTAACTAAAGATATCATTTATTTGCCCCTCATATACTCAGCATGCAATGGTAGAGTAGGCATAGATATACCTATTCAAAAAGTAAAAATTAGAGGCACACAACAGATAACCTGATACTGAGTTTGAGTATCTTCTTCTCAAAGACTCAAACACTGCAACGTAGCCAGGTAGTGCAAATAGTAATGAATGATTGCAGTGAGTTGTAAGAGCTCTTGGTTACTTACATAGATATATAGGTAAGCATTTTAAAATAAAGAACTGTCATTTGTGTATGTCCAATTTAAGCATAAATATTTGCACAACTGCAAGTTGATAATTGAAATTTTTATCATGATATAAAATTATACTGATGTTTTGTTCACTCAAATTTGAGAGTTAAATCATCCAAATTTTTAGAGATATTATAAATCTGCAATAGACTTTGTCCCAGGTATCTGGTTAAATCATCTTCTACTGTAGTTTTTTCTCCTTTTCAATCCTTGAATCATAATAATTTCATACTTAATAAGTTTGGACGATGAAAACTGAGGCCTCTTTTGCACATACTATATATAATATGCTTCCCTGCCTTACATGGACGTTGCATCAGGGAATAATATTGTGAGGATAAGAGACATGTAGACATCTCATGGCTAATAAATTCTCAACAAATATTTTAGTTGTTTTCATTTTAATTCTGAAAGAATCAGAAAGTGTCCATTTTGGTTTATATAAAAAGCATCAATGTATCTTCTAAAATGCCATAAATAAGATACCAATTGGCAGATTTATTGTTGATCTATGTTTAATTTAAACTTGTTTTTGGAATATAGGAAACATGGTGAAAGGAAACTGATAGCTTTGAAAAGATATATCGTCTGAAACTCTATACTACATCACTCATTTTAAATTAAGACTTGATATTCTTCCTGAATTACATTAGAGGTGGAAAGAGACAGAGTGAGGTTCTGATCTTCAGAGTGGGAAAAACAGAGATTAAAAACCTCCTGAATCATTGATTTCATGAAATATGTCAAATTATTTGCCATTGTAAATGTAGCAACCTCTACCCTGAAGTGTGCTGATGGTGACAAATATATGTGTTTAACTCCTTATGGTTACTGGTTTTTGCATCTTTGTGACAGAATATTGAAGTTTGTTTTTGTTTAGAGAATTTATCAATATACATGAGTGTAATCCTGTTTATCTTGGTATTTTAAATATGTTTTTAGTGTTAGTGTAATATTTTACAAACACATATCAAATAAGTAGGTTAGAAATCTTGAAAGACTTTTTTTTGATACAGTAAATTTCCACACCAACAGCACATCATTGGCTGAACTATTGTGAAATACATGTGGCACAGATGAAGCCACCTATCTTTGAAAACAACCTTTATTGAGTCTTTTCAATATGCCAGGTATTTTCTAACCATTTTACATTGATTGTCTCTTTATATTCTCATAACTCCAAAAATAGGTGGTATTATTATCTTCATTATAAACATGAGGAAACTAAGTCACCCTATTGAATGTGGGAAGATTCAAGGTGAAGGAAACAGTATAAATGAATTCACAGAGGGAAGAAGCATCATGGTATATTTAGAAAAATACTAACAGTTTTATGTGGCTGGACCTTGAAGTTTAACATAACAGGGTTTGGAGAGGATGTTGAAGAGACGGGCAGTAGCTCTTTGATGAAGATATTTGTATGTTATCTTCTAGAGCAAGAAGCCAATATTTGCTATATTGTATTAACTGAAAATTGTTAGTATTTACATATCAACAAATATATAAAGTTAAAGATGTACTAAATGGCATATTCATTAAAATTCCACTAATTTTTCTTCATATCCAAGAAGTTTTCAAAAATTTCTACCTAATTTTATAACTTAGAATAATATATATTTGCTTCTACCTTGAATTCACTCTTTTGGCTTTAGCATTATCTTCTTTCTTTATCACTTTTGTGGACAGGATTAAATGGCATTTGTCATAATTTTCAAGAAGCAGAAATCTAAGCAACACACTGAACATTTAGGGGCATAGTAAGAAAGAGAAGATACTTCTGAAAAGATTTTTACTTGGCCAGAGATGCATTAGATCAAGCTTATGGACCACAGGATGTGTTTTTCTGTGAGAAAAAAATGACTTTAAACAGACACCTACATATGTGCTCACATAGTCATATTTTAGAGTCTACTTAAGTCATTATATCAGAATCTCAGCTTTCTAAGAGTTTTCTTTCAACATAAACATAATTTCTAGGGTTTCATTTAAATATAACTAAGATATATGTTATTAGTGACACTTATAGAAACTCCCTGAATGGAATTACAGAATTATCATTTTGATGTTAGAAGATTGGAGCAAATAAATGATTTACTAGAGGACAAAGTGAAAGGCAGAAGAGAGCTTGGAGAGCAATATAAAATGCAAAGATGTTAAGCATAAAGCTTTGGAGCTCACAGTTTAGTAAAGACCATTCTCCCACCAAAATGTTGAAATAGGATTGAGCAGAATTATTCACAACTCCTGTCCCGGTTTCTAGCTTGTACATCTATTTCATTGTATTTGGTGCATAGACACCAGTTATAAGGCAGTACACCGACTGGATAAAAGTGTAGGTATGCTCTGGAGGCACACAAATTTAAATTTAAATGCCAGTTTTGTTGTTTGCTATCTGGCTAGCCTTGGATGAGGATGAGGTCCTTACTTTATCGAACTCTACATTTCTTTCTCTCTAACATAATCATAATAATAGGATTGACTTGGTGTGTTGTTTTGGGGGGAATAAATGTAACTAAAGAGCCTAGAACCATGACTGGTATTCATCTACGGGATTCTATCTCCTTAATTAAGCATAAATATGCCAATAAAGTGTGAATGTTCATTTCTATGGAGAGGTATGCAAGAATTATCTTAAGGATATGACTATGTGTAAAATACTTACACATATTTCTCTCTTATATGTGTTAGTTAAAAAGGATAGGCTGGGCGTGGTGGCTCACACTGTAATCCTAGCACTTTGGGAGGCCGAGGCGGGTGGATCACCTGAGGTCAGGAGTTTGAGATCATCCTGGCCAACATGGTGAAACCCCATCTCTACTAAAAATACAAAAATTATCCAGGCATGGTGGTGCACGCCTATAGTCCCAGCTACTAGGGGGGCTGAGGCAGGAGAATTGCTGGAACCCAGGAGGCAGAGGTTTCAGTGAGCTGAGATCGAACCACTGCACTCCAGCCTGGGCAATGGAGCAAGACTCATCTCATAAAAAATGGGTGGGTCGGTGCGGGGGTTGATACAGGAAGTTAAAAATGACCCAGATAATCCTAGAAAAGGTAAAAACAGAAAAAAGATTAACAGCTATCACATTAAATAGTTACATGGAGAGAAGGAATAACCGAAGAAGTTTAACTTTATAAATTAGTCACAAGTCCCCCAAGAAAGATTCGATTGCAGAGAACTTATCCATTGTGTCCTTGGAGATACGCCTTCTCAGTGACCCTAATGTAACAGAGCAGCTAACCGAAATCTATGTTCTTTTCTTCCTCCTGGACATTCAGGAAGATTGAATTTTCCTGTCCCACTTGTAGTTTGAAGTGGCCTTGCAACCGAATATTCAATGATGGAGGGGTGCACTATTTCCAGGTGTGACCTCCAATAACCATACCTGCTTTTCCATGCACTTTTCTCCTATGGTTGACTAGACTAAAATTATCTCTCAGAGGAACCTTGGAAACATTTTAATAAAGACAGCAGTGACTTCTAAATGACTATGTGGAGGACAGCCAACATGCCAACCTGTTTACCAAGTGCCTATTGGTAAATGTGCTAGAAATGAACTTCCATAGTATACCTTGTTTTACTGTCCTTTCCTTTATTGTGCTTTACAGATGTTGCATTTTATATAAATTGGAGGTTAGTGGTAACTCTGCATCAGTCCAGTCTGTTGGTGTCATATTTCTAAAAGCCTGCACTCATTTCATATCTGTATGTCACATTTTGATAATTCTCACAATATTTCAAACTTTGTCACTATTATATCTGTGATGGTGATATGTGATAAGTCATCTTCGATATTACTGTTGCAATTGTTTTGGGGAGCCATAAACAGTTCCCAGACCAAACGGTGAACTTAATACAAATTTTATGTATTCCGACTAATCCACTGATAGGCCATTTTCTCATCTCTGTTTCTCTCCTTGGGTCTACCTATTCCCTGAGACAGAATAATATTGAAATTATGTTAATTAATAACTCTACAATAGCTTCTAACTGTTCAAGTGAAAGTAAGAGTCACATGTCTCTCACTTTAAATCAAAAGCTAGAATAATTAAGCTCAGTGAGAAAGATATGTCAAAAGCTGAGATAGGCCAAAAGGTAGGCCTCTTAGCCAAGTTGTGAATGCAAAGGAAAAAATCTTGAGGGAAACTGAAAGTGTTATTCCCGTGAACATATGAATGATAAGAAAGCCAAACAGCCTTGTTGATACAGAGGAAGTTTTAGCGATATGGATAGAAAGTTGAACTAGTCACAACATTACTTTAAGCCAAAGTTTAATATACAGCAAGGCCCTAACTCTTTTCAATTCTATGAAGGATGAGAGAGATGAGGAAGTGCATAAGAAAAGCTTGAAGTTAGCAGAGGTTGGTTCATGAAATTTGAGGAAAGAAACTATTTCCGTTAATATAGAAGTGCAAGGTGAAGCAACAATTGCTGGTGTAAACACTGAAGCAAATGATATTGAAGACCTGGTTAAGATAAGTGATGCAGGTGGCTACGATAAAAAACAATTTTTAATGTAGATGAAACAGTCTTATATTGGAATAAGATGCCATCCAGGACTTTCATGCTAGAGAGGAGCAGTCAATGCCTGGATTCAAAGCTTCAGAGGACAGGCTGATTCTCTTGTTAGCAAATAATGCAGCAGGTGACTTTACCTAGAAGTGAATGCTCATTTACCATTCTGAAAATCCTAAGTCACTTAAGAACTGTGCTAAATCCACTTTGCCCATGCTCTATAAATGGAACAACAATGCCTGGATGACAACACATCCGTTTACAGCATGGTATACTGAATTATTATTATTTTTTAAAATTTTGTTTGAGATGGAGTTTCACTCTTTCGCCCAGGCTGGAGTAAAATGGCATGATCTTGGCTCACTGCAACTTCCACCCCCAGGTTCAAGTGATTCTCCTGCCACCCACCAACATGCCAGGATACTTTTTTCTATTTTTAGTAGAGACAGGGTTTCACTATGTTGGCCAGGCTGGTCTCGAACTCCTGACCTCATGTGATCTGCCCGCCTTGGTCTCCCAAAGTGCTGGGATTACAGGCATGAGCCACTCTGCTCGGCTGGTATACTGAATATTTAAGCCCACTGTTGAGACCCACTACTCAGGGAAAAAAAAATTAATTCAAAATATTAGTACTCGTTGGCAACATACCTGGTCACCTAAGAGCTCTGATGTAGATGTACAAGGAGATGAATATTGCTTTCACGTCTGTGAAAACAACATCCAATCCATAGCCCATGGACCAAGGAATAATTTCAACTTTCAAGTTTCATTATTTAAGAAATACATTTTGTAAGGTTATAGCTGCCATAGATAGTGACTCCTCTAATGGATCTGGGCCAAGGGAATTGAAAACCTTCTGGAATGGGTTCATCACTCTAGATGCCATTAAGATCATTTGCCATTCATGGAAGGAGGTCAAAATACCTACAGTCACAGGAGCTTGGAAGAAGTTGATACCAACCCTCAAGGATGACTTTGAGGGATTCAGGACTTCAGTGGAGGAAGTAACTGCAGATGCACTGGAAATAGAAAAACTAAAATTACAAATGAAGCCTGAAGATGTGATTTAATTGCCAGACTCTCATTACAAAACTTGATTGGATGAGTAATTCTTATGGATGAACAAAGAAAGTGGTTTCCTAAGATAAAATCTACTCCTGGGGAAGATGCTGTGAACAATGCTGAATTGACAAGAGATTCAAAACATTTCTTATACTTAGTTGATAAAGTAGTGGAAGTGCTTGAGAGGAATGACTCAAATTTTGAAAGAAGTTCTACTGTAAGTAAAATGCTATTGAACATCGTTTGCTACAGAGAAATCTTTCATGAAAGAAAGAGTCAACCAGTGTGGCACACCTTAGCATTGTCTTATTTTAAAAAGTTTCCAAAGCCATTCCAATCTTCAGCAACCCCCACATCAGCAGCCATCAACATCAAGGCAGGATCCTATAGCAGCAAAATGACTACAACTCACTGAATACTAGGATGATGGTTAGCATTTTTAAATATTTTAGCAATAAAGTTATTATTATTACTATTTTTAGACACAGGATCTTGCTCTGTCACCCAGGCTGGCATGCAGTGACACAATCATGGCTCACTGTAACCTTGAACTACCAGGCTCACACGAACCTCCTCCCTCAGCCTCCAGAGTAGCTAGGACTATGGGTTTGTGCCACCATGCCTGTCTAATTTTTAAATTTTTTGTAGAAATGGGGTGTCGTTATGTTGCTCAGGCTTGTCACAAACTTCATGCCTTAACTGATCCTCCTGCTCCAATCTCCCAAAATGCTGGGATCACATGCATGAACCACTGAACCCAGCTGACAATAAAATATTTTAAATCAATGTATATACATTGTGTTTTGAGAAATTATACTGTTCACACTTAATATAATGCAGAATAATGTAAGCATAACTTTTAGGTGCACTGGGAAACTAAAAAACTGTATGTGACTTATTTTATTGCAAAATTCATTTTATTGCTGTGTTCTGGAACCAAGACTGAAATATCTTTTAGGTATGCCTAAAATATCTTTTAGGTATGTTGGATCTGAGACATACATTTGTGGGTTCATTTGTTACAGCAGCTAGTATTACCCTATTTTAGTTATTGATTACAATAATATGGTAATGAGATATAATGAAAATTAAACTAAAGTAGGATATCAGGTATCTATTCTTGCTGGACTTTGATTAGGAAAAAGAGGCATAGGGAGAGGAGTTGCAAGTGGGAAAGGGATGTAGAGAAGGTGGGGATCCTATACCTGTATTGTGTTTTGGTCAAATTGACAATTTTGGTGTTGATTGTCAGGCAGGCTGCAAGTAGTGAGGGGTTCTTTAAGAGCCAGGTTGAAGTGAATGCACCATAGAAGACTACTACAGGACTCACTTGAAGCTGACTCACACAGACAATAGGATCAGGAGGTTTTTGGAACATGCTTTCAGGACCAATACCCATGAAGAAAAAGAAGGAACCAGGACTGAGCTGGGAAGAAGTTGGATTGTAATGCAGCCTTAATGAAAGCCCAGTCAATCCCATGAAGAGCTCCGAAACTGGATAACCCTTGAAGCTTTCCAAGTTGTAAGGAGGGAGCTGTTCTTTTATACTTGCAAAGCAACTAGTCGTTGGTCTCTGTCTGCCCACTGGAAGGGGCACATGACTTTGAGCAAGGCAGCTCTCTTCAGCCAAGGGAAATCCCCAGAGTGGGGCTGACAGCTAAGGGCTGTGCTGTCTGCTCTTGGTCCAACAGTATTCCCAGAAGCTTGGGGAATACCTTCTTCAGATATTACAAAACCATCTCAGTTGATCAAGACCTAGATAGAGTTGGTTAATTTTTTAAATTTGCAAAAGAAAGAACTCATTAAAAATACATATTATAGTTCAATATTTTGTTTTAATTTAATATATAAATACACATTTATTGTCATACTTTTAATATGGAGCCAAAGCTTCTTCTTTCTTCTTACTATTTTTAAAATTTTAGTTTCAGGGGGCACATGTGCAGGTTATACGAATATATTCCATAATGCTTGGGTTTGGGCTCCTGAATCCATCACCTAAATAGAGAATATAGGTAGTTGTTCAATCATTTTTCCCCCCCTTTCTTCCCCACTTTTGGAAACCTCAGTGTCTATTTTCATCTTTATATCTGTGTGTCAATTGTTTAGATCCCACTTATAAGTGAGAACATGGCGTATTTGACTTTTTGTTTCGGAGTTAATTCTAAGTGTTAATTCACTTAACACTTAATTAAGATATGGCCTCCAGCTCCATCCATGTTGCTGCAGAGGACATAATCTCGAATGGCTATGTAATATTCCATGGTACGTATGTACCACATTTTCTTTACCCAATCCACCATTGATAGGCACCTAGATTGATTCCATGACTTTGCTATTGTGAATTGTGCTGCGATAAACATGTGAGTGCAGGTGTCTTTTTTGGTAGAACAATTTATTTTCTTTTGAGTGGATACCCAGTAATGGGATTGCTGGATCAAACGGTAGTTCTATTTTCAATTTTTTGCAAAATCTCCAAACTGCTTTCCACAGGGGCTGAACTAATTTACATTCCCACTAACAGTATATTAGTGTTTCCTTTTCTCTGCATCCATGCCAACATATGTTAGTTTTTTACTTTTTAATAATAGCCATTCTGACTTGTGTCAGATGGTATCTTATGGTGGCTTTAATTTGCATCTCTCTGATGATTAGCAATGTTGAGCATTTTTTCATGTTTCTTGGCCACTTGTATGTCTTCTTTTAAGAAGTGTCTCTTCATGTCCTTTGCCTACTTTTTAATGGGGTTATTTTGTTGGTGGTG
Source organism: Macaca mulatta (assembly GCF_049350105.2). Classification (NCBI taxonomy): domain Eukaryota; kingdom Metazoa; phylum Chordata; class Mammalia; order Primates; family Cercopithecidae; genus Macaca; species Macaca mulatta. The sequence continues at coordinate 166,252,308 of NC_133406.1, read as the reverse complement.
GTGATTTGTTTAAGTTGCTTATAGATTCTGGATATTAATCTTTTTCTTGGATGCAGTTTATGAACATTTTTCCACATTTTGTAGGTTGTCTGTTTACTCTGTTGATAGTTTCTTTTGCTGTGTAGAAGCTCTTTATTTTGATTAAGTCCCACTTGTTAATTTTTGTTTTTGTTCCATTGGCCTTTGAAGTCTTAATCATAAATTATTTGCCTAGGTCAATTCCAGAAGAGTTTTTAACTAGGTGTTCTCCTAGGGCTTTTTTAGTTTAAGGTCTTACCCTTGTCTTTAACCCATCTTCAGTTAAGTTTTGTATGCAGTGAGAGGTAAACGTTCAGTTTCATTCTTCCGAATATGGCTAGCCAGTTTTTCCAGCACCGTTTATTGATTAGAATGTCCTTTCTCCATTGTTTACTTTGGGAAATGAAAGCACAATACTTGCTACCACAAAAGCACATGTAAGTACAAAGCCTACAGACCCTATAAAGCAACTATACAATTGAGACTATAGAGCAACTAGCTGCAACACTATGACAGGAACAAAGCCTTACATATCAATATTAACTTTGAGCATAAAGGCTTAAATCCTTCTCTTAAAAGACATTGAGTGGCAAATTGGATAAAAATCAAGACCCAACTTTATGCTATTTTTAAGAGACCCATCTTGCATGTGATAGGTTTACTTTGACCCCTTAGGCTCAAAGTAACAGGATGGAGAAAGATCTGTCATGCAGAAAAATGAAAAAAAGAGCAGGGATTGCTATTCTTGTATCATATAAAACAAATTTTAAAACAACAGTAATAAGGGACAAATAAGGGCATTATATAATGATGAAAGGTTCAAATCAACAATAAGTTTAACCATCCTAAATATATAGTCACCTAACATTGGAGCACCCTTACTTGTAAAACAATTACTACTAGACCTAAGAAAAGAGATAGACAACCATTCAATAACAGTGAAGGACGGCCAGGCGCAGTGGCTTACGCCTATAATCCCAGCACTTTGGGAGGCCGAGGTCAGGAGATCAAGACCATCCTGGCCAATATGGTGTAACCCTGTCTCTACTAAAAATTCAAAAATTAGCTGAGCGTGGTAGCACGTGCCTGTAATTCCAGCTACTCAGGAGGCTGAAGCTGGAGAATCACTTGAACCTGGGAGGTGGAGGTTGCAGGGTTGCAGTGAGCCAAGATCATGACACTGCACTCCTGCCTGGGGACAGAGCAAGACTCCATCCCCCCCCCAAAAAAAATACATATATATATATGTAGTGGAGGACTTCAACACCCCAATGATTGCATTAGACAGCTCATCAAGGCAGAAAACCAACAAAGAAATTCTGGACTTCAGTGGGATACTTTACCAAATCAACCTAATAGATATCTACAGAATAAGCCACCTATCAAGCACAGAATATATATTCTCATCTGCACAGGGAACATTCTCTAAGATTGATCATAGGCTCAGTCATAAAGCAAGTCTTAATAAATTTCAAAAAACTGAAACTATACCAAGCATCTTCTCAGACCACAAAGGAACAAAATTAGAAATCAATACCAAGAAGAACTCTTAAAACTAAACAAATACATGAAAACTAAAAAACTTATTCCTGAATGACTTTTGAATAAATAATGAATTAAGGCAGAAATCACAAAATTATTTGAAACAATGAAAAGACTCACACCATATCAAAACCTCTGGGCTTCAGTAAAAGCACTGTTATGAGGAAACTTTATAGTGGTAAATGCCTACATCAAGAAGATAGAAGGATCTCAAATTGACAACCTAATGTCACACCTGGAGGAGCTAGAAAAAAAAGAACTTAACCTAAAGCTAGAAGAAGAAAAGAAACAACTAAAATCAGAGCAGAACTACATTATATTGAGACCAAAAAGTTATACAAATAATCAATGAAATGAAAAATTGGTTTTTGAAAGAATAAACAGGATTGATAGGCCACCAGCCAGATGAACAAAGAAAAAAAGAGAGAAGACTCAAATAAGTGAAATCAGAAGTGACAAAAGTAACAATCGATTCCACAGAAATACAAAAGATTATCAGAGACCACTATAAATATCTCTGTGTACTCAAACTAGAAAACCTTGTGGAAATGAATAAATTCTTAGAAACACACCACCTCCTAAGACTAAACCAGGAAGAAATTGAAACCTCAAACCGAACAATAAAAAAGTATGAAACCGAATCAGTAACAGAAAAACTACCAACCATAAAAAGTGCTGACCAGACAGATTCACAGCTGAATTCTTCCAGATGTAAAAAGAAGAGATAATATCAATCTTACTGAAACTATCCAAAAAAATCAAGGAGGAGTAATTCCTCCCTAACTCATTTTAGAATACTAATATCACCTTGGATACCAAAATCTGGCAAGTACACGACAAAAAAGGAAAACCACAGGCCAATATTCCTGATTAACATAGATATAAAAGTCTTCAATGATATACTAGAAAACTGGATCCAGCAGTACATCAAAAAGAAAAATCACCACAACCAAGTGGAGTTTATTCATGGGATGCAAGGATGGTTCAACATGTGGAAATCAATAAATATGATCCACCACATGAACAGAATTGGAAACAGAAACCAAATTATCATTTCAATAGACACAGTAAAGGCATTTGATAACATCAAACATCACTTCATGGTAAAAGTCCTCAACAAATGAGGCATTGAAGATACTTACCTCAAAATAATAAGAGTCATCTATGACAAACCATTAGCCAACATCATACTGAAAGGGCAAAAGTTGGAAGCATTTTCCCTAATAACTAGTACAAAACAAGAATGTCTATTCTCACCACTCCTATTCAACATAGTACTGGAAGTTGTAGACAGAGCAATTAGGCAAGAGAAAGAAATAAAAGGCATCTAAATGGGAAAAGAGGAAGTCAAGTTATCTCCATTCACTGACCATATGATTTCATATCTAGAAAACTAAAGATTCCTCCAAAAGACTCCTAGACCTGATCAATGGCTTCAGTAAAGTTTCAGGGTACAAAACTGACGTACAAAAATCAGTAGCACTTCTTAATACTAATAATATTTGAGCTGAGAATCAAATCAAGAATGCAATCCCACTTCCTAGAGCCACACACAATCTAAATAAATAAATAAATAAATAAATAAAACACCTAGGAATACATCTAACCAAGAATGTGAAAGATATCTACAAGAAGAACTACAAGTAGAACACTGATGAAATAAATTATAGATGACAGAAACAAACAATTGGAAAAATATTCCATAATCATGGATTGGAGAAATCAGTTACTAAAATGTCCATACTGCTCCAAGCAATCTGCAGATTCAATGCAATTCCTTTCAAATTACCAATGTCATTTTTCACAGATGTAGAAAAAAATTCTAAAACTCACATGGAACCAAAAAATACCCTGAATAGCCAAAGAAGCCTAAGCAAAAAAGAACAAAGCCAGAGGCATCACATTACCCAACTCCAAACTATACTACAAACCTACAGTAACTAAAATAGTATGGTACTGGTACAAAGATAGGCATATAGATCAACAGAACACAATAGAAAACCTAGAAATAAAGAATAAAGCCATATACTTACAATTAAGCTTTTTCCTTTAAATGCAAGTTACCAGGTGGGTATTCCTCTTTGTTGATTAAACAATACTTGTAATGAATTAGCTAAAGTTTATTGTTTTAATTTTTTTTGAATGAACCAAGAATTTAAAGATACATGCAAAGACATCTGAACTTAGAATTTTGGTAATTTTTTAAAATATAAATATGTCTTCTATCTTTTAGATACTTCTTGTTCACTTAACTTCAGGGAAAGACCACCTCGTTCTATACAGAGGATAATCAAGTGCTATAACCTCTACTTCCTCACTGTACTTTCCTCTCAGTACTTACAGACAAAACAGAGCTAACCTTAAGAAAGCTCTAAGTCAGTTGGTCCCCAGTCAAACATTATTTTTCTTCAAGATAGACATTTCAAATTTTAGATCACCTTGTTGTTGAACAGATTCATTTTTTTGCTTTTTGCAGTTAACTTCCAGCTGCAAGAATCATTACTTTTGAACTATGTATTGAACTATGTATGGTACATGGCAAATTTGGAGATATTTGATAGTTGAAAACATAACTTTTAATCATTCTTCTTCTTTCAGAAATGTGAGCAATTAGGAGTTAGAATGAGTTATACTAATATGTTTTCAGGTGTCATAATCACATAAATTAATTCAGAACTTGTAAGCTTCTAGCTGTCAAGAAAAAAAAATCTGTCATATACAGTGAAGATTTTTAAAAATTATTATCTCTAATTAGTTTCCTCCTTATTGAAAAAAGTCATTATTCCAATTATAAGTACCCTTGATTCTAATGAACTAGGATTCCATATGTGACACCTTGTATTTTTCTATGAAAATAGCTTAAAATATATTAACACAGAAGAATATAAAACATGAATATGATGAACATAGATTTAAGCCCTTCTTCTCAGGGTACATTCCCAGGGCACATTTCATGAAGATATGAAGAACAGTAAATTGTTTCTAGTGTGCTTCAGAAATATCTGTTATCTGGTCCAAATCTGAATTCTCTTTGTTCTTGGTGACATTTTATCATGTAAATGGGAATGAGTCTTGCCACAGGTCTGCAAATGAAATTTTAGTCTGTTTGAGCCTCTCCTCTGAATATTGAACTTTTGTGCACAGAAAAATCCCTTGCCTTTTATATAAAGGTATTTGCTAAATGATTATTATAATGTATTTTTATGTTGGTGTGTATTGTGAAATAATTTACAAACTTTATAGCATTCTGGTCTAATCATTAGTATTTTAAATATTAACTGTGAATATTTGTATTATGCCTCATTAACATGATAAAGTTAACAGTCTTTAAGTTTGATAACCTGTGTGATTTCTATTTCATATAAGTTGTATTTAGATTCTGTGAGTTCTCTGCTCCCTTGCTCTTTTAAAAGATGAACAGCTTTTCTGGGAATACTGGTTACTATACTTCTTGGGTTGAAAATTACTTACATTTATTCATTCATTTTTTTAAAAAAATTATAAAGCATATGGACATGGAAAGAACGTCAGGGGAGAGGTACAAATACAGACAAATTGTGGGACCTCTTTTGTGGAAATTATTAAAAGGATAAATAGGATAAAGGATAAATCACTATCAGTCTCATTTGTTAATAGCAGTGCCTGGAGGTCCTCCTAGCTTCTTGGTAATCCTCTACTCTGAGACATGTTCAACAGCATTTGACATTGGCTGGTTTGGGTCCAGGACAATGCTTTTTTTTGGGATACAGGGTTTATCACAGAATATGTTTATGAAATTGTAGCAGAGCTGAGTGTTAAGGGCAAACAAAACATAAGAAAAAGATAAACAGGATATCTTCTACTGAGGTTATTTATGACTGATCTTGCCTTTGATCTTGCCTTTGCGGGCTCACTGGAAGTTGACAATGAGATCTTGTATATTTTTAATCAAAATAAACACAAGGCAGAGAGGAATTTAAATTATTTAATGAGGAAAGATTAAAACAAGAGGTTGATTTCTGATTATCCTGGACTATTTTCTAATTGGCAAAACCGTCCAAGTTAACCTTTATCAATGGTCCTTTTGGCCATCTCTGTCTTGATCATCACCTTGCTGGGATGGTTAGGAAAAGAAGAAATCCTGACATCTATTATTTTCACTAGCTACCAATTAAAAATTCCGCATAGGAGAAAGGGGAAATCTGAAAATGAAAGTTGAGGGTTGCTGTTTATTTCCTACAATACTGCTACTGTCTCTTCTATTATTTCCCCGTTACCCTTGCTCCAATTTTTTAATCTCTGCCTTCCTTGTTTCATCAGTGGGGCCACCTGAGCTCCCATGGAAAGGCTCAGTTCTGTTTTAGAACCAATCTGTACCTAAGCAGACAGTATTCAAATAGCCTCAGTCACTTTTTAACCCAGTCTTTTTCTATGAAATTGAGAATGGCTCACTGTTTGCATCCTAGAACCTGAGATTCTTATGGTTTATATTTTTGGAACTTCCTATACCTCTTTTCCTGGATAGCTCCTACACGTCCTCCTAAGATGCAAAATTCAATACAGGCATTATCTCTTTGGGGAACTCACTTCCCATCCCCTCATCCGGTCCCTCCTCTTTGCTCCATAACACCCGGTTTATCTCTAGCGTTCTTCTCTCACTACGTTGATGTCACATATTTTATTTATCCACTCTATACAGTAAACTTAAATCCGGGACCAGGCCTCTCTATCTGCTATGCTTGGCACAGAGCAGGCATTCATTAGACACTTAGAAGTGGATTACAGGTTGACACAGTCTGAAGCCACCCTGAACTCAGTTTTCTCACACCAATTCCCAGGTCTGGCTTTCTGTTTAGGCTCCTCTTTTCCTGTCTTCATTTGGTCAGGCGTTTTCCTAAACCTGGAGTCTTGGCTTTTAGAGCCTCACTAAGGTTTAGCAGATTGTCCAGAGGACAATCATCTGCCTGCTGGACTACAGTAGGACTCTCAGGAGTACCAGCTACTGCATTCTCTCCATAGATGCAGCACTCAGGGTTGCCCTACAGAGCTAGACTTGCCTTGCTTTCAGACATAGTGCTGAGCGTGATTTGGATCCTCTGCCATCTCAGGGCCTGCCTGGTGAAAAGCTATTCTCTGTACTCTGTGTTGATACTTTAATCTTAGAGCTGAGGAGTGAACATTTATGAAGAATTTACTTTAGTTAGGGCTTTCGTTTACTTTATTATTACATCATCTCATTTAATCCTCACTTAATGTTATTAATAAGAAAAACAGAGATTAGGTAAATTGTACCAAATCATACAGCTATTGTTTCAGAGTCTAAATTTTAACCTCTGATAAGACTGAAGTCTTAACTGATATTCTGGAGAACCCAAGAGAGGGAATCTTTAAGAATATTACCTCAGGGAGCCGGCGCTCTGGCTCACCCCTGTAATTCCAGCACTTTGGGAGGCCGAGGCGGGAGGATCCCGAGGTCAGAAAATCGAGACCATCCTGGCTAACACGGTGAAACCTTGTCTCTACTAAAAATACAAAAAATTAGCCACGTGTGGCAGCGGGCGTCTGTAGTCCCAGCTACATGGGAGGCTGAGGCGGGAAAACGGCCTGAATCCAGGAGGCGGAGCTTGCAGTGAGCGGAGATCGCGCCCCTGCACTCCAGCCTGAGCAAAAGAGCGATACTCCGTCTCAAATAAATAAATAAATAAATAAATAAATAAATAAATAAATAAAATTTAAAAAAAAATTACCTCAGGGAAACTGACAGGAAAAAGTTCATCGTTTATTGTTTTTTTTTTTGTGTGTGTGTGTGTGTGTGTATATATATATATATATATATCCATCTTTGGTGAACATTTAGACTATTGCTAAGGGTGTATTTCAGAAGAACTAGAAAAGAAAAAAGTTGTGTTTCGAAACTTTCAAGGTAAGTGTATTCTTGGTTGATTCTGATTAGCACTGAATTTTTTTAACTCAAATTTTCTTTAACAAAGAACATTTTGTTAAAATATTTACAACAAATAAACTCGCTTTCTTTGTATCTATCTCATTTGCATAGTATTGATCTGCTTAAAAATTTGACTAGTTAATTTACTTATCTGAACAGGCTACATAATTTTTAGATCTCAGTGAATAAAAATGAAAGTAGAGTCTCTTGTTTAAAAATGGGGGTGTGGATAATTTCAAGATGGCAACAACAGAACATTAAATCATAAAGTACATGAAGTCACTCTTAAGTACAGGATCCTTTGCACCTGCTTGGGTTGCACACCTTGATGTCACAGCACATTTATAAATATTCCTGAGAATGTTCTTAACAGAAAAGTGATCAAAAGCATAAGAAAATGAAATGCTGATAGTGAAAAAATATATATGTAATTGTCTTTGTTCCCTCTAATTTGATTACAATTTGGGTAGAAACGTATATTTAGTTAAATCATAGTGAACAGACTCCACAGGCTCTTAAACTATAGTTTACATTTTGCTAGAGCTTAGGGAAATGATTTGAGTCATTTATATCTTATACTTAGGAAATAAGTCAAAGGAAGAAAAGCAGTTTGAAACTTTTGTTTCTACCTCACTCCCTGCTTATTTTGTCATGAAAAAAATCATGAAATGCCTCTATGAAGCCTCTGTTAATTGTGACCAAAATTCAAGCATATGAAGAACATTGCTAGAAAGAAAATACAACCCATTGTAACCTCTTTCTTACATGAATGCTGCATATACTTTGTGATTTGCATACAAATTATTCATGGATAGAAATTAGGTTTTATTTTGACTTAGTAATGAGAATTTGTCACGTAATGAAAGAGAGCTTATACCAGCAATTTTACAAGTAAAAGTGTCTTTAGAAGAGAAAAAGTAACCAGAAACAGTGAAGATTCCATTATTAGTCTAGTTTAAATACTATTTCTAAGACTGATATTTAAAGACATGTATTTTCAGCCCAGTGAAGAACCATTAGAGAATGAATAATACATCTATTGTGTATTTAAAATGTATCAAGTATATCCAAGCAGTAAAATGTATTATTATTGTGTATTTCGGTCAACCAATTAATGCCTGCATTTGTGTATTACAATGTCAGGGAATTAGTAAACTGGATGGAGACTTGGTTTGGTAAATGCTGTAGGTTTGGTTCTCTTGGTGTGATTTTGACAAATAAAACCAAGTTTTAGTTTAGGTTTTTTTTTTTTAATTGGATTTGTAAGAAAACAAGATAGCTTGCTCCATTATTACTGCTTTCCTAGAGGCAATTTTGCAGCTATGATTATAAATAAACTTCTGTTATCAAGTCTTATTTCCCAAAAGACATGGGAAAATATCTATCATTGATTCTCCTTTGTGTTAGTTTCATAGTTTCTGGCAATATGTTAAGAGTTCATGCTATCTGTTTAGACTTTTTAAAGCTTATCTTGACTTTCTAGAAGATTTCTTTTGTGTTCTACATATTTTTCTTCAAGGAAATTTATACTCTAGGAGAAATGAAAATAGACTAGGGAAACAGCAAATCAAGTCAGTCAACATTTATTGACCACTATGCACAAGGATATAGGATAGTTGTAGAAATTGAAAGAAGTATAAAATATAGCTTTATGCCATCTAGGAGTTTACAATCTGTTAAAGAAATCAAAATTTGAAATTTAATAATATATATTCACTGATTCTTTTACACAATTATTAAACAAATATTTACCAAGCAACTAAAAGGTTCCAAGATCTGTGTTCAATGTTGGTAATTTAATGGTGAGTAAAATTGTATATAATTCCTAGCCTCACCATGCTTGTGGTCTAGTGAAAAAGACTGGCAATCAAATAATCAACAGGAAACATAGAACTGCCACTATGATAAAAGCTATGAGGAAGGTCACCATGATGCTATGTCTAAAAGAGGGTAACTTGATCTCCTTTCTTCTGCCTTTTCTCCGTTACCCTGTTTTGACATAGTAACCAGAATGAGATTTTTAAAATGTATGAGATATGCCACTCTGCTGTTCCAAAGACATCCCATATTATTCAGAACAAAAGTATTCATTTCCTTTCTAACCTTTATCTCTACTCTTTTTATATTCATTCCTCTTCAACCTTAAGCTTCTTAGACATGCCAGGCATGCTCCTGCCTGGGATCTTTGACGTGCTTTTCTCTACCCAGACTTTTCTTCTTTCTCAGTTATGTAATGTCTTACTCCCTTACCTTCATAAGGTTCTGGTTCAAATGCAGTTTTCTCAGGGAGGCCCTTCCAGACCATCCTATCTCTGAAACTCTCTAATCACTTCCCTCTTATATTTTTCTCCAGCACTGATCATTATATAACACAGTCTATCTTTTATTTCCTTTTCTTTGCTGCCTGTCTTCTGGCTAAGATATAAGCTCAACAAAGACACACAACGTTGCTTTTGTTTTTCATTTCATTATTCTCAGTTCCTAACACAGCATCTGCCTGGCACATAGGCAACACAATATTTGCTGAAAGAATATATTCATGGTCATGGAGGTTGGGAGAGAATCACTGAGGAATTGATCACTCGGCTTACAACCAGAGAATCTGAGTAGGTGTTAATCAAGTAAAGAGAGGAAGAAATAATAATGATAGTATCGGTTGTAGTAGTAACAATTACATGTAGTGCTTACTATGGACTAAGTGGCTTACAAATATTAACTCTCAATCTTTGTAACTGCCCTGAAAGGTAGGTAAAATTATTATTTCCACTTTAGAAATAAGAAGCTGGGGTACAGAGAGAGATTTCTGGGCAGAGGAAATTTAGGTATAAGGAAATAGCAGGTATAAGAGCTTTCTCGCTGGAGGAAATGCAGTGAGGAGACGTGAAAAGAGGGTATGTCAGAAGCTGAGTCAGGGAATATGGTGGAATGGAAGCCTAGAGAAAATGACTAGGGACCAGGTGACTAGGAGACTTATTTGTAGATTGACCCTATCTATTTGTAGATATTTGTAGGCAAATATCTAAGAGTACAATGGCTGGATCATTTGGTAAGTTTATGTGTAACTTTTTAAAAAATTGATGAATGGTTTCTAAAGTCTTACTATTTGACCTTCCCTTCAGCAGTGTATGATAATTCCTTTTTCGCTGTTGTTGTTATACTTTAAGTTCTGGGATACATATGCAGAACATGCAGATTTGTTACATAGGTATACACATGCCATGGTGGTTTGCTGCACCCATCAACCCATCATCTAAATTAGGTATTTCTCCTAATGCTATCCCTCTGCTGGCCCCCCACCCCCCAATAGGCCCTGGTGTATGATGTTCACCTCCCTGTGTCTGTGTGTTCTCTTTGTTCAACTCCCACTTATGAGTAAGAACATGTGGATTTTGGTTTTCTGTTCCTGTGTTAGTTTGCTGAGAATTATGCTTTCCAGCTTCATCCATGACCCTGCAAAGGATATAAACTCATCATTTTTTTATGGCTGTGTAGTATTCCATGGTGTAATGTGCCACATTTTCTTTATCCATTCTATCATTGATGGGCATTTGGGTTGGTTCCAAGTCTTTGCTATTGTGAACAGTGCTGCAGTAAATATACATGTGCATATGTCTTTATAGTAGAATGATTTATAAACCTTTGGGTATATACCAGTTTCTCCACATCCTCACTGATACCTAATATGGTCAATTTTTAAAAATATTTTAACCATTCTAATAGGTATGGAGTGGTATTTCATTCTGGTTTTAATTTACATTTCCCTAATGGCCAATGAGTTTAGCATATTTTCATATGCTTATTTGCCCTCCGTATATCTTCTTTGATAGAGTGTCTTTTAAAATCTTTTGACTATTATATTATTTGATTGGAAAATACTTTATTTCATCACTATATTTAGAAGATGTTTTACTAGGTGTAAAATTTTAGATTACTTTTATTTTCTTTTATTGCTTTAAAACTATTTACTGTTTTCTGACTTGCATTTTTTTCTGACAAGAAATCTGTTCTCCTAATTTTTGGCCTTCAGTATGTAATGTGTGTTTTTATACTGGCTACTTTTAAGATTTTCTCTTTATCATTAACTTTGAGCAATTTAATCATGTTGGTTTTTGGTATAGTTTTCTTCATGTATCTTGTGTTCAGAATTCATTGTATATCTTGCATCAGTGAATTTATATTTTACATTAACTTTGGGAAAATTTCTGACCCTTTTTTAAAAATATTTTCTCTGTCTCTCCTCCAAATACATGTGTATTAAGATGTTTGCTGTTGTCCAAAATCTCAATGATACTCTTTGCTTTAAAAAAAAAAATTATTGACCAAGCACAGTGACTCATGACTGTAATCTCAGCACTTTGGGAGGCTAAGGCAAGCAGATAACTTGAGGCCAGGACCAACCTGGCCAACATGGTGAAAACCTGTCTCTACTAAAAATATAAAAAACTTAGCTGGACGTCATTGTGGGTGCCTGTAATCCCAGCTAATTGGGAGACTGAGGCAGGAGAATTGTGTGAACCTGAGAGGTGAGGTTGTAGTGAGCTGACATCGTGCCACTGCACTCCAGCCTGGGTGACAGAGTGAGACTATGTCTCAAAAACAACAACAAAAAATTTTGCTCTCCACATTTCATTTTGTATTATGTCGATTGCTACATCTTCCAGGTTACTAATCTTTTCTTCTGCAATGTCTAACATGCTGTTAATCTCACCTAATATGTTTCTTATTTTACATATTATATAGCTTTCATCTCTAGAAATTTGAACTTTGTCTTTATATCTTCGTGCTTGTACTATCTAAACTTACGGAATATAGTTCTAATAACTGTTTTATTGTACTTATTTGAAAATTCTAACATCTGTATCAATTGAGTCAGCTTTGATTCATTGATTTTTCCCCTCTTTTAAAGTCGGTTTTTTGTTTTTGTTTTTGTTGTTGTTGTTTTTTTTGGCCTCTTTGCTTTTCTGGTAATTTATGACTGAATTCCAAATACTATCAGTTTTTTGGTATTGGGTTCTGTATATTTTTGAATTCCTATAAATATCCTTAACCTCAACCCATATCTGTTCCTACTAGGATGCAGTTAACTTAACTAAATTTAATCCTTTTAGGTCTAGCTTTTAAGATTTGTTTGATGAGAATGAAGCAGTGCTGTGTAGAGCTAGTAACCGACCACTTAGGGAAGGCTCTTATGAGTACTTCATCTTAAGTCTCTTATGAGACTTCCATCATAAGTCTCTTATGAGTACGGCATCAATCAGGAAGTTTTCTAGTCTGGGTAGTGGGAATAGAGTATATCCCTGTACCTGTGTGAGCCCTGGGCACTGTTGCCACTAATTGTCTCTATTGGTCCACTTCCCGATCAGTGGTAGTCTCTTCAGATGGACCTGCTGATCAATGCTCTGCTGAGTCATCCAGGGGAACCCTCTGCATATCTCTGTTGTTCTTTCTTTGCACAGCTTTCTCATCTTTACTAATCTATTTTATGAACTATAGCCATGTTGCTTTCTCCAGACTCTCAACTATGTCTTCTCAAGAAAGGTGGTTTGCCTCGGTCTCTCTGAATTTCCCCTTTTATATCATGGCCTGGATACTCTCTAAAGATAATAAACTGGGGCAATTGTTGGGCTCATCGGGTTTGTTCTGATTGCCTAGGAACTATTGTCCTTCATTGCCTGATGTCTAATTTCATTTGTTAAAAATTAATGCTTCATACATTTAGCCCATTTTGAGACTGTCTTAAGTAAGAGTAATCCAGTCCCTGTTACTCCATATTGGATGCATGAAGAAATCCCTAAGGAGCTTTTTAAAATGTAGATTTGTGGTATCGAGAGATTCTGATTCAGTGATTCTGGAGGGGATATCTGCAATAAATTCTTTTTAAAGGCCTCAGTGTGACTCTTAGGTTACCAGGACATTTAATCGCTTGTCTAGATAATTAGTTCAATAAAGTTCAAGGTCTAAAAAGGTTTTCTGAAGAGAATACACTTCAAATTAGATTTTAAGAAAGGGTGGAATTTGGTGAGCACGTGCTGTGTGTCGGGGACCAGTGGATGAGAAAATGAGGAAATGGATAAATTTGCTCATTCTCCCCTGTTTGCTTAGAAAACTTCTATTTCAAGTTTTAGGTTTATACCTCTCTATAGCTTTCTCTTTCTTCCCCAGACAGAATGTAAAATGTACAGCTTTTTGCCTTTGTTGTGATAGTTCACACATTATCATCAAATTTACATGTACCTTATATCACAGTTACTTTGTTTCTTCCACTAACCTGTATATTGCTTTGGAGTAATTAATTTATTTTTGACCCCCAATGCCTAGCACAGTGGTTAGAATAGCTAGGTACTCAAAAATATTTATTGATCTGAGCTGTTGCTCCTCTTTTAATATTTACAAGTAAGTCATAAGTAACTATTCCAATGTAAAAGTCATTTCCAACCTGGGTGTTTTAAATAATGAATTGAGAGGCACAATAGTATGTTAAACTATTTATTGTTATATAAACATCACCCCAAAACTTTGTGGCTTAACAAAACAAACATTTATTATACTGCAGTTTCTATAGGTCAAGAATCTTGGAATGGCTTAGCTGGATCCCCTCAGAAGACTGCAGTAAAAGTGTTAGGTGAGGCTATAGCCATGTCAGTGAGTGTTTGGAAGATAATCCACTTCCATGCTCCTTCACATGGACTTTGGCAGGCTTTAAATCCATACTTTGTGCTATCCAGAGGCATCAAAGTTACCATGTGGTTCTATCCATAGGGCAGTTCACAACAAGGCACCTGAGGGAGAGGTCAAGAGAATATAAGACAAAACCATAATCTTGTTGAAACCTAATCTTGGAAGTGACATTTTATACCTTTTGTATATTTTAGTTGTTAGAAATAAGTCATTAATTATGTCAACCCCAAACTCAAGGGAACTACTTAGCCTCATGTAGAACCAATGCCACTTATATTTTATCAAAGACAATATCAAATATATAGAGAGATCGATTCATAGAGAGATTACTTGTTATGTCTGGAAGAGATGGACTCCATTACCCCAGGAAACTTAGCATGATGCTATACTCATGTTTTGGCTTCATCTTCATCTAGGAGCAAACATGGCCTGGCAAATAGATATGGTAGCAATGCTATTCTCCAAAATGTAACAACTCTTTTCTGTGGAACAGTGATTTTCAATATGTATTCTCTGATGTCTAAGGTTCCAATGGTACCTTGGAGGTCATGCAGGGAACAAGAAAGGGGTGCTGAGTCACGCCCCCTACTATTAGGTGCCACCTAGCTCTACTCTGTCATAGTACTACTCAGGTTGAGTTCTGAGTTCATTGAATAAAAATGTGAAAATATTGGAAACTTTTGCAAAACTTGGCTCCAAGAGCGATGGTTTTTGACCATAGCAAAGCAGAGTAGTTTAGTCATGTGGGCTCTGGAGCAAGCCTGCACAGTGTGTTTGTATATAGGTTCTGCCATTTCCTAGCCATGTGTTGGGTTATAGAAGTCTGGGCTTGAGTCCCATCTGCAATTATATCTTGTTCGTTTCTGTTTCTGAAGCCAAAACTACTTGGGCGCATGTGATATTGTGCTTCTTTTTATTTTTATTGTAGGCTTCTATTATTTAGCCACCCTGTATTTACCTTAACATGGTTTAATATGACCGATGGAATGGTTGATGCATTTACCACTATTATGCCTACTGTTTTCTATCCTAATAATAGGTTTCTGACTAGATGATGTGTGTTCTTCATTTTGATAAACTCTTCCTCAGAAGGAAAATTATTCATAATCCATTTCTGTATCTGTCAAAGCACAGTGTTTCATAACCAGTTAAACATTTTTACAACTGTGGAAGCACCAATTTCATGGAATCACTTATTCTAAAATTTTTGCAGACCAACGTTTTCAATTTTATTGTTAAATAGTCTGTAAGGTATAACTGATTACCTACATCTGCTGTCCTAAAATGAATTTAAAAAGTATTGTGCAGTGTATCATATAGTCAGTTTTCTGGTTTTATTAATGAAGGAGTTCCAAAGCAGGCACACACTGCATATTCTACACATGTACTTGCAACAAGATTAACCCTTAAGCCCAAGATTTAATTGTTAACGTTGTCTTTTTTGTTTTTATATTCTAGCTGTAATATAAAATTAATATTCATTAAACAACGATATAACTTTTAGAATTCTTATTACTTAGTATAAGATGCAAAATCTTTGTGTCCCTTCTTATGTTTTATTAGATGACTCCAACTCACCTTTTGAGTGTAATTTAGAGTTGATTTTTCAAGTAGAGGCAAGTCACTGTGGTTTTCAAAATACTTTGGCAGAAGAAATTTTTTTTTCTGAGAAAAGAGAGGAACAGGTGACTTGAGTAGGAGGAGGAAAGTCATGAACAAAACTGATAGTCAGACGCTACTTTCATTCCTCTGTGAATGTGAGGTTGAAGATAGGTGCAATATGAGGAAGAATGTGAGAAGGAGGGAGTTTAACTTGTACTCCAGTTTCCAAGTCTGAACAATTGCAACGTAGTGAAAACTGTGGGGCCTGTGGCAATTTGTATAAATAAATCCCTAAAACAGAATTTTGGCTTTTGAAATGCATAGAACATGATGTGGTCATAGCATCATGAATGTTGAAAGCCTGTTTTCACAGCCAGGGACTTTAAAATAAGAACTCCACATAAGAGAATGATGGGGGAAAAAGTATACATCTAATGAAGCAAATAGCACAGCAAGATGATGATTAACTGAACGACACAGAAAAATCTGCCTTTCTTTTCTTACAAATATCTCTTTTGTGGGCTACCTTGACAGGCATTCTTTTGTTCTCTGCTTCTTAGATGAGTCTTTTCTTTCCTTCTCTGGTTCCCTTCCTCCTCAGTTTTAAACCATAAATATCCTACAAGTATCTCTTCTTATTTTGGGTGAAAGGATGTTACTTGCTAGTTTCCATTATTGCCTCTATAAAATGTATCACTTGTATCTTCAGCCTTGCCCTATTCTCACTTCTCCTCCCTCAGCTTTTCTGCTTGTATTCTCATCACTTCCTGAGAAGTGATGCTAAATTTATATAACTGATTAAATTATTTTATATACATAAGTTAGTGTGTGTCTCTAAGTTTTATTTCCATGACTTTATAGAGCTTCCTTTTAATTTATTTTATGATATTATCTTGTGGAATCATCTTCTGTGTAATTTTAAGATCCAATTTAATTTTAACCTGTGATAATAAGAGAAAGATCACATAAAAAGACCTCATTTCTGTGACAGCCTGAAGAAACTATTTTCCAATAGATTTTTGTACTCAAATACTTAATTAGAGATATGTCAAGAAAATGATAGTCATTATAAAAATATTCAACCAATGTTATAAGTGAAAAACTCTGTAATCACATGACATAGAGAAATCTCAGCTAACATTTGTAATAGCTGTCAAGGAGTGGAGATATATATATATATAATTAAAAATCAAAAAGCCTATAGAAATTAGAGCATAGAGTCAAAAAAGGGCTTGGTAACTCTAAAGCAGATGTTACCATCTAAAATGCTTTCTAATCTATATAAGCCTTCAATACAAATGAATAAACAATTCCTAGTAATTTTAATTGGCATAGCTTTCAGTTCATTTGTTTGAAACCTTGAGAATTATGTTCAAATCTTGATTGAGAGATTGACCCCAATGGAAACAGTTTGTGGTGTTGAGTAAGAGCACAGTTCTGCCAAAATAAACTAGCTATTACAAGTAATTAATCTAAGAGAGAAAAACTCAAAGTGATTTTCCTATTTTATAAGTTCATGAAGTAAACAAAGTTTTATCTTCATGTTCATCTCCCCTTGTAGGCATCCTCTTTTATAGTCATTTGTTGACCATTTCTTCTCATCTTTACTTATCACCAGCCTCCCATATGTCATCGTTATGACTGATTCTACCTTTTTTTTTTTTTTTGAGATGGAGTCTCACTCTGTAGCCCAGGCTGGAGTGCAGTGGCACCATCTCAGCTCACTGAAACCTCCATCTCCCAGATTCAAGCAATTCTCCTGCTTCAACTTCCTGAGTAGCTGGCAGTATAGGTGCATATCTCCACACCTGGCTAATTTTTTGTATTTTAGTAAAGATGGGGTTTCACCGTGTTGTCCAGGCTGATCTTGAACTCCTCAACTCAGGCAGTCTGTCCACCTCGGCCTCCCAAAGTGCTAGGATTACAGGCGTGAGCCACCAAGCTGGGTGACTCTACCATCTCAGTATCTCTGAAATCCATTCTCCATCTCCAGGCCAACGCAACTACCACATCTCATTTTATTCATTTTATTCTTATCTCTTAAAAACAAAACAAAACAAAACTTACTGCAGAATGTTACTCATGGATTACCTGTTTGCAGTCTTGCTCTTTCTTCAATCCATTCAACCCATACACTTTTCCTAGAAAGATCCTTCTAAGATGCAAATTAAATATGTTTTACTCTTTTCTTAAAGTCTCTTGTTGCATCTCTATAAGGAAAAAATCCTAAAATTCTCATTTTAATATATAAGACTCTTCAAGACTCTTAACGTATGACTTAGAATATGTTTAACTTTTTTTTTCAGTCAAGTGCAAACAATTATATAATCATGGTCCTTTTTACAAATATGCTGCTAATATGACTATCACTGAAAAACCTTTGGAAAGCTGTCTCCACAATAGAACTTTCTGCAATGGGAAGGAATTACTAGCTGGCCCAAATAATGCCACAGAAGACAAAAAGCAGCATGGGTGCCTTTTGGTGCCTTTGGGCTCTCATAAACCTGAGTTTAAACTTAAGTGTTTTTCCTTACAAGCTGTATAACTCTGAGCTTCACTGTCCTTGTTTTTAAAATGGGGCTATTAATACCAATTCTGTAAGACTGTTGTGAACATTAAATGGAATAGATATTCTTGGCCCATTGGCACACATTTTTTTTTTTTGCCTTCTAATGCTTCATTCAAAATAACAAGAATCAAAAGGCAAGTGATAAAGATTTGATCAATGCAAAGACAATATCAGCCAAAGGTAAAGGTGGCTGGGAAATAGGGAAAAGATACAAAACAGGACTATCAGTTGCCAAAGAAGGTAGATCCAGTGTTGAAAGAAGTCTGAGAAAAACATTGTGTGTGTGTGTGTGTGTGTGTGTGTGTGTGTGTGTGTGTGTGTGTTTCTAGTAATAGGAGTAGAAGTAGTAGTCATAGATGAAATCAATCAAGGCATATATAGAGAAAAATAGGTATAGCTATCATTTCTGAAACATTTATTCTTACATGCTAAGCATTGTGCTAAGTTCTTTACATGTATTAATAAATACAAGAGAATTACAGGAAGCAGAGAGCAAAAGAAAACACTAATGTCAGCGAGAAAAAGTAACACTTAAGAGATGAACTGAGAAAAAGTCATTTCTATGGAGGAATAATAATAAGTAGGCAGAGAGGTAGAAAGAAAACTCGAAAATTGTGATGTCAAGCAATCTAAGGGAGAATAAAATGTTAAGGAAGAAGTAGACAATAGTAACAAATGCTGGATAAACAGTCAAATAAGGAAAAGGACATGTTATATACTTTTTAATTTGGTCTTGAGGTCTCCCTCACAAGAGGACTATAAACATTAGTCCCACCCTGACAGGGCTTCGTGGATTTTCACAAGCTACCTCTTTATCTTGGCAGATAGCCAAATACCTAAGTGTCCAACCTGTGACCAGGTGCTCCTCTCACAGGAAACTTGTTGATATTTACAGACCTCTTTGTGGCTCTTATCTGACCTGTGTCTAGTATTATCCTACAAAGGCAGTCACTCTTTAGGAGAGCCTTGACTTAGAAAACAGGCTCAATGTGTCAGTCAGGTGAGACACAGAGGAGGCAACTCAACAAAGTACATGAAGTAACAGAAGCTGTCAACTGCAAACAATAACATAGTCATGGTCCGTTTTACAAATATGCTGCCAATATGATGATCACTGAAATACCTTTGAAAAGCTATCTGCTCAACAGGACTTTCTGCAGCGGGAAGGAATTACTAACTGGTCCCAAATAATACCACATAAGACAAAAAGAAGCATGGGTGCTTTTTGGTGCCTTTGTGCTCTCATAACCTGAGTTTATAAGATAAACTTACAGATCTCAGAAAGAAGAGGGCAGCACACCTTACAGGGCCAATGGGAAGTGGGGCCAGGGACAGTTCAGGACACATACACTCAACCAGCAAGTGAGGAGCAAGAGAGAGAAAGAGAAACCATTATGCTAAAGCCTTTATTGGGTTCCAATAGGAATCCAACAGTTACACAAGTGGGTTTCCTGAGGGAAGTTCTAATTAATGGGTTTAGAGTAAGCAGGCACTAGCTCTGTGGGGCCTTGCTGTGATCGAGAGGGGTCACTGCTGCTTATCTGCTGCTCAGTTCATGGTAGGCGTGGGCATCAGAGGAGCAAGCCAAGCAGATTATGTGTAGGAGATTGGTCAGGGTGGTGGGAGAAACTATAGGGAAAGGAGCAGACCTTCTGAAAGGTCAGAAAGCTCTGCATAGCTTCGGGGGAGAATAAGCTGAAGGCAGCTGTTCCCTGACCCTGAGCCAGGGGGCAAGGAGTAGGTACAAGTAAGTGTAGGGGAATTAATCTTAAACAGAGTTGCTTACTTATGTTGGCCAGGAACTGACCTTTGATCATCCGCATGCATGAGGTTCCCCGAAAGTGGAACAATAAATGTTAATTACCCACAGACTGTGTTTGCTCCAGGCTTTTGGAATTATGTCTACACTGAATAAAAGCAAGCAGCTCCAGCTTATCGGTGCTGCTGCACTTTAGCCACTAGAGCCCGGCAGACCCCTAGCTGCTCTTAACTGCATACCTATGTCTGAGTACTCCCTTTCATCTGTCGCTCAGTCAGGGTCTGCAGTACGGACCCAGCGATTATGTCTAGCTGTCCCATAAGGAGAGGGTCACCAGGAGATTGTCATACATGGCAGGTATCTGGATCAACCACATTGAGGAACTGGGAAGAGGCAGAGAATTAGAAACTGTGTCCCTGGTGACAAAGTCCTGCTTGTGGTATAAGAAAACTTATATTCGAAATGAATCCTGAGACAACATAAAATTATAAGAATCCACTACAGGCTAAAGAGCATCCATGAGAATGGGCAATTAGGGGACCTTTGATGTCATTTTCCAGAGAAATATCCCTGGAGTGGTGAGGTCTAAAGACAGATTGTAGCGGACTGAGGAGTGAATAGGAGGTGAGGAAAGGTAGAGGAAAGTTGGAGATGACTCTAAAAAATTGTCTATGAAGTTTAGAAGGAAGGACAATAGTTGGGGGGGACAATAATTGAGAACCGGTTGTTGAATGTCAGAACTGAAAATAACTGGAAAAAAAATATCAATCCTAAATCAACTTTCATGCCAATGTCTTTAGGATCATTTTGAATTGATAAGTCATAGACTTTGGAAAAACAATTTTTCCTCTAAAGCTTTACTAACACAGATTTTCCACTAAATGGAAATGGGTGTCATCCCAATACAGCTTCATTGTTCTTCTCTCTATAAATCTCAATAATAAAGGTGAGACACAGGCATTGAGAAGAGAAAATTGTAGCTTTAAGCAAACTATAAATCTTAAGGAAAACATTGGTATAAGCATGAATTTGAAGAAGATCCAAAGAAATAATAGAAAATAAATTACCACTTAAAGCAAAGAAAAATTTAATTTCCAAGTATAGCTATTTATTCAAAGTCTGCTAGGTATGAGACACTATATTTGGTTTGGCAATTTCAACTGAGATTGATTGTCATTTTATTTCATCTAGAATTTACCCTATTCTATTTTCTCTTCCATGGGACATTTAGTTCCTCTTTATATGGTCATTCATTTTTCTCCTTTATCCCTACCCAATGAGCTCCTTAAAATAAAAGATAGAGAGGGAGCTAAATGGAACCAAGTCAAATAAGTTAAAGTTATACTGTAGCAAAACCATTTAATAAGAAATAACACTGAGGGCCTTTGCTATTATAGGCATTACTTTTGGAATTTCTGAAATTTTGAATAAGGTCTGGGTATTTTAGTTATAAGGATTAAATTTCAGGGCCTCAGGTGAAAAATCCTTTTACCAGAGTCAAAACTTCTTACACTTTATAGAGACAACTTGGGAACATGAGTTTAAAATTTTACCAATTTACCAATTTTTAAGAGTTAATTACCAAAAAGATTACATTGTGTCACTAAGTTTTATAGGCATTCAGAAAATAAATGATTAATACAATGGCCTATTTTCAATAGCTTTTCATGGAAAACATGGGAACTGAGCTTGGTCATGAGACTGGGTGTGTGGAAGCAGAGAAAGAGAAGGGGAGACATTGTAAAAAGAAAAAGCAGGCTGGGCGCAGTGGCGTACGCCTGTAATCCCAGCACTTTGGGAAGCCAAGGTGGGCAGATCATGAGGTCAAGAGATCGAGACCATCCTTGCCAACATAGTGAAACCCTGTCTCTACTAAGAATACAAAAATTGGCTGGGCATGGTGGTGCGCACCTGTAGTCCCAGCTAATCAGGAGGCTGAAGCAGGAGAATCGCTTAAACCTGGGAAGTAGAAGTTGCAGTGTGCCGACATTACACCACTGCATTCCAGCCTGGAGACAGAGCAAGACTCCATGTCAGAAAAAGTAAAAGCAGAATGCTTAAATCAGTATTTAAATTACAAGCTAGAAACTGGAGGAACTTCACTTGGATGTTTTTTGAGAGTCAACTGGTAAATAAAAATATCTGTAAAGGGTAATTCATATAGTAATTGTTCTATCGAGATAAAGAGATCTGACTTATTTTCTGTGCTCATAAAACAACCACTTAATGGGGGGCAATTTATAGTACTTATCCTTTCATCAGTAAAAAGTACCAGGTTACCAGACCATATTTGAATCTTAGTTCTTTAATAATAATACTACTGACATTTATATATTTAATAATATGTACATAGATATATTTTATAATAATATTGACATATAAAATACTACTACTGAGATACATATATCTCAGTATTATTCTTATATATGTATTTAAGTAGTAGCATTTAATATATATATATCTCAGTATTATATATATTGAGTATATATAATATATATCTCAATAGTAGTATTTTTTATATATATATCAGTGGTATTATTATATACTACTATTATAGTAATAGTATTATTATATGTCAAATATATATTTTTATATATCAGTACTATTATTAAATGTAATAAATTTATATAAATATATATTCTATACATTTAATAATATTAAATATATATTGAATAACAATAAGATAAATATATATTTATGTCAGTTATATAAATCTAAGTATGATACAATTTATATCCTTAAAATGTTTAAAGATTTATATCCTTTAAGTGTATTAAGATAGCTGTCATAAAATCTGTTTCTAATTTGCAATTTTACTAGTTATTTTTTTCTGAGAAAAATACATCATGACTATATAGTCTCATAAAATAAGTCAAAATAACAGAATATAGGAAAAATGTTAATAATATATTTAAAACTCCAACCACAGGTCTTGAAATATAGCAAATACTTGGGATTTCCTGAAGATTAATTTGAAATCAATTATCAATAAATGTTTGATGAATTGAATTGTTTAAAATTTCTATCATATAATTAAGTCCTAATTATTGTTTATATTACCTTATTCCTGGTGGTATATACACCTTCCAAATTTTCACTTTAACTGTACTGGAAATACATCCAGTTTAACAATTATTGGATGCCTATTACCTACCTACCATAGTAGGGAACAAAATAGATTCAGTCTGTGACTTCACAGAGTTTCATGTAGTGGAAAGAGTGTAAAGTTGATTTACCAACTTTTTCAGGTGCCAAAGCAGAAGAACCATGAGTAAAATAACTTGATAGGTATATACTGAAGCCTACATGTTTATATGAGTGTACTTGTCTTAGTCCACATGGCAGACAATATACCATATTCCCGTTAGAGTGCTGGGAGATACTCTCCCCATCATTACTCCAAAGGTCATACAAATTAGTACATGTATTCTACTCATTAGCTAAAATCAGATAATTCTAACATGCATTGCTCTCAATGGTTAAATATTTGCTTGAATTTTAAAACAAACTAAGTAAAGCCTACAATTTAGTAATGACTCTGTATGGTTTCATTAAAACTTACATTTTGACAGTTTCTCAGAAAACCAACACTTCATAATTAATGAATGTTCAGCCAAAGGTTGACCTTCTGAGTTAACTGGAGAAGTGCAAACTTAGGAGGAAAAAAAATGGCTTTTGACTGTTTATTAAAGCCTAAGAGCTCTTATCTTTTAGAATGAAAGTTCTGGAAGCATGCCTAAGAAATTGGCTCTATAGGTTAACATTTGAAAGTCTGTTTTACATAAACATTCATGCTGTCTACTTTATGCTATATTTAAAATAAGAGAAATTGTAAAAAGCTTAATCTACCTTGATTGCTAGGGGCCTCCTTCAAAGGTTCCTGAGATTGAACTCCCAGGCATGTGAAGCCTAAAGATACCAAGCACTTGTTATAAATGGCTCCCGCATTCATTTTCAGTCTAAATCTATGGAACCTCTACTGACAGATGGCTTCTTCCTATCTGGGATTGAATTAGTTACTTTATTTACTTAAAGGTTAGTGTTAGTACAATCAAGGTCAGAGGAGTGGACTGGTAAAAACAAGATTTGATGTCAAACAGACCTGCATTTGAATTTCACTTCTGCTCCCCAGACACTCAGTTTCTTCATCTTTAAAATAGAGAGTAGCACCTCTTTCTGTGTTTCGGCATGAAACAGAGTAGACTGAATACCACTGATACACTTGTTTCTGGGCCTGATACATAATATTCCCTCAATAAAAGCTCATTGTGGTTTTAATTTTTATATTATAAAAACAACTCACCGTACACAATGTGTATTCTGCTGATCATTAGTCAATAATATTCAAGTATGAACAAGAAACTATTGTTGTGAGAATGTATAAAATCCTATACACCTGCTTATATTTGGACCCATCAGAAATTTCGGATTTTCCAATAAAAATTCCTTATTTTATATGACAACTATTAGCATCTCTAATGCTATCCCCCCGAGTGAATAAATTATGAAATAAGCATGTAAAATAATAGTTTTGGCTCATATTTGCTCAATAAATTGTGTTTAATGGATAAATAGATGACTAAAAATTAACTATTTCAAACCATGAAGCACTCAGAAACAAAGCTTGAGGCAAGAGACTAAAGATTTAGTTTCCTATTGACACTGACTTGCTGTATGACCTTTAAAAATTTCTTAATTCCTGGTTCTCCATTTTTTTATCTTTAAAATGTTAGGGTTTGATATGTAATGTCCATAGTCCTTCCCTAGTTCTGTAGGTCTATGATTCACACAATTGAGGAAATATAACTTAAGAGGCAATTTGTTCATAGAAACAGAAGAGGTGACAGGACATAAGTCCCTTGAGCTCTTAAATTCCATCTTTCTGTTTTCTCTTCTAAAAGCCTTTTGAAAAATTTTCAAAATGTGTATTATTTAACCAACTGAAGAATAGACAGTACATTAGCAAAGTCCACAATGAAAATGAACACATTTGAAGGAAATTATTTCAATCTGTTGAACAGAAAAGAGAGAGTAGGAGATAGGTTTTTAGGAGAGGAAATTTGAAATATCAGCAAGTTTGTTGTGAAGGGTAGCAAAATATGCTCCCCCAAAATATGCTACTTTGGCATATTGATTATTTTGAACTACAGAAAATTGAAAAGAAACAGATATAGGAACTCTTTGCTCTCCTTCTATTTGCCTAAAAGAGGGACATAAATTTATGAAGGATTCCTTCCTGTCTTCTCTACCAGAAAGGACAGAAGTTAATCACAAGAGATAACTCTAAACACTTATCAGCCCAGAGAAGTCACCAGAGGAATCTATATAACAAACTTTGCTAAAACTAACTTCTATTTTCCGTTAGTTTCCTCCATATACTTACCTTCCCCCAATTTGTTGCCAGTAGAAGTTCAAAGTTATTTTTCTTTGTCTTATTACTGCTCTACAAAGTTATTGTAAATTTTTGCTAAGATTATAGGAGATCCCAAGTTCTAACTGCTACTTTGAGTTACTCATCACTAAGCAGTCCCATTTATGTGCAATACACATGTTAATAAACTCCCGTTTGTTTTTCTCTTATTTATCTGCCTTTTTATCAGTCTAATTTATATGGCCTAAGCCAATAAACCTAAAATGGGTAGAAAAAATATTTTTTTGTCCCCTACAAATACCAATCTATGGCTTTCCATGATGACAATTGGCCAACAGTTCCTGGTAGAGTTTTTCATTTGTTCATTCACTTCTTTAACAAATATTTATTGTATGATTACTATTTGCATGACCACATGCTAGAGTGAGATTATAAAGATGAATCCGACATATACTTTGTCCTTAAAGAAATTTCTCTTTAGTAAGGATGTTAAGGCACGTATATAAATAGAAAAATGTTCTAAATTATATGAGTGAAAGTTATGTGAGATTTTTGAGGAGGTAATATTTAATTTCAGCCAGGCAGATGGCAAGGAAGGGAGGGAAATTGAGGAAATCTGGGAGGAGATGGCATTTTAGCTGGAGATTAAGCATGCATATATTAGGCAGAAGGACATTTCTGGCTGAAGAAATAATGTGAACAAAGTCTCAAAGGAGCAGGAAGCTGGATGCAGTTTGACTCTACAATTGGGTTTAGGAAAGAGACGAATGAGAAATACATTTAAAAGGAACACTGTAAGATTGAAGGAACCTTGAATGTCATACTAAGGAGATTTAGTCTTTATCTTTCATAAAAAAAAACAAACAAAAATAAGACACTGGAGGTTTTGGATAAGGTGGATGGAAGAAAATTGTGTTTTAGCGTGGCAACTCCTGAAGAAGATTTGTGCATGGTGGTTGTAAACTGAATCTTAATAGGCAGATAACTCAACTGAAGTTCTTAACCGTAATCATTTTCTTGTCCAGGCTGCTGATGTGCTGTTGCAACATGGAGCTAATGTCAATATTCAAGATGCAGTTTTTTTCACTCCATTGCACATTGCAGCCTACTATGGGCATGAACAGGTAAGTCTGACAGTAGAATTTCCAAAGGTTAGGTGTTGCTTAAGTGTAGGCTTTTGTTGAATTGTCCTGTCTTCAAAGAGTTTATATTTAAAATATCTTTGAATTATTTTTGCCATATTCTCATCAGTCCATCCTTGAGGAACTTGTAGATCCATATAAGCATTACGGTTGTCATGCTATTCATTTTTGCTGATGAGCTTAGTACACAAAGAGGAAGAACAGTACATTGGTAAGTGTGTGACCACAGGAATCAGTCAGCCTAAATTTGAAAAATCCCTAGTGTTTTGACCAGGTATAGGTTATGTAATCCCTCTGATCTTCATTTATTCACCTACGAAATGGGGAAAGATATTAATAGTAACCTCATAGGGCTGCTGTTCGGATGCAATATAAATTGTTTGGCAAATGCTCAGTAAATGTAGCTGTGATGATGCTAATGGCAATAACAGTAAAACAACTCGTAAAGGCTCTATAAAAACAATTACTAATGTGCTTTATAATTTACTTTAAATATGTGATTCTATAACAGGTCCATATGTATAAAATGTTATATTCTGTAATAAAAAATAATATATATAGAAAGCTTTAAAGTTTTTAACATACTTTTGTTCAATATATGACTTTATTTAACCTTCACAACTTTATGAAATTATTGAGTTGCCACCTGATTGAGCTTATACCATGGGATAGGCACTATAATAGAACCTTTATCTTTTTTTCTAATTTTTCCACAACCCTGAAATTGGCTGTTATTTGCCCATTCCTTTTTTTTTCCTCGAAACAGAATCTCGCTGTGTCGCCCAGGCTAGAGTGCAGTGGCGCGATCTCGGCTCACTGCAAGCTCCGCATTCTGGGTTCACGCCATTCTCCTGCCTCCGCCTCCCGAGTAGCTGGGACTACAGCTGCCCGCCACCACGCCCAGCTAATTTTTTGTATTTTTAGTAGAAACGGGGTTTCACCATGTTAGCCAGGGTGGTCTCCATCTCCTGACCTCGTGATCCACCTGCCTCGGCTTCCCAAAATGCTGGGATTACAGGTGTGAGCCACCGCGCCTGGCCTATTTGCCCATTCTTATCAATGGTATGCATGAAGCTGTCAGGTGAGGTAGCATGCCAGAGCCATGCAGCTATTAATAATAAATAGAAGAGCTGGAATATGTACTCAGTTCTGTCTGATCCCAAAGCCTATATTTGTTTTGCTGTACCAAAGTACCTCTTCTTATTCTTCTTCAACCAGTGAGAAAAATTATCAAGTCCAGACAATTTTCCTAAATGGAGAAGCCAGAATTCAAGGCAACATGTTCTAACTCCAAAGTCTGCTGATTTTCAACCTTAACATATCAAAAGACAAAAATTGTATGTTTCTTTAAAACACTGTCCTTTGGCAGTGAGAATACTCAAGGAACTGAAAATAACCAGAGAGAGAGAGAGAGAGAAACAAATGTAACTGGATAACCAAATATAACTGTTCATTGAATACTCCATTTTCACTCTTCTACAATTTGTTTTTCTAGACTCCTTCAATTTTAGGATAGAATTATACCTTTTTACCTTCCTGGAGGTCATGCCACAGCACCACCTGAGGGTTCCAAGTTGAAGATGAAACTTACTTGTGTCCCTGTGCTCAATAGTCATTGTGGCTTTATTCCTCTGCTAGCTGGCATATGCCTGGACACTCTAAGACCGGTGAAGCGTGACCTATAGGTAGGAAGATTGCTTATTTCATTGATGTGCTGCTCAGAGTGCACTGGAGTGCAATGAAGAGCTGGGCACCGAAAATACTTTTAGAAGTACAGGCCCAAGGCCGGGCGCGGTGGCTCAAGCCTGTAATCCCAGCACTTTGGGAGGCCAAGACGGGCAGATCATGAGGTCAGGAGATCGAGACCATCCTGGCTAACACGGTGAAACCCCATCTCTACTAAAAAAATACAAAAAAAAACACTAGCCGGGCGAGGTGGCGGGCGCCTGTAGTCCCAGCTACTCGGGAGGCTGAGGCAGGAGAATGGCGTAAACCCGGGAGGCGGAGCTTGCAGTGAGCTGAGATCCGGCCACTGCACCCCAGCCTGGGCGACAGAGCGAGACTCCCTCTCAAAAAAAAAAAAAAAAAAAAAAAAAAAAAAAAAGAAGTACAGGACCAAAAGCACAAGTAATGGAAAAATCCCATCATTTCCTAACCTCAGGCACAGACAGGATATATACAATGCATGTTATTTGTAGAGTCATCCTCTTTGACGATTAACCTCATCACCCAGCAGAAACATAAACAGCCTGTATGCATGTTGGGTGGAGAACTAAATTTGTTTACTTTCCCTGAAAATATAGTCACAGTCTTATAAAATTATGCTAAAATGTGGATGGCCCTTTTATGATAAGGGACTCACTTTCTGTGTGTGAAGGCAGCACATAAGTAATTTATGGAGGCTATTGTCATTTGCTAAAATATGCTGACAAGGAGAATGGTACATTCAATATATAAATGTACCTAATGTGCCATGTTCCTTGTCATTTGTTTATTTACTTATTTTTTAAGTGGAAGAGTAGATGTTTTGTACCAAGAGTGATATTTCCTAGGTATGTAATAATAGTCCTTAATAGACAATCGATTTCAGAGATAGTTTAAATCTGTCTATTATAAAGTCACATAATCAGAATATATGGAGTCTGTTTAAGCGGAAATGTCTGCTTAGGCATGCAAGGTTGTTGAAACTAAACTTCTGCTGTTCTGATTTCACCTGAATTAAGTCTTGATCTGTCCATTAGCCAACAAAGAGATAAAATGCACATGCTCCAAGTTGGGGCTACCACTTTTACTAACAGTTATTGAATGCCAGGCACTTTTCTGAGTGCTTTTCATGCTCTGACTTATTTAATCCTCACAACAACTCCAAGAGGTGGAAATATTGTTATTCCAACTTTAGCAACGAAGAAACTGAAGTATCAAAATGATAAACAATTTGTTCAACGCAATATAACTGATAAATAGAAGCCTGATTTCCAAACCCTTGCTCTTGTCCATTACACTCAATAGGAACTCAGTTCCCCACATTGTACCCAGCTAATATTTTACCTAGAATTTCTATCAAATGTCTACCATATTCTTGAGAGATTTATACTCAAGACATGTTTATTTGCTGACTCATGGGAAGTAAAAATAGTTTTAGAGCTTGAATTCACTTTTGTGCTGACACTTCAGTGATCAAGACAATTGAGAGGGGTCAATTGCTATTTGAACCCTAACTGCTATTTTAAGGACTCAGGCGCATCTTAACTTAACCTCTTAGTATCACTGAGATGACTTTTGAAATTCTCAGGAGAGGCAATGTCAAGTTTACATAAATTATTTGGAAAGTTCTTAATTATATATGCAAGTGACTCAAAGGAATTCCTAAATTACCTAAAACAATCCCAGGAAGACCCCTACCTGCTTCATCACTTTATCCTTCTCTGACCCTATGGATGTAGAGTCTCAGTGAATTGGAAAAGATGTCAGGGCTACTGTTCCTGTCTCCAGTTCACTCACATATCCAGAAAAAGGCCCAAAACTCCAGTAGCAAGATGGCCAGTAATGGTATATGACTGAAGCTGCCATGAAAATCAAGAATCAAGTCAACTACCAGTGACTCTGGCCAGAAGGAGACTTTGGAAGAGATCATTCAGAGAAGATTCTGCATGACTCTAGAGAGGGTTATTTATGTACAGTGAAGACCTACATTATGAAATTGACAAGAGAGTTGATACTAAAGAGAGCAAATGACAAAAGCAGGTTTTCAAGGTCAAAAAATATGGAAAGGATTTTTAAAAAATGTTTTCAAAGTTCCCTAGCATCTCATCTAGCCCCACATTAACTCTGAAACAGAAATGGTAAACAACATTTTCTCAGTTCACCAACAAAAATAAAAAATAACATTTACAGAACAAATAGTGTATGACAGTCATTGTGCTATGCACTTTAAACAAATTCCTAATCTAATCCTCATGACAACCCATGAGTTAAGTCTTATTATTATTCCCATTGCACATATGAAAAAACTTGGGTATAAATAAATTAACTAATTTTTCTCAAGAACACACAGCTGATATAAATCAGATTCTAGATTCGAATCTAGGAATGTCTCAAACTGCACCTTAATTCTTAATCAGTATATGATATTACCCCTCAAGTTAACATAAGGTCAGTAGCAGGCACTATTTATTGGCTGCTTAGGCAAAACTATCATTTCAACTATTACCACTTTGGGCCATATATTTTTTTTCTTTCTTGCAGACTCTTTATTTTACTGTTCAACCTCTCTCCTAGAGTCTGTGCTTAGAGATGCTCCTATCCCCATCCACTGTGTGTTAGATCTTGTTTAGTTGAAGCCACTCACGGTAAATCTTTCCCCTTGTCCAGGGATTGCTTTAGAAAATTGCAAATGAACTAGTCTGGACTGAAGAGATATGGGAAGAGGGTTTCTGGAGAGTTTTTAAGAAGGAATTTCTAGATTTAAAAAAAATAGCCGCTTGTTCCAAAAGGTAGAGGTCATCTCCTGCTGTACTCTGTGGACCTCAGTTTGTAGTGACTGGAGATGCTGCAGCTCTCTTGCTACCATGGGGTGATCCATCCTACTTGCTGAGCATGGCAGAACAGAATGATGGAAAGAACTTGAGTTATTAAGCTGTTGTATTAATCAACCCTAGAATTATTCCAGTTTTGGACTTCCTGCTAGGTGATATAACAATAAATTTATTGTGGTTTACGCCAGTTGGGTTTTTGTATACTGCCAAAAGTTTTGCATTATTGTTTGAATTTTGATACTAATTTCAAATGAATAAATCCTTTAGGTAACTCGCCTTCTTTTGAAATTTGGTGCTGATGTAAATGTAAGTGGTGAAGTTGGAGATAGACCCCTCCACCTAGCATCCGCAAAAGGATTCTTGAATATTGCAAAACTCTTGATGGAAGAAGGCAGCAAAGCAGATGGTAAGATTATATGTTTAAAAGACCTTTGCTATCATTTGCTTTATGCATACTTTTTACTTGTAATTCTCTTACTAGAGAAAAATCTTGAAGTTGACTAATCCTGTAGTCATGTACTTATTTACTCCACAAGTCATAATTTATCTTTAATATATTTATTAGGCCTACATGCGAATCCTTCTTTACATGTTTTAGCTCAATTCTTAATATATTAGGTGCTCCAGTGAAACTAAAGTGTTCTCGTAGATAAATTAGTTGTCTTTGCTGTTGTTCACTGATCTTTTATAAATTGAGATATTATTTACTTCTAGAAAATTCTCAAATCTTAAGTATATAACCTGATGAATATTTATGTATGTATACATCCATTGAAAACCACCCAGGTCAAGATTTAGAATATTTCATCACTCTGAAATTTTCCCTTATGCACTCATCTTAGGGAAATAGACTTTACCACCAAAGGTAATTAATATTCTGACTTTTATTGCTATATATAGTTTTGTCTGTTCTTGAAGTTTGTATAAATTTATGACTGGCTTCTTTTGCCCAACAAGATGATTTGGACGTACATCCATGTTGTTGTATGGATCATAGTTTGTTCTTTTATATTGTTGAAGATTACATGAATATACCATAATTGGTATATCCATTCTTCTCCTAGTAGACATTTTAATATTTCTAGTGTTCTTTTGTTATGAATACAATTGCCAGTAACATTCTTGTTCAAGTCTTTTTGTGGACATATATGTTCATCTCTCTTATATATATATATATATGCACATATATATGAGAGAATTGATAATTCGAAAGGTAATAATGCATATGTTTAATATTTTAGGAAATTTCTAGACAGTTTTCCAAAATGTTTGTACTGTTTTAAAATCTTACAACAATATATGAGAATTTCAGTTGCTTCCCACAGCATCCCCAATATTTGATATTATATTACTACACTTTTTAATGGAGTTTGAGTGTGATCCATTTGGGGAAAAAAAGTTTTAGAATACATAGAAGGACTTCAGAATCAGCTGATGGAATAGAATTTCCTTTCATTTTTATTTTCTTAATTATAAAATAAATTTTGGAAAGTTGATTATAACTAGTGAAAAATTTCTTTTTTTCACTTTTCCTCACAAACTTTATTTTTTGACAAAAATTCACTCAGAGTTGCATCTTGCCATTAAATTCTCTCAGGCATATCCAACATTCTTCCATTGACCCCCAAGAGACCCAATTAAAAGCCCAGCTGTAAGAACTGCTGGCCTTTGCAGCAGGAACAATACACATTTCCAAAAGGACACGGTTGTCAAATCTCTAGAACTGCCAGTTCCTTGGTCCAAAATTCAGATTGATATTTAGTTAATAAAGCTAACCAATGTTTTTTATCTACCCATAAGGAATACACAAAGTCTCCTAGAGACAACTGTGGCAAGAGACTAGGGTAATTTCCAGTTTCTAAGTTGTAAACAGGGGCCACTTTATTTCGTAAAATTTAAGAAACATAGCTTGCATTGTTTTCTATACGCCAGTATGCAGTAACTCAGGCAGCTACTTTAGAGCATTATTATAAACAACCTATGTTGTTAGGATGTAAGGAATGCTGTTCCTTGGACCTTGTTTAAGCAGTCTCTTTCATTTTGTTAGTTTAGAATAGGCACAGGTACACCTGTGTGAACCACTGAACACATAATCGTGTTTTTGAAACTGCTTCACTTTTCCAAGAGGTCAGGAACTGCATCACTTTTTCCTTTTATTATTGATGCCAACCTTAGCTTTTTATTCCTCTGTACAACTCCAGAGCTCAGTAGTGTCAAAATGAATGTCATTTATGATCAGCATGTCTCTAGGATCAAAAGACTCCTCTGCAAAAGGCATTGAAATGTGTAATACTACAGCCACATCCCCCTTACATGCCAGCATCATATGATACAATTTTTAACATTTTCTTTGTGGTGCATGCAAGTATTACATGCCTCCTACTCAACTATTTTATAAAATCAAGAGACAGCATGACTCAGATTTTTAAGTATTTTTATTTCTTTCTAGTACATGCTTGATATTTAAGTTCCATTTGCACTTCAACCAATCGCAAAAAAAATAAACCAGAAGATCTGCTATGCCAATGGACACTGTGCAGGACTTATTATCAGTGAGTTCACTTATTCTAAAATGTAGCTAAGCCTCCAAATGATTTATTTTAGATCTGGACCCTGCCTGTGGTAAATGGACATAGCAGAAAGATTAAGTAAATAGCCCCAAAAGAGTACAATTTGAAATCCAGTCTTTACAGTATGTTTCCATGGTAACAGAATGTCACAAATGAAAATAAATTCAGGTTGCAAAATTACTCAAAATGTAATTCTGAAAGCACTTTCTTTAGTTCAGCATGTTTGGAAGGCTGACCTATTCAGTTAGGTATGTTTTAAATCTCTGTTCTGCTTCTTTGTATCTCTTAGGGTAACGAAAAAGAAGTATAATGCCCCCTAAATGAGATTGAAAAGGTTAAAATATTGATGGACTGCATAAGAAAAAAAATAGTGATACAGTCTTCAAAATATACCATTTTGATAATGTTAAAAATTGAAAATTTTAAATTTAGAATTAATAATTTTGTCATCTTAATCATAAATGCTATATTTCTTTTAAATAACACAATCCTTGCAACTGGATGGAGCTGGATATTACAGAAAGCCACAAAAAATTTCTAGAACATGCCCAGCCATAGGAAGTGTTTCACTTTTTGAAATATAGCTTCTTGGATGTATTACACAGATCTGTTACTGAAAGCTTATTAAAGACAGACCTGGGAGTAATTTTAAAGATCTTGTAGGACCTGCTGATATTGCTTGGTTAATCTGGAAAATTTTATTTTATTTTTAGAGTCAATAAGCAGAAGTAAAGAAGAAACAGCATCCATTCACCCAGTATTCAATATTTCTTTCAAAAGACATCACTATATACCCACTCTCTTCTAAACAGAGCACCAGGCACTAGATATTTTCCCAATAATGATTTACATGTATTTTTTGTTTTAAATTCTCCTTTATATGTTTCTCAATAAGATGCTAAGTTAGAGCACATAGAATGTTATCCATGCATTCAATTTTTCTAAGATATAATAATATATTTTCTTTTTTGTCTTTGCAAATTGGTCCAAGACAAAACTAAATACATCACAGTGACTGAAGCAAAAACAGATGTGTATACACATAAATTCTATGTCTGATTCCATATTTGTCCTGGCTTGTTCCTTCAGTTGGTATTTACATCTTCTTTGAAGGGAATAATGTTTCAGCCACTGCGGATAATTCACCAAGTAAATAACCTAATTTGAAGTTTACTGATTCAATTGGAGAGGAATACTGGGTGGGGCCAAGGATGGCCAAAGGCAAATTATAAATTCATAGAAGATTGCACTGCATTCTGCTTTGCATTTTTCCTCCTGAACCTTAAGAATTCTTATGTCACGCTCCAGATGCCCTGGACTCCTGACTGTTCTCAAATACTGACTTGTGGCATTGACTTTCCCTGGCTTAGAACAGAATGTGAACAAAGGAAAAGCTTTTTTAAAAGGGAGATAATCAAAAAAACCAAGAACATTCTTCTGAATGAAAGATGTATTTTTTCAGCTACTCATTAATAAAAAAAAGATTCAAAGGTTTGTTTTTAATAACAGCCTTGGGAGGAGAAGCTCAATGACTTTGTTAAAGATTTCCCTTTGGCTTAAAATCTTGTAGGAAAATAAAATGAGGATGATTGTCTATAAATACAGCAGCTACAAGGCCTAATTAAGACCCTGTCTAGATTGACAAAGTAATCAAACAATAAAACAAATGGCTTTAGAGCAGTTGATTCCATTATTTTAGTTTTAAAAATTATTAAAGCCAGATTAGGAATTGAGCAGTTTGATGTTCAGTTGTTATTACTTCAGGACTGTAATTATTGACTGTTTAACTAGACTGTAAGTTGTTTGAGAGTATAGACTCTGCATTTATCTGTTATTAGCTTTGGACATAGCAAATTTCTAAGAGGGACATTAGTAAAAAGGTTAAGTAACTTTTATTAAATGTCTAGTATATGACAGGCTTCATGCTTGATAGAGGCTTTCCAATCATGATCCTCTTTATTCTTTTCGGCATCCCTGGAACAATGATCTTATTATATTGATTGTTACTGATAAGACATCCATACCTCCAACACTAGCTTAATGGCTAATACATAGTGATCATTTGATTCTTGTTGAGGAATGAGAGTGTATCTGTCAAGTTTTTTTTCTTTCAAGTATTAGAAACTAACTCTTGCTAATTTAGTCATAAAATGAGTAGATTAAAGGATATCATGTAGCACATAGAATCTTCTTCAGAACAGAGTAGAAAGCCATGTTTGAAATTCTCACAGTGAGGAACAACATCCAAAATCATGCCCAAATGTGGTCCTGTGAAGATGCACTGCCACCCTTGCTAGGCACACATAAATTCTTGTGCTTCTGATGCCAACAATGAAGGGCATTGAATCTGTGGCTGGAATTGCTACCATGGGAAATTGGATGGAGCTACTGCCACGTTGCCAAGATAGATTAGGCCTTGCTTTTTATGTCATCAGCTCTGAAGTCAGTCTCATATGATGTGTTGATTGGAGGAGTCTACAGATAGGTGTCCAGACCAGGGAACTGTTGAGAGTAAAAGTGTCATTAAGAATTATTCCAGGATAACAAGTCTAAACCAGGACATATGGTCACCCTCTGCTAATTCTGTTCCCTAGCTGCAAAGAGATCATGGAAAGCACATTTTCTGCTTCTATGATAGAATGTGGTCTTGGCTTCTCATTAGTACTCACAGTATACGGAATTACCCAAACATCAGAAGAGGTTATAAGGCTGGGTGTTCCAAAGAGAAGGACAAATGTGCACTACTGAATTAAGAATTGAATTTTAAATAACCTGTCTAAAGTAAAACAATTAATGAGGTCTGCCTAAGTCTAAAGCACTTTTCCTTTCATGATACCATGCTTTGCATAGTGTACTATGGTAATTTTCAGCTAAGGATATACATCAGAGCTGTTTACAATAGTATTGTAAACATACAGGTTGTGGGGTCCCACTCTAACCTACTGAACCCAAATCTCTGGGAATGGTGCTCTGGCCAGGATCTGTAATTCTTAACATCATTCAGAGAAAAAAAAAAATCAATTTGAAAGGTGATCCTTGTGGAAACAAGTCCACGTGTACCTTTTGGATGCTATTAGTTTCCCAAACTGTTCCATTGTTTGAGATAGATTTGATTTAATGTGTTCCATATAATTTATGGAAGCTAGAAGGAAACCTGTTTAATGTGGTAGTAGGCAATAGAATAAAATTATAATTTTAAAAATTGGTCGCCCTTAACTTCCTTTATTATTATCATTAACTGGCATTTCCAGGAATCACTCAAGTACTTAGAAATGTCTGTGGTACTATACATATGAAGGTTGAGAAACAAAGAATTCCAGATAACATATCCTTTTCTTTCTTGCTGATAACAGTGAATGCTCAAGATAATGAAGACCATGTCCCGCTCCATTTCTGTTCTCGATTTGGACACCATGATATAGTTAAGTATCTGCTGCAAAGTGATTTGGAAGTTCAACCTCATGCTGTTAATATCTATGGAGATACCCCCTTGCACCTGTGAGTATTATGTAGCGTTCCATAGGTCCTCCAGGTATACTGCATGTACTTGCTTACAATATTAACAAGATATTTTCTTCAAATCTAGGGCATGCTACAATGGCAAATTTGAAGTTGCCAAGGAAATCATCCAAATATCAGGAACAGAAAGTCTGACTAAGGAAAACATCTTCAGTGAAACTGCTTTTCATAGGTAAAAGAATATTTAAGTGCAATAGCGACTAAACTTAGCCGACACTCTAAAGCACCTGAAGTTGTGTGCATAAAGCAAGAACAAATAGTGGCAGATGTTGCAATCAGAGAGCAATAGCAGAGGTAGGGCAGAGGACAAAGAGCCCGAGCTAGATGCAGGGAAGAAAAGGTGGAGGCAGATGCTGCAGTCAGTACAACAGATGGGGCCGAAGCCAGATGCTGCGTTCCTGGCAGCAGCCACAAAGACAGGGACTGATGTTGCCAAGGCAACAAGCGTATCAACATCTGTAAGCATATTGCTTCTATTCCTCTTCACTCCATGGAAAGCTGCCAAAAAGGGATGCTCCCATAATCCTCCTCCAACAAGAATCTCATTACTAGAATTCATCAGCATTAAATGTGACACTTTTTTCCTTTCCACTTAAACCTTACGTGAAAATGTGTCTACCTATCTAAAACATCCATCTGTCAGCCTGTAAAAGCCTAGTCAGGGTGGCCACTCAAATACCTAAGAAAGCATTAGCTCTTCTCTGGGAATTCATGAGAGCCCTTTACGGTGTGCTCTAGAAAATCACACTGAAGGAACAGCTGGGATTAGAAAAGTTGCAACCAAAAATAAAAGGAGAGAAAAAGAAAAGAAAGAAAAGGTTGCTAATAAGTCAGAGCGATAGTTCCCTAAAATGCCCAAAAGGAAGGTGGATGTTTTATAAAATCTAAGGCCTTCATTTTTAATGAGTAACTGTTTTGCTATAACAGTAAAAGCATAGTTTGTAGTAATTTGTATTTAGTAGGTCTTGAAAATTAGTTCGTTTGCCTACACATTACATATTTTTTATTAGTTTGTAACCTCTAAAAATGTATTTGAGACTAATTTGTTGTTCACATAAAGTTTTTGCATTGCATTGATGAATAATAAAAATGAGGAGACTCTCTTTTTTTCTTACCAAACTAAAATTAAGCTTGTGCTTCTGCATCAGACATCAACCTGTCAAATTTCACATACATTTCCAGATTTTTCTTGTCAGCCAAAGACTCAGTCAAAAAAACGGTGAAGTAAAACCACCGTTTATGGAATAGTGACCATATGCCAGATGATTTGCATCCATTATCTCGTCTAATCCTCACAACGTTTTATGAAGTTGGATTTATTATCTCTCTTTTACAGAAGAGAAAATTGAGGATCAGAAAAGCTATGTAATTTGCCAAAGTTCCTTATGGATAGAAAATAATGTTGCAAATGCCTACCTAATTCTAAATCCTGTGCTTTTTACATTTCTTCATGTTCTAGTACCAAAATATTTTGTCTGTTTTCTACACACTCAGTAACAGAACAGATGCAAGAACTCCTTAGATCATACCTTCAGTCAAACGGTTCAGTGGAATCTGTCCCTGCAGGGGACAGTTGGCAGAACTGATATGTACTGGTTGCTGGTATTCTCTTTCCCATTAGGTCATGCCTGTTACAGCTGACACCTCAGGCTAGTTTTCAAATAATTTTGCTACTTCATGCACTAAAATTGAAACCAACTGTAATCAGAGGGTGACTGTCACCTCTAAAAGATTGTCTATATGAGAAGATTTGTGAAGTGAGTTGAAAGTATATACCCAATTGTTTTATTTTGTGTAAGCCTGTGGCTACTCAGAGTTAACAGATTAATGTTTTTGTTGTA
This sequence comes from Macaca mulatta, assembly GCF_049350105.2. NCBI lineage: Eukaryota > Metazoa > Chordata > Mammalia > Primates > Cercopithecidae > Macaca > Macaca mulatta. The sequence goes on along the minus strand of NC_133406.1, from coordinate 166,213,239 downwards.
TTCATTTTAAGCAAATATTTATAAAAGAATCTCCTTTTACATGAGGAATTCACTCTGAATACGAATTTTTCTATGTACAATCATAGTATTTTGCACAGAGTAAGCACTCAGCACATTTCTCTTGTGGTTTTCATATGTATACACACACATATATATAAATATATATGTGTATATAGATGTACACATATACACATATATGTGCATGTATATATGTGCATGTATGTATGTATATATATACACTCATATGTATACATATATATGTGCATATATTCAGAACTCATTTTCTGTAAGTAGTTTCTTTGAAAAAGAGCAATGAATCAATATTAAATGTGTACTGTTATGGGTCGTATTTATAATGCAAATAGTTAATGACATGATATATTGCACTGAGATGGTAGTTTTTTAATTCACTCAATAATTCAAGAAAGAGTTATTAAACACCTACCTTGTATTGCTGCTACTAGGGACATTAAGATGACAGGATTCTTTCCATCCTTAAAATAGCCCTATTGTAAGGTATCAAGGAAAACAGAGGTGTATCCAGTACCATATCACAGTGTGATAAGCACTGTAAGATTGAAATTACAAAGAAGCAGAGGGGTCAGCAATGAATTCTGCCTTTGGTTCATTAGGATACTTCATATTCAGTTTAATCAGATGAAGAATGAATGGTATTTCATGAAAGAAAAATGACTTAGGCAATGCCATCCCCGGAGGAGGAAATGCTAAGACCCAGTGAACTCCCTCTTTTTTCTAGAACCAAGTCCCTATGCCCTTCCTTTGGCCATTATTTAGTTGAGGCTTTGCCCAATGCTAGTTCCTTCCAGTCACTTATTACATACCTCATCTCTCTTCATGATTTGAATATACAGTACTGTTAGTTAACAAGTGATAGCAAAAGCAGAGGTATGAGGGAAACTACAGGAAAAGAACATTTATGAGAGAATTACTAATCAAAAAGTTAAATCCAGTAGTCATTACTAGGCATGTTAATTTCATACAAAATCTTTTTCTCAATGCATCTTAGGTTTCCCAGTAAACAGTAGAAATCAGGATTTCAGCTAAGTATTTCAACAAATCTATTTGCAAAATTTATCTTAAAAAATCTTATTTCCTTGCATCTTGAAATTTATTACTTTTTCCACAAATACTTTCTCACAACTGGAAAAAGCTGATAATGAAATGTCCTCTACAATTTGTAATGTGATTCTATAAGCATTAATTCACTTGAAATTTCAGCATCAATTTGGCAACTTGAGAAAGTATTGTCTATCATTGTTTTATAGATGGTAAAACTAAAACTCACAGAGGTCAAAGAACTTGTCCAGGACCTCTGGTTTGTGTGTGGCAGAATTCTGGATTTTGAGTCCACAACTAATGCTCCTTCAGTAAAATGAAAGCTTTGAGATCTTACTCTCTGGTCAAGGAAGTGTTTGAAGAGACAGTAGATGGTTTTACCGGGAATAATTTCAGATTGTGGCCTGGATTTGACTAAAACTCTCAGAACCCTCCTGAATTTCTAATTTGATTGTCCTGCAGAATAATTCCTAGGTCCTGCAGCTAAAAATGCACGGATCTCTTATATCTTATGTCCTTTTATGAAAAATAACTAATATCCCTGAAAACATTTGATTAAAAAACACTGGAAATTTTATACAGCTCTTTTCTGAAAGATCCAGATGTGAGAATCTTTAGAATTTTTCTCACCGTATATCCACGTTTTTATTTAGCCTTTGTAGATGGTGCTTGTTTATTTTTCATCATCTCCTCCCTTCTCTGTTTCTTTGGCTCTCTTATATACATGTGTGCGTCTAGAATGCCTGACTTAATCAGGGCTACATTTTTTTGTTAGGACTGCCATAAAGAAATACCACAGACTGGGTGGCTTAAGCAACAGAAATTTATCATCTCACAGTTCTGGAGGATAGAAGTCCAAGATCAAGATGTCAACAGGTTTGGCTTCTCCTGAGGCCTCTTCCCTTGGCTTGCAGATGGCTGCCTTCTTGCTGTGTCTTCCCATGGCTGCCTCTCTGTCTATGTCACCTGTGTCTTCATCCCAGATTCTTCTTATAAGGATGTCAGTCATATTGAATTGGGGCCCACCCTAATGACCCCATTTTAAGTTAAGTACCTCTTTAAAGACACAATCCCTAAATACAGTCTCATTGTCAGGTCATGAGGGTTATACCTTCAACATATGATTTTTTGAGGTGTAGGGGAGAGGGCACAATTTAGTCCATAACAAGGGCCTTCTATCTTTCTTGTTTTATGTTTTTTCAGTGCTTGTACCTATGGCAAGAGAATTGACCTAGTCAAATTTCTTCTTGATCAGAACGTCATAAACATCAACCACCAAGGAAGGGATGGGCACACTGGTAAGACTGTGATGAAAACATCACTAGTTCTAGATGCTTGTCAATGATTAAGAATAACGGTATGCAAAGGGATGTGGGGGCATTGGGAGTGCTCAACTCCAGTGGGAAAGGATATTTTATCAACTGGCATCATTTATAATTGATAATGACTGATAATAATGAAAAGCAGACTGACTTGGTCAATTTTATTATTGTGTTAAATTATTTGCAGTCAATGCATCCTCTTATGACCTGCACTAGGGACAGACTGATCACACTGCTCTGCCCTTGATTTGGTGATCAAAAAAAAAAAAAAAAAAAAAAAGCTGTGTCAGGTCTTTGTTCTTTTACTTGTGGAAAGATGCTAACACTTGTTCTTGGTAATTACGGTGGATGTAGAAATACTATAATTGTACTGAGGAAAAGACAGTCTCTATAGAAGACTGAGTACAATAGAATACCCGTTTTGCTTAAAGTAATGTCTCTTTTGGTCAACAATAAAATGAGTTCTTTATCAAAGAAATCAATCCTTACTTCATACCTTTGGAAATAATGCTATTATGTGGTGATAACTGTCTTTTGAAAATTTGGGGTGCAGTTTTTCTTTTTTCTCCTTTTGTTCTTTCAATTCTTTTCTGTTACAGGATTACACTCTGCTTGCTACCACGGTCACATTCGCCTGGTTCAGTTCTTACTGGATAATGGAGCTGATATGAATCTAGTGGCTTGTGATCCCAGCAGGTCTAGTGGTGAAAAAGATGAGCAGACATGTTTGATGTGGGCTTATGAAAAAGGTATATTTTTAATCATCGTGTCTCTATAGTGATACATTGAACTGTGTGCATAGATTATGTCAGTGCATCAATAATTACTTTGCTTGCATGACTTGAACACTCTCATTTCTTCTGTAGATTTTACTTGAGTTTCTGGGGCCTTGGATCAAAGAGTCCAATACACTGTAATCAGAGAAGGCAACTCCTAGGCTGCAGATGAGCCAAAGGCATTCTCAGTATTGGCACTTTGAAAGGGAATAGTCACATTTCTAAGTACCAGAGAAACAAAATTGTGATGGCTAATGATAGTAGAGTGGGCTCAGAGCTAATCTTTATTTCTTATATGGGGGAATTTTGATGTGGTTTCAAATTTATAAGAAAGAAGTGAGTACAATGGGGGAAAAAAGAAATATTTGTCAGATCTAACCCTGCTGACAATGCCTGTGCTAGAAAAATGTGACGGAGCCAAGTGTAAACTTATTTGAATATAAACTTATTTGCTTAAGTAGAAACTTATCTGAGCTCAAAGTGGTGAAAACTTGAGATCTGGTATGAGAACAACTGGATTTAAATCAAGCCATATTATTTGACCTTGTGCAAATTATTTAATATTTCTGAGCTCCATTTTCTTCATCTGAAAAATAAGGATTGTAACTTCTACTTCATAAGATTGTAAGGATTAAATGAGATAATATATGCAAATTGCTTAGAACAGTGGCTGACACAAAATAAATACTGATTGCTATTTTAGTGTGACAGTAGTGTAGTAGTAGTAACTCCGAAATAAAGATGATTGATAACAAATTCATCATTTCAAAGGAGAAGTAACCAAAGACATTCAGATGGTGAAAAGCATCTTTGTAATTGTTATTGAGATATATTTGCCTCATAAGCGAGTTCTCCATATACACATACACTCCTAAGGAGTTTAGATTTTTATGAAAGAATACATAGTCTTTTATGAAAGAGTATATATTGTCTTTGAAATTACAGGTTATAATTGAATACTTTTAAAAATATACCAGATTTTAAAGTCACATTTTAGTTGTTATTTTAACTTTTGATGACTGCATTGTCTTTTTACGATATTAAAAATATGTAAAGAAACATAGTTATCTTTTTAAATACTAGAATCCTAAAAGATTGTACTGAAAATAGCAATTATTAAGCTATAAGATTTCCTAGCCTACCAAGTTGATTTAAAAGGTTTTCTGACTAAAGTGGGATATGGGCCAGGCACGGTGGCTCACGCCTGTAATCCCAGCACTTTGGGAGGCCAAGGTGGGCAGATCACGAGGTCAGGAGTTCGAGACCAGCCTGGCCAACATGGTGAAACCCCATCTCTACTAAAAATACAAAACTTAGTTGGGTGCAATGGTGGATGCTTGCAATTTCAGCTACTCTGGAGGCTGAGGCAGGAGAATCATTTGAACGCTGGAGGCAGAAGTTGCAGTGAGCTGAGATCACGCCATTGCACTTCAGCCTGGCAAGAGGGCGAGATTCCGTCTCAAAAATAAATAAATAAATAAATAAATAAATAAATAAATAAATAAAGTGAGACATGAAAGTCCATCAATGAAATAAGAAATATAGTCTGATGAATGAAAATGAGGGGCTGTTGTAAGCATGCAGTAAGTGTATAGACAAGGAGAAGGAAAAATGTACAGGTCTGAAGACTGCTAGTAGAAAAACAATATGGGAGTTACTTTAATAAGGAAAAGTGAGCAGACATAGAATATTAAGTAATGAGTTAGATATAGGCCTGCTGTGTTTTGGTGGGCTTAGTTTGCTTTTTATTTGAATATTGTATAAATACAAACACATACACCTTTGCACGTATTATAACTGTATAGCTCAATGAATTTCACAGATTGAACTCACCCAGCACCCAAATGAAGAAACTGAACATAACAAATCCCCTAACAGCCCCATTGACATTCTCTTCCAATCACTCCCCTAAGGAAGTTACCGTGCCTTCTTGTGGCATAGTTGTTTTGCCACTTTCTGCACTTTATATAAATGAAATGCTATGGTATGTACTTCTTTGTGTGTGGCTTTTCTCAGCCAACAATATGTGGGATTCATTCACATTGTTGTAGGCAGTTATAGATTGTTCATTCTTATGTTGTATAGTATAATGTTTTGTGACTATATCACAACTTTTTAAATTCATTCTACTGTTCATGAGCATTTGGATAATTTTCAATTTGGTGCTATTAAGAGTATTGTGTTATGAACATTCATATACCTAGATATATGTCTTTCATTGAACATATGGTTGCATTTCTATTAGATATAAAGGTGTTGTACTTTGTATTAAAAAATATAGGTAGCTCCATATCTAAATATCAATTGGAAAATTTTAAATGTTCTGAAATCTCAGGAGGCCTTACTAAATTCTATCTCCTCAACACACTGCATTTATTCAAGTGATTCTTAGACAGTGTCTCTCAAGAAATGTGAGCTTCAGTGTAAGACTGTTTACAAAGCATTAGTCTTCCGGAAGGCAGCTCAGATATTGCTGCTGCAGCTATCTCTTCACAGGGGTTGGCTTTGTTTGTTTTTAGTTGATTGAGAGTGATAGTCGAAAACTGGCTTTACTTTTATTTTTCGTGGAATTCCACACTTTTATGAAACAATGAATCATTGTGTAAGCTTCTAAGATTTCCTATGAAATGTCAACAAAGATCCTTTAGCTTAGAGGACTTGCCCACTGGCCTCTGCAACATATGCTGTATTTGTCACCGTATTTGTTCAAACTAATGTGCCAGGCATCAGTGTTGCGTTCCATTATTACTATGAATTTTAACAAATTGAATGTTCTTGCTCAGAAGACAGATGGATGTTTTGCATATGTTCTAGGGCAAAGCAAGTCAAATGACAAAATGAAATTGTTGCTATTTTTCTCTTCCTAAAAAAATGTTGCATTGTTTTCATGTGTTCAGGGAGAATTGAAGTGGCCTTGTTAATATTGTCAGCAGTGCACCTGTCCCTGTATCCTTTGAAACAAAAAATGCTTCCCTGTCTCCTTGGAGAGGGAATTACTATATTAATTGATATGGCATACTAAGGAGTTCCCTGAGCAATTTCAAGGTAAAGTTGAGGAAGGACTAAAACTTTAGTTGATGTAAGAATAGCCCCATTGTGGTTTACCATGTACCCTATCCTATCCCGGGAGAGATAAACAAGAAGGGAGCTTCACAATCAAGGGTATCTATTTGAATAGGTGTACTTTTGGATACATTCAATTTAAATAGTCCATCCTAGTCTAATCTCTTAACAGAAAACTGTGGAGTCTTTCTCAGCAGCACCCGTCTCTGTCTGAATGGCTTTAAGCCAAAGTTTTCACCTGACTCAAGCTAAATTTTAGCTGACCTTCTTTCTACTATTCGGATATGGCACATTGAAGTGTGATTTGGAGTTCTGGAAGAGTTATATATACTCTTTTGGAATATTTTCAGAAAAGGGTTTACTCACTATGGTTCCCTGTGGAATCAGATATAAAGAATGCTTTCTATTTGCATAGCTCTTCTAACCTAAATATATCAAAATCAATCTTGAAAATAATTTTCCTGGTGACCTTCATCCTACACAGAAGCCTACTGTTTAAGTTTCAATATTTATCTGCCAGACTGCTTAGAGCTCCAATTTTACAGTATTTAGAGTGTTTCCCCTCCCCATCTCCCCCCTTCTTCGTTTCTACTATTCCATCTGAAAGTGTAGCGATCGCTGTCTCACTCACTTGGATTTGTTCTGCCCTTTCCCTGTGGTACAAAGGATCTGTATGAATCAATTTAAATTGGTCAGAAGAAATAGCCAGCAGCCTGCTTATGTTCAAATCCTCTGCCCTAATCACTAGTATGGAAAACCCATTGAAAAGACCTACACATAATCTTACATCCATTGCATTAAAGATGAAACTGCCAAATTGAAAAGATCTCAGCCAATTAGAATTGAACACATAGCTCAATAGTGTGTTTGGCAGTTAGATTTGAAAAGGCTGCCTTTGACAAAGAAAAGCACTCCTTTATATCAGGCTGTTTAGGGTCAGAAAATAACCCAAACTGAAACAGAACTAAAAACTTCTTATTCACTTCAGTACTGACACCAGTTAAAGTAATACACAGAGGCTCCTATCACAGTATCTAATTACCCAGAATACAATATTTGTATACGGCAAAGGTGCCTAATTCACAGTGACAAGAAGCTGGAGGTGGAGAATTAGTGAATAAGTGAGCAAAAACAATAAAAATCAAGGCTCCTCTACCATGATATATACTTTGTTCATTCCTTTTGACAAGTGTAGTATTGTGTGAATTATTTGTAGTAAACATACTATAGTGTATTCTCTTAAAGTAATGAAATCTTACAGTAATGAGTTTCTACAGTTTTTAGACAGTAAAAAAATAACTGAGAGATGAGGGTGGGAGAGGAGTACAAGTAAGAAGAGAGAGATACATTACATTATTTGATAAATTTTCACCAATGGATTATGAACTCCCAGGCTTTTTCTGTATTGAATTCCTGTCTATTTCAAGTTTAGTTACTTAGTTTAGTGATACTAGTTCAGTGTGCAAGAGTGGATTGGGGTAAGGAATCTATGTGTGAATTTTTGTTTTTGTATACTGGTTATTTTCTTACATGTTTAGCTGCTCTCTTTTAAAAAATAAGTAAAATAATCTCAACTGTCATTAGAATGGAAAGAACCTTCATCATTGCAGGGAGATAACTCACAAAAATGTTTTTTGAAATATAATAATGTAAGAATTCACATACTTAAAATGGATAGTAAAAGAGAACTTACGTTCATTGAGTATCTGTTACATATGCATGTATATGTATATATAATTTAATCAAAGTAACCCTTTAAATTGTTATTATCTTTGTTTTACAGATAAAGAGATTAAGACCTAGGGCTGTTGAGTCACACTTGCCCAACCCATGCAGTTGTTGAGTACAGCGTCAATACCAAATAGGGGGTCTGTCTTATTGTAGAATTCAAGCTCTTACCAACACACTGTAAAATTAGATCTAAGCCAAAACTCCATCCTTATTATTTAATGACCTTAGGCAAGTTCTTTAACCTCTTTCAGCATTTACCCTCAAATTCAAAATGAGGATATTAATAACCACTTTACAGAATTCTGATGAGGTTTAAGGATGAGATTTAAGTGCTTTGCACATAACAGAGTCTCAATAAGAATGGCAGTAACTATTATTGGTAAATGCAGAGCAGAGATTCAATCGAATCCACCTAACTCCCAAACTTCATGGTCTTTCCTAATTTATAACATGCTTTAGTGTACAGTTAGAAATTATGATATATTAGGATAATAGGCATCCACTATAAACCCTCTAATGAAGGGCTTATATTCTTGCCAAACGCCTCTGGACAATCCCTGCATATATAAAAGTGTGTGTTTTGTTATATTGGTATTTCTTATTTATGGCTCAAGTTATACCATTAATTTTAAGCCTCAGAACTGAAGCAAAATAAAGGAGATTTTGAAAATAACTAATCAAAATATTATGAAAGTAATCCAAAGACATTATTCTAATGTGCGTAGTTGCATGCAAATATATAAAACAATATTTTAAAACTATAGCACAAATTTGCAAGCCTCTTTCCTACAGCAGGGTTTTTCTCCACGGTCAAGGAGGAATGTCAGAGAATTTGTTATCATATTTTCAAACTACCACACCAACTGACTGCTTGATTTCTTTGCTTGGATATCTGAGGACCCTGCAAAACTCAACAAGTTCAAAATTGAACTTAACATTTTTTTTGTCCTCATGATTCTGTTTCTTCTACTATGTATCGTTTATTCAATCAGCCATTTAATGGTATTACCATCCACTTTGTCACTTAGGTCAGAAATCTTGAATGATGCTTGATTACCTTTTCCTCCTCAACTTCTCCTCCCAGCACACATCCTATCCATTCAATCAAAAAGTCTTCTTTATTTTGTTTAATAAGTACATTTTTAATCCATCCTTTTTTCTTTTTTTTACTATCACTATTTTAGTTCAGATCGTCATAATACTTTTTCTAATCCATTTTAATAACCTCATAACTGCCCTTTTTGTCCTCAGCATTTTAAAATTTTCGAACTGTAGACAGAGATATATTCAAGGTGCAAATAAGGCCATATTATTCCCCAGTCCAAAACCTTTCTCTGATATACTGTCACCCATAAGAAAAAGTCTCAGCTTGATATCATAACATACAGAGACTTTATCGTCTTGTGTACTTCTTGCCTCTTGAACCTCATATCCTCTTACTCCTGTTACATGGGCAACCCCAGATGCCACAACCATCATCATACTCACTAGATCACCAACATTCACTCAGTGTTCACTCTCTGTCATGCATGTTCTAAATACTTCACATATATTAACTTAGGAAATCCACATAATTAGCCCTGTGAGCCAGTGTCAATTCACTTAATAGGAATAGTATAAAACTGCTCATCATCTCTACACATATCATGTTATTTCATGTTTCCAAGACTTTTCTCATGACAGTCCAATCTGCTTTTATATCCTCTCTGTCCTCCCCATGTCACCCCATTCTTTAAATTTATGATTACCACTTGGTCTTCAAGACTTAGTTTATGGAAGTCTCCTAGTCTTATTGAAGATTTCTAGAAAGTCTTCCCTGACATTCCAGTCTAGCACACACATCCTTTCTTTATATTTTATTTTGTTATGTGCACATCTCTATCTCTGTGTTTACCACTTTAAACTGAAACACTCTCTCCTCTTACCAAATTGTAAACTTCTTGAGAGCAAGCATTTGGGCCATTAATTCATTGTCTTCCAAAAATTTGAATTCAGTGGATGACTCCTAATAGATGTTCAATACATGCTTGTTGAAATCAATAAGAAAGACAGGAGGAAAATATTTTAGACATAACATTCTTTTCCATGTTCTACTACATGGCATCTGGTGAGTTGATATTCTAAGAAATACTAACTACCACTTTTCTGTTGTCTCTGTAACTATTTCTGTAAATATCATAGGTTCCTTATTAACCGCACAATCCTAATATTCAAATAAATAGGCAAAATATTTTAAAGAATGTTCTAAAGCTCCTCTTTCCATGCATTGGAACTGCAAAATTTTATTCTGGCTGGAATGCTTTTCTCCTACCTTTTTGCTTAATCAGTTTGTCCTCATCTTTCAAGTTGAGCTTGAAAGACAGTCTCAACTCTCCTGACTCTTCCAGACTGTTGTAAGAGTCACCATTATACATGTTCACATTTTGTACCTTTTATTCCTAGAGCTTGGCTAAATAAAATTTGAGTGAAATCATATTTATATATTTTTTACACTAGATAGCATTGAATATAAGAGTAAATAATATTTCTACTTCAACCCTCTCTCTCATACCTAGTACCATTCATTTGTGCAACAAAAATGTATTGCCAACCTAACGTGTGATAGACACTGTGCTAGGAGCAGTAAAACAGATAATATTTCCCTGATATTAGAAAGTTTGCATTTCTAACTTGAAGACACAGGCTGCAAGCAAGAAAACAAATAGAAAATATGGGTTAACAATAAGTGCTATGAATAAAATAAAAAGGAAATGCAATGGTGAACACAAAATTCAAGGATACTATCTAAAATTGAGTAATCATGGAAGGGGAAGGCCTCTCTGGGAAGACGTTATTGGACCTCGCCCCTCATAGGTGCACAATGAATATTTGAAGAAGAAAAGAAAACAGAAAGGAAGGCAGAATGAGAAAAAGAGAAAAAGAAAGGATAGCTAAATAATTTAGTTTGGATATAAAAATATCTTGGCAAAAGCATTCTTCATGCCTGTGGATTCTTCTCTTAAGGTAAAGGACTAGTGACATCCTTACTGGGGCTGCTGATTAAGGGACAAGAATAATGGGTCAAAGGTGATGTGAGTTCCCTCTCTGTGATATAAAATTAGGACATCTTTCATGTTTAAGTGATGAGAAGATGTAGCAAGTCAGAAATTTTTGTTGCATCTGATCTAATAATGAACAGTGTATGGGACCAGGGTGGTCAGGAGGAAGATGAGCCATTGAAGGACAAATGTCCAAAGCTACCCTCTGATTCCACTTTTCAATGCTTCTGGAGAACTAGTTTTTAACATAATGGGAAGGGGATATATTAAAATATTGAACAAAGCCTCAAATTTATCATTGCTGTGAAAGTTTCATTATTTGGGCCAAGTAAAAGGCAAGGCCCAGGCTGCTCCTTTGATGACCTGGGCATGTGGGACATGAGGTCAATGAGAATTCCTTCTGTAACTGAGACTAAATCTCCATGTTCTCTACATAGCCATGAACCCAAAGGGCCTCTGGGTCACCATATCATGGAGATCTTAGTACTGGTATCATTTACCACTAATCTCCAGATCTAGTTCTTAAAATATTCTCATAGCAAGAGGTTAGAATCAGCTTTCATTGTTTTTAAGTTAAAATTGTGGGGGACAGATAGACAACCTTATAGGGAGATAAATCGTACTTCCCTTCTTAAATAATTGTAAAGCATCTGTTGTATATATGACCATGATGTAGATATTAAACCGTCTTTGTAACAGTCTCTTGGATTGACTTGTCATCTTAAACAAAATCTAGGTTTTAAAATAACTATTAAGAAAGTTGAAAGCAAAGAAGATTTAAGAAGGGGAGAAATCACACAAAATATAAGAAGTAAAGGAACACAAGCAGACAAATTAAAAGGAAAGGACTGAATTTGGAGAATACACACAGGACTGGAAGAGTGAGGAGCAGGAAATGAAAGAGATTTCAAGCTGGGAGAGGAATCACATTTGCCAAAACCCTCAGGTGCTCCCGTGAATAATACCCGGAAAGCGCAGATCATCATTAGAGCTGCATTAGGCTAATAACATAGCAACCTTCTATTTTGGTAAAATGCTTGGGTGTAGATAGTAAATTCTTAGATATAGGAAAACATTTTATTTAATTAGTAGAAGTTTGATTATCTCTGGAGGTATTCCATTAGTGTGCCTTGGTTATCTGGGTGTATCCATTATCGAGAGTTTGGCTTAACAAGTCCATTTAGTGAGCTCCATTAAGGTTTATTTTTCTGCTTAACTCCTTGTGGCCAAGTGTCCAGGAGCTGGGCTTTAGGGGGTTTCGGGTTTCTTTGCATGTACTTTAGTGGCTTGTCTGAGCAGTTCTAGTCATGGAAAATTTCCTATACGTGGGTGCCTTAGCCCACAGTTAGCAGGAGGTGGGAAATCAGGCGGAGATGCCTTCCAGAGCTGAGGGGGCCTCTTGGCATTTCCCTGGCAGCCTCATGCTTATCATCAGCCAGAATCCAGGCACTCATTAGGCTCTTGATGAAAAGCATTCCAAAGAAAATGCCAGCAAATTGTGCCACTGTGCTGGCAGGAAATGAAAACTGCTCAGAGCAAGTGGAGCCAAGAGAGCTGTTGAAATGAAAGGTAACATCAAGGGTGTGATCACTAACTCACACAGGCACTCAGGATTCAGGATGCAACTTTCTGCTTCACTGGGGAAAGCATGAGGCCGTCTCGTCTGTTAGCTGATGTCAGTTCTATAGAGGGGCTGAGATAGACTGGAAGGTGGGTTCTGTGAATTAAGCTTTGTTATGCTTGAGTAAATGCTAGGGGTTTGGGTTGTTTTTATTCCGCCAAGAAGTCTCTCCTAGGAAAAACAAAAATAAGAAAAAGTTTTTGTTTTTGTGTTTTTCCTGGGCCCAAACGCTTGAAGACCAAACTAAGTAAAAGGAAGATTCCAAAAGCACTATAGGTCCTATTAATGTGGGATCAAAGAGTGTGAAGGGAGGAAAACAAACAAGCAAACAAAAAAAAAAACAACCTTAGAATCTGTGAATCTAGGAAGGAACAGATGAGGGGTATTATTATTATTATTATTATTATTACTATTATTTTAGAGACAGGGTCTCACCCAGGTCTAGCCCAGGCTAGAGTGCAATGGTGTGATCATAGCTTGCTACAATCCTGAACTCTTGGATTCAAGAGATTTTCCTACCTCAGTCTCCCCAGTAGCTGGGACTACGGGCAGATGCTACCATGTCCCACTAATTTAAAAAAATTTTTGTTTAGAAATAGGGGTCATGCTATGTTGCCCAGTCAACTCCTGGTCTCAAACAATCCCCCCATCTCAGCCTCACAAAACAATGGGGTGTGAGTCAAGGCAGTCGGCCAAATTTTAATTCCAAAGGAATTTCTGGTCTGTAGAACTACTTTTATCCTGAGGTTAAAATGGCCACCAAAGCAAGAAAAGGAAACGCTCAACAGCAGGCAGTACCAACACACAAGCAAGACACAGGCACACTGAAATCTTCATGAAACTGGATGTGGTAGGTAGAGTAATGCCGCCTCAAAGATGTTCAGTTCCTGTTCACTGGAACTGTAAGCAGGCTACCTCACATGGGGAAAAATCAAGGAGGTAGAGTAATGCCCCCCGCCAAAAATGTTTAGGTCCTGTTCATTGGAACTGTAAGTAGGCTGCCTTACATAGGGAAGAATCAAGGTTGTTATTTAGCTGACTTTAAGAGATAGATTATCCTGGATTATCCTAGTGGGCTCATTGTAATATGGAAAAGGGGGGCAGAAGCAGAGGTCAGAGTAATATGATATGAGGACTAAGCCAACCATTGCTGGCTTTGAAGCTATAGGAAGGGGGCTACAAGCCAAGGAATGTGGGTGGCCTCTAAAACTTGGAAAAGTCAAGGAAACCAATTATCTCCTAAGCCCTCTAGAAAGAAATGCAGTCCTGCTGACACCTTGATTTCAGCTCAGAGAAAACCATGTTGGACTTTTGACCTCCTGAATTATGTTATAATAAATTTGTGTTGTTCAAGTCACTATGTTTTTCATAACTGGCAATAGCAGCAATAGAAAATGAATAGACTGGTATTTAGAAGATTCATCTGAAGTTCCAAAAAGGAGTTTCCAAGTTCACCTACAATTCTTGGGGCAAAAAGTAAAGTGAAAAAGCAGTGACAAGACCCAAAAGGCACATTGATGTGTTAGACCTGTAAGGCATATTACATACATCATCTTAGGTAATTTTTAAAACAATCTTACAAGGGTGGATTATCATTTCTAACCTGTAGGTGAGGATCTTTTTAAAAAGTAAAACAAATCACATCCTTTAACTAATTAAAATGCTTCAGCAGCTCCCCATCTTGCCTACACGACACGAAAATCTGATTTCCTTATCCTTACCTGTAAAGCTCTACATCAGTCATAGTCAAAGTGCAGATTGCTGATGAGCATCACCTGGGACCTTGTTAGAAACGCAACACTCAGCCCCTACTACAGACTTTTTCAATCGTAATCTATTGGGATGGGGCTCAGGAATCAGTTTGAACTTGCACTCCAAGTGATTCTTATACATAGTAAAAAGTTTGAGAAGCACTAGTCCACGTGAAGTACACTTGGCTACCTCTCCAACCAAATCTGATACCACTCTCATCCTTGCTTGTGAAGCCACACTGGCCTTCTTTCATTCTCTAAACATGGTATGTTTGCTCCCATCTTGGGACTACTACATTATCTATTCTCTCTGCCTATTAGGTGCTTCCTGTAGAAATGTGTTTGTTGGCTAATGTCCTTAATATCTTAAGGTTTCCCTGATTGTGAGCTCACTACGGTTCAAAGAAAGAATGCCAATGGGACTGCCTCCCACATTATTTCATTATAACTTATGTCTATGATTTGAGAAAATTGGAGATCCACCAGTCATGAATAGAAAGCTGGAGATGATTAAGAATATGGACACTAGTTTTTCAACTATGTAGATTTAAGTTTTGCTACCTGTTTTAGCAATTGTAATCACAATGCATTTTTTTTCTTTTTTTTTTTTCTCTCTCGAAGAATCTTAGCCTTGTTGCCTGTGGAAAAGCTTTTCGTGCTTGTAAATACCATAATTTTTCCACCTCATAATCTTGAATGCACTGTTCATTTAAAGTTTTTGGGGAAGGGAAAATTTGAAAGGAAAGCAAATCTCAGCATATACTCGCTATATAAGCTAGGTATATGCTTAATTCATGTTAACTACAGATCCTTTGTGATGGATAAGTATTTATGCTTTTTCAATTCCTTAAGTCTGCCAGTTTTACAATGAGCTCTGTTGTATTTCACAAATCCTGTGGCAAGATCTTTAAGGTTGGCTGTTTTTCTCTTTTGTAAATTCGCTTCATAGATTATTTTTGTAGTGAATGCATTAAAACAGTATCGAAGTTTAATTTTATTGAAAAACATTGCATTACTCAGAGGATCATTTGACATTTTTTATCCTTCACAATAATAAGCCCCTAGTGTAACTAGTAAACCCTAGAATGTTGGTGGTGTTATAATAGAAAAGTATTTCTCATATAGGACTCCAGGGTGGGCATTTCTGCCCATCTGGATGGCTTTCTTCAACCCTCAGAGCCTCGGAGCCTTCTGCATCTAGCCAGCAAATGGGAAGAGTAGAGAAGGTTCACTTGTTTCTTAAGGCACAGACCTGGAGGTTACTTCACTTTTGCTCATATTCCCTTCATGAAAATATGTCACAAAGCCACAGTTGGATGCAAGATACATAGGAAAATGTCACTGGGTGGGCAGTCATTCCCAGTGACAAAATCACCCTGTGAAAGAGGAGTACAACTATTGGCAGGCAGCCAGCTGTCTCTGAAAACCTATGTAAATTATCCTAATACTGCAATTCTGAATCAAATGTACTGCTCAATCACAGCAAATACATCTCTCTTTCCTGGTTACGACATGTACTTTTTGCCCTTTCAATCGTGCCCTTATTATATACTCCCATAGTACTTAGTATTGCCTTATTTAGAAATTCTCATCATTTTGCCGATTATTTGTTCAACTACATTGTAAGCTTCTTAAGGGTAAGACCATAGTCACTTTGTTCACTGCGTCACCAGTACCTGTACCCAGTAGAGTGCCTGACAGAGTGCTTCGCATATGGTAGTCTTAAGAAATTATTTTGAACCGAAGAATGAATGAACTAAATTTCTATTGCAATACATTATTTCTCATGATTTGTCCTATGTTGTAAGCTACTTCCAATAATTTTTGGATTTGAGAGTAGACTGAATAACTTAAACAAAATTTAGGACTCTTTATTCGTTGTATCTTTTCATAAAGGGAATGATGCCATTGTCACACTCCTGAAGCATTATAAGAGACCGCAAGATGAATTGCTCTGTAATGAATATTCTCAGCCTGGAGGAGGTACCCTTTTCTTACTCAGTTTTCATTGTTGTATAATATTGTGCCTAAAGGTAAACCTGTGTTTCTGTTACTATCATTCTGGGGCTAGGGAGGAGGGAATAGCCTATGTCAGATTAGATTTATTTTAAGTAACCTTATGTCTGGGAGAGGCTGAACGTAAAGAAGCCTCCATTTCAGCTATTTTCTAACTCACCAATCTGCAGCTCCTCCAAGTTTAACATTTCCCAGACTGGATGTTTATGAGGCTTGTGCACGACTAGGAAGGCCTGGATAAGCTGAGAGCAGTTGTTTTCCATTTCAGTAATCTATTACTGAATACTCATATCCAGACACAAATCTGCTAGAGTCTGCTACAACTTGGATTTTCTGAAAAATCTTTTTATGTACTTTCTAAATAAACACTTGCAGTACAATTTCAGTATCCAGAGAAAGATTTGGGCCTGAAGCGATAGTTTTACTTGGTTTTGTCACCTGCTTATTTTTATAATGTTGAACTTTTATGTAGAAAAAAACTGATTGCTACTTTCAACTCTATTATATAATTTAATTTCTAGATGGCTCCTATGTGTCTGTTCCATCCCCCTTGGGGAAGATTAAAAGCATGACAAAAGGTACTACAAATCTGGGACAATTGTTATATTTCATTACTAAGGATAACTATTGCTTCAAATATAACGTTCAATTTTGTCTTACATATTACAAATGATGACTATTTTACAAGCACAACAAATATTATCGACAGACCATTCTTTTCATAATTAACCTTACCTTTTATTTCCTTTCAGTGCATGAAGATATAATAACAGTGAGAATTTCACATGACTATTAAAGAAAAATCAAATTCTCACAGGACTGTTTAGATGTTTCTGTTTTTTATAAAAATGAATTATAAATATTAATATTTCTTTAAGAAGAATTGGGGCTAGAAAACATGTATGAAAAATATATATTATTTTTCAAAATATCCCCAATAAGTAATATTTTGGGACCTTTTTTGAATGTATGCTTCACACAGAGATGAATAACATTGGACCAGGAAAGTAAAAACTTTGATTCGAATGTAAATATATATTTAACTATTTGGAATTTAAAGTCTTTTAACAGTATTTTTTTTCTTAGTGTTTCCTAGAATAATTCATAGGCTTATTTCCTGTCATTTAATTGGCATCCCTTTGAGATTAGTTTATGGATATTTGGCTAAGCCTATTGGAATAGACCGAAGAGAGTTACCAGATCAGAACCTTTCTCATAATGTGATATGGACTGGACTCCAGGGTTGCCATGTCATGCAGGCAAGCTGGTTGGTGATCAGATCAGGAATAAACCCTGAGCACTGGTAACAAGGAGTGAGTAATCAAGACGTAGAACTAACGTGATTTTAATGCAGCGGGGCAGGGATCATTTTGGTTAAGGTTTTAGCATCTTCAAATAGTCAATTACAGTTGGAAAATTTAAAATTAGATGTTATTAGGAAATTATGTTTTTAGTTAAACATATATATGCATGTGTATACACATCCACATGTGAGCTTTTCACCTTAAAAAATAAAATGACAATTTCTATTTGCAGAGAAGGCAGATATTCTCCTCCTAAGAGCAGGATTGCCTTCACATTTCCATCTTCAGCTCTCAGAAATTGAGTTCCATGAGATTATCGGCTCAGGTAACTTAAAAAAAAAATAAAGGTCTGGTTTAGTTGAATGAGTTCAAGTTAATATGTGTTTATTTATTTATTTTAAACAATTGTAGGTTCTTTTGGGAAAGTATATAAAGGACGATGCAGAAATAAAATAGTGGCTATAAAACGGTAAGCAAGCAAATGAAAAAAATTAGCATCCAGGTGAAATTGTGACCTTTGAAAAGCATATGCATGGCAAGCCCCTTGTTTGGATCCATCTGTTTACTGAGAATTTTCCGTTGCTGCCATTTCCAGTTATCGAGCCAATACCTACTGCTCCAAGTCAGATGTGGATATGTTTTGCCGAGAGGTGTCCATTCTCTGCCAGCTCAATCATCCCTGTGTAATTCAGTTTGTGGGCGCTTGCTTGAATGATCCCAGCCAGTTTGCCATTGTCACTCAATACATATCAGGGGGTTCTCTGTTCTCCCTCCTTCATGAGCAGAAAAGGTATGGGTCTTTTGTTCTGATTTATCCTTGGACATACCATTAGAATTTTGGAATTACTCTTGCAATACTTCAGAGGCTTTTTCATTGGATGAGCCTTCACCTTTTGAAATCTGAGTGCTGCTAGCAAGTGTGGCATTTTTAATATTGCTAATAATTTATGCCTAATAATTATCTTTCAATGAATAGAAATACTCTGTGCTTTCTTAACAGAAATTCAGTTGAAGATAACAAATTTAAGGAATTTAAATTGGAAACTGGAGCTTAAAATAATTAGGCTAAATTTGAAATACTGATAAAGAAGATATATGTAAGCTCAGAATAAAATAAAGTTTAAAAAAAGTGATCTTGCACAAATCCAATATGAATTCACTTCCTGAGTTTATGCATATAGTAATTAGAATGTAGTTTCATTCAGTGATTAAAATGGATTTCATTTTACAATATTACAAAGAAATTAAGTATAGTATTATAAATAAATTATAAAACCAAGTATAATATCTTAAACAAGAGATACCGTGTATCTTAACTGATTCATAATTAAGCATTTTCTGATGTAGGAAAGCTATTTTTTCAGATTTGTTGAATTTCTAGCTTAACCCTCAAGAAAGAAAAAATGGTTAAGATTATACAAAATAACAACTCTCACACATCATTTGCTTTTTTGTTATTCGTTTTGACCATTTCGTCTTTGTTAAATCTATTTTTAAATTGTAGGATTCTTGATTTGCAGTCTAAATTAATTATTGCAGTAGATGTTGCCAAAGGCATGGAGTACCTTCACAACTTGACACAGCCAATTATACATCGTGACTTGAACAGGTATTTTTATCCTAAATAATGAACTCAGAAGGGTATAACTAACTGTGAGTTTAAGACAGATTTCAGTGAAGATACATTTTAGACTTATTGCAGATGAGGGTGCTCTGTGGGTAAGAGGACAGGCTACCATAAGCTTAGGTGATAGAAAGTTTTGTCATTGTCTTTTAAGGAGTAGAAAGCTATATAACTGCTTCTCAGGGATCTTTTAAATCTATGAAGAATATTCACAAATATAGTAATATCTGTAAGATGCATCAGCTAACTAGTTCCCAGGTCAGTAAGGTCAGATCAAGCAGTGAGCTAAATGGCTATTAAAAAATGATATGTCTCCTATAAAGTGAAGTGTTGGAGTAGCTCCTGATATAAAATTATCTGAAACGTACTTTGTGCTACCATTTTTGTATTTTTATATTAGTAAATTCAGCTTAACCACAACAGCTTATTTACCTAGTTATCAGGTAAAGAGGATTTCGTGTGAAGCAAATATGAAATCAGACTGTTAGTGGTGGAACCCCAAGGGATCTCAAAACTTTTCCTAAATGGTGAAAACTTTCTCTGAGTAAAGTCCTATAGGAAAGGCCAATATACAAAATGGAGCAGTGTTGGGTGAAGGTAAAGTGGGGAGGAGAAAACTCTATTTACTTCCCATTTCCCACTGCTAAGGAGAGAGATTCCTGCGCCACCTCTGTGGAAGTCCAAAGGTGCTGTAGAGAATAGTTGGACAAACACTGATTTACTTTATGAAGCAAGTCAGATTATTCCACATCAATCGCTTTCATTTTATGATAATCAATAAGATTCAGATAAATTGTGTATATAGTCCTTTATAAAGGCCTTACAGTTCTGAAACTACTAAATATTAATTACTCTAGTCAGTCATTTGGTCAACAACTATTTGAACATCTATGTTTAAAGACTATTTCCAGCACAGTAGAGCTCACAAACTGGGATGTTCATACACTACATTTAAGGAGTTTTCACACTCTATGTAGAGGAGAAAAATACTTACCTAAATGCATTTTAGGTATAAAATAATAAGTTATATACAAGATATAGTACAAAAATTTCAGGAACAAGAATATTAATTGCTTCTGTGGATTCTAACGACAACTCTATGGAAGGGATGACATGTGAGCTTGGTCCTGAAAGACAGGTAGAGTTTGGAAGAGCATCCTATAGGCTTATGGAAGACATTAATAAAATCATAGAGATTAGAAAGTTAAAGGTATATATAGGAACTGTAGTTTCATTTTAGTGTACAGAGTGTATAAATGTATGTAGTGTGTATAATGTATGAAGTGGACAATTGGGAAAAAGTATAGAAAAATAGAACAAGAGCACAGACACCAGTGAATGCTATTGCTAAGGTATTTCAGATTTTTTTTCTGTAAGGAGACAATGAAGATGTTTGAGCTGAAAATCACAAATTTGGAGCTATATTACTGAAAGATTAATCTGGCATCTGGTAAAATATCAACTTGAAGGGAAAGTCAAGAAACTAGTGAGGCAGTTGTTGCAGTAATCTAGATAAGAAGTAATGAAAAGCAGAATTTCACTAGTGGCAGTGGAAATGAAAGGAAGAGGCATGTCAACTTTAAATAACAAAATACAGAGTTTATTCAAGCTCAGAGCTTAAGGATCATTACTCATGAGCATGGATTCAAGTTGTCCTGAATACATCTCCCATTAGCAGTGATTACAAGTTAGTTTTTAAGAAAAAGCAGTTTTTAAGTTGTTTACCAAGAATTTACATTAAAATAATATAAGCTTTTGATTGACTATACCTTGTTCTTTAATCAAAAATTATAGGAACATAAAGATAATGGGTAACACAGCTAGTCAGTAACAAAATGTCTTTACATTATTGCCCCAGGGGAATGGAGATTGGAGACATGACTAAAGTCCCATGCTCATGTCTCTCTGGGCCTGATAAATTTTGTGTTGCTCATACTGCTTAGACTGCCCTCAGCTATTTTTCTCTTCTCAGATAGATATGAAAGATTGGGGAGATAAATCAGATACGTGAGTGGCAGAATCTTAGATATTGAATGTAAACATATATAAGTCTCAATCTATTTGTAATTATTTACTAGTTTTCACATAAAAGTCATTTCTTAATTGTTAGCTATTAGTTCTTTACCTTTCTTAATTTCAAACCAAACATTTATGTTAACAAACATTTAACTGTTTCAGAAACAGATTTAGATGATAAATTAGCATAATATAAACTGATGATTTTGTGTTTTAAGAGTATTATCTTTCCATCCCAAACATTGTTGCACATGGTGTTAAAACAAATGAGTAATCATTGCAATAAGTAATCATTGCAAGTTTTCTCTAGCTGTAACTCTTCATTTGTGGGGCCATTATATATTCTGTTGCCCTGTGAGTTATGTGCAAGTTGTTACCACCAGTTGTTGGGCAGGACCAAAAATATAAATGTTGATTAAAATAAAAACAGAACATTTACTATATAGCCAATATAGGTTTATATCTACAATTTGTGTTGCCTCTAATCTAACCTAAATGCTTAATTGCATCAAAAAGTTTTAAAATTGTATGAAACACCATTTTGTAGGTACCTTCATTATGACAGAGTCCAAAACTATTGTATCAATTATTTGTAGACCATTTTCTATCAATCTTTAATCTGGTAGCAACAGCAAAACATTGTTTTTCAGATGCATGCATATGTAGCATTGTACATGGCTCAAAAGAGCCTGGGTCCTTTCCCTCAGAGAGCTTACTGCACTACTTGGCTGTATAAGACATATACCCAGAAAGCAACTCAAGTTCCACTTTATATAGAAAATAACTAAGGGTCAAAATGATGAAATAGTGACTTTCAGAGGATTTCAAATAAGTCAAAGATGAAAGTGGAGTAGAATGCTTCTTAGCGTATGTGGAGCTAAATGTAGAGTTTGAAGAACAGGCATTAATCTTTTCTCAGGGTTTTCACAGCATACTAACCTCTGCTTTAGCATAGTACCTGGAAAGTCTCACTCAAAGAAGTAGAGAGAAAGATGCACATCAGAGATTGGGAAACTCGTACACTTATTTGCATTTGTATTGACATGGTATGTTTATACTTTTATATTCCCCATTAGCCTGGACAAATCAGGGTTTCAGGGTCAGAGACTGCTCTCTTCATCTCACATTTTCTGAACCGAGCATTGTGTCTTACACAGAGAAAATGTCTAATTAATATTTTTTAACTGAACCAAATTCTTGTGGCATTTCTATGAATGTCATTTTACAAAGCAATGACCTAATTGGTGTAAGTATGACTACTTGTGTATAGCATCCAACTTGCCCAATAACTTTTATAATTTTAAAGGGAAAAGGATGTTTGAGCCCACAGGATAGGGCACTTTTATATTTGAGTTTGTGGTTGTTGCAATTATTTGAGCGAAAAAAAAAAAAAAAAGAACTCTGTTTTTCCCATGGCAAGCAAAGCCAACTGAGGGTTTTACCTTCCAGTTCTGAAAGTTAATTTTGATCTTCAGTAAATGTCCCTTGGTATCTGCAGGAGATTGGTTCCAGGACCTCTCAAGGATACCGAAGTCTGAGAATGCTCAAGTCCCTGGTATTAATCACTGTAGCATTTGCATATTTCCTATGCACATCCTCTCCTGTTCTTTAAATCATTGCAAGATTACCTATAATATCTAGTACAATGTAAATGCTATGTAAATAGTTCTTGCACTGTATTGTCTAGGGTATAATGACAAAGGAAAAAGAGTCTATACGTCTTCAATACAGACACAATCTTTTAAACATTTTTTTTGATCCATGGTTAGTTGAATCCACAGAAGTGAAACCTGCAGATTTAGAGGGCCAAGTATATACACTAAGGAAAAGTTCAAGGAAGGAGTAAGAAAGTAGTTATTTTCAATGGAAATGATGATAATGATAATACCTACCATTTATTTATCACAATATGAAAGGAGCTTTGCTAAGCCTTTGTCATGCTTTCATTTAACCACACAACTCTAGGGGACAGTTATTATTATTTCCGTTTTACAGACAAGGAAACTGACTAAAGAGACTAAGTCTGTAGTATTCTGTATCTTCCACTGTAACAACAACAACAGCAAAACCATGTCAGGAGAGAGATAGAAGGAGCATATTGATGATATTGAATGGGCATCAGCAATATTTATCAACCTTACTCTCTGTACTTTAGTCTTTTAAAAAGTCAATTCCTGTGACCCAAACAATTTCTCATATCATCGTCTTATGCTTCTGTGTTCCTGCTTTATTTCTTCTTTCACACTCCATGTTCTGCTGGTGTGGAACAGATGTTGCATAGAAAGCATGCAGATAGGTTTTGTTTGGCCCATAGTCTTTAAATATTTTGAAAATGTTCATAATTCAAGCAGGAATGCACCTCTCTAATTTGCTGTAGACCCCACCACCTACCAACTTATATTTGGCCTAATATATACATTCATTTTGTGGCATTTGAGCTTGCTAGTCATTATTTATAGCTTAAAGGATTTAAAGCTTTTTACTTAATACTAGAAGCTGTGTGTTTTTCTTGGAAAAGTATATTTTTCAAATTGTTGGAGATTGAAGCAGAAACATCACTGCAAACATACATGGATCAAATATATGGTATTCTCCTTGTATAAATATATAGTATTATATATGTTATATTAACACTGTAAGGAATTAAATAGTGATAACCTCCATCACAAGGTGCACATGACATTCACATGAAATATGTATATGAAATCATTTTATAAACTGTGAAGCACCATACAAAATGCATTTTTTATTACTCTTAATCCCTCATTTGTTCCCTTTAATATTGGGGATGGAAAAACACTCCACAATTAAAACCACCTTTGCAAAGAGTATAACTGAGAAAATTATGACTGAAAGATCTGACTTGACTCCACTTTGCTTCTAACCTGCAAGCTGTTCTTGTTCATTCCTGGACATAGTCCAAAATAACTTTGGGAGGAACTTGAAACTAAGACAATTATAGCTCTTTCCCAACACAAACCTCTTTCCTGCCTGGGGACTAGACTGCCTTCACAGGACTAACAAATTAGCCACAAGATTAGAAATAATGGTTTAGGAATCACATAGCTGGAGGCTGCAAGATTCGAAACCTCCCCAAATTGCTTCTGGGGATAACATCACTATTGCAAAACCTAAGATCAGTGCTTGAGGTATTTTGCCGATGCTGTACAGGATGACTCGGCTGGTACCACCCAGACTAATAAACTGGGTCATCTGGTCTCCTGTCCCCAGGATACTGACTCAGCACCGAGGGGACAGCTTTGACACCCTATGATTTCATCTCCAACCCAACCAATCAGCATTCCCCACTTTCAGACCCCTACCCACGAGGTTTTCCTTAACAATCTCATCCCCACATTTTTGAGGAGATTGATTTGAGTAATAACAACACTCTTCTCTCCTGTGCAGCTGGCTGTGCGTGAATTAAACTTTTCTCTATTGCAATTCTCCCCTGTCTTGATAAATCAAATTTATCTAGGCACCAGTCAATGAGAACCCATTGAAGGGTTACAACAATATTCTCATACGTACAGAGATTTTTTTATATGATATAACTAATTAGTTTGGGGTCTGGATCTGAGAAGGATTCACTGTTTTTGACTGTCAGCTTATTCTGGTGGGTATAAAGGAAAATAATGAGTGATAATTTTAAAATAGCCAACTTTCCAATGACAAATGATAGGTAATTTAAAAAGACAGAGCTGTTATGAGCTAAAAGAATCTTAATTTTGAAGATGACATTTAACTAAAATAGTGAAGATTTTAGGAAGTGCCAAAGAAAAATATTATTGATAGAAAATTGTAATAGTTGCTTTTAATTTGACATATGCATTTGCCTCTCAGTTGAATGCAAAATATAAAATTCCTGCATGTAAGAAAACACAACAATTAAGTAAAATAAGCAAATCATTAATTTTCTAATTTTGTGTTCCTGAAATTCCATGTCACAGAATCCCTCTCCCAGCTATTTCTTTAACTTGTGACTTTTCTAATAAGTGCTTATACAGAAAGAATTTTGCATCCATTGGCAAATATCATCTTCAGGAGACTTCTGAATACCCATATGCAGACCAATTAACTGATTGTATTACCATACTTATAAAAGTCCTGCAAGAGAACCCATTAAAACTCGTGAAATCCTTAACAGCCCTGTATCTGTGATTCTCTAGTATAAAACCAGTCATCACAAGTGGCATTTTAAATTTTATCAATTCTTTTTACTCATTTGCACTTTAAAAATGTCATTTAATTAAATAATATAAAATGCTTATTGAATGCACAATATGATCTAGGGTCTATGCTATGCCCCAGGGATACAGGTGAGAATAACAGATCATAACACTTTTTCTAGCAGAGCTTAGAGCCTAAGGAGGCATTTACAAACTTTCCTGAAGAATCACTTGGGGGCCTTCATTTAAAAAAAAAAAAAAAAAAAAAAAAAAAGATTCAAAGGCACTGAAGGGACTGACTCAGAATGTCTTACATTGGGCCTGAGAATCTACAATTTAAACAAGACTACCAATTAATTCTTATGATCTAGGCGAGGAAACATTGTTTTAGTGCAGTGGTTCTCAACTTTGGCTGCACAGAGTCTCTAAGAGAACTTTAAGAAAATCTCGAAGCTGATTATATCAGAATCTCCAGGCTTAGAGCCCACGTATCATATTTGGAGAGAGAGCACTTCAAGTTATTCCAATATCTAGGCAAGGTTGAGAATCACATTTTTGTCTGATGTCAATTATTCTTCTTAATCATTTGCCATATAACTTCATTCTTCTCTGCTGACAGAGTAAAGTGGGAATAGTAGGGAATCAAGTCACAATGTAACTCCAAATGTTTTCAAAATCGTCACCCTAAAGTCAGTCTAATTGTTCATTCATTCATACATGTGCGTATCTACTTATTCAGTAATGAATGTCAAAGACAGAGATCCACACACCCATGGTACCTATGGCACAGAATAGGTCCCAAGATTTGGCAGTTTCCATGGGAGTTGTACTATACAAGGCTCCTCCAGGGAAAATAACTTCTAATTTATGAATGGCACTAGAAAGTTCCCTAGGAGTGTAGAGTCTTCACAAGTAGCCAAAGCAGATACAAAAATTTCAATACCGGACAATTATATTGCACATGGTTTATGTGAGTACTTTATACCCATATAATACAGAATTATATAGAATAGATACACATATAGAGAAGGATTCATATATATGTGTACATATTCTGTATTCTTCTGGGGTTTATAGCCTTGAATACCCACATGAACGGCAGTGTGCACTGCAGTTGTCTGATATTAAAACTTTTATTTCTGTTTTGGCTATCTGTGTAGATTCTACACTCCTGGGAACTTTCTGATATCACCCATGAATTCTAAGTAATTTGCTCCCGAGGAGCCTAGCCCATATAACACAACTCCCATGGAAACTGCTAGATCTTTGTACCTATTCTATGTCATAGGTACCATGGGTCTTTGGATCTCTGTCTTTTGAATTCACTATTATATCAATGCACATATAAGTGTACACATTTATATATAAATGCCCATATAAACATACACATTTCCATGTGTTCTTGTAATGCTTCCAGCCTTTTAAAACTAGAAGAGAGAAGTCAGCTCCACAGAGGGTGAGTTCAGGGAGGATTTTCAAATCTCCTCAGCATGAGAAATAATCACTATTATTGGGAGTACATAGAAGAAAAGTTAATTCATAATATACAATGGATGCCTTAGGGATTAGGACTACCTGTAGTTCTGAAATGTTTATGTCCAAAATTGTAATCTGATTTCAGATTTTCAAGTTAAATTTTTTCTTTACAAAAGCAATCAGCTGCAATCAGACTCAATTTTATTACTGCTTTGAGTAATGAAAAAATTAAATTATATAATTTATTTATATTTCCAATATGAAATTCAGATTAGTTAGGGTAGTTTATCTGCTGTAATGATAGAGTCCATAATGTATAATGATTCTCAATACAATTGAAATTTACATCTTGATTGTGTGGATGAACAAGTTGTTGAGGTGGTCCCTATCCATGATGTTACTCAGGACCTATCTTCAATATATGACTTCTGGGGTCTCCTTGAGGGTCATCCAAATTCAAGTGAGCATTAATGAGGCAAGACTATATAAGATGAGAATGACATGTTGTGTGGGCCAGGCATTAGCATGGCACACATTTTTTTGTTGTTGTTAGTTTAATTTTATAATATAAATATATCATTTCATCACCTCAGCTAATCCCCAGGGGCATTTACACAATTCATAATGACCAATGTGACTTGACAGTGATACTGAGGGCTTGGCATTGGGTGGTACAGTCAGCTCTGTCTTGGTGGTACCATATGAGGTCCTGGGAAATGTAGCCTAGCTGTGTGACTAGAAGAAGAGGAAATGAGTTTTAGTGGTCAGCCAGAAGTCTGTGCTACATTGACCTTATGTACACTGTCAATAACAGGTAATAGGAGTCTGAGTAATGGTTATACTTGAGAAATCTGATCTGGATTTGCATGAGTCAGTTATACAAATATAATGTTAGTTGCATACTAAATATTTTTAGTTTATTAATGTATTTTCACAATTTACGAACTAATAGCAGTAATTGGGAAACAAATGAAAACTACTTAATAAAGCATGCTATATATGAACTAATTTTGAAATAACTCTTCTCATTCACTTTTGTTAATTTAAAAACATGAGAGTAGCTTTGGGAGTGTGGGGACATATGTCTATGAATCAAAATGTGGCCCAAAAAGAAAAACCTGTGACTATGTCCCTGAAGCAAAATATGGCTCAAGAGGAAAAACATGTAACTATATAAATATAATAGTATTAAATAGGCTATATACACTTTAAAACGTTAAGTCATAATCTCATGCACTGTATGTCAGTAAACACACTTACACATACACACACACATACACACACACACACATTTTTTTCTTTAGGAGTAAACGTTAAAATGAAAAGACAATGACCACCGTATTTAGAGAAACTCGTACCATATCCAACAGAAGGGGCTCCTTAACCATTTAGTTCTACAAATTACTCTAATCCTATTTATGAGCTGTACTCGGTTGCTGATGTCCAGTCATAATTTCTGTCCCCATTTCTGACATGTTCAGATTCCATCTGAAGTCAGTCTGTCCTCAGCTCTCTGAACCTCTGGAAGAAACAGTGAGTTCTCTCTGACTCAAATTTCTACCCATTATTTACACAGAGATTCACCATCCCACTCTTCCTGGTTTTTCTCTGAGGGTAGATTCATCCCTGCCTCCTCAATTAATGCTCATAGTTTCCAGAGGGCCAACTATGTTCCAAACATTCTCTTGACATTTCATTTTGGTTAAGATTCTCCCTCCCATACTTCACTACTAGAGTGTCCTTCAGTCCTGACTTGTCCTCTTTTTGTCCCCCTACAGAAATAGCTAAAGTTTCCTCCCAGGGCCAGTTAAAATGTTGTTCTTCTCTCATCTGCCTTCATTAGAACGTCTCATTTAATTTTGGCTGCATTCACTAATTCTAAAAATAGTGCTCTTACTTAACACCCCATTAAATAAATTCCCTTAGACACATACTCCCTTTAAATGAAAACAGGTGTATTTAAGTCAGAAAACGTCATTCATTTTCCCCACACTGTCATATTGCTTGCATAAACCTGGACAAACTTATCATCTCTCCCAGTAGCTCCCATCAGAAATTTGCCTCATTCAGCCCAGACAGACAAATTCCCCAATCTCATGTCTTCTGTATGCCATTTGAAATGCTACACAAGACGATGTGTGTGTGCAAATAAATGGTTCTGTGTGTATAACAGCACAGAAAAGTACTAATTTGACCAAAACTAGAAATCCTACGATACCAACATTTACTTTTTATTTGATATAGAAATAGTGCTACTCTACACTGGAACCTGGCATCAGGATTACTTATTCCAGTGCGTTCTAGTGGTTGAAGTGGTTCACTCTGCAGCCCCTTTCCTTAATACAACACTCACACCCTGCGAATGCCCAAAGCTTGTGTGGCAACTGTACCTTCCCCATAACAATGTCACCTTCCCTCACCCACAGACTGAGCATAGGGGGAGAAGCGAATCCCTTCCTGAGCCTCTAAAACCTTTCAAATGCTTTCCTGTAACTGGTGGTGAACTCACTGGCCTGCAATTTTCTGGTGTTACTGGTTTCTTACATTGCCATTTTCTATTCTTTGGGGATATGGCCTGTATAAAGTCGGCTTTTGAAAATGTCAACAAAAGCTTTTCTCTGTTCGGCTTCGTTTCTTCTCTGCTCTCATTTCTTGGGAGGCACCGTGAATGCCCTCTTGGCACTTTGTCGATTTCCTAAGCAGCTAACCTTTCAATAATGATATTAATGCTGCCGTGTGGTAATCTGTGCATTTCTCACTTCATCGTTTTCAACCCTTGCTTGCTGAGCTTCGTTTGTGTTGTTGTGTTCTTAAGATTCTGGAGTTTAATTGAGTGCAACCTGACTATGGACCCAGAGCCAAAATTTCTAGCTAATAAATGAGAAACAATCTTAATAAGTGGAAATTTCTTTCTAACTGATTGAATTTCCAGTAGCTAGCTATACTTTGAATTTGGCCTAGAAAAAGAGATACAGATAATTATAAACCTTTTTAAAGTCCCATTTAATATTTTCTATTTCAAAATCCTCCCTATTTGGAAGAAAGTTTCCAAATAATATTAGTCCTCTCTGGTTGGGACTACAGCGTGGACGCCTCTGGGGATATGTGTTGATCTGGGCTATCATCCTATTGGAAGACCACAGGAGAACTAATTGAGGGCATAGGCGCTGAAGCCAGACTAAGCATGTTCACATCCCAGCTCTGCCACATTTTACCTGTGTCCTTGGTTAATTTCTTCAACATATCAGTTTTCTAATTTCTAAGATGGTTATATTTATTCCTACCTTATTGGATTTAAATGAGAAAATACATTAGCATTATTAGCATTATTTTTCTTCTTTATTCTTCTGAAAGAATCTTTTCACTATTAAATATTCTTCCATGCCCAAGTTGCTTTCCTGAATTAATGTTTCTAATTACCTAGCTCTCCTTTTTGATTGTATTACACAAACTTTGCTTATAATATCTCAGATGGATAATTTCTTCTTGCCATAAAGATCTGGAAAATAATTGGATTGTTTTACTGTAGATCTCTTTCTATAGAGAAGGTCAAGGGGATTCAAATAACAGATTACTGCCTTCATTAAGACCTCTTACTCCTTCTTTGTTTGAACTTGAATCAGGGATTCAGTCTGATACTCCCATTAGACAGATGCAGATCTGGAATAGAATTTGATTAAAAATGTAGCTGAGGGTTAACGAGGTTATTTGATTATCCAAGATCCTTCTCAGTGATTCTTCTTCCTAGTGCTCCTTCACAAAACTTAAAGGTGCAATTTAAACACCATCCATTTAGACATTCAACCATCATTTATTTGGAAACATAATGGCAGAGAAGGGGAAGTATCATCAGAGGCACATTCTGGAGACTGAAAAATCCAAGTAGGAGAGGCTTTATTTTTACAGAGGATGTGTATACTACCTATGTGGTTAGGCAGCTTTTCTTCTCTATACTCAAGTAGCACTCAGCGACTCAACTCAGCAATTGTCTTCTGACTATAAACAGCCAGGGAGGATGTTTTCAAAATTAGCATTGAGAAGGTTGTTGTCCCTTATCCTTCCTTCAATACTGAAAGAAAAGGAAGAATTCATCCTATCACACCTTCTTGATTCCCAAGAGACAATCGTTTTTGTCATTTCTATTCCTGTTCTTACTCTGTTGCTGTTATGTCACTTACTGTTTTCTGCCTCAGATTCCTCATTTACAAAATGGAAATAATGATGCCCATGTCTACCTATTCACAGAAATACCCTTGTGATTAATAAGAGTACCAGGACAATAGTCAACTAGGACTTTAGAGAAAGATTCTACAAGAGATATTTGTATGCAATTTATATTAATTACATAAAGCAGGGTTACCAGAAAGTCTTGGACTAAGATTCATTTTGTATCCAGTTGCTGCATCAGTACTATTTGCAGAATAGTCTAGATTATCTTTCTCTAACTGAAGGTGAAAGGTTTTGTGCTTACCAAATGATGTGGGAAAGAGCATAGTCGCTTTCTGAAAGATGCAGTGTTTCTTTGGCCAGCATGGAGGAAAGAGCATGCGAGCCTCACAGAATGATTAGAACTCTTTAATCCTGGAGGGATGGTCTTTGTATCAATTACGTTTCAAGCCTTGTAGGTGAAGAACTGTATTCTCAGTCACTAAATCCTCATTTAAGGACTTTA
This sequence comes from Macaca mulatta, assembly GCF_049350105.2. Classification (NCBI taxonomy): domain Eukaryota; kingdom Metazoa; phylum Chordata; class Mammalia; order Primates; family Cercopithecidae; genus Macaca; species Macaca mulatta. Next base: position 166,181,583 of record NC_133406.1, on the reverse strand, counting down.
GCAACCTACAGAAAGTTAGTGAAAAGCATGCCTGGTGCCATAGATGAAATAACGTTAGAGCATTGACGGTATCTGCCTTCTTTTCTTTAGGGAGGGAAATACCCCTTCTAAATTCTTAAAATAGCAGTTGGCTTTCATTAAATCTATTCAGAGTTAAGGGTCTGGGGATCTTGAGTGACCTCTTTCTTTGGGAATGAAGCACATTTTAATAAGCTTTTTCCTGTCCATGGTCTCTGAAAGACTTAGCCTCTGGCAGGCCTCCTGAATTGCTGGGTTTTGTAAAGGAAAAGATTGATTACAGGCTTCGAATTCTTTCTCTTTCTTTACTTTCTTTTTTTTTTTCTTTTCATACAAAGAATGTGAAAGACATTCTGAGTCTTCTTCTATTGAGATATGGGTGGCCTTGCAGGCAGACATTTAGCATTGAACTTTTATTAATCTACTGTGAGTTTGACAATGTTTCTTCTTTTTTGCTTTCTAAATATGAGTGAGGCTAAAGAGCTGTTACTTGCCCAGCTTGTTCTTCAGCACTGTAAGCGCTAGAGAGGAAAAAGAAGAATTTTTCTGTTCTTGTTTTGTTTTCTGGCTTTCTTGGTGGAACTGTCTCTATAGCCTCCACCTGAAAAGTTTCATTTATTATAGGTCTTAACACATGCTATTCCCTCAGACACAAACGTTCGCCCCTGCGTTACCTCTCTCTTCTCCTCTGTGCCCCTCCTCACACTTCCTCCATAAAGCTTTCCTTCTCACTCCTGTCTATCCCAAATGCTTCCTTCAGGAAGCCCTCCTACACATTCCCACAGCACATCATACTCTTGCTTATTTCAGGAGAGCACTTCTTACACTATTAAAATTGTTCATGAACTTGAGAGTGTTCCCACTATACACTAAGCTTAATTGGTACAGGAGCTGTGGATTTTTCACCATTTTATTCCCAGTGCTTTGTACAGTGACTGGGCCCTAATAAAAATTCAATTAATAATTGTCAGATGAATGAATTAATAATAATCAAGGAACATAAAAATAACATACATTAATGTTTCTTTATGCCAGGCATTGAACTCAGTGCTTCACAGACATCATCTAATTAAATCTTCATAGCTCTATATGATGACAGTTTTGAACACATGACAGAAAAAGGCTTAAAGAGACTTAGCAAATTATCTAGGTGATAAAGCTGGTAAGTGACAGACTAAGGTTATTACCCACACTAGATAGTTAGATAATCCAAAATATAGGGATATGTAGTCATTTAGCCCCACGAAACAGGAGCAGTAGTCAGATAATCCAAAATATAAGGATGTTTAGTCATTTAACCCCACAAAACAGTAGCAATAGTCAGATAATCCAAAATATAGCGATGTATAGTCATTTGGCCCCACAAAACAGGAGCAGCACTGACTGAATAGCAATGCAATGTATTTGTCAGATCACCTTACCAAAGGAGCTGCACTTTCTAGAATTCATAGCTGAAATGAGAAGGTAGTGCTCACTTAATATTGAACAATTCTGTGGCATTTAAGAGTATGAAAGTCATTCTTTTGCTCAATTAACACTGCTATTCCACAAGTCACTTCTCTGGCTATTTTGTGCTGTAGATAATTATTTGCATGCTAGTCACTAAAGCCTGTCCATAAAAAACAATGAGAAAGGGAAAGACAATCAGTTGTTTGACTGATCTGATTTTCTATTTTACTCAGGTGAAAAGTTAGTCAAACAAACTGGTTTTGCAATGTAGCTACAGCTCAAGACTATCTGATGATTTGGAAGAAAAATACAACCTCCTGAAATTGTAGTGATTTCCAGTCACTACCAACCATGTAGATTTGAACCAATACTTGCTTTTTCTAAATCAATTGATTTTCCCTCTCACAGGCAACATTTTTATTTTCTAACCTGCAGCATTTCTATGCCTGACTGGAATATTTTTGCATTTGATTAATGTTTTCATTTGACTTTCAATGAGGTCTCAAAACAGTTTGGCTTGTCACAGTCAAATTATTTAAATATTCCTCTGAAAAGAGTATGTGGGAACTAAAATCAGATTCATGTGAACCTGAAAAAACAGTGGCAACATTTCCTGAACTTGTTAAATTTTTATGTCTAAATTAATCATTTCACAATTTTGTTTCATGTTGATGTTCAGCTTCTTAAATATAGTGATTATTGGATGCCTTAATGGAAAACTTTTAATTTTTAGCTGACCCAGAAGTTGGTCTCTGATAAGGATTTTTGTTCCCTTTTTAAATATTCTTTACAGTTGTAACAGGACCAATATATTGTGCCTTCTACTCATATTAGTAAAAAATATTTTGATTTATCTAACCTATCTTTTTCACTTCTCAGCTACTCCTCACTCCTCCTAATTGATCAGAATTATCTCAACTGTGGGTTAAATATGGTCAACATTCTCTGCCTTCATTCCACTTATGCTCTGTGAAAGAAAGCACACATAAAATAGTACATACCATATTATCTCACTTATATATAATTTTAGAAAATGCAAACTAATCAATAGAGTTGAAAAGATTAATGCTTTCCTAGGGCTGAGGAATAAGAAAGGAGTTGATTGCGAGAGAGACGATGAATCTTTTTGGGGTGACAGAAATATTTTGTGTATTGATTGAGATGCTGGTTTCACAGCAATATATAACTGTTAAAACTCATCAAATTGTAGTCTTTAAGTAGATGTAGTTCTTCCTTCTAATGTGGATACAAGTAAATTGCCTAACATGGGTGGTAAATACAAAAGTGTGAAATTCTTAAAAAGAGGTGTGCAAAGTAATGTGAATTGGCACCTTTCCAATCATGAACAAAGGTAGTTGTCCTTTTCAAAACCTTCAAGGGAGAAATAATCATCTGCCACATAATTTCATCAAGGATATCAAAGACAATTCCAGCTAACAGAGAAAAATCAACGTAACTGAAATGGAAGAGAAAAAGGTTTACTAAGGTGGCATTGATGAATTCAAATCTGTATCACACTGAGGTCAAGGTAGCTGTCTGCAAATGTTAAGAGTTCAGTCCAAGCACCGTAAACATTGACAGGAGGGAAGATGAGAGGGTGCCTTTGAGACTGTGCACTTACTTTCTATTCTTGTAGGTTCTGGTCTGATACAAAAGGTATTCAGTGACAGAAACTACTCCTTAGCCAAATATGAAAGTGCATAAATTGGATGACAAAGGAAAGAACTAGAGTATTTATATATCATCTGATATGGCTTGGTTGTGTTCCCACTCACATCTCATCTTGAATTGTAGCTCCCATAATCCCCATGTGTTGTGGGAGGGACCTAGTGAGAGGTAATTGAATCATGGGGGTTTGTCTTTCCCATGCTGTTCTCGTGATAGTGAATAAGTTTCATGAGATCTGATGGCTCTATAAAGGGGAGTTCCCCTGTACACGCTCTCTTGCCTGCCGCCATGTAAAATGTGACTTTGCTCCTCATTTGCCTTCCGCCGTGATTGTGAGGCCTACAGCCGTGTGGAACTGTGAGTCAATTAAACCTCTTTCCTTTATAAATTACCCAGTATTGTGTACGTCTTTATTAGCAATGTGAGAACAAACCAATATATCATCAAACAACTGGTAGATTGAAGACTTCAGACCTATTCACTATTGAAAACTGGCAGATATAACATCTGAAAAGAAAAAAAATCTACCCTAAGATCATACCATTTATTCAGAGTAATGTGTTACTAGATAGGCAACATTGAATTGTGGAACATGGGGGTGCAGCTAGAATGAGTTTTTCCTTTTACAAAATATCATTTATGAGAGAACACATCTATGGGATCTAATGACATTTGATATTGTAACTCAGAAAAAATACAATAAATTAATTAATTTACAATCAAGTTTAAGAAAGGAAATCATATAAATAATATAATTCATGTGTAATAAATATAAAATCAGACTTTTTCAAAATTAGAATTGTGGGACACTTTTATGTAGTCTCAACAAGTGAAAATTATACATCAAATAACTGGTCTGTGAAAAATATTTTCTTTTGTACTCTGATCCAAGGTCAGCTTAGCCCAAATTCAGACAATTTGATTGGACAATTTAAAATTAGTTGACAGAAAGAAATTAGTAGTGTGAAAGCTAAAGCTTCAAAATAAACACGATGAAGGTATTTGTGATAAATTAAATCATCCCTTGATGACTATAAGTGACTCACAAAAGTGTAGTTTACATGGATCTCATTTGGACAGTAGTTTGTTTACTTTGCTAACCTTAACTGTATATTAAGTATATGTACTCATTGTCAGGACAAGGGATGTTTGGGAGTTTCAGAGAGCCATTGTTTACTTGTAAATGTTAAAATTTCTACAGACAGGCTACACAGGATATATTATCTATATTCATTCTTATTATTTGGCAAATACATTTAACAGATAGTTTTTGCTGAAAGGAAGCTGTAATTGTATAACTTCTATGCTTACCTTTGTTCAAATATCTCAACAATTGAACAATACAAACAACTTATGATATATGTTTTCTATTGTGCTTCACATTCTTTAGAATATGTTAAGAAAAAGTGTGGTCTTTTGGTATGTAAAACCTACCATGGTGAGAATCAAGAATATACTCTGGGTCAAAGAAACAAAAAAAAAAGCATTTAAAAAAGAAACAAGCAAATACATTTAAATATTCATATTTTCAGCATTTGATTAGTGAAGTGCCTTGAAAATCATATTTTGGTTAAATGTTTGTATAATCAGCAAGAATACACAACTTTATATACAAGAAATTCCTGCTTTGAAGATCAAGGTTCATAGCTAGGATTTGTTTCAAAAAGAGAACCGTAGGGACTTCCCAAATTGAAGCCCATGTCTCAAAAGCTGGGCTTGGCTTGCCCAAAAAAGCTTTCAGTATTATTTCTTATAAAGGAAGTTACCATGAGCTTTGGTCAACAATACAGAGATTAGGAATCAAGATGGCAGTTTTAAGAGTAGTGGGAAAATAAAAGAGAACCTGTTACCAAAGTATAGCAGAAAGACTGTGCACTTTGAAGTTGGAGGTACCGAGGTATAATCCCAGCTCTGCCACTTCAAAATACTGCAATGATTAACAAGTTATTTCTTTTTTTTTTTTTTTTTTTTTTTTTTTTTTGAGATGGAGTCTCGCTCTGTCGCCCAGGCTGGAGTGCGGTGGCCGGATCTCGGCTCACTGCAAGCTCTGTCTCCGGGGTTCATGCCATTCTCCTGCCTCAGCCTCCCGAGTAGCTGGGACTACAGGCGCCCGCCATCACGCCTGGCGAATTTTTTGCATTTTTAGTAGAGACGGGATTTTACCGTGTTAGCCAGGATGGTCTCTATCTCCTGACCTCGTGATCCGCCTGCCTCGGCCTCCCAAAGTGCTGGGATTACAGGCATGAATCACCGTGCCCCGCCGACAAGTTATTTCTAAACATCAATTTTTTCATTATAAAATAGGGACAATATCTACCTCATAGTGTTTTAAAATGGCTAGCAGTGTCTGGCACATAGTAGATATTCAATAAATGTTAGTTCTTGGTCCCTTTGTCTTAAATGGTTCTAGAAATAACTTGTTTGAATGTATGTTTATTAAGGTATCAACGCTCATATCTTTGTTACAAGTAAGTTTCAAATAATACCTTTAAAGAACACTTAAGGCCGAGCGCGGCAGCTCACGCCTGTAATCCCAACACTTTGGGAAGCCGAGGCAGACAGATCCCGTGGTCAGGAGTTCGACACCAGCTTGGCCAATATGGTGAAACCCCATCTCTACTAAAAATACAAGAAGTAGCCAGGTGTGGTGGCACATGCCTGTAGTCCCAGCAACTCAGGAGGCTGAGACAGAAGAATCACTTGAACCTGGGAGGCAGAGGTTGCAGTGAGCCGAGATTGTACCATTGCACGCCAGCCTGAGTGACAGAGCGAGATTCCGTCACAAAAAATAATAATAATGATAATTTTTTTTCTGTCTTCCCACTCTCCTACCCAACAAATATTATTCCTCTTGATGGCCACAATATGCTTTGTTTACATTAATCATCTTGAGAAATAGCAAGAAGCAGAGGAAGAGGAGGAGGAGGAAAATGCAGATGCAATGGCAATTCAAAGAAAGTAATAGTCCAAGGTCAATATTAAAAATATACCTTTTAACAATCAAACCACAACTAATCAGTCTCCTTCTCCTCATGTCATCCACAACATCAGACTTTGTCTTATCTCAGCCACCTGAGATCTGGTTAGGTAGGAAGGCAACATTGGGTCACCATAAATAATTTGTAGGTGGAAAACTGAGAATTGACATTATCCTACTTTTAATTTTACATTTATTTATCTTGGCATAGACTTCCTGACTTATCTGAAAAATATAACAAGGAAAACGTTTCTCGTATTTGAATATTTTCCTGGTATATTATATTTATTTTTATTTTTTGAGTCTTGAAAAATATACCATCAAACTACAGGTACAGAATCTCATACTAACCTTCCATACTGCCAGAGTAACATTTCTCAGGAATGTCTCCCCACCAATAAATAGCTGGGAAGTCCAGCACAGTACAGGAACTTCTTGATGGGAACTCTTGACCACCATCTGTGACATTCATGTGCTGCCTGCAACAGGCAGCTAACACAAATGTTTAACCATCCTGAAAGCACCCGTGCAACTGAGAGTACTTTGTTGGATGGAGAGATCATGCCCCCACCTCAGTATCAGCTAACTGCAAGGGAACAGACCACAGATACAAGACTCTCTGGCAGTGTTATGGAGAGTGGCTTAGTACAGGAGCATTTGCCATACGTCAGGAGGAAATTAAAATAGCACAAGCTGGAAGTAATGAGGGTTGGATCTGAGACAGAAGCCATGGGAAAGCAAAGGAATCTAAAGATTATAGATTTACGGTAGAGGTGAAATTGACTGGATCTGGTAAATGATCCCAAGTAAGGTTGGGAAGAAGAAAAAATGGAAAGATGTCAATATTTCAACCTAGTTGTCAGGGTAGATAATGATGCACAAAATAAGATGCACATAAAGATATTGAAACTGATTTCAGCCATTTTGTTTGAAGTGCCAGCTAAATAATCATCTTTATAGAAAATTGTGAAGAATATGGTAGAGGGCATTTGGAAATTTCATGAACCTTAGTATCTTTTCGAAGCTTTGTTTGATACACCTCTCCTCTTAGACCAGGTTAGGTACTGCCTTTCTGTGTCCCTATGACACTTGTTTTCTTCCTTATCTTAACACTTATTTTCCTTTATTGGAATTTCCTTTTTTTATTCTGCCACCTCACTTAGAATGTAGGCTGGGCAAGATAAAGGACTAGGACGATTTTCCTCACCTTAGTACCATATACCAAGCATAGAGGCTGCTAAATGGAAAGTGCTGAAAACCTGTTGAATGGTTAACCATTCCTTTAGACCCTTTAGAAGTTGGAAAGGGCTAGATATAAATTTCAGGAAAACAAAAGGTTATAGCTGTGGTCATGGGATTAAATGACTACTTCATATAGAGATTTCAACTAGAAATAGCAGTGGGGGTAAAACATTAATACAGGGTTAAGAGCCATTAGAGAAAGGAGAGAGGAGTAATCATGGAGATAAGAGAAAAGGGACAATTTCAGGTAGTATAAGATGTCAAAAGTATCAGTTACCTCAAAAAATCTAGGACACTTGGAGAATATAATGATATTACAGGCATTTGAAAGGTGGTGGGTAGTGAATAGCACTGGCAGAGCAAAAATAAAGGGTCTCATTATTAGTTCAAAACTAGGAAGAATGAGTTTGAGAAGAATGAAGAGAGCATCTTAATAACTCCCACAACCACTGGATTTTTTAATTCAGTGTTTTCCTAAAGGAAAACTTTGGAATTCTGGTCAGGTGAGATATGCCATGGAAAAAGACTCTCTGATGAAAGAAGTTGGGGTAAGATTATTACCTCTCACTTTTAGGGATCCTGAAAATTAATTAGTCTTACCCATTAACATACCAGAGAGAAAAATCATATTTCCTGGAATTTATTTTGAGGTACTCTGCTTTGATTGTATAACAGCAAATTGGCTTATATTCTCTAATTATAAAAGGTACAGGGGTGGGTATTGTGAGTATTTAACTCTGAAATGTTTCTGGTTCAGATGACTCTATACATTTGAGAGTCTCAACAAATGGATGTCTTTTAAAGCTATGGAATAGATGAGATCATTTGTGGAGAAACAAAAGAGAAGAGAAGAGGACCTAAGACAGAGAAGTGGGTGCTCTCAGAGAAGACTGAGAAGGCCTGAGAAAGGGAAAAAGGAAAGCCAGCAGCAAATGGTGCTATGGTAGCTGAGAGGGGAGCATTTTTCAATTAGTCAGAAGTTATCACTATGCTGAGTATACATGATAATTTAAATAAGATGAGTAAAACATACAGATGGCCCTTGATTTAGGACGGTACAGCTTATTCTTTTTTTGACTTTACAATAAGTTTATCAGGGTATTAAATGCATTGTCCACTTAAGATATTTTCCACTTACAAGTCTGTCATACGTAAATAACTGGATTGTAATTGGAGGGGGCCTTGGATCAGGGAGGGAAATTAAGGATGGGAGCTACTAGAGCGGGTGTCCATGATGAGGGAATAATCTGGTACAGAGAAAAGTAGATGTTGCAAAATAGAAGGATCTAATTGTGTGAACAAAGTCCTAGCACTTGGCTCAGGGCCTGGCAGAGGTAGAAGCTCAGTATGAGTCTGCTGAATTACAATAAATTACTTAAACCCAGCAGGTAACAGAACTGGGATTTAACTCCTCATCTCTGACTCCTAGTTTAGTTCTCAAGTCACTAGACCGTGCTGTCCATAGCCCTTAGTCCAGTCTGCTTCTCATCTATAAAGTCATTTCTCCCAGGTTCCATCAGTAGCCCTACTGCTTTAGATGCAGAAACCCTTGATTCAATTTCTTGCTGGAATGGATTTCTCACAAATAAGGATAATCCTCCATTTCATGTTTACTCACTTGGTTGACTTCCTGTTTTCCACACTCTTCCCAAAACAGGCTTTGCAGTTTTTATTTTCTGAGACATTCAAATAAATGTGAGTTGGTATTGTGACCGAGTACCTCCTGAAATGCATAATTTTTCCCCTTTATCATTTTTGAAACAAATGAATGAATTGCAAAGGAGCTACATTAATGAGATGTTTAATTTGAGGTTTTAATTTTGCAAATGTTGGGAAGCATAATTAAGGTTCAGGCAGTATCATGAGTGTCTTCAGGAATACAAAGTAACTGTTTTTGCATCTAGAGTTTTTGGGAACATTTTCTGCCTAAACACAAGCCACTTATAGCTGTTTTCCTGTGTTCTAAAAGCACCCCCGGCGCTGTGAAGACACAGAACATGTAGTACTCATAGAGGTGGCAAATAATCAGCATGGCTGTCATTGTGACAATTAGCAGAAAGCAGTGTGCTGAGAGGAGTGAATGTGTAGGTAAAAGGCAGTGGGCACTGGCTTATATTTATTTTATTCTCATAATTGCAGGGCAGTTTTCTTCTATTTTATTCTATATGCTATCTCAGATAATTAAAGCAGTGGAGAAGGACAGGAATATTGAGTTAGATAGGGATATAGATAGGATGGAAAAGCATTCTAGACAAAAACAATGAGCACAGAAAGGATTTGAAAACTTAAGTAAAAAAACAAATTATTCTCAATCATTTTCTTTGTATCAGCATACCATATAATTTAAAAAAAAAGAGCGAGAGAGAGAGAGAAAGAAAAACTTATATGGGCCTGGAACATCTATCAAAAGAACGTGAGCTTACTTTATGAGGTGGAGAAAAGGCTACTTGTGTTCAAGCACCTGAAATGGCTGTTTCTTTAGCAGACCACAAAAGAACTAGAAATGGAAATTAATTTTCCAGAATATTTCTATCTCTTATACTATGTCTAAACACACAAGACAGTTTGAACAAAAAATAAGGTGGATCAAGTAACAAATATTTACAAAATTGCTATTTCTACTTCTTTTGGAATACTATTATACAGCAGCAGTAACCAACCTTTTTGGCACCAAGGAGCAGTTTTCTGGAAGACAATTTTTCCACAGAAGGTGGGGAAGTGGGGGAGGGGGCCCCTGAGGGGAAGCAATGCCAGGAGGGGAATAGTTTCAGGATGAAACTGTTTCACCTCAGATCATTGATCATTACAGATTTGCTCATAAAGACCACACAGCGTAGATCCCTTGCACGCATAGTTCACAATAGGGTTTGTGCTCCTATGAGAATCTAATGACCCTGCTGATCTGACAGGAGGCGGAGCTCAGGTGGTAATACTGACCCGCTTGCCACTCTCCTCCTGCTATGCAGGCCAGTTTCTAACAGGCCACAGGTTGGGGACCCCTGTCATACAGCCATGGGATAAAAATAGTGGAACTATATTGATTTATTGGACTTGTATTAGGGTGAACCATATGAAACAGCCTTTGGTCAAATATTGCCTTTGGTCAAATATTGATCAAAATGGTTGCAAATCAACAATATTATCTGGTTCAAGGTAATGCTATCTTTAAGCTAATGGAAAAACCTCCTCTTATGATCAAAATCAATTAATATGCATTTATTCCATATTCAAGACTGCACCAAACGTGTCAAATCAGTGGTTAGAAAGCTTTTGGGTATTGCAATTTCTTTTAGTATTAAAAATTAGGAAGACCTCAAGGAATGCTGTTGAATTTTTAGAGCATGCTTAGCCATGGTTCCCTAAAGTGAGTAAGTCTTATAAATAATTTTTTATATTTTATTTACTATATGAAGGAAATAATGTACACAGTGGTCCATTTCCAAGAAAAAGTACCTTGAATCAGCTTAAGCCAGCAAACTACAGAAGAGACAGGATATACTAGGCCCCTGCTTGGATAGCTGATGCCTGCTTGTCGGCAATCCCCTTTTCCCCTTTAGTTGCCCTCACCCGAACCAAAGAAGTTTAGTCTAAGATGAAAGTTTACTAGCCTGCAAAATAGCTCACTTTTGTCTGTTCTTATCAGCCTGCCTAGCTATTTAGGTCATAAGTCAAATACTTGAACCTCTGAGCTAACTAAGATTGCAATGTATTGTGGGCTGCAACAAAATGCAGCAGGACAGCCCTAAAGGAAACACTTAGGCTGGGTGCGGAGGCTCACGCCTGTTATCCCAGCACTCTGGGAGGCTGAAGCGGGTGGATCACAAGGTCAGGAGATAGAGACCATCCTGGCTAACAGGGCAAAACCCCGTCTCTACTAAAAATACAAAAAATTAGCTGGGCGTGGTGGTGGGCACCTGTAGTCCCAGCTACTTGGGAGGCTGAGGCAAGAGAATGGCATGAACCTGGAAGGCAGCGCTTGCAGTGAGCCAAGATCACGCTGCTGCACTCCAGCCTGGGTGACAGAGCAAGACTCCATCTCAAAAAAAAAAAAAAAAAAAACACAAGAGAAAACACTTAAAGCCCCTACACAACAACTGATAGGCGACATCTGGAAAGACTGTGACCCCATAGTACCCAGCCTATGAGGAACCAGGGATTACAACAAGCAATTTAGGGGATACATTGCTTGTTGTAACCATGCTGGGGGTGCCTGAGCATCAGACACCTTGTCTTGCGAGACCACCATTAAAAGTCTCACTTTCAGTGTTCTCAAGGTATCTGAGTCCATTCTTTGGGTTTGGACGAGTAAGTTTGTTTATCGGAACCTGGTGGCCTGTATGGGGAACTCTGTGCCTGCCTGGACTCCGGCCAAGAGAGGAGATGCGTCCCACCTGATTTAGGTGGCCTGCTCTGCCCAAGTGTCTTGGCTCCCCACAGAACCCATAGACAATTCTGAGATTGTTATTCAGGAAATTATGAAAGTGACACGGGGAGAAAAGCTGGCACCACAGCAACTGGGGCAACCTCGTGTATGAGCCAAGGTAGGAAAACTGGACTATATGTACTGCCTTGGTGGTTGGGCATTTTCAGAGGTCAAGTGTGTGTGACTGAGATGTATCTAAGATACGAAGCGAGTGCAGAGTCCCAATCCATAGTTTTGTCTTCCCACAAGGAAAATGTCTGGAGACAGAGAAGTGATTCTCAGGGTATGCAGGAAACCTCCAGTGTGGGAGCTAAGTACACAAGGAAAAGCTCAGACATACAGACTAACTGAAAATGTGAAATAAGAATTCTAGGCCTAGGGAACAGAGGAAAGAGGGAACTGAAGAGACCCTCTCTGAAATTCCCTCAGAGGGAAAAGCAAAACATGATAAAGTATTGCTGTTTTATCTGGCCCAAAGAGCCCATTCATCAGCCTTTGGGCTCTTGGCCTAAGTTTGGCTCAGATGAGGATTGGGTGTGCCAAGCTTTAATTCTTTATGTGCATAATAAAACCCCATCTTTACAAGAGGAGATGGGTTATGCTCTTTGTTAGATTAGTGAATTAACCCTCATGCTCCCCCTTAAAGAGGAAGAAAAAGAGCGTAATAAATAGCCCTCTCCCAATGAAAAGCCCTTGGATCCCCTAACATGCTTGCCTCATCCCATACATCTCACAAAGTAGAGGACAGGGAGATCAGGGGGCAACAGGAAGGCCAGAGTAAGACTAATCTGGGGGTCATGAAGGAGCTAAACCCAATGCTCCTTTAAATCCTTATCCAAACTTGAGGAAAGAATTAGAAAAATGTAAGAGAGATATTGAGAATTTCCCCATTCCTTCTAAACAGCAGATGTCTAACAGGTACCCTCTTAGAGAAGTCCCTATGGGACAGGGACAAGTTGGATTTGTGAGTGCACTTCTAAAAATTACTGAGGTTAGGAATTTAAGAAGGGAATGAAACCACTCTTGGAAGATCCCCTCGGGTTAGCAGAGTAGGCAGATCAATTGTTAGGACCCAGTTTTTATACTTGGGCTGAGAAAATGTCTATCATGAATATTCTCTTTCCTGGGGAGGAGAAGGGAATGATTAGAAGGGCAGCCATGACCATCTGGGAGAGACAGCATCCTCCCGGGCAAGGAGTCCTGCCAGCTGAGCAGAAATTCCCAAATGCAGATCCCAGATGGGATAATCATGACCCCAGGGAATGGGTTCGAATGCAGGTCCTTAGGGAGCTAATAATTAGAGGAATTAGAGTCCACTCTTAGGACACAGAATGTCCCAAAAGCATTTGAGAACCAACAAGAAAAAGAGGAGATTTCCTCTGCTTCTGCAGAGGCTCGGGGATCAAATGAGAAAATATTCAGGATTAGATCCAGAGGACTCAGTAGGGCAAGGCCTCTTAAAGGTTAATTTTGTGACTACAAGCTGGCCTGATATTACTAAGAAGCTGCAAAAGATTGATGGATGGAATGAGGAAATGATTGAGGAATTACTGTGGGAAGCTCAGAAGGTTTTGGTAAGGAGAGAAAGAGTTAAGCTGCTGACCCTGAAGGCAAGGGAAAGCCAGCCACGCATGCAGCTGTGTGTGGAAGCCGAATGCTGAAAGTTGTTGATGAAAGCTGCTGCTGAAATGACACGGGGGAGCCATGGCACACCACAGCTCGGCTCAGGCACAGAGAGAGAAAGAGGAAGAAACTGAGTATGAGGGAGAAAGAAACAGGATGACAGAGAGAGAGTTAAAAGAAGAAAATGAGTGAGAGAGAGACTGAAAAAGACAGAAATTAAAGAGAGACACAGAAGGTAAGACTGGAGAGAGAGAAAATGTAAAAGGAAGAGTACAAGAGGAGGAAAGAGAAAGAGAATAACCATAAAAGACAGGAGACAAAGAGACAAAAATACAAATGAGAAGTAGCTGCCACAGCCCTGCTCGTAGAGGAGAGTAGAAAGGTGACCTTCAGCAGGGCTCTGGTAGTGAGCACCCTACGTTAGGTCAGGAAAATATTAAATCAAAGAGCTGAAAGATGGTTGACTGGTTCCCGAATTTTAAAATATGAGGCCATATTACTAGAAAAAGATAAATTGTCTTAACAATAGATACTTGCTTGAATTCAGCCAGTTTCTTATGAAAAGGAGAGGAAAATGAGGAGACACCAAACTGTAACTGTTTAGATATCATAGAATATCAGACTAAAGTTAGAGCAGACTTTAAAGAAACTCCACTACATGATGGGATGAGTCTGTTTGTGGATGGGTCATCCCGAGTGATAGACAGTAAAAGACACAATGGCTATGCTGTCATTGATGGAAACAAACCATCCTTACATGGAAAATGTAGATTACCCAATAACTAGTCAGACCAAACCTCTGAATTATATAGGCCCTAAAGCTCCTACAAGACCAAGAAGGCACTATATATAGTGATTCCAAATATGCCTATGGAGTAGTACACACCTTTGGAAAGATCTGGACAGAGTGGGCCCTAACAAATAGCAGGGGAAAAAATTAATACATGGGGAACAGTTTTAAAAAGTTTTAGAAAGCCTCCTGCTTCTAGCAGAGGTAGCCATGGTTCATGTAAACGGCCGTCGGAAAGGAAACACTATAGAAGCTGTAGGAAACAGGCGTGGGGATAAAGCTGCTAAGCACGCACCGCCCCCCCCAGGGGGAAGAAGTTAAACTGTTTAGCCTAATCCCAGATATCCCTAGGGTGGTATTAAGACCCTAATTTTCCAAAGAAGAGGAAGAGCTGAGCAAGATACAGGCCACCTAAACTGAGGATGGGAGATGGATGCTCCTTGATGGAAGAGAAATAAGCAAAACCATAATGAGAGAACTGATGTCCAAATTGCATAGGAGAAGTTATTGGGGTCCTCAGGCCACGTGTGATGCAATACCAAGAATTATGGGTGTATAGGGATTTATACCCTTGCTAAATAAGTGTGTGAGGGTTGTGTGACCTGCCAGAGAATAAACAAAAAGGTAGTTAGAAAACAGACTACCAGAGGGAGACCTCCTGGGTTAAGGCCATTTCAAAGCATTCAAGTAGATTTTACAGAAATGCCCAAAATAGGGAGACTAAAGTACCTACTGGTAATGGTAGACCACCTGTCCGGCTGGGTGGAGGCCTTCCCGTTCCCAGCTGCCACTGCTGGGAATGTGGTCAAAGTAATTTTAGAACAAATTATACCCAGATTTGTCCTGATAGAAAACATTGATCCAGACAATGGGAGCCACTTTACCTTGAGGGTGCTAAGAGGAATTATGGAAGATTTACACATTCGATGGTATTACCACACCCCTTGTTATCTCCCCTCCTCTGGAAAGGTCAAGAAAATGAATCAGACTCTCAAAAAGTATACTACTAAACTAATCTTAGAAACTAAAGGCTGGGTATGGTGGCTCACGCCTGTAATCCCAGCACTTTAGGGGGCCGAAGCTCATGGATCAAACTCAGGAGTTTGAGACCAGACTGGCCAGCATGGTTGAAACCCTGTCTCTACTGGAAATACAAAAATTAGCCGGGAGTCGTGGCGGGCGCCTGTAATCTCAGCTACTCGAGAGTCTCATGCAGGAGAATCGCTTGAACCCGGGAGGTGGACCCTGCAGTGAGCCTAGATCGTGCCATTGCACTCGAGCCTGGGCAACAAGAGCAAAACCTAGTTTAAAAAACAAACAAACAAACAAACAAAAAACTCCCAAAAACAAAACCAAAATGCCTTGGTCCAAATGTCTCCCAATAACATTCCTTAGGATTAGGACAACCCCAAGGAAAGACTTGGGATTTTCCCCTTACAAGTTATTATGTGGACTCCCGCGTTTAGGTAGGACTACTGGCCTTCCTAGTGTGGAAACCAAAGACCAGTTTTTAAGAAATTATATACTGGTCCTATCCTCCACCCTATCATCCCTTAGGTTGAAAGGACTTCTGACTCAAACCCTGCCTCTTGAGTTCATGGTTCACCACTTTCAGCCTGGTGACTCAGTGCTAATTAAGACTTGAAAAGAATACAAGCACCACCATGCTGGGAAGGTCCCTTTCAAGTGCTCCTGATCACTGAGACAGCCGTATGAACAGCTGTACAGTGCGGGAGGTAGGCAGTGGACACATCACACTGGAGTCAAGAGACTGGTAAAAGAACCCCTGGAAGGAAGGGAAAAGGGTGAATCGGAAGTGTATAGATCACCTAAGGAACCCTTAAAGCTAACCCTAAGGAAAACCTAGAAGGAAGCTATGGGGAGGCTGTGTCATTGGGGGTGGATGTGGTTAGGATTAATCCTGCTACCAAGAGTGAGAGGGTTCACAATTATTGGATGGAGCCCAGTAGAAAAAGAATATCCAATCAAACTAATAGTCAACATAACTAGAACCTTCACCCCCCAGACCATAAAATTTGATGTCTGCCAAGTCTTACATTGTGGGAATTTAGGGAACCAAAGGCAGATGTCACAAGCAAATATCTATGTTGTGAAACAGGTTGCTACTGGGGAAAGCCTTGTGCTGGCTGAAATGAGGTCTAGTGGACCACCCAATTTTGAGGCTGGGTGAGCCATTCTTCCAAAAACAAACCCTTAAAGAATAAAATACATTTGTATAAGGGCCCTATGCCACCTAACTGTAGAAATGTATGCAATCCTATATAAATTATCATAAACAACCCAACTACTCTAGACCAGGAACCTTGAAGGTATGGATTAGGAATAGACATCTGAGGAAGGGATCCCATGGGATGGGTAGCTTTTAGGGTAGTCACCAACTCCACCCAAGCCCACCTAAGATTACTATAACTTCCAATCCCACTACTTCCTTTAATCCACCATACAATGACTCTTAGAGAGTAGAAATAATTAAGGTAACTGACTTGAGGCAGACTTTACAAATTTAGAGTGGATATGGGGATGTAAATACCTAGGTTGAATGGGCCAAATTTTTGGTACTAGCTCTTAGTAAGAGTGACTGTTATGTGTGCTCTGCTGGCTGGCCTGAGGCACACACAGGTGGTACCATTCCCCCTAGGATGGGATATCAATCCCAACCAAATTTGTTGCATGTTAGCTGTATACTAGGACAGGGATGCTTGGGGAAATGAGACTTGCAAGAGTCTATCATTGCTCTTTCCCACCTTGTAGAAATCAGACCCTAGAGCAATTCCCTCTTTCTCCATAGGAAATATGAACCACTCCTCTTGCCTCTCTAGGGAGGGGGCGGAGTTCAATAAGCTTGTGAGAGAACGTTCAGCTTATACCCACATCCTAAATGTTATTGGTGAGTCAAACAAAGGCAACTACTTGACTCTTCATATACCCCGGACTGATGTCTGGTGGTATTGTAGAAAGAGCAACCTCCATGTCCTACTACCATTCAATTGGACTGGAATTTGTGCCTTAGTTCAATTGGCCATTCCGTTCACCCTGGCATTCCATAAGATTCCCAAGAATCCACTTGGCCACTGAAATCAGAGAGATCTAACAAATTCTTTTGATCCTGACATTTATATTGACTCAATGGGAGTCCCTAGAGGAGTACTTAATGAATGTAAGGCCCAAAACCAAAAAGCTGCTGGGTTTAAATCAGCACTCTTCTGGTGGTCAACTATTAATTAAAATGTGGATTGGATTAATTACGTCTATTATAATAAACAAAGATTCATCAACTATACTCGAGATGCTCTCAAAGGAGTGGCTAGCCAGTTAGATGCCACCAGCCAAGTGGCCTGGGAGAACAGACTTGCCCTAGACAGGATCTTAGCAGAAAAAAGGGCGTATGCATCATGCTGGGTGGAAGGTGTTGCACTTTCATTCCTAACAATACTGCTCCAGATGGAACCATCACAAAGGTGTTCCAAAGGTTAACAACTTTAGCCAATGAATTGGCATAAAATGCCGAAATTGATGACCCATTTACTGATTGGCTAGAGAGGTGGTTCAGGAAATGGAAAGGAATGGTAGTCTCCATTCTGTCATCCCTTATAATAGTGGCTGGAGTCCTAACAGCTGTAGGGTGTTGCATCATCCCCTGTGTTAGAGGGTTAACCCAAAAATAATCGAAATAGCCATCAACAAACAAATGCCCATAATGTATCAACTATTACTAGAAACTAAATCAAATCTACTCTCTTACGATGAGAAGAATCAACAGCTCTTGAAACAGTTGGAGAACCAAAGCACACAAAAATAAATGTGGAAATGGGAACAATAGGAGTAAAAAGAAAAAAAGGACGGAAGTGAAGGAAATAATGTATACAGTGGTCCATTTCCAAGACAAAGTGCCTTGAATCATCTTAGGTCAGCAAACTACAGAAGAAACAGGATATACTAGGCCCCTGCATGGATAGCTGATGCCTGCTTGTCAGCCACCCCCGTACCCGTCCCCCCACCAACACCCTGCTTAGTTGTCCTCACCTACCTAAACCAAAGAAGTTTAAGAAGAAAGTTTACTAGCCTGTTTGATTGTGGTGGATAAGATTTTTGATGTGCTGCTGAATTCAGTTTGCCAGCATTTTACTGAGGATTTTTGCATCAATGTTCATCAGGGATATTGGTCTGAAATTTTCTTTTTTTGTTGTGTCTCTGCCAGGCTTTGGTATCAGGATGATGCTGGCCTCATAAAATGAGTTAGGGAGGATTCCCTCTTTTTGTACTGACTGGAATAGTTTCAGAAAGAATGGTACCAGCTCCTCTTTGTACCTCTGGTAGAATTCGGCTGTGAATCCATCTGGTCCTGGACTTTTTTTGGTTGGTAGATTAATTACTGCCTCCATTTCAGAGCCTGTTATTGGTTTGTTCAGAGATTCAACTTCTTCCTGGTTTAGTCTTGGGAGGGTGTATGTGTCCAGGAATTTATCCATTTCTTCTAGATTTTCTAGTTTATTTGCATAGAGGTGTTTATAGTATTCTCTGATGATAGTTTGTGTTTCTGTGGGATCGGTGGTGATATCCCTGTTATCATTTTTTATTGCATCTATTTTATTCTTCTCTCTTTTCTTCTTTATTAGTCTTGCTAGCGGCCTATCAATTTTGTTGATATTTTGCAAGGCTGGTTCAACATACACAAATCAATAAACATAATCCAGCATATAAACAGAACCAAAGACAAAAACCACATGATTATCTCAATAGATGCGGAAAAGGCCTTCGACAAAATTCAACAGCCCTTTGTGCTAAAAGCTCTCAATAAACTAAGTATTGAAGGGACGTATCTCAAAATAATATGAGCTATTTATGACAAACCCACAGCCAATATCATGTTGAATGGACAAAAACTGGAAGCATTCACTTTGAAAACCAACACAGGACAGGGATGCCTTCTCTCACCACTCCTATTCAACATAGTGTTGGAAATTCTGGCCAGGGCAATCAGGCAGGAGAAAGAAACAAGGGTATTCAATTAGGAAAAGAGGAAGTCAAATTGTCCTTGTTTGCAGAGGATATGGTTGTATATTTAGAAAATCCCATCATCTCAGCCCAAAATCTCCTGAAGCCGATAAACAACTTCAGCAAAGTCTCAGGATACAAAATCAATGTGCAAAAATCACAAGCATTCCTATACACCAATAACAGACAAACAGAGAGCCAAATCATGAGTGAACTCCCATTCACAATTGCTTCAAAGAGAATAAAATACCTAGGAATCCAACTTACAAGGTATGTGAAGGACCTCTTCAAGGAGAGCTATAAACCACTGCTCAATGAAATAAAAGAGGACACAAACAAATGGACGAACATTCCATGCTCATAGATAGAAAGAATCAATATCATGAAAATGTCCATACTGCCCAAGGTAATTTATAGATTCAATGCCATCCTCATCAAGCTACCAATGACTTTCTTCACAGATTTGGAAAAATCTACTTTAAAGTTCATACGGAACCAAAAAAGAGCCCACATTGCCAAGACAATCCTAAGCCAAAAGAACAAAGCTGGAGGCATCATGCTACCTGACTTCAAACTATACTACAAGGCTACAGTAACCAAAACAGCATGGTACTGGCACCAAAACAGAGATATAGACCAATGGAACAGAACAGAGCCCTCAGAAACAATACCACACATCTACAACCATCTGATCTTTGACAAAACAAAAACAAGAAATGGGGAAAGGATTCCCTATTTAATAAATGGTGCTGGGAAAACTGGCTAGCCATATGTAGAAAGCTGAAACTAGATCCCTTCCTTACACCTTATGCAAAAGTTAATTCAAGATGGATTAAAGACTTAAATGTTAGATCTAAAACCATAAAAACCCTAGAAGAAAACCTAGGCAATACCATTCAGGACATAGGTATGGGCAAGGACTTCATGACTAAAACACCAAAAGCCAAAATTGACAAATGGGATCTAATTAAACTAAAGAACTTCTGCACAGCAAAAGAAACTACCATCAGAGTGAACAGGCAACCTACAGAATAGGAGAAAATTTTTGCAATCTGTCCACCTGACAAAGGGCTAATATCCAGAATCTACAAAGAACCTAAACAAATTTATAAGAAAAAATCAACCCCATCAAAAAATGGGCAAAGGATAGGAACAGACACTTCTCAAAAGAAGACATCTATGCAGCCGACAGACACATGAAAAAATGCTCATTATCACTGGTCGTCAGAGAAATGCAAATCAAAGCCACAATGAGATACCATCTCTCACCAGTTAGAATGGCGATCATTACAAAGTCAGGAAACAACAGGTGCTGGAGAGGTTGTGGAGAAATAGGAATGCTTTTACACTGTTGGTGGGACTGTAAACGAGTTCAATCATTGTGAAAGACAGTGTGGCAATTCTTCAAGGATCTAGAACTAGAAATACTATTTGACCCAGTCATCCCGTTACTGGGTATATACCCAAAGGATTATAAATCATGCTACTATAAAGACACATGCGCAGTGGCTCATGCCTGTAATCCCAAAACTTTGGGAGGCCAAGGTGGGCAGATTACTTGAGGTCAACAGTTCGAGATCAGCCCGGTCAACATGGTGAAACCCCATGTCTACTGAAAATACAAAAATTAGCCGGGCATGGTGGCATGTGCCTATAAACCTAGCTACTTGGGAGGTTGAGGCAAGAGAATCACTTGAACCGGGAGGCAGAGGTTGCAGTGAGCCAAGATCGTGCCATTACGCTCTAGCCTGGGCCACAAAGTGAGACTTCGTCTCAAAAAAAAAAAAAAAAAAAAAAAAAGAAAGAAAGAAAGAAAAGGAAAGAGGAGAAAAGAAAAGACCTAAAGCCCTAAAGCCCGTACCCAACAACCAGTGGGCAATGTCTGGGAAGACTGTGACCTCATAGTACTCAGCCTATCGAGGAACCAGGGCAGGCACCTGTGTACTAGGGGATATGTTGCTCGTTTTAACCTTGCTGGGGGTGCCTGCCCATCAGACACCCAATCTTGCAAGACCGTCTTCAGGAGACTCACTTTGGCTATTCTGTGGGTCTCTGAGTCCATTTTTTGGGTTTGGATGGGTGAGTTTGTTTCTTACACTATAGTAGTGTTGCTTATATTTGAAAATTAATGATATATATGTGTGACACATATATATTTAGTCCCTAGACAAAGCTTAATGCAGATTTGGATTGTTAGACTATTAAGTGACCTTTTAAAGTTCCAAATAGCAGAAAACCATTTCAAACTGGCTTAAGCAAAGCAGAAATGATTTTTCTCTTATATAACTGAAAAATCGGGAGTAGGTATCATTTAAGCAGGTCTAGATGTAGAATTTCAAATTATATATTTAAAATTGGTTCTCTCTCCATCTCTAAGCATTTTTTCTTGTTAGTTTTATTATTGTTGGCTTTATTCTTAATCTGCACCTGGTGACCTGATGGCTACTCTTGCAGTGGAAAGTAGACTTGTACTTCTACATTACCAATACATGTCTTAGATACCAAATACCAACACATTTCTTAGAATTGTGTATCTTTGGCTCTAATTGCCCTAGCTTTGGTCTCATACTTATTCCTAAACCAATCACTAGAGATTGGAGGATGTCATGTTCTGATTGGCCAGACAGTTCATAAACCACTCCTAGAATCCTAGATCTACATGAACTTCATGAACTAATAGCATAAAGGGAGACTTCCCAAGGAAAAATCAAGAAGTGTGAGTGTATGCTGACTAGACGAAAATTACAGTTTGCCAACTGTATAATTGCCAAGCAATAACACCCTGGCCACCCAAGGGACTATGACACATGACTTGCACCTCCGTACTCTAAAGACCACATGATGAAAAGGGTGCATCCTTACCTTGTTGTTGCAGTTAATTCGCCTGTTCATATATTCAGCAAGAATTGATTCAGAATGTACTCTGTATTATGTTTTGTATGAGGAGATTCAAATTTAACTTAGATGTAGTTTCTGTCTTTAAACACCTCTAAACCTAGTAGGAAGGCAAAATTGCCAAATATGATACAATGCATCATGAAAGGACAGAGGAAAGTGTAACTACTCTGTGCAGATAATGGGAAAGGGTTCAAAGCCACTGTGATAGTTGAGCTGGGATTTGAAGAAATAGGAATTTCCTGCCAGAGCAAAATTAAATTAAATTAAATTAAATTAAATTAAATTAAATTAAATAGTAGTGTCTGAAATAAGCCAAGATAATTTGGAGCTTATTTGAGACACTTAAACTCTACTGCTATATGAGTTGAGAGACAAAGATATGTGAGGATCAGGAGGGAAAATTTTGAGTACCCACACATACCACAGACACAAACACCACTGGGCTGAGGAAGGTCAGGAGCAATTTAAAGCATTATGAGAATTTAGAAAAAAATTATATACAACATCCCAGACCACTGTTTGTGCAACTTTTCTTAAGAGCTATTTAGACTGAGAGAAATCAATTAAAATGGGTAGAAAAAAAAAGGGTTCGTCAATGCCTTTTAACGAGAAAAAGAGGAATGGAAAGAAATTCAGACAATTGCAGTGATATCTTTGGGAGCAGAGAACTGAACCATTTCAATATCTTGTTTTATAAAGAAAGAAGAAAAGCAAACAGCAGAAAGTTTTTGAATAATTTTAAGTCTTAAGAGAAAGTTGACCTTGGTAGCACTTGGAAAAGGGATGCCAAGAATATTGGAAAGTTTTAAAGTCTTTAATTCAAGATTCAGTCTTACTTTTCAAAGTTGATGATGAGTCTAATACTAAAAGGCAATTTTTAGGTAGTTGTTCTGTACAGACAAAGGCATTGAGTAAGTGAGGATAGACTCTATATTCATAGAAAAGCTTTCATAGAAACATAGATATCTTCCTATAAATCATTCAAGTCCATATGCACGCATGCATATGACACATCAAATGCCATATATGGCTGATTTTCCAGGTCATAGCAATTCTGGTACTTTGTACAGTTCTTTGCAATGTTCTAAAGATTTTTTAAATGCATTCACAGTGGGAAGAAAAATGTTTTTCCAACTTTTTATTTATTGGTTTCAATACTTTACTATATAATTCATACGATTGTTATTTACAAGTGGTATTGAATCTTTAATAACACTATCAGTGAAAAGGCATGTACCCGTCTGCATTTTGTAACAAAAAAAAATGTATAAATAGATGGCCATTGTTTGGTAAATTCTACTGTTCAGTTATTGGAAAGCTAAATAATCCATACCCCATTTGAACAAGTTAGAAAAGAATATTTAATGAACTACAGAGGAAAGTACTTTTAGAGTACTAAACATTTTCATAAATGTTGCTGGAGAGGCAATTGCTCAAATATAATTCTCCCATTAGGAGGTTAAGAAAGATAGTAACAGCTTAACATAGAGAAAATAACAGAAGAAATAAGATGTCAAATATGATCAGATTCGTCTTTGCCATGTAAATTCAAACAACAAAATTGCTAGGTAATTATTTCAAAACTCTTCTCATTTTATGTTTCAATATTTAATTCTTCAAGCAAAGGTCTACCATTACCTCTAGGATCTGGATCACCCATAGCATTTGCATCTGGAGGGGAGCTCATTACTTTAACAGGGAAGAATGCAATTTCAAGTGTATACTTACTTCTGCCATACTGAAAGGTATTGATAGAAATAATACAAAGTTTAAATATATATATATGTATATATATTCAATATTGAATAATAAACTTGGTTGGCATAATCTGGTTCTCATCCTTTAGAGTTTTTAGTTTATTTCTTCATTTATAATAGCTAAATTTTGTTCCACCATAAAGAATTATCCAAGTGTAGACAGACAGAAACACAACTGGGTCAAGTGATCTGACTTCTTGAATCAATTCTTGCAGTAATTATGTGACTTTTGAAAAGGATGCAGTGGGGCAGTAGTGAGAAGTTATTTCAGTAGACAACCCAGGACGCCTAATGCCTGCTTTCATGGTGATTATACTGTTCTTCTTTTAGAAGTTCCGCAGGAATAGTTATGTAGAGAGAACTATAACAAAGCAAGGACTAGTAAGATATTATTAGCTGAGGATCTACCTCCAAAACCCACTGAAAAAAATGTGTTTCGGCCGGGCACGGTGGCTCAAGCCTGTAATCCCAGCACTTTGGGAGGCTGAGACGGGTGGATCACGAGGTCAGGAGATCGAGACCATCCTGGCTAACACGGTGAAACCCCGTCTCTACTAAAAAATACAAAAAACTAGCCGGGCGTGGTGGCGGGCGCCTGTAGTCCCAGCTACTTGGGAGGCTGAGGCAGGAGAATGGCATGAACCCGGGAGGTGGAGCTTACAGTGAGCTGAGATCGAGCCACTGCACTCCAACCTGGGCGACAGAGCGAGACTCCCTCTCAAAAAAAAAAAAATATATATGTTTCTGGTTTGGACCATTTGGAGAAAACTAATTTTTATCCTATTCTGGAATTACACGGGAGTCTTGAACAATGGCAAGTTGAATCAAAACTCAAATGTGTGATTATTACCCCTTCCCCAATACTGATATGTGATTCCGTGGATTAGTCTTGCCAATTTTTAACTCTGTATGTGTAGATTCATAGACAGTTTTCATATCTGGTTTATTTCATTAAACTTTTTTGGTAGATTCTTCAATTTTAACATTTTAACCCACTTCTGAACTGTTCAGCTTGTTGACAGAAACAGTTCTTGTGGTTGTAGGACTGAAGTCCCTGTTTCCTTTCTGGCTATCAGCTGGAGGCTTCCCTTATCCTCTAAAGTAAGCTTGTCCACCCCACAGCCCACAGGCTACATGTAGCCCAGGACAGCTTTGAATGTGGCCTAACACAAACGTGTAAACTTTCTTAAAACATTATGAGTTTTTATTTTTATTTTTTTAGCTATCATTAGTGTTAGTATATTTTATGTGTGGCCCAAGACAATTCTTCCAATGGAATTTTAACAACTCTATAGTATTCCATTACACGAATATACTTAATTTTTCATTCTAATGTTGATAGATATTTAAACTATTTCTGTAATAAGAATATGCTGCTCTGAGCATTTTTTACATGTCTCTTGGTGTGTTCTAGCTATGTGCTTCTGTTGGGTATTTTATTAAGAAATGCAATAGGAAGATTTCCAAAGAGAAAAAGTGACCCATAATTCTGGAGTCACATCTCTTGGTTTCATTCTCATTCTGGATCATAGCCCCTTAATTCTTCACTGTATTTAGCTGTTTTTGAACCTTCAAAAATATTTTATACACTTTATCTCAGAAGTGGTTTTCATCTGCTATTATCAATAGTAAAAATTTCATGGTACATCCTCTTTTAAGTGATTTTAACTTATCAACATCAAGCTTGAGGTTCAATTTCATAATTTAGAGTTATATTTTGTTCTGAATTGTCTCAGTTCTGAAGTAACATTTGTTTCTCTCCTCTTCCGTGTTACTGCCAAAGTCAATACTAATTAAATTAGACATCGCTGAACATAAAGTGAGGTTCAATAGACATTTGATTTATTATTATTGTCTATTATTAACATTAGATTCAAACCCATAACAAGTTATCAGAGGGGCAAAAACAATACTGTACTGGCTGTAGCTACCAAAATATCTACATGAAAAATGAAAATGAACCAGTGGCTTTGTTTACGTAAACTAAATATTTGTATTTGGGGACACACCTAGATAATTGACTGAAGTTTTATTCTTATATGAATCTTTGGCATCATGTATGCAAACTCATGGAACTTCTGCTCCTTGTTAAGAATTCTTGTACATAGTTAATGAGAAACATAGTTGAAAGACTTGGCTGAAGTCCCTGCTGATGAATTACCATGGATAATGAAGAGAGAGCTGAGTATTTGTTTTTAAATTTCTACTTCTTATGCTTCATTTTGCCTGCATCCTGTTCTTATTACCACCATTTGAGTAAATAATTGAAATTTCTTCAGTCCTTTTTATGTGTTATCTATTTAGTAATGTGTGTCAGTTAAGAACCTGGATCCCCCCACAATGTCCTTTTATTTGAGCTAGATTGACTACTTCATACACAAAAAGTCAGGAACTTCGGATATAGATTGTAAGAAGAAAATGCATCTCACCTAAGAACAAGAGGCAATGTGTATCTGAGTCGCCTAGAAAGCTTTCATTAAATATGAATTATTACATCCATCTTTTTCATCACCACCAAGGGTATGTCAGAATTTATATCTTCCCCAAACCCAAGCCTATCGAGACCCACAACCTTAGGAAATATTGGCTCAATATTGCTGTATGAGTTGTTTTTTGTTTCTCTATCTGTTGCTCTATCCCTTCTACCTCTTCTTGCCTGTTTAATTTCATCAGGTTTGACAGCTTAACTTTTCATATCCAGTTTCTCTTAACTTGTCTCCTTCCTCCTGAGAACTTGATATCTTAAATATTTGACTGTGCTTGCTAAAATCTAAGTCACTCGTCTAATTCTCTTGGCCTATGACAGTAGTTCTCACACTTCAGCATACATCAGAACTATCTGGCCAGATTGTTAAAGCACTGATTTCTGGACTTCACTCCTGAGTTCCTGATTCAGTACGTCTTAATTGGGGCCAAAATGTTGTATTGCTAACAAGTTTCCTGGTGAGACTAATGCGCTGATTTGGGAACCACATTCTGAGAACCTCTGGCCTATGCTGATCTCCCAGACTATGGACTCATTTTACCTAATTTCAGTTCTCTATGCTTCATCCTGTTTATGAATCTCCTATATTTGTGGCTCTGATTCTTATCTATGTTTATAGACCACTATAACCCTGCTAAGTGAACTCCTGGTTATGATTCTGGTTTTCCCAGTCCTAAAGGGCAACCTAAAAGTTAACTCTGTTAACTGATTTGATGATTGGTTGGTTCATTTATTCATATTAATTTCATCATTCAACCCATATTACTTAATGCCTAGTATGTGACAGTCATTGACTAAGATTTAAAAATATTATTATTAAGAAGTTTACATTTTAAAAAAACAAAGACCATTGAGTAAACTGACAATGTCAACAAAATACAGTGTTTTATGACAGTGTTAAGCACTGGCATCTACAGAAACACAGAGATGAGAACTCTAACCCTGCCTGGAGGATAGTACTGAAGGCTTCTAGAAAGAGATGATGGCTAAGTTTAACTCTTAGGTGCCAGTTGGATTATTCAGGTGATGAATAAAGACAAGGCATTAGAGATTGGGGAGCATATAC
Source organism: Macaca mulatta (assembly GCF_049350105.2). Taxonomy (NCBI): domain Eukaryota; kingdom Metazoa; phylum Chordata; class Mammalia; order Primates; family Cercopithecidae; genus Macaca; species Macaca mulatta. Next base: position 166,154,171 of record NC_133406.1, on the reverse strand, counting down.
AAAAAGCTGTGGAGAGCTTAAGTATCTCAGTGTGATTGATCAAAGAATATAGATATGAGTCTAAAAAAACCATGAGGCTGAAGTATGTGCCAAAATATGCAGGGTGGTTTAAACCAAACAAATGAGTTTGGAACTATAAGGAGTCGTTAATTTTAAGCAGGTAAATATTATGACCCTCTTTACATTTTTAGAATTGAAAAGTGGTAAATAAACTAGTCTTACGTGATAAGCAATGATCTAAGCGATTGATAATGAGAATAAACCAAAGTAGTGAAAACTGATACGTGGAGAACTAGAGAGGTTTTTAAAACTGTTTACAAAATAGTACTTAAAGGACTTCATGACAGAGAAGAACACCAAGGATTATCTCACTGTCTTTATGACAGAATCAACTGGCACATCAAGAAGAAAGATTAAAGAGGCTAGTTAGATGGAAAAAAAATGAGGATTAGAGAAAGTATTCTAGAAATAGAAAGAAATAAACATGATTTCCTATGATCAACTACTGGACTCCCTGTAAACAACTTTTAGTGATGTTAGAATAAGCCACCTGAGGTGCTATTATTCTCTTGTGATTTTCAAAAAGTCAGTTGAGCACTAATCTGAAACTTCTACATGTCAACATTGGACTTCTGCTTACTGTAAGCATGTTCATATTTAGTTATATTCAGGTATTAGGTTTTTCTTGCTGGTATAACAAATAACCACAAATTTAGTGCATTAAAACAACACATTTATCTTCTCACAGCTCTATAGGAAAAAGTCTGGGTAAGCTGGGCTAATTTATTTGCTCTGGGTTTTACAAGGCCAAAATTGAGAGATGGGTCAGTTGATCTAATGGGAGGCTCTTGCTGGAAAGAACCCACTTCTGAACTATTCAGGTTGTTGGCAGAAACAGTTCTTGTGGTTGTAGAACTGAAGTCCCTGTTTCCTTTCTGCTATCAGCTGGAGGCTTACCTTATCCTCTAGAGTAAGCTTGTCTACCCCACAGCCCACAGGCTTTGTGTGGCCCAGGAAGGCTTTAAATGTGGCCCAACAAAAATGTGTAAACTTTCTTAAAACATTATAAGTTTTTGTTATTTTTTGTTGTTGTTTGCTCATCAGCTATCGTTAGTGTTAGTGTATTTTACATGTGGCCCAAGGCAATTCTTCTTCCAGTGTGGCCCAGGGAAGCCAAAAAATTGGGCACCCCTGCTCTAGAGGTTGCAATTCTTGCATGTGGGCCCCTGCATTTTACAGTCAACAAGACATTTTGAATCTGTCTCATGCTTTAAATCTCCCTAACATACTTTACTGTATCTCTTCTGCCTTCAGCTCCAGAAAATTCTGTGTTTTTAAGGCCCCTGGTGATTAGATTGGGATTACCATGATATTTCACAATAATCTCCTTATTTTAAGGCATGTGACCTGAGTTACATATGCAAGGTTATTTTGGCCATGTACAGTTTAACAGATTTATAGGTTCTGGGGATTACAGTATACACATCTTTGAGTGGCCATCTTTCCTATCACAGTTCATATTAAGACTTTGCATCTACTAAGAAAACAGAAACCATAGTCAAGTGTGAATGACCTATGCCATTTACTATTCTAACTGCAGAATGTCTCTGCTTGGGCTCCAAAATGGCATAAAGAACCTCCACAAATGTCCCACATCAAGCAAATAATTTAGAGATGTGCTCTTTGCTTTTTTTCTTCCTTGTCCTCTTCTGGCACTCCATTTGTCAAAGTTAGTGTCTTTGGTATCAGTGAAAGTGCGTTTCCATCAAAGACTTCCAGCAATAAATCAGTTGTCAATTTGAGCTATTTTTAAGCTAATGAATACACAGGATTAACATGTATATTTGAAGGCATGATGTTCAACAAAGCCAAAGTTAATAGTACAATCAGTGAAGATTATTCTGCTAACATTTTTGCCATCTCCTCTGCATTTAAAATAAATGAAAAATAATTCAGCTATTGATGGTGTGGTTAATATATACTAGGAAGTCTACCAGGGGCTTCTAAGATTGAGAAATATGCTATTAACTGAGAACTCCTTGGAAGATGTAATTGTATAAAATCTTTTATCTTGGTTATTTTGCTACTCTGCCTTGCAGCAGGGATTTCTGCCATATCAGATACAAGGAAATGTGATTCTGATGCCTAAGTGCAAAGGAAATATTATAACGGTTATCAATGGAAAATTAAATTAGCATTAAATTATATAAATATTTTATTCAGGAAACAATTTTTAAGGTCTTATGATTAAAGATTTGCATTGGGCACAGTCATAGGTTTTGTTGTATTGTTTTTCTAAAAATACATATTTGAGTGCAATTTAGGCTGGGTCTTTCTGTCGTCTTATTCAGACTTACACAGTTTCTCCATTTTGAAGTACTTATACATTTCCTTCATTTTGAAGTGAAGATAATGCCTGGCAGCTGCTGATCTTATACTTGACTTTAAGTGAAGAGGAGATACCTGGTCTCTAAACTATATCCACTTTCATATTATTTGTACAGAATGGTACAAATTAGAACTTTTTTCCAGGTCCCACCCAAGGAAGATGGTCTAGATCTTCTATAAACTGATGTAAGGGGATACCACTTATGATGCCTAAATAATAATACAGAACTTTAGCTTTATGACAATCACCTGCTCCTTTTGCAGAGCCTACAGGTATATGCCCATGGTTATCACTAAATTTCCCTTTCAAAGTTCCATAATGTCACTTGCCCTCATAGATCACATTCATGAATTTGACCTACTATTGCGGTCACTGCTTATAACATCACTACCACTCCCGTACAGTAACAATCTTTCCCTAAGAAATCTCAAGACTCCTGGAGAACCCTTTGCAATACTTCAAGTTGCTTTTCTCTAAATATCATCACATACATAATAGCTAGATGTGAGCACCCTTATGTCACATAAAACAATCTACCTTGTTTCCACCATAAAATTTTACAGTGCATGGGTAGGACATTAAATGCCAAACCGATGAAAATTTTCAAGTAGGGATAGGCTTCCTTATGAAGTGTTGGCTTTAGAAAAGACCTCAGTGCTCACTGAAACTCATTTACGTATGCCACCTATTAGCCCATGGACTAAATCAGCTCATTCTCTTTTGTTCACTCTTGCTTTCTTCTATAAAAACTGAAGTTAATATTGCTGGCTTCATAGCATTCCAGGAGTAATAAATGAAGATTTATCTGCAAAATAACTTCCAAATTGCCCAATGTATAACAGACAGCTAAAAAACGTGGTTCCTTCCCTCCGTTCTCTCTTTCTTGCTTTCATCAAGTTTGTGCTTTGATTTTCCCAGTCGTTCATTCTTTCCAAGAAATCTAAGTCTATGTGACACATTTCATCTGCCCAAAAATCAAGTTCAGAAAAGATAGACATTCTAATTCTGGGTTCCCTATTGATCATCAATTATACTCAAGTTAGTTACAAGTCATAGGCCTAGAAAGTTAAATCCTTCTTTATTTAGTGTACCTGGATTTTTAAAAAGCAGAAGTCCCCGCTTCAAATCCAAATACAACATGGTAATGTGTTTTCAGAGTCCTTCAGACTAAGATTATAGTTTAACATTTAAGTAGATAATTTCATAATCTAGGTCCGTATAAGTATTTTGTTGTGCTAGTTTGTAGAAAACCTATTTAAACTCATCACACATACGCCTTAATTAGAAAAAGCTTTGTCTTCATTATGTATAAATGTAGAAGACTTCAAGAAAGATGACACTCACCTAATGCCTCCATATAACCAAAAAAAAAAAAAAAAAAAAAAAAAGTCTTCTTAAAGGTACCAGAATTAGCTATTCTATCAAATAAAATTTACATTGGCAGGGCACTTTGCAATTTATAAATACTTTTCTATTCATTATTTATTTGATCTTTTCAACAACTCTATAAGCTAGAAAAGACATTTATCACTGATTTGCACTTGAGGACACTGAGATTAAGAGAAGTTATGTTGATTGCCCAAGGTCATGTAACTAGGAAATCCAGAAGCCAGTATTCAAACCTAAGTCTGACTAAATAAAGACAGAGCCCAGACTCCCCATGGTTATCACAAAGAACCATCCAAATCTGCTTACTCAATAAGCAGTGCTCTTCTATCTAATCTGTGTTGCTACCTGGCTACCTTTTTTGAGGTTATGTTTAAATATAAAGAAGGATTCTTTATTGCTTTGATTTGCTTAAGATTCCATGCATAATTCTTTGAACTATGTATCCTACAATATGGATAAAACTATTTTATTTTCTATTTGTTTCTTTTCCTTTTTTTTTTTTTTTTTTTTTTTTTTGAGATGGGGGTCTCACTCTGTCACTGGCAAATGGTGCAATGGCACCATCTCAGCTCACTGCAACGTCTGCCTCATGAGTTCAAGCAATTCTTCTGCCTCACCCTCCCAAGTAGACAGGTACCTGTGACCACACCTGGCAATTTTTTTGTATTTTTAGTAGAGATGGGTTTTCACCATGTTGGCCAGGCTGGTCTCGAACTCCCGACTTCAAGTGATCCACCCACCCCGGCCACCCAAAGTGCAGGGATTACAGACGTGAGTCACCGTGCCCACCCTTTCTTTTATATTTCTTATTATATTTGTGCACATCTCAAATTTGAAAGCCAATTTTTATGTCAGGATTTTATATTTTTTATTATTATTCTTTTATTGACAATTGGATAAGTTAGTGACTTTACTATGAAAGACAATGAGTGAGGTTGCACCAAGATTCCAACTGATAACGCAAAAAGATAGTTAAGCTGCAAGAATTTAAAGCATACATGTAAGAACAATTTTGTTTTAAAATAATTCTTGACGGATGAATATAGTAATAGAATTCTATATGACAAATTAATTCTCATAAAATATACAAGAGGACCCAGGCTCTTAACCACATCGATAAAGAAGTTTCTATTTTTTAATTGTATATTGCCATTTATAGAATCCCATTTTACATTTTAAAATTAAAGTATTATTAATCCCTAATTTCCTGTTTTAAAACTGTGGAACTTTAGCTGTCCCAAAGAGCTTATATTAATTTTCCAAAATCACGTAACTAGTTAACGGCAAACTGAGATTAGAACTAACATTATCTAACTCTGATTCTTAATCCAGTGCACTTTCCACTACTCCAGGCTTCCTCAATATATGAATCTCCAAATTTTCATAACACAAATGTATGTCTGTTGAGAAGTAAGAAAATATTAATTTCTAAAAGGATAAAAAATCTAGTTTTATTTGCATTTCACTACTTACCTCAAGTTACACTACAATTCTTTCATTAACCTGGCTTCAGACCTTGTCTAATATTTCTCGAAGAGCTCATCAGCTGCAAAACTAAACGATGAAAGACTAGATAGAAACTTGGCATCTAAGAAGAGAATTTTTTTAAAGCCTGGTATTCTTTCTAAGATACACTAATGTAATAGCCAAGATGATGAGATAACTATGAAAAGCCAGTAGGGATCTTGAATTGAGATGTATTCTCTGAAAGCCTAACTATGCTCTTATGGTGCTCTCAAAATCAGTAGTGTCTTATGAGGAATCACAGCCTGAGACTGGCTTTGAATGATCTCACCAAGAGTTTCAAACAGACTGATTTCTTTCAGTGTTCACTGTGTCCTGTGGTGATTAAGAGATTGTTGAAAAGAAAAGGTTTTTCTCTTTAATAAATGGTGGATTATTGTGGAAATAATTTTTTTTTTGTCTTTGTGTAGTCATACCTTAAAGCATACATTGCATGCTAAGTTTCAGGGCTCAAAAAGTTCTTATGGTCTTCCACATTTCAATTTTATGCCATAAAATTGAAGTTGCTGGCAAAATGCACAGCATCACTGGCTTTATCAGCTCCTAGGCTTTTATGATGTCTATATAGTGTAGGTTTTTATAGTTGAAGATTTCTCAATAAAAGATAATAGTGTGACCATTTCATTAAATAATAAGCACAGCTATAAGGCCTCTGAACAGGCAAGGCTCTATTTAAATGCTAATTATCATAATTACAAACCATTTGGGATACAGCTAACTGTGGATACACTGAGATACAACTTTTTTATCTAAAAGAGAGGGTAATAACCATGGGTAAAACTTGTTGGTTCTTGTAAGAATCAACCTGAGATAACCCTCATTAGAAATGTTTATATACAAATGCAGCCAAAAGGGGTCTAACACGTAGGTCAAATAGGTAAAAAATTATTTGGCGTACATCGAAGAAGGACCCCCTCCCCCACCCCAACAAACAAGTCTTGTCAAGAAATAACGGCCTTAAAGACCCCTGACTGCTGCCTGAAATTCTGCCAATGCATTTATTCACTAACCTTTTTTGATTGCCTACTATGTGTCTTGCACTGAGGGGACAGAAAAATGAATAAGAAACAATTGCTGCTTTCTAGAAGATAGTAAGATAGGTAAAGAAGGGAAACAAATAATTATTCAGAACAAAGAAAATAACAAGGGATATAGATAAGGTAAGGAGATGTTAACATCTAAATGTTGGGGGAGTGAGCATTGAGGAAGAAGAAGAAATAGAGAAGGTGAATTTGAATCTTCTCTTGAAGGATGGACAGAATTTAGACACATAGATATGTAGACATGGGAGAAGGGGCATTCCAGACTGAGAGAACTGGGTAAATTAGAGTTGTTTGTTATTAAGAGATATAAAGTAAAATAGTTTACATATTGTAGAATACATAGTTCAAAGTATTAGGCATGGAATCTTAAGCAAATCAGAGCAATAAAGCATCCTTCTTTACATTTAAACATAACTACAAAAAAGGTAGCAAGGTAGCAACACAGATTAGATAAAAGAGCACTGCTTATTGAGTAAGGAGATTTGGATGGCTCTTTGCGATAACCGTGGGGAGTTTGGGCTCTGATTTGTCTTCCTTACATCTAATTAAATCTCTACTTTGCATCCAGAGTAACTCTTCCAGACTACGTAATTAATTCCGTTATTCTTAGGTAGATTGTTATATTAATCCCCTCCCCCACTCCAAGGAGTCATGCCTCCTGGTTATTACACACTTATGTAGTCTGTTCCTACCCTCACTGAGGACTGAGACAAGTGACTTAATTTAGGTAGAGAAGCACCAGCAAACATGACACAAGCAGAGGCTTGATATATACTTATTCATTGGAATTTTCCCTCTGGAATACTGCCATTACCATGTGAAGCAGCCCAAGCTGAGAGTAAGGAGGAGGATGTGGATGCAGCCAAGGTAGGAGGTTGCTGAAGATTTGGGGATTTTAAAATACCTATTAAATATTGTCTCACCTTGACTCAATGACATCGGGCCACAATATTTTGTACTGTTTTTTCATCACATTCAATCCTTTTTTTGTTGTTGTTCTTTTTGAGATGGAGTCTCACTCTGTCGCCCAGGCTGGAGTGCAGTGGCATGATCTCAGTTCACTGGAACCTCCCCCTCCAGGGTTCCAGCAATTCTCATCCCTCAGCCTCCTGAGTAGCTGGATTTACAGGCATATACCACCATGCCTGGCTAATTCTTCTATTTTTAGTAGAGATGGGTTTCACCATGCTAGCCAGGCTGGCATCAAACTCCTGACCTCAAGTGATCCGCTTGCCTCGGCCGTACCAAAGTACTGAAATTGCAGGCGTGCGCTACCATGCCCAGCTCATCGCATTCAATCTTAATCCCCTGTTCTCTAAATATACACCATGAGTTCTCTGTTGTTCAGGTAAGAAAATATAGGTAACTCAGTGAAAGATAGTCATTGTGTGTAGAAAAGAATACAAAACAGGTATTATTAGTGATGTCAGATTAACAATGCCACCTTGATGACTTGATTGTTGGTAATAAATTCAGTCATGTATGTGTTTATTCTTTCATTCACAGAGTGATCATTTATTCAGACATTTATGAAAAGTTTACCATGTGCTGGACACTGTAGGAACAGAGAAAGGAATAAGACAGGCTCTTCTAAAAAGCATAGAAATAAAAGTGGATATATTGGTTACACTCAGGCTTGTCTGAAACAAATGAGAAATTCCTGGATATTCGTATAAAACAACATTAAATGTAATTTATTTATTTTACTTTTCTAACATCTTCTCAATATAGTCACACAATACATTTCACTGTATAAAGTACATTTTACACCTCTTCTTAATCCCAAGCTAAATTAAGAAAGCTATTGTTTCTGAAATAGTGGTAATCAATTATAAAGGTGTTGTTATGGTAAAGCCACATATTCTTCCTAAATTTTAAGAATATGGTACAGTCTGATATGTTAATGTTTAAGAAATTAACTGATATCTTCTGATAAAATGTATTTAATGCACAGTACATGTGCCATTACATTTAATAAAACTAAAAAGTAGCAACTTCCATAGAAGTTAATTGGAGGCACTTTAATTCTATATAAAGAACATTGCATATTTTGAAGGCAAGTGCCAAAAATTTAGGCTTATAGTGGGGTTCTACATTCCACTTGGTGTTTTAGTGTGCATCCAATTTATTGTGTTATTTAATGTTATTTCTTTTTTTCTTTTTCTTTCTTTCTTTTTTTTTTTTTTCTCACTCTGTCGCCCAGGCTGGAGTGCAGTGGAGCAATCTTGGCTCACTGCAAGCTCCGCCTCCCGGGTTCACGCCATTCTCCTGCCTCAGCCTCCCGAGTAGCTGGGACTACAGGCGCCCGCCACCGCGCCCAGCTAATTTTTTTGTATTTTTAGTAGAGACAGGGTTTCACCGTGTTAGCCAGGATGGTCTCGATCTCCTGACCTCGTGATCCACCCGCCTCGGCCTCCCAAAGCGCTGGGATTACAGGCGTGAGCGCCCGGCCATGTTATTTCTTAATAATGCTCCAAGTGTCTTTCAAAGAGAATAGAAAAGAATGTGTAAAGTTAGAACAATATATAGATTTCAGTAAAATCTGTTGCAATCAGTTATTTTAATGGTGTGATTGCAGATAACGTTGATGTATTTATCATTGCATTTAGAATGCTTTAAGATACATATCATGCATTGGATTTCACAACGAGTACATCATTTTCCATGGATATTTGCTGTATGATAGCAGACTAGGAGCACTCTACAAGTTTTCACCTTATTAAAACCTACTAAAAAAACAAATGGATCATCAAATACAGGCAGAGTGACAATTTTATAATGAAACTGTTGTGTGTATTAGTGTTGTACTTGTAGCATCTGAGTTAATCACAGATTTAAAATCCTATGAAATTTTTACTTGAAAACATTCTGTCCATATATAACAATCTATGCTGGTTATTTTACAATTTTGATTAATAACAAATCATTCTATGTTTTCTCTAAAATTTATATCTTGACATTATGATGTAAGAGTCTAGTCGTGTTTCATTTTAAAGAATAAAATATGCATGGAGTTTCATATGAAGAAATTATAACAATAAAAGAAACATAGGACCATTTATCTGGCATGCTAATTTTAGCCTTTATTCCATCCAGTTATACTTGGGATTGTGATTCTGCTCATAAACTTGTGTCAAGCAATGGATGGAAAATTTTTGAGTAGTGTTGATGCCTTTCACATTGTTCTGCTTCTCTTGCTATTCAGCAATGCCCATGTTGATGTACCTGTATATTAGCATATATAAATTGAACTTAGTTTAAAAATGTTGATTGCTTGTTTTAGGGCAAATGCTATGTTGGTACAAAGGATCTAAGCTGAAAAACGTATCTATTCTGTCATCATTGAACTTGAAAGCTTATAAGAAAAACAAGCAAATCAATAGGTACAAAAGACATCTACCCATTCAGGAAATTCTGTTAACTCTCTTGAATGTGTGCGCAGAATTAGACTATTTCTGACTATCACCACCACTGCCATCTTGATCCAAATCACTCTTATCACTCACGTGGACTATCATAGTAAATTCCTGATTCATCTCGCTGTTTCTGTTCTTGCTCCTCCCAACCCTTTGTCCTAACCTCAAAAAAGTAACAAAAGTCATTACAAAAATAAAAGTCAGATTATGTTACTCCTACACTCAAAACCTTCTAAAGGCTTTCTGAATCATTTGCAATAAAAGTCAAATGCAATTGTCTACAAGGCCCTAATCTGGTCTCTGTGAAAACTCTTGTCAAATTCCTTCTCTTTCTGGTTTACTCTATTACAGCCACAAGGGGGCGTCTGTTTTGTTCCCAAACACTCTAAGCATGCCCAATTTTAGGCCTTTGCACTTGCTGCTCCCTCAAGTTGAAACTGGCTTCCCCCACTCCATATGACTGTCCTTCTCATTTCCTTCCGCACTCAAATATTATCCTATTAGTGAGTCCTTCCCTGACCATTGTAGGTCAAACAGTCACCCACACCCTTGCAGCTTTTCCTGGTTTTCTTCTACTGTGTTGTATTTTTCTACACATAGCTTACATCTATAAATGTTCATTGTCTTGTCATACTATATGTAAATACTCTCAGTATAGAGATATATATATTTTATGCACTGCTACAACTATGGCTTGAAAAAATGTCTATTTTTCTAACATTTATTATTCCTGCTTTCATTGTTTTCACCTATTATGTTTATTTGGTAAATCTTTCTTACTTTTTGAAAAATCTTTCTGTAAAAATCTTTGTCTTTTAATATTGGCCTTTAATAGAATCACATTCATTACTATAACTGTTATTAAATTTTATTAATTTCTGATTTTTATACTCTTTCTACTTTAGTGATCTTTATATATTTATACATTTTTGATATTTTCCTTTCTATGTCTTTCCTATATAGGCTAAATTTTCTTTGTTTTCCTTTTCCCAGTGATTTGAACAATATATATCCCATTCTTGGTTTTAAATTATGTTCATCTTTATATTTTTATAAATCATTGTTAAACCTACTTTATGTACTTAATATGAGTGAGACAAGAGTCCTCGCTTTTTGCCAATCTACAGCTACTGCTGGTATGCAGACATTCTGGTTTGTGTTCCAGAAGGGAATATGCTTTAGACAGTTGTCATGAGGAGTTTTGTGGACACAAAGAATAGAAAGAATCGTCAGTGTGGGAAGAGGAGGTCTTCTAGGATGGCCCAGTCTAAGATTGATCCCAGGTTCCACCTCAAAGTTTCGATGCTGAGATCTTTGGAGGAAGGTGTTGTAAGTGGGAGTCACATTTACCCTTTTCACCAGAGTATCTCTAGTTCTCAAGCGTCCAAATGTAGCACATGACTGGGGAAAGGGAGCTCACTGGGGAAAAGGAGCTCTTCTTGCTTTAGCATGAAGCATAGCATAGCACTAAAATTCAAAGACGTGAGGAATGTAAAAAGCAGAGTCAAATTTTCAAGTGAAGGATTGGTAGCAACGTTGGGTGATAATAACCTTTTATGTCATTGTAGGCTGTACCAAAAGGGACCTTAGTGTGGTGCCTTTGAAGGTCTACACTAATGATGGAGAGTAATAAGCTGAGCTGAAGAAGGAGCTGTGGAACTAGCTCAGAGCAACTGAAAAGAATTCTTGGTTAGCATGTGTGACATAGTTTAGGGTGCTTAGAAGTTACTGGAGTAGATTCTTCCAAAAGGTAGAGGCTTTACACTAGTAGGTGTGACAGTGGGAAGGTGGCTTATATAGTCAAATCCAAGAACCAAATTATAGCTTTGCATTCCTCTGATAAAAAGCAACAAAATTAATATGCTTCTGTTTCTTCTTCCTCTTCTACTCAATATTTTCTAGTGTAATTGAAATTGGATACATGAATTTTAATTGATTTTTTTCTTATTCTTACATTAAATATCTTCTTTTTCAAGAATAATTTTTCCCCGTACGATTTAATTTTGTCATATTTACCACAATCATTTAGAAAAAGGTCTGACTGGTAGTAATGTGCTAAGAAATTCTTTTATACTATGTTTTCTTCATTTCTGTCCTTTTATTTTCTATTTATTTCTTCCAAAATATGTCTTCGTGGAAGACTCCATGATGTGTGTATATTTTTAGCCTTTGAATATCTGATGATTTCCTCCCATTGTTTTAAGATAGACAAAGACTTGACTAGGATGTCTCCAGCTCTTACTCTCACCTGAACTCCAGAATCCTATGGCTATCTCTGGGTCATCTCCACTCGAATGCTTGAAAGATATCTCTGTTAATATGTTACATATATCTCTGTTAATATGTTACATAAGGTTATGTAATATGTTACATAAGGTTACATAAGGTTATGTAACATATTAACAGAGATATCTTTTAAAAATTGAAATTTCAGGGGCATAATAACAGCATTTTGATTATTCAGGGAAATACACTTGTTCTTAGGTTATATGTGATGAAGTATTAGGTGTTGTAGCAACTATGAAAATGTACTGCTCAGATCTCCTGTAGATAAGAGCAAAATTGATTACCCTGGTGGCTATATGTCAAGTACCTCCCTGATCAAGCCAAGGTACCCTTCATGCTGCTTCCAGTCAGTGGCTGTGCACAGTGGGTGGACTAATGCAGGCCCATGCCCTGAAGAAGTGGGACCCCATTAACAGATGACTTTGGCTCAAGACTTCCCATTGGCCTGGCCAAAACTTACTTGGAAATGTGCTGCATTCTGAAATGTTTCTCCCCAATCTCCTCTTCTTCTCCCTGTTCTTCACAGGAGTCTCAAGTATCTCTGAGTCTTCTTCTGCTGCCCCAACCATTTATTTCTTGCAGCTCACACAATACATCTCTTGTAAGCCCAATCTTATACTGGCATCTACTTCACAGAGGGTCTGAACTAACAGGGTTACATGCTATGATGTCCAAGTAGTTTAGGAGAAAAGTGTGTGTGTGTGTGTGTGTGTCAGAAAAACAGAGAGAGAGATGAAAGAGAGAGAAGAGAAAGGAAGGAAGCAAATATCTCAAAATATTAATAATTGATACATTTAGGAGGAGAATAACTTGTATTAATTGCATTATTCTTTTTAAGATTTGAAAGTTTTTAAGTAAAATGTGGCTGCTAAAAAATAAAAATTTAAAAATTACAAAAAAAAAGAGATATATGAAGCTCAACATGTGTATTGACGAGACATCTATTTCTAACTTCAATGTCTATTCTCTTCAGTAACAAATCCCTGATTTTATTTGAGGCACATTGCATTCAGCCTAAATTTTATTTCAATTAAAACATCATCTGACTTTTATATTCAAGCAATGGGAATACAAGTAAGCATGTTATATGGGACTGTGGGAAGTCTTCCTAAAAGGTAGGAGGTCTCTCCTTTTCACCCTCTCCTTCAGGGCTTCCTGAACTGTGTATGTGATTGCTAGAGCTCAAGCAGCCATCTTTTGAACATGAGGCAATGCATCAGAAAGGGCAGAGGAGCAAGAAAGAAGGCGTCACAGTTCCTAACGAATGAAGTTACATCATAAAGGCATCAGCCATAGAATCCAGCCTTTAGGACTCTGAAACATAAAAGAGAAATAAACTCTTATTTAGTTGAAGAAGTTGTTATTTGGTGTCTTCAATTTATTTAGACAGCTCATTCTGATGCGTTTTTTCTTTTGTGATAATTTATTTTATAATTCTCTAGTAATTTTCATCTTCAAAAACTAATTTGAGGTGATATGAGATTTCAAAAGCATTTTCAAAAGAATTTTATTATAGTCCAATGTGAATTATCTATCTTTATTTGAATGTTAAATATTATAAAATAGTCAATTTTACATAGCAAAGAGCATTTCTAATTGGCTAAAAATTTAAGGAAAATTGTTGGCATTTACAGCTCAACCTAATCTTACACTGATATTCTGTCCAAACTAACAACACGATTTCCATCTTAACCTCCTAAACAAAATTCTCCCTAGCCCATTCTTCTAGATGCTTAAGAGGAAAACACACACACACACACACACACACACACACACACACACACACACACACACATAAAAATCATCATAAACTCCCTTTTATTTAAGTCAGTTTCTTTCTTAGATGTTTATAGGATACCTTCAGTCATTGCAATATTTTATAATTCGCTAGGATATGCTTAGGTGTGGCTGATTGCTCCTACTTAGCAGGTGGGTAATAATCACAAAGAGGCATTTAGATGCTTTCTCATAGTTCCTTTTTGTTTCTGCTGTTGCTGTTTTAAAGTTCCGGGTTTAAATTAACAAAGAATTATTTTTTAACCAGTCCATCTATATTAGTTTCCTGTGGCTTCCGTAACAAATTATCAAAACTTGGTGGCTTAAAACAACAGGAATCTGTTCTTTCACAGTCCTGGAGGGCAGATTCAAAGTTAAGGTGTCAGCAGGGTGGTTCTCTGTCTAGAGGCTCTAGGGAAAATTCTGTTCCTTGCCCCTCTTGTTTCTGGTAGTTCTTGGTCACATCACTCCAATCTCTGCCTCCTTCTTCGCATCACCTTTTCCTCTGTATGTCTGTGTCTTCTTCTTTTCAAGAACACTTGTCATTGGATTTAGGACCCATCTCGATAATACAAGATGATCTCATCTCAAAAAACTTAATTATTTAATTATCTGTTAAAACCTTTTCTCCAAATAAGATAATATTCACAGAGTCTGGGGATTAGGAGGTGGTCTTATCTTTTGAGGCCACCATTCAACTTACTACACTATTCATGCTACAATTAGGGGTGTTTTCTTTGAAAGATCAGCCAATCACTGATTTGTGCTATTGTGTATTGAGTGTCTATCATAACGTTATTGTGAATTTGTGTATATGTGTGTTTTTGATGTGTGTACATTGTGTATGTGTTTTGTTTTTCTTTGGTGCTTCAAAAGGAAGCTTGAGGGTACCCAATAGCCTGTGTCTACAAACTAGATATTCTGCATATATATGAAATGATATAATCCATTATTTTTCAGGCAAAAGTTTCCATCTAGTTCTCTGCTCTCAGGCAGAAAATTTGGATAACCTACACAGGATATTACCAAAGTAGCATAACAAATGAAAGTTGCTGAAAAAAGCTAAATATGCTTTCATTTATGCATTAAATACACATCTCTGGGGTGACTATGATGTTCCAGGAGTCATGCTAAGTATAGAAATGATTAAGATACATATATATTGTATTCACAGATTTCATAATGTATTAAGAAGGTATGATACAACATAAATGGCTATACATCAAAGAAGAAAATAATAAGGATCCGAGGAGTGAATACATTCAAATGCCATGGGTGTTAGAGTGAAAAGAGAAAAGACAAAATAATTTAGGGGAGACATGCACTTTGATTCCTTAATATATAGGTATGAAATGAATGAGTAAATAGATTTGGATGCATTTTTTATGCATTTGCAACTACAAGAGAGGTATAAATCTTTGTAGTAAAAGCCAAAAATTAAGTAGAAGTTCTACTATTTTTGGAAGAGTAAAACTGCAAATAAATCATTTGCTATGTTTAAATTAATATATTTTAAAACTGCTGTTTGAAATTGAACATTTTAGAATTCACATAATTCATTCTATGCATCTATTTGTTCAAAGAAAAGGAAGAAAAGAACAATGTAGGATTCTGGAAAGACTGCCAGAGGAAGTTACTTGGATTTGCTCCCATGCAGTGTCTTCCTTGAATTTCACTTTGCCTTTGAGGATAAGAACAGGGCTTGAGAAATACTTCAAAGAGGTTTTCTGGCCAGCTATGTTTTGCCAAGCTCTCACAGCTTTCTCAAAGCTTTCAAAATTATTAAATACCAACATACATCTCCTACACTTTTACTTTATCAGGAGAGAACACTGCAAGCAGCATCACAGCCTTCAGAATTCTTTATCATGTCATAAAGCAGCTGCATTCAAACTGCAGTGCTTCCACTCAAGCCATAACAAGGCAACGTTGACATTAAGATGCAATGTTCCGCAGATGCCAGTTTTAGCAATAGCTATAAGTGTCAGAGAACATTATCACATGGTAACTCTTTCAAGTTTGGAATGTGACTTTTATCAATCTTTGAAAATGATTTCAAATTTACATGCCACCTTAGATGGAAAAAAAAATGGCTAATTCTTATCTATATTGTCAGGAATTTTAATTAGTTTTGTTCTTTTTCTTATCTTAACCCATTTATGCTGGAGGTTGCAATTTTTTGAATTTTTGCATGAGTGAAAAATGAAACCTTGGCGATGATCTTGAGCAGTATGATATAAATAACTCCCACATGCTTAGCGTTCCAATAATGGAACACTAGGCATAAGTGGGTTTAAAAATATCTTTTCTCTATCCATAGTCAGCATCAGTCACTTATCTGCTTTTAGGTGGAAGAGCAATTACTGGAATTATCTTGAGTCTCTGTGAAGTCTAAAGGCTCTTCCTGATATTTGACAAGCCCCAGAACACTGCCAGCATGAATAACGTTTACTGAACGTCCAGTGTGTAAAAATCAAAATCAAAACCTTACAGACTTCTAATCGCAAAGATTTAAAGAACAAAAAGGATGATTCATGTTTTAAAGGTGCTTACAGCCAAGTGGGGGTTCAGAAGTACACATAAATGATGAATGATTACATTTATGTAGTGCTTTGCAAATTACTAAGGTCTTATAGACTTATTGCTTAATCCTTACAATAACCTGGCAAGATAGCACTTAGAGATAAGAGAAATTGAGGTAACATATTTAGAGATAAGCAATTTGAGGTAATTTATTAAAAAGAAAAGCTATTTATTGGCAGAGCTGTGGTAAAGTCTAAATCTTTTTTCTCTAAATTCACTGTTCTTTCTACACTATAGTATGAATTAAGTGCTGTAAGAATTTAAATCGGAAAGAAAGATGATTGTAAAATGGGAAAATGGTAGAGACTTCACAAGGATGAGTGGCTTAGCTTGATTGCTTAGGATAAGAGGACTGACATCACCTGAATACCTGGCAAGGGTAAAGACATAAGCCATTCCGGGTCATTGAGGAAGGGGATGTGCTGGACCTTCTTAGGCCCACTGTGTAGCATACCACCCTCAGCACTCTTAACATGGAATGGCATCCTGGTCACCAAACTCCCAGGTTTTCAACCTTCTGAAAACATTTTTCCAAGTTGGTTAAAATTTGAAAAACCAAGAGTCACATGCAAGTTAAGGAGGAAAGAAGAGCCCTGGATTGCTTTTATTATTATTATTAATTTATTTTAATTTTTTCAGCACAATTGCTTCTTTTCAGAAACCTGCTCCTCATAATAAAGGGCATTTTAAATTGGGGTGATAAATATGTACTCACTCACAGCCTTTAGAGTCATAATGTGCTAATACCTTCTATAAGAGTTAATATCTTAAGGTGATTTCTACCTAAGGTTATGTATTCTTTTGCTCACTATTTAAGATTGTTCACACATCCCCTTTACCTAAAATAAAGTGAAGGTATATGTATATTTTTTATCACTCTGTGAGGAATATCTCATTTGATTTTTTATTTCTATCCTATTAGAAAGCAACCAATTAATTCTCCAATGCAGGTATTTGATTTCCATTATTTATTTCTTTATTGAGAAAACACTATATGTCAGATTTAAGATAGATGATTTTTTCCACAAGTATTATTTCATTTCTTCTTTATTAAAAATCTCACATTGCTAAAGAAGAGAAATGTGAAGCTCAGTCGATTAATTTCTTCTCCTGGATCACTCAGTGAACTAAATGGCAGAGCTGATATTTGAACCCAAGTCTCCACTTCACAGTCCCTTACTCTTTCCACATTCCACAAGAGCTCTTTAACCAAACTTCAAGTGCCTGAGTTTAGGGCCACTTCAACTCATCATCTGCTGGAGACCAGCCACTGAAATTAATGTTTGCATTTGTTTTCTTGACTATACAGGGTATGTGGGTAATCTTTATAAGATTCTTGTTTCCATTACCATGGAGTTAAATAGAACAGCTATACATAAATCAAGACAAACACACACACATACACACACACACACACACACACACTAAATTCTTTAAGAACGAAATGTTCTGCAGCAGGGGTAAAGTACAGAATACAAAGTATCAGCAACGTGCTGGATAGCCCGTAGACATCTTTAGAATACTAATCATGTGTCACTTCCACGATGCATACAAAGTCTCAGCAGCTTTTGGTAAACTTGGATAAAATCACTGGTAACTTTCGGCTTTGTTTCAGTTGGTGGATTCATGAGTAACCTGATCACATAAAGACATCATCATGAAATATGCATAGGGTTGAACTGTTTAGTCACACATCACATTTTCTATTAACACATTCTCATTAGATTTTCTAAACACTATCAGGGTAATTCATCCTTTCATGCTTCAGCTTATCTCCTCCTTCAGATGCCACAGGCTGCTTCCGCCACCGCTTCCCCTCCCAGCCCTCCCACACGCACACACCTCACCTCTCCCCTTCATGTGGCCCCTCTTTCTTTTGTCTCTCCATGTTCCAGACTTTTCCTTAATCATCATTTTTGTGCCCTTTGTTGCACATACTTTCGGTAGCTTATAGACTGCACTCTTCTAACACTCATTCTCCTTACTTCCACTAAAAACAATATTCAAAACAGATGTTCCCAAATTAATTCAACAAATTAGAAATCTAGGCCATACTTTCTAATTTAACTTTACTTAAATCATTCTGTGTGACCTGTCAAAGCATATGTGGAGGAAAGTAAATGAATTTAGAAACCAGCAAAATGTGGATTCTAATCATAATTCTGACACTTTATCAAATGTGTGACCTTATACCTCAGTAGTAAAGATGAAATATTAATATTTCCATATAAGGATACTGTGGAGACTAAATGAGATGAGGAATTCAAAGTACCTCGCTGTGTTACCATACTGCAGTTGCTTAACCTTTCTTTGATTACATTTCTTCATATGGTTTAACTGTTTAGTCACACATCACATTTCTCCTTACACATTCTCATTAGATTTTCTAAACACTATCAGAGTCATTCATCCTTTCACACTTCAGCTTATCTCCTCCTTCTTCATATTTAAAATTGCATAATAATTATATATCTCATTGGGTTGTGTGAACATTAAACTGGTTAACATATGTTGCTTACAACTATGCCCAGCACAGAGTAATACTTATCATTATAATTACTTAATGCCTAACATCATGCTTACCATTGAAAGGAGAGCTCCTGTAGTTCTACAAATAAGATATTAGAAGACAAAGTCTTAGATTATTGATTTGTCAAGTGGAGATAAGTGTACACTATTGAATTGAGTAATACCTAAAAAGCATAATGGACACATTAGAATAGATTTGAAAATAGAATTGTTAGGACATGGTGACATTTTATGAGGGGGCTGAGGAAGAGCTTGGAATCAAGGATGGCCCCCAGTTTATAACTGGGTAACTAAATTCATGGTGATATCCTGCACTAAGAGAAAAGAAACAAGTTTTGGTTGAGAAGAAGGAGGGCTCAAAGGCATTATGTGGTGTAATACAAAGCCTAAAAGATTCCACTGGATTTTAACCACACAATAGTTTACACTGGAAAGGTTTATTGGAGTGGTAAAGACAAAATGAGACTGTAGTGGATTGAAGAGGGGATGGTCAGTGAAGATGTAGAAGCAGTAAACCCTTTAAGAGTATTGATTATAAAGAAGAGAGAAATAGAGGCTGGGCACAGAGGCTTGCACCTGTTATCCCAGCACTTTGGGAGGCCAAGGTGGCCAGACCACTTGAGGTCAGGAGTTTGAGACCAGCCTGGCCAACAGGTGAAACCCAATCTCTAATAAAAATATAAAAATTAGCCAGACATGGTGGCAGGCACCTGAAATCCCCACTTCTTAAGAGGCTGAGGCAAGAGAATCACTTGAACCCAGGAGGCGGAGGCTGCAATGAGTTGAGAGATCTTGCCACTGCACTCCAACCTGGATGACAGAGTGAGAGTCCATCTCAAAAAAAAAAAAAAAAGAGAGAGAGAGAGAGACATAGAATGTTTCTCAGAAGGTTACTTTTAAGAGTCAAGATGTTATATCAGTAACTATATTGATTTTTCACAACCATAGTGTTTCTTGAGCTGCTATAGTTTGCTCAGATAGGGACAAATTATACAAAGTGGCTTAAGAATAGTTTTAATCTACCTGGAGAAATATGAGATATGTGTAAAGAGAAAAAAGGTAGTAAGAAGAGAGAACATATACTAAGTGCCATATGTATGGAACTGAAAATAGTTAAAAGCATTTAGTCTCAATTGGTGCAGGCTAGAATATTTGGGCAAGGATTCAAACAACAGGCAAGACAAGTTTGTTTTAAAATAAGGACGAGGAACACGTTGGTCAGGAAGGTCATGAGGCAGGAGTCATTGGTGTGAGTAGAACTTCAGACAGAGAGGCCTGGCTTCGGCATGGCAGTCAATGATTAGAGGGATAAAGTGAAGTGTTTATTCAGCTCATTTTCTCATCTTTACTGGAAAGGTGAGCTTGTTGGAAAGCTGTGTCCTGCACAATATCCAGCAATGTAGTAAAAGTCAGATAAATATTTCATAAATATTTATTGAGTAAATGTTGAATTTATAGAAAACCTATAGATAAGAATTTTCCTGGAGTAACACTAAAAGGGGAAAATTAAGTCACAAATAGGATATTTATAAAAAATACGAAACAACAATTTGGTCTGATAACTAAAGAATTCAATTCTAGGGAAAGTTGCTGCTAAATATAACCACCCCATAAAATTCTCCCATTCTTCTCATTCTTTCTTGCCCTTTACTCCTGCAGTGTCAGGAATACATTTTAATTCAGTATGAATTCGTTGGTTACCAATAACTCTCTGGCATGGTTCTTGCTTTGGTAGAGCTTATAACCTTATTGGAAACAAATGCTATGAAAGCCGGGATGAGAAGAAATCATCCAGCAGGGTCCTGCGATATGGGGATATTTATCTAGAAAAAAAGTTGGAAGTAAATTCAAACTTGGAGGAGACACCATGAACAAAGGGAAGGAGAGAAGCAAGAAGGAGCTAGAGGGTATTCTGGGGACAGTCACATAGCATTGACGAAGGGTTAGAGCTAAAATAGCCCTAAACCGTCATGGTTGATAACTTACATTTCTGTGACTAATACTTCTAGCTCACAGGGATAGACTATCTGGTGTCTTGAAAAAAATAAACAGCTTCTCTTCTCAGCAACTGAAGAGACGCTGAATGGTTCAGTGAGTTTAAAAAAAATAGATATGTTCATTTCTTGTGAATTTTCAAAGTATCCTTGATGGAAGGCATATGGGACTAAATACATTTTTAACCTGCCCTTTTGCAGACACATGGGCATTTAGTTTCCCTGTGTTCGCTAAGGGGAGATGGAGATACCATAGTAAAAGCTATAGTTTCAGATTAGTCCAGTAGGTAAAAGCAGTTTCCTTTCTTGAGTTACCAACAAATCCCTGCTTTGCAAGGAACTGCAAACACATTCCCCTGAAGTCATACTTTTAAAAACACTCGTTTGTGGCTCCTTCTGAGAGGTTAGAAGAAAAGACTCCTTAGAGGTCAAGCTCTGCAGGAGCAAAGCCTCTGCTCGTCAGAGATAGAGCTGTCTCGCCTGCTCTATTGGAGTTGCCCAAGTCTGAGGCTTCTCTTCTTAATACAGAAAACGTTTGTTGATAAAACCCAGCTCTCCTCACAGCTGTTATTTTTAAGCTCAGCCCTCCTCTGCTTGACACATGATACCCCTACGCCAGGGTCTTCTAACAGGAAACTTGGCACACAAAATGTCAATGGCATCTTTTTTTTTCTCTTACTCATCTTTCACATAATTTGTCCTTTAACCTCTCCTCTCCCTGGCCTTGTTTTGTTTCCCTCACTTCCCCACTAGTGTCTAGGATTGAATTTTAACACGCAGAGATGGAGAGTATTAACAGACCTTTTATGTCTGGTTGTTGAATAGGTGCTCAGAAGGTCCCTGGCACATTGCCAAAGAGTTAGTCTTGGATCTGGTTTCTTAAATGTGAGTGAAAAGAATCCAGTGACACTTTTGTACAAATGGATATCCTGTAGTTAGTGCCTTTATCATCTGTATCTCCACACTTCACATAGGCTGGAGACATGCTTAGATCCTCAGTTCAGGTAAAAAAGACTAAGTAATATAGGAAAAAGAATAGTTATTAGTCAAATGATTGATTGGGTGGCCTTGGGGGGAAAAACATCTCTTCACATTCTTCCTTCATAGAATAAGGGATCATTTAATGATCTTTTCCTTTCAATTCTAAAATATTGCTTGCTGTATCTCCTTTTTTTCTGTCTGCTACATTTATGCTATGTAGACTTTCATATTGTTTTCCTGCCTGTCCTTTGGTTTGGAAGAATTGTGTTTGCTCATCACATGCAAATGTCCAGTGCATTTCAGGGCTTATGTACAGAGTAGGGATTGCATAGTGACTTTGTAATTTTTAGTATATTCAAAACTGAATATTCAGAAAGGTGGCTAGGAAGCAGTATTTAGGTAATACTTAAAGAGCAAAAGTTGGAAACTTCTTTACTCTTTTTTGGCTTGATGACTTTATTTCAGTAATCAGGCTAGCTAATTATTACCTTTTCATACTTAAATGTCACATATCTTTTGCCATCTTCTTTGTCCTCTAAAGTTTTGACTATATGCTTTATGGGAAAAAATCTCCCACACTGTTCACCTGTGACCACCAAATCCAAGTTTCACAACCAATTGTTGAAATTCAGAAACCTCTGCTCATCCACAGTACCAATGCACTAGAGAAATGTTAGTCTGTATGAAGAAAAATTACCAATTTTGTTCCAATATCCTTCCTCCCTTTCTCAATTTTAAATTAAAAAGAAAACAAATTATATGTAATGAATTCATAGCTGTCATTTCCTGTGTTGTTACCTTGATTGTCACTTCAGCATTCAAAAATGTTACATTTTGCAGTTTGCATACCTAAGATTCTTCATAAGATTATACCACGTTAAAATGAATAAGAAATGACTGTAACCATACACAGAAATGAAAATTATATTTGCTTGTTTATTCTAGAGCACTTGCTCATAGAAACCTCAGAATCAATATCATGCATGTATGTGGTTAGATTTATTCGGTCATTATCATTCTTCCACTTGCTTTTTATGGTGTTGAGCAAATAGTAAGTGAAGAGTATGAGTTTTTTTTCACAATACCCTCAATAAATGGGTTTAACCACAATACAAATCTTATAATCCACCTCTTCAATCCCACTGGCAATGGGACAAATCCACTAGCTTTAGAGGTAAGCCTTCAAATATACTTCTACTGACAGGTTGAAGTTTGTTTTAGGAAAAATCAAGGTTCTACAATCCTTTGCATTTATTGGAGTTTTCAGTTTCCATGGTTTCCAAGAGTTCACTGAAATTAGGCTTTCCATGTTTAGAAGTCATGATCGGGGCTTTGGTAAATTCCTTTTCTCTAACCTAGATTATGTTTAAGATCTGTATATTGCTATTCCTGGATGAGTATTGGGAGCTATTGAACGGTCAACATGGCTCTTCACCTGCATGCCTCCTCTAAAGAACCAAGGATTCTTTAGAACGAGGAATTTCAAGGCAATCTGTGTGAAGTCAAACTAGGGTTGTTTTCTGGCATCATAAAACAATAAAATTACAATTTGTATTTGTAGTGAAGAACTGCCTTCAAAGAGATTAATAGGAAAGCCTACACTTGAGGTTCTCTGGCCTTTGGTAAGGAGGGGAGTGCCCTGATAAAGTCTGAAAAACAGACTTCTGTAGGCTTCATTTATCTTGAGAAGAATTCTTCTGGACATGGTAGGAATCCTGAAGTAGTTTATGTTAGGCCCCAAGGTACATGGAGGTGTCAAGAATGTAGGGTGAAGTGGCCTGATGCAGGGGCTCATGCCTGTAATCTCAGTGCTCTGAGAGGTCAAGGCGAGAGGATTGCTTGAGGGCAGGAGTTCAAGACCAGCCTGGGTAACATATTGAGACCTAATTTCTGCAAAATGTTCAAAAATTAGCCAAACATGGTGGTGTGTGCCTGTAGTCCTTGCTACTCAGGAGGCTGAGGTGGGAGGATTTCTTGAGCCCAGGAGTTTGAGGTTACAGTGAGCTATGATCACACCACTGTACTCCAGCACTTCAGCCTGGGCAACAGAGTGAGACCCTGTCTCTGTAAAAACAGAATGTCTGCTGAGGCTTTATTTGGCTATGAACTTAAAGCATGTGATTCCTCATGTTACTGTACAATTGTTATCATGTTTCTATCTGCAGCCCAAATTGTGTAACAGCCTCAGGTATTTCCTGATAGTCCAGTTACCACATAACATACATGAATAAGGAGCTAATCTCCCTGAGCCCAAAGGTACTGTCTCTGTTATCCTGGGGCTCAAAACCAGGACCTCTAGCAGTTGTCCTCAAGAAGATAATGACTTGATGATCAACAATTGTTACCTAGCTATGTAAGAAGCAGAGATTAGATAGGTAGCTAGATGATTGATAGATAGATAGATAGATAGATAGATAGATAGATAGATAGATAGATAGATAGAATCAGATAAGAAAAAGACCAAAATAGGAAGCATATGAGACTATATTTGCGACTACAAGGAACTGATCTAGATGACTTGTAAGAGTTTTTTAGGAAAGGGTACAAAGATCCAAAGTAAGTGGATGTGAATTGCATTTCAAGGGTCTAGTCAGCACCTTGAAACAAATTGGAATCAGTTCAGTGTATGGGAGTCTTATGTTCAGGTATCCCACTGAGTTTGGCAGTGGCAGCTGCCAAAAGTTCATGAGGGGTTTTCAAGTAAGACTCAAGAGAAGAGAAAAATGTAGTTGCCTATTCTGAAGGTCACCAAGGTGAGACTCCCCAGAAAGGTCTGTGGCAGGAAGAGAGTCCTGAGCTATCACGCAGCTCTAAGGGCAAATTGTGGCAGCCAGCAGATCGGAAGACCAGGACTCCTCAGCATCAGGTTTGAATGATTGCCTGTCAGGCAGATGTGTTTGTAAACTAATGACTTTCACAGTGTGATGAGATTGAAAATGAAGCCTAATTGCTTCCACTGATTTAACCCTTGGAATGCTTCCAGGCATGCCGATAGCCATGTGTCTTTAATCATGTGAGTTAATCACCTTCAGGGATACATCAGAAAACAGTGGCTTATAGGAAGCCTGGGAAGCATTGCAGTTGTGTTATTAAGCCTACACTTCTGGGGGTTGTCATCTCTTCAAATAAGGACGCTGAGAGGTTGGCCATGGTGCCCTTACACTAGTTTTGTTAGTAACGACTGACATAGGCAATTACATGGCTCTATAATTCAGAAAAAATGAATTAATATTTATGAATTTTTAAGTGACTTAAAAGAACTCCTAATGGTAGCAGAGTGAAAGTAGCAAGTCACCTTGATCCTTCTAAGGCCACCATGAACTTCAGTCCAGCTCTGAAAGAAAATCAGAATTGGAAAATGGTCTAATAATCAGGCCAGTCTGATTAATAGTGACAATTAGTATTGGACTACAGTGCATAACCAACTGATTATGAATCATTTGAGCGCTTTAGGTAAATTTTCAATACAGGCAATTAAAATGAAAAGACTCATGATCCTTACATAATGACTTCATTAAATTAATTCAGTTCTGAGGTTGGGGAAAATTTTATTTTGTAGAAAGGAACCAACAGAATTTAACTTCCATTCACTTTTGGTTAAAAGAAATCTGGAGAAAACATTTATAAGATTTAAACACAACACACACATATGCAGACACTACATTGCAAACACCTTATTCATCTCTGAACGTGAACTGTGTTACTGAGGAAGAAAGAACTGAAGGTCAGAGCATGGATTCTATTCACATCGCTTATTTGGATGAAGTAAATCTTGCCCTCAGTTATATTTTGTATTCCACTAAGTGCATGCATTGTTAAGGTTAAGAGTACATTATTGTGGAGTAATCTGTGAAAGACAGACACTTCAAAGAGATAAATACTCACTTCTGTTACATAAACAATTGACTCAAATCATTTGCTTCATGGTAAAAGACAAAGCTAGAACCAAATCCAAATACTGTGGTATCAGTGCAGTCAGGGGAACAAAGATTCCTTTAGGTGAAACACAGTCATTCAATCAAAGCAGAAATAGTTTTGGAGAATTAGACAATAAGAGTGGATGGAAAAGAGACTCTCTAGGGCTAAGAGTGACTTGAAATATTCCACAGTAAAGTCTGTCTCTATTGTGAGTTTTGAGTCAGAAAACACTTTGCTTCCAAGATTCATTACTTAATACCTAATGTATACGGCTTTATTGTTTACAACAGTGCGTTTGCACTTAAGTTGTACAGACATGCTGTAAGCTAGGTATTATGTATATTAATAATAACTAATACTTATTTAGCAGTTCAGAATTTACCAAATTCCATCTATCTCTTTTTCATTTTCTTCATTCCTCTTACAATTTTTGAAGATGAGAAAAGGAGTCTCAAAAAGTTAAAGTGTTATAATTTGGCCAAAATCACAGTACTGGTAATAGCAAAAACTAGGTATTGATTTGTCTTCTGACTCTAGGTCCTCTTTCTATGTAGTACCTCCTGTTCCTCATATTTCTTAAGACTATTTTTTTCTACTTGGTTAATGATCCGTTTTATAATAAATTCTTACATTCACTATATTATTTTCTAGGTATCTCAGAATGCAAACCACTTTAAATTTTAGATTATGTAACTTAATCGTTCTTTTAGTTTGTATTTCATTCCCAATCAGACCACACTGTCTTTCTGAAGGCATACACTGCAATTTCCAGCACAGAACTTAGCCTTCACAGCAGAGACAGTAAACTGAGTCAGAAATTGGTTGAGCTAGAACTTCAACCCAAGTCCTACCATCTGGGGCAAGAAGCCAAGGAGACTGAGGGGCAAGAGATGAAAGGAGATAAGTTACAGTAAAATGTAGAGATTTGTTCAGATCTCCAGATTAGTAAATGCGCTTCTAGCATATCATATCTCCTATAAAGCGGGGTGATCAAAAGGAGCAATAAAGCCTTCTGAGCTGCTGACACTGCAAGGTTAGCTGGGCATGCTTATGAACTAAACAACTTGCTTCTGAGCTTAAGCCTCACTTCACACAACAAAATTGCAAGTGAGCAAACAGCGTGGAGTATAGAAATCACATTTATTTAGATGAAATCAAAATGGTAAATGCAGAAATGCTAAAAATTACCTTAAGCATAAAGGACTTGTTGACTTTTATCTACTTAAATTCCTTTAATTGTCTTTACCAAACTCTCTGTTATCTAAAAAGCATTCCTCAGTGACTCTTCACCCTAAAAGATGCTTCTGGAGAGTTTAAGATGCAAGTGTATGTATGTGTGCGTGTGTGCACACATGCATGTGCACACCTTATGTGTACATGTTTGTATATTATAGTATAAGTTAACTATTTTCCTTGACCTTAAAGGTAAGGGCTGAGACACTAGCTCAACTAACTACTGACAGGTTTGCTCATCTGTCAAATCAAATCAAAATTTTCTGATTTGTCAGATTCAAATTAGAAGGATCTGACTCATGGGGCTGTTTCCACGAATGTTACAATGCTCATGAATATACTCTGCAGCATCATGTATAACAGAGGACTGTCTTTCTCTCTCAAGATTTTATAGAAGAGCAAATGGCTGTAAATAAACCTCTTGGGTGATCTTTTGAAGGAAAAGAAGTCTGAGAATTCCCATCACCCTTCTATTTCTCTCTCCTGATCCTGATGATTGTCTCCCTGGTGTTGACCCTCTTCATGTGCCTGGCTTACTTCCCAGGTCAAATTGCACTTTCCATGTTTGCAGTGATTATGCTTCCTTTGCCTACATTTCTTTAAAGAGCCTATGACATAGTATCCAATCTCTTGAAGGGAGGAAAGTTAGTCTTTGCCTGCTTTGCCTTAGTGGAACAGAGGTATATTAGATTTATTTCTAATTAGCTTATTGATTTCAGTCTCATCACCTTACAGTAACATATTGAAAACAGGTATTTTGGGCACTAGCTGGTAGGCCTGACTTCACCCAAACAAGATTTCTGGAATTTATTTCCAGACATCTAATTACAGCAGTCCTGACTCCTTCTTTGGGTATGGTTGGTATGAGAATCAGCTTCTCCTAAAACAGGGAAGTTTTGGAGACTGAATCCTGGCTCCACCTCTTTCCGGCTATGGTAAGGGACACTGATTTCACCTCTCTAGCCTCAATTATCCATCTGTAAAATAGGTATGCTAATACCATCTCCATAGTGGCTCCATGAGGAATGGAAAAACGTTGAAAACACCAGTGCCTGCTCACAGGAGACCCTCACTCAATATTTACTCCCTTCTCTCTGCACTGCCACCCTCTGTGCCACTGCTTCTACATTCCCACAATCTTTACACTGCTCCAAACTTGTAGCTCATGACATCTCTCAGTAATAAACTCTTGAACTCATCTTTAATAATAATTGCACCAGCTCTGTTGTCCTAGCTGGCTTCAGCTCCAAGCTCTTCTCCTTCCCTGGTATCCTCAAACCTGACATTGCTGACCCTTCACTCAACCTCCCTGACTCTAGAGGCTTTGACTCTGGGTGTGATGCCCACTGAAGCTAGGTCACTGTGACTGATTGGCACAGGTTCTCTCAGCTTCAACCCTGCCTGCTCCCCTTCATGAATTTCACTCCATATAGGAAGCACAGCTTACTTCAAAGTGGGAAAAAATGAGTGAAAGAATCTTAGAGATGGTTTTACAATTTAGTTTTCATTATTACTGAGTGGTTAGAGAAGGAGTGGACAAATCCAAGACTATCTTGAAGTGAAGAGAAACTTTCACTTTATTCTAGCACTTGCTAAGTCTCATTCTGCAAAGTCACTTTCATGGCATCCTTTTTGACATTTAGACCCATTTATTGCTATGAACTCGCATTGTCCTGTGTTCCTAAACTGTCACTGCATCCTGTGTTTTATTTGACTTGTTACTGTTTTTTAAACATAAGAGTTCACTTTGAATGTGACTTCAATATGATAAATGTTATAGTTGTTTATCAGGTGCGTCTAATCTTCCCAAGCATAACTCTGACTCAAGTTCCACAAACTCCCAAGTAAGCCACTATTCTATTCATAAAAGTTGCCAGGTTTTCTGGCTCTTTCTCACTGTGTATATTATTGCTTTGTAGTCAGAAGGCCAAGCTAGAATTTTGGAGGTTATCTTTGTTTTTGTTGCTGTTGTTATTGTTGTCATTGTCTTTTAGCCTCTAATATTTAAACTGCTCCCAGATATAGACACTTCTCTCAGATGTTTTGGTGAATCCACTCCACTGCTTTCTTTTTTCTACTCTACCTTCGCACTTTAGTCATTTGGTAACTGCATTCTAAAGTTATTCGGAAATAGTCTGTGATTTCAGAGTATTAAAATATATACATAAAAACCTGTACTAGTGCTTTCTGACATCCTGCATCAAGTCCAGAATTGTTCTCTAATTTCAAATTCCCTAGCAGTTCAACACCACTTTCACCCAAATATTCCCTCATTATTTTTTAGCATGCACTGATTAATAAGTACATTTTTAGTATAATTCCTATTGCATACTACACACACTCCCAATTCTTGCCCTTTGCCAAGATCTTTCCCCAATCTAGAATTCATTTCCCCCTTTGTCTCTTCCAGCCTCATCTCCTTTACACTACCGTATAAATTCAGTCTTTGCCTGTCTTGTTCACCACTGTTTTCCAGTATACAGAAATTTTCCTGGCACATGATAAAGTCTCAGCACATATTTATACACTTACAAACTGACTGTTCTTCAAAGCCCACTTCAAAGCTAATCCCTTTCTTTTTTTTTTTTTTTTTTTGTTTTTTTTTGAGACGGAGTCTGGCTCTGTCGCCCGGGCTGGAGTGCAGTGGCCAGATCTCAGCTCACTGCAAGCTCCGCCCCCCAGGTTTACGCCATTCTCCTGCCTCAGCCTCCCGAGTAGCTGGGACTACAGGCGCCCGCCGCCTCACCCGGCTAGTTTTTTGTATTTTTTAGTAGAGACGGGGTTTCACCGTGTTCGCCAGGATGGTCTCGATCTCCTGACCTAGTGATCCGCCCGTCTCGGCCTCCCAAAGTGCTGGGATTACAGGCTTGAGCCACCGCGCCCGGCCTAGCTAATCCCTTTCTTAACCGACTCTATCAAGTAGTACAGCGTGTAGATGCACTTTTTGTGTTGCATTTGAACTTCCAGAGAGCTCCTGGTGCTGTAGCATTCTCTGACAGGACAGTCTCGTTCTCATCATGTATATTCATTAGTAATTTGTTGTTAAAGACATCATGTTGGAGGTCTCTGTTTTGTTTGACATCCTGGAATACTTCTACACCGCGCTACTACAAGAAATATGATTTTAACGTATTTTAGATTTTCTGTAATTTAAAAGAAGGTTATCTATACTCCAAAGACAAAATCGGTAGCAATTACAAAAGAAGTTCAAAAGTAACTTTTTTTGTAAAGGTCAAGTCAAGGTGGGAAAGCAATTATATAAAGTGATTCAATATCATATTGGACTCACTCAAGATTAAGAAATAGTGGTGTTTTTCATGTTTTGACCATGAAGCAAAATAATTAAGGATAAAGGAACATTATGTAATTTATTATAAAATAAATATAATATAGCCCATATGCACTAAAAAAATCCAGTGGCAATCTCCTAATACTGAAAAGACTCATTTAAAAGCCAAATGTGAAATGAGCATCAAAGACATATGGTAAGAAGCATTCAAAGACAATCTTGGACTATCATATGCATGTCTGTAAGATAGTCCACAACTAAATTTACTAATTTTGGGGAAGAGTAACCTCTCCTTGGACTATCTCAGGTTTGATTTACTTCTTAAAAAGGACACTCTTTTCTCTGCCCTTATTGAGGTGTAATTAACAAACAAAAGTTATACATATGATGTACAAGGTGATGTGACTTATGTATACCTTGTGAAATGATTACCATAATCAGGCTAATTAACATATCTATCCACCTCATATGGCTACCTTTTTGTGTGTGTTGTGAGAACATTTAAGATCTACTCTGACACTGTTCTTAATCTAACTTGAATTCTTGGTTGAAGGGGGACTTTGGTGACCTTTATGCTATTCTCCTCAAAACCTTAAAAAGTGGTTTAGCTGGCATCATTTCACAGATCTCAAAACACTCCTTTGTGCTGAGATTGTATCTAGAATGTATTGATCATGGCATTTTCCATAGGGAATCCTTTTGCTACATTCATTTCAGGCCTTGTCTTGAACTGTCCTTGTGCCTAGGGTTCCAGCAAGCTGGTTCTCTTGCTCAAACTCTAATAGGCCCATGATGCTTTTCACTCTTTCCTTGTAACCACAATTGTGTTAGCAAATGAGCCTCAAGGAGCTGAGAAACTGATCTTCAGCTGATGGGTCTTTTTGACAAGTTTAGAGGGTTTGTCTAAAGTAGGAATTCTTTATACCTTCAACATTAGATAAAGTATAAACATGATTACATTTTATAAATAGCTATTTTGAATCAGCAAAACTAAAAAAATTTGATTTAGCCCTTTGGGGCCAATTTAGTCTCTAGGGCAAACAAATGATGTCTATGGTCCTCTTCTTTGAGGGACCAATTAGATTAGGACATAGCAAAGCTTACTCAATGTCTACTTTTTTTTTTTTTTTTTTTTTTTTTTTTTACAGTCACAATATTCTTCTCTATGAGGACGGGCATGCTGTGGTGGCAGATTTTGGAGGTGAGATCTCCATGAGTAATACCCCAAATGGCATCCTTTTTTATTTTGTTCCTACTGGGCACCTGATATTCTAGCGTGAAACTGAACACCGAACACTGACAGCTATCCTACTCTAAATCATTCAAATTTCAGTGACCCTACATTTTGAAACTCTGTCATTTATTTCTAGTTTTTCTTCTTTGTTATCTCCAGCCAAGAGAAGGGAAGTGAGAATTTGAAAAAGACAGAAGTTTCTTGAGGTTTCAAAATTTTAGCTGTGATTGTTGACCTTGGTTTTAAGATATTTCCTTTGACGTGGTTTATTTTCTCTTTCCCTCAGAATCAAGATTTCTACAGTCTCTGGATGAAGACAACATGACAAAACAACCTGGGGTTTGCTGCTGCTTGTGTTTCCTATAATTATAAACCAATTAAAATGTGTAAACTCAGCGTGAGAGGACGTAAGATGAGAACAGTTTTAACTGGAAGAAATGTCATTGTCTCAGTGTCAGGATAATGGCTTATGTTTTTATTTTTAGTAAGCTTTCAAAATAACTATCTCAAGGTTCTACTAGAGAAATAGATAAGATATATATTTGGAAAACATTATGGATAAAATACTATAGAACATGTTTCAAAGGTAACTGAAAAGAACGTGGTGGGCATGGATCATTTCATATTTAGATCACCTAACTACTTATAGTGGAGTTAACATTTAATAGGGAACTCACTATAAAATTAGTAGTTCATCAGCATCTATTAACTATTCATCGTTCTCCACTTTACCATTGTAAGGTAATAAGTGGTATATCCAAGTATTAATGTTTAAGTAAAATATAAATTATAATATCTGAAGCAAGGATAATTGTACTCAAAATGTCTGCAATTAAATTCATTACCTGCCCTCTCCTTTACTCTCCCCAATCCCTCCCCCTGAAAAAAAGTAGACTTCTCTTTCTGGACTACTTGTGATAACTAATTACCTAAGCCTGGAGTAATTTTTCATTCCTTCCCTTTCCTGCTTCTGCTTACACTCAGTCACCTTTTCTGGATGTCTCTTTCTTTTCTTCTTTAAGTTCATCTTAACCTCTTAAACCTCTCATTTCTTGCTGCTTCAGTTCAGATTCTCATCATTTCCTTTCTGGACTAGTATCACAACAGGCTTGTAACTCCAGTCCTCTCTTCTGATTCATTCTTTGCAACATCAACTAAGTTCTCGTTCCTATGGAGCTAATATTCTACTGGAAGGGGATAAATACTGGACAAATTAACAAAATATATCTCAGGCAGTGATGAGTGTTATGAAGAAAAATGAAAGCAGAGTAAATGAATGGAGAGTGATGAGGATGCCATTTAGATAGGATGAAGGAAAAAGTTAACATTTAATAAGAGGCCTGACAAGGGAGTAATCTACGTGGCGGGAGAGCTATGCAGGTGGGGGCAATAGTAAGTGCAGAGGTCCTGGGGCAGGAAAGTTCTTGGTGTGTTCAAAGTCAGCGTGGCCGGAGTGAGGTGATCAAGGAGGAAAGTGGCAGTTTATGAGGTGAGGGAGGTGGGAACAATGAGTGATCTTTTGGCAGGACACAAAGCTCATCCAAGACATGGGACATAGAGGCAGCTAAATTAGTGGTCCTCAACCCTAGGTGCACATTAAAATAAGTTTAGAAACTTTTTTAAGCATAGTACCTGAATCTGATCCCTAGAAATTATGATTTTATTGGCCTAAGATTGATCTTGAGTAATTGCATCTTTTAAAAATTCCCCCACATAATTCTAAAAAGCAGTTAGTTGAGACTCTCCAACTAAATAAACTTTTGTTGAATGTAATTAAATTGAATTTAACCAACAGCAGGTAATATTAACTCTCTTATTCTAGCAGCATAGTCTTTAAGCACAGCACTAATAAATAAATAAATTAGTGCTAATAAATAAATTAGTGCTGTGCTTAAAGACTATGCTGCTAGAATAAGAGAGTTAATTTGAAATTTATTTTGAAAGCTGTTTTGCTTCTTATTAGTTCTGTGGCTTTATGTATGTTATCTAATCACTCTATGACCCCTCTGTGCAAAAACGGGCATACTGTGTACCTGCTCCCACATATACAATGTTGTGACACAATGCATAATTTGCTATAAAAATGGAGGCTCTCTGGAATGTGGAAGCTCATGCAGAAAAATTGCATATGAGCACCATAATAAGAATAAAGATATTATTGGAAAGCTGTAACTATGCTTGATTTCAAAATAAGGTGTACATTTCAAAAGAACTAGCAACCAACACTACACACAAGATTTTGGTAAGAGTGATAAAAGAATAATGGTTTCCTTCAATGGATATTTAAAAGTGTTTAGCAAAGTTTATTTGTAAGATAAGGTGCCGTGGTGATTTAGAACTGGGAGGGTGTGGCTCCTCTGCTTTGTCCTTGAGGAATCTGAGGTCCAGGAAACATGAGACTTGCCCAGAGCTGTTCAGTAAGTGGTAGAGCCAGAACTAGAATTTTCATCTCCTAACTCAAAACCCAGTGTTCTGTGCCCTAAACTAGAAATCAACTGAATTTATGCATTTGCATCCCAAAATGGAAACTAATTTTTTTAACTGAAAAATGGGAAGTCACAAATGAAAAGAATGTACATAATTTCATCAAAACAGAGGCTAGAACTTTGCATGAAGGGACTTGTAATATTTTATGGGCTTCCTTTCCAGGATATTGCACAAACAGCATTCATAAATAGCACATCTGGGCAGAGAAAATAAGACAGACCTGCTCCTGCCAGTGATAAATCTACTTCATAGGAATATTCTGGGCACTCCTCTGGAGCCATTTCTCTTCTCAGCCATGAGCGCACTATTTATGGGCCTAATTTAGTAACTTCCTAAATTACAACCTGAAGACTTGCAGGAGGTGCCTCCCACAGAGTGTGATTCACTCCCAGGGAGACATAGGGTCCCTAGATGAATCCATGGTTGGCTATTCTGAACCTTGAAGGCTTCTAAGGGAGAAAGATGTTTATAGATTTAAAAAAAAATAATACTGCCTCTCATTGTATAAGAGGCAGAGTTACTTGATGATTAATTGCTGGTGTGATGTTTTAGGAAGAATTATGAATTTTATGATCTTCCAATGATTAAAAAATGCCCTTTGAGGAACTGAACAGCCACAGTAAACACACTGTGTATGTATAAATGTGTTGATTATACACATTGAGGGCAATATGTATGGATGTTAATTTATATTTATGCCTTTTGAGAGCATCGGGAGAACACAGCAAATTCTCACTGAGAAGAATGCTACTCTGCAGCGGAGGAACCAAACACTTGGTAAATGGCTTGTGGATGTTTCTTGATGTGCAGAACCTCCGTT
The DNA here is from genome assembly GCF_049350105.2 of Macaca mulatta. Taxonomy (NCBI): domain Eukaryota; kingdom Metazoa; phylum Chordata; class Mammalia; order Primates; family Cercopithecidae; genus Macaca; species Macaca mulatta. Next base: position 166,119,280 of record NC_133406.1, on the reverse strand, counting down.
GGATGGCTCCTGAGGTGTTCACGCAGTGCACTCGGTACACCATCAAAGCAGACGTCTTCAGCTACGCTCTGTGTCTGTGGGAAATTCTCACTGGCGAAATTCCATTCGCTCATCTCAAGCCAGGTAAGACACGCTGCAATTGAAGTTTTCCTGTTTGACAAAGTTCACTGGATTTTTATAACTTCAAGAAATTTTTTTTCACAAAATGATTAGTCTCAGTGAGATGGCAAAAGAGGAAGTAAGCAAACAATCTCAGATTGTTTTAAGGTGTGTGCCCAACCCAGAAAATTTGATGACTTAACCGTGATTTCAGACCCAGACACACAGAAATGCAGGTATAAATATATATTAAAGTTTAGGACTTGACTTATTGATTGTTAATAAAACAAGCAAATAACTACGATCATGTGGCATGTGAGGGCAAATAAAGTGGACAATGTGATATTTATTTTTTGAGATTAGATTTTAGAATTGCCCTTTTAACATGTATATAGGGATAAGAAAGTAGTAACACAGAAATAACCTATTAGGGCTGCTCTCTGCTTACCTCACATCATAAAAAAGAAGATTGATTTTCTTAACATTTTTGTATTATATGTGTGTGTGTGTGTGTATGCGTCTATATATGTATCTATCTATATATATGTATCTATCTCTCTCTATATATAGATACATTCTAAAAATGAAGCATGCAGTGAGTCTGGCTTTCATTGATGATACACATTATGCTTTGCTTACATGTAGAAAGTGAAGGTGAGGAATCTAATCACAGGTAGAATATACGCATATTTTAGGTTTAAAGTAAACTTCATTTGCATCTATCTCTCAATTGCATTTGGATTGCTTTCATATCTTGTCACACTAGACAAATCTCCTTAAGGACTTTGCATCCCTAAAACTTAGCACACTTGTAAAGTAGTTGTCAAATGTAATCATAAGTAATGTTTAAATAATTATATTGTAATCTCCTAATGGCCACCCTATAACATTATATAAGAAGGATAAAGTCAAAAGAGATGTTACTTAAACATCCCTTTTAACAAGTTAAAAGTCTTGACCAAGATCAAAATATTTATGAGTCTCATGTACAGAGAGGAAGCCACATCTCATCTCATCTCATACTCTATTTTGGAGTTTTTTTCCCCAAGCTACCATATGGTCTTTTAATTACACTCTGCATAGCAGAGTGCTTTTCATAGGTTATGTGCTCTGTGCATAGTTTGTTTAGCATAATGGTGATGTAATTGTCCTAATTTTTCTCTACATATTTTCTATAGTTTTAAATTAGACTTAACCCTTATTACAGTGTGGATGTGTGGACTCTGTTTTGAGCTGAAACAACATTGCCATTTGTAAGGTCTTGTTCTGATGTCCTTCCTTCTCTCTACCTCTTAGAGTGTGCATCCTGATAAGATTGATGGATATACAGAAAACTGATTATAATTTTAAATGTACTGTGGCGTTTTTTCATAAGAAAGAAATACAGCTCCTTTTGCCTCATCCCCTGTGTCAGTCCATTAACCTGGCCCTGTTGATTTTACCTTCTAATACATGGGTTTCTCTACCACTTACCATCATCCACCACCATCATTTAAACCATTGCAATAGTCTTTTTAAAAATCGGGTTTATTTAGGTATAATATATATGCAGTAAAATTTACCTTGCTAGGTTAACATTTCAATGAGTTTTAATAAATATATACAGCCGTATAACCACAACTGCAATCAAGACGTAGAACATTTCTATCACTCCAAAAAGTTCCCAGTGCCTGTTTGGGATCAATCCACTTCCCACACCTCCAGCCCTTGGCAACCAATGAGCTCATTTCTGTCCAGATAAGCTTGCCTATATACCAATGTCATATAAATGGAATCATGTTGCCGTATTTATCAGTAATTTATTCTTTTTCACTCCTGTGTAATATTTCATATTATAGATGTGCCATGATTTGTTTATGCATACAGAAGTTCATGACCATTTGAGTTCTTCTCATTTTAGAGAAATTAAGAATAAATCTGCTCAAATAATTGAGGCCTTTGTGTGGTTGTTTTCGTTTCCATTGGATAAATGAGTAACAGATGGATTACTACATGTTATAATAAGAGTTTTTCCAAGGTGTCTGTGCCGTTATGAATTTCCAACAGTAGTCGGTGAGAATTTCAGTTGACATCCTTGCCAGCACTTTGAATTGTCTATTTTTAAATATATATGTATATATTAGCCATTTGAGTGGGGAACATCATTGTGATATTTACATTTCTCCAATGACTAGAAATATTGACATTTTTATGTGCTTATTTGGTATCCATATTTCTTTTGTGAAACGTTTGCTTAAAAAGTCTCATCATTTAGTTGTAAGACTTCTTAGATTATAGGGATTATAGGGAAAAGGATTTTATCTGCTACATGTTTTGCAAGGATTTTCCTGTAATATGTGGCTTGCCTTTTTGTATTCTGAGCAACGTCTTTCAAAGAGCAAAATGAAATTTTAATGTCAATGAAATCCATCTTACCAAAATTTTAAATCAATTTGTATCCTATCTAAAATATTTTTGCCTTACTCAAAGCCATAAAAACTTCCTCCTATTTTTTTATAGAAGTGTTGCAGGTTTAGGTTTTATATTTATAAGATCTATTTTGAGTTCTTATTTTTTTAAAGTACCCAGTTTGGGTTGAGCTTGTTATTCTTTGGTTTGTTCATTTGTTTTTTTAATATAGAAGTCCAATTTTTTGGCATAATTTTTCAAAAATATTATCCTTTCTTATTAAATTATTTTCATACATTTTTCAAAAATTGGTTGACCATGTATGTATGCATTCATTTCTGACTCTATTCTGTGTCATTGATCATGTGTCCACCCTTAAATCAATACCACACTATCTTAATATGTTATAATAAGTCGTGTAATTAAGTAATGTGAATCCTCCAACTTTGTTCTTCTTTGTTAAAAAGGTTCTGGCCATTTAGAGTTTTTTGCTTTTCCATATAAATTTTAGAATTGGCTTGTCTATATTCCTATAAAAAGTTTGTTGGAATTTGATTCTATTGCATTGAATTATTACATCAATTTGGGAAGAATGAACACCTTAACCATGTTAGTCTTCTCCTCAATAAACATGGTTTATCTCTATCTTCACTTAGGTCTTCTTAAATTTCATACATTACATATTTTAGCATGCAAACCTTGCATAACTTTTATTATACTTATCTCTATTTATTTTGTGTCTCTTGATGCTATTGTAAATATTACTCTTAAAAACATCAATGTCCTAATTGGAAGTAAAACACTCCTCAGCCAATGCAAAAGAACTGAAATCATAACGAACAGTCTCTAAGGCCACAGCACAATCAAATTAGAATTTAAGATTAAGAAACTCACTAAAAATCACACAACTATATGAAAATTGAACAACCTGCTCCTGAATGAATCCTGGGTAAAAAAGTGAAATTTAGGCAGAGATCAAGAAGTTCCTTGAAACCAATGAGAACAAAGAGACAACATAGCAGAATCTCTGAGATGCAGCTAAAGCAGTGTTAAGAGATAAATTTATAGCGCTAAATGCCCACATCAAAAAGCTAGAAAGATCTCAAATTGACGTCCTAACATTACAACTAAAAGAACTAGAGAACCAAGAGAAAACAACCAGCAGAAGAAAAGAACTAGCAGAAGAAAAGAACTAACCAACATCAGAGTGAACCGGAGGATATAGAGACACAAAAAAACTCTTCAAAAAATCAGTGAATCCACGAGGTTTTTTTTTTTTTTTTTAAAATTTAATAAAATAGATAGACCACTAGCTAGACCAATAGAGAAGAAAAGAGAATAATCAAATAGGCATAATAAAAAATGATAAAGAGGATATACTTCTGACTCCACAGAAATACAGACAACCACCAGAAAATACTATAAATACCTCTATGCAAATAAACTAGAAAATCTAGAAGAAATGGATAAATACCTGGATATGTACACCCCTGCAAGACTGAACCAGGAAGAAGTTGAATCCCTGAGTAGACCAATATTAAGTTCTGAAATTGAAGCAATAATAAATAGCCTACCAACCAAAAAAAAAGCCCAGGACCAGAAGGATTTCAACTGAATTCTAACTGAGGTACAAAGAGGAGCTGGTACCTTATTTTCTGAAACTATTCCAAACAATTGAAAAGGAAGGACTCCTCCCTAATCCATATTATGAGACCAGCATCATCCTGATACCAAAACCTGGCAGAGATATAACAAAAAAAGAAAACTTCAGACCAATATCCCCGATGAACATTGATGCAAAAATTGTCAATAAAATGCTGGCAAACCAAATCCAGCAGGACATCAAAAAGCTTATCCACCACAGTCAAGTTGGCTTCATCTCCATGATGTAAGGCTGGTTCAACATATGCAAATCAATAAACGCAATTCATCACACAAACAGAACTAAAGAAAAAAACCTCATGATTATCTCAATAGATGCAGAAAAGGTCTTTGATAAAATTCAACATCCCTTCATGTTAAAAACTCTCAATAAACTAAGTACTGATGGAACATACCTCAAAATAATAAGAGCCATTTATGACAAACCCACAGCCAATATCATATTGAATGGGCAAAAGCTGGAAGCATTCCTCTTGAAAACTGGCACAAGACAAGTATTCCCTCTCTCACTACTCCTATTCAACATAGTATTGGAAGTTCTGGCCAGGACAATCAGGCCAAGTGAAAGAAATTAAACATATTCAAATAGGAAGAGAGAAAGTCACACTGTCTCTGTTTGCAGATGACATGATCCTATGTCAAGAAGACCTCATTGTCTCAGTCCAAAAACCTATTGAGCTTTAAGCAATGTCAGCAAAGTCTCAGGATACAAATCAATGTGCAAAAATCACAAGTATTCCTATACACCAACAATAGACAAGAAGAGAGGCAAATTGTGAATGAACCTGTCACTCACAATTGCTATAAAGAAAATAAAATACCTAGAAATACAACTAACAAGGGAAGTGAAGGACCTCCTCAAGGAGAACTGCAAACCACTGATCAAAGAAATAAGAGAGGACACAAATAAATGTAAAATCATTCCATGCTCATGGAGAGAAATAATCAATATCATGAAAATGGTCAGACCGCCCAAAGTAATTTATAGATTCAATGCTATTACCGTTAAATAACCTTTGACATTCTTCACAGAATTAGAAAAAAAAAATCATATGGAACCAAAAGAGCCCATATAGCCAAGACAATCCTAAGCAAAAAGAACAAAGCTGGAGGCATCATGGTATCCAACTTCAAACTACACTATAAGACTACATAACCAAAATATCATGGTACTGGTAAGCAAAAAACAGACACATAGACCAATGGGAGAGAATAGATAACTCAGAAATAAGACCACACATCTATAACCATCTGATCTTTGACAAACCTGACAAAAACAAGCAATAGGGAAAGGATTCCCTATTTAATAAATTGTGCTGGGAATATTGGCTAGGCATATGCAAAAAACTGAAACTGGACCCCTTCCTTATGCCTTATAAAAATATTAACTCCAGATGGATTAAAGACCAATGTAAAAGCTAAACTATAAAAACCCTAGAAGAAAATCTAGGCAAGATCATTCAAGACATAAGCATGGACAAAGATTTTATGACAAAAATGTCAGAAGCAATGCAGCAAAAGCAAAAATTGACAAATGTGAGCTAATTAAACTAAAGATCTTCTGCACAGCAAAAGAAACTATCATCAGAGTGAACAGACAATCTACCAAATAGGAGAAAATGTTTATTATCTGTCTATCTGAAAAAGGTCTAATACCCACAATCTACAAGGAACTTAAACAAATTTACATGAAAAAACAACCCCATTAAAAAGTGGGCAAAGGACATGTACAGACATGTCTCAAAAGAAGACATTTGTGTGGCCAACAAACATATAAAAAGAAGCTCAACATCACAGATCATTAGAGAAATACAAATCAAAACCACAATGAGACACGATTTCATGCCAGTCAGAATGGCGATTATTAATAAGTCAAAAAACAACAGATGTTGGCGAGGCTATGAAGAAATAGAAATGCTTTTACACTGATGGTGGGAATGTAAATTAGTTCAACCATTGTGGAAGACAATGTGGTGATTCCTCAAAGGCCTAGAATGTGAAGTATCATTTGACCCAGTAATCACATTCCTGGGTCTATACCCAAAGGAATATAAATCATTCTGTTATAAAGATACATGCATGCTTGTGTTCATTGCAGCACTATTCACAATAGGGAAGAGATGGAATCAACCCAAATGCCCATTAATGATAGATTGGATAAGGAAAATGTGGTACATATACTCCATGGAATATTTCGCTGCTATAAAAAAGGAACAAGATCACGTCCTTTGCAGGGACATGGATGGAGCTGGAAGCTATTATCCTCAGAACACTAACACAGGAACAGAAAACCAAACACCACATGTTCTCACTTATAAGTGGGAGCTAAACAATGAGAACACATGGACATAGGGAGGGGAACAATGCATACTGGGGCCTGTTGGGGAAGGCCGGGGGAGGGAGAGCATCAGGAAAAATAGCTAATGTATACTGTGCTTAATACCTAGGTGATGGATTGATAGGTGCAGCAAACCACCATGATACATGTTTACCTATGCAACAAGCCTGCACATCCTGCACATGTTTCCCGAGAACTTAATAAAACAAAATGAATCAATGTCCAATTTTTTGCTACTATTAATATATAGAAATATAATAATGTTTTATTACAATCTAGTACCCCACAAACTTACTAAATTTACTTGTCCATCCTAGTTCTCTTTTTTGTTCTTTCTTTCTTTCTTTCTTTCTTTCTTTCTTTCTTTCTTTCTCTCTCTCTCTCTCTCTCTCTCTCTCTCTCTTTCTTTCTTTCTTTCTTTCTTTCTTTCTTTCTTTCTTTCTTTCTTTCTTTCTTTCTTTCTTTCTTTTCTGTCTGTCTTTGCCTTTTTGAACAGTCAGGGACCTCCAGTACAATGTTGAATTGAAGTGGTAAGATATATACCTTAACTTTGTCTATTTCTCAAAATGTTTCATCTGCCATCACCCTAGTGCAAACTGCCAGCTTTATCGCTTGAACTTCTGAAATTGTTTTTGGCTGTTCTTTCTTGGTTTATTTTTGTTTTCTTTTCCTCTCCAATCTCTAAACATCCACTGAAATGATATTTTAAAAACATAAACCTGATATATTACCATTGCTTAAAATTATTGTATGGCTTCCCATATTCTTAGGATTCAATCTCAAAATTCTTACTATGTCCTGTAAAACTCTCCCTGATTCTGTACCTCTCACATTACTAACACTAGTTCACTTTCTATACTCTCAGTATGTTGCATTTCATCTGACCTCTAGGCCTTTTCACAAGTTCTGTTTCCTCAGTAAATGCAATTAATGATGACTACCACAAAAATTACTGTGAGCATTAAATGAGATGATGTTTGTGAACACACTTTATAAACTGCAAACTCTCTGTAAGGTGCAAGATTAGGGAAAAGTGTAACACAAGGTCAAGGCTCCCTTTGATTCTCTACTTTAGTGGCACTCTCATTCTCTAGGCGGCCCATGTAGAAATTTCAAAGTCGTCCTTGACTCCTCTTTAGTTCTCATTTTATTTATCTCTTTCTTTCTTTTTAAAATTATTTTCCTATTTTTGGTTCTACAGTTTACCTCTCAAATCCATCCAGTTATCTCCATTTCCACAGCTACTTCCTTATTTCACATGTCGAGTACTGCACATTGTCTTAAATAGTATCCTGTCTTCAGCCTTGCTCATCATCTTTTTTCCACCAATCACTAGATTTAGCTTTCTAAAAATGCAAATTTGAACATAGCACTTCTCTGACTTAAAATTCCCAGTGTTTTTCTTTTGCTCTTAAGATAAAAACAATATGTCTTAACACAATCTTCAAAGCCCCTTATGATTATGTCCCTGCCTGCCTCCCGGCCTCCTTCTCACCACATGCAGCCTGTCATCCAGAGTCATCCCAACCACAGGAAACTTTCATTTCCCCAGCATGTCTCCTCTTACCTCCATGCCTTTGTGCACATTAGTCTCTTTGTCAGAGACACTCTTCTCCACTTTTCATTACACTAACTCCAATTTATTTTAGGTCTTGGTCTAAATGTAATTTCTTTCCAAAAATCTTTCTTAATTCTCCAATATCAAGTTATGTGCAATTTCCTCCTTATCCCAAGTCACCATTTATCATTGTATTTGTTGCATTTTACTCACAGTTTTGTAATTTTCTCTACTTCATTAGACTTTGCTAATTATAAACTGAATACTTTAAAAAGGTAAAGATGGCCCTGAGATTTTAGTTCATGGACCCCTGAAATAGTTACCCATTTTAGAGGGAGAATATTTAATAAAATGTTGAAAGTCTTGCCTAAGAGTAATTTTATTCCAATATCCCAGATATTAAAATGTATAGTACTTTATTGGAAAGAGAGTTTGTTTATGATAGATGCTGAATTTTTCAAACTTGGACAGTTACCATGAATCAAGAAACAAGATGTCTAATATCATTGCAGTGTTTAGGCAATCTAGCATATGTTCAGCAATAAATTATGTGAAGCATCAGATTCAATATAAGCTACATATTAGCCATTTACAATGAGGAACGAATCCATGACTCCAAAGTGAGACAGCATTATCAATTATTGTAGTAGCAACATTACACAGGACTCATCCTTCTGGATTTAGCAGCATACTACCTCCTGGGAAAAATATAAACAAAGAACACCAATATTAGCATTGACTCCTACACAAGTGATAGGTATATATTCAGAAAAGCTTGAAGTTAGGGTCTCTTTTGCATCTCACATGTTCAAATCAACCTGTAATCACAGGTTTAGGAAAACTGAAAAACCATCACATCCACCACCTTAAAGGTCAAATAAAAAAGATCAAATGCACACAGGACCATGGGAAGCATGCAGATGCTCAAGGCTGAACAGTGTGTTGAATAAGAAATCACGTGCTCTGACTCATGCTTCAGCCAAACAGCACTGAGCAGGAACATAGGTATACCCACGCTGACCATATCAACTAATTTCTGCTTGTTAATTAAGAAATCTATACATTTTTTAATGTTGGAAATTAATTCAATATTTTAAAGAAAACATTTTTCAGGCTAACACTGTAGGGACTAAAGAGAATTGGCATGTGTCTTGTGACCTTGTGCAATTTATTTAACCTACCTATACTTTAGTTTATTATTTTTTATTCTTAATTCTTTCTTTTATGTTATTATGGATACATAATAGTTGCACATATTTACAGGGTACATGTGATGTTTTGATTCAGGCATAAAATGTGTAATGATCAAACCAGAATAATAGGGATATCTATCTTAAGCATTTATCATTTCTTTGGATTAGGGACATTCTAATTCCATTCTTTAGTTGTTTTAAAACATGCAGCAAATTATTGTTAACTATAGTCACTCCATTATGCTACTGAATACTAGATCTTATTCATTTTATCTAACTGTATTTTTATATCTATTAACTGTTTCCACTTTATCTCATCTTCTCCACTACCCTTCCCAGCCTCTGGTAACTATCATTCTACTTTCTATCTCCATGAGTTCATTTTATTTAAGCTCCCACATATAAGCGAGAACATGTGATATTTGTCTTTCTGTGCCTGGCCTATGTCACTTCACATAATGACTTCCAGTTCCATCCATGTTGTTGCAAATAGGATTTCATTCTTTTTATGTCTGAATAATATTCCTTATGAATATGTACCAAATTTTCTTTATCCATTTATCTATTGATGTACATTTAGGTTGATTCAAAATCTTTACTATTTTGAATTGTGCTGCAGTAAACATGGGAGTGCAGCCATCTCTTAGATATACTGATTTCTTCTCTTTTGAATATATACCTAACAGTGTGACTGCTGGATAATATGGTAGTACAATTGTTAGTTTTTTGAGAAACCTCCGTGCTGTTCTCCATTGCAGTGGCTGTACTAATTAACATTCCCACTAACAGTTTATGAGAGTTCCCATTTCTTTGCATCCTCACCAGCATTCATTTATTTTTGAAATGGATATAATAATAAGACCTACTTCAAAAGATTAGAGCAGTGGTTGACAATAATAAGCATTCAATAAATGTTAGCTATTATTATTATTATCTTTAGGCCACCATAGAGTTCTTTCTTTCTATGAGCCAGAAACTGTGCCATAGTAAGCAGAAAATAAAGAGGAATAGGTCAGTGACCAGGCCATCAAACTACTCATAGTATAGAGAATGAGTGACAGAAGTAAAATCAGCAGAGTAAGTCTCAACTAGAGAGAAGCACAGAGGGCTAAGGATGCTCCCTGGAAGGGCCTTTTACCCAGACTGGAGGTAGTAAAAGGATATCAGGGAAGGTTTCTTAGAACAGATGATACCTGAATGCACCTTTAAAAGATGTCTACTAATTAAATAGGTAAACTATGAAGAGGTGAGTAAGATGATCCAGAAGAAAGCTATACCGGCAAGATCCAGAGCCCTGAGAAATCCACAGACAGTTCAGTAGGGATGAATCAGAGAAGACAAGGACATCAGTCAAACAACACAGACTATAAATGTAAAACTGGAACCAGATGTTGAAGGTCCTTGTACAACTCAGGGTTCTCCAGAGAAGCAGAACCAGTGAAATATTTCTATTTATATCTATAAGAGATGATTTATTGTGGGAATTGTCTCATATGATTATGAAGGCCAAGAAATCCCACAATATGCTGTCTGCGAACCAGAGAACCCGGAAAGTCAGTGATGTGATTCAGTGTGAATTCAAAGTCCTGAGAATCAGCAGGGTCACCACTGTAAGTTCCAGAGTCTGAAGGCCCAAGGACCTGAAGTGCTGATATCTGAAGTCAGGAGAAGATGCATGTCACAGCCCCAGAAAAGAGAGCTAATTCACCCTTCCTCTGCCTCCTGATTCTATTGGGGCCCTCAAGGGATTGGATGATGCCAGCCCACATTGGTGAGGGTGTATCTTTTACACTCAGTCTACGACTCGAATGCTGATCTCTTCAAGACGCACCCTCACAGACACACTAGAAATAACATTTTCCCAGCTATCTGGGTATCTCTTAGCCCAGTCAAGTTGACACATTAAATGAACTATCACAGGCCTTGTGTGTATCATCAATGGAGGTCACTGCAAAGTTTTAAGAAGGGATATAGAACAACTCTTACTATTATTTTAGAATGCTCCTCTTGTAACAAAGCAAAGGCTGGGTTGGAGAAATTCAAAACTGGAGGCAGAGAAATCAGTTCATCTAGAAGAAATATCTATTACGTTAGCTGAAGCAGTAGCTTTGAAAGAGAAAGGACATATTGGTTTAGGGAGATTTCAATAGGACTTCCCAATGGATTGAGGTGGGAGCACAAGGAAAATGAGGAGGTCAAGAAAGACTTCTAGGCTTCTGGCTTAACCATCATGATAATGATGGATACAAGAAAAGGAGCAGATTTAGGAGGGAAATGATCAGATTAGAAAGAGAAGGAGCCAAGGTGTGAAGCCAAACAGAGAGAGAAGAACCAGGCAAGATGAAAAAGAAGCTGGCACAACCTGGCAAATAAGAGCTATACTCAATACATTTTACAGAAAGAAATCAACACCTGCTTCCTAGATTTCATTTCTCTCCTGGGCTTGTCTCCTCCAATACATCATGATCAACTAAAGAAGAAAGCTGAGATGAATTAATCCATCAATATGTATTGTATCCATTCCCATTTCCTTATAACCAGGTACCCAGATTTGTGGATCACTTTCAAATTATAGTCTGGGCCCAGAGAAGAGAGTCTCTTGTTTTCTTTTTGTTTTCCTGTGTGAAGCCAGCTGGTTCACAAAGAGATTTAACTCTGTGTCCTGGGATTCCTTAATGCCAGGCTCTTATGGCCTGGGATATAGCAGTAATTTAAGAACATCTGCCAATTTTTTCTAGGCAGGATTTGGTGAGACTTCATATTGAGACTTTAACTCAGAGTTGCAAAATGGAAGTCCGGGAACCAGATATGGCTTGCAGACTTTTTACGTCACATGGTATTTAAAAATATGAATTAAAGTACATTTAAATACACAGATATCCAACAGGTCTCATATTGGTAGCCATTTGAGTTTACTACCCATCCTTAAATATTACATGAGTATGTCCTTTTCAACATATTATTTGGACCATAAAGTATTCTGAATATAATAACTTCAAAGGATACAAACACACTGATGGTGTGGACTGTGCATTGACAAGCGGCAGGAAAATAGGAGTGAGCTGAAGTTCTGAAATCTTGTTTATTGTGCTAATCCTTATCAGTTTATCACTAAAAAGAGCAGAGCCAACCAATCACCACCCAGATCACTGGAAAGATTAAATCAGGCCAATAGATGGAGATTTTTCTATGAATATAGCTGATATTAACATTCCAATATTTCATTACACTGACAAAGATTGCAATGAGAACAGACAATGGAGAAAATTAATCTATTCTTCTGACAGTATGTAATGAGAATGGGATGTGGCTTAAAAAATTAAGCCATTCTTAGTGCAATCTCAAGATTGCAATCTCATGGTCTCTCTCAGATGCTATACACTCTGGTGATACATCATTGAAAAGTGTCAGTTTAACAAAGAATGTGTCTTAGCTCTTGCTGGGATTGTAGAACACATTTGCTTTGTCTCACCACAGCCCTGCCCATTAAAAACAATGAAGTAGAATCAATTATACTTTTCAGAACACACATAAACACAATCAAAGTGGAAAAATTAAGATATTTCTGGCAATTTCATACTGGTCAAAACTTACTAACAAAATATTGTAGTGTATTGCTCTCTTTTCAGTCTTTTTAATATGAGTTTCTAAATTTAATTTTATAAAACAGAAGACAGTGAAAGGTTACTTTAGGGACTGAGAAACTAATACTAACTTATCCATAAGTGGGGTATAGATAATTAAGGTTGTCAAGGAGAGCTGCTCAGTCATTCTGTCTGCATAGTCATATTGCATTATGAGCTGAGCCTTATGACCAATGAGATAGGTTGTAGCCTTAAAATTTGCAGTAACTCAATGTAATATTTTACTTGGTATTCATACCCAAAGAGAACCTAAAAAGGATCTAAGATAACTGGCATTCTAAACAAAACAGAAAACATGCAATTATGTTTTTTATATCTAGTTCTCTAGGTTCAAACCAAAAAGAAATGGTGAGACTCTCAGATGTGCAGATGATGATAATAATAGCAACAACGCAGCTACACTTGCTGAGAGACAACAATGTGCCTGGAGCTCTATGTATATTATCTCATTTAGTCCTAGTAATGTGTGGGTTAAGTTCCTTTAGAATCAATGTAAGAGAGTAGTCAAGACTTAAATACTCGGGTTCCCTGTCTTCAAAGCCCATGCTTGCCACCATTATACTATGTCTTCCCTGCTTCATCTTACATTTAACAAAATTAATGTTCATGAGGCAAATTGGCTTAATTAGTATCTCCCAGAGAGTTTACAGCAAAGCCAGACTGAAAATTAGGCCTCCAGATTTCCTTGGTAAAGGTACTTCTTATTATGTCACTCTGCTTCAATTTATCAAAGCACCTCCTCCCATATTTTTTAATGAAAGATAATATTATTGATTAAATTTGCCACGAGATTTCAGTAATTTACCTGATCATGTTGTAATCTAGAATTAAACTAAACATTATATTCATTCTACAGTGTTTCTTGATGGCTAGGCATTGTGCCCTGTTCTCTAAACATAATAATGAATAAGATATTTATTGCTATTGAGCTATCATCTTCATTCATTTATTCAGTAAATGTTACTGAGTCCTATATACCAGAATTTATATTAGTTCCAGTTAAATAACACTTTTAGTGCCTACCTTTTTAATTGTTTAATTTATTATTATTCAACTTCTATTTTAGATTCGGGGGCACATGTGCAGGTTTGCTACATGGGTATATTGTGATGCTCAGGTTTGGGTTATGGATCGCATCACCAGGTAGTGAGCATAGCAGCCAATAGGCAGTTTTTCAACTTGCCCCTCTCTCTCCCTTCCCCCTCTAGTAGTCTGCAGTGTCTGTTGTTCTCATCTTTATGTCCATGTGTACCCAATGTTTAGCTCCCACTTATAGGTGAGAACATGTGTTATTTGGTTTTCTGTTCCTGCATTAATTCCCTTTGGATAATGACCTCTACTATTTACAATAGCAAAGACATGGAATCAACTTAGGTGCACATCAACAGAGGATTGGATAAAGAAACTATGCTACATATACACCATAGAATACTATATGGCCATAAAAAGAACAAAATAATGTGCTTTGCAGCAACATGGATGTAGCTGGAGGCCATTATCCTAAGGGAAATAATGCATACCTTTTGAATACCTATTAATAGCCAATTACTGTGCTAGGCACAGAAGATACAATGGTTAAAAGACAGTCCCTGACCTCAAGGCATTTATGATCTATATGCACAGGCAGACAAATAAAGAGGCAATTAAGTATAATACATGTTATGATAGTACAGATTGTTATGGGAGTACGTAGGAAGGTACCCAGGAAAAGTCAATCAAAGATAAGACCTAAATGACAGTAGATGTTATGAAGGAAAAAGGGGTAGGGGAGAACATTCCAGGCAGAAGGAATCACATTTTAGAATTAACGACTGAACCATAACATGCAGTGAAAAAACTTAGTCATTCACTTATTTCTTATTTATTCATTTACCAACTTTCATTGAAAAAAATAACACCAGATTATTTTTGGTTTATTATCACTTACATAAAATAGTCAGTACATTTTGACAAATGAATATATGAATGAGGTTATCACGTGTTGTGTTGAATGCTTGTTCTGTAGCTTTTCACTGGTCTGTCACTTTTGAGAAGCAACATAGACAGTCTCCATTCGTGTCTTTTCTTTTCCTGATAAAGTATTGACAAACAAGGGAGAAGTTGAATCCACAAATTGACACCATGGTTACATAGACTCTGCAGCTGACTCACAATACTGTGTTTAACTCAGGTCTTGTTATTCAGGATAATGAGAGTGCAAGCTATGCTCTAGAATTATGTTGTTTAATATGAAAGCCACTTACCATGACTGTTTAAATTTATATTAAATAAAATTAAACAAATTAAAAACTCAATGTATCAGTCACAGTAGCCACATTTTAAGTGCTCTGTAACTTTATGCTATCATATTGAACAATGTAGAACTTTTTTTTTTTTGAGACGGAGTCTTGCTCTGTCGCCCAGGCTGGAGTGCAGTGGCATGATCTCGACTTACTGCAACCTCTGCCTTGGGTTCAAGTGATTCTCCTGCCTCGAGTAGCTGGGACTACAGTGTGTGCCAGCATGCCCAGCTAATTTTTTGTATTTTTAGTAGAGACGGGGTTTCACCGTGTTAGCCAGAATGGTCTCAATCTCCTGACCTTGTGATCTGCCTGCCTTGGCCTCCCAAAGTGCTGGGATTACAAGAACATTTTTATCAGTGTAAAAAGTTCTATTAGATATTCCTACTCTAGATCTAGATTATTATTTTTACTAAACTATTGATAAATATTTCAGGATAGTGTTGAAACATAATAGTTGCTCAATAAATAGTTATTAATATTTTTAAATTTAGCTTTATTCTCCTTTAATGGTAAAGTCTCACTCTTTAAAGTAGAAACCAACATTTACACAAATCCTCTAACATATTTTTTGTAGCAATCAAGGTAAAAATTTGATTAATGGGCTGACAATCGCCTTCCTGAATCTGTAATACCAGAAAATTTCCCAAATGTTAGTGTAGCATGGCTGCTTAAGCAAGACTGACAAAACAATCTCAAGGTGACAAATTTCCATGTCATGACCCCCTCATGTTGCGTTGCCCACTTTCGGTGGAGGCACTGATAAGTAGTATCACTGCCAAGAGTGCTTAAAGCAAAGGGGAGGAGATGCCAAGACTTTGCAGAATCTACTTTGAATAATGAAGAATTAAATATCATTCATCTTAAACTGATTTTCCAGACACACTGCCAAGAAGCAAACAAGTAACTCTATATTTTTGATACCAGAATCTAAAAGAGTTTCAAAGGGGGATGGCTGGCACCTGCATCTGAGTTTAACTCATTTTATGAGTAGTCCCTCCCCACCCATTAGGCTGTGTACAATTATTTTAAATGTGCTCACCATACTGGCTTATGTACTTAGAGCTACACCAGCTCAACAATATCCAAATGATCATAAGGTAACAAAGTAGAGCAAAGTTAGAAGATCAATGATTGCTAAGCACCAGTCTGTTTGCTTATTGATTTACCTCATTCCAGAAATAATTTAAAAATAGTCAAGAGTGGCTGGGCATGGTGGCTCACGCCTGTAATCCCAGCACTTTGGGAGGCCAAGGCAGGAGAATCACGAGGTCAAAAGAGCAAGACCATACCACTAACACAGTGAAATCCCATCTATACTAAAAATACAAAAAAATTACCTGGGGTTGGTGGCACGTGCCAGTAGTCCCAGCTATTCGGGAGGGGCTGAGGCAGGAGAATCACTTGATCCCGGGAGACAAAGGCTGCAGTGAGCCCAGATCGCACTACTGCACTCCAGCCTGGGTGACACAGCGAGACACTGTCTCGAGAAAAAAAAAAAAAAAAGTCAAGAGTAACCAGTGAAAGTACACCAAAATGCCTAATTTTTTGTGACACAGAAGACATTTGATAAGGAGTGACATATTTGATAAGAACACAATCTAAACAACAAAAAATGAGTGGATGTATTTACCTCTGAAATTAGTAACATGTTTTATAAAATGAGAAAACCTAATTCTGGTGCAGATGAGATATATTGATAACCCTCACACACATGCTGTTGAGAGTATAAATTTAGTACAACTGTTAGAATAATTGTTGTACCGAAGTCTTTAAAGTAGTTACGCACTTTGGCACATCGTTTTCACTCCTCAAAATATCATAAATGAATAATCTATGAAATCTGGCAACTCGTGTTGAAAAGATATTCTTTGAAGTGTTTACACCCAAATTTGGAACAACCTCAGATTGGGAAATGATTAAAAGCTAAACGCAGTGTCATTAAAATAGGTTAACATAGAGTGCTAATAACATAAGAAAATGCTTGATTGCTTAGATTAATTATTTGATATTTAGGAAAAAAGAATTGCATAATTGCATATTGACATATGGTCAATGACGTAAAGAATATATAAGAAATACATGAAATATTTTAACAATGGTTTCTTCTAAATGATAACGTTTATTCCTTCTAATTCTCTTAATTTTTTAAACTTCTACAAAGAACAAGTATTAATTTACAATTGGCAAAATTAGGTAATAATTCAGAATAATCCATAAAGCAAAGTGTTGATCAAATCACATTGCATATAATTTCACTAGACCTACTGAAAGTGTATGGATAAACAGAATTTGATGGGAGTAAATTTTGGTAGAGTAGAGGCAGTAGTTGTGGCTTATATCTCAAAAGTCATTAAGATATAGACAGATGCTTACAACGCCACAATCTAAAAGATAGGAAGCAGCAATGTCCTGGAACTTTATCCTTTCACTGATGCAGAGCAATTTGTGTGAGATATAACAGGGCATCATGTGTTGATTACAGAGTATTTTCATTATAATGTGTGCTGAAGAGACCATGGATTTTGAAACAAAAGTCTGCACCAACTACTAGTTATATGTAAAATGTTTATACATTAAAAACTAGTTCCACACACACCACCACCACCACCACCACCACCACCTACTTTGCATGGTTGTTAGGAGGATTAAAGGAGTTTATATAGTTACCTGCCATGATGCCTGATACAAAATGCATTCAGTAAAAGTAGCTACAAGCTTGGTTTCTAAGAGAGTATAGAAATCATTGGTTGCAGAACAGGAAATATTTAGCAATCAGGAATCTACAGTGAAGTTCTAAGAATCACAACACAGTGATGCAGACATTGAGATGAGCAATATTCAGAAATCCATGCAGGCAGGCAACACGACAGAATTCAATCAATGAGTGTCGTTAGCTAAAATAAGGATGTGAAGTGTCCAAGAGAGTTTTAAAAATAATAACTACTTTATAAAATTAAAAACTAAAATCCCAACAACCTTATAACCAGTAATAGGATTTAAGCTTTAAAAAATCTATTTTGCTCAATGATACAGGTGCTATCAGAAGTGGAAATTTCAGTGGTATTCCATGTTTACTACATGCAATATAAGCTCTTTAGCCTAGGATTTATGGCATTATGCAGTCTTGTTTAATCTGCCTTTCAATCTTTACTTCTTATAATATCATGTACATACCCTATACTTCAAACAAAACGACTTGCTCCTTGCATATTCCTTCACTCCTTATAAATGCCTTCTGCTATTTATTGAGTCTGAAACCAAATGAATGAACAATTATAAAGATAAATTTATAGTATCAAATTATCCATCACTTATTTATACCATTGGGGGGAAAAAGGCCTAGAAGTCTCTTTGAATCTCTGCTGATATTGCTCAGATTGATTTTTAATGCCTTTAGTGTGTGTGTGTGTGTCTCTTCATTTGTTTCTTGAAATAAATATGTGAATTTCAAAACTGAAATGACCATTTGGTTTGCAGCGGCTGCGGCAGCAGACATGGCTTACCACCACATCAGACCTCCCATTGGCTATTCCATTCCCAAGCCTGTATCATCTCTGCTGATACGAGGGTGGAACGCATGTCCTGAAGTGAGTAATTTTTATTTCCTCTTAGAAAATGTGTTATGGTCAAAATCTGTCACAAATAGTATAACTCCAAAGTCTACTTTCAGTGTGTATTTTAAGACTGTCAAGGCGGGAAGACTGATTTGCCTTCTGCTCTTTAGTCTCTAATTGCCTCAAGAAGTCTGAGTATCTCATATTTCTTAGCTGCTGCTTTCTGATTTTGAAACGTTTCTCACAACTGATTAGTAAAAGAGAGACCAGGGTATGACAGATGACTCACAGTCTCATCTCAGCTGCAATTTTTATTAACTATGCGTGAGCCACACTTAGTCATTTTCCAAAGCAAGAAATTTGGCACAGGATGGATTTGTGTTGGCTTTTAAACATGAGGCAGGCCTCAGAATAGGTGGTCTTCAGGAGCACTGTGGGAGGCAGAAGACCTGGGTCCTAATCCCTCTCTAACTTTCTGAGTGATAGTATCATGATGTGGTTAACAGCATAGACTTAGAACTCAAATGGAGTGATCAATGTTACGGAAGGGATATGTAAACACTAAAATAAATTTTTAAATATGGTCATAGGTCTAAAAGAATAGTGAGGGAATGTTATCACAGAATGAAATTCCAGACAATCCGCCTACAAGAAAGGATTCTTAAGTGTGCAGACAGGTTATGCCTGCTTTGTTCTCAGAGATTCACAGAGGAGATTGTACAACTTCTTTCCTAGTAACACAGTCCAGTCCAGTGTCTAGTAATCTTTCTGCCAGTATATTTTGTCTTTTAAAATCCTTGTGTTTTGATATCAATCCATTAATTCCATTGCTCAGAGTGGAGAATATTAGTTTGCATTCTTCACACTGGAGGACCATCCTAGTTATTGTCCTCTTAAAATATAACTTTGTTTCTGATCCTTCCTAGGCACTTTATCTCTCTTCAACAAGAGAATAGATAAAGTGAGGCTGTTATTATTTCAGGAAATCACTTAGGAGAAATAGAATAAGCCCCAGTCCAGATGTTTGAAAAGAGAAAACAAGTTTTCCATTCTTTTCCTAAAGGCAAAATCCAGACCAAGTCATTACCCAGTCTCATCTGTGTACACAGAAACTCTTAAGAAGAAAAAATGAAGATCGTTTTGGGATGGATTGAGTATCTCAGAAGATAACCTCTTATCCGGGCCATTCAACCTGATATGTTACATGTTTATTTGTTTAGAATCTTCCATCACTACCAAAATGTTAGCTCCATGAAAGCAGGGGCTTTTTGTTTTCTTTTATTTTGTTCACTGCTATAACACTAACATCTAAAGTTAGATGCTCAAGAATGTTTGCTGAGTAAATGAATGAATACCACTATTGCCTATCAGTGCCTTCAATCCCTGCATCTGAATTTTGATGTCCAGAAAATGTCTTCTTGAAAATTACATCACATAAAATAGTTTAGGAAAACCTTTTCTTGTATTTCAGTATGAACTTCAGGCATATTTTCTCAGAAAAAGTATGTCAAGCACCTATTCTAGAATTTCCTTCTCTCTGTGGGATGTGAGCTATGACAAAGTTTACCATCAAATAACAATCAAGGGAATCCCTTTTGCTTTGATGAAGTGCCTCTTCATAATTATAGATAACAGGCGTGTGGAATTTCTAATTTCAAGATAAAGGTAAGTCATTGGCAGGTCCTAAAAGCTTTTTTTTTTTTTTAATAGAACGGATGTCTTAAGCAAAAGGTTGGGAAATGAGAAACAGAAATTGGAACATGGCCAAAGAAGGATTCTGTTAAAAAAAAAAAAAAAAGACAAAAATCGATTGCTTAGCAGAAAAGTTGTATTGCTATTAGCACAGAGTCTTTGTTCTGCTGATGAGATGCGGAGGGGAAGATAGAGAAAAACCATATTAGGAAAGCAAAATCTTCAACTGACTTGCGATATGTGGGTCTGCCAGTAAGTTGAGCCTGACTTGGCTCTGGCAACCACCTCAGTATTGTGAAGTTGAGCTGCTTCTGTATGTGACACATTTGAGTCTTCCTTAATTGCCAAGTAAGGTCTTTACCATGTCAGCAAGCTGAGTGGCAAAGAAAAGGAAACAATCGGCTATTTTTCATTATTTCCTTCAACAATTATTTGTTGGGTTCCTCCTGTATACCTTCTAGGGATAGGGGCAAGGGATTCAATAGAGATGGAAACTCATAACTGAAATGGAGTTTAAGACCTGGTAGTTATATGGAGATTGATTGAATAAACACATTAATGATTCCATAGTTACCTGCCAAGGTTAAGAAAGACAAAACTCTGTGAGAATGTATACTAAAAGAGTACTACAAGCAAGTTGGGGGACAAAGTCAGAATGTAGGTTAGTGAAGGCTTCCCAAAAAGAGTAACACTTGAGCTGAAATCATAAACAGGAGTTTTCTGAAAGAAGACAGCTTGGTGAGAAAGAACAGTTTAAGCAACTAGAACATGTGAAAATTCACTGGGAGAACAGATACAAGGGAAAGACTAGTAGTAGTTGCAACATTGTAGTCATGGAGAGGTTAAATCTCTGTATCAGGCATTATTTGAAACAAGTTCATCTTTAGATGGAGGACACTAACATCATGCTATCCTGGTCATTACTTTCTAGGTTATCAACTTTGCTTCTCATTTTTTCTGGTATATCTGTCTTTACCTCATTCCTTGAATTTGAAGCACAGTATTTTCTCCAGGGTGTCTTCTTAGTCAAAATTCATAAACTAGAACATTGAGGAGAGTAAGAAGACCAGTCTATTGAAGGTGGGAGAAGGTTGGAAAACAGTAAGAGGTAAAAAAAAAGAAAAAAAAAAGAAGAAGAAGAAGAAAAAAAAAAAAGCCTGATATTAGATAGTGACAGATTTTGGAAACTAGAACAGGAAATTTGGACATGGAATTTTGGCAATTGTATTTTTATCTCTAAAGCAGTGACAAGATAAAAGTAATTTTTTAGAAAGTTCATCTGAGTTTGATACAAAGGATTTATTTACTTACTTAAAAAATTGTATGTAGTTCCTATAGTAAGGCAAGCGCCGAATTATCTTCTAATGCTCACTGGAATAGCTGAGCATTGTTTCTTAATATGTGGCTGCGAACTGTGGGTTACAGATTACCTTAGAATGTTTGTTGAAACAAAGATTCTGGGGCCCTATCCTAAGTTTACTGAATGAAAATCTCTGACATTGAGCCTGAAACGCCACATTTTAACAAGCACCCCAGGTGATTTGTGCCCAACAAAGACAGAGAACTGATGGGTTGAAACTCAAGCAAAAGACAATGAAGTTGGAGCAGCCAGCTGGATTGCTGTTTGAGTAATCCAGTTGATTACAACACACAGACTACAATGGTTACCATGGAGATTCAAGGGCAAGGGTAAACCTGAGAACGATTTCAAAGGAAACATCATAAAGAGATAAAAGACTGAATTTCAGAAATGGAAGAGAGAAAAGAGACCAGGAGAACTAGCACTGCTGCCTCCTGAGAGTCAGCTAGTGACCAAGAGTACTCATTAGGCCTCTAGATATCAGGGATATTGTTGGCAGCGAGAGGAGAGAGAACAAAGCTAAAGGTGCTGCAGTAAGGTGACAGTGCTTTAAAGTAGAAAAAAAGGAAAAAGGAAAAGGAAAGATAGCTACCAAGAAAAAAAAAGTGACCTGGTCTACAAAGATGAAGAAGCCGTCAATTAGGGTGGAATAAACTTATCATGCAAGAAGTTGGCATAGATACTTCTCTCACCTTAAAGGTGCTTTAAAAATAAAGTGGGATCAGGCAAGGCAGATAGGTGGCATAGGAGTTAAGCTCAAGCAGAGATAATGAACAAAAATACCAGAGGAATTAGGATTAAAAGCAATAAAGTCTTGAATATTGGTGAGAAAAGACGAAGAGAGGTAAGAAGTTTAGGAACTTTCAAAATAAACAACTTAAGTCATTTCCTAGCAATTCTGAATAGGAAGGGAAACAAAAGAGGTGAGGTATGTGGGCTATATTTATATTGTTCTAATAATCTTATAAGGTTTACAAAGCTTATTTATTATTATTATTATACCAAATGTAGATATAAAGATGTATAGACCTAGACAGGTATACAGATACGAGAAAAGGAAGTTTGTTTCCCTTTTAACCTTTTTGTTCCCCTACTAAAAAATGTAAAATATGATAATATTCTAAACCGTGAAGGTATGCTTTAAATATTTTTTACAGTGGTCTCAAAAATTAAATTATTTGAATCCCTATATATATTTTTCAAATAAGCATGGCTTTGAATGAGACATGTTTGTTCTGCTACTATTTTTAAATGTAATATTTATATTCACATTTAATTCCAGTGTACAAGGAGGAGTTCTCACTCCAAACAATAGCAGCATGCGAAACCCAAGAGATCAAACTTGAAAGCTATGTACTAATAGGTTATTTAGTTTTCAAAATCTTAAATTAATAACAATTGGCAATAAAGCTCATTAAAATTCCTTTTGTTCAGGATCCATTGTGTTGATCTTCAAGCCCTGTTCTTCTAAAATGATTGAAGCTGAGATCTCCACCTAGTGGATTTATTGGATTTTGCAGATTTTTATGGAAACAGCCAACTATCCCTGGAAATCCTCAACTTTTTTCTCTTAGAGAAATAACAGGTTTTAAAGACTTCTACTTAAATCTAAGATAATTGTCAACAGGACAATTGCAAATGTATGAAATATGCCAATATGCATATCAGTTAGACTACAGTTAACAAAGCTGAATTTTTATTTTCATACTATAATTAGGAAAACGGATCAAACGCAAATATGAATATATAATTATCCATGTAGAAAGCAATATTGTAATACCACTAATTGAGATGTGTATAATAATTTACATAAAATAAACATCAAATGTAAATCTGCTCAAATACTCTTCTTATGTAGTCTTTCATTTTTTTGAGGCTTTTGTTTTTTTGCTTTTTCAATGTTTGCTTGCTTTTGCAAGACTTGGCCAAACTTTTCTTACTTGGTTTTTCATTCCTTCGAGAAGCATACTCAGTTAATTGTGTCAGACATATCCTATGACTCTATCTTGGATTTTTGTCATATATTCAACTCTGTGGTTTTATTTTATTGATAACAAAGAGCTACTGAGGACATCGTTATCCTCCAAAATGATGCATTTGTAATGCATGCAAAGGCTAAGGGGTGTTTGTGTGTCCTCTTGAAGAAAGCTAAAGTAGAAAATAATTACTATTTGAGTTATTTTCTTCACTTTATTCTGCTTCTAAAGGTGATGTAGTAGCATATTCAGCAGATGGTGGATACAGTGCAGGTTTTGGAGCAGAGCTTTCAGCTTCATTTATTCTTCTAGGAACTAAAAACACTTCATTTTCTGCCTCAAAACTGTCTTTTAACCCTGGTAAGAAGGAAAGTGCTTCATGTGTCTCCACTGTCATTGCGCCTTCTTTGTATGCACTATCTTTATCTGGTTGAATATTTTGAAATTCTCTAAAATTATGCATATTACTGTTAATTTCAGGATCTACTTCACTGCAAAGTATTCTATTTTGGGTTTCATGGGAACTTGCGATAGTTAAATCTTTAGCTGTAATGGTCTCCTCGGCAGAGCTTGCATCATATAATACATGTTTTACACTTGTTCCATTTTCCCAAGTTTGCTGCCTTTCTTTTGTGGTGCCTTTTAAGGTCATTTGTGTGATCTGAATTAACATACTAGAATCTGTCTTGCTTTCATCAAGCATATTTTTCTCTTCTTTCCCTACTATTTTTATCTCTAGTGCTTCAGTGCCGTCATTTCTGGGCAATGCATTTGTGCTGTCAATTCCTTTTTCGCTACTATTGGTTAGGTGCCAAATGGCTTGACTACTAACAGGAGAAGTACTGATATCCTTGGGAAGTTCTATTCTATTTTGGTATGGAATTGAATTTGTCTTCATAAATGATAGGTTGTTCTTGGATCGTGTTTGGGGAATGAGAGAGGAATCACAAGTATCTGTTTTTGAAAGTTTTTTTTCTACATCATTTTCTTCCTTATCCGTAATACAATTTTCCACAATTTGATGTGGTATTTGGGGTTTTGTCATTAATGTTTTTTCTTTATCTCCAAGTTGTGTATGAGTTGAATTTTCCTCTCTGTGTTGTAAGGCTTCATTTTGATCTAAAGTGTATTCCTTGTTGTAGCTGTCAGTCTTGTGAGCATCTAAAAGTTGTGTTTGATTCCTCGGGGACAAAGAAAACTGATTTAGCTCGCTGGTCTTTGATACATTCTGTCCCATGTGCTCAGTGGACTCCGTTGTCCGTTGGTCAGTAGCCCCCGTGGAATGCTGGAATGGTAAAACATCACTTCCTGTATTTTCCCAAGTAGTTGGTAAATAACTAAGCACTTTTGATTCAAGCTGAGTTGCACCTTCCATTTGTTCAGTTGAGAATTGAGAATGTGAGTGCCTGTGCTCAGCATCAGTGGGTGTAGGCTGAGGCAATTTTGATGTGTTTCCATCAGGAATGTGGCCAGCTGAATAACAGTTGCTTTCTATAGAGCTCTGGTTGACTACAGACAAGTTGTTAGCACTGAGCAGCGGGGCACGTTTAGTGTTTCGTTGGTAATATGGGGTCTGCTTTGAGGCATGTTTCAGAGGCAGCCGCTTTGAAGTGAGTCTAACATAGTTGCTACTCTCTGACTGTTGAAGAAAATCTGCAGAAGACACAGTATTTATTTTGGCTTTTGTCTCAGAAGTTTTGGATAATTTCTTAGGAGGCAACAATACTTGCTTGCATTGCTTTGGGAGACCTGACAAGGATTTTTCTGGATGGACTCTGACTTTTCTAAAAGGATGTAAATTTAATTTTATCTTTAAGTTTCGTCCTTTAATTTTCCCTTTGAGGTCAGGCTGAAGGGTTCTCTTCCTTCTCAGAACCTGTGAATTAGTAAACCATTTTTCTCCTTTGTTTCTCTCCCCAGGGTTGCTACAGTTTTTGACACCCAACTTAGTCAGCTGGTTACTTTGATTTTTCTGTCGTTTCCAAGGGGTTGATGTTTTGGGTGACATCATTGACCTATTTATTTCTACTAAATCAGGATCATGGACACTAACCCTCTTTGGGGAATATGCTTTCTTGATTTTTGTTGATAATCCTGATAAATCTATGTTGTCCTCACTCGTAAGAAATTTTTCTATTGCGCTGTTAATTTGGATTTGCTCTTTCTCAGGCTTTGAGTGTTGTCTACGATTTGGCTTTTCTTTCATGTAATCTTCAAATTGATCACAGGGCACATATTTACAGATAAGAGAATTGTTTGGCTGAAAATGTCTAGGTCTGCTCTGTTTTAACAGTCCGCAAGGATCATCATATTTTGATCTATGTTTTCGTACAATCTTTTGTACATAGTGTTCCTCAGGCTCGCAAGGCTTGGATGATGAGCTTGTAATAAAATGTCTCTGCCTATGAGGTTGTAAGCCATTGTCTTCTTTTTCTATTGGAGGCTGCCATGATTCATTTGTTAAATGCTTCTCAAGACTTTCTCCTGCCAAGGCTGAAGTGGGTATTGCATATCTTCTTCTAAATGTGTCACTGCTGATATCTGTGGAACAATAAATGCAAGAATTTAGCACTTAGCAGAGTTTTATTACCCCAACCAAACAGATACTTAGAAAGCTTGTGAGAAGTATAAAACTGACTTCTCTGATAATTGCAATTCTTGAATATTTCCTAATTTTTAACCAAACCTTCAAAGGACATTTGTCAGTTCCATATGTTTTGAATGACACTCTTTATGGTCACACTGCAGTCAGTTGTGATGCTGACTTAAAAGTTGTGGAGTTGGAAATAGAAATGTTATTTATGGTCATATATCTTTAGTTGTTGGTTAGGTTAGCTTTAAATGTGAATAATATCTAAATCCTTTTTAAGTGGCTATGGTAATTTTTTCCTGAATTTATTTCCCATTTGCAACTTAAATATTGGGCAAAATATGGGTGCAATATTGAGTAAGATTCAGGTTTCAGATAATAACCTGAACAACGAAAGGGAAATACTTGCAATACTATTGACTCAATGAAAGCAGAGATCATATCTGTTTTATTTCCCATAACTTAATAAAATGTTCATTAAATATTTGTTAAATAAATAGTTATTTTGAAATATAGCCCGGTTTGTGTGGCAGCAGTCTTTGCCTGGGACTTTTAAAATGGTACAGATTAATATAATATTTAATCTTATTAATCTTATAACTTATTCTGCTAGTTTCTTTTAAATGTCTGCCTGCAAATTCCTCTTAATGTTACAATCTTTCATTCACTGAAAGAAAACAGTACATGATGAACTGTTCAAAAAGGAAGCTTCCTTTTACTGTTCCGAGATAGACATCTCTACAGCCCTATAGGCACATATAGAAGAAGGAAACTTGTACTGGCTTCTCCTTAATGTCTGCCTATAATCTCCTTTTACACGTTAAATAATATTAATGACAAAAATAATAGTAATACCATTAATAGAGCACATGCTATGAGCTAGGCATTGTGCTCATATTGTACATTCATCATCTCTTTTAATATTCACAAGAGACATGATCCATTGGACATATCCTACTGTCTTATAACTTTTGCAGATGAAGGAATGAGCTTTAAAGAAATTGAATGCTTTCCCCTAGTCCCTATGCTTGGGGAATGACTTCCCCAAGTCTATCTGACATTAAAGGACCCTATTAACTACAATGCATCTAAAATTTAAAATTATTTATTAGATACTTTCTATTGTTTCATGAAATTTTTTCATCCAGAGGAAGTAGTTTTTTATTCCATGATAAAAAAGGAAATCTTAACTGCAAAACATCTTAACTGCAAAACATCTTAACAGCACTATTGCTATTTAAAAGGCTTTTTTTCTTTTTCGTTTTTAACATTGTTAGGTGTTAGGCCTCAAAATTAACTTTTAGTAGACAGGAGATGTACTCTCAACTCCTAAGGGTGGGGACACTCCATCTCCACTTTTCCCCAAGAGGTGAACTAAGTCCCAGACTAGCATCTAATTCCAATCTAAGATCTGCCGTCAACATTCTAGGTGACCTTGGAGAAGCTACTTGCTCTCTGTGTATTAGAAGGTTGGACTAGATGGGAGCTTTATGTAAGTATACAAATTATGCCGGGGAAAGAATCTGTAGCCTTTGTCAGAGTCTCAGAGAGTTCTGTGACTCAGAGATAAACATTAAGAACTATTAGTCTAGATCTAAAGTCCCCTCTACCCTGCAAAGTCCATTATTCTTTTTCTAAGTCAGAAGGCATAATCAGAGTGGCAATTTTTTGGCTGTTTTCTCCTCATATACCTACCCTCTCTAGTTCTGGTACAATGCCTGGCATGGAGCAGCATTTCAGGTATTTCTTACAAATGTTCATGCTAATCTGACAAACCAGTGTTCTCAGTGTGAAAACAACATACTGGGTTTTAAATGGTTAAGAGACCATACCCCTTCAGTTATAAGAGTTTCTCACAGAGAAGTTCAGGCATTGGACAAAGTTAAAAGATGAAATGGAGCATCTGCCTAAGGTATGATTCTAGTGAAAGGGTAAGTGCTTATTTCTTTGTAAAATAAAGTCAATCTGACCCAGTTTCTATGGCGTATGCTGCTTTCCTCAGCCATCCCTGTCTTGTGTGAAATCATCAACCCCCAGACGCTGTTAAGAACTGGAGTGTGGGAATGCAATGGAATAAACTCACATCCTACCTTATAACATATGTGAAATAACATATGGCTTTATTCTTGTCCAGTCACCCCAAAATGCATCCTTAGGGCCAGACCCCTGTGGTAAGAATTTCTTGATACAGCACCTCTGTCATTCATATTCTTAGAGAAAGCTCTGCTTGTTGTAAACCAATTCAAATAAATGACAGGAACCTCTTTACAGAGCAGCTGTCAACATTTTCACTGCTGAGCCTGAATGCATAGCCTTACTATTCAGGAAGAAAAAGGAAGACATTTAATTCATTGCCTCCACCTAAATATTGACATCGCCCATGTACAGTGGGTAGATGTCACGGCCAGATTCACTTGGCTCCCAGCATGGGACGATGAATTAAGTCCTGACTTTGCCTGGACTGGGAAGTTATCATCCCTGACAGCTCAGCAAGCAAAGTATGTTTCTTGACATCATTCCTGAAATGAATCACTAGCATTAGAGGGCCCATTCTTCTAACATGTCATGCTCTGGGAAGGTTGCTTACTGCAGAATTGGCATTAGAGCTCGAAGGATGTTGGAATAAAAGCTGATATTAGCCATCCCATAGATCTTAACAGCACTCTTGCTATTTAAAAGGCTACTTTTTTCTTTTTTTAACATTGTTAGGTGTTGGGCCTCAAAATTTACTTTTAGCAGTCAGGAGATGCAATCTCAGCTCCTAAAAGTAAGAACACTTCATCTCCATCTCAGCCTAAACACACACACATACACACATGCGCGCACGCACACACACACACACACACAATATTTTTAGAAAAGGAATAGACTAGTGCTACAGTGATTTTTATAGCATTTCCTATTGAGGAAATTAAAGAAGGGAGGCTCCCTCCTTCAAAAAGCATTAAACGGAGTGGGATTTTCTAAAACAAGACAAACTCACCTTCTGTTCTTATTATATGGTGTGGCAGAGTTTGAGGCAGGACTTCTCCAGACTCAAGATTCCTTAGCTTTTGAACTTTCCTTGAATTATATGTTGTAAGTAAGCCTGCTTCATTAAAAGCTGTCGTATTTCCAGGAGACTGTGAACACCTTGAATGCAGCAATCTACCATCCTGGCAAAATAAAGTGCTGCCTACCCCATGGTCTTTCTTTTTCAGGTTTCTAAATGATCCGTCAAGGGTTGTGGACTCAGAGGCCGATGTTGCTTGATGACTATTTTCCTGTAAAAGTGGCATTTCCTTTCTGGACCCCACAATGGACATGACCTTTATCTCGTTTTCCTGAGTTAAGTGGCAGTTACAGTATCCCTTAGTGTGGTAATTTCTTGCCCCGTGAGCACACAGGGGTTCGTTGAAGGTTCTGCAACAAAGGTTTTCTGATGTGTGTTCATTTGCTTTGCCTTGTTGGAGTTTCCAGTTAAATACAACTAAACCTAGGCAAGTGAGACCAACAGCTCCTATGACAAATAGAGAGACCATTAAAAGATAACATCTTGGGAAGAAACATATAAATCATCAAATGTAAAAACCACAAACATAAAGGTTAATGGCTTGAAAGATATCAGAATGGGTAGGAAGTCCTTCACCATTTGGAAAATATCAGTTCAGACAGAGGCTACCATTGACAATGTTCTGCTTTCCAATTTGGATCTTTATACATATTAAAGATTATAAGAAACAACACCATCTGGAATCTCTTTGGTAGGAAAAAGGGCTGTTTCATGAACTGAAATTCATTTAAGATAAAACAGTCCCTGCAGTAACATTTTTTCTGTCTATGGCACCTCCTTTTACGAACTCTCATAATAGAATCAATGACATCTCATCTAAGACTGCCTGGTACTGTCATTTCATGTTCTATGTAGTTTGTCCTCTGAATAAAATTGCAAGATCCAGTGTTTCTCGAGCCCAGATGCTGACTCTAATCTGTTTCTATTTCACTTTTTCCTATCTTGACAAATGGCATCCTCAACCACCTAAATGTTCAAACCAATGTCCCTGAGTCATACCCTTATTATCTATCACAGTGATTTCCCTTGTTTCTTCACACTTATAAGTGTATTATTGTGTCTATTCATTCATTTGCTTGTTCACAGACTGTCCTCCTCTGCTACAATTAAGCACTGTGAGGCAACACATCCTTTTAGTCCTGTTCAACATTCTATCCCCAGTGTCCACAACTCTGAGGCAAAGGAGGCAGAAATATTTATTATATATTCTTAAATCAACAGAAGGGATTCTGTTTATGAATTCTGATAATGAAATCACTGGTAATCTAATCTTATAAATCCTCAAGATGTGATTAGGAAGACATGGTGTCAGTACAGATTGAGTAAAGAGATCTGTGTCCTAAACCCACATTGCCTGAGGACGGTGCCCTTTTCTGGAAATGAAGACAACATTCCAGATTGTCTGACTGGCTACGCTATGCCCAATTTTATCCCCTGGAGACTATATTAATGAAAACATATTTTTTAAACTTAAATAAAAAGAGAAGGTATCAGGTCATGATTGTTTCTTTTGTGTGTGTGTGTTAAACATGAAGAACACAGAGAATAGCAGTTTCTGGTAAAACCCTCAAACCATTGTATAGTTTACCATATCTTGAGCTCTTAAATCTATTTTAATTCATTTGCCAACAATACACTCTTGGAAAGTGCTCTTAACATATTGAAGCAATCTAAGGTACATTTTTAAAAGCTGTAGCAAAATTATGTAAATAATAATCCTTTCATTGACAGATTCTAGAGTTTGAATTATCCCAAGCAATGATTTTGGATTTAACATGTTAAAGAACATACTAAAAAATTAAAAACTGGCACCACTCCTTAACTTATATGGGTAAGAAAACTCAAGATTCAAAGCTATGTTCTGACACTTTTCTTGGTATTTTCTAATTTCTCTAACAATTATTTTTTCTCTTTTCACAAATAAGGATAACTGATACTATCCAGGGATTGAATAATATATGTGACATGTTTAACACAGTGCTTTGATATAGTAGAGTTCAATGAGCGTTCATTGCGATTTATGATTATGATTATGATTACTGAGCTACCATTGTTTAGGTTTTGCATTGCTCTATTGGTTCCTGAAAGACTCACCTATCAGGAAAAAAAATCCAAAAATCAATCATTAGGATGATATTTTATATGACTGGTGCAGTTAGTGGGCCAAATAATGAAGGAACAAAAGGGCTAAGTGTTCTTGAAGACAAGAATCAGCCATTGAAATGAGAGTAAACATAATCTGATTATAGGATACAGTTTCTCCTCTAATTGTGTCTGAATGGCAGGGACTCACTCACTCCCCTGCTGTTGATGCTAGGTATATATCTGTATCCCATTACCAGTCAGGTATGGTCACTTTCCATTAGCGTAGAAAGCAAAAGCAGAAAATGAAGCTTGTAGGCAGGCGGAACGTGCTATTAAGAAGCTGTTTGAATTTTCTTTGCCATGGGCATTGTTTCTATTTTTAAAAAGTATTCTAACAATCTTTCTGAGTTGGCAAGAGAAAAAGGGAAAATTAATGATAAGTTCTTATTGAAACATTAGAAACACGTTACAGCTTCATAAAAACTTTTTATCTACCAGTTCATAGCATACGTGTCAAGATATTAGTGTTTGATGCCAAATAACCATTTATTAGTTTTAAATTTACTGAATATAGCTATTTATATTCCTTTGAATTTTTATGACTTAGATATAGCTGAAGAAGAAAATGGACTCATAGGCAAAATTATAGTTCTAAGTGTTTTTCCTACAATCTAGAAGTATAGATAACTTGCCCCATGTGTACTTCAGAAAGAGTGGAATCTTAATGGAGCAAATTAACATTAAAAATCAGAGTCTTTTTAAAGAAGAATCTCTTCTCAAAGCACTATAATTTAACAATTATTTGATGAAAGATATATTAGCATGATAATTTCACACACCAAAACCTAACATATATGTAATCATATTTATAATTTATCAGAATTTATTCACGTATATTAAGCTCCCTCTCACTTTGACAAAACCTTTGGAATCTCCTAGAATTTGTATTCGTCTCAATACAAAAAAAGAACCGTTAATGTAGCTAAATATATTTCTGAATATATATTTCTGAAAACAGGTATAAAAGGTAACTAGAAGATATTAAAAATTGCTCTATTATAATATTTCCAAAACGATGTCCTCTAGAACACAAATTCAATGAAATCCTCTATGAAAAAAAGGGATCATGGCCAAATAAGTTCAAGAAATGCTCCATATCACACCTTCCTCTTAGAAATGTATAGTGCTCATTAGAAAATGAAAGGTTACGAGAAGTGCTGCAGTGAGTACACCTGTTTCACTTTGCTTAACTTAGTACCTTTTAAACCTATTTGAACCCCACCATCTATTGCCTATATGTGCATCTGTGTGTTTTTATTGGAATATCTATTATCCACCAGTGCTAGTGTTCTAAGAAGCACATTTAAGGGAAACCTGTCTGCTGCCCTATCACTTATGTCTTTTATGGCAAATTACTTCTTAGTACATACAATTACTGACATAGTTACATGGTTTTTAAAAGAATTTATCTTCCTAACATTTGAATTTCCTTCCGAGTGAATTTGATTACTGCTGATGGTAGTTCCATTGTCTATACCTGATGCTGGTCTCCATCTATCCTGATTAAAAGTGTAATTGTCAGGAAGTAAAAATACAATCAATCAATTCACTAGATAACTGTTACAGAATAATGACTTATAGCACATATTTAAAATACGTCAGTCTTGGATGCCATTTGTTTGTCTCTGGTCTCTCTCTCTCTCTCTCCCTGCCCCCTCATCACCATGGTTACCCACAGGTGCAGAGGATTTCACCATGCACTGAGAGCATAGGGGAAAACACACAGATTGAGCTAGATAACTTAAGAAATCTCATGCATCTTTGGTCTTCAACTAATGACACTAAGTGCCATTTTATGTTATTCATCCAGTGAGATGCAATGATAGCTGACGCATAGTTTAATAAATTTTAAATTACAAAAAATATATAAAGAATTGCATATTATCCTCCCCTTAGTTGGTCTGGGGAAGTATGGGCAAAGTTTACATAGAGTTGGACAAATAGAAATTTTAGAAGAATTCAAATCCCCCCAACGGGAGGAAAACCAAGGCACAGAGAAGTTAGATAATGTGTTCAAAGTCACACAGCCAATAGCAGAGCCAGAATTCAAACCTAGGTAATCCAACTACACAGCTCATTTATTTAACTACTGTGCCATATAAACACTGCAGACTGAGATATATGTGATTGCCATAGTAGCATCCTTTTGTGCATCTGTGAAAGTCTGCTGACTCTTACTATGTGCCATGGAGAAGCACACAAATGTAAGTGCCTTGCGGAAAGAGTCTATGTCCCATCAGTTTTTAAATATCTATCACCTAGTGTCATAACAAATGCACCAGTACTCTTTGGTGAAAGGATGGTTGATGAAATGTAAATGTTATTCTTGTATTACACACAAGGAAATTAAAGTCTAAATAGCAAGTTAACCTGTTCAAGATCACAGTGCTAGTTATACCAGGACTGGAGCTCTTGAATTCTGGTCCAGGGCCCTTTCCTCTATTTTAGAAAGCTTCCTTGAAACAGGAAATTCTTGCAACTTGTGCTAAATCAGCTAATATCCTCCCCCATCTACTGGCAACCTCTCCTTTCCATGAGCTTGGCAAATTTCCCCAAGTGTCTGAGATAAGCATCACTTAGCATGCTGCAAAAATATGGACAAGTGAAGAGAAAAGAGGAGGGCACACTTCTCCCCGGCATACCTGCAAAGCCAAGGACAGTCAGCAGGGCCACATCTTGTCCTGGGAGGAGGGGACTTCTGTCCTTTAGAACCAGAGTGAAGTTGGGAGCTTTGGGATCACAGTTGGTCTCAGACAGCCTCAGCACACTCTGTGCAGCTGCCACAGCTGCGGTAGATGGCTGACAATTTAGGTCCTTGGCATTCCTGAGCGTGTGAGCAGAAGACTTAATGTAGTTTCTTAAAAACCGAGCAAGGGGATGGAGATCACAAGTGCAGCTCCACTGGTTCTTATCTAAGCTCAGATGGATTAACTGCTTCAGTGGAGTAAAAACATCCGGCATGTGGGCTAACCTATTTCGCGAAAGGTCCACTTCCTGTAGTTGAGGCAGGGGCCGGAAGGCATCTTTCCCAATGTAGGAAATAAAATTGTTGGATAAATCCAGATGCCTGAGACTGTGGAGATTCGTGCCTCCAAAAGAACTGTCTGTGAGATTAGTGATCTGATTCCCATCCAGCTGGAGCCGGGTCAGGCCCCTTGTGTTTCGGAACCAAGACCCTCGTAGGGTGCGGAGAGCATTATTGCTCAGCACCAGCACCTGCAGGCTGTGAAGCTTGCTGAAGGTGTGATCAGTGAGCGAAGAGCTGGATATTTGGTTGTGCTCCAGCAACAAAGTCCGCAACATCGTAAGGCCATCTAGGGCATCTTCCTGAACATCCTCGATACCATTTCTGCTCAGAGAGAGCAGAGCAAGATTAAACAAGAGAGACAGGTTGGTGCTCTCAATAGAGGACAGATATCCATCAGTGATGATTAAAACCCTCGTGGTCATAGGGGCTGCTGTGGGCAAAAAAGCACAGACTAGATGCAGGATACACATGAGTGGGAGGGCGGGGGTATGGTGGAGAGCAGAGAATCAATATCCTCTAAGCAATCTTATCACCTGGGTAAAAACAGTAAACAGTACACAACATGAAAATGATTTTCTGATTTCTAAATTTAAGGGGAAGCTGGCTATATATCAAAATGATGGATTTTTATATTCTTTGCTACTGTGACATGTTTGTTTGAGAAACATAAACCCATCTGTTACTTTAGATGTCAAAGTTAATTCATTGTTTCAGATTATCTTCATGGATGTTATTTTGAAGGTGTCTTTTCAGGCCCTCCCTCCAAGGCTGTGTACCGGCCTGATCTAGCCCTGCAGATCCAGTACAGAGTCAACTAAGAGCTGAGCCTGTGTCTGATCCCCCTAGTCAGTGTTCTATAGCAATTTATATTTACGCTGTGAAGTCAATCATCTTTTCTCCCAAACATAAAGGTGAATGTTGGGGTGGGGAGAGTGAGAAGGAGCACTGGTTTCTGCTTTTTAGCCCCAGGCTAAAAGTTGGCAACTTGGTAAGGATATATATTCACTCCAGACAACCCAAGTGTCTGTCAGTGGGGTTCTCATTATAGTCTGGGCCATCTTGGCGTCCTGTCTAATATCTGTTCCCTCCAATGAAGTCCATCATGTGATGACAGGTGGTACTCAGGGCTTCCAACTGTTAAATCCCTTCACCATAATCACCTCAGAGCTATCACTGCTCTGTCATTAGAAATCAAAGCATTTTAACTCAATAAAGATGTATTATAATCAGGAGTTATTGTAACACATCTTTATCATGCTAAAATTGTTTTGACTGCAAATGACAGTGTCATAAGGATAGAGGAGTCCATTGTCACTGGGAGGTCTGCAGGTGATATTAGAACAGTCAACCACAGGGAAGCAAATCACAAATCCCTTAGGAAATTCAGACTGCATCGCAGAAACAAAGAGATTAAAAAATATGTAAAAGACAAAAGATTCTCAGAGTGCCTTCTTTTGAAAGAATTGTTCTCATCCCTGCAGCACAAGCAAGCTTAAATCCTGGTAATTTTTTCAGCATTTATGATTGATTATTTGAATGCTATTCATTCTGGCCAGTTCGGCATTTTGTTCCTCTCGTCATTGTTTTTGATACGGGATGAAGGAGGTTTGTTTTCATGGGTTCTCAGTCCTTTAGGGATTTGCTGACACTGAATGAGCAGGCTATTATTTCTATCAATTACTTCTTGTCTAGGTCTAGAAAAGAAACCCAACTACCAATTCATCCATTTTGTTCTCTGTAATTATGAAATCTAACTTCACAAATGTGGTGTTCTGTAAATGAGAAGGATGAATGATATAGAGGTGCAACAATGTAGATGAGAAATATTTGTTTCTTACAGACATCAACTATCTCTGATCAGGAAAAATAAATGTAGTGAAGTCAAGAAATCCATTTTAGATGGGGAGAGTTTAGTGTTAAAGCATTTTCAATACTGATTAGAAACAATATACACGTTAACTATCCTTGAAACCTTCTCTCTCCTGTCAAGGATGGTGACAACATCTACTTCCTAATTATCAGAGTCATGGAATTTTAGAAATGGAAGAAATTATCCTCTTCCACTCTGTCGTAACTCAAGCTTGTTTATGGAAATTTTCCATTGGCAGAGCTTATAGCTTGTTTATCTCTTCTTGGATATCAGGATGTAAATCACATTCTCCTCAAATTTGTTAATAAGGTGTCTTATTAAATTGTTGACTTAAGCAAGCAATATGTAATGAATACAGGCAGTGTATCTTGTTAGCATTTCTACAGCTCATTTACCACCAATAAAAAAAGACCAGACTTTCAAAATGAGACGCACTTTGATAATAATCTGTTTCACTGGTACATCACTTAATCTTACTAATGCTGAACGATTGCAGTTCAGGTTTCTGATTCATTTATATTTCTTCCAGCTGGTGGTAGGGTTCAAATCTGCACAAAGTATGTACAAAAATATAATTAAAGTGATATATTTGTTAAGTGTGTAGCTGGATAAAATGGTGATATTCTTTTGCAATAGCAAAATATCTCAATTACTTCTGAAGGTCTTTAAATAGTTTTGATTGAGACCATCAGGAATAGGAAAACAAAATATTACCAGTCTCTTTAGTCATTGTTTGAAGCTTACTCATTAAAGGGTTACCTCTTTTAAGCTGAGCCCAGAGAAGAGTCAGTACAATGAAAGGTACGGCAACCAATTTTCCAGGTACACTGAGCACTGCTTTGTAGAGTTATTAGTTTTATTACCTACTATATAGGTTAGCTGGTGACAGAGGGTTACATCTTTGGTGCACACCACACATGACTCAGGGCAAGCTGCCACCAACTGCAACATGATGGCGAAGAGTACCAGCCATCCACCTGAAAGGAAAGTAGACGGCAATGTATATCATAATGTTGGCATTTACTATGCATTATTTTAGTACATACAGCTCATGAGGCATTTTGGTAATTTCTGCTGTTCAATAAGCATCTTGGTGTTCTCTTAAGATGCCAGGTAAACAACTACATTCCTTAATTTGCATAGAATTTAAACCAAAATGTTAAAGCATTTGACTATAAATTCAGAGAGCTCACATCCACGGCATATTTATTAGTATTTTGAAAAAATTAAGTTACTTTGCAAAACAATATATAGTTTGTAGTGCTTTCACCAAACATTATCTTACTTAGTTCTCTTAATTCTGCAGCCCAATTAGAGACTAAAGAAACAGCTCAGGATTGTTAGTAAACCATCGTAAATCACATAGCTGGTAGTTTTTTAACCAAGTCTTAACTTTCAATCCAGTGTTTCTTCTAGTATGCAAAGCTCATCTCAGGCACTGAGTTTTACATGAGTATAACTAAATTCTTACTCCTTATAGATTTAAATGCCACACCTAGGGAGTGAGTATGAAGTCAAGATTAAACTCACAAGCTCTACTTAGCTTTGAATTCAGCTCTGTTTTTAGTGACTATATTATCTTAGAAAAAAATGTCTCTTTTTGTTTTTTGCGTAAAATAGAAATAATAATAAATTCCTACAGTACAGAGTGTTATAAGAGTTAAATGGGTACTCTAAGTGTTTACTAAATGTTAAATTTTACCATTATTTTTAAGCTTTTTCAACTCCCCAGAGAAATATTTAACATCACTTGAATTTTATGTTCAAAAAAGACAATTCATTTATAATGCCTTCACTGGTTGATTAAAAAAAAAAAAGGAGCAAATTATAATAAAACCCTCTACCTATAAGATAGTTTGAGAACAAAATAAAATGTTGAAAAAGACATAAAGTGATTAATTCTATTATTTATTCAACAAGCATTTGTAGATCACCTTCTGCATGCTAGGCACTCTCAGAGTACTGGGCATAGAGCAGGGGCTGACAAGACCCTGCCTTTGGGAAGTGTACTTCCTATAAAAGGACATAAATAATAAACAAATAATATAAAATATGTATTCAGTCATGTGGTGATAAGTGCTATAGAATAAATAAAACAAGAAAAGGAGAAGATCACATTGGCTTGAGGGCTCTAAATATGGCGAACAAGGAAAATCTCTCTGATAAAACAACATTTGAACAATAAGCTGGAGAAGGTGAAGGCATTAGTGTGTCAGGGTGGAGAGAACCCAATGCAAAGTTCTGAGGGCATGAGGAAGTTGGTGTGGCCAGAGTGGAGTGTGTAAGAGGAAGAATAGGGCACAGAATCATAGGAGCAGGTTGTTGTATACCTTAGAGATGAATGCAAAGATGTAGGATTTTAACCCAGATAACATGGGAAATAATTGGAGGCTATAGTGAGTGGCATTACTTGGTCCGATGTACATTTTTAAATGATCATTTTAACTACTGGGTTGGGAACATACTATTAGATAAGCAAAGAACAGAAGTAGCAAAAATAGGAGACAATTGTAGTAATATAAGCAAGAGATGATGTGGTGTAGACCAGGATGAGAGAGATAAGCATATTCCAGATGATTTTTTTAATCATAATGATGCAATTTAATTTAACAAATTTGAGCTCATTTAACCTCTCTGATGGAATGTGCTAGGTGTCTAAGAGTAAATAAACCATTGCGTCAAAGCACTTTCTAGCTAGTGATAGACATGTAAATACTTATCTATAACACAAGGAGAAATGAAGTAAATCTAGATGCAAGTGAATAATTATGTTGTGGAATAATGTGGATGCTTTAAGAAGGATGTAGCTTGTGAGCTGGGCTTTGCAGAGTGCAGTGAATTTCCATGGGCAGAGAATAAGCATTAGATAATTCCAGTCTGAGAAAACAGTAAGAACAATGCCCTGCATGGGGCAGCAGATCTAATCTCAGTTCATTTATTTTAGCCCTACCTGACTGGTTAGTGTGCCTCATGCATGTGTGGTTCAGGGGCCAACCAGAGATTTAGGTATAATTTACACATAGATTCCAGGGCTTTTACCAGGATCCCCTCTCATTTTCTACTGCCTATTTGTAATAAGCAGGATTCTAAGATGGCCTGTAAGATTCCTTTCCCCTGGTGTACATGCCATGTAGAATACCCTCCCCTTCAGTGTGGGCAGAACCTGTGAATATGATGAGCTATTACTCCCATGATTATGTTTCATCATATAACCAAAGGAAGATTATCCCAAGTGGGTCTGACCTAATTGGGTGAGCCCTTCAAAAGCAGAATACGTTTTACAGCTGGTCACAGAGTAGGAAGTCAAGCATGTGCCCTTGCCAGTCAGGAAAAAAGCAAACAGCCATGTTGTGAACTGCCTATGTGGCAAGCAGCTGTAGGTATCCTCTAGAATTTGAGAGTCATTTCTGGGCAACAGATGGCAAGAAAACAGACATGTGTCATACAACCACAAAGAAATGAGTTCTGCCAACAACCGATGAGCTTAAAAGAGGCCTTGAGCCTCAGATGAGAATCACAGTTCCTGCTGACTCCCTGATTTCAGCCTAGTGAATCTCTGAGCAAAGAACCCGGCTAATCTATACTGTACTCCTTACCGATGGAAACAGATAATAAATGAACATTGTTTTAAATCACTAGGTTTATTGTAATTTGTTACAAAACAATAAATAATACACTCCAGTTGCCCTGAATTCTGTCCTCTGGTCCTTCAAACAAGCAAACCATCAGAATTTTAACTGTTTCCTAAAATGCAGAAGTGGTTTACCCTCAGGCTAAATGCGAGAGAGAGAGAGAGAGAGAGAGAGAGAGAGAGAGAGAGAGAGGTGGGAAACATACTAGTTCCTTTCTTCTAAGTGACTTACTCTCCTCCAGGATCTACTTGCTTTTATTAACTTTCCAGTGCCTTCAGGTAGCTGTCGTTTACATTTTGTCCAGAGTTTCTAGTTGTTTTCTGTAGGAGGGTTGATCTAATATAAGTTACTTGATCATTCAGATTCTGACTGGTAAGATCAATATAATTTGCTGGTATATTAGAGGCAAGAATGATAAAGAGAGTAGTCAAAGATCATCACTTTTTTTTGTTGTTGTTGCCTCTGCAAGTAGAAGGATGGAGTTTCCATTTACTGAAATGGGAAAAGCTATAGATATAATTAATTGCATGTATGAGTTTAGAGTTCAGGAGAAAGTACTGGGCTAGAGATAGAAATCTGGGAGTTGTTTTTTATCAGCACCACGCTCTAACCAACTGAGCTAACCGGCCAGCTGGGAGTTGTTTTTTAAAAGGCATGAGGCTGAATTAGCTCCTCAACAAATTAATTCTAAAGAGTAAAGAGACTCAAAGACTGAGTCTTGGGGTGATGAAAAGCTTAAAGATAAGAAAGAGAGATGAAACCAAAAAGGGAGGCTAAGAAGAAGCCAATGAGCACAGAAAAAAAATAAGAAAATGGTGTCCTCAAAGCCAATTGAAAAACGTGTTTCAGGGACAAAGGAATTGTTGCTTGTATTCAATGCTATGCCAAGTGAGATGACCACTGAGATGTAACCATTGAATTTAGCAACGAGGAGATCTTTGTAACCTTGGCAAGGGCAGTTTCAGCAGTGTTGTAGGAGAAAGCTTGATTAGGATGGATTGCAAATGGAAGAAGGGGAATTAGGACCACAAATTTAGATAACTCTAGAACATTTTTGCTGTAAAGGTAAACAGCAATGAAACAGTAGCTTGAAGAAGAGAGGTTAAGGGTTTTATTTTGCTGTTTGCTTTTAAGATAGGAGAATGTATAGTATGTCTGTATGCTGGTGGAGATTAAACAATAAAGAAGGAACATGAACGATGCAAAAAAAAAAAAAAAACCAGATGAGAGAATTATTGCTGGAGCACACAAGTGAAGGAGTTGGCCTCAGAATTAGGCGAAGTTCATCCATAGAAAAAAAAGTGAGGGCAAATTATGTAGGTCATAGGCGAGTAGGTCAATGTAGTAGTGGGAGCTAGAGGTTTGAGGAGAGAGAAGGTACAAAATAGTCATCTGGAGAATGAGAAAGTTAATGGGCTAGAAATATGTAATAGGCTCTCTGAGCAGTACTGACAGTCTATGGGAGGTTAGAGGGTCAAGATTTTGAAATGAGACAGGCAGAATTGATTCAATAAAGGTTAGGATTCTTTCAGTAGTGTACAAAATGCAAGATGAAGCCAGAGAGTTGAGGATGTGTGCAAGGGAGTGAT
Source organism: Macaca mulatta (assembly GCF_049350105.2). Taxonomy (NCBI): domain Eukaryota; kingdom Metazoa; phylum Chordata; class Mammalia; order Primates; family Cercopithecidae; genus Macaca; species Macaca mulatta. Next base: position 166,077,628 of record NC_133406.1, on the reverse strand, counting down.
AGTTGGAAGTGAATCTAATGATAAATGTTGATGAAATGTAAGATAGGTAAAGGGAAAGTGAGTGACAGTGAAAAGATGATGAAATGAGCAAAACAACAAGTAAGGAAAAAGATCGACAGATGGGTAGGTAGGTAGATAGAAGGGTATCTACTTTAGGACATATTTGGAAATGCTCGTAATATAAAGCTCTTGTTTTGTTTTGTTTTGTTTTAAGTGGTAAAATGGCTTCCAATTACCAGTGTGATCCAAGATTGTTGGAGTCGGGTTTCTAGAAAAAGTGAGCTAGAAAGAAAGGAGACAGCTCAGAGAGTTGTCTGATAAAGATTGAGAGGTTAAAGAGCATGGAGGGGTGCAGGCATTGGTCATGACAGGGTCTAGGGTATAACTAAGGGGCTGAGTGACTAAAGGAGTTTGGAGGACAAGCTCATTGGAGAAGAGTAGGCAAAGGAACCCAGAGATCAGGCTATTTTAATGATCATTTGCATGGATAATAAAAGTACAAAGAGTAGTGATAGAGAATATGAAGTCAGCCAGTTTTTTAAATCCCCAAAGAATGAGGGGGTGTAGCTAGACTCTGGTGGTATAGCCTGACAAGCTGGTCATGTAGCCTGACAAGCTGGTGGTGTTTAGAAGAGAAACCATTAGGAAGTAGCAGTGACAGCAAGGAAGACACAGGATTTTGTTCACCCTACTGCTCCCACTGCTCCCACTGCTCCCACTGCCCCCACCAACCTAGAGATACAAGGAGTATGTGAGAGGAAACAGCTTATAAGGGAAGCAATGTTCTCAGGGGTAGGCTAGATAGTAAGGGAGAAATTGTTCTACTAAGAATCTAAATTAGTTGGTTACTACTCCTGAATGTTAAATTGGGCTCTCCCCCTCCTGGCAGTGAAAGTTTCATAAAGGGAGAAATGATAGGATGTATGGTTTTAGGATCTGACGAAAGAAGACAAATAATTTTCTCAAAAGAGGTCAACATTTTCTAAAATTCCAAAAATTTTTCCAATAAACATTTTTATCTCTTGCAACTGGAACAAAGCTTGAAATATATTTGGAATAAACTTTTTTTAACCAAACTCATCTGACACAGAGGTTAATAATGGGCAATATCTTTAATGGCACTGTCTGAAGATAAAAAGCTAATCTTAAACCCTAAAGTAAGGCATAGTCCTGAGGTTTCTATCATCATCTTAGTTTTGAATCTGAGATGATCTTTTCAAAAGTGAAGTTCATTATAAATCTACTTTAGCAGTTCTTTTTATACATAGTGTGCAGTATATTACAAGGCACTGACATAGTTAATAGTTTTTGGTATTCACTATTATTCTTTCATTTTGAAGAGGAAACCTGCCATTTAAAAACATGCAAAGCTAATTAAAGCTTTTCCCCTATTTCATTATCTGAATGTAGTTGCAAATTCTGACTTAAAACTCTTATCAGAGGGAGACTCAACATCCCTCCATGAACAGCAAATGAACATTCAATTAACACTTCAATAAAAGTGTATTTTAAATAAAAATATACTTTATTGTTAATCTCATTCTTTACAAATGCTAATACCCAACTTTAAAATCCAAAGAGAGTCTCCTTCCTTTTATTCTTAAGGGAAAAAAAAAGTTCTTTTTTCTATTTACAGGGAAGACCCGAGTTTTCTGAAGTTGTCACGAAGTTAGAAGAGTGTCTCTGCAACATTGAGGTAAAAACTTTAGCTTCTGAAATATGTCCATAAAAAAGCCCTGAATATCCAAGGCTGTCAGGGAATGTAGGTGAGATGGTACTTATGGAAAGTTAGTATGAGGACCCATAACTCCATCCATGTTTACCCTATTCATTAAATTCCTAGGGTGGAGCAGAATTAGCTGTGCCTACAGGGATAAAGGCAAAATCAGAGTGAATTGAAGCCCTTCCAACAAATAATAGGGCAGGCAAATGGACACAGTCATGCTCAGCTTAAAAAATTGATGAGTGAAAATTGGAAAGTATAACAAATACATTAGAAGGTAATTATTTAATCAATTTTATGCAAAAGTTTCTTCATACAGAGATGTGTAAGACATTGTTCATTTACATTCAATGCGAAAAGAAGAATTATCAATAAAATATGTTCATTAATTAGGGGCATTGCTTTCACACCACATATATGTTGCTTAATGTGATATATGTTGGTAATCAGGCTAATGGAATTTTCTTTCCTTATTAAAGCTGTTTGCTTTAATTTTCTCTATAATTGCCTTAATTTTCTATACACCTGGTCAAGAGATGCATTTCAAAATAGGTGAGGGAGCTGAAACATTCACACTAATTCAAAAATAATATATTCTCAAATGCAAATAAGTGCTACTGGTGGAGGAAGACATACATCACACATAGAGGATGACATATGCATCTGCATATGCAGGGAAGGGGCAAGAATAGAGAGAAATAGCATCAACCTGAGATTGCACCACTAAGTCTCAAAGTGGAACCATCAAGAAAAGTAGGGTTTTTTCTAAAAAAACAAAAAACAAAAAGCAAAAAACAAAACAAAACTCAACTAAGAGTCATTGGACCTAGTCTATTGGAAAAGGATTCGCAGTTACAGCCTGCAGTGAGTGTCTCTGTCTCATGATTCTTTGCTGGAATTTCCAAAGAAAACTTTTGTGTAGAAAGAAGCTTCAGTGTTTAGACCTAAGGTCCTCTTTCCCTTCTGTTCTTCAGTCCTGAGACTTACACAAAGTGGGGAGAAGTAGTCACATATTTGGTGGGGTTTCAGCAGCCCCTGTGGACAAAAGCATCTGCCAGAAGCCTTGGATATTAAGAGACACCTTCAAGACTTGAATTTAAAATATCCTCTCATTTTGAAACTTAGAGTTTGAGCAAGTTTGCTTTGAGCCTAATGGGATAGACACATCTGGAGGTGGATTCCAGAAACAAGAACCATGATAGGATCTACTAAACTAGTTTGTCTTATTGTAATATATTGATCAAGCCTCTTATTTATAGTCTCTCCCCAAGGGAGAAGATGAATGAGCTATATGCTAAGACAGTTTGCTGGACTGAGTTGCACTAATTAATGGACCAGAGTCAGCCTAAAGAGGCTTGACTTGTGCAGTTTCATAAGAATTTATCCTCTCTATTCTTCAACTTTTCAGTCAATGGTTTAGATCAAGGCCAAGAGGGAGCTACTCATCCCATGTGCAGATATAATCAAGTTAAGAAGGACAGAAAATATTTGAAAGCAAGACTCTAGATCTTGGAGGATGAAGTAACAGGACATGTCTAACAAGAATAATTTTAACAGGAATACATATAAATACAATGTCCTGCAGCAGAGCTAAAGAAAAAATAATAAAAGTATCAAATGGTAGAGACATGGCTTAGGAGCATCATGAATGCTAGAGGAGAATAAGCTCATTGGGAGTTAGAATACAAAGTGACTACCTTGTAGTAAAATAAAAGATATGATTATTCTTGTTCTGAAATGGCCAAGTGGTACCCAGTTGTGACCCTGAACCTTTTAAAAGAATAATTTCAACTATTTAAACAGGGATACACATTTTAGGAGAGAGAGATTTGAGTGCTGAATAAGTTGAGAATCATGTAACATGAAAACCAGTTGAAGGAACTAGTGACGCTTATCACAGAAAAGAGGAAATTAGGATGAGTCCAACAGGTTTTTTTGTTTGTTTTTTCTTTCTTCCTTCCTTCCTTTCTTCTTTCTTTCTTTCTTTCTTTCTTTCTTTCTTTCTTTCTTTCTTTCTTTCTTTCTTTCTTTCTTTCTTTCTTTCTTTCTTTTTTTTTTTTTCTTAGATGGAATCTCGCTCTGTCACCAGGCTGGAGTGCAGTGGCGCAATCTCAGATCACCACAAACTCCAACTCCCAGGTTCAAGCAATTTTCCTGCCTCAGCCTCCTGAGTAGCTGGGGCTACAGGCGTGCACCACCACGCCCAGCTAATTTTTGTATTTTTATTAGAAACTGGGTTTCACCATGTTGGCCAGGATGGTCTCTATCTCTTGACCTTGTGATCCGCTCGCCTCAGCCTCCCAAAGTGCTGGGATTACAGGCATGAGCCACCGCACCCAGCCGAGTCCAACAGGTGTTTTTAAACATCTGAAGAACTATCATGTGGCAAAGAGAGTGGTCTGTTCAATCTGGGAAAATACTTGCCACACATTCAAGCGTTTTTCATCTTATAAAATTGATGTATTCTTAGAAAAGTGTGTAAATTCATTTTATGTGAAGGGAATAATTTCATGTAAAGTGAAAAATTTTAGCTATGATTTAAAGGAACTCTGCCATAAATCTTATTGCCATAGTGAAAAATGTGAAGAATCTTTTGATCATTGAATAATAACCTTCTAAATATATTTTATGAATCTGACTTGGGCCTACTGTTTTTAGAAAGATGAGCATAAATTTAACAGGCCAGCTCTCAGCACAGAACTGAGTCAAAAAAGTAAATTAAGCTAGCCAGATGTTGCCATTAGATTTTTTTCCTGAAAGGAAAAGCCAGAAGCAAGCTGAGTGAATAGAAATTAAAATATGGGAAACCTTGGAATAGAAAGTTAAATCCGTATTTTATGTTATGTCTTCACACCTGTTGGAAGTATTAAACAATTAAAATTACCCCTCCTCCACTCAGCTGATGTCTCCTGCATCAAGTAACAGCAGTGGCTCTCTCTCACCTTCTTCTTCTTCTGATTGCCTGGTGAGCCGGGGAGGACCTGGCCGGAGTCATGTGGCAGCTTTAAGAAGTCGTTTCGAATTGGAATATGCTCTAAATGCAAGGTCCTATGCTGCTTTGTCCCAAAGGTGAGTGGTAATATAAGCAAATCTCACAGTAAAGTCTTATCTCAGAATCTTATCAAGATAGTCTACTGATTTGATTACTATCACAGGGTTTGATCACCCCTCTGAAAAACTTTGAAAGAGGAGTTTTCAGCCCATTTCTCTTACATTTTGACTAAAAATTAGAAATTTTATTATCTGTTAGCCTAGGTCCTCTAGTTTCAAGTATCAAGTATTAACCTAGCTGAAGTAAGACACGTCTATTTTAGAGCAACAAAAGGGATTTATTAAAAGTATTCTGAGGCTATTTTATGGCATCCAAGCAAGAATTCCTGTGTAGAAACCAGGAAACAGCTTTGAGGATCTGAGCAACACAAGTTCAGTGTTCTAAGAATTACCATATGACCCATATTACCTTATGATCCATTTCCCAGGAAATTCCATTCCTAGGAATATACCCTGAAATTGAAAATGGGTACTTAAAAAATACTTGTATTCAAATGTTTATAGAGCAATATTTATAAAAACCAAAAGGTGGAAATAACCCAAATGTCCATCAACCAATGAACACGTTGATAAAACAGGTTGTCACAACAAAATACCATATACTAGGTACATAAAACAACAGAAATTTACTTCCACAGTCTGAAAGCTGGAAGTCCAAGATCAGGTTCAGCATGGTTCCAGTGGGGGTTCTCTTCCTGTTTTCTAGAAATCCATCTTTTTTCTCTGTCCTTACACGGCAGGCAGAGCTCTAGTGTCTCTTCATCTTCTTATAAGGGCACCAACTCTACTGGATCAGGGCTTGCTTTACATTTATGACTTCATTTAACCTTTATTATCTCCTTAAAGGCCTTCTCTCCAATGCAGTCACATGGGAGGTTAAGATTTCAACATATGAATTTGAGGAGGGTCACACCCCAGTCCATAGCAATAGGCAAATGTATAAAAACAAAAAGCAGATGGCTGCTTCCAGGGGATAGGTAGGAGGGAGAAATTGGGAGTAACTGCTTAATTGTCATCCAGTTTTATCTGGGGCTGATGAAAAGATTTTGGAATTAGAAGTGATGGTCTTAAAACTGTGAATGTACTAAATACCACTGAATTGCTAGTTTTAAAATGGTTATTTCTATGCTGTGTGAACTTTACCTCAATGAAAAAGGAAGCAAAAACAAAAAGATTAAGCAAAAAGGTAAGTCAGAAAAAGAGAAAAAGAAATCAACATTCTTTCATAGCTAGTTCTGCCATTTACATGGCCCAGTGCCCAATAGATAGTCTCTTTGTCTCTCAGCTTAAATGTTAAGTTTCAAGGCGAAAAGTATCTGTCATATAATGCTATAATAATTCCGTATAATAACCCATCCCAGAATTCAGGGGTGTGCAATCATAAGCATTAATTTCTTGCTCACTTGTTTGTGGGCTCATTTTGGATGAGCTTGACTCTGAACTACAGGTTGTGTTCAGGTCTGTTCCTTGTGTCTCTCACCCTCCTTGGACACCTACATAGAAAAATGTACTACCTGTGGTATATTCTTCTCGTAGACAAAGGCTAGTAACTCAAGAAGACAAGCCCAAGTTTACATGCATATTTAAAGCCTTTGCTCAAGTTATATCCTCTGACAACATTCCACTGGCAAGTTTCACAGCTGACTTCAACATCAGCAGGAAGAAAAATATACTTGGTTTTTAGTGGGAAGAACTGCAAAGCCATATGGCAAAAGGCATGGGTAGCTGGAGTGGGAATGGGATCATATTTCATTAATATAAACATGGCTGTCAGGGGCCCCCGTTCTAGGTGGGGAGCAAAGAAGGCAGTCGCTGTGAGCTTCATAGATACCCTATAGAGCGCATACTTTCCAACCCATGGAAGACCAGAAAAGACTAGTTTAAAATCTGTCTCCATCCACATGAGAACCAAAGCATTTGCACATGGCCCAGTTACACTTGCACACTCACACCGACACCTACATATACAGACACACTCATACACTCCATTATCAGAGTAAAAGTTCTTAAGTGGGAAAAGATTATCTGGAGTTAGCAAGGGTTTCTATACAATCTACAAATTGCAATTGTTGCTTTTTTAGCTGTAGTTATTATATTCCCGATCTGACAAAAGAGTTACAGCTGCAGCTATGAAGAGATGGGACTCTTATTCATGAAGTCTTTAATCTATAGGTTGTCATGAAATTAAGTATCAGTAGGTTTGATTGATAACCACATAAACTGGACACCATTTTTATTGGATATAATTTCTCACATAATTTCAAAAGCGCCCATAAGCCAAGACTACGTTGGATTTGGTCACATCATCATCTTCCAGTTCTATCTGCTGTTCTTATTCTCTACTTGTGGCTTTTAAAACTATTTCTATGAACAGCCAGATTTTGATATTTCTAAAGCACAATCACCTGAGGTTTGTCCACTTGAGACAGAGGTTAAGAGGATAAGCTGTGGAATCAGACAGATGTGAGGTTAAATCTTGGCTTTGCCATGTGCTAGCTCAATGACCTTGTCAAGTTATTTAAATCTCACATGAAAATACTGATAATAATACCAGATCTTAGAGTTGTTATAAGGAGAGGTACTATTGTCATAGTAGTGACAGTACTTGATCTAAAGATGCCAGCAGAACCAAGCAAAGAATATAGTTCCAAAAATGTAGGTAAGTCACAGAATGTACAATACATGGAGAGCTACACAGAATAGGAGGCACAGCAGCAGTCCCAGGTAGGCAAATGAAGGGTGGAGGGAACAGAGCTTCTCTAGCCTTCAAGAATCTAGAGATGTATACCACTACTAATTTAAAAAAAACAAAAACAACAACAAAAAAAACTACATGCTGGGTGAAAAAACCCATCAGCTTTTTTGATGTGCTCCCTTTGATATTCTTATAAAGTGTTTTATAGTCTTCTGGCCCTTCCTGACTGTTATGGAACTCTGATAAGGGTTTGTCTGTCTGCTAGGTGCAAGTTTCTCTTAACAACGTGGCATTCCCTAAGGATTTGCTGTGAGGGTGCATTCAAGGTCAGTTTGTTAGTACCATTCCCCCAAGTAAGCTCAATCTTTGCACTAGTTGAAATCAACTCTAGGAATAGGCAAAGCGTTTAGCTAAGTTTTAAAATGTGTCAACATAGAAATTACATATGTTCCATTCATTACTGTATCCTTAGTATGTAGCAGTATGATTGACATAAAGTCAGTAAGAAATGTTTGTTGGGCAGATAAAGAATAAAAAATTAGATAAATTGGATCAATAAACGGTAGCTATTTTTCACTTGGTGTGTAATCAGTAAACGAGCCTTAACTATTTTCTCTTTTCTTTCCATTTAAATAGCTGTCGCTATTGAACATCCGGGGCACTATTTTAAATGTTTTAAATAGTCATCTAATTCAGCCTTAGGAAGTAGGTATTCCAATTTGTATAAATGAGGAAACTGAGGCTCATAGAAAAGGTAAGCAACTTTCCCAAGTTAATGGAGAATAAGTAAGCGAAGCTGGAATTCTCACTCAGGACTCTCCTGTGCTTTCTGAGTTTCTCTGGAATAGGAGGTGGCATGTTCCAGAAGCTTGAAATATTTTGCCAATACTTGTATTTGCTAGACTTCCAGTTTCTCCTGGAAGTCAGTCTGTGAATAACTTCGGCTATTTCTCCCAAGTCTGACTTTTCAGCTTGTGGATATGAAGGCAGAGGAAGTGAGACCAGCGATCAATAGGTGCTTAAAGTGAAAGAGCCCAACGATATAAGAATTGATGGACTAAGTACAGGAGGGCCATGAGTTTAACAGCTTGTGAGACAGCGGTTCTCAACTTTGACTGCACATTAGAATCATCTGGGAAGCTTTTACAAGTACCATTGCCCAGGACCAATTAAACGAAAATCCATGGGGTTGACACCCAGGCATCAAAATGCTTTAAAGTTTCCCAGGTGATTCCAATATACATCCAAGTATAAGAAACATGCTGAAAGAGAATGATACAATGCTAACCTGCCAGTCATTCTGTAAGAAGGGGATGCAGCTAATGAAAGAGGAAAGACAAAGCCAAGGTAAAATAGCATCTGTGACCAAAGGGGACCATTTTGATGACTTATTACATGCATCGTTCCTGCCAAAATTCCTTGCAATATACCACTAATTCCTGATCTTTGGATTTCCTAATCAATTCAAGTGACAGAGTTAAAATGTAATTTTTTAGTATAGCATTATGGTTTTGAAAAATCTGTACAAGGTTTTTGCTATAGTTCCTACTAAGGTATGGATGCGGGGACACCTCAACAATGTCTTGAAAAATGATGCATCTACTTTTCCATTTTTTGTCATGAGGTTCACAGATGATAGGTTTGAGTTTTGTAATGCTTGATTTGATGGGGTCTTTGGTTGTGTGTGTATTTATTTCTAATTATTATTTTTCTTTATAAATACATTTAGAGGTGAAAAATTGTGTCAGAGATGTTCTCCACAGATAATAGGAATTCCCTAATTCCTACCAAAACCGTAAATTGATAAAATCTGAGCTTGAGAAAGGCGCTCTTGAAGTTCTGCCTCTTTTAAAATATTTTGTGCCTCTAGATATATTTGGAAAACTAAGCATGTGGCAGTTGCTCCTCCCACAGGGTATGAAATCCCAACTTGTACATGGATTACATCATGTAAATTTAGAAATGACAAACTGATACACAACCTTTCAGATGTGAAAACCAATTAGTGTTTGTGTGGGGCTGGCCTCTGAAAATAGAATGATTTGACCTAGTTAGCTGTCCGAGAGAAGAAAACCAGGAATCCAGAGTTTGGAACTGTAAAACAGATACATTTGGGATTAATTTTTCACACTACAAAAGGGTCCATCAAAGGTTTCTTTAAATAGAAAGCTTGCCTAGTGCACTTAGAATGGAATTCATTTTATAAAAGTTGAATATAACTTATACAATTTTAATTTACTCATAGTTTTTCTGGGTTACAACAATTGTGGAAGATGATAGCACCATGACACTGATGTTCCTAGGAGGAATAAAGAAGGGAGAGCAGCAAGGGGACCGTGTCCATTTGCTGCAGTGGAGCAGGTATTTACCAGATGGCAGTGGCCATGTCTCCTCCTCATCACCCCAGGTCAAATACTCCCCTCTTTCATCTACCGCCTCTCTTACACTCTTTTTTATACTAAAACTTTCAAATATTCCCTTTTCTTCCAATCTTTCAATCCTCTCTCCATCCCTAACTTCTTGTCAACTCACCACAATCAACACCTTGCTCATGACCACCATAAATGCTCTCACACATTGCTTCTTCTTTCCGTGGGTCTTCTTGTCATTTCTACAATCCCATGGCTCCAACTCACAGCACATAAATGCACACACGCGCACACACACACACATGCACACGCACACATCTACACACACACACATTCCCCCCCACACACAGGTGAACCCCAGTTCATTATTCAGCCTTGACCGCTCTGCTTCCTAGCTTTTGCAACATCTTTAACTTCTCTCCTGTTCCAGCTTCCTCATGCTCTAACCCACCTACTACCATCATAATCTTTATTATGTAAAACTCCAATTCTAATTATATTATTTGCATTAAAACCTTCAATAATTCTCCATTGCCTCTAAAATTAAGTTAATTCGGGAGTCCAGTTGATTCAGGAGTCCAAAATCCTCAGTGATACACGTTTCAATCATATGTTCCAGTGGTTCTAAACAGAGAGTGATACTGTCGCTCTCTCTTCTCAGGTACATGCTAGGCTTTTTGGAACTGCAAGAGTCTTCTTTTTTGTTTGTTTGTTTGTTTTTGTATTCCCAAGGACTAAAGAGATGCCATTACTATTTAGTGAGCTGTGACCAGAATGTTGAAGTTTCTCCAATGTTTTGGACAATCTCAAAAAACAAAAAATTATCTTACACAAAATATCAATAACATTCTTGGAGAGGAAAACTACAGACAAACTAGAAGTTCCACTAGTTCCCATAAACACCTCATGTTTAACCTACCATCAACCTATCACTGTATCTTAACACTGTATCTTAACCTTGACACCCCCCTTATCTTATCAAAATATTAACCAGTCTTCAGTAATTATCTCAATCAGCGTAATCACAATGTCATGAAGAAGTATTTTCTGGGGGCTACCCCATCTGCATTCATGCCTCACTAAAGACCACAGTACTCTGTGCCATGTTATAATTTATATCTCATTTATTATTTAACTGCATGTGGTGAATGTTAAATATTTGATTTATAATAAACTAGGAAAATTATTAGTTAGGCTGTAAACACCAGGCTTTGTATTTCTGCAATTTGAGTAAAACTCTGGCATTCAGATTTTTTTGACTCCTACATTCCTGTCAAGTTCGAATACATTCTCGTCCAAAAATAATGAACTACTAGATATTCCACCTCTTTTCCACTCTCCTGCCCTCACTATTAGGGCACGAAATGTCAATGTATTTCTTTTTAATTACTAAAAGGATAGAATGTAGGTGACTAAGATGTGTGAGGGAAAAAGTGACTACCACATTCATTCCATGCATGTTTTTTTAAAAAAATATTTTAATGTTTAAAAGTTCTATAACAAAAGATACTGTTCTTTCAACAGTGGATTTCACGTGCAGAGCATTAATATGACAGTTTAGCATGAGATAAAAGCAAAACATAATATTCTGATAAATACACCAATTATTGACCCATTTATTTTATATTCTATTAATGTAAATCTTCATTAGAGAAATGAATAAACAAACAAGCAAATGGACAGAAACATCCCAGCAGTGCAGGTGTGTCACACTGAGTTACAAGGGACATCCAGCATGCATTTCCCTTGAACTCAGGGTCTGTACTTTTTCTGCAAATGGGACCATGTCTAATTATTTATTATGAATGAATACTTTACCTAGAATTTTTTCCTTGACTCAAGCAATCTTCCTGCCTGAGCCTCCTGAGTAGCTGGGACTACAGGCATGCACCATCATGCCCAGTTAATTTTTAATTTTTATTTTTGTAGAGACAGAGTTTTACTATGTTGCCTAGGCTGGTCTCGAACTCCTAAGGTTAAGTGATTCAGCCTCCTAAAGTGCTGAGATTATAAATATGAGCCACTGCACCATGTCCCACATAACTTGTATTAAAGTATATTATTATAATTGTTCTATTTTATTATTAATTATTGTCAATCTCTCACTGTGCCCAATTTATAAGTTAAATTTTATCATAGGTATGTAGGTATAAGAAAAAAATGTATTGTATATTGGATTCAGTAATAGCTCTAGTTTCAGGCATCCACTGGGGATCTTGGAATATATCTCTGGTAGATAAGAGGGGAGGAGGCTACTAAACTTTTTATAATCAGCTTGTATTTTCCACCAAAAAAAGAATGCGATTTTGATTATAGATATTTAAGCCTATAGGTCAATGTGAAAAGGTCTGACATATTTATAATATTGAGTCCCCCTTACCATGAACATAGCACATTTTTGCATTTATTTAAATGTCCTTTAATATCTTTTAGTAAGAGTTTATAATTTTCTCTATGGGGTTCTTATATAACTTTTGTGTGATAAATAGTTACATTCATTGTGATTGCTGAAATCATTTGGACTAATTGCTACCACATTATTTTATTCTGTCTAGTATTTTTTCTCACCCTATCTTTTTTTATTTCCTTTGATTATTTGAATATGAGCTATATTTCTATTCTTTGGTGAGCACCCTAGAAACTTTAATACATTATTTAAAACAACAAATTATATTTTTAATATGTTTGTCTTATTCTCAAGTGAAAGATCTTAGACCATTTTAATTAAAGATTATTCTCTCCTGGCCTCGATAATACCTCTTTATTTTAATTTCCGGTATTTTATCTTCATCAAGATTTTATAATTCCATAGTGATTTCATTGTTTTATACAACTATGTTTTATTTAGGTTTACCCCATGTTTAATGTTTCATTGTTTGTTATGGTTACATTTCAAATCTTTTTCCTAGTATCGTTTTTCTTTTCCATAAATGCAGCTTTAAAACTTCTTTAAACCTCACTCTGTTGGAAGTAAAGAAATGAAAAAAACTTATTTTCCCTCTTTTTTAAGATATTAGTAGATATAGGATTTTCGTTGTTTAGTTACTTTTTTTCCCTGCACCTTCAGGGGGAAAATGCTATTCCATGTTTTACTTTCTTTGCTGCTGTTAAAATTTCATCTATGAATCTAGTTGTTATATCTTTTGTTTTTAACCTGCCTTTTAAAACTGCTTTTAGAAGTCCTCTTTATCTTTGGTATCCTATAGATTAACTATGTTGTGTATAGATATAAATTTATGTTTATTTATTTAACTTGTGATATATTACGTTTCCAGAATTTGAAAATTGACATCTTTCATAAATTCTGGGTAATCCTCAGCCAGTCTCTTCTAACATAGCTTTATTACATCTTCTTTAGTATCTCCTTCTGGAATTCTAGTTGGATATTTTTTAAAGTTTCTCACTGTTTTCCACATTGCTCAATCTCTTTTTAAAAAATATTTCCCACCCTTTACTTTCTCTATCCTGCTTTTTCAGATCTGTCTTCCAGTTCACTTATTCTCTCAGAAGTGGGTTTAATGTGTTGCTTATTTTGTTCATTGCATTTCTAATTCAATGTATTTCTTATTTATATTTCAGTTCTAGAAATTGCATGCCACTTACAGTTTTACAGGAGAGTTTTAAAAAGCTGTAGACCCTCTCCATACTTTTTATTTCTTCAAACATATTTTACCTAGAGATATTAATACCTCAAGACCACCCTAAAACTTCAACTTGTAGTTTTTATTTTTTTTTTTGTGGGGGGGGGTTGGGGGGACGGAGTCTTGCTCTGTTGCCCAGGCTGGAGTGCAATGGCACAATCTCGGCTCACTGCAAGCTCCACCTCCCAGGTTCAAGCGATTCTCCCACCTCAGCTTCCCAAGTAGCTGGGATTACAGGCACGCACCACCATGCCCAGCTAATTTTTGTATTTTTTTAGTAGAGACGGGGTTTCACCATGTTGGTCAGGCTGGTCGTGTACTCCTGATCTCATGATCTGTCCACCTTGGCCTCCTAAAAGTTCTGGGAATACAGGAGTGAGCCACCACACCCGGCCAACTTGGAGTTTTTCATAAAACCCATGTAGTAATAATTCTGCTTTAAACTAGCTTGTATGTGGGTTGGCAGATGAGACTTCTGCGAGTTTATATATATATATATATGTGTGTGTGTGTGTGTGTGTGTGTGTGTGTGTGTATATTTGTATATATTCTTTTTCTCACTTTACCTGGAGCCAGGAACAATGTAGGATATTTATCCTCTGCATATCTTTATGTAAAGTGAATTTTATTTTTTCTGTTACCTAATCTGGATGTTGCCCTTTGAGGATTTTGGCTTCATATAGGTGTTTATTATCTGACCCTCCACCTTGCTTGAACCCATGGTGTCTCCACCACATAATCTATTAAAATTCATGCTACAGGCCAACAAGAGTCTGTATGAGAAATTCATAGCACTTATATTTGCTTGGAGTGATAATGTTAGAAAATCTTTTACTTTTATATTCATACCCACAGTAGATTGTAAACATCATGCAGGCATAAAGTGTCTCTCCTTTTGCTGCTGTTTCTCCAGTACTTAGAACAGTGCCTGGTACATGGTAGGTGCCAAACACCTATTTGTGAAGTACGTGAACATAATGACTTCCCACAAACATGATGCCATTGAATTCAACAATTTTGTGAAGTGTGCCTCATGGTTTCCATTTTTTTAGCTAAAACTCAGAAACTCAATAATGTAAGTAATGCAAATAACTAGTAGAAAAAATGGTAGTTCATAATTTAATCTGGGACTGTCCGGTAGTGTTTTCATCACATCATGCTATCTTTGGAGACTAAACTTTGCCGACATGTTTGCCAACACCAGAAAGTTCTAATGTCAAGTTAAGGCTTTGAGGAAGATCAGCAGGGAGCTATCCAGAGTACTGAACCACCTCACACTTAAAACTCTGCAGATATACTGGAACATACTGCCCTCTGTCTATGGCCAATAGCCTTTGATTGCAAGGAAATTTCCCTTCTCACTCTAACTCTGATAATAGTCACTTTGCCTAAGCTTATGCCTCCTGATGAAACACTATAATCACCTGCCTGTGCTGATACAGACCCAAACTGAACACAACTCCACAGCTGCTGCCTCGTTCACAGCCATGCCTAGCCCTACCCTCTGTGTCTTCTTCAATCACGCTTCTCCAAAACAGGCTCACTCTCTGACCACATTTGTAAAAGTAGCGACAACCAGTCAGAGCACATAAAATGACAGACTTCTTTCTAGGAACTTAACTGAAGTGACATTTGTGAACTAGCTTTGAGGATAGCTCTATTTTAGCATGATTTCTTTATGGAACTGAGTATACTGTAAAATTAGGCTCTTCTTTTCATTTTCTCATACTCTCCACTGTAGTAGTCAATTGCACTCACTGAATGAAAAAAACAACAACAAACTTTTAGCTGACATTTGGGGGCAACAATTGACTTTCTGGTGATGAGAGTCCAAGAGTTTTTCAGGGCCAGAAATGAAGAAAAAGACCACTGTTTCTCATACATAAATACAATAGAGAATCAGCATCTTTTAGCTAATTCTACATAGAAATAATTTTAAGATTTATAAATTTAATAAAACCAAAAAGGGTATTTGGCTTTGTAACCTATATTTTACTTATTCAAAGAATGCTGATTTGAAATATGACATCTATAGAATTTACAAAAGACTGCAGTGCTTATTGGAACATTATATTAGTATCTAACCCTCACTTCAGCAGTGTCTTCTGAGCTTATAGGAAGAGTTGCCTTTCTTACTCAGTGACACTGGTGACTTAAGTTCTATGGATCTTGTACGTATAATGAGGAGAACAAGATGTTCCTTGCCTAAATCTAGGGACAAACCTTTTTTTTTTTTTTTTAGGGTAGCTATCATCTCTGAGACGCAAAATTTTTATGACATGCACTTCCTGAACGTCAGTTATCAAGCTCATTAAGGGCTTGCAGTGGCAAAATATAAAAGCCAAAGGAGAGAAGCTAGAATCTAAGCAAGTGCCACGATGCCTATCAGTTGCCTTTTATCTCTTTCTTTTTAAGCTCATATCTTCTTGAGATGCCCATACTTTTTTACTAATTAACAAAATCAGAAAATCTCCTAATATCTTGGTGGTATGGGGCTGAAAAGGGAAATATGTAACTATGCATCTTGATGTGACAGTGTGAAAGTATTTGGTATAACTCATTATGTCCCTGAATGCCATCTTATATAGGTGGGGAAATTAAAGAAAGTGGGGAGGGGTCTTTCACGAAGTTAAAACCATCTCCATGAAGGTCCAAACAATAAACACAGCCATTTATTATATTTACATAACACATCTTCACCGTATCCGTAGATGCATACCCAGACCAAGCAATTCCCTTACACACACATATACACGAAAAGTGAAAGGAGGGCTATAAATTGATTGCTAGTGCCCTCTGCATTTCATGCTTCTGGTATCTTACAAATCACCAGAACTGGACATAGTCTGTGCTGAAAGGTGATAGGGCTCTATGTTAAGAACTCCTTTTCGGCTGATGTGGACTAAAGCAACCAGGTTAGCGGCTTGTTTTTGGCTGCCTTGCTCTCTAGCGCCATCTAGCAGTCAGTTGACAAACTACGAGTGAGGCCTCCTCCAGACCTCCCGACTGCTGTACTAAGGAGAGAGGCTTGGAGACTTCACTCCGAACAAAGGTGTGCAGCCTCAAGTTGAGGAGCATGTGAAAAATGTCAATCTTTCCTTGACTTTTAAAACCACCCTTAGTTTGAAACAGCCTTTCTCCATGAAAAATGTAAAAGAACATCAAACAAAATATTCTGTTCAAAAGACGAGGTGATGAAAATGGGAAATTAATAAAAGTGAAGATATGAGAAGAGCCCTACGTGTGTAAAACTGGCACCTTTTTTTTAAAATAAGCTTTAAGGACCTGGATTTATTGTCACACATAAAAGATTTGCATGAAAAGAGTGAGTGAGTGACATATTTAGGTTACAACATATCCACTTGAGAGAGAGAATGAGATGCAGCTCTCACCGTGGCCATTCTCATGCTGTAATTTCGTGTTCTTTTCTATCCGTCAGCAGCGCTTGTTAGCGAGCTAAAATGCCCTCCCTCCTAAACCAAAGGGCGAGCCAGAGTGCATTTCCGTCTTCAAGCGTTTTGTAATACTAATTAACTAATTCCCAGTCACATGAAGAGAACCTGCGAAGATTCGCCGGAGGCAAACTGCTAAATAAATGGTGACAGATTTCTCAGTTTTCAATTAGATGAAATGACATATTGGGACAACGAATGGCCTGACTTTCTAATGATGAGAGTTTTATGAGGTTTTCATTCCTGGAAATGAAGAGAAACCCTCTCCATTCATACACAAAGGAGGGTCCAGACCCACTCTTAAGCACATCAAAGCACACAGATCCTGCCTTTGGCAGTTGCTTGTGTGTACAACTGAAAGTAAGACTTGATCCAAAAATGCTGCTTTTGAGACTGCTTCTGCTCTCCTGAAATATCTGACAGGACAAGCACAGGGACCAAAGAGAACAACCAGCCTAATTAAATCTATACAGGCAGCACTGTGTTCTGTTCGTCCGCCCTGACTCCAGCTCTGGCCTCACCCTGCTCCCTCCTGACTCCAGTGTTTGTGTTGCGAATCTGAATCTCTTGCTAGCATGGCAACTGTTGCTATGTTCGCAGCAATAAGAAGTGGGCGATGCTGGTGTCTCTGTAATGATTCAGATACAAGAGCAATGATTTCTAAATAGATTTCTGAAGCGGCTCTCACAATGGCTCTGAACAGTTTAACAGGTTTAATTCCTCATGGATTTTTTTTTTCTTTTTTTTCACCTTTAACATCTTCCATGTGGACTAAATCTAAACCTCATATAATGCAAAAATGCCATCATTCTTTCTTTTGCTTACTAGTATTTGAAGCAGGAATTTTCTTGTAAAAAAAAAAAAAAAACACATTTAACCAGTTGTCATTTCTTATTATCTCCTTGGAACCCATGAGATGGAGTTTTCTTGATATTTAGGTAATGGCAACTAAGGAAATCTGAAAAAATAAGGGGCCCAGGAAGAAAATAACTGCTGGATTAACCAAAGTGGAATGAAAATCATCACCATTAATATTTGTGATATATGCTGGACATTTTTTATTAATGAGCAGATGTTTTAAAGGCCTCATCTGCAAACGAGGACAGAAAATTTACTAGTGGATATATGTTTGCCACCCTGACTTCTCTTTCAAAGAGACAGTGAGAAAAATGAAATCACTTTTTGTTTTTTTGGCCTTCATCAGTCTCTTATTTGCCAGCCCATCCAGTGTTAACTGTGCCACTAAGTGTCACCAGATGCTAACACAGCCCGGGCCCCAGGGGGATATGATGTAGATAATATTGCCGTGTGCACTGATGGCAATACAGACCTGGCCAAAGGATAAAAAGAGAAAACACATTACATGTTTTGATCGGTAGCATAGAACAGAAATGTGTATTCGAACATAGACACTTGCTATGTTCTAGACGCTATTGTGCATTTTTTGTATGCCTGTGGTAGCACAGACTTACCACAACTCTTCTACAGCTAAGAGTTATTTATTCTACAAATGAGAAACTGAAGCACAGAAAGTATAAATGGCCTGCCCAAGGCTTTGTAACTAGTAAACAGCAGGGCCAAGATTTGAGCCAAGATCAGCCTGACTCCAAAGCCCATGATCTTTTTACTACTTGCTGAGCTGCTACAGTGTGAGACAAGAGAGCTGCTCTCATACTAATCAGTTGTGTGACATGAGCAAATCCCTTCCTGCCCTGGGTTTTAGGATTATCATCTATAATGAGGCATTTGAATTGGATGCTTGCTATTCAAGGTGTGACTCACAGACCAGCAGCTTTGGCATCACCTAGGAGCTTGTTAGAAATGTAGAATCTCAGGCCCCACACTGGACCTGCTGAATCTGCATTTTAACAAGATTTTAACAGGCGATTTGCAAATATACAGTAACCAATCTCTGTGGACCCTTTTAGCTTTAGTGTACTGTATTTAGAAAGTCACCTTGCTCTTATCTCTTTCTAGATTCTGTTCCTTCTCCAAGGTTGTTTTGCCCCTCCCTGTGAGCATTCCTAATCTCATTCTTTTACTTGATAGAAAGATTCACTGTCTTCTCAGAAAAGATTTAGTCTATTCTAATTCATTTACCACTTTCTACTTGGTATCATGTCTCTGTTGAATAAGTTTCTTGAGGGGGAGAGCCATTCATATTAAATAATTTTATATCTGTAATATCAATTGACAAGGTTCATTAAACTAAAGAAAATATATTGAAAGGAATGTTGAACAAATCATTATCTTAATTTAGTTACAAATAGTAAATAGTGTGCTGATCGCAAGATCCCTGTATTATTCATTACAAATATTTCAAGGCAAGCACAATCCAAGTTCTTTAAATATAGGTCCAGGAAAATTTGCAAATAGCACACATGATGAGCAGTTTTTAAATTTCTTCACCCCCACCCCCATCTTTTTAACACAAAAATACCTAAAGGATTCAATTAAGACCAAGTTCAATCCCAACGTCTCCTCCTCTAGGAAGTTGTCCTAAATACCCTCAACTCGTTACCCATCATGTTTGTTGTTACTATATTCTGTATATATCCCATCAGAGAATGGAAACATTATTGTAATTATTGATGTCTTTGAATGTCAGTTGCCACACACACACATACACACACACACACATGCACATGCAGTTACACAAAGTAAGCTTCCTGAAGCCAGGAACTGTGTCTTTCATTTTTGCATTCTTAATATTTATCACAATGCTTGGCATATAGTGTGATGGATATATGTGTTTTGAATGAATGAATGAATGAACGAATGAATGAATGGCTCAATCAATACAAATCTTTCTGGCCCCAAAGTCTCTTTTTTGCTTTAATGTACTTCTTGTTCTCCTTCACATTAGCATGGTTCACTGACACCAACAACATGGAGATGCACAGATCTATGGTGAGAATTTCAAAGAACTTGTTTTAGCCGTGTTGGTATTCCCTACTAATATGGTACTTTAGTGTACTATGGCATGAGCTAGTCATCTAGGAACATGGGCTCTGAGACTTAGCAACTCAAGTCCCTTTGAAATCACAAAAGCTGAAAATTGAGGCAGCGTTTGTATTTCTTCCTCTCTGATTGGTCAGGTGTTCATTCGACAAACATTTGCAGAGTCCTTATTTTGTGCCAGGAGTTTGCCAGGAACCAAAGATGCCAAAAAGCAAACATAGTATAATATTTCTACCTTTAAGTAGTTTGTATGGAAAATAGACCCCAAATGTATTATAATGCAATGTGATTGTATACAAGAATGGGTACATGACTCTAGTGTATTCTAACACAGACGGAGGTGTTACTAAGAAAAAGGAGAGGCAGACAATGATTCCATCAGGTTAAAGGGCATGTGGGTAGCTTCTTGCAAAAGGTGGCCTTGGCAAAGAGATCAGAAATACCTAATGTAAACGATGAGTTAATGGGTGCAGCACAGCAACATGGCACATGTATACATATGTAACAAACCTGCACCTTGTGCACATGTACCCTAGAACTGAAGGTATAATAAAAATAGTGATAATAATAATAACCATCATAAGTGTAACCATATTGGGTTCTTATTTTGTACCAGATAACAGGCCATGGTACTTTAAATGTGTTATATCATTTAATCTTCATAAAAATGAAGGCATTATGATTTTTTCAATTTCACAGATGAGAAAAAATAAAGTCCCCAAAATACAAGTGGCAAATGCCTGATGTGGGACTTAAACCTGGCCAGAGTAGTTCTAGAACTGGTGAATCTGGACACCAAACTCTACAAAAGGCAGAGAGAAAAGCATTAAAAAAATAGCCCACAGGCCAGGAGACAGACTGCATTCAGAGGGTAAGTAGCGAATCAGTCTGCCAGACCAGTAGCATGAGACATTGCACACAAACTGAGAAAACCAACAGCAAGCTATGGGTCAGAGCCCAACCCAGCACTGTAGAAGAGAGGCTCAGGAGGAAGGATGCTTTGCTGATAACAGAAGTGGGAGTTACTGTGCTATACTGGGAAAGAACTTGCTTCTTGAAGCCAGAGGTATATGTTCTAATCCCACCTCTGCCTTTAAGAACGGTATAAACTTGTTCCTCGGTAACTAAAATAGGGACCATAATATTACCTTGTCTGGTTTTTACAGGGTCTGCATAAAATTCATATAAAACACTTAATATCATCCCTGAGAAACTTGTGTTGTTTTGTTTTAAACTAAAGATAAATGTCCCTGTTTCACAGTTCTACCCACAGATGGATAAACCCCTTTCTGAGGTTGAGAAATGAAAGCCTGTGTCTATCTGAAATTCAGGATCCTTTTTCAGACACTTTCTACTTCTTTTTATCACTTATTCTCTTTGAGATAGTAGAGCACTCCTTTTTCCTCATTAAATAGCAGCTTTACCCATAAATTTCTCATAGCTTTTCCTTACTTATTTACACTACCTGATTGTCAAATTCGACAATGTTGACCATTCCTCAGTCAAGTTGCCATTTGGAATAACTTAAAGGTTTCTGGATGTTTTCTACCCAGCAGCTATTTATGACAATGACAGAAATCAGGAAAATGACTTTTGAGGATTTCAATTTTTCTCTATAATCCCTGAAAATAAAGTGATAGTCAATTGTGAATGTGGCTGCTGAATGCTAGAGTACTACATAAAAATAGAAAAGATTTAAAATGCGTGAGAACTAACGAATCTAAATTTATTGGTTTTACACAAATGAATGATTTTCATTTTATTTTAAAAAATTGTCCTTTATTGTTTAGGGCAAGAAAAATCATATACTCTTTTCTTCAATAATCTTTTATCAGATTAACATAGAGGAAAATGAATTATGAAATTATGAAATAAATAAAATTGAGGACAAAGCACCATATTAAAATGTTGATTGTTGATTTTGTCATATCATATATGTTAAGGAATAGAGTATTGTGTTTGACTTAGAAGGTACCTATGAACTACTTTCTGGTATTGAGTGATCTGAATTTCTTTTTTTTTTTTTTTTTTTGAGACAGGGTCTCACTTTGTTACCCGGTACAGTTGTGCGATCATGGCTCAGTGCAGCCTCAACTTCCCCAGGCTCAGGTGATTCTTCCTCCTCAGCTCCACAAGTAACTGGAACTACAGGCGTACGCCACCACACTTGGCTAATTTTTGTATTTTTTGTAGAGACAGGGTTTCACCAAGTTGCCCAGGCTGGTCTTGAATTCCTAAACTCAAGCGATCTGCTTGCTTTCCAAGGTGTGAGCCTATGCGCCCGGCTTGAATTTCAATATTACAAACAAATTTTCTATTGCTTGTATATTCTTTGGGTATTTTATTTCTTTTGTAAAAGGTAGACAATTCTGAGTTTAAACATGACTTAGAGATGTTTAACTACTTTTTTTGCCCCTTGATTTTTACTTCCTGAGATCAGTAGTACAGAGGGCAATCAGTTCTCACCTTTTAAAAAGATCTGAGGCCAGGCATGGTGGTTCACACCTGTAATCCCAGGACTTTCGGAGGCTGAAGCGGGAAGATCACCATGTCAGGAGATCGAGACCATCCTGGCTAACGGGGTGAAGCCCTGTCTCTACTAAAAGTATCAAAAAAAATTAGCAAGGCATGGTGGCGGGCGCCTGTAGTCCCAGCTACTCGGGAGGCTGAGGCAGGAGAATGGCGTGAACCCGGGAGGCAGAGCTTGCAGTGAGCCAACATCATGCCACTGCACTTCAGGCTGGATGACAGAGTGAGATTCCATCTCAAAAAAAAAAAAAAAAGAATAAAATGAGAAAAAAATTATTGAGAGATGGTCAAATCTCTTGAATTTTTAGAAAATTACTGCTCATTAAATTAGACAGCACCTTGTCTGTAATTTGTTCAAAACTACCAACTACCAAGATCTATGTGTTATACTTTGTTAAATAAACTTCTCTTTCTCTTTGGGAGAGACATATATAGGATCTTGAACAGTATACAAAGTTTAATTAAATATAGCTAGCATTGAAAAGTTCATGGAATTAATCAACTAACTCACAAATGTGTGTTGATTTCCTTCTAGGTATACAGTACTGTGTCTGCCCCTATCCAGAGAGGCCCAATATTTTGATAGCTAGTCTTGTATTCTTGTATAAAGACTTTTAGCAAACTGAATATGCTTTTTTTTTTTTTTTTTTTGAGACAAAGTCTCACTCTTGTCCCCCAGGCTGGAGTGCAATGGTGAGATCTTGGCTCACTGCAACCTCTGCCTCCCAGGTTCAAGTGATTCTCCTGCCTCAGCCTCCTGAGTATCTGGGATTAGAGGCATGCACCACCATACCCAGCTAATTTTGTATTTTCAGTAGAGACGGGGATTCTCCATGTTGGTCAGGCTGGTCTCAAACTCCCAACCTCAGGTGATCCGCCCTCCTTGGCCTCCCAAAGTGCTGGGATTACAGGCGTGAGCCACTGCACCTGACCTTTTTCTTTCTTTCTTTCTTTCTTTTTTTTTTTTTTTTTGAGTCACAGTCTCTCACTCTGTTGCTCAGACTGAAGTGGAGTGGTACAATGGGCTCAGAGCAACCTCTGCCTCCCAAGTTTAAGCAATTCTCGTGCCTCAGCCTCCCAAGTAGCTGGGACTACAGGCACGCACCACTACACCCTGCTAATTTTTGTATTTTTAGTAGAGATAGGGTTTTGCCATGTTGGCCTCGAACTACTGGTATCGAACTCCTGACCTCATGTAATCCACCCTTACTTTCTTTATTTAAAGAATTAACAATATATTACTTACAGGTGGAAAACACAAAGGTATGTGTCATTTTCCCTATTACACTAGCCTCCTCACTGATCTAATTCCATTGGATATGCATTTATCTATCATTTATTAAGCATCTCTTATGTATTGAATCATATGGTAAATATTGGACACCCAATGATGGATTAGACATCTCTTCAGTCCTGGGGGAATTCACAGTCTAAGGGAGGAGGTCAGAGAAACAAACAGGAAGATAAATACTAAGCCTTGTGTAGGAAGCCCTACGAGCCTGGGAAGAGTCAGGGTAGACTTCCCAAAAGCCATCCCGTTTCACTTGAGTTTGGCAGAGCTAACCAAGCAGAGAAAGGAAGAAAGAGTATACTAGGAAAGGGAAGCAACAGGAACAAAGGCAGGAAAGTGGGAAACTGTGCAGTACATTTGGGAATAGCAAAGGATTGAATGTGGGTAGAGCAGAAGCTATAGATGAGGATTTAAAGTCAATAGAAGTAGACAGAAAAGAACACGGAGACAAGTAAGTTCAGTACCCAAGGAAAGTTGGAAGGAAGAGGGTAGCTGTCCTTCATGCGGTTTCCCTTCCAGTCACTGAGACCACTGAGACCTCAGACTCTTCTCTTCGTTCAGGCAGTGAGCATAAAAAGATCTGGATGGGACTGGGTAGAGCAGCCAGCAATCTTTATTGAAATTGCCCTGGGGCATGACTCGAAACTGTGAGGCACCCTAAAGGAGCATGATTTCTGCAGCTGTGTTTACTATGAGTCATTGTACAGACTCAGACCTGGAGCTAGGGATAATATGGTCATCTAGATGAGACATGAGTGACATAGACACAGTAGAGCTCCACCTTGAACCCAAGATTGGCCCCTCGAACTGTGCAAAACAGGCAGCACTGCAGGGTGGCTCATGGCACTCAACTATTCCTGTACTGATGACATCACACACGAGATCATCTGTTTATAAGTCTATCTCTTTAGATGGTGAGGAAAGAGAAATAAAGGTGTAAAAATCCAGCCATCATAACAAAAACACCAAAAGAAAGAAATTAACTTACCCAAAGGTCTCACAGCTTGTAGTTTGTGAATCTCTACATTAAAAGGTGGATGATGAATCTGAGACCTACTGAGTTAACTGTCCAGCATCTCAGCCATATGCCTTATTCCTCTTTATATGCATCTCCACTCCCACACCACCCCCTCCTGGCTTCATCCTTTAGTGCCTGGAATAACGCCTGGCACATGGTAGTTACTCATCAGAAGTCCACTGAGTGAAAGAACAAACACCTACCACTGACGGGTTGCTATTTATACTGTTCTGTCTTCACTGTTGGGAGCTTCATACTGTGTTCTTCAAAATGGGCACCCCCTGCAGCATGCCTCACTCTACAAGGAAAACTTCTCTGTTAACAAGCCTTATGATGGGGTCCCTGTGTGATCACCTAAAGCTGGCCTTTCCTGTCCCTCATCCAGGTAAATGGCTCACCGTGGAAAACTGTAGGTGACTTTTGCCCTTTCACTAACATTCCTCTTGATAAGACACTTAAAGAGGAAAATAGTCTTGACTCTTTAAAGTTGATGCCAGTTTGGGGCTGTTAACAAAGTCAAGGTATTCTGTTGTTAGAATCAACCTAGCACACAGCTTGCTCAGTCAACACTGTTTCACTGGCCTATGATTACAGCAGAGTTAGGTCCCTAAGGTAAGGAAATGGTTGTGGAGAGAGTCCGAATGACCCAGAGGCCCATGTGTGCTTTTCTAGTTCGTTTGTTCAGCTGATATTTATTAAGCAATTATACTGGGATGTGGAAATGTACTGAGTCCCCATCCCTTCATTATTTTAATCCAGTGTACTAGGGACTCTTATCAGAGTGAGCCCATGAAATGGTGGGGATGCAGGGGCACTGGCAGTGGGAGTTGAGAACCTGATGATGACTGTCTTTGCAATGTTCCCTCAGGAGAAAAGTTCTATGCAGTAGGCACATCCCACTTCAGACTCCTGCACATCTGCAGAGAACTTTGCATTCTCACTGCAAGAGGAGTTCCTCTTCCTTTCATTTTTCTTCTCCTTGTCTTCCTTTTTTTCCTCTATGCCAAATCTAAGCAAATCTGCTTCATCCAGAGGCAGCTGGTGCTACTATGTGGGAGTGTTAAATGTTTAACATCTTGTCACTTGCGTAACTGATGGAGTCATCCTTTTTGTTTCAGAGTTTCATGTTTAGGGGTTGAAAAGCTAGATTGATGAGTATTACCAGAGAGAAATATTTTTTGGAAAGTAAGTGAAGCTGATGACACATTACTTTACAGTTTAGTGAAATTCAGCAAATCTAATTCTATTATCCTGTCAAAGTTTCACAAAAAGGAGACCTGAAAGCATATTTTAGATGAATCTTTAAAGATTTCAAGAAGCCACAACCACATCTGCAAAGCTCAGATGCATCTGGTGCTGACAGACCTTTGTTTCTCTATAGACTAAGGGGAGAAAATAATCTTCCAAAAACTAATTAAGTAAAGTTATCTTTGGTTGTACAGTGCCTGCCTCTCTCCCCCTTGAAAAGGTTGTCAGCCAGTAAACGATAACTGCGTTTTTCAATTCAAAGGCTATTCAAAGTTTGCATAGCCAAATTTACCCAGGCACACCAAAATAGAAGCTTCCTGTATGAATCATAGAGTCTTGTAATGCAGATTTTATAGAGCATTTAAAGCCAGATCATTTATGTCCTTGTTTATTTTCACAATCAAGTATAAGGTACGGTCTAATAAATACATTCTGACCAAAATGCTAGGAGCAATTGTTTTAAAGCATTTTCCCATAATTCTCTGTATTTGTCAGAGGCTTACAAGCTGACAAGCTGAAAGGGCTTTGTAATGCTTTTGGCAATTTGTGTGATTGTATATACACTTACAGAGAAGTTCCTTATCAAGAGGAAGCATTTAAGTGAAAGGGGAGCATTGATGAAAAGGTTCATTTTAATAAAAATTGCTCTGTTGTTCTCTATTATGTAACAATTACTCACTTAAGAAGAGAAGTCTTGATAGAATTTATTGAGAATATACTATGTACTAGGACACATTAATATGATATCCACAATTATTTGCAAGGTAGATATTATCTCTGTTTTGAAGATGGGAAAACTGGTCAAAACAGGAAACATCTCCTGAGATACTAAGTGAGGAAGCTGGAGTTGACTCGTCTATCTAAACCCAAAGCCATGTGTGCTCTTTTCAGGACAGCATAAGAAATTCTGTTTGGAACTCATGATAAAAAACAAGATCAATATTGTGGTAAAAATGTGAAGGGATATTATGGATTGAATTGTATCCCTCAAAAAGATATGTTAAAGTTTCAGACCCCAGTACCTCAAAATGTGACCCTATTTGGAAACAGCGTTGTTGCAGATGCAAGAAGTTTATAGGAGTTTATACTGGAGGAGGGTGGGCCCTTAATTCAAGGTGACTTGTGTCTTTATAAGAAGAGTACAGAGACGTGTAGGAGAATGGCATGTGAAGATGATGGAGGCAGGGACTGAAGTGCTGCATCTCGAAGCCAAGGAATATAAGGATTGCAGCCCTCACCAGAAACTAGGACACAGGCACAGAATTTTCCTCAGAATATTCCTTCAGAAAGAACCAACCTTGCCAACACCTTGATTCTGGACTTTTAACCTTCAAAACAGTGAAAGAATACATTTCTGTTGTTTGAAGCCTTCACATGCTTGGAACTTTCTTATGGCAGCCCTAGGAAACAAATACAGGGGATGACATAACTTCATAGAGCTTAGGAAGAAAACAAGCTCCAGACTGAATGTTAGGTCAGTGCCCTTCCTGAGGGTCGTAGTCCTGTTATTTTTCCTTCATCATTTGGGACTATGCAGAAAACCCACACCTAACCCAGTATGAGACTTGAAAGACTTTTTTTTTGGTGCTGTCTCAGAAAATAAATATACAGTTAACCAAAATTAAGGTGAAATTCTAACATTTTATCATGCCCATACATATCAAAATGATACTAGGAAAGGGTGTGCTGTTTGACTGAAGTTTCTCTGATGGTTGCTGTTGGCAACCAGTTCTACAAGAGGCACAAGTCTAATTAGGGCAGAAGTCAGGAAGATATTGCAAGTAATTGAGGTCAGACATAACTCAGGGTGGGCAGGTGGCTGACATCCGATGTAGTCAAACTAAGGAGATCATGGTTTGAGGTGGGCAGACACAACAGGTGAGGAATGGAGACTGAACACTGATGGAAATAGCTAAAAGCTGAATCTGGCAATGACATTTGAGTAGGTTAAAAAATAAGTGTGATAAAAGCTAAGGGAATTCTGAGGTTTTTCTCTTCAGAAGCCTAGTCTTCCTAAATTGGCTATTTCTTTAGACTGGAGATCATTAGTTATTAAAAGGACTATACTTACACCTGCCAGCCTAATGCCCCATAGAGCCAGTTTACCTCCTGGCTGCCTTCTAGATTCTGATGTCTGACTCAGTTGAAAAGAAGGGACTTGCCTTTGCAGAAAATGTAAATGGAGAGAGTAGTGCTGATGTTTTTAGGAGCCTCACTAGAGGGGAAGGAAAGGACAATCAACTTACCGGTGAAGCCATCCTCTGCGGATCTTTGAGCTGGAACTAGGCTGAGATTGTAGGTATGAAGTGTAAATCATCCGTGTTTTTATTGATAACAACTTTGGTATTTCAAAGTTTTTAAAAATATGGTCATTTATTTCTGTTCTGAAATTTCCCATTAGCCAGGAAAAAAAAATTGACTAATGTTGAAGACTACTCAGTGAATGTTGCTATCCATTTGTTTGTTCACTCATCTGCTCAATCACTATCTACTTGGATGGGGAAGGGATTCCTAATTTCTAGATATGTTGCTAAATGATGAAAATAAACAAAAAATAAGACATGGTTTCTGACTTAAGATGAGAATGGTTGAGTCGGGAAGGCAATATCAAATCTGTACAACACAAGGCATGAGGTGTCAGAGTAAAGAGATCAAGTCATTTTACTGTGGGGCTTAGTATGCGAGAAAAACTGTGAGAAAGAAGTTCATTGTGTGCAGAGCCTGCCTATATGAGGCAGGGAGCGATAAAGGTTGAAGCTGGAGAAATAGACCGAGACCTGCTGCTTGAGACCTGGGCTGTGGGACCTTACTACTATGGGACATGGGACCTCGGCAGTAAGTGGCGTGGTCAGCCACGTTTAAAAAGAAGGACATTTCCACAGCTTGGTTGAGGATGGCCTAGAGAGAGAAAAAGAATGCTCAGTGGTAGAGGAAATCAGTTTAGTATTGTCAGAATCCAGCTTTAGTTAGTCTTGCTATTTTTAAAAGAGGAATGACAAGTCATGGCAAGTATTATATGTTACAAATGATAATATGGTATCCACTTCATATATGTAGAAATCACTGTATATTCCCCATCACTAATTCCAGCATTATTTCTCTAGTAGTAATAATGAATGTACCCTCATACAACCACATGTTTCCCCAACCCTTATTATAACAAGTTAAGGCAGCTTACTTCTGGGATTTTTCAGTGTTAGAATATTCTACATAGATGAGATGCCCTTATTGCCGGTTCACAAAAATGATATCAACAATTGTTAACCACATGATAGACAGTATTTTCTCCAGCAACCTCTCTACAGAAGTCTAAAAGAAATATTTACAATGCATGCTCCCATGAGCATCATTATGAGAAAATGCTGGTAGTGATTCAAAAAAATAAAAACAGAAATATTCTTGTCCCCAGCTCCGTTGATGGGGATTATTTAATTTAGCTTTTCCCCCACCCCTATTTCGGTAGATGCTGTTCATTATTATGTATTGCACAAATCATTCTCAACACCTCTGGGCACTTTCTATATGCAATATATCTTGTAGGGGTAACTCTTAAAAAAAAAAAGGTTAATAGCATTAATCCCATTTTACAGATGGGAATAAAAGACAACTGGTTTATTATATTATGTTAGGTCAGATAGTAAATCAATGCCCCATTAACATTCATTAGAATTTTCACTCCATCCAATTTCAAACTAAGCTTCTTCTTCCCTAAGGAACTGAATTAGTATCAAAAATTTTCTGGCATTAGCTCCTCACTGATTCATATGTCAAACACTCAAGCACTTATTTGAGCAAGATACTGTGCTGGTGGTACCAGGCTGGATGGGAAATGGTAAATGGGTCAACTGAGCCAGCCCGTAGAAAGCGTTTAGAATCAGAGCAGGAGTCGCCTTTAATAATAATAGTTAGTAATAACGGTATTTATGGAGAGCTCCATATGTGTGGGCTGTGTGCTAAGCATTATATATAATCTGCTATGTCCAACTCACAGTGGCAACCTCAATTAGGTTCTGTTTCATCAATGAGGAAACTGAGGCTTAGAAAGTGTCTTGTGTAAGGAGTACAACTGGTAAACAGAAAAAGGATTTAAAACTAAGACGTCTTAGTTCATTGTCTCAATCACAAAGCCAGTGGCTCTCAAAATTGAAAATGCACCAGAATCACCTGGGAAATTTTTTAAGACACAAATTGCTGGGCCCACTACCAGAGTTTCTGATTCAGCAGGTGTGATGTAGAGTGAAACATTTGAATTTCTAACAAGTTCCCAGGGGAGGCTGATGTCCCAGGCATCACACTTTGAGAAACACTGCCCTAGCTAGTACTTAAAGTAACTCTTTGACTGTGGTCGGCATACGGTGGGAAGTCATTCAAAGTTTTTGAGGAAGTGGTGACCTCACCAGAATAGCACTTTTAGGAGATGAATATGGCAGCTGTGTGCAGGTTACTAGAAGACAGATGGTGGACCAGGAGGTTCCCAGGTAAGTCAAGAAGAAGCAGATAAATGATAATAGATGTTGAGAAATATTGGCCCAGTGGAGTAGAAGGAGAGGGTTGGCTGATTGATGAAGGAAAAAAGAGTTGTCAGATGTGACAGTCTGCTTTTCAGTTGGATGGCTAGAAGAATTATTAGGTCATTAATAGAAATTGAAAGGAGTTCTACTTTTATATTTATTTTCATCTCCTGTTTCCACATAGCCTCTTACTGTTCACTCATTTCATTGTTTTTATTTATGAGATTTCCACAGCATTTTCATTCTTCTTCTTTACCTAAAGGGATCAATGTATCTAAAGGGCAGTTACAGACTCTTGGTCACTTCTGAGATGCTATTCTTACCTCAAGGATCTCTGATTCTCCCACCCCAATATACCTCCTTTTTAGGGTGGCTCTATGGCTCCCACTGCTTACAGATCTTAGTGGATTCTACTAATCGTGACGAAGCTTATGGTTCCCATGTTTTACCTGATACCTAGCTGGAGAGCACACTGTCAGTGCAGAGGCTTCATAATCCATCGCTAATAGTGTTTTCAAAACAGTATCTGTTTTTTAAGCTCAAAATTATTATATTAGTGTTTTGAACACATATTTTGCTTTTATATAATTTATTTCCATAAGTAAAGGATGTGTTTTTAAGACAACATTTACAAATATGGATTATTTAAGGAGTATTTAGTCTTCAATTTAAAACAAATTACCTTATTTTAAAAGTATAATTTTTTGAATTGATTTTTAAACTAAAATCATAGGAAAGCCAGAATAATGGAGATAAAAACTTCTAAGAATCTTTTTTTATAAAGTAAATAGTCTTATAAAATAACCCCACAGAATATATCTTTAAAAGAAAATTAAATTTTATACATGAAATTTTTCTAATGTAAGGACAAGTAACTGTAATGAAGATATGTTATAGTTAAGCCAAAGCTTTAAGTTTATAATGTGTGTCATTCTGTTGTGAAAAGTTCATTATCTATGCCTAGAATATATACATATATATATGTGTGTATATATATACACACACATACACACACACACACACACACACACACACACACACACACACACGGCAGCAGAGGTGAAGGGAAGATTGAATAGTCCGCAGGGTCCCTGTGGCAGTGTGGAGGTCCTATCTGTGGGAGCACAGATCCACCTTCTCTGCTCTGGATGCCCTGACTGGACAGAGTGTTCTTACAGCTATTTCTCCTTTGGGCACTGCCATTTTCTCTGTGTGATCTTGCCCAAGCTCATTTATATATTTAATTTTTGATTTCCATAGGTTTTTGGGAAACAGGTGGCATTTGGTTACATGAGTAAGTTCTTTAACAGTGATTTGTGAGATTTTGGGGCACCCATCACCCGAGCAGTATACGCTGAACCCAATTTGTGGTCTTTTATCTCTTACCCCCTTCCCACCCTTTCCCCCTGAGTCCACAAAGTCCATAGTGTCATTCTTATGCATCTGCATCCTCAAATACCTTGATTATAAATGATAATTCAATTTTTCAAAAGAATAGACTGAACTGGGATCTTGAGTGTGAAATTTTAAGATATGGTATTTAAATACATGTACAGAATCGAAGTGGCCTCGCCTCTGACTTTTCTGAAGAATTTGAGACTACCTCGCATGAGTTCCACCACCTTTCTTCCTCAGCCCCTCCAGTCTCTCTGTGACTCCATGGATTCTCCTCTCTTTACCTTGGATGGAGAAATCAACCTTCTCATTTCTGAGGCCCATCCATCCGTCTATTTCCCTGTTATCTCTTCTGCCTCTGGCTCTTTTTCCCTCAGTCCTTGCTTGTCTCTTTTCACCTTTTCCTTCCTCCCTTTCCAAAATTTTTGGAAAAACACCAACATTTTTGTCTCCCAACTTCAAAAAAATGGGAAAAATCAATCCTTCTTTAAATGGTAACTGTATGGTCTGCCTCCATTTTTAAGACACTGAGAACAAATGAGAAGGAAGAAGGAAGGGAGATCTGGGGCATACTATGTGGTATTTGGGACTTGGTCTATGTGGCCGTGATAAAGAAAACAGTCCCCTTTGAGTTGCAACATGTTTAAGCAGCTGGGGTGGGTGTAACAGGGCTAAGAGGCCCCTTATGAAATTTAGACCTGGTAGTTATATGTGGAGCTGACTCATCTTGGGGAGGATTGCTTGGAGCTTTAATTTGCACAGTTGTGAATAGTGGTGACATGGGAGCAGAGGTGAAGGGAAGATTGAATAGTCTGCAGGGTCCCTGTGGCAGTGTGGGGGTCCTATCTCTGGGAGCACAGATCCACCTTCTCTGCTCTGGATGCCCTGACCGGACAGAGTGTTCTTACAGCTGTTTCTCCTTTGGGCAACAGCTTCAACTTCAGAATAGTTTTAGATAATGTCCTCTCTCCATCACCATAGAAGTTTGTAGAGCTGAACTTAGGATATATTTGGAGGTTGTATATCATAGTGATGAGGAACATGTGCTCCCAGGAAGACTGGCTGGGTTCACATTGTGGCACTGCCATTTTCTCTGTGAGATCTTACCCAAGCTCATTCACTTCTTTCCAGTTGCCTTTGCTTCCTAATCTATAAAACAGGCATAATAATGATACTTACTTCATGGTTATTGTGAAGATTAAATGAAACAATCTATGTAAGTCACTTAAAACAATGCCTGGCACATAGTTACTGTTCAATAAATGTTAACTATTTTATGAAATATGTATTCTAGTACAATAAATCCTTACCTTATCTCTCTCTCACACACACATACATGTAAATGCTTTATGTATGTGTGTGTATGTATGTATGTGTGTGTGTATATATATATACACATATATATATATCTTCTCCTTTGGGCAACAGCTTCAACTTCAGAATATTTTTAGATAATATCCATATATATATACACACATATATATATATATATATATGTATGCAGTCAAAATTAAATGCTACTATTTCCATAAAGCCTTTTTCATTACCTTTCTGCCTTCCTTTATTAAGCAAACGATTGGTAAAGAGACACTATATTCCTAGCACGGAGGTCACAGTGTCAGCAAGACAGCCCCAGTCTCTATTCTCACAGAGCTGGTGAACAAGCCATTGCAGCAAAGCGTGATACATTTATGATAAGAGGGGCACAGGGTCTAATAAATGAATACATGAATGAATAAATGTGTGAGTGAATGTTTCTTGCTATTTCTACTGAAATGTTAAGTGTTTTGATCCCTGAGAATAAGTCAGAATTTCTTTAAAGCCTGTGCAGGTCTATTCATAATGCCATTTCTGCTATGAATTATAACTACTCAAAAACCCAGAGTGATTCTGGGGCTGCATCCAACTGTTGTTAATCTTCTAAACAGGTAACTGAGATCCAGGTAGAGTCAAAACAATTCAGATGAGGGAGATATATCAACATCCCTCCAATAATAGATGACGGGCAGTAATTACTATCTGCCTTATCACTTTTCCAATGCTCTCATGCTGATTCGCTGGCCAGGGATTGTTCTTTTTAAAAAAAAATCTGGTTCAGGTGCTATTGGAAACTTAATATAGCAGGTGAAGCATTCAGGCCCTTGATGAATCGGGGCCAGACGCAAATAGAAGGCTATGGACTCAAGGGCTTCAAAGAGAGACATTTAGTACAGATCTGCTCTTGGAGCTGCTGCTTGTACTTGCTAAGAGCCAGAATCCAAAGGAGACAGCTGCCGCAAATGAGCATAAATAAAGGCAGTGAGTTCCTAGCGTTCCTATGGGAACCTGCAGCAGCTCAGATTACCCGTTCCCTAGACAGGATTTCCTTTCAGCTTGGTGTCTCATATTAAAAGGTAGACCAAGGTGTACACTTCCAGAATGGTGCTTGGGGAATATTTGTAGTAGGAGTTGCATGACTAATTCTCCCCACACGGTATAGAAGACCTACTCCTGAGGATATTATACATTTAAAAAGTAGCATGAAAAAGAGAGAATCTGTCTTTTTACCGCATATTCCCAAAATGTAAGTAGCTGTTTTTCTGGTCCCTAAAGTGTGTGTGTGTGTGTGTGTGTGTGTGAGAGAGAGAGAGAGAGAGAGAGAGAGAGAGAGAGAAATACCCCAGGAAGCAATCCCAGAATAACATGATTCATTTTCTGATTGGAATATCGATCATTTGATTCAAATCTGGATTAAAACTGGTGTATTTGTTAGGTTGAAAATCTGTAGTCTTTCTACCTTAGCCCCTGGCTTTAGTGGAAACTTTGCCTGTAGAAGGAATTCGAGATTAAACTGTGAACACTTACAATCCAGCGCTGCATGATCCAAAGCTTCAGTAGGTTCATGATCAGAAGCCTACACTTCTAACTCCAAGCCCAACTGTCCACTGGAAATTGAAGAATCCAAATTACTAATGAGGGGGGACACCCCAAGCATTCACTACAGCAGATCACAAGGTTTCTGTAACACAGCCGCGTTGTGGAACAGAAAAACAATGCGCCTCAGTGTGGGTTCTGTCTGATTCTTCTCTTCCCTCTTACTGGCCAGGTGACCTGAGGCAAGTTACCTGACCAATTTGCCCTTCAGTTTCTTCAAGAAAAAAATATATAATAATACTGATACCACAGAGGAGCTGGGAAGATTAAATAAGGAATTGTATGTGAAATAAATTTTCTAACACCTATTATTTCAGAAAGCACATCTATAGACATTAACTCACTTGATACTTCATATGGATTTGTAAAGACATGTATCATCAAATTTTGAGCATGATATTTGTGTTTTTCTATACACGTATCTAGGAGAACAAGCAATTCTTTTTTTTCCTTTCTTTTGTGTGTGTATTCAAATATAGTTGGCTGTTGTGTAAGATTTTTCTTTCTTTCTTTCTTTCTTTTTTTTTTTTTTGAAATGTCCAAAGCAATAACAAGAAAGAGAAAGAGAGAAAGAGATTGACTTAAAAAAAAGGGGGGGGGGCCTCAAAGTTGTAGACTCTGCCTGACCATTAGCTGCTTATAGTAATTTCAGTGAAAATTTAGACTTCAGCTCTGCCCTCTTTGTGAGTCTAGCTTTGCAGAGGTTGAGCTCCTACTGTATGCCAGGCCCTGACAGTTGGCAGTGTCTGGTCTGGCATACAGTAGGTGATCAATACATAGTTGTTGGTAATTGCTAATACAACTTTTGAGGTTTTCTTTGGTCTTGAGGAACCAGTGCCCTGTGGCATGTGGTTTGCTCTCTCTCTCTCTTTTTTTTTTTTTAATTATGCTTAAGTTCTGGGATACATGTGCAGAACGTGCAGGTTTGTTACATAGGTATACATGTGCCATGGTGGTTTGTTGCACCCATTAATCCGTCATCTACATTAGCCATTTCTCCTAATTTTATCCCTCCCCTTTCTCCCCCAACCTCTGACAGGCCCCAGTGTGGGATGTTCCACTCCCTGTGCCCATATGGAGAACAAGGCAATTCTATCAAGCCACAATTCCAAAGGCGTGAGTGAATGTGGAGTTGTTGCTTTCACCAAAAATTGTTTTTGCAAAGCATTGGTATTTGTCAAGAGCCTAACTGTGGCCAGCCGCAAACACAATCCAGTAATTTTGGTGGCAGTGTCCACAAAAGCTTCAGTGAATTCTTTTATGTGAAAAGTCTTCAAAACACAGAGTAACTGTGTGGCAATTACCATCAGAAGTATTTAGAGGCATTCTGAAGAGTGCATTGGGAATTTTAACAGCCTGATCTCTGCCCTATTCAGATGGTTATGGAAACATGCAAAGTGAATAGCTCTGTGGGCCTGCCAGAAATAGAGGGGGCTTGGCCTATTAGATAGCACAGTGCAAGTATTCTGCACCTGACACTGTGTGGAATCCCGGGCTGCTGTGGAGTTTCACTGGCTGTGGTCACAGCTGGGGTATATAGGGCCAACTGGTGACTCGCTATGGAATCTCCACACAGCTTCTCCCTATTAAAAAATTGTACAGGAAAATGCATTAGGAAAAGGTCACATAAATCTCTTCTGGAATGATGCTCATAAAAGATTTGTCATTTTTCTTGGTTCTATGGGCAATGGGCATACTTTAATCTAATGTATTCGTTCATTTAGCAAATATCTAAAGCTTTTACTTTTAGGCTCTGGAGATACAGCAGCAAATAAAACACACAAAATAATCTCTTCCCTCATGGAGGTTTTATTCTAATGTGGGAGGAGAGTGACAGGCAACTTTATAAAAAGTAAATTATATAGTATTACAGTAGGTATGGAGGATAGGGAGTGAAGAAAGCAATGTAGTTTGCAATTTCAAACAGAATGGTGAAGGAAAGCCTCACCCAGAAGATAGCATTTGAGCAAAGACGTGAATTAAGTGAACAAGTGAACCACAAGTCCCTGGGGAACAGCTTTGCAAGTTCTAGGAACAGCAAGTGCAAATTTTCTGAGGTGGGATTATGTCTGCAGATTTAGAGAATATAGCCAGGAGGCCAGATGAAGGAAAATAATCATGGGTAAGTGTAGTAGGAGATGAAGTAGGGAAGTAAGGGGGCCACGGCCGGGTGTGGTGGCTCACACCTGTAATCCCAGCATTTTGGGAGGCCAAGGCAGGCGGATCACAAGGTCAGGAGATCAAGACCATCCTAGTCAACATGGTGAAACCCCTGTCTCTACTAAAAATACATAAATTAGCTGGGCATGGTGGCGGGCACCTGTAATACTAGCTACTCAGGAGGCTGAGGCAGGAGAATCTGTGGAACCCAGGAGGCGGATGCTGCAGTGAGCCAAGATCGTACCACTGCACTCCAGCCTGGCGACAGAGCGAGACTCTGTCTCAAAAAAAAAAAAAAAAAAAAAAAAAAAAAAAGAAAGAAAGGAAAAGAGAAAAAGGAAAAAAAGAAACAGAAAAAAAAAGGAACTAAGGGGACCACATCATGAAAGGGGACTGGCCACTGGCAAGACTTGGAGATTTACTATGATTGAGATGCATGCCACTGCAGGGGTTTGGGCAGAGAGGTAACATCATTAGGGTTGTTTCTAAAAGGATTGCTCTGGCTGAGGTACTTTGGGGCTGGAAGGAGAGGTTGCCAATTAATTTGCTCTTTTATACCTACTTTCTATGCATTCAATTATATAGTAAGTATTTTACTTAGCATGGGCTATGAGCTGGATACTGGGGAAAGAGACAAAGAATGAAAGATGAGATTCTTCAGTGTGATATAAAACATGCTACAGAGGACACCTAACCAAGTGTTGGGGAAGCAGAGGGCTGAAAAATCAGTAGCATTATCCAGTGGAAGAGGGGAAGGAAAAAATGCTGCAGGCATACATGAGAATGAGAATAATAACAACAATAATAAGATAGCTAATACTGAGCACCTCCTGTGTGTTAGGGATTCTTCTAAGCACTTTGCATGTATACCATCTCATATAATTCTCACAAATAACTACATATGTGATAAGTATTGTTATTGTCCTCATGCAACAAAAAAGGAATGTGAGGCACAGGAAGGTAAAATAATCTGCTCAAGGCCAGCAGCTAGGAAGTAGAGATGCCCAGACTGAAAACTGGCTCAGTCAGCTTCACACCCCAAGTTCCTGACCACTTGGCCAACCTGCATAGAACATTGAGTCTGAGAGATGAGGCTGAAGAAATGACCAGGAGCTCAGTTCAACCAAATTTATTTTTAAAATAAGTGTTGCAAGTAAACTCTGTGTCCAAATGCCAGGGCTACGAGATAAGTAACAAAGCATGACTCCTATTCTGAAGGAATGTGCTTCTGGTGTGCCACATATTAAAGCTTAATAAATACCAATATAAATATGATCATGGAGGCCTGGCTGTGCAGAAGGCCACAGAGTACTTCTTACAGCATCCACAGTCATGTTCCTGTCAATACAAAAGCCAAGAGCAGCAGCTGGCCCAGCAGGAAGTGTCAAACCTTGGATTGCCCCAGGATTCAAAGAAGCATCACAGCACTTCACACTAAAGTGGGGTAAGAGCCCCCACATTACTGGCAAGAGAAGA
Organism: Macaca mulatta; assembly: GCF_049350105.2. Taxonomy (NCBI): domain Eukaryota; kingdom Metazoa; phylum Chordata; class Mammalia; order Primates; family Cercopithecidae; genus Macaca; species Macaca mulatta. The sequence continues at coordinate 166,039,195 of NC_133406.1, read as the reverse complement.
GGTTTTCAATGAGAACAAGGCACCCCCACTACATAATATCATTTTTATTCAGGGTCTGACAGCAAAGAATACACAGAGGAGGAGAGGAAAGCTTTGGTGTTGTGTGATGAAGCAAAGGGTCCCAGAGGTTTGGTATACATTCACTTAAAACAAAACAAAACAAAAAAACATTGCTTGTAATTTTGCAACCTCCTTAGGGTATTTCAAATGGTTTGTGAAGATCAATGTTCTACATGTTCAAAGAGTTTAGGGAGTTTTAAAACCTTCCCATTCAGACTGGCTTGTCATAAAGAACAAAGGAACATGGAATTTCTTGCAGGGATCTGAATTCACACAAAGGAGCCCAGAGATCTAAAATCAACAAAGATGGCCTTTGAACTTTCCTCAATCCAATAGGGGAAAAGAATATGTATTGCTCTGTAGGCTCCAATCTAGTTGCTGCTTTTATCTTCCATCAATAAAATTGGTTTTGTGATTTTTATTTATGTAACTACCCAGTGGCCATGAGTATAAAGTAGTGGTTAAAAGCTTGGGCTCAGATGGACCTGAGTTCAAATTCAAGTTCTACGACTTATAACCTGTGACCTTGGCCATGTTGGTTGAGCTCTTCAAGTCTCAAATTTCTCAGCTATAGGATGAAAATAATAATATCATCTTCTTCATTAGGTTGCAATGAAGATGACATGAGAATGCAATTTCTACATGTCTAATATATGGTAAACACTAAATCAATATAAATTGGGTATTTTTTCTGTTTTCCATTAGCTCATGCATTTTAGTCTTTAACATTCCTCTCCTAGGAGAAGCTATGAAAATCTAAGAAGAATGGAGATCTTACATTCACTGAGATATCATTGTTTGGCCCAAAGGTAAAAGGCAGCTTAGGAGAGCAACACATATAGGACTTCTCTGACACTCTAAAAAAGAGATTGGTAAACTACAACTCATGGGTAAATTCAACTCTCTGCTTGTTTCCTAAAGTTTTATTGGAATACAGCCACACTCATTTGTTTACATATTATCTATGTCTGTGTTTGCACTGAAACAGCAGAGTTGAGTAGTTGCAAGAGACCATATGGTCCACAAAGCCTAAAATATTTACTGTCTGGTCCTTTACAGGAAAAGTTTGCTGATCCCTGCCTGCTCTAAAAGCATAAAAATCTATATTTGTTCAAGTCACATAGCCCCAAAACTGTATACATTGGAAATCCATCTCCCTGTGGAAAAATACGAAGGCTACCTTCAGGTCACTATAAACACTTTTACTAGTCCGTGCCAGGTGCTGTGGGAAGTGCCAGGAACACGGAGACTCATACGGCTCATTCTTGAGCAGTGGCTAAAGAAATGAAAGGAGGTTCAGCAATGACCACAAACTTTGTTAAAAAGAATCAGAGTAAACAGACAAAGATAAACATGAATAAAATTGCTGAAGAGGAAACATCATTCATTCATTCCATCATTTGTTTAATCCATATTTACTGAGAAACAAGGCACAGGAGAAAATAGGAAACACAAGGTTAGATGAGGTGGTAAATGACAAAAACAAGTCTGCTATAAGAAGACTCTGAGAAATGCATTCAGCAGAGCTGAAAAGCAAATGTGGGGTTTCTAAGGCATGAGCAAAAAGGAGAACCAGAAGGCCACCATGGTGGATAGGGAGGGGAGACAGGGCAGAGTGGCACAAGATGAAGTTCCAGAACTAGATAGAGTCCAGGTCATGAGGGCTTTATCAGACAGGGTGTTAGGTTATTGATCTACATGTGTTGGTCAGCCATTGAGGGATTGTAATCAGGAAGGTGACATGATCTGATTAGCATTTTAAAACTTTCACCGTTGTTACTGTTTTTCCCTTCCTTTCCTTTCCTTTCCCTTCCCTTCCCTTCCCTTCCCTTCCCTTCCCTTCCCTTCCGTTCCCTTCCCTTCCCTTCCCTTCCCTTCCCTTCCCTTCCCTTCCCTTCCCTTCCCTTCCCTTCCCTTCCCTTCCCTTCATGAATGATTTAGTCCAAAGTCATTAGACAGGGCTGAGTAAGGTGGACTTCCCCAATGGATATGGAGCAGAATGTCAGAATCCAAGTAAGGTGTGGAGAATGTCTATGTGGTGGATGGGAGTGATGGGTGGCACTGCCTGGCATAGGGTGTCAGAACAAAAGTGGGAGAAGGAAAGAGTTTCCACAGGAGGTTGGGGCTGCCCAGCCAAGGTGGTAGTGCTTAAGTATGGTAAAGAAGGTAGCCACATGGGAAAGCACCCTGGCATAGGAGATCAGAATCCAAGCCCAGGAAGAAGGGTATCTATGAGAAGGGTGGAGAGAACAGTGGCTCAAGTAAGGCCAGAGCCCAAGCATGGTAAGCAGGACATCCTACAGAGTAGTGCCACTGTGCTTCCATGCAGGCTAAGAAGGACATGGGCACAGGAAAGTGCCTGGTGGAAGGAAGTTGGAGCATAAGGGTAGTGAAGAAGGTGTATGTGTGGGCAGGCTGCCCAGTGCAAGCAAGGGACTGGAGCCTGAGCAGGGTAAGGAAGGCATGGCATAGGGACATAGTACAGTGCTGAGTGCTGGATCCCCAGGTAAGTGAGGAGCGGACCCACTTGGGGCAGGCAGGTGGGGAATAGGCGTGTGGGTGTCAGAACACATGAGAGTGAGGAAGCCTTCCGCATGGGTGTGGGATATTGGAGCCCTTGTGGGTAAAGGAGGATATCTGTGTGTGTGTTGGAGTGGGGAAAGGGTGCAACAGCAATGGGAGATTTGTACATTCAGGGACAATGATCAAATAAGTAAATATATTTAGGATAATGGGAGTTGGGTTTCTCACTGTCAGAGAATGGTGTTGTAAATATGGAGAGAATGAAAACTAGAATCCACTCAGCTTGTTAGTTTGGAATTGGAGATGTTGCTGGAAACTTATGCTTTGACAGAGTGAAGTCTAAATGTGTTTACACACCTATGTATTCTCATACATATGCTCTAGCTGTGCTTGCTAAATGAGAGGGCCTGGGAGGAGCGGCACTTCATCCGCAGGAACACACCTGGTACCTTGATCCTCATTTCCAAATACTATTATTTACCAAAAGGAAACAAGGCACTTGAAGAAATGACAGGCTTTAAGGCTCAGACAAGTACAAAACAAGAAAATAAGCCTGAAACATCTTGCACTAGAAAGTAGAGAGATACAAAGAAAGATGGTGATATATCAAAGGGATATAGCAAAGGCACCCCAGGTGGACAACTATGAGTTAATTTGACTATCAAAATAAATAATGACAGGACATCAATAAAATTATAACTGTAAGTTCATATAGATATAAATAAATGATAGAAGTAAATAAAATTTGTCTGAGATGCAGAATATTTATATAGTCTGAAAGTACTTCCTCACAAAATACTTATTAATTACAAAGAGAAAAAGAGTAATTTTATACTGTGGAAGCCTATCAGATATCACTCAATCAAGTAATCAAAATTAACAACACAATAATGAGACAAATCAAAATGTGATGGGACACAACGAAAGAAACAACGTCACTTCTGTGATACTTCCCTCCGAAGATGCATAATTTCAATCTAATCATTAGGAAACCTCTGATAAAACCAAATTGAAAGACATTCTGCAAAATTACTGGTTTGTCATCCTCAAAAATGTCATGATTATGAAATTCAAGTAGAGACTGAGACCATTTCAGACGGAAAGAAAATAAAGAAACATGACAACTCAATGCTGCATGTGATTCTGAATTAGATTCTTTTGCTGTAAAAAGCATTATTGAGATAATTGGCAAAACTTGAATGGCGTCTGAGGGTAGATGGAAGAATCAAATGATTGTATTGTGGTTATGTAGGAGAATGTCTTTATTGTAGAAATACACTAAAGTATTTGGGAGATGATGGGCATTAGATTGGCAACTTACTCTCGAGTGGTTCAGAAAAATAAACACTGTATACTTGTGGCAACTTTTCTTTATGTTTAAGAGTTTTTAAATGAAAAGGTTTTTTAAAGAAAGTTCATATATTCACTTCAGACATTTGATTCCAAAGTCTTTGCACATGCCCCTACCTTGCTCTATCCCTGGATGACCCCACCCCTTGTGAACCAGGGTTGTTCTTCATTTTCTCTGCATAAGGAGAGTGTCTTTAGAGCATGTCCCTTCTTCTCCTGTGTTGAAGTTTACCTGTACATGTCTATGGGGTTTTTTCTTGTTTTGAGGCAGGGTCTCACTCTGTCACCCAGGCTAGAGAACAGTGGCATGATCACAGCTCACTGCAACCTCTACCTCCTGGCCTCAAGAGATCTTACTGCCTTGGCTTCCCAACGTGCTGGGATTACAAGCATGAACCACTGTGCCCAGCCATTATGTGTCTACATTTCTATTTACCCCAGAGGGTAGGGTCTATGTCCATCACACTCATGTCTGCATTCCTAATACAGAGCACAGCTCCTGGCATTGTGCTTGATAAAAAGTCACGGAAAAAGGGAGAGAGATAAGGATATAGACATCACTTTGAGAATCACTTCTAGAGCCAACAGGTTTAAGTTGGAAAAGATTTAATAATTGCCTGGCCTAGGTTTGAATTACAACTGAGTTATCTTGGATAAGACATAGACTCTCTGAGCCTTGGTTTCCTCATATATAAAATGGGTTGTTAGGTGGGGCAAATTTTGTAAGTTTTGTAAAGCATTGAGTAGAGTCCCTGGCACTTAGCAGGTATGAAACAATTTTGTTTTCCTACTCTCCTTAAAAATAAAAATAAAAATCATCAAATAAAACTAGAAGATCAGAATTCTAGGTTATATTCTCTATTTCACTACAGCCTTACTATATGAACTGGAATAGGTTACTTCAATTCTCAAGACCTCAGTTTCCTTCCTGGTAAAATGGTAGGTGAGAAAATGAGGAATTAAGGAGTAGGCCTTATGACTGTCATGCTACCAAGAACCCAAGAACTCAAAACGTTTTTTTTTTTTTTTTTCTTTCTGAATGATAGTATAGAAGCGGAGGGCTATGAAAGATTTTGCTATAGAGGATGTTCCTCAGTTTTAGCAGTCAAGGCGTGCAAAGCGTGCCTCCTAATGGTTTGTACTGCTGACTCATTTATACCTGCTTAAATTAGTAGGTAAATTGATAGGTGGTAGTGTTGTTAGGTTACTGTTGAGCCTTTTAATAATTTATGAGCCATCTAGAAATTAATACACACTTTAAGTTCTCACTGCATTTTTCCTTATTCATAATTCTTTGCCTAATTGCTTTTTCCTTTAAAAATGGGGGAAGCTGAGACCTTGGATATTTGCCTAATGACTCAAGCAGAACCATGACCTGGTTGCCAAGTCTTTCAGTTCTTTTATAGCCTGGGGACATTTGCCATTGAAAGAAAACTGATGGGTTTGATATTCCTGAAAGAGATATTTTGCACTGACCTCTGGCCCCATTAAATGCTTTTGCCCTTGCCCATTCACTGTAATGGGAGCAATAAATTTGTTTCAATTTAGGACATTGTCAAGTAGGAAATATTGACAAAAACAAAATAATGCTTTGAAAACAGCCAGGATGAAATCATGAATAAATAAACATGTTGAACTTAACTGATAAATTAGCAAATGGTCATTCATAAGAGTCTGACTGGACCATTTCAAAGTTAGGCCAAATAAATTCCTGTCTCTAATAGAAATATCATCTTACTCTTTAGGCCAGAGGAAAGGTGGACTGCATAGAAAGACACTGCAAAGCATAGAAAGGCATTTACCTCGTCTGACAGATCTGTTTTAAATAGATCTATTTGTTTTCAGCTAAATGCCAAAAGGATGAGCCAGATGACTCTAGTAGCCTTTTCTATGGCAAGACATTTATTATCCTTGTGTAAACACCTTTATTAGGCATCTCAGCAAGCTGGTTCTCCACCTTTTCTTTGTATTAGTTCCTTAGATTGGGGCAAAGAACTGAAATTATGTTCAGGTATTATTGTATGTGTTTCCTTTTGAGTATAAGAGATAACTTCTGACTTGGAGATATTCCTCATGAAGAAGGGGAGAAGTGTGCATATGGCCATTGATCCTGGTGCTAATATTATCACATAGGTAACACTGTTATGACACATGGCAATAAACCACAAAACATGTTTGCAAACTTGTGAGGCCTTAAGTGGTGTTGCCTTATTAAAAATCCAAATGGCTAAATCTTCTGGGGTACAGGTAGCCTGAGGGCATTATTGGCTGCATAAAAACTAATTGGACCAATTTGAATGGAAGAAAATTTTGCCTGAAGTCTTTAATCACACTAATAACCTAACGGTTTTCTGTTCAACATAGCCCAGGCTGTGTTTAGGAAGATGAATCCATGCATGCAGCTTAGAAAATTTTACGAAAGATCAGAGGGTTGAGAGGAATAATAAATCTCTCATTTAGAAAGTTTAGTGCATGTGTATCTCATGTTTTCGCATCATAGCAAGGTAACAGCAAGCAATTGTTGAATAAAGGAAAGTATCATTTTTTAAAGATCAAGCAAACATGAGAAAGCTGATTCTGATTTTGCTATGATTATAAGGAATGTTTCTCTAAGAAGAATTTGGTGTTCATCTTCATATGCACATAATCCAAAAATCTGTAACTTATTATCAGCTCTGTAATTCAATGAGCTCTCCAAATGGTAACTGAACAATAGTTTGACATGTGCTATTATTAAATGGAGTGTGTTTTAGTAGAAAGAGTATGGAATGAAAGTCTGAAAAACTTCTGTTCAAGTTAGGTTTTTGCCTCTGGCTAGCATTGTGAGTTTCTGCAAGTCATTCAAACTTTCTGAGCCTGACTGTGCATCCCCAAAACGCAGGTGAAATTAATTCCTTCCCAGACACCCCACAGGGGTTTTGTAAAAATGTTACAAGCTAGTCGATAGAAAAGTGTATGCAAGCTATAAAGCCTTCTACAAGTATAAAAAATTATTATTATATCATAGTCAAACTTAATGTTCTAGGTCTCTTTATTTTTATTTAATTGTTTTAATTTCACTCTTACTTTCAAGCCATGTAAAATAGTATACATCTGTTATAATTCATCAAATCAAAGTTCCCAAGTTTGCAAAAGCCACACTCAGAAGAACGTGATTTTAAAAAATGATTCCTTTTGGACTGCATATCCATCTGAAGTCTTCTTTGGAATGCAATTCAGTCAGAAGCAGTTGTGGCACTAGCAAATATTCTGAGAATTCATGAAATCCCACAGCCAAAACCATGATTCATTGCTCCAATACCAAAAACATTTGGCAGGCTATAGTTTGGAAGCCACAACACTGTCTATTTTCAAGGCTCTAAATGGGGCCATTTGGATTCATTGTAACACTGCCGGGTCCCACCACACTAAAGAGATGGCACCAGAATTCCCCCGTCTCTTCAGACATTATTTTTTGTATTTCTTCTTGGGACTTGCTTAACAATATATCTCTTTGGATTAAATTGCATAGAGTTTTAGGAGTATCTCCTCTATCCTGTAAGCATTGCAACATGAATATTCTACAAATTTCTTTTATATAAGAATTCTTGTTAAGCAACTCTGGATTTCCTAGTGCCAGCCTTACACAACCTGTCATTCAAATCCTTAACGATGGGTTTATGTGAAAGTGGTTTCTCTACAGTTTCCTTTGCTTCATTTTAAATGCCAATGTAGTTCCTCCTTTGAAATGGAGCACTAAATGCAATGGTTCCTTCAGGCATATAGCATGTTTCAGTTACCATTTCAAATGAAATGTATTTAGACAAAAGCTACTAACAGCACGATGAGTAGCAGTGGTAACGTATAGCCAGATGCACTGTGGCATGTATGTACAAATCAGGCATTCAGCCCTGGCCAAATGTTGGACATGTCAGATAAGGAAGATAAAAGTCTCCTGCCTAAATGGGGACTGTGTAATCTCACTCTGCCTTTCCAACATGCCAAAGCTAGCTTCTCAAAGTCCACATGATTCACGAATGCCTTCTAAAGAATCACGTGTGACCAGGCGCTGTGGCTCACACCTGTAATCCCAGCACTTTCGGAGGTCGAGGTGGGTGGATCAACAGGAGTTCGACACCAGCCTGACCAACATGATGAAACCCCATCTCTACTAAAAATACAAAAAATTAGCCGGGCATGGTGGCACATTCCTGTAATCCCAACTACTTTTCTGCTGACACACAAGAATTGTTTGAGTCTGGGAGGCGGAGATTGCAATGAGCCGAGATTGCACCACTGCAATCCAGCCTGGATGACCAAGAGAGACTCCATCTCAAATCAAACAAACAAAAAAAGAATCACAGAATGTAAGAAATGGAGGAATCTGGAACGTCACTCGTCACATCTTGTGACCTCCAGGTAGGTGCCTGGATCCCTCTACAGCACCTGGATCCCTCTACAGATAGGTGCCTGGATCCCTCTACAGCCAAGAGGTACTTCAGTCCTTAGCTTACAGACTTCTAGGGATGGAGCAGTATCCCCTACTAGAACAATTCAATCTATTTTTGGACAGTTCTAATCTTAGGAAGTGCTGTGTTTTGTTTTAATTGTTGTCGATGTCTAAGGCTCAACTTAACTCTGTGGGAATGTCATCTATATGAAATGCCTTCACCATTTGAAGACTGTGTCAATTGTGGATATTCAGTCAGTCACAATTCAGTCTAACCACTTGTCATCTGGCACCGATCTCCCCTTCTTACTTACAAAGCAGTCAGGAGTAATTCTGTCCAACACTCTGCTAGAATCCAGTTGTATGTTCTAGCCTATTGATTTCCCCTTTATATTTCTCTTCACCAAAAATATAATAAAGTAAATCTAGAATGATTTTCTTTTCTTAATGTATCCATGGTAGCTCCTAGGAATCAGTATTTTTCCAAGAGTGCGGAAAACTTCTGTTTAAATCATTCCTTTCTGAAGCTTTGCCTATAATGTACATTAACTCACTAGCCTAGTTTGTAGGCTCTGTCTTACTCCTGCTTTGGGGAGTTGAGGCTATATTTGGATATATTATTTTCTAGCACTTTTCCTATTATTCTTCACTCTTCTGCCATTAGTTTTAAATGCCCTGGTTCCTGTCTTTACCCAGGGTGCATTAATTCATTCACAGACAATGTGACCATTTGCAAACAGGCTAGTTTGTTCTGACAAGCTATGGCCTAAATGGCATGCACACTCCAAAATACAGTTTACATATTGTGGATTTGAGTGTGAACTGGTCTAATTGGCAGATGTTCACTAGGACATCTATACCCCTAAAGCATGAATTAATTAGTAAAAATATTTTTTTAAAAATTTGGTTCTATTCTTCATTTTAATAAATTATTCATATCCTAATGTACCTTTATAAAAACAGTGACTGATGATAATGTTTATATTTATGTATACATCATGGAGCTAATTTGAATTAGCACTAAAATAATACATACTAATATAACATGGTAGTATGCAAAAACTAACCTAAAGACTGTTACTCTCTTTTTATAAAATAAAGTTTTATTTTACATGCACAAAATTACCCATATAGTAACTAGTAATTCATATATATGGCCATCTGTGATATAGATCATCATTTTAGCATAAGGAAGACTACCTAGTTGACCAGCAATGTTGAAATACTTGCAAAATTGAGTGCTTTCCTTACCTGTCATTAGTTCGCATTTACTTTTGTTGAATTCTTGAGGCAGCTGCATCGCTGTAAGTTCCTTATTTTCACTGACCACAACTTCAGCAAATAGAGGTCCTGATGTATCTTCTAAACCCGGGCATCTGTGAAACACTTGCTGAAGTCTGGGATGCGCATGGGTTGAAACAGCTAGTTCCATTGATCAGGGTCTGGGTTCTTCTGTTTTGTTTGACCTGGCCATGGGTAGCTTCCATCTGTCTGTCATCCTAGAACAGCATCTGGAGCCAGACTATGTGGTATCTATCTCTTGGGCAAAAAGGTTAAGTCCCCTGACATGGATTGCATTTAGCAACTGAACAAACAGAGCAGCTTGGATATGAGCTTTTATTTAGAGGAAACCAGATAGCCATTTTGGTGATAAAATATTGATTTCCTATTATCTTGTGTTGCCAAGACTACTGTGTATAGCACATTTCTTAAAAGGAGATAGAGTTTTAAAGAAGTTAGGTCTTATTAATAAGGGAAATTACATTTTGAAAAATGTCTTGAGTGATATTCTATTGCCATGTTTAATGTTGATTGAGAACACATCATGTCCCATTTAAGTCAATCCTTTCTCTTTTTTTTTAAGCATTGCTTTCTTCTAAAAAAACAGCGTGTCGCCGGGTGTGGTGGCTCAAGCCTGTAATCCCAGCACTTTGGGAGGCCGAGACGGGCGGATCACGAGGTCAGGAGATCGAGACCATCCTGGCTAACACAGTGAAACCCCGTCTCTACTAAAAAATACAAAAAACTAGCCAGGCGAGGTGGCAGGCGCCTGTAGTCCCAGCTACTCGGGAGGCTGAGGCAGGAGAATGGCGTAAACCCGGGAGGCGGAGCTTACAGTGAGCTGAGATCCGGCCACTGCACTCCAGCCTGGGCGACAGAGCGAGACTCCCTCTCAAAAAAAAAAAAAAAAAAAAAAAAAGCGTGTCTACTCTATAGCTTAAGGAAGTGAGGCCAAAGACGCAGTCATTTTTAAGGCAGGTAGAAAAAATTAATCAGTGTGAACTGATGTTAGCTTTCAGGAAAATCTGATGTCTTTAAATGAACATTTTGTAATAATCTAATTTTATTTAATTTAACATACTTTTATTTTAAGTATTTGCAAAGTATTGGCTAACCCCTGTGGGAAATCCAAAGATGTCAGACATAATCTCTGACCTCCAGGAACTATCTGTCTAAGAAGGTTCACTAGCATACAAATACAGATAATTCTACACTAAGGCAGACTCTGATGAGTACTGTGTAGAATTATCAGGTTCTAGAGGGATATGGAAGAGGAAGAGGTTAATTCTGACTGGGAGTTTTCAAGAGGGCCTCAAGGAAGATGCCAACTTTGAGTTGGACCTTGAAGAATAATAAAAGTAGGTAACATTTATTGAGTACTTACTAAATTTCAGCAATGTTCAAAGTGCTTTAAACTTATTAACTCTTTTAAGTCTCATGATTAACTTTATAAGCTAAGTCTTGCTATAATTCCCATTTTATAGTTGCATCACTGAGGCATAGAATGGTTAAATAACTTGCCAAGATAGTAAGTGATGGTGTCAGGATTCAAATTCAAGGGGTCTGGCACTACAATGCTCATTCTTAACCATAGTACTATACTGCTTCCTGTCAGGGATAAATAAGCATATTCAAGCAGTTGAGAGCAGCTCAGCCACAGTCATAGAGAAGAGAAAACTGAGGAATGTTTGAAAAATTCAGTTTATTAGTCTGGCTTGAACTTGGGCAAAAAATGTGTTGAGGAATTGTAGAATACAAGACACAGAGACACAATTAGGGCTATAGAGAACTTGGTATATCGGCTTGGGGAATTGCAGGGGAATGCTGTGGTAAGGTTTTTATTATAATAGGACCCTTTAGGGGGAGTACTGAATGACTGGGGAGAGAATGTCATTTAAGGATCTATTAATTCTATTAAATGCTCCAAAAACTCTTTGTTAAGCTTCTCTTATGTACCAGGAACTGTTCTGAGTGTTGAGGATATAGCAGAGAACAAGAGAGACAAGTCCCCACCCTCATTGTGTGGAAAGAATATGGAGGGTATATAAGTAAACAGATAAATAAACAAGATAATTTTCTATAGTTCTGAAAGAAGGAAATAAAGTGATGTGATGTGATAGAGAGTGGCCATGGGCAGAGGAGTATTCACTCAGAGTGGTGGTCAGGATCTGTGACTGTCCCAGGCCTGAACTGAGGCCTAAATGGCAGAGGAGGCAGTGATAGATGAAGGCAGGGCAAGTGTTCCGCAAAAGGGGATTTGCATTTATTAAGAAGAGCATTACAAGAAGAGTTAACAAATGCAGAAGCTCTGAACTGGGAAAGAGCTTGGAGGGTTCAAGAGGCAGAAAGAATGCCAAAAAGAAGTATTTAGCAAAAGATGATGGAGAGGGGAATGGGTTGAAGTTTGAGAAATAGGCAGGACCAGGACCTTGTAGGTAGAACATTTGTATTTTATTCTAAATGAACTTGGAAGCCATTGAAAAGTTTTCAGTAGGTGAATGACGTAATCTGTTTTATATTTTGAAAAGATCACCCTGGATAATATATGAAGAATGGACAATATAGAGACAGAAGTGAAAGCAGGAAGATCAATTAGGTGGCAAACTGGAAAAGCCCAAAGAAGAAAAAGATTAGTCTAGGCCTTGAGGCTGGAGAGAGGTGGATAGATTAGGATTATGTTTTGTAGGCTGAGCTAAAAAACTTGAATTGAGGGAGAAACGTGAGAGAAAGACGCTATTACAAAGGATGACTCCAAGAATTTTGGCTCAAGGTAACTGAATGATGTAATACTAGTAACTGAAATGGAAAGAACTGGCTTGAGGGCTGGGAGAATTAAGAGTTCTTCTACACCATTCAGGACATAGGCATGGGTAAGGACTTCATGTCTAAAACACCAAATCAATGGCAACAAAAGCCAAAATTGACAAATGGGATCTAATTAAACTAAAGAGCTTCTGCACAGCAAAAGACACTACCATCAGAGTGAACAGGCAACCTACAGAATGGGAGAAAATTTTTGCAATCTACTCATCTGACAAAGGGCTAATATCCAGAACCTACAAAGAACTCAAACAAATTTACAAGAAAAAAACAAACAACCCCATCAAAAAGTGGGCAAAGCATATGAACAGACAGTTCTCAAAAGAAGACATTCATACAGCCAACAGACACATGAAAAAATGCTCATCATCACCAGCCATCAGAGAAATGCAAATCAAAACCACAATGAGATACCATCTCACACCGGTTAGAATGGCGATCATTAAAAAGTCAGGAAACAACAGGTGCTGGAGAGGATGTGGAGAAATAGGAACACTTTTACACTGTTGGTGGGACTGTAAACTAGTTCAACCATTGTGGAAAACAGTATGGCGATTCCTCAAGGATCTAGAACTAGAAATACCATATGACCCAGCCATAGCATTACTGGGTGTATACCCAAAGGATTATAAATCATGCTGCTATAAAGACACATGCACACGTATGTTTATTGCAGCACTACTTGCAATAGCAAAGACTTGGAATCAACCCAAATGTCCATCAGTGACAGACTGGATTAAGAAAATGTGGCACATATACACCATGGAATACTATGCAGCCATAAAAAAGGATGAGCTCATGTCCTTTGTAGGGACATGGGTGCAGCTGGAAACCATCATTCACAGCAAACTTTCGCAAGAACAGAAAACCAAATACCGCATGTTCTCACTCATAGGTGGAATTGAACAATGAGAACACTTGGACATGGGAAGGGGAACATCACACACTGGGGCCTATTATGGGGAGGGGGAAGGGGGGAGGGGGGAGGGATGGCACTGGGAGTTATAACTGATGTAAATGACGAGTTGATGGGTGCTGACAAGTTGATGGGTGCAGCACACCAACATGGCACATGTATACATATGTAACAAATCTGCACGTTGTGCACGTGTGCCCTAGAATTTAAAGTATAATTAAAAAAAAAAAAAGTTCTTCTACAGTCATGGTGAAGTTCTAGGGGGAACTAGAGTAGTTGCTTTGAGAATGACAAATGATGAATGGCTTCAAGAGAGATAATAGATATATAATTAACTGATGGATGTAGACTTTAGGATGAGGGTTTTGATAAATTCAGGTTTTGAGTCAAATGAACTGGAAAGAAAGTGACCCCATTTGCCAAATGGGCAAAAGAGCAGGAGGAGTTTGAGAAAGGAGAAGGGTCAGGAAGGTAGGAATCAGGAAGAGCTTCATATTTGATGGTAGATAAATACATCATCTTTGGAATCTAAAAGACTTGGATTTGAATCCTGGATGAACTATTAGCCAACCTGTGTGACAAGTTACTTAATTGTTCCAGTGTCAGTTTTGTTATCTATCAAATAAGGAAATGATATTATATGTAAAGTAATATATATAAACACAAAAGAATCATGTAATGAATATTATCACTATATATTATCATTATCATAAAAATAATATAATAATGCTTCTTGGGATGTGTTTTATTTATATTATTACTAAGATAATAATGTTCTTGTTCTAGTTCTTTTTAGTAAGGATTACAAGCACAAACTGGAAATTATTTATGTTCTTTTCCTATTTTACAGATAAATAAACTGAGGCTCAGAAAGGGTGGCATACCTGAGGTTATACTGCTAGAAATTGTAACCTATGCATAAGAGCCAGGATTCGCACTTAGATATGACTTAAACCAAATAATTCTGAACTCTTTCCCAACTAATCACTTTTAAGATAAAAGCTTCTTTGTATCACTTTGCCATTTCTCTACGATCTATATTGAGTGGAAAAATTCTGTGTTTATAAAAGTGTTATTATCAGATCACCACACTGTGAAACTATGTGTTTTATTAATTTTCCAGTGCTGGACAACATTCCTCTCAAGGTCTGTCTTTGGAGGAGATGAAAAGAAGTCTTCAATACTCACCCATTGACAAATATGGTAAGTAGACAGATTCGTTAGGTTTGTTAAGAAAACTACCCTTAGGAAGGTGGTATCTATTTAACGAAAAGGGAGAAAACATTGCATATTGTAATATCCAAAATGGCAGATGCTTTAAAAATGTAAAAGTATAAAATTTGATTTTATATGTCTTTTATGACTCATTTACCTTTAAGGTTAATAACGTGTGTGTGAGCATGTGTGGAGTGTGCATGAGTGTGTAAGTATATGTGTGATTATTTGTGAATGCCTGTTTGTGTTTGTGTACATAGAAAAAAGTACAACTCTTAAAAAAAAAAAAAAAAAAACTCCTTCTTCTCATGATATTCCAAATACTTTGTCAACATTTTATTAAGTCCATTGCTTCTAAGCCCCACATTAAGTGTGTGTAGGCAGGGAGAGGAAAAACAAGAGATGAATTTTCACAATGACATAATGTGTTGGGAGAGCTCTTCCCCTTTAGCCAAGCACTCAAGGGTAAAGTGCAAATCCGGCCATTCCTTCAAACAGCTGGAGAGGCGGTGAGGACAGTTGATGGGATCCATTTTACACAGGGCTTCTTCAGAAAGAATTAATAAAGCTCTTGGAAATAATTAGCAAAGTTTTTTCAGGCCTCTGGAAGCCAGAGGGTGGACAATTGCCTTTATCATCAGCTGCCATATCAATGTGTTAGGGCTGGGATGTCCTTTTACCAACCTTTAAGCCTGAGAGGCACTATGTCTAATTGGAATTTTAGCACAATGGGCCCATTTATCCACTGCTACTTCCTTTGACTATATGGAGAACTGAAAAAGTGTCTGTCAGTTAAAGAGATCAGATTTATTATAAGAGTTGGGTTTGGGAAAGAATAAACTGGATGATGTGATCCTGGATAGGGGGCAAGAGACCCAGGAGACCTTCAGCTTTGGGATCCTCACCAATTCACCTCATCTGCAAAGACTCATTACCTAAGGTATTAGAAACCTTTTCAGAAACAAAGAAAAATATATGTTCTGAATGGATGCAGACAAACTACTTGGGCACATTAAAAAAAGGGAAACTTTGTGCTTCTGACTCCCAATACGTGTCTAGAATGCAGATGAGTGCTTTTTATCATCAGCTTTACAACATAATTGGCCAGTCCAGTAACAGATCGTTTTGAGGGGAAAATGCACTCCAAGTGTCACATCCTCACATTTTTTAATAGATATAATATTGTTTCTTCAAACCTTTACAGATGTAACTTCACAACCACAAAATATAGAGCATCCTTTGAAACATGTGCTTTGACCAGAAGTCTTTCCTTTAGTGGTGAGGTTTCAAGATGAAGCATTTCTTTAACTTAATTTGTTTCTTAAAGAAGAATCCCCCCAAGATGGAGAAGTAAGACAAATGTGGTGTAATAATGCAAAATTTGGGTTTTCCTATGCATATCTGTCTCAGGGATGGAAGAAAACATGAGAGTGTTTGGATGCAGTGAGAGTACCTATAAACATAAAAGAAGATACATTTGATATCTCCCATTAGGAGCATCACATCACACAGGAAAGAACCCTTTAATTGCCCTTTATTCTATTTCCAAACTGATTGCAATATAACAGCAATTTTATGGGCTGCTTCTCCCTCTGCTTTGCTGCCAAAGAGCAGAGCTCAAAAATGGAGATGAAATGAAACACATAGCTGTTTTCTCTATACCTGAGATCTTTTACCTTAAAGTAACAAAACATGCAGACTTGGTTCAGTCCTTTCCTAAAGCCTATGGTCAAATTTCAGTTGAGTTCCTCTTAAACCGACTGGGTCCACAATCCAACACATCTGTTCTTACATTCTGGCAATAATGGCATCAACAATAAATGCTAGCCTCAATGCTTTACTGATTTTGCTGCTCATTCCTGAGGGGAGAGCCCACCCACCCTTGTGGGATATATGTCCACAATCAAATTTCCACTGGAGTCCTATGGGGCAAGAGGCACTGGAATATCACAGGCCAGTAAAATTGCATGTAGTATGTTAGAAGGCTGATTATGGTCATAAAAGTATTACAGGTTTATGAAAGCATCTATCTGTGCCTGAAATGAAGTCTCATTTTTAGCCTGGATATAGAAAATATTTTGCTGTAGGAGGTAGATTTTGTTTTAGTCTACACAGAATTTAGATTCGCTGATACATATCCCACTGCCCATCATCTCATCCTGCCCCATCATAACCTTCCTCACATCTGACCAGAGCCAGTTCCAAAAGAAGTGAGTGGGAGATACCAGTTGACAGGAGTATCACTATCAGTGGCATTTTTTCTCAAGAGAGTTTATGTGCTACCTAAGATATTTTGACAGAGACCTTTCTTATGAAAATAAATATGTCTATCCAACTGCATATTGCTAGGGGTCTTAATGAAAATGTAGATGACTGGGTTGGTTATGAAAACTCAGCTATCAAAGGGAAGCAAAAGCAGCAATAGCTATTGACAAATTACTCACTTTCACAGAAGCAATGAATGGCTTTCTTGCTTCAGAGTGGAAAGAAAACTGCTTCCCTATACATAGCCCTGTGGTTCTCTTGGACAGTGGCCTGATCCTGAGCCACTAGGTTCATTCTCTGGACACATCCAAGGCTATTGCTTCAAAGGGCATCAAATGCCACTGGTATTTAGACCTGAGAATGTTATCTACCTTTAAAATTTGGGCTACCTGGGAGAAGAAAACAAACAAAGCCATCTGGTTTGAGAAACAAAGGCTCTTTCCTTTCCCTTTCTTTTCTTTTTTTCTTTTTTTTTTTTTTTTTTTTTTTTGAGACAGTCTTGCTCTGTCACCAGGCTGGAGTGCAGTGGCGCAATCTCGGCTCACTGCAACCTCTGCTTCCTGGGTTCAAGTGACTCTCCTGCCTCAGCCTCCCGAGTAGCTGAGACTACTGGCATGTGCCACCACAGCTGGCTATTTTTGGTATTTTAGTAGAGATGGGGTTTCACCATATTGACCAGGATGGCCTCGATCTCCTGACCTCGTGATTCGCTTGCCTGGGCCTCCCAAAGTGCTCGATTTCAGGCATGAGCCACTGCGCCTGGCCTCTTTCCTTTTTCTTTACTGCTCTCTCTCCACCTTCCTTTCTATAGCCATTGTTTGTTTAGCATTCACTGGGTATCAGACAGTGCTAATTGTCTTAGGTGCATTGCCGACCTTATGAATAAGTGCTATTATTTCTCCCATTTACAGATGAAGACACTGAGGCATAGAAAGTTTAAGTTGACAAAAGTCACAGAGCCAGCAAGTAGTGGAATCCGTGCTTAAACCCAGATTTGCCTGACGTGAAGGCCTGTGCTTTTAGCCAGCCTGGCATGCCATCTGCCTGAGCTGTACCCTTCTTTACTCCAAACCCAAAATGCCACCTAGCCAGCTTGGGTCCGAATTAGACATTCATCATTCATATTTGCCTGGTCTCAGCTCTCTGTTTTCATTGTAAATGTTGCTTCTGCTTTGCAGCCACTCACCAGCAACCATTGTCCAGATTCTCTGTTCACATGATCATCTGGAAGACCTGCCTGGTTCAGGCTGGTAATAAAAAATTGGGGGATGTACTGAAAGACTAGTAAGTAACAACTGAACTTCTTTTCTCATGCAGGCTATGTATCCGATCCCATGAGCCCTATGCATTTTCATTTTTGCCGAAATAGTAGCAGCTTTGAGGACAGCAGCTGACAGCATTCGGCATATACCTAAGGAGAGTTTTTTTCCCGAACTGACAGCAACGATTCCAACCACGGCAAGCTGGCTTCCAACTATAACATTTTATTCTCAAAGGTCTCCTTATATTGGAATGGTATTTACTGGTCCTATTTAATTCCCCACTATTAGCAGGCTTTGGATTTGTGCCTAAGGAATAATACGCAAAAGAACCAAGACAGAATGTAGATGAAGAATTGTTTTTAATTTTGTAAATTAAAAAAAAATTAGATCATTACTTGGAGATGGAGCCTAAGTCTGTGGTGGACAGATAATAATTATGTTTTCCAGGACTGAATTATGTAGACTTGTGTTTGACAGCTATGGGTTTGATTTCTTAGAACATTGTTCATTTTCTTTTCTCATTATGTTACTTCTAGTGTTCACCTCTGTGATTAAAGATTCTTTGGTGAAATAGAAAATTGATTTAGGAGTGTATTTTATTTCAACAAGACATCCACTGAGTATATTTTTTCCCAGCCATATTGGTAAAAACAGTAACAAGTTTTAGGTCAAGAAGGCTGCAAATTGAAGGATAATCATGTATTTTGGTTTTGGCAAGAGAAATAAGGTTAGCAAAGGAATCTTGGACATCCTCTAAATCAAGGTTTCTCAACCTTGGCACTGTTGATATTTGTTGAGAGGGTGGGGATTTGTGCCATGCATTGTAGGATGTTTAGCAGCTTTCTGGTCTCTACCCCAGGTGCCAGTAACACCCCCTATGATAGTTAATTTTATGTGTCAACTTGACTGGACCATGGGATACCCAGATATGTGGTTAAACATTCTTTCTAGGTGTGTCTGTGAAGGTGTTTCCTTAAGAGATTACCATCTGAACCAGTAGACTGAGAAAGGCAGATAGCCCTTCCCAGTGTGAGTAGCATCATCTTATCCATTGAAGGCCTGAATAGAGCAAAAAGGTGGAGGAAGGGAAGATTTGCTCTCTGCCTGACTGCTTGAGCTGGAGCATCCATCTTCTCCTGCCCTTGGTGCTCCTGGTTCTCAGGATTTCAGACTCAGGTTGGAATGTACACTATCGGCTCTCCAGCTCTCAGGCCTTTGAACTCTACCACTGGCTATTCTGGGTCTCCCGTTTATAGACAGCAGATCATGGGACTTCCCAGCCTCCAGAATTTCATATATATATATATATACACACACATACATACATATACACACACACATACACACACACAAACACACACATATATATCTGATTGGTTCTCTTTCTAACAGGGAGCCCTAATACACACACTCCCAAGTTATGACAATCAAAAGTGTCTTCAGACATTTCTACATATGCCATGGGGGACAAAATTGCCCCAAGTGAGACCCATTTCTCTAAATTCAAAGAGGATAACCACAGGCCTAAAGAGCAAACAAGAAATTTAGAGCCTGACTCTAGCTGGCTGAATTTAGGCATACCTGCTTTCTCCTCCTCCTGAAGTAATGTGGGTTCATATATAAATGGAATTGGATAGTAGAAGTGCTGATTGCTCCTTAGATATCTGTGGCAAGCTCCGCTCTCCTCCACTTCTCCCTTGCCAGTGAGAAATTACGTTTCTAGAGGGAATTTTCTATCAGAAGAACAGCAAACCCACCTTTCAAATCCCTTTGAGCCTCTTGTTATGACTTATGGTTGCAAAGTCACAAATCCTGGCATGCTCTGATTAGCTTGTGGAGAGCCCAGTGTAGGTTCAGAGACAGAAATTAAAAGCAACTTGGTACTTCCAACTAGATTTATCTTCTTTTAGCCTCCAGCCTTTTAATGTCCTTACGCAATTATTCTGGAGTCACAGGTACTCTATCCCACCAATCAGGTTCCCAAAGGACTGTGTAATAAGCAGGACGGAGGAACCTGAAGTGACCGCTCAGGCATAAACCCTCTGGCAAAGACAGAGAAGGAGAAAAAGGAGCTGATTAAAGAACACCTGTCTCCATAGCTTTCCCTGTATTCCTTTGCTCTAGCTACTCTGGGAAACGAACCAGCACTTAGCCTGGGATACTTTGGGGGCTTAATCCTTTTATGAGTCGAGTTGAAAGAAATACCTTAGAGAGTTTTTTTCAAAAGATAGTTTTAACCAAAAGAGTCACAGTATACATAGTGCCAAATGTGTGTATAGTCAGGGCAGTGGACAGTGCTGGGGTAACTCTCGCTGGCTGTATTTAGGCATATCTGCTTAGGTAACCCCAGCCAGGTGTCCTCCCAGGTCATATTCAGAGAGAGGATTGTTTGCTTCTGAAATGCCCCTCTTTTAGAAAGAGATTTTCTAGAACAGATTCATCAAGATCTCTTTCTTTGTTTCCTCTGATTAGCCACCTCCTCTCTTCACACTGCATTTCCTGATGTGGCTGCTTCCCTCTGGCTCTTGTCTTGTCAAGTGTCTGCAAATAATGAGACTAATGTGTCTTGATTCCTGAGAAGGAGAACCTTTTCGCAGATTACAACCTGTAGCTCACAAACCCTTTTCATTACTGCACCCTTAATGGGGCCCAGGGATCATCTTAGAGCTTGTCTCAAGACCATGGGTTTTATAAGGTTTTTTTCTTCCTTGCTGAAAAATGTCTCACTAATTGCTTTCTTTTTCTCCCAGAAAAAATGAACTTCTAAGATCATGTTTTTGCATGCTTAGCACATTAAATTTCTTTCTACGTGCATGCAGCATTGAGCTCACTCTGAAGATGTTCAATTAACTGTAATTGTAAGCCAAATTATAGCAGCACCAGGAGAGAGTTATTCCAACAGAGTGATTATTTGGGTTAAATTATTTCCAAAGCTGACATTTCCCTAGGAAAGAGAAAAAAAATGGGTGCTTGTGGTAGGAGAAAAGGCTAATGCTAGACAATCCATCTAAAATGAAGTGTTTGATTTCTCTCTTTTTCTTTCTCTTTGTCTCTCTCTCTTTTATTTTTCCTTTCCCTTTGTCCTTCCTTTCCTATTTCATTTATTTGTTTTCTCTTTCTTAAACAATAAGCAGTGGCTTTGAAGTCATTCAGACCTGTCATAGTAGTTGTGTGACCTTGGGCAAGTCACTCAACCAGTCTGAGCTCCAGTTTATTATCTGTAAGGTGATAATAATAAAATTTATCTTTTTGACCGGGTGTGGTGGCAATCTCAGCACTTTGGGAGGCCAAGGCAGGCAGATTATCGGAGCTCAGGAGTTCAAGATCAGCCAGAGCAACATGGTAAAACCCTGTCTCTACTAAAATTACAAAAAAAAAAAAAAAAATTAGCTGGATGTGGTGGTGCACACCTGTGGTACCAGCTACTCAGGAGGCTGAGGTGGGAGAATCACCTGAGCCTGGGAGATCAAGACTGTGATTGTACAACTGCTGTACAACCTGGATGACAGAGTGAGACCCTGTCTCAAAAACAAACAAACAAACAAAAATTTATCCTGTAGATTTGCTATAAGGGTTTCAAATGATATAAAGTATGTACTATAGTTCACGAACCACCATAACAATTCTCCCTCTTTTTTTTTTTTTCTTTAGATGAAGTCTTGCTCTGTCACCTGGGCTGGAGTGCAGTGGCGTGATCTCAGCTCACCGCAACCTCCGCCTCCCAGACTCAATCAATCCTCTCGCCTCAGCCTCCCAAGTAGCTGGGACTAGAGGCATACACCACCATACCCAGCAAATTTTTATGTTTTTTATAGAGACAGGATTTTGCCATGTTGCCCAGACTGGTCTTGAATTCCTGGGCTCAAGAAATCTGCCTGCCTTAGTCTCCCAAAGTGCTGGGACTACAGGCCTGAGCCACCAGACCTGGCCAGCATATGTTGTTGTTTGTGTTATTGTTACATGACTATGCATCCAAAGAACTATATTATAAAAGAAGAGCATGAAAACAGTGAAGATTTTTTTCTCCATTGTAAAAATAACTATCAATGTCCCTAAAAACTTCATCTTTGCAAACAGCAAGTTGGGGAGCCTACACTTCTGAGGCAGTTTGAGCCAAGATCCAGCAGACCTTAGATAGCAATGCCTTGTTTATCCTAAAATTAAATTAGAAGACAAATCAAATCCTTTCAGCCAAATACAAGAACCAGAAAGGATTCCCCAAGCAAGGGGGATGCTAAGTGAAAATAGAAAGAGTATACACTTATTGAGCACTATTATGTGGGAAAATGGCTTAAAACTACTTAAAATATAGTATTTGGCCTAATTTTCTGCATAGCCCTGGGAAGAGGGGATTATTATTATTATTATTATTATTAAAGTGGGGAATCAGAGAAGCAAAGTAATGAATCCAAACTCGTATAGAATAGAGGCAGGTTTCAAACAACTTTTGTCTTGCACTCATGTCCATGATTCGTTCACTACACAATACAGCCTCCACTGTGAGGGAGGAAAAGATAGAAAAACAGCACATACTCTCAATCCAGAATTGTGGTAAAAGTGAACAACTCTGCAGTTCTACAGTCCTGAGGAAAATTTGGAAACTATCACAGGAGAAGTTTCAGCGGCCAGACAAATAAACCCTTTCCTGATTGCTACAGCTTATTATTGCAAAGTAAAACAAAAAAAAAATAATAATCATTATTTTCCCTGTTGTAATTATGGAAGAAAAGGGGCTGGAATAATCTCAAGGCTCAAAAAAAAAATGCATTGTTATTTTCTAGGCAGAAAGAACCAAAAATGATTGACAGAAACAGGACTCTCACCATGATAAGCAAGAACAAAAAAGTTATAAGGGCAAAGCACAGCAATTAGGGAAGCCAAGGAGTTTCACATTTTCCTTTCCTCATTAGCACACTGGGTAGGGAAAGTGAGGAGAGAGGGTGTAGCCATTACCAGTAGGATTTGAATACCTTATTTTTTCCTAGTTTTGTTTTGCTTGCAGTTACTCAAGCATGCAGACTGAAGAGCTCCCCCGATCAATTTGCTTCCATATTTCAAGAGCCACAAGGGCAAAGATGAGCCATTTGACATGTGCAATCCCTTCACTGGGTATCAGCTCAAGACTCAGCTGCAGCAATAACAGACTGTGGTCCAAGACTGTCAGCTCAATTAGCACCATATGCAAAACATGATGGAGAAGCAAAGTTCCTCTCTCTCCTTGGACATCCTACCTTTTATGAGGCTAACTAGAAATAAAAAGAGCAGGGGTTGCACATATCTCCTTGGGCCAGAGATCCAAGGCGGCAGAGCAGCCGACCCAGTGGCAGGGTGCTAATTAAATTAGGCTTCTTGAATTAAAACACTGCCATGGGGGCCAGGCCCTGCTGATGAGGACATGTCTCCAAAGCACTCCCATCCTAGCTTTATGTTTAATTAGTGAGATAAAAAGAATATTATCTCAAGTATCTGTCTTTTAACCAATGGGCTCATATGCAGAAGAAAGGTATCTTTACTATCTTTAAAGAAGGTTTTGAAGCGCACTAATTTCACTGACCTCCATCTCTTCTTTTTTCTCAACTAATCAGGGAAGGGTAAGATTGAAGCAGGACCATGATATGCAATAAAAATAATTTGAATGTAGGTTTGCCCTTCAGTGTTTTACTTATAATAATCCATGGTCTGCTTAACACCACTTCAAAAATTAGTCCACAGTGAAGAATATCAGGCTCGTCTTTAAGACTATTTTTTTTTTCTTTCCTGAAACTCAAAATCATCTGAGGAATAAGAATTAATGCCAATATTGAGGGTACCTTGAGGTGATCAGAATAACAGATGACACATGTTTGCCTTATACAGTTATGGAACTATAAAAGGTGGAATAGCATAGAGCAGTTCTTAAACTTTAGCCTGCAGCAGAATTTGTAGAGGGCTCATTAAAACACAGGTTGCTGGGCCCACCGCCAGCATTGTGGAATCAGAAGCTCTGGAATTGGACCCAAGAAATTGTATTTCTAACAAGTTCCCAGAAGACGCTGATGCTGCTTGTCCTGGAACCATACTTGCAAAGCATGCGCATAGTTGTCAAGGGCATGAACTTTATAGTTAGGCTTGAGTGAATGTCTGGCTCCCCCCATCACTGTGTGACCTGTGCAAACATGGGCAAGTTACTTTATTTCTCTCACCTCAGATTCCTCATCTGTAAAATGAAGATAATGATTCTTACCTCAGAGACAGGATTAAGTGAAATAATGCATGAAAATCACTTATTACAGGGCCAGGCACATGATAAATGTTCCATAACAATTGGCCATGCTTGAAATCACATGACTGAGAGATGAATCAACCAAGCACCCAGGGCTAATTATTTATTTCCTGGATGCTAAGAAAGCATTATGGTTTGAGAAAATTTGAGTGTTTGTAAGATAAGCCCTAGAGTAGCATGCTGCAATTGAGGCTCTATAACAAAAAGAATATGAAAATAAACACAATTAAGCCACCCACCATTACCGTAACTAACTTCATGTGGACACAACCTCACCACATTCACCTAAGGGCAAGGCAGGTGCCTACTGCCTCTTGCTCTGTTCCCCTGAGCTCTCCTGTTTCCTTGAGGAGAAATATTCCAGGTCTTCCCAGCCCTGTGGAGACCAAAGCCAGGAAATAAATTCTTTCCCTTCTGCACAGCACCCCATTGTCCTGAGGCACAGTCATGTTTGGAGCCTCAGAAGACAATTCCTTGAGACTGACAATCAGTTGCCCTGGGTTCCAAACAGCATCTAGCTCAATAACAAACTGTAAGATGTGCTCTCCCTCCTCTCCCTTCTCACTCTGACTTTCCTCCATTCAAACCTACTTTTATAGGATTGCATGCCTTTAAAAAGTAGCAGTTTCTGAACTTTTGCCTTAGGCTGTGCTTTCAGGTGGGACCAAACTAGGATAGACAGTATACAAATAAATTTTCACCATCAGCTCCTCCTTAGTAAGGAGTGGTGTGTGGAATGAAGGAATAAGTGAATTAATGCTCAAATGAGAGTAAGAATGAATCAGTAAATGAATGAATGGGTTTAGTTGGATGTTAAGATGAGATTATATTTTTAGTCTTGTTTCTTTCAGTCCCTGTGATGTCTCCTGTTGTCTCTGTTTTCACTATTTCGCAGTCACTTACATATGGCATGTGGTACTCAGCACTGCTGTGCTTCATCAACCCCTTTGCAGTCCAGCTATCATCAGCAAAATTAGGGAGTGTTACTAGGAATTTGCTGCCTTTGCTCTATCTATTTCCATGAAGTTATTTGTTTCCTCTCTCTCTCTCTTTGTTGTAGCTCTTATTCTATTAATCTGCTTACTCACTTTCCTACTTTATTAGAATATTAATATTTAAATTTCACATTATTAATAGTATTCTTGATTTGCTTGATCAGTGTCTCCACAAGGTGGCAAGGAGTTTTTACCTGCTTTTCAGGATCTTCTGTTATTTGCATGAAAATAATTGGATTCCTGGTGTGGTCTGGAGGATACCAACCCCCCAAACAAACTCTGTCTTCCTGTGCTTCTCGTTCCTTCCTTTTAAGCATTCCTCACCACCCTAGAGGACTAATGAGTAAAATGATCTTTTATTACTTGTACTTGTAACTCTTCAATACTCATTAACCTGGGCCTCACGCATGGTTTTTCACCACTAGTCCAGGAAGAATCAGGAAGCAAAAACTCAAGTTTTTCTATAGGAGAGCTGCACCTACCCACCACATTATAGTTCCTCCTTAGTTATAATTGCCTGCCCATCCTTCAAGCCATAGTTCTGCACAAAGAGAACAAAGAAACTAAATAAAAAACAGAACAAAACACTGCTGGATTAGACTGGGCACAGTGGCTCACACCTGTAATCCCAGCACTTTGGCAGGCTGAGGTGGGTGGATTGCCTGAGGTCAGGAATTCTAGACCAGCCTTGCCAACACAGTGAAATCCCATCTCTACTAAAAATACAAAAAAATTAGCCAGGCATGGTGGCTTGTGCCTATAATCCCAGCTACTCGGGAGGCCTAGGTAGGGGACTCGCTTGAACCCGGGAGGCAGAGGTTGCAGTGAGCCGAGATCTCGCTGCTACTGCACTCCAGCCTAGGTGACAGAGTGAAACTCTGTCTCAAAAAACAAAAAAACAAAAACAAAAAAAAAAAACTGCTGGATTGGAAAGGTACCACATTAAAGTTCTAGATAAATACTAAAATGCAAAGTAATAGCAACACAGGATTGTTATGCTCAGTGGAACCCAACTGTCTGAAATGTTTTTTTTAGAATTATTCACGAAAAATCTTTCACCTCTTGTTACACTAAGTCAATGAATTCTTTGGGCAAGTTCAACTGGTCAAATCTATGCAAAGCAGGCACGTTTTTAAAATTTTTAGTAATTAAAATAACTGGCTAGCTAAGAGAAGACTGTCTCAGTTAATTGGCGTCCACTGAAGAAACATTAAGCTTTAGGGAAAATGCATGTTTAATAGAAGTAATAAGTTATTAATACGAATGGAAATTCTGCATAATGTAGAATAGTGAGTAGTGGAAACTGTCCAAGTTGCTTGCTTAAGCTAAATTAGTATGTTCCTTTCCCCACCCTGTCCATTAAGCTGTTAATTGATTTGTATTAATAAAGCTCAAGAATCACAGAAAGATACCTCCTGTTTGCAATTTTTCCATCAAATATTACTGCCATATCAAAAAATGATTATTCATAACATAAGCCTTCATTGTAATTAATCAGAACCACATTGCACAACAAATAGGAGTGTTTACAAATGTTCTTACTCTGGTTAAAAGATTGCCTTTCATCCCCTTATAATTTTAAATAACCTGCCTTAAAAGTCATGTTTTCACTGATTTTTATATATTCCATAGAGTTTATTTTTCCTGTGGTGCTAATTTATGGGGTATGTTTGTAAAGCATGGCATTAATAACTATCCAAATAACACTATTCATTTAAAAGGGGCTATTAGTCGTGTCTCCAAGGAGAAGATGACTGGTTTTCTGTACCCTCATATAGCTGCGTGTCACCCTGCCGGGTCACTCAGGGATTTCATAACAGAGTACACAACAGGCAAATGAATGCTTGTTATCACTAATTAGAGCTTTGGCTCACAAGGCCTTTGGAGAACTAGAGCAAACTGTCTGTATCACAAAGACTCCTTTTTCTCCATTCTTTTCAGGTCTAGTCAGAGACAGGTACAACATTCTCCTTTATTGTCTCCCATCCTCTAGGCCTTACCCTAGTTTCCACTTTGATTTTTAAAACATTTTTACATTATTACTTATTTTTCAGTTTTGAGACTGGAATCTCACTATCTGGTGTAGGTCAATCTTGAACTCCTGGACTTAAGGGATCTTCCTACCTCAGCCTCCCAAATAGCTGGGATTACAGCCACTGTGCTAGGCCCCCACTTTGGTTTTTTAGAAAACATTTTTTATTTTATGTAACAATCAATTCACAGGAATTTGCAAGACACTGTGCAGAGAGGTATTGATATTCATCACTCATTTTCCCCAAATGGAATATTTTGTGTTAGTATAGTGCAGTTCCAAAACCAGGAAACTAACTTTGGTCCAGGCTATGGTTTAAATGTGTGTGTCCCTCCAAACTTCATAAGCTGCAACTTAACCCCTAAGTTGATGGTATTAAGAACTGGGCACCTTGGAAGATGATGTGATTAATGCCCTTTTAAAAGAAGCTTCACAGAAGTAATGGCGAGAACAGAACCAAATTAGAAAACACTCTTCAGGATGTTATCCAGGAGAACTTCCCCAACCTAGCAAGGCAGGCCAACATTCAAATTCAGGAAATACAGAGACCACCACAAAGATACTCCTTGAGAAAAGCAACCCCAAGACACACAGTTGTCAGATTCATCAAGGTTGAAATGAAGGGAAAAAATGTTAAGGGCAGCCTGAGAGAAAGGTCAGGTTACCAACAAACAGAAGTTCATCAGGCTAACAGCAGATCTCTCAGCAGAAACCCTACAAGCAAGAAGAGAGTGGGGGCCAAAATTCAACATTCTTAAAGAAAAAAATTTCAACCAAGAATATCATATGCAGCCAAACTAAGCTTCATCAGTCAAGGAGAAATAAAATCCTTTACAGACAAGCAAACACTGAGAGATTTTGTCACCACCATGCCTGCCTTACAAGAGCTCCTGAAGGAAGCAGTAAACATGGATAGGAACAACCGGTACCAGCTACTGCAAATACATGCCAAATTGTAAAGGCCATTGATGTTATGAAGAAGCTGCATCAATTAATGGGCGAAATAACCAACTAGCATCATAATGACAGGATCAAATTCACACATGACAATATTAACCTTAAATGTAAATGGGCTAAATGGCTCAATTAAAAGACACAGACTGGAAAATTGGATAAAGAGTCAAGACCCACTGGTGTGCTGTATTCAGGAGACCCATCTCATGTGCAGAGACACACATTGGCTCAAAATAAAGGGATGGAGGAAGATCTACCAAGCAAATGGAAAACAACAAAAAAAGCAGGGGTTGCAATCCTGGTGTCTGATAGAACAGATTTGAAACCAACAAAGATCAAAAGAGACAAAGAAGGCCATTACGTAATGGTAAAGGGATCAATTCAACAAGAAGAGCTAACTGTCTTACACATATATGCGTCCAATACAGGAGCACCCAGATTCACAAACCAAGTTCTTAGAGACCTACAAGGAGACTTAAAACCATAAAACTCCTAGAAGAACACCTAGGCAATACCATTCAGGCCATAGGCATGGGCAAAGACTTCATGTCTAAAACACCAAAAGCAACAGCAACAAAATCCAAAATTGACAAGTGGGATCTAATTAAACTAAAGAGCTTCTGCACAGCAAAAGAAACTATCATCAGAGTGAACAGGCAACCTACAGAATGAGAGAAAATTTTTGCAATCTATCCATCTGACAAAGGGCTAATATCTAGAATCTATAAGAACTTAAATTTACAAGAAAAACACAAACAACCCCCAACAAAGTGAGTGAAGGATATTTACAAATGCTTCTCAAAAGAAGGCACTGCATGTTCTCACTCATAAGTGAGAGTTGAACAATGAGAACACATGGACACAGGGAGGCGATCATCACACACCAGGGCCTGTGGTGGGGTGGGGGACTTGCGGGAAGGGACAGCATTAGGAGAAATACCTAATGTAGGTGACAGGTTGATGGGTGCAGCAATCCACCATGACATGTGTATACCTATGTAACATAACTGCACATTCTGTACATGTAACCCCAAACTTAAAGTATAATAATAATTTTTTAAAAATTTTAAAAAGAGAGTTTCCTTCTCCCTTCTGTCCCTTCTGCCATGTGAGGACACTAAGACAGTGCCATCTATGAGAAATGAGCCCTCACCTGACACAGCATCTGCCAGCAGTTTGACCTTGGACTCACCAGACTTGAGAACTGTGAAAAAAAAAATCTCTGTTGTTTATACATGACCAAGTCCCAGATACAGTCATGTGCTGCATAGCAATGTTTTGGTCAAAGACTAACTGCATATAGGATGGTGATCCCGTCAGATTATAATGGAGCTGAAAAATTTCTATTGCCTAGTAATGTGCTGATGATCTTGACTCTACATAGACCTAGGCTAATATGTGTGTGTGTGTCTTAGTTTTTAATGAAAATGTTTAAAAAGTACAAAAATAGAAAATTTTTTAAATGCAGAAAGCTTATAGAACAAGTATATAAAGAAGTAAAATATTTATGTACCATATACAATGTGTTTATGTTTTAAGAAAAGTGTTATTACAAGAGTCAATAACACATTAAAAATGTATAAAGTAAAAAATTATAGTAAGATAAGGTTAATTTATTGAAGAAAAAGTTTTTAAAATAAATTTAGTGTAGTCTAACTTTACAGTGTTTATAAAGTTTGAAGTAGGATATAGTAATGTTCTAGGTCTTCACATTCACTTTCTGACTGACTCACCCAAAGCAACTTCCAGTCTTCCAAGCTCTATTCATGGTAAGTGCTCTATACACATGTACCATTTTTTTCAATCTTTCATGCCACATTTTTACTGCATCTTTGCTATGTTTAGATACACAAATACTCATCACTGTGTTGCCTACAGTATTCTGTACAGTAACATGCTGCACAGCTTTGTAGTCTAGGAGCAATAGGCTACACTATAGATATAGCCCAGGCTATAAGGTTTAAGTTTGTGTTAGTACACTTCAACATTCCCATAACAAACTTGCTTGACATGTTTCTCAGAATGTATCCCTGTCATTAAGCAGTGTGTGAGAGTGTTTTGTTATAGCAGCATAAACAGACTAAGACAACCCACTTCCCCTATTAAATGGTCCTATTATTTGCTGCTAAGTAGAAAGAGGCTCTGAGTCCATCTTATTTTATCAGCTGCAGCAGACAAGTTACAAAAGAGTTAAAAAAAAAATCAAAAAATAGGGTTCTCAAAATACTTAAGTCCTTTACTTCTCTAAAGTTTCGTACAATCTAGCTGTTTCCTTGACCCATGTATGAACCCTGCCTTAGAGTCGAAATAAGAGAAGAAATACTACTAACAAGAGCATTGCAATTTTGAATGCCACTAAAAAGAATATTACAATGTTAAATGCCAATAACAAGAGCACTGCGATTTTAAAATCTCTTCACAACCATTTAAAGACAATTGTGTTAAACCATCACGCAAGAAGCTTCGGTTGTGAAAAAAATTGTCTCAATTGCTAGTATCTTTATAATCAAATTCAAACCTTTTTCTTGGGACCTCGTACCTATTTATATATTGGTACCTATGAATATTTGGAAAACATATATATATTCTCTTTCTTTTCAATTAAATGATACAGTTATTTTAAAGAGTGTGTCAAAAGTCTGCCTTTTATAATATAGGGACTCTATACTTTGAAGGGCCTTTCCATTATAACACTAGTAGAGCCTACTTAAAACATATATATATATATTTTTTTTATTGCTGAACTTGTAGGAAATAAGGAAACTCTTTTTTTAAAAAAGTGAGCTACCAGCAGTGATCTTGGTAATCACAACAGAAAATCAAGGTTTCCCTGAGCACAATGAAATAATAGTACTAAAATTCAACAATAAGGAGAAGATTTACTAAAGACTGGCACATTAAACTGGACCCCAAAAAATCATTCACGAATTAAGATTAACTGAATACACATGCATAATTAAGAAACAAACCATCATGAATAAAAGTCAGTGGAAATAACAAACTGCAGTAACAGATCACTAAGAATTCCAGATAGTGGAAGAATCCATTTCAGAACAGGAAATAGCTAAGTGTAAAATATTTAAAGAAATTTTTAAAAGAAATGATGTGAAGTGTGAAAACTTAACAAGCAGCCTGTGACTATCAAAAATGATCAGGTAGATTTGGATTAGTGACTGCATAAAACCTTAAGAAAGAAAAAAAAATAGACCAGGTGTGGTGGCTCACGCCTGTAATCCCAGCACTTTGGGAGGCCTAGGAAGGCGGATTACCTAAGGTCAGGAGTTCGAGATGAGCCTGGGCAACATGGTGAAACCCTGTCTCTACTATAAAGACAAAAAAGTTAGTCAGGTGTGGTGGCTGGTGCCTGCAATCCCAACTGCTCCAGAGGCTGAGGCAAGAGAATCGCTAGAATCCAGGAGTCGGAGGTTGCAGTGAGCGGAGATTGCGCCACTGCACTCCAGCCTAGGCAACAGAGTGGGACTCCATCTCAAAAAAAAAAAAAAAAAGAAAAAGAAAAAACAGAAAATTGTTGAAAGCACAAGCTCAGTGGATACATTAAACAGAAAATTGGAAACAGAGAAATAAAAATCAAATTGGCAGATGACTCTGAAAAAATTATATAGAATGCAACATTTAAGAACAAAAGGGTAGGAAAAATCTCAGAGCTTTTTTGCCTCACCTGTGAGGAACTAAAACACCTGCCCTATCTTCTTTCCTTTGCCACTAGAGCCTACTTCATGAGAATGCAAGGTATGTGTGATAATAACCTGTAAATGGAAACCACTATTACATGCCAACAGGTATAATCCATGAGACTGCCTTGGTCCCTTTCCAACTTTTCTCCTTGGGCTACTCTTGTCTAACTTATTTTTCTCAAAACCATTCTTGTTTATTATACCATGATTTCCCTTGGAGATGAATTTTGGGAGATAAGATAAATACACACTGTGATTTGACCCTTCCCAACCACTTTTGGATCAGCTGAGGCAGATGTTTTTGAGGGGTGGACTGGACAAGCGTGGAGGTTAGAGGCACTCAGTTTAGAGAAGGCGCCTTGACTTGGTGGATGGGGGTGCACAATTATCTTACATTAAGCGTCAGGGGTCACATGGGCTAGTGATTGCCACAAACATGGGCTCTCTACTTAGACACAGCACTTAACACCCCATGGCTGTCCAGAGGCAACATCAGCCCCACGTCCACCAGGACTCGGCTTCATGGATCTTATGGTTTGTGAAAGGTGATGAAGCCCTGAAAACCAATAGAATCTATTATGGGAGAAATATTCTACTCCAGAAGAGGCCTCAGTGGTGAATGGAAGGATATTGGCATCTTACAGAGTAATAGTGTACAACTCAAAAACTGTGTCTTGGATGACAGAACAATGATCCCACCATGGCTCTTGTAATTGCAGTAGGACTGTGCATTGGAAACG
This sequence comes from Macaca mulatta, assembly GCF_049350105.2. NCBI lineage: Eukaryota > Metazoa > Chordata > Mammalia > Primates > Cercopithecidae > Macaca > Macaca mulatta. The sequence goes on along the minus strand of NC_133406.1, from coordinate 166,006,396 downwards.
TTGTAATTGTAGCAGTATTATGTATTAGAGATGAATTTCAGTGGTGTGGAGGGCGGGATAGAATGTTGTGGCTAATACAGTGTACTCTAAAGCAGTGGTTCTTTATCATGGCTGCACAGAGAGCTTTAAAAAGTATTGATGGCCTGGTCTTACCCCAGAGATTCAAATTGTCTAGGGTGAATGGGGATCAGGATTTTTAAAGCTTCCCACGGGACTCCATGTGCAGCCTAGGCTGAGAACCACTGACTAGTCGTTCTCAAACTCTACCTTACATCCATATTACCAACACAATTTGAATTCTAGGTTCTCAAAATCTGGTCTCTGTCGTAGCAGCATCAACATCACATGGAAACTTGTTAGAAATACAGAATTACAGGTGGTTTGCAGCCCTATTGAATCAGAAATTCTAGGGATAAGGCCCGGTAAATTCTATCCTACTAAACCCTTCAGTCTTACACAGACCAAACTTTGAGAACTCCTGTTGCGGATGGAGACACTTTGCCTGATCTGAATACCAGCTGTGATACTTCCTTGCTCTGTGTCTTGAATATGTTACTTCACTTTTCTGTGCCTCAATTTTATCATCTGTAAAATGGGATAATAGTATCTTCCTCATGGCATTCTGAGGTTTAAAGAGTAAAGGAGAAAAAGAGGAAAACTAAAGAGTAAAAGAGTACAATAGTAAAAGCATAATGGGTTAAGGTATGTTATAACGATTTAAATTGGCTTGTGAAATAACATTTAGGTCTACTTTTTAATCACAGTAGCTATTCAAACTTGAGATTAGTGGTCGGGAAGCTTAGCTGCACGTATCAATCACCTGGGAAGATTTTTGTTGTTGTTGTTCTTATGCCCAACTTCTACCCCCAGAAATTTAAAAAAATCTGTCAGGAAAATTCTGATATACAACCAATATCGTTAATATGCAGGAATTTAGATTTGAGTTTGTTAAGCCAATTTGTGTATGCTTAGATAGGTTTGTAATTTGTTGAATTTTACTGGAGAGTTCAGTGCTAAGTAGGGAGTCATTAACATTATGATCAGTTCAGTGGGAAGAGTTTCCATTCATTCTCAGAGATTTTCTTTTCTTTAAGTTAATGACGGGGGTGTGTGTGTGTGTGCGCGTGCGAGCACGGGTGTGTGTATGTATGTGTGGTAAATAACCACTGTCTCTCTCTAACTGACCTTGACAGTCTCAGTGGGGATTATAAAAGGGCAATGACTAATTTCAGTGACCTCTAAGATCCAGACAACCAAAATGTTTTGCCTTATGCTGCATTTGAAAACTTGGATTTCCATGTTTGCAAAGCAAGAACTAAATTAGCTGTTCTAAAAAAAAAAAAAAAAAAGCAAACAAACAAAAAAAAACCCACTGAGTTTTAGAGAGTAAATTTGATTAGAAATTAGGATTCTGCGTCTCTGAAAAAGAAAATCTGACTAATGAGAAACAGCATTTTGAAGTGAAACAAGCTCTAGACTAAAGATAGAAGTTCCAGTTCTGTTTTTGTCCCTAATCAATGTGTAACCCACTCCTCAGACCCTCTGGGCCTCTGCTTTCTCAATCTGATACATAAAGGGGAACAGGTAGAGTGTGTGATATCTAATGTCCCTACCAACTGTAATGTATTATGAAAATTACTAGTTTTTCTCTTCAATCAACAAACTCAGATACTCCATGCATCCTATCAGCATCACTCAAATCTGGCCTTAAAAATGTTTAGAACAGCATGTAACAATGTTCCCCCAGTCTGGATGTTATTTCAGGTATTCATTCATTTCCATATATTTATTGAGCATACACTGTTGCCAGACACTGTTCTTCACACAGGGGATTGCACGTGGACCAGAACAGATCACATCTCTTCTCTCATGGGGCAAATACTGCTCTATTGAAGAACAAATATACCGGTGTTAACATGAAATGTAATTGTCAGAATTCTGAAGTTATTTTTCCCTTCTTCACAACATCTCACATTTGCATTCTAACAGATACAACAGAGAAGATGGGAATGGAAAGGAAGGATTGAAAACCTGACTAAAATGAAGTTTTTAAAATAATAATCTTAAAAGGAGAGGCAAATTCTAATAAATCATCCATTCCCCTGAATGATTAAAGGTCATTAGTTCCTTACTCTAGTTGTTTCCAAATATTTGTGTTTAAGGCACATTTTGAAAATTAAAATTTCTGTGGCAGAGTGAAGATTATTCTTCATAGTTACAGAACTATTTATTAAGTTGAAAGCACTTTAGAAGAGGTCTGCAGGGCACAATCCTCAGGCCAAATCTGACACTTTGCCTCTCTTTGTAAATAAAGTTTTGTTGGAACACACCCATACCCATACCAATTCCAATTCTTGTAAGTATTGTCTATGGCAACTTTCATCCTAATATTTGCAACTTTATATCCCACAAAGCCTAAAAGATTTAATATTTACCACCTGGTTCTTTACAGGAAAAGTTAGCTAATCCCTGTTCATTAGCAGTGAGATTTTGTTTGAATACAACTGTTAACTGCCTTGTATTAGTCCTTTTACACACTGCTATAAACAACTACCTGAGACTGGGTAATTTATAAGGAAATGAGGTTTAATTGACTCACAGTTCTGCGTGACTGGGGAAGCCTCAGGAAGTGTACAATCATGGCAGAAGGTGAAGAGGAAGCAAGGTACATCTTACATGGTGGCAGGAGAGAGAGAAAGCAAGGGGAAAGCTGCCACACACTTTTAAACTATCAGATCTCATGAGAACTCCTTACTAAACAGCATTAGGGCAATGGTGCTAAACCATTAGAAACCACGCCCATGATCCAATAACCTCCCACCAGGCCCCACCTTCAACATGTGGGGATTACAATTAGAGAGGAGATTTGGGTGGGGACATAGAACCAAACCATATCATGCCCTGATGGTGTACTCAGACACACTAGAGGGGCACATTTCCTTTCCTAGAAACAGCTAGACGTTATGCTAGGATTCTTCTTCCTTGTAGCAACACCAAGCTGGATGACCCACTCATTTATTTTACTGGCAGACATCACTTTAATAGTATATAGACAAAACAAATTTTGTACATTAATCAAAATTTTGGCTACTAACTCTGGATGACTGCCAGGCCACGAGAAACATGGCCCTCAGCTATTCATCTTGTCCTTTACGCTAGTGGACTGCCAATATTTCTGTTCACATACCTCTGAAAGGGTTTTGAAAAACAATATCCCTTCATATATTTTTATATTGACATGTAAACGTTTTTATATATTTAAGTAGTTACAGATGTGACTTCTATCATTTTATAAAACAAGACATTTTAAGATGAAATGGTTGTATCTCTTTTCTACATGTATCCAAAGAAATGAAAATGCCATAGCAATTCCATATCACCTTTATCCATGTCGTGGATGCAGTGGGGTGCCACCCTGATAGTCTCTTCACAGTGGACACGATCGGCCTCCAGCAGCCTGGGGTAGGGTATGCTATCTGAGTTTCTCCACAGGAATTGCTTTTGACTGAAGGGACCACCCAGTCCAAGATTATGCTTGCTCCTGAGTAGGAAGCCAACATCAAGCGACTGTCCTATTGTGGGGACTTAGAGGCCTGGTCTCTCATCTGCATTTGACCATCCCACCTTGAGAGCTCCCCTTTGAGGAGTTGCGCCTCTGTGGCAACTACATCTCTATCTATCTTGTATCTTGGCCCATTTCTGCTTTTTCAGTTCTCCACAGTGTTGTTTCCAGGGCATGCCCCAATAAACCTTCTGCACACGAACCTCTAACCCAGAGTGTTTTGGGGGAACCTGACCTAAGACATCCATTTTCAAAAGTACGTGGCTAAGCTCTTCTTTAGTGTTAGAAAGTCTCATGTTTTTTATTTTCTTAAACTTACATTTCCATTCCACTTTGCCACAGATTTGTATGCTACTTCAGTATATTTTTATACTTAAAAGTCTTTTACTTCTCAGCCTGTCATAATTATCTGCCATTAAATTATTACGTAAATTAAATTTTAATTTAAAAAATTTCTTGTGACCATAAGACTCTATGTGCTAAATCTCGCCTGGACTGAGCTATCATTGCAATTATTAGTAATACACATTTGATCAAAACAACATTCATACCATAAATTTTGGCAAATATTACACACAAAAAGTAAAAGTAAAAATGCATCTAAGATAGTGATTTCTATTTTTAATTTGTTTGTATGTCTGTGAACAAATATTATTTACTGCTGAAATAACAGTGTTCAACATCAGTTCTATTCCACTTTTGGTTTCATTTTCATAGATATAAAAATATAGTAATTATGCATGTCACATAAATAAGTGGATGGGAATGGAAGTCACTTTGTTATATTGTACAACAATGCTCCGATTTGAACTCCTTCTGATTTGGCAAAATTTACGGGCTGATAATATACCAAAAATATTTCAGTGATTTATCAGTTGGCAATTCAATCACATCCTCATTTAATTTTGTTGTAAACAAAGAGTTGAAAACCACCCGATTTGCAGAAAGATTTGTTACCCAGTCATTTCCAGGAAGGAAAGTCCTTCCCCTATGCCATATTACACATTGTTCCTTTGTCTGATTTGTGTCTTTCTAGGAGTCATTGCATCACAGTAAACTTGGTAAGTGAATGAAGAGTTGGTCTCTATTGTGAAAAGACGTGGGGGTCTGACAAAAACTTTGACTGCAGGCTAGTTCTCAAGTCCATTTTAAGATAAAGTGCATATGGAGGTTAAGCATCTGCAAACTAGCCTTGCCAGTGAATCCCATGAAAAGCTTCATCTTCCCTGGGAGGTACATTTACACCAGTTTGAAAGTCTCTGTGTCTCATTAGCACCAATCTCCTGAACAACTGTGAGATTTCTCGCATAATTTATGGTTCCCTAATATAATATTTAATTATAAATAGGTATTTAATAAAGACCAGGAAACATATGACAAAGCAGCAAGACTTAGACACCAGCTTCTCTGTCCCAAGAATCTTCTGTGTACTGCATTTTCCCTAATTAAAAATGAGGGTATTTCAACTTTCCAAAATACTGTTGAGTCCCACAGATTATTAAATAGCTTGAGCCTTCTGGAAAAAATTACAAAAGGCATGTGCATTCTCAAATTTCAGCATTTTATCTTACAGATTTAGTTTCCAGTTATTTTGAAGAGCTTAGTTTCCCTGTCACAGGGTATGCTATTAGCATAAAGAACAAAAAAGCAAAGGAAAAAAAAGAGGGGTGAATTTGAGAGCAACTTTTAAAGAATTCCAGCTGTATTTATTCTTTGTTCTTTTGTACCTCTTGCTGCTGGCCATGGTGTCAGGAACTTATTTTTTAAATGACATAATCAAATGGTACAGAAAACAGAGAGGAAATATTACCCAAGGTCAGAAGCGGCCTCTTCTGGGCTGTCCTTGAGTCTGTTGGAATATTTCACTTACTAGATGAATCTTCCTTAAGGCTTTCTTTTCTTTTCTCAAACAATCATTTTTCCAAAGGCAATAATTCTGGCAAAATTACTGATCTTAGAAGGATTAAGGAACTCAACTGTACTTTAAATTTACAACACTCTTAGAAAAGACTTAACTCAAGAAGTTCAAGCAGAAAACCTAATTCTACCTACATTTCCTTTGATTGCCTATTTTTCTTTTGAACTATTTTAATAATCTCCTTTGTTCTTTGATTGACATTAGCTGGAAATATAACTGCCTTCTCACTGATAGAGGATATATTGAGGAAGTTTAAATTTTTCCCTTTTACAAGTAAACAAAAACATGTAGATGTTTACATATAGTATCTTAGTATCTATTTAAGATACCTCTTCTTAGAAGTCGTGTATATGATAAGAAAAAGTCCAAATTTTCTGTCAGATGACCTGAGGTGACTGATTTTTAGACAAGCCATTTAACTTTATTGAGCTTTTGTTCAGTTACCTATAAAATGGTGATAGGCGATAATAATTTTTCTCCCTGACATTATCTCATGTGAGTGTAGACAGTCAGTATAAATACATCATATACTGTACGCAAAAATACAGCCCAGTGAAACTAATTCTTTCTTCTCTGCTCTGTGGAGTTCAAATATTGTAAGGCAAGAACACAGAGATTTTAAAAGTTGAGTCTTATTTACAAAGAACCATTCACATGTATCTGTAAACGCATTGATTTATGTTTTAATAATGAAGAAACAGGAAACAAATCATTTCAGGTGAACATACAAGTAATTTTATCAACATAGCATTTGCAGAGAAAGAATTAACTTATTCAAAATATCACAATACTGAATTTCACAGTCAAATTCACATGCAGATTGTAGAATTATGTTATGGGATGTTTTGATGGAGTATGTTAAATATAAAAGTAATCCAAAGCAATTACCACTTAGCACATTGTACAAAACTAATTTTTCAAAGGGATTAATAAGTTTACTATCTTTCCTATAAGGTGCAATGTATTCAAAGTGCTCTGTAGCATTGAGGTTGAAATCAGGAAACAAATACTGTTAGAGCTCCACAGTAATACAGCTCAGTAATAAATGAACTTGAATATAATGTAGTTGAAATCTACTCGTAAAACTTTAAGACAGATGATGGAGATTTATGATGTGCAATGAGTAATATCCTTTAATAGGGAGTAGGGCAGAGGGACTTCGTGCATGTATCCATAAAATCATAATAAAAATAAGTTTAAGATTGACTTCACCACTTTTATATTGAGTGCCATTTACTAGAGAAAGAGACAGATAAATGAAAAGACAGGAAAAGATAGACATAGAGAGGCCAAGAAAGAAAGTTCAAAATGCCTCTGTAGTTGGCTTTCCAACTGAGACTAATCCTCAATACAATCAATAGTCCATGACAGCTGTTTTCAGACATCAGTGTACATCAGTATTACCTGGAGGACTTGCTAAGCTATGGGTTACTGGACCCAACCAAGTGTTTCTAATTTAGTAGGTAGGAGACAGAGGCTGGGAACAATTTCCAGGTAATGCTGGTGTGCTGATCCTTCTGATCAAGGGACCAGTCTACTATCTGGCCCAGTGTATTTTTGATCATTGAATGACTCCATTACACATTAAAATGGAAAATACTTATTATGATAATATGACTGGTCCCTAGGGACCTTGAGTGTAGTGTGGCCAGCATGGATTATATGATGATTTAGAGCAGTGGTTCTCAACCTTGGCTACATAGACGAATCAAGTGAAAAGTTAAAAATAGATATACTGATGCATAGATCCATCTAAAATGAATTAAATCTGAATCTCTGGGATGGGGAAAAGGGTTGAGTCATTTATAAAAGTGTCCTATGAAAATCTAATGTATATTCTGGCTGGAAAATCACTGCTTAAGGAAATTTTTTTTACCTTCTTACATAGAGAAATGGTAGATAAATACATGCCCTCTGGGGCACTGGTTATGTCTTCAAGGAACTGAAAACCCCTAGGAGGCAGGCTGATACACAACTAGAAAATAATATCAGGGAGTAATTCAGAATGCAATTGCGACTGTTGATTTATAATGAATTGCAAGGTTAGTTCACAGGTTTGAAATAACAGAACTTGGGAAGGTGAACAGTACACCCATTTAATCCAAGTTTCTTTTCCATTTAATGACATCAACTAAAGAGTCTAGAATGTTGGCATAATGCTGATATGCTATGCCTACCGCTATAATTATTATACTTATTCCACTTAGCTAAATTATTTACTACTTTTATTTAAATCTGAGTGGCCCTATAAATAAGGCCCCAGGGACAAAATGCTGGAAGCTACCCCTTTACTAGTCTATCCCAGAAAGCAGAACTACAGAAACACACACACACAAAAAAAAACAAAGAACATTTTGAAATAAGATTTTCACTTTGTTATTCTGGCATAAATTAAAAGAACAACCATTTCTAAGTATAAGTGAATATACATGCCAAGAAATCTTTTGCTGGAAGAACTTAGAGATTTAGAGCAATTTTAGTTTTGAGTGTGCGTGGGAGGACCTTTAGAGCTCATTTTCACAGGCCAATTCATTAAAGCCCCAAACCACAGATTTTAAGTAAAAGTCCCATGTATGAAATTGAGATTGTGGAATTGATTGGGGCTCTGTATTGTAAAATAAAAACGACTTTAAACAAACCCCTAACATTACAAACTGGGCCTTCCAGTGATCTTTGGTAAAAGTCAAACATTTGAAAATTATCATTTTCATTTGAAAATGTTAGGTGTGTAGAATGTGTAACAGCCTCACAAGTTTCTCTCTGAGGAACCACTGCTCCTAATAAGGGTCCTACAGATCTACTTGAGCTATTCTCAGGGTGCTTACTGAGCTACTGTCCAGGGCTGACAGATTGGGAATCATCTCAGACAAGCGCAACCAGCAACTAAAAAGAAGAGAGAGAAAAAATCAAGAATCCTGGTGAGATGCTTGGGTGAATCTTTCTCCACTCTTTACATCTTCCAGAAGACATCTTTAAATTATTCTGAAAAACAATAAAAAGGATAGTAGTAACAGGATAAAATCACTCACAATAGTAGAAACTGGACACTAAGAATGTGAGGGCATTAAGGAAATAGCAGAATATGCAAAAAAATAATTTTAGTCTTTAGTTCCACTCTTCAAGATTGATATATTTAAATATTTTACATACAGAATGTAAAATATTTTATATACTTAAAATATTAAATATAGAATGCTTATATTTTATATATGTAGAAATGAAATGTATTAAACTTTGCAAAACTGCAGTAATGAAAGCATAGGGCCCACTTAAAGGCAAATGATTACAAACAACCTTCATCTCATCCTTTAAAACACTAAGGTGGAAATGAATTGTGAGATAGAGTTTGATTCTTTACTTTTATGGTCTGTCTTTTGTGGCACATTGTCCTCTGCATTTTGTCTTTGGGGTCCTATCCGGGAGACACAGATCTCACTACTCGAGGGAGCTGCCTTGCAAAGACTGAGTATGACTTGTCACACCGGGAAGAGCAGTGGCTCCTGTGTGTGCTTTGGCCCCTCCTTCATCTTTTCCAGCCCCTTTCCTGACAGGCTCAGGGCTAAGTGACACAGAATTGAAGCCTGTGTGTTTATATGTGCACAAACACCAATAAAGGGACAAGCCAGCCCCAAGGGGAGGAGACCCACCGCAGGGCTGCTATTTAATTCTACAAACACATCAGGCTTAAACTCACCGTCTGCCAGCAAGTCTCTTAGGCCTGCATGTTTTGGGGAGAAACATCTGCAGTCTCGCTTTCTCCTTGCACCATATGCTGTTGCTTCTCTTGGGTTGCAGTGAAATCAGGCTTCACAGGAAGTACTGCCATCGTCTGTAGACTCTCTGGACTCACTTCCCTCTCTCCCTCCCGTGATAATCCTAATCGGAATTTTTCAGCTGCTACCGACTCCTGCCTCCCATCGCCACTCCCAGTGGCTGCCTGCTGGCCCTCTGACCCTCCTTCTTGCTCCTGTCCTAGCCCTGAGGTCTTCCCTTCTAGGACTCGGGGAGTGCCCACCCCAGTCTCTGTTGTACATGTCACTGTCATCTCCTCTACTGCAGGCACTTCCTCCTCATTCCGTGCTAATTCCTCTACCACCACCCTCCCTGCAGCTGCTGTTTTTCCTACTAACTCATCCTTTTGGTGCCAGGTTTCTTCCTCAGCAACATCTGAAAAGGAGGAGGCTTTATTTGTTATTGTTTTCTCCTCAGCTGTCTCCGAACCTGCCAACACCTCCCTCTCCTCTGCAGCTGTTTCTGCCGTTTCCCTACCTCCATGTAGATCTTCCTCAGCCACAACCCTTCCTCCTCTCATGCCCTCATTCTTTTCTGTGTTTCCTCCGCCTTCCATGGCCCCGTCCCCTTCCGAGTTCCTGTCCCGCATCGCGTCTGTCCCCAGAGTACACTCGTTGTCCTCTACCTTCTCTGGGTCCTCACCCATCGCTTCCTGCCTGAACTTTTCTGCCGTCATGGGATCTTCCTCAGGAACAGCTTCCTGGGTCCTTAGCATGACATCTGCTCCTCCTTGTCCTTCAGCCCTCCCCTCCAGTCCTGCGCAGGAGTCATGATCTTTGGCGGCCAGCTCCTCTGCCTGGCCTGTGGCTGGGATCAACCCCTCAGGGGCCTGCACCTTTTCTGCTGGTTCACCTTCAGGAGCTGCCAAGGGCCCCTCTGCATCCTGGCGGGGCCTCTCTTCCAGAGCCCTATTCTCCCTGCTCGACAGCTCTTCTCTGTCTTTGTGCTTTGTGTCTCTGGCTTCGCTCAGTCTTTCTCCTCCTCCTTCTTTCCTCAAAGCTGTTATGTTTTCCAGCGACTTTTCAAATCCAGGCGTTGCTTCAAATATGGGAACCACTGTGTCTTTTAGTGAATCTTCTCCTAGAATCCCTGGCTTGTCAGACAACTCAGATGCCTCCACAGGTGCTTCGTTCTCAGCATCAGATCTCATTTCATTTGGGGGGGCTTTTGTCTCTTCCTCAGATCTTACTTCCGTCTCTGTTTTCCCCTCTTCTGCTTTAAGTTTTTGCTCTTCTTTAAAAGCGTCTTCATCCTTGAGTGCATTTACCCTTGTCACCTCTTCTCTCTCAGAGTCAGTTTTCCTCAGAGGTGTTTTTGGCCTCTCAGCTTTCTTTCGCTCTCCTGCTACATCTAATTCCTTGGGTAAAATTTCTTTCCTATCATCTTCCCTATTAGCTTCTGCCTCAGTCACCATCTGTTCCCCTTCCACATCTTCCTGGCAAAGGTCTTCAGGACTGCCCTCTGAAACCTGCATCCGGCTTGCCTCTGCCTCTCCTGTGAAGGGGCTCAAGGCTGTTTCTGTTCTCATAACCTCCTTTCTCTCTTTGGCTGGTTCCTCTCCCCCAAGAATTGCCTCTTCAGAACCATCCTCTCTCTTTGGTGCTGTGTCCTCCATGGGTCCCGTGTCCTCTAGGTCTATGGATGCTTCCTCTTCACTTTCCCTGACATCATTCACAGCCACCCCACCCTCAGCCTCTCCCTCCTCCGATGTCGCTGCCTCTCTTAGGGCTGCTGCCTCCTGAAGATCCTCCGAGTTCAGAGTTGCTGCTTTATTTGCAAGCACTGCCTTCTTCAAACCCTGTTCCCCTTCAAAAGCTGCCTTGTCTGTCTCAAGCACTGTGAGCATCAAAGCCTGCTTTTCGGGAGCCTTATCTTTACTCAGACCCATAGCATCTTTTGCTGCTGCTTGTCCTACGGGATCTGAGCATGCTTCACCCAGCCTTCTGGCCCCTTCTGCTTCTGCTGCTGCCTCTGCCCTCCTTTCTATGCCTGGAGGGATCTCCCCTTTTTCTGTAAACTCTTCTGCCAACTCTGACTGCTCTGCTGTTGGCTTCCATGCCCTCAAGGGAGCCTTGTGAACAACTCCTGCTTCTCCCCACAGGGCTGCCTCCCCTTTTCCCTGTACTATGTCAGCATCTCTGTGCTGGGGCCCTTCATCTTCCTCCTTTGCTCCTTTCTTCTCCAGTGTATATGTTTCTTGGGCCAATTGCTGGGATTCCTTGTTTGAGTTAATTGCTGCTGTTTCATCCACCACTAAATTCATTCTTGGCGCTATAAAAATGAGGTTAGAAATCAAGGTTACTTTAATCCAAGTGAACAAGGGAGGAGACACTATAATCTTATATAACACTTATTTACAGTGTGAGATATTTATATGTGATATCACAAGGCCATTGAATTATATATAAAACACTTTTTCCATTGATTCTAGGATGCTGACTGTAACATGCACCATGACTTAATAATGGTTTTTCACTATGAAAAGAAATGTCTTCCAATTTAAGGAACACATTGATATTAAAGAAAAGCTGAACATCAGAGATGTTTAACATAAGCAGCAATAAGCAAAAAAATTATCATGTCCCCATGTCTTGGAATCAATAAAATCTCCACCTCACTCTTTCTCTTGGCTTCCTCTTTCTCTCTCTCACATACATACACGATTCCTGTCTTAGAAATAATAGTAAGTGGAATGGAAAAAATTATGCAATAAGAAAAATAGTGAGTATTTAATCTTCAAATAAATTATTATTTTATTTGTCTCTTTTTCTTTTTCTTTTTTTTTTCAGGCAGGGTCTCTCTGTGTCACCCAGGCTGGATGGCAGCGGTGTGAACATGACCCACTTCAGTCTCGATTTCCTGGTCTCAAAAATCCTCCTGCCTCAGCCCCTTGAGTAGCTGGGACCATGGGTGCATGCCACTAGGCCAGGCTAATTTTTTTGTTTTGATTTGTTTTGTTTTGTTTTGTTTTGTTAGTAGAGTCAGGGTCTGTCTATGTTGCCCTGGCTGGTTTCAACTCTTGGGTCTCAAACTCCCAAAGTGCTGGGATTACAGGTGTGAGCCACTGCACCTGGCCCTGAAACCATTATTTTCTGCAGCAGCATAATATGTTTCTCTTCTGCCTATGTTTTCTGGAACTCACATGGGCCTTTAGCAACACAATCAGTATACAGTGTGAACTGATGATTCTCACTCCCACATGATAAGCTACTATATCTAGATTTAGTCATCACAAATCGGTGTCTTTAGTAAAAAGTCTTACCTTTGTAGCTCAAGGTAAGACTTTTTACTAAAGACACAAATTTGCATTACCTCTCACCTGTGTTCAGAAGCTAATTTGCCTTTGGCAAAACAGTATCACAAAGCAAGACAGGACTTTGTAGACTGGGACACTTTTCAGCCTAAATACTCTTCTTGAAGTACAAGTTTTCACCCATAATTTCCTGGCAAACCTGGGTGCACAAGCTATCATAGTTCATAGTTCAATAAATATAGGTTTGATATTTTTTAATAGCAACAAGTAGATTTTTTTATTATTAAATAAAGTTATATATATGTTGCAAGCAAAATAAGTAAAAAAAGGCATGTTATGCCAAACACCTAAATCATTTCGATTTCCCAACTGCAGAATAGGCCTTAGGGAGCTGGAAGCTTTGAAAAGGGCCATCTTAATAATTTATATCAATTTAATCTTCTTTTTCATTTATTAAAAAAAAAAACCCTAGACTAGATTTTATAAAATTAGTTAACATACCAAGATGTCAAACTCTAACTTAAAAAAAAAAACTTGTAAAGTAGGCAAGTATGATGTTCCTCATTTGTTTTTCACTTGCTTGCCTTCTTGGCTAGCCATCTTACCCCCAACATCATCACCAACAATCTACCAGAAGCCTGAAGTCCTTATCTTACTCACTTCTCTACTTTATACCCCGTCCAAGACTGTCTTACCATCTCATTACCTCTTCTAACACAAAAGATGCTTATCGTTTGTTTCGTTTCCTCGGTCTCTTGCCAGCTATTATGATAAACCATTTTGAGGTAAAGCAATAATAGCTGATATTACATTTCCCTTAAAATGTGTTTGGAAGGTAATTTGTGATGTCTCCTTTCAAAGGGGTAAAATAAAAATTTCAGGTCTATCAATAGGGCTGAGGTTGACTTTACAGGTCATCCTCTGCTTATCACAGCAGTTATTTCCTAATTTTTACCTAAAAGCTTCCAAAGTGAAATATAGAATCAAATATTGGTTCACAGAACATGTAGCCAATTCACCTGAGAGAATATGGTCCATTTTATTTCATTACAGATTATTACCGGATTTGAAACAAAATTAAATTGAAACAATAGGAAACAATAATGTGTGTCAAGTTTCTTTAATAGTGTATCTGCTGCTATTTAAATTCCTGCATGAAAGTATATTTAAAAAAGTCCTCTGTTTTTCTAATCTGGTTTCTAAATTTATGGATTAATTAAGGAACATTCAGGGAAACAGGGAAATAAAATTGCCTACCCACCATGTAGTAATATACTATGTCTAAATTCTAGGAGAGAAAGTGCTAATGGCATCCAGCTGAGATATATGAACACACACACACACACACACACACACACACACACACACACAATACAGGAGCCAGATATGGCGTTCCTCAAGCAAGGGAGAAAGAGTAACTGAAGCTTTTCTAAGAAATATTAGTATAAAAACATTACATGTTTTTTGATGGTAACCCCATGGGCTTTGAAAAAAATATTTAATATGAGAGAACAAGTAATATTCACAAACAGTGGCAATTTGATTTAGTGGAATGAATGTGTACTTGGAAGTCAGACTAACGTGGGTAAAAAACGCCAGCTCTGCCATTTACTAATTATACAAACTTGGGAAATAACACCTCTCTAATCTTTCATTTTCTTATCCATGAAATGGGAATAGCAATGCTGTGCTCACAGAATCCTTTGACAGTAAATGAGATAATTTATGCTTAGCACAGTTCGTGGCATAAAGAAAGCCCTAATAATCTTCCTTGTGCACACCTTTCATTGCTTACAAATAATTAGATTTTCTTGCTTGAATTCCATTTGACCAATAATAACCAGTATCTCTGCATTGAAGAATAAATATTTGGGAAGGTGCACCTGAATTCTTCTAGTTGAATGCCCACTATAAAAGATGTGGGTTCTCTAAGCTCAGGGTCCCTCTGCTGTAACTCAGCCCACTGCACAATCAAGTGTTACCTGCTCCTCTTCATGTTGCCAAGGGAGAATTGGAGCTCAGGGAACCAGCATAAATACAGGTACTCTGGCTACTGCTATTTGCTATGAGCAATAAAGTCCTTTTTCTCTGACTCAGGTGTCTTATGTCTTCTGCCATGATCCATAAAACTGTGGCTGGCTAAGTTATTGCTTGAAAGAAGGGTAAAATCTCAAATGCCTCACAATGCTTGATGACAATTACTAAAATTGAAGGTGGGATAAAGTGACCATATGATGAATAAATGAATATATTTCCCTGCCCCCATACACAAAAATATATTCAAATCAGGGCATTTTTTAAAAGTCATTCAATAAATACCAGAAAGCCTAGTGATTTCAAGAACATGGGAAGTTTGACCAGATTTATGTGAGTCATGGTCTGTTGAATCACTCTAATTGGAACTCTTGCAGACGGAATACTTACCACCAAGAGCCAGGTCATAGGCTAATGGAAATGAATCCTTTCCTAGTTAAAAAAAAAAAAAAAAAAAGGGAAAGAAAAGTTCAAATGAATCACTGTGAAATGTACCATCGTTCTCCATCTCTCCAGTTGGATCAGTTAAGGCAAATTCACCTAGCTGTTCAACTGTCTGGGAGGCAGGCTATTGAAATAAGAATGATGTGAAAATTCCTACCGGTATTGTATAATCTAACATTCTTTTATTTAATCCTAGACATCAATATATTCAAAAAAGAACAATAAATTTTTACCTGATGTTAGTTGTAAAGCTCCCCTTAGGGCCTTTCAACTACTTCTGGCCATGCTATTCATTAGTTGAAAAGAAAAAAAAAAAGGTGGCAGAAGGGAGAAACAAGAATAAGAAGGGTAGAAACAGGCCATTTTTTGCAGAGGATTTCTGAAGGTCGTTCCTAGGTAATGATGTGCCCTCACCGCCACTTGTGTCAACCTCCAGCTTCCTCGGTGGCTTCCCACCCTCATCTTCACTGCTGACACCAGACTCAGCATCACAGTGGCAGTGGTAGTCCGATGCCAAGACTTCTGCTATTATCTGTCCAGCTTATTGGATGTCACATAGAATATCAAAAGGTATAAAAACAGGTCATGGGAACATTGTTGAGCCATTTCACATCATTTAAACAAGTGGTTCAATTTAAATGCATTTACATTAAAATGTAACCTTGTTTTAAAAATCTCTGAAGCATAAACAACTCCCGAGCTATGATTTCAAAGAGAAAACACAATACACAAGAGAAGATCATGAAGTAAAGAAATCCATGCAGAGAAATACTTGCATTAAAAAAGGAGAGAGCGAGTAGCCAGGAGCAGTGACAGATTTGCCAAATGAACATGCAATGAAATGATTGAAAAAAGCAGTTTAGTTGCATTTTCCCTTCTAGGAATGTGTGCTATGGCTTTTATGACACCAATCATCACTGCTTTTTTAAATTACTAAAACTACTAGAGCTGACTACACTATGAGCATTTCATCCATTAGTAGATTTTAGTGATTTGACCCCAATATTCACTCCATGTGGACAGAAGCAAAAAAGCTATTACACAATTCCTATAAATTTGACAGTAAAAGCTATTGTAGAAATTTCTGTTATCTGTATTTGGTTATTAGCATAGACTTCAGGATCACAGAGACCTAAATTCAATTCTCATATTACATACTAACCATATCACATTGAGCAATTGCTTTGGCCTAAGCCAATGCCTTGGTTTACCCATCTGTCAAAAAGAGTTATCTACTCAATAGTTCTTGAGATGATTAAATGAAATAATATGGAGAGAGAGCATCTTCATCTTCCACTTACTAGCAAGTGTCTAGGCACTTAATAAATACCAGCGATGATGATGATGATGATGATGATAATGGGCATTTCTAAGTGTCATCACCCAATGTGGTAGGATTCTAGGCCAAAGTGTAAAGTCAATTAAGTTTGTCTTTAGTTTCTGACAATTCCCTTTCTACAACCCTTGCTTATCATCTGATGACCCATATCATAAATCCCATAAATCCCTGACATTACCATTATATCACCTCCTTGTTAACAAGTTATTTCAAATAACACTAGACTTAGATCTGTCTTCTGGGATAAGAACATGGTATTTCTGAAACTAACTAATTTCTTTCCTTTCCTTTCTTCCTTTCTTTCCTTTTCTCCCTTTTCCCTCCCTTTTATCCTTTCTTCCTTTCCTTCCTTCCTTCCTTCCTTCTTTCCTTCCTTCCTTCCTTCCTTCCTTCCTTCCTTCCTTCCTTCCTTCTTTCCTTCCTTCCTTCTTTCCTTCCTTCCTTCCTTCTTTCCTTTCCTTCCTTCCTTCATCCTCCCCCGATATTCTGTTACAGCAGATAAAACGACTTTACTTTGAGAAAACAGAACTAGAATGCGGTTTCTTGCTTCTTTTAAGGTGAACTACTAAGGGGTAATTACTTACTGACTCCTCTGTATTTGGAAACAAATAGTGGAATACCTGCCTCAAATCGGTTTTGGAGGGAAAATTTTGACTTAACAATATTAAGAGGACAAACAGAAATGAAAAAGGGGAATAATATGGTTCAAATATATTCTCTTTTAAAAATATTTGAACATCAGTTTTCCTCATTTATCCAATACAACAAAAGGTTTTTACAATAAGAGTTTAGAGACGATATTGACTCATGACAATGATGTAATAGTTGGATTTGCTATCAATTATTCATTTTAGAAACTTGATAAACATAATACATATGAGTCAAATATCATCCTTTCCTTTCTTCCTTTCTTTCCTTTTCTCCCTTTTTCCTTCCTTCTTTCCTTCCTTCCTTTTCTTCCTTCCAGTATAATGTGAATGCTGTATATCTAGAGAGTTCAAATAAGCAATGTTTTAGGTTTTGCATATGAATTTATTTGGCAATTACATGAAGCTTTATTCCATCAGTGCTAAGACATCAAAATTGTGTCCAGGTAGTCCACAGGCTATAAAAATAGAGTCTACAATATTAATAATAAACAATAATTACGCAATTAGCAGCTACTGAACCAAAAGACTACTATAAGAAGCCAAACGACACTAACATCTTCTGAAAATTAAAACTCACTCAGAAATGATAGTGAAGCTTGTAGTCCCTCTGTCTCAGGGATGTTATCACCATTTTCCCACGTCTGCTGGCTTGCCCCTGGAGGATTAGCCTTTGGAAGTAGATGAGAGCCTGTATAGTTAGGTGTTGCCTATTTCGGGTTCAGCATGAGTGGAATGCTAGCCTAAGTATCAAGGACTTACTACATGTGAAACCAGAAAAGGCTTCACTTGGTCATTTTTTCTCAGATGTTCTTCTGAAACTGAAACTTAAAAGCAAGAACTTGGCTGGTGTCTAACCCCAACTGTTTTCCACCCATAGTAAAAGAGGACTGTGCATGCTGAGACTCCCATTTCAGCAATGTGACACATCACTTTGTTGCTTCTCTCTATTTAGCCCTTCATCCCCTAAGGCTCCTGTCTTTTACCAATGGATAAAGGTGACCACTAGAGGCAAAGGTGATTGTCAGTTCTCACAGCATTAGTTGCAAAATGGAATTGTCACACATATAAAATTTCTTAGAGAATAAGCTTTTTCTTTTCACTCAAATGATATAATGATACTTTAAGGTATTTTTTAAAATATCAAAATATTCTTATATTACAATGTCAGCTTTTTAGTATAAAAACAAATATATTTTAATATGTATTGTATTTTCCCTAAATATGGAGATAGTATTTAGATAGATTATCCAAAGCTTGAAAAAATTAAAGGATACAAAGAAGAAAATAATTATCATAGTTTCACTACTCAGAGAAGGCTACTAGTTAACATTTTAATAGATTTCCAAGTATTTTTTACTAAATTCTTACTAAAGGTAGCACTTAATATCCAACTTTATTAATTTAGAAATGTATTGTGACTATTTTCCCATATCATTAAATTTAAAAGACTCTTCAGTAACACATAAAACATTCTAATAGTCTTACTAAATTTCAGTTCATCAACGTCTATTGTTAAATATTGAGCTATTTCTATTATTTTGTGATTATAAAGCTACTTTAAACACTACTTATAATCATTTTTACACATATTTTTGACTATTTCCTTAGGACACATTCCTGGAATAGGAATTGCTATGAATTTTTAGAAGCTTTTTATACATATTTCTAAATGTTCTTTTAAAAAGGAGGTGGGACGAACAATGTCATCAATAATGACTGAAAGGCCTATGTGCCTGCACTATTTTCACAATTTCCACCAATTCTTTCTTTATTTGATATTTTAGTAATTGAAAAGTAGTGGCAAGGATAGAGCTTTCAAGATTAGCAGCAAACTTTCCTTTTGTGAATTTCCTGCTATACAATGTACATTCTTCTGTTATGATGTTTGTCTTTTTATTGATTTGTAAGAACTCTTTATGTATTACAAACATCAATCATTTTTTCCAGCTTTTATTTTAGATTCAGGAAGTACATATGCAGGTTTCTTACATGAGTAAATTACATGTCACTGAGATTTGGTGTGCAAATGATCCCATCACCATGCAGTGAACATAATACCCAATAAGTAGTTTTTCAACCCACGGCCCCCTTTCACTTTCCCCCACCTGGTAGTCCCCAATATTTATTGTTGCCATTTTTATGTGCATACGAACATAAATTTTTTGCATATCCATCTTGCAAATATTTCCTCCAGAGTTTGTTTTCCTGTATAGTCGTGTGTTATTGCTGTTATTGCTGCTGCTATTGCAAAGAATCTCACATTACTCAGTACTATTTCTTCCAAATTAATGAATTGTTTTCAAATCCCAAACTATTATTGTTAGGATTTACAGACATTCTACATCAAATTTTGGATTTAATCTGGCAAAAATTATCATCATCTTTATATTTAGTCTTCTATTCAAATAGTGGGAGTGATTTCCCATTTATCATATTTCTCTTTCATCCTCTTTGTGTGGAATAGCATGTTTTTCTTATTGTCCATATGTTAAGTTCTTCCTTCTTATAAGTTTCTTAAAGTCTGTTTATGAATACTTCTCCATTGTGGTTTATTACTTTTGTTGTTGTTGTTATAGTTTCAGTGGGGCGGTAGTTTGAGGCTATAGTTAGAAATTGGTCACCTTACAAATACCACTTATTGGCACTAATAATTGCAATTAATTAATTATCCAGTGAATTGTTTTTTTCTCTTAGATCCAAGAATTATTTAGAGTACTGCTTTTAAATTTTCAATTTTTCTGGTGAGAGTTAATTATATTTTATAAATAATTTATAGTTTTATTGCACTGTTATCATGTAATGTGGATTCAACAAATTCTGCTCTGTGCTGCTATGAAAAAAGGCACATGGAGAATAATAGTTACATGATAGACCAACCTTCTAAATCACATTAATCATTTTTTCTATGTCCTTATGTATTACAAAAAGGACTGATGTTTATGTTTAAATACAAATGAGAGTTACTCATTTTGTATTTTCCATTAAGAGAGTGGTTAGCTTCTTGAATGCTCTTAAATCCCACTGGGATGCAGATCTTCCTCACAAATGTTAAACTGAAGTAGTTTCCAATTTCAATTCAGTGACCCAAGAGCTAAAGGAGAAAGGAAAGGAAAGTGGGGCTTTGAACCTTCTTAGCAGAAATGTAATTCACTGCGTTACTTTTCTATGGTTGCAAGAGCTTCCAGGCTTGGTTAGACAGCTACTCTTGACATTGCCATCTTCTTTGTTAGGGAAGTGCCTCTATGAATTCAGGGGAGAAGACCCTCTACCCATCAGTGCAGCTGACTTTTTGTTGGTGTTGCCTCACAAACTTTCCTGGGAGGGTGGCAACAGTGAAGAACACTGAACTGTTAGAGGCCAGCATACCAGCTTTCTGCGTCCTCACAGCTCACCCCTGCTTCCAGCCTCTTCTAATCCTTTAAGTCTAGGATGATTTTTTTTTTTTAAACTTCTATGAGGACGCTCCTCTTTCTCGTGGGAAACAAACACAAGATAGCTCCTGATGTCTTTCTCTAATTTGCCCTCATGTAGCAAATTCCTTGGATTTTGTGACATTTGGATGGTACCTTCCTCAGATACAAAAACACTTTTTAAACTTTGTGAAACATTTCAACTGCTATTTTTATACTTTCTTCCTCATCGAAAATAGAACAGGGAGAAAGAAATCAGGTACTTGAATTCATATTACCAAATGAAGTAAATTTCACAGTGTTTCTAATTAACATTCTCCTTAAAAGTCGATTTATAGCCTTCATATCACTTGCTGCTATGTTAATGTAGAAACTTAGAAACTCACTGCAATAATTCAGCTGCTTTTGTGGAAACAAATCAGATCACATATTAAAATTCGGGCCATTACAGGTGGGATATAAAAGTTGACACTTTAATATCTACTAGTCAAGATGCAAATTGAATTATTAAATATTTACTAAATAAAAAACATTCTTATGATCACTTTGAAGCATTATTTATGTAGTTTAAATGAATAATTTGGAATTTTTCAGGTATTCTTTACCATAAACTTTGATTTAACAAAAAATATTTAGAATGATGATGATGAAGGTTATAATTTTTCAGGTCTAACATAGTTGCAGGTTAGCATTTTCTCTTTTCTAATTTTTTTTTTTTTTTTTTTTTTTTTTTTGGTAATTCTGTGCTTATTTTGTTCATTTCTTTCTCGTTTCTCCCCTGACCTTCCCACAATTTTACACATCCTCTAGGCCATTTTTCTCCTTTAAAACAATGTAAAAGGGGCAGAACAAAGCCACAGTATTTCTGTCCTGTAATTGCCTGTTCTCCATGGTAAAGCTTTAGATGTCACTGTCGGCCAGAGCAGATGAAAAGAAAAATATGCAGAGGAATAAGAAGGAAAGTTCAAGAAATCATACAAGAACTTCAATGTACTGTATATCTTGGGGCTTCAGGGGTTTTGTTTGTTTGTTTTTACAGTACAGGAGTCCGCTTATCTACAGGGTACACAATTCACAACCCCAGCAGATGCTTGAAACAGTAGATAGTATCAAACTCTATATATACTATGCTTTTTTCTATACATACATCCTTATAATAAAGTTTAATTTATAAATTAAGCACATAAGAGATTAACAACAATAACTAATAATAAAATAGAAAATTATAACAATATACTATAATAAAAGGTATGTTGATGTGGTCTCTCTCTCTTTCTCACTTTCTCTCTCTCTCTCTCTCCTCCTCCTCTCTCTCTCTGTCTGTCTTATTGTACTGTACTCACCTATCTTCAGACTGAGGTAAACCATGAGTAATTGAAACTGCAGATAAGCAGGTCAACTGTGCTACATATTTTCTAGCCAATAGTGTCTGAGGTGTTTGGGCAATAGAAAGGTAAGGAGAAGTAGGACAACTAATACATATAACTTTAATAAATGGCTTAAGTCATGAAACAAAAATACTAGTTATTCTATTTCATACTTACTTGAATCTTCATTATCGGTTCTTTCTTCCAGGTTCCCAAATGTCAAACATAAATGCTCTAATTTGGTATACATTACATCTTTTACATTCCCTATCGTGTATTCTCAATGACATCTAATTCATTCTCTCTCCTATGCTGTTTTAAACAAAATGAATTGATCCCATCTTAAAACATGTTAAGAATCCTGAGCAACTGAATATCAGAAGACTGTTTTATCAAGAATTTTAATCTGTATTTTAAGAATGTAAGAAGCCCATAAAAACACCATAAAGATATGCCCAAACTTATTCCAAGTACCTGGTGACCTTGAAAAGCATCCCTGTGCTTTCATCATTTTTGTGTAGCCAGTCGATTATCTTCCCAACAACTCACCATGACAAAATTCATGACTAACATCATCTACCTACACAGTGAAGATGTTCTTGTGTCATCTTTGACATTGACACATGGCCCACAAAATACCAGGATTAATTACAAACCGAAGACCACAGATGTTCAAAGACAGTTGCAGAGAATGCTAAAGTCTAGCCTCCATATAGTAGCCAGAATAATCTTTTCAAAACGTTCAGATCATGCCATTTTGGGCTCACATCTTTCTAGAGGAAAGATATCCTAACTCAGAATAAATTCCTTCCCATGACCTATGAGCTTCTTCCTCTGACCTCATCTTGTGCTACTCTCTCACTTGTTTACTAGACTCTGTCACACTGGCCTCCTTTCCAAATCCTTCATTCAGCAACTATGCTCCCAACTTGGGACTGTTGCACTTGCGGGACTCCCTGTTCCCTGTGGTCTTTCTGTAGATGACAGAGTGGCCTCCCTCTGTACTTCATTCATCTCTGTTCAGATGTCCGATCATTAGAGAGGCCATCCCGAAAATACCACCCCTTCCTCAAACCATCACTCTATTATCCCCTTACCCTGCTTTTATTTTCTTTCTATCACTTAGCCCAGATACCCCATCACATGCTTATTTTCCACTTGGCAGGCATACCTCCCTCCTAGAATATAAAATTCATGTGGAAAGCGACTGTCGTGTTCACAGTGAGAACAGTGTGTGGCATAAAGCAGATCCTCAGCAAATATTTATTGACTGAAGAGGTCTATTAGAACAAATACATGCTTCCACAGGTCATTCAGAAATTGTATTTAGACCTCAACTCATAACACTTGACTTTCTTGTTCTTTCATCAGGACCATTTTATCCTGCCTGCCTGATAACAAAATTGCAATTCATTTTAGTTATACTATTATTTAAGTTCAAATTGCCTGGTCAAGCACTATGACTTTTCCCGACTCACATACAAAAATAAAAAATGCTTACTCCCATATGCATTTTACATTATAATTTGCATTAAATATACTACTCTTTATTTCATTTATATTTATGATATATAAATTAAATTAACTTTACAAATAAATGCACTTGAGTTATTCCACTATTAGAACATATTGCCAAGATTATGTCACAATGCATGACAGCTTAAGCTGAAAATAACAGAAAATAAACATATTAAAATAAGACCATGCCCTGTAATACTGGATTAACACCCAAGAACACTGTCTCATTGTAGCTAGCAATTATAATCTTTTACTTTCTGCTTCACTGTGTACAGTATATCTTTTATTCAATTCATCTGATTTGTTGATGGACTGGACAAAGTCCAATTAAATATGACATACTATAAAACAGTGAGAAGGAAAATATTTTATGCAATCAGCCTAAAAGGTATGAAGGCAATGGCTTTACTTTACTCATTTATCCACCGCTACTATGATCTCAAGTAAAAACAATTCAAATTAAATTGTGTTACCTTAGAGTCTATAAAATGTTATTAATTGTATATGATTTTTAGCCCACAGATTTATTCATAACATAGGTTATTCTTTAACATAATCACAGCTTTTATCCTAACTTAAAAAGATTAAGTATCATGCAAATGTGAGACATGGTCATTTACACATTCTCTCAGCCCTCTTTCATTTCTACCTACAGTTCTAGTCAGGGATCTAAGTAAAATATATACGTGTGCATATTTTGTGATTTTATGTGGAATTTTCTTAGAAATTGTTATTCATACAAAA
Organism: Macaca mulatta; assembly: GCF_049350105.2. NCBI lineage: Eukaryota > Metazoa > Chordata > Mammalia > Primates > Cercopithecidae > Macaca > Macaca mulatta. Next base: position 165,982,365 of record NC_133406.1, on the reverse strand, counting down.
ATTTAAAGAATATTTTTGACTTTTAAATCTATTATTTAAAATATTAACAAATTTATTGAATCATTTCCCTGAGTATCCGTATTTAGAAAACATTAGCCACCCAACTGTTATAATTTACTTAGCCTCAGATTTTTGATAGCATTAATCCTTCTACATCATTCTGAATGTTATACATGGTCTTTGTTCTGTTTTACCTGTTAATGTCTTGTGCTTTATATTCCCTGACTCTGTATTTCCTAGCTTTCACAACCCTCAAATTTTGTTCTTTTGTGGAAGATGAACAATAGAACGAAACTATGAGTTCTTTAAAATAGGTTTTAAAGAACTATTTTTAAAAAATGTGCAGTTATACAATACTGTGGCAACATAAGAATAACAGATTAGATTAATATGAAGAAAAGAGAAGTGTGCTTATGTGACAAGACATTCAAGATATACGGTTAAGTGAAAAAAAGCAAGTCTCAGAACAAAATGTATAGTATGTTTCCATCTCTATATAAAAATAACATACGTGTATGTATCTTTGTAATATATCAATACATATTAATATATCTATATCTATCTACCTACCTATAATTTCTGTAATCATGCGCACACAGAAAAATTGCTATCCACCATTATCCCTGGAGAAAAAGAGTAGAAGTTGGGCAAGAAAGACTTTCACTTTCACTTTATTCTTGTCTGTTCTGTAATGTTTAAACTTTTAAACCAAACTTTTGTGAGAAAAAAGTTTATTAAAAACCTTAAAATATCTATAACTTTTGAACAAAAATTAGGCTTACTGAAATGTATATTAAGAAAATGTTTATAAATTTGAAATAATTTTAGCAATAAGACACTCACTAAAGTACTAATAGCAAGAGTGAAAGTAAGAAAAAATATAAATGTCCAACTATAAGGAAACGGCTAAATTATAAGAAAATCACAGAATGGCATAACATACAGAGGTTAAATATGTTCATAAAGATTAAAGATGTGAAAATGATCATGGTCTAATGTTAAGATATAAAGCAGGATATATTTTACAAAATATGAAAACAAAACTTTGTAAATCCTAAGTTTACAAATAAAAATCCTGACCAAATGTTAAAAGGGATCTTTTTGTGTGTAATAAACCTATGAGTAATTTTTCAAAATTACTTTTCTCTACTGTCTAAATGTCATTCCACGTGTATTGTTAATAAAAAATTAATAATAGCACATATATTACAGCTTAACAAAGATAAACAGTCTCAAACCTTGCCATCTTGTATTGAATCCACCTTAATAAAAAGATAACAAAATGTTTTAAAATTATAGATGTTATCAAGTTAAGAACATGGTTTCCCAATATATTTGAGAAAAGTAATAAGCCAATACACTTTTCATTTCACAAACTCAGAGAAAAACAAAAACTACTGTTTTCCAGGTGACATGATCATAGTGCCACATTTCTGATATTCTACAGCCTAATTATGACCCTCATTATGTATATTCTACTTTACAAAAAGATGTCTACTTGCACAAATTCAGGTAAACAACCTAGTTTTCTGAAGTGAAAATTTAAAAAATGAAAATAATGTTAGTGTTTCTATTGACCTTTAACACCTCTATCTTTTTGATTAGTAGCTTGTCATCTTGTACACATTTTCTAGATGACACCTTATATGTATGAAAATTTCATAATGAAATTCAAGATCAAACATTTGAATTATTTTATTAAAGAGTTTCAAATATATTGGAGCTAGAATCTTGATTTATATATGACAAAAATTCTTTTGAAGATGTTCAGGGTCTTTGAATTATAATTCTAAGGCAGGGGTTGATGAATTTTATCTCTAAAGTCCCAGTTTGTAAATTCTTAGGATTTTGTGGGTTATTTAACAATACAAAAATCATTCTTGGCTTTCAGGCTATTTAGAAAACAAGACAAAACAGTAATGGTTCAGATTTGGCCCCAGGGCCAAAGTTTGTCAAACTCTGTTCTAAAGTTATTTTTGGTAACTTATTCAAAGGTCATATGCATTGCTATACTCCACTATCTAAAACACCTTTACCCTCCTGTATCCCACCTTCAAAATTGTATTTAACCTTTACAGTCTCTCAAATATGTTCTTCATGAAAACTTTCAAGGTGTCCTTTAACAAACAGGACTTCTCTTCCTTTGAAGCCACATAGCATTTTGTAACTCCTCTATTTTACATAGGACTACTAACCTTTGTCCGGTGGTGTGCCAAGGCTTCCACTCGGCATGTTATGGGAGAAACCCTCTCTTACACATTTTTTATTGACTATGGTGCCTTGTGCATAGTAGAAGATTAATAATATTGGTTGAAGTGATAGATAACTATTCGACATCTTCAGTTCCTAGAAGGAGACTTCAGTGGTTTAATAGTAGTTTTTAAGGGCCTAAAAGTAACATAGACACCAAAAATATTCATATGTTTTTAAAATGCAGCTGAATTTTAGTAATATTAAAATGTGAAAACAAATTTTGTCTTAAAATCAAGAAGAATGGCTCCTGCATTGACAGGGGAGACAGATGAGAGGGAGTAACAAAAGGACTGTGAACCAGTTCCAGGGCACAGAAGGTTATGTGAGAGGCAAGCATCAGGCAGGTACAATCCAGCTGTCCACAGGATACCCCTCAGCCCTTTCACTCTGCTCCTCAAGGTGAGAAAAGCATCAGACCTTCCATGTGTCTAAGGTCTGGGGCCTTATTATCCAGACACTCCTTACTCTTTCCATGTCAAATGAACAATCTTACACACTCAGGATCCCCAGGGATCAGAAAGTAACTCAGTTTCAGAGAAGAACTCAAGGGCAAGTTTGGAATCTTGTAAGAAAATTTTACACTATTATCTAAATCTAAATTCATATTACACAGACGCGATAGGCAATATTTAGAAGTTCTGGAACAACTCTGCCTGAATTCATATCCTAGGAATGCCTCTTTTAGCTGTGTAATCCTTGGTAACTTATTTAACCTTTTGAAGCCACATTTTATTTTTCATCTGTAAAAAAGAGATGATGATAATAGAATGTAACTTAGAGGGCGATTGGGTTTTTGTGAGGATGTGATGAGTTAACATATCTAAGTGTTTAGAACCTTGCCTGGAACATAGTAAGCACCTATTAACATTAGCTATATATCTCAAAATCCATATATAGCTAAAAGCAAATAGTATTTCTACTAATAAATAACCTCTAAAAGCCACACACATCCTTGCCTTCAAACACATATTGTGCTTTATTTCATTCTTGAAGTGAAATTCCCATAGGAGGGAATTTACTGAAAATAAGAAACAGGCTGGATAGAAATTATCAAGTAATTTTTTAAGTGCAAGAGAAGGCAAACAGCAAACTGAAAATACATGTATGATTATGTGACAAAGAGAGACACAGGAAAAATCTTGAATCCCTGAAGCATTATCACAATAGTATTTCCCAAGCTTTGGCGTAATGCAATGACCAAAATCAGCTTCCATGCATGAGCACGATGGCAGCTCAACTTAACGGCCATACTTACCACCTTCCTCCACTCCAGGGAGACCTGCCTTTTTGTCCTTCACCTGAGCAGTGCTTTCTTCCCAAAGCTTACTCTTATCCTTTTCCTTTTCTTCTGCAGAAACATGTTTCCCGGACTTCTCAGATAAACCCTCTGCAATCCCCTGGGTTCCTTTCTCCGTTCCTTCTTTAAGAACATTCTCAAAGCTTTCCTCTATTGGCATTGGCTTGGCCTCCACATCTGCTTTTGTTATTTCTTGGTCTTCAATTTCAATGTCTAAGGATTCCTCAATTGGAAGGTGGGACTTTCTTGGCTCATCATTTTCACTCAGCTCCTGAGAAGATGAACTTCTGGCACTTTCCTCTGTGCTGCTGTCAGCATGGGCTTCCCTGTCCCCCACTGCAGATTCATCCTCACTGTCACTAGAATAAGGGTGACTTCTGGATGAGGTTGATGAAGCAGTTTTCATATCTACAAAAAAATGCAAGTGATGACATTGTTGTTCTTCCATAAAGCAACTGGTTTAATTGTGAAAATTATGTTAGCAATTAATCATACTAAAAATTTTAAAATATAGTTTAGTACAGACTTGATATCCTTTTCCCATATAGTCTACTTAGCGATCCACAACTTTTTTTATACCGGGGATTGGTTTCATGGAAGACAATTTTTCCACGGACTGGGGTTGAGCGGGGATGGTTTTGGGATGATTCAAGTGCATTGCATTTATTGTGCACTTTATTTCTATTATTATTACATTGTAATATATAATTAAGTAATTATACAACTGACAATAATGTAGAATTAGTGGGAGCCCTGAGCTTGTTTTCCTGCATCTAGACAGTCTGATTTGGAGATAATGCGAGACAGTGGCAGACCATCAGGCATTAGATTCTCATAAGGAGCTCACAACCTAGAACCCTGGTATGCACAGTTCGCAATAGGGTTTCTGCTCCTATGAGGATCGAATGCTTCCACTGATCTAACAGGAGATGGACCTCGGGCAGTAATGCCAGCAATGGGGAATGGGCAGTGGCTGTAAATACAGATGAAGCTTCGCTGGCTTCCCCACCACTCACCTCCTGCTGTGCAGTCTGGTTCCTAATAGGCCATGGACCTTGTAGCAGTCCATGGCCCGGGGATTAGATCCCTGGTCTAAATCATTGTTAGGATACAGAAAACTTACCGAATCGATGGAACATATGAGTATATAGAAATTTTCAAAAGATCACATTAACTATCAACCATTCCTGTTTTTTTTGTTGTTGTTGTTTTTAGAAAGCCATTTTATTGACAAACCTTTGTAAATATCCACTTCGTTAAAGAAAAAATAATAATCCTTTGTCTCTTCAACAAAAGCTTTATTTATTTATTTCCTTCTATCACCACAGTGTTCCGTGTGCATGAAACTTAAATTTTTATCTACCATACCATTCATCATCCTAGTATATCTTGGTATCTGGACACAGTAAGATCTGTGTATTTGCCTAGTAAGTAGACAAATATATGTAGGTTACACTTGCATGTGTGTGTGTGCATAGATGGAGATTTTATCTTATTTTGAGCTATGCAGAAGCAGAAGCTGAGATGAAGATTCATGTGCGAGAAATGTATTAAAGATGTGCTCCAGGAGAACTCTTAAGGGAGTGGGGGAAGCAAAGGAAGGAAGGGCAGAAATCAATCAAGGGAGCTATTTCAAGCCCCATCTCAACCTCAACCTGATCCCATGGGCACTTCTGAAGTGTAAGCTATATTAGGATGTAATTTATATTAGGCAGGAGCTGGGCTTTCATACTTTGGAAAAGTCAGACATTGGCTATGGGCCTCCCTAGGGGGATGTAAACTCTCTGGCATTTCCAGGCTCTTTGAGTCTGAGGGTGAAGCACCTCCAGTAGTCAGGGCAGTCCTCTGAAAAAGGTGAAGGGAGCAGAAGATGGGCAATGGGTGAACAAAGTTGGTAAGAGATTCTCGGACATCTAGGCAGTTCGACGACAGAGTGCTGCAGATATGCAGTCTAGAAACTTACGGTAGCCACAACTGGTTTATGTAATACCTAGAAAGGTTTTAACAATTTCCAATAAAGTAGCATACACACTGAATCTCAATAAGGAAGCTGAACAGCATAACAAATCACTGCATACATTGCTATACGCCAGAGAAATACAATCTTGCTTTTCTAACCAATAGGTCTATGTTTGTAATTGTTTTTTTCATAAATATACTTTCAAATAAAATATCCTACATTTAAATGCTGCCTATTTTTTTGTCTTCTCTGTACTCCTCACTGTTTTTTCTGTTTCTTTATTTCTTTCAGTTCCATGTGGCAGCTGCACCAATAGCTGTAGCAGCTAGTGCAGAGTTTAAGAGAAGAAATAACTGTCTTTGCCCTTATCCTCTTCTCTCCAAGCCTCCAGTCCTGCCGGCTCTCCATGACAGGTCTTAGCATTTTAAATATAGTCTCAGAGACATATCAGAGTTTCCACAAAGATTTGAGAGATGCTACACAGCAGTAAAAAACAAACTCAAAAAGCCTTTAAGCAACAGAGCCCCTAAGTCTAATTCCATTTGCTTTTATCTCCTGATACCTTGACAAACACCAGATGACCACTATTTTTCAAATAAATCATACACTCTAGCTACTCATTCTTTATTCTCCATTTTATAAAATCTGGCTATGCCGTGTCCCTGGTAGAAAATGTAGCAGATCAAGGAGAGTTCTTCCCCATCTTATTTGTATCTGTTCAGAAACTTTAGGTTCTCTGAACTCCCCTTTCCCTTCGGAGTCTTATGTTTCTTCTTTCAAAAAGAACCTCAATTCTGGTTTATTAGCAGTTTAACCAATGGCTTTCATTAATTACATAGTTAGCTAGGACTCAATGTTATACTCGTTTGGAACTCCAAAAATATATCTACCATCTGAATATGGAAATGATGACTCCTACTTTTGGCTCTGAGAGTTGGTCATATAATTTTTTAAATGAGCGCTCCTCTGACTTTCTTTAGTAGCTTCCATTAATTGTATTATTTCATTTCAAAGGGCTGAAATATACTCTGGTTCAAGTTTGAGTCAGTCCTTCAGAGAAGAAAGATCAGGAGAATGAATGGCCTCCAAGTGGCCAGGGCACCTGACCTCCCATACAAACTCATTTCAGTTTTCAAATTTCTCCCTAACCTCATGCTATAATTTAGTTTCACTCTCATTTCTTTCTGTCATTTACATACACAGACACTGGGGTAAGACTTTGCCTATAAAAAAGTTAAAAAAGCTTCAGGGTTATGGAATAGGATTTTCAAAACTAATTTTATTTATTCTCTTAGATAAAGCAAATGCTTATATTAAAAAAAAACTTTCAGAACACATATGTAAATTCGCTTTGTCATTAGGAGGGAAAAATTATCTTGCAAGCATGTTGATAAACAGCTATGCCTCCTACCCAATTCCATTTGTTCGTGTATTCCCTTCTGGTAGTGATGCTGTAAGAACCTGCTTTTGCTTGTTTTGGCAAAGGAAAGATCTGCACTCATTGCCTGAGGTCTTGGCCGAAGCCAGCAAGTTTGGTGCCATGTTCCATGTCCTAAGCAAGATCTTTGACTTTTCTCTTTCCGCAGTCAGGAGCTCTCCAGACCCTTCTTCCCTTTTCATGTCATTGATAATTGTTTCTTTCTTTCTTTTTTGGCATCACTATAATTAAAATCTTGTTTGACACAGCACGAGGTTGAGAGAAAATGACATATTCTTCTGTACGACAAATCCTGGTGTCCCAGTCACAGCTCAGCTACTTAATAATTTCTACTTTGGTTATGCTATTTAACTTATCTAAGCCTCTGTTTTCTTTCTTTTTTTTTTTTTTTTTTGAGACGGAGTCTCGCTCTGTCGCCCAGGCTGGAATGCAGTGGCCGGATCTCCGCTCACTGCAAGCTCCACCTCCCGGGTTCACGTCATTCTCCTGCCTCAGCCTCCCGAGTAGCTGGGACTACAGGCGCCCGCCACCTCGCCCGGCTAGTTTTTTGTATTTTTTAGTAGAGACGGGGTTTCACCGTGTTGGTCAGGATGGTCTCGATCTCCTGACCTCGTGATGCCTCTGTTTTCTTAACTGTAAAATGGGGATAATTCTACTTGTTCTCCTTACAAAATTGTAGAAATTACACGAGAAAAATATTTAATCTAATCAAATGAAATAATTATCTTTATAGTCTTTTTTCCTCTGTGATGTCATACATGTAGTATATTCTAATAAATTTCTCTCTTGTAGTTTCGTTTTTGTGATATTGAGTGATATCACAGCTACCATGATAAAGATAAAACTAATCATGATTATGCACCTACTGTAAACCAAACCATGAAATAGCACTTTACAAACATCTCACTTAATCCTATGGAATAATAATTATCTTCTATTTTGAGATCCAGAAAGAGGGGTCCAAAGAGGTTCAATAGTACCCAATGTCCATTAGCTAGTAAGTAGAAAGTTTTTGTAAATGCTTATTTTGTAACGATACACTGCAATAAAACCAAGACCCTTCTATTTGCTAAAAGGCTTTGGGACAGGAAGTACTCACAGCCACGGACCCGCCATTGCTCCTCTTAGCTAACTTTCTCCTCTGTTACCACTCAAGACTGACAGACAGGAAATTGTTCTCTTTCAAAAATCAGAACTCATGAAATGTGTAGTCTGTCCTCGCATTTTATCTCTATTGGTCATTATTAATTTTGTCCACCACTCTAGAGCACAAACTCCATTTAAAATATTCCGAGGCACAGAATATGAATACAAAGCAAAAGCAAAAGGTAGCAATCAAAGTCTTCCCTAGTTTATTTATAACATTGATCATGATGCTATTTTATGAAACTATACATGTTATTCAGTTGTTTACAAATAACTATGGAACACTGTGGGGACACTCACAAAAATGGGGTGTGTGTGTGTGTGCGCCCGCATGTGTATGCTTTATATGCCAGCAATCCTCACTGTTTATACTGTCTGATTGCTAGCTTGATACACCTGACCAAGGGCACCAGCCACACACACATCCGAAGTCAACACCAGTCCAGCAAATCCAGGATAAAGTCTGCTCTCCCTCCTCATAACTGAGGTTCTGAGTTGTCCTTCACTTTCCTTCCAACTTACATAGATTCATTTGTCCACTAAATATATATTGAGAACTTCCTATGTGCCAGACAATGTTCTACAAGAAAACAGAAGCCTTGGTCCTTGCTTCTACCTATAATATACACTCAAAACAGAGACTAATTATCCACCTCCTTTCGCATGAGGGCAATAGATCCACTGCACATGTTCATAAAGATATTGGTTCCCTCTAACAGTGACTGCGGATAACTCTCTCAGAAACTATTGCCACACTCTTATTGCAATCAGTAGCCAAATTGTTTTAAACCAATGACAAGACCTGACCTCAGTTTTCAATCACTTTCTCACCTGCTAGCAAGCAGCATGCTTTTACCACAGTTTAAATTCACCATTTCCTTAATTAGTGTCCTGATTTTAACTACTTTGTTTTTGGTTTATTAGCTGAAAGCACATACAGAAACTGCAGTTTAAGTTCACAAACTAAAATGAGTAAATTAAATTAAAAATTTAAATGATCTCAGTGGCATAACCATGGATCCCAACCCAGTGGATCCAATAAGCTTTTCAACTCTAATACCAACCAATTCTCTCCTTCCTATTCTTTAGCCCAAGAGTTCACAGCAAAATCTGCATATGTGCTGCTCTTATTTTCTTCAAACTAGCCATGACACATGAATTTATATATCCCACTATTAGTTGTATAAATAGTTCTGTCTTAATGATACAAGTTCATGAAAATCTGTTTATATTATATGTCAGTTCAATCAATATCTTCATGTACAGTAATAGATAATTAGATAAGTGCTTTATACTCAATAAATATTGTAGGATGAATCTGTGCTTAATGAAACTAAAAGTATAAATTATCAGATTCCAGCCATGAACAGTAACTGATTTTTAGCCTTAAGAGGGAACATATGCCCTCATACTGATAGTTCTTATTATCAGTTGAAATGTCTCAAATCATCAGTGAGATAAGTATATGTAAGAATACATATTCACAGGTAAATGCAGGTATAGTAGGAGGAGAATAAAACAAAATAAAATGTTCTCCATATTTATCTTAAATTTCACTTTCTAAACACTAAAATAAATTATTAAAATATTTATAATACAAGCAAATCATGTGTCACATTATGCTTCATACATTATTTTCATTCATCTATTGATCTAGTCAATCAGCCCTTCATTCACAAGAGTTCACTGAGTGTCTACGTAATGCCTTTGTTTTCTACAAGGCAGATTCAAATTGTAGAGAAACACTTCATAGTAAAGTACTTCTGTGTGAATTAAAGGATGGTTCTACATTTAAGTATTCACCTGAAGTTATGCCTTCCTACTTCGACAATTGAAAAGTGACTATGGATTTAGGAATTATTACCATTAAGAAACACTTAAGTTTGATTGACCAAACAAAAAATCACACATATTATAGTCTTTAATCAGAAGCCAACTATAATATTCCCATAATCCTCTCCGATCCAAGAAGCAGACACATTACACTGAAGTCCAAGGGTGCGTCTCACAGCACATAGAATTTCAACACAGGAGAAGCCTCCACCCCTATACTTCTGTTCAAACCCATATTGAAGCCAAAAGATTAAGGGTGAGATCATTAAAATCATAAATCAATTAAGTAGAATATTATTGTGATTCCGAGCCTTCAAAAGTTTATAAGGTTTACTTCTTCAACAGATTGAAAAATAGCACAAATGAAATTATCTTTCTTCCTAGAAAAAAATTACTTCAAGTCTTTCTTTTTTCCATATTCTGGGAGAAGTCTCTTCTCTGTCTCTTTATCTCTACTTTTATCTCCATCTGTGTAATCTTTCTCAAAAGGAGCTAGGCTTTTTTTCATTACGAATTTTTAAATTTATCATTGACAAATAATTCTTTTATATATTTATGAGATACAGTGTGATGTTTCAACGCATGTACACATAGTATAATGATCAAATTGGGGTAATTACATATGCATCACTTTCAGTGTTCATCGTTTCTTTGTGGCGATAACATTCAAAATCTTCCAGCTATCTTGAAATATATATTACATTGTTATTCGCTATAGTCACCCTACTGTGTAGTAAAATACTAGAACTTATTCTTCCTGTCTAACTGTAACTTTGTAGCCGTTGACCTCTTACTCATGGACACTATCATCCAAACTGTCCATAAAAGTATATTCTCAGCGATATGATACTTTTCCCCTCAACCTTATAACATTCATCTATGACAATATATTTTCAACTGGTGAATTAGTGCCTGGGGTTGTCAACACAAATGCAGAGAAAAGGAAGCTGTCGTTCTTTTTAAATGATAGGAAGTCTCACACATCATTCCTAAACCAGGGTCCTCTCTTAGTCAGCTTGCAGCCAGTAGCACTCTATCACTCATGGGCTGCTCAGCACAGTGTATTCATCAAGGCGGGTCGACGCAATTGTTAGCTGGCAGTTCAAATGGGGCTGACTTGTCACAAGAGTGACAGCCTGGGCAATTGTTTGCCCTCTGGGAACAGGTGCAGGCAGGTTCAAATGAAATACATCCAAATACTAACAGCAAGATTCTTAATCATGTCAATAAAAAGGATGTACTGGTGTCTGGGATTCAGTGGTCACATATGCCTCTCACACTTTTGAAAATGAAATGCAGTCTGGCTTTTCAACAGAGTATTCCAAGGAATCCATCATGTCATTATCATTTTTAATACATGCTACTCGTTCGCTGGATAAAATCTCTAATGCTGATATTCCACATACTAAAAGGCATGTTTATGCCTTGAATAACACAAAGGCAAGTTATCACAATAAAGGAATGGAAAATAAGAAAGTCTGACAATGGAGTAAAAAAAAACATAATCAGCAATGAGATTTGATTTCAGAATGACACTGTTTTGAAACACTAAGTATGCAAAAGAGCCCTTTAAAAGCGTAGCTTAATAATATCATTAATGAAACAACAAAAGAAAATAGCTAGCCAATTTAATTTTAGCTCTTAAATTTCCCAATATTCTTGAACCAGCTATATGTTCTTATAGTTTTCATTGCATATCTATTTAAAATATTATATATTCTGTATCTATACAATGTTGCAAATTATATAATTTTTCCATTGAAAATTCCAATAACCATAAAGCATAAATGTAGCTAGATATCATGGCACAAAACAAAGCATCTTACTATTATTGGTGTTAGCATTCAAGTACTTGCTTAATATTTTAAAAATATACTTCAAGAAATCACCTATGTCAGAAATATGCAGAAGATTGAAACTAAACCCCTTCCTTACATCATATATAAAAATCAACTCAAGATGTATTAAAGACTTAAAAGTAAAACCCAAAACTATTAAAAACTGTACAAGATAACCTAGAAAATACCATTCTGGACATAAAACCTGACAAAGATTTCATGATGAAGACACCAAAAGCAATTGAAATAAAAATTGCCGGGCATGGTGGCTCGCACCCGTAATCCCAGCACTTTGGGAGGCCAAGGCAGGTGGATCATGAGGTCAGGAGATGGAGACTATCCTGGCTAACACAGTGAAACCCCATCTCTACTAAAAATACAGAAAAATTAGCCGGGTGTGGTGGTGTGTGTCTGTAGTCCCAGCTACTCGGGAGGCTGAGGCAAGAGAATGGGGTGAACCCGGGAGGCAGAGCTTGCAGTGAGCCGAGATCCCATCACTGCACTGCAGCCTGGGCCACAGAGCGAGACTCCATCTCAAAAAAAATAAAAATAAAAATAATAAACTAAAATGACAAATGGAACCTAATTAAACTAAAGAGTTTCTGCACATCAAAAGAAACTATCAACAGACTAAACAGACAACCTACAGAACAGGAGGCAATATTTGTGAACTACGCATCTGACAAAGGTCTAATATTGAGAATCAATAAGGAACTTAAGTTTAAAAGAAAAAGATAACCCCATTAAAAAGTGGCCAAAGGACATTCCTTTTTAAAAAAGGAGAAATGCACATGACCAATAAGCATATGAAAAAATTTTTAACTTCACTAATCATTAGATAAATGCCAATCAAAACCACAATGAGATACCATCTCACACTGTCAGAATGACTATTATTAAAAAATTAAAAAATAACAGATGCTGGCAAGGTCGTGGAGAAAAGGGATGCTTATACACTGCTGATGGGAATGTAAATTAGTTCAGCCATTTTGGAAAGCAGCTGGTGTTTTTGCAAAGAATTTAAAACACAGTTACCATTTGATCCAGCAAATGCCATTATTGAGTATATGCCCAAACAAATATAAATTATTCTACCATAAAGACAAATACATACACATGTCCATTGAAGCACTATTTATAAGAACAAAGACATGGAATAAATCTAAATGCTATCAACAGTAGACTGGATTTTAAAAAATGTGTTACATATACACTATGGAATACTATAGACCCATAAAAAATACTATGCAGCCATACTATTCCATTGCATAGAATACTATGTAGCCATGAGATCATGCCTTTTGCAGCAACATGGATGGAGCTGGAGGCCATTATTCTGAGTTAGCTAACACAGGAACAGAAAACCAAATACTACATATTCTCACTTAAAGTAGGAGCTAAACTTTGCATACATATGGATACAAAGAAGGGAACAATAGATGCTGGGGCCTACTTGAGGGTAGAGAGTGAGAGGAGAGGATCAAAAAACTACCCATTGGCTACTATGCTTATTACCTCAGTGACAAAATAATCTGTACATCAAACCCCCATGACATGCAATTTATGTATATGACAAAACTGCACATGAATGCCTGAACATGAAAGTTAAATAAAAAGAAATCAGCTATGTGAGAAATAAGAAGTACACACAGTCCTAGCTTTTACAGTATAATTAATTTGTGTTACTAACTTGTGTAATAAATTAGAGGGCAAAATTTAACATACCTAAACAATGAGTGAAAACTAAACTATTGAATGATGGGTTTTTATAAATTATAGACCTCAATAAAGACTGGTGATGTAGATGACAGTCATGGGAGAAGAGAGAGATGTGCTAGAACTAAGCAAACCATCTTAAAGTAGATAGGGAAGTCCATCCAGGGAGGAAAAAGCTAAAAGTTGATCACAGAAACTGTCCATTTTCTTCATTTTAAAAACAAAATTTAAAAAACACAACAAAGGCTAGAGACTAGGGTAAAGTGAAGAGCTCAAGATAAATTTATCTAAAATGCATATTTTTAAGGAAACACAACTCTTTTATCGGGGAGATTTGCTTTAACTTCAGCTAAGTGGATATTCTCTGATTTTGATTATTTTTTCTCCAAAATGCAGGTTCCAAAGTTGGGTAGCATTTGCATCTTGATTCCACTGCTTTCTGACTGTGTGACTTTGGGAATTACCTAATATCACCATTTCCAAGTTTATTTATTTGTAAAATGGTGATAAAAGAAAATTGTCTGCATTTTAAGGTTGTTTGAGGTAACTGAGATAATTCTCATAAAATATTTAGCATAGGGTTTAACACTTTAAATAGTCTTAATAAAGAGTGCCTAGTATGTGACCTATTGCATTATCAATTATAAGATACCTTTCCAAACATACGATTCCAATTAGTTATGTGCAAACAGTGTTCAATGTTAAAGCTTATCTATTGCTGTCAGTTATTCAATAATTACAAGTCTAAATGATTAAAGCTTTCCTTCCATGGAAGAACCCAGAACTGCCTAATTTTTTCTCTGTTTGAACATAAAAAATTATTCTGTTTCAGAAAAATCTATTTGATTCCTAGAAAGCAAGATGATTATACAGGACAAAATGTACCCCCAATTACAAGATATCCAAAGAGTGTACTGAATCTTTATGAAATCAACAACTTGATAATTTCCCACCAGTACTAAAGAAATAAATAATTAAGAGTCCTTTGTGTTTTGAACTAGTTATATGAATATGCAAACATATTTTCACTGTTTTTCCAGGTTCGAGACACTTGGATAGTTTCTTCAAAATTATTGACTTAGATTATATCACTTTTCCAAAAATATATTTCACTTTCTCTAGATCATATAGGATTATAAGCCTAACTCCAATATTAATATTCAAATTGACAAGAGAGCTTATGTACTAGTCACATTTAATCTAAGAAACATAAAATATATGTATTAAGATAAATTACAGAAAAGACCTGGTTTAAAACCTTAAAAAGAAAATTTCATTGCCTGACCATTGGTCTTGAGTAGTTCTTTCAACATAATAAAAATAATGGCAAATGTTTTTTTAAAATTTACTGATAATTAACATCATTCTTATTTTGCCCATTGTACTTTATTCTTTACCTTGACTGTCAGGAAGCCTGGGATTAAATTTTTAGTTCAAGCCTAGTCACAGTCCCATCTCTGGCACTTGCAAAACTATCTTCTCTTTTTGTCTAATAACTTATGTTCTTTATTTTATTGCCTTGTATGTGTGTACATAAAATTTTAGAATAGGATTGCTTGAATTCTTTTTTGAAAAGAGTAGAACTGTAAACTAAATATTTGCTCTTGTGATTACTTAATTTACTTTTATTTTATATTATCCTAATATACTTCTCAAATTCATAATTTTGCGATTTTATACCAAAAAAATTTCAGAGGTAAAAACAATGCGAAAATAATAACCAGTTAACATCCTGATGACAGTATCAAATCCACACATGTCAACTAACCTTGAATGCAAATGGGCTAAATGCCCCAATTAAAAGACACAGAATGGCAAGCTAGATAACGAACCAAGACCTATTGCTATGCTGTTTTCAAGAGACCCATCTCACATGCAGTGACACACATAGGCTCAAAATAAAGGGATGGAGAAAAATCTACCAAGCAAATAGAAAACAGAAAAAGCAGTGGCTCCAATTCTAGTTCCAAACAAAACAGACTTTAAACCAACACAGATAAAAAAAAAAAAAAAAAAAAGACAAAGAGGGACATGACATAATGGTAAAGGATTCAATTCAACAAGATCTAACTATCCTAAATATGTATGCCCCCAACACAGGAGCACCCAGATTAATAAAGTAAAGCAAGTTCTTAGAGACCTTTAAAGAGACCTAGACTCCCACATAACAATAATGTGGAGGTAACTGTGCAATGTTGCCAGTGTGGTGTTAAAGTCTCTCACTTATACTTTAACACCACACTGGCAATATTACACGGATCATTGAGATAGAACATTAACAAAGATATTCAGGACCTGAACTCAGCACTGTTTGAAATGGATCTTGTAGACTACTACAGAATTCTCCACCTCAAAACAACAGAATATACATTCTTCTTACTGCCATATGGCACATACTCTAAAATCAATCACATTATCAGAAGAAAAACATTCCTCAGCAAATACAAAAGAACTGAAATCATAAAAAACATCTCTCAGACCACAGCACATCAAATTAGAAATCAAACTAAGAAATGTACTCTAAACCATATAATTACATGGAAATTGAATAATTTGCCCCAGAATGACATTTGAGTAGAGAATAAAGACACAACATAGTAGAATCTCTGGAATACAGCTAAGGAGAGTATTGAGAGGGAAATTGATAGCACTAAATGCCCACATCAAGAAGTTAGAAAGATCTCAAGTTTAATAACCTAACATCATAACTAAAAGAACTGGAGAACCATCAGCAAACAAATCTCTAAGCTAGCAGAAAACAACAGATAATCAAAATCAGGCCTGAATTGAAAGAGATTGAGACATGAAAGATAATTCAAAAGATCAACAAATTCTGGAGCTAGTTTCTTTTAGTTAATAAAACAGACCACTAGTTAGACCAATAAAAAAGAAGACAAAGAAGATTCAAATAAACACAATCAGAAACTACGAGGGGGATATTACCACTGACCCCACAGAAATACAAACAACTATCAGAGAATAATATGAACACCTCTATGCACATAAACTAGAAAATCTAGAAGAAATGGATAAATTCCTGGACACACACCCTCTGAAGAATGAACCAGAAAGAAAATGAATCCCTGAAAAGACCAATAATAAGCTCTGAAATTGAGTTAGTAATAGCATATCAATCAAAAAAGCCAAGGACCAGATGGATTTATAACTGATTTCGACTAGATGTATAAAGAACAGCTGGTACTATTCCTACTGAAACTATTCCAAAAAATTCAAGGACGAGGGACTCCTCCCTAACTCATTCTCTGAGGCCAGCATCATCTTGATACCAAAACCTGACACAGACACAACATCAAAAAAGGAAACTTCAGGCCAATATCCTTGATGAACATCAGTGCAAAGATCCTCAACCAAATACTGGCAGATCAAATCCAGCAGCACACCAAAAAGCTTATTCACCATGATCAAGTAGGCTGTATACCTGGGATGCAATGTTGGTTTGACATATGCAAATCAATAAATATGATTCATCACATAAGTGGAATTAAAGACAAAACCCACATGATTATCCTAATAGATGCAGAAAAGGTTTTTGATAAAATTCAATACCCCTTCATGTTAGAAACTGTCAATAAGCTAAGTATTGAAGGAACATAACTCAAAATAAAAAGAGCCATTTATGACAAACCCACAGCCAACATCATACTGATTGGGCACAAGCTAGAAGCATTCCCCTTGAAAACCAGCACAAGACAAGGATGCCTTATCTCACCATTCCTATTCAACATAGTATTGGAAGCCCTACCCAGGGCAATCAGGCAAGAGAAAGAAATAAAGGCATCCAAATAGGAAGAGAGGAAGTCAAACTATCCGTGTTTGGCAGACAACATGACCCTATATCCAGAAAACCCCACAGTCTTGGACCAAGAGCCCCTTAGGCTGATAAATAACTTCAGCAAAGTCTTACGATACAAAATCAATGTGCAAAAATCACTAACATTCCTATACAACAACACTCAAGCCAAGAGTCAGATCAAAAATGCAGTCCCATTCACAATTGCCACAAAAATAAAATAGAATAAAATACCTAGGAATACAGTCAACCAGGGAGGTGAAAGATATTTACAAGGAGAACCACAAAACTCTGCTCAAGGAAATCAAAGATGACAAAAACAAATGGAAAAACATTCCATGCTCATGGATACGAAGAATCAATATTATTTAAATGGCCATACTTCCCAAAACAGTTTTTTATACATTCAATGCTGTTGCTATCAAACTAACATTGAGATTTTTCACAGAACTAGAAAAACCTATTTTAAAATTCATATGGAACCAAAAAAGAGTCAGACATTTTGCCTCATCTCCTGTATCTATCTTCTGAACATCTGTTGAGTTTCCAAACTCCTAACATTTAGTGAGAACATTGCTTATTATGCTGTAGTCTGCCACTGGTGTTTCGATCCTCTCCAACATTCTCTACTCCTCTTGCATTTTCTTTTCTAACTTAGGATTTTTTTATTTCTCTTTATTTTACCATGAAAGTCTACTGATTGCTGTTTTCCACATATTTTCTTATATATAGCTTTCTCTCTTTCTCCCATCATACCTATTATTAAAATTATACTTTTTTATATTTCTGAAATGCTGAGGTATGTGTGAAAATCATTGATTCAACTTATGCTAAAAGTGAAATTTAGTACTATTTATTACATGGATTTTATGGTCTTGCATTGAAAAGAATCTTTACCTCAAGTTGTTTTAAAAAACTCATAAATTTCATAGGGATTACGTATCTGAATCAAAATTAAATAATGAAAATGGATGAAAATTTGGGAATGTGTCCCTAACCTTTGGATTAGGAGAAGGCTTTTTAATTAGAAAAGAAACTGATAAACAATAACAAACAAGATTAATAGATTAGAGTAATAAAAATCAAAAAGTTCTGAATGACCAAATATTAATGAAGTAAAAAAAAAATTAAATGAAAGCATGATAGCATGTGATAAACTATGCCTAATAAAGAGCCCCCCAATAACCATAATATCCAATAGAAAAATGGGTAAAGCAAGCAATATATTCACAGAAAAGGAAATATAAATGGACAATGAATATTAGGAAAGATGCTCAACCCACCAGAAGTTAGGGTAATAAAAACTAAAACAAGAAGCTAGTATTTTTTTGCCCATAAGATTAACATAAATAAGATTAATAAAATCCAGTGAGTGGGTGTAATCACAAAACAGGCTTTCTCTTATATTCTTGTTAGGAATGTGAATTATATGACCCTTTCAGAAAGCAGTCTGCCAGGATTTACTAAAATTAAACATAAGCAAATACTTAAGGAAATATGGCCTAAAGATACAGAAATATCAGTATACAAAACAATAAATTGGCATACCATAAACATTCATATTGCTATTAGCAATAATAAGTTATCCATACATGTATTGACTTCTTGGGATACTTAATATATGTGCATAGTTAAACTGAAAAAAACAATTTCAAGAGTAACATGAATTATATGTTCACATATTTGTAAAAAATTACATAAATATTGGTATGTAAGTTTATGTTCTGGAAAGATACACTGAACTGTGGAAATAGGAAATTTTTAACTTTTTCCTTCCAAACAATTTGTTACATTTGCGATGTAACTGGAACACTGATAAGATATGGCTATAGTCATAAATGTCCTTTTTAAGATTCCTTTACGTTCTAAAATAGTTACAGACACATTTGTTTTACGTCTCTTTCATTAGATTTTTGAAGCTGCATTAATAAAATACGAAGGTAACAAATTACCTCATGCTCTCAAAAGTGGGAGCTAAATGATGAGAACACATGAACACATAGTGGGGAACAACAAACACGGGGGCCTATTGAAGGGTGGAGCATGGGAGGAGAAAGAGGATCAGGAAAAATAACTAATGTGTGCTAGGTTTAATACCTAGGTGATAAATTATATGTACGACGAACCCCCATGACATAAGTTTATTTGTGTAACAAACCTTCTCATGTACCCCTTATTTAAAAGTTAAATATATATATATATATATATATATTCAAGAGAAAAAAAGAGGATTATTTCATTAAATAGAAAACAAAGAAAAGTAGTAAACACACTCAGTAAACAGCCTATGTTACATGATAAGCTCAACAACTCGCCTTGTTTATCCTCTTCCAGTTCACTCTCAGAGCATCCATCATTCTCATCTTTCACATTGTCATGGGCATCTGGTGCCTTCTGTGATGAGGTTTCATTCTCTTTTTCAGGGTCTAAATTATCTCTTTTATCATCCAAAGGTGACTGTGGTATTCCATTCATTTGAACATCGGCCTGTCCTTCTTCATTAGCTTTTTCACCTTGTTTCTCCTCATCTATTTCAAAATCTTCTTCGTACTCTGAAAAAAGAAAATCTCCACTATAAGAATGAAAATAGAACCCCTTATCTTAACCTATTTCTCTCTAATGAGAACTTTGACTCCATTATCCTCTCTTCTCTGAGCCTTTCTTTGCTTCTTCTTTTTCGTTCAATTAGTGAATATGGAAAACTAACAGCAAATGATCAAAGATTCCAATCAGTTACATACACAAGAGCACAAAAGAAATGAAGCTCCAAATGACAAGGCTGAAACCTAATAAAAGTTCATTTACAAATGAACATCATCATCTAAAATAACCAAAATGGAAAGAGAAGAACTTGATATAAAACAATAAATTAGAAATAAATTAAAAATGAAGAGAACAGGATTATAATAATGAAAGTTAATTTGGAGATCCAGTGAGGTCATATTTCATACGAGAAGTGTTCAAAATATTTGGATATCAACTTAATGAATAGTGAAGTGGAAAAATTCAATTAATCAAGTCCAAAGGCCCTGAGAAGTAACACTGTGAATAGCACATTCTTTAAGAAACAAATGGACATCAAGAAAAGGCATTATGAAGGATTCTATATGTAGGCCAGAACTGAAATCATATGCATTCTTCATTCCTACAATAAATGAAATAATTACATTTCAATGATAAAAATTTATACAAAATAGAATATTCCTGTCACAGTCACGTATTTGCTTTATTCCCTGCAGAGGTGCAAAAAATCTGTAGCAGGAAAAGGAAATTGTCACATCAGATAAACTCCAGCTGTCCCTCGTGGTTATAATTTTTCACCTTTCATATTTAATTGTTCCCCCTTTTCTTCCACAAAAAACTAAAAATCTTGAAGTGACAACATGCCAAGGATAGAGAGCAAAAGGATCTCATGCAGAACCAATTAAGCAAATAAACAATTATCCTTAAAATAAAAATTACCATTAAAATAAAGGTTTCTCAATGTTGTGTGTTTTAGTTATTAGCTTTTCTGGCTTCTCTGTCAGTGCAGGGGTGGGTCTCTCGGGTAATTTACTTGAGAGCTGTCCACCCAGTGAAACAAACTTAATCTAGAAATGTATGCCCTGTGCATATGCAGAAAGCTCTGTAAATACAGAGAATGAGGGAGATAGAAGGGGAAAAGTGAAATCAAAACCTGTAACAAAGAAAATTAGATAATCACAAAAATGTTTCCACAAAAGAGATTTAATACATTTAAATACAAAATATGAATATCAGTAAACCAAAACTGTAAAATAAGCAAGAAGATAAAGAATTTGCTTTATATTGCTAGATGCAAACAGAAAATACTAATAAAAACGAGCAAATATTTTGATACAAGTATTACCGGCCAAGTTATAGGATAATTCCCAAGTTATAGGATAACCCTGATAACTATCAATCAATAAGCCTATTTTTTGAGAATTTTCTATGTTTAAGAGGATAAAACTGCAAGATAGAAGACACTACAATAAGACATTCCCTGCCATGAAGGACTCTCCAATTTTTATTGAGGGAATAAGATGTAGGTACACAAGAAACACTGAACTCACTTTATCGTAGTTTTTAATATGTGATCCTCAGTAATGTGTTTTTCAACACAACTGGGCTGGATTGCTATGGATTTTTATATAGGACATATAATTAATTGTGTGAAGTAGTGTCAAGTAAGCAGAATGGAATGAAAAGAGAGTGGAAAGTCATTTTAGGGTCTCAAGGAAGACTTCCCAAAAGAGAAAGGTGAGATTAGCTGCAGAATACACATACATATATCACACTACAGGTGTTTGCTACTGATCATAAGATAAGCAGAGGGCCAGAGAGAATATGAGTGGATTGCTGTAATTCCATCCATAGTGTTACATAGTAGTGAAATGTGAGGGTTTGGGAATCAGGCATTCATGTGCCCAAGACCCAGTTAAAACACCTACTAACTATGTGACCTTGGGCAATTTGTCTTTAAGCTTCAGTTTCTCCATCTGTAACATGGGTAATACAACGCTGTGGTGAGGATTGAGAGCAATAATCCCTGGAACGTGCTTAGCACAGTGCCATGAATAGCAGGTGCATAATAAATATTATGGATTAGTACTAATAGTCCTTGTGATTGCGTAGCGAAGGGAGTAGATTTTAGAACAGGAGAAATCACAAATTATATGTACTCCTTTGACAGCAACACACTTTATTCGAGGCACCTGATTAAAATCAGGCAGTACAAGTGCCCGCAATTAGGACACAATTACAGTTATATAATTGAAGCACAGCACATAAGTGAAGGAACATGAAGTGAACCACAAGAACAGTCCCGGCATCATATTTTGTGTTTTCTCTCAAATATAAAGTCAAGGCTGCCCTGGTTTTATTCTATCCCTGCTATCATCACATTTAAATATTAGCTTTCTATTAACCACAAGCCTTCCATTGGCATTATAGCTCAAAGCACATCACTTTTGTGCCATCTACTCACGTTTTTGATATGAATAAAACAGTGGCATGCTTTCTAAAACCTTTTACATAATTTCTTCTGTTCTCCCTATCCCACTTGCCTTCTTCTAGAGAATTTAATTAGCTTGTTGTTTACCATCCCCACTAATGAGGACGTGAGTCAACACCAGGTCAACATCAATCTAGCCACAACCTAATCTTGCTGGCCTCGATTCAAACTTCTTGCTGCCCTTTCATCAGTGACTATTATGCAGAGAGCTGAACCGTTGCTGCTGTGGCTGCGTTTTATTTATTTATTTATTTATTTATTTTTATTTTATTTTTTGAGACAGAGTCCGCTGCGTTTTTAAAAACGGAAATGGACATTTAAAGTCCATTAACTAGCCAACCCGGAAGAAAGACCCCAGGAAAAACTTTATCATAGGTATCATAAGTATAAAGTACATCACTCATAGCACTAGTTAGGTTGGTTTAAGAAAAAAAAAAGAAAATGAAAAGCTTCCACCGAACATGACTTCCATAAACCACCATGTCTTCAAAGTTAAAACACATGAAAACACATCCTATTTGTTAATACCTCTGTGATTACTATTGCTACAGATATATTAAAATTCTCATGCCAAGATAGGACAAAGACTAGAAGAGATTGTGAAGAATGGTGAGCTGGTAAAACTGTTCTAAGTGAAATCTTTTGTAAAAGATACACTATATTCGGTAGTAATCCAACATGAAGTCTAGCGCTATAACAGCCCTGTAATTATTGTCTTGGATTCCTGAAACACTTGGGCAGCAAAAATATGACGTGGGGAGGAAGATACCTAGAAGTTGTCCCTTTCCCGAAGCCAGCCCTTCCACAGGTCACCCCAACCCATGGTTATTGTGCCCCCTAACCAGGCTTTGTCTCCTGAGAATGAGGGACACACAGGCAGTTCTCCCTTTCTGATACTTTGGACACACTATCCACAACCATGTAGTGGGTAGGCTAACTTGTAATAGAAGGTTGTACAGTGTTTGAAAGACTGAGCTTTGGAATTAGACAAACCTGGGTGCAAATTCTTGTTCTGCTACTTTCTTTTTGTGTATCTAAGCCTCAATTTCCCAGCCTGTAAAATTGAAGTAATAATAATACCTACCATATTGAATGGTGAGGATAAAATGAGATTGTGTGTGCACAGTGCCTAGTTCAGTGCTCAGTGCTTGGCACTTTTATTATTGTTGTTATTACTGCTTTATGTATAAGTATATACAAGCATACCTATACCCCTGAATGTATACCTATATATATTCAATATACAGGTATACCTCAGGGCTATTGCAGGTTGAGTTCCAGGTCATTGCAAAAAAGACAGTCACATAAACTTTTTGGTTTCCCAGTGCATCCAAAATTATGTTCCTACTATGCTACAGTCTATTGGGTATACAACAGCATTATATCTAAAAAAATGTATACACCTT
Source organism: Macaca mulatta (assembly GCF_049350105.2). Classification (NCBI taxonomy): domain Eukaryota; kingdom Metazoa; phylum Chordata; class Mammalia; order Primates; family Cercopithecidae; genus Macaca; species Macaca mulatta. The sequence goes on along the minus strand of NC_133406.1, from coordinate 165,958,653 downwards.
AACTAAAATAACTTTATTGATAAAAGATGCTAACAATCATCTGAGCCTTAGCTGGTCATTGTCTTTTTGCTGGTGGAGGTTATTCCCTTGATGTTAATGGTTCCTGACAGATCGGGGTGGTCGTTGCTGAAGGCTGGGGTGGCTGTGGAAATTTCTTAAAATAAGACAACAATAAAGTTTGCCACATCTATTGACTCTTGCTTTCATGAAGATTTATCTGTAGCATGCAATGTTGTTTAACAGCATTTACTCACAGTAAACCCTCTTTCAAAATTGGGCTCCATCCTGCCACTCCTTTATCAACTAATACATTTTATACATATTCTAAATTCTTTGTTGTCATTTCAACAATGTTCACAGCATCTTCAACAAGAGTAAATTCCATCTCAGGAAACTTCTTTCTCTGTTCATCCCTAAGAAGCAACTCCTTATCTATTCAAGTTTTATCATGAGATTGCAACAATTCAATCTCATCTTAGGCTCCACTTCTAATTCTCTTGCTATTTCTACCACATCTGCAATTACTCCCTCCACCAAAGTCTTGAGCTCCTCAAAATCACCCATGAGGGCTAAAATCACCTTCTTTCAAACTCCTGTTCATGTTGATATTTTTACCTCCTTCCATGAATCATGAATGTTCTTAATGGCATCTAGAATTGTGAATTCTTTCCAGAAAGGTTCCAACTGAATTTGCTCTGATCCATCAGAGGAATCACTATCTATGGCAGTTATAGCCTTATAAAATATATTATTTAAAGAATAAGATCTGAAATTACTCCTTGATCCATAAGGATAATAACAGAATGGATGTTGTGCTAGCAGGCATGAAAACAACATTATCGCACTACACATCTTCATCAAAGTTCTTGAGTGACCAGGTACATTGTCAACGAGTGGTAATATGTTGAAAGAAATCTTTTTCCCTGAGCAGTAGGTCTCAACAGTGGGCTGAAAATACTCCACAAATCATGCTGTAAGTAGATGTGCTGTCATCCAGGCTTTGTTTGTTTCATTTATAGAGCAGAAGCAGATAAAATTTAGCATACCATTTAAGGGCCCTAGGACTTTTTGAATGCTAAATGAGCATTGGCTTCATCATGAACTCACCAGCTGCACTGGCTGCTAAAAGAAGAGTCAGCCTATCCTTTGAAGCTTTGAAGTCAGGTGTTGACTTCTCCTCTCTAGCTATGAAAGTCCTAGATGGCATATTTTTCAATGTAAGGCTGTTTCATCTACACTGAAGACCTACTGTTTAATGTAGCTACATTTATAAATGATCTTAGCTAGTCTTCTGGATAAAATTGCAGCAGCTCCTACATCAGCACTTGCTACTTCACCTCACACTTTTATGCTATGGAGATGGCTTCTTTCTTTAACCCTCATGAACCAAACTCTGCTAGCTTCATACTTCTCTTCTGTAGCTTTTTCACCTCTGTCAGCCTTCATAGAATTGCAGAGAGTTAGGGCCTTGCTCTGACTTAGTCTTTGGCTTATGAGAATGTTGTAGCTAGTTAGATCTTCTATCAAGACCACTAAAATTCTCTATATATCAGCAATAAGGATTTCTTTTTTATCATGCACATGTTCACTTGAAGTAGCACTCTTAACTTCCTTCAGGAACTTTACTTTTGTGTTCGCAACTTGGCTAACTGTTTGACACAAGTAGCCTAGCTTTTAGCATATCTTGGCTTTTGATATGCCTTCCTCACTAAGCTTAATCGATTCTTTTGATTTAACGTGAAAGACATGAGACTCTTCCTTTCACTTGAACATCTAAAGTATATTGTATAGCATTATTAATTAACCTAATTTCAACACTGTTGTGTGTTAGGGAACAGAGAAGACCAAGGAGAGGGGAGACACTGGAGAACAACTGGTCAGTGGAGCAGTCAGAACATTGATTAAGTTCACTTTCTTACAGGGTATAGCTTATGGCATCCCAAAACAATTGCAATGGTAACAACACAGATCACCGATCACAGATCACCATGACAGATATCATAATAATGAAAAAGTTAGAAATATTGACAAAATGTGACACAGGGATGAGGTGAGCACATGCTGTTGGACAAATGATGCTGATAGACTTTGATGCAGGGTTGCCACAAACTTTTAATTTATAAAAAGTGCTATATTTGCAAAGCTTGTGCAATAAAGCGAGCACAATAAAATGAGACATGCTTGCATACGTATGTGTGTATGTATATATATGAATGTGCATGTGTGTGTGTGTGTGTGTGGTGGGGTGGTGGGTGTATGTGTATGGAGAGAGGGAGACAGAGAAGCAGGGGAAGGCAGGAGAGAGGAAGAAGGAGAGAACAGAGAATAAAGAAGAAAGCGAAAAACAGCAGACAGATAGGTTCTACAACCCTAAGCCTATAGCCAACTGTTTTTAGTTATGGAATACTCTATCACCACATAATTATATAGGTTGTACCTACCTGGTGTCAAAGCAAATTCATCAATTTCATGAAAAACAGTACATTCAAAAACTTTTAAAATAGGTAAAATTTTATTTGGCCAAAATGGTCTCTGCAGAAGTCAATAGAGTCTCTAATTCATATTGACATATACTCTATTCTACCTCCTCATCTCTGCAGGAAGAACCTTTAACCTTTCGGGGGTTAGGTCTGCCCTCCTCTAAGGTAGGTGACAAAGGACGCCACACAAAACAGCAGAGGAAGGAGGTCAGGGATACCCCACAGTAACAGAGCTGCCTGAAGTCCACAGCTGGGTAACATTTAATGGGTATTTTTGAAAATTTTGATAATCACACTTCAAAGACAAATGAAACAGCCGCAGCAACAAGAAAAGAAACTTGTGTTGTTGATTACCATATTTTAAAGTATTTTCCTGGTCGTCTTCCCAGACATCATGTCCTGGTTTTCCTTTACTTGTCATTTCCTCCACAGCAGTTATAACTTCTTTGAGCCCTGTTTTTATTTCTTGAGCTGAAAATTTGGCTGAGACAGAGGATTGGTTCTCCTTGATCTCATTTCTTTTTGGTATCACATACTCCCTCTCTTGCCTCATTTTCCCCTCATCCTTCTTCAGGTCCTCTCCTTTCTCAGTGCTCTTTTCTTTCCTAGATTTTGGCAAAGATGTTTTTTTGTCAAGGCCCATTGCAATAATGCACCTATGAAAAATATTAACAGGAAGTGTGTGTTAACCCTTATAGACAGCACAATGGAACCTCAAAGCTTTTGAAAGCACTTATCTCTTATACTAGTAAAAAAAGATACGAAAATATTTTGATTACAGTATACACTAATAAAAATAAACAATTAAAAAGCTAATTAAAAATAAACTATTCTTTTTTGATACTAAAATCTTGTAAACAAACACAACAAATTCTTAATAATGTTATCCACAATAATAAACAAAATAAAATAAAACATCAACCAAGAACTACAGTTTCAAACTAAAATCTGTGCCTTCAAGAATATTTTTGGTCCTAAACAGTAACATGTATCATAGATACAGAAATATAGATGGGTATATAATTTTACATACATAAAAATATATTTCAAGTCTTTAAATGAGAATTATGTGATAATAGAACATGCAGATTTATAAACATAGAGAAGCTGATATAAAAATGGTCAGAAGAAGCAAGATGCCATTCAGTCTGATAACTTGTATTTTAACAACACAACAACAGTAACAAAAGACTTACAAGACTGGCTCTAAATAAATATGATTGATTTTTTAAAGTAATATATACAGTCAAATATTGTTGCATCTTTTAGGTAAGTAACTCAGGAGTTTGTACACTCATTTTCATAGAACTGTCATTATTGCTTTTAGAATGGCCTTTTGAAGTCTGTACGACAGTCTTCTGGTGATTTTTACTAGTAATAAGTTCTTATTCCTCAAAAATGGCAATAATTTATAGAGGTTATGAAGTCATTCCAAGTCAAATCTGGTGAACCATGCAGATAATCTGAATGCATTATGACATTCAAACTTTTAAATCCATTATAACAAAAGTAATGTGAATAAATTGTCTTCTAAAGCTTTTTTATATCTAAGTTGATATTAAAATAAGAATTCCAATGATAATAATATATACATTAATAAAAATGATGATTATGATAATGATAAGATTATTGAGCACTCGCTGTGCCAAGCTCTTTTCTGGGTACTCTGTATCCATTATCTTAAGGAATTCATTATCTCATAGACGAATAAAATAAGAACTATCATCACCACTTTACAAATGAGAAAACTGAGGCTTAAAAGGCTCTAGCAGTTCAAGGTCACCCAGTACGTGGGTGATGGAGCTGGATTCTAGCTCAAGACTGCTAGGCTCCATCACGTCATACTGAAGCACAACCATATTGGTCTATTACAGGTGTAGGCCTCCAGTTCCTAGTTATGATATAACTAGGAGAGATGACTAGTTACACAGACAAATGTCACACTCTCTCAGCTGACACTAATACAATCTGGAGAAGTTTCTGGCAAGACCTGGATAAAATTCATGATCTGAAAAAGGTATCTGGTAGTTATCAGTCTCTTCATTTTCTTTCTCTAGAACTACTCACATGGCCCTCTCTCCATGTGACACAACTATCAGAGAACTGAATTTATAGTGGGTAGATGAAGGGGATCAGCAAGCAGTCAAGACCTGCCAGTCCCAGAAGAATAGGAATAATATATAAAATCTGAAAAATGCCTCAACCTGAACAAATCCAATGGTAATTTCTAAAACTGAAGATTTCACAAAATTTCAGCCATCTGCAGTATAGAAATAGCAAAGGAATTGATCTTAATACATTTTTCCAACAAGCAAATATGAGAACTGAGTTATATCACTTAACTTTTCAATATGTCCCCATAAAATAAAGCTAAAAGGATTTGCACTCAAAGTAACTATCAGGCTGTAAAAAATGAGATAACGAGATTATACTTATCTCACCCATATTAAGCACGATAAATATTTCTTGACTATAATGATGATGTGCTTAGCACATTGCTTTCCTTGGAATAAAGGTGTCATGAATCTTCACAGTATATGATTACTAGCATTGCCTTCTGTTCAAGCTGTTCTTCCCTTATCAATTGCAACACCAAATCCATTGATTTGGAGCCTCTGATATGCTGTTACTTTTAGTTTATGTTGTGGCTGCGTAAAGGCTTTGATGCCTCCCTACTGCATGCACAGACTTTTTATTGCCCATCTGCTGAAGGGAATTGGACAAACAAAGTGAGCAACATCTGCTCTCCTCGTCACTGACTACCTATTTGACTTCTGAATATAATTTGAGGTGTTGATTATGATTACGAAAGCTCAAAGCCGTCTGCATTCTACATAGTTAGGCATTTCTTCCCATGTTTCATGCTAGCAATTGAAAATTACTATGCCTCTTCAAACAGTTCCTATAATTGAGAGATGAGGACAGTTGTGGAACCTTACACTTTAGAAGTGACCACTGCTCAGCTTTTCTTGTTTTCTGAGGACCTTAAACAGGTAATTCCTAATCATTTTAGAAATATAATTTTCTGTTATTTTATTGTACCATGTCCTCCTTTTTCTCATCATAAATGTTTCAGGGACTGGCATTTTAAAAATAAATTAAAATTAATTTCATTTTGAATATATTGGAGGAATTAGTGTGCATTGCTTAATGTAACTAAAAGTATCATTATGGGTGTGACCAAAAAACCAAAGTTACAGAAGATAGTAAGTGCTATCAGTCTCCTTTGGGGTAGTTCTCAACTCTCCATGGAGTTCTGCAGTGTCATGGTCTCTAGAATAACCAGAAAAGTCTCAAGTGAGGAAGAGGACAAACAAGCAAGGCTCTAACGCTCACTCACCTAACCTTGTCCCATTTAAACCACTGACTCAACTTTCACCTGACCTGCAACAGGGAGACAGCCAATGGCAATGTACTGTTCTATTTTGGGCATTCACAGATTTCATTGGAAAAATGGTTATGAAGTTAACAAAACAATTGAAAACCATTCTTCTGTAAGAACCATGCATTTCGGTTGAGAGTCATAGGCCTTATTCTTTAATATTGCAACCATTTTGATGTTATTATTTGAAAAGGTTGAAGAAAGAATCTAGAGGGGACCAAGTGTTGAAATCATAGAAAGAATTATACAGAGGCTAGTGAGTGTGGAACGAGAGTAAACGCTGTCAGTCAGATTTTGGTACTGAACTTCCATAGAAAGTGCTCAGGGTTAATAATTTACAGCTTGGATTTATACCACAACCCCAAAAGAATGTAATATATTTGCACATAGATGATTGCAGATATTTATTAGCTTTCCTGGGAATTAAACAGAACTGTGTTAAATGACCTGCCCCCAAATAAGGAGATAGCATATCTGAGTTGGAATAGGAAGGCAGCTCATGTGGTCCCTAAGTACAGGTGGGCACTGATACTATCTTGCCCTAGGCCATTCAATCTTCCATTCTCTGGATGATTCTTTTACGCTCTTATCTCTCTGGAAACACCCAACCCCTCTTCTCTCAGCCTTATCCTCAGCTGATAAATGTATGTATTGTTTAAGAAATAGAAACAATCAGCAGAGAGCTTCCAGTTGTTCCCAGCACATCTATTAATAGCAACTTACATCTCTATCTTGTATGCCTTCTTTCTTTCTTCCTGTTACCATACAAGAATGTTTCTCCTCTTCTTAAGGCTTATACCCCTACTTGAGCCCTACATCTCATCTTCTCCAGTCTACCCAAGTATTTAGCTCCAGAAATTTCCACCTTTATGTCATACTTCACGTTTCTTCTTCTCTAAGGTATTCAATAATCCTTTGTATCAGCATATAAACATATTATAGTATCTCCCATCTTAAAAAATAAAGAGCCTTCCTTGAACCCCTACGTTCTTCCTCCTGGCTACCTCCTAATTACCATTCTTTATAGCAAAATTATTTTTAAACCTTCTCTATAGTCTCTGGCCTTAGTTCTTCTCCAACTATTTTTTAAATCCACTCCAAGAAAGCTTACACCCCAATTGCTGCACTGTAACTTGTGCCATGATCACCAGTAGCCAACACACTACCAAATCAATGTCCAATCCTGAGTCTTCATTTTACTTCACCTATCCACACATTCAACTCCATTAATCATGCCCTTATTCTTTAACCATTTTCTTTATTTCCAAGATACTACTCTCTCTAGGTTCTCTTTCTACTCACTGCCTTTCCTTCTTAGGCCGGTTCCTCTTTACCTCCCTCATCTTTTAAATAGAGTGACACTCATTACTCAGACATCTTCTCTATGTTCAATTCTTAAGCAATCTTATAAATGTCATCTGTATAAAAACTAGTCTCAGATTTGCGTCTCCAGCCTGGACCTCTCACCTCACCCCGGATTCGTATATTCAACTGCCTACTCAGCATCTCTACTTGCTTATCTTATACATGTCTCAGACTCAATGTGTCCTCAACCAAAACTGCTTCATTCCACCCCAAAAACCTGCTTCTTCCACAGTCTCATCTTACATACATGTTAACTGGACTTCTTTCTAGTTATTCAAGACAAAAAAAATTGAAACATCTTTGACTCTGCTCTTTATCTCATTTCCTGCATTCAATTCATCAGTAAGCTCTACCTTTAAAATTACTTCTAACTCATTCCACCATTATCTCTTCTCTGGATTAAAGCAGTTTCTGCTATCTTCCCCACACTCCCTTGTTTATTTTTCCCACAAGAGTTACTATTAGATCATGATAAGTCATTGCTCAAAACCCACCTTAGAAGATTCTCATCCTTCTCAGATAAAAGTTAAAGTCCTTGCAATGACTCTAGGACTCTACGTGGCTTGCCCTCATGGTTTCTCTGACCTCGTCTCCAATTTCATGGTTCTATTCCTTTTGCTTTGGTCAAGCTACCTTAGACACACCAAACGTGTACCTGCTTCATGCCTTCTGTATATGCTTTTCCTCTATCTCAAAAGCTATTTCAAGAAAGCAACTTTTTTTTTTCCTGGTTTCTGCTCAAAAGACATCTCATCAGAGAGGCCCTTCCTCACCTTCCTACATAAAATAACACAATCCTCATGACTCTTGTCTCCCTTCACTCCATGTATCTCCCTTACCCTGTTTTGTGTTCATCATGCTGACCATCTCACATATATTAATTTCTTCATTGGTATGTTATCAGCTTTTCCTCCATTAGAATAAGTTCCATGGAGACAAGTACTTTAGTTGATTCACTCTTGTGTTCTAGCTTGGCATCTAGCCAATACTTTTAGAAAATATGAAAGCCCATAAGCAAGACTCCTGATTTCAAACAGAATGTTCAATATGAAAGCTGGTAACAGTCAAAACTGACCTTTTATCATGCATTTTGTTATGCCCAAGATTGAAACTAAGGGAGATGATGAAAACTGGGTCAGACAGTAACGCAGGCAAACCTAACCTCTAATAGGCATAACTGAAAATGTCCAGTCAAGTAAGTCAGATGCTTGGCACACACTTTAAGGCTCAGCCTAAAACCAGTTACTAAGATGAATGAGGAAAAACAGACAAACAAACAAAAAATCTCTCTCCTTCCCTTCAGAAACAGTTCTTAAAGTGAGAAGAAAGAAGAGATAGAAAGTGAAATAATTTAAAATGTACTAGCTTTTATCTTCATCATATAACACCTCTGTAAGTCTGATTTCCATCTTAAAATTTCAAATTCAGCACACCATGTTACAATAAATAACCCTGAACTTAGATATTTCAGGCTCATCTATACTGAATTTTTTTAACAATTGTGAAGAGAAATGCATTCGTAAAAGCATTCAAAGAAAAATGTAGCAAAACTTGCGCTCTACCAAAGGACATTTGTTTCCATACTTGTAGCAAGGAGATGATCTCTCAACACACACAAACCCAAAGTAGCCTCGTTTGCCTCCGAGCCTGGAACCTTTTCGATGCTTGTATTCACAACAGGAGCTTAACCTGTTCACCTGCATCCCATTCAGGAAAAAGGTGAGACTGAAGGGGAAACCATGATGCCTTTTGGAAATAAACTGAAAAGTCTCTGGAATTAAAATAGAAATACATTAGTGAAAGCAGCTGACTTTGGACTAACATCTGTTAAATCATGTTTTTCTATTAGATAAATAACAATATTATGATCTAGATCGGGGTGTCCAATCTTTTGGCTTCCCTGGTCCACACTGGAAGAAGAAGAATTGTCTTGGGTCACATATAAAATACACTAACACAAACAATAGCTGATGAGCAAAACAAAACAAAACAAAACAAAATGTTCTTGCATAAATCTCATAAAGTTTTAAGAAAGTTTTCAAATTTGTGTAGGGCCACATTCAAAGCCATTCTGTGGCCCGTGGGCCATGGATTGGACAAGCTTGATCTAGATCATCTTTTAATTTGAGGACAATTTTTAATGATAAAATTGCATTTGATTACTTTTATTTGTAATAAATACTCCAAGTTTTTATAAAAACTCTTTGATTTTTAATAAAGTAATAATACCTAAAGTTATATGAGCACATACTATGGCCAGGCATTATGCCTTATTATCTTGTTATTTTTCAATCACGTGAAGTGGGAATTTTTCTATCACTAGATTCTAGGTCAAGAAATTAAGGCTTAGAAGAGTTCAATAACTTACTCAAGATCTTACAGCGAGTTGGCGAGTTAGAGTTTGAATCCAAACGTCTCTGTAGATTCCATGCCTCTATCTTGCTATGCCATTTATTAACAAAGCAGTTAATAAGAGAAGCCTACTGTGAACTCATTAATGCCTTTTAAAATGCTTTTATTTTTAGTTGTGACTTTAAATATTTGAATACCAACATGAATGAAGCAGTTATTTCATCTCCAAGCTATACTGAATTCTGTTTGGATTTGAGAAGACTTTGTTTTCCCCACCCACCCAAAAGTTCCACCAATAAATTTAGAACCACTGCCTACAATTAATAGTTTTTAATAATTCCAAGTCTTTATAATGCTCTTTGCAAAGCCCCCACCCTGCCCCGCTATCCCCACAGACATCCTAAACCCTAAGTCTGGGAAACTTTATTCTCTACAGAGTGACTCAAAATCCTGTGCCTCACGAATATTTCTTATGTCACTTCCTAAAAAAGAAAAAGAAAAAAGAGCCTCTCTGGACCCTTCCACATCTGCCAATAATAAAGTTGACAATTTTCACCTCTCTACTATGTACACATTTTCTATAGTTGCACTTACTACAATAGATTAAGATGTAGCTATACCAGTGGTTTTCAAATGTTAATGGTGTATCAGCATCACCTAGAGGGCTTATTGAAATACAGATTGCTGGGCTTTATCTCTGTTTCTGATACATCAGGTCTGTGGTAAGAACCAAGAATTTGCTTTTCTAACAAGTTTCCAGGTGATGCTGATGCTATTGGTCTAGGGACTGGCTTCTAAGAACCCTCCCTAATCTAGATGTTTGCTGCTTTACATGTTTGTGAAATCCATAAGAGCTGAAATTGATGCATCTTTTTTCTCCAAGTCCCAGGACAATGGCATAGAAGGCTCCCCCAAAATAATGAGTGAATTATTATTTTAATCTATTTTTAAGTTATTTAGAACCACTGTGTATACCACATTGTTCCCTTAAAAAAAAAAAAAAACTAAAAAACTTTACATTAGATGCAACTCATTCTAAAGAACAGACATATTAAAAAGGTAATTCAGTCATTTATACCTTAGTATTTCTGATGTAAAATTAAACAAATTTGGAAAGAGAAAGTTGACAAAGTTTAGAGTCTGGGAAAACTAGGATACAATATCTTTAAAAATCCTTCTGTCTTAATGATGAATGGATTCCTCAGGTGTTGAAAGCGAGTTTGATTGTTTTTGTTATAAAAGCTTGATTCTACACTCATGTAATATAAAGCATTCTGCTGCAGTGTCATACCCCACAACGTCCTGCGTTCCCAGTTCAGGAAGAGAGGGCAGTTAAGGAAATGTTGAGAATGGGCTCAGGAAATCAGGCCCTAAAAGTGACTGCCCTTCCATCTGATGCTCATGTAGCTGGAGAGCATACCCAGATACTACTCCATTTTGTTTTTTCATTGTTTTTCAGACTTCTAGAACAAGAATTGACACCCTTTGCCTTTACTCCTTTGTTACTTATTTTTGTATTTTAAATACAGTGACACCTCCCTATCCTGACTTGATGATTTCTTCATGGAGCAGTGGAAAGAATATAGTCTAGAAATTAGAAGGTTTTGGTCCATGGCACAGGTTAGCGTATCTTGGTGAGTCATTTAACTTTGTTGCCTTTCAGAATTCTCACCCATAAAATAGAGATGGGGGTGAGTAGAATGCACTCGTCTATCCACCACACAATCTTAAAGATTTTAGAATGCAAAATATTAGAAAGCATTATATATGATTATAATTACAATATTTGTACAGTTAATTATTTATTGTTCACTGACAATTGGTAGCACTGTTTTAGGTACTAAAGAGAAATGAAAATAGAGAAAAATATCAACTGTGGTCTCCTCACTGAAAAAGATATCAATAAACAATTAAATCTGGATTGCAGTCACCAAATCCTCTCTTCTTTAAAATTTTATCTCTGGAGATGAACCAAAGGCTTAAAACAAAGTGAGAAGCATGCATTTATGAAAAATTACTGAACTTTAGGTAATGGGAATCCATGCATTTTTTCCTGGGCTACTCTCATCCCCAACATCTAACTACTACCTTATCACAGCAGTTCTAGTAGGGTAGGCCAGGCCACAAATAACCAGCCACTTCACTGTCAGTGGGGGCTGACTTGATTGGAGAGCAAGAAAAGCCCTTGGCCCATGGCATGACCAGGAATAAGCAGGAATCTCAGAGGCAAGCTAACAGGGAAGCTCAGAGGTCTCATGGGCCTGTGACTGTAGTTTTGGGTTTTTTTGTTTGTTTCTTTGATTTGTTGGTTGGTTTGGTTTGGTTTTTGTTTTTTTGAGAAGAATTCTTGTTCTGTTGCCCAGGCTGGAGTGCAGTGACACAATCTCAGCTCACTGCAACCTCTGCCTCCTGGGTTCAAGCTATTCTCGTGCCTCAGCCTCCTGAGTAGCTGGGATTACAGGCGCACACCACCACGCCCAGCTCTATATATATATTTGTATTTCTTAGTAGAGACAGGGTTTCGCCATGCTGGCCAGACTGGTCTCAAATGTCTAACCTTAGGTGGTCTGCCCACCTTGGCCTCCCAAAGTGCTGGGGTTACAGGCATGAGCCACTTAAACCCAGCCACGACTATAGTTCTACTAAGGGCAAGCAACAGGCCAGTGGACAAGTCAAAATTTAAAAGGAAGACAGAAGCAATACGGCAGTCACAGAAGCATTTGATAAGCTCCCTATATATCCCTGGCTAACTGGAAGTGGCATGGATCAGAGAGGGCTCAACCTTTTCATACATCTCTAGTCTACCAGTAGCTTTCCCTTAGGCATAGAAGAAACACAAGAGAATCTGGTGGAAAATAAAAGTTGGAACAGACTTGAAAATTGCCCAAAGTTTAGATGTACCCCTGAACCCACTATAGTCAGCTGAATTGTGTGCTCCAAAAATTCATGACCACCCAGAACCTCAGAATGTGATCTTGTTTGGACATAGGGTCTTTAAAGATATAATTAGTGAAGGATCTAGATGAGATCATCCTGGATTTAACTTTGGCCCTTAATTCAATGATTGATGTCCTTATAAAAAGAGGTGAGGACACACACAGACATACAAGAATACCATATGAACACAGAGGCAGAGATTGAAGTGATGGAACCACAGGGTGAGGAAAGCCAGTTGACAGAGTTAAGAAGAATGCTTCCTTGGGGTTTTTCAAGGAGTGTATCCTTGCCAACACCTTCATTTTGGACTTTTGGCCTCGAAAACTATGAGAGAATGAATTCTTGATGTTTTCAGATATACTTTTGGAGACGTTAGCCCTGAGCTATAAAACACAGAGACTACCCCAAGAGTCCAGACTAAAAAATAGCAATATAATATTTTTTAATCTGAGCAAAACATGGCTGGCTCTGCACCAGAATGACAAAGGCAAAATTTCACAGATTTAATTTTGGTAACTTACTAAAAAAAAACAACAACAAAACCAAAAAAATAAAAATAAAAACAAAAATTAAACAAAAAAAGAAGAAAAAAACAGAAACAACAATAACCTCTGAGGGGAAAAGTCAGAATCCAGAATTCACAGCAGCTTTAATATACTGCCTAAAATGTTAGACCTAAAACCATAAAAACCCTAGAAGAAAACCTAGGCAATACCATTCAGGACATAGGTATGGGCAAGGACTTCATGTCTAAACACCAAAAGCAATGGCAACAAAAGCCAGAATTGACAAATGGGATCTAATTAAACGAAAGAGCTTCTGCACAGCAAAAGAAACTGCCATCAGAGTGAACAGGCAACCTACAGAATGGGAGAAAATTTTTGCAATCTACCCATCTGACAAAGGGCTAACATCCAGAACCTACAAAGAACTTAAACAAATTTATAAGAAAAAATCCACCCCATCAAAAAGTGGGCAAAGAATAGGAACAGACACTTCTCAAAAGAAGACATCTATGCAGCCAACAGACACATGAAATCATGCTCATCATCACTGGCCATCAGAGAAATGCAAATCAAAACCACAATGAGATACCATCTCACACCAGTTAGAATTGCAATCACTAAAAATTCAGGAAACAACAGGTGCTGGAGAGGATGTGGAGAAATAGGAACACTTTTACACCGTTGGTGGGACTGTAAACTAGTTCAACCATTGTGGAAAACAGTGTGGCAATTCCTCAAGGATCTAGAACTAGAAATACCATTTGACCCAGCCATCCCATTACTGGGGATATACCCAAAGGATTATAAATCATGCTACTATAAAGACACATGCACACGTATGTTTATTGCAGCACTATTCACAATAGCAAAGACTTGGAATCAACCCAAATGTCCATCAGTGACAGACTGGATTAAGAAAATGTGGCATATATACACCATGGAATACTATGCAGCCATAAAAAACGATGAGTTTGTGTCCTTTGTAGGGACCTGGAGGCAACTGGAAACCATCATTCTCAGCAAACTATTGCAAGAACAGAAAACCAAACACCGCATGTTCTCACTCATAGGTGGGAACTGAACAATGAGATCACTTGGACACAGAAAGGGGAACATCACACACCGGGGCCTATTGTGGGGAGCGGGGAGGAAGGAGGAATAGCATTAGGAGATATACCTAATGTAAATGATGAGTTAATGGGTGCAGCACACCAGCATGGCACATGTATACATATGTAACAAACCTGCACGTTGTGCACATGTACCCTAGAACTTAAAGTATAATAAAAAATTAAGAAAATAAATAAATAAAATAAAAATAACACAAAGATTAAAAAATATATATACCACCTAAATATGGAGTTTTTAACAAGCAATCCAAAGACATGTTTTTGAAAATGGGAAAATGTGACCTATACTTAGAAATAAAAGCAATCAAAACCACAGCCAGGAATCTAATCAAGACCAACATGTATCTACACAAAAACTTGTGTGTTTATGTTCATAGTCCCAAACTAGTATCAGTACAAATGTCCTCTAATTGGGGAATAAATTTTTAAAAATATGGTATATCCATGTAATGGAATATATTTAGCAATACAAAGAGAGAGCCACTATTGATACTATAAATATGCATGACTCTCAAAAGCATTATGCTAAGTGAGAGCAAAAAGACAAAATACTACCCATGGTATGATTGTGTTTATAGGAAATGTCCAGAAAAGAAAATCTGTGCAGTCAGAAAGCAGATCAGTGTCTTCCTGGGGCTGGCTCTGAGACAGGGACCAACTGTCAAAGAGAACAAGGGAACGTCCTGAAGTGCTGGAGATGTCCCACACCTGGTTTGTGATAATGGCTGCACAACTGTGTATAATTCCAAAAAGAAATTGAATTATACACTTATAATGAATACCTTTTATGGTATTTAATTTACACCTCAATAAAGCTATTCTTTAAAACTGAAAGAAAAAGTCAATGAATAGAAGAAAAATGAGAAACAGAGCTGAGTGTGGTGGCCAAAGCCTGTAATCCCAATGCTTTGTGAGGGCAAGGCAGGGGCATTGCTGGAGTCCTGGAGTTTGAGACCAGACTGGGCAACATAGCAAGACCCTATCTCTATTAAAAAATTTTAAAAATTAGCTGGGCATGGCTGATATAGGAAGATCACTTTACCCCAGGAGTTCAAGGCTATAGTGAGCTATGATTGCGCCACTGCACTCTAGTCTGGGTGAGAGAGAGAGAGAGACTGTCTCTCAAAAAAGAAAAAATTAAAAACAGTTAATGTAAGTCAAAGCACAATGAACTGCTTCAGTTTTGAGTGTTGACTGAAAGCTATTGGGATAAAACAGAGAAGTCAGTGAGAAAGCTGCATAGCCTTAATCTGAGTCCTAAAAGATGGGTAAGATTTGAATTTGAAAAGGAGAAAAGAGAAAGTATTATAGACAAAGGAAATAGCACAAGCAAAGGCAAAATAAAAGTGTGGATGGGATAGTGAAGCAGCTGTATTTGCCAGAGCATAATGAGGAATGCACAGATAGATGCAACAGGATCCGTTTATGGAAATACAAGAAAATGGGGCAGAAAAGGAAGGGATTCTAAGAAAGACAGAAAAAAAAAATGTTAGTTTTTTTCCCACTTCAAATGAACCCAAGAAGCCATGGTTTGTGTTGTCTGAAAAGATAAACATGGCAAATAAAGATGCCTGTGAAGAAACTGTACTCTACAAGTAGCAGAAAATACTCAGTAACTTCATAGGTGTATATAATAAACAATCAGCTTGTGGATTGAAGTCTGAAATCAAATCTCAAGACATCATGAATTACTTGGGAATAAAGGATGCACTTGCCACATTTCTAAATAATTGATTTTATTGATACTTCAAATAAAAAGGCAAGATGAATTAACAAAAGTCAAATTTTAATGAGTTTACTGTTCCAAGCACAATGTTAAATGCTCCCTCTCCATCTTTTAAAACCCTATTCACATTTTACTGAATCATGCACAGCTTTGATTTGTAGAAAGGGCAGATTCTTTTCAGTCCAGCTAAATTGCTAAGATTGCTGAACCACAAGTCAACTCTGAGCCACCCAACTTTTCAATTTTGAACAATTACTTTCCTGGCAATCAAGGGCAAGCTGAGACAAAATTATTGCATGGACAAGATTCAATTATTTAAGTCCCCATTCCATCCTATTATTCAAGACTGTCCAATGCCATAACAAAACGTCCCAGCATCAATATGTATGCAAAATAACACTGAGCCAAGTAACACCCTTTCTCCCATAACCTTTGGTTTTTCACTCTCATCACAGAGTGTACATCATCTACCAGAGAATCATTTAGCTAAGCCGCATTCTTTTTTAATTTGTATCTACCACATTTTCCAGCAAATAGATGTTATATATGCATTTTGTTGAATAAAGTATGATATAAAGTCCAGGACAGTTTTTCATCATGTTAATTCCGACTTTACAGCTAATTTCAGCATTCTCCTAAATTAACAGCTGAAAGTTATACTTTAAAAAAAAAAAGTGTATGTATCTATGCTACTATCATTAGGGATTTCATACCACTCATATCATGAAAATGTAGGAAACTCCATGCTACTCAGAATAGCTCACTGGGGCTGCCTGGAACTGATCAAGGGCCTTGCACCTAGCCAGGGGCTCGGGATTTTCTCTCAACTCTGGTCAGAGTGTTACCTTGGGGAGCCACTCCACCTCTGGAATCATCTCATTTTCCTCATCTACAAAATGAAAGGAATGAACTCGGGAATGCTACAGCAAAATAAACAAGGTAAATTGCAAATATATAAAATTAAAATGGAAAAAAACCTGTTTCTAACATCATTGAGCATCATATTATGTTTCACTTGAAGTTAAAACTACCATTTAAGTGTTTACCATTTTTGTGATGGAAAGTTTTCCATATGTAATTCCTCAATATGAATTTATAGTCTCTCTTTAAGGACATGAATTATATGTTAAGTGATAGTCACTGTCTTCAATTAATGAGGGAGATCAGAAAGACTAAAAGTAAAAATTCCTTGTTTGCCCCCAATTTTCCCCTTAACTCCTACCAAGATTATCCAAATATAAATATTTCTTTTAATTGGTAAAAATGCTATTACTTTTTGGACCCAGTTTCTTAAGCAAAGAAGTAACAATATAACCCTGTAAACACTATTTCTTTTCACTGCTGCTCCCTTGAACTAAATATTGAAGAAAAACCATTACAGTATAATTTGTGAAAACCTATGTTGCATATAAAAATTATCCTATGCTGACAAATGTGGATTTATGATCAAATGAAAGCAAAAATGTACTGAAAAGCTATTTAGCCAACTTCTCCACCAAGTTATTTAGGTGTGACTCACCCTGCAGTTTATTGGATTTGTGATTTTATCTCAACATACTTCTAAAGAACAAATTGCCAATCTGGTATTTTTCTCTTAGAATAATGTATGGTATAATTCACTATGGCAAGCCAAATAGTTAACTTGTAATTTGGGGGACAGCTTATTCGTGCAACATTTTAATGATCATATATCTCCATCCCAAAATTAATCTGTTACCAGGTTAAATCACTCCAAATCCTTTCTTCCACAATCTGCGAGAGTAATTGCTGCTTCAGTTTCAATCATAGAGCAGTAAATCTAGATTTACTTTTAGGCAGCTGGTTTATAAGTCCCTGGATATGCATAATTTCATAAAGTGATTGAAGTCATTTTGATATTATATCAACAGCAGCTTATCTATAGCACCAACTCCAAGCAATTAAAAAACATTCACATTTTATGTGTACCTTTTTCAAGTAGTTTGCCTTTGTAGACACAAAGGTTTTCCCCACCACAGTGCTGTTGATAAACTTTAATTTCATCCCGGAAGTCAGGATTATCAGAAGATAGGTGCACATTTTTCCCCAAATAGATCATTGTAATAGCTGCATTACTATGCAAGGATGTTTTATGAATCCTTCTTGAATCCTGAAATAAACAAAAAAGTGAGGCTTATTAACAAATTACTTTCTAATCAGAGTTCTTACCTGACATTGTAATATGAAGAATAAAGAAGGTTATTTTTAAGTACCTACCAACAAAATCTAAATAAAGTGTCAATTTACAAATGCACAAAAAGTCAAACCCATTGCAAAATAAATCCTCCTAAATAACTATAACATATACGTTTTGGCTTTGTATTTTTAATGTAAATACTGGGGATTTGGATAGAGTTTGTCATTTTTTACTTTAAGTGCAAGTATGTGGGGAGGTGTGTGGGGCTGTGTTTGTTATATATAGTAAAAATTTCAAAGACACCAAGAAGAAACTTTTGGTTCTTTTAGCTGGTTCTCCAATAAAAATCCAAACAAATGAACTAAATAAATATTAGTAACATTATTTTGTTCCAATTTGTACTGACTTAGAGATTTAGCAATAGTTTTTGTAATTGGCTGCTTTATCTTTACAACTGAGCACTGACAACATATCCTTCCCTGGGCTTAGTCCATCTGAGAGGGAGAGGCACATGTGTGATTTCGTCTACGGTCATTCAGAAGATCAGAGGACATCAATCATTTGTGCTTGGGACTATCCAGTTTCACAGGGGCATTCAGTTGATTGAAAACCCAATATCAATATTGTTTATAGTATCAAAACAATCTACCCAACAAAGTCTCTAAAATTACTACATAAACTTATTTGATACCCTGTGGCATTGCCCAATTTAAATTATTTATAAAATATGTAGCAAATGTGTATGCCAGAAAATCAATGTCCTAGGCATTGACTCCTAATTAATTGTTTGAAGTATTTTCATAATAGTGAATGGGCACATTGTTTGCCTAACCTCTATGAGGAAGAGGAAGAAGGAGAGGCAGAAAAAAGGAAAGGAGGAAGAGGCAGAGAAATAAGAAAGGCTGAGAGGGTTGAAAGACTTTAAGGGGGCCTAGTAAGAAAATCGTAGCCCTCTAGAATTGTACACAGGCCAGCCTTTCCTTCTCATCTACTTCACTTTTCTAAAAATCAGTTTTAAGCTAGACAAAAAATGTGCAGAGACCAACTTTAAGTGGATCCAAGGCAGTAATTTGAGTTGATTCCATCAAATTATAGATGCATGAGAAGCATAAATTTTCTAAAGAATAACAAAGTTGCAACAAACATTTTTGAAGGAGCTACTAAAATATTTCTATCCCTAAACTCATCCTCTTCCACTTCAGATATTTTTTTTTCCATTTCATTCTATTTCTCTGAAGCAAAAACCAGAGGAAAGAAATCTGATGGAATGAAATTCTGCTAGCAACGGTCTGAAAGTATAAATGAGGGAGAAAGTCCAAGATTTAAAAATTCAAGCAAATTTTCTTGCCTGTTGGAAGGAAGAGCTCTCAAATAAAGAGATAATCAACAGACATATTACAGGGGCATCAAGAGCCATGAAAGTAAATCAGCAAACTGGATAATTTCTTGCAGATTAGAAACATCTCCCTGAATCACAGTTGAAGCAAAGGGATGATGGCAGGTCTGGCTCCTACTTGGTCAATCATAATCCCATGTTTCCTCTTGCCTGGGCAACTGTGGAGCTGTGACAAACCTGGGTGCAGCCCACTGGACAATCAGCAGACCTCAGGCAAATCCAGCTCCAAGCTGCTCCTAGCACCTTAATGAAGTGACTGATTAAATAAAAGCATCCCCCTTTTGTTAAGTAATACTTTCTGAAGCAGCATGGATTTAGAGGTAGCCCTGTGAGTTTGTAGGAGGTAAGCACTATATAAATACAAGGTAATAGTGGGATTAGAGTCAGGGAAAGACCTGTGTCCTATGTATGAAATGAGAAACTGGAAGGAAAAACTTTTAAAGAGAAAAATACAGGAAAAGGCAGACCCTTATCCTTTTCATTTCCTCTTATTCATATTTCTTTCCACTAAAGCTTATTTCTGATGGTAACATCTCTTTTCTCTTGGGTCTCATTATTTCATTCTCTTTTTTAAAAATCCCCTAATTACTGCCACCAAATAAATTTTTCTGAGTTCTAACAGAAGGCCCAAGTGACAGCTTGTGATTCAATATATGCACTAGGAAACAAACAGTAGTTTCTTTCAATTGACTGAATTGCCTCTATACTTACCATCTTGCAAAGATGTAATGACCAGAGACAGATGAAACTTTAAAAGGTTTCTTGGCCCTTTCTGCTATCCTCAAGTAAGTATCAAAACCTTTCACAAAAATTCAGTTTCGTTTGAAGAACAGGAGCAAGGCCTCATGCCCCTGCATAACTAAAGCTCATCTTTCTGACTTCCTTCACCAGTTGCTTATGACTTTCCTTCTCATTTCTTTTCAGATTTCTCAGGCAAGTACAACTGAGCTGATAAATAAACAGCAAGTCCATTGAGTGGTTAACCCACTAGCCATTATATATTTGCAACACTTAGCATTCAATTGATATACTAAGTTTTCACTGAAATCTCTTTTATCCACACCCACGCAAACAGTACAGGGGTCAAACGGCCTGTTCTTGTTCATAGTGTTGGGCAGTAACTCCTCTCCATCTGCTTCACAAAGCCGTGGTGAATTCTGGACACCAAGTAGGGTGACCATGAAATTTATCATCCAAACTTAGACACACAGTGAAA
Organism: Macaca mulatta; assembly: GCF_049350105.2. Taxonomy (NCBI): domain Eukaryota; kingdom Metazoa; phylum Chordata; class Mammalia; order Primates; family Cercopithecidae; genus Macaca; species Macaca mulatta. Next base: position 165,938,008 of record NC_133406.1, on the reverse strand, counting down.
GAAGTGTTATTAATAATTAGGAAATGGGGAGAAAAGGGCAGAATTTTGAACTCTTCCAGGAAAACTGAGAAGTATGGTCACCCTACGAATTAGTCTCCCCACTTCTAGTCTGATATCCCTCAAAATCTCCCTCCTGTTGGAAATCAGAAGGATCTATTGTTATTAAATAGATCATGTGACTCTCCTGCTTAAAGCCCTCCAGTGATTCCCATTATCCATGGGATAAGTTCCAACATTCCCCAGACAACATAAAATGTGTTATATTTTCTAACACCTACTATCTCCCAGTGATTGCAATTTCTCATGCTACATTTAAATGTCTGGCAACTGAACAGATTGTAGTGGCCCAAAGACTATCAACTACTTTTAATCTCCAGGCCTCTATAATTGTATGAGTCACATGATATTGGAACTATTTCCTTGTATTATCTCTCTCTCAGTAGATAAGGATGACATCCTACTGATTTCATGCCCCCAGTAACTTGCCAGTGCTGACGCTTAGTAAGGAACGAATTAACGTTGATCCAGCTGGACACAGACATGGAACAATTAGGCATTCCATATTCTGTCCTTTCCATATTCTGATAAAGCTACAGTAGGTGGGTTCCACCCTAAATAGGAAGCTTGGTACATTTATAGGAACTCAATAGTTACCAGAACAAGAAAACTGACTCACAGTGTCTTGTTAAACCAAACACCAACTTTGGTGAGTATTCCTTGATAAAGATTGATACAAAACCAGCCTGGACATAAAGAGTAGCAATCCCCATGTTGATGCTGGTGGCCCTAGACAGAGAAAATCTGACACAAGCCAGGGGAAGAGTGTTCATATCCCAAAGACTTAGGGAGCAGCTGGTTGTATGAAAACCTCACAGCACTGCATTACATATGTTCTTCTCTTTCTCTTCTCTTTCTCGCTGGTTTTGCCTCCCACTTTGCTTTTAGTGTGGTTTCTCTTTTCACTTTCTTCTGGGCCATTTTTCTTACTACTGTGTAAACCTTACCTCATGCTTATTCCTAACATGCCCAGAAACACCTCAATCCTTACAGAGGCATCAGAGCTCTAGATTTTTCAGGATCTACCTCACCTATTCCTTCCCACAGATATCATAATAAGGGTTCCTGCTCACATTTCCTTCCCCACTCCCTCTGTTTCCTAATCTACTCTGGTGCTTCCTTGTGTGGCTCTGCATGGTGTAGTGTAAGGGTTATTATTAATATTATTGAAGATGGGGTCTCGCTATGTTGCCTGGGCTGGAGTGCAGTGGTGCAATCATAGTGGTGCAGTCACTACAGTATTAAACTCCTGGGCCCAAGCCAACCTCCTGCCTCAGCCTCCTGAGTAGCTAAGATTACAGGTGTTAGAGATGGGGTCTTGTTATGTTGGCCAGTCTGGTATCAAACTTCTGACCTCAAGCAATCCTCTTGCCTCAGCCTTTCAAGTCACTAGGGTTACAGATGTGAGCCACTGCACCTAGCCTTGTGATGGTTAATTTTACCTATTAATTTAGCTGGATTTCAATGCCCAGATTGGCAAACATTATTCCAGATGGATCCCTGGCCAATGCACGTGGTGTGTCCCCTCCTCTTGGGACATGTGAGTAACAATCTATTTTTCTGATGGCAATTGTCTCTTAATCTGTAAGTCTCACCAAACCTGAATAATTTTTAAAAACCCACATTTTAAAATAGCCATACAGAACGATATACCTACTTTCATTAAGAAAGGGTCAACTAGTGAAGGTTTCAAGCAGCAGAGGAGCATGTTGAGAGTTTTTCCATAAAGTTTAATTTAGCACCATTATGTAGAATCTAATAAAAACGAGGTGAATTTTGCTCATTCTTTTTTTCCCTTCCTGCCTTTCAATCTCAGTTCCCTGGTTCTATCTGTTAACTTCCTACTGATCATTCAAAGCCCATTTCAAATGCCACCTTCTCTATGAGGCATTCTCTAATCTCCTCAGTCAGAACTAATATTTCTTTCCTCTGTGTTTCTACTGTGTTTTATTTATATCATAATTATAGTACTCAACACAATATATCATGGTTTATATATCTGTCTCTCTTGCTAGACTGCAATCTTTATGAGAGAAAGAGTTTAGTCTTACTCATCTTGGTAACCTCAGGACCTAGTATATCACTTGCCTAGTATATCAATAAAAACTGGACTGAGCTATGTTCTCATTTAGAGGCAGGACAAGTATATAGATGACTGCAATAGTTCCATAGTTCCATTAAGAGATTAGTTAGCAAGCCCCTGAACTAGAGATGTAGCAGTAAGTATGAAAAAGGATTGTCAGAGACATGAGCCACTGTTCAGGTGGCATCTAGAGTTGTGCCATCCAGGACAGCAGTCATTTCCCCCATTTGGATGCTGGGCATTTGAAAGGTAGCTCATTTGCTGTAAGTATAAAATATTCATTGAATATCAAACACATAGTATAAGAAAACATACCATACTTAATTAAAATTTTTCATATTGATTACACGTGGAAATGATATTTTAGATATACTTGATTAAATAAAATAATTAAAATCTTAAAATTTATTTCTTGTTTCTCTTTATCTTTTTAAATTGACTATTAGAAAATTTTAGAATTGCATACGTGGCTTGCCTTCTATTTCTATTGGACATCTCTGATCTAGAGAACTTAGCAACTAGCTGGATGTGCAATGCACAAGGAAGAAGAAATTACAGATTTTGAGGCCAAATTACAGGACAAAAGTTTGTGCTTTAAGAGAAATAAGGCGACTGAATGGAGAAACTGACTTAAGTTGTAACCATGTTGAATTTGAGGAGCAGTAGGACCTATCAATTGGGCATCTGTAATTGCACAGGGCTCATTTGGAACCTAGGAGGTAGATAGGGGGCTTTCATGGAAAAGTCCCAAACTAGTATCATAACCTTTTTGCCCTCTCTTTCAAAAAATGTACAAAAAATAAAAGCAAACTTTGTTATTGGTTTTTAAAATAGATAAACATAACCATTAAGTAGGCTCTTATTTGGAAGCCTGTACTTTCACTTTTATAAAAGTGAGCTATATATGAAGCTATATATGAAAGCTATATATGAAACTATCCACATTTTAGCAGGCTTCTGTGTAGAGTAGGTGACTGGTAAGGTTAGACTACCTCGATCTGAATGGGAACACAAAAGTCTGGAGGTAGTGACATAAACCTTAATGCAAAATGTAACTAGTCTCATGGATTCTGTAAATGTAGTACAAAGCTCTGAAGGTGCTAGAACAAAACAGGACAAAGCAACAGAGTCCAGAGACAACTTGCTGGACTGTGAGTCTTAACACACCTTGTCATTTGGCTCTACTGATCATCCCCAGAGACATGAATTACAGAAGCCAGAAACCATGTTGTTCTACACATTCATAGAGAAGCAGGTGGTGGCTACCAGCAAGCCACATTTCATCGCTTTTTACTCTTTCTTTCCTTTTTTTAAGAGCCTTTAAAAGATTCTTTGGTGGATGGTAGCCATAAAATGAAAGATGAATTTATGTGTAAATTAGTCACAACAGCCATCTCCCCCTTAAATGAATCTTTTCTATATCTAAATAAACTAAACTCAAGTATTAATGTAAAAGTGTGTGACTCTCCCCAGTGAGTCAATTTTACTCTATGCCTAAGAATCAGGGCTAGAGTCAACTCCAACAGACATCTAGCATGAAATCATCTGTGAAGATGACTACATCTTGAATAGAAAAACAAGTGTAAAGGCTGAAGCCTATAGGGATGGGTAGATTTATGGGTGAAGATGAAAAGGAATCACAAAGGAGTAGGACAAGACGTAAAAGGAGACAGCGAGGAAGCATGAAAACAAAATGCCGTGGAAGGCAAGAGAGGAGAGGTTTTAGGAAGAGGCAATTAATAGCATAAAATTCTACAAAGAAATGTCATGGTAAATTTAAAAAAAAAAAAAAAACTAAGATGGTAGAAATAAGGCTAAATATATCACTAAAGAAAATAAATATACTTGGACTAAACTCATGTATTAATAGAACAGAGATTCTCAGATTGAATCAAACACAATCCACCCCTATGCTACATAAACGTATTTAAAGCCTAAAGTTTAAAACTAAAGACACCAAAAGACTAAGAGTGAAAGGAATATATACACACATATGCATATACACACACATACATATGTGCATATACACAGCTGACCCTTGAATAACACAGATTTGAACCATGTGGGTCCACATATATGCATATTTTTTTCAATAAACATATTGGAAAATTATTTGGAGATTTACAACAATTTGAAAGACTTGAAGACAAACTGTACAGCAAGAAATATTTTGAAAAATAAGACAAAGGTATGTTACGAATGCATAAAATATATGTAGATGCTAGTCTGTTTTATCATTTACTACCATAAAATACACACAAATCTATTATAAAAAGTTAAGATTTATCAAAACTTACACATACACTTAACAGACCATGCATGGTGCCATTTACAATTAAGATAAAGGTAAACAAATATAAAGACGCAGTATTAAATCATAACTGCATAAAATTAACTTCAGTACATACTGTACTGCTGTAATAATTTCATAGGCACCTTCTGTTGCTATTGTAGTGAGCTCAAGTGTTGCAAGTATCCACTTAAAATGCCATGTGACACTAGTCATGTCCACATGAGCAATTCATCTCTTTACTAAATCATCCATCAGAGTAAAAAGTAGTCTCTCAAAGTTCTTACATATTTTTCATTGTGTTTAGCATAATACTGTAAACACTGAATAACATCATGGGACTCAACAAAGTTTTACTGGTGAAGCTAGAAGCATTCCAAGAAGCAAAGTCATGACATTACAAGAAAAGATTGAATTGAATTCTCTAGCTGAGATTGCTTATAGGTGATGATTCATTTTATAAAAGAAGACATAACTTATGGTATTGATAAATACAGTACAGTACTATAAAGGTAATCTCTCTTATTTATAGTTTTCCTAATAACATTTTCTTTTCCCTAACTTAACTTTGTAAGAATACCATATATAATACAAATAGCGTACAAAATATGTGTTAATTGAATATTTATGTTATTGGTAAGGCTTCCAGTCAACAGTAGGTTATAAGTAGTTAAGTTTTGGGGGAGTCAACATTTATACACAAATTTTCAACTGTGCAGAGTAATGACATCCCTAACCCCCATGTTATTCAAATGTCAACTCTCCATATACAGTACACACACACACACACTCACACATACACAGACACACACACACTAATCTAAAGAAAATAAGAAGTATTATTAGACAAAATAGATTTTAAGACAAAAAGTAACATGACAAAAAGGATCTCCTCACCGGTAAGATTAAAATAATCTTAAGTCTGAGAGCATATAAGAAGATTTTCTAAACATATACAAAACAGAACTTGGCATAATTACAAAGACAAATTGACAAATCCATAATTATAGAGAATGAATTTTCATTATAACTCAAGAACTAAGAGATGAAACACATAAAAAGTCTACAAATATAAAAATATGAGTAACATACTTAACATTTATCTATTGGACATTTATAGAACCCTAATTCCAACATTTAAAGAATATGATTCTTTCCCAAAACTGAACATATATTAGCTCACAAAGCAAGTCTCCACAAATACCAAGGAGTTAAAATCATACAGATCAAGAATAAGATGCATTTTAAAAGTAGCATTCAGTGAACACAAAAGGAGTTCTTAGAACTGAAACATGGCAGGAGAAAAAACTCAGTAGAATGTGTGGAAGATAAAATTGAAAAAACCTCTCAGCAAGTAGAACAAAAAGACAAAGAGGTAGAAAGTAGGAGAGAAAAGCTAAGAATCTTAGAGCATCAGTCTAGTAGTTCTAACATTCCCAAAATAGAGATTCCAAAAAGAGAGAAAAATGGTTTTCTTTCTTGGGGGAAAAAAAAAAGAGTAAGTCAGACTGAAGCCCTGTGACTCAGGAGACAGACATGGTAAGGTCTGTCAAACCCAGCATGCCTGCTGACACCATGCTGTGCTTCTAACCTGAATGCAGAATCCCAGGGGAACCTGGCTCAGCTGCTTATTTGTGCTTCACTTGTCATGACCCTGGGATGAAGAAGCTGCTGCTCCCTCCTCCATGCCCAGCTACAGAAGCCCATTCCCCTGGTCATTTTCCTGCTGGACATCCAGTGTCTGACTCACACTAGGACCTCACCAGAAACCTTGACACATTCGTGACCTGACCACTCTGACTTCCCCAGAAGGGGCTTTTAAAATTGTTTAAAAACCAAACCCAGACTGTGACCCAAAGATTCTATTCAGCTTATTTTCTTCTAGAAATCGTGTCCTTTCATTACAATGCTAGGTTTGAGCTTATTTCTGAAGTTTTGTGCATATAAGCGATAGAACTCTAAAGAAAAGCAGGGACATAGTTCACAGAGAAGTCAGTGTGGCGGTTGCTCTGGAAAAAAGAATGATGGGGCAGGAAAAAGGGGGCTCCTGCATAATATGATAGTAGAGTTCATTGTGAAGATGTAGTAAGTGCATGGTGCTTGCTTGGTTATTGTTGTTGAACTTGTATATATAGATAAGACTTTATATATTCTTGTGGCTTGTGAGACATTTAAACTTGTTTTTTTAAAGAGCATGAACAGGTAGAATATACCCCAGTGTTACATTTTAACATCAGAAAATCAAATCCTGCCACCCAAGTGTTTAAGAATGAGGAGTAAGTCACTGTTTTTGCTAAGTGTGAGCCACACCTTTGGAGAGTATGTTCATTGGCCAGGTGGAAACCAATGCCAGCATGCAGAGTGAAAAATTAAGTGAGTGGATGTGGTAGATTCTATTATTGTAAATATTTACCGCCCTTTTCTGTTGGAGACTGATACTTCCTACTCCATTGAGGTCAGTCTTGCTCAAGGGCTTGCCAAATGGCATTCCAGTGTAAGTGACATGTGCCACTCCTAAGTGGAACCTTAAAAGCATTCTGTGGTTCTGTTGCCCATGAGGCCAACATACTCCAGACTCTTCCATTCTGAGCTGTTCCTTCAGTCTGGGTCCCAGAATTACAGCTGAACAACAGTAGATAAGATTGTGAGCAAGTAGATAAGACCAACAGTAGATAAGATTGTGAGCGAGAATATTGTTGTAAGTTGAGTTGCCTCAGGTTGTTAGACTAAGCTCCAGTAAACGGCTCTATAGAGAACTTACTAATGAAGAACAGGATAAAACAGAAGTCTAAGGTTACATCATGTGAGGAAAGAATTTGCTCCTTTATCTAAGGCCTGGATATGTTGAGAGACAGAGATGAATATTAGAGGAAGGTGGCAAATCCAAATTAGAGAGAATGACAGATAATACGAAGTACCACCAACAGTGAAAGAGTATCTGATCAAAGACACAGGGCAAGGGTGGGCCTTGGGGGTGAGAGAGAAAACAATCTGTCAAAGACAGCAACAAAGGGAGAGAATTGGTAAAAGTAGAGTTGAAAGAAGGAAATTCAAGCAAGTAGGAAGAAGATGGTCCCCTTCTTTTGAGAAGGTTAGAGGTAAGGACAGCTGCTGGGAGTGAGATGTGGACATGGGGTGAATAAGGGTCCTGAAAGTGAGGTTGATTTTTAAGAATCTATGTGCATGCTGACACTTCACTTCTTGATGGTCAGCCAGTGAAATGTTAACCCAGCTCATTTGCCAATCACAAAACTTTCATTTAATTGCTATTGGTTGTATATTTAACGTAATAAAAATGAAGAGCTATTTTGCTTTCTTACTAGCTTGTATGTTTATGAAGTCCAACAGGCCTTAAAACTGTTTCTTCTACTAGTATTTTGAGGAAATGAGTACAACAAACTGTAATCTCTTCAAAGAACACTGAAATAATTTTTTCTAGGTATGATATAGTAATTTGCCATAAATTGTTAAAAATAAACTATATTATGTTTTTTAGGTATATCAAGGTTTCTCAATTTTTACAAATTAGATGTTAAGATACTTCTAACAACATGTGATTGAATCGGTGCATTTAAGGAAATAAATTATTTGGAAATACGTATTGTTCAAATTAAATTTGACCACAAGAGTTGTTAAATCTTTTATTATTAATTTTGCTAAACTCATTATGCAACTGAACTACTCAAGTCTTTGGTTTCAGATTCATTCAAGCTTACTTATAAAATTGTATTTCTTTACACAGAATATTTTGCATGCAATTTCCTCCAAATTCTTTTACTGTAAACCTAGAAATCTAATAGTGCAATGTAATCTGTGATGAATTAATAAAAGAAAAATGTGTTCCATAATTACCCTGGTCAAAAGAGGTTCTAAGCCATTTGGAGCAGTGGTTGGACGAAATCTTCTCCTTCTCCATGTTTCAGATCTATTTTCTCTTGTGATTTTCCCATTTGGGGGTGGTGGAGGAGGAATAGGCATCATGTAACTGTTAATGTTTGGAAGTTGATACGAATTCATTCTCTGTGAATTGCCTATGGAGTTCCTGAACTTCATCACTGCCTTCTTGCCCTGTAATCATATTTCATCACATAAGAAGCAATGAAACAGAATCAGTGACTCAATGTAACCCAAATTTAAAGACAAGCCTAAATGATTGACTTTGCATGCAAACACAACTGATATCAATAGACAAACTCAAAACACTCCAGTCCGCTGAAAAATGACACTTTGTAGCATCTGCAGCAAATTAAATATTCATAAAATTCTAACCTTATGTGTTATATTTTTTAAATAACATAAAGTGATGACTTTTTATAGTACTTTTGGGGTTTTTCTTCAACAATCCATTAAACCCAACACAAGTAAACAATTTAAAATCAAGAAGTTTGAAGTGTTGTGCTTTAAAGCAGAGCTTTAGCCCACTTCGCAATAGGAAATTAGTACTTTTCTCATATTCTGATTTCAAGCATCTAGCTATTAGAATATGCAGGGTTTGCAAAGCTGTAAACAAACTGGCATGTACTCTTTAGCATAAATAACTCATGTACTATTTAGAGTAAATTATTACCACATTTACAGAGGGAGCATTAAAATATTTATCAAAATTTTAAGGTACATACCTTTTGACCTAGAAATTCTAGTGGTAGGAATAAATCCTACACCGATAACCATACAAGTTTACTAATATAAATGTGTGTAAGGATACATATACACACATGCACACACACACACACATATATATATAAGGAAGTTAGTCACACAAAATGTAACATCATATAAGTCCATCAATAGGAGGGTGTTTAAATCTTGCTTTGTTCATATGATAGATCTCACTAGGCTTAAACAAAAATAACATGAATCTATTTATCCTGAAATGAAAAGGTTCATATGGTATGACCATAAATTTCTTTTAAATAATTTATGTGTGAATTCTGATTAAAAACAGCAATGACTGAAAAAATTTGAATGTGGGGCTGCCTTTAGGGATATACCTTCATACTGTTTTAGAGTTTAATCAGCATGTATTATTTTAATCATTAAAAAACACCAAAGGTATAGTCAATAATTACATTTGTCAGGTATAAGTGAGTCACTGAATTTTCACAAATTGGTAATTTTTGTGTACCTGAGGTAGTTTTCCAAATTTTAAGGAATATTTAAGTGATTTATGTATTTTGCAAAAATTTACTTATATTTCTAAAATACCAATTTATATTGTACTTATGTTTATTTTGAAATTTCTAATTAATTTTTGACCAACTTAGCTTGTATTTTAATATGCTTATTGGTGAAATATTATTTTGTAGAAAGAGAAGTCATTCTCTAAATATCTCTCATTGCTAAATGAGCAAAAGGAACTTATAAGCAAAGGGCATGGATAGCCCATATTTTGATTGAAAAAAGCATACGAACAGAAAGAGATTTAAGTAGATATTCACCAAGGAGTTCACAATTGTTAGAATGGTTGATATTGCATTGTGTCACATTCTAACTTTGCTTTTCTTATATTTTCCATTTTTTCTGTAAGGGAGCACATTTATATTGTAATAAAAAATAAAAATAAGTAAAAAAATAATAAGGACAAGAAAATCAATGAATCTAGAACTTTTTGAATTAAAGCATTTAAAACAAAATGATTTCTGTGTAGGTATCAATTGCATGCCTTGTTTGGAAAAGGTTTATCAGTTTTTCAAAAACATTAACATGTTGTTCTTTACCTTGCTTGTTTTAGTTCAACAGCATTGTGGACATCTTTTCATGCCAGTGCAATAATTCTGCTTTATACATTTTTTTTTTTTTTTTTTTTTTTTGAGACGGAGTCTCGCTCTGTCACCCAGGCTGGAGTACAGTGGCACGATCTCGGCTCACTGCAAGCTCCGCCTCCCGGGTTCAACCATTCTCCTGCCTCAGCCTCCCGAGCAACTGGGACTATAGGTGCCTGCCACCCCACCCGGCTAATTTTTTTGTATTTTTAGTACAGACGGGGTTTCACCATGTTAGCCAGGATGGTCTCAATCTTCTGACCTTGTGATCCGCCCGCCTCGGCCTCTCAAAGTGTTGGGATTACAGGCGTGAGCCACCGCTCCCGGCCCCTGCTTTATACTTTTTAAATGTACTTTAATATAACACAACAAGGTAAAACAATACACTATTACTTAGGTATCTTCCAGTTGTTCTCTATTGCAAATACAACAGTACAAAATATTCTTGAATCTGTTTCTTTACACATATGTGTGTATTCCTAGGATAAATTCCTACTTGTTAAAATGCTTGAGCATGTTCATTTAAAATGGTGATAGATATTTGCATATTGCCTTCACAAATACTTATACTAACTTCTACTTCTACCAATGATATATGAGAAACTCTCATTCTAAGGACATTCATTTTCAATCAAGTCATTATTTTTACTCATTTGCATCTCATCCAGTCTGTTTTTGACCAAATCACTTTTGCCTAAATTAAAGACTCTCACTGCTGCTACTTAGCAAAGTTCAACCTACTTCTATCTGTTGTACCTTCAAGTACTTTCAACATGTATATATTTTACTCTTTTAAAAAGCAGTAAGAGTTTTCTGAGTGCTCACTACATGCTCAGCGCTGTACAGAGTATTATTCTTCTTTAGGAGCTTCTTGTCCGATTTTATATTAAATCATTGTCATCATCAGTGCCATTGAAAAAAATTACAGATAAGACATAATCACAGTATACTTTGTCTGTGAACATTACACTGTAAGCTCCAATAAGTTACTTTTGGCTATCTTGATGCCTAAAGCAGTACCTAGGCCATCGTAAATGCTCAATAAATATTTACTAAATGAAAAGTGAGTTTATCTAGTTGACATTATTGTGGAATTTATCTCAATCTTGTCAGCACATGAGAGCTACCATTAGCTGCCTGCTCTCAATAACATACCCCAAAAACTTGACACAGGAAAAGGCCCTGTAAAGATTCAATTAGTAAATCTATCCAGTGGCTCAGAACAGATTTGAAGAGTCACATTAAAGGAAAAAAAAATTGCTCCCCAGCCAGCAGAGCTTAAGTAATACCTGATTGATGGTGTTCACGTATCTAATGGGACAAAGTATTGATCAAAGTAGAATTAATAATTATGGAACTTACAACCGAATATAATCACCTTGGCAAGCATGGAAAGTACCCATCCGAGTACTATCTAGGGGAGAGGAAATCCTACCCATTGGACTTTGAATATTTCTAGTCCTAATGTCAAAGTTACCGCTGGAGGATAAAGAGGGTTTTAGCCAAAGACTTTTGAGTTTTCTGGTACCTTTGGCTAGCCCATTCCCAAGATGAGACGGGTGTATCAGGCCATCTAGGCCTTATATGATTAACATTCTATTACACTGTATCCCCTCATTCTGATTCCATGCTCACTAGGCAACTTTCTCATTGTGATTTGGCTTCTCATATATGTCTGCCTACTAGGGGATAATGCACTTCTATAAGCTTTGACTATGACATCTCTTGGTGAATAAATAGCTCCTGAATACCATTGAGTTTCCTATTTTTGTTTATTATCTAGAGAAAAATGAGCTTGTTTTGAGTTCGTTTAGTTAGCCTGGACAGTCTCACAAGATGTGACTATTCCCGGACACTGGCTAACACAGGAACTCTCTGGGCCTTCAAAGTGGAGACCAGAGCCTAGAAAGTGTCAAACTAATTGACATATGACTCAACAAGTTCCTGCCCAACTGTAAGTAGTCTTCCCTAGATAAAAGCACCACCACTTTTGGATTAATTTCTCTTGGTTTCTAGAAAAATATTATTAAATTAACTGAAATAAGATTTATGAAAAGTGCTTCAGAAACTGAAAAGCACATTAAGTGGATTAATATATTATTATTTTTAGTGTTGTATTTATACTTTTACTGTGAAACACAATCATTTGTCTGAATTAATTTCTTAGTGTCAAGGTTATCTGTCAATTAAAAATAAAAATAACTTAATTTCATATATCTTATGTTTCTTAAGAAATGAAACATAATCATTCCTTTGAACATAGTGACAATTGTACTCATGTCGCAGGTTTTTTTCTTAAGCTGGCAAAATTTTCTTCATGTTAGAAAAATTAACAATACCTTCCAAATTAGTGAATGTACTAATTCTTCCTCCCTATTTAAGTAACTCATATTCCATGGTTACCATACCTCCTTCCTGTGCTCTATTAAATAAGGGAAAATTATCTGAGATATAACCTTAAGAGGGTAGCAGAAGCAAGCTCCTATGTGTGATTAACTCAGCATTTTTTAAAGATGGACCTTCTTTTCTTTCTATATTCAACCTTCTAAAAGTCAAACTTGAAGCAATTTCATACATTGATGGGAAAGTAAGTCAGCATGCAAATGCAAACCTATTCTTGGAAAGTTTCATTTTCTAGGTTTCATGCATTTAAAATTTGGAGGAAGTCAACACTGGGCCTTTTCTGATAGAAGTCATATCTGGTTCGGAAAAGTTTTCCCCTTTGTTTTTCAATCAGCCTTGTAAACTAATGAGAAATCACCATACATTATTACCAATCTGTTCTTTACTTTTTTGCTCAATGACACAAATTATAGGCCTTCCCATTTGAGTAAGACATAATTAATCACAAGTATGTAGTAAGTGTTTTATACATATACAATATAATTTTCACTGTGTAGATTCTAATCTAATATAATACCTTGACCACTGTAATTACCTATAATAATCTACTCAAAAATGAAAATATATTTGTTGACAAAAAGAACATTTACCCCAATGGGAAACAGAGCTTCATTTTCCAGCAATGAGGTTTTTGATCTGGACCTCGAAGTTACCTTTGGAACAGTTTCTACTGCAGGGTGACTGGGAAGAGGCTGTAATCGAATTGGAGGCTGCATATTTCCTGGAGCAGTATATGGTCGAGGGGCTGTCTAGACAATTAAGGGAAAAAATTCCATTTAAATTAGTATCTTGACATGTTTCCAGAACCAATTAATAACCCAATAAATTGCCTAGTGTAATTAATGGTGCCTTTTTACTGAACAGATTAAACTTTAATTATGTCCTTCCATTATACATACCCTTATGACCCAAAGTATTTGTTAAAACATATGGTGTTGAAGTCCTCTACATAACTATATGCCACAATTATAGAGTATTCTAGACAAAGGAGATGTCCTCCGTTACATTCCTGTATTTTTATTCATACTGCAAACTTGCTGACAATAACTAATTTATGCTCTTCATACAATGGCTTTGCTCAATTGAATGTTACGTTGAATAATGTTCCTATTTTAGGGGTCTAAAAGGATATTATTGGAATGGACTCATTTCTGTCTAAATGTATTCTATATAAACTCTACTCTGAATCTTTTCAGCCTTATGACTGGTGCTGAAGTAAAAGCGACAGTATAATTCAAACAAAAGAGGAAAGGAAATGCATTACAATTTATTCAACGGCATCCTTGAAATACTAGGAAAACAAAAATAAAAAAAATGTAACTGGCAACTTTGGAAAATGTATATAGAATTGGATATGTTTTCTATGCTACATATTTTCCATTTGTCTCTCTAGATCTACCGTTCACCTTCTCTGGCCTGACCTAGACTTTGGGGGTCACTCCTTTCGGGACTACACTCACTAACCTCAGGATTGCAGCTGGAGTCCACCAGTGAGAGGCACTAGCAGGAGATGAGATTAGGGTCTTTCTTCTCCTTGACTCACCCTGCAGGGTCATAATGGGCCAGGTAGGTCCCTCTACCAAAGTCCACAGCTCCTTCTGGGAAGCCCTCTCTCAGTTACAGGTACTAGCAGCTGGTTCTGGTATCCAATTCCTCTGTTCCCCCATTACGCCTGGGTGCTGTGGCTTCTGACATGCTGACCCTAGCATGCTTAGCATCCGTAGTTGGATTTCCTTAGCCCTGCCTACTTCTTTGCAAATAGTTTATTAAACACTTTCTAATTACACTGTTTGTTTGAGCCATCTGTCTCCTGCTGAGCCACTGATTGATGCATTTTCTAATCAAGAATGTACTGCAGCAAATGCCAGAAGTGCTAGTATAATGCATTAGAAGTGCCTCTGGGGGCATTGAAAGAATATTGTTAGTTTAGTATAAAGACTAGCAATGTGGCTGGGTGCAGCGGCTCACACCTATAATCCCAACACTTTTGGTGGGTACAACACTTGAGCCCAGGAGTTGGAGATTGGCCTGGGCAACACAGTGAAACCTTGTCTCTACAAAAAATCCAAAAATTAGCTGGGTGTGGTGCTGTGCACCAGCTACTTGGAGTCTGAGGTGGGAAGTCACCTGAGCCCAGGCAGGTCGAGGCAGCAGTGAGCTGGGACTGTGCCACTACACTTCAGCCTGGGCCACAGAGTGGGATGCTGTCTTAGAAAAAAAAGAAAAAAAAAAAGATTAGCAATGTGTCAAAAGTAGAATACATGACTTTTGACCCAGTTGTTCTAATGCAGTAAAATAGTAGAAAGCCTATCAAGAACAGTACATACATATTTAGGTAGGAGGATGAGAAGGATGGTATATAAGTGACTAATGAAAAGCATTTAATACATTGACTTTAAAGAATGGTGAACAACAAATATTCAGCTCTGGAAAAGTGTATGTAAATACTTTAAAAAACGATGATAAGGCAGCTCCTACTACCAAAAACCAGCCTTAGAAATTAGGCTTAAGAAGCATGCCATATGTTGCTAAATCTCTGATTTTGTTAAGTCAGCATTTATTGGATTTCCACCATAGAAACCGTGAGAACATAAAAAGTATTTTTTAACATCTAATGGCAACACAAAACAACTAGTGTCAAATGAACCACACAAATACTGCCAAACAGACAATAAAATACCTGAGACCATAACTTAGAAGTAAAAGTTCTTAGAACGTTTAGGGTAAGCCAAGGAGGCTAATACAACTTAAAGTTCCACAAAAGCAGTTGGATTTTATCCAAATGGTAAACAAGAGAAGAAAGTGGATAAGCAGAGAAGAAGGATAAATTTGAACATCCAACCAGGAAGAGAGCTGGTTGTGAGCAAGACCTGAAAAGAGTAGCAAAGATAATATTCCCCAATATCTGTTTTCTTTTTTCCACTGGGAACATGGTTACTATGAATAAAGATGATATTTCCCAGCATCCCTTGCTATTCTGTGTAGATGTATGCCTCAGTTTTGGCTAATAAGATGTGAGCAGAAGTGACACATGAGACTTTCAGGTCATGTGGTTAGAGAGAAGATATGTGCTCTCACTTTACCCTTCCCTCTGGCTGAAATATCCAAATGGTGATATGCCATCTTGGCTTTTATGGATAAAAGCGATACCCTAAGTCTGGCAGATCAGCAACACAAAAGGAGTCTGGACTTTTGATGACTTCATAGAGTTAAGATAGCATGCCAGCTGAGACTCATGTATATGCTGAGATGGGGAGGAGACCCTTTCGTTTATGCCAATGTTATTATATTTATGGTTTCCATACACAAACCTACATCACAACCAATATGAGAAGCCAAGTGAATTGACTAAAGCAGCATTTGGTTTAAAGAAACAAAAAAATAAGCCTATATGGTCCAAAAGGTAAAAGGTCTTAAAACCCAAAAAGAGAAATTAGAATAGAGGTTTCTGAACAAAGGAATCAGATCACCTAAAAGAATTCTTTTGAACTTTGTAAAACAAACATGCCTCAAGGATCTCTCCTGTCAAATAATCCAACTGAACACAAAAACTTGAAAAATCTATTGTAGAAATTTAAGAGAACAGTTTACTGCAAACTAGAACATGATCTATTGGCTGCTGTGCTCTAAATTTTACTTCCCTACATTTGCATATAGATATCATTCAGTTAGATGAATGTGGTAGTCAAATGTTTAACTGATTACATTTATCTCTAAAAACAAATCTGCACCATTAACTAACAGCTGTGAGCTACAAATTGTTGTAGTTCACATCAGAAGCCACCTTAAATTCGTTATATTTTAAATTGTGTGTAATATATTTTCTTGGAATAAATATGGCATTGTAGCTTAACATTCTGAAAACCATACCAGAATAGGAATTGAAATTAACTACCTGGTGATTACTCAGCTTAGCTGAGCATTTCTAATTCTTAGTAGATCAGTAGGGGTGAATGTTTCAAGCATATGCAGAATTAGCTGAAATGATTTTCCATAGTTTTAATGGGAGTGGTACAGCTAAAAATCTGTATACTATTTTGAAAGTTTAGGTTACCAAGGGCACAAACATTGTGTTGGATGATTTTCTTATTGACTTAAAAAAGTTAAAAAAAGAAAAAAAAATCAATGGCAATATCTCAAAAGGATTATTATCTTTATCTCAGGGACACTTGGAGATCATAAGTCAAATTTAAAGAATATGTATCCAGATTGGAAAAAAAAAGGGAGGGAGATTTGGATTTCTGTAAAATGGGAACTATTTAATTCCAAGATCACAATAGGTATCACGGTGCAAAAGCACCATCAGGGCGGGCCACGTGAAGAATCCTGGCTTACCAGAGAGAAAGGTTTTTGAAGCTGGTGTCAGTGTTTCCTGTAATTTTAAAATTACTTTTTCACTCCTACCACATTAAGATCTGCTGGATGTATCATAAACTATTTATTGAGGGTGTTCAGCTGGAAAATTGAAAAGAAAGCCTTTCAAGGATTTTTCCTGTCTGAAACAGGTGGGAAGACAGGAAACAGCACGTGATTGTTTCTTTTGTTTCACTCAGGTTAAGCTTTTGAGAGTCTAGTGAATTTGCCATCCAATAAAAGAATTTGTATACATATATATTCAAATCAAACCTGGAAATAGGGTGACAACAAAGGAAAGACGGTTGCTTTTCATCATTTGAGCTGTTCATCAAGAAATGTCAAAACATATTTACCCTTTGAAAAATGTCAAAGCTTAACACTATATGTGATGAACCTACTTCAACAATCTGTGAAAGCATCGCAATTTCTCCATAAATATTTTGCAATTCAGAAAAAGTACATGCTAACAAGGAAATATATTAGGCTACACGAAGCAAGAATAAAGATATAATCAAGCAATTCATTTACAACTTAAACCACCAACCCCCAGCAAATGTTTTACAAATCTTTTCCTGTATCTATATTATTTCAAGGTACTTTACCTTCCCTCAGGCAAACACCACCTTTAGACTAGAAAAGAATCAAACTGGAATAAAATATCACTGTTTAGTTTCTTTGGATAGAATTTCTGTACATTTAATTATTTTTATCTTAGAGTATGTGTGCAGACTTTTAATAAAAGAAGCTCAAATGTTAGTATTTAGCCCAATATGCTATATGGAACCATTGAATATATACAGATAAGGTGGAAGTAGAGGGAACAGCAAGAACAAAATCCAGAGGTGAGAAAATATAGAATATGTATAGTGGTCCCATTTTGCTGCATTGAAGGATGCTGAAGAGTAATCATGCAGAAAAAAATTTGGAATAGCTAATTTGAGGTCATATGGTTTAAGGTCTTAAATGTCACCTGAGAGTCTGAGCTTTTCTCAGGCCAGGGAAAGTATTTGGGTATATAAGTAACATAAGTAATCAGGACTTCCAGAAAACTAATCTAGCATTCATGAGCAAAATTGATTTGGCAGTAGTGATATTTACTGGAAGTGAGACATTCAGAAGAGACACAGTTGAATAGATACAAGACTATATTTTCATTCAGTAGGACTGGCAGGGATTATGCAGACATGCTCCCAGAGAGTATCCTTTCTGAGAATAAGAAATAATAAATTAATTAGCTGGGATACTGCATGACAAAGTGTTTAATATTACTCACCAGTGCTAATGGACTGGAATGTCCTTCATCAATCAGAACACTATGGCCACGATTAGTCTTTGGGCCGGCTGGTGGGTGGGGAGATAGGATTGGCATGTTATTTTCAACAGACCTTCTTGTGTGCTCTCCCTAGAATAAGAAAGCAATTTAGCAAATAGATACACAATTAGTAATCTAGGTTAGATTATGAATGACATGTACGAAATACTATATGACTAAAGAAATTCTTTCTCGTTTCTTCCAAGAGTTACTTTTGTTAAGGAGTTAGGTGTGGTGGTAAAAGGCAAGAAATTGAGTCGACTTTAGTTGTGCTCAAAGAAATAACTGCAAAAGCAGTGTATCCTCCATTTTAGTAATAATATTTGTTAATTTTAAGCAGATCACTACAAAAGGCATAATGAACTTTACTACTGTGATCAGTAGACTACCAGAAAATAGTACTTTTCTATCTTAGAAAATGAATAATTCCATTAGGCAAAAAGTGTCCCATGTTTTAAAAAATGAGAGCTAAAATATATCTTGTGCCAAATTCAGTAATAAAGTGAAAATTGTTCAAATAAAAATCATATGAAGAGGCACAAGGGTAGCAAATCTCTGACAATGCTACAATATGCCCATGTACTTCCTTTAGCGGGTCTGGCTACCTGGACAAGGGTGAATAACACATAGCAACTTTTCCTGCTTCATGCAGTGTGAGTGACTCTTTTTTCCAGTAACCACATTTTCTCCATCAACATTTCAGCAGATAAATTATAGAATCTATGACTTAGTCCTTGATGTCGGGCAATATTGGCAAAGCTGGATTAACCACAAATCTCTACACACGAACTCTTTGATCTTGAAAAACTGACCCATCCTCTGTCATTTGAAAACATTTTTGTAACAAAATTATCTTCTCACCCTAATAAAATAGACCTGAGTCCATCAGGCAAGGGTGAAAAATTACTGTCTTTTATGACAAGTTATTCTACAGAAGCTTTACAAATATTCGTCAGTTCGTGAAACGTATCTGAGGCTGCATATTTGTAATACCACAGTACACAGAAAATTAAGAACAACATGTGATTACGAATGACTTCAGAAATTGAGTAAAACTGCCAACCTAAATGGAAATCTTGAATTTAACTGAATATCTCATCTCTTGATTCAAGTTTATATTTCCTGAGTTCACTGCAAAGAAGATATATTTAAAAATAGAAAACAAGGAATTTTAAAATGCCTTTTACAAAATCTACATTTTATCATGCTTTCTTTTGCTAATGAGGATCCTTTCCACCATATATTTCCAACGTCACATTCAAATGAAAATGTGTCATAGTATCATTCTTAAAAAGCCCTTTTTACCATCAGGTTGGAAACATTACCATCCATTTTTACCTTCTTAAGACACAAACAAAAATCCCTTGCCCTCTATCACAAGAATATATAAAAGCGAAATTTCAGGAATATTTTCAAGTTTGTCTTTGAAAGGTTTGTGCCTCATTACAATTTATTTTGTACAAACAGCTCCTATTTTTGTCACAATCTTCTGTAATAGTGATGGCTAAGGTTTAGGCTTGGTTGAACCATCATTGACTTCAACTATGTTTTACCCAAAAGTAAAGTGTCCCAGGGAACTGGAATCATAGTTTCACTGTATTTTTTTGTTTTTTTAAATCATAAAATAATACTATGAAGTAAAAGACAGTTATATAACTCCTTACCTTAAACATCTGGATTCGCTCCTTCCTAGCTAAGGTCTCCAATTTCTTTTTTATTTCAAGCTGATGGTAACGCTAAGCATACAGGAAAGAATAAAGGAGAGAATCATATCGGTTATAGCAACGACCAGTTTAGAGAAAAATAATTCCAACAGCTAACTATATTCTCAATTACCCCTCTTGTCATTGAAATGGAGAAGAATCATCTGCATCAGTGCACAAGTGGGAATATAAATTGGTGCAACTATTTGGAAATTCAATTTTCAACATATATTAGGCAGTTAAAAGTGTTCATAACCTTTAACCCTTAAATTTCGCTTCTGAACCTGTGGGAAATCTAAGTAATTTTTTAAAATGTCTTATGCACAAAGATGCTATCTGAAAATTTTTTTTTCCTTTTTCTTTAAGGTAAAAGAAAATGCAGAAACAATATAAACTATAAAAAGAATGGTTATATTTCTGGCACATCCATATGATGGAATAAAATATAATTGATCATTTAAATAATGGTTCATACAGATCATTAAATAAGGTTCATACAGATTCTGTTTAAAAAGATGGACAATGCACCTAATGCAGGATAAAAGCAGGATACAGAATTTCACAGAAATACAATTTAATTTATCAAGCTCTTATTGTGTGTCTGTTCCTGTGCTAGGAAGATGCTTCACATACATTATTTCTTCTTGAACAACTCTAATTGCCAAGCCACCCTATTTTACAAACAAAGACACTGAGGCAGAGGATAATGAACTTGCCCCAGGTCATACACCCAGCCAGTGGAGGAGCTGTAATTTCAGCCTTGGCCTATCTGACACTAACTTCCTGTTTTTTGCTTGTTTTTTCACAAAACCTTGTTGTCCCTGTCACAACATAGTATGAGTTTACTAAGGTAAAAATATGAATAGAAAAGAGACTAGAAAGAAATGGATGTTAACAGCAGTTGTCTCTGAAGGAGGAATTGTATGTAATTATTTTCCTTTTTTATGCTTTTCCCCCCAAGTTTTGTAATATATTATTCTATAATTTAAAAATAAGCCTCACATAAAAATAATCCGTTTAAAAGGCAAATTGAAATTAATTAGACATATTTGAGAGTGTTTTATTCATTGGCCCTTTGAAAAAATGTTTCCCCTCTGTTTTTGGTTCCCTCCTACTGCCTTAGGAGCCCTGCAGACTCAATAATTTCCTATCATCAATCCTCTTCTTAACACTTCTCTTTCCTCTCTCTCTTCCTCTGATCTCCTACCCACTTATTATCAAACTGTTCAACTCACTATCAACCTTTTTCCACCTTCCATTTATCCCCAACTCACTGTAGTCATCCACATCGACTGACTTGCCACTTCCCTACTGCTGAAACTACTTTTGCCAAGTCCACCAATGTTTTTGTCTTCTGGGTCAAACCTAATTTCCCTTTGTTTCCCCAGTGCTCATCATTTTTAACCATTCTGCAGCTTGTGAAAATCTTCCCGCTTCCAGGACACCATTCTAACAGGCATGTTTGTGACCACTTGAAGGTTCCTTTTCAGCTCATGCTGTTGTTCTTGATCTCCTGCAGTGCACATACCTCCAACCAGGTGAGAAACTCTTTCTTCTGAGCTCTTTCTTCTCCCTCACTCCTTCACATTCAGTCCGCTTAAATCTTTCTCCCACTTCAGCTCCTCTGTAGACAGCTGCATCTCCCAGCACTACCACTACTGCTATTAGCCTACACCCTTCGGCAATAGCTTCCTAATTGACCTCCCACCTCCAATCTTTTCCAGCTCATTAATCCATCTTCCACATTTTTAGCAACATAATCTTTCTAAAACAGCTCTGCTCATTTCTTTTACTCCCCTGCTGAAAAACATTTTATCGCCTCATCACCTACACCCCAAACTTACTTGAGAATTTAAGGCTCTCCAGAGACTGGGTACCAACTTGTGGGAGAGTGTCACTTCTTGCCACTCCTGCCAACTAACCCACTGTGCAGTCTGGCCTCAGTGAGGGTTCCTTTCCATCTACTATGTCCTTTCACACCTCTGTAACTTCTGAGGTCTAGAACACCTTTTCCACGTTTTCACAGGAACCCTCACTCAGTCTTCAAACAGCAAGGCCTCTGTTCAGCTTCCTCTGACTCCCACAGAGAAAAGTCATCCTTCTCTTCTTTTCTGAGCTCACTCTATTTGTTCCTCTCCTCTAGCACTTAGTCACATTCTACAGTATTTTTTTTAATCCTACCTTGCAGCTTCAACACAAAGCCTCATACTGGCACATGGTAGCCTGCAATTATGGCTTGTTGCATGAGTGAATGCATGAATGTGAATACTGCAGTATTAGCAAGGAGCATCAGCATAAACTAAATGTGAGACAAATGTGACAATTTAAAGATAGTTTGCTCTATTATATTTATATATGATTTATTCTGTTATGTAACAATTATTTAATATATTACATATTAACATTTATCTAAAATATTTATTCAGAACTAGGAATCCACAAAGATTTAAATAATAGCATATTCTACAGTTATGATGTGTCAGAATGTGTTAAGTGAGATTTTGGAAAACTAGACTTCAAGGATTAAGGCTAACAGAGAACTCAGTGCCTGTGGGGTAAATTTGAAACAAGGTGTTAATTTTATGCTGTACTATTTATTGTTTTCACAGAAAAATTACAGCTAATACTTTTATAAGCAAGAATTTAGGGCCACAAACAACAATTCTATGTAATTCACGGTCATGATATGAAGCACAAAGTAAATTCCTAAATGAACAGATCATACACATCTTAAGTGAACACTTCATCTACCTAATGCAGCATAATAATAAATATTTTCAGTGGCACTAGACTTAATATTGGTTTACTGATGATTCTACAGTTGTTCATAAATGTTTACTGCACTCACAGGTCAATGGTTTTACGAGCCAAGCTTTCTGATTTACTGCTTGTATGGTCAAGCCAAGAAGCGACATGCTTTTTCACAGAGATTAAAATGGTGTTGATGCTTGAAACTTCAAGTTCCATGGAGCAAGGCTGAAATAATTTATCAAATTAGCTAGATATCCCACTAAGATGCCCTGTCAGATTAAAAAAATATATTGTTGATGCTTGGTTTGTGCATCTATGTTGACCAGCGTGGCGTACGGTAGAAGGGACAGCAGATGTTAAAATGCCTATTCCTTGAAATGTAACATACGGCTGAGCTTCAGAGCCTTAAAAGAATAACAGATCTGAAATAATTCATGGCAATGGAATTACTGATATTTAAACAGATGTCACTTTTTTCAGCAAATGGAAATTGAGGTACAGATGGTGAGGGCTGGTATGTTTTAGAGTAGCCATTGTGAATGAAAAAATCTACATTTGGAAAATTAAATATCACAAAATATATAATGATGTCCATATTTTTCTCCAACTGAAATGGAGAAAAGCTTACGCTAGACTTCTGGCTCCTGGATGCCCAGAGAGATATTGAGTATTTCTTTGTTTCATTTTCTTTTTTAATGAAACGCAGAAAGAATATCTCTTTTTCTAGGTACAAAAGCATTATTAATTACCACATTAGACAATATCAATTACAAAGAAAATAGTAAAGATTTATACCTCCATCTTCATTGATGTGGAAGTAGAAAAAAATAAAATAAAAAATAAGTATATATTTATACCTCCATATCAAGAACTTTATGAAAAATTGCCTGGGCTAAGCACTCCCGGATATATTTTTGATGATCCCGCTTCATAATATTTAGTTTATATTCTTTTTCAGAAAGTATTCTTCCACTTCTTGTGATCTGTCATGAATAAATAAAACATACATAGAAATATAAAATAGAAAATGTGATGTTAGTTTCCAAAAAAGAGAGGCTGGAGGGTGGAGAAGACAGACAAGCACACACACACACACACACACACACACACACACACACACACACATACACACAGAGAGAGAGAGAGAGAGAGAGAGAGAGAGGCCTTGGGGAGGCGGGGAGGGAGGGAGAGAGAAAAAAAAGGAGAGGGGAGAAAGAGGGAGAGAAAGCAGCAGTAGCTTTTAAGCCTAAAAGAATATATCACTATGGTTGATAAACTTTCACTTTTAATGCATATTTCATGAGGCAAAAAGGAGAAAGGAAGTCTCATATACCCTTCATTGTGAAAACACACACAGGTGGTACACTTGACGTTTAAAACAAGATTTTCATCACAGTAACAATTTTCCCTTGATGGAACCCAGGTGTTCTTTTCATTTCTCTTTTGAACACTTTCCTGGAGGAACAGGGTGGGGTATTACCTTGAAACAATGACCAGGAGCAGTGATCATAGGACTGATGATCTCGCAGGAAATACTTTGATGGGAAACATGGTAGCTACAGAGGAGCTCATCAGTTTGTTTTAAAAATAATTGGTTTCATTACTTTGTTTTCCTACTGCTTTTTTTTCTTCCACTCTCCAGCCCAAAATGTAATTTAATTTGTTGTTTTGATTCAGAATTTTACACATTATGCGGTAGCATACATAGAAGATATTCAATATTGGTCTCAACTGGCATCATTGCAAGTCCCAGGAGTGACCATTTTTGTTGTGGATTTACTTATTTTCCTTTTCTTTAATTCTTCCTGTGGGCATATTTGTTGATGTGTTGTATTGTTCTCTATCCCCTGTAAACAAAGAGCGTTACCCATATGGATTGTTCACCTTCTTCTTTTCCACTTATTTAAGCTCTCTCCCCTCTTTCATGCAAGACACATATTTTTCTTAATTCTGCTAACTATATTTTTTTACCACTACTGTTGCAACACACTGGAGTATTGAGATCAACCAGAGTTGTGCTACAAGTGATGGGTTACTGGTAATCTTTTTTTGCAAATACATTTTCCAATGGAAGAAAGAGATATACCTATAGAAAGTGTGCTTGGAATTACAGATAATCCACTTACAGTCTTTGTGCGACTATGTCTGAGCTCCCCAACTAGAGTGGAAGCTCTTATAGGGCAAAGGTGCTTAAACTTGACCCTGCATCAGAACCACCTGCAGAGCTTGTTGAAAAACTGATAGGCCCCTTACCAGAGCTTCTGATTCAATTAAGTCTGCGGCAGGGCTCTCATATTTGCATATTCTATCAGGATTCCGGGTGTCCCTGAACACTGCTAGCTGAGAGGCTATATTTGAACCTCTAGAGAAAGGGCTGCATCTTTCTTATTTGAATTGCCATGCATACAACCAGTGTTCAATAAGTGCTTGTTAATGATGCTGATAAGTAAATACAAAGTCCTTCTCATTTGTACGCAAAACTCACAGACTGTTATCCAAAGAAGTGATGTTAATAGTAACAATAATTACAACACCCATTTATTGCACATCTCTAACTGCCACAACAATTCTGAGCGCTGCGTGCCATCACTCTCATTTTACAACTGAGGAAGCTGGGGCTGAAAAAGTTAAGAAAGTGATTTACTCAAGATTCTATGGCTTATAAATGGCAAGCTCGGTTTCAGCCAGGTCTGTCTGATAACAAAGCCTCAGGAGGAGAAAAGCAAGCTCTCTGAGATCTATCAGCTAGAGTGCCAAGCACAGAAACAACGATTAGAAATGCAATACGTGCTCTTTCAACACCATGGCAACAATAGTTAAGGAAACCCATTGTGTTTTAAGAAGGTAAACAGCTAACACTTTCTATAACCACATCTCTTTCTTTCCATGGAATACTGTAACATTTTAAAAAGGTTTGACATTGTATACATTTAGAGGAATAGAAATTTTGTGGAAAGAACAGTTGTGAAGCTAATGAAATACACTAATATTATCAATAAACCATCACAGGAAATAATTTGCTTTTAAATGTGGGGGAAATGTTGAAATGTACATGTCTTCCACACCATATTCCGTGAATATCAAAAGCAATATTTTTTCCGAAGATGACAGTAAAATCTTCTCTATCTTCAATTCCTAACAGTTTCTAGCTCATACAATGTGTTCAGTAAATATGTGTTGAATGAATGAATAAACAAACAATTGAAATAGGCTGTTGGAAACTCTCAGGGCCTTTTCCTCAATGATTTATAAGTTTTCTTAGCAGTCATTGTGACCTGCCTTCCTATCTTCTCAAACAACCTCAAATACATAAATCAAAACTTTGGAAAGAAAGAAATTTTTCTAAAATGAAGGGAAGTGGAAGATGTCACTCAAAGAGAAAGCCTGAAAAGGTAGGGAATTATTGGACTTCATGAAGCAAGAAGGTTGTTGGAAAGTAAACCAAAACTTACCAGTCCTGATCTTAAGAGATGACGCCTTATCCTTGTATTGTTAAAATACCCAGCCAGGTGTTTATCCATAAGGCTATTATATGCTGCAAGTAACCTAAAATGCAAAAATAAAACCAATAAGGTTTTACAAGGGGTTGTTTGATAACCAAGGCAATTCTTTACTTTCTCCCCAAACAGTGCATAATCATTCACTCATGCAACCTGCCAGTCATTCATGTATGTATTTAATAAACATGTATTGAGTCCCTACTCTTTTGTAAGTCTCATGATAAGACCTAGAAAATCATCCTGATTTTAATTATTCCACAGACAAGTATGGAAATCACACATCAACAAGTAAAGTGAATGGGGAAAGTCAACAAGAGAAATATGCAAAAAGTCATGGCCGCACAGAGAAGGAGGCCACCAGCTCCAGTTGTCACAAAGGGCTTCACAGAAGACGCCTGATGGGAAAGTAAGGGCTCCTTCAGCAGAGTCTTTAGCCTCTCATGACATACCCTAAACTCTGGTAACTCAAACTTACCTGCTGTCTCTCATGTTCAGAATACAACGTGGTGCCCCAACTGTGAAGGCCCTTCCTTCACCTGCCAGCCAGCAGATAATATCTGTGGTGTATAAGCATCTCTTCTCTTAGGAAACATTCTCTGATATGTCCTGGTGTGCTGTGTTGCCTTCCAATCCCGCTCCCCACCTCCTACCCCATAAGACCCTGAGTTACTATCTCATCACATAATATGTAATTGTTTATTTCTTGGTATCCTCTGCTAGATTTGAAGGCTAGGCCAGGATAGAGCATTATTCTTGGTATCCCTACTGATGTTATTTGTCATGTATCAAAATAATAATGTGCTCAGTAAATAAAGATACGATTTTGTTTGGGACTTATTTTTCTTGTTATAAGTTCCTAACTAAATTTAAGCTCAGTATTTTGAAGTGTTAACTTCCTCATATATATCTAGACATTTCCATTAATTTCACATCCAGCATCAAAATAATAATTCATAGATCACTTTTGATTTTTATGGTATTTTAAAAGAGGATAAATTGGTTTGTTGATTATATGCTATACCTTAGTAAATTGTCAATCTAAGTCTGTATGTCAAAGTTGAGCACTATTTTCTGTTTCAACCTATCCTTCATTAATTATTCAGTAACTTAAAAAACATGTACACATATATGTATGTGTACATGGTGCATGCACATACACATTCATACACAGACATACACATAGATGTTAGTATATACAGTAGTTCTCCCTTATCCACAGGGAATACATTCCAAGACCCCCAGTGGATGCCTGAAACCGTGGATAGCACCAAATCCTATGTATACTAGGTTTTTTCAATCTGATATCCAATATGGCTGCTAAGTGACTAAAGGGTGGGTGGCATATACTATGTGTATACCCAGGAAAAACGGATGATTCACATCCTGGGCAGGACGGAGCAGGACAGCATAGGATCTGACAACACTACTCAGAACAGCGTGCAATTTAAAACATAAATTGTTTATTTCTGGAATTTTTCCATTTAATATTTTTGGACTGTGGCTGACCACGGGTAATTGAAACCACTGGAAGTGAAATCACAGATAAGAGGGGGCTACTCTGTGTGTGTGTGTGTGTATGTGTGTGTGTACATATACACTTATATACATATATATATAGAGAGAGAGAGAGAGGGAGAGAGAGAGACAGACAGAGATAGACAGAGGCAGAGTCAGGGAGAGGCAGAGAAAGAGAACAAGAAAGCCTAAAGATAGTCCAAACACAAAGCTGTCTTTAAAAAAATGCATACCCTATTACAGGCAACAAAGTTTTACAATCTATACATTTTATGAGCCGCTAATCCTTAATTTATTCTGAGATAAGAGCAGGGACTCATACTGTAGTCAAGTAAATATCATTAGCAACAATTTTATTGAGCAGTTTGTACTCCTTAATTACATGGAGATGATATGGGTGACTTCTTGATGCCTCTTTTCTCCTTAACAGCACATCGCAGGAAAGTTCCATGCTGCCAAACGGTAAGAAAAGTTTAATTTCATCCTCAAAAGAGACTGAAAGCAGTTACAAAGCTTAGAAGCCAAGGTGCCACATGAGGGTTGCAGACATATGAACAACTGCAAAAGCCATTATTTCACTAGGTTTATGTAAAAAGACAACCCAAGAGCTTCAGTAAGGCACAAAGAAAACCAGCTCCAGATAATGCTTTGAAACCATCTTTTAAATGAACTGTCTTGGTGTCCTATAGTTCATCAAAGGTTTCCTGTCTCCAAAAGGTCAACATTGTATACCTTACCCTTTCTAAATCTCAGAATATCTTTTCAGCTCCTCATTTCAGAAAGGTGAGCAGGTGTCTCTCAGTCCTAACAATCATGATTCCACAGTTCACAGATTCTTAAGATAAATCATTAGAGTTATATAATATATAGTCTTTTGTCTGTTTTTCAGGCTCAAGTTTTTTCTTAAAAATATCAATAGCTTGGGAATAGCTGGGAGTGCTAAAACCCTGATTAAATGAAATGGGGGTCAAAAAGTTGGGATCACATAAGCCTCAACTTCCTTATTGACTGATAAATTAGATCCTAATAACAATTGCTTGGCCAGCTGTGGTAGCACCTAATTTTAATTCTGCTCTCTCAGGCTTCTACTAACAAATGTGTGCATGATGCCTGTCCAGGCTTACAAATCATCGAGCAGGTCCAATTAGGTTGAAACTTTTTACACATCACCTTTTCCTATTTAGGAATAAATGTGGGTTCTTGCTTCGGATACCATTTGTAAGCAACTCCTTCCACAACTATCATCATATGACTAGTTTGGTAGAACAGCTGAATAATAACCAGCAGGGTCCACCCAGGCTCAGTTATTTCCTTTTCAGACAATGCTGGAATTTTTTAACTGAAACTTTAGATTACTAAATTGTTTGATATCAAGAAATTGCACTAAAGTTAATTATATACAGATTTGGTAAAATGGTCAATGCAAACATTTCCACTGCATACATATACATGTCACCATCTTTCTGACCATCAAGACTCCTTTCCAGGGAGATGGTCAAATGCTGTGTGGGTCAGTGTCAGCCACACTGTGGTCTGGCTGATCCTCTCTGTTCTGGTCCTTTTCATCTGTACTTGACATGGACTTGTAGTCCACCATTGCACTTACCCAACTACAAGAGCTTCACTGACCAACACAAACTCAGGTTGGTGGAGCTTTTCTGAAATTCCACCCTTTCCTCTGCATTCATTGCCACTTATTCCCTTCACTTTTCTTTCTTTTTTTTTTTTTTTTTTTTTTTTTTTTCCTTGCTCATGGCATAACCCTGGGCTGAATAAGGTCACCTTGCTCTGGGCTTGGTGATTGTGTTGCAGCTGAACACTCCATTCCTTTTGTATGTTACGCTCTGCATCCAGTGTCAACACTAGACTTCCTGGTCATGCTGCCTCAGGCCTGTGACCCTCCACTGCACCCTGTTCATCGATTCCATTGGTCACAGAAAGCACCAGGTCATTGTGACCATATTACTCGCAGGCCATGTTGTCATGTCAAGACCCACAACTCACTGGCCAGACCAGTCTAACATGTTTGTTTCTTTATGTGATGAACAAGATTATCTACCCATCCCCTGGTCACTAGGTGGGGAAAAACCCACTTCCTGGCTCAATGCACTGGGGAAAACAGTCTCCCAGGAAACACAGCAACCTTGTCTCCATGGTGGTTCCTGTTTCCCTCACTTCAGTGCACATGCCACATCCTTCAGGGCCTGAAGTTTAGAGGAGTCAAAGCTGAGTTACTGGGGTGCTACCTTCCCAGCTAAGGCCTTTCAGCACTTAACCCTCGGACCCTTGCCTCCCACCATGTAATATACAAATGTGGCTCTGTAGTAAAGTCAGTGATTCCTGACAATCCTTTCTCCTGATCCCAAACTGAGATAGTCTACCATATAAAAATCCCAGCTAAAAGGAAAGGCACTATCATAGTTTTTTTAAATCACAAACGCTTATTGTTTAATGACTAATTTTAGGTTATTCTGTAAGGCATTGGGGACACAGAGATGGCACAGACACTGCACTCGTGGAGCTCCCAATCTAGTGGGGAGATACACATATACATACTGTGTGTACATGTGTGTGTGTGTCTGTGTGTGTGTGAGAGAGAGAGAGAGAGAGAGAGAGAGAGAGATTTCTTCCTGCATCATAAGCTAATTCATTACCAAGTATCTTCATGTCAGGCCCTGAATCCTGAGCTGGGGAAGGAGTGTAATACCCATATTCCATTTTGCAGATTACAAAGCACTCTCACATACATAGTCTCATCTAGTTGCTTTTAGACTCATGTAATATGAACAATATCTAACTATTACAGCTCTTTTATCTTGCTAAAGTGGAAAAGCTCCAAAACAAGATTACTGCTTAACATGAGTCAGTTTTAGGAAAACCTAAGGCAAGATTTCTTTATGAATCACATTGATAAAGTCATTTCTTCTGGCCTGAAGCACCCTGCAACTCTACCCTCATCTCTTCCTATACTACCCATCTGCACACTGTCTACACTACCTTTGGGGATGAAAAGAGATAGAGAAATTCCAACTCTAGCTTCAGTTCAATTCTGGCTCCACCATTACTGGCTCCATAACTGGGAGCAAGTGATTCTCTGCATCAATTTTTCTACCTTTCAAAAACACTA
Organism: Macaca mulatta; assembly: GCF_049350105.2. Lineage (NCBI taxonomy): Eukaryota > Metazoa > Chordata > Mammalia > Primates > Cercopithecidae > Macaca > Macaca mulatta. The sequence goes on along the minus strand of NC_133406.1, from coordinate 165,907,149 downwards.
GTATATGAACACAGTTCAGCCAATTCTTTGTCAATTTATTGTAAGATTGCCTTTTCTCCAATTTCAAATAACATGTTCCTCATTTCCATTTGAAACCTCATTAAAATGACCTTTACCATCCGTATTTCCACCAACACTCTCTTTATTATTGTTTATGTATTTTCTAAGAAGATGGAGGTTTTCTCTTGTTTCTGAGTCCACACAAGAATCACCTTTAAAAATCGCCTCATGGCAATCTAGGCTTTTTCTAGCATGCACCTCAGAGCTCTTCCAGCCTCCACCCACTACTTAGTTCTAAAGCCACTTCCACATTTTTAGATATGTGTATCCTACTGTTAGTACCAATTTCTCATAGTCTCTTTGGGGCTGCTCCAACAGAATACCATAGCCTAGGTGGCTTAAACAAACACTATTTTTGGAGGCTGGAAGTCTAAGATCAGGGTACCAACATGTTTGGGTTCTTAAAGAAGACCCTCTCCCTGGTTTACAGAAGACTGTCTTCTCATCGTGTCCTCATATGGCAGAGAATGGAGAGAGAAGCAAGCTCTCTTATGTCTCTTCTTATAAGGGCACCAATCCCTCATGATCTAATTATCTCCCAAAGGCCTCATCTCCAAATACTATCACATTGGGGATTAGGGTTTCAACATATGAATTTTAGGGAGACACAGACATGCAGTCCATACCAGAAGATATGATCATCCACATTGTGTAGATGAGAAAAACAAGCCTTAGTTTAAATCACTTGGCAAAGATCATATAACCTAAGACTTATTCCTGCTAATATGTAACAAATCATAGTGAACACCGCTCATCTTGTCTTGCTAATGTGAGGACTGCAGTATGCTAAGTATAATGATGGAAAAATGTGAATAGTGAAATATTCACAGAGAAATATAATCCACCCAATTCTCCGCTACAGAGATAGAAACCATTTAAGTGAAAATTATTATAGACTTATATTAACAAATACATAACTTTCCTTTATAATTTTAGCATAAAAGCAATGTGCTGAAGTCTTAAAATCAGCTAATCTCTTAAATATATATTCCTGCATCATGCTTTGCACTAAAAATTTCCTCAAAAGTATACTTGTTTGAGGAGATATTAAAAATAATTTTGGTTCAACCAGGTTCATTTTATTTAACCCAAATTGTGACTTATTCCATCTAACTAATAAAGTGTTCATTAGTTTCCTATTGCTGCTATAACAAATTACCACATACTAGTAGCTTAAAACAATACAAATCTATTATCTTATAGCTCTGGAGGTCAGAAGACAGAAACGACTCAAATTAAGGTGGCATTCCTTCTGCAGGCTCTAAAGGAGAATTCAGTTATTTTTCCTTTCAATCTTCTGCAGGCTGTCTACATGCCTGCCTACATGCATTGCTAAATGCAGCCATAGCTGGTCAACTCTTTCTCACAATGACATCTCTCAGGTTCTGGCTCTTCTGCCTCCCTCTTCCCCATGTACACACCTTTGTGATTACATGGGGCCCACCCACATTAATCAAGGATAATTTCCTTATTTTACATCAGATGATTTACAATATTAATTCCATCTGCAACTTTTATTCCTCCTTTTCATGTAAAGTAACAGATCCACATGCTCTGAAGACAAAAATATGAATATCTTTGAGGGCCATTCTTCTGTGTTCTGCAAGGTCTCTCCCATAAGCCTGATGCCAGGAGCAGAAACACTGGACACTGAATGTGATGGTGATTGGACTGTGTCTTAGCCCATTTCATGCTGCTGTAATGGAATACCACAGACTGGGTAATTTATTAAAAAATAGAAATTTATTTCTCACAGTACTGGAGGCTGAGAAGTTCAAGATCAAGGTGCCATCATCTGGTGAGGGTCTTCTCCCTTCTCGCTGTGTCATTGTAAGGTTCCCCAGTTCCTTCAGTTTTTTTCTGTATCATGACTAAAAGTCAGAGTGCGTTGACTGCTTTATGAACCAGCCAGCTGTAGGTTTTGCCCAGCAGACCTGAACCCAAACTGAGGCCTTGAACATTCTCAGGCACTGAAAAAGTTATCTGGGTTTGCTGGAAAGAAACTGGCCTGGACTGTGAACCAAATTTCCTCAAATTTCATATAATCTCCATACCCTGGCCCCCTCACCATGGGCATGCCTAGATAGCACATCCCTTTTCTCTCACTATTCATTGTGATAATATGCTGCTGCACTCTCCATCTAGGTTCCCTTAATAAATGCTTTGGACTGATCACCTTGGCCTTTAGTGTTTCTTTCTTTGGAATCCCAACTGGCCCCATCACAGGATGGTTTGAGGCCCTCCCTTGTGGGAATTCCCCTACCACCACTTTTGAAACAACCCCATCACAAAATAGTCATCACATGGCAGAAGGTGGAAGGGCAAGAGAGCACACCCATTCCCATGATTTGATTTTGATTCCCATGATTTGCCCTTCACTTGAGGTCCAATTCTAATTCTACCCCTTATAAGATACATGACCCTTGATAGTTCAATCTTCTTGACCTAGCCACTATCCATCAAGTAAAATGCTCGCACTACTCCCTGTAGGGAACATCTCAGTTTACTTGTCTAGAAATATATTTGCTTAAAGCTTCATCATTTTTGGAATATAGAAATTCACATATGGAAATACCCACATAGAATCTGGCAAACTGCCTCATTTTACATTCAGGAAGCTGAGGTTCTAAAAGTAGGTATGGTTCCTCAATAAATCAATAAAGAACATGCCAAAATGTCACAGGAGTTCCCTTAAAATTGTACCTATCTCTTTCCTAGGGTTCTTGTCTTACCACATTCCACCAGAATTTCTTTCACCCATGTTTAATCACTTTCTTCAGACTCATGTAAGATTCTCTTCCTGTACACCCTCCTACAAGGGGTTGCATGGAGCCATGCACACAGTAAACTGTCACAAACTCAGCCAAGATTTGTTGAGTAAATGTACAAATAAGTTAATGGAAACAAAGCATATTGGTCCAATTTCTTGACATATATCCTTTTATAAAATCCACATGTGAGGATAATCACCTTTCTTTTCTGCTACTGGACAATAAATGGAAGTAGTCTATGGGAAAAGCATGTTTTATGTATTTTGGCTTTTTTAAATGCAGCATTGTCCACGTGAGTGATCATACTAACAATTTGTTTTTGTCATTTGTTTTTGTTCTTGTGTTTGACAAAATGGTGCCTTTGTGGCATGCTGCATATTTCATTAGAATAAAATATAGTTCCCAGGGAGGCAGAAAAAAATATATCCTTTTGAAGAAACTTGATGAAGGACAAATATAGAACAATTGACATGAGGGTCAATTATTTTATATTCCTATATAAGAAAACTCTTTGCCAGCTACAATTACACCAAGAGTCTCTATAGCCTGTCACTTTATAGGGGGTGATTAAACTGATATCATATAAATGATTTTATATTACATTCTTCATTCTTTTTTATTTGCATCCAAACCTGCCAGATCTCAGTAATTATGCTAAATATTGATTTACAATTTTTCTCAGCTTATTCTAACAATGAAGCCAGATGAGAACCATAATATTATTTTATTTATAGCCTTAATATGATGGTTTGAAGTGACTAGTAAAACAAGACTGGTCTCCAACTGTGCTGACTGCTGGTAAGATAATTTTGCAGTGTTCACAGACGAGGCAATAGGGAAGCAGTGAATGGGAGTCAGTAGGCCTGAGACACATTAAGTTTGACCAGTTGCATATGAGACATGGTATATGCTTTCAGATACCATGAATTCTTCTCTTTATAATGTTACATCTTTGAACAGAAAAAAATTGCAGCAGCTTGAAAAATATGCATTAATAGAAAAATAGTATCTAAACTAAGGGAGATAATGAGGCTGTTCAGAGGAAAGGTGACCAGGATGGAAAGTTCTGCAAACTAAGAATTTTTATCACTAGCATTTATTTGGTACTTTCTTAAATTTTTGTAGTGCATAAACTATATAACATACACAATCTTGTGAATTAGTATTATCTTCCCTCTTCATAGATGAGTAAACAGATGTAGAGTGGGTAGATAACTAGTCCATAACTAGTTAAAAGCAGATCCAGGATTCAAACCAGGATTCTAAACCATGGTTTAGAATCATAGAAGAAGTGCAGTAAGACGACTTGGGAGAAGGGGGATGATTTAAACAATCAGGAAGAAAATGAAGTCTGAGCCAGTAGAAGGGAACTGAATAAGTGCCTTGCAATTTGAGGGGCAGGTGCGGGAACTTACAAGAGGATTGCTCCAGGAAGAGGGATTACCATATGCAAAGGTCCAGGGATAAGACAGCGCTATGGTGCCTATCTTTATACTGTCCTCCTGCTAGAAGCACCTCCTGCTACTGTCTCCACCCCTGTTGCACAGGTGCATGTGTGTGTGTGTGTGTGTGTGTGTGTGCGCCTGTGCACACACATGCACAGTTCCAAAACCCCCCTTGGAAAAACAGAAGACACCCACCGTCTTTTAAAGCCCAGAGGGTAAAACTGAGAGGAGGGTAGTCAGTCAGCATGCCTGCTGCCAGACACAAAGGAGATTAGAAGAGTTATTTTGTGCAACAAACCCAAAGTGCTTATTACGTGCCTGGCCTCGCACTATCCCAAGGTTACAAAGCTGCAAAGCTGCATAAGCACAGTCCCTGCCCTGAAGGGACAATCCAACCAATGAAAGAATGGCAGTGCAGTATGATGTGCTACAATCACAACAGCAACTGTTTATTGTGTTCAGCATGCACAATCTCATTTAATCTGTAAAACATCCTATATATCAGATTATTATCCCATTTCACAAATAAGTAAATTATACTCATACAAGAAGGGTATCCAAGAAGAACTGAAATCTGAACTGGGTCCTAAATGACAAGTCAAGTTTTGAGGGAAGAAGTAAAACCTGGGTGGGTAATTACGGGGACAGAAGTACTAACTGGATTCATTCTAAGAAGTAGGGAAATCATACACAAAGTCCCAGAGAGAGAGAGAGAGATCACAAGTTTCTGTCACCCAAATAGGAATTGGTTGATTATTTATGCTATGGTTTGGCTATGTCCCCACCCAAATCTCATCTTGAATTGTAGTTCCCATAATCCCCATGTGTCATGGGAGGGACCTGGTGGGAGATAATTTAATCATGGGGTTACCCTCATGCTACTCGTGCTATTCTTGTGATAGTGAGTGAATTCTCATGAGATCTGATGGCTTTATAAGGGGCTTCCCCTTTTGCTCGGCACTTCTCTTTCCTGCCACCATGTGAGGAAGGACATGTTTGCTTCCCCTTCCACCATGATTGCAAGTTTCCTGAGACCTTACCAGGAACCTCTTTAAACTTCTTTCCTTTGTAAATTACCCAGTCTAAGGTAGTTCTTTATAGTAGTGTGAGAACAGACTAATACAATTTAACATAAAATTAGTATAATAAAAGGGAATTTAGTTTACATTATTATTAAATTATAAATTGTTGATTATGGCTCAAGCCTGTAATCCCAGCACTTTGGGAGGCCGAGACGGGCGGATCACGAGGTCAGGAGATCGAGACCATCCTGGTTAACACGGTGAAACCCCGTCTCTACTAAAAAATACAAAAAACTAGCCGGCCGAGGTGGCGGACGCCTGTAGTCCCAGCTACCGGGAGGCGGAGGCAGGAGAATGGCGTGAACCCGGGAGGCGGAGCTTGCAGTGAGCTGAGATCCGGCCACTGCACTCCAGCCTGGGTGACAGCGCGAGACGCCGTCTCAAAAAAAAAAAAAAAAAAAAAAAAAAAAAAAAAAAATTGTTGATTAAGGCAGTTACCATTGTGTGTCAAATATACTTTAGAGGGCTATGTTGGCTAGGAAATGTGATCACTCTTTATTTATATTTGATCTTGGAACACAGTCTCTTATAGATACGAATAGCCTACTTAAACTCTTTACCATCCATTGATTATAAGATGGCTCAATATATATGTGTGCACACATTCAGACACAGAAGTGTGTGTATATATATATATACACACACACACACTTTTACACATGTATGTATCATTTTCAGTTACTTTCTAGTCTTTGGGTATTTCCACAAATGCTTATGAATGGTACCTAGTGTCTGTCAATGATTTCAACTAGTTTTCTGTGATGCAAGTCATAGGGTCTGCTTATCTGAAGCAAACTTGGCAAATATAAAGAAAACTCTCACATATGCTTTTCAATGTTAATAGTACAATTTTAATGTACAATGGGAAAATGTTTAGAAATGATCCCACAGAGTGAGGTACTATGAGAAAGAATAAAAGAAGAAGAAGAAGAAGGAAATGAAAAAGGAAGAAAAACCAAAACAGAAAAGCCAGACACCAAAGAGAACAAATCAATAAATTTACTATGTGTGTTGAGAAGGAAAACATAATCAACCATGTTAAAAGCTTCTTAAGTGCCCTAAAATGTAATTCTTATGCGCAGTAGTAAGATTTAAAATGGTAATGACATGTGGGCAAAGGTTAAAGAGGTTGACTAACTTTTAAATACTCAACCATTTAAAAATAATACCCCTAAGATTTTCACCAGTCTTTCTACCATTTGTCAATGTCAAAGCAATGATGCAGTTTCATGAGTTTGTCTTGAATTCTCAAATTTGATAAAAAGAGCAAGTGTACTCGAGAGGTACAAATACTCTGAGTCATTGCTTCCATTTTTATTAAAATTCTCAGTTGTTCAGAGCATGATTTCCTTAAAGGAGCAACCTCATTTTGAGGGGTCATGAATTGGTAGGTCAATATTAATTTTCTTTGTAAAGATTCATGAATCTAAGAACAGGTTGTCATTTAAAAGAAATTAGTTTAATTGAACAAGAAAGTGAATTATTGACTGGGAACATCTTCTCTATGCTCCCTTCCAATTAGCTTGGGACATGTCTGCTTATTTTGAACTGTGTATTTTATTTATTTGGGGTTTATGTCCATTAAGAATTAAATCCTAAAGACTTAAGCAAGTTATGCTTTACACAAAGATCAAAATAAATACACAATAGCTGCCATTCACTGAGTTCCCATTATGTGTCGATATTTATTAGCTCCATATTTTTGAAGGAGGATAATGAGATGCAGAAATTAACTCTCCTGAGTTTACATAAGGCATAACTGGAATTTAAAGCTACATCCTTCTGACTCCAAAAATAAATCCTCTTCTGAAATAGCATGTTTATTTCATAGTTTTTTGCATTGGACATTGATGTTTTCTCTTTGGAATATCAGTCCTTTTAATTTAGAGGAAGAGAAAAAAAATAGGAAAGATGAGTTTCAGACAGTTGGAATTGTATTCATTCCTTCTTTGAAGTGTTCCCATTTTTTGCCCACACTCCTGACTACAGTTTCTGAATATCTCTGTCTTTTAACCACTGTGCCTGGGCTCTCCTTCTCCCTGTCACAGCATTCTCAAGTTTGATTTCTGCTCCATGCTCTTGCATGTGGCCCTGAAACATCAGACTTTCCATTAATTTTTCTGAGCCAATCTCCTCACCAAGGACTGAAATCTCAATATTCCTCTTCACACACTGTAGCCTGAGGCCAGCCTCACCCACTCCCTAAGGTTTTGTTCTGGAAGATTCCAGCATGAGTTGAAGTTCCATATCTCCAGCTTGACTGAAAGGAAAGAAGAACTATGGGAAAGAAGATTTTAAAAGTCATAATCTTACATAAATCCCTATGAATTGTGGTGAAATATTCATTTGTTACAGTTGCAGAGATATTGCCAACTGTTGACTTCAACAGAAAAAAAATGTTCAAACCCATTTTTATAAAGGCTTAGGAGATGATCAGAAATAAATCTGAAATTAATTTATGACTTAAAATTGAAGGCAAATATCATTTTGTTAAAAAAAGAAAAATCCTAATCTGTTATGTACAGTTAATGTTCTACTCAAGGTTCCAAAAACTAAGCAAGACACAAGTAGAACTTAAAAACAAAAGTTAATTAGAGGTATTAACTTCTCCTTACAGGCCAGCTTTCACATGGTTTTATAGCATCCTTGCCTGCTTCTAAGAACATGTCACCTGAATAAACAAGTAATGCTGCTGTCTCTTCTCACTTATTCAAAGTCACAATAGACTACTGCAGTGATGACTGAAATTACACCAAGTTTTTAAAGAGTGCTTTTTACTATTTAAAAATGTTTCCCAACCAGGCATAGTGGCTCATGCCTGTAATCCCAGCTATTTGGGAGGCTAAGGTGGGATAATTGCTTGAGCTCAGGAGTTTGAGACCAGCCTAGGAAACATGGTGAGATCACATCTCTAAAAAAGTTAAAAATGTTTCCAGATAGATCATTTTATGTCTTTCCCGTCCTTCAACATTCTTTCCCCAAATTAATCTCCCCAGGATGCCTTCTCCAATTAACCCAACTCTGCATCTAGCTCAGGACTTAGGTGGAAGTTGTTCTATAGAAGTCTGTGCCTACTTACGTACCATCAGTATTATAAGCTACCAGACACCAAGGAAACATATTGACATATACTATGTGTCAGGCCCTGTGGTAAATGTACTACAGCATCTAATTTAACCCTAACAACAACTACAAAGCAGATATAAATCCCACAAGGATGGAAAAAAAAAAAACAAGAATCAGAGAGATTACAAAATTTGCTTAGGGTCACACAACAACTACCTGGCAAATATGACAATCTAATACTCAACTGAAGTCCAGTAGCAGACAGCCAGTCACTAAAGCTTTGTAGTGGACATGGTTGACTGGCTATAAAAAGCCATTCCCAAACTTGTCTTCCTTGCCTATCTCCCATAGTAGAAGTTAGAGAAGTCAAATACACCCTTTCCTACTCTCTGTTATAGCAAAGCATGTCCATTGTTGCAGTTATGGTCCATGAGATATAAGGAAAAGTCTACTGGAAGGGTTCTAAAAATGGTATCCTTCCTGATTTTTGTTAAAAGAAATCTTTTTACCCATCTTTTTCCTTTTGGTTTGGAGTGGTTTGATAAGAATATAATGACTGAATCTAGGGTCGTCATCTTGCTAACACAGAAAAAAAAAAAATGTTGCAGAGATAAGACCCCAAGTCCCGATATTACTAAAAAATATAATCACCTACCTGTAGGACTACTTGTAAAATAAATAATAACTTTTATTATGATTTAAGCCACTAGTAGTTTGGCTTTCTGTTACTTGCAGCTGTAAGTATTCCTAAGGTCACTAAAGTCAGAGACATATGGTAGGAATTATTGAGCTAAGTTTGGAGCATAGTCCTGGGGTACAGTGAGAACCCAAAGATGTAGAGAGGTATGGTCTCCACCCCATGGAGTTTGCAATTTACATGGGAGATATAAAAACTACTCAAATGCTACAAGGAAAGTATCTGTGTGGTACTTGTTGGTATAACTTCAAAGACAAAATAGTCTTAGAAGCAGCTCTTTAAGTAGTACAGCTTTATCAGTATAGTTTTATAAACAGAATAATCAACTTAAATAATCCACAGGAATATAACAAAAATGCAAACTATAATTATTTATGGATGTAGAAGTTCAAATGATTTTGATTTTCCTCATGGTACTTTACTCAAAGTAAAAAATTTTCAAAATACAATAAATACAAAGAGGAAGATTAAAAAAAACACACACACACTTGTATCCCTAGTACCCAGAGAGTTGAAGTTCCTTCTAACTCTATTACTATAATTTACAGCAGATTATTTTATTTCAATCTAAACAACAGAAACAATATTATTGTAAATATCTTGGAGCAAGCTATGAAGAGAAACAGCTTCTTTGTATGACAGCCAAATAATATTCACAAATATAAAATATTACAATCCGTGGCATATAGAGAATGCCAAATTAACTGCTACTATAAAACACTATGATTCAATTCAATTTAAAATCCTTAGTTTTTAATGCTGTTTCATAACTACTATGTGCAATTTATATTGTCTTAGTTTCCTGCTGTTTCTTTCCTTGCTTCAATATTTTGCCCTAAGAATTTTCATTAATTTGTAAATGTTTATGACTATTATAGAAAAATAATAACAGTCACATAAAAATGGATCACCAGCTTAAAATGTTCAATTTTCTATCTCAACCAGCATCAGGCACTGAGAGGTAGGGAGTAATTTGATTACTAATCAGACTTAACAGTTCAACACTTACCTGTAGAGATCATTGATTTATTATCTTAATTATTTCTCCTCACTAAGCTTTTACTCATATTTTTTGTTAGCTTTGACTTTTATCTCCCTTTTGAACTTTTGGCTTCAGATCTCTATTCTCTATGTTATAGACTTAATGTCTGTATCACCCCAAAATTCATATGTTGAAATCCTAACTCACAATGTGATGCTATTAGGAGATGGGGCCTTTAGGAGTCAATTAAGTGAAGGTAGGACCCTCATGAACAGAATTAGTGCATTAAAAAAAGAGACCTCAGCCCTCAGTCATCCTGGCTAACATGGTGAAACCCCATCTCTGCTAAACATACAAAAAACTAGCCGGGCGAGGTGGCGGGCGCCTGTAGTCCCAGCTGCTCGGAGGCTAAGGCAAGAGAATGGCGTGAATCCAGGAGGCGGAGCTTGCAGTGAGCAGAGATCACGCTACTGCACTCCAGCCTGGGCGATAGAGCGAGACTCCGTCTCAAAAAAAAAAAAAAAAAAAAAAAAAAAGACCTCAGAAAGTCTCTCACCCCTTCTGCCATGTGGTGAAGGCCCAGCAAGAAGATGGCCCTCTGTGAACCAGAGAGCAGGCCCTCACCGGACCCTGCAAATGTCTCTTGGGCTCCCCAACCTCCAAAGCTATGAGAAATAAATTTCTATTGTTTATAAACCACTCAGTCTATGGTATTCTATTTTAAGGGCCCAAATTGACTATGACCCCCATATGTTATCAATCAGTCAATCAACCAATCATTTATTTTAAATGATTTTGCATTTCTCATAAAAAACACTTTCAGCCTTTGCAGAGCCAAGTAATGAGGAGCATCAGCAGCTGCAAACAGGTTGCATAAGTTTGGTAGGGCTGCCGTAACAAGGCATCAGGTAGCTCAAACAAGAAAAAATTATTTTCTCATAGTTCTGGAGGCTAGAAATCTGATATCAAGTTGTGAGCAGAGTTGGTTTCTTCTGAGGGCCATGAGAGAAGAGTCTGTTTCAGGTCTCTCTTTTTGGTTTGCAGATGGCTGTGTTTGTGAGCATATCTTTGTCCTAATCTCCTCTTTTGAAGACAACAGTTACATTGGATTAGGGTCCACACATTGGCCTGATTTAACCTTAATTATCTCTTTAAAACTCTGTCTCCAATACAGTCACATTCTGAGGAACTGAGGGTTAGGACTTCAACATTTACATTACAAGGGGAGGGGTGGCAGACAGAGGGGAGGGTGGCACAATTGAGTCCATGACACAGAAATAACCAGAAAGGTGACCAACTTAATTATGTATCATGGATTTAGAGAGAAGAAATAAGGGACATCTTTTCTGAGTACATGAAAACCCAAAATACCATACCTTGATTCTGAATTATCCGTGCTGGCAAACAGAAAAAGATCACTGATGACCATCAAAAAAAGGGCATAGATACCTTCTACATCCCAGAACATTCATGTAGATAGCTCAGAAGAAAGAGAAGAGGATAATGAGGATCTCTAAGAGAGTCCCCAGAGCATGGGGAAACCATGCTTTCACTGTCAGAAAAAAACTGCACTTCACAGTAACTTGCTCATTGACCAAAAAAGTTAACCATACAAAAGAGACAAGGGGACAAAGACAGCAAGAGTGAGTAGACCCACAAGAGAATAAGAAATTATTAAAGAATCCAGATCTATATGAAATCTATATATCTACACTCTTCAATGTTCTTCACTTTTAAAGTATGCTTCTTGTGGCTCACTATGAAAGCGATGATTTTACAATTGTCAAAAAATTTTTAATCCTAATACTGAAAGAGCCTCAGTAAGGTATGATTTTTCAAGCTGTGCTATTCAACTTGTCACATCTTTTTCTCCTTCCTCCAGAAAAACATTAATCCAAAAAGGCAAGCTCTCAGGTGAATTACTTTAATCTGAGTATATTTCCTAATACAACAATTTGCAGCAATGATGTTGTCAATGAAGAATGTGTTTCCTTACTGGGACTTGTGCAAGAAGAGAGTGATTTAGAGCTTATGGCCAGTGAAAGAACAAAATGACTTCTACTCTGCTGGAACCCAGAGGTATGGTGAATCCTATCTTGTGTTTGGGTCAACCTTTTAGTTAGCACAATATGCAAATTTACTACCTAGTTTAAAAAAAAAAAAAAATCTATCCTTGAAAATCACTTATTTAACCCATGAAGTACAATACACATGATTGTGTGTTCAATGTACTATTCAGCAATTTTTGTATGCTTAAGTTTTAGAACCATGGATCTAAGCCAAAGAAATAAACAAAGGAAACATCAAAATGCAGTGTCTACATACTCAAATAATTCTCTCTTGAATATGTAGACATTGTAGAAGTAGGGCACTGCGCAAGTCTTCCTATTCAATATAATCAGGACTAGTAGCTGGTCAGTTAAACAAAAAGTAAAATTAATGAAATAACTGTATATGAATACGTTTACCTTAATTTTTTTAAATAAAAGCATAAATATATATCTATTAACTATTTTTTGTGATGCCAAGGTCTTTATTTTGTCTATGACTCAGTTGATTTTCCTCTATCCTTTTTTTTATATGAATCATAAACATAATATATCATTTAGGATTTCCAGTTTAGAAAAAGCTGACAAAGACACTTACAAACTAATGTGAATGTTTAATCTTAGATTTTCTTTGTTTGTAAATTTTATCCCCACCTAATTTGATAGATTTATTTAAACTGATTGACATGTATGGAGTCATTCCATAACATAACACTATTCTCAACTATTTGTGTGGGGAAATGAGTAAGCCATAGCAGGGAAAAGTCCAGTAATTCAGTCTGCACACCACTTCTCTTGGTCTATACCAAAATGAATAACTACAGGTTAAATTATTTCAGTACTACCTTCAGTGGCTAAAGTTTAAATTGAAAGTGATAGCACTGGAAATTAAAAACCTCAAAAATGATTAAACTTTACCTCAGATTCAGAATATTTGGGGCTGATTTTTTAATTCAGAATTGAATCAGAAATTTTGTTTTCCCATCTCTCTGAAAACCTTATATGGATTTATGAATAATCAAAATAAGTTGGGCAAATCTCCACCTATCCTCCTAGTTAGAGATGGTTTTTCTCAGCAGAGACTGAGTGAAACCCAAAGATTTTCCTGGGGGAACTTGGGTAAGGATAGTTGATATACTTTGGCTCTGTGTCCCCACCCAAATCTCTTCTCGAATTTTAATCCCCACATGTTGAGGGAGGGACCTGGTAGGAGGTGATTGGATTATGGAAGCGCTTTCCCCCATGCTGTTCTTGTGATAGTGAGGGAGTTCTCATGAGATCTGATGGTTTAAAAGTATGGCACTTCCCCTTCACTTGCTTTCTCTCCTGCCGCAATGTAAGACGTTCCTTGCTTCCCCTTCGCCTTTCACCATGATTGTAAGTTTCCTGAGACCTCTCCAGCTGTACAGAACTATGAGTCAATTAAACCTTTTTTCTTTATAAATTACCCAGTGTCAGGTAGTATGTTTATAGCAGTGTAAAAACGGGCCAATACAATTGTTTTAAGGGAACCAGTTTCTATTGCTCAAGTTTACTTTGTACTCCTCTAAAATTGATCTTCCTGAAAAATGCACTTCCAGTCATGTTGATTTCCACCTACTTTGTTGTAATTATCTTTGTATTTTCCAGCAGAAAGACACATCTCTCTTCATCTGGTGGTCTTATTAGGTAGTGCTTTGAGCTTAGAAAAACACCTGAGAAACAGACAATTTGAAGTATTGCACAGGTATTAATACAACAAATGACTTTCATGACTGGGCAACAAATCTAATTGCAATTCAAACACTGTAGTTTCCAATCCTTAGCTTTCAGTTCAGTTGAAGAAGGACCTAATTGAGCTGTCATTTGAAGACCATCAAAAACATTTTTTGTGTGTGATCACTATGTGATATTTGGCTTATAACTCTGAAGGAATTCAAAGAATTAAGTGACATTGCCATAATAGACCCCTTTCCATTCCCGTCTACTTACATAAACATGTTTGTTAAAGGAGTAAGAGAATAAAAGATATCGATATATATTTTTAAAAGAGCAGAATCTATAACATGAAATGCTTTACAGAGGAAGCCACAACAAATGAGCCTATTCAATTCACCTCATTTAAGCACAATCAATTTACTCCTTAATTTGTTAATATTTAACAGGAGGGTGAATAGAAACTACCAAAGTTGAATTTAAATATTTAATGACTTAAAGTCTGAAATTCTGTGTAAAAGAGATGATTTTGGTGGTGCAAGTGGGTAACAAACAGACTAGGATGTTACTGTAGCTATCCAAAGTACATCCTAGTTTGCTAACTCAGAAGGCAAGAAACGTATGTTACTTAAGAATGCAATGGACATTTCTGTAGTAAATAACGTGGTGGGTTTATCATTGTTGTCCCTCCTGGATACACATACTATGTAAAATTGACAACTTGACCTAACAGTGGTTTTTAATCTGCCTTTGATGAAAAAACGACTAAGTTATCAGGTAGTACTAAGGATGTATTAATTCTTTCTTTACCAGTCTTCAGTGTACTCTGTCATTACAGAAACACTTCTTTACATTAAAAAGGTATAAACTAATAAGTCTAAACTAACAAAAAATGCTTCTAAACCTTTCAACAGTCTTTCAAAACATATGTCTTCTGCTTTTTTTCTTGTCATGATCTATAATGCTTCTCATTCGTCCTTCCTCAAAGAAAATTTACAGATGAGTGTGACTATCTCTATTTAGAGCCAAGTGTATCTTTCACACAGAAAGCCAACTTCACATGAATTCAATGATCCTTTGAAGGAGCCAGAAGAGCCATATCATTTTATCCTCATGCATGACTGAGGGACATAAAATCCCCATTCCACCTCTAGAACTCATGCACAATCCACAAACACACACACAAATAGCAACATGAGTGAGATTTAGCAAACTAGAGGGACAATCAATTGTAATTTCGCACTCTAAAACAATTTCATTCGAGATCGCAGTGCTGGAAATGGTATTTTATAGTTGACTTCCACCAAATTATGATGCAGCTCAGATTCAAAATCTCTATTATCTTTGGCAGAAGTTTTAAAAACCGTTTTTATTTACTCCAAACTCTATCTGAACAAAGCCAGCACAGGCCCTTTGCAATGTTTACATCAAGTGCTTCATGCTATAATTAAGTAAGCAATGGAAATCAAAGGAAGCACTAAGAGAAGGAATCAGGACATCATTTATTGATTGGTGGCATTTGAGGGATTTAAAATTTTTGTTTTAGTGTATAACTGCACTTTATTACCATTTTATCCTTAAAATGTAATAAGTACAAACTGCTTCAGTAATGATAGAAAAGCCTTCTCAGCTTTAATGAAACCTTTTATTTGCTACTGAAACTTTTATTATTTCCAAATGGTAACATAAGCAAGAAAAAGTCACTACTTTCATTTGAGGAAAAACTTTAGCAATTCAAATAATTTTGTTCTTGGGTGAATTTTAAGACATTTAGATTTGTTGTATTTATGCTTATTGTCTTCATTTACTTTTGATAAATTAAAACCAAAAAAATGTACAGACACACACTATTACAAAATTAGCCTCTAATCATCTATCAAAATACTAGATACTTACATACAGCCATCCTCTGTCAGATGTTGGTTTGATCCAGACACAAAATTTTATTTATTTAGGCTCCTACACATCTCAGTTGCTGACCATGTGAGGCAACATATTGTGATGGTGAAGAGCAATGACTCTGATGCTATATTGTCTGGCTTTGTATTCCAGCCCTTACCCTTCCTAGCAATGCTACTTCTAGAAACTTCTCAGTCCTCAAAATCCTTATCTTTAAAAATGAGGGTGACTAAAAACCGGCATGAGTGGGAAGATTTAATAAGGTAGTTCATGTAAAACACTGGAGTGGAGCCTGGCACATGGTAGGCACTTAATAAATATTTAGTTCTAACAAAGTTTTCATTTCTGAATACATGCACCTCTAGATTGGATGCACCATCCGGCGATACCATTTATTCAGCACATATTTGTTGAGTTTTATTTTGTTCTGAACACTGTCCTAAGTAAAGGGTGCAGAGAAATTAATATAATATGGTGCCTACTTTTCAGGAGCTTACCATTTAAGCGCAAAGTATTTGTTGCCATCTTAATATCTTTCCTGAAGAGAACCATGAAACATACTCTTTCATTAAATCACAAATTTTCCCTTTTCCCCATAGGCTTGGAACTAATGGAACTTCAGAAAAATTTGACTTCAGTTTCTGAAATCTTAATTGTGCACAGTTTAATAAATAGCTACAGGTTTTTTTTTTCACATTTTATAAAAGATGATTAAATGGTATAATCAGATTCTAACTAGCCAAAAACTTGAAAAACATAGGAAGACAACCATGACTGACACGTTTATTTTCCCAAATGCAAACATATTGCAAACATCAGCTGCTGAAAAATAGTGCTATTTACATCTTACATGACCCACAGAAAACTAAAATTGCACAGGAGCTCAGCATCAAAATGTTTAAAAGTACCTAAATTAAATTCAACTTGAGACAAAACAAAAAGTTCATTTAATCATAGCTATATCACTTTTCTAAAAGTTCTCAAAATGATTTCCAACATGGCACCTTATATGGCTTTAGTTTTTTCAAACATTTTCATTTATGTCATTACACTCAGAGAATTCATTAAAAAGTAAAATCTTGAAGTTTCGGTGTAAGTTCCAACACAACGACTAATGTGGTATTTCAAACATCACAAACTCCAAATGATCTCAAATATGTTGTCCTCTGCTAATTTGCTGCTCCTAAAAATGTGCAATAAATGCAATTAAAAAGGAAAGTATCTTAATTTAATTGCAAGATTGACTATGATATTTATCTTACTAGATGTATCATAATAAAAAAGCTGTCTAATATGCATTACATTGTTTAATTCAGGAGGAAATTGGATAGTCTCCCTTGCAATAAAAAAAAGAAACCTTTTTTTTTTCAACAGCCAGTGATGACGGCGTTCTTTCTAGAATACAATGAGTAATGCCAAAATAGGTCCTCTAAGGGGTTCACCTACCTAAAGCAACTGAAGATCATGAGTAAATACACAGGCACACAACTTCTTCCTCTCTTTCTTGTGCCATATAAGCTTCCTTTATTAAAATACTTTTTAAAGACTCTTGTGATTCTTTTGAGTTGGGCGGAAAAAAATCCCTGAAATAATATCCCCTCTTCCCAATGAAACCTCTTTCGATACTGAATGAACTCACACCTCGCTTATATGTAAGCTGCGGCGAGAATGCATCTCCTAGTCTCAAATCTCCAAATGAATGCATATTTTGATAACCTCTTCTTTTGTATCTAAACATACATGTTCCACACCACAGGATCTTCTTGATCCCAGCGAAGGTCCTTACTTAATGTATGCGTTTTTCACATCTATTTTTTAATCCTTTCAGGGTGAACATTTCAAAAGGGGTGAACGTGGGTGAAAGAAACGAAGAAGGGGAGGGAGGAGACATGATGCCTGGGATTTCTGCCATCCTCGCTGCAACCCAGAATTCGTATATTTTTTCCTCTCCCCAGCCCTCCCCCTCGTTCCCCTCTCGCCCCTTCCCTCCGCAGCAGGAGGGAGGAGGAGGGGCCGCTGGCTGAAGCCGCCACCTGCCACAGCGTGGAAAAGCTCCAGTTGTCACTTACCCAGAGGGGTGAGAATAGCTCATTTTTGCAGGATCCCTTTTGGACCCCGCGGCAGGTGCGGAGGGTGGGTGCGTGGGGCCCCGTGCGCGCTGGCGCTGCGACAGTCGCGCTCGCGGGGTGGCTCCGCACTGAGGTCCCCTGTGCGCGGGCACCTGGGCTGGGCCGCCGCCGCCCCTGGGCGCCCGGGCTACCCGCAGCCTACCGGGCTCCCACTCTCCGTTGGTATCCACAGCTTCCCGGTTGCTAAGGGAGGAGAGAGGCAAGCGCCCAGGGTCTGGAGAAGTGGAGGCGCTGCTGGAACCCAGCCTGCGGAAGCTGGGGGTGAAGCCAGCTTCTACCCCTTTTTCTGGGCCCTGATGTGGGAGGAGACCCAGGCAAGCCCCTGCTCTGTTGCTCTGGGGCGAGAGTTCCCCCAGGCACCTGTAATATGAAAACACAAACACGCTCGCACACACACACAGGTACACACACACATTTTGGCTGGCGTGCTTCCTGCTACGCCCTGGGGAAGGAAGGACTGGGTGGCAGCTGGGGGTAATAAGAGCAGGGAGCAGCTACTGCGTGATGCGGTGGTTTCCAGTGCTAAAACAGCGATTGCAAATTCAAGGGAAAGAAGGAAGTCTCTCAATCTGTTTTGGGTTTTGAATTTGTTTCTGCATCTGTAATGCATTACAATCGACTCATTTCCTCCTTGGAAAACTCCTATCCTTGTTCCTAGCTGAGGTTCCCACTTCCAGCGTGCAGGGCTGACAGTGCTGGCTTTCAGTAGGTGGGGGAGACGCAGTTATTCAGTAAAGCACCCAGGAACAGTACTTGTATTGGAATCCAGTACATGGAATGCAGGGCTTAGATGAAGCAGCCTGGATTTAAATGAGGATCTTAATATGGAGGAAGTTTAAGCACTAGACTCAGATAGCCTATTTTTGTTTTGTTCATGCTTGATCAGGTGTTTTGCAGAATGAGTTGATCTCTGGCCTCAGGTTTCTCATGTATAAGTGAAGGGTTGGACGTATCAGTGGTGACTGAGCTTTCTAGGGTCTCTATTCTGGGTCAGTCACACTTAGAGGTGGGAAGAGCATCACCTCATTAATGTCATTCTGCTTTTCCTTACGTGGTAAAGGCCCACTGAGTATGACAGAATTTAAACTCGTCAGTGTGACATTCAGGAGCCCTCATCACCTGGCCCCAGCGTCTTTCCCGAGCCTCTGGGACCACTTTCTCCACTACCTTAAACTCTAGCAAAACCAAACTCTTGCACTATCCCTCTAGTGGAAACATACTTTCACCCTTGACTACTTGGAAAACTCCTATTCATCCTGGAACACTTAGCTTGAACACTGCCTCTTTGACATCCTCAGGTGTGCTAATGACTCTGGCCTCTGGGGGCCACTTGGCCAGGCTATGCCTCTGTTTTATGCTTACCCTCGTATTACATTTGCTGAAGTAGATGGCTGCCTTTTCTACTCAAATGCAAGCTTCTCCATTTCATTTTGTACATCTATTCCATTTTTCTATATTCTCAGAAGGAAGCAACAATTTAATAATATTTGCAGCATGAGTGAAGGGAAAAAAAGAGTGGTAGCATTTGTAATGTATTGTTAATAAATGCTCTCCTCAGCCTTTTATTGAACATTTACTATCTCATTTAATCCTCATCTTCATCTTATGAGACAGGATTTTTTTTTCTCCATTTCATAGCTATCAAAACTAATACATAAAGAAATTAATTATTTTTTCTGACATCTTCAATGGCTTCCAACAGGAAAAACTAGGATTCCAGTCCAGATCTATCTGATTTGAGCCTACAAATGTCTTTAACAATTACAAGTTGATTTACTTTTCCGTGGCCCCTATAAATTGCCAGAGAAGCCAGATATTCTATACCATTACAGGTTTTGGACCTGAGTGACCAGAACCATTCCAAGAAAAAAGAAATAGGATGCTAGCTTAGGTCCTGAGACTGAAGGATTCAAGGCTGCTTCAGGGCCCAAATGACTAGAGCTAGACCAAGGCAGAGGTCATCTCCCCACACCCTTCTACCATATGTCTATCCTCACTAACACTGGTTCCTATTTGAGGTTGCCCTTAAAGTTCACTGTAACTAGATTTCACCTGGATAAAAATCGGGAGTGGGAAGGAGGAGGAACTAGAAAGATACATTGTAACTTACTCCAGGTGCTGCCAATCCCTAAGGTGTAAATAATATAATCTTATATAGGTACTAGTTGTTCCAAAATTCATTTTTGCAAATAAAACATGGTATTTTCTCACTGCACAATGAGAAAGGAAATTAAAATATACTATTTAGATACTCAGTATTCTGCAGAAAAGATTTTCCAGCACTCTGCAGACAGTGAGGTACCCTTAACAGCATGTATTAATTCATAAATGGGTTTGAGTTTTCCACCCCTGTGAGCTCCAAAATTTCACATTCCTGATGAAACTGCAAGGAAGCTACTAATTTTCACTTCAGAAAATGCTCACTGTGAAAATGTATTGGGAATTTAGCCAGAATGAATTTTTATGTTAATTTCTAGAATGGAGATAGGGAAAGGGAATAAAGAAAAAAACTAAATTAAACTGTTTCAAGACCAAATAGTCACTGGAGTCCTTTTCATTTTCTCACGGGAAAAAAAAAGTCCCCAGATGTCTCCAGAAGTATCATAAATGTATAAAATGATTTTGGTTTTATAGAAAGACCTGTGGAGTGAAAGTCGAGGTCAGGAGATTGAGAGAAGTAGAATGGCAGCGGGGAGATAAGGATTACACCTACAGTGTTGATTGGATCTTCATTTAGGGTGAACAGCAGCTGGACTTAGGAATCACAGATCTAAACTATCAGTGACGGTCTTATTCGTTTTCTGTTGCTATAATAGAATACCACAGATGAGGTAATTTATAAAGAAATTTATTTCTTACAATTCTGGAGGCTGTGAAGTCCGACGTTAAGAGGCCACATCTGGTGGGGGCTTTCTTGCTGCAGTGATAACATCGAGGAGAGCATCACACGGTGAGAGGGCAAGAACATGTCAGCTCAGGTCTCTCCTCTTCTTACAAAGCCACCAAAGTCATCAATGGGGGCTCCACTTTAATAACCTTATCTAGTCCTAATTACCTCCCAAAGGCACCACCTCCAAATACTATCAACATATGAATTTGGAGATTAAGTCTCCAACAAAGGAAGTTTGGAGGATGCATTCAAAACATAGCAGTGACCATGTCTTGGATCACAGGTAGGCAATGTATGGTTTGCCGACAACATCTGATCCACTGCCTGTTTTTGTGCAGTCTATAAACTAAGAATGGCTGCTACAGTTTTAAATGCTTGGGGAAAAAATCAAAAGAAGAATAATATCATATGATACATGAAAAGTATATGAAATTCACATTGTTTTTTATGTCCACAAATAAAGATTTATTAGAATATGCTCACACCCGGTTTTTTTTTGTTTTTATTTTTATTTTTTATTTTTTTAACAAATGACCTATGCTTTCAGGTAACAATGGCAGAGTTGAGTAGTTGTAACAGTGACTTTACGGCCCATGAAACCTAAAATGCTTGATATCTTTCCCATTACAGATGAAGTGTGCTGACTTCTGGACTAACTTATCACCACAATTGGAGACCTAACTTACCCTCACAGACTTTGAGAACAAGGACCACACCCTTGTATTCCCAGTACCAAATGCTCTGTGCCTCTCACAGAGGGGTGCTGAATAAATAGGCAAATGAAGGAATTAATGAATAGATTGAAGAAATAAGTTTTTCCATGTGTTTATTATTCTCCTGAAAGACAGAGTTCAGGTTACCAAGACTTTCTTCCCAGATGTAATCCCAAAGGCATTTCGGAGATCTTCAAAGCTCACTTGTAAATTTAACCTTCTGCACAATGGAGCATGTCCTGATGAAATGCTTACCTTACTGGCCTCCCACTGAGCTTTTATATAATGATGATAAAGAAAGTAGCCCTGGATCACATCAAATCATCATGCCTTAAGGCCCTGACACTCGTGGACTGAGATGGGATTCAAGCAGGGCTCAGGTGTGTCAAGCTGCTGCTTCGAGGTCGCCGCCTCTTCTACTGTGGATTGTCTGTGTCACTCCTGCCTCCTATCCACACACTGTGTTGTTGGTGTGCACGCCTACTCTCTTCCAACCCTAGCATAAATTTCTGCTCTTTCCTTCAGTATCAATCAAATTATCATGATTTAGAAAGTATTTAACAAGTATTTCATGAACAATGATAGAAAGAGTATAATCCATGTTTTCCTTGACACTCCAGTTGGAGGAGAGGACATGAAAAATGTGACATAAAAAGAGTAATAAATGGATATGTCTTTGACTCTGGCGCCACCCATGTATGAGTGAACTTGAGCGATATTAAGAAGCTCAGCATGTCTGTGATTGTCCACTGCTAGCCAAAAGGCATTCTAAACAACAGGCATTGAATTTTGGGAGAGGAACTGAGTAGAGCCATCACAATGGCCTGACACAATAGATTAGGTTAGCTTACTTGATCCAATGTTTCTGAAACAGCTACAGATGGCTGACACTACTGTTTGCCATTAGAAATAGACATTATACTTGGCATTCACAGAACTAAGACTCCACTTGGCCTAAGATCAGAAAATATCCATTGACCATTTACTATATATCAGGTACTCATTGAATCTTCGCACCTTGAAGTAGGTTTTATTTTTATCACTATTTTACAAATGAGAAAGCTGAGGTTCAGATAAATTAAATATCAGCTAGTAAATGGCACAGCTGAGATTCAAATCCCGTTGTCTATGTTTCTAGAACCCACACTCTTAAACACTTTGCTGTATTGCTTCCCACATCCAAGAGGTAAAAAGACATAACCTCACAAAGGGAAGGTAATAAATGCAAGGTCGCTGATCTCAAATAAAAGCTGTTCTCAATGTGCCAACTGTTCTTCTCCCAACCCTCATCACTCACAGTGACTCAATAATGTGGCTGGAGAAAAACAAAACTGAAGGGCAGGAATTTCATTCATTACCACACATCTGTTTTCTGACAGAGTAAATAGTGTACTCCATGCCCTCTCACCCTTAAGAGCAACCATCTCCAAAACATTGTTATAGCTTCATTTGGTTTATATGACATTGGAGTTGGCCCTTCCATGAAAGCATAGCAGCACTGGTCTTCAAGCATTCCTGCATCATAAACTGCTGGCTGAATTGCCTTATTCTCTTCATCTCCACAACCTTTGAATTAAATTGTATAGACAAGAAACTTATGCTTCTTAAACTTAGGTTATAAGTAGATTCATGGTCTTGAACAGAAGACTAGGATTATTCATTTGGGAGGTAAATGGTAGTTAAGCTCATAGAACAAACCATGTGACCTATACTATCTTTTTTTTTCTTTAAAAAAAAACACATAACTTTATTACTTACACATTCATGTTGTAACTGAGACTTGATTAAGGAAATGCCACCTGATGGGACTTTAAGACATAGTTATTGATTAGGTAAAGATTCTTCTTGGTAATGACCATATTAGTTTCATGGAAATAAACACCCTTAAAGGAGTTCATGGATTTTTCTCATAGGGCTTAAATACTCTCCAGACAAGCATGCTTTCACTAGTAAATTGCTTAGCCAACATTTCCTCCTTGAGGGCACATAGGTTAAAAAAAGTTTTGTTGCTGTTGGAATGATCACAAATTCTGAACTAATGAGAATTTCTTGTTATGATAAAAGACAATAACTCAATGGAAGTTGTGGAACAAACATCAAAGAAAATACAAAGAGAAAAACACATTTCTAGAGTGAGAGTTTGGAGAGAGAGATTATTCATTGGTGAATTGCAGGAAAACCCAAAGCAGTAAAAATAAATTAATAAATAGGCAGATTAAAACGGCACAACCATGGTCCTAAGCTCCGCAGAATCACTTGAGAAGAATAATCTGGGGATTTCTTGATAAATTGACAGTTTGTAATATGATCCCCATAGCTGACCCAAGATCAGAATTGTGGGGTTTCTTCGTTCCTCTGGGCTTCTTTTTCAATAAGTTTTTCTCTCACTTAAAGGCCATATCAAAATCCACCTTTTGGTTCAGGAGGAAGAATCATGACTACAGGGTTTATTCTCTGCACCTGTGCGAGCCTGTCACCACAGGGAGCTTTTATCCCTGAGCTAAATGGTCAGTCAGACAGGACGTGAGAAAAATGCTCTGATGAGCCAAGGTTCTGCAACATTGGAAAGAGAAGCACAAAATTTTATGGTGCTCATTGTTCTGATGTGTTCTGTACTGAGACACAGCAACCAAGGCTATTTCTTAAGCTATAAGCCAAAGGGGAAAAAGCAACGTGGTTAACACTGGAGTGTGCTATGATGTGGAGAAATATTTTGTAAGCAGTGAAAGGAAGTCGAGAGGGGAATATATAACTTTACTCACTTAAAAGGCAAATAAATGAAAAAGAAGGAGGCGAAGTTGACAAGGAAGGTGCATAGTTTCATTATGCATAATCACAAAAAGGAGAAAATCCACAAATCCCCTCTAGTTTGCTTGGCATTATACCTTTGCACTTAAGACTTGAGTAGTTATGCTTGTGATATTGTAAATTCTGAGAATTTTTTTCAGATGTACCAAAAAGGCCATATTATGAAGAATGGATTTAAGAAGAAGCAAGAGGTTCCAGTTGCCCTATTTTGTCCATATGCAAATCAGAGATCCAGGTTTGAATTACAATTCAGTCACTGTAAAGATGTTATCACTTTGGGTTATAGGAAAGGCTTGTATGTTTCTACTTCTTTGATGTTAGGCACGGATGGCCATTTGACTTGTTCTGGCCAATGAAATATGAAAAGTGATGTGTGTCACTTCTGGGTATAATCTTTTAAGAGCTCCAGCAGAATTCTTCATCTCTCTTTTACTAGCCCCAGTGACCAGCAACATTCCAGATGGTGGTGCTTTCCTCAGCTTGTCCTCCTCACTGAGGATGATGTGGCACAGAGCCACACACAAACCCATGATGGACATGACATGTATGAGAAATTAATCTTTGCTGATTAAAGCTATTCAGAGCTGGGGGCTGCTGGTTATCACAGCAAAGCTGGCCTATGGTGATGAACACAGTCATAAATTAGCTATGTGATCTGGAGAAAGCTACTTTCTCAAAGCCTCTATTTTCTAATCAGAAAATGAGGAGGATCTGGTATATAGCAAGCATTCAAAAATGGTAATTTACCCATCTTCATGATAATAACTACACTTTATTAGACACCTACACTGTGCCAGTCACTATCTTCCCTGTACATACATCATCTCTCATCCTCACACCAATCTTACAAAGTCGGTGTTCTTGATCTTTTTTATAGATGATGAAACCACGCCTCAGAGAGGTTTACAGATTGATGAAGGTACCAGCTCGTAGGTGGAAGAATCAGATCTTTCTGATTCAAAGCTCTTGCTTTATTCACCATGCTGCTTCTCTTAAGAAAATGCAGCTAATCCATCATTTAATAAGTGAGAACTTACAATATTAAGACAAGCATCATAACATTAAAAACAAATAAAAAGAAAATAAATTAGAATTTTAAATTATTACATTCTTCAGACAAATCACTTTTATCACTAAATGATTTTGTTTTAATAATTCCAGTAAAGCCATGCTCAGTCATTCCCAACCTAGGATGACCAACACCTAAGGGTTTATTAAGGTAATAATATGGGTTTGCAACCTGTTCTCAGGATTTCCACAAGCCTAGAAGAAATGAGAGTTACATAGGGCAACATGGCCCAAGCCAAATAAAAATTGCTTTTTTCTTTTTTTATAATAATTATAGTAGGTCATCTCATTGTGGTACATTTGGCTTTCTCATAGGAGGACATTATTTGTTATTTTTCTTGCATAAAAATAATCTGTATCAAAACACTACATTCATAGTAATTCAAAAAAATTATACAAGGGCCCATTAGTTATAAAAAGGTTGTTAAACACTACTATATCCCAAGTCTTAAATTTTGGCCAGTACAAGTGTAAATTTTCATTTCTCCATCTATTTGCAGCTTAGCTCCTAACAACCCCGGTTGCCCCTCTAGTCCCAATAGGTACAGGGAAGCAACACAACAGGAAACATCATATGTGATGACCAAGGGAGGATGGCAAAAAACTCAGTGTTAGTAGAGGAACCAGCCAGAGAATGAATTCAGGGAAAAGAGGAGGAAAGCCACTTCTTTTCAAGTCAATTCCCTAAAAGGAAGAGCTGACAGGTGAAATGAAAGTGACAGACTCAAATTTACCTTGTCATTTATGGGGAACAGAACAGAACACCTAGAATTTGGGGGAGGATGTCTCTCAGAGAAATTGACAAAAGACTTTGTAGACGATGTGGGTCAGAATGAATGACTCTCAAAATGGAGTTCTGTGGCCATCCTTCCTTCTACGTTCCCCTGCTAGAAATCGACTGTTGATTTCCAGACTAAATTAAAGGCTCTTCAGTTGTAACAAAACAAAGATAGTATTTCAAAGTCACCCTTTGGTCAGATTTCTGGAGGACAGTTTTTGGCCCTGCCATCAAAGTAAATAAACCCCACTATAGTCATGGTCGCTGGGGTGGGAGTAATGACAATTAAAAAAATACTGAACATATGATGTGTGCCAGGCTCTGTGCCCAAATGCTTCAAGTGCCATATCTCAACTTATGCTCAAATGCTATTGTTTCCCCCTTTTTACAAAGAAAGGTTCTGAGAAGCAGGGAACTGAAGAAACTTGCCTGAAGTCACATGCTTGTAAGTGGTTCCTCCTCCTTAGCAACCATTCTCAGTCCCTGTGTCACATTGTCCCATGGAGGGTGGTTGGAGATGAGCAAGATCACAAACTGTGGGTGTCATCAAAGAAGGCAGAAGGGAATTTGTACTTATCTAGTGCTTCCAATGTGCTAACCACCTACACAAATCATCTCATTTAACTTCCACAATTCCTTGGGGGAGGTATTATTCTCATGGTACAGATGAGGATATTGAGGCTCAGAGAGATCAACGATTGGTCAACTAAGTAAACAAGGTAAGAGACAAACCAAGGCATTGTAAATCCCCACATTCATGACACTGCTTCTGTAGCAAGTTGCTTCAGATTTACTCTCGAAAAATTATTTGCCCATATAAAGTATCTATATATGTGACCAAATTTCAGTTCATCTGGAACTATCTGGATATCTTAGTTGCTTGGAAACTCAATATAAGGTAACTTTGTGACATGGCAACTAAAACCATGAATGTGATACTGGTTTATGCTCTGAGATATAAAAGTTGCTTTGGGTTTTGCATCAAACCGATCATGTTTGGAATACTGTGCTTATATGACAGACTTATATCTCAAAGTACATATTTTTCACTGCATTCTCCAAATTCAGAGGCAAGGACCGCTTTCTCTGAGTTGTGCTCTGAAAACCCTCTTCATTTGGTTTAAAGTGAGGGGGAAGCATTCCCTCTCATGCATGGCAGGTAGGTGTAGGAACAGGGAGAACTCAAAACATTTATAGCTCTCTCCAATGAAATCCATACCACCAACTTCTTCCTTCTTACAATGAACTACTTGCCTTCTTTCTTACACCCTGGAAATGGGTAATATGCTAATGCTTATTCTGCATACGTGTCTGGTACTTCTCTCTGAGATGTGTCAGGGACTTCCATGTAGGGTCACTTAGGCTGCATACTGCCTGCATAACTACAGAGTATACTGTTTACATGGACCATAATGGGAATGATGCCCCCCATGGTTGATTGTGCAATTCAGCAGCCCTACTGGCACATATTGCTTTATTCTCTGTCTGTGCAAGCTCTCCTGAAATTAAATAGAAAAATGCATGTTTAATTTACTGCTAAGTATGACATTCAACACTCCAAAACTAAAGAACTTCCTTTTAAAACACAATATAAAATATAAATTTATTAAAATGATGATCACTCTAGAAACTATTTCATAGGAGAAAGCATTGAAATAACTGGTGATGTCTAAAGTAAATGATATTGGGACCATGGAAAGTATCAATGTCATAAAACATTAGAAAGGATTTTATGCAGAAGAGGGAAGAGACTGAGATCTATGGGAGATAATCAGGAGAAGGTATGAGATGAATTTTGGCTCAGCAAAAGAAATAACTTTCCAGAATCAAACAACAAATAGAAATCTTGTCACAAAAACCCTATGATAAAGGGCATAGTTTAACACTTTAGACCCATTTTATAGGGCACAAGTCCAAAAATGGATAATATTTATGATAGTGAAACACTTTATCTCTGGAATTGATCAAGAAGAGGAATCAAATACTCTATAGGATCTCCTTGCATAGAGTTATATTGAACTAAATGGATTATAAGGCATCTTCTAGGAAACTAACTCTGTGTTTACATGATGGTATGAAAACCTATTAACCTCGACCAGTCCTGGAAGAAGGAACTCCCATTACCTTCCTCCTGGAAGGAGGTTGAGGCCTTATAGAGAGTGCTTGATCCGGCCCTTACATGTGAGTGTTTCAAAGTTTCTGTCAGGTCTCATGTAGTTAAGCAAACAGCCACAGAAATTCTATGTTTTATTAAAGGGCTGGTTTTATTTTTTATTCCTGGAAGGCCTAAGAATCACAATTTCAGAGAGGAGTGAGAGTAGAAATAAAGAACCTAATACTGCTCTGTATATCAATAAGTTCTGCCAAATCCACTGTGAGAGCAGTGTCTGATCTGAAAAGTTTTTCTTCTTCCTTATGGTCTTAAACCAGGAATTCAAAACCCGAAGGAGAAAGAAAAACATTATGACACTGGGGAATGGCAGACAGTCCTATAGCATGGTCTGTCTAAAAGTTGGCTGCTTCTGAGCTCCGAAGCTATGTCGCCTTCTAGAAGTGCCTTCTAAGGTTGCCACAGATTCTGATTTTTCCAAAGAAACTGAAAAGCTAGATAGATTGAGTGAATTTAAAAAAATTTTTTACAACATTATGGAAGCCAAACAAATAATATCTATGGTTAGAATTCTGCCCACTGGCTTCCAGTTTATGACAACAGAGTAGGAATATAAGCTTCCTACTCAGGAAAGGAAGGCCTGACCTTCAGAAAACAGCGAGTGGGAAGCCCATGCACACATATATGTCTCCATATCAACCAGCAGGTATCTATCAGGCAAATGAAGACAAAGAAAAGTAGGAACAACCACACTGGTTGGAAGATCTGAAGAAGACTCAATTAGAGTGACGCCTCCCACATGAGATTGCTTTGCAGGACTTGAAGGATCAGAGACCCCTCTTCACTGTCTTGCTGAAGCTCCTGAGTATTTCTCTCTGGAAGAAATAGCTCAGACTTGGGAAGGCCACTGGATCATCTGGCAACATCAGCCCCTGTAGGTGGGGAGTGGATTTTTCCCAAAGGGTAAATGACTCTCAAGGCCTAGTTTGAAGAGAAAGTCATTCTTAGGAAGGAGCAGAGACCTAAGGAAGTATAGCAAAATTAGAAAGTGGGGATGACCACCAGAAGACACCCGTGAAAGCTTTAATTCTTTGCATGATTTTTTTTGTTTCCCTCAGACTGGGGAAAAAGTCGTATTTACTTTATCATTTCAAGTGTCTTTCCCTGACAAAGATAACCTTCAGTACATAGCACATTTGCCATCAGCCCTGTTTTTAGATGTAATCTTCAACAGCTTGTTCATATGGATTTTAATTTTAATATGTTTGGTTACACAACCAAGCACTAGAAGCACCGAAAAAAGTGACAGGCACAGGGTAATCCTCTTTCACTGTGTGGGGAATGTGTTTAAAAAGAACAAAGGGGAAAAGAATAGAGTTTGAGATATGTTTAGATTTTAAAGTTGATGGATGTAATATCTATGTATCTTTCTTTCTCCTTGTTATCATGTGCATTTCTTTAAAATACAGACAGGTCTCAGAGACACAGTCTTTAGGATTTTCCAGAGTGAGAAAAAATGTGATAAGCAACATCAGGGTTTCTACATTGTTTTTTTATGGACTTAGCTAATGCTCGACTCACTCAGCTAATCGAAGAAATCCATCAACACAAATAGACAGCTACATGACGATATGGCCAGCAAGTCAGGACAGATGGCATCTAGCCTGAGCTGCCTCTGCACACAAATGGGTGTCAAACAAGGTCATCGATAGGTCCTACACCATCAGGCTTCTCCTATGCAAGATGGTCAATAATGCAACAAATATTGTGAACACCTGGGTGGGAATATGCTGCTTCTCCTCCCCAGAGCTCTTTGAACTCAGCAGATCACTGCCCTCTACTAATGTCTTTGAGGCAGAGCAGCCTTGTGATGGAGTGCTAATGACTATGAACTGGAGGGTAATACATCTGAGGATATGTATCTAGTTGTCAATCATTTCTCAAATTTGGCACCACTGCACAGGCTGACAATTAGCCTGAATAAAACTAAGGTGATGTTTTTAGTTGCCCTAGGCAAATCAGCAAAGCAACCAAAAATTACCATCAATGGCATGGAGTTAAAAGCCATATCCAATTCCCGCTGCCTATGTAGTCTGCTATCTAATGACAGGTCCTCTGCTTTGCTTTTCTGTGGTTCTTTGAGCCACCACCAGTAGTGGAGCTCATTATTGGAACAAAGAGTAACAACTCGTAATAAATCCAGCTTATTTGGGGGAGCTTGACAGACAGGAGTTGTGGTGATAAGGCATCTGATTTCAGATAAAGACCAAAGTGCAAGACTGCCCCGCTGTCCAGGCTTCTTTGTAGATATGAAATTTAGTTCATTACCATTACTTCCCTGAATAACATTAATTCCACTAGGTGCAAAACATCAAATGGCAGCACCGGTAACCTTGTCAAGAAATAGAACGATTAATCAGCAATTGACATAATATTCGACCTGCCTTTTTAGCAACTGGAAATAGTTCCAGTTCAACAGTCATGGAAATAATGAAGTTTTACAGAACTGCACAAGAAAATCTATGGAAGTTATAAGCTATTGCATAGATTGCTAATGTCCTAACAGTGTTTGGGTGATAATGATTCAAACCTCTGCAAATTTTTTAGGGTGAACAGTTTGATTTCTGGCACTATTTGGCTTCTTTTAACAGTAAATAGCTCAAGCATAATTTATTTAAAACCAAAGATCAATAAAAGGAGAGAAAGTTAGCATGGAATTAAGCACATTCACTGCTGTAAGGTTCACTTTCTGTACCTTAAACTGAACAAAATCTTAGAGTTTCCTTTCTCTTTCACTCTTTTTTGGCTTCTTTTTTTTTTTTCACCCAGCCCATGTGATGTTCATTAGAATAACACTATTGACTCTCACGCACCCAAAAGTATATATATATAAGATGATATATTTTGCCTGTTCAAGTCTGATTATTTCTGGAATGGAAATTACAAACTACTAAACAACTTATACTTTTGTGCATATACTGAAATTAATAACCTTAGAAATACAGATTGCTGTATTGCTTGGTATATGGCCTAATCTTAATTTATTAAGAAAAAAATCATTGAGGGCTCATCTGGGGTAAGGCTATTCCTATTGTCTCAAAGCGTCATTTTCCAAAACTAGTTTTAAACTGAAATAGAAGAAACCTTTGAATTTTTTTTTAAAAAGTCTCTTCTATCCACATAAAAAGGTCTAAAAAGGTATATGTGATCTTGATCTGATGATAAATTCCTTTACATCTTCAAAAGGAAGTTTCCACTCAGAATTTGTTGGCAAATATATCCAGAGCTTCTTTAGAAGCACTAATTCTAACTCACCCCTACCACAATGCCTCTGGAAGCTGAAAATTACTAGTTCTTATAAAGCTCACCCCTCATTGAGTTCCTTCAGTGTTTAGGCTAGCAGTAATATCTATCATTTACATATTTCAGAGGTATTCAGTGGAATATGGTGACAGGGCCATGACAGAAAGGAGATGTGAGGAGGAGGGAGCTGTGATTGCAGCTTATGGACTAGGAAACTTTGGAGAGAATCTTCCCCACTGGAAAATAATTGCATGTGATTTTATGTAAAGTATCCAGCACTCCACTCGCCACACCACAGATGTTCAATAAGTGTTGTCTCATCCTTCTCTAATATTGTTTTATGCAAATACAGCATTTTAAAGAACATGAAGCATGTTTACATGACTTATCTTATTTGAACCTCACAACACCCTTTGTAAATGGGCTTTATTTAATGTTTGGAAATACGGACGATTTGAGATACCACGGTCAATTTAGCCCCAGGTCACACGACTGGTAATTTTAGACTCCATCACCTGGATTGTCTGATTCCAAGACTTTCTTTTCCCTTTACTACCTTGAGCTGCAAATATTCAGTAATGTGTACCTGACCACTGCACATCTTATTTAAAAAATTATCTTCATTATGTTTTCATATCTTCGGAGATGATTTATCATCTCCTGGTGTTTCTTTTTCTGTTTGTTTCTTCGTTTTCCCTGGTTCTCAGCTTATAAAAGCATTACGTTTCTAATGTTCATAGGTCCATGAATTAAAGTTTTTGTCAGGATCTTGAGCTCTTCAAAGCTAAAGAACCCTAAAAACAAGGCACATTTCACTCTGGGCCATGTTTTTCCTTTGAGCTCTCTTGGTAAAATACCAAACACAATTTGCTTTTTGCTTGTGAGATGGAAAGAAACAGTTGTGTGGCTATAGCTATCATTGTGCCATTACCATTCTGAGGTGTTGATTTTGTGCTTCACATTTTTCCTGTGTTTTTAACTTGATGCCCTAGCTTGAATTTTTATTTCACTCTAATCGTTTTTTAAATTTGAAGTCTTCCTTTTACTTTGGCAATTTCAGTTGGAACACTACGTTTGAAAAAAAAAAAATGTTCACAGAGAAACTGAAGGTTAAATCAGCTTTATTCTGTAAACAGTGCCTAAATTATCATCTCCTTCCCATAACAGCCCAATTAATATGTTACAGCAAAGTTGAAAAGCCAAAAATCGTGCTGAAAACATGGAGCTATTGCGACACCTGCTGGTAAGAAACAAAGTGCATTGTGTCAACAACAGCAAAAACAAATGGAGACAATGGATAGATTTTATTCCTACAAATCTATCTTTTGTGAATATCTGGTATGTCTCAGGTGCTCTGACAGGCACTGGAACTGATAGGCGGAGGTCTGATCCTTACACTCAAGAATCTCACAGACTTCCGGGGAAGAAATATCCCTATATACTCACCTAAATATAGAGAGATTATTTTCTATAGTCAAGGTTGTCAGGTTGGGTTGAGTACCTATAAGATACCACAGGGCCCACAGAGATGACCTTCTCTCACGAATCAGAGACGGTGTCACAGAGAAGGGGATGCTGAAATATTGAAGGAGGAGGAGCCAGGGACCCACTGGAAGATGTAAGCATAACAGTGAAGGGATCAGATTTTCACCTTAGAAAAATCACCCTGACCGCAATATGAAAGAAGGGAGAGAGACTAGTTAGGGTCAAAAAGGTAGACAGGAAGCTGCTGAGAAAGCTCGGGAGAGGTCAAGCCTAAATTACGGCAGGGAATGTGGAGATGCAGTAAGTAGAAAATTTTCTTAGGAAAGAACATCAGCCAATATTAAAGCACGTTTTGGGTGTGGACTCTGAGAAAGAAGAAGGATTTTTGAAAAGATCCTTTATGTCCATATGGTTACAAACAAAAGGAGCCATTTATTTTTCTTAAAAATAAAAAAATAAAAAAAGAGAGTCTGGCTTTTTAGTGCAGATAGCTTTCTTTTCTTTGTGTGTGGACTTAGGAAAGAGTTAAAATATTTCACATCTTATGAGAGCATAATTGCTCTGCAAATCCAAGCACATAATTATATAAAGTAAATTTGGAGACTTTCAAAAAATATTGATCTCACCTGAAGACAGTGCTTAATAAGTGCAATTTGGAGACAAGGACGCAGAGACACCAATTTGTGTCAACAGTGCTTAAGTGCTCCAATGAAAAACACACTCAAGGTCCTTGAGAAATTTGGATGACCGTAATAAATGGTTTTTCAAAGGAAGGTGTAAAATATTTATTTATTTATTTACTTACTTACTTATTAAGAGATAGAGTCTTGCTCTGCCGCCCAGGCTAGAGTACAGTGGTGCCATAGTGGCATTCTTGAACACCTGAGCTCAAGTGATCCTTCTGCTTCAGCCTCCCAAACTGCTGTGATTACAGGCATGAGCCACTGTACCCATCCTAAAATTCTTAAACCAATAGCTATAGTTATACATTGAGAAATTAAATATAGTGAAAAAGAGGCCATGATTTTCCTCTCTGTCAAAGTAACTCAGAGGAATACATTTTCCCATTCAGAATCAGACAAGGGCATGCACTTACATTCATTTATTTAACAAATATTTACTGAGTGTTTGTATGTATGAACTAAGATAAAAGTATTAAAAATAATATAAATCCCTCAGCTTCCAGGAACAGATAGTCCCATTTACTAAAGTGTGTGTGTATATATATGTATTGCATATATTTATACAATATATACATATGTATGTGTGTGTGCACATGTGTATGAGGGTGTGTATACATCTGTTTTAACCCATGAAGTGTGAGGAAGTATTCTAGAAATAAACAATGAAAATTTTCTTATGTATTAGACATATTTTACCTGACAGCTGACTAGTGAGAACAGAGTATTTAATTATAATACCACTTATTTAGTCAAGTATGTTAAAATATAACTTACAGAAACTTAAAGAAAAAATTAATAAAAATAAAAATAAACTTGAATTAACAACAAAATTATAATATAATAATCATAAACATTACATATATATTTACTTGTGTGGGTACTATGTACAAAGATATATGTATTTTAAAATCATTTAACTCAATACATTACATGGTTCCACAGGAATAATTATTATAGTGTTCTTTTGAAAAACAAAGTATGTGTTGAATATATTAAAAAGAGGTACAAAGGAATAAAAATTCAAACATAGAGTGAATTAATGTTGCCAGCTAATGTAATTAAAACTATCACCTGGGAAAACATATCTTACTATAACTAAGCAGGGAAGCTGAATTATTTTTACCTACAAAAATATTTGATCGAAAAATAAAAATTATGTTTATTATGAAGTCTATTTTTTAATCATCTGCTTAAAATCTACAACATGTATTTCAGAGGCCAATTTAAATGCCATCTGCTGGCATTTATTCATATTTTGGAATTTTATGTCAATCTGAATAAATTTTAAGTATTGAAAAAATAAAATGGTAAAAAATAAAATTTCCTGTAAGAACCAGATTTGGCTACATAATATTGATTTCTTCATCGGAATGATTACCACATCCCTATCTACAAAATAATGAGCTTCCATGAGGGTCATGTAAATAAGCAATACTGCCAAATGTACAAGTGTCCTATATCAAACCTGCAAGGAGTAATTGCCTATAATTCAACCTCCTACAAGTTTGTACATGCTTTATATGTAGCCAAGTGGATGAGATAAACTAGTTTATCTTGTGATGTTAAAAAATGCAAGAAAACTATTTTAAGTGTATTTGAATTTTTCAATGTAGGTTATCATCATTGGAAAGATGGTTTAAAATTAAACTTTAATTCACATAGGTATACAAATTTCACTATTGGTTTTATAGAAATGTTTACTCTGTTTTGAATAAGACCACACAGATATATATCTTTAAGAATTACAGATACAATGTGCTAAATTATAAGATACATAAACTGTTGAATGAATGAATGAATGACATCAGCTTAATGACTGAGTTGGGTTAGATTATAACATTTCTTTCAAACACAAGATTACACCAAAGCCCCATCATCTTTCACTGGATTATTGAGGTGGCCACTAAGCGGTCTTCCATTGTCTGTTCCCTACACAGCAGCGGGAGTGGTCTTGTTAAAACCCAGCTCAGATTGTGTATTTCCTGAATACCCTCCTATGACTGCCAGTGATGAATAATGAGTGGTTTGAGTGGATTGCCACTGATAGGGTCTCAGCAACTACTGGAGCATCTTAGCCTACCACCTTGTATAGCAAATGCTAGAAAGCCAAGGTTTCTTTTAAATTTTTTTTAAAAACTGTTATATATTTAAGAGGCACAAGTGCAGATTTCTTATACTTGCTATTCCTTCCACCTGGAAAGCTCTGTATCCAGATATCTGTCCACAGGACTGACTTCCTCATTTCCTTTAGGTCTCCTGTTCAAATATCATCTTTCCTGACTATGCTGCATAAAAATAGCAACTGCTCCTGATACTCTCTTGACCCCTTGCTCATGTTTCTGCATAGCTCTTCTCGTCACTGGACAGTGTACTTGCCTGTCTATCTGCTTATTGTTAGTCTTTCTCCATTGAATTGCAAATTCCATGAAACCAGAGACTTTGTCACTGAAGTACAACCTGCCTGCAGAACAATCCCTGGCTCAGAGTAAGGGTTTAACAAATACTTGTTAAATGAGTAATATTTACTTGAAATACTTATGGAAGATTTAGTCAGATGGAAAAGCAAAAGGTTTTTACAACTTGTCAGCCACTTACTATGAGGAAAGTACTATTTTCTGTCTTATATGAGACAAGAGATTACAGACCCATTCCTGAATAAATGAACAGAACAATGGAAGTCAAATAAGTCAATAAATAATTGTAACCCATTCATTCATTCAACCTTTATTTATTGAACATTAAAGAGAAGGCCAGATTTTTCAGTTTTTCTATGTGCCAGGCATCAGGCAAAAACATAATAAGGTTTAATATATCTTTCATAACAATCAAATAAGTAACTATTATCCCTGATTTACAACCAAAAAACCTGAGGCTTTCCAAGGATATCTTGCTAGAGTCCAAGGTTGCCACACTACTGAAAAATAAAGACTATACCCTAGTTCTGTCTCACTCTATATTTTTACGGTACTGAAAGGAACACAGAGAAAAGCCACCTGATCATTAGTGAGGTCAGAAAAGCCTTCTAAGTAAAAGTAACACCTATGGTAAACCTTCAAAAGTAATATGCTGAAATTAGGCAAAGAAAGAGAGTAAGGCATGCTGGCCTGAACAAATAACATGTGTGAATTATTGTGATATTGTAATTTCCATAAAGAGAAAAACACAGGTCTTAGTGCCTTTGTTTTTAATAATAAAGTAGATTGAAATTTGACTGTCTGAATTTGTTACTAAAAATATAAATATATACCCCACTATAAACAATGACAGAATGAATTAATATGTGATATAACTCAACCATGCAATGCAAATAATCAGCATGAAGGAATGACACATAAACACAAGATTGAGGAAGATTCAGTATTCCAGATTTTAGCAAAAGAGATATGATTGCCTATAAACAACTTTTCCCATTTGTAGTATATAATTAAATAACTTATGTGGCAATTAAATTACATGCCAATTAAATAGAACTGCAAGCGCTAATATAACAAGTTAAAACAAGTGGAAGTTATTACTGAAGCACATCAATTGCTTTTTTCTACTAAGTTGAATTGACTTTAAAAAATTAATACTGACCTATGTTATGCACTTTCAGTATTTAGAATGTGAGTTAGGCTGTTAAAAGTTTTAAAGGTAAAAAATTGAATAAGGTTAAGAGAAGCAGATTCTTGTTTCACCTAAACAAAATAATAAAGAAAAATAATTTTAATAGATTGGTTTTACTTATTTTTTAATTCCATTTTATTTCTCTGAAACATCAAAAATAAGCTTTGCTTTGAAGCAAGATGACAGGTGCCCAGAGCTAAGCTTTCGTTGCACATAAAGCCACATACAGCCAGCTTTTTCATACTTGATTTGTCAAATGTCAAATTTCTACTTTACAATTAACGTACAAACATGTATATATACCTCTGTGTGGTGTTCTGCAATACAATTTAAATTTCAAATTAAATATGTATACATACATATGTATGTATATATGTACACACACATAAACACGCAAATATATTATTTTTTTTAACTTTTAAGCTCAGGGGTATATGTGTAGGTTTGTTACATAGGTAAACTTATGTCCTGCAGGTTCGTTGTACAGATTATTTCATTGCCCAGGTAGTAAGCCTAGTACCTATTAATTATTTTTCCTGATCCTCGCCCTCCTCCCACCCTCCATCCTCTGATAGGCCCCAGTGTGTGTTCCCCTCTATGAGTACATGTGTTCTCATCATTTAGCTCCCACTTATAAGGGAGAATATGTGGCATTTGGTTTTCTGATCTTATGTTAGTTTGCTAAGGATAATGGCCTCCAGCTCCATCCATGTCCCTGCAAAAGACATGATTTCATTCTTTATGGATGCACAGTATTCTGTGGTGTATATGTACCACATTTTCTTTATCCATTCTATCATTGATGGGCATTTAGGTTGATTCCACATCTTTGCTTATTGTGAATAGTGCTGCAGTAAACATACGTGTGTGTGTGTGTGTGTGTGTGTGTGTGTGTCTGTAATGGAATGATTTATATTCCTTTAAGTATATACCCAGTAATGAGATTGCTGGGTCAAATGGTATTTATATCGTTAGGTCTTTGAGGAATCACCACACTGTCTTCCACAATGGTTGAACTAATCTGCACTCCCACCAACACTGTATAAGCATTCCCTTTCTCCACAATCTCACCAGAATCTGTTATCTTTTGACCTTTTTTTTTTTTTAGACAGAGTCTTGCTCTGTCACCATGCTAGAGTGCAGTGGCGTGATCTCGGCTCACTCCAACCTCCACCTCTTGGGTTCATGCGATTTTCCTGCCTCCACCTCCAGAGTTGCTGGGATTACAGGCGCCCATCACCATGTCCAGCTAATTTTTTGTATTTTTAGTAGACACGGGGTTTCACCATGTTGGTCAAGACCACCAGGCTGGTCTTGAACTCCCAACCTCAGGTGATCCGCCCGCCTCAGCCTCTGACTGGTGTGAGATGGTATCTCATTGTGGTTTTGCTTTGGATTTCTCTAATGATCAGTGACACATTAATCCTGAGAGAGAAAATTGTACAGGTAGGAAAACCTGTATAATTACAGGTTGTTATAATCTTTCACTCATCTGACATCTGAGTGCCTGGGGTATGCTAGGTCTTATCCATCATCTCAAGTTCCTTAAGTTATAGGGCAAAAAAGTTAAAATTAAAATGAAAATATTCATTCCTCCTGATTAGCAACTGCATGAGCTTCACACAGTCCATCTCTTTGTCTATTGTGAGGTTTATAGCAATTCCCTTTCCATCATGACTAGAGTGACATCTAATGAATAGCTGCTCCCACTATTCCACTCACCTCCCAAAGGGAAAGATGCCTATCTCATCTTCTAAATACTGCACACAAAGACATACACAGATCATCCTAAAACTAATCAAATGATTAATTTTCAAATTTAATCAGAGAAAAGGTAATAAATGGGAATAAATGGCATGAGCAGAACTAGAGGCAGGAGAGTGCTGGGTTTGAAGGGCAAATTGGAGAGGAAGGCAGAACAGCACCTGCTCCTTATGATTGGCTACATCTATGATATATGAAGTGGTGAAAAAGCTGGAAGTTGGAGGTAGATTACAAGTTCCATCCAGGGCTAGATTTCAATGAGTGACTTTTGTAGAAGGATGGTGATTCAAGATAATTGAGGGTACTTTAGTGACCAACTTAAGCTTAGTGGGATGTAAGAGCTGGTTAGGGCCATTGGACTGAGATTGGCAATGAGAGATTAAATGAAGAGAGGGACCGAATGAGGTCAAAGAGCAGGTAAAATTGAAATGAGGGAAAATGATTGATATGGTCTGAATGTTTCTGTGCCCCCAAAATTTACAGGCACAAGCACCTAGTGCCAAGGTGATGGTACTAGGAGGTGGGGTCTTTGGGAGGTGATTAGGTCATGAGTGCCCAGAGAGCTAGCTCTGCCCTTCCACCATGTGAGGACACAGTGAGAAGGCACCATCCATGAACCAGAAAGCACGTCCTCGCCAGACACTGAATCTGCCGGATCCTTGATCTTCCATTTCCCAGTTTCCAGAACTGTTAGGAATAAATTTCTGTTGTTTAGAAGCCACCCAGTCTAAGGTACTTTGTTATAGCAGCCCAAATGGACTAAGACCCATGATTTTAATATCCACAACATGTACTTTTCTTTTTTTTTTTTTGAGATGGAGTCTCACACCCAGGCTGGAGTGCAGTGGCGCAATCTCAGCTCACTGCAACCTCCTGCTCCTGGGTTCAAGTGATTCTCCTGCCTCAGCCTCCTGAGCAGCTGGGACTACAGGTACGTGCCACCATGACTCTTTGGTAGTAGAGACGCAGTTTCACCGTGTTAGCCAGGATGGTCTCGATCTCCTGACTTTGTGATCTGCTCGCCTCGGCCTCCTAAAGTGTTGGAATTACAGGCGTGAGTCACTGAGCCTGGCCCACAACATGTATTTCAGAGGCTAATTTAAATGCCATCTGGAAGGTCTAGAAGCTCTGCCCTAGAACTTGATTTCCTCCCTCTCTAATTGAGTTTAGAAAGGTGTACAACCTTTTCTAGTCCTCACCACCTGGGGGTTAACAGGTAGGGCAAATGAGGCCACAGAAATAGTAATGATGCAAATTATATTATTCAGTGACCCCAGTGCCTGGTTCAGGGCATAGAGTTCCCTGAAAAATCTTCACCAAGTACTTCTGGGGGTCCAGGGTTCTCTAGACCAATTTTACTTTTCCTTGTCTTGCAGCTGCTAAGTCTTGCTCCTCTGCTTCTCCTTGCTCTTCTGCACTTAGGTGATGCTACTTTTCCACTGTGCACTCAGTCTGGAAGGGGTTCTTGGCAGAGGGATGCATTAAGAATGACTGCCAGGCTTGGCTAACTAGGTACACAGTGTCTTTATACACAGAGATAGGAAATACAGGAAGTAGAACAGGTTTGTTACTGGGGATAATTTGATTTGGAACATGTCGATTTTGAGAAGTTTTTGAAACATCTGAGTGATAACCAGTTGTCAGTCTAATATCTGGACCTTAGGGCATAGAACAGGCTAGAGATAAAGGCTTGAGGGTCACCAATACCCAGTGATACTGAGGCCTGGTTCAGATGCCAGCCAGAGGGAATGTGTAGAGGAAAAATAAAAAACAGAAAGTAAAGCATAGCAACATTTTAAAAGTGAGTGGAAGAAGTGATGCTTGCAAATAAAGCTGAGAAGGTCCAGGGATACCAGGAGAATGATATTCTGAAAGTCAGGATGGGAAAGGCATTGAGATGTTTACATTTTTAGAAAGAAGATGAAGATACAAGTTTCAGGGGCTGATTAAGCAAAGTTCATGGAGAGGCCAGAGCAATGAGATTTAGAGAAATTGTGCTTAGTAAGAAGGAAGGCCATCACTTTCAATGAAGCAGAAGAATGGGACAAAAGAATGCAAATAAAATTGTAAGTGTGAATAGGATTACTTCCTTCATTGGAAAAAAAAAATCCAGATAAATTGCCTACCATAGGGTAGAACAAAACTCTGGAAAGTAGTGTTCCTCATGTGGTTAGCTAGTAGGCTGACAATAAAGAAGCAAAGAATTCCAGCAATTGAAGAGTTTTCATTTATGTGGAAACGCAGTTTGATAGACATAAAAGGGAACATAATCTGAGAAGCACTTAGAAGCTATAGTGATAGGCCTATAAACAAGACTAAGTGAAACCAGCTAATAAACTCAAAAGCTACTCTAGGATGAAAGAAACTGCAAGACATGTAAAAACTCAAATTACATGGATAAACTGTAAAACAGAATTACAGTGCTAATTCCTAAGCAAAATATTATTTCACCACATAAAACATGGGTAAAATTTTGTTAAAATGCATTTGTCACACCATACTAAAAGAGCTTTGATTAGAGGTGATGCTTACAATTGGATTTCAAATGTGATGCTACAATCACAATAAACATCCAAAACAAATCAATAAGACCAAGTTAATTTTAGGTTTTGTATTAACTATGAGTTAAGTCTAATAGTTTATTTCGAGAAATGCAAACACAGAGTTTTCCCCCAAGAATAGTTCTCATCACCTGACGAATACTTTATCTTTTGAAAATAAAATGGAATATTTTCAAAGGACAATTTATTATTTCAATAAAACAAAAATAAGTAAATCATTATGATCCACTTAGTTCAAATTCAATACAAACACACTATAATTTTTTACTGAGCATGTTTATAGAATAAATCATAAGTTATTAGCACAAGTAAGAAATACATTTGACCATTGAACAACTGTGTGGGTCCACTTATATGCAGACTTTGTTCAACCAAAGGCAGGTGTATTTGCAGGATGTGAAACCCACAAATACGGAGAACTAGCTTTTTATGTACGCAGGTTCCCCAAGGATGACCGTGGGACTTGAGTATGTGAGGATCTTGGCGTACTCAAGGGTTCTGGATTCAATCCCTGATGTATATTGAGGGACAACTGTTAATCTGAATGCACAGACATACAATTACAGAAGATTCAAGGTAATATAAATATACATATATTTGGAAATTCGAAGTAGTTTTTTATTTTTGATATTAAGTTTTTAGATTTTGTTAATATTTATTATTTAATAAATTATTCTTCCTAAATTGAATTTGTCATAAATAAGTTTTTATTAAAAATAATAAATTTGAAAATGTTTTAAAATTGTTGGGAAAATATTTATAATCTCAGCACTAAGACAAATCATTTTGATAACTATCTACT
Source organism: Macaca mulatta (assembly GCF_049350105.2). Taxonomy (NCBI): domain Eukaryota; kingdom Metazoa; phylum Chordata; class Mammalia; order Primates; family Cercopithecidae; genus Macaca; species Macaca mulatta. The sequence goes on along the minus strand of NC_133406.1, from coordinate 165,864,704 downwards.
AGGAATCTCTTGAAATGCATACACAAGAAGAATTATATAGAAGTAGAAGTATACTACATACCTCCCATATCTGCTTTTTAAACTTATTAATAATACTCTTAACACTATGCCTTAAACATTTTCCCATGTCTAGAACTATGGGTCTACTTTGTCATTATAATAGATACATTGTATTGCACTGTATGGATGTTTTGGCATTTTAATCATGCAGTTGATGGAAATTTAAGTCGTTTCCAATATTGTACTATAATAAGCAATGCTGCAATGAAAACAATTTTGGCACATCTTTCCAGATGTATCTATCTCTTTAGGATAAATTTCTGTAGTGGAATTAATGGATCAAAGGAAATCCACATTTTAAAATTTAAAGACATTACGTATCTGCTCTCCAGAACAGAAACAATTTTATACTCCTACCAATAGTACATGAGTGCCATTTCCTCTATTACTAGTGAGAATAAACAACTCCTTCCATAAGTTCACTGGTTATATGTATTTTGTCTTGTATCCATTCATGTCCATTTCTCTTGTGGGATGTTTTGAATTTACTAATTAGTTTGGAGAATTTTTTAAGGTTAATATTTTTATCTGCTATTGGAGATCTTTTTCTACTTTTCCCATTTTTCTTGTTCTTTCATAGTTTGGGATTTTGAGTAATGGTGTAAGGCTTTTCATCCCGCGTGATTATAAAAATATTCTACCATGTCTTGGCTCTGTCACCCAGACTGGAGTGCAGTGGCACAATCTCGGCTCACCGAAGTCTCTGCCTCCTGGGTTCAAGCAATTCTTGTGCCTCAGCCTCCCGAGTAGCTGGGATTACAGGCGTGTACCACCAAGCCCAGCTATTTTTTTTTTTTTTTTTTTGTATTTTTAGTAGAGATGGGGTTTTGCCATATTGGTCAGGCTTGTCTCCAACTCCTGACCTCAGGTGATCCGCCCGCCTCAGCCTCACAAAGTGCTGCAATTACAGCTGTGAGCCACTTGCACCTGGCTCATCTAAAAGTTTTTGATGCTCGAAGTGTAGTCGAATATTTATTTTTTTTCCCAAATGGGGAGCTAGTTCTCTTATTGAATAACCTCTCTCCCCAATGAAAAGCCATTTTTACCATCCGCAAAAGGGAGCAGCATACCTAGACTCTATTTTGTTCCACTAATCTAGTTATCGTTGAGCCAATACGATTCCACCTTAGTAACTCTAACTTGGGAAAAAAATGTTCACATCTGCTGGGACTGGTTCCAGCTCATTTTCTTTTCTGATTTTTTCTGGCTGCCTTTTTCTCCCCCTGCCACCCCCTCCCCTTCCCCCCTCCCCCTCAAAAAAACTTTAGAAATATGTTGTCAAGTTTCTAAAAATTCCTATTGAGATTTTGATATAAATCACTTTGACATTCTAGCGTATGAAGGGAGAATCTTCACATGAATCTGACCAAGAATCATTTCTTTGAGTAATCCTTTGTCCTCCATGAGACTTCTGTAGGTTTCTTTGTAAAGGTCCTGTGTGTTCTCGTAAATTTGGTAGCTTGTATTTTACTACTTAAAAATTGTTTGTTCTTAAATTTTTGTAGGCACATAGCACATGTACATATTTATGGGGTACATGAGATGTCTTGATACAGGCATGCAATGTGAAATAAGCACATCACAGAGAATGGGGTATCCATCCCCTCAAGCATTTATCCTTTGAATTACAAACAATCCAATTATACACATAAGGTATTTCTCACTGCTTTTAAAATTAGTGATAGTAGTGGCATGGCAATTGTGAAAGAGATCTTTTTTCATTATTTTCTAATTTTCTAATATGAATCATTACTGATGCATATTAATTTATATATATTTATTATATAATTAACCAGTTTTCTTAATTTATCAATAGTTTTCCTATTTGTTCTCCTGCATTTTCTAGGTTTTGAATAACATAATTGTAAATAATGATCCTTTGGCATGCTCCCTTCCAAATCTATGTGAAATTTAAACATTTAAAGGATATTATCTTATTTCCAGGTCTTCATTAATTTTACACAAACCTAATTAATATTACCAGTGAATAAACTTAGCTCTTTGGTTTAGTCCAGGAATTTTCCTTAATTATTATTTCTTTCATTATTCTGTGAAATTTAGGGGCCATCCCTATAATTTAAAGGTTTTTGCTTTTTGTCTGTTCTATCATATTATTTTCTTCATTTTTCTCTACGCTTTTGGAGAGTTATGAAATTTGTTCACGTGACCAAGTTTTCTGTAATGTTAGTTATGCTCGTTTGCACTTCCTCTGGGGATTTGCATTTGGGATTCCTTTTTTCATATTTCAGGATGCTCTCTCTTCATTCCTCCTCTTTGCCCCAATTTACTCTTTTTTGGCTAACAAAAATGTTATTATTTAAACACGTGTTTGTGCAAGACAGAGTGCTAAGTAATACATGACCATTAGCTCATTTAATTCTTACAATTCTGACTTCCCTTTCTTCCCATGTTACGTAAGAGAAAACTGAAGCTCCAAATAATTAATTTGCCTAGGATTCCATAGCTGGTCAATAATAGTGCTTAAATCCAGTTTCTTTGCCTTCATAACCCATGCTCTCGACAACTATACCAGAGCTGTACCTGTGGCCTTCCTCCCTGCCCATAAGAGAGCTCAGTTTCTTCCAGATCAATATCTGGAGTGAGCTAGCCTCTTCAATACTCTGTGTCAATTCCAGGGCCTGCTGGACTAAGGCATGGGCATCTTCTGCTCCAATTTCTACATTATCTGGCTTTGCTCGAGTCAGACAAATGTTGTCTGCACAAGTCTTGTATTTCTCCAGCAATTCCACTCTCCATCCATTTGCAAGATTTTCTCTGTGGTGACATCTGAGGGTGCACTCCGTCTTCCTCCTTAATCTATAGCTGTACTGAAAACTGAAACCTGTAGACTCTAAAATGCATGTGAAAGCAAGGAGCTGAAGGATACTGTGGGGTGGACCTAGACCTCAACTCTAGCTAGTTCAGATGATTTCTGGTTTAAAAAAAAAAGTGGTGGGGGGCGGGGGGGCTTGGTTTTCCAAGCAGTGTACCTCCTGTGTCCCAAGTTAAGAGGCAGTGATTGACTTGTGGCTTTTTCCTGCCTACTCTGTAGATAATTTGGTTCACCGAATCAAATTGACACTGATGTCAGAAATTCCCAGTGGATTTTGGCACATGGTTTACTATTCACTGTCTTGTACTACTGGAGTTTTGTGGGTATTTTTACGTGAAGTTGGGAATGAATAAATCAGGGACTGCTACCTGTAGTTATATTTAGCACATTTAATGAACATCCGTATCACATAACTTTGGGATCAGTATTAGACTCACTTTTAACGACATACATGGACTGTCTCTATGTATGACTTAGGGGTCGACACAGACCAAAGTGAAGTTACGTTTCTTTCTATAACATTTCCTAGGCCTTGTCCTTGGATGTAGGAAGTTTCCACAGTATGAGCCCTATGAATTAGCAAAATTGTCATATGACAATTTTTAAATGACTTTTTAACGCACTGTACTAAAAAAATGAAAGCATTAGAAATGATGGAGCATTGAGCTGAGGTGTTTTTCTGTTTGCGAGATACGGTCGAGGAGGTGGAAAGAGGTAGGTCAAAGTGACCTGACAGGTTTTGCTGTTCTTGGAAATTGTGTAGAAAAAGAAAGCTCTTTATACTACAAATTGGGGAAGCCCCTTGGCACACATATAATTTCTTGCCTCAACAGGCTGAGTTAAGGGCATTATAAAATGCTAGTTTTTTTGTTTTTGTTTTCCTTTCAGAAGCATCCTATTTTTTACCTCTATGGTTAAAGCTACCGTGGAGGGAGACAGCTAACATCAAATGTATTAAAGGTGTGATTGCAAATCCCAAGCTACACTAAGAGCCCAACCCTTGTGATGGTTAGTTCTGTGTCAACATAGTCATCATGTCCTACTTATGTGTTTATACAAAATTTTCAGTTGACTTTAAGGAGATGTCCCTCAATAATGCAGGTGGGCCTCATCCAATCAGTTGAAAGCCTTAAGAAGAAAAACTATTTCCCAGAGAAAGAATTCTGCAAGACTGCAACAATAGAAACTAGTTGTATTTCTAGCCTGCTGGCCTGCCCTACAGATTTTAACTTGCCAGTACCCATAATTGCATAAGCAAATTCTTTCAAACACATCTCATTGTATTTTGATTGCTTGTCTGGAGAACCCTGTATGACACCTCTTATATTCTAAAATATTTTACTTGGGTCTCATCCTTACTCAACTATAAGCTCAAGGATATGGACTCTGTCTTATACATCTCTGTATTTTCAAAATTCAACAGGGTACTTTCTCAGACTCTAGGTACTCAATAAATACTTGTTGGACTAATGGAAGCATAGAATAATCTATTAGAGAAGCCAGAGGTACAGTGAGCAAGGAAAGCCAAAGGCCTGGAAATTTAAATGTATGATTTTATATTGACAGCCTACAAAAAAGTCAGCTGAATTTGAATCTCCTAGTCATGTGACCTTTGGTATGTTGATTCACCTATTTGGGCTCATGGTGCTGACCAATTTGGTCTCTAAAACATTATATGACTAGGTCACAGAAGTCAAAGCAACCAAGAACAGACATTCAAAAGACTGAGTTAAATAATGTTTGTTTATTATACAGGTTATTCTCTACTCTTCATCAAGAACGAGCACTGATGACTACGTAGTAGACCTAAGGCCACAGGCACCAACCAAGTAGTGAATGCAGTTGGTTGAAAGTTGGAACAAGACTAAAACCATAGAGATTTATGCAGAGAGCATACCTAGTGCTACATATTCATAAAAATGGTAGTTAATGCATACAGTTTGGCTAGTTTTACCTTCAAAATTAATTAAACTGTATCGATGTATTTTGAAGTGTTAAGTCATCTGTATGCTTTAGCTCTTTCTATAGATGAGGCAAATGTACAAACAGATTAAACTGACTTTTACAGAATAATTATTCTTTTACCTTGTTGCATGGAAAGGAATCCTCCATTTTAGGATGCACATAAAATGCTAGCCTATATTGATGGCATTGCCTTAACACTTTTCTTTTTTTTTTTTAAGTAATTTTACAGGGCATTTAACCTATAAGAGAAACAGTGGATAAACTTGGAAAATGCTAATAGCAAAAACATTTCAGTCATGGCACATACAGCCAGAAGCCAATAATATCCTTCAACTATAGAAATTAGCAGTATTTTCTGTTTATTACTGAAACAGGATTCCATGTTCAAGCCAGAAATTGTCATTCAACAGAACAAATCAGGTCAAAACAATCAACCACAAAATGTGACACAACAAAAGGATGTGCTCATGTGATGAAAAACAAAAATAACAAATAATCAAACTTTTATTTCCTTGAATACAATATTGATGGCAAGATTGCTAAGAGGTCATCCCTGTATTTAGTTTAGATAAAGGCTTCCAGCATAGAACACTGTTAAGAAGTAACTGTCAGGAGCTATGCAGAAGTGATGAGAGGCAAATACTATAAAAACTGGAAAAGCAGGTTTTGATTTTCTATAGATTTTATTACACATTATTGAGACAAATGAAGACAATTCTTCGTTTATCAAATTTGTGAGCTTAATTATTTCAACAAAATATATGACCCTCACCAGACAAACAGATAACTCTAAATTTACTCTGAAAATCTAATCAATTGAGAAGTATTACCTATTTGGAGACTATGCAGTATATCAAAGATAAAGCTCGTATTCTCACAGAACATATGGGGTCATTGGCAGCCAACCAATAATGAAGTAAATATTCTAATATTTGGGAAAATACTGAGAAAACTAATAAATTATCCTGGACATTATTTATTTTTGCCTTTACAAAAGACTTACACATCCAAATGAGGTTAGTTTAGAGTAGAGGTTTTGAGTCCAGAAAATGTTCAAAGTCCAATACAGCCATGGCTAATCAGAGACTAGAGAACCTTTACAAAGGTAAGCAGGCTTGAAAACCATTGGAAACTGAGCAGTCTTATTTTGAACTAGCATGTTTTAATCAAAGGTATGGAATTAATCAAGTATCAATTAAGAATTACTGGAATGCACCCTCATGCCAAACGATGACTAACATGCTATTTCCTACTATGATGACTCCTTGATTTGAGACAGATGGCATAAAAAAAATATTGCTAGCAATACAATGAATTTTACTCTTCTGCCTCTGTTCTTTAAAGAAAAATCTTATTTTTTCACGTAAGAAACTCATGCAATCGAATATTAATTAAAGAAAAGATAGGGTAAGTACAACTGGGGGAAAGACAGTACCTCTGATTACACAGGAAATCCATGAAAGAATTCATCATAAGAGAAGTATCATTTTTCCAGTAGCCCCACTGCCATGAATGATATCTTTATGAGCCTCGGCCACCTTCTCCAATGGATATTGAGAACCTATTACAGGTTTCAACCAGCCAATTTCCATTCCAGCTTGAAGGGCTGCTGCATATTGCTGAAATTCCTCCTAAGAAAAAGGAAAAATAAATTTCTTTTTGTAGTGAACCATGATTTAATTTTCAGAAGCATTAAAAAAACTTCAGAATCTAAGTGTTATTCCATAGCCTCTTACAAATGTGTGACTTTTGTCAACTTGTCCATAACAATAGAAAAAGTAGTTCTCTACATGATAACCATAAATCCTATCTGCCCGAGACAGTGTTAGTGTACAAAATACCTATTGTCCTGAAATAATTACTAGTATCACATTTCTATCTCAAAAAGTATGCTTACTTGGATATAAATTATATTGTTACCCTAGCTGTCCTTCTGGTGACTAATCCTTACCAACTCCCTCCAGTCATATAACTAAGTTTAACATCTACTCAAACTTTCTGTTTGCCTGAATAGGCAAACTGTACCAATGTTTAAGTTATCAAAATCAGAAGTACTTCTTTTCCTACCTTGGTTGAGGAAAAGAGAGTAACTCCAATTATACTCGACTCCTTTGCCATGGTGTCCCGTGGGTTTATTTCAATAGTACCTCTGTTGCCAACAACCTAATATGAAAAACGGCAAGTCTACAGTTAAAGATTACTGCAAAATAGTGTTAAATTGTGGTAAAACATTAAAATGGTAAAAAAAAAAAAAAAAAAAAAGAAAAGGAATACTTACTATCACTCGTCCTCCATGTGACAGAAGACTCAAGTCTTTACTAAGATTTACATTAGCTAACATTTCAATAATTACATCAATTCCTTTCTCACCAACATATTTCTATATAATAAAAGAGAAATGTAGAGTAAGATAGCAAGTGAAAAACTGTAAAATAGCTACTATCTATACAAGATATTATAAAAATGTTTCAAATGATATATAAATGCTACATCTTTGAAACTAGTAATGCAAAATTTTAAATAATCTAATTATATAATTATGATGTAATTCCAAGGTACCAGCCAGAACATCTAAAATGCTAACGATTTGTACTAAATACATTGCTGTAATGAAATAAAATTTGCCTGGAATTTTCAGGTGCTAGACTCAACTTGAGTATAAAATACTTTTCCATAGCTGAAAATTTTCTATCTTTAAAATAAAATTTCATAAAGAAACAACAAATCAAAAGTCCCAAAGCCCCAGGGGGCTCCCATTTTTATTAATAAACAAAAAGCAAAAGAAAATATCATTAGCTGTTTGGTTTTCCATGATTTTTGTTGTTTTAGTGCATCTGGTTTTGTTCTAAATGGTTTATAATCTGTTTAACGCACTAATTCTTTTGGGCTCTTGGATGATGGATGCTGGCTCTTAGAAAAAGCTACACACATCTACATTATATTCATTTTATATTAACACACACACACAAATGAATCCTTGTGCCAGGGATTACACTAGGTACTAGGAATGCAAAGACAAACAAAGGGAGCTCAAAACAAAACTAGTGAGAAAGACAGGAAATACTACAGTCATAGCTGTAATGCAATGGGCTAAGTAACACATTAGCAGAAATAAATCATACAATACAGAGAAAAAAGGTTAAGGTTTGATTGCCTGCCACGGTCAGAGAAAGTTCCACAGAGATGATGAACTTGGCCCTGAGGGATGAATAGGAGTTTCCTAAGCCAAAAGAAAGGAAGATGAGTAAGGGGAAGTTAGATCTGAGGCTGAGTCAGTCTGGACCAAAGAAACAGAAAAGCAAAGATGGAGGGGACTGAGACCACAGGACTGAAATACAAGCGGAGCTGAAGTACATAATCAGGTAAGGGGGAGTGGCAGGAAGAGGAAGAGGTAGGAGAGAGGAGACTGTAAGTTGGGACAGATAGCGAAAATACAGTGAATGCCATGTTAAAGGATTTGGATTGTGTTTTTGTTGTTGTTGTTTTCTACAGGTGTTTATTATTGCACGTGCAAGTACAGTAGGGAACAGAGAGACAAAACTGCTGTCCTCATAAAGCTTCCATTTTAGTTGTTTCTGTAGTTTTTTTATTAGTTCAGTTATGAATAACAGTCAAGGCTGGAGAAACTGAGGCCTAAACTAAGTTATGGTGGTGAGTGGAATAGAGATAAGGAAATACATTTGAAAGGCATGTCAGAGAAGAAACTGATAAAATGAGGTAACCAACTTGCTGGGTGGGAGGGAAAATGATAATTAAAAGACAGGAAAAACAAATAAAATGAAGGTTTTTCTCTTGGGGGACCAGATGAGTAGCAATGTCTAGCGGGTTGATGGCATGAAGGAAGTCAACTCACGCCAAAGACAGTTTTGGAAATCAACAGCATATGGGTATTAAGGGAGCCACAAGAGTATATGAGACTGATCAGGATGAAAGTCTAGCACCAGGGAAGATGTGAGACCAAGCAAAAACAACTTAAGGAATATGAATATTAAATAACATGAAGAGGGGGAGACTGAAAGTGAAAAGTCAGGAAAGTAAGAAGAGAACCAGTTTCAAAGAAATGTGGTCAGGGTCATATGCTCCTGAAAAATCAAACAAGATGAGGACTGAAAGAAGACCAGCAGACTGTTAATTAGGAGCTTCTCAGTGACTTCTGAGAAGCAGTATAAATACTTGGGCTATAAGCAAAACTGCAGTGAGAAGTGATGGATGGTAAGGAAGTAAAACCAATAAATACTACTTTTTCAAGAAGTTTTGTGGGAAAGAGGAGGTGAGAGAGGGGGATGAGATAAAGGTTAAGAGAATGTTTTTGAGAATGGGAGAGACTTAAGCAGAAGGAGTCAGTTGAAGCTCCCAAGACCTCATGATCTTAAAATTAGATTATTGCTAACCAAAAACCATACTCTTAAAATAACAGGCCATTTTTCATCTTTGTGAATATTCTTGGATAATGGTATCAGCAGTGAGTGCTAGATCTTAGGTTTCCCAGACGTATAACAAAGGAGTGCTTTTGCTGGGCTTTTTGGTAAGATGATTGCCAAAAAGGTAATAAATTCTCACTCCTATTTTTTCCTTCATTTGTAATGATCTAGTTTACACAGTACTCAATATTTGGGAAATTCTAATCTCCCTAACATGAGGAAGTGGTTGAGGATTAGCAAAGCAATAAGTGTTTAGCAAACTGCTACTATAGTACAAGTGAAGAACTTCTGAATCTGCTTGAATTCTGTTAAATGCAGCAACTAACTAAATGCCACCTCACCATTTTGGATGCAGTAGTGATTATTCCTCCAAAACATCCAGCTAACAAATGAACTTCATTCCCTGGGCCACACAGATCCGGTTTGTAATCTATGGATATCTCACCTTCCATGGAGAATTCACATCAGTTGAAATTATATTAAGAATACCTCACAGCTGCAAATACAAAGCTGCAGCTGTACTTAAAAAGTTATTTGCATTAAAAAAATCAATTTTTATAGCTATAAGATTCTAGAGAAGCTATATTCTACTTAATACACATAAACAATATAAAAATGATAGTGAAGGTTTAAAACTTAGACATCTCTGTTTTTTAAATAAAGTTTTAAAACACGCATAAAAATTCATCCAGGCACTGAAAAACGGAAGCAAACAGCTTTAAAGGAGTAGTTGGTTAAAAACGTATTAAAAAACCACGTAAGTCTCCAAGGAACAAAGTTTGACATTTGTAAAATGGTGGAAAATTTTACCTTAATTTTATCAATATAATTCACTTCTCTGTGATTGAACACTTCATGGGCTCCATTTTGCAAAACAATCTTTTGTCCTTCCTCAGTACCAGCAGTGCCCAAAACCTTTAAGCCATAAGCTCTAGCAATCTGGCATGCTGCTAATCCAACCTGAAAAACAAATACAACCCAAGAGTTACATATTCTCTGCATTCCTGCAAACACTTAAATACATACAAGGAACTTAAGATTCCTATGGGACCCACCCTAACTTTAAGGAACTTAAGAGTGTAAATGAAGAAATAAGAAAAACAGCTAACTTTAACTGAGCATTTAAAATATTCCAGGACCCATACTAAATAATTTCTACATATTGCTTTATTTTATTCTCACAATGACCCTATAAAGTAGATACTATTATTGTCCCTATTTTACAGATAAGAAAGTTAAAGCTTCAAATTATAAGTAATTTGGCCAAGTCACAAGCAGAGATGGAAACAGGAAGAGCTAGACCAGTCTGACTGCAGAACTTGAGTTTTTAACCACTGCATCAATATGTTTGCAGGGTTTAAAGATGATCAGAACATGCTCTCTGACTTCTTTGTGCATACGAAATTCTAAATAACAAATGTAAGGCTTCTAACATTTAAGTAGAAGAGACAGGTATACGGGCAAATTAACTAATTCATCCATTCGGTGAATGTTTAGAGAGTGTTTACGATGTGCTAGACATGGTACTTAAGGTAAGAAAGAAATTTACATTCTAAGGGTGGAGGAAGATAATCGTCATATGAACAAATTGAATGAATAAAATAAATTCAGGAAATAAAAGCGCTAAGAAAAAATAAGACTGGCTGTTGGGTTAGAGAGATAGGAATAGGGGCTATTTAGGTCATCAAGAAGGGTCACTGAAAAAACGAGACCTGAAAAAAGTGAGGAACAAGCCACAAGAACATCCGATCGGCCATGTGGAGGATGCCGTGGGCAGAGTGAATGGCCACGGGTAACCTGGGGAGGTGGGAATGCAGTTGGGATCAAAGAACAGAAAGAGGGGCAGTGTGGTTCAGGGAGGGGCATGTGCGAAAGGGTCGAAGATGAGGCCAGAAATGCCGAGTCACATAGGATCTGAGGGGTGAAGGTAGAGGCTTCTGAGTATATTAAAAACTATGCAGAACCACTGGAGAGCTTAAGCCAGGAAATGATCTGGTTGACTCAGGCTTTAAAAAGGTTGCTCCAATTATATGTGAGGCACAACGAAGGCGGCGAGGAAAATGGGAGGAGGAAGATCCGTTTGTAGCTGTTAGAGCAGTCTAGATAAGAGATGAAGCGGGCTTGAACAAAGGTGGTGGCACTGGAAAAAATAAACAAATTCAGATATAGTTTAGAAGTAAGCTAATGCGACTTCCTCACAGAGGAAAAGAGAAAAATACAGGATGTCTCCTATGTCTTTGGCCAGATTAACTGGGTAGAGTAACTGAGAAGAAGACTGGAGAGCACTAAGTTTGTGAAAATCTCCAGATTTCACTTTGCCAAGTGTAGTGGTGCATGCCTGTAATCCCAGCTATGTGGGAGGCTGAGGTGGGAGGACTACTTGGGCCCAGGACTTTGAGGAGTTTGAGGTTGCAGTGATCCTGCACTGCACTGTACTGCAGCCTGGGCAATGGAACAAGACTCTGTCTCTAAAAAATAAAAATAAAAGAACCACTTGGAACATGTTGAGCTGTACAGTGCTCCTCTACTTAAAGGCGAAGATGTTCAGCAATCATGTGAATATGAGTATGGACTCAAAAGAGTTCAGTTGGAGATATATATTAAAGATTCATTATCTTACAGACGGTATTTAAAGCCAAAGGATTAAGTGGAACATGGTGGCTCATGCCTGTAATCCCAGCACTTTGGGAGGCTGAGGTGGGTGGATCATCTGGGGTCAGGAATTCGAGACCAGCCTGGGCAACCTGGCAAAATCCCAGCCTCCCAAAGTGCTGGGATTGTAAGAAATCACTAGAATACCAGATCAATGTGCTTAGCTTAGCACAAAAGAGAAATCAAAGTAGTTTAAGAAGACAGACAAAAGAGCAATTATTTAAATAACAATACTAGGAAATATGTCTGATTAGATGACAAATGATTATACAAATAAGTGTCACATACATTTAGAATAGAGTTTCCCAAACTTGGCACTATTGACATTTTGGGCCAGATAATTATTTGCTGTGGGAGACTATCCCATGTATTGAAGAGTATCTACTCCCTAGATGCCAGAAACCCTTCCCCAAGTTGTGACAACCAAATATGTCTTCAGACATTGCCAAATGTCCCAGAGCGGAAGGAGAAATGATGCAAAATCACCCGCTACTCATAATCAGTCATTTATAGGGAGGACCGGGTTGGGCAAGAAAAGAATTAAGATGAAAACTAATGATAGAAACAGATTAAAGTTGTAACAGATTTCCAGGCCTGAAATGGACCTTAAAGATTATATGGCACAGGGGAATAACGAGGCTGGACTCAGCCAGGTTATGGCAGGAATTTGCTTAACTGAAACAAACAAATACATAGAACTCACTGTCTGACGGAGGAGAGAAACATCTAATTAGATAAAACGCAATCCACTATGGGGTGGGCCCAACTGATTTTCTACTTTAATTTTCAAATTTAAATAGAAGACCTCTAATAAAACCATACTTTAAAAAGCTAATGTAACTACATCTCCTGATGTTCTAACTGCTTTAAAAGGGTACTCAATAGCTCTTTAAAAAAGGCACTGTTTATTCTATTCTTGTCAACAATTATACCAGCAATACTCCTTCAACAGATTATGCACCATTATGTGTCAACTATTTTTCTTCTACTTATTTTGCTAACACTAAAATAGGGCACTCCTCACCAACATATCTGGATAATAGCTGTGTTCATAAATTCCACACCATTTTAAACACACAACATAATCCCCAAGGAATTTGAATTAAATGAGGACAGAAAGTACAAACAGAAGCAAGGCAAAACCCAGTACTGTTTCCCTCTGATAGGACAGGGAGGATCAGAAGCGCTTCACACACCAGGTCACTAGCCTATCCCTGCCAGCCGAGGATTTAACAAACTCAGCCAGCTCAGAGAACAGTGTGGATTTTACCTTAAAAAAAAAAAAAAAAAAAAAAAAAAAAAGTCATGGTGAAGCAACTGGGCTTTTTACAAGAGGGTAAAGGGAATATAAAGAGATTTTCTTTAAACTCTTCTCTCCCCTTTCTACTGAAATCTTTCCCTTCTGCACAAAGCCCGATGTTAGCTCTCTGAAAGCCAGGGTAATTTAAATAAATTTATGTGTTTGACAGATCCTTTCGTTATTTAGGGTTAAATTTAATTTAACCCAAAAATAGCCTCTTCAGTGAAGTTAAACAATGGGAGTTTTGGACAAGGTGTATCTGTCATATTTTCTCAAGCCCCATAAAGACAATCCTGGTGTTTTTTAATAAATTGTCTGATCTGTGAAATCCTTTAGAATTGATCTATTGGAAGTGTAGGAAGCTAGGTGTGAAACCTCGTGATTCATCTACCTAAGAAACAGAGACAAAAAGGACTGAAACTACCTGTTCTTTTACTTTTAAAGGTAAATTCACATTTTCAAGATACCAATCATTATTCAGGGGACAACGAGCCATTTAATATGTTACTTCTTTCAATCCACTCTCCAGAATACACAGTGCTCTGTAAGGGTTAACAGCTTCCTCAAAGTAAGTATCTAGTCCCAGGCCTTTTATTTTTAAAATGCAAAATCTTATCTCCAAAATTTCCAAAGCATCCATTGATAGAGTTCATGTGGATTTCTTGTTAAATTCTAACTGGAGAGGTCTAACTTTTCACTCTAAGCTCCTGAGAGACAGATTGGCAGCTAGTTTCTTGAAGAGGTTTCTCACAGCCGTGTGTTGGATGATTTCACTGAAGGGCTTATTTTAAGTTGACAGTCCTCCTCCCCCATTCCCCCACATTAGCATTTTCAGCCATGGGTTGTGGTGTTAAGGACAGGCCTGTATACTGCACTCCATGAATGTCGTCAAAGCACAGCAGGCAAGCAGCGGAAGAGAGATATAGAGGACTAAGAATTCACAGTGTAGCTTTACCGTGCTGTCTGGGGCAACATAGGTAAGCTTTAATGAGCCTTAGTTTCCTTATCTAAGGGAATATGGAATTAATATCGACCTTAAAGAACTGTTTAAAATTCTAAATAAATATTTTTATATGCTACTTGAAGGCAAAAACAAGGCCAGTTTATCTTAGTCCACACCCACTATATGTGGGAAATCTAACATATTTTTGAAGGGGTGCTCTGTTGGGTTTATTAACCAAGAAATACTAAACTAATGACTAAATATCACCTTCAGAAGACCAAAATCAAAAAAGTTTTACTACATAAAAAAAAAAGCATCTTTGACTATATTTATAAATCTGACTTTTAAAAATGACCAAAGCAACTATAATGAAATAAACTCAAGCTTGTTTCAAAATATACTAAAAAAATACTTACTCCTCCACTCGCCCCATGAACCAGAACACTTTCTCCAGCTTTCACACGGGCACTGCAAAAGAAAGTATAAGTTACATCATCTTATATTTTGAAGCTAATTAATCTTAGGTGTTTTCATCATCATAAGGAATTTCTACCCTTAGTCTGGCTAACACTAACACAAAGAGCAAATGCAACCTGATATACAGCCCCAAATATTCCCTAAGCTTCACAGAATAAACAAAGCCTTCAATTCATTTATTCCTTTAACAAGTATTTACTGGGAGTCTTTTATGTTCCAGGCACTATGCTACTGGACACTGGGATCACTATGCGGCGCTACTTCTGAGTAGCTACAGTCCTTGTAGGTCATGAAGTTAAACTGCTGAGCCTGGAGGATCTGGAATCTCTCATTCCCATATATCCCCACAGAAAGGGCCTCAAAGCAGGTTTATTATAGCTCAGTCTTTATTCTGTGGTCTAGAGTAATGTCCAAGTAAACATAGTAGCTATTTTTTTTGCCCGAGGAAAGAAAGTATTTTTTTCTTCTCCATGTCTCCGAACATCAGGTTGCACCAGCCTTGTACTCTCACTTCAGAGAGCAAAGCTGAGTCAGCAAAGGTCAGAGAGTAGGAAATGCAATAAATCCTATCACAAAGATTCCCATGTCATCCCCTAAAATGTCCAGATTCTCTGGTGAAATGGCATTTTCTTTTTACTTCTGGTTCACATGACTACTTTTCTAGTATATACTGAAAAGAAGGGACATGCAGCAAGGCATGAGGGGATGCCTCACTATTCCAGATGGACAGTGCCAATGTCACAAGCCAGCAGATGCTGTGGGATCCAGATCTGACTCTTAGGAAGGATCTCTTACTTCCTTGAACAATGTGGGGTGGCCACACTGTAGAGACATTATGGAACATTATGCTCCATCTGGGAAAGAGAACACAGTAACCAGAGTCCTGCTCCCAGCTGTGCACCAACAACTGAGAAATGGCAACAATGAGCAATAAGAGAAGCTTTCTCCCACACTCTTGCTTGGAGCTAAAGAGACTGAGGACAATATGTTAAAGTAAAACATAAACATAAGGGGATAGGATCACTAGTGTTAAACTATGGGATATGAAATACTTCCAACGAAATTTTTCAAAAATTCTTGTAAGATGTCCCTCAAACACTAAAGACACATTCTCATAAAAATCTCTAGGCCTGGGGTGAGGGGAGAAAAAGCAGGCAAATCCTTTCCTGAATCCTTGTGCAGAGTCGCTGTGACAGTTAATTTTATGTGTCAACTTGACTGGGCCAAGGAACCCGATATTTGTTCCAACATTACTCTGGATGTTTCTGTAACAGTGTTTTTTTTTTGTTTTGCTTTGTTTTGTTTTTTTAAATGAGATTAACACTGAAATAGCTGGATTTTGAGTAAAGCAGACGACACTCTAGAATGTGGGTGGGCCTCATCCTATCAGCTGAAGGCTTTTGTTCTCAGAGACTGACCTCTGATGAGCAAGAGTAAATTCAGCCAGCAAACTTTCTAGGGATTTAAACTGCACCTCTTCCTTGTGTCTCCAGCCTGCTGGCCCACTGCAACAGATTTTAGACTCACCAGTCCTCCACAATTTCATGGGCCAACTCTTTAAAATGAATCAATCTGTGTGCGTGCGCACGTGTGTGTGTGTGTGTGTGTGTCTGTGTGTGTACACAGTGACTGACTCTTAAGGAATTTATACAGAGATAAATGATAGGTTAGATAGATCAAATAGATAGATGACTGACTGATAGACAGGCAGACAAAGAGACACACATCCTGTTATTTGCTTCTCTGGAGGACCCCGACTAATACAGTCATCTTCCCTGGCGCTCACAGCACTCAGCCTGGCCTTCCACGCTGCTGTTCCCTACCATCTTCTAGTCACTGAAGACTAAGACCTGGCACATAGCCTTTCTCTTCCACCCCAAATCCAGCTCCAATCAAGGAGATTCAGCATTCCCCAGAAAATCAAGCACCACAGTTCCTGAATTTTCCTCCACTTATAGCCACTGTCTCCCAGGGCTATAACTATCAGCAATCATTCCCCCTGAGAAGTACCAGATGCCAA
This sequence comes from Macaca mulatta, assembly GCF_049350105.2. Taxonomy (NCBI): domain Eukaryota; kingdom Metazoa; phylum Chordata; class Mammalia; order Primates; family Cercopithecidae; genus Macaca; species Macaca mulatta. Next base: position 165,848,033 of record NC_133406.1, on the reverse strand, counting down.
TAACCAGGATTATGACACTAATCTATCCTAATTCTGAAAACCCATATTCTCTCAAAATCTTTCTTCAACTATGCAGAGATTACTGACTCTCAACAACTCCATTTCTGTCCACTTGCTGCTCCTGGCCTTCCTTCCATCCCTCCTCAGCCTGGATTCCATAGTAGATTGCCCAACCTCCTCTCCCCGCAGTCCCCTGTGCTCTCATTTCCTTTGCACCATTCTATTTTGCCACCAATATTCCAGCCCTGGATTAATGTTCAAATCTAGCTTCCTTGATACTTTATTCAAATGACTAAGTATTATAGAAAAAAAAAAAAAAATCACATGACCATGCATTTTGGTGCCACTTCAGCTCTGACTGTTAAAATATCACTTTTTGCCTCCTACTTAATTGTGAAAAGTGAGGCAATGACATACAAGTACCTTCAACACTCCACCTCCCTACCCATAAATATTTCCCATAATTATATCATCTTTACCCCTCTAGGTTTTACGGATAAGCTGTCCTTTCCATACTGGAAGCCAGTCTCTCTACCTATGTCCTAAGTCCTTTCCATCTTACGTTATGCAGATTTTGTTCGATCTGTAAATATGTTCAAGTCTTGCCTATCCTTAAAAAAAAAAATCCCTTTTTCCCACATACTCTCCTCAGGTAACCTTCTACTCTCTCTTCCTTGTCTCCCCGATTTTTAAAAGAATAGTCGTCACTCAAGGAATTGATTTCCTCTTCCTTCCTCAATCCACTCAATCAAACTCTTCCCACCATTCTATTGAAAAGGAACTGACTAATGTCACCAATGACCTCTTAATTGCTGGGCCCAACTGTTATTTGCTTCTGAACAGACCTCTGTGTTGCATTTGACAGCTGGCCTCCCTCCTTAGTAGCACTATCAATTGCCACTCCTAAAGCTGCCAGCAGTGATTGTGAACTTACCCTGTGTGAGCCCTGTACTAAGAACTTTATACACATTACCTCCAAATAATTCTTACCACACCCTAGCAGGTAGGTGCTGTTATTATCTATGTTTCTCAAACCAGTAAACTGCACCTGAGATGTTTAAGTAACTTAACCAAGGTCATACAACTAGCACTATGTGAAGACATTAACCCAGGCCTTTCTGTCTTCAAAGCCCATGCATTCACTGGATGCTTAAGGGATACCATGACCTCTAGATTCTGCCGGCCATGGAATCCTTTCAGTCTCTTACGAGTCTATCCTTTTTCTCTGACTACATTCTTAAATGGTGATGTTCACGAGGGTTTTATTCTCACTCCACTGTTCTCACTCCCTGAGGGATTTCAATCACTTTTCATCTTGTCAATTCTTACCTACATGCTGCTATCCCCAAATTTTTATCTCCAGTCTTCAAGCTTCTGACTTTTTTATCCAATAGGCTACTGAACCTCTCCATTAGGATGTGTCTCTCATAATTTCAAATCCAAAACTGAATACAGCTTCCCTTTGAAACTTTCTCCTTCTTTTCTTTGTCACAGTTAAACATGAACCAAGCTAGAAAGCTAGACTTCTCTTAAGCTCTTCCTCATTCTCTACCTGCAAATAATCACCAAATACCCCTGATTTTACCCCCACTAAATAGTTATTCTTTCCTCTCTCCTTACTTCTTCTACCAGAACCCTTGCTCTGACCCATAAGGATTTTGTCTAGTGGAGACTCCTATAAGATACTCCTATCTCTCTCTCCATTCCTATCCTCAAATTCATCCTACACACAGCAGATAAGTGATCTCAATCAAACACAAATATCACAATGGTAGTCTCCTGAATAAAGCATTTCATTACTTCCAGTCCTTTACAGTGCAATAGATGAGCTCTATAATCTGTCTTTTACAATCTGAATTCTATCTATTTGATGACAGCTAACATTTATTGAAAGATTACTCTGTTCCAACTTTATTCTTCACTACTCTTTCTCTTGAAATTTCCTCTCTAGCAAAATCAAGTTGCTATAGCTGTTCCCACACACCACACTGTTTTTCCCCATACTATCCCCAATGTCTAGAATGTCCTCTCTCCTTCTAGTTACCATTCCTCAGGTGAATTCCCTCTGATGCTTTTCAAATACTTAGTAGATGGGATTAAAATATAGATTCTCAGGCACCAGCTATGGAAACTGACCAGAGGGTCTGGGGTAGGGCCCTATAGTGTACTATTAAATTGCTGCCTGGATGATTCTAATGGATAACAAGATTCTTGAACCATGGCTTTAAAACAGTAAGTTAAAATAATGAGTCTTTTTTTTCTTTTTTTTTTGAGACGGAGTCTCGCTCTGTCGTCCAGGCTGGCATGCAGTGAAGCGATCCCAGCTCACTGCAAGCTCCGCCTCCTGGGTTCACGCCATTCTCCTGCCTCAGCCTCCTGAGTACCTGGGACTACAGGCACCTGCCACCACGCCCGGCTAATTTTTTGTATTTTTAGTAGAGATGGGGTTTCATCATGTTAGCCAAGATGGTCTTGATCTCCTGACCTGGTGATCCGCCCGTCTCAGCCTCCCAAAGTTCTGGGATTACAGGCGTTAGCCACCGTGAAAATAATAAGTCTTACACCTTGCCAGGAAGCCCTACCTCATCACCATAGGCACATGCCTTCTGAGCCTATATATCTCTATGTACATTTCTACCACTGTACTTTCCACATTATATATAAATATGATCATTCTAATGTCATTTCCCTTACCAGACTATGAGCATCTTGAACACAGCATTCGCTCTTTTTTGTATCCCCAATGATTAGTACAATTTCCCAAATTCACAGTTTCCATTATATAAATGTTTAATGGTAAGTAAATGGTAACCAAAAATAATGAACAGATGGATGGACAGACAACTAGAAGGGAGGCAGTTAACACTGCCCTCATTTGGCATTGGCCATAAAATTGACAAAGTGTGTTATTACCTGTGGATCAGAGCTCGACAGGCAGTAAAATATGGGATACCGATGGCAGCTCCTTGTTTAAAGTCCAGTTTTTCAGGTAGTTTGTAAACAGTGTGGTCTGCTGCAAGAGCGTACTCTGCATAGCCTCCAGAGATCGTGCTGCTAGTGAAAACTCTGTCACCTTTCTAGGGGAAGAGACAAATGAATACATGCATTTGTATTCTAAAAATATTACATCAAAATAGGTATAATCCTTTATAATAAGAAATAAGTGAGTACTTATCTATTGTTCTCTATATCTAGGGTCTCATATAAATAATTTTTGTTTTGTTGAGTTGGAGTCTTGCTCTGTCACCCAGGCTGGAGTACAATGGCATGACCTCAGCTCATCACAACCTTTGCCTCGCAGGGTCAAGCAATTCTCCTGCCTCAGCCTCCCAAGTAGCTGGGATTACAGGCACGCACCACCACGCCCAGCTAATTTTTGTATTTTTAGTAGAGACGGGGTTTCACCATCTTGGTCAGGCTGGTCTTGAACTCCTGACCTCGTGATCTGCCCACCTTGGCCTCCCAAAGTGCTGGGATTACAGGTGTGAGCTATCGTGCCCAGCCATAAATCATTTTAAAATACTGAACATTTAAAAATATTTAATAATGGGAACCGATGGGAAGAAAATCTAAGGAAAACAGAAAAAAACATAAGGAAGGATAAACTTCCTTGAATGGCATCATGATGATGCTGATGGCTCAGTCCATGAAGAGCTTGCTATGTCAGGCACTGCATTAAGTGTCTCTGGAGTGTTATCTAATTTCATCTTCACAATGGCCAGTGAGGTGGGCATGTTTATTCTCTCTTATTTTAGAGCAATCCCCACTACACAGATGAGGAAATTGAGGAACAAAGAAGTTCAATAATTTCCTCAGATCAAGCAGCTAGCAAATAGCAGTCAACATAAACTGTTATTTTTGCCCAAAATGCTAGGGAGAAGAAACAAATAAAATCTGAAGTTTCTTCCACACACCAAACACCTCCTCTAAATCCCATCCATGAGTTTCCTCACCCCTGCATTGCCACTATGTCTCATGCAAACACCCAAAGGCAGAAAACCATACTAGGACCCTGACAGCATGATGACCCAGGACAGCCTTCTTCTTGACACGGCACCAGAAACACAGTAAAGTCTCAACAAATGTCTGTTGGACCTCACTATTAAAAAGCAGATGCAGGACTCAGGGGGAAGTAATGCCCCAGCCAGGCATTATTGGTCCAGTATGTAATTCGCACGTTAGGGAAAATTGGACTGCCCACTATAACCACCTGCCTTAACTCCTCCTTCTTAAAAAAAAGTAAATATTCCTTAGAAGAGGCAAATTATTAAGGCAATGATTGCTCAGTATACTTTAACAGAAATCTGAAAATGTAGAAATGCTATCTGATAGGATAAAGACAAAAAAGATTCAGAAGCCATCCAAGAATCAAGGACAAGTACCACCACTTAATATGGTTGCCTAGAAATGTCAAATATGATGAAGATTAATCCTGTTTTTACAGCTAAAAAACATGTTGAATTGATTTCAATATAATTCAAACATTTACTGCGAATATACTATATAGAAAGCATTATTTCAAGTTATGTGAGGGACATCAATACCACTGTCCCTAATGTCAAGCATCCTAGACTCTAGGGGGAGAGAAAAGCAAAGGATAGAAATAATTATAAAAAGCAAGGCAAACATGATTAGCCACTGAGGATAGGTAAAAGAAAAAGAAAGAAATTACTTCTAAGTAGAGGAAATTAGGAATAGCTTCATTGAGAAGCTAATAATTGAGGTAAATCTTGAAGAACAGGACAAGATTTTGAAAACTAGAATGGGGAAGAGTCATTACGGGTGAAGGAAACAAAGTTGGCAAAATGATAGGGACAGGAATAAATGCCAAGAAATTAGCAGCATTTATTACCAATGAGTAAGCAGACTAACGTGTGGTATGTAACCGTTTCAGGAGATAAAATGAAAAGAAACTGAAGCTAAAGTGTAAAATCCTTTGAATCCATGTTTTTAAGTTTCAATTAAATTTTGTTCATTAGAAGAACCAATATGAACAAAAACACAGAGATGAGAGAGCATGGGATGTGCAGGGAAGGACAAACAGTTCATTACTGAAGAATAAACTACACTGTGAAGAGGAGTGGGAGGTAAGACTGGAAAAATAGATGGGAGAGAGCATGAAACAGTCTTATTTCATAACAATAAGGAATTTTAAGAGTCTTCCTGAAGTCTACAAGACATGGATGCAAGAATAAAAACAGAGGTGTATAACAATCATAATTAAATTTTATAAAATGATTCATTCTAGATTAAGGACGAATTCCAGGGAAAAGAGAAAGTTATGTAGCCATTATAGAAATCCAGGTCAGGGGTGTAGTTAAGTAGGTAAGATAGCCTGAACTAAACTACTGGCAGTGGAAATGGAAAGGAGAGAGAAAACAGTTCTAGTAAGGGAAAGCGAGGAGTAATCCTCAAATCCCAGAAGTCACCAGGACAGTCACACAAGAGAGGCACTATCTGCAGTGAGAAAAGATAAGCTAGTTTTAGACACGTTTTGTACGAGATTTCTGGAGGTTGACCATGTGAGTCCAGTGTCTCCAACAGAACTCTCTGCAGTGATGGAAATGTTCACATCTGTACTGTCCAGCAGGGCAGCCACTGGACACAGAAGGCTATTAAGCATTTGAAATGTTGCTAGAGTGACTCAGGAACTGAATTTTCAATATGAATTTAAGTTGAATTTTAAATTGCCACATGTGGCTAGTGGCTACCGTTTTGGATAGCACAGATCCAGAGTTCAGCAGAAAATTCTATGCTAAAGATGTAACATGTGATAACGGCAACAAAGAGAGTGTATGAGATTGCGAAAAAGGTAAAGAATACAGAAAGCAGAGGTCTAAATAGAGACTGAGAGCCCTAGGCAACACCAAGATTTGAGGAATATCCAGAGAAAAAGAGAGGCCGGAAAACAGAGGCCCAGAAAGGAAGGGGAGAGGAGAACAGAAGAAAATGATGTCACAGAAGCTGCAGAAAAAGTTTTTTAAAGAAAAAGTTAAGTGGCTGAGAGTGTCAAATGTCACAGAGAAGTCAAGAAAGATAATGACATAAAAGGGCCCATTAACTCCAGCAAAACAGAGGCCATTAGTGACATTAGCAAGAGTCCTTTCAGTGGAGTGATGGGGGCAGAAACCAGGTTGCCACAGGCTGAGGAGTGGAAGGTTGTATGAATTTGCGAGTCTTCCTGTACAGGGGAACAGTAATCTTCTCTGTCTCAACCTAATTTTGGTAAGGTGCTGCCAAAGTTGAGTAGGTCAAGGAATTATGAAGAAAGATGATAGGACATGAGTCTACTATGAATATGCCTTTTGGCATATATATATACACACACACACACACACACATATATATATATCCTGATCATAACATTTTCAGTGACTGAGTCAGAGCTCCAAAATTGTATAGTGACCTTGCATTTTTTCATGTTTTACTTATTTTTCAAAAGAATTAACCTTATCTTATGAAGCAAAATTTATAAAAGGTATTAAAAATTATTTTAGCTTGTGTATCATCAAGAGTTGGGAAATAGTCTAACTTCCTTGTGTGCTTTCTTTCCTTACATATTTCTATTAAATCAAAAAAATCACAGTTCATTCTGTGGGGACATGAAGATACAGAAATCATCCAGCACCTATTCACAACAATGTAGTAAACAAATAAGGCCTCTGGATAAAATCTAATTTCTTTTTTGACTAGAGGAGTCCCCCAAGTGGCAGAAATTGTGTAACAGGGCCTTTTAAAGCCTTAAATAAGATGCAGTTGAAAGCTATGTTCAAATATTTTAAGGAAATAAATTAAGCCAAATAGAAATAATTAAAAATGCAATACCTTGAAAGCAGATGCATTATCTCCAACAGCTTCTATCACCCCAGCCACATCTGAGCCAGGAGTATAGGGTAAGAGTGGTTTTTTACTGTAAGTACCAGAGCGAATGTATGTCTCCACAGGGTTGACACCACATGCATGGACCTTGATTAGAACCTGCAATGACAATGTATTTTAGTTCACAGAAAGAATATAGGCATTCATTTAACTTTATGCTAGGACTGTGCTGATTATGGGAGCTATCAAAATGGGAGAAAAAAGCAAAACAAGTAAGTGCTTGCCTTCAACAACCTCACATTCCAGTTTTACAGGCTAACATAAATAAGTATGACAGAATGGCTATGTACTGTATTAAAAACATTTTGGGGAAAATAGTGAAAGAAATATTTAAGGGGATATGTGGTAGAGACCTCTGCATGTTCGTCAAACCCATTTTTTCCTTTTCCTGGGTACACAGAAAGAGTGGTGCTTCTTCACCTCCCTCATGGTTATGATTAGCCAAGTGACTGAGTTCTAGCCAATGGAATGTTAGCAAAAGTGACAGCAGACACTTGCAGGCCTGACCGATTAAAACTTCCTAGCCAAGCCACACTGTGCTTTTCCTCTTCTATGGAGACCCCAGAAGACAGGGGTTAGGTGGCAGAGCCACATGAAAGAAGAAGCTGAGTCCCTAAGTCACTGTTGGAGAACAGCTACCCACCCACATTTGAGAACTTTTAAATTTAGTGTATAAGAAATAATTATCCCTGGCTGGACCATTGTAATTTTTAGGTTACAGCAATTGTAGGAGCTAATTTTACCTTAATTAACACAGAATGATTACCTCTGCTATAAGAAGGCTTTATAAAGGAAGTGGTATTTGAGTTACGGTTTAAAATATAAGTAGAAATTAGGAATGAGAGAAAAAGGATAGTTTGGGTAAAAAAAAATAGCATGTGCAAAGACAGAGGAATGAAAGGGAGTCTTAAGGAAACTGGACAAAATCTCATGTTGTTACAGCACTATATTTCTATATGGAGAGGGAGTGATGAGAAAAAAATTTGTAAAGATAGGTTACAGCCAAACTGCAAAAACTCTCATAGGCTTGCTAAGAAAATTAGACTTGGGAGGCATGGAGGGTGCAGTAATAAAAATACATAATTTAAAATCAAAAGTATATTATTAAAGTCATTGGAGGTGATTAAACTATACACTTAAATTCTCATGAATCACACATGAAAAAGCATGAATGCAAAAGAAAATTGTTTTCCCAGCATGCAAAAAATAAAAATCATGAATGTTTGTAATAGAATAACTTATTCAAAACTCCTTATGTGTCCATTCAGAAAAATCCAATTATTGCACTACACAGATCATTCCCTACATCAAAAATTTTCTTATAACCAAAGGTTATTCTTTTTCATATATCTACTTCACTAATTATCAGGTTTATGTTAACTTTATCAATGTCCATATGTATATGTAGTGTAAATTGCATCCTAATTCAATGTCTTTAAAAATAATTGTGACTCTGCTTCTTTTGAACACTATTTGCAAGAGACTCACACTCAGTATAATTATGGCCTCAATAAAGTAATTTTATTTCTACCTGATGGTCTTTTGGAATTGGTACTGCAATATCTGACTGCAATTTCAGGACTTCTGGTCCACCAAATTCAAAAACTCTAACAGCTCTCATCAACTTCTGTCTGGTCGCCATGGTGATCTAGATACAAAGAAAGAAAAAAATTAATGTATTGTCACGTTGTATCTAAGATATCATCATGTTTTTTCCCCCCTGGAGGGAGCAGATCAAACAATTTTTTCAAATAACAATTTAAATCATGAGCTTACCACTGATCTCATTTCATGTTTAAGGACCTTTCATCTTACAAATCCCTCAGCTACAAAGCAAAATACTTCATGATACTTACTGTAGGGATTCAGTGCCTTCAACAAAGGAATCAAATATGCAAACAAAAACATCTGGATAGACATAGCATGATACTATATTTAGGTTTTCTTGCTTGGGTTGCGATTTTAGAAATTTTATGAGTTTAGTTTTATTAACATTAGGTAAACCGCCCTCCTTTTGTTAAATTATGAAACATTTCAAACATTTACGTGACAGCCAGTGTATTGGTTCATTTCCATACTGCTATGAAGAAATACTGGTGACTAGATAATTTATAAAGGAAACAGGTTTAATGGACTCACAGTTCCACATGGCTAGGGAGGTGTCACAATCATGGTGGAAGGCAAAGGGGAAGCAATGGCATGTCTTACACGGTGGCAGACAAGAGAGCTTGTGCAGGGGAATTCTCTTTTATAAAACCATCAGATCTAGTGAGACTTATTCACTATCACTAGAACAGCAAGGGAACTCCCTTCCCCGTGACTCAATTACCTCCCACCACGTCCTGCCTTCCCAATAGTCTCCCAAAATCTTAACTAATTTCAGCATAAACTCAAAAGTTCACAGTCCAAAGTCTCATCAGAGACAAGGCAAGTTCCTTCTGCCTATCAGCCTGTAAAATCAAAAGCAAGTTAGTTACTTCCTAGATACAATGGGGGTACAGGAAATGGGTAAATACAGCTGTTCCAAATGGGAGAAATTGGCCAAAAGAAAGGGGCTACAGGTCCCATGCAAGTCTGAAATCCAAAAGGGCAGTCAAATCTTAAAGCTCCAAAATGAACTCTTTTGACTCCACATCTCACATCCAGATCACTCTGAAAAAAGAGGTGGGTTCCCATGGTCTTGGTCAGCTCTGCCCCTGTGGCTTTGCAGGATAAAGCCTCCCTGCTGGCTGCTTTCATGGGCTGGCATCGAGTGTCTGCAGCCTTTCCAGGCATACAGTGTGAGCTATCAGTGGATCTACCATTCCGGGGTATGGAGGACAGTGGCCCTCTTCTCACAGCTCCACTAGGTGGTGCCCCAGAAGGGACACTGTGTGGGGGCTCCCGGTTCACATTTCCCTTCCACACTGCCCTAGCAGAGGTTCTCCATGAGGGCTCCATCCCTACAGCATACCTCTGGCTGGACATTCAAGAATTTCCATACCTCTGAAATCTAGGTGGAACTTCCCAAACTTCAATTCTTGAATTCTGTGCACTGGTAGGCCCAACACCACATGAACGCCTGAGAGGCCTCGGGCTTGCACCTCTGAAGCAATGGCCTGATCTGTATGTTGGCACCTTTAGGCCATGGCTGGGATGCAGGGCACCAGGTCCCTAGGCTGCACACAGCATGGGCGCCCTGGGCCCAGTCCAAGAAACCATTTTTTAACTCCTAGGCATCTGGGCCTGTGATGAGAGAGACTGCTGCAAAGGTCTCTGACATGCCCTGGAGACATTTTCCCCATTCCATTATCTTAATGATTAACATTTGGCTCCTCCTTACTTAGGCAAGTTTCTGCAGCTGGCTTGAATTTCCCTCAGAAAATGGATTTTTTTCTATTGCATCTTCAGGCTGCAAATTTTCTGAAATTTTATGCTCTGCTTTCCTTTTAAACATAAGTTCCAATTCCAAATCATATCTTTGTGAATACATAAAACTGAATGCTTTTAACAATGCGCAAGTCACCTCTTGAATGCTTTACTGCTTAGAAATTTCTTCTGCCAGATACCCTAAATCATCTCTTTCAGGTTCAATGCTCCACAGATGTCTAGGACAGGTGCAAAATGCCACCAGTCTCTTTGCTAAAACACAACAAAAGTCACCTTTGCTTCAGTTACCAACAGGTTCCTCATTTCCATCCAAGACCACCTTGGCCTGGACTTTATTGTCCAAATCACTATCAGCATTTTGGTCAAAGCCATTCAACAAGTCTCTAGGAAGTTCCAAACTTTTGTCCCACATCTTCCTGTCTTTTGAGCCCTTCAAACTGTTTCAACCTCTGCCTGTTACCCGGTTCCAAAGTCGCTTCCACATTTTCAGGTATCTTTACAGCAGTACCGAACTCTAATAGTACCTATTTACTATTATTAGTTCATTTTCATACCGCTATGAAAAAACAACTGAGACTGGGTACAATTTACAAAGGAAAGAGGTTTAACGGACTCGCAGTTTCACGTGGCTGGGGAGACCTCAAAATCATGGCAGAGGGCAAAGGAAAAGCAAAGGCACAACTTACATGGCTGCAGACAAGACAGCATGTGCAGAGGAACTCCCCTTTATAAAATCATCAGATCTCCGAGATCATCCTGGCTAACACAGTGAAACCCTGTCTCTACTAAAAAATACAAAACAAACAAAATTAGCCAGGTGTGGTGGTGGGCACCTGTAGTCCCAGCTACTTGGGAGACTGAGGCAGGAGAATGGCATGAACCTGGGAGGCGGAGCTTGCAGTAAGCTGAGATCGTGCCACTACACTCCAGCCACTACACTGCAGCCTCGGCAACACAGCAAGACTGTCAAAAAAAAAAAAATACAAAAAACAAAAAAAAAAACCATCAGATCTCATGAGACGTAGTCACTATCATGGGAACAGCATGCAAAGGACCTGCCCCATGATTGAATTCCTCCCCCAGGTCCCTCCCATGACACGTGGAAATTATGGGAGCTACAGTTGAAGATGAGATTTGTGTGGGGACACAGCCAAACCATATTACCCAGCTTTAACAAATCTTAACATTTAAAAAACCTAAACTATTATAGATATAATTGAAGCCAAACCTGCTTCTGGCCCACCCTTTCAAGAGGTGACTATAACCATGAATTCAGTACTCATCATTCTCAAACATTTAATATCACTTCTACATGTGTATGTAATATTAAACAATGTGTTATTGTTTTGCATGTTTTCAAAATTCATACAGTTTAGGGAACACAAAAATCTCAAAAACTTAATGCTGAAAGGAAAAAGCAAATTCTGATTTGAAAAAGAATTCTACAATTTGCTTTTTCCTTTCAGCATTAAGTTTTTGAGATTTATCAATGTCGAAACACTTGGCTTTCTGTAGTTCATTCATTTTAACAAAAGGGGAAAACGTCAAACACTAAAAACAGTGCACCATATGCAATCTTTTATAAATTACAAGGGCACAGCTAACCTTTCTGTCATATCACTGTTAATATCAAATTAAATGGAAACTCAGAGTTCAAATAACCTATAAAAAGACAAAGAACATTTGTACAGAAAATTATATAATCTTAGAAAATTTTCTGTACCTGTAAAGATGTAATGAAAGGTTTTGACTATATCCCCATAATTATATCTGTGGGTTATCATAATTTCTTGAAATCAACCAAATAGTGTTAGATTCTGCCATCACCTAAAACATCTGCTTTAACCACAAGAAGTTTAAACATTAAGAAGAGTTGCAGAAACCAGGACCTGATACGAAAGACTTCAGACTTTTACTGTATCAGAACTCCATACAGGACTACTCAGAACAGAGCCCATACTGGCTATAAAATGTCATTCCACATTTCCACATACAGTGGCTGGGGCAGGGGGTGGAATCAGAAGTATTTTGGTAGTGTTATTGATGGAAAGTTCCTGATATAATTAATCAAAAGTTTGTGTCCCTTTAAAACCCTTAAAATGATTTAACACAGTGTCTAGCCCAAAGGAGAAAGTGACATTTCCAAAGGTTGTTTAGCAATGACATATCCTGAAGGGTGGTCCTCGGGGGAAAAAAAGAGGCAGAAGCAGGCAGACGGCATAAAGATTGCACTTTAAAACAGCTTGGCAGTGTCTGACAGGGAGATGATCTGTCAGAGGGCAGGGCTGGGAAAAACAGCCCACTCCTACTCAGCAATCTCACCACTCTACTTCCATTCAGGTCTTCACTCTAGCTGAGAATTCTTTAGACAAGAAAGTGAAAGTGTCAAGAAAATAAAAAAGAAACAGGTTGCCCAGATGAGATGGTGGATATAAGAACACAGAGGTTGTTTTTGTTTTGTTTTTTCAACATGGTGTTATGGGAAGAGCAGGTTTTGGAATACGCAGCTCGAGGTGTGAGTCCCAGCTCTATCATGTAGCAGCCACATGGCCTTGGGCAAGGCAGTCAACCTCTTGATGCTGTTTCCTCATCTGAAATCTGGGCTCCCACTCAGAGTTATATGCTAGAGACATGGCAAGCACCAAGCACAGAACTTAGCAAACACATGCTCTTGTATATAGTAGACATTATTATTGTTTTCCCCTCTATTCTTTTCAGTTTCTGAATCATAAGGATTGCCTGAGCCCAGGAGACCCAGCCCAGCCTGGGCAACATGGCAAAATGGCATCTCTACAAAAAAAAAAAAAAAAAATTAGCTAGATGTGGTGACAAGCACGGGTGGTCCCAGCTACTCAGGAGGCTGAGCTGGGAGGATCGCTTGAGCCCAGGAGGTCAAGGCTGCAGTGAAGCAGTGAGCTGTGATCGTGGCACTGCACCATTCCAGCCTGGATGACAGTTTGAGACCCAGTCCCAAAAAAAAAAAAAAAAAAAAAAAAAAAAAGCAGACTACAGAAGTCACTAAAATGTTATGAAAAAAATATACTCTATAGTTCTGTAATTATCTTTAATTTAATATAATGATATTTACACGACTCTGGTTGTCAAAACCAGCTCTTATTCTCAAAGAATTCGGTGAAGATGACTTAAACAAAACATTAATACCAAACATTGGTTGTTACCCAATGTGTATTTTTCTGAACCTTAACTGTGCATGAAGCAGTGTGTTAAACTCAGAGAACACAAAGAGCAAGGAGAATATGCCCCACCCTGCCCCTAGCTTCTGTAAGCTGGGTGCTCTCTCTCTCTCACACACCTACACACATACCCTATGAGATGCTTGCTCTTTTTCCATTTTCCATATCTACCTACTTCCTACCTATGTCTTTCACTCACATCTCACAATTACCATAAAAAAAAAACTGTTGTAATAATAAAAGTAAAATTACTCTGAAACAGGAGCTGTATCTCCCCCCCCACACCGCCGGGCGCCCCCCCCCCCCCCACCAAACACACACATTTTGGCATTGGCTAAGTGAGAGAAAGGAATAAAGAAAGAGGACTCATCTGCTTTGCCCAGTACTAAACTACCACATTACACTAGTGGGCTTCAAAGTGATGGGGCATGGCCTGACCACACTATCTCCTACTTTGCTTCAGCTGATCTTATTTCCCACTGAGCCTTTAGCATTCTGATTGATCAGGCTCCAACCTGCACTCATTGCCTTTGAACTCACCTATCCACGGGATCATTATATGCTTCATAATGATGAAGCCTGTCAAAAGAGATTATACAAATAATAAAATAACGTGGCATACTGATAGCAAATAGGATAATACTTAAACTCCTGTAATACTGGATTTCTTCTAAAAAGCGTAAGTCTCTCACTTTCACTGACATAACTATTTTCACAACAAGTAGAGAAGTTATTTAAACTATTATTTTATGCAGAAGTAAAAATAAAATCGCCATCCATTTTATGGATGAGAAAACATCACAAGAGGTTAAGAGACTTGGCCAGGGTCACACAGAAGCAAAGCTAGAACCCAAGTCCTATAATTAAATGGTGTTAGCTGATTTTTTTTTTTTTTTTAAGTTTACAATCCTTTTCATCTCACCCTTTGAGATGCTGGCATATAAGACCCTTTACTTCATAGAAATAAACTTTACAGCCGGGCGCGGTGGCTCATGCCTGTAATCCCAGCACTTTGGGAGGCCGAGGCGGGCGGATCACGAGGTCAGGAGATCGAGACCATCCTGGCTAACACAGTGAAACCCCGTCTCTACTAAAAACGCAAAAAATTAGCCGGGCTAGGCGGCGGGGGCCGGTAATCCCAGCTACTTGGGAGGCTGAGGCAGGACAACGGCGTGAACCCGGGAGGCGGAGCTTGCAGTGAGCCGAGATCGCGCCACTGCACTCCAGCCTGGGCGACTGAGCAAGACTCCGCCTCAAAAAAAAAAAAAAAAAAAAAAAAAAAAAGAAAGAAAGAAAGAAAGAAAGAAAGAAAGAAAGAAAGAAAGAAAGAAAGAAAGAAAGAAAGAAAGAAAGAAAGAAAGAGAAACTTTACAATAGTGATAGTGAGGAAGATTGAGCTAGAAAATGTGAAATCAAACTAACTTGCGGGGAGAATCACATATTTTATGACTAAGGCATCTGCTTAGAGTTTGAAATTTCTCAAATACCCACTAAGTCAGGGAATGCAGCAGAAATACAAAGGACATGATTCTATTTTTTAAAATGTGTAAAAAAAATTACTCCCTAGCATCGGATCCTTGTGGACAGGACAGACCTTTCCATTGCTTGTGGTTTTTAATTGAACTATACTTCAAACAGGCCTTCCTGTTTATCAAATGTAAACTTTTAAAAATTGGAGTCCCTTGGTTTAATTTTTGGTTTTATTTTACCTCTGAAAGGTTGCCAATATGCCTTACAAATCTAGGAAATAGGAAATCTAAAATCCCTCCTCCAACAGTGATCTTTTTCCTGGCCATGCTTGTATCCATTTGATTTAAATGAAAATTAAAGGAATTGGGAAAATATTAGGATTATATTTTAACATAGGAAGAACAGATCAATTCACAAAGCCAGGACAAAGGAACATGATGAGACAAGAGCAAAAGTAAAATTAAATAAGAATTCTGGCAAGAATTTAAAAAACTGAAAACTTAGAAAAAAAATCAATCATTACAAAATGTTCTGTTGCTAATAAAAAATGACTCATGTAAGCATATGGTTTATTATTAATCCAGAAGGTAAAAAAGTCAAGAATTACAAGTGGTCAGAGAAAGTCTCTTCCTGGCTGTGTGATCTTATCAGGCCACTTCTGTTCACTTGTGACAGGACGGGGTATGAAGAAGGGAGGAGTTTAATAGATAATTCCGGACTCCTCCAGGTTCCCTGATGGTATGGAACGGGGCAGTCTGTTTCCTAATGTTGGGGGAGTAGAGCTCGGAGAGATTTGCTGCTGAACTCACTGCGCTAACCAGACACGCAATCACAGTGGCTTCAGTGGGACTCACACAGCAATTTCCATTAGCTACGGACAAGCATTCCAAACTTTAGCCTTTAGGTTTAATCATTGACACACCTTCCCTGGTCACTGAGTCTCCTCTAGAAACTCAGTATGAACATCCAACGATGTGTTAACAGGGTGTTTCGTAATTTTCTTTTGAAGATTATTCTAAGTGGGGGGCGTCACAGGGTCAATAAAAACATACATTTCTCTCAAAGTAAGACTGCAATCCTGATGACAAAGCTCAAGGAAGACGAGGCGGCAAGCTCCGGGAAACCTGTAATTGTGGGAATCAAGGAGAAAAAAATTTCCCACAGCTAGGCTGTGGGAAGGGGTCCTACCTAGAAGAAATCAAATCCCCTACAGCTGGGCTGTGGGAAGGCGCCCTACTTAGGAGAAGAAATCCCCTACAGCTGGGCTGTGGGAAGGGGCCCTACCTAGGAGAAATCCCCTACAGCTAGGCTGTGGGAAGGGGCCCCGGACAGACCGCTGCGCGTTGCTGCAGGAATCCCCAAACCCAGGCACTGGCTGCAGGGAAAATCAAGCGGGTGACTGGCGTGGGGGATGCAGCGTGGGACTGGGGGTCGGGGAGTGCGGGGGGCGGAGGCTGGGCAGGGGTAGTTCCAACGAACGCCTCATGGTGTGGTAGCCTAAACTCAGACACTAAACGCAGGACCAGAGCGCAAAACTCCCTACGTGATTTATGGATGGGAACTTGCAGCCCCTGGAGGGGAATGGCTTTGGTCTGGAGGTCTTTACGCACTAATTCTCTGAGAGGACAGAGGGCAGGAAAGGAGTGCAGCCAAAATCAACCTCTGTTGCACTTGGACGAGCAGTGGGGAGATTCGCTGTCTGAACAACTAAGGAGAGTTTTTAAAACCACTTACCAGAATCTAGAGTGGGAATTAAAATCTGCGTGGGCCTCTTCAGATTCCACAGGATGAGGTCTGCTACAAGTTCTCCAACTTTTGCAGGCTCCGCCCACGCTGTGCGCCTCTCCCCAACCCCAGGCGAAGGCACTAGAATTTCCCAAATTAAGAACGCAGAGGAAGTTTGGACCTTTTCGGCCACCGCTCGCTTCAATATGGCCGCCCCCGGGGAGCGACTAGGCAACCGTGAAGGAGCAGAGCGCGGACCCTGAGTCCCTCACACATGGATCGCAGCGCGGAGTTCAGGAAATGGAAGGCGCAGTGTTTGAGCAAAGCGGACCTCAGCCGGAAGGGCAGTGTGGACAAGGATGTGGTAGAGCTTGTGCAGTTTCTGAACACGCGAGATCAGTTTTTCACCACTAGCTCCTGCGCTGGCCGCATCCTACTCCTTGACGGGGTGAGGGCCCTTTTGCTCCCGTCCATCGCCTGCCTTCTAGTGCGAAACTTTAGGAGCCCTGTGCCCACCCAGTGACGACCGGATCCAGCATGTCTGTGTTTGTTCCTCCGCAGGGTGGTCTGTTTCTTTATATGTGTAATTTAGGGGATTAGATTAGTGCTTCTAAAAGTTTAATGTGGCAATTAATCAGCTGAGGATCTTTTAAAATACAGATTATGATTCTTCAGGTGTAGGGTAGGGCCTGATCCTGTGCGTTTCTAACAAGTGCCCAAATGATGTTGAAACTGCTGACCTGGGAACTATCTTGTGTGGCAAAGGTTAGAAAATTGATTTTATTTTATGAATACTAAGGGAATTTAAAGACTTTGTAGCCTGCCAAGGTATTGAATGCTGGAATCCGCTCATCAACAGCTCTGACATTGTTACTACGTGCTTGAACATCACCAGGGTTAAGGAGTTCACTGCCTCCTAGTGAGCCCCTCCATTATTACAACTCTTGTTACCCTTCTGGTAGTTTTAGGCAGATAAGTAAGATTGTATATAATTTAGGATGGTTAGACTTATGATTTTTAACTTTGTGATGGGCTTACAGAGGTAGTAAATGCATTTTGACTTATTATGACGCATTTATTGGGATGTAACCCCATCGTAAATCAAGAAGCAGCTGTACAAGCCATACCTCCTTATTTGCAGGTTCGTTACCCCAGTCAACAGCAGTCTGAAAATATTAAATGAAAATTCCAGAAATAAACAATTAGTAAGTTTTAAATTGCATGCTGTTCTGAGTAGTGTGATAAAATGTTGGGCCAACCAGCTCCTTCCAGAATGGGAGGTGAATCATCCCTTTGTCCGGAATATTCCACTATATACTCTTGCTGCCCTTTAGCTACTTGATAGCCTTCTGGGTTATCAGATCCACTGTGGTGGTATCACAGTGCTTGTGTTCAAGTAACTCTTATTTTACTTAATAATGACCCCAAAGTATGAGAGTAATGATGCTGGCTATTTGGATCTGACAACAGTAAGTCATAAAGTGCTCCTTTGAAGTGAAAAGGTGAAAGTTCTTAAGGAAAGAAAAAACAACATATGCTGAGGTTGCTAAGATCTATGGAAAGAATGAGTCTGTGTCAGTGAAATTGTGAAGAAGGAAAAAGAAATTCATTCTTCTGAGATTTCAGGCATCCATTAGGGGGTCTGGGGACATATCCCCTGAGGATAAAGCTGCTTGGGAGTGATATTGTTTAGAGTAAAAACCACTGGCTGTGTTGTAGCAGGACAAGCCACAGACAAAACTCCTCAGACACTGAGTTAAAGAAGGAAGGGGTTTATTCGACCAGGGGCATCGGCAAGACTCCTGTCTCAAGAACGAAGCTCCCCAAGTGAGCAATTCCTGTCCCTTTTAAGGGCTCACAACTCTAAGGGGGTGCATGTGAGAGGGTCATGATTGATTGAGCAAGCAGGGGGTACATGACTGGGGGCTGCATACACTGGTGATTAGATTGGAACAAAACAAGGTAGGGATTTTCATAGTACATTTCTATACAATGTCTGTAATCTATAGATAACATAACCGATTAGATCAGGGGTCGATCTTTAACCGCCAGGCCCAGGGTGTGGTGCCAGTCTGTCTGCCTGTGGATTTCATTTCTGTCTTTTAATTTTTACTTCTTTTTTTGGAGGCAGAAATCGGGCATGAGACAATATGAGGGGTGGTCTCCTCCATTATTCCCCTATTTTGAGACTCTCACTCATTTTATTAGTGGGAGTTCTCACTTTAATTTTCACTACCCATGTCTTCTTGCAAGACAGATTGATAGTGATTCATATAGTACACTTGTGCTTAAGTATTTTGGTGAACTAAGGTAGCGATGAAGCTTTTTATCATTTGAGGAAGTACAGGTAGCAAACAAGGGGGCAGTAGGCAGGTTCCTATTATTATTATAACTCCTATTATAAGAGTTTTAAATCCTCCTAGCGCTGGGAACCATTTTTCAAACATGGCCCCAGGATCAAATCCATGCTACACTTCCACGGGCACATGTGCCAGTTTTGTCATATCTCTATGTCTTCAACTACTTGCCCTTGATCATCTATGTGTAGACAGCAATTAGTAAGGTTAAATTTTCCACACACCCCTCCTTCAGCTGCTAGCAAATAGTTGAGAGCCAATCTATTTTGATAGATAGCATTTCTCATCTGAGTTTCTTGCCAGGCCAGAATAGTCAAGGCTCTGCCAGTTTTATTAGTGATTATTTCTAAGACAGCTTGTAACCTTATTCGGTTGATCATGTAAATGGAAGTCTGGTATCCCCATGAGCCGTCTAGTGCCCAAGTAGCAGGCCCATAATATTGTATAATTCTCTCAGGGGGCCATTCATCATCTTTCCAATTTCCTATAGCTATGCTTCTCTTTTCGTGGGAAGCATAGACAGGGAAACCCAGGAGTTGGCCTATTTTTATGGGCAGTAGGAAGAAAGATGGTTTAATAGTGCAAATAACACAACTATCTGCCCAGTGGTCACGTAATTTCGTATAAGCTCTATGCCCACATATCCAGTATAATCCAGTGGGGGCTGTCCAGTCCTGGTGGGACTCCTGGTGGGGCCACATGGTTTGCAACTTTGGGAATTTGCTAAATGGATTCTTCTCTGTTTGATTTGAACTCCACCAAGTGACTGTTTTTGTGGTACCATTATACAGTTTCTGTCCCAGACAACTAAGTTGTCCTACCAGGTGAGTGAATTCTTTTCCTTCTCTAGCTATGCAGTATTGTCCAATAATTGAGGCTTTTAGGACCCAGAAATTATCAGGGTGATTCTTTTGAGCTGGGAATTCATCAGGAACTGGGTCTGTAGGTAGTAATTCTCGGGCTTCCCATGGCCATTGATCTCCCATTCAATTCCTCCACATACATAACATGAGGTGACATTGAGAGACTGGGCTACATGCTTGGCTAATTGCAAAAACAAATTTCTTGTTTTTCCTGGAATTTCTGGTACTGGTACATTTAGTTCATCATAGAAAGTTTGAAACACTGGTTCAGGAGAGCATTTGTAAACTTCTCCTCAAACCAAGATATTTACTCGAGGATCCAGTCTGACCCCATGGATTCCTAAGGTCACACACTCCCCTTTTTTCCAATGAGGATCAAGGGGATTCATTATTGCTAGCTCTAAGGGGTTACATTGTCCCTTAGTACAGGAAGGGCCATTTTTTTCTTTCTGAAGGTGGACTGGATCCTTTTTATTTTTTATCCAAGTGGCCCAAATGACAGAAGACCAGGATCCACATTCATTTCCACACAGTCCTAATTCATGTGAAATATACTTATTTTCAGTCATATAGCCTTTTTCCCAACTAAAAGAGCCACATCCCCTTCCTAACTTACTGTTAATGACAGCACAGGCATCAAATTTTAAGGTGACTTGTTTGGGCACCACTTTTTCTTCTGTTTTGGCTAACACTTTAGTCGTATCATTTATGAGCTCCTACCAGTCTTCAGTTCTTAATTTTATTTTAACAACTGTGGTTATGGGAGGCTCAGATGAGTAATAACACACATCAGGTTGGTCATTTCCTGGGCTACATACCTTGTATAGAATAACATTATACAAACAAGTTCTTTTTAGAGTTCCAGGAGACTTATAATAACCGTAAAATTATAGGACCGTAGCAACCTTTTGTACTATCTCAGTGACTTGATGTATACACTGGGAACAGCCCTCAGTCTGAGGAAGGTCAGTTGAAGTCCTTACTGTACAAGTCCAAATTTTAAGGAAAATGAGTTCCGCGATGAGTTTCCTCATGCTTTGGCTGTGCGTGGACCAGTCAGCTTCCGGGTGTGACTGGAGCAGGGCTTGTCGTCTTTTTCGGAATCACTTTGCAGGGGGTTGGTGAAGCTGCTCCCATCCATATACTGCTTACAGTCTACTAATGTTTAAGGATGGTCTCGAAGGTTAGTCCTGCTAGAATAAACTGAGTCCAACACCTCTACACAGTTGTGTTCAACTGGGCTCTCTGATACGGGGAGCAAAGTGGTGGGGTTTAGGGTGTTGCAAACTTCAGTGGTTATTTGGGGATTTTCACATAGCAAGATTTGGTACTTGGTTAATCTAGCATTTGTTAACCAGTGATGTCCTTTGGTATTTATTAAAGTTACCACAGCAGGGGGGACCTTTATATTCAGGTTTTGTGTAAGAGTTAGTTTATCTGCTTCTTGTGCTAAAAGGGCCATTGCTGCTAGGGTCCTTAGACCTGGGGGCCAGACTTTGGAAACCCTGTCTAGTTGTTTTGAGTGATAGGCCACTGGCCTTGGCCAGGGCCCCACAGTCTGAGTTAAAACTCCAACTGCCATTTTTTCTCTTTCTGACACATAGAGTGTAAAGAGTTTTGTCAGGTCAGGTAGCCTCAGGACCGGGGCCGACATGAGTTTTTCTTTTAACTCATGAAAACCTCATTGCTGTTGGTTGTAATAGATGTAGTTTATCTAATCTACATTTTTATTAACTGTCACCTACCAAAATATTGACTTAAATCCTACAGCTATTTGATTTCAAGCTTTAAATTGGTCTGGTATTCCTCGTGGGACTCCAATTGCGTCTAAATAGACATGAGAGTTCAAAGACCCATAAGGAGCTTCTCTCGATTTTTGATGTCTTATTATTATTTTTCCTTCTGGTTGATGAAATGCTAGGGTGAAAGGGAGAGCCAATTGGACTAAAGTACAAGTGCCACTCCAGTTACTCGGCAGAGTGCCCAGTAAAGGTCCACCATGATACTACCACACATCCACTCAGGGATGAACAAGGGCTGACTGATTGATAAGCTCTTGAAAATTCTTAAGCTCACTGCATCCTTTCAGGTCTCCAAGGAATGCTAAGTTTCCTCCCTATCGTGAGAGACACAAAATGAACTTGGGAGATGGAGGCTGGATGGCTTTCGGGGGCTGACCCGTGGGGTGCTGGACTTTGGGATATAGCAGAGAGAGCTTGGCATGACTTATTACTCCAGGCTGTAGAATCCTGGAAAAGAGCTACCATGCAGTCCACACCTGGTTGACTGGAGGAACACCTTAGTGGAAAGGGGACAGTCTTGGCCTCTGGCCTGCCATGTGCACAAGCGTAACAATTGCTTTTGTTTAATGTGCAAATGGAATATTTGATCCATTTTAACCAGGCGTTTGCATCTTGGTACCCAGTCTTAATTGCTAAAGTTTGTTTTAAGTCTTTAACTTCTGTGATCCTCTAGTAAAATGAATATATGGTTTTAGGAAATTACAAAATCCAGTTGGGGCAGTCCATCCTTGCTCTTTAGTGGTCCACCGAACATTGGACCAACTATGGAGACTACATCGGGGGGCAAGACTCCTGGTTGGCACTGGGGTCTTTATCGAAATCTCCCTGGATTAAATGGTCCTAGTTTACTAATGCCCAGTCTGAGGAGAGTCAGGAGGACAGAAGTACTTTTCTGAAGTAGAAAGCTGTCTTTGACTTGGCAAGTCCCCACAGGGTATAACAAGGCAAGCATTAAATGCAATAGTTTGAGGTGAAATTGACTTGGTTATGTTAATAACTAGATGGTCAGCAGTAGAACAAGGAAAGAATAAAGAGTAATAGAATAGACGAAAAGAGTTAAATTTTTCTTAGCTTTAATGTGGTAGGGTTTTCCCCTGGGACTATGGCCGACGACTCTGGAGGGGGTGGTGCTTTCTTGACTTGGGTGTGATGAGTCTATTTTTTTGCTGTATGAACAGCAGTCTTGGTGGTTAACAGCACAAGGTAGGGTCCTTCCCAGGCTGGTTCAAGTTTTTCTTCTTTCTACCTTTAGATGAGAACGTGATCTTCAGGCTGGTGCTGGTTTACCAGAAATTCTAGGGGTGGTACATGTGCTAAAAGACTTTTAGTGTTTTTTTGTTTTGTTTTGTTTTGTTTTTTGAGACAAAGGAAAGTGGAAGATAAACTAAGTATATAATGTTTAAGAAATTGACCTTTTGTTTCAAATGTGGGGACCTTGGCAGTGGACTTCATAGTCCTTAATGCCTACTGAGAAATTTCCTTTAGCACCTATTTTTATTAGTTTTTAAACCAAAGAAAGCCAAATACCATTTTACATTTAACAGTGCTTCTCATATGATTTTTATACGAGATAAGCTAAATTTTATCTTTATATTAGTGGGTTGTTAATGTTAAACATAATTGTAATAAAACCTTGTAGACATATTTATCTAATTTTTAATGTTTGACCATAAGGTAAGATTTTGTAGACTCTTTTTAACCTTTTATAATATTTGCTAAAGAGAAGGTTGGTGCTTTAAGAAAAATGTGTTATGCTTTTACTTTAATGTCCAGTTCACAGAAAAACTGGATGATACTTCTTTAACTTTAATATGTTTACACACAGAATTTTCTTTACAATTAATGTTTTAAAACTTGCTTAAACCTTCAAAACAATAATTTTTTAAAAAGTTTTTAATGTAGGTAAAAATGTACATTCTTATGCCACCTTATAATCCTTTTACCAAAGGTATATTTTATTTTTCTTATACACCTTGCACATAAACTGTTTTATTCCCCCATAGTTTTACATTCAGAAGGCTTAGTTACATTTAAATTATACAACATTTTTTGCATAAATTCTTTTTTATAACTTTTTTTAATAACCTTTTTTTCTTTCATGACTTTTACAGGCAATTTTTTGACATGCCTTAACTTTCTGACTTATTACAAACATTTCTTTCTTTAAACAACCAGTTAATTTATTTCAGGACAAGAATTTACTATATAACATTCTTTTTATATAAATCCCATCCCCCCCCCCTTGGTTTCTTTTTCTTTTGTTAGCAAAACAGTTGCTGCTACAGATTGAATGCATTTGGGCCATCCATGGGTTACTGGGTTAAGGATTTTTGATAGGAAAGCCTCAGTGCTTTCGGGATATGCCCTTGTTTACACTGACAACAAAGTGGTATTGGAGGGTTATAGGGTTACAGAGAATACCTTCAATTATTAATTATAGGTTTTAAATTTACCTTGACTTTCAAAGGAATAAGGTACACTTCTTTTTTTTTTTAACTACTTGTATATCTCTCGTTCTTTCTCTCTTTGACTTTGTTCTCTCTCTTTGACTTTCCTTTTGCCTCCATCTCTTCTCTGTCTCTGCCATTCTCTCTCTGCCATTCTCATTCTTTCTCTCTCTCCTCGACTCCCTCTTTGTCTGTCTCTTCCTCTCTCTCTTTGCCTCTTTTCCTCTCTACCTCTTTCCTTTCTTTCTCTCTGCTGATCTTTCCTTGCCTCTGCCAGCTGCTTATGCTGCTGTTCTCTAAACCACTGTGTGTTTGGGGCAGGGGGTCTAAAACCAGCTGTAACCAAGTGTCTAAGTACAGTAATTGGTCTGGGTTCCTTGGCTTACAGGTTACCTTGTGCCATATCTTTGAAACAAGGGACCTGTCCAGGCTTCCTTCTTTTTTTTTTTTTTTTTTTTTTCTTTTTGAGACAGAGTCTCTCTCTGTTGCCCAGGCTGGAGGGCAGTGGTGCGATCTCGGCTCACTGCAAGCTCCACCTCCTGGGTTCATGCCATTCTTCTGCCTCAACCTCCCGAGTAGCTGGGACCACAGGTGCCCGCCATTGCACGTGGCTAATTTTTTTGAATTTTTAATAGAGACGGGGTTTCACCGTGTTAGCCGGGATAGTCTCGATCTCCTGACCTCGTGATCCACCCACCTTGATCTCCCAAGTGCTGGGATTACAGGCGTGAGCCACTGTGCCCAGCCCAGGCTTCCTTCTAATGGCCAACCTACCTCTAATGCTGGCCAGTCTATCTTACACAAAGTTTTAAGTTTTCCTGGTGTCATAGTACTCCATAGTCTCCTTTAAATGTTTTTTTCAAAATTTTCAACATGGTTCCTAGTAGGGTGAACTTATTTGTGCCTGACCTACGCTTCTTCAAGACAAAACACCACGCTCACACCACACGCACACCACAAAACAGAGAACGAGTAAAAAGGGCACACGCACACTTTTGCAGTTTGCGCAAAACCAAAATCAAAACCAAAATCAGAGTATCCAGAAATCCAAGCCAGGTCAAAACCAAAACCAAAGTATCAAGCAAGCCAAGTCAAGTCAAAAATAAAAACCAAAGTGCTGGTACAGGCACACCGTGGGTGATCAGGCCACACTTCCACTCCAATGGAGTAGGCAAGTTCCCAAAACCAATCCTGTCAAGCAATTCAAACCAAGTCAAAACCAAAACCAAAGTGCTGATAAAGGCACACCATGGGTGATCAGGCCACGCTTCCACTCAAATGGAGTAGGCAAGTTCCCAAGACCAATCCTGTCAAGCAGTTCAAACCAAGTCAAAACCAAAACCAAAGTGCTGATAAAGGCACACCATGGGTGATCAGGCCACGCTTCCACTTAGAGTTGGCAAGTTTCAAAGACTAGTCTTACCAAGTTTTAGATGTCCAGACTCCAAGTGCCCGTTCCTTCCAGGTATTCAGCCACTGCTTTGATCCTCCACAGGGGCCTGCCACACACTGCTCTGGCAAGGCACCCCACCGGGGCAAATACCTACCCGGGAGTGCTCTCAGGATCCGGGTCGCTCCGGCTGCTTGGGGTCCCACTCAGGGATGTTCCACAGGGCAGGCTTAACCCACCTAAGGAGCTGCCTCAACCGTCCACCAATCATCTCACTTCCTGGTTAGGGAACCAAGAAATGTAGCAGGACGAGCCGCAAACAACACTCCTCAGACACCAAGTTAAGGAAGGGGTTTATTCGACCAGGGGCATCGGCAAGACTCCTGTCTCAAGAACCAAGCTCCCTGAGTGAGCAATTCCTGTCCCTTTTAAGGGCTCACAACTCTAAGGGGGTGCATGTGAGAGGGTCGTGATTGATTGAGCAAGCAAGGGGTATGTGACTGGGGCTGCATTCACTGGTAATTAGATCAAAACAAAACAAGATAGGGATTTTCACAGTGCATTTCTATACAATGTCTGTAATCTATAGATAACAGAACCTATTAGGTCAGGGGTCGATCTTTAACTACCAGGCCCAGGGCGTGGCACCGGGCTGTCTGCCGTGGATTTCATTTCTGCCTTTTAGTTTTTACTTCTTTCTTTGGAGGCAGAAATTGGGCATAAGACGGTATGAGGGGTGGTCTTCTCTTTAATGTGACCTTAGGAAAGTTATCTCAACTCTGCCCTTCCTGTTCTATGAACTGAGGATAATGAAAAGTATCTGCTTTATAGGGATTTTGTGTGGAGAAAATAGGATAATTTATTTGAAATATTTGGCATTGTGCCTGGCCCATGCACTGTAAAAGTTGGCTATGTACTGATTTTATTTGTAATATTAGGTTAACAGCATGGAAGACAGCACGTTATTAGGCTCATTCTTTAGGTCCATTATTGACTGATCATTTATTTGCTCATCTCTCAAGTTAGCAGGGCCTGTTCATTTTTAAATCACTTCCATTACCTCCAGAGCAATGGCATTCTTGCCACACACTCTCACTTGCCCCATTTCCACAACTCTATCTCACCTTGACTTTTGCAATGATTCTCTAACAAGCCACTTAACTGCTCTTCTCCAAACCATGTTTGACAAATCACAACTCTGCTTACCTCTCACCTATGTTGTATTTTATTACACATTTTTCTACATCGGAATATCCAAATGCTTACTCTAGTATACCTTTCAACCTTTTTTTTTCATTGCTTTCCTTCATCTTTAGCTAGTTGCTGAAACTGAACTGTTCTTTTTCATCTTGCATTTGTTTGCTTTTGCTCACGTTTTTGGGTGTTGGTTTTTTTTTTCCTGAAATGTTTTCCCATCTCTGCATATCTGAGGCATGATTCCAAAAACTCCACTCTCCCACTTGAACACACTCACAAACCCATACTACCTACTTGGGAATAATGACTGCTTCTGAACTGGTTAGACTTTTATTTCTTATCTTACACCTTGTATTATAGTTTATTTTAAAATCTGCCTTATTTCAGTAAGGATTTTGGGCAACTTACAAACAGGCAACACACAAAAAAAAATAAAAAGTGGGAAAATCTGAATAAAGAAAATATAGATAAGATGAAGCCAGTGATGGCATTAGTTTCCAATCCTACCATTAGATTCTGTGAAGTGGCTAGAAGTGGGCCATATATTTGGCTCTAAGATTTAGAGTAGCCAGCACAACATCAGATACATAAGTCATCATCACCGAAGTCATACAATGAAGTCAGAATATTTACTTAGGACATGCATAGCAATTCCCCGTTCCAAGGCCAGACAGCAGAGTCTCTTGTGGATCCATCGTATGAATTATAGTTACTTTGAGTATAGTGATTTCTGTTCATGTGGTTTCCTGCATCCTCTTTCCAGTGTCCTTGAGGGGTAGGTTCTATGTATACCCAAAGTACCTAATAGAACTTTGCAAATAAGCATTTGTCCAATTTAAGTTAATATTAAAATGTTTGCCTTCTTGAAATTTTGACCTTTCAGTCTTAGCCCCATCCTTCAGGACTACATATGCAGTCTAATTCAGAGGTCACGAATTTATGCCTCTAGAAACTAAGAAAGTATTATAAATGTGTAAATGGCATAGGTACAATTAAGGGTAGTAGGTCTTGTGTGGAATTAGGACAGTGCTGTCCTACAAAAGGAATTAAAATTCTTTTTTTTTTTTTTTTCATTTTTTAAATACTTCGCTAGCCAAATAGAGTACAACTCAGGTGCTGCTAGTATTATCCCTTGTACGAATCCCTTTTCTTGTTGCAAAATCATGACCGTATTTCAGAAGATGTTTATCAAGTAGTTTTACCTTTCAAATAATTTTCTACCTCAGGTTATTTGGGCTCATTCTTATTCTGGGTTAACATTACCCAAAAATACCGAATTGTTTTTATTAATACTTAAAATCCTAACTTGGGATTATTAGTTTAAGAAAGCCTACAACATGCTATACATTATGCTTATTATTTTTGTAAAATATTGTATGATTAACAAATTATGTTACTTTTTATTTTAGGGTATAAATGGTTTTGAGGTTCAGAAACAAAACTGTGGCTGGCTACTAGTTACACACAAACCTTGTGAAAAAGATGATGTGGTAAGTTTTGGAAATAAACTTTTAAATTCAGGTACTTTAAATACATATGACAAGAATAGAAAATTCAAAGTAATTTATATGCAGAATTATAATGGCTGAAGATTATGAAACCTAGAGAGCTTTCATTACAATGACTTTTTTTGGGTTGTAGGAGATAAAAGTATGGAAGCATTACTTACTGCTACTCAACACATCCTTTTGGACATAGCAGAAAGTTCATAGATATTGGACACCTATTGGATCCAAATTTTGAATTTTAATTCTGCTATTTGATAACCCTGTAACCTAGAACAAACTGTAGAAAGAGAAGGGGATTAGCACTATCTCTGTGTTACCAGCTTTACTGATATAAATAAATTATACATGACTTACCTGCACTGCTTTTTGAAAATCTTCATATCTCTGCTGGGTTATTGAGTTCTCTAAGATAAAGAGTTTAGAT
Organism: Macaca mulatta; assembly: GCF_049350105.2. Lineage (NCBI taxonomy): Eukaryota > Metazoa > Chordata > Mammalia > Primates > Cercopithecidae > Macaca > Macaca mulatta. The sequence continues at coordinate 165,819,408 of NC_133406.1, read as the reverse complement.
GAATTCATAAGTTTTTATCAGCCAGGCACTTTTTATTCCCAGTGAATTTACAAATCCAATTCTGTTTTAAGCAAAAAAGATTATTTAACTGGAAAGGACGGATAGAGCTTGAATCAAGTATTGCTGATTCAGATGTTCAAATCTTATCTTCTGAGTACCCACTTCATCTCCATCTTTGGGCAGTGGTTCTCTTTGCAATGTGCCTTTATTCTCTTCTGCTGCAGATAATCTTTGTTGCAGAAATGGTAGCTGCCAGCAACACCAGTAGAAAAAGAATTCCTTTTCCTGCAATTCATGTATTCATCCTAGAGAAGGACTCAGAGTTGTCCTGCTTACATTAGGTGCTCTCTCTCTTAGGTCAATTAATTTTGCTAGTGGACTATAATAATATCCTTGATCAGACATAAGCAAGCACTTGGCACCTCTGATACTGTGATAGGGAGAGTGATGTGTGACAGGGTAATGATTGACAGCCCTACCAGAAATCAAATGGCGTGAAGGACGGACGATGTTGCCCAGGGATACTGGGCAGACAGAAATAATAACTGTCTTGTATAAATTATAGCTCAGACACAATATTACATGTTTCACTAGGTGGTCAGACTATGCCGCTGGATGCACTGTAACATCGGTGCAGCCAAAGTTAAAAGGCAGGCAAGTGCTACCTAGGGAAGAGACTAGTACATGACTTAAGGTCACTAACAACAACAAACATGCATGCTAGGGTCAAGTGTTGTAACATTTGCTTATAGCAGGAGGAAAGAGAGTACACAAGATCTAGCCCTTCAATGTGTCAGTCCCCATGGCTAGCAGATGGGTTCCACAGCTGATCAGGGCAGAGTGATGGCATGTACCCCACTTTGTGCTGCAGTAGCCCCCAGACCCTGACCACTGCCCCATAGGGTCTGAAATACAGAAAGCTAGGAACATGCTCAGGAGCCATTTGTTCTCATGTAGCTAAGCAGTTCCAAGGGAATTGTATGTGTGCCTATTACAGAGGGAACAGGAACTTGCTGGCTGTGCACTGAGCTCTTTGCATGCACGGCTATTTGTGAGCTTAATAGTGCAGCTGGTAAGCACTGGTGCTTGGTACAGAATGCTTCTTGGGAACATGGGTGGCAGTTAGGCTTTGTTTGGACCCTTCTCTTACATTACATTTCTCTGTATCTCAATCTAACAAAAAATTTAAACAATCCTAATACAGTTTTTATACTCCATTCCTTAATGAAAGATCTGTTACAGAATTAAATAAAGTAGTAGTTTACTTCTTCAAAGTACACTAATAGATGGAAAGAATGGTATAGAAGATTTATGGGAGAACTAGAAATTTTAAGAAAATAAGCAAATTTTGGGTGAAAAAGAACCAAGAAAGCAGAGGGAAAAGTTACTGCAGAAAAAAAATACGCTGAGTGATTCTGAAAATTTCTAAGAGAAATTGAAGTTATGTATGGGGTAAAGGGTAATCAAAGGACAAGCCATAGGCTTGTGTCTGATACCACTTTTCATTTATTTAGATTGTGGCTCTGAAGAAAGCAAATGGTGATGCCACTTTGAAATTTGAACCATTTATTCTTCACGTGCAGTGTCAACAATTGCAGGATGCACGGATTCTGGTAAAATTTTGTTGTAATTGTACTTAAATTTATAGATATGTGGGTAGATGCAATTTTAAGCTTTTAACCTGCTATAAACATCAATGAGATATTACCTTATTCAACTAGTTATATATTTATTATTAATTGGTCTGCTCAATCTATTCATTTTTAATTTTAGGAAAAAAGAGTACCTAATCATTACTAGGAAAATATAAGTCCCAGGTTATGGCTCCTGTTTTCTTTCTTAACATTTTTATTTATAAATTGTACTTCAGCATTCTATATTTTGTTTTTGTTTGCCAAGCTTTAAGAAAAAATACTGTGGAACTACATGTGCAATTAAGCATTTTAAAGAATATTTCATTTTTCCCATTTAAATGAGCATGAGGTAAATATCTGTTTGGTCTTGATTCTCCTTTTTATACCTTTTGTATATTTATATATAAAACTAAATTGTATTTTAAGTAACAATAATGTATTGAGTCTCAGTGTGTCAAGTACTAGGGGCACAGCGATAAACAAGATTAGAGACTGTCTTGCTTCCTCTCCCAAAGTTAGGAGACAGCAAATACAAACAAGTGAACAGGCAAATAAAATAAAATTAAATTTAAAAAAACTGCAAGTTGCAAAATGTTCTACCAAAGGAAAAACAATCTGGTAATAGAGAACAGTGCAAAAAGCTGCTGACTTGAAGACAGGCTTCTCTGAAAACGTTTCTTTAAGCTAGGACTTACAAGGAACAGAAAGAGCTAGGCATGTAGCTGAGAAAAGAACATTCCAGGAAGATGGAAAGGTATATACAAGGTTTCAATGGGTCTAGAGAGTGGAAAGAAAGTGCGAGAAGGAGGCTGAGGCCAGGTCAGTTAAGCTTTGTAGACCAGATTAAAGAGTTTGAATTGCTTTCTGAGTTCAGGGAAAAGTTATTGAAGCGACAGTTTTAAGCAAAGAGTGGCTTTCTAGGTTTCTGTTCTGAAAAACTCAGTTCTGCTCCAGCATAGAGAAAGGAGTGCAGTAAGTGAAAAGAGATGAGTTAGGAGTAGTTTGTGGTGATTTAAGTGGGAAGTGGTGGTGGGTTGGCCTAAAGTGATAGCACCAAAGCAGGTGAGAAAGGAATAGATTCAAAATGTATTTCAGCATTTGAATCAACAGACTTGTAAGGTTGCCTGGGGAAGGACAGCCAGAGGGAGGAGGAGAAAGAGGAATCAAGGATAACTATTTAGGTCTGGCTAGAGACCCTGGCTCTGTGGTAGTAGCCTTTATCCAGACGGAATGTGCTGAAGTTGAAGTGTGTCCAGAATTGGTTCCTTCCGGTGGGTTCTTGGTCTCGCTGACTTCAAGAATGAAGCCATGGACCCTTGCGGTGAATGTTACAGTTCTTAAAGATGGTGTGTCTGGAGTTTGTTCCTTCAGATGTGTCCAGAGTTTCTTCCTTCCGGTGGGTTCTCAGTCTTGCTGACTGAAGGAGTGAAGCTACAGACCTTCGCAGCAGTGAGTGTTAGAGCTCTTAAAGGTGGCGCGTCCAGAGTTATCTGTTCCTCCTGGTGGGTTCGTGGTCTTGTTGACTTCAGGAGTGAAGTTGCAGACCTTCTCAAAGAGTGTTACAGCTCTTAAAGGTGGCGCATCCAGAGTTGTTTGTTTGTCCCAGTGGGTTCGTGGTCTCGCTAACTTCAGGAATGAAGCTGCAGACCTCTGCAGTGAGTGTTACAGCTCATAAAGGTAGTGTGGACCCAAAGAGTGAGCAGCAGCAAGATTTATTGTGAAGAATGAAAGAACAAAGCTTCCACAGCTTGGAAGGGGACCTGAGCGGTTGCTGTTGCTGGCTCAGGTGGACAGCTTTTATTCCCTTATTTGGCCCTGCCCATGTCCTGCTGATTGGTCCATTTTACAGAGTGCTGATTGGTCCATTTAGCAGAGTGCTGATTGGTGCGTTTACAGTCCCTTAGCTAGACACAGAGCACTGATTGGTGCATTTTTACAGAGTGCTGATTCGTGCATTTACAATCCTTTAGCTAGACACAGAGCACTGATGTGTTTTTAGAGTGCTGATCACTGCATTTACAGTCCTTTAGCTAGACACAGAGCATTGATTGGTACGTTTTTAGAGTGCTGATTGGTGCATTTACAATCCTGGAGCTAACAGAAAAGTTCTCCAAGTCCCCACTCGACCCAGGAAGTCCAGCTGGCTTCACCTCTCAATCCCCCCTCCAAACAGGGCACCCCAAATGCTGCTGGGAATTGGGCGATGACGGCTCTAGCTACTTCCTGCTGGATAGGGGCAAAGTAGGGGCCCTGCAGTTGTAGTGTCCTCCAGAGGGGAACTCTTTAGGCCAGTGAAAGGGCCAGCAGGTCGATCCAGGGGTCCTTGGTAGAAGTTGTTAGTTGAACTCATTTGGCTACGGTATGTAGTCCTATGGCAAAGAGTATGGTTAGTATGCTGCTTAATAATATGATGAAATAGTAAAAGGATTCCATTAAAGGGACAAGGAGAGGTGTTAAAGATTATGTAGATTTTCACTTATCTTTTTTAAGGAGGAAGGGGTTTTTCTTCCTCAGGATCAGTGATAGGAGCCTTTTTAGTCTGGGATGTTTCCTTCCGAAATAGGAGATGCAAGTCCTCTAGTGGTTTGCAGGTGTATCGAGGCTGGTCTGGCTGATCTTGGGACTCCTGAGCTGATGGTCCTGCAGGTTTCTCAGGGGTATCCAAAATTTAACTGGGGTGTGGTGAAGCCAAGATTCCACTCCTGCCACCTTAATTGCAGTGGGAGTAGAGAGGATTACCGAGTATGGTCCTTACCACAAAGAATCCATAGATCGGGAGGTAGAGGGGAGAGATTTAACCAACACTAGAGCTCCTGGTTGAAACAACTTTGTTCCCTTTTCTCTGTGACATCGTTCAGGTAGATTTTTAAGGTTTCGTTGATACTTTGCCAAAGAAGTTACATCTTTGACCAAGTTGGCCTTTTCCTGATCCAGTAGCAGGTCATTTGTGAGGAAAGGTCGTCCATACAGCATTTCATATGGACTGAGCCCCATTTTGTGAGGAGAATTTTGGATTCTCAACAATGCCATGGGCAAAAGAGTAAGCCATGGGAGAGGAGTTTCTTGTGTTAGTTTCCTTAAGTGCCTCTTGAGTGTTTCATTTGCCTTCTCGACCTTGCCTGAGGATTGTGGCCTCCAGGCACAGTGAAGGTGATATTGTATCCCTAGTGCCCTGGAAATTCCCTGAGTTATCGTGGCTTTAGAAGCTGGACCATTGTCGCTCTGTAAGCTTTGGGGAAGCCCAAATCTAGGAATTATTTCATAAATTAGGACTTTAATCACTTCCTGAGCCTTCTCTGTCTTGCAGGGGAAAGCTTCTATCCAATTTGTAAAGGTATCAACACAGACCAACAATTATTGAAACCCCTTTGACGTACGCATGTGGGTGGAAGTCTAATTGCCAGTCCTCTCCGGGATAGTGACCTATTCTTTGTTCCCCCAAAGGTGCCTGAGGATGGACCAAGGGATTATTCCTTTGGCACACCTCACATGCTTTGACTACCTGTCAGATGGTCCGGAGGAGATTTGGCCCTGTAAATAGGGATTTGGCCATTTGATGAGTGTTTTCAGTACCCATATGAAAAGTTTGGTGGAGGGTTTTAAGTATTTTCCACTGGCTAGCTTTGGGTGTAAGTACCTTTCCTTCTTCTGTCGTTAACCACCCTGAGGGGAGAAAACTATGCCCCCGTGAAAGTCCCCATTCTGTTTCAGTGGGGGAATACTGGGGCTTAATCTCTTGGAGGGGGTTGCTCCATACCAAGGGTCCTTCTGTAGGTATTTCTAATAGGAGGTTCTTCTTGGCAGCAATTTTGACCTTGGCATCTGCCTGACAGTTTCCTTCTGCCTTTTCTCCTTCACCTTTCTGATGGCTTTGGCAGTGTAAGACTGCTACCTCCTTGGGTTTTTACACTGTGTGCAATAACTCCATGATTTCCTTGTGGTATTTAATGGGGGTTCCCCCAGAGGTTAGAAACTCCCTTTCTTTCCATATTGCAGCATGGGCATGTAGGATTAGATAAGCATACTTACTATCTGTAACAAAGTCTCCCAATTACAACTGAGGAGGTGGGAGAAATACTTGGTTACAGGCTGTCTGAGGATTCCTTGGATGGTAACGGACCTTGAGGACAGCTGTCCAGGACAGGAGATTAACCCTGAGAAAGCTGTGCCAGTGTCCAGGAGGATGTCAATTTCCTGGCCCTCAATGGTTAAACGTACCCAGGGCTCAGTGAGGGTGATGACATGAGCAGGTGCTTGCCCTGGGCACCCTCAGTCCTGTTGTTGGATCATCTGGTTGCGGGCTTCTGGCACAGAGAACCTTTGTTCTCTGGGGCAGTGCACCTTCCAGTGATTGCCTTGGCATAGCAGACATGGACGAGGGGGCGGCTTCTCATTGGACAATCTTTTTTAAGGTGTCCTTGCAAACCACACTGGTAACAAGTCCCACTGGGTGATTGTCCTGCTCCCTTTTCTGTCATCTCTGAACCACCAAGGTTTGTTTGTCTGAGGGCCATGACTAAGGCTGTGGCGTTTCTCTGATCTTGCTTTTCCTTTGGACCTGTTCCTCTTGGACCTGATTATAGAACACCAACGTTGCCACATTTAATAATGCCTCCAGATTTGGTTCAGGGCCCAGGGCTCACTTTTGGAGCTTTCTTCTGATATCTGCAGCTGATTGGATAATCAACTTATCTTTAAGGATCAACTGACCCTCGAGTGAGTCAGGTGACAGGGGAGTATATTTTCTTAAGGCCTCCCATAGCCTCTCGAGGAAGGCAGAAGGATTTTCTTCCTTTCCCTGAGTTATAGTGGACATCATTGAATAATTCATGAACTTTTTCCTAATTCTCCTTAGTCCTTCTTGAACACAGGTCAACAGATGTTTATGACTCCAGTCCCCATGATCTTGAGTTGGGGTCCCAGTGGGGATCCATACTGGGGACAGTGCTGACCGGTAGGGAATTTGTCCCTTTCTTCAGCTGTCATTCTATCGTTTACTTGACGAAGATACCAGGTATCTCCAAACTCTTAGGCTGCAGCTATTAGCATTATTTTCATTAAAGGCCAGGATTTGATCTAACAATAGCATGACATCTCTCCAAGAGACATTGAAGGCTTGCCCTAGACTCTGTAGGACATCTATATACCTATCAGGATCATCTGAAAACTTCCCCAGATCTGCCTTGATCTTCTTTAAATCAGAGAGAGAGAAGGGGACATGTACCCAGGTTGGGCCAAATTCCCGTCCCCCTACAGCTGGAAGGGGACATAACCGATAGCACAGGGGGTTTTGTGGTCCTTTGGAGATTTCTTTGCTTGTTTCCTTCTGGGCAGGGAAGATTAGAGGAGGCTTATCATTAATAAGAAGGGGAGCTATAGGGAGGCTAGGATATGGGAGTAAACTGAGGTGTCCTCTTGTGGGATGTAAATTGCAAGCTTTGCATAGTTGTGTATTCTCCTTCAATGAAAAGAAAGCTTGGACATAAGATATTTCACTCCACTTACCTTCCCTCTTACAGAGAAGATCAAGCTGCAGGATAGTATTGTAATTTATACTTCCCTCAGGTGGCCATTTTTCCCCATCAGAGAGAGAATATTGGGGCCAAGCTGTAGTGCAGAAAAAAAATGAGCTGCCTCTTTTTCAGGGTTTGTGGGTCAAATTGGTCCCAATGGCTTAGGATGCATTTCAAGGGTGAGCCTGTTAATGCCTGAGTGTTTCCCATCAGAAAGACAAAACTGCCATGGTTTTGGTTTGTTCCTTTCTCCCCCTGCCCAAGAACCTGCGACGTCCCTGGACCCTGCTGATTGGAATAGTTACACTCACCGACACATTCTCAAAAACCTGTTAGAGTCCTAAGCATTCTCCTGTTAGTATTGGGACCTTATCCCTGTCCTGTAAAGATGTTATGCCCCCAAAATGAAGTGGAGGGTTATACCCTGAGGGAGGGAAGGTATCTCCAGAGTTGGAAGAGTGATGCCTTTTGTCCTCACTTGAATAGGAAGAATATCATTTCTGAAGCTCCCCATATCATAGCTTCAGAAATAGCTTTTGCTAGTCTGCTTGTCTGAGAAGGGATCCTAAAATTCCAGATAGTTCCCCCAACCTGACAAGGCTTTAGGCAAAAATTATGTCTTTCTGACTGGTGAGCCTGGGTACCTAAAGAAGGGAACAGAGTCCTGAAGTTTATACTAGAAATCATTCTTATAGGAGAAACTAGAAAAGCACCAGAGACAGGGAGTGGTTTTTAAAAGCAGGACTAGCCTTGGAGAAGAGAGACAAGAGAAAGTTTGTCTGACAGGTATTAGGACCCAGGAGGCAAGGGTCAGGATAGATAGGATAGATGGGTGAGTCTTGCTTGGGCAACGTGACTTTGAGAGTTCTGCTCATGGCTGCAGGGCCAACCAACTTATTGTTGGGACCCCAGAGCTGAATGGCTTTCCTCTCTGTCGACCCTCGGCTCAGCCCGGAAGTACAGGAAAAGTGGAAACTGGTTCCAGGCAAACCAACGCTCCCAACTCTGAAGAGAGCCCGTTCCCAGAAAGCCTGACACCCATGTCTTTAGTCCAGCGGCCGCGCTAGTCACTTTTAACTGGCCCACAGGTGCCCGGTATGTAGCCCCCAAATTCTGAGGTAAAATAGAACAGAATACAAAGTGAAAGGGGTCCAATGGTACTCAACACTTGGCAATAGGCGATTGTCCCATCTGGGTCACCAAAATATGTCCCATCTGGGTTGCCAAAATGTGTCTGGAATTGGTTCCTTCTGGTGGGTTCTTGGTCTTGCTGACTTCAAGAATGAAGCTGCGGACCCTCGCAGTGAGTGTTACAGTTCTTAAAGATGGGTGTGTCCAGAGTTTCTTCCTTCCGGTGGGTTTGTGGTCTTGCCCACTTCAGGAGTGAAGCTGCAGACCTTTGCAGTGAGTGTTACAGCTCTTAAAGGTGACATGTCTGGAGTTGTTTATTCCTCCTGGTGGGTTCGTGGTCTCGCTGTCTCACTGATTTCAGGAGTGAAGCCACAGACCTTCGCAGTGAGTGTTACATCTCTTAAAGGGGGCATGTCCAGAGTTGATTTTTCCTCCCAGTGTGTTCATGGTTTCGCTGACTTCAGGAATGAAGCCGCAGAGCTTCACAGTGAGTGTTACAGCTCTTAAAGGTGGCACGTCCAGAGTTGTTTGTTCCTCCCAGTGGTGTTGTGGTCTCGCTGATGTCAGGAATGAAGCCACAGACCTTTGCAGTGAGTGTTACGGCTCTTAAAGGTGGCGCGTCTGGAGTTGTTTTTTCCTCCCGGTGGGTTCGTGGTCTTGCTGACTTCAGGAATGAAGCCACAGACCTTCGCAGTGAGTGTTACATCTCTAAAAAGTGGCACATCCAGAGTTGTTTGTTCCTCCCAGTCGGTTCGTGGTTTTGCTGACTTCAGGAATGAAGCCGCAGACCTTCACAGTGAGTGTTATAGCTCTTAAAGGTGGCGCATCCAGAGTTGTTTGTTCCTCCTGATGGATTCATGGTCTTGCTGACGTCAGAAATGAAGCCGCAGACCTTCACAGTGAGTGTTACAGCTCATAAAGGTAGTGCAGACCCAAAGAGTGGGCAGCAGCAAGATTTATTGTGAAGAATGAAAGAACAAAGCTTCCACAACTTGGAAGGGGACCCAAGCAGGTTGCCACTGCTGGCTCAGGTGGACAGCTTTTATTCCCTTATTTGGCCCCGCCCATGTCCTGCTGATTGGTCCATTTTACAGAGAGCTGATTGGTCCATTTTACAGAGTGCAGATTGGTGCATTTACAATCCTTTAGCTAGACACAGAGCGCTGATTGGTGCATTTTTAGAGTGCTGATTGGTGGATTTACAATCCTTTAGCTAGACACAGTGCTGATTGATGCTTTTTTACAGAGTGCTGATTGGTACATTTACAATCTTCTGCTGATTGGTACATTTACAATCCTCTAGCTAGACAGAAAAGTTTTCCAACTCCCAAGTAGACTCAGGAAGTCCAGTTGGCTTCAGCTCTCAGAAGGAATGGGAATCAAGAATGTGATTCATATGTTAAGTGTGAAATGTCTATAAGAAACCTGTTTTTTGTCTGCTAATGTTGCCATAACAATATACCATGGACTGGGCAGCGTAAACAACAGAAATTTATTTTTCTTACAGTTAGGAGGTTGAAAGTCCAGGATGAAGGTACTGACAGGGGGTAGTTCCTTCTGAGGCCCTTGTCCTTGTGTTGCAGCAGCTGCCTTCTCCCTGTGTCCTCTCATGGCCCTTTCTCTGTGTATGCACGTCACTTGTCTCTTCTACTTCTTGTAAGGACACCAGTCCTGTTGGATCAGGGCTCCATCCTTATGACCTCATTTAACCCTAATTAGCACCTTAAAGGCCCCATCTCCAAATACAGTCACATTGGAGTTTAGGGCATCAACATTTGAATTTTGAAGCCCTGTAGACACAATTCAGTCCCTAACACCACCACCTAAGTGAAAATTTCAAATAGATGTTTGGGTAGAAGTCTGGAACTCATGTGGATTGGGGACAAACATTGAGAAGACACCAATACACAATTATTCTTTTAAGCCATGAGCCTAGATAAAATCACCTGTGGAGAAAGTACAGAAGAAAAAGAGAAGAGGGCCTGAGGAACATGAGCATTTAGAGATAGTCTCCAAAACATGGTGTTTAATCATTCAGTGGCTCATGGCTTCAGTCTCTGCTCTAACCTTGAACTTTTATCTAACCTTATTTTAGTCTCATTATACCACATCACATCCCTGATGTGTCTCCAGACTTTAACTCTCCTGTTTCTATATCCATGTTCTGTTCTCTGTGCTAATCCTGATTAAGCCCAGCTGTGCTCTTCTCTGGGCCTAAGCCTCATTGGAAGGCTAACATTTCAGGGAGCAAATTGAAGTAGACTTAGAGGAACTGAGAAATTCATTTCTTCACAGCCCCTTTTTGAGGGGGGTCCTTACCTAAGGAACTTATATTTGTATTCTAGGGGACAGAGGCAGACAGTACGTACATAAATAAACATAATTTCTCACTGTGAGACATGCTATGAAGGAGATAAGCAGGGCACTCCACTAGACAGTCAGGGCAGAGCTGCCTTTAAAGAGGGTGGTTAAGAACTACCGAGCTACAAGAAAGAAGGGACCCACGTCTGCTCCCCAGGGCTCTCTGACATTTAGAGACTGATAAAATAATTTACAAAGCCACCCCAGTCGGATCAGAATTTTTGCGCTTTCTGTGCTTTCTTATATCATTTCAACAAAGTTTTTTAAGCAATAGAAGGGATACTGAGAAATGTTTTACTCATTTTAAAAGATTTTCTTTATTTTTACACAACACAATTAGAAGAATGATTGTTTTTTGGTTACATTCTGCTTTCTGAAAGCAATCACTAGGTTGCAGTGAGCCAAGATTGCGCCATTGCACTCCAACCTGGGTGACAAGAGTGAAACTCCATCTCAAAATAAAAAAGAAAAAAAAGAAGACGACGACCTTTTTAGGCAGTAGCGTTAAATGGAAACAGGATGAATGACAAGAAACCAGCCAGGAAAAGAGTAGTACTGATAGAGGAACAGCAAAAATAAAGAAGCTGATGTAGGAAAGGGTTTGGAATATTCAAAGAACAGAAGGGAAGCCACTCAAGGTTAGAGAAAATAGCCAGGGCTAGAGCAAATAGAACATCATTAGTCATGGTTTAGAGCTTGGATTCTGTCGCTGGCTAGTCTGCAAGGATGGTTTGAAGGGGGCAAGAATGAAAGCAGAGACTAATTGGGAGACTCCTCCAGAAGTTAAGGAGAAAGGTGATGGAGACTTGAAAAGAGTGAGCAGTGGATGTGGCAGGAGCTGGATTAATTTGAGGTAATCATAGAGGTAGAATCAATGGGAATTGGGTATAGGGGATGAAGAGGTAGAAAGCATCAGGGTTCTCTAGGTTTGAAGCTTGAGCAGCTAGATGAATGATGGTGTCATTTACTGAAATTAGAAAGACTGGATGTGAGAGAAATAGATTTATATTAGGGAGAATCAGTTTCAGGGTAGAGATCTGAATTGGAAATGGGATTCATCTATATAGCTATATATCTATAGGTATATAGATGATCTATAGATATACATATATACAGGTAAACATATATGTATATATATGATATTTAAACCAGGGAATCTCAAAAGGAGAGCATGTACTTAGATCAAGATTTCTCAACCATGGCGCAGCTGGCATTTCAGATCAAATAATTATTTGTGTGGGGGCTGTCCTATACAATGGAGAATGTTTAAGCTGCATCCCTGACCTCTACCCACTATTTGCTAGAGATCCCCCTTCCTCTTCCCTTGAGTGGTGACAACTTAACAACAAAAATGTCTTCAGACATTGCCAGATGGCCCCTGGGATTCAAAATTATTCTTGCTTAGGAACTACTGAGCTAGAGAAAAGAAAGGACCCACGTCTGCTCCCCAGGGCTCTCTAACATTTAGAGACTGATAAAATAACTTACAAAGCCACCCCAGTCGGATCAGAATTTTTGTGCTTTCTATGCTTTCTTCTATCATTTCAACAAAGATTTTTAAGCAATAGAAAGGAAACTGAGAAACATTTTACTTATTTTAAAAGATTTTGTTTTGTTTATTTTTACACAACACAATTAGAAGAATGACTGTTTTTTGGTTACATTCTGCTTTCTGGAAGCAATCACTAGCCAAATGTCACTGTTTGTGATTGAATTCTACTTTTACTCTTTCTCAATGACATGTCTGTAGTTCATATTTAAATACTTTTCCTGATGTTAGGAGTTTGATCAAAGTCATTTTTAAGCATAGTCAGTATTGGCTGGCCAAAAAAAAATTTTTAAAAACCTTAATAGGTTTTAGAGTCATATATGCTTCTGTAGTTTGTGGAGCTAAACAGATGATCTGATTACCCACAGTATCAAAATTTAACAAGTTTTATTTTCTTACAGCATTCCGTGGCAATAGATTCTGGTTTCAGGAACTCTGGCATAACAGTGGGAAAGAGAGGAAAAATTATGTTGGTAAGATATTTTGTCAAAGAGCAATTTTTTTTAGTGTAAAGTGATCCAGAGATTGAATAACCTAATTAGACTCCTTCCTTTAATGTCTCCTTTCTCAAATCTTCTTGCCATTCTCTTACTCATAAACCTTCAGTGACTTACTCCTTCCTACAGGGCTAAGTCCAGAGTTTAGATTTACATTTGAGGTCTTATTTTATAATATTCTTCTCCATTTACTTTTAACCTGATTCTTAACTCTGCCCTCCTCATTAAGTAGGCAAAGCCCAAAAGCACTGTGACATCATGGAAAGAGTCATAGAGAGTGTACTGATACCTGCTGGATCACAGCTGTACTGTGTGAATTTGGGCAAGCTCCTCGGCCCCTCAGGTTTTGAATTTTCTCAGCAGTATCAGTGGTCCAGCAAACTACTATCCTAGGGCCACATTCAGCCCACATGGGGCCAGATCCCACTATACTCATTTGATTACTTATTGTCTAAGGTTGCTTTTGTGAGACAATGGCAAACTTTAGTAGGTGTGACAAATACTATATGGCTTTCGAAGTCAAAAAATGTTTACTATCTGTCCTTTTAGAGAAAAGATTTGCCGACCTTTCGACTAGATGATCTTTAAGACTTGCTTTCTTTTCGAGTCCTTCTCTAGGCAAGCTAGCCTTTAGGTATTTTGCCCTATTCTGATTTCTTGGTATTTACTGTTTGGCATGGCATTTTTTGAACTATCTGAGATTACCCTCCTTCTATCTTCCTATACTCTCCTATTTTCTACCTATTTTTAACAATAACGTATTTCCCAAATAGGGGTGGATGACAAAAGAGGACACCCTTAAAGCATGGCTAAATAGAAAATCAAAGCCTGGCCGGATGTGGTGGCTCATGCCAGCACCTTGGGAGGCCAAGGCAGGCAAATCATGAGGTCAAGAGATTGAGACCAGCCTGGCCAACATGGTGAAACCCCATCTCTACTGAAAATACAAAAATAAGCTGGGCTTGGTGGTGCGCACTTGTGGTCCCAGCTACTCAGGAGGCTGAAGCAGGAGAGTCGCTTGAACCCAGGAGGTGGAAGTTGCAGTGAACGGAGATCACACCACTGCGCTCCAGCTGGACAGAGCGAGACTCTGTCTCAAACAAAAAAGAAAAGAAAATTAAAGCCCGTGGTACTGGTTTGTGTCCTCATCTCACTCTTTACTCCATCTAGTAACCCAAGTGAAAACAGCCATTCTTTCACCTTCTTCTTTGTTTCCATATTCAATTCATTATAGGTCCTATCCATGCTGCCCCTTGTTTCTAATACTTGACCCCACCCTAGGTCTTCTGGTACTGCCCAGTCCTCAGGATCCCTAACCTCAGTCTTTAACATTGTCTCCTGACTAGTCTTCCTACTTTGGGCCTTCTCCTTGAGTCCGTCCAACCAGCGCTATCAGAATCCCCCTTTAAAAAGCTCAGGGCCTCGGCTTGGTGCAGTGGCTCATGCCTATAATCCCAGTACTTTGGGAGGCCAAAGTGGGTGGATCACCTGAGGTCAGGAGTTTGAGACAACCTGACCAACATGGTGAAACCTCATCTCTACTAAAAATACCAGAATTAACTGGGCATGGTGGCATGTGCCTATAATTACAGCTACTTGGGAGGCTGAGGCAGGAGAATTGCTTGAACCTGAGAGGCAGAGGTTGCAGTGAGCCGAGATCGTGCCACAGCACTCTAGCCTGGGCGACAAAGCAAGACTCCGTCTCAAAAAAAAGAAAAAAAAAAATCTCAGGTCCTCCAAACATTTTCCTGGTATTCAAGGTCTTACCCAGACTATTTTGCATCTACCTGTTTATGTTCATCTCCCACTTACATACTTATGCTCCAGCCACATAGAACTATTAGTTGTTTTCCAAGGGTATCATGCTCTTTCATATCTCTATGCCCACAGATAAGTTGTCCCTGTGGCTGGACTCTGGCTGGAGTTCTTCCTCTGCCTTCCTCTCCTCCTCCTCCGCCTGTTTTTTTTTTTTTTTTTGAAATAGAGTTTCGCTCTTGTCGCCCAGGCTGTAGTGCAATGGCTCGATCTTGACTCACTGCAACCTCCGCCTCCCAGGTTCAAGTGATTTTCCTGCCTCAACCTCCCAAGTAGCTGGGATTATAGGCACTTACCACCATGCCCGGTTAATTTTTGTATTTTTAGTAGAGACTGGGTCTCACCATGTTGGCCAGGCTGGTCTCGAACTCCTGACCTCAGGTGATCCACCTTCCTTGGCTTCCCAACGTGCTGGGATTACAGGCGTGAGCCACCATGCCCAGCCCCTTCTTAATTTTTCTGTGTGTTGAAATTGCACTCATCCTTTAAAATCCCAACTCAATTGCTGCCTTTCCCATAAAGCTGAGTTCTTAGACTCAGTTAGTTGCTTCTCTTCAACATTTTCTTGCCATTGTGTGTGTATGTGTGTGTACGTGCATGTACATGCATGCATGTGTGTTTCGTCTTGTCATAACTCTTAAAGTCAGAGGTCATGTTATAGGCACCCTGTATCTTCATGCCTTATAGGGAGCCTAGAACATTGCAGATGCTCAATAAAAGTTTATGGAGTGGCCAGGCACGGTGGCTTACACCTGTAATCCCAGCACTTTGGGAGGCCAAACGAGTGGATCACCTGAGATTGGGAATTCAAGACCAGCCTGACCAATATGGAGAAACCCTGTCTCTACTAAAAGTACAAAATTAACCAGGCATGGCACATGCCCGTAATCCCAGCTACTCTGGAGGCTGAGGCAGGAGAATCGCTTGAACCTGGGAGGCAGAGGTTGCCGTGAGCTGAGATCGTGCCATTGCACTCCAGCCTGGGCAACAAGAGCAAAACTCTGAAAAAAAAAAAAAAAAGTTTATGGAGTGAATTTTTATTCTCATAATAATTTTTACAGCATTTGTATGGTTGTTCTTAACCTCTATCCAGTGTTTGCCTCTACTTGGAACACGTTGACTGTTTCATCAACAGGGCTATTAAGACTGTGAACCCTAAAGCACTGAGAAGCAGCTCCTGTGTATGATAGAGGAGGCGTGGTTTACTCTTGTAACCGTGCTCTGCTCCAGGAGCACTGAGACTCTTTGGCATCCAGTTCCTTTTGATTTTCCCTTGAGATTTCCGTTGAGGTTTTATTTCTTTAAGTTGTGTATTATGGCTTTCTAAGCTATAGTGAGATTGAAATTGTTAAAAGTTATTTGATTCTTTGATATCATCTGCCTCTCTGAAAGATAATGTATAGAATGTCTTTCTTTAGAAATGACTGTAGATGATGGAAAAAATTTTATTTAATCTCCTTTAACTGTGTTCAGCTAAATTCTATCAAAGCACTAACCTAACTGCTGTAATGGAACTAAAGTATGTTCAAACACAGCCCTGACTGGGACTTTTCTTGAGTTATTTTCAGTGTCTCTGGTATCTAAGTCTTCATATCTAAATTGTTTTTTCCTCGTAGGCTGTCCGGAGTACACATGGCTTAGAAGTTCCATTAAGCCATAAAGGAAAACTGATGGTGACAGAGGAATATATTGACTTCCTGTTAAATGTGGCAAATCAAAAAATGGAGGAAAACAAGAAAAGAATTGAGAGGTATATTAACTGGGTATTTCCATGTTATTCTTATATGCCTAGGTCATCTTTGAAAACATTAATACATACCATCTTCAGTTTATAATGCTAATTGCTCATCTATTTGTAGATAATTAAAAAATACTTTTATTATCATTAATAATAAAAAGATGATCAAAGTAATAGATGAGAGTAGGTCAGGCTGCCATGGGCACTAAATGGAGCATACGGGAGAGGCTTTCTGGGGAATGGTAGGGCACATGACCACCAGAAGCCGGCATAAAGGGGAGAAACATAATCATTCCAGAAAGAGCCCAGCACCACAGGAACCGTAACTGATCAATTTGAAGGCGGCCAGGGAAGAGGTGCACATTGCCCCTAGATGTGACCTATCAGAGATTACCTAGACTTTCCTGTTTAGGGGAACAGCCTGGTTGACTTTTTGTCTGATAAATATTTCACTTCTCTGGCTTAGGCTAGTTTAATACCAAACTCTTGTCATGGATTAGATCTAGAATTGCCGTAACTTTCTAAGTAGGAAGGTATAGCTTTCACTTCACATCTCCATACTTCTTTTGTTCTTCATCGTTACCTCCTGGCAAAGGAAACTTTTATATTATTTTCTTTTACAACTTTTTCTTAAGAATAAAGATTTTATATAAAGTAGTAAATATTATGCTGTCTTTCATATATGAAAGTAATGCCACTGACCTGCCATCAGCTAGATGCACAGTTTTGAGTTATCGAAGGAGTAATAGCCATTTTGATGTCATTTATAATTTTCTTTTTTTCTTCTCCCCACCCTTTTGGCTACCTCCATTCAGTCAATCGCTGCCTGAATATCTCTTCAGTCATTCTGTCTCCATCCATACTGCTGCTTTTCTCCTTCACAACCATCGCAATAGCCTCATTCAGGATGCTTCTAGGATGCCTGTCTGCTAAGCCATTCTTTATCAAATCATGTTTGTAAAGTGCAAAGGATTCCTATTGCTTAACTTGCATGCTTAAGATTCTTTAATACTTAGAACTTTTTTTGAAGCATTGAAGGCCAGGAGTGCTAGTGGTGGCAGTGTAAAAGGGTGAAGTGAAGTAGAAGTAGGCCACCGAGGCAGAACTGGGTTCAAATCCTGGTTCTGAGTTACTCAGTCTGGTTCCACCAAATTGCTCAACTCTCTGGACTTCAATTTTCTTATCTCTGACTTCTGGGAAATACCTATCTTAAAGAATAATTATTATATTCATTAGGTAGTGTATTTATAATGACTGCCCTGACCCTGTTATGTTTTGGACTCTCAGGACAGGATAGCCCTTCTCCGTCTTTGATTGATGGAGAATAAACCTATAAGCATAAAAATATCACCATCCAGGCTTTCTCAGCTGGGGTTCCTCATTTGAACCACACAATTCACCAAGTTATTTGAGTGACTATTTTCTGAATTCTCTCAAGGATTTTATGTAACATGTACTATTTTAGATATGTTGGAGAGAAGTTAATTCATTACTTACAATGGATGTCTTAGGATACTAGAGCTTAATTTTCCAGCCACACCCTGGTTGAGAAAAACCAAAAACCTGACCACAAAATGCTTTGAGCAAGTATTCTAACTAAAGTAATACTTTTAAATAAGCAACAACCCACTCCACCAGACTACAGACTACTATACGTAAGTATTTACTGGTACCATTCCATAAGTTTACCACTTACTAAATTGTAATCCAGTGAGACTGTTTGCTAAAACATAGGAGGTAGCAAATCAGTTTTCTCCATTTCCTTACTTGAATTTTAACAAGCTTATAAATAGAGCCCAAGATCAACTAACTATACACCTGGTGAAGTTAATTGAGCCACATTCACCAACTATAAAATCAAATTATGCTTAAATCCATTGACTCAAAAATATGTTTTGAGATTATAATGTGCATGCTGCCATTAAGAGCCATGCTTATCATATAAAATCAGGGAAAAATTAAAGAAGGGTAAAAATGTCTTAAGATACTGATTAGAAGATTACATGTGAATTTAGAAAGTGAGAACAAATTAAGGAGCTCCTTTGGGAACAGCTGTATGTTCAACCAAATGCAGAGAAAGAGTTATTCTTCTGATGTTGACAAGAGAAAAAAATACTGGAGGTGATGAGTTATGCAATCAGACATTAATTAAGTACTAAGATTGGTTTGCCAAAGGACCAAAGTTTCACAATTCAGAGAATTTCAAAAACTCAAAAACTCTTGAGAAACATTTCAGCAATAAGAAATATTGTAGAAATGTGAAAACTAGACAGGTAAAATATTTTTAATAAAAAGAAGGCCTTATTCATGAGAAACAATTCCTAAGCCCACTTCTTAGTGGGAAGAGACTTATCCATTGGGTTCCTGTTTCTGGAGCTGTCAAGACAAGACCTTCAAACAGCAGCCTGCTTTATAAACAGCTAATTTGGAGACTGGAAGAGACAGGAACTGGCACCAGATGTAGGAAGACAATCCATACATAACGATCTAGAGAACTTTGGATAGCTATTGACTAACTACAAGAGGAAGGCTATCTTTGAATCTGTTAATAAGCAGTCAGCACATGGGTCAGATGAAACCACCATCTGGCTATGAGTAGCATAAAACTAGGCATGTTCTTTTCACCAACTGTGTAATGAGAAAATATTACATAAAATGCATAATAAAAGGGCAGAATATATTGTCATGTAATATTGTTGATAAAACAAATCTGGAAGAAAAGTAATTGAATCCACTTTCAATGGTTGATTTTTTTTTTTTTTTTTTTACTCTATTTTGTGATAAAATGTACGTAATAGGAAATTTACCATTTTACCAGTGGCATTAAGTGCATTCACATTGTTATGCAACTGTCACCACTGTCCATCTCCAGAACGTTTTCATTATCACAAACTAAATCTCTATTCCCACTAGACACTAACTCTCCATTCCTCATACTGCATTCCCCTGGTAACCACTATTCCATTTTCTCTCTCTATGAATTCCAGTATTATAGATAATTCATCTAAGTGGGATCATACAATATACATCCTCTAGTATCTGGCCTATTTTACTTAGTTAATGCAGGATTTATCCATGTTGTAACATGTATCAGAATTTCGGTTCTCTTTAAGACTGAATAATATTCCATTGTATTTATAGACTGCATTTTGTTATTCATTGATCTGTCAATGGACATTTAAAGTGTCTTTGCCTTTTGGCTATTGTAAATAATGCTGCTCTGAACATCACTGGTGATAAATGATGATTGATGGTGATTGTACAAGTATCTGAGTCACTGCTTTCAGTTCTGTTGGATATATACTCAGAAGTGGTATAGTGTAATCAAAGAAAGCTTCATGGAAGAAGTCACTGAGCAGGGCCTAAAATGCAGGCAGGGTTATTATATGAAGAGCTCTGCGGAAGGGGGAAATAGCATGATAGATAAAAAAGAACAGCATGAACAAAGGAGAAAGAGATAGTGCTATGTTTTGGCTTTGTCTCCACCCAAATCTCATCTTGAATTCCCATGTGTTGTGAGAGGGGGCTGGAAGGAGGTAACTGAATCATGGGGGCAGGTCTTTCCTGTGCTGTTCTTGTGATAGTGAATAAGTCTCACAAGATCTGATGGTTTTAAAACTGGAAGTCGCCCTGCACAAGCTCTCTTCACTTGCCTGCTGCCATGTGAGACATGCCTTTCACCTTCCACCATGATTTTGAGGCCTCCCCAGCCACATGGAACTGTAAGGTCATTAAATCTCTTTCTTTTATAAATTGCCCAGTCTCAGGTATGTCTTTATCAGCAGTGTGAAAACAGACTAATACAGTAAATTGGTACCAGTAGAGGGGGCACTGCTGAAAAGATACCCAAAAATGTGGAAGCAACTTTGGAACTGGGTACCAGTTCCAGGCAGAGGTTGGAACAGTTTGGAGAGCTCAGAAGAAGGCAGGAAAATGTGGGAACATTTGGAACTTCTAAAGACTTATCTAATGGCTTTGACCAAATTGCTGATTATAATTTGGACAAGGAAATCCAGGCTGAGGTAGTCTCAGATGGAGATGAGGAACTTATTGGGAACTGGAGCAATGGTGACTCTTGTTAGGTTTTAGCAAAGAGACTGGCAGCATTTTACCCCTGCCCTCGAGATTTGTGGAACTTTAAAGTTGAGAGAGATGATTTAGGGTATTGGGCAGAAGAAATTTCTAAGCAGCAAAGCATTCAACAGGTGACTTGGGTGCTGTTAAAGGCATTCAGTTTTATGGATCTTTGTTCCATTTTACCGGTTGTTTTGGTACCCTAAGGACCTAGCTTTGAATTCTCAGGTTCTTTAACGGTTGATTAAAGTAAGGCATGCATTCTTTTTTAATTACTTTTTTTTTTAATGTGATGAATGGCATCTGTTATTTGCCAAGCACAGCACTAGATATCAACGTGTACAGTGATGAGTGTGTAAGTTCTTGAAAATGGACAGGATATGTACTCATCGTGTTGTATATGTATTAGAGTTAGGTGATGTATTTAGGAATAGGTGGATATTTGGAGTTTTCGAGTTTTATAGGCTTTGTAAGTAGAACTTAGCCTGTTTATTGAATCAAACAAAGATGAAAATTGGTCCAAATAGAGAACTATTCTGTAGATATCAAAAATTTCCTGCCATAGTCTCCCATTATAATAGGACATAAAAGTAAGATGAGATCTCTGCAGTGGCAAGGGGGTTTCTTAACTTTCAGATCATTCTAATTTGGGACCTAGGATAATACATTTATAGTTACATTTTTAATCTGGGGTTATTCATTCATTTATTCAATATAGTCTTACTGAGGATGCCAGCACTCTACTGCATGCTAAGATATAACAGAAGACAGATCCTTGGTCTCTTGAAGTCTATATTCTATAAAAGTAGTCATTTTTGATAACTAATTCTCTGGGTACTTACATATATCATCTGTAATCCTGTGACAACCCTGATAACTACAGGATAATAATATCCAGCTTTATAAATATGAAAAATCAAGACTGTGGGAAATTAATTGGAATTAGCTGACATCCTCCTTCCCAAAGGAATGTTGGTATCAAATGCATGCAACACACAAGCTGCCTGCTGCCTTCCAACATAGACTGAAGGCTACTGTGTCAAACAGAGTTTTGTGTTAGGTGTTAACATGAGGGTAGAAAAGAAACGAGGCCTGGTTTTCAGAGAGCCTACAGTTTATTGTATCACAAAACTAACACTAAAACTCCAATAGAAAAATGAATAAAGGGAAAGAATAATTTACACTAAATATTCAAATAGCTAATAAATGAGAAACATTCTATTTTACTTACAAAGAGATGAAAGTTAAAATAATGCAATATCATTTCCACTCATCCAGGTAGAATGTACTTTTGGGTAGGAATATTGAGTGTATGGGTGTAGTGATCTCTCTCAAGTGCAGCTATTAGAAGCATATTTCTTTGAATATCTATTGTGGAAAACAAGCAGTATTTATCAAGAGTCTTGTAATGTTTATGCCCTTTAACCATGTAATGATATTTCTAGGTGTCTGTAGTAAAGAAGTGGCTAAAAACTCACATCACTTTCAAAAATGCTTACCACATTTTTGTTTGTATCAGGAAAATTTTGAATATAAATAAAGGCCAATCTAGGTGACATAATGTTATACTGCCGTTCTCAATAAATGTTAAACTTGAAAAAACAATGTAAAACTTTATATGTAATATTCTAATTGTGAAAAAATAGGTATATGGATTAATAAATACATTAATTCAGACTACATTAATAAACTGAAAAGAAAAATATTGAAAGCAGTTATTTCTAGTTATGTAGAGGTGATCTGTATTTGTAACCCCATATATTACACAAATTACCTAAAATGAGCCATTACATTTATGTAATTATAATTCCATTCTTTTTTACCCTCTTCTTCGACCCCTACATTTGGGATGGAAAGTGAGGTAGGACAGAGATTGTCAAGAGGTGATTCCAATCCAATTTTCAGGGCTGTTCTTAAAGAACTAAAGTGCATTTATTTCCCTATAAAACATATTATTCATTTGATTTATTTTATATTTATAAAGCTAATATGGGACATAGTCAGATTTACATAACTTATAAGCTCTTGGTGTATTTCCATCATTTGGTTTCAGTACACACAGATATAACAGTAGTACTTATTTCTTTACAGGTTTTATAACTGCCTACATCATGCTTTGGAAAGGGAAACTATGACTAACTTACATCCCAAGATCAAAGAGAAAAATAACTCATCATATACTCATAAGAAACAAAGAAACCCAGAAAAAGCACATGCCCAGTGTATTACTAAAGAAAATGATAAAGAACTTGAAAATGATGATGACGATCTAGGAATCAATATTACCATCTTCCCTGAAGGCTACTAAGCTTTGGTTCTGACGTGTCTTGGTCGTAACCTTTCTAGTAGGTTTTATAAAGCTGCTCTTTATAAGAGTATTTTAGTTTGTTGAGTGTACCAGCCATTTAGAAAAATAAGATGTAATTTCTCTACATTTTAGAGAAACCTATCTTATGAAAATAGATGTCTTTTTAAAATAGCTTTGTGTGTTTGCTCATTGAATACTGCCTTTTTTAGTCACAGAGATTTATTGCAAAAATAAAATTGTGATTTTTTTAATGACTCTCTTTTTATTTGTTTTAATGTCTACTTCTGTAAAACAGGAAAACTAAGTACACCTTTTCAAGAAATGCTTAACATCAGAGATATTTAAATAAAAATTATAATAATATTGCTTTTAACTTTGAAACCTCCAGCCTTTAAAGGAGGGGTCAAAGTTTGCTTCTGTTGCCATGGAGTCCAGTAACAAGTTTTTTCCTCCCTTTGGACTTTGTGGATAAAGAAACTGATACATTTTTGTTCAGGACAAAATATCTGAACCCTCTCTCCCCAGCATTTTTCACAAAGCCTACCACTGACACAGTCTCTGTGAAACACATGGGCGTAGTTTTTCACTAAGCCTGATGAGAAGTGACTACTAAGACCAAGCATCCTAATAGAACGAATGTGCTATGAAAAATTTTAAGGATCAAAAGCCTTGGGTTTGAATTCTGACTTCTACATGGAAGTTAGAGGTCCTTGAGCAAATCATTTAATTTCCTAGGGCTTCTATTTTCTCTTCTCCATAATAGTGATTCTATTACCTGCCTTATTTATACCATAGGAGTGTTGCCAGTATCAAGTTTTAAAATGCGAAAGCATTTACTAATAGATCATTATGCACATCTACTGTTTTAGGATAAAATGAGAATGAGTTCATACTATTTTTTCAGAATGTACCAAGTCATAAAAATATATATTTAAAGGGAAATTGCTAATCATGGAACTAATAAATTATAAAAATACTAGAGTGTCAAATTATAAAAGGTAGTGAACGTTGAGTTGTGATTTGGGCATTTCCTAATATTGTTATAGTTTATCTAAGTTAACTACGTGAATTAGATTTGCCCCCCATTTGCTTGTCTTAACAGGTAGCAGTTTGTATTCTCATTTTCCAAATAGGTAGAATTCGTGGACATCTGTTGTCCTCTAAATAAAATCAGAGGCGGTGTCCAGGCAGCTCTGAAGTTATTGTCAGGTTTTTTTCTTTTTTTTTTTTTTTCATTGTTCTGGACTGGTCTCTTTGGGGCCTATAAAATAAGATGCTGATATTTACTGACCTAATTTCTTTTAGTATTCCCACAACATTTAGGACATCTTCAAACAATCTTTTGTTTCATTGTTTGAGAAACGACTTCCCCTGAGTCCTCGATCTCCTTGCTGTTCTGCAGCATGTGGTGCTGTTGGCCATTCTTGCATTCGTGATCTGCCCTGTCAGGGCCTTCCTGAATGCTGTCTTCTGAATCACCTCGCTGTTTATGGCAAGTCCTTGGTTCTTTTTCCCTCCAATACTTGTAGCAGTTTTCAACATTTATTGCATCTTGAAAAAAATATAAAAAGAACCCAGGAATCTCCAGGGAGGGACACTAGGTATTATATATACATATATACATATATATATATGTGTGTGTGTGTATGTATATACTCAGAAGTGGTTTTAATTGTAAACCAAAGGGTAATAACTTTGTAGGCATTACCAGATGTCTGTCTTTGGCCCTCATTTTGCATTTCTTCATCCCAGCCATCACATTAATTCCAGTAGACTTAACCCATCAGACGGTGATTCCCAACTTTCTTGCCCTGACTGGCCTCCTAAGCTTTGGCTAACTGCTGGATCTCTCCAGTAGAGCTGTTATTTTCTAAAACTTTTCTCTCTTGTTAGACTTCTCCTTTCCTTGGGCTACAGAGAACAGCCCTTGGTTGCGAATTTTTTTTTTTTTTTTTGTCTGAGCCCATTGACACTTTCAGTTTGCTGGCTTTTGCAGTGCCTAGTCTAGGGTATGTAAGGAGGAAAAACAAAAAACGGGAACTTGCCACTGTGTTGTTCTTCAGATCCCCCAAATCCCTATCTGGTCCACTTTCTTCTCTCTACCTGTCAGAGTCTTATGTTTGTTTTGTATACAATGCTCAGAGTATTTAGTTGCAGTCAATAGAAGGAATAGAGAAAAGTATGCCTATTCCATCTTCCCAGAATCAGAAGTCTAATTTTAAGAAAGTACTGATAATATCAAATATCAAATTGTTGGGGTACATTGTTGAGGACACTTTTGCAAAGCCATTCAGATAGCCACGGATTCCTTATTTCAATGCTGTGCCCCATCTTCCAGCCTGTGTGCTTTGCTGCTCTCGCTTCAGGCTACTGGATCCTCTCCAGCCTAAAGGAGAGAAGGAAATCCCTGGAAGCCTGTATCCCGTGCCCCCCACCAACCATACACACACTCATTGTCTTTCCTGCACCCCCCACTACACGTGCACACACTCCTTGTCTCATAAGCCAGTAATGACAAGTGTGGAGCTTCAGACTATCACTTTGTTGCCCAGAGGATAGGCCCTGCTGCAGATCTTCCAAAGCAGAATCTTAATCCTGGAGCCTAGGAATCTTTATTTTTCAAACAGCTCATCCAAGTTTTTCTGATAAAATCAGCCCAGCACTTTTAGAACTCACTGATAACAGACTTATTCCTGAAGACAGCATTTGAGGAGAAATTGAAGATTTTCTAATGAAAAAAAAAAAAGGGGGGGGTCACATGAACAGATGTTGCAGTGTACCTGTGCCATAGATTTCATGCGTACACTTTATAGGAGAGTAAGCAAGAGCTTAGGTAAGCTATAGTCCTTACCATTGGGTCTAAGGCAGTGTCCAGGAAACCTTGGCAACTTGTTCAGCTGTGTAAGTTGAACTCTGTACCACTTGGGAGGGAACATTCCCCTAGACGACAATGTCAATGGCGCTCGTTGAAGTTGTGCAGTGCACATCCTTATCTACCAACATATACAGCAGCCCTTCTGGGAAGGGAGTTTTGTCAGGAAAGGATACTCAGTGTCAGAATGCCTGGAGCATTTCTTCTAGTCTAGTGGACAGAATATGGAAATATCTGCCTGGCAGTACAGTAAATGAAAAGAGAAATGAATAGTAACAAAAAAAAAAGTTATAAATAAGAACCATAGGAAAGACAGAGTGCAGGTGGAACAAGCCTATCCTGTGGTGAAGTGACAACACATTCTACAGTGTTAAAATCTCTCTAAGAGGCTCATTGACTTTTCTTCACTCATTTAAACTGATCTCCAAAAGAACTATGTATTTTAAAGATTCCATAAACTGACATGTGAATGAGGACCAAGAAGAGAGGGGCTGCTTGCCAATCTGTTTATGTAAGGTAACAGAATTACTTTGGTTAGTAGTGAGGAGATACCAGGTGCTGGCCATAAAACTGAGAAGACATTGAATCCCATTCACTCCTTAACATTCCTTCATATACAGTCATGAGCTATGTAACAACATTTCAATCAATGATGGACCATATGCCATATACCATATGGTGGCCCCGTAAGATTATAATGGACCTGAAAAATTCCTATTGCTAGTGATGCGGTCATTGTAAAGCTGTAGCACAACACATTACTCACATGTTTGTGCTGACAGTCATATAAAACTGTGGACCATACAATTATGTACAGGGCATAATACTTGATAATAAATATGTTACTGGTTTATGTATTTACTATGCTATGCTTTTTATCATTATTTTAGGGTATACTCCTTCTACTTAAAATGTTAACTGTAAAACAGCTTCTGACAGGTCCTTCAGGAAGTACTCCAGAAGAAGGCATTGTTATCATAGAAGATAACAGCTTCCTGTGTGTTATTGCTCCTGTAGACCTTCCAGTGGGACAAGATGTGGAGGAGAAAGACAGTGATACTGAGGATTCTGACCCTGTGTAGGCTTAGGCTAATGTGTGTGTTTATATCTTAGTTTTTCACAAATGGTTTTTCCAATGTTAAAAAAAGTAGAAAAAAAAGCTTATAGAATAAGGATATAAAGAAATATTTTCTATAGCTGTATAATGTGTTTGCTTTAAGCCAAGCATTATTACAAAAGAGTCAAAAAGTTTTAAGAAATTAAAGTTTATAAACCAAATGTTCATTATAAGCTAAGGTTAATTTATTCTTGAAGAAAGAAAAAATGTTTAATGAAAGGTAGTATAGCCTAAGTGTACAGTGTTTATAAAATTTATAGAGTAATACGTTTATACAGAACATCCTAGGCCTTCACATTCACTCACCACTCAGTGACTCACCCAGAGCAACTTCCAGTACTGCAAGCTCCATTCATGGCATGTGCCCTGTACAGATGTGCTATTTTTCACCTGTTATACCATATCTTAATTGTACCTTTTCTATGTTTAGATATGTTTAAGTACATAAACACTTATCATTGTGTTACAGTCGCCCACAGTAGTCAGCACATTAACATGCTGTACGGGTATCGTACCCTAGAAGCAATAGGCTCTACCATGTAGCCCAGCAGTGATATTTGCATGACTAAATCACCTTACAACCCATTTCTCAGAACATGTTTCTATTGTCAAACAACACACAACTATTTTATTTATGTATTTTCTTTATGCCTGATCAACAATATCAATAACTGAAACACAGCAGTTTAGTAATAATTTAATACACACGATAACCTACCTATTGAGAATGGCTTTATATTGGTTTTCATTGTAGTGGATCCATCCAAAATAAAAGTAATTTTTTTCCTTCCTCCAGGATAAAGGCAAACATTTCTTCCTAAGGTCTGGATTCTCCATATCACCTACAAGTTAACTGCTTTTGTGTTCTAAAAGAGAGAGGAAAAATGAAGTTGTCAATCTTATTGAAAAAAAAAAAAAGAGGGAAACTAAGGAACATGCTTTTGCTTTTGAGGTCCTAGGCCAGAAGTCATAAACTATGACTTGGCCAAGTTATGGCCAAGCAGATATGTTTTGTTTGGCCCACACAGAGTATATTTTTTCTAATTGAATCAACATTTTAAAATATCATGATTTCATATTTAAAAATAAAAAGTGCATCTCTGTTTTGTGTGTGTGATTTTATTGGGAGATCTGGCTACAGCAGTCTCGCATTCCCGCAGGACAACACTTAGCCAGTCAAGTACTAGCTCCTCCTTCTGGATAAGACTTGGTTTCCTATCCACCCCAGACCCAGCACCCCCTACTGGTTCCCTGTCACAACTGCTTCAATCATTTAAACATTGTTTGGTCCCTGTGGGCACCAACATTGGCAAACTTTGGTTAGATCTTTGGGGAGAATTAAACTCTATGACTATGTTAGTATATTATATAATAAATGAGAGATGAGAGCAGGACCAGCTATATAATTTTCCAAGGACAGTGCAAAATGAAAATGTGGGACCCCTTATAAAAGATTTAAGAATTACAAGATGGCAACAGCAGAGCACTAAATCAAGTACAGGCACATCTAAGCACGGGGCCCTATGCAAGCTGCACAGGTTGCACATACGTGAGGCTTGGTGCTTTAAGGGGAATCGGTGTCTTCCCACTCAACTGGGTGTTTACCCCTGCTTCCCACATTGAGAAAGATGCAGAGTGCTGCAGGTTCTGTGAGGTGCCAGGACTTGACACCTGCTCACATTTGGCATCCTTAGGTTCCAGGACAATGAGTAGATGTTTGGAAGCCTGCAAGGATGGATGTTTTGGAAGCTAGGGCAAAGGTCTCAGTGGCTACCCTTAGATGGAGTAAACCATTGTCCTTTTCAGAGCCACTTGATTTCAAATGTGAACAAAGGCAGTGATGAGCACCACGTTTTGAAAACAAGGGCTTTCTCCATTTTGAGAGGAGTTATATGATTTCCTGGGTTAAGTGTTGAAGAACCATGAAAAATGATCACCATCATTCTTCTTATAGATGGGCCCTTGAGCAGGCTTTAATCTGATTGGAGTTGCGGGGAGTAAACATTACACTCCCATATAAGGTGTATAGTAGTGACTATTTTTTGGTTACAGTTTTTGGCTTCAAAAAATGGGCTTTGACCTTCAGCCCTCTTCTTTTCATACTCTACTGTGCTTCTGTCAACATTCACGCTTCTCTAATACAATAGGATTTTAATATTCACAAATGCTAATGTTTTTAAACTTAGTCCTTTAATGTCCTAGGTTTTTATGCATTCTATTCTTGCTAAGCATGTATTTCTCAGCCCTTTTTGGTTTTGCCTTTAATGTGGTTGAATTTAAACTATAACTGTAACTCATTGTACATTTTACTTATTTATTCATTTATTTTAATAACAGTTTTGGAACAGTTTTAGTTTACAGAAAAATTGAGAGGAAAAGTTCAGATAGTTCCCACATACCCACTTATCTGCCTGCACACAATTTCCTCTATTATCTTATTTATCCTACATCTTACATTAGCATGGGACTTTTGCTACAATTGATAAGCCAATATTGATATTTCTTGACTAAAGTCCATATTTTATGCCTCTTTTCATCTCTCTTCAATTCTGTTCTCTCCTTCTGGGACTATTAGTCTATTAGTCATATATTATACCTACTTATGGGTCTATTCTCCATATTGTCTAATCTTTTAATCCCCCTTCACCAGTTTCTCTTCATCTATATGTGTGTCATTCTGTGTCATTCATTCGGGTTATTGTTTAGGTAACTCACACCCTCTTCAACTGTGTCTAATCTACTGCCTATCCAGTCCATTGAGTTTTACATTTCAAAGATTATAGTTTATTATTTCTAGTTCTTTTTGGCTCATTTTCAAATCAGAGACAGATTATTTAAAGTTTCTAATAATTATTTCTTTCTATATACCTTTTCCCAGATATTTCAATAAATTGTATTTACACAAACATTTCATACACTTGTATATTACAGAAATGATCTACGTTCTTTAGCTATTCCAAGGATAATTGAAAAGAATGTCATCACCACTACCAAATCTAAGCCATGCAAGAAGAAAGTAACTATTTTTCAATAACCAGATTGTTTACATGCCATTTTTATTATTTATTCATTTACATGACTAATATGTATTGAGCACCTACTATATGTCAGTCACATGCAACAGGACAAGGTCTCTGCCTTCACAGAGCTTTCCTTCTAATAACGTTATTAAAGACTTTGTGTTGGCACTTGCCTAGGATCTTTAGTGCTCTTTAAATTTTACTTATCAATCAGGGCTCAGCTCAAATGTTACCTCTTTTGGGACGCTTTCCTAAAAGCTCATTTCATAATTAACTTCTTCCATTCCTGTTTTTCCATAGCACTTTCCCATTACTATATATACATAGCATTTTGTTTATACTTACATAACCACACAAACCAAGGAGTCTCTTGATAGCTATTAATTGCATACATACGTATGTATCCATCACCACCATCCTATTAAACTTTGACTAACTGAGGGACAAAGCTGTTTTTCCAACATTTTTATATCTGCAGCGTCTTGGACGTCATTGTTTTTTTAACAAGTACTTTCTATTCTGGTTTATAAATGCATTGTAGATGGGAGAGTTCATGAGTATTATCTAATTTATCATTTTATAAGCAAATGACAAAATCCCTAACCAAATTCTATTACTATTCACTTCTTGAAAGAATCTTGAAATTGATAAAGTTAAATGACTGAAGTTAAAAAAAAAAAAGATACTTGGAAGTCACTAAACATGTGCATAATACTATTCTTTATATCTCACGAAATATCCAAATTTCCAGATGTTAGTATTTCAAGATATACCTTGTGACTAAACGTGATATATCTTGTCTTTATTTTTTCACACTAAGCCTTTTGAAAGCCTTTTTATTTTGAAATAATTTCAGATCTATAAATAAGTTATAATAGCATGAAGAATTCCTGAATATACTGTACCCAGAGTGACCATTCTCTCTTTCTCTCTCATATATAGACATATAGTACATATGAATAATTTCATATATAAACTTTTGAGAGTAAGTTAAAGATATTTTACTTTTACTCTTAAATATTTCAATGTATATTCCCTCAGAACAAGGACAGTCTCATATAATCTCAGCACAATTATAAAATCAGGAAATTTAACAGTTATACAACATAATTATATAATCTACAAAACTTACTCAAATGTCATCAATTGTCCCAATGATATTCTTTGTAGGATAAACTGAATTGCATTTTGTTTCATGTTTCTTTAATCTTGTTTAATAGTAAGTACATAATTGGTTATAAGCCTTTGTGTTTGATAACATTTATAGGCTTGAAGAATACAGGAAAATTTAATAGCCATCAATTTATATTTTTAATATTCATTTTTAACTAGATTCAAACTATGCATTTGGGGCAAGAATATCATATAAGTGATGTGTTCTTGTCAAAGCATGACTTCAGTAGGTACAGGATTTCAGTTTGTCCCATTATTGGTTATGTTAACTTTGATCTCTTGGCTAATGTGGTGTCTGCTAGGTTTAACGGTAATTTTCCCTTTTGTAATTAATAAGAAATTTGAAGGATGCTCTACCTTGAGAATATGTAAATAACCTATTTTTATCCAACTTTTACCCACTAGTTTCAGCATCTGTTGATTATTCTTCTGCAAATAAGTTATTACTATGATTGCAAAATAATGATTTGTTACCTCCATTATTCCTTCTACATTTATTAATTGGCATTCGACTTTAAAAGATAGCTTCACTTTCACACACTCTCCCCACATCAACTATCATATGAACTCATGGATTCTTATTTGATTCAAAAGCTTATAATCCATTGCTATCATTATTTATTTTAATGTTCATATTATTCCAGATTTGACCAGTGGGAGTCCCTTCAAGTTGACCTCTGTCTACTTTTTAACATATCTCTTTTAGTGTTTGAGCATTTCTTCATTATCTTGCACAAGGAGGCTTTCCAGGCTCATCTTGTACATTCATTGCCCCCAGCCATAGAATCAGCCAAAGAACCCCAATTCATTTTGGTGGGAACTGGCATTTAGAAACAAAGTTCCTAAGCAGTAAGTGTGTATATGACAGCATTTTCTCTTTTTTAATTATAGAATTATTCATCAGTCTATAATAATCAGTAAATAATCATTATTCAAAGGTTAGATCTTAGAGTTTACATCATCCATGAGATGTGTTGACAGAAATGACATATAAAGCTGTCTACTAAGTTCATTTCTCTGTCATATAGCAGCAGGAATGTTCACATTAATATACTGAAATAGTCTCATTATATTCATTTAATGAATTCCTTTATTCCTCAGCTTTTCATACCAACTCCTACCTATTTTCTGTGACATGGTAAGACTTAAATAAATTGTCCTTAACTCTTTGGAGAAAATAACTTTGCAGAGATCAAGAAATATTGGCTAATTTCATTGTACTTAACAATTGTCAATACATTATTCAAACCTGTTAATCTTCATGGTTATTTTTAATGATGCTTTGAAATGAGGCAAAAGCAAATGAATAAGTCACATAGACTAACCAATCTCTCCTACAGCCACTATCTCCCACAGCAATAGGCACATTGTCAAATTGAAGTTTAATTCATAGGTTCTATGAAACGGTGGATAAGAAGGAAAAAGGAGAAACCAAACACTCACATTGTCTGATTTTTCACAATTATCCACCAGGTGGCAGAGTACTACACGCAGTGGACACAGCAGTTTGCGCTTCATTTAAGACGGAGTAGGCTTTGGTTTGTGTTTTTTTTTTTTATAAAATCAATTCTATAATATTTTGATAGGTTTATTTTTAAGAAAGAATAACATTAGGAAAACATAATTTCTGCTTATCCTTCTAATAAATTAAATTATCTAACATCAAAGGATAATTTGGTTGTATGGTATTTTAACAGCAAAAGCTATCCAGAAGTTTTCACTTTGTTATTAAAGTATGCCATTAAAATTATGTTATTTCTAAAGAGTAAAATGAAAGAAATATTGGGAACAAGATTTACTTCAAATTTTTAGGCTGTTTCCATCTAAAACCTGCATTTAGTTAAAATTGTGAAATCATTTAAAAAATCTTCATATCTTTAGATATATTATTCACACATCATGTATATATGTAAGGAATTCATAATCAACATCATTTTGTACAAATTCAAGGGATAAATCTTATTTATCCTATTCTATCCAATTTCATTAGAGGCCTATATATAATAGACAGGGCTTATTTATTTGTGTATAAGTCTCTAAGGAAATTGTTCTAAACAACTGTAACTAAACAATTACAGTTAAATGTATTAGGATTATAGATTTTTGTGTCAAACTGTTTGCTTTTATACTTTTAATATTTCCATTCCTCACGCAGTCCTGTTTATTCTTTATGTTAACTGTAATGTTCAATACTTGAATAACAAATAGTAGTTACAATATTTACCTACATTTAGCCACCAAGTCTCTAAATAATCCATTGCTTCCAGTTTAAAACAATCATTCTAAGATTGATAGTAATTAATTCCTAATGGAAACTTATTCTAGATTTTGTACAACTATTGATAGATTATTTTTGATCTCTTAATTTTAAGGGATTTTGTGACACTGATTTCTCTTTGTGATGGTGTAAGTAAAATGGAATATACACTTTCAGCTTAGAGAACACTGCTGAGGATTTCAAAATACAGCACAGCTGAGTACTTAGGATTACAATTTTGGTTGGTGGCGGAAAAGTAGAAATAAATTAAGAGACTCTGGAAGTAAAGTCTGATAAGAAATATTGTCCTTCATGCAAAGATAAAAATAACCAAATTCTGAGAAGCCTTTAGCGATTTGTTCCCTTGCTACTGCTAGTGTGTGTTAGATTTAGTCCCAGTAACGTCTGGTTTATCCTTGTAATCTCTAGTTTGCACTTTTTATTTGAAAAACAAAGCAGGATTTTTCTTAAATATCACATTTGTATTTTCACTTACAAACTTTTGGAGGTATTTGGCATGTGTTCCTCCGTGAACTTAGCGTTTTTGCTTTCTTGCCTGGATCTCCGTTTTGGATGCTAAACTTAACTGCTTCCCCAGACTTCTATATTGCACTCTTAGTAAATCAATCTCCTAAATGGGAAAATATTATTTGTGGGGACATTCTTTCACTCAAGGGATGAAGTATGGTTATTTAAAAGGGTTGCATTTCATCAGCCACTTCTATAGTCACTTTCTTTTTCTGCCTTTCCATATTTTTTAAATGGTAAAGCTACATATGATCCCTTAACTCGGTTGGTTGGTCAGTGGGCTGCTGCCCTGTTGATGTTGAGCGTCTAAATATAGAAATGAGCATATAGCTTGCATCAGTTCCAGTATCATGCCTTCTTTCTATGGAAAATACACGATTCAATTTAATTATATAATCTGTCGTTCTCTAAGACAGGGCTTCCAACAGGGCTAAACAATTCCGAAGCAGATTTGTCTCTTTTTTTAAGAGGGCTAATCAGAAGGGATTTGTGATATCGAAATCACTAAGAGGTAATTATGAATGATTTTGTGCAATTCAGAAATGAAAAATTCTTCCCCAAAGCCCCAAATCTTTAAGTCTATTTTGTTTTAAAATAATGGAAATTTGTTTCTTCACTTATATATCATGTTAGCATTGTTAGATGAATTTCTTAAATGCTAAAAATGAAAATATACTTCTGCAAGAAAAGATGAATGAATTTTAAGTGACAATAAGAAATGACATGTAATGTAATTCTGGAAGCAGAAATTTCCACAATGATAAAAAACAAGGGAATTTATTTCATGAAAATAATATTAATAATGGTTTTCGACACTGAGATTTTTCATTGTTTCTTTACAATCAGAGAAAAAAGACATTTTTTCAGAAAACTTTCCTTAGTCTGTTGACATGAACACCAATTTTTGCTATTAAAGTAGAAACTAGTAATTACATTTTTAAAAATGACACTCTGGTAATTATACATTTAAAATATGAATCCTAATGTTTAATTAGGTCATATGACTATAATATCAGCTTGCATTAGCAGGAGATTATCAAATCCTAGCAATTCATTCCATAGAGCAATACAAGTTAGAAAAGACTGCTATAATTGTGAGATTTAAATAGAATAAACCATAATACAGTACAGTATTCTTTAAATATTTTAATGTTTACTAATGTTATTGAGTAATGAAGTTTATCATCATGGCATATTCTTCTTAGATAATTACTCTGGTAGCAATAAGCACATAAGAAGGTTGGTATTTTTTTTTCTTCCAGGAAAGCTTTCGAATTAATCTCAGAGCAGAGTTCAAAACATGTATTTGAAAGTGGATTTCTATATTTCTAATATGCATATGTATGTAGTATTATTTATTTTCTAAATGTAATTACATTGTGCTTGGATGTTAGGTAAGTAATTTTTATTTTTAACCCATATCATAAATCTATAAATCATTAGTTCTTACTTTCATTTCTTTCTATTTTTCATTTATAAATAATGCAGTGCAAATAAAACCTCTTATTCTTAAGTATCTATCTCATTTATGATTGATAATTTCTAAAAAGCTTAAGTATATGCCTGTATTTTGTATTTTAATATTTCATTTCACATTAATTATAATCAGTGAAGGTTTTTTGTTAATTTTTGTTTTAATCTCTCCTTGCTTCTATAAACCACACTGATTGGTGTTTACTAGCTTTGGTTATTTGATATAAATACAAAAAGAATCATAGTAGAGTTTAGTTATTAATTATTGGATTGTAATGCAATCCTCTTTCAGCAATAATTTTCTTAGTAAAGAGACCTCTATACAATGTACATGTTGTACTTCTTTGATACCCTGTGAGAACTGTATTCCTTAATATTATATTTCTACCCCAAAGTTTGCTCTTTAAGATATAAAACTTAAGTGGCTACCACAGACTTCATTTATGTAGGTTTAATGAGACAGTACTTTTAAATACTTAAGTTTCAGAGTCTCCTTATAATGTATCTAATGATTTGCACAGCTAAAACAGCTTGAGTACTTTTCCATCTAGCCATAAAAGCTAGGATTTCCCATATATAAGTAACTTTATTACTCAAGAAACTTGTCTTGAAATTCTTCCACACATTATCCTTGACGATGCTACCAGAATTTTTATTAAAAAATCTTTCCTTTTTCCTTCTCGTAGTTACATCTGCTATAACTCATGGCTATAAATATATATTGTATAATGAAAACAAAGTCCTTTCTGGATGACAAGAATCTCAAATTGCTTGAGTGGCTCTGAGGATTAGATATTCTTTTATTAATGGGCAAAAGAAAAGTGATTTCCTTGATCATACGCTTTGATTGTGTCTCTTTGTATTAACTAAAGCAGCCTATTATATTAGAGGCACAGACAAAATGTGTGCTAACATTATTGTATCTATTGATGATATTTGGTGCCTGTGATTCACTGTAAGGAACCTATTTCCTAACACTAGGGGTCATTTCAGCTTGTGGCAACAGTGTATGATATTTAGTTTTAATAAAAGAGAGTAGGAATATGACATTTCCTAGGAAAACATTATCCTGGAGAAACATTTTCCTGGGCTAGGATTCCTAATTTTTCCCCTAGTCAAGGTGTGAACAGATTCTGTTACAGTGTCTACTTTTCAAAAGTAAAACCGAAAAGTGCTTTGGGTTTCTTATCTCGAGTTCATTTTTGTTAATTCTGCTAAAATGTTCAGGTTCCACTCCTGAAGGCATCATGTTTCATCTCACCTTTTGCCCCTGGTTGCTATTTACTATTTTGTCATCTTTAGAGATTTGCTTGGCCCTTTTCTTCAAGCCCTTATATTCTGATCCTCTTGAGTTACAATGGAAGTCTTACTTATTTTTCTCTAATTTTCAAACTGCTCTGAAGTATAGCACATGCATCTGTTAGAATAGAACTGTGTTCTTCCCTTAACAAAATGAACACATTCTATTATAGCTCAGATTTTCTACCCTTAAAAGTTTTTAGAATTTCAAGCAGTTTCTTAAAAGTTCTTTGCTTTTCCTCTCTGGGACTTAATAATATAAATTACTTATTTATTTTTAAAAAATCACTTTAAGGGCATGGTGCTAGACATGCAAGATGACATAAGAAACTATTTTTTTTCAGAATAGCATTATGTATTTTCACATGAGCTCTAGATTATGTAATATGAATTATGATCCTGTTTATATTGAATGGAGTGGGTAATTGCAAGCTATAAATCATTTCTGCATATCTGAAAAATTTAGCTGCCTTATTCAAGTTACACACATAAATAAAGAGAGTTTTATTTGTTTCTTTAAATCTATTTTTTTTAGATCTGCTTAAAATCGGCTGTGCTTCAGAAAGCATGGTATATTATGTTTAACCTTTTCAATCTAAAATCAAAATATTTCCTTTGATTCAAAAACTAGATATGTTTTCCATATCTAGCATATCCTAACATATGGAAAATTCCAAAGAAAGTTATTTTTTCTGCTAAAAATGAATAAGTGATAAAAAATGTTTATTAAGCTTACATTGATGCAAATGATAGAGAATTGCCCTTTTTCTAACTTAGAATCAAAATTACGGCCTGATTTTCCAGATATGACAGTTGCCCCATATATAGCTGTAACTGCAGCAGAGGCCTGCATTCTGCTTACCAAATTCTGTTATTCGTTACCTACCTATAAAAGGGAAATGAAAGAACAATACTGTGTTTTGGTTCTGCTAATTATCTATTCAGTTTTAATTAGCTTGTTTTAATTTTGGAAATAAAAGAGAACGAGGCATATTTTCAATAGATGGCATTTAACATTCTCAGATCTGAGGACAAAACGGTTCTAAATTACAGATAGGTTTTATTATAAAGATAATGGAAAGTGGCAAAACACAAGGAAACAATATTAATGCTTACACTTCAGGCTTAAAGTTTCATGTTAATGTCAAGCATATTCTATTACCAAAAATCACTGATGCCTTTAATACATGAGGCTAATGTGCCACATTCCTAAAAATGCATAATTTAAAGCCATTTGAAAGAATGATCTTGAAAAAGTAAGTTATAATACAAAAGGTATTGTAGTCAGATATGGTCAACCAAGTTCTATTTTAATCTCTGTCACTGACTAGCTGTGTGACCTTTAGGAAATTACTACCTTACTGTAGCCTCTGTTTTCTCATTTGTACAATAATAAAGAGGCTGAATCTCCAAAATGGTATCCATGTAAAAGGAGCCTCATTTTAAAATATTAATGAAATGCTTGGCTATATATATATCTTTCAAATATATGTACATATGTACATACACATTCTAAGTTAGAAGCTAAAAAATAAGGTTGCAGATAATGACTGTATATTACAATATTTTCAGTAATAAAAACCTTATCTGATCCAAATTCATCAACACTGAAAGAAAAACAAACTCAGTGAAGCATTTAAAGGTATTATCTTTTGTGAAGTCAAATTCTCTGAAAGGTCAAAATCCTTTCCAAACAGTGCTACTGAGAGAGAATCACCCAAACTTATTTGGGAGTATTATAGGTAAATTATGCAAAAGAATTCACAGCTCCTCTTCCTCCTTTCTTCTTTAGAGACCCTTAATTTTACCACATTGAAACATGTGACATGGCATACAATATCATCTTTCTCTCTGTCTTCTTTTTTTTTTTTTTTTTAAAAAGCACATTTTCAATATATATTAGTTGTTATTCTAGCATAGTGGCAATGGGATTTGATGTCATGAAAATGGTAGCCCACAAGAGAAACA
This sequence comes from Macaca mulatta, assembly GCF_049350105.2. Lineage (NCBI taxonomy): Eukaryota > Metazoa > Chordata > Mammalia > Primates > Cercopithecidae > Macaca > Macaca mulatta. The sequence continues at coordinate 165,781,081 of NC_133406.1, read as the reverse complement.
CATTACAAAAGCAACTCCTTTCCACCCTTCCCTCCCCTGAAATAATAACAATTTGCTAAATTGTTGGGAAGTTGTTATAATTCCTTTTCCAAATTATTACTCGCCCTTTAGATTAGAAATGAGGCTCGGGTTAGCAATCAGCTATAAATGGTAGGATTTTTCAAGTAAGAAGCACTTGTCTGATTGTGAAGTGGAGGCCATTACTGCCTTGATTGGGCCTTTTTTTTCTTCAGCTTGCTTGATTTGTGGTTGAGAGCGCATATTCACTCCTGTACTGTGAGCAATCAGAGCCTCCCCCTCTCCTTTTTGCCCAGCGATTTAGGGTCCACTACTTTGGCACAGCTGCCACCTTTTAGCCTCCATCATACAGAATGTATCTCTCTTTAAAAAAGGAGGGGGGGATGGGAGCAGGTAACGAATGTACATTTGGCTTATTAATGTGCCTATTTTATATTTTCAGAGAGAAGTTTTTCGCTCTAAATAACAGTCATGTTGGAACTTGAACTTCTACACTCAATAAATAAGTTTGGAAAGCGACTTGAAGCTTGTTAGAGCATATTTCCCATTTCTCTATCCAAAAAGCAAACAAACAAACAAACAGGTATAGTGGTACAAAGCTGGGGCTGAGGCATCAGAGGGCACACTCAACTTTAACACTAGCATAGTCTTTGTTCTCTGGAAAATAATACAGAAACAAGAGCTTTCTTGTTTGCTTTGTTTTAGAGGGCATTTTATAAGTTTTTCACCATATTTAAAGCCTATAGAAAGAAGGTATTTAAAAACTCTTTAAAATAGAAACTTACATTATTGGGTTCAAAAATTACTTAATACTTCCTCTAAGTTTAAAAAGATATATTCTTGTCAACAGTAAGGGATATTTTTATTAGGAGTTAAACTCAGCTCATTTTATACCTTGAAACTTATTAGAGAATCACCAAAGAAACTGGACTTTCAATGTTAGAATGAGCTGATCATCTTCAAATAACAATACACATGTAAGAATCTGTGCCCTACACCCCTCTTCTGCTCCTGTTCCCCCAAATTAAAATGTCCAAATAACTTCCACAAAATGAATTTTCTTAAAAACACTCTTGAGTCTGGGTCATAATAAACCTGTGTAATAAAAGGAAGTTCACAAAGATTAATACCATCTGGTAGGTAGTAGTTCCCCAAAATCTGAGTCAAAACTCGTAATGAATTTTTCACCAGTTTTCTTGAGTTATAATTTGCCAACCATAAAATTCATTCATTTAATGTATGAATTAACAAACTTTTGTATAGTTCTAGAATTGCACAACTATCATTGCAACCTAATTCTAGATTATTTCTATCATACTAAAAAGAAATCTTACACCCATTTACAATCATTCTCCATTCTCACCCCCAGCCCTGTGCAACCATGATTCTATTTTCTATTTCTATATGTTTGTCTTTCTTGCACATTTCATATAAATGGAATAATATGATATGTGTTCTTTTATGTCAGGCCCTTTCATTGAGATATTTTTAAGGTTTGGAGTTTCCTCCATACTGTAGCATGTACAGTCCTTTTTTCCTTTTTAGTGATGAATAGTATTCCATCATACGAATGCATCACATTTTATCTATTAATCCAGTGACAGACATTTGGATGTGAATTGTTTCCACTTTTGGAATATTCTCCTTATTACTGTTACAGACATTCCTGTATAGATCCGTGTGTACACATATGTTTTCATGTGTAGATACTTAGGAACAGAACTGCTGAATCATAAGATAAACCTATGTTTAACTTTTTAAAAACTGCTAACCTGTTTTGCAGATGTTTGCATTATTATACATTCCCACCACAATGTATAAAGTTCCTATTTTACCACAACCTTACCAACACTTGTTATTGTCCGTCTTATTTGTTATAGCCATTTTAGTGTGTGAAAATTTTATCTAGTGATTTTGATTTGTATTTCCCTAATGACTAATGATGACAATCTTTTCATGTGCTTATTAGCCATTTGTATGTTTCTTTGAAAAAATGTCTCTTTGAGTCCTCTCCCCATTTTTTGTGTGTTTTAAAATTATTACTAATGAGTTGTAAGGATTCTTTATATGTTCCAGACATAAGTCCCTTATTAGACATATGATTTGGAAATATTTTGTCACAGTCTTCGGGTTGACTCCTCAGTTTCTTGATAGCGTCTCTAAAGCACAAAAGTTTTTAACTTTGAGCAAATCTCTTTTGAACTCTTAATGGAGAACAATATCCCATCAGTTCCTAATATAATTGTTTAAAGAAAATCAGAGTAGGATAGAAAAGTAAAAGGTTAAAAACAAAATCAACAATCACATTCATGTCAGTTTGAGAAGAAAGAAGTTGTTTTGCATTACATTTCCTTTAAAGTAATATGAAACTTTTCACTAAAACAAGTTTGTTGTTGTTGTTGTTGTTTAAAATCTTCATTTCTAATTTCGTGTTCATCATTAAATCTTTTCCTTGCTAGGTCAACAGAATCTCAAAATTCAGCCTTGCTCAGGTCACAAGTGGTTTTGAACAATGCAGATGTAAATGAACCCAACGCCACAAAACCCCACTCTCTGTGCTTCTCCCTCTGAGTAACAGTAAATGACAGGAAAAATCAGGATGTAAAAAAGCTTATTCTCAAGCAAGAGACCCTGAGCTTTGCCCTCCCAAGCCTACTGCAGGATGTTATCTGTAAAATGCTTTCTTCTAAGCAATACTCACAAAATTGATTACCAGCAGCAGCACCTTTACAGCCATTGCTGAATATTAAGCTCACCAGGCAAATGTGGTAGAAATGTGGACAAAACTATTGGTAATTAATTCATTTGCTTTTGAAGTTCCTTGGTAGGGGGTCAGAGGGCAGATGTCGGGAGCTACCTGTAAGGAAAACCCAAAACGTTTTTGTAATCTCCACGGCTCAGCTCTAAAGTAGCAGAGGTACATGTACCTTGCTTTTAGCAATAAAATTGATAAGCATTTCATTATTTTCTAGAGACTACAATTTAAAACCCCTTGCAGTGAATCCTTTTAGAAATCAAGTTATCAACTTTTAATGAATTTACTTTGTAAGTCCAGATTTCCATCTGATATCTGTTGTATATCACAAGCAAGATATAACTATAACACAATTTGGTCGCTCTAGAAGCCTCTCATTTCTCTTCTACCCTTTTACCAATAAGAATTTAGCCAACAATACCCAATAAACACAACATACAATTGCACAAAACATTAAGGACTGTTATTTGACTTAGTGAACTTAAAAGTGTTTCTTTTTTCAAGAACTGTGGATATAACTAAGAATTCAGTAATTATCGTTATTATATTTTATCTTATAGCTGCAAATGTTATTGCAAATATAATGTTAAAAATGGCAAGTGCTGTATGGCCTGAATATTTCCATCAAATTTCATTGTACACAGTAGAAAGAAGTCATTATTTCTATTATTTTTATACTTGACTTGGTACTATGAGACACCTGGATTACTTTTTTAAAAAGTGACTTTCAATGGAGACTCTGCTAAGAATATGATTCAATCTTAAGGACAGGTTAATCCTTTTTTGACAGAGTTGCATAATTTGTTCAAATCCATACACTGAAACCTAAACTGAAGGATGGTGCAGTTAAAGCTCTTGATTGTAATCAACCCAGTGACATTGAAAAGCAGTGCTAATAAGCAAGGAATTAAAATAGAAAGGCCTATTAAGGATAGTCAAGTTTCACCAGAAATAAAACTAGGTTAGTTGAGAATAAGAAATTGTCTCAATAAATGTAAAGTAACTAAAGCAGTGCCTAGTAGTTTTTATAAATGAAAATGGAAAAGGCAGAGCCCCCAAACAATAAGCTATGCTCTGGAAAGAAAAGAATGCCAAATAGAAAGGGGAAAAGACTGTTGATTTCTTTCAAGAACAAATGAAACCATTAGCAGAATAACACCTGTGGTTTGGATCAACAAGACTTATTCTAAAACAGAGTGAATATTCTTTGATTTCTTAAGTGACTGTTATATCAACTGAGCAACTTTATACACAGGAAAGAAAAAAGCCACTTTTCTCTCATCATGAAAGTTCTGCAACAAGGGAAATAGATTTAATTTATCAAAATCGGAGTAAAAGCAGGGCTTATCAGCCTATTTTACAGTTAGAATACTAACCGTAATAACCCAGGTGTCATTTTTTTTTTTTTTTGCCCCCACATACTATGCAAGACACCAGGGCCCTGAAAAGTCCCCAGTACCTTTTCCGGGAGTCTCCAGAAGATACCATGTGTAAACTAAGTAAATTGTTTTGAGATATTTGCTTACTACTGTTTCCATTGGGATGCTAACACATTTGCTAATCTTCACTTGTGCTTCTGTTATATACTGTAGTGTATACCAAACACCACTGTTCCTGTCAGAAACTAACACTGCCTGCTTTCAGGAACCTGATGTTCTCTCCATGCCCTATCACTGCTCTGCTAGGTGCTGGCTACCTCCAATGCACTGCATTCCTCAATGCACCAAAGAAGCATGGTAAAGGGGCATATGTCTCCGACTGTTTGCACTACATTCTATTTGATGCATCTGCAGATCTGCCCTTGCTCTAATGTGTTACAGAACTTTTAATACAAAAGTGCTTTCTTTCTTCACCTCCTCCATTCCTTCTCCCCCTCCGCTTCCCTCTCCCCTTGTCCTTTCATTTATCCTTCCCCTTCTCCTCCCGCTTCATCTTCTCCTCCTTCAATTTATAGCACTCTCTCCATGGCGATTATCTGAATATTGATCTAAGTGTCAAGCAGCATACAGTACTCAGACTTGCTCCTCTATCCCAGGTTAGCTCTATTTTATAGTTTCCACATCTTTGCTTAAATTTCTCATCTCTTCATGAAGGTTTTCCACCTTTTCCATTACAAACTTCCATGTCATGAGCTGCCCATGGAAAGGGTGACATGGCAAAAAACTGCAGGTGCCCTCTCGGTCCTGAGAGTAGACACTAGCCAACAGCTAGCAAAAAGCAGATTCGTCAGTAATACAGTTGCAAGAAATATAATCTTTCCAGCAATCTGAAAGAGCTTGGAAGTAAATTCTTCCCCATTCAAGCCTCCAAACCAATACCTTTATTGCTGCCTGCTTAGATCCTGAGGCAGAGAACTCAGGCTCAGACACTTGATCCACAGAAATGGTGAGATAACAAATGAGTGTTGTTTTAAGTAACTAAGTTTGAGTAATTTGTTATACAATAGAAAACTAATGAAGCTTTCTAAAACGGCCTTAGTGGTTAAGATGCTGGAATCTGGGAACAACTGCCTGGGCTCACAATTCAGTTCCACCACTTACTTGAAAAGTGATGTAATCACCTTGTCCTCAGTTTTGTCACATATAAAATGAGATAATAACGGCACTTCTATGAATAATTGTGAAGATTAAATTAGTTAATACAGGTAAAACATTAGAATAGTGCCTAACACATCATTATAACTGTTTGCTATTATAATAATGATAAACTAGCAAGTAATATAACCTATTAATAAAATAATACTGTTTTTAAAAATGATAAAATAATAGTAAATAAGCATAAAAATACTTATGATAGATAATATAAAATAACAATATATTATAGTATCACCATTATTATATGTATCAGAGTAGATTACGTTATATTGCAGTAACAAAAATCGCAAAATCTCAGTGACGTTTGGCATCAATATTTATTCTTGCTCATATTAAATGTCCACTGCTGACAGGAGCAGTCTCTATTCATTGTATTCCCATAGACCCAGGCTGATGAAGTAGCTACCATCTTGAATGTTGCCAGCCACTGCACCACAGTCAAAAAAACGTACTGGAGAGCCTCACATTAGTAATTAAATGCTCCAGCCTGGAAGTGACACACCTCATACCCCACTTCTATTTACAACACATTGGCTCCACACAAATATAAGGGAACCAAAAACATCCAATTCTACCACGTATTCAGAAGTAAAGAGAGAGGCAGAAATTTTGGCAAAAAGCACTAAAGACTACCACACTTGCTACTATTAGTGTTAGTGTTCTACTCTTTAACCTACGAACAAATTTTGATAAAACTAAAAACTAAATTTGAGAAAGAAAACAAGGTGCCAAAAATACTCAAAAGGGTTAATCTTAGTTATTCTTGCCTTAAGCTGTTTGAGGCTAAACTTGGACTATCCTAAACCTTTGGATGTAAATTATTAGCAAACAAATCACTGGTGTTACAATATATGTCAGTTACACCAAGACATGTTTGCCTCTTAATACTACAGATATTTTATTAAACAGTTGTATTATTTTTAGAATGTAACTTATTATAATTCTATTTGTTTTGATATACCACAAAAGCAGATTTTTATTTTATCAAGATAGAAACCACAAACAACATTAAAAACTACAAAGATGATCATGTGGAAATCTTCATTGCATCAGATTGGGGTCCCCAAATTGTAGGGTCATACTCTATTTCTGGAGGTAGAAAATTGCTCCTCCAGCTCCAAGAAGCCAAGCCTATAAGCAAGGATTATTCTGGGGTGGAAGAAAGCCTCAGAGTCCAGGAGCAGACCTAACTGAGCAGAGTATACGGTTTGTAAAAGTGTTGTCTTTTGGCCGGGCGCGGTGGCTCACGCCTCTAATCCCAGCACTTTGGGAGGCCAAGACGGGCGGATCACGAGGTCAGGAGATCGAGACCATCCTGGCTAACACGGTGAAACCCCGTCTCTACTAAAAATACAAAAAAATTAGCCGGGCGAGGTGGCGGGCGCCTGTAGTCCCAGCTACTCGGGAGGCTGAGGCAGGAGAATGGCGTGAACCCGGGAGGCGGAGCTTGCAGTGAGCCGAGATCGCGCCGCCGCACTCCAGCTTGGGCGTCTGAGCAAGACTCCGCCTCAAAAACAAAAACAAAGTGTTGTCTTTTGTGACTCAATGGATCTTCACTTGCTACTTCTGGGAAAAACTTAAATCACTTTTAAAATATAGTATATATAAATAGATAAATATTTATCTGATCTTCAGGTGGTAAATGCTTTTCTAAACCTCACTCTAAAGAAAATAAATACATTTGGCAATACAAAAAATTAAGACTAATGACAATTGAGAAGTTTTTTCTTTCCTAAAAATAATGAAAATAGAAACAATGTCAATATAAGTGAAAAAGAATATACCTATTATATATGTGTGCAGAAAAAAGAGTTAAAATCATTCCATATAAAGAGAATGTGTAAATCAATAAAAAGGGATATTGTTGCAGAAAATTAGCAAAAAAGACAAAAAATAATTATACAGGAAGAAGCACAAATGGCCAATAATATATCTAAAAGATACAATCTATTTAATAATCAAAAATTAAAATTAAAATATTTTGTTTTGACTCTTTGCTAAAAATAAAATGATTTATAATAGCCATTATTGGTGAACTTGTAGAAAAATGAAGACTAATATTTGATTATTTAACAAATAATAAATTGAGAAAATACTATCTTCAGTAAAAAAAAAATGAAATATTAAAAGTGGTATGATCCAGTTTACTAAAATTACAAATAATAAATAATATTTTAGAATACATACACAGAAACAAAAGCTGGAAATCTATAAACCAAAGTTAATTAAAAAAATGGTTACCTATCTTTGGATAGAAAACTGACAAGTGACTTTTGTTCTCTTAACTTAAAAGAAAGATATTTTTCTAAACTTTGAAACAGTCTCAAACTAACAGAAATGTTGTAAGTATAATATAAATAAATTTAATTTGCAACCCTCAAATGGTCATAACACAAACCATTTGAGAGTCAGTTGCCAACATATTACCTCCAATATCTCTGATTACTTTAGCTTGTATTTCCTAAAAATGAAGACATTCATAGGGATACCCAATCACATGAAAACTATCAAAATCATGAAAATAACATTGATACATTATGACTATCTATCTTCAATCCCATTTAATTTCCATTAAATGTCCCCCGAAATGTACATCGTAGCAAAAGAAAACCAGTCCAGGATCACATATTGTATTTAGTTCTCATGTCCCTTTAGTCTCTTTTATTCTGGAATAGTTCCTATAGTTCCTCAAGCTTTCTTTGACTTTCATAACTTTGGTATTTTTGAAGTTTACAAGCAAGTGATTTTTAGATTGTCCCTCAATTGGTGTTTGTCTGGAATTCCCTCATGATTAGATTCTGGTTATGCATCTGTGGCACGAATATCACAGGAAGCAATGATGTATTCTCATTGTATCCTATCAGGTAGTTCACAATTTTGATTTCTCAGCATTACAAATCATGTTAACTTTGATCATTTTATTAAAATTGTGTCCTCTAGGCTTCTCCATGTAAAGTTACTATTCTTACTTGTAATTAAGAAGTGTTTTTATAGACAGATACTTTGGCACTATGCTAATATCCTTTCTCATCAGACTTCTCAATAAACTTCCAAATTTATTAACTGGTTTCTTATTTTGTTTTATTGTAATCTATTAAAAATGCTATTTTGATGCTTAGTTTGTCCTCTGTTTGAGCAGTGGAAGCTTACATGCCTCATCATTTGTTGAGTACTTCTTTGCGTTCTGTCACAGCAAGGTATTCTGAGCTCATCTTATATTTTCCTTGCTCCAGTCCTGGACCAAGTCATTTCTCTAAGGAGTCTTGATCTCTTTTACTGCAGAATGGCATTTAAAAGATAACATTTTAGAGCCAAATATGCTAATTACTTGCTTGTTACTGTTCTTGGGCCGTCAGTATACAGAGCTGTAAAACATTTGCATTTATACCCATATTTACATCTATATTTATTTTTATATATTCCTATAGTTATTGAAATCTATAAATTAATACCAATGCCTTCAATTCCAAGCAAATCTCACAGGATTCTTTCCCATTTTCATCCTTTTCATATTTGCAAATCCCTTCCTTGACAGTGAGAAACCTAGTTCCCATGATTCTTAGTATTTCTTATTTGACTAATGCCCGTGTGTGTAGCAATCTCCTATTCTACTCAGGATCTGACACCCCACAGCAACCCCCTCCCTCCAATCTCTTCTTATCCCGTTGGAGCTCTGTAAGACATGTTGGGCTGTCCACACACAGGAATGCCCTCCTTACCTTGCTTGGGCTCTAACTCCCCATGCAGGGCAGTCTTCCTATGAATATGCCCTCCTAATGTATCTTAATCACTAAGGAGAATGGGTAAGGTGTGCCCTTCCTCTGGGCCATTGCAACTCCTAAACCCTTACCCAACTTCCAGGCTCAGCTCCACCTATGGGCTCTGAGATCCAATTGTTTAGGGAGGGAAAATGAAGGACAAATAGGATTAATATTGGAACTTTTTGGTATTTTGCAAAGTTCTTACAATAAACATGTATTTGTTTTATAATTTTAAGGGTTTTTTTGTTAATTTAAAGATCAGATTTTGATACATTAGACCAAGGGTTAGCAATCTTTCTGTAAAGGGCCAAATAGTAAATATTTTTGGCTTTGCACTCTATACAATGACTGTCACAACTGCTCAACTCTGCCATTAGGAAAAGCAGATGATCTTAGCTATATTTCAATAAAACTTTATTTACAAAAATGGGCAGCAGATCATATTTGGCCCTTAAGTCATAGTTTGCCAATCCCTGTACCTAAGGTTTGGGTCCAATAAGGCAAAGTTCAAGCCTATGCATGCTCTTTCAATACCTGTGAGATGTTAAACAAGTAGTTTATTATCTCCAAGCTTCATCTACAATTTTTATGAGTCTCTTATGGACTATCAGTTGAGTAACTACATTGTAAATGGTAAAGTATTACATAATATACTTACTAAAGATGCTAACCCAGAAATGAGTTATGAGAGGGTGAGATGATTAAAAAGGACACATAAATGATCAAAAAAAAAATCCAAAGGAGTTTGGATTTTATATTAGCTAATGGTTATTTACTAACATGAAAACTGAATATGAGGAAGACTGACCTAGCAGTGAGTGAGGGGGTGAAAAAAAATGGCCTTAAAGTGAAGAGCTAAGACATGTTTGTTAGGGCCTAGATACAATACCTGTTGAAACAATTTGATCCAATATAGACTAAGAAGGTAGAGACAGTGAGTCTTTATAACCAATATATAAAGAAAAGCAAATGGTAGGGAGGGGAAAGCAGGACGGAGAGGGAGACGAGGCAGGCGAAGAGAGAGAAATGGGGGGGATTTTTTAAAAGATTCATTTGCATAACAAATTAACAAAACACGTTATTCTGATTCTGCCAACAGGCTATAGCCATTCATACTGAAATTTTAAAAAATTCTTAGACTTAAACTGTACATCACATTTTTTGTATCAAGGAAATGAAACAGAAAAAAATTGCCTAAGACTTAAGTACATTAATTCAAAAGCCTTAAAAGTCAAAGAAGGGAACATCTACAGACTTCATTAAGGAGTCTATTTAATATGGCATTAATATAAAAATAAGAAAACTTGTCTCCATCTCCTGCTAAATTACTTGCTAGAGATCTGGGAGGACTGGTCAGTCTTGAGAATGCCCTATTGATACCTTCCCCGTTGTTTGTTCAATTTTACATATTTGTGCTCTTGAACATCATTGATCTATGATAGTACCTCGTGGGTGAGAGATTGCTCAAGACAAAAGGTTCACCATTAACATTTTTAGCTATTTTGAAGATTACTAGAAATTTCCCAATGAGTCTAAAATTGGTCTAGGAAATTTTATCCTATCAAAAAGAATTCTGTTCTGTCAATGATATGATTTGGTTTATCAGTAAAGACATTAGTTTGGGATCTCAGGAAAAAAATATCATAATGTGAAGGTTTAATAATTTGAGAAAATAAATGGCGTGCTCTTTTTTCTCCTCTATAGCCATTGCCTATCCTCCTTGGAGAAGTGTGGCCACCATTTTTTTCATGAGGTTAATTGTCAAATAAAACCCAATCACAACAGAAAATCATTTTATGCTTAAAAACAATGGGTTCAGATGTGAGGGGAACAAGTGGGAAATAGAAGCAGAAGCAGTTTGACCCTAAGTTTCTAGTGTTGGCTCTGCTTCTTTCGTAAGACAGGAGATCGTTATTTTACTCCTGCTCTATGATAAACATAAAGTACAGTGCTCAGCAAACTAGATGTTCAATAAATGAATAAACAAATATAAGACCTTGGGTAAGTCATTTACCCTATCTGGAACCATTTTAAATTTTTGAAATAATATTCTTATTTTAATTTGATATGAAGATTTACAATGTGCTCTATCAATGGTAAGTGAAGAGTAGCTGTGATGATGATGGTGATAAATAAAAAATAGAGTTGCTATGTCCCCAGATTCCGCTGCCCATTTATTTTCTTTTACTCAAGACATTTTTGACCCTTTCAATATCCAGTGGAAACATAACTGAAATGTATAAAAACCTGGAAGCAAATATTTCTCTCTAATTTAGAGAAAGAATGATGTTCCAATCCCATGATAATCCCAGAGTCAACATTCTTCTAGATAGAGGAAAAATGAGGGGTACATAGACAGGAGGGTTGAAACCCATTCTTATGGGAAAGAAGAGGCCACTACGTTTGTTCAGAAAAGATGAGAACAAAATGCTAATGCACTGAGCCAATGGACTGGCTGAGGTGCCTGCTTTGATGCTTGGACATAACAACGAAGAGAGCCCCAGTTACCTGATTCCCAGCCCAATGCTCCAGCCCTTTGTCACTTATTAGACACACTTCCTCTTTAATAAAATTCTAATTCAAGGGTACATGTCAGATGGGGATGATTTGGAAACATTTTAGGGACTGAAGGTTTATCAAAGTACTGTAATGGCCATAGAATGATTAAAAGGAATGTGTGTGTTCAAATACAAATGAAGAATGATCTGAAGGTAGGGCACAAGGAATAGCAGATGGTAGCTATTAATTATTAGCCTATTACCAAGGCTTCAGTCCAGTAAGAAAGAAGGTATTCTACGTCTGACTCATCATCATCTAACCATTTTACTGCTTTGATTTCTCATAAGAACACTAAAAGAAGACATTTCCTCCTTCTGTTGCTATGTTTGAGAGAGAAAATTGTGTGGCAATTTATGGAACAGTACCACATTAAATTCCTGAACATATATGTATCAGGAGCACAATAGACACACACACACTCAAAATGCCAAAAACACGAATAATGAACAGTTCTGGAGACACTATTCTGATATCTCTTGTTCTTAATTAATGCAATTCTATAAGACTGCACTGGCAGATGGGGATCGAGACCCCCCCTCTCAGGCTTGTCTGCGTTGAGGTAGCATATAATAAGCGTGTAGTCAGTTTGTGCCCTAGTCAAACGGTTTTAATAAAACCCTACAAGCACTTCAGATCTGAAGCTGGGGGTGTGTGGGAGGTAATGCTAGGCATGAGTTGAGCCCAACTTTATGAATGAAGTGGCTACATGTCATTAATGTTTCAATAGGTCCCCTAACAAGGGTAATTGGATCTCCAGGGAACCTCACCAAGCTTCCACGTTAAATTTGCCAGTGGTGAGGATGCTCAGGTCTTGAAGGTAAGCGGAACCATTCCTGTTTTACCTTGAACCCGAGGGTCAAGCAGGCCTAAGGGAAATAGTTTGAAACTGTCATTTAACATTATCACCGACATGTACTGTATTTCCAAGCAGCCTGCAAAAGGAGCCAGAGACATGCATACATGGCCCCGAGCTGCAGGGTGGTAGCATGTCACATGTCTGGTAACAGAAGGGGATAACCATCCCAGTACAAACTTGACATATATAAATTGATTACATAAGTGGGCAGTGGTGGTCCTTTCAAGTATTCTCCTTTTGTTTGAGCTTTACAGTAAAATTACCAGCAGCAGTTTACAATTAAGGGGAATAATAATAACTGAATATGCTTTCATCTGCACATACAATTACAATGAACTGCATGCCTTAATAGGATTGTGAAAAATCTGCGTTTGACCCATAGAAAAAAGTAAACATTCTTGTTCTGGATACTATATCATTATCACAACAAAGAGAAACTCCTGAAATCTGATGATTTAAACATCTGGAGAATGTTAATCACTTCAAAATGACGGATGTTTTTTATTTCAGCTTTTGACAGACACACTCCTTTCATAGATAGATGATTATTTACATAAATTACATCATCAATGTGAAAAAAATCAGAATAACTTCAAAGGATAAAATGCTTAATTAAAAAGAGACTTGTATTTCTATTTTTTCTCTCTTTCTCTGTTTTTCCTCTAAAGGAGTAGTAAAAAGGCAAATCTACCAATTCCATTGTAGGTGAATATGTAATGAGGAAGTTGTGTTTTTAAATTTCTTCATGTAGAATACATTTAACTTTAAGAATAAATTACTCAATTTTTAGTATCCTGAAACTTATTAATTGCTTTAAATCCACTTCTGATTTCTAACGTTTCCCTTTTTAAAATGGCAATTTGGGGTTCACTTAGTCATTCCAATAGCTGAAACAGAACAGATTCAAGCTCAAGTTGAGTCTGTAATTCACCCTCTCTTTTTGTTCAACTTTCAAATTAGCCTTGGTAGATGGAGGGAAATAAACTTTTAAAGCAACTCAGCACTGAACGAAGAGTTTAATAGATCTTAATTCATTGTTAATGCAGGGGTTCTTTTGTTTTGTTTTTTGTTGTTGTTGTTTTTTGTTTTCGTTTGTTTGTTTTTGTTTTTTAGTGGGACCTGAGAAAATAAAAGTGAAGAGCAGCCCAAAAAGAAAGAATTGAAAACTCTGCCCTTTCAAGGAGCTCTGGCTGCAGTCCCTCAGGGTCGGCCTCTGACTGGCGGCATGCTGCCTTATGCTGGTTGGTAGAACTGGTGCAATTTTGTTGATCCACTACAATTTCCTCCTACACTCAGAACTGATCTGCAGACTGACCTTAGACAATTTGTCTTCTTTCAGGGAGAAATGTCACCCAAAAGGAAGCTATTAAGTCAAGAAGGTAATTCTCTTAGAACAGTCCACTGTATAAACAGAACTTGACCTCAAGTAATTTATTGCTGGTCCCTAACAAAGAGACTTAAGATTTAGGTTTGATATAGTTGAGATCTGAATCTGTCAATACAAAGGGCAAGCCAGAACCTCGCCGGATTTCTTTTGAGTGGCCGTATTTAGAATATAAGCCAGATCAATATATTGTTCACACAGGAAAGTGGCATTTGGTCATTTAGAATGAAAAGTTCATTTTATTAACAAATCAGAAATTTGTACTTGCACAGTTCAGTCACTTCTTTAATTACTCCTAGATGATTTTTGTGAGGCTAATACCTAAACATGATATAAAGACTATATTTCCTTGAAAACACTGAGCTAGTTTCGATGCTCAAGATACAGGTATGTCCCACATTGCTAAGAGGTTTATTTTCTTTTTAACAGAGTGGAAAGTGAAAAGTTAAATTTCTTAATTGAGTGGAATGAATCATGTTACTTGGGGGCACAGAATCCAATCAATGAGCATCTCATAGTTCAAGATCTGAAAGGGTCAAACTGCTAAGCTGTCTCTTGACAATATCTCATGGACCACCTTTGACAGATGGATATTAGAGAGACTTCTAGAAAATAAAAAAAAAAAAAAGGAAGAGGAGAAGAAAGCAAAGAAAGGGTAAGAAGTATATTAGGAAAACCCTTTAACTCACTTTAAATTCTTTGTTTTGTGGTTACTATGGTGAAATTTCCCATTTCCTATTTACAAATGAGGATTTTTCTGCCTTTTCTATTACAACTCTAAATCTCAGTTCCCTTGATTAATGAATAGCTGGTTCAATGATTCCCTTGTAAGATCCAGGTATTCTGCTGTGTCTACTTTCATTGATAAAATTCTCCCCTACCTCCATCTCACCATTTCTAGGCCTTCTCTTTTCCAAGTACCTCTCTCCTCCTCAAGTCCCATCCAATTCACTAACCAGCTCTACCAGCCTGGAGACCACCCACATCCTACAAATGGAAAAGTGCTGAGAACCTGTCAGCCACAGCTGACAGAGAGTCCGTCAGGGTAGATTTTAATGCTGTGAACATTTTGCTGATATTTTTCCACAGAGCACTACCTGATGTTGACATTTTAGGTTTCAAAGTAGCAACTAATACTTTGCTTCTTGACTGGCACTAACTTTCAAAACAGTAACTAGAAAGCCTTGAAACTTTTAGAAATCTCCATTTGTTCAGTCTATAAAATGGGGCTAACACCACAACTGAATCCCCTAGAAAAACTGCAATGCCTCCCTCACGTGGATGAAGAGCTTTGAGATCTTCACAGGAAAATTCTAAAGAAGGAATTGGAGAGTATAGTGATGTTTTTCTAAATTAAAAGTGACAACCAGCATTTAGTAGGGGAATCAGAACACAGAATTGAGAGCAGGAAGCCTTATATTCATTACAACAGATGGTTTAGTTTTCACTGAAGAGGAAGCAGCTGAGTTAATGAACAGGGGTATGTCCCTAAAAGATTCAGCAGCCATCCAAATACACAGGAACAATCTAGTGGAAACTAAAGACTTGGACTAGTCTGTATTATACAAAATAAAGCATCCCTACTGAGTTTGACTTCAGCTGGCTGAAGTCATAAGGCATAGTGTTCTACTATTAAATAACACTAATATAATTACTACTGGCACAACTTTAAAAAAACAGGACTTTGTTCAAATTCTTAACACAAAGATAAGTCACATAGCAAATCTGTAATCAATGCCTGTTGAAAAAAATATTGAATGATTTTCAGTTCAAGGAAAGTGTTTTCACTGCTTGGCTTTTCTCTCATCTCTTGCCCATCTCTGCTTTTCTTTTTTTATTTAAAAAAGAATAAAACATTTCATTTGAAATATAAAACATGCCACAAAGCACAGGATGTAATATAACAGACCTCTGTTTTCCACCACCAAGATTAAACAGACTTTAATGTTTTTTAAATATATGCTTGATATCTCCCTCTTTCATAGACATAAATGTCATATAGCTATAGCCTCACCCCGTCATCCTTTTCCCCTCAGTTCTTCTCAAAGGTGAAAACTTATCTGCAGTTTTTTAAAAATCATTTTTGTACATATGTTTGTACTTTCACTACATTAGTATGTGTTCCATACACTATCATTTCATTTCACAATTTTTGTACATGGTATTATGCTTTGTATATCCTCTTGCAACTTTCTAACATATTAAAATTTATTCATATTTATGTATGTGATTTAACAACAGAATAACGTTTCTTTATCCCTTTATGTGAATAACCTATTCCCTTCCTAAGGGGATAGTTCTCAGTAACTGCTAGATTGATCCCAATTAATAGGATGGCGGGATTTTTTGTTTTGTTTTTTACTATTACAAACAAGGCTGAAAATAACTTTTTTGTGTATATATTCTTGAATGCATGTAAGAGAGTTTTTCTAGGAATCAAATTGCTAGAAGCTATGGAATTATCATCTTCATTCTCATGCATTGCCACATTCCTCTCTAAAATGGTAACAATTTACACTACCATCAGCAATAAATAAGAATTGCTGTTTCCTCACATCATCACTAACACTTGATGTAAACCAACTGTTTACTTTTTGTCAGTTTAATGGTTGTGAAGTTATACCTCATTGATGTTTTAATTTTCTCTGACTACTAATACTATTGAGCGTTCTTTTATATTTTATTGACTATTTACAGTCCTATGAATTGCTTCTTCATATCCTTTGCTAATTTGCCTTCTGACTTTATGTCTTCTTATTCTTGTTGGTTTTTAAGACATAGGTTGCAAAATGTCTTTCTGTCAGTCTTTTCATCTTACGATGTCTTTTTCATGAAACTGCTTTCATCTTAATGGGCTTAAATTTATTGATATTTTCCTCTGTGATTTTTGCGTTTTGTATTCTGTTAAAGAAATGCTTCTTCACATAATGCCATAAAAGTTTTCTCTAATATTTTCTTTTAAAAGATTTACAACTTTTATTTTTATATTGTTATTATTATTATTTTTTTTGTAGAGACAGATTCTCACTCTGTCACCCAGGCTGGAGTGAAGTGGTACGATCTCGGCTCACTGCAATCTCAGCCTCCCAGGTTCAAGCAATTCTCCTCCCTCAGCCTCCCGAATAGCTGGGACTACAGGCACACGCCACCACACCCAGTTAATTTCTTTTGTATTTTAGTAGAGATGGGGTTTCACTGTGTTGCCCAGGCTGGTCTCAAGCTCCTGAGCTCAGGCAATCTTCCTGCCTCGGCCTCCCAAAATGCTAGGATTACAAGTGTGAGCCACTATTTTTAAAATTAACTTTTGCATAATATATAGGGGTCTGTTTTAATCTTGTCCCTGTGTTAAGAATTGAATAACTTATCCCTCATCCTATTATTTGCAACTCTCTTTTTTCATAGACTAAACTTCCCAATATATATGATTTTCCTAGGTCTCTATTTTTATAGTTTTATACCAATATCACACTTTGGCTCCCCAAAGATGTCCATGTCCTAATCTCTGGACTCTGTGAATATGTAACCATGCATGGCAGAAGGAACTTTGCATATTTGATTAAATTAAGGACCTTGAAATGGGGATATCCTGGATTATTCGGGTGAGGCCAACCTCATTCAGCAGTCAATAAAAGGATACACCTTTTCCAAGCTGAGATTAGAGTTGGAGGGAGATATAATTACAGCAGAATGGTGAAAACCATGCAAGGTGGTTGGCTTTGAAAATGGAGAAAGGAAGCATGAGCCAGGAATGCTGGCTGCTTCTAGAAGCTGGAAAAGGAAAGGAAATATCTCCCCAAGGGACTGTAGAAATGAATATAGCCCTTCTGACAGCTTGATGTTAGCCCAGTAAGAATTGTATTGAAATTATAATCTACAGAATGTTAACATAATATATTTGCATTGTTGTAAGCCATTAATTTTATAGCAATTTGTTATAGCATCCATAGAAAACCAATACAAATAAATGTAAGAAGAACTCTCTCCTGCTGTTTTTCTTTTCTAATCTTCCTGGTTATTTCTGGACCTTTATTCTTTTATTTGAACTTTAGATGAATGATGAATGAATTTCATGAAATTATATGAAAAATATAATTTTGATTAGAATTGTATTAAATTGTATTAAATTCCAATCAATTTGGCAGAAGTGGCTGTTTTTATAGTAGTAACTCTTTCCATAAAGTTGGTGTGATGGTGAATTTTTTAATAATTCATTTAAATTTATTTATTTATATTTTAAGTGGTGGGATACATGTGCAGAATGTGCAGGTTTGTTACATAGGTAAACGTGTGCCATGGTGGTTTGCTGAAACTGTCAACCCATCACCTAGGTTTCAAGCCCTGCATGCATTAGCTATTTGTCCTGATGCTCTCCCTTCCCTTCCCCCTACCCTCCACAGGCCCTTGTGTGTGTTGTCCCCCTTCCTGTGTCCATGCGTTCACATTGTTCAACTCCCACTTATGAGTGAGAACATGCAGTGTTTGGTTTTCTGTTCCTGTATTAGTTTGCTGAGGATGGCGGCTTGCAGCTTGTGATGGCAAATTTTACATGTCAAGTTGACTGGGCCATAGAGTGCTTAGATATTTAGCTAAATATTATTCTGGATGTTTCTATGAGAGTGTTTTTGGATGAGATTAACATTTAAGGTGATAGACTGAATAAAAGAGATTGTCCTCCCTAACGTGGGTGGGCCTCAGCCAATCAGCTGAAGGATTGAATGGAACAAAAAGGCTGACCCCTCCCTCCAATAAGACAGAATTCTTTCCTTACTGACAGCTTTTGAACTGGGACATTGGCTTTTTTCCTGCCTTCAGACACTAACTTAAATACTGGTTCTTCCTGGATCTCAAACCTTCTAGACTTTAGTCTGGAACTAAACCATTGGCTCTCCTAGGTCAGCTGATTCAGTCAGCTGATTCATCCTGCAGATCTTATGACTTGCTCACCTTAATAATCACATGAACTGATTCCTTATGATAAATGTCTTTATATATACATTTTCAGGTCATCTTTTCTAATTTTTCTCCATGTAAGTTTTTCACATATTTTAATAGATTTATTCCTGAGTACCATATAGGTTTTATTGGTATTATAAATGGTACCTATTTTGTAATTTTAATTTATAGTTTGATGCTTGAGTATAGATTCTGCATAAATAAATTTTGAATATTTATTTAATTCCCAGAAATGTAACTGAACTCTGCTATTGTTTCTAATGCTTTGTGTTCTCTTGGACAGTCTATTAATCAATATTAACCATTTTGTTTCGAATTTCTAATCTTTATGTACTCCCTTCTCAATCTGCTAAAGTGTTATAACAGGTATATTGTGTTATAACATGTGTATTTGTGAAAGTAAGCTAAATGTTACAAAAAATAGATGAAAGCTTTCAGTGGCTTAGTAAAACTGAATTATCAATTACGTAGTTCAACATATATTGGCAGGAGAACTCTGCTGCATACAGTTAGTCCCTGTATTAAGCTGTTCTTACATAGCTATAAAGAAATGCCTGAAAGTGGGTAATTTATAAAGACAAGAGGTTTAATTGGCTCATGGTTCTGCAGCTGTACAAGGATGGCATCAGCATCTATTCAAAAGCTCCCTGAAGTCTCTGGGGAGGCCTCAAGGAGTTTTTACTCATGGCAACAGCAAAGTGGGAGCTTCATGTCACATGGAGAAAGCTGAAACAAGAGACAGGGGGAGGTGCCACACACTTTTTTAAATAACCAGATCTCATGTGAACTCAAAGAGAGAGTTCACTTATCACCAAGGGGATGGTGACAAGCCATTCATGAGGGCTCTGCCTCCATGATCTGAGTACCTCCTACCAGGCCCCATCTCTAACACTGAAGACCACATTTCATCATGAGATGTGGAGGAGACACAAATCCACACCATATCATTCCACCCTTGGCCCCCAGAATCACATGTTCTTTACACATTGCAAAATACAATCATCCCATGCCAATGGCTCCTCAAAAGTCTCAAGTAATTTCAGCATCACTCAAAAGTCAAAAGTCTCATCTGAGACAAAGAAAGTCCCTTCTACCTATAAGCCTATAAAACCAAAAACAGTTATTCACTTCCAAGATACAATGGGGGTACAGGAATTGGGTAAACTTTTCTGTTACCAAAGAGAGAAGTGAGACAAAAAAAAAGAAGCTGCAGGCCCCATGCAAGTTCTAAACATATCATGGCAATCACTAAATCTTAAAGTTCCAAAATAATCTCCTTTGACTCCATGTCCCACATCCAGGGGGCACAATGGTGTAAGGGGTGGGCTCCCAAGGCCTTCGGCAGCTCCATCTCCATGGCTTTGCAGTGTTCAGCCCTTGGGGCTGCTCTCACAGGTTGTTGAGTTCCTGTGGCTTTTCCAAGTGTGGGGTGAAAGCTACCAGTGGATCTACCATTCTGGGGTCTGGAGGACTGTGGCTCCCTTCTCAGAGCTCTACTAGGCAGTGCACCAGTAGGGACTCTGTGTGGGGTCTCCAACCACACATTTCCTCTTAGCACTGCCCTAGTAGAGGTTCTCTGTGAGGGCTCCACTCTTGCAGCAGGCTTCTGCCTGGACACTCAAGCTTTTCCATACATCCTCTGAAATCCAGGCAGAGGCTGCCACACCTCTTTCACTCTTGCACTCTGTGCACTTGCAGGCTTAACACCACATGAAAGCCACCAAGGCTTATGGCTTGCACTTTCTGAAGTGGTGGCTTGAGCTGTATCTGGGCCTCTTTGAGCTGAGGCTGGAGACAGAGTGGGCCTGGGTGTGCAGAGGGCTGTTCTGAAGCTGTGCAGGGCAGCAGGGCCCTAGGCCAGGCCCAGGAAACCATTATTTCCCCCTAGGCCTCAGGTCCTGTGATGGGAGGGGCTGCCTTACAGATCTCTGAAATGCTTTGTAGGCCTTTTTCCTATTGTCTCGAGTATCTGCACCTGGCTCTTTTTAGTTAAGCAAATCTCTCCAGCAAGTGGTTGTTTCACAGATTGCTTGAATTTCTCTCGTTGAAAAACTTTTCCTTTCTCTGCCACATGGCCAGGCTGCAAATTTTTCCAACTTTCACTCTCGGCTTCTCTTTTAAATATAAGTTCCAACTTTAAGTCATTTCTTTGCTCCTGCATCTGAATATAGGCTGTTAGATGCAGCCAGGCAATTTCTTGAATGCTCTGCTGCTTAGAAATTTCTTCTGCCAGATGCCCTAAATCATCACTCTGAAGGTAAAACTTCCACAGATCCCTAGGGCATGAACACAACGCAGCCAAACTCCTTGCTAAGGCATAACATGGGTGACCGTTGCTCTCGTTCTCAATAAGTTCCTCATTTCCATCTGAGACCTTGGCAGCCTGGACTTTACTGACAATATCGCTATCGGTATTTTGGTCACAAGTATTTACAAGTATCTAAGATATTCCAAACTTTCCCTCATTGTCCTGTCTTCTTCTGAGCCCTCCAAACTCTTCCAGCCTCTGCCTGTTACCTGGTTCCAAAGTTACTTCCACATTTTCAGGTATCTTTATAGCAGTACTCCACTCCTCAGTACCAATTTTCTGTATTAGGCAATTCTTGAATTACTATAAAGAAATTCCTGAGACTGGGTAATTTGTAAAGAAAAGAGGTTTAATTGACTCACGGTTCTGCAGGTTGTACAAACATGGTGTCATCATCTGCTTGGCTTCTAGGGAAGCCTCTGTGAGCTTTTACCCTTTTCAGAAGGTGAAGCAGGAGCTTTCATGTCACATAGCAAAAGCAGGAACAAGAGAAGGGGAGAAGTGTCATATACTTTTTGACAACTAGATCTTATGTGAACTCAAAGCAAGAGTTCATTTATCACCAAGAGGATGGTGTTAAGCTATTCATGAGGGATCTGACCCCATGATTTAAGCACCTCCCACCAGGTCCCACCTCCAACACTGGAGACAACATTTCAGCATGAGATGTGGACAGGACACATTCAAACCATATCAATCCCAGACTTAAGCACCTTCCTTTATGTGACTCAGCCATCTTCTAGGACTTTCTCCTCCTCGGCATAAAGTCACATGGATAGAGAAAGAGAGAGCCTGGAGAGTTGTATGGAAAGTTTCTTTATGGCCCAGTTGTTGAAGCGATGTAAATCACTTTTCCCTCATTGTATTAACTAGATCTCAGAGTCGCCTGATTCTACCAAACTGCAAAGGAGACAGAGATATAGGCAAGGCACCCAGGAAGAAAGAGAAGTAGGATTGGTAAACACATAGCAGTCATTGGTGGTATCCTAGTTTTCTTTAGATAGCTATTTGGAATCAGAATTTCTGGTCCAAAGCATATGCACTTTTAAAGATTTCATGTTATTTTTATACTTTATTTTTGCATACAATGTGATATGGGAATATTGATACAATTTCAAATTGTCCTCAGCAATAGTAACGGTATGTAATTAAGACTTATTTAAAAAATTGATCAAGCTCTGTCTAAGGCTGCTATCCTCTATGAAGTTATAGTGACAGTCTAGAATTTCTTCTATCTAAAAACTGACTCCCAACAGACTACATTGTTCAGGGACTGTTACGTATGTCATCTCTGGGAAAAATAAACAAACAAACAAACTACAGAGGCACCATATTCCACAGGAAATATCTTTATCTTCATTAAACCAGGTTCACAATAAGAATGACATGAAGAAAATTCATGAAAGAACACCCAAAGCTGTGAGGGAGGGAAGAGAGGAAGTGGGGGTGGCTTGCTGATCATGAAGATGGTAAGAGTGAGAGTGTGGTGAGGTTATGAAGTATGTAAAGGCCACAGCTCTGCTCTACTTCTTGCTGAGATAAATTTATCTTTCTCCTTCAACCGATGGCTCTTTGAATGTTTGTGAATGCCTCTCAACTTCATCAAAGGCCATTTTGTAAATACACAGTTTAATTTACACAAATTTTGCTACCTGGAAGAACAATTTCCCCAAATTGTCTTCACTTCTGCACTTCAAACCCTTGCTTAGGAATTTCCAGGAAAGTCTCCATACCATCGGTCAACTAGGCACTAACTTCTCTGTGATGGGCATCAACCACTGTTATGTTACATTTCTAACACAGGAGTGCTGGGCTTGTAATAAGGAAGAGTTAGCTCCACTTATTCTATAAAGGAATATAAATAACACGTGATGATGTATTTAGGGATCTAGCATCCAGATTAGAGATAGTTAGTTGATTGGTTACTTACGTAACAAGTGACTTCCAAAAGGAAAAGTACTGACATGATGGTGTGTATGTGAATAAAGGTCAGGTACCAACCATAACTGTCTGCAGCCTAAATCTCAGATTTTCCAGTTTTCCCTCATCTTTGAGCCCTAGGGGTTAGTCATAATAGGAAGTCTCCAGAAGAATGAGCTCTGGGTGTAATTTTGTCATCCTGTGGCAAAAAGCGCTGTAGAAGAACAAGTACAACTTCCTTCCCAGGATGGCTGTGGTTAGCCAACACATTGCTGGCTGAAATTCCTAACTGTGAAAGAGAGTAGCAAATTAGCTAATCAGAATTGCAAATAAGGTGAAAACAATGTGATAATTTATTCTGAAGGCTAAATTAAAAAGCAGGCTATGCTAATACTAACCCCAAAATCTACTTAGCCCCTTTTCACATTTTATTAAATCCCTTAATTTCTCTCCCTGTGTAACTGTGTCTCTTTTCTCCTTTCTGCTTCTAATATTTTCCTTCATGTGCCTTCCTCATTCTTTCTCCAATATTTCCATTTTGTCCACTTTTTTCTCTTTCCACTCCATCTTTAACTTCTTTATCTTCTTATCCCCCCACGATTTTGTCCCCTTCCCAGAAGTCATTAACTGGTCTTTATCACGATACCAAATATATTTTTAGTATTGATCATTAGTGTTAAAGACAGTCTTTAAAAATTCCTCGGTCTTAATATAAAAGTCAAATTAATTGAATGTTTCATATACAAATTTAAGTAACCTAACCTCATCTGAACACTTGGTGTGCTTCAGAATTCCTTTGATTCTTTTTTTTTTTCTTTAAAGTGAGCATAAAAATCTCCTAAAGAGGACACTAAAATGCACTTGTCTGTCCTCTCCTTTCTGATTATGTAAGTTTAGAGTGGAACTGGGGACTTCTCATTTTTACCAAATATCCATAGGTGATTCAGATATAGGTGATCTGTAAGATCACACTTAGTGAAACCTTGCTTTTTCTTATCTTTAATTGTTCTCTACACTGTCTCCCACGTTACCAATTTTAAAATCTATTATTCTTCTTCTTTTCTTTCTTTCTTTCTTTTTTTTCTTTTTTTGATATGAAGTCTTGCTCTGTGGCCAGGCTGGAGTGCAGTGGTGTGATCTTGGCTCACTGCAGCCTTCACCTCCTGGGTCTAACCAATTCTCCTGTCTCAGTCTCCCAAGTAGCTGGGATTACAGGAATGCTCCCCACGTATTTCACTATGTTGACCAGGCTGGTCTTGAACTCCTGCCTGCCTCAGCCTCCCAAAGTGCTGGGATTACAGATGTGAGCCACCGTGCCGGGTGGTTCTTTTCCTTAACTAGTGTTCCATTATTGGAATGCTAAGCATGTGGGAGTGATTTATATCCTACTGCTCAAGATCATCACCAACGTCTGATTGCAAAAATTCAAAAAATTGCAACCTCAGGTATAAATGGGTTAAACCCCAGTATTCACTATCTACAGATGACCTTGCGTGTTACTTAACAGAGAACAAGGTAACTAAGGTGCATTTCTTCAGTTTCCATTTTTTGAGCGTCTCTCTCTCTTTTTCTGAATCCATCCTTGCAACTCTTCTCTTTATGACAGAGGCAAGAGAACTTCCTATCCAAGGCTGATATTGTGCCCTGTATCTTGAGGCTATCTGCAATCCCGTCATACAGAAGACAACTCTCCCTCCTCTAACTGCCATCATTCTTCCTCCCTCCTTCTCTCCTTCCCTCTCCCGCCTTCCCCACCTCAATAATCCTTTACCTTTCTTGTTGTTGTCATTCTTATCATTAATGAAATACAGATTTATTTCTCCTATGAACTGGTAACCATCTTGAGGACAGGGTCTGTATATTCCTTTTTGTATACCTACCTACAAAGCATCTGGTTCAAACCTGTATTCACAATGAGCCTTCAATAAATATTTGTCGAATAAATGATTAATATTCTTCTCCCTAAAACAAAACAAAACTGAATTGGTTGCTTTGTCCTTAGGTGTGTTTCTCAAAGGAATATTATTTTTGAATCATGAAGATGATGATTCCTCTGTTGGATTAAGGAATTACACTAGTAACTGGAGAGCTGGTCAGAGGCAAGAACAATCAGAAAATGTAGTGAACTTTCCCATCCAGAATGGCCATTAAAACTAAAATATTTAGGAACAACTTTCTCAAGAAACATGCAATATTTATACATAGGAAACCACACTGAGTGAGATATGCAAGGAACCTTGAATAAATGGAAAGTCACATTTATTCTTCTGGGAGCCGAAGGCTAAATACTGTAAAAATGTCAATACTTCATAAAGAATTCTTCCAACATTACTTTATACTTTTTCAAGCCACTAAGAAACTCAAGGTGTTTATATTCAGGGCAACATAAATCTATGCTCCCGAGAAAAAAAAAAAAAAAAAAGAAAAAGAAAAATAAAAGAAACCCAACCCAGAATATGATAATAGTTTTGATTTTCTATCTTGGCCAATGGAGGGGGCAGTTTCAGAGTCTTCTGTGTGGTGTTTGCCTCTGTGCTAGTCCTTATCCCACAGATCAAGGAACCCATGGGAGGGCTCTGCCAATTACTAAACATGGACATTTCAATTATACACTTGAGGCCTGGGAAAGTGGCCACTGCATTTGTGAACACAACTGACCCACTGAGGGAGATCAAGGTTGGGACTCCATTTACTACCTGGATCCCACCGACCGCTGCTCTAATAGAAGAATCCATTGTGACACTTCCTTCAATGTCAACTTGTACAGTGTTTCCAGTAGTCCTTGAAATGTCTGGGTATTCTTACTCCAATGTATGGTCACCTAAGTGAAAGGCCATATGTTCCTTTCAAGAAAGATATGGAGAATCATTATGATAAAACTTGCCTTGCTATTCTAAGATTCTTCCTCATGGAGACATAGCCTCTCTTTTTAGGCGCTGGGTTTAGGTCTGAAAATTGCCTGGTTCAGATCGGAATCAAGACTTTTTAACTAGGGCAGGAGCCCTCAGCTTTCTGATCATCCATGCTCACTTTCTTTTCGTTAAGAAAGTTAAGCATATGCTTGTTGACTGCCCATCCATCTTGCCCATAGGAATGCTGAGTTCCATGGACAAACTCTATAGTTCTATGTAGGTCAGACCTTTTGGATGCCACTCTGAACTTGGTACTCATTAAAATAATTCTGCCTATTTTGCTTCTGGTGGTTACATGTTGTCACTTTGTCTCTGTTATTTCAGAATCTTTTTATCCCTTTGCTACCAGAAAGCCTAGTTCTGCAACAGTCCTGGATTACAGAGAACAGCCATCATTGATCTTGATGATGCTAATGCCGCCTTCTCCAGCACATTCTTTATTATTTTGGCAGTCTTCCCCAGCTGAACATAGCTGATTGGCAGTCTAGTGTGCTCACATCTTGGGTCTTTTAATCCCTTCTACTACCATCTCCCATAGCAAATCTGCATTTCTATTTCATTTAGTGTGGGCGATCAGTTTTTCCAAGCTTTCAACAGCCATTCTAGAACATACTAGTGTTGTCTCCTGGGGTCCTTGCTTGGGCATTAAATCCTGTGTCCTGGCAAAACACTCTCATATTGATAAACTCTCTCTTCTCCAATTTGATATTCTATCCCTTTGATTTGGTACCATCAGAATCCAGTCCCATATAAACTGTCCTGGCTTGTGGATGGGTACTATCACCTAGCAGAGGATAGCATTGGGCAAGGCAGCTCCCTTCATGAAAGGACAATTTTCACATCCACATGATTCTTATCTCAAATAATTATTATTATTGTGGCTGCTCAATAGCAATTCTCTGATTCCTTTATTTATTTAGTTTATGTATCTCTAAGACCCCAAAGTAACAAAACAGAGAAAATGTAGTGACAGGTAATATTTGGAAAAAAATATATAAATTCTCCTCAAATGAAAAACATTATTACCTCTCCAGGAATCAAAGTGATATAAATTAAGACAATACATATTTCACTGGAAAAAAATCCAATTTTTGAAAATAGCGTGCTCAGTTTTGGCAAGGATGTAGTAAAAATGTGAATTTTTATTTCCTTGTGAAGAGAGCGTAAGTTGGCATAAAAAATTTAACTCTTTGTTTTCCAAGAAACAAACAATTCCTCCTCTGGGAACCTTCAGTAATTCCTTTTCATCTCATTTTACTTTCTCTTTTTCCTCTTAAAGATAGAATTAAATTTATACTTTGAATTAAAAGTTTTCTTAGTATCATCTCATCTGCCTTAGCTTGCACTGCCATACCAAATACCACAGGCTAGGTGCTTAAACAACAGAAATTTATTTTCTGACAGTTCTGGAGTCTGGAAAGTTCAATATTAAGCAGTCAGTGTGGATGACTCTTTAGTTCTATGTAGGTCAGGACTCTTTCTTTCTGGCTTCCAGATGGCCACCATCTCTTTGTGTCCTCACATAACACACACACACACACACACACACACACACACACACACACACACACAGAGAGAGAGAGAGAGAGAGAGAGAGAGAGAGAGAGAGAGAGAGAAAGAGAGTGAGATCTTTCTTTTCTTGTAAGGCCACAATCCTGTCTGATTAAGGCACCAGCCTTATTACCTGCTGAAGACCGTATGTCCAGATACATTGCGGATTGAACTTCAACATATGAATTTTGGGGAGATACAATTCAGTCCATAGCATCATCTTAAAATAATTGGTTTTAAATATGTATCCTACCATTTGTATACTTACAAAGGGAATTGTGAGAAATGATATTTGTATAATGTTAACTTTGGTGATTTCTGAGTAGTAAGAAGTTTTGCTTTTCTTTTCACACTTTTCTACCTTGAATGTTTTTATAAAGTTACTTTTAAAAATTATAAATGAGAAAGCAGTGTCTTTTCAAAAGCACCTTGTTTGCTACCATGTTGAGTTGAAAGTGAGGAAAGAGTTTTTCATTACCTTAAAGACTCTGATCAGTGCATCTCAAACGTCCCCACTAAACATTCCTGTGAAGACAACAAGAGATAAGGGAAAAAGTATGCTGTGGGAGGAATTTCTGAGGGTATAATCAGATGATTTCCTTGAAGTCTTACATAATAGCCTTTAAGTTGACTTGATTTTTCCATTTATCCATAATATATCTGTTTGTTTCCATATAAAAACAATATTTAAAATTACTTACTCTTGAGTAAAATTCATGTTCAAAGAAAATGTATCATTATTTATCTCAGGGCTTTAAGTGCCCCTTGATTCAATCAGCTTACATCTGGGGGCACTCAAATCCCTATTTGAGAAGCATGGGCTTAATTTAATTATCAAAATTATCATTTGCCTGAACTTCTACAAATTGTAAAATACTTCCCACATAAATTATCTTACTGGGACTCTCAGCATCCTCTTTTACAAGCTCAACATGCTTCACCCAGTTCTTTAGCACTGGAATCCCTCCAGACTCAGTCTTATGCTTCTTTATCATATAACTCTATACTCACTGCCTAGATGATTACTTTTCTTGACCGTGGTCCAATTACCTGATACATTCCAGTGATACCCAAATCTATATCTCCAGAGACACCTATACAACTGTCAGCTTGGCAGCACATTATGGCTGTCTAACAATCATTTTAAACTTTAAATATCCAGTATGAAATTCATGATCTTCTTCCAAATCTTGTCCATTTCCATTCAAAAGTGCCACCACCCATCTAGCTCTGCAAGCCAGAAGAAACTGGTGTAACCTCTGACACCTGAATATTTCTTACACTCCCATCTAATATAGCACAAGGTTTGAGACCATCTAAAAATGCCTTGTTTATGTCTCACAAGTTCACTGTTGCCATCACATCATCCCAGCCCAAGCAGAAGAAACTAGTGTGATCTCTGATACCTGAATATTTCTTGCACTCCCGTCTAATATATCACAAGGTTTGAGAACATCTAAAAACACCTCTAGTTAGTTTATGTATCAGAAGTTCACTACTGCCATCAGTACATCATCCCAGTCCAAGCTACCATAATCTTCCTGACTACTGAAACGTAAATATTTAAATTTCTACTTGGAAGTCTAGCAAGCATATTAAAAAGAGGCTGTCTGCCTCAACCAGTTCTTTTTCCCATCTTCTTCATGGGAAAAAGTACCACCAAAAACCTAGTTCGTTGGATGAAAAATGAAGAAATAATTCTGGATTCCCCACTTTATCTCATACACTCTAGGTCAACACACAGTAATAGAACATGTTTATTATCACATAAAATTATCTTTAACAATGCTGTAGCAAGTCTTGAGATTAGATAGAAATTTGTTCTTATTTTTAAGAATTGCTTTGGTTATCCTAGGTTCTTTGTAGTTTTGTATGAATTTTGGAATAAGATAGACAATGTTTTAATCCATCTGTTTGCTATAAAGGATTGTCTGAGACTGGATAAGTTATACAAAAAAGAGTTTTATTTGGCTCATGATTCTGCAGGCTGTACAAAAAGCATGGCACCAGCATCAGCATCTAGTGATGGCTTCAGGCTGCTTCCACTCATGATAGAAGGAGAAGAGGAGCTGGTGATATGTACATAGAGATCACATGATGAGACAGGAGGCAAGAGAGAAAGGAGAGAGGTGCCAGGCTCTTTTTTTTAAACAATCAGCTTGTGTAGAAACTAATAGAGTGAGAACTCACTACCCCTCTCCACCACCAGGGAGGGCATTATTCTGTTCATAAAGGATCCATCTCCATGACACAAACATCTCCCATTAAGCCCTATCTCCAACACTGAAGATAAAATTTCAACATGAGATTTGGAGGGGTCAAATATCCAAACTATAGCAGCCAATTTTTACAACAAAGCTACTAGAATTTTGACTGGGATTGCACTGACCTATAGATAAATGTAGGGAGAAGTGACAATAATGTAGAATTCATATTCATAAAAGACATGGCATATTTTAAAAATTCATAAAAGACATGGCATTTTTTTTCATTACTTAAGGTTTTCATGAATTGCGTCAGTATTTTAATTTCTGATTGTTTTCTGCTTATATTAATATATGGGAATACCACTGATTTCTGACTTTGAATCCTGTGACCTTGTAAATCTCACACCTTCTAGTAGCTTTCCTTTAGGTTTCTTGGGATTTTCAATGTATTCAATTACAGTGTCCACTAATAAAGACAGTTTTATTTCCTTCTTTCAAATCTGCATGCCTTTCTTTTCTTTTACTTGCCTATTGTACTGACTAAGAACTCTAGTACTATGTTAAATAGAATCTTGAGGAAAGCATTCAGTCTTTCACCCTTCAGTATAATATTACCTGTAGGTACTTTATCAAGTTGTGGAAGTTCCTTTCTGTTCCTAGTTTGATGAGAGCAATTTTTAAATCAGTCACAGTAATTATATTTTTTCAAATGCTTTTTTATATCTACTAGAATAATAATATGTCTTTTCTTTTTAAATTCAGTTACTATGGTGAATTACATGGATAAATTTTCCAATGTTAAATTTTACTAATTGAGGTATATCCCACTTGATCATGATATAGTAAATTTTCATGTATTGCTATATTTAATTTGCTAATTTTCTTATAGATTTTTGAGTCTCTATTGATAAGGGATATTGTTTTATACAGTAGTGCCCTCTTATCTACAAGGAATATATTCCAATATATCCAGTGTATGCGTGAAACTGCAGATGGTACTGAATCCTATATATACTATGTTCTTTTTTCTACACATACATACCCATTACAAAGTTTGTTACAAATTAGGCACAGTGGAAGATTATCAACAACAATAATAAAAGAGCACAAGTATAACAATATATTAAAATAAAAGTTATGTGTATGTTTGCACTCTCCCTCTGTCTCAAAATATGAAATATTTTATTGTACTATACCCACCTATTTTCAGACCACAGTTGACTATGTTTGATTATGAGTGACTGAAACCATGAAAGTAAAACTGCGGATAAGGGGGGAACTACTGTACTTTTATTTTTATTCCTGCATTTGGAATAAGGGGAGTGAGGACCTCATATCAATTCTCTACTTTTTATTTTCTGAAAGCATTTGTGTGGGACTGGTATTATTTACTCCTAAAGTATTTGATAGTGTGGTATTTTTTAAAATAAACACTAGTATAATAAAATATAATCTACATAAACATATGAATGAAAAATACTGTTTCAACCATAAAACACTGCATTTTTATATCTCCCAATATAGTAAAATAATTTATGTTTTCATCAATCATGTTCTTAGACCAGCGTGCAATTAATTGTTTCTTTAGATTTGAGGGGAGGCCAGTCTGCTAATAGACACCCTCAGAGCATTACTGAGAAAGGAAGACAAGTAACAGATTTTACATTTATTAGTTTGTGACCCTATATACAAAAATGATCATTTTTATGTGCCATTTGCACCACATTCAGATCTAAGGGGAAACACACCTCAGTGAAATTGTCCTTAATCTACCTCCTCATTTTAAATGCATCAAAACTACATAAACTGAAAAATGCCTTTCCCATTTTAAATGCATCAAAACTACATAAATTGAAAAATAATTTATTTTAACAATAATGGAGTCGGAACCACAGATGCAAAAAATAATGAAGATATGACCAATATTTCTTATATGTGATTCCTTAATATTGTGTGCAGAAAATAAAAGAATAAAAAGAATTTAAGAATGTTATATATTTTGGGTCATTATTGAAAGACAGTAATATTTATAATTACACTATAATACTTTCTATGCTATGAAATTATTTAATAATTATATATATTTATTAATTTTATATTAAAGATAATTTAATATAATCATATATTGTTATATAGAATAATTAGTAATTATATATTAACTATAATTATATATTGTTATATAATAATATATTTAATATAATCACATATAACAAATATATAATTGTTATATATTGTTATATAATACATTTTATATAATTATAAAATAGTATAATTAAATAATAGTTATATTTGTTATACCTATGTAAGAATTATGTTATAAATTATATATTATTTCATATATAATATCATAATATAATAATTATGTGTAATTATATTAAATATAAAAATTATCTGTCATATAAATTATATGATAATTTAATTAGATCAAAAGAGACAAGGTCATCACATAATGGTAAAGGGATCAATTCATCAGGAAGAGCTAACTATCCTACATATATATGCACCCAATACAGGAGCACCCAGATTCATAAAGCAAGTCCTTAGAGACTTACAAAGAGACTTAGACTCCCATGCAATAATAATAGGAGACTTTAACACCCCACTGTCAACATTAGACAGATCAACGAGACAGAAAGTTAACAAGGATATCCAGGAATTGAACTCAACTCTGCACTAAGCGGACCTAATAGATATCTACAGAACTCTCCACCCCAAATCAACAGAATATGCATTCTTCTCAGCACCACATCAACTTATTCCAAAACTGATCATATAGTTGGAAGTAAAACACTCCTCAGCAAATATAAAAGAACAGAAATTATAACAAACTGTCTCTCAGACCACAGTGCAATCAAACTAGAACTCAGGACCAAGAAACTCAATCAAAAACGCTCAACTACATGGAAACTGAACAACCTGCTCCTGAATGAATACTGGGTACATAACAAAATGAAGGCAGAAATAAAGATGTTCTTTGAAACCAATGAGAACAAAGATACAACATACTAGAATCTCTGGGACACATTTAAAGCAGTGTGTAGAGGGAAATTTATAGCACTAAATGTCCACAAGAGAAAGCAGGAAAGATCTAAAATTGACAGCCTAACATCACAATTAAAAGAACTAGAGAAGGAAGAGCAAACACATTCAAAAGCTAGCAGAAGGCAAGAAATAACTAAGATCAGAGCAGCACTGAAGGAGATAAGAGACACAAAAAACCCTCCAAAAAATCAATGAATCCAGGAGCTGGTTTTTTGTAAAGATCAACAAAATTGATAGACCACTAGCAAGACTAATAAAGAAGAAAAGAGAGAATAATCAAATAGACGCAATAAAAAATCATAAAGGGGGTATCACCACCAACCCCACAGAAATACAAACTACCATCAGAGAATACTATAAACACCTCTACGCAAATAAACTAGAAAACCTAGAAGAAATGGATAATTTCCTGGACACTTA
Organism: Macaca mulatta; assembly: GCF_049350105.2. NCBI lineage: Eukaryota > Metazoa > Chordata > Mammalia > Primates > Cercopithecidae > Macaca > Macaca mulatta. The sequence goes on along the minus strand of NC_133406.1, from coordinate 165,747,841 downwards.
CACTCTCCCAAGACTAAACCAGGAAGCAGTTGAATCCCTGAATAGACCAATAGCAGGCTCTGAAATTGAGGCAATAATTAATAGTCTACCAACCAAAAAAAGTCCAGTACCAGACAGATTCACAGCCGAATTCTACCAGAGGTACAAGGAGGATACAAGAGGTACAAGAAGGTATCATTCCTTCTGAAACTATTCCAATCAATAGAAAAAGAGGGAATCCTCCCTAACTCATTTTATGAGGCCAACTTCATCCTGATACCAAAGCCTGGCAGAGATAAAACAAAAAAAGAGAATTTAGGACCAATATCCCTGATGAACATCAATGCAAAAATCCTCAATAAAATACTGGCAAACCGAATCCAGCAGCATATCAAAAAGCTTATCCACCATGATCAAGTGGGCTTCATCCCTGGGATGCAAGGTTTGTTCAACATATGCAAATCAATAAATGTAATCCAGCATATAAACAGAACCAAAGACAAAAACCACATGATTATCTCAATAGATGCAGAAAAGATCTTTGACAAAATTCAACAGCCCTTCATGCTAAAAACTCTTAATAAATTCGGTATTGATGGAACGTATCTCAAAATAATAAGAGCTGTTTGTGACAAACCCAAAGCCAATATCATACTGAATGGGCAAAAACTGGAAGCATTCCCTCTGAAAACTGGCCCAAGACAGGGATGCCCTCTCTCACCACTCCTATTCAACATAGTGTTGGAAGTTCTGGCTAGGGCAATCAAGCAAGAGAAAGAAATAAAGGGTATTCAGTTAGGAAAAGAAGAAGTCATATTGTCCCTGTTTGCAGATGACATGATTGCATATTTGGAAAACCCCATCGTCTCAGACCAAACTCTCCTTAAGCTGATAAGCAACTTCAGCAAAGTCTCAGGATACAATATCAATGTGCAAAAATCACAAGCATTCTTATACACCAGTAACAGACAAACAGAGAGCCAAATCATGAATGAACTCTTATTCACAATAGCTTCAAAGAGAATAAAATACCTAGGAATCCAACTTACAAGGGATGTAAAGGACCTCTTCAAGGAGAACTACAAAAGACTGCTCAGTGAAATAAGAGGACAGAAACAAATGGAAGAACATACCATGCTCATGGATAGGAAGAATCAATATCATGAAAATGGCCCTACTGCCCAAGGTAATTTATAGATTCAATACCATACCCACTAAGCTACCAATGACTTTGTTCACAGAATTGGAAAAAAACTGCTTTAAAGTTCATATGGAACCAAAAAAGACCCCATATTGCCAAGACAATCCTAAGCCAAAACAACAAAGCTGGAGGCATCATGCTACCTGCCTTCAAACTATACTACAAGGCTACAGTAACCAAAACAGCATGGTACTGGTACCAAAACAGAGATATAGACCAATGGAACAGAACAGAGCTCTCAGAAATAATACCACACATCTACAGCCATCTGATCTTTGACAAACCTGAGAAAAACAAGATATGGGGAAAGGATTCCCTATTTAATAAATGGTGCTGGGAAAATTGGCTAGCCATAAGTAGAAAGCTGAAACTGGATTCTTTCCTTACTCCTTATACAAAAATTAATTCAAGATGGATTAGAGACTTAAATGTTAGACTTAAAACCATAAAAACCCTAAAAGAAATCCTAGGTAATACCACTCAGGACATAGGCATGGACAAGGACTTCCTGTCTAAAACACCAAAAGCAACAGCAACAAAAGCCAAAATTGACAAATGGGATCTAATTAAACTAAAGAGTTTCTGCACAGCAAAAGAAACTACCATCAGAGTGAACAGGCAATCTACAGAATGGGAGAAAATTTTTGCAATCTACTCATCTGACAAAGGGCTAATATCCAGAACCTACAAAGAACAAATTTACAAGTAAACAAATTTACAAGTAAAAAACAAACAACCCCATCAAAAAGTGGGCAAAGGATATGAGCAGACACTTCTCAAAAAAAGACATTCATACAGCCAACAGACACATGAAAAAATGCTCATCATCACTGGCCATCAGAGAAATGCAGATCAAAACCACAATGAGATACCATCTCATACCAGTTAGAATGGCAATCATTAAAAAGTCAGGAAACAACAGGTGCTGGAGAGGATGTGGAGAAATAGGAACACTTTTACACTGTTGGTGGGACTGTAAACTAGTTCAACCATTGTGGAAGACAGTGTGGCGATTCCTCAAGGATCTAGAACTAGAAATACCATTTGACCCAGCCATTCCATTACTGGGTATATACCCAAAGGATTATAAATCATGCTGCTATAAAGACACATGCACACGTATGTTTATTGCAGCACTATTCACAATAGCAAAGACTTGGAATCAACCCAAATGTCCATCAGTGACAGACTGGATTAAGAAAATGTGGCACATATACACCATGGAATACTAAGCAGCCATAAAAAAGGATGAGTTCATGTCCTTTGTAGGGACATGGATGCAGCTGGAAACCACCATTCTCAGCAAACTATCGCAAGAACAGAAAACCAAACACCGCATGCTCTCACTTATTGGTGGGAATTGAACAATGAGATCCCTTGGACACAGGAAGGGGAACATCATACACCGGGGCCTATTGTGGGGAGGAGAGAGGGGTCAGGGATAGCATTAGGAGATATACCTAATGTAAATGACGAGATAATGGGTGCAGCACACCAACATGGCACATGTATACATATGTAACAAACCTGCACGTTGTGCACATGTACCCTAGAACTTAATGTATAATAATAAATAAATAAATATAATTTAGTATAATTATATTTACATAATTGTATTAATAATATTGTATAATAATTATACATTGTTATATAGTTATATCTATCACATAGCATATGTAATGGTTATTAATATTATAAAATTAATAACTAATACACATTAATTATTGATATATAATAATTAATATATAAATAGTTAATATTATAATTAATATTGCATAAGATAATTAATATTATATCATAGATAATCTATGTTATTTTATATTTAATTATATATTTAATAATTACTATTAAATATATTTTATATTTATATTTTTATCCATTTTTAAGTTATCCATTGAACCCCTAATTATGTTCAAGAAATATAGGCTACCATTAATGAAGAATTATAATGTGTTCTTAAAGAATATTTTAAAATTTCAAACATAAAGAACTCTGGCTAATACTATCAGTTTTACATTCTTCCTTCTCAAATATTAAAGTAAATTGAAATTTCCTCAAAGTTGTCCTTTTTGTAAAAGTGAGGCAGAAAGGTAACTTTTATTGTAAAGTAGACGGGAACAATAAATCCAACTTCAAAGCCTCCTGTCAATATTGTTTTCTATTCTACTTCAGAAAGGTTGTTTGAAGGGAGCCGAAGTACTGGTTTTCAGAACTTTAGAGTGAGCACTGCTCAGATTGCAAATTTCCTGTAGGAAACACATCCAATTTACGCCTGGTATCATACCCCTCATAACACAATGAAGCCATACTACATTAAAACCCAAATGTCATGCAAATAGTTGGGCCAGTGGCTCTGGGAAGCAACTCCTGTATTTTAGGAGTACACCACGTGTGCTTTGATTGCCATTCGTTAGCATGGTTTCCAAGTGATGTTTCCAAGTGATGCAGAACTGAAAGCAGATTCTGCATGAAATCCCCTTCCTGTGCTGCACCTGGTTCCCACTCCCTCTTCCTTGCCCTCCACAGTGACGCTGCAGGCCTGGTTCCTGTCACTAGCCAGGCTATGGTTTCAAATCCCAACTCTGTGTTCTGGTTTTCTTCTGAGTCTTACTAGAGGTTTATCGACAAAACGCAGGCTCCTCATAATCTGTTTGAAAAGCCCACTGCGTTCAGCAGGAAGATATGATTATCCTTTAGTGGTGAACACTGCTGTGTGTTGTCATTGTGGAGAATATACCCTACAAGCATGTGTATGAAGGGAATCAGACTGGGAATGATGGGGGGTGTGATTTGTTTCCAATCTACTGGTGAAACAACCTCTTCTCTGCCAAAAATCCTCAGATCCAGTGTCCTTTGGGAACTCTCTCTCTAGGTTTTACTTTGAAAACCATCTGCTCTCTTGGTGAATATTGGCTCACCAGGGAAATCCTGACGTCTCGATCTTAGCTTCATGTCCGGGGAAACTCCATACTCAAGTCAGCCAAGACTTGGGTGTCCTTGGAGAGAACATTTTGTGGATCAAGCACTTTGCATGTGTTTATCTTTTGGGCCAAAAATTATCCAGAGATGAAACTAAGCTTTCTAATTATGCAAATAAGTACCAAATATTCTCCTTTTTAAAGAAAGCCATTATCATATAGTGTAAACAGTCTCTGAATTTCAATTTCAGTTCTGCCAATTAACCACCACATGACCTTGCACAAGTTGCAGATGAAACCTGGACATTGAATGATCTGAACTGAAACAAATACAAGCAGAAAAACCAAAACCAAATACGATTCTTTTTCACCGTGTCTCTTCAAATGTACTCTTTGACCTATTTCTTCCTCACTGCTACAATGAAATCTTGGCAGGTTTCAAAGTCTTTTTATTATGCTCAGTTAATAGAAGTGCTCCACTCACTTCTGTGTGTACCCATAGTCTCATTACAGGGCTAAGAATGTAATAATCCCTGCTCCTTATTCTTACCACTACCACCACCTCTCACCTTGATATTGCTTTAAGCCTGGAAATACAGAATGAGGGAAGAGGACATTTCACTTCTCCCTTTTCTCTGTCTATTTTTCCTCATCCTCTTCTTCCTGTTTTTAGGACTTAGATATCTGAGTTCTGTCAGGCTTGGAGATGGAGAGTGAGGAAGAGAGGCATGCAACACTTGAGTGTTACTTGAGTGGCATGGATATAATCTCTGCTGGAAGCCCCTGAGTATGGCAGTGTTCCAAAGCTGATTCTTCCTCTTGTGGGATGCTTTGGTGAGTTTCTTAATGATATCCCAACTGGATTCCTCTAATCACAACTCCCTTGATGCTTACTTCTCGCTTGCTAGCTGCTTTCAATTCTTCCCTCAGCCTCTGACCATGTGGCAGTCAACTCCCTACCTGGGGTCACACCTTATATTCAGGCTGTTTCTTGAAGTGGTGGTGGGGGGTGGAATTTAAAGTAGTTCCCATCACCTCTCTGTCTCACACGGCTCTTATCCAGCCTATGAAAAAAACTATTGCATCCTTGTCTCAGCATGCTGTTGATGGATAAGATTTTCATTCCTAAGGTAACCCTCTTTCTCTTGCTCTGTTGTTTTGGGACAATCTGTCTCTAGTTTCTTTTGCCTTCCCTTGCTTCAAGGATCCAGGATTACACGACAAGTCCTGCAAATAATTCCTGTGAAGCTTTCTTTGTTAGCTTAAGGGGGAAAAAGCACCCCTTTTATCTCACAGGAGTGGAATCGCTTTCTCCATAGTAATCCTCTCTCCCAACTATTTCAGCTTCAACATTTTATATCTTCATGGTGGATGATGGCTCAAGATCTCAAAATCAAGTCTATATAACTCTAAATCCTGTGCTCTGAATCAGTAGGTGTCTTGGTCTGTTTTGTGTTGCTCTAAGGAAATATCTAAGGCTGGGTAATTTATAAAGAAAACAAGTTTATTTGGCATGTGGTTTTGCAGACTATGCAAGAAGCATAGCACCCATACTTGTATCTGGTAGGGGCCTCAAGCTGCTTCCACTCACAATAAAAGGCAAAGAGGAGCTGATATGTGCAGAGATCACATGGTGAGACAGAAAGCAAGGGATGGGTGAGGTCCAGGTTCTTTTTTAAAATAATCAGCTCTTTTGGGAACTTAATAGAGTGAGCCCTCACTTACACATGACGGAGGGCATTAATCTATTCACAAAGGATCTGCTCCCGTGACCCAAACACCTCCCACTAAGCCCCACCTCCCAATACCACCACACCAGGAATTTAATTTCTTTTTTTGTTGTAGTTTTTATTATTACACTTTAAGTTCTAGGGTACATGTGCATAACGTGCAGGTTTGTTACATATGTATACATGTGCCACGTTGGTTTGCTGCACCCATTAACTCATCATTTACGTTAGGTATTTCTTCTAATGCTATCCCTCCCCCATGCCCCACCCCATGACAGGCCCTGGTGTATGATGTTCCTCACCCTGTGTCCAAGTGTTCTCATTGTTCAATTCTGACCGATGAGTGAGAACATGCAGTGTTTGTTTTTCTGTTCTTGTGATAGTTTGCTGAGAATGATGGTTTCCAGCTGCATCCATGTCCCTACAAAGGACATGAACTCATCCTTTTTTATGGCTGCATAGTATTCCATGGTGTATATGTGCCACATTTTCTTAATCCAGTCTGTCACTGATGGACATTTGGGTTGATTCCAAATCTTTGCTATTGTGAATAGTGCTGCAATAAACATACGTGTGCATGTGTCTTTGTAGCAGCATGATTTATAATCCTTTGGGTATATACCCAGTAATGGTATGGCTGGGTCAAATGGTATTTCTAGTTCTAGATCCTTGAGGAATCGTCATACTGTCTTCCACAATGGTTGAACTAGTTTACAGTCCCACCAACAGTGTAAAAGTGTTCCTATTTCTTCACATCCTCTCCAGCACCTGCTGTCTCCTGACTTTTTAATGACTCTCATTGTGGTTTTGATCTGCATTTCTCTGATGAACAGTGATGATGAGCACTTTTTCATGTGTCTGTTGGCTGCATAAATGTCTTCTTTTGAGAAGTGTCTGTTCATATAGGAATTTAATTTCAGTATGAGACTCGGTGGGGACAAACATCCAAACCATAGCAGTAGGTAATATATATTACATTATGATCGATTGATAGCACTTTGTCCTTAAAAGGGAAATAGCAATTGATAGTGAACAGAGCCTTAAATGAAAAAGAATAAATACCTTATTTATGTGCTATTCAATCTCTACAAAATTCTTCAAATAGTACCTCTCACCATTCTTTTTAATATATCCTTCTGGAAGTTCTGTAGGCATATATTGGCCTTTCTTATTCTATCCTCCAAATATCTTAACTGCTTACACATTTTTAAAATCTTTTTATGTGTTAGCTTCAGTTCTGGAAATAAGGAAAATTATTGCCTAAAAGTTATTCTGGAAATGCCAAGAACTGTTTGATAAAAATATAATAAATAAATGTGTATCTGAGTTCTTAAGAAAGTAAGCAAAATCCCCAAAGGTCAGATGTGAGATGGTAACTAAAAGATAGAATGGTAAGAATATAAACCCAATCTGTGGTAACTATCACTGGGATGAGGTTAGGAGGGAGGAGACAGCATATTGATAATTTCAGAAAGTGTTTTTGACATTCACACACAAATTTGAGATATTAGGCCCACATGTGGGAGGGAGTGGGAACTATAGTACAAGTCAAAGAGCTACAGCATCAGTGAATGACAGGGTGAAAAGAAAAAGAAAGAAGGACAATCTGCTCGCTGGCAAGAAGATAACAAAGAACTTGTCTATAAGTGGACAAAAGTCTCCCTTAAGACTTTATAACCACAGAACTGAAAATCATGTGCACTTTGGTCTCAAATTTTTACCACCTTTGTATTGTGGGAAACTCTAAGCCAAAAGAAAAGACTCCAAATTTGTTCTTACGCCAATATTATCCCTAGATTTCCTAGAAGAAACCACCACAAAAAGCTGTCAATTCAGGTGTACTGAGTCTGACAGTTAAAGCCCCACTAAAGATCAGTTCACAGTTCCAAATGTTAAAATCAAAGAGTACACAATTCATTATAAGTGCTACAAACAGCTGATTAGATAATATAATATGATAGAACCTATAAAACTCATTATTTTTGATGTTTCAAAAATTTTTCAGACTTACAGAAAAGTTGTAAAAATAATGAAGTCATATATACCTTTAATCTGGATTTTCCCAATGTTTAACATAAGCATTCTATCATATATATACAGATATTTTTCTGAACCATTTGAGTAAGTTATAGATGTAATGCACATTAATATTAAATACCTCAGTATGTATTTCATAAAATAAGGCTATTTTCTTATATAATCACTGTATATAATTATAATATCAGGAAATAAACATTGATATAGCTCTATTATCTAATCTACAGAACTTATTTAAATTTTGTCAATTGTCCATTGAACATACTTTAAAGTAAAAGAAAAAAATGTTTGTCTAGTTTAAGGCCCAATTCAGGACCATACATTGCTTTTAGTTGCTATGTCTCTTTTGTCTCCTTCAATCTAAAATCCTTCTTCAGTCTTTGTCATTTATGACTTTGATATTTTTGAAGAATAGAGGCAAGTTATTTTGTACTATATCTCCTAATTTGGTTTTCTCAAATTTCCTCATGAGTAGATTCAAGTTAGGTATTTTTGGCAAGAATAATATTGTGTTCTTCTCAGTGCAACATATCGAAGGCAAATGATGTCTATTTGCCCTTTTACTGTGGGAGATTAACTTTGAGCACTTGGTTAAGAAATGTGTGTCAGATTTCTTCAGCACAAACTTACTATTTCTCCTTTGTAATTAATAAATTTCATGTGGAGAGATACTTTGAGACTATGTACATATTTTATTTCCTATCAAACTTCTACCCATTAGTTTTAGGATCTCTTGATGATTCTTACCTGAAACACTTATTACTATGTTAGTTGCCAAATTATGATATATTAGTATTTTAAGTAAATTAAAGTATAAATAAAGAAATGACAACATAAAAAGAAAACCACAACAACAAAACCAGGCAGATTTGTAAAAGAACTAAAGAGAACATCCAGAAATGACAGACAATGTCATTGAAATTCAGAAGTTAATGGATGAATTAAAAACACATTAAATGCAGCTGAACAGAGAATTAATATACTAGAAAATGTCTCTGGAAAATTATTCAGAATCCAACCTAGCAATATAAAGAAGTGGACATTTTTAAAGCAAAATTAAAAGTCATGAAAGATCTAATGAGAAGGTACAACATAGGTTTAATAGATGTTTCAAAAAAAAAAAACAGAAAAGGAGTAATTTTCAAATAGGTAGTGGCTGAGAGTTTTGCAAAATTATTAAGACAAAAATTCTTAGATTCAGGATGTACAACAAGCAGAATAAATAAAACTAAATCCACACTAGATATACCTTAGTGAAATTGCAGAACATCAAAAATAAAGAAAACTTAAAGAACAAAAACAAGGTAAAAAAGACAGATTTGCTACGAAGTTTGAGAATCCAACATACAGCAGGTTTATGGACAACAACAAGAGAAGCCAGAAGACAATGGAATATTTTAAAGCCGAGAGTTTACTGTAGTCCCCCCTTATCTATGGTTTTGCTTTCCACATTTTGTTACCTGCAGTCAACTGCAGTTCAAACAGACTAAATGGAAAATTTTAGAAAAAAAAATGTTAAATTTCAAATTGGGCACCTTTCTGAGCAGCATGAAGAAATGTCTCACCATCCCACTCTGTCTTGCCCAGGCGAGATGTGAATCATCCCTTTGTTCAGCATATTCATACTACATGCACAATCCACCTGTTAGTCACTTATTAGCCATATTGGTTATGAGATTGACTGTTGTAGCATCTCAGTGCTTGTGTGCAAGTAACCCTTATTTCACGTATGGCTCCAAATCACAAGAGTAGTGATGCTGGCATATTGTTATAATTGTTCTATTTTATTATTGGTTATTGTTGTCAATCCCTTAATGTGCCTAATTCATAAATGAAAGTTTACCACAGTTATGTATGTATAGGAAAAAACATGGCATATACAGGATTTGGTACTCTCCATAGTTTCAAGCATCCACTGGAGGAACTGGAAAGCTTCCCCCACAAATAAGGGGGGATTACTGTACTGTCAATATAGAATCCTCAATCAAGCTTAACAACCATTTAAGAGTGTAGCCATTCAAAAATTTTAAGACAATAAAATACTGAGAGAGTTTACTCTTTATAGTTTCTCTATTTAAAAAATAAGTTAACATTTTATGTGGTAGGCAGAATCCTGAAATGGCACCCATGATGCTTACCTGTAACTATTGTAAACATACCTTCTACTAGTTATTCAAACATTAATTGGGGTGCTGTTGTGAAGGGATTTTGCTGATGTATTGATGTCCCCAAATCAACTGGTCTTAAGGAGATTATCATACGAGTCCTTTAGATCTGGGCTTAGGGATCAGAGACAGGGGAAGTCAGAGAGACTCAAAGTGTGAGGGTAGTTGAAGGAGGCTACATGGCAAGAAACTGGGCAGCTTCTAGGAGCTGAGAGTGTAGACCCAAGCCAATAGTCACCAACAGAAAGGGATCCTAAATCCTATGACTACAAAAAACTGTAGTCACCGACATACTGAATAACCTTGGAAGCATATTATTTCCCAGAGCCTTCAGGAAGCAATGCAGGCTGGCTGACAACCTGATTTCAACCTTTTGAAAAGCTGAGCAGAGGTCCCAGTTTCCACCTGTGTCTGGACTCTTGATCCACAGAAACTGAGAGATAACTGAAAGGATGTACAGGCATACCTTGGATATATTGCAGGTTCCATTCTAGTCCACCAAAGTAAAGCAAATATTGCAATAAAGCGAGTCACACAACTTTTTCTGTTTTATACTACATATAAAAGTTATGTTTACACTACACGGTAGTCTATTAAGTGTGCAACGTCATTATATATAACAACAATTTACCTATCTTAATTTAAAAATACTTTATTGATAAAAAATGCAAACAATCATCTGAGTCATCAGTGAATTACAATCCTTTTGCTGGCAGAGGGTCTTGTCTTAATGCTGATGGCTGCTAACTGATCAGGGTGATGGCTACTGAAGGTTAGGGTGGCTGTGCCAATTTCTTAAAATAACACAACATCAAAGTTTATTGCATTGGTTGACCTTTTCATGAAAGATTTCTCTGTAGCATGAGATACGGTTTGATGGCATTTTAGACACAATAGAACTTTCATAATTGGAGTCAAACCCTGCCACTGCTTTATCCATCAAGTTTATGTAAACGTTCTAATTTTTGTTGTTGTTGTTGTCATCTCAGCAATGTTTACAGCATCTTCACCAGGAACAGACTGCCTGCATACACTACATCCATTCTGCAGCCCATAGATCAAGGAATAATTTTGAGCTTCAAATCTTGTTGCTTAAAAACTATATTTCATAAAACCACAGCAGCCATAAACAGTGATTCCTATCATGGGTTTGGGCAAAGTAAATTGAAAATCTTCTGGAAAGATTCATCATTCTAGGTGCCATTAAGAACATTCATGTTCATGAAAGGAAGTCAAAATACAAACATTAACAGGAGTTTGGAAGAGTTTGATTCCAACCTTCATGGATGACTCAAAAAACCACTTTTTTTGCTCATCTATAAGAAGCAACTCATTACCAGTTCAAGTTTCATGAGACTGCAGTAATTCAGCCACATCTTCAAGTTCCACTTGTAATTATAGTTCTCTTGCTATTTCTACCACAACTGCAGTTACTTCCTCCACTGAAGTCTTGAACATCTCAAAGTCATGCTTTACCAGAAGATTTTCAAATTACTCCTTGATCCATGGGCTGCAGAATGGATGTTATATTAGCAGGTAGGAAAACAAGATTCATCTCCTTGTACATCTCCATCACAACTTTTGGGTGACTAGCTGAGTGTCAATGAGCAATAATATTTTGAAAGAAATCTTTTTCTCTGAGCAGTAGGTCTCAGCAGTGAGCTGCATATATTCAACAAACCATGCTGCAAATAAATGCGCTGTCATCCGGACTTAATTGTTCTATTTATAGAGCAAAGGCAGAATAGATTTAGCACAAATTATTAAGGGGCCTAGCATTTTTAGAATGGTAAATAACCATTGGCATCAACTTAAAGTCACCAGTTGAATTAGCCACTAACAAGAGAGTTGGCCTGTCCTTTGAAGCTTTGGATTCAGGCATCGAGGGCATCTTTTTCCAGTATAAGGCTGTTTCATATATGAAAATCTATTGCTTAGTGGATCCGCCTTCAACAGTTTTCTTAGCTAGATCTTCTAGGTAACTTGCTGCAGCTTCTACATCAGCACTTGCTGCTTCACCTTCCACTTTTATAACTTCTATGTTTTCTCTTTAAACCTCATGAGCAGCCTCTGCTTGCTTCAAACTTTTCTTTGGCAGCTTCCTCACCTCTCTCAGCCTTTATAAAATTGAAGAGAGTTAGGACCTTGCTCTAGATTCAGTTTTGGCTTAGGGGAATGTAGTGGCTAATTTGATCTCCATCCACTAAAATGTTCTCCCTATCAGCAATAAGGCTGTTTCACTTTCTTATCATTTGTGTTTGGTGGAGTAGGACTTTTAATTTCCTTCAAGAACTTTTCCTTCACATTCACAACTTGGTTAACTGTTTGGCACAAGAGGCCATACAATTTGGCCTCTCTCAGCTTTTGACATGCTTTCTTCACTAAGCTAATTAGCTTTTGATTTAAAATGGGAAACTCGCAACTCTTTCTTTCTCTTGATCACTTAGAGGCTATTGTGGGATTATTAACTGGCCTAATTTTAATATTGTTGTTCCTCAGGGAATAGGGAGACCCGAGGAGAGGGAGAGAGGCAGGGGAATTGTTGGTCAGTGGAGCAGTCAGAATGCACACATTTATCAATTAAGTTCTTCCTTTTATAGACACAGTGTGTGGTACCCCCAAACAGTTACAATAGTAACTAGTAACACCATAAATCACTCATCACAGATCACCATAACAGATATAATAATAATGAAAAAGTTTGAAATATTGTGAGTATTACCAAAATGTGGTGTAGATACAGTTAGCACGTGCTAGTGGAAAAATGGTGCCAACAGACTTGATCAACACAGGTATGCCACAAACCTTTAATTTGTAAAAAACACAATTATCTGCAAAGCACAATAAAGTGAGGTACAATAAAAGAAGGTGGCCGGGATCAGTGGCTCATGCCTGCAATCCCAGCACTTTGGGAGGCCAAGGCAGGCAGATCACTTGAGGTCAGGAGTTCAAGACCAGCCTGGCCAACATGGTGAAACTCTGTCTCTACTAAAAATATATATAAAAATTAGCTGGGCATGGTGGTACACAACTGTAGTCCCAGCTACTCGGGAGGCTGAGGCAGGAGAATTGCTTAAACTCAGGAGGCAGAGGTGGCAGTGAGCTGAGATTGTGCCGCTGCACTCCAGCCTGGGTGACAGAGTGAGACTCTATCTCAAAACAAAACAAAAAACAAAACAAAACAAAAAAAGGCTTGCCTGTATGTTGTTGTAAACTACCAAGTTTCTGTTAATTTCTTACACTGTTATGGAATACTATTACAGTGTATTTTCAAAAGATGGAAGCTGGAGATATAAAAAGCAATGGATAACTCTAAACAAACGTTGACTATATGGGACAATATAAATAATAATAAAGATGGGGGAACACACAGAAGTTGGAAATGAAATACTAGCAAAAATTGTATTTCAAACAGATGTTCAGAGTTAAAAATTGGAATATCATTGTGTTGCTTGGGAAGAGCCTAAAGATACTGAGTAACTAGATTATGTAAAACCAGGTATGGATGTTTAAAATATGAGAGCAACCACTAGAAATTGAATGTATAAGATTTCTTTTCATTGTATTATAGGTAATTTCTCAGATCTACTTTTCATATCACACATTCTGTCTTCAGCAGAATTCAAACTGCCTTTTATCCTCTTCATTGTGTCTGGTTTTGTTTTGCTTTTTCATTCTTTACTTCATCCAATTATTCAGCAAAGGAAGTCATAAGATGTGACGATTTATTTTTATATTATTATGTTTTAAGTAAAGTGTTTTAGCTTTAGGCTGCTAAAATATTATAAGGTGTGCGCTTAAGCAAACATTTGTTTCCCACAGTTCTTGGTGCTTGAAATCCAAGACCAAGGTGCCAGCATGGTTGGGTTCTTGGTGAAGGCTTTCTCCTGGTTTACAGATGGCTGTCTTCTCATATCATCACATAGCGGAGAAGGTAATTACATGCCTTTATAAGGACACTAGTTCCATTCATGTGGGTCCCATCTTCATGTTTTACTTACCTCCAAAATGTCTCACTTCCAAATACCATCGCATTGGAGATTAGGTTTCAACATAGGAATCTGGGGAGAGGGGAGACAAACATTCAGTCCACAGCATAAAAAAATTCTGGATATAGAGAAGATCAGAAGTAAATCAACTCTCATAATTCACCACTATTAACATTACTGTATCTCTGTGTTTGCTTACATAGATGTTTACATTGGTAACCTATAAAGATATATGTGTATATCTACCTTTATTACGGTTATGAGAGTCATACTTTCATTAATAATTACAGCATAATAGTTAAAAGTACAAACTTTGGAGTCAGAGACATGGGTTCAAGTCCAGCTCCAGCATTTACAAGCTATGTGAACTTGGGCAAATTATTTAATCTTCAGAACCTGAGTTTCTTTTTCTTTTTCTTTTTCTTTTTTTTTTTGAGATGGAATTTTACTCTTTTTACCCAGACTGGAGTGCAATGACACGATCTCAGCTCACCGCAACCTCCGCCTCCTGTGTTCAAGCGATTCTCCTGCCTCAGCCTCTCAAGTAGCTGGGATTACAGGCATGCGCCACCATGCCTGGATAATTTTTGTATTTTTAGTAGAGATGGGGTTTCCCCATGTTGGTCAGGCTCGTCTTGAACTCCCGACTTCAGGTGATCCACCCTCCTCGGCTTCCCAAAGTGCTGGGATTACAGGCATGAGCCGCCGTGCCCTGCCAGAACCTCAGTTTCTTTATCTGTTAAATGGAGGGAATGATTACAGTACTTGCCACATAGGATGGTAATGGGCTTAAATTTCAGTAACTATTTTTTATTTCTAAAATATACTTTTTCAAATAACTGTTACTGTTTTCTTACAGGGTCTTATCATTTCATTAAAAAAATTTTATTTCCTTATTTTATGTCTCTACTTTAAATATGTTTGCTTTATAGGATCTTTTGGGTAGTTCTGTCTTTTCAGGTTTTTGAGGGAACACATTCTCTTTTTGATTGTGTTATTTCTCTAGTTTTTCATGGATTATTTCTTGATGTGATTTACTTTAAAAAAATTTTTTTTCATGAGAGGATTTTAGATCTTCTGTTTAGGTGCTATGTCTTCCTGATCCATGGTTTCAAGAGCTCACATTACTATCACGATGGCTACTGTTCACTTTTAATTCCAGCACATCTATGTGCCTTTTCTTGTTTGCTTAATTGTGTATTTTATCCATCATTTCTTTGGGTTTGTGTTATTATAACTGTAAGAAATCATCTCCATCAGTAAAATTCTAGACATATCAAAATTGGGAAAAATTTTAGAGTGGACACTTAGCTTTCCAGTATACTCCAATAATATGTAAGCACAAACTGTTTCTAGTGAAGTGCAAGTCTGGTCTTGATTCATAAACATGCTAAATTGTCAGCCTCCCTCTCCTGAATTAAAAGCATATGCATCACTCTACTAGTTAAGCAAGACATTCTCATTTGACTATGTAAGTTGCAGGGAATGAAAAGGAAGAGTTTGAAGAAGTTTATGGAGGACAGGAGAGAAAGTAGAGAACATTAGCTTTTCAGACTTTTGTTAACAGTCTGAATTCTAAGGAAATGAAGACCGGCAGTTACAATGTGCCTTTGAGCTTTAACATCTGAGGTATTTCCCCAGACTCTTCCCCAGTGAGCAGTCCTAAATGGGTTGCCAAGAGAAATGATCAGGGCTATTAGAATAACTTTGTGACAACATGGAAATTTACAAGATACTCTCACACTAGAAAATTATATAATGTAATAAGCATATTACATTTTTAAAGAATAAGTGGATTATTGGCCAATGGCAAGGCTTTCTATAATGTAAAAGCCACAAGAATTTTTTTAATAAGTAATGTGATCCACATGTACAGATAGCTGTAACATTACAATAAAGACAATTTACTTCAAAACTGTTGAATCATGAATCTAAAAATTATAGCGCAATGCAAATAAACATTCATTTCAGGTTCACTCTGAGCCTGAAATAGTTCTTAATAGTGGTGTCTCATGCTTCAGTTTGCAAATACACTTCATAGCTTCATTTAGAGCATACGCATTTCAGGTTAGGAGCCCTTATCTGGAACATGAAAATTACACTGAAGACCCTAGACAATAAATCCCTGACATTCCAGAAAGACCTTATCTTAAGCAACATTAATGTTACATACAATTACATAGAATTTGATTCACTTTCCAGAATGATTGGGAAATCATCTGGCTTGGTAGAAGATTTGGCCGTTATCAGGCATATTACACTTGGTTTTATTCCCTATAGGGCCTGAAGGGGAGGTCAAATAGTAACAGAATATGTTTTCTCTTTTTTAACACTGTGCTAAAAAATAATTTTTCTCCCCTCCTGGTCTGCCAAGATTCAAATCCCAAGTAACATTGGCACATTACTTAACCATTCCTCCATGACTGTTTCCTCATCTAAGAAAAGTTAAAAACATTATTCCACATGCTGTGAGGATCAAATAAGCTAAATCATAGTTGCTAGTATTATTATACTATAATATTATCACTTTTATCATTTTAGGCCCTCGGGAAACAAATTAAAATAATAACGATGGTACTAAAATGTTACTTTACAAGAGACTTTCTAAAGATACATCTATTGAGGACTTATATTGTGCCAGGCAATTTAGAGTCCTTATGTATCTTGTTTTCCTAACACTGCTCCAAAGTTATCACTCTTATCCATGTTTCAGAGATGATAGAAATGTGGTTCAGAGAGGTTAAATAATTTAACTGTGAACACACAGCCAGCAAATTGATTTGAAAAGGCTAGTTCTCTTTCCACTATTTCTACTGATGCAAGGACAATTTGACCTAAATATAAAAATGATCCTAGACACTTCCACTTATTTTAATGAAAAGTGAGTGTCGCCATAATGGAGCAGGGGACATATATATAGCTAATTACTGAAAAGAGGGTTGGAAAAAGGCTCAGGTTTTCCACTGACAGGCTTTATGGCTTTTGCAAGTCATCTTACCTCTCTGGTCCTCATTTTCCACACTGGTAAAAAGAGGAACTTGGACTAGTCTAGTTCACCTATTTAATTTTTCTGTCTCAGTTTCCTTATTTGTGAAACAAGAATATAAGTTTGCCCTCTCAGGGAAATTTCGGGGATGAAATGATTTTGAAAGTGTGTTCTAGCTATCTATTTCATAACGACTTACCAAAAATAATGACTTAAAACAATAACCATTATTTCTGTTCACAATGAATTGGGGTTTTGATAAGACCCAGCTAGGCAGGTTCTGTTCAGGTTGTCTCATGAGTTTAAGCTGGACAGTGGCTAGGGCTAGGGTCACCTTCAAAGCTTCCTTAGTAACCTGTCTGGTGCCTGAGCTGAAAAGGCTCAAACATCCAGGGGCTGGAAAAGCTGGGGCTATTTGTCTCTCTCCACATGTTATTGCTCCATGTAGGATCTCTACAAGGCAATGTTGAGATACCCAGATTGCACACATGGTGGCTTAAACACAAGCTGTTCTTATCCTGAGAACAACTTGTGAATGATACATATCCTTTCCTAACTGAACCTCTGAAATCACACAGCATCACCTCTGTTTCACTAAGTCACTAAGTACTAAGTCCTACTCAGGTTGAATAGGAGAAGGCATAGACTCCACCTCTAGACAGGAGGAGTATCCAAGAATTGCACACATCCTTTAAAAACATCCTTTAGACCACCAAAAATTGCTGAAAGTGTAGGTATCCTTAGTAATTTTATGCAGATGCAGATTATTCTCTCTTGGAATTATTAACAGCAAATAGAAAACATTTCATACCAAGTCGATTCTAAGACTCTCTTCTCCAAATGTGAAATTGTGTTCTTAGGAAATATCTACCAATTGTTACATTAGTCAAAGTAAAATATAACATGGAGAAAAAAATTCTTATAAAAATATTACTAAACATGGTGTTATCTCAAGCCAAATATATTTTTAAGGCTCATCTGCTTTAAAAAGATTGTTTTCCTTTCTTTTCCTGTCTGTTAAAATGGATAATCAAAAAGTGACTATAGTAAGTATATTGGGGCATTTGGTCACTTTTGAAAATGCGACTGGGATTTTGAACCATGCTTTATAATCTGGGCCTGTGAACTATGCAGTCATTCTTAGGAGCAAGAAAGGTGAGAGGTGTGATTTCTCCTGTAAGGGCTACCAGAGTCTTAGAAGTGCCTTGGTCTCATTACTAATTAAAGATGAAGTTCTGCTGAGAAAGCATCAGTGATGAATTCAGGGATTTTCAGGGAGTTATTTGTTTACCTAAAACTGGAAGTCAGGTCAGCTGACTCTTATTTCAGTGCTCATTTAATTATTTTGCACAGTTTCTCAAGATCACTGCAAAGCTTGCATGACTTTCTACTTGAGAATAAAATACATTGAGAAGTTTAATATCTCTGTATAGTTTTGCCATAATAAATGTCCTATTGTTTAAGCCCTATTAAATTCTTATTTAAATTTGCAATGGAACCAATGTATGTTTTCCATAATGGCAAGTTATTTTATCTCAGAAGTAAATAAATCAATAAATATCCCCAATTTCCTTTATTCACTGCTATAGATTCATGATCCATAAGTTCATCTAAACCCTTCTTGATTCTATTTATTTTCTTAAGCTTATATAAATTCTGAGAACCATCACTAACTCTAGAACTCCATATTATTTAACTTAAAATGAGCTATTTAAAACTACAGGGGTATCCATACAGTTTTTAATAGCTAATCAACTCACTCAGCTTTTGTCTCTCTATAACAAAAAGGTGTTTAATTTTAAATTAGAGGTTCCATATCCAGTTTGAACAATTTAAGAGTATGATCCTATTTTTATAAGATAAGTTTTTTTATTCTCTGTGTATTTTTCTGTCCATCCATTCAAACATCCTTCTCTTATCTCCGTATATATATCAGACAATATTAACCAAATAGATATCTATTTCCATAGTTAAGAGAGGTGTCATTTGGAATTATTGAGAATGATGGGTAGGCTTTTACCTTTTATTTTGTACTTTTCTATGCTGCTTGATTTTTTCTATCCTTATGGAAGTATCACTTAAAATAACTCAGTTAGAATTGTGTATTACTTAACGTTTTAAACATACACTGGGAGTGGAGGTGGGGGAGGAACAACATCAGGATAAATAACTAATGCACGTGGGGCTTAGTACCTAGGTGGTGAGTTTACAGGTGCAGCAAACCACCATGGCACACATTTACATATGTAACAAACCTACACATCCTGCACATGTACCCCAGAACTTAAAATAAAATACATTTAAAAAAAACAAAAATGCAATATCTGTGAAGCATAATAAAGTGAAACACACACACACACAAACACATGCACAAACACTTTGATATACATGCTTTATATATTTTAATGCTCACTGGGACCTTATAAAGTAATTATTATTATTCTTATTGTATGAAAAATGAAACAGGCACTGAGAAATAAGGTAATTTTTCCCAAATGACACACCAAGAGTGGTTCCCCTCTAACCATGGGGCTTATATTCCCAGACCCCCAGCAGATGCCTGAAAATGCAGATGGTACAGAATTCTATACATACTGTGATTTTTGCCTATATATACATATCTATGTTAAAGTTCAATTTATAAATTAAGCACAGTTAAGGGATTAACAATAAGTAATAATAACAAAATAATTACAACAAAAGTCATGTGAAGGAGGTCTTTCTTTGTCTCAAAGGGTGCTATATGCACCCTTCTTCTTGCGATGACATGAGATGATAAAATGCCTACCTGGTTAGACGAAATGAGGTGAATGACGCAGGTGTTGTGACATAGCATTAGGTTACTACTGGCCTTCTGATGATATGTCAAAAAGGAGGATCATCTGCTTTGGGTGATCCTGGATCATTGGGCCATGACAATGTTGATGGCTGGATGTCAGAAGCAGACAATGTCAATGACTAATGTATACATACATTAATCAGTGTAATGTATACATCATGGATATGCTGGACAAAATGATGATTGACGGTTACCTTCATTGCTACATATTAATAGATGATTAATAACTTTTACAAAAAAAATTGTATTAAAGATTCATTCAGCACCTACGTATGTCAAGCACTGTGCAAGGCATTACAGAAACATTTTATTTAATCTTCATAAAAATTTTCCAACATAATTATTTGAATTCATGGCTTTGGTTTTTATTCTATGCAATACTAAGTATTAGCAGTTGAGTATAGCAAAATAATAATGTATGCTTGTACTTATTTTTTGTTCACATTACTTATTTTTGGCTAATTTTTTTTCAGTATGTGTTGTGTTAATGATCTCTATTTTAGGATAATTAAATTCTTAGATAAAGAAAATAAATGTCAAAGTTAGGACAATCCACTTTTTTACTGATTGTTGTTGGACATTAGAACTCATTTGAACTTTAGCTACAACACCTGTAAGATTAAGCATATGGAAGACTTCAATGCTTAAACCTCTGGCACACCTACATAACGACTTTTCCTTCTCATGGCAATACATAGCCTAATTAGATTATGATCAATATTCTAAGGGCATATTGGTATCATGGCACCCTTTTCCTAAATTTAAAATGCTTATTTACATAGAAGAAAGTAAGAGATACTTGAGGTTCCCTTCTCAAAGCCCTTTGCCTGTAAATTTTGTTTGCTTGGCTTTTTCAGTTACATCTCATTTCAAGCTGCTAAATCAGAATACCGTAGACTGCATAGCTTGAATAAAAAAACATTTATTTGTCATAGTTCTGGAGGCTGTAAGTCTGAGATCAGGGTGACAGCATTGTCGGGTTCTGGTGAGGATCCTCTTTTGAGTTGCAGGCAGTGACTTACCTTTGTATCTTCACATGGTGCAAAGAAAGAGGAGGACAGCACTCTGGGATCCCTTTTATAAGGGCACTAATCCCATTCATGAGGGCTCCACCTTCATGAAATAATTACCTTCCAAAGACCCCATCTACTATGACATCACCTTTGGGGTTAGGAATTCAACATATGAATTTTGCAGGGACAAAAATGTTTATTCAAACCATGTGTTCTTAAATATGAACAGAGGAGGAATAAATCTCTCCTTTGTCTAAATAAGGCAAAAGAGGTTATAATCAGCTTTCTCCACACACTCACATTTTTCTTTAGAAAAAGTAATAGAGTGATCAGAACATCCCACTCCTTCTTGGACAGGTCACTTGACAATCTCTACAGGAGTATGGCTATCCTACAAGTGCAAATACCTTTTGTCTCCATCCTCAGAATCAGTGAATTTGACCACCTTTGGAGCTTCAGGTCATTTCGATGATTGAGGATTTCCACATTTTTGCAGAGAACTAGGAGAAACATGGATTGCATCTGGATATTGCAGGGCATTAAATTTAATAACAAATTAAGAGCAATAAAATCCTTTGGCCAGTCTGTCTTTTGAGATCCTGTCCTGAAATTTCTATCCCATTATGATAAAAAAAAAAAAGTCAAAATAGAATCTGCCCAGATAGGGTAGATCCCTACAGCACACAAGGAAGTAGAAACATGAAAAGTAAAAAAAATCCATAAAACCCAGCACAACCCACCAAACAGCTTTTATGGGGCAAAGAAGGAGGTTTGTACTACATTGATACAGAATATCTTGCCACACTCATTGAACTACCCAGGTTATTTTTCATTTCTCAATTTTTATGTGTAATATACAGCAAATAATAAGTTAATATGAGTAGCAAAAGCAGAATTGTAACTTTTCAAAACTCTGTTACTTTTTGTGAAAAGAACTAAGCAAATCATGCTGTCTTCTGCTCAGTGGAGCATAGGGAATAATGGCCCTCATCCCTCTTCATGTGCTGAAGGCTGAAATTATTCAGTTTTTAGATCTACAAAGCTTGTCCAGCACTCAGACAGCCTGGCCCTGAAGATACATGCACTTAATAAATATTTTTGGATGGTGCTTAAAGCTCTTAAATTGCTAAATAGCAATAATCATAGACTTTGGCAGTGTTCCCTATTAGCACATCTTCAACTGTTATATAAAGCCCTAAGCGAAAATTAGCCCATGGGACTCCTCTAAACACTCTGCTAAAAATAAACTTCGTCATCTCTCATTTCAATGTTCATGAGGTCACAAGCATTTCATACATTCCATGTGCTTGTCATGTCAGTACCTTTGAGCTCAGGAAGTTGGCATCTAGAAAAAAAGTCAAATATTTAGATCCTAATGGATTCCAGAAAATATATTTCCCCCTTCAGGCATGAAAAACACATAAAACTTGAAGACTACTGATTGTGCAAAATCCAGGTATAAAGCAATATAGTATAAAGCATTTAGCAAAAATGTTCTCTTGCTATTTTTTTTAAATTTTTATTATTATTTTTTTGAAATGGAGTCTTTGCTCTGTCACCCAGGCTGGAGTGCAGCAGCGTGATCTTGGCTCATGGCAACCTCTGCCTCCCAGGCTCAAGCAATTCTCCTGTCTCCACCTCCCAAGTAGTTGGGATTACAGGTGTGCACCACCATGCCCAGCTAATTTTTGTATTTT
Organism: Macaca mulatta; assembly: GCF_049350105.2. Classification (NCBI taxonomy): domain Eukaryota; kingdom Metazoa; phylum Chordata; class Mammalia; order Primates; family Cercopithecidae; genus Macaca; species Macaca mulatta. Next base: position 165,725,287 of record NC_133406.1, on the reverse strand, counting down.
TAGTAGAGACGGGGTTTCACCATCTTGGTCAGGCTGATTTCAAACTCTGACCTCAATGATCCGCCTGCCTCGGCCTCCCAGAGTGCTAGGATTACAGATGTGAGCCACTGTGTCTGGCTTGATACTGATTTTAATTCTTTTGGTTATGCACCCAGAAATGAGATTACTGGGATCAAATAGTAGTTCTATTTTTAGTAGTTCTATTTTTAGTTTTTTGAGGAACCTCCATCCTGTTTTCCATAATGGATATACCAATTTACATTGCCACCAACGGTGTGCAAAGTCTCCCTTTCTCCACATCCTCACTAACACTTATCTTGTGTCTGTTAGATAATAGCCATTCCAACAGCTGTGAGGTGACACCTCGTTGTATTTTATTATTATTATTATTATACTTTAAGTTCTAGGGTACATGTGCATAACGTGCAGGTTTGTTACATATGTATACTTGTGCCATGTTGGCGTGCTGCACCTATCAACTCGTCATGTCCATCAGTGACAGACTGGATTAAGAAAATATTGCACATATACACCATGGAATACTTGCTATTTTTTTTAATTGCCTGCCTGACACATGCTCAAAGACTTAGGATGGAGATTTGTGGCCTGCAGAGGCTTAATATATATTTGATATTATTATTATAAATGCAAGGCAGAGTTCATAGCCAAAAACTAAAAAGAACCTAAGACCTGCCTGTCTTCATAATATAGTCTTGAAATGTAAATGAAGTAAAAATTGTACCAACGATGTTATATTACAAGCTGAAAATGTTAGTTGCCAGTACTGTTGTTCCCTATCTGCCTGGATTATTTCTTAATGGTTCTTTTGTAATATTTTGATTTCTCAAAAGATGTGGAGTTTTTTTTTTTCTCAGAAGTGAGTCATACAACCTTCTCCAAGTAGAACATTTTAGCTTTTCTCTAATGTATAACTAACTATTCCTGAATTAAATTTCCTTTCCTTTTTTATTAGAATATGCCCCTAGTGTTGGGACAGCTTGCAACGTTAGTCTTCTCCTCTGGTCCTAAGCAACCTCTGTCAGATGCTAACCTGATCCTTTACATGACAAATATATATTATTGGCAAATCAGAACTCATATATTGCTCTAGGTCAGGATCAAATTCAGTATCAATACCAAAGGCTTCCCCAAAAAGGAGTGAAAGTATCTTACTCATTCCAAACATGTCACCTTCTTTTACTAAAATGTCCTAAGTATTAAGCACCCTCTTTTTCCTTTATTAATAACCCATGATTCATCAGTTTCCAAGACTCCTTACTAAATTAATCTGAATTAAGTAAATTAGATGCCTTCATTTAACAGATCCCACAAGTCCAGAGCTAGTTGGAAAAAAAGTAAAATTTCAATTTCACATTCTTATAAATATTCAGGCTCACATAATTTTATCCATTGTTCATTCTGTTAATGTCAGCCTCCATAATTTATTGACCATGTAAAAATATTTTAGCATGGAAAGTGGAGAAAATGAGTGAGAATAAATCATTCAGTGCTCTTCTGCAGGCTGCAATGCAGTCCAGAAGACCTTCATTTTAAATTCTGTATTCAAGCACCAGTTGAGACAAATTGGTTAGCAGTTCATCATGGGACCAATTTCAGACCTCATCCATTTAGACTCTAAGGGCTTTTCCACGTTACTGAAGGCAGCCAACTCATATTTGGTGGTTTCAAGAACACAATCTTTGGCGATTTCTAAAAACTACAGTATATGCTTCAGTTCTTAAAATTCATCATCTAATTTCCTCTATCTCCCTTCCACTGGGTAAGACACATCTGTCAACACATGTGCCATTGGCCTATTCTTCTTCTTCAAGTGGTTATTGAGCTTGACTCTCTATGCTGTATCAGAGAAAAGTTGTTCTGACACATATGCAGGCACTATGGGGTAACATAAACCATGCAAGGGTTAAAATTGCTCACCCCTCATCCCCACCCCCGTGAATCTACCTAGAGGGAAAACTAAACATTGTTTTAAACAACACGACTCCCATAATCCTATATATTAGGAATTTACATTGTAAAAGTTAACTTTATTCATTTATTTTCCTAACAGAACAACATATGTTATGCTTACATTTGAAAGCAATCTCAGAAGAAGGGCCTGCATGTGAATGCAATTGGCTGGGAGTTCACATTTCCCTTAGACAAAATTGTGAGCAAAACACATGTTTTTCCATCTAAGTTAGAAGATGGAAAATCATGCATTATTTTTCAGGCTTTTGTGGCATGTCATTTAAAATTAATGCATATTTCTTCATGCACATTTTCACAAATGTCAGTGTTGATACATCCATTAGATCTGTTGTGTTCAATCCCTTCAAAACCTGGAGAACTTGTACTCTTGAAAATATTTTCCCCCTAACTTTTCAATTTGCTCCTGAGAATTGTAATTCTTTTTGACTAGTGATAAGTGAAAAACAGAACCCTCTATCTTTGCTTCCTGCTGAAGAAATAGAAATGTTTCTGTATACTTGCTTTTCATTTCAGGTAGGCCAAAGAATGGCTGTTCCACTCACTGCTATACCACAATAATCTCTCCAGGTCATCTCAAAACTCATGAAGAAAAGAGAAGCCAAGCAGCCACTAGCGTGTTATAGGTGACATAAAATAATCGGGTACAAGCAGAAAATTCTAAATGTAGGAACTCCTGGAAGACAAATAAAGTGCAAATAAAACAGAAGATATCATTATGTTGCTAGAAGAGTACTCATTTTTCCTTACTGTTTAGGAAAGAAAGTAAGCTTTTTCTAAGTTCTAGTTTTTTTAATAAAACTTGGCTAGAAGAAGGAAATTGTAGGTCTTCATTTTAGCTGTACACATTCAGGAATAAGGTTACCAGGAAGCCAATCAGACATTGATTGGAAAAGAGAGAGAAAAGGACATGCCCCATGAGTAAAGTAATCTATTCAGTATTAGAAAGGGCAGGATGCCAGCAGTAGATGTGGATAGAGAGTGACTTCCTTCAATTTATGAAGAAGGGGTAGAGGTAAGCAGAACATATACTGTTTGCTACAAGTACTTAGATGTATAGAGTTTATCTTTATTTCTTTCAAATACATGATTAATTTTGAAATGAGATGGGCAGAAAGACTATCCACTAAACAGAAAATAAGTAATTTGGAACATTGTATGTACTTACTCGACATCTGAGTAATCTAAGAAGAAGTGGCTTTTAAAATAGAGCAAAATTTTACTTTGAAAGATGCTGTGAGAATCAACATGCCTTTATTCAGCTTTTACTGCCTATCGCTTAACCTACCTTTCTTTGGCCAAGACCAAATGTAATATTTTTAAGTTGAATGACTTTACATACATACTATAGCAAATGACTTACTTTTTAGAGAGGTAAGTATAATCTCAAGGCTAGTGTTGGGAGTAAAGTCTCCTGACGTGTGAAATATGTCAAAACTTATTTTTTCTATACTTCAGATTAGAAGATGAATGCATTTTATTTTAATCACAAAATACGATGATACATGTAAAATAGGTAAATAAGTGAAACTTTATTTTCAAATCTGTTACAACTAAAAGGAGCACCAAAAGAACTATATTTCCGTAGTGAATAGAAATAAGTAGGTTGCATAAACATAAGTATTTACTCCAATGAGCCACTCAGTCATCAGCATTTATTCCAGAGTTTGCAGAGCACAGAATTAAATAAAGTTGGTGTTGAACTAGCATTTCAAATTATAAAATCAAATTAATCTTTCTTTGGGCATGAAGATGGGAACTACAATTTTTAAGAAGGAGCAAGTATCTCTTCATAACAATTCTGAAAGTGGTTCTTTTAATTTGAAGATATGCAACAACAACAAAAAAACTAATTCAAATGACTTGAATCCTTCCTAAGGAATGTGTAATATATAGTTCAACAACAGTTAACTTACATGTAAACAATCACAATAAATTATTAGTCATGCACAGGCACACATTCAATGTGTCTACCTATAGATCTTCACTAGCAATGGCAAGGCTGTAAGCCTAGGGTGACCATATATTCTAATTTTGTGCCTGGGAAAGTTTCACTGTAATATTATCCTTTTTCATTCTCAAGAGTCTCCTGGTTTGGATGATAAAATTTTATGGCCACATTATCTAAGTCTCAAGTGGCTGATATGACGTCTTAGCATGAATTCTTCTATTTTCTTGTTTTCTACATGTTGTGTCTCTGGTTGGTCCATGCTAGCCTGGTTTTCTAGAATAACAACATCAATATACTCAATAAACAGAATAAAGAGCTTTATAAGTTTTTCTGTATATCATTACTCAAAGTTCAATCCTTCATAAAGTCTTTACTTCTCTTCTATAAAGAGATCAAAAAGTGCATGTCTAGTGTTACTATTTCTGTTACTAATTGCTATCACTTAAACGTGTGTAACTCAAATTCTTCCAGATATGAAACTACATGCAAAGCACTCTAAGCATCCATGATTTGGGACTGCATTCACCTGCTTGGAGACCTTCCATCATCCTTCAAGATGACTTTTACTCTATTATTCCCTTCATTCATAACTGTCCCCCAACCCAGAGCATCAATAGTTATATAAACAAATAAAATTGAAATCCAAGGGTAGAGTTCAAAGTTCCCCACTGAGGACAAGTTGCTGCATGGATGAGGACTTTGCTATTTACCTCTTTGTGACCATGACAGATTAGTCATACCTGGGAGTCAAAGAAGACATTTAGAGACTGAATTGATCCCTGAACTGACACTAGGATAATGATGTTTTAGTAAAAGGGAGCTGAATTTGACATTCTCAGACCCAATTCTTGGATGCTGACTGGTTCAGGGACACTGTGTATGTTCACGGTACAATCCTGGGAGGTGTCTCTCATACAATATCAGCCAAACTTCTGTAAACCTGTGTGTTTCAAGTTCCTCAGCAGAGTCCAAAATCCTACAGGTTGGTTAGGCCTATAATCACCATAAGGAGACAGGCCTCCTGAGAAGATTCCAGGGGTAGAAGTGCCAGGAATCATGGTGATAAAGGCAGCAGCAGGAAGTGAGAGAAAGTGATAACAAATGCCATCAGCAAAGCTGAGAGCCACAGCAGTGGTCCTCAGCTGGTCATTTCTGACAGGCTCTGAGAGCAGCAACAGCTGCTATAGAACATGATCGCCAAAGATGAATAGATTGGAAAGTATATCAGCAATAGCAGCCAGAAATCATCAACTTTCACTAATGTGGGAAGATGGTAGGTGATGGGAGTTAACAGGGATGGAGTTTGGAGTTAAAAATTCCTATGTAAGATCTCTATACTCTGTTGTCAATAAGGTTGGTGGGACCTATAGAAATAAAGATATCTGGGAAAATGATCAGTTGCCTATTTCACTTACATTCCCCTAGACAGACACAAGTTTTATGACACTTCTAGTAGTAAGTAAACCATGTTCGGGGTTGCCAAGAGAGTTGCATGTGCCTATCTCATAATGGTTGAGCAACAGTTGAAGGACAAAAGAACATCTTTTGGATGCCTTTCCATAATTACATAATTTAATCCTCATGCTAACACTGCAAGTTTTGAATTCATAAAATCCATTTTATAGATCACTAAAATGGACCTCAGAAAGACTTAAGTAATTTGCTCAAGTATACAGCAATAAGTGAAATAGTTGGGATGTGAACACAGATCTGACTAATCCAAAACCAGCGTTCTTCCCATAAGACTCTGCTGCCTCCCTGGGAGCCCAAGATAAACAATGGAAGCAGTCACCACAAACACCAAGACCTCTCCCTGTCTACCTCCTGCCCCCTGCAGAGGGAAGCAGATGTTCAGCAAAGTATCCATACTTCTGGGCTCTGAAATTTTCCATTTCTGAAACTGAAATCCAACAACTGAGAAGTTGCTGACATGGCTGTTGAGCTCTGCCAAGTCCCCTGGGTTTGAGGGCATTTTGGTGTAAAAAATGTTGATAATCACTGTAAATGGAGGAGTATGACTCTCAGCCCGGAAAAAGAGGCTAGTACTTAAGTAGTTCTGGCAGCAGCATTGATATTGTGGTACTGGGAGGTACATGATTTTCACATAGAAAGTAAAAAATAAAAATAAACAGATTGTCTGGAACTCTTCCAATCACTGCCCCTCCTCTACCTTACCTCCTGCCATCCCCCAGGGCTTGTAACCCAGTTCTCTCAGTCCCAAATGTGGTTTTCCCTGTTAAATGCTTGCAGAAAGCAGGTGAGGTATGTGTTGCATGGGTAGATAATGATTGTATCTCCAGAGTACTAGTGTACCAGGCAGTGATGTTATTGTGGTTCCCGCAGTTCCAAAATGAAGTTCTTTCTGAGGCAAACAGCATGAGCAGTTTCATACAAAAGACGGATGTCCCAAAGAAAGCAAGACTTCCACAGAAAGGGAGATAACGTGGAAGGTCTCTGTAAGCTCCTCATAGAAATTGAAGCATGAGGAGAATTTAGAAGAATCACAAGCATAGCAGGGTGTGCCAATTTTATTAATTAGTTGGTAGATAATTCTTTAGATGTTTAAAATGACATCTGAGAGATTTTCTCTAATGTCAACCTAAATGAAGACTGAGTTGGTCTTCAAACGCCATTATATTAAAGCTACAAGGAATATTACTAAGTGGAATATATTTCTAATAATTTAAATTTCATATGTTTTCATAGTTAAGTCTGTGGAAAAAGAAAATATTTCCAAGTTGACATCAACATTTATTAAGCATTTTTACTGTTCTGCTCCCCATGCTGGGCTTTAAAATGTATTATTTTAATTACTCTTCACAAATTACTTACAAAGTATTTTACAGATAACAATTGACATTTGTTGAGCATCTGCTCTGCACCATTTTAGGTGGTTTATGTTTATTACTTTACTTAATCCTCCATAAAGTTCATACCATTTGTTTCCATTTTATAGACAGCAATAGAAATTATAAGGCAATGGTGATTATTTAATATAATTATATCCAGCATATATTGAATAACTATTCTGTAACAGACAGTGATCTAAATACTTTTCATATATTATACAGCTCTATAAAACAAGTACTGTGGTTACACCCATTCACACACAAAGCAGTTGCCTAAGAGAGTTTAAGTAATTTATCTAAAGCTACATAGTTAATGTGGATCAAAACCCAATTAGTTAGATTTCAATATCTACCATTTTAACCACTGCATATTTGCTCACAGCTTACTAAAGACAGAAAGGTTTAATAATACTTCTAAGATCACACAGTTATAAAGAATAGACTTAATAAGACACCGAGTCCCAGGATTTTTTGTCTTGTTTTGTTTTTTATTTTGTTTTTTACTTCAAAGTCTATGTCTTTTTCACTTCATCAACAGGTTGTCTTTCTGAGAAGTATTTCTTTGGCAATGAGATTCTACCATAAAGCCTACAATACAAACCCTTAATTACTAACACCCATTGAGTTCTCCTTATGTATATAACAAAAAACAGACTCGATGTGGACCAGAAAACTTTGGCTTTTAGGCACAGTGAAAAGTTGAAGATGGTGTTTCAAAGTTAAACAACAAAATTTGAAAGGCACCGTGAACAGTGAAAATGAAATTAACACTTTTGACTTAAGTAAAAATATAGCTTGAAATATCTTCATTTTGAATCTAAATTTTACTGATAAGACATGAAAATAAAATTCTGTTTTCTCTAAGAAATACCATTTCCTAAGTCAGCTAAACAATTGAGTGTCTATCAAATTTGACCCAACCTGCAGTGAATTTTCAAATAATTTATTCCAGGTATGTAAGCATAAATTCATAAATGATACCAAAACAAGCGATACATTCTTGAACATTTAGTGTACTCATATTTATCAGTTTCTAGACCTGAAATAGATCTAGAAAAATACACCCATTTGTATTTCTTTAAAGACATTCTTAAATGGAACATTTAAACCTAAGTAGGCAACACACAACATCAATTACATGTTTGTTTTGTCATGAATCCATAAATCATCTTTTATTAGTGGAAGCTTATTCTGAAATTGTATTGATTATTTACATCTCTTAACATTCTGATGAGTATATTTTCAATGAATTGATGTCCTTTCAATCATTTCATGTTCTTATCTGTGATTAGTTATAAGGAGTAATTTCATATTGAATACATAAATTATGCTCCCACCCAATCATGAAGTAGAAGCAACCACACCTTCAAATATTAAGCTAAGTTGATTTAAATGCATGTAGTCCTAATTCAATGTAGGCTGCAGTTAAATGTGAAATATAATTTTACAGTTGTATGTTATCAGAATGCTACCTTCCTGTCATGATATCTGTAATTTATACTGATACGATCTAGGAGAAAAAATTGTGTGTGTGTGTGTGTGTGTGTGTGTGTGTGTGTATGTGTATGAGAGAGACAGAATAACTCTCATAGGTAAGCAGTTCAAGTCTGGTGCATCAACTCAACAATGTCTTGCTTCCTCTGTCTTTCTGTTCTGTTATATTCAGTGCATTGCCTCAAGGTCCAAAGTGGTTGCCTGAACTCTAGTCATCATGTCTCTATTTCAGGAAGCAGAAAGAAAGAAAGGAGAAAAAATATATAATGGCTTCTCCTTTTAAGGAGGCTTTCAAAGAGGCCCACACCACACTTTTACTTAGATTTTACTGAACAGAACTTTGTCACACTGCCACACCTAACTACAAGAGAAGTTGATACATGTAGTCTTATAGATACCTGTGTTGGAATTGCAAATAAAATTTAATTGATCAATTAATAAAATTACTAAAGAAATATTAGGGAAGGCATATTGCAATCTGTCACAGTACCCATTAAAGATGAACAAAACTAACTATTTCTAATAGGATATTGGGAATATATTTCAAATTTTAACATTAATTTTAGCTTCCAGTATTTTCAGTTTATTGTATTTCAGCACCAACTTATTAACTTCATGCTGTATGTCAGGCACTATTATAATTATAAATTCCTTTGAGAAGTTTATTAATTATATAAAATATAATTTATATATTTTATTATATTTATGATATAAATTTATAATTATACTTATAAAATAAATTTCTATTTTAATATAAATATAAATTTATATTTAATTTAACTAATAAATTTATATTATAATTTATAAATTCCTTTGAGGAATTTATAGTTATTCATCTGAGGTTAATATTGAGGTTAATTCCTTTGAGGAATTTATTATTCATTTGAGGAATTTTATAATAATCAGGATGTTTTCCATTGACAGTGACAGAAATCCTATTCAAACTCATGTTTGATGTTTATGATAAATGTGCTTTAACTGACACAGAAATTGGTATCAGTTTCCCTTCTTTGCTTTAGGAATAGATAGATGATAGATGATAGATAGATAGATAGATAGATAGATAGATAGATAGATAGATAGATAGACAGACAGAGAGATAAAAGATGGATAGATTTTTTTTTAAGTAGCATGATTATCATGTAGGCATGGTTCTAAGTGATTGACATGTATTTAGTCATTTAAATTCACAAAAATTCTATGAAATAGGTACTGCCATTTTCATTTTACAATTGAGGAAATAGGCACAAAGAGATTAGTCAATGATGAATTTGGAAATAAATTCAGACAGTCAGCTCTAGAATTCACCTTTATAACCATTATGCTATTGTGCTTTTTGGAATGAATGCTTTCTAAGCAGCATATAACTCTGTAAAGTTATGAGTCTTTGATTTTTACACACATAATATATATAAACATTAAAATAAAATTTAAACATTAATATTAAAGTCATTTTTATATTTGCCTTTTACACATTTTTTATTAACTTGGTTCTTTTCAGTATTGTTATAAATGCTTATCTGTTATAGAATATTATAATTTTACATTCTACTTATTCTGATTAATCATAATTATCGTTGTCTTTTTGATGTTCACATTGACCAGTGGAAGCCCCCAACACTGACTCCTTTATATTTTTAACATGACCTCTGATGTCATGGGATACATACTTGCTTTTTGACAACAAAAGGACATTCCAGACCCATCCTGAGTTTCCAACCAAAAGTATCTAGGAAATCCTATTTCATTTTGGTGTTGAAATAGTGTAAGACATAAAAATACAGGTATTATCAGTACTTACGAGAGTTGGTGATAGGAAAAAGCATGGCTGCTGCTATTGGGACATTTTTAGTAGTGATGGAGTGGTAAAATCTGTCCTTTTTAAAGACATGAGCTCATACAGATTTTCCAACTGAATTGGCTGTATTTTTGTACTCTACTCTTCTTATAGTATGAGATTTCATCAAGTCTAAAGACCTGTTATAATGGCAATACGGAGAGAAATTCAAACATAAAATAAAACACCAACAAAATAGCATTGACACCCTGTCATTCATATCCCTAAAGATTAGAACAAACAAACAAACAAACAAAAAAAGATTGACAGTGCATTACAAGAGTAAGGATGAGAGGAAACAGTCAGTCATAAATGTTACTAGTCTAAATTAGTATAACACTTGGAAAAGGCAGTTGCCAATCTCTAATAAAAGCCTAAAATCATATACATCCTTTGAGCCAGCAATTTCACATCTAGGAATTTATTTTACAGATATTGTCATATACATGCAAATGATTTATGTACACAGTTACTCATGCCTGTGTTGTTTGTAAAAGCAAAAAATGTGGAATCAATCTAAATGGAGAAGTAAATTATAGTATATTAACACAATGGGGTACTACTCAGATATTAAAATAATGACAAAAGTTCTTATACAATAATATAGAATAATATTCATGATACATTGTCAAGTGAAAAAAGCAAGTGCTATAGGGCATATTAAATGAATCATTTGTACTTTAAAACCACTTCAAGGCATGTATGTCTATGTCATATATGTGTGAAGGTATCTATGTACCTATATGTGTGTATATATATTATATATACTTGTATATAAATGAAGCATTTGTGAAAGGATAAATAAAACACTAGTATTAGTGGTTACCTTCAGGGTAGGAGTTGGGAGAGTTGACTCTACATCCATACTTTTTAATTCCATTTGAACACATTAACTATTCTGTGACTCCTCCAAATTAATTAAATAAAAATAAAGTAGAAAGGATATATTGCATTTCATTTACTACACAAAAAGTAACCTTTAGAAAGTTCATACTATTGAACTTTCAGTTCATGGGATTAAGAATTTCATAAAACAGATCAAAATGAAGATAAGTCAACAGACAAATAAAAAGGAAGCTGGCTGAAATACAGGCAGGATTTTTTTAAGGATTGAAAGAAATTAGGAAATATATATTTTAAAACTACAATTACAATCATAAAATTAAAATTAAAAGTAGATTCAATAAAAAGCACAATGGAAGACAAAGCAGAAAATCAAACCAGTAATGTAAAAGAAAAACTGGAGAAGTGTTAAATGCATGGGAAAAGGACAGATTGATGAAAAAGATGAACAGTGATCTGACATATGGTGCATGGTATTGCCTAAGAAGAAACAAACAATGGAATTGGAATCAATTGTTATGACACCATAAGAGAACATTTTTTCAAGTTGACAAATGATCCAGGTCTGTGATGTAAAAGTCCTAAAATGAATGAAGAGATATATATTCTTGGTCATCTCTTTGTACAACTTAAAACAGTCTGGCCCCAGGCTTCTCCTCCAAATTACTACACCACAAAGATAATGAAACAAATAAACAAATTTGGAGTAGGTAATAAGTTTTATTTCCAAGAAATTTGTCACTCAGGCATACAGGCATGAGTTTAAAACTCTGATATTTAAAAACGAATGGTTTTTAAAAGTGAATAAAAGTAGCAGCAAATCAATAAAAACAACAGGAAAGGAAAACAAAATATTCAAGTGAATGAGAAATGTGCAGAATTTCAACAACAACAACAACAACAAAATCCTAATCCAAACTGGTCAATATAGGGAGACATTATTGTAGTAATTATTGTAATAATGTAGACATTAAATTTAAAAATTATCCAGGCCTGGCAGCACATACCTGTGGTCCCAGTTACTTGGGAGGCTGGGGTGGGTGGATTGTTTGAACTCAGGAGGTCAAAGCTGCAGTGAGCTGTGATTGTGCCACTGCACTCCAGTCTGGGCAACAGAGAGAGAGACCTTGCTGCAGGAAAAAAAAAAAAAAAAAAAAAAAAAAAAAAAAAAAAAAAAAAGTCTAAAATTTTATACTCCAAGTTTTTACTGCTATCAATAAATAAGCAATCACAAAACATTGATCAAATGGAAAAAAATCTAAATTAAACAATACATTTAATGAGCCCCCAAATAAAATTTTCATGGCACTTTCTGAACTTTGTGAAGCTGATTCTAAAGGTTATCCAGAAGAAAAAACATGAATGAAGAACCAGAGGGGAAAAAAGACAATGAGAACCCTATCCTTGTCAGATATAAAAAAGTTAGAATTTTGAAATAGTATAAAAATGACATCAGATTAGGCTGACTAATAAAACAATAAAAGTATGAGAATAGACCCAAGTACAGATGAGAATTTATTATAACATAAAGGTAACATTTCAAATCAGTGTGCAAATGATTGATTACTTAATAAGTAGAATAATTTCCTAAATATTTAGAAACTTAAATTCATATACGTTTTCCATGCATTAAGGACTTATGGGCAGAAAATAAATTTTTAAAAGTTCTAGAAGGGATATACCAGTAAATACATCTTACTAAGATGGATGTAACATATCTCAGTACAAAGAAAAATATCAACTAATTTGATTTCTGTAAAGCTACATCTTGCAAAAATTGCCATAAAGCTAAATGATGAAAAACAAACTAAAGGAAATACTTCAGATATGAATGAGCTACATGCTACTCTTATCCTTATATATAAGAAACTATTATAAAACTAATAAGAAAAAAATGAAAATATGGCAAGAACATAAATCAATAGGCACATGAAAAAAGAAGTGTGTATTGCTAATACAACAAAAAGATGTTCCATTTAACTTGTGTTTAACAAACAAATAATTAACTAAGACTTTTTAGTCTTCATTAAGTGAGCAGTTCAGTTTATAAAATGATGTACAAACTAACCGTGTGTGTGTGTGTGTGTGTGTGTGTGTGTGTGTGACACAGAAAGAGAGTATATACCAAATGTGGTCTGAGTCACTACTGAGGTGAATTATTCTGATTTATACTGTTCTATATTTATTCATTATTTATAATAAACATGTATGAATTTTAAAATCATAATATAGTACATAAATATTTTTTAAGAAAATGCACTGGACATAGATATTTTTCAACCTTTAAAAAATACTGTTTTCATGCTCCATAGCATGTTACAAAACACAAAAAGAGAGAAATTACAGAATGCATTTTACCAACAGAACACAATCTCAACCTCCCACAAATGATATAAAGAAAACAGAGGTACATAAAAGAATATGGGAATAATTAGAAAGACATATCACATAGGTGGGTAGAAGAATGAATAGTTTAACAATGTCAATTATTTTGAAAAACAATTTGTAGACCTAATGTAGTCTAATCAAAATCTCAATGAATTATTTGCAGGGTAAGATGAAAGGAGTTTAAATGTCTCTGAAAGAAGAATCAAACCAATAGAAGCAAAAATGAGGGCAGGAAAAGAAAAGTGCTGACAGTGGATTAATTGATCAGACAGTAAAACATTCTAATGCCTTGAGAACTGAAGCAGTGAAGAATTGGTATAAAAATAGATCAACATACCATTTAAACAGAATAGAAAGTTCTAATACAGATCATAATATATGTTAGATTTTAACATATAATAAAGATGAGAAAAACATTTAACAAATGAAGTTGTAAAAATTAGTTAACTTTTCCAATAAAACAAAATCAAATCCTAAGTTTACACCAAAAAGGAGGTGTTCCCCTTTTCCTCTCTTCTCCTTTCTGCTAACTGAAATGCAAGCTTGATGGCTACAGCTTAGGCAGCCATCTTAAGTCATGAAGTAAAAGTCTATTTCAAGGATGGGAGAAAACAAACTAGAAGTCTTTGTCCTTGATAGCAGCTGCCAAACGACTCCTAGTCCACTGACCAACAGACTTAATTCATGTGAGAGTGACATTAATCTTTTTTATGCCACTGTTATTCAGCTTTTCACAACTCACAGCTAAATTTAATTCTACTGATACACCTGAGTCAGAACAGTTAAAACCAATAGTACAAATGTGGTTGCTAAGACTGGCCCTTCTGCAGGACTGATGATTAGGGCTAAGCAGCAAAGAAGGGGTTTTGAATTATTCAGTCACTTCTAAAGATCTACTATATAACATGATGTATTATGAAAAGATTTCTGATCAAGTATCAATTAGGTTATTATCCAGGATTTAGTAGGTGTCAAAATAGATTCAGGGCAATATTTAGAAACTACTCGATTGTTGCTCCCCATGTTCTTATTCCGGGTTTATCACATATATGCCTTGCCATTGCCAATGAAACCAGAGTTGGCTAGCTTTTACTACTATCGATATTCATTCATCAAAAATGTATTTAGTCACTACCATGTACTAAGCACCATTCTAGTGATGCAGCAGTAATTGACAAAAAACAAACAAACAAACAAACAAAAAACATGCTGCCCTCATGATCTTGTATTATAGTGAAGGGAGGCAGAAAGCACCCAATCAAATCACTAAAATACGTAGTATGTAAGAAGTTGATTAAATGCAAACAGAAAAATAATGAAGAATGGAAGGAGGATAGGGAGTGTCAGAGGGTAGCAATTTTAGATGGAGCATGTAGAGAGAGCATTTGTAGGAAGGAGATGAAGTAGCAAGCCATATGATATTTGTATTAAAATACTGTAGGCACAGAGAAGGGCAAGTGTTTGGGGTGTGCGATGCCTAGAAAATTTGAGGAATAGTAATGTGGACAGTGTGGCTGGAACAGAGTGAACAAAAGGGAGACTTGTAGGGGATGGGATAAGAAAGGTAGCAGAGGACCAGCTTGTGTTGAGCTTTGGAATCTCTAGCTTTTACTCTGAGGGAGATGAAAAGCCATTAAAAAGTTCTGAGCAAAGAAGTGACTTGATCTGATTTAATTTTTAAACTAATCCTTCTGGCTGCTGTACTGTAAATAGACTAGGCACGGAGCAGAAACACAGAGACTGATTCATCCAGGAGAGATGATGGTGGCTTTGACCAGTGTGGTAACATTGGGGATGCTGAAGAGGAGTCTGGAAACGTTTTGGAGATAGTGATGACAGGTTTGCTCTGAGGAACTGGATGGGACATATGAGCAGAAGGGAGAAATAAAGAATGGCTTCAAGGGTTTTGGCCTGAGCAACTGTTAAAAAGGTGATGTCATTTACTCAGATGGCAATTACCATACTAGAAAAGTCTGGACCTCCCTGTTGATATTCTAATTCTCTCTGACATCAACAGTCTAGTTGACTGCTTAGGACACCTGCACTTCACCCTATACTTTAAAGGGCCCGGACTTGGCCCTCCCAAGACCATATCCTTCTTCACAGAGTGAGGCTTCCATGGAACCAAGAAGATGTGTCACTAGCCTCCATTTCTAGACAATGCTCCAGGTGGGACCCTGGAAATCCCTGTCAAATTCTCTAAACCCACTTCCAGGAGCTATGTAGGTGCCTATCAATCCAAGTGCAGGCCAGACCATTAATATATGTACCCCCAGCCCAAATGCATATTAGGGGATGGCTGAATGTGAGATAGTAGGGGTTATGGATGAAGTTTAGGGTGCGGTTCCCACACACATCTGTGCTAGATCTTTTGTCAAGTGAGACAGAGCCAGGGGTAAGAAGAGAAAGGGGGCAAGCTATGGGTGAGGTCCTAACCTTCAGTTTGCCACATTTTGGCATGGAACTCTGGGAAGCCTGAGAATTCTAAATTCAGTTCCAACTTGAAAGTTTATTATAAAGTTATATTTATCAAGCAAGGAATATAGTACATATTTTATTCCACAGGTTGAGAGCTTGACGTAAATATTTAGGTGTATGGTATGTGGGCTCTAGGCTGTGAAAATTATAGGTCTTGACCTGCATTGTAAATATATTGTCATTGGTATTAGACGAATATTTACTTTTCTGTATGGGACCGTGAGAAGTAGAGACTGGCCTATTGCTGAACATATTATCGTAACATTCTTCTGTGGTAGCAGACATGGATTTATTTTTTCAGATGGGGCCCTGAAAGGGGTCCTCTCTTTATGTGCTCTCACAGTTCTTAGCTCAGTATTGAGCACCTAGGCAAAAATTGGAAAACTACTGATCCTTTCTATTCCTAATTTTCATACCTTCAAAATGGTGCTGACATCTCAAAGATTCTTTGAGAATAAATAAATAAGTAACATATACAGTAAATAAGCAAAACGCTAAGCATGCTGCCTCACACATAAAGAACACTCACATGATTGTTGTTCTATTCTTGGTAAACATTATCTTACATTTTATGCATTCTTAAATTTTAGGAAAACATAAATAACTACAGAAGCAATGAAATAATTTATGTAAGTGTTTTTCTAATGCCCACTGAATTCTCTCTCACATCAAAACCTGGGAGAACATTTGCATGCAGATAAGTAATTCTTGTGTTCTGTTTTAGAAACTAGTACCATGTTTGCTTCTTGAGTTAAATACAGAATTCCCATTAGTATTGATGGTAATTAACCCTGCAGAACAAAGCATGATGAATGGACCCCTGCTGAGGAATTACTTTAATGACTTTGAACTTTAAGAAATAAACTCAAGAAAGCTACACATAATGATGACCTCAGGGCCTGTACTCCTGCTGCCATCCTAACTACTATTTTCAATTAGTAGTCATAAACAAGTCACTTCTTGGCCATATTGTTCTTTAGCATCAAATATATGAATAGAATATTCTAGAGAATGTGTCTTAAATTAAGAACATTTGGCCGGGCGCGGTGGCTCAAGCCTGTAATCCCAGCACTTTGGGAGGCCGAGACGGGTGGATCATGAGGTCAGGAGATCGAGACCATCCTGGCTAACACAGTGAAACCCTGTCTCTACTAAAAAATACAAAAAAAAAAGAAAACAAAAAACTAGCCGGGTGAGGTGGCAGGCGCCTGTAGTCCCAGCTACTCGGGAGGCTGAGGCAGGAGAATGGCATGGACCCGGGAGGCGGAGCTTGCAGTGAGCTGAGATCCGGCCACTGCACTCCAGCCTGGGAGACAGAGCGAGACTCCGTCTCAAAAAAAATAAAAATAAAAATAAAAAAATAAATTAAGAACATTTGATAGTCCTTAGTGGTACAGACTCCCTGTTTACTGTAAAATGCCCCAGCTATCAACTCAAAGGTCAATCTATATTATCGTAAAGTTGCAGTAGTAGGAATAGTAGTTGTAATTGTAATAACAGCATCCACCTTCATTGCCTTCATTTCTGATCACCCGCCTAAACTGAAGGTTCAACTCTATCCAGCACCCTTAATATGTTCTTGTTACATTCCTGTATTAGTTCTCACATTGCTATAAAGAAATACCTGAGATTGGATAATTTATAAAGAAAAGAGGTTTAATTGGCTCACAGTTCTGCAGACTACATTGGAAGCATGATGCTGGCATCTGTTTGGCTTCTGGGGAGGCCTCAGAAAACTTATAATCATGGTAAAGGCAAAGGGAGAGCTTTAACTCATGGCAGAAGGCCAAGCCAGAGCAGGCATCTTCACAGGGCCAGAGCGGGAAGAAGAGAGAGAGTAGGGGAGATGTCATACACTTTTTAAACAACCAGATTTATGAGAACTCATTCACTGTGCAGTACCAAGGGGGGATGGTGCTAAACCATTCAGGAGAACTTTTTCCCTATGACCCAGTCATCTCCCAGGCCCTCCAACATTGGGGATTACAATTTGACATGAGATTTGGGCAGGGACACAGATCCAAACCATATCAGTTCCTATTGTGTTTTTCTTATTCACCATAAAACTTTATATCTTCTCTACTCTTTATAGCCTTCATTGAGCCATACTGGGAAACAGACCATACAGTCAGGGAAACAAATTCTCATTATATTAAGTTAAATTATACCAATGAAATGTTTTTGCTAAAACTAAGAATAAAACTATCATATGATCCGGGCAATTCCACTTCTGGATATATACCCAAAAGAATTGAGAGCAGGGATTCAGAGAGATTATATACCCATGTTCATAGTGGAGTGATTAACTCCACTTGTAGCCAAAAGCTAGAAGGAACCCATGTATTCATCAAAAATTGAATGAATAAACAAAATGTGATACATTCATGCAATGGAGTATCATTCAGTCTTTAAAAGGAGAAAATTCTGATACATGCTGCAAAATGGATGAACCATGAAGACATTATGCTAAATGAAATAAGCCAGTCACAAAAAGGCATATACTATATGATTTCACTTATATGAGTTATCTAAAGTAATTAGATTCATAGCAACAGAAAGAAGACTGGTGGTTACCATGGGCTGGGGGGAGGAGGAAAAGGGGAGTTGTCGTTTAGTGGGATACAGTTTCAGATTTGCAAAATTAAAAAGTTCTGGAGATCTGTTTCCTAACAATGTGAATACAATTAAAACTACTATGCACTCCAAAATGGTGAAGATTATAAAATTTATGTAGTGTGTTTTTAACCACAACAAAACAAAAATAAAAAACAAACAGAAAACTTTTTGTTTTGAGTTATAGTTTTTCAACAAATATGCTTATGTGCTTACCACATACCATATCCCGTGCAGGCTCAATATTTTGCTAATGATGACATTAGGGAGCTGAGAGTGTAGCAATATAATAAAAGTTTGAAAATAGAGATGATTTAATAAAACTTTGCAATATAATTCTGGGTGTTTATCCTCTTAAAAAATTATGTGTATAAAGGAATGTTCTCTATCGCTGGGAAAATCTTGTATTGATTTATTTCCCTTTCCTTTACACACACCCTTACATTAAACACATTTCTTTATTCTACTAGGCCAAAGGATCTACAAGAAGCATGCTCTATAGCAAGATGAATTGTAAACGGCCTGACAGGCATTACTCAGTCTGAGATCACCAGTTTGGTGTTTATCTATGTACAAGAGCCAAAGTATTCCTAAAAACTGCTTTAACTGCAAATTTCTGAGTAGCAAAGCTATTTTCTCATTTATATTAAAAAATTAGAAAATAGTTTTCATGGAAAATATTTTGATCCAGAGACATAAGTGGTGTTCTAATTACACCTACAAAGGCAGTTTTTCTTCTTTTTAAAAATTCTTTGTAAATAATTTCACCTTCTATTTTACACCAGGGGATACATGTGCAGGTTTGTTCCATGGGTATATTGCTGAATGCTGAGGTTTGGAGTGTGATTGAACCCATCACCAGAAATTGAGCATAATATTCAACAGTGACTTTTTCAATATTTAGCCCTTCCATTCTCACCCCTTTATTAGTACCCAGTGTCTATTGTTGCCATCTTTATCTCCATAAGTACCCAATATTTAGCTGCCACTTATAAGTGAGAATATGCAGCATTTGGTTTTCTGTTCCTACATTGATTCACTTAGGATAATGGCCCCTAGCTGCTTTCCACATTGCTGCAAAGGATGCAATTTCATTATTTTTTATGGCTACATAGTATTCGTGTATATGTGCCACATTTCTTTATTCCCTCTCTTAAAGACTTCCTGAAATAATATATTATGAAAAAATTATTATAGATGATCACTTATTAAGAGTGATGCCCTTAAAACTGACCAATAAGACTTTTCAGTAAATATCTATTATTTCATAGCAGCCAACTTTTAGGCATTGCCCTAGAATCACAAATCATTGTTAAATAAATATACTCATGCTGCTACTCCCCCTGAAGTCCCTATATAGACTTTTCCATGTGACAAATAGGAGGCAAATCAACGTTTACAGTTGCTGCGGTATCAATATATTTTATTTCTGTCTCAGATTCCTGGACAAAGGTCCTAAAAGTCTTGTAATTCCCTGAGTGATTAGGGATAGGAGCGTCTTCTGTTTAAAGGAGGTAAATCTTTTTAAAAAATTTCATTTTTAGTATTCGTGGGTACATAGTAAGTGTATGTATTTATGGGGTACAAGTGATGTTTTGGTATTGCATGCAATGTGAAATAAGCACTTCATGAAGAATGGAGTATCTATCCCTCAAGCATTTATCCATTGAGTTGCAAACAATCTCATTATACTCTTTATTATATATTGTGCAGATAAGTCATTACTAACTATAGTCAACCTGTTGTGCTTTCAAATACTATGTCTTATTCATTTTTTCCAACTATTTTTTGTACTGATTAACCATCCCCACCTCCCCCGAGCAGCCCTCCACTACCCTTCTCACCCTCTGGTAACCATCGTTCTACTTCCTACGTTCATGAGTTCTATAGTTTTGATTTTAGATCCCACAAATAAGTGAGAACACGAAATGTTTATCTTTCTCTACCTGGCTTATTTCATTTGCATAATGATCTCCAGTTCCATTCAGGTTGTTGCAAATGAGAGGTTCTCATTCTTTTTTATGGCTGAATAGTACTCCATTGCATATATGTATCACATTTTCTTTATCCATTCATCTGTTGATGGACACTTAGGTTGCTTCCAAATCTTGGCTATTATGAGCAGTGCTGCAACAAACATGGGAGTGCAGATACCTCTTTGATGTACTGATTTCTTTTATTTTGGGTATATATCCAGCAGTGGTATTGCTAGATCAATGGTAGCTCAATTTTTAGTTTTTTGAGGAAACTTTAAACTTTTCCCCACCGTGGTTTTACTAGTTTCCATTCCCATCAAAATGTACAAGGGTTCCCTTTTCTCCACATCCTTGCCAGCATTTGTCATTGCCTGTCTTTGGGGAAAAGCCTTTTTAACTGGGGTTAGATGATATCTCATTGTAATTTTGATTTACATTTATCTGATAATCAATGATGTTCAGCACCTTTTCACATGCCTGTTTCCATTTTTATTTCTTCTTTTGAGAAATGTCTATTCAAATCTTTTGCCCATTTTTTGATCAGACTTTTAGATTTTTTTAGAGAGTTGTTTTAGCTCCTTATATATTCTGAGGGGTAGTCTGCAAATATTGTCAGAGGGGTAGTCTGCAAATATTTTCCAAAATTCTGTGGATTGTTTCTTCACTTTGTTGATTGTATTGTTTGCTATGCAGAAGCTTTTTAACTTGATGTGATCCAAGTTGTCCAGTTTTGCTTTGGTTACCTGTGCTTGTGGGGTATTGTTCAATAAATTTTTGCCCAGACCAATGTCCTAGAGACTTTCCCCAATGTTTTCTTGTAGTAGTTTCATGGTTTGAGGTCTTGTATTTAATTCTTTAATCTACTTTGATTTATTTTTGTATGTGGTGAGAGATAGGGGTCTAGTTTTATTTTCTGCATATGGATATTCAGTTTTCCCAGCATCATTTATTGAAGGGACTGTTTTTCCCCATTGTATGTTCTTAGCACCTTTGTTGAAAATGAGTTCACTGTAGGTGTATAGATTTGTTTCTAGGTTCTCTATTCTGTTCCATTGGTCTATGTCTGTTTTTATGCCAGTACCATGCTGTTTTTGATCACTATAACTTTGCAGTATAATTTGAAGTCAGGTAATGTGATTCCAAATGAAGTAAATCTTGGTAGTCCTCTAGATAGTTTCAAGATGGGGTCTGGGAACCAGAAAGACCAATATTTGATTAGAAACGTGGAACTTTCTGCCCCAATTCCCAACCTCCAGGAAAGTGAGATGGGGTGGCGATTGAGTTAATCACCATAATCCAATGACTCAATTGATCATCTCTATCTAATTAAACCTTAATAATAATAATAATAATAATAAATCTAATGATGGGTTTGGAGAGCTTCCAGGTTGATAAATACATTTACCTGCCTGGAAGATTGTGCGCCTCCATAATCTTCATAGTCTATAATCTCCCACACTTGGGACCCTTCCAGACCTGGACATGTGTATCTTTTCATTGGCTATTCATTTCTATCCTTTATAATAAACTGGTAAGTGTAAAATCAGTTGTCCTATCATGTATGTGTGGGTTTATTTTTGTACTTCTTATTCTGTTTCATTGATCTACTTTTCTAACTTTATCACAGTGAAATGCTGCCTTAATTATTATAGTTTCATAATATGTCTTGAAAACAGATAATGTTAGCCTTCACCGTTGTTCATTTTCCAAAGTTGTGTTGTCTATCCTAGGTCCTTTGTATTTCCAAATGATTTTTTGAATGAGTTTGTCAGATTCCAAAACAAACAAACAAACTTGCTGGAATTTTGATTGGGATCTTTCTTAGTAATTTCTAATTTCATTCCATTGTAGTAAAATAACATACTTTATATGAATTAAATCCACTTAAGTTTAAAATTGGTTTTATGTTCCAGAATATGGTGTATCTTGGTAAATATTCTGGGTATGCTTGAAAAGAATGTGCATTCTACTATTATTGAAGGATCTTTGATCAATCTATGTAAAGTCAGTTGATAGTGTTGTTCCAATCTATAATAACCTTATAGATTTTCCTATGTAATTATCAACTATATTAACCATAATTAGGATTATAGTTATTAATTCAATTGTTAGCTATAATTGAGGATTTGCCTATTTATTCTTGCAGTTCTATCAGTTTGCCTCTCGCATTTTGAAAGTCTCTTATTAGGTATATAACTTATTATGTCCCCTTGATTAATTGGCCTTTATACCATTTTATTAATCTGTATCCATGATGATAGTCTTTACTCTGAAGTCTACTTTGATATTAACATAGCCACTACGGCTTCCTTTTAACTAGTGCTTGGATGGTATATCTTTGCCATCCTTTTACACTTAACCTATTTGTGTCTTTATATTTAAGTGTGTTCTTTTAGACCACATGCTGCTCCATAGAACAAGCTGAAAAATGTTCCATCTTTTTCTATTTATTGGAAGAGTTTGTAAAAAGTTGGTATTAATTCTTTCTTGATGTTTGGTGAAATTTACCAGTAAAGCTATCTTAGCCTGAGATTTTCTTTGTGGGTTGTGTTTTTATTACAAATTCATTCTCTTTATTTGTTGCAGGTCTGCTCAGGCATTCTGCTTGTTCTTGAGTGCATTTCATTAATTTGTGTCTAGGAAGTTGTCCATATCATGCAGGGTATCTAATTTGTTAGTATAAAGTTGTTTATGGTATTCCTTTATAACCTATCTTAATTCTATAAATTCAGTCGTAATATCCTCTCACTTATTCCTTATTTTAGTAAAGTCAGTCTCTTCTTTTTTACTGATCAGCCTAAAGATTTATAATTTTGTTGACCTTTTTAAAGAACCACTTTTTGGTTTCATAATTTTTTATATTATTTTTCCTTTCTCTATTTCATTAATTTCTGTTTTATTATATGATTTCCTTCCTTCTGTTTGTTTTATATATAATTTGCTCTTATTTATCCTGTATCTTCAGTGGACCTTTGGGTTATGGATTTGAGATCTTTCTTATTTTTTAACATAAGTATTTATCGGCATAAATCCTCCTATAAACACTGCCTTAGCTGCATCCTGTAAGTTTTGGTATGTTGTGTCTTCATTTTCATTCATCTCAAAGTATTTTTATAATGCTCTGTATGATTTCTTCTTTTAATCCATTGGTTATTTAGGATGATTTAATTGCTACAGATTTGTGAATTTCCAAGTTCTTTCTGCTATTGATTTCTACTTTCATTCCATTGTGCTTAAATAAACACTTTGTATGATTTCCATCATTTTAAATTTATTGAGACTTTTTTCAGGCTTAACATGTCCCAAAGAGTGTTTCATATACCCTTGAGAAAACTGTATTTTCTACTATTTTAGGTGGAATATTTTATGTATGTCTTTTTTGTCTAGTGGGTTTCAGTGTTACTCAAGTCTTCTGTTTTATATCGACCTTCTGTCTAGTTGTTATATCTATTTTTAGAAGTGTGATGTCGAAGTCTCAAATTATTATTGTTGAATTGTATATATCTCCTTCCAATTCTGTCAATTTTTTGTTTTATTTGTTTTGGGGCAAGCAACAGACTCTTACCTCCATCTCCTGAACTCAGGGAGCTTTCTGAGCTTTGCCTGTGGTACCCTTCATCCAGTATGGCCTCAAAATTCACTCAAGACAGTGATGTGGAACAATCATAGGGCTCACCTAATTTGTTTCCTGTCTCAACCATTGTTTCATATATTTTGTACAGTTTTCTTTGGTTATTTCAGTTGGAAGAATAAATCTTGCTTCTGTCATTCTATCTTAGAAACAGAAGCTAGTTATGTTTTAAGTCAAATTATTGCAAGATAATATCTTAAACAGAAATTAACAAACTTTTTTAAAAAGGTCGGGATAGCAAATACTATTCATATACTATTATTATAATGTTACTATTTTAGGCATCGCCAGGCGTCTAGTCTCTCTCATATATACGGTACTTAACTCTGCCATTGTAGCACAAAAGTAGCCATAGACAATACATAAGTGAGTGTGGCTGTAAATACAATAAAATTGTATTTACAAAAACAAGAGGTGGTGTCTTGGATGTAATTTGCCAACCTAATCTAAAATATTAAGTTTTGTATGTGTCTTTTCCAGACTTCCTCTTCTGTGACCTTTCCTTCCGTTAGTCAGATATTGCCTAAAAGAGAATTAAAATTGTTATAAATGGATGCAGAGGAAAAAGAAACTGGAAAATTTTTAAACTGCCAAAATGGGCTCTTGAAAATTAAAACAGAAGTTTCAAGGAATGAAAAACAACCAATTTATGCCATAACACCAGAAGTAGAATTTAAAAAGAGCCAGGCAACTTCATACATACTCTTTTCATCCTCCCCTCCTTACTCTCATCTTTAGTCTTTACAGAAATAGATAAAAATCACTGGAGTTGAGGAGATTAGGAAAAGAGAAATGTGGTGTTGCCTTGGTCAGGGAGCCAGATATGATAAAAGATGACAAAAATAAAACACAAGAAGAGGATTCAGTGAGCATTAGGAGGCTCTGACTACAACCAAGGACCAGTGCCAAGGAGATTCACAACTTCTGGGTCAATATCTACAAATCCTGAGTCACTATTTATGTGAGCTCTATTACCCATTCTTCTCATTTCTGTAGGTTAAGGGACTTGCTTTGACAGTCTCTGATGTATTACCTGTTATATTATCATTCTACAGGAAATTTGCCCATTCCCAGCTGAGCTCCATTCAGTCTAATAACTAGTGAAGATGGATACTCCCATCTTTAAGAGACACTTTTAAATTAAATTTTGACTTCCCTTCCCTGCCCCTCCCCAAAACAGACAGTGGGATTCTTGTCACTAGGAAAGGGATGAGAATATGAGAAGGAATGTCCCGATAGGTGTTTCAGGAGAGAATTAAAACTGGTAAGCCTCATCTTTATTATGTCCAACTATCCTAAATATATCCTCCAAATTAAGTGAAAATATCTCCCTTTTTTGAGTGAAGAATTAACTGAGAATTATATCTCATAGATTGGACAGCATGTCAAGTTAGAATAAAAAAAATACTTTCAACCAGTTTTGTGATCCATAGTTACTGATTTAGGAATTCCATTCTTTTAATCCTTAAATGTATTTTATTTTCTGGTTGTTTAAAAATCTTTTCTGTTTGCCCAGCTCTAATTCTACTAGTTAGCATTTACTACCATACAATTTATTATTGTTGTTTAGGCAGCCTACAAAAATTTAAAGGTCTATGTCAATCACCTGTAATGGCACCTAATAATAGTACTCCTAGAAGAATAACGAGATCGTGAGAGCTTCAAAGGACATTGGAAATCATAATTTCATCTTCATCATCTTACAGATGAGGAGACTGAGGCCCTCATAAGTGAAGTTGCATATCCAATGTCACAAAAGTGGAACAAAGACTAAAATTAAAGGTTTTTTGACACTGGTCCATGCTCTTTTAATGATTCTGTGCCAATAAATACATCATTTAGTTCAAAAATTGCCTGTGGAGCTTGAAATACATCTTAATAATTATCTGAGATTTCCTATACAAGAGAAGCCCCATCTCAGCACAAAATAATTTTCCAAAATAAATGTAATCCATGAGAAAGTGAAAATCTGACCAGCTATGATATTTCACTAGCCCATTCATATGTCATCAAAGACAGTACAACTAACTAATGAGAACATTCATCAGTAGCGTTAAGTATCAATTCCAAAGCACTGTGTACTAACTCTTGCAACAACAGCCCCTGGTGTCATTAATCTGTTTTCTGGTTTCTATTCTTTCTCACCAACACACTTTCTCTTCAGAATCAGGTCCCTTGGAGTTGATTCAGAAAAAATCTGAGCTTAACCTGGCCTTAGTAAAGAGAGTTTTATTATAAAGAATTGAGGATATTTCCTAGAACTTCATGGCAAAGAATTCAGCAAATGTTTTATTAAGAACTCTCAGAAACCCATGGTTTCTCATCTCTTCCACTTATCACATCTGCTCCCACTCTCCTCATCTGCATTTTTTTAAGTAGGTGGATTAGGTCAGAGCACAGTCAACAATATACAAAAGTCCAAAAAGTGCTACTGAGAAACAGCCCCAGTCTCCACGTCCACATTGCCTTACAGGTAAATTACTTCTTCTAAAAAATGTGTGACAGCATAAAGGAAGTTACTGAAATTTCTAATGTAACTGAGTATAGAAATAATACTTACCACAGAAATTCTTTATGTAGATATATGGCTGTAGAATTTTCAAAATGCCTCCACATTCTCTTCTTTTCACCTCACCTTAATCCCATGGAGGACGTGACCAGGTGTCATTCATCTCATTTTGCAGCTAGAGAAACAAACTCATAGACTTTAAATGATTCATCCAAGCAATCAAATCAGATCTTGAATCCAGGTTTCCTGGCTTCTAGTTCATTTGCCCTTTCAATAACCACATCCATGGCCAATGGCCTGTGAAAGATAGAAATCATGGTGATGTGGAGGTGAAGAGGGCCAACATAGGTGAACTCAGTAGTAACCTATTTTAAAACTTGGTTCAGAATTCTACCAGTCTACAAACTGATTATTATTCTTGGATCTCAACTGTACGCATCTTCCATTTTTCCTGCTCTTTCTTGTGGACATATCAAATTATTTTAATCTGTGTTTTCTAATTTTACTTAACTTTTAACTTCCTATAGTTTGATTCCTCTTCTGATTGTGAACCAGGAGTGACCTGAAAAATTGACAGAAAATAATATGAATGGTGACAGCAATGATAATAATAACGTAAGGCCAGCCTTCTATAGCATTAGAGTTTCTTTTGGAACTGAGGAACAGCATTAAAAAATTCAAAGACAAATGTTAAATATCTGCCACTAGATGAAAGAATTCCTTATTTAGTGATTGATATGAGCCCAAGGAACTAACTCCATGTGTTGAAGCAGAGCAGAAAACTTCAGTACAAAGGTATTAGGCAAACAAAGAACAGTATTTCCACATGTGTAAGTTTGGGTCTGGCCGAAGTGAGCTCTGGGGCACCTTCCCTAACACAGACATGCGAATCTGGGATTTGTATCTAAAACATTCTTCATGGTTAGATCATTGTTTATGTAAATGTAAGTTGGTAGTTTCTGCTAGGATATCCTGAGTGAGAATTTGCTAGTGAGGAAAACCTGAGGACAGATTTTAAATGTTTCCAAGGAACATATAAACACAATGTTAATACAGCATCAGCCTATGTCAAGTAAAACAGATAACATCTTGACATAAGGTTTCTCCCACTGAGAAGTTTGCCTTCATAAACACCAGGAATCCAATCTCAAAGAAATGAATGTAACTCATAAACTTAAAACAGAAATCATATGGCTCATAGGCCTATCCTCAAAGAAAACTGGAGAATTTTAATTCAAATTATTGCTAAAACTGAACCTGCTCACTAAAATGTTTATTTTACACATCTTTAATTGACTACTATAAGAAGGATATGTTTTGTGCTTTTAATAAAATGACTATTACTTTGAATATCATCAATTATTACACTAATAATTAAGGAAAAAAATCCAAAGTAATGTCTCCTCCTATCCCAGAAATAAACATTATTACAGCAACTGCTTGCCTTCCTTTCATTCAAAACTTCCTCTTTAACTGAGTACACACAACTCAGTCCTTCCTGGTCATCATTACATTTCTGTTCTTCCATGTTCACCTCTCCCTAGGCTGACATTCTGGACTGGAAGAATGATAGAAAACAAAGAAGAAACAACCAACCCAAGACTGATGGATAACTTAAAAGAGAATCAAGTAAAAATGCTCATTGACAGAAACCCAGTCACAGAAATTTGAAACCTCAAGGTTTAAATTTGTAACGAAACTACAAAAAGAAAGCAGTGAATCCTATGGAAGAAAGTTGCGAATCAGGCAGATGAGTGGCAACGGAAATTCATGCCTCTTCCCCTCATTTTCCATAAGGATTTATTTCATTCCTCCTACATCTGTACATTCTCTCTTGGCTTACTGCAGCCTCGATATCCTGGCCTCAAGCGATCCTCCCACCTCAGCCTCCCAAGTAGCTGGGACTACAGGTGCAGGCCACCAAGCTTGACTAATTTTTTTATTTTTTGTAGAGATGGGGCTTTGCCATGTTGCCCAGGCTGGTCTCAAACTTCTAAACTCAAGCAATCCACCTGCATCAGCCTCCCAAAGTGTTGGGATTACAGGTGTGAGCCATGGCACCAGGCCGGACTTTTTTGTTTTACTCCCTTTTTAATGGCTGCTTTTCTAATCCTCAACTCTTCCATTTTCTTCTAACTTCTCATTAACCCCTTTTCCTTTTTCTTTGGTCTGCATTTAACTTTAAAATATGAGAGGCTTTTATTGTAATTCACATATAGTTGAAAATCCATTCGACTATGAGACGGTACTTCAGCTCAGGGGAGCTGGGATTCTGTAGCAAGCCTTCAGTGTCAGATCTCTGCACCAGGGGCAAGCTAAGCCTGTCTCACTATGTCTGGCCTGTGTGGCCAGTTAAGGGTGGATGGAGTCTTAAAGCCTCTTTTCTTCGGGGTTTTGTTGATACTCAAAACCAACTAAAAATCCCCTGCTACTACATAAGGTACAGTTAAATCTGGGGAAAAAAAATGGAAATAATTATGGTTTTGTGGAGTCACTTTAAAAATACAAGCATCTTTTCTACTATTTTTCTTTTCTTGCAAATAACACAGAAGTAATAAGACTTCCCAAGGATTAACTTGCTCATCTGACCAAATTTGGCTCAACATCTTGACAATGTCTGGTTAAAAGATGTGACTACCACAATCATAGCTTCTTATCCCCTACACCATGTTTTACTCATTACCTGGCAAAGGTACAAGCCAACATTCTCGTAAACCTTCTGATTTCCCGTTCATAATTTGAGGAAGTAAACCATGGCTGAGAAACCACATGAAACTCCATTAAATGAATCTAAATAAATGATAACTCTCCAAATGAATCAGCGTTTACCCAAATTCCATGCACTGCAGAGAGACAGGAATGGTCAATAAATACCAGACTCTCAATAACCACAATGCACAGACTTGATCTCAGGGACAACTCCATCTCAGCTGAATGTAAAGAGAAAGGAATATGTACAATCCTGGTCACAGCTAGAAATGTGCTGGTTAAACAAGAGACCTCATGTGTCTTTGTAACACTGACTCACAAGGCAGAATTAATTAGGAAAACTGAGTCAGGCCATTAAAATGGATGCTTAAATTTAAACAGGAAAAGAAAAAGATTTTAAGGACTGAGGATTGTTTTGAAAGACTGCACAGAAGGTAACTTTTAAATTACGCAATTTTGTTTATGATCACAACGAGGTCATTTTCTTGGCAAGGCTGTGCCTGAATGTGCCTGAATTATTTATTTATTTATTTATTTATTTATTTATTTATTTATTGCAGTGGCACAATCTCTGCTCACTGCAGTCTTTGCCTCCTGGGTTCAAGCAATTCTTCTGCCTCAGTCACCCGAGTAGCTGGGACTACAGGCACAAGCAACCACGACTGTCTAATTTTTGTATTTTTAGTAGAGACAGGGTTTCACCATGTTGGCCAGGCTGGTCTCAAACTCCTGACCTCATAATCCAACCGCTTCGGACTCCCAAAATGCTGCGATTACAGGCATGAGCCACCACACCCAGCCCCACCTGAATGTCTTTTATTCCTTAAACAAATGTTTGTGGAATTATTATTTTGTTTCAGGGAATGTGCTAGGTACTGGGGATATAGCAAACAACAAGAATATACTTCTCATCCTTACAGGTCAAGTCCACTTCATTGCTTTTTTTGTTGCAAATAAAGTCTCACTGAAACACAATCATTTGGTTATGTATTTTATCTCCAGCTGCTTTCATGCTATAATGACAGAGCTGAGTAGTTGTGACAGAGATTGTATGACCTGCAAAACCTAAAATGTTTACTATCTGGCCCATTAGAGAGAAGGTTTGTCAACCTCTGTTTTAGAGGGGAAAATGAACACATATATGGAAAATTATAAAACTGTTTAACAAGAGATAAGATGTGGGAATTGTGCAGTGTTATGGGTTAACAGAGAAGAGTACCTAGTCCTAATTTGAAGGATTAAGGAAGATTTACGTTTAAGCTAAGACCTAAAAATTAACAAGTTGGTAACCAGTTGTTGGGTACAGAAAGTATCACATGCAAAGACCTAGGGGCATTCAGGGAACTGGAAGTACAGGATGTCACTTGGCTAGAATAAGGCAAGTGAGGGGAGTCGAGATGAGAGATGATGGCAGAGGGAAAATCAGGACCCAGATCACAAATATGCCTCAATACTATCCTAATAAGCTTTGAAATTATTCTGAGGGTTTAAGGTGTAGGGTGAAATAATCAAGCTGTATGAATCTGTAATTTGGTGTTTATATAGGACTTATAAAAAGGCTCATTTCTGACACAGCTACCAGGAAAACAAAAGCAATGAACTTTGAAATTGAGATTCATCAGGAAATGCTAATATTCAAATTAATCCATCCCCCCAAACCTTATCAACCCATGGCTGTGGGAATTAAGTGACTGGGACAGCATGATAAGACAATTTCCTATAACTCTTATGCCAAAGCATCAATTCCGGTTTGTGCTCCCAGAGCAACCAAAGCACACCTGAAAAGATGGTCAGTGGTGGACGCTACATTAGTCCATTCTCACATTGCTATAGGGAACTACTTGAGACTGGGTAATTTATGAAGAAAAGAGGTTTAATTGACTCACAGTTCCACAGGTTGTACAGTAAGTGTGGCTGGGGGCCTCAGGAAACTTACAATCATGGCTGAAGGTGAAGAAGAAACAGGCACATCTTCACATGGGTGGGAGGACACTTTCAAACTACCAGATCTCATGAGAACTGTATCACAAGACAGCACTAGGGGCATGGTGCTAAACCGTTAGAAACCACCCACATGATCCAGTTACCTCCCACCAGGCTCCAGTGCCAACACTGGGGATCACAATTCAACATGAGACTTGGGTGGGGATACAAACAATATCATTCTGCTCCTGGCCCCTTCTAAAATCTCATGTCCTTCTCACATTTCAAAACACAATAATGCCTTCTCAACAGTCCCCCAAAGTCTTAACTTATTCCAGCATTAACTCAAAACTCCAAAGCATAAAGTCAAGGGACAGGGTTGAGGTCATAGCAAAAGTGTGGATATAGGAAGGGATAAAAAATTGAGGTTAACAATTGAATTTACTACAGTAGTGGGGGTCAGGGAGAAAGAATCCCAGGAAGAGTAAATAGTACAAAAATCCTAAGGCAGGAGGATCCCTGATATATTTGAGAAACAAGAAGATCACTAAGTCTAGAATGCAGTGAGTGAGGAGGAGTGTAGTAGGAGGTGAGATTGAAGAAGTAATGGGAGCCAGATGTGAGGAGAGAATAGCCATTTGAGTGAATGAAAAATCAATACAGGGTTTTGTGCAAAGGCCTAGCACAGTTTGACTTATATTTTAAATGAATCACTCTAACCCATGCGTTGAGAATAAATTTGATGAGACAAGGGTGGAATCAGGGAGAACAGTTAGCTATCTCAGTAGTTCAGTTTGAAGACAGTGGTACTCAGTGACAGCAATGGAGACGATGAGAAAAGATTACATTTGTATATATTCTGATGTTAGAGCCAAGAGAATTTCCTGACAAATTGGATGAGGGGTGTGAGAAAAAGAAAGCAGTCAAGGATGACTTCAACATGTTTGGCCTGAATAGCAGAACTGATGGAGTTGCCTTCAAATAAGATGAAAAACATTGCATGCGAAATAGTGTGAGATGCACTTCGGTGAGGAATATATTGAGTTGTTGATGTTTACTAGAAATCCAAGTGGAGATGTCAAATAGACAAGAAGATACTAAAGTTAAGGAGAAAATCCTGAGTTAGAGGTATATATTTGGGAATCATTGGTTTGTGAATGGCATTGAAAGCAAAAATACCAGTTATGTTCACTAAGGGAGTTCGTGTAAATAGTGTAGGTTTAAAGATTGAGTGTTGGGAAACTCCAACATTAAGATATCTGGAAGAGGAGGAATAGGAAATAAGACTAAAATGGAACAGCTAATGAGTATAAAGAAAAGCATAGGCAAGTATATAGACATTGTACTACAATGGCAGAAGTCAAACCTAAATTGTCCCAGTTTCCTCAGTTTTCAGGCAGGGCAGGATGGCTTTTTCTTCAGCACCTGATATGATTTTGGCTCTGTGGCTCTGCAAGGAACAGCCCCCCACAGCACAACGCCCCTGTGGCTCTGTAGGGTAAAGTGCTCGCAGCTGCTTTCATGAGCTGGTGTTGAGTAATTGCAGTTTTTCAGGTGCACAGTGCAAGCTGTCAGTGAACTTATTATGCTGGCATTGGGAGGATGGCGGCCCTCTTCTCTCAGCGCCACTAGGTAGTGCCCCAGTGGGGATTCTGTGTGGGTGCTCCAACCCCACATTTCCCTTCTCACTGCCCTAGTAGAGGTTCTGTATAAGGGCTCCACCCCTGCAGCAGACTACTGCCAGGACATCCAAGCATTTCCATACATCCTTTGAAATCTGAACAGAGGCTCCCATGCCTCAATTCTTGCCCTCTGTGCACTCGCAAGCTTAACGCCACATGTAAGGCTTGGCAGCTTCTGGGTTGCATCCTCTAAGGCAGTGGCCTGAGCTGTATCCTGGCCCATTTTAGCCATGGCTGGAGCTACAGTGGCTGGGATGCAGGGTGCTATGTGCCAAGGCTTCACAAAGTGGTGGGGCCCTGGGCCTGGCCCACAAAACCATTTTTCCCCACTAGGCTTCCAGGCCTATGATGGGAGGGGCTGCCACAAAGGTCTCTGAAATGCCTTGGAGGCATTTTCTCCATTGACTTGGCTATTAACATTGAGCTCCTCTTTACTTATGCAAATTTCTGCATCCAACTTGAATTCCTGCCCAGAGAAATGGGTTTTCCTTTTCTACCACATGGTCAGGCTAGATTTTTTCTAAACTTTTATGCTCTTCTTCCTTTTTACATATAAGTTCCAGCTTCAGATAATGTCTTTGCACACACATATGAGCATACACTTTTGTTGTGATAATTTGTGGTGCCTCTGTCATGAAATCTTTGTCCATTCCTATAGCCAGGATGGTATTGCCTAGGTTGTCTTCCAGGATTTTTATAATTTGGATTTTACGTTTAAGTCTTTAATCCATCTTCAGTTGATTTTTGTGTATGGTGTAAAGAAGAGGTCCAGCTTCAATCTTCTGCATGTGGCTAGCCAGTTATCCCAGCACCATTTATTGAACAGGGAGTCTTTTTCCCATTGCTTGTTGTTTTCAAAGGTCAGATGGTCATAGGTATGCAGCCTTATTTCTAGGGTTTCTATTCTGTTTCATTGGTCTATGTGCCTGTTTTTGTACCACTATCATGCTGTTTTGGTTACTGTAGGCCTGTAGTATAGTTTTAAGTTGGGTAACATGATGCCTCCAGCTTTGCCCTTTTTGCTTAGGATTGCCTTGGCTATTTGGGTTCTTTTTTGGTTCCATATGAACTTTAAAGTTCCATATAAATTTTAGTTCTGTGCAGAATGGCAATGGTATTTTGATAGAAATAGCATTGAATCTGTAAGTTGCTTTGGGCAGCATGCCATTTTAATGACATTGATTCTTCCAATCCATGAGCATGGGATTTTTTCCATTTGTTTATGTCTTCCCTGATTTCTTTGAGCAGTGTTTTACAATTCTCCTTGCAGAGATCTTTCACCTCCCTGGCTAGCTCTATTCCTAGTTATTTTGATCTTTTTGTGGCAATTGTGAGTGGGATTGCCTTCCTGATTTGTCTCTCAGCTTCACTGTTGTTGGTTTATAGGAATGCTAGTGATTTTTGTGCATTGATTTTATATCCTGAGACTTTGCTGAAGTTGTTTATCAACTGAAAGAGCATTTGGGCTGAAACTATGGGGTTTTTTAGATATAGGATCATGTTGTCTGCAAACAGGGATAGTCTGACTTCCTCTCTTTCTCTTTGGATGCCTTTATTTCTTGCTTTTGCTTGATTGCTCTGACAAGGACTTCTAATACTGTGTGGAATAGGAGGGGTGAGAGAGGACATCCTTGTCTGGTGCTGGTTTGTACATAAAATGCTTCCACCTTTTGCCCTTTCAGTATGGTGTTGTTGGTGGGTTTGTCGTTGATGGCTTTTATTATTTTGAGGTATGTCCCTTCAATACCTAGTTTATTGAGAGTATTTTAAAGAAAGGAGTGCTGAATTTTATCAAAAACCTTTTCTGCATCTATTAAGATAATCATGGGGTTTTGTCTCTAATTCTGTTTATATGAGGACTCACATTTATTGATTTTTATACATTGAAACAAGCTTTCATCCCGAGGACAAAGTCTACTTGATCATGGTGGATTAGCTTTTTGATGTGCTGCTGGATTTGGTTTGGAATTATTTTGTTGAGGATTTTTGCACAGATATTCATTAAGGATAGTGGCCTAAAACTTTCTTTTTTTGTTGTTGTATTTCTTTCAGGTTTTTAGTTTTAGTATGATGCTGACCTCATACAATGAGTTGAGGAGGGGTCTTGCCTTCTCAATTTTTTGGAATAGTTTCAGTAGAAATGTTACCAGCTCTTCTTTGTACATCTGGTAGACCTTTGTCCATCAGGTCTAGGGTTTGGGATGTTGGTGTGCTATTTATAGTCTGTTCAGGGAATCAATTTCATCCTCATTCAGTCTTGGGAGGGTGTATGTGTCCAATAATTTATCCAACTCTTCTAGGTTTTCTAGTTTTTATGCATAGAGGTGTTCACAGTAGTTTCTGATGGTTATTTTTATTTCTGTGGGATCAGTGGTAATATTCCCTTCATCATTTCTATTTACATTTATATGGATCTTCCTCTTTTCTTTCTTATAGTCTAGCTAGTGGCCTAAATTATTAAATTTTTCAAAACACTAGCTCATGAATTTGTTAATCTTTTGAATGGTTTTTCATGTCAAGATTTCATTTACTTCAGCTCTGATGTTGGTTATTTCTTGTCTTCTGCTAGCTTTGAGGTTGATTCATTCCTGCTTCTATCATTCTTTCTGTTGTAATGTTAGGTTGTTAATTTGAGATCTTTTTAACTTTTTGTTGTGGGCATTTAGTGCTATAAATTTCCCCTTTAACACTTCCTTAGCTGCTTCTCAGAGATTCTGGTATGTTGTACCTTGTCATCATTAGTTTCAAAGAACTTCTTGATTTCTCCCTTAATTTCATTATTTACCCAAAAGTCATTCAAAAGCATGTTGCTTAATTTCCATGTAAGGAGTTTTCTTAGTCTTGACTTCTATTTTTTTTGTGCTGTGGTCCAAGAGTGTGTTTGGCATAATTTCAGTTCTTTTGCATTTTCTGAGGATTGTTTTATGTCCAATCATGTGGTCAATTTTAGAGTAAATACCATGTGGCAATGAGAAGAATGTATAGTCTGTTGTTATGGGGTGGAGAGTTCTGTAGAGGTCCATCAGATCCATGTGGTCCAATGTTGAGTTCAGGTCCTGAATATCTGTGTTAACTTTCTGTCCCAATGATCTGCCTGATACTGACAATGGAGTGATGAAGTCTACCACTATTATTTTGTTGGAATTTACGTCTCTTTGTAGATCTCTAAGAACTTGCTTTATCAATCAGTGTGCTCCTGTGTTTGCTGCACAAATATTTAGGATAGTTAGGTCTTCTTGTTGAATTGAAACATTTACCATTATGTAATGTCCTTCTTTGTCCTTTTTGATCTTTGTTTAAAGTCTATTTTGTCTGAAATTAGGATTGCAACCCCTGCCTTTTTCTGATTTCCATTTGCTTGGTAGATTTTCCTCCATCTCTTTATTTTGAGCCTATGGGTGTCATTACATGTGAGATGGGTCTCTTGAAGACAGCATACCCTTGGGTCTTACTTTTTTGTTTTTTGTTTTTTTCAAGACAGAGTCTTGCTCTGTCACCCAGGCTGGAGTGCAGTGGCAGGATCTCAGCTCACTGCAACCTCTGCCTCCCAGGTTCAAGCGATTCTCCTGTCTCAGCCTCCTAAATAGCTGGGATTACAGGTGCCCATCACTACACCTAGCTAATTTTTGTATTTTCAGTAGAGACAGGGTTTCACCATGTTGGCCAGGCTGGTCTCAAACTCCTGACTTTGTGATCTGCCCACCTCAACCTCCAAAAGTGCTGGGATTACAAGCATGAGCCACTGTACCTGGCCGGGTCTTGGTTTTTTATCCAGCTTGCCACTCTGTGACTTTCTTTTTTTTTTTGAGACAGTTTCTCACTCCGTCACCCAGGCTGGAGTGCAATGCCATGATCTCAGCTCACTGCAACCTCCACCTCCTAGGTTCAAGCAATTCTCCTGCCCTAACCTCCTGAAGAGTTGGGATTACAGGTGCCTGCCACTATGCCCAGCTAATTTTTTTTTTGTATTTTTAGTAGAGACGGGGTCTCACCATGTTGGCCAGGCTAGTCTTGAACTCCCAACCTCGTGATTCACCTGCCTTGGCCTCCCAAAGTGCTGGGACTACAAGCATGGCCACCACTCCTGGCCTCTGTGACTTTTAAGTGGGGGCACTTAGCCTGTTTACATTCAAGATTAGTATTGATATGTGTGGAGTTGACTCCGCCATTGTGTTGTTAGTTGGTTATTATGCTGGCTTGCTTGTGCCATTGCTTTATAGTGTCACTGATCTGTGTATTTAGGTGTTTTGCTTTGTATTAGCTGGTAGTGGTCTTTCCTTTTTGTATCTAGCGTTCCTTTCAAGATCTCTTGTAAGGCAGGTCTGCTGGTAACAAACTCCCTTAACATTTGCTTATCTAAAAGGATCTTATTTCTCCTTCTCTTTGGAAGCTTAGTTTGGCTGGATATAAAACATTTGGTTAGAGATTTTTTTTTTCTTTAAAAATTCTGAATATAGTCCCCTAATCTCTTCTGTCTTATAGGGTTTCAGCTGAGAGGGTCTCTGTTAGCTTAATGTGGTTCCTTTTGCAGGTGACCTGCCCTTTTACTCTAGCTGCCTTTAATATTCTTTCTTTTATTGGGACCTTGGAAAATCTGATGATTATGTGTCTTGGGGATGATCTTCTTGTGTAGAATGTTGCAGGAGTTCTCTTTATTTGCTGAATTTGACTGTTGGCCTCTCTAGCAAGGTTGGGGAAATTTCATGGATGATATCCCAAAATATGTTTTCCAAGTTGTTTGCTTTCTCCCATCCCTTTCTAAAATGACAATTATTCACACATTTGGCCTCTTTACATAATCCCATACTTCTTGGAGGCTTTATTTATTTATTTTAATTCTTTTTTTTTAAATTTGTATCTGTCTCATTTCAAAGAGTCAGTTTTCATGTACTGAGATTCTTTCCTCAGCTTGATTAGTTTGCTGTCAGTATTTATGATTGCATTGTGAAATTCTTGCATTGTGTTATTCTGCTCTGTCAGTTCCATTAGGTTCTTTTTTACACCAGCTATTTCATCCTTCAGCTCTTATATCTATCGTTTTATTGTGGTTCTTCATTTCCTTGGATTGGGTTTTGTTGTTCCCCTGAATCTCAATGATCTTTACTCCTATCCACGCTCTGAATTCTATTTCTGTCATTTTAGCCAGCTCAGCCGGGTTAAAAACTCTTGTTGAAGAGTGCAGTCATTTGGAGGACATATGTCACTCTGGCCATTTGAGTTACCAGTGCTCGTGCATTGGTTCTTTCTCATCTTTGCATATGGGTGTTCATTAAGAGAAATCAGGATGATGTCATTTACATTGACTTTGTCAGAACTTGTACAAGCTTCAACACCTTCATCTGAAAGATACTAACCCACCTGAGACAATGCTGCTTCTCAATTCTTCCATCCTAACCACCTTACTTT
The DNA here is from genome assembly GCF_049350105.2 of Macaca mulatta. NCBI lineage: Eukaryota > Metazoa > Chordata > Mammalia > Primates > Cercopithecidae > Macaca > Macaca mulatta. The sequence goes on along the minus strand of NC_133406.1, from coordinate 165,687,009 downwards.
TAAAAGAACTTTGTTAAGATATAATTTTCATTCCATTAAATTCACCAACTGAAAATATACAGCTCAGAGTGGCTTTTAGTGTGTTCACAGTGTATTTATTTCCTTTCCTATGGCTACTGTAACAAATTACCATAAATTTTGTAGATTAAAACAACACAAATTTATTATCTCACGATTCTAGAGGTCAAAATTAAAAAACCTGTCTCATTGAACTAATGTCAACATGTTGATCAGGTTGAGTGCCTTTCTGGAGGCTCCAGAGTATAATACAGTCTCTTTTCTAACTCCTAGAGGCTGCTCATATTCTTTGTGTCATGGCCCCCTTCCTCCATCTTCAAGGCCAGCAATGGCTGGTAGACTCTTTGACTTGATGCCACTTTTCTGATTCTGACTCTTCTGCTTTTCTCTTCCTTGTTTAAACACACTTGTGATTATATTGGGCCCATGCAGATAAATCCCTGTTTTATGTTCAGCTGCTTAATAACCTTCATTTCATTTGCAACCTAATTCTCCTTGCCATTTAACATACCATATTCATAATTTCTGGGAATTAAAAAGTAGACATCTGGGATGAAAAGAGTGGCATTAGTCTGTGGGCTACAGACAGACTTGTGTAACTATCATCACAATCTAAGTTTAGAACATTTAGAATATTATGATTTCCTTCATAATCATAGTATTTTAAACTGCAACAGCCTTCTTGTGTCAATAATCCCAATTTCCTTACCATGCTTTTTTTCATATCACTTATTACCTTCTAAAAATATCACTTGCCTTCTTGTTTTGTTAATTTTATAATTGTTTGTCTCCTCCCAGTAGAATGTAAACTCCAGGGGGACAAGGGTTTTCTCTGTTTTGCTTATGGATATATCCCAAGCATTATAAACAGTGTCTAGCACTTAAACTGGTGTTCAAATACTTACTGAATGAACAATTTCCTTGTCAATTTTAGAGCATAATATGTCTTTGTTCTGAAAACCTGAGATTGACCTTCTCCAGAATTTACTAGAACCTATAGTTTAATGTACGGTGATAGTTTTGTAAAAAGTTAAAAAGGAGAGACTTCCTCTCTTATCATTACAGACCAAATTGCAGATATATTATCCCTAACCCTGGATATCTAGGTCAGTGTCACACAGCTGTATTTAGACCCTTGGTGGAGTAAGTCAATGGAATTTAAGACTCAGGGAATTTAAGATGAACTTCTGTTTCAGACACAGGCCCTTTATGAATATGATACTATTTGGATAGTGCAACTGGAGATACAGTAGAGAATAATCATCACAGATACTACTTATTGAATAGTTAGTAAGTACTAGGTACTAGACTAGGTGCTTTACATGTGTTATGTACAATTTTCAGCATAATCGTAAAATATAAATACTATTATTTATGTTTTTCAGGTGAGCCTCCAAGAGGTTTAGTGAATTCCTCAAGGTTAAGTAATTATTAAAAGGTAAACTAGGATTTGAACTAGGTCTGTCTGACTCTAAAGCCCTCTTACTGTCTGATATGTTTGGATCTGTGTCCCCACCCAAATCACATGTCAAATTGTAATCCCCAATGTTGAAGACTGGGCCAGGTGAGAGGTGATTGGATCATGGGGGTGGATTTCCCCCTTTGCTGCTGCTTTTGTGATAGAGTTCTCATGAGATCTGGTTATTTAAAACTGTGTAGCACCTCCCCATTCTCTCCTCTTCCTCATGCTCTGCCATGTAAGATGTGCCTGCTTTCCCTCCACTTTCTAAAACGACTGAATGTTTCCTGAGGCCTCCCTAGAAGCCACTATGCTTCCTGTACAGCTGGTAAAACTGTGAGCCAATTAAACCTCTTTTCTTTATAAATTACCCAGTCTACATTATTTCTTTACAGCAATACAAGAATGGACTAATACAGAAAATTGGCACCAACTAGCGGGGCATTGCTATAAAGATACCTGAAAATGTGGAAGCAGCTTTGAAACTGTGTAATAGGCAGAAGGTGGAGGAGTGTGGAAAGCTCAGAAGAAGACGGGAAGATGAGGGAAAATTTGCAACTTTCTAGACACATGTTAAATTGCTATGACCAAAATGCTGGTATTGATATGGTCTCAGATGAAAACGAGAAACTTATTGGAAACTGGAGCAAAAGACACTTCTGTTTCTCAGCAAAGAAATTGGCTGCATTTTGCCACTGCCTTAGGGATCTGTGAAACTTTCACCTTGAGAATGATGATTTAGGGTATTTGGTGGAAGAAATTTCTAAGCAGCAAACTGTTCAAGATTTGGCCTGGCTGCTTCTAATAGCCTGTGCCTATATGCACAAGCAAGGAAATGTTCTGAAACTGAAATTTATATTTAAAAAGAAAGCAGAGCATAACAATTTGAAAAATTTGCAGTCTGGCCATGTGTTAGAAAAGAAAAACCAATTTTCAGAGGAGGATTTCAAGCAGGCTGAATATATTTGCATAGCTAAAAGGAATGCAATTGCTAATAGCTAAGATAATGGAAAAAATGCCTTGAAGGCATTTCAGAGACCTTTGAGGCAGCCCCTCCCAACACAAACCTGGTGGCCTGTGAAGAAAGAATGGTTTCCTGGGCCAGGTCCAGTGTACCACTGCCCTGCACAACCTTAGGACACTGCTCCCTGAATCCCAGCCATTCCATCTTCTGCTGTGGCTAAAAAGGCCCCAAATACAGCTTGGGCAGCTGCTTCAGAGGTTGCAAGCCATAAACCTTGAGTGTTTCCACATGGTGTTAAGCCTGCACATGCACAATGTACAAGAGTTGAAGCTTGGGAGCCTCCACCTAGACTTCGGAGGATATATGGAAAAGCCTGGCTGTCCAGGCAGAAGCCTGCTGTAAGAGTGGAGCCCACATGGAGACCCTCTACTAGGGCAGTATGGAGAAAAAATGTGGGGTTGAAGCTCCCACACAGAGTCCCCACTGGAGCACCATCTAGTGCAACTGTGAGAAGAGGGTCACCATCCTCCAGATCTCAGAATGGTAGATCCACCAACAATTTTCAATGTGCACCTAGAAAAGCTTCAGGCACTCAACACCAGCCCTTGGGAGCACCTGTGGGAGTTGAGCCCTGCAGAACCACAGGCGTGGAGATGCTCAAGGTCTTGGGAGTCTACTCATTGCATCAGTGTGCCCTGAATGTGGGACATGGAGTCAAAGGAGATTATTTTGGAGCTTTAAAATTTAATGGCTGCCCTGCTGGGTTTCAGACTTGCATGGTCCTGTAGCCCCTTTTTTGGCCAGTTTCTTTGTTTTGAAATGGGAGTATTTACCCAATGCCTGTATCCCCACTGTATGTTTGAAGTAACTAATTTGTCCTTGATTTTACAGGCTTATAGACAGAAGGGACATGCCTTGTCTCAGATGAGAATTTGGACTCTGGAGTTTTAAGTTAATGCTGGAAAAAGTTAAGACTTTTGGGGACGGTTGGGAAGACATGACTGTATTTTGCAATGTGAGAAGCACATGAGTTTTGGGAGGGTCCAGGAGCAGAATAATACAGTTTGAATCTGTGTCCCTGCCCAAATCTCATGTTTAACTGTAATCCCCAATGTTGGATGGGGGGCCTTATGGGAGGTGATTGGATCATGGGGGCAGATTTCCCATTTGGTGCTATTCTTGTGACAGAGTTTTCATAAGATCTGGTTGTTTAAAAGTGTGTAGCACCTCTCCCCTCTCTCCTCTTTCTCCTGCTCCTGTCATGTAAGTTGTATCTGCTTCCCCTTCACCTTTCAACATGATTGAATGCTTCCTGAGGCCTCCCCAGGAGCTGTCATGCTTCCTGTACAACCTGCAGAACTATGAGCCAGTTAAACCTCTTTTCTTTATAAATTACCCAGTCTCAGGTATTTTTAACTTATATAGCAGTGTGAGAATGGACTTATACACTGTCCACTGTACCACTATACTATCATTTGACCCCATTAAGATCATGTTTCTGGGGAACCTCATATATTGTGGAAAAAATAAAGGCATTAATAATCTATCAATATTGTTCATAAAATACACATTTAGCCAGTTCAACTTTTATTTCATCATATTTTTTTTTGCCTGACAATTAAATAAACACTACTAGATAATTCAACTACTTGTTACTTTATATCTTGGTATAGTATTTCAATTTTGCAAAAATTTACTTAAGGTTTTTCTGACCTGCTTCACACACATGTTCTTGCTTTAGTCTATGCTTGTCATGAAGCTACTAGACCAAGCATCCTACAGTTAACCCAACATCATGTAAGTCCTAGTTGGTATTTGGATGGTCTTGGTCTGCCACTCCACTTAACTTTCCATTTGAATCACCACAATATCTATGAACTCATTAAGAGTACTCAAGAGCTCCATTTCTAACTAAACCCCCTTCTTTTCCTCTGTCCAGCCTCAGACTATGTATACATGAGCCATCAACATTTTCTGAGTGCTCACTTCCACGTGTTAGGATTAGGAACATTGCCAATATCCATACTCTTCCCCTTTTCAGTAAACTAACAGCTTTAATCTTCAACTTCCAGAGGACATAATTCTGGAGTCACATTTTTTTCCTTGTCAGCATTCAGGTTAACTCTATAGAGGCCTTATTTATGTAATTCATGACTGGAAAGGATCAATGTCTTTCAATGAAAGCCCATACCTTGAAGTATGGGAATGGAGACCTGTCTTGAGATGCTGGTTTCACTGCTAAATAGTTGCGTACATTTGGACAAGTAACTTTATTTCCTCGGTTTCTTTATCTCTAAAATGTTTTAATGATACTCATTTCATAGCGTTTGTTTTCAAGATTAAATGACAGAATTAATGTGTGCCTAGATGACATTTTTTAGAGATAAGTTTATGCATGTAAATGTTTTTCTTCCTGAGTTTTCCACTTTACTTTCAGGAAAGTTGATAACTGCCTCTATTCCTATTACTATAGGGAAGGTATGTGTTTGGGGAGAAAATAGAAAAATTTTTATAAGGATCACCAGCTTTTGCTTTAAAAAATAAAAAGTTCAGAAGAAATTCATGAGCATAACAGGATGGGTAAAATATCTCAAGGTTGCATGAAATCAAAATGTTTTTCAGCATAAAATTAAAAGGATTCCCATGTACTAGGGAAAGTGCTAAAGAAAAGTCTTTGAAACTCAAAACCAAAGTGAGGCTATCCCCTGTTTCTGGCAGTGACACTGAGATTTGTCAAGATCCCTCAAAATTACATTTGGTTAGTATGTCAGGATCATGGAAGAATATAATCAGGGAAATATCTAGGCAGATAGCTTGGAGTGAGATTTTGCCACTTCATAGAGTTTTATTTTGTTAAACAGAAAGTGAAGAATTTTAAAACAAGGTAAGATTTTATTTAAGAGCTATTTTAGGAAAATTAATCTGAAGGCAGTCAAAATTAGAGAGAAAAACTGCTGGAAGAGAGAGATTAGACGGAAAGATGGGGGTTAGGATTTATTGTAATAGCCAGAGACTGAAGTGATAAAAATCTTAAAACTGTATGGTTTGAACCTCCCAGTTCCTGAACTTGAAAAGCTAGGTGAAGGAATGACTTTGGCCAGAATTTCAAGATGCTCTTGGCCTTGCCTGAGAGAATTACAGCTGTCTGTGAACTAAACCAGAGTTTGAAACACAAAGGTGTTAGGAATCTCACTTAACCTGGCCTCGCATGCCAGGCATATTATGGGATGGACCCCTTGTCTTCTCTTCAGCAATTCACTTTCAATAACCTCAGGACTAAGAGGTAGAAAATTGGATGCTATGGAAAAGGGAAGACTGAGAGAGTCTTGAGTGGCTCACTGATTGTAATGGCTCCAAAATCAAGCTAGCTGCACTCTTGCAGCCAAGGGGGTGTGTGTGTGTGTGTGTGTGTGTGTGTGTGTGTGTGTGTTTTCTTTTACACAGTACTCCAGATTATTTTTACCTAGTTTAAAAATCATTATTGCCATTTAAATACAAACTGGACTTTCATTAAACAATATATTGCAAAGGTTTGAGGGTTGCCAGTTAAGCTTAGGGGAGCTTTTTCACTGCTCTTAGAGCTGTTTCTCTCACAAATGAGAAAGTTAGAAATATCCTGGTTATCGTAAAGCATTAGCAAGATTCTGACTCTGCCTAAAAATTTAGTAATTATTGAATCCAGAAATAAATACCACATAACCAGTTATCTGGATAATTCTAGCTAAAAGATAACTTACTAACCTCCATTTTTCCTTGAAATGAAATATAGAGAGAGGATAATATTTCACTGATTTTTATTTAAGGAATAAAGGAAAAGAAAATAATATATTTTGAGATTCTACTATGTTACAGGTACTTTGCTAGGATTTTGATTATTTCCTTCAAATCTTACAACAACCCTAGAGCTGAGTATTTTCACAAGAGAAAAAACAGAACCGCAGAGTAGTAAGACCACATGACCCAAACTAAAATATGTAAAAATTTATTTAAGCTGGATTCTAGTCCAGGTTTGCCTCTCAAGTTTTAGAGAAGATAGTTTAGGGAAGTATATGATTAATTTCCAAATGAATAGATAAGAACTACTGATGAAAAGGAAAGAGAGAAAAGATACTTCTAACATATGCCACCTAACTGGTATTAATCCCATTTTATAAATATGAAAATTAAAAGGGTGGAATTTCACCCATTCTGACTGCAAAACTCCTGCTGTCTTTCATTGCACAGATTCAAAGCATGCTAGAATAAAAAGTTTCCTTATTTTATGCAACATATTTATTTAATAGACAGGTAAGTAGAGGATAAATGAATTTTATCCTCTGAACAAGTTATTGTAAACAAGTTATCAATAATCAAGAGGTTTTTTATCAGTTCATGGAACATTTTCCATAGCAGACCGTATGTTAGGCTATAAAACAAGTCACAATACATTTTTAAAAATCAAAATCACATCAAGTATTTTTGTGGCCTACAGTAGATTAAAACTAGAAATCAATTCCAAGAAGAACTGTTAAAACAATAGAGATATATGATAAGTTTAAAACCTACTCCTGAATGATATTTGGGTCAATGATGAAATTAAGATGAAAATTTTAAAAATTTTGAAATGAATGAAAATAGAGAGACAACATACCAGAAAATCCGAGATATCTACAAAGCAGTGCTAAGAGAAAAGTTTATAGTACTGAATGACTACATCAAAAAGATAAAAATATCACAAATTAATAATGTAATATTATACCTCAAGGAAGTAGAAAAACAAGAACAAACCAAAGCCAAAGCTAGCAGTAGAAAAGAAATAACAAAAATCAGAGCAGAACTAAATTGAGACAAAAAACAATCCAAGGAATCAATAAAATGAAAAATTGTTTTTGAAAAGATACAATTGACAGACCGCAAGCAAGATTAACCAAAAAAGAATAGAGTAGATTCAAATAGGCACAATTCAAAATAAGAAGGAGACATTACAACTGATACCACAGAAATATTAAAGATTATCAGAAACTCTACTATGAACATTTCTATGACCACAAATTAGGAAACCCAGAAAAAAATGAATAAATTTCTGGAAATATACAACCTTCCAAGATTGAATCAGGAAAAAAATAGAAATCCTGAACAAAGCAATAATAAGTAGTGACACTAAAACACTAATAAAAATATCTCAACAAGGCCAGGCACAGTGGTTCACCCCTGTAATCCCAACATTTTGGGAGGTCAAGGCACAAGGATCACCTAATGGGAGGAGTTCGAGATCAGCCTGACCAACTTGAGAAAACCCCATCTGTACTAAATATACAAAAATTAGCTGGGCATGGTGGTGCCCACCTGTAATCCCAGATACTCAGGAGGCTGAGGCAGGAGAATCACTTGAACCTGGGAAGCAGAGGTTGCAGTGAGCTGAGATCACATCACTGCACTACAGCCTGGGCAACAGAACACAACTCTATATAAAAAATGAACAAACAAACAAACAAACAAAAAACCCAACAAAAATAAAAGTCCAGAAATAGTTGGATTTATAGCCAAATTCTACCAGAAGTACAAAGAAGAACTGGTACCAGTCCTACTCAAACTGACTCAAAAGTTTGAGGAGTGAATCCTCCCTAACTCATTCTATGAAGCCAGTATCACATTGACACCAAAGCTCCAGACAAGGAGGCAACCAAAAAAGAAAACTCAGACCAATATCCCCATTGAACATAAATGCAAAAATCTTCAACAAAATACTAGCTAACCAAATCTAACACTAGAAACAAAAGACAATACACCATGATCACTTGAGTTTTATTACGGGGATAGAAGAATGGTTCAACCTATGCAAATCAATAAATACATAGAAATAAAAACAATAACCATATGATCACCTCAATACAAAGGACTAATATCTGGAATCTACAAGGAATTCAATCCAACAACTGAACAAAAAAATAAATAAATAACCCCATTAAAATGTAGGCAAAGAACATAAACAGACACTTCTCAAAAGAAGACACACAAGTGACAAAAAGCACATGAAAAAAATGTTCAATATCACTAATCATCAAAGAAATGCAAATTAAAACCACAAAATACCATCTTATATCAGTCAGAATAGCTATTATTAAAACACCAAAAAATAACAGATGTGGTCAAGGATGCAGAGAAAAGGGGATATAAATTAGTCCAATCAAAATGATATGGTGATTTCTCAAATAGCCAAAATAGAACTACCATTTGATTCAGCAATCCCATTACTGGGTATCTCCTCAAAGGAAAAGAAATTATTGTATTGAAAAGACACTCCCACTAATACATTTATCACAGTACTATTCACAACAGTAAAGTCATGGAATCAAACTAAGTGTCCAGCAACAGACGATTGGATAAGGAAAATATGGTATACATATACCATGGAATACTACTCAGTCATAAAAAAGAATGAAATAATGTCATTTGCAGCAACATGGATAGAACTGTAGGCCATTATCGAAAGTGAAATAACTCAGAAACAGCAAGTCAAATACTGCATGTCCTCATTTATAAGTGGAAGTTAAATAATGTGTACACATAGATGTAGAGAATGGAATAATAGATACTGGAAACTCAGAAAGGTGGGAGGGTGGGAGGGGGATGAGGATGAGACATTACCTATTGGATACAATGTACATTATTCAGGTAGTGGATACATTCAAAGTCCAGACTTCACCACCATGCAATACACTCATGTAACAAAACTGCACTGGAACCCCTTACATCTATTTTTTAAAAAGATTTTGAATCTACTTCTGAGATTCTTTTCAGTGGATCCAGGTCCACTGTTCTAAATTATGACAACTGTCACTCAGAAGTCTCTCAGTTGAACTTTCACTAAGGGTTCCGTCATCTTCAGGGTTGCTTCTTTAACTCTTCAAATGTCTGTTTCTCACTACCTCTTTCCTCTCAACTTCTCTTAAACAACAACTCCAAACTCTGGGTTTTTAACATTCAGTTTTGTTAAATCTATTCCACTTCCGTTCTTCTCTATCCACTTGGTTGCTCATGATAAATGCAAGCCACTGTTAATAACTATTCTGTCTTACCTGACTCACCCAATTCGAACCATAGGCAATATATAATGCCTTTATAATGTATGTCCACTTCATTCAGTCTCCACTTCCTACCATCAATCTAGTCTAAATCACCATCATCTCTTTCCTAGCCCACTGCAGTCACCACTTAATGGATACATCCCACTAAACAACCCATCTCTCTTTACTTTTATTCTCTTCTGATCTAAGCTCTATACAACCAGCAGTCAAATCAACTTTTTAAAATATTAACCTTATTTTTAAAATATCTTTAAAAGCCTTCAATGACTGCTGATGTATTTAAATCAAATTTAAAAATCAGTAACAGGGCTTGTATCATCTTGCCTGACTCTTCCTCTTGCTTTTGCTTTGTATCACTTTCTCCTTCCATGACTGTACTTCAAACACATTGCCCACCTTTCATTCCTCATACAGTTTCAGCTTATCTTTTCCGTATCTTACCAGCTTAAATATAATTTTCAAAGATGCTTTGCCTGTTTGCCTGGTCTAAACTGGGTGTCCATTTAATTTTTTTTTTTTAAATTTATTTATTATTATTATACTTTAAGTTGTAGGGTACATGTGCATAACGTGCAGGTTTGTTACATATGTATACTTGTGCCATGTTGCTGTACTGTAGAAACTTATATTTTTTATTTATTGTACTTATCTCAGTTTCTAAATACATGCCAATTTTTGTGGTTAATTGTTTACTGTTTGCCTCCCGCTCTGAACTGTAAAGACCATAAAGGTAGGGACTAGATCTCTTTTGTTCTCTGCTAAATCCTCTGCTTTATCAAAGTGCCTAATACATAGTAAAGGCTCATAAATATTTGGTGAAAAGGCGAATAAACTTTCAAGAACAGCCTAATTATTTTAAGATTTGTTATGAAATTTTCTCAAAACAAAATTTACTAAACTTAATTTGCTTTAATCTTAAAAATCAAAGTTTTTATACTGTACTTGATAGTGGTAAAAAATGTAAAGTGGTAAAGAAGTATTAAGAAATAAAAGTATAGACTGGGATTAACATGTTATATATACCACAAACATTAGATAAAAGACTTCAGATATGTTCTACTTCATGGAAAGTATTTAATGAATAGTTACTTTCTCTGCTGATTCCAAATTTAGTCGGAGTAACATAATAAAAAGTGAAAAATAACTGTTCGTAATCAATTTTCTCCTCAATTTTACTGTTCTCAGATTAAACTTTGTTCTAAAGATAATGAAATGTCCAAAGAGTAAGTAAAAATGGATTCCTTGATTATATGAACAAAAGATACAGTAATCTACTCACAAGATGTGACATCAGACTGGTTTTGTATATGTAAAGCAGGATGTACTAATTCATTAAAAAATATCTGCCTAAGAAATACATGACAGTAAGGAAATTAAAAGTTCTGTTCACGAATTTACTGATTGACAAATCTCATTATTCAGTTATGTGCTGATGAACTATTCCTGATAAAATACCATGACAAGATTTGTTGTTATTTACTCATCAATGAACAGCTCAGAACAAAGTAAAGAGGATAATCATGAAATTCAGGTAATTCAAGTTAAACCATATAGGGATGAGTTTGAGTGCATAATATACACACACATACATTTATATGTCAATGCCACTGAAGCAAAAAGAGTTTTCCTTAACATTTTGAATTATACTCAGATTCTTCATTTAATTTTTCCTGTGTGGACACAGCCACTATGACACATATCTTCTCACATAAATTCTACTTGAAGATTACAATTAAATTGATACTTAGAGTTAATTTCACTACAATTTTGCTATCTTTCTAAGTAATAAACTACCTCTCAATTCACTCTCTCACCTAACTTCTTCAAATCCTTTGTGGAATGAGGCAGAGTAAAAGTATTTAAAATAAAATAACATCCTAACTTGATCTATCTTTGTGAATGTTATAAATGGGGTCTTAATGAAAATGTATAAATCATTCTCCTTTGTGAGTCCTAATAGGCTCTTTTTTTTTAACCAGATGGAAGTAAAAGGTGAAAATACATGCAACATGGGCTTGAAATACTGCTGTCAAGGTTTTCACAAAATGATACACCTCTAAACATCCCATCACAGTTCAGATGCGTTGGGCCTGATATTTTTTTAAAAAATAGTAAAACAGCTAACTACAGGCATAGGCAGAAATCTGTTCCAGATTCTGCATAAAGGCTTCTTGAGACTTTTCTTAGTAATATTTAAAATAAAAAGCAGTACAGCATCCCAGAGCACAGAGCTGGAGAACATAAGGACCTACCCTACGTGTGAAAATGACAAGGCACTTCTAAGCCTCAGTTATTGTGGTCTGAAAGCTAAGTGAGAGAGAAATTGCCCACGTTAGTTTACAGGACATCTGCTGGTCAGCAGAAGGCAAGATCAAAAAAACTAGATAGAGTACCCTTTATGGTAATTATTTGCAAAGTACTGCTTTCCCAAACCATCTTTTACACAATTCTTATTGCAACTCTGTGGTATAGGTATTATTCTTCCCATGTTGCAGATGAAGGAAATCATACCCTGAAAACTTACACAATTTGCCCAGTATCATCACTGCTGCCAAGTGACAGTCAGATTTTTCATCTGGTTCTTCATATGCCAAATATAGTGCTATCCCCACAACATCACCAGGATGTTACATTCACCAAGTTTACGCTCCTAAGGGTTTTTTGAATCTTGTCTTTGCTCACACAGATTACATTCCTCAGGCCAGATTAAGTTCAACACTCCTATCAAGAAAGACAATACAGTTGTGTGAGTGTGATTGACAAACAGCATGGCTGTATATTTCAGTCCCTGAGATACACTGCCAGGATGGAGATATGGCCTTGAATAAATGAATGCTATTCCTTGAGTCCCTTTAGGCAGATGCAATCTTCATTTCATTTTGTTGATTCTCTATTAATCATTGACTCTCATAGCTCTCCTCTCTTCCTGATCGTTTATTAAAATCTAACCTATTCTCTTAAGAGATAGTTCAAAATTAAGCCAAAATAAAAGTAAAGTTCCTCAAATGCTCTTTGAATCAGTTTTATTATCCTTACTAATTAGCTCAATCTTGATACATGTCCATTCTACATTTGTATGAGAATCATTTTTAACATTTTTGAAAATTGTAGAAGCTTTTAACAATGTGTTATGTGTGATTTTTCATAAATTCTTAATTCTCATATCAATGCTATGAAGTAGTATTATTATTCCCACTTAATGTAGGAATACAGGCTCAAAGAGTTAAAGTGACTTTCCTGAATTTACATAGCTAGAAAGTGGTAGAGATCAAAATGGAATGTACAGGGAAGAGCCAAAATGGCTGACTAGATGCAACCAGGAAGAGCTTCTCACACCAAAAGAGACCAGACCGTCAAGTACACCAGCACACACTGAATACATCTTCAGAAAGAAGGCATTGAGAGTGTACAGAGAAAAGAAGCAGACTCCATCCTGAAAGGGGAAGAAGCTAGGGACACTGCAAGGAATTGCCAGCACCAGGGCTTATCCCTTGCCCTGAGCAGCTCCTACAGAAGGAGTGAGTAAAATAGGTATGGGGAGTAAAATAGAGCTTCTACAGAAGGGGTGAGTAAAATAGACTGGCACACACTCACCACAGACATCTGGAATCCTAGCTGCAGGAGAACTTCGATTATTAATGGAACATCGGCCCACACAAATAATAAAGAACTAGCTCAAGAACTCTGGCAACTCTAAAAGCCAAAGTGTCTTCTTGCTTTCAAAGAGCTGTATCCAGTGCAGAACTCGTTCTTAATCATACTGAAAAAGCTGAAAGAACAGACACAGAATTGAGAATCTGGATAGTGGCAGGGTGCAGTGGCTCATGCCTGTAATCTCAGCATTTTGGGAGGCCAAGGCGGGCGGATCACCTGAGTTTGGGAATTCAAGACAAGCCTGACCAACATGGAGAAACCCCATCTCTACTAAAAATGCAAAATTAGCTGGGTTTGGTGGCACATGCCTGTAATCCCAGCTACTCAGGAAGGCTGAGGCAGGAGAGTTGTTTTAACCTGGGAGGCAGAGGTTGCGGTAAGCTGAGATCGTGCCATTGCACTCTAGCCTGGGCAACAAGAGCAAAACTCTGTCAAAAAAAAAGAATCTGGATAGCAAGGAAGCTCACCAAAATATAGGACAACTTTAAAGCCCAATCCAATAACAACACTAGAACAGTCCAAGAGTTGAAAAATACTAAAGTGGAAATAAAAAATTCATTACAGGAATTTCAGAATGCAGTTGGAAGTATTAATAACAGAATAGATCAAGGTAAGGAAAGAATCCCAGAACTCAAATGAATCATTCCTTCAAATCAACACAGGCAGAAAAAAAGTAAAGAAAAAAAGAATTTTAAGAAATGAACAAAACCTCCAAGAAATATGAAATTATGTAAATGGACAAAACCTGTGACTCACTGGCACTCCTGAAAGAGATGGAGAAATAGCAAGCAACTTGGAAAACATATTTAAGAATATTGTACATGAAAATTTCTTCAACCTCACTAACGGGGTTGACATACAAATTCAGGAAATTCAGAGAACCCCTGTGAGATACTGTACCACACAACCATTTTCAAGACACATAGTCATCAGAGTCTCCCCGGTCGACAAAAAAGAAAACAATCTTAAAGGCAGCTAGATTCATAAAACACATTTTTAGAGACCTATGAAAGGGGCAGGTCATGTGCAAAAAGAACTCCATCAAGATAACAGCAGATCTTTCAACAGAAACCTTATAAGCCAGAATAAATTGAGAGCCTATATTCAGCATTTGTGAAGAAAAGAAATTCCAACCAAGAATTTCATATCCAGCCAAACTAAATGTCATAAGTGAAGGAGAAATAAAATCCTATTCAGACAAGCAAATGCTATGGAAATTCTGTACCACCAGACCTGACTTACAAGAGGTCCTTAAAGGATTGCTAAACATGGAAACAAAAGACCGTTACCAGCCACCACAAAAATACACTTACCTACACAGACCACTGATAATATAAAGCAACTATACAATCAAGTCTACATAACAACCAGCTAACCACATGATGCTGAGTTCAAATTCTCACATGTCAATATTGCAATGTTCCAATTAGAAGACACAGAGTGGTAAGTTTAATAAAAAAGAAAAAACAAAGTGTATTTTGTCTTCAAGAGACCCATCTCATTATGACACCCATAGGCTCAAAATAAAGGGATGGAGAAAAAAATCTGCCAAGCAGACAAAAGAAAAAGAGCACAGGTTGCTACTCTTATTTCAGACAAAACAGACTTTAAACCAACAATGATCAAAAAGGACAAAGAAGAGCATTACATAATGATAAAGTATTCAATTCAACAAGAAGACGTAACTTTCCTAAATACATACACAACCAACACTGGAGCTCTCAGATTCATAGAACACATTGTTAGAGACCTACAAAGAGACTTATATAACTAAACAATAAGAGTGGGAGATATCAACACCCCACTGACAGCATTAGACAGATCATCAAGACAGAAAACTGACAAAGATATTCAGTACTCGACCGTGACCCCTGACAACGTGGTCCTAGCAGACATCTACAGAATATTCCACTCAAGAACAACAGAATATACATTCTTCTCATCTGCACAGAGCACATACTCTAAGAATGACCACATGCTTGGCCATAAAGCAATTTTCAACAAATTCAAGGAAGACCCAAATCAGACCAACCAAACTCTCAGACCACAGTGCGATAAAAATGGAAATCAATACCAGGATCTCTGAAAATCATGGAATTACATGGAAATTAAACAATCTGCTCCTGAGTGACTTTTGAGTAAAGAATGAAATTAAGGCAGAAATCAAAACATTCTTTGGAATTAATGAAAACAAAGATACAACACACCAGAATCTCTGGGAAACAGCTACAGCAGTGTTAAGCAGAAAGTTTGTAGCACTAAACATTTACATCAAGAAGTTAGAAAAATCTCAAATTAACAATCTAGCATCACACCTAGAGGAACTAGCAAAACAAGAGCAAACCAATCCCAAAGCTAACAGAAGACAAAATATAACCAAAATCAAAGCTGAAGTGAACAAAATTGAGGTGCAAAGTCCATAAAAAAGACCAACGAATTCAAAAAAGTAGGTTCCTTGAAAGAATAAATAAGATTGATAGACCACTAGCTAGGTTAACAAAGGAAAAAAGAGAGAAGACCCAAGTAAACACAATGAGAAATGACAAAGAGGCCACTACCAGCGACCTCACAGATACACAAAATTCCTCAGAAACTATTATGAATACCTCTATAAACATAAACTAGAAAACCTAGAAATGGAAAATAAATTCCTGGAAACACAACCTCCAAAGATTTAACCAAGAAGAAACTGAATTGTTGAACAGATAAATAACAAGTTCTGAAATTTGAATCAGTAATTAAAAACCTACTAGCCAGAGAAAGCCCTGGACCAGAGTGATTCACAGCTGAATTCCACTGGATATATAAGTAAGAGCTGGTACCATTCTTGCTAAAACTGTTCTTAAAAATTAAGGAGGAGGGATTCTTCCCTAACTCATTCTATGTGGCCACCATCATTCTGATAACAAAACCTGGCAGAAACAACAACAGCAGACTTTCAGGCCAATATCACTGTTGAACATAAACACAAAAATTGTCAACAAAATACTAGCAAATCGAATCCAGCAATATACCAAAAAGCTAATCTATCAGAATCAAGTACACTTTATTCCTGGGATGGAAGGTTGGTGCCACATATACAAATCAATACATGTGATTCATTACATAAACAGAACTGAAAACAAAAACCACATGGTTATCTCAATAGATGCAGAAAAGGCCTTCAATAAAATTCAACATCCTTTCATGTAAAGAACCTTCAAAAAACTAGGCATTAAGGGAACATACCTCAAAATAAGAAGAGCCATCTATGACAAACCTATAGCCAGCATCATACTGAACAAGCAAAAGCTAGAAGCATTTCCCCTGAGAATTGAAATAAGACAAGGATGCCCACCTTTATCACTCCTATTCAATATAGTACTAGAAATCCTGGCTAAAGTAATTGGCAAAAAAAAAGAGAGAGAAAGAAAGAAAGAAAAAAGAGAGAGAGAGAAAGAGAGGAAGGAAGGAAGGAAGGAAGGAAGGAAGGAAGGAAGGAAGGAAGGAAGGAAGGAAGGAAGGAAGGAAGGAAGGAAGGAAGGAAGGAAAGAAATCCATATAGGAAGACAGGGAGTCAGCCTACCTCTATTTGAAGATGGTATGATTTCATACCTAGAAAACCCCACAGTCTTTTCCCAAAAGTTCCTATAACTGATAAACAACTTCAATAAAGTTTCAGGATACAATATCAATGTACAAAAATTAGTAGCATTCCTATACACCAATAACATCCAAGCTGAGAGCCAACTAAAGAATGCAATCCCATGTACAATAGCCAAAAAAAGAATAAAGTACCCAGAAATACAACTAAGGAGGGAGATGAAACATCTCTACAAGGAGAACTATAAAACACTGTTGAAAGAAATCAGAGAAAACACAAACATATGGAAAATTATTTTATGCTCATAGATTGGAAGAATCAATATTTTTATTAAAATGGTCATACTACCCAAAGCAATTTACAGATTCAACACCATTCCTATCAAACTACCAACACCATTTTTCATAGGATTAGAAAAATAATCCTAAAATTTATATGGAACCAAAACAAAGACCCCTTATAGCCAAAGCAATCCTAAGCAGAAAGAGCAAAGCTGGAGGCACCACACTACCTGACTCCAAACTATATTATAAGCCTATAGTAACTAAACAGCATGGTACTTGTACAAAAACAGGCACATAGACCAATGGAACAGAATAGAGAACCCAAAAATAAAGCCACACACCTGCAACCATCTGATCTTTGACAAGGTTGACAAAAATAATCAATGGGGAAAGGACTCCTTAATTAATAAATGGTGCTAGGATAGCTGCCTAGCCATATGCAGAAGATTGAAATTGGACCCGTTCCTTACACTATATACAAAAATAAACTCACTATGTTTTAAAGTCTTAAATGTAAGACCTAAAACTATAAAACTTTATAAGAAAACCTAGGAAATACCATTGTGGACATAGGCCTTTGCAAAGATTTCATGATGAAGTATCCCAAAGCAATTTAAACAAAAACAAAAATAGACAAGTGGGACCTAATTAAACTAAAGAGCTTCTTCATAGCAAAAGAAACTGTCAACAAAATAAACAGACAATCTACAGAATGAGATAAAATACTTGCAAACTATTCATCTGACAAAGGTCTAATATTCAGCATCTGCAAGGAAGTAACCAACAAACAAAAAACAACCCCATTAAAAATGGGCAAAAGATATAAATGGACTTTTCAAAAGAAGACATACATGCGGCCAACAAGCATATCAAAAAAGTTCAACATCACAAATCATTAGAAACATGCAAATCAAAACCACAATGAGATACCATCTCACCACTAGTCAGAATGGCTATCATTAAGAAGTCAGAAAATAACAAATATTGGTGACTTTGTGGAGAAGAGGGAATGCTTATACACTGCTGGTAGGAATGTAAATTACTTCAACCACTGTGGAAAGCAGTATGTCAGTTGTTCACAGGAATTAAAACAGAACTATCATTTGATCCAGCAATCTCATTACTGTGTATATACTCAAAGGATTATAAATTGTTCTACCAAAAAGACAGATGCATTCATATGTTCGTCGAAGCACTATTCACAATAGCAAAGACATGAATCAACCAAGATGCCCATCAATGGTAGACTGGATAAATAATATGTGGTGCATATATACCATAGAATACTATGCAGCCACAAAAAAGTACAAAGCGATATCCTTTGCAGAAACATGGATGCAGCTGGAGGCCCTTTTCCTATGCAAATTAACACAGGATAAGAAAACTGAATACCACACATTCTCACTAAGTGGGAGCTAAACAGTTGAGTACACATACACACAATGAGGGAAACAATAGACTGGGTCATGTTTGAGAGTGGATGTTGGGAGGAGAATGAGGGTCAAAAAACTATCTGGTACTATGCTCACTAGCAGGGTGACAAAATCATTTGCACACCAAATCCTAGTGACACACAACTATGTAACAAACCTGCACATGTACCCCAAACCTAAAATGAAAGCTGAATAGGGGAACAAAAGTGGGAGAGATATTCTCTCTTATCTGGAGCCTTAGTCACAGTCACAAAGACCCTCTTATTAAAGCCTTAAACAGCCTCCTCTTCGCTGAGGTAAGGTAAGGCCATTGAGGAGCATAATAAGTACGAATATCCATGAACAAAGTATGATTTATTACTATGGGTTCATATCACAGGTTGATATAATACAAATCATTGACATATATTTTCAATACATAATTATTGAGCACATAATATGTCAAGTCCTGTTTGTTGATTGAGGGAATACAGATGATTGGTGGTAAAAAGATAAGTCAGGCACAGATTTTATTAAAGAACTTATAGTCATGAATGAAAATAACTAAAAAGTAAAACAGAAGCAAAAAAATTAATGTTTATTTTCTGTGTTTTTTCATTCAATGAGCATTAACACCTAGTATGTGTTAGGTACTGTGCTGTATACTGGAGGTATGGCAAAGAACAAAACAGTAATAATCCTTGTCCTCATGGTGCCTTTATTTCACAAACAAAGATAAACATTAAGTAATAGTGAGTGTGACAAGTGTTTTAAAGGATATTTATAATATGCTCTGCAGCATGTACCTGGAGAATCCTATCTATTGGTGTTTGTTTTCTACTCTGAATTTCAAAAATGTCAAAAATGCTATAATATCAATTTTATATTTAGATAAATATAAATTAATATCATTAAAAATACGAGATTAAAAGGGGTATGTTTCCTAAGAGATACAGACAAAGAAGTACGAGAATTCAGAGGAAAGTGAAATTGCTTCCAATAAGGGTGATAAAGGGACACTATATGGCCTAGTGACATTTGAAATGAGGAATGATATCAGAATGGTGCCATGTATCTCTTTTAGCATGAGAAAACTGTCAGTTATATGCACTACCAATCCATCCACACCAGTTTCCCAACTGGAGGAAATGCTAAAAATTGATTTACAGTTATCTTCACTATCCCTACATACCCACTTCCCTATCTTTTGTCTTACAAGAAAAATAAGTACTCCAAGATAGAGTGGTTGATCCCAAATTCACACCTAGTCCTTGCTGCCTTCTAGGTGCTGTTCACTTCCCCTCACAGTTAGGTGTAGCCATGTGGACAATTCCATCCATTTAGGATACAACTGGAACTCTACAGGAGTAGGGATAGATTCTAGGAAAGCTCCTTCCTATTAAAACAAAGAATACCACTCCTTTTCTTTTCTTCCTGCATGAAAGGAGATATAGTATTTGGAACTAGGTGGAAACTTAAAACTCAGCAGCTGCCTTATCACCATGAAAAGATGTCAAGAGCACCAAAGAGATGGTGACACTAATATGGCTAAGCCACTAAACCACTGTCAGCAGCTGCTTATCTCCATACATCTTATAGTGCGAGGGGGGAAATGTTCAAGTTCCTATAAATTAAGTTACCTGTCAATAGAAGCATCCTTACAGGATATAGCAAATGTTCCAGGAAAGAGACTAGAAAGCAAATTATTCTGACAGAAAAGAAGGAATCAACACGAATATTAAAGAGCTGGTGAGTGTAAAAATGTAACACAAATGTTAGGAAAATACCAACAAAGGGAGGATTTCTCCTTATCTAATCAAGCTTGCTCTCTCCCTTCATCCCAGAGTAATACTACTATTTATTTATATCACTTTCAGATCTTTTCCAATGGCTTTCTGTTTCGGCAAAAGAAGATAACTAATACCTCTTCCCAACCTAGTCTTTCTATATCCTCCCCGTTTATTCACATTACAAGTTTTCATTAGTGATCACAGTTTACAATATTTTGACTACGTAAATGATACCCACTTCAGAGTCAAGTGGTATACAGTGGGTAATGGGTACACATTGTCTTTTGTATAATTTTGTCTTTGTAGTCCTCCAATACGGACTAGCTACTCTCTAGGCCTGATGCCCCATGGTCATCAGGTACTTCCTTTTGTAGCTGTCTCATAGTAGATAAATATTATTTGGGTTCTACAGCTTTCTTTCACTTAGCCTTCTCCTTGTTTTGCTGCATAATCTCATAGCTTCCTATGAAGTTGTGCATGAGGTATAAATTTCCACTTTGCATTTCTGAACATTTTATTTATTCTATGTCTATACTTTACTAATACGTGGCTTAGGTACAGAATTCTGAATACTATTCTGTTGTTCTTTATTATTAATTGCCACTGTTCTTTTTTATACAATTTACTTTCTTCTCTCTGAAATCTGGAGATTTTTTTAAATCCACAATACTAAGAATTTGATGATTACATGCTTCAGTGTGAATGTTTTTCACTTACTGTGGTGGGCATTTCGTGTGCCCTTTTATCCTACGACAGCTATTTTCAAACTCTAGTCCCTAGGTCAGCAGCATCTCTGTCATCTAGGAACTTGTTAGAGATGAAAGATTTTGAGTGCCATCTTAGGCCTAATGAACCAGAAACTCTGGAGGCGGGGCACAGATATCTGTGTTTGAACAAGTCCTGGACATAATTCTGATGATGTATGCTAAAATTTGAGAGCCACTAATCTAGGCACACACTCCTTAATTCCAGAAATTTCTCTTGAAGGTTTTCTTTTTTTGATAATTTCCTCCCCTCCATTCCCTCTATTCTCTTATTCTGGAACTACTGTTAATTAGAGATTATAATCATGGATTGATACTCCAAGCCCCTAACTTTTTCTTTCTTTCTTTTTTTTTTTTTTTTTTTTTTTTTTTTGAGACGGAGTCTCGCTCTGCCGCCCAGGCTGGAGTGCAGTGGCCGGATCTCAGCTCACTGCAAGCTCCGCCTCCCGGGTTCACGCCATTCTCCTGCCTCAGCCTCCCGAGTAGCTGGGACTACAGGCGCCACCACCTCGCCCGGCTAGTTTTTTTTGTATTTTTTTAAAGTAGAGACGGGGTTTCACCGTGTCAGCCAGGATGGTCTTGATCTCCTGACCTCGTGATCCGCCCGTCTCGGCCTCCCAAAGTGCTGGGATTACAGGCTTGAGCCACCGCGCCCGGCCACTTCTTTCTTATTTTCAACCTCTTGGTCATTTTATCTTCTGGAATATTTCACTGATTTTAACATCCAACATTTTATGATTTTTTTTTCAAATTTTGACTTTTTTATGTCTAAGGGATTCTCCTTGTTCTCTGGTATTCTTCATATCTAGCATCTCATTCTTATTTATGGAAGTCATAGCTATTTTTATCTCTTTAAGGATATTAGAGTCTGGGCAAAAGTTTTATTGTGCATGTTTTCTGTTTCCTCCAGGTTGCTTTCATTTTCTACCTTTTCTTTTTCTTTTCTTTCTTTCTTTTTTTTTTGAGACACAGTTTCACTCTGTTGCTCAGGCTGGAGTGCAGTGGCGTGATCTCAGCTCACTGCAACCTCCGCCTCCCGGGTTCAAGCAATTCTCCTGCTTCAGTCTTCCAAGTAGCCAAGATTACAGGCATGAGTCACCATGCCCAGTTAATTTTTGTATTTTTAATAGAGATGGAGTTTCACCATATTGGTCAGGCTGGTCTTGAACTCCTGACCTCATGATCCACCCGCCTCAGCCTCCCAAACTGCTGGGATTACAGGCGTGAGCCACCATGCCAAGCCTATTTTCTAGTTCCTTTTTCTCTCTTTCTCATGTCAGAGGCTTTCTCAAATATTCTGCCATCCTTAGAGGAGTAAGATTATCACAAATTTGTTTCATCTAGTTGCCACCTTGGCATCCACTTTTAGTGCTGACATGAGTTGTTTGAATCCTAGTTGTTCTCCATCACCTTTGGCCTGGTTAAAATTCCCCATCCCTGCACGTTTTTTTACGATACAACCTGCTTGTTCCTGATTTCACTGACCCAAAACCCAACACATCCCACGCCTGCTGAGCATGATAAAACCTAATGTTCAACACCTACATCATGTAAATAAGTTCTTATCTTAGCAAGTGTTTTCTTTGAACTCCAATCCATAACCCACTTGTGAAAGCCTAAGGGAAAGCACCCCTTGACCTTAACAAAGGCATAATCCTACAGGTCCTCTCTCTCTCTTTCTCTTGCTCCCCACCTGCTGGTTGAGCTCCCTGTCATCTCTCAACTTCCCACTGGTGCTCCTAACCTCTCTAGGTTTCCTTCATTTTATGCATTTTGGTTTTACTTCCTCATTGTGTCTCACCTGACACACACACCTGAACCTAACTTTCTCCTCCAGTCAGGGGTCTCCTAAAGAGTAGCTATCTTAGCTTATGGCCACTCTCAACAAAGAGAGAAACCTCAAGACCGAATCAGAAAGAAACCATAATCATAGAAATCACAACAGGAGGTAGGTACAACCGTGACTTACTTTGGTTAAGAAAATACGAGCAGAAATACATCCTTGCGTGATGAAGCTTCAAAAGTCAATTAGCAGTTTGTCATTCTCTTCTCTTGCCTAAGTAATTCTAGAAGCATATGTCAATACTGAGCCTCCTTTAGCATGGGTGCCTGAGTGACTGTGATAACCAAGAGTCCCTGGTGACTTGTCTCACACATATGGTGTGAACTGAGAAATAAACTATTATTGTATATGCCACAGATATCTTTGAATTGTTACTAGAGCATAACTAAACTTATCCTGACTGATAAATGGGAGAAATAACGTACTGTTCAATAAATTAATCTGAGTCAACTGGGTATTCATAGGAAAAAACAAAATGGGATTCTTATCCCATCCCATACATAAAAATCAATTCTAACTAAATAAAAATTACATTCAAAGCTTTGGAACTTTTAAAGAAAACATAAATAAAATATTTGTGACCTTAGAGTTGGAATTATATCTAAAAACAAAAACCTTATCAATAAAAGGGACATTGATAAACTTGGCATTAAAATTAATGTTGTAGGTAAAATAGCAAATCCTGATGCATAAAAGAAGAAAATGATAAATTATACTTTATCAAAATTAACAACTTTTACTTCATGAAAAAAAAAGACAGAAAATATTTGCAAATCCCATACTTGATTAAGAACTTGTATTAAGAATATATAAAGAATTTTCAAAATTTAATTGTAGGAAACTAACACAATCTAATTTTTTAATGGACAAAGATGTGAAAGATACTTCACCAAACAAGATACATGGATTACAAATAAGCACATTAAAAAAAATCAACATCATTAGTTATTAGGGAATTGCAAATCAAAATCACAATGTGATACCACTACCTGGCCATTTGAATGGATAAAATAAAAAAGTCTGATTATACTAAGTGTTGATCAGAATGTGGAACAGGCCCAGAGTGGTGGCTCACGCCTGTAATCCAAGCACCAAAGCAGGCCGAGGCGGGCAGATCACGAGGTCAGGAGATGGAGACTATCCCGGCTCACACAGTGAAACCCCGTCTCTACTAAAAATACAAAAAAATTAGCCGGGCATGGTGGCGGGCGCCTGTAGTCCCAGCTACTCGGGAGACTGAGGCAGGAGAATGGTGTGAACCCGGGAGGCGGAGCTTGCAGTGAGCCAAGATCGCGCCACTGCACTCCAGCCTGGGCGACAGAGGGAGACTCTGTCTCAAAAAAAAAGAGAATGGAGATTGTGGAATAACTGGCACTCTCAGGAATGTAAAATTGTACACCACTTTGAGAGTCTGTCAGTACTATAACGTTAAACGCAATTACCATGTGGTCCAGTCATTCTACTTCTAGGTATCTGTGCCCCCAAAATGAAAGCATATGTCCATACAAAAACTTGTACATGAATGTTAATAGCAGCTTTATTTGTAGTTAGCAAAACTGGAAACAATACAAATGCATTGATGTGTGAATTAATAAACAAATTGTGGAACATTGCTGCAATGGGAAACTACTCAGTAAGGAAAGAGACAAACTACTAATACATACAACAACGTAATGATGCTTAGTGAAAGAACACAAAATGTCTTCCTCTCCAAAACAAAGAGTACATGTTGTATGATTCCATTTATATAAAACTCAGAAATGCAGACTAATATATAATGGCAGAAAGCAGACCCATGGTTTTCTGGAAGAGGATACATGAAGAGATAGAAGGGAAAGTTACCAAGTGACCGGAGAAAACTTTTGGAGGTGATTTTCTTGATTGTGGTAATTTTTCACAGTTGGAGACACATGTCAGAACTTACTAAGTTATACAATTGAAATATGGATTGTTTCCTTTTTTCCAGTTTTAGTGAAATAGGTAGTTTTCTTTTATGTCAATTATATGTCCAAAAATCTAGCAGTAGGAAAGTAAAAACACATTAAGTAAACACATACACATATACACACACATGAATATATTATGAAATCTCTGGTTTCTTACAAGCTACCAGAGAGAAAAGACAATTTTTCTAAAAAGAAAATTACAAGATTCGCTGCAAATGTTTCATGAGCAACAGTAGGTGCAGGAAGACAGTAAAATAACATCTCCAAACTAATTAGGAAAGATAACCACCAGCCTAGAATTCTATACCTAAACTATCACATAAGAGTGAGGGCAAAATATTTACAACATATTAATAAGATATAAAGACAAAGAGTATTTAATACCTACAAACTCTCACCGAAAAGTACCGAAACATACTTTCCAAAGGAAAATGGAAACCTAAAAAAAAGAAGTAGGATTGAAAAAGCACTGGTGACCAAATAAGACTAGTCCTTGTCTTTTTGAGGAGATGGTAAGAAAAATTGGTAAAATTAATCACTTAGGAAAAATGTGAAATTAAAAATGTTAAAATATTAACCAAGTATAGAAAAGAAATAGAATATGTAACCATCAAACTAGAAAAGAAAAAAGTTGTAATCAAAAGAAGTGCCACTAATAAAACAGAAAGCAGGAAAGAAAAGACAGAAAAAGAAAAAGGACTATAAGTTGAGAACATTTAGAAAAAGGTGATAATAAAAAGATAAGTAGAAAACTTCAGTAATCACAATAGATGTAAATTAAATACACTGACTCAATATGAAGCACATTCTCTTTTGCAAACAATGTGTCTAAAACAAATGAGAAAATTATCTAAAAATATGAAAATAAAGGAACAGAAAAGTATATATGGGTTTAAAATAGAATTTTTAGAGTGTGCAATGCTAATGAAACAAAATACAGATCATTTAAAAAAACAATTTGTCCTAAGTTAGAATGAACAAAATTGATAAGATTTAAATAAAAAATATAACACTATGAATAAAGTGAGTAAAACAAGATATAGTCTAAAACAAATTAAGATCTGTACTTCTAAATAATGCATTAATAAAAAGATATTTATTAACATTTGAAAAATGTTTGAATTGAGCAGAAGCAAAAGAACTGGATACCAACATGGGTGAACTACAGCTAAAATTATATGTGGAAGGAAATTTACAGCCTTAAATACATATATTAAACTAAATTACTGAAAATTCATAAGTTAATAAATATATGTTGCAAGAAGAATGGTTCATCTGAATTTGGGGGCTCCATTAGTACTTTATTTTGATGGCCATATGGTAGCACATTATTTGAATGTACTAAAATATATTTATTCTTTTTCGGAGAGCATTTGGGATTTTTCAAATTTTTGTTATTGTAATGTTGCCATAGACTATTGTATTAATACATAACTCCTGCAGTAAAAGTTTGAGAGTTTCTCTTAGGCAGATATCTAAGAATAGGAGTGTTGAAGTGTAGGGTTTGTGAATATTCAATATTACAAGATAATGCCAAACTACTTTCTAAAATGGTTATACTAATTTATGTTCCAGCAGTAATTTAGATACTCCAGTTCTTCATAATATTTGCCAATCAAAAGAATGTAAAATTCAAATGTGAAATGTCATCTCAGTGTGGTTTTGAATTGTATTTCCCAACTTGAAGAGGTTTAATATCACTTTAGGTCTTGATTAGTCACAATTTTTTCTAATTCATGGGTTATTCTTGTCTTTCTATTGAGTTGTTTACATTTTTTGTAGTTCTTTTTATAGCCTTGACTCTAATCCTTTGAAAGTTTTATTTGCTATAAATACTGTCTCCCAGTTTGTAACATAAAAATCTCCCCGTTTTTAATTTTTTTATACTTTGGCAAAATATACATTACATAAAATTTATTATTTTAACCATTTTTAAGCATTCAATTCACTGGTATTAAGTATATTCACCCGTTGTGTAACCATTACCACTATCACTAGAACTTTTTCATTATTCCAAAGTGAAAGTTTATACCCACTAAATAACATATTGTTGTTCCCATTCCTCCTCCTCCCAACCCCTGGTGTCCAATGCTCTCCTTTCTGTCTTTATGATTTTGACAATTCTAGGTAACTCATATGAGTAGAACAGCATAATATTTGCCCTCTTGTGTCTGGTTTATTTCACTTGCATAATGTTTTCAAGGTTCATTCACTTGCACAATAATGTTCCATTATATGCATATGTTACACTTTAGTTATCCATTTATCTGTCGATGGATGGGTTATTTCCACCTTTGTACTATTGCTAATAATGCTGCTATGAACATTGGTATATAAATATCTGAGTCCCTGCTCTCTGTAACATGTATTTTGTACTTTATTTAAAGTTTCTTTGATAAATAGAGATATTAATTTTATATAGCCTTGTTAGCGGATCATTCTCTACCCCGAGATCAAAATGATATTTAGCTATATTTTCTTTATGGAGCTATATGTAGTGATACAATGATGGTTATAACTCTCAGATTAGTGGTATCTTTTTTATAAAGTTAAAAGCAATCGAAATGTTATTTTAAAGGAATACATATATATGAAAAAACAGCATTTTAAAACATTAAAGAAACGTGATGAAAAACAAGATTCAGGATAGTGGTAGTGGGGGATGGGTCTGGGGACAGAGATGTGTTGGGGTAGGAGGAAAGAGAAAGTAGAAAGATGAATGTTAAAAGAATTGGAAAAGAAGAAACAAAACCATCATTATTCACAGAGAGTATAATCTTGTATGTCGATAATCAAAACAATATTAAAAATCGTTAGAATCTTTAAGGTTTGTGTATATAAAAATCTATAAACAAAACCAATTAGGTCTCTATATACCACCAACAAAGCTAGAAAATGACATTTTTCAAAAATATGTCATTTAAAACAGTACAAAAATATGGCATACATAGGAAGATGTGCAAGACCCTTAAAGAAAAATTATAAACTTTACTGAAAGACAATAAAGATAGTCTAAATAAATGGAAACATACATCGTGTGCATAGGTTGGAAAAACATCACTATTTTTAAAATGTCAATTTTCTCCTGATGGATGTGTAGACTTAAAGCAATTCCAGACAAAATCTTAAACAGATGCTGTGAGTGTATGTATGTGCATATGTGTGTGTGTGTGTGTGTGCGTGTGTGTGTGTATGCAGGACTTCCGCAGCATGGTCAATAGTACTTGAAAATTCACAAGGCCAAGAACAGCCAAGATCTCCCAGAGATGAAAATGCTCCAGGGATGAAAATGTACTATAAAGCTATAGTAATTAAGACTGTGTAGGTTTACTGCTTAAGGAGTTAATTATATATTAAGAAATGTCAGCAAAAAATACAAACTACTCAAATTCTATCTTATTTCTATATGTTCCTTAATATTTGTTTATTTTTAATAGGGTATTGGGCCATGTTTCTGTTAATTAATAATGACTAAACAAAAAAGTGTTGATGGATGTCAACTTGAAAGGGAGTTATGCTATAAAACTCTGTTCCTATGCTTTTTATATTTAATATTCTTAATAAACAGCATGGAAGGATAAAATATTATTTCGACAAAATTATGTTGACAGTTATATTCTTCAGTTATGTTCTCTCACAATTTTGACAATTATTTTCTTTAACTTTGCATATACTATGCACTTTACGAAGCACCATTTTATAGATGTTATCATATGTAATCTTTACAACAAACCTATGAAATAAGGAAAGGACATAATTTTGGGTGGAATAAGTTTGAATCTATTATTCCCCTGAAGCCAACAGCATATAATGGCCTGAATTAGGTTTAAAAAATGAATTATACAAATACAGAACAAAGGGATCTAGTTTAATGGCAATTTTTAGGTAGAGTTGAAAAGGAGCCTTAACATGAGAAGAGATAATATTAAACAGAATTAATGAAAGTGTTTTAGCCTGTTCAATAGTAGCAAAATGTCCATTTTAAGGGAAGTGATGGCAAGCTGTACTCTGCATTGGTCAGATAATACTAGAATGCTATGTTCAGTTCTAGGCACCATGTTTCAAGGCACATTAATATACTAAAGAACAGCAGGAGGAAGATTAAGATGGTTAAAAAATTTAAACTGTTATCAGAAGAATGGTTGAGATTAACCTGGAACATGAAAGCTCTCATCAAATATTTTAAAAAGGATCATGTTAACAGATAAATAGAATTATTTAATGTTGGCTCAAATAACAGATACATGGGCAACAGATGAAAATTATAGAAATGCAGATTTTGCCTCAGTAAAGAGAAACGTTTTTTATTGTCAGACTTTTTTATTTTGCCAATAAGATGGTGTGAAATTATTCCTTTTTTTGAATTATTTTTGTTTTTATTTATTTTTTATTTATTTACTTATTTTTTACTATACTTTAAGTTCTAGGGTACATGTGCACAATGTGCAGGTTTGTTACATATGTATACATGTGCCATGTTGGTGTGCTGCACCCATTCACCCATTAATTCGTCATTTACATTAGGTATATCTCTTAATGCTATCCCTCCCCGCCTCCTCCCACCCAACAACAGGCCCTGGTGTGTGATGCTCCTGTTCCTGTGTCCAAGTGTTCTCATTGTTTGATTCCCACCTATGAGTGAGAACATGCGGTGTTTGGTTTTCTGTTCTTGTGATAGTTTGCTGAGAATGATGGTTGACATGAACTCATCCTTTTTTATAGCTGCATACTATTCCATGGTGTATATGTGCCACATTTTCTTAATCCAGTCTGTCATTGATGGACATTTGGGTTGGTTCCAAGTCTTTGCTGTTGTGAATAGTGCCACAATCAACATACTTGTGCATGTGTCTTTATAGCAGCATGATTTATAATCCTTTGGGAATATACCCAGTAATGGGATGGCTTGGTCAAATGGTAATTCTAGTTCTAGATCCTTGAGGAATCGCCACACTGTCTTCCACAATGGTTGAACTAGTTTACAG
Organism: Macaca mulatta; assembly: GCF_049350105.2. Taxonomy (NCBI): domain Eukaryota; kingdom Metazoa; phylum Chordata; class Mammalia; order Primates; family Cercopithecidae; genus Macaca; species Macaca mulatta. The sequence goes on along the minus strand of NC_133406.1, from coordinate 165,657,240 downwards.
TCCCACCAACAATGTAAAAGTGTTCCTATTTCTCCACATCCTCTCCAGCACTGTTGTTTCCTGACTTTTAAATGATTGCCATTCTAACTGGTGTGATACGGTATCTCATTGTGGTTTTGATTTGCATTAATAGAAACTTTTCTAATTCAAAGTGTTCCTTCAACCTAAGGTTCGGTATTGTGCAGATTAAATATCCAGATGAGTGCCTGACCATTTTTTTCTTGTTTATTGAGTCATGACATGCATAAAATAAAAGTGCACTTATCTTAGATTTACAGTTCAATTAATTTTTACATTTGTAAACTACCATACGAATCAGGATGGAGTATATTTTCTAGCACCCCAGAGATAAGTACTATACTGTCATGGGGTTCATAATCTAGAGAAGACAAGCTATAAAGGAGGTTCTGAAGCTCTATGAGAGCATCTAACAAGGAACTTAATTTCATCGAGGAGTCAAGTATCCCAAGAATGAGACATTTAAACAGACTTGAGAGATTAGAAGTTAACCTGGCAAAGGATCATTTTGTTTTGGACTTTTTTGCAAGGCTGGTATAGCATGTGCAAGTCCTACCATTCAAAAGGTAAGAAAGAGAATGTAATGTTTAAGAAACAGAAACAACTATGAAGGAAAACATGGAATAAGAATTCAGGTAAGTAAGTACCATACAAGTTTAGTGTTCCCTTTAGCTGACCCCAAATAGCTTCTGACACCTCCACATAATATTGTTGAGAAATAAACTACTTGGTTGGAACAAACCAAAGAATATAGTATTTTTTCTCCTTATATCTGAGTTTTCCAGAACCTTCTGTCTAGGCCAAAGCCTCCCTTTCCTAACTCTGCTCTTACAACTCTTTCCCAGTATCTTCATATTTTATTTCTTACATCTCATGGTCCCTATTCTTTCCAGTTGCTTGTCACATAAATATTTCTCTTGGAATTCTGTATGTTTTAAAGCAAAAGATTTCTTCAAGAACAATAACAAAAAAAAAGGTGGAAAAAAGAACTGATACTTTGTTAGGAAACATATTTTAGGATTAAACTTTACTAAATTAGATCATTTGTCCCAGTCTAGAAAAGCAGTCTTATCAAACTTCTATTAATTATTAGCTATAAAAATCCAATGTTCTTACTAAGAAAATAAGAGCCACTGTAAATTAGAACTTCAAAACTTTTTCATATTCCTTTCCATTGTATTCCACTTTTTGTAGCATGTTCTAATTATACATTTCTAAAAATTATAATAAGAGCTAAAATTCATCAAAAGCTTACCTCGAAAGAGGCCTTTTTCTAAGATCTTTATGTGTATTTAATTATGTAATTCTTACAACAATCCATGAGGTAGATAACTATTATTATGACTGTTTAACAGGTGACTATTTAACAGATGAGAATACCGAAGCACAAAAAGGATGAGTACATTGCTCAGGATCATATAGCTGGTAAGAAACAGAGTCTAACCAAGGCAATTTGGCTTCAGATCCTCAAGTACTAAAAGAGTATTTGTTAATGACTATAATGAAAAATTTCAACTGTAAAAATATCTGGTTTGCAGAGTTTCTTCTATATATCATTGAGGCTATTCATGGAGTACTTGTGGATTGTCACATGTATTTTCTAGCCTAAATAATCCCCATAAAGAATTTCTGAAAAAGGCAAAAATCTAACTACCCTTTTTCAATAAACTCTATTTCCCAATGTAGAAGAAGGGTGGTTAGAAGATATCATGGAGTCTCTTAGGCTGTGGCTCTCAGGAACTGTGGCAAGAGGAGAAAGACTTATTGTTCTTATAGCCAAGAGCAATCTTAAAGACGGAGGTTGGTCATACGATTTCTACCTCTGTCTTTGTCATCTTGAGTGCTTTGGATCAGCCCTATCTCCCACCTTTACCCCATACCTCATACCCCACCCAACCCCAGGTTCCCAGTGTCCTGGACTGCTGCCTTTTTCACTGTGACCTGAAGCACCTTTCCAATATCCTCCCAACTCTGACCCTCTTCTTCAAGAATATGTCAACTAATCTGCCAAACTACCCTGTGTATTAACTAATGATCCAGTAGTCTCTTATATCCTTGCTGTAATATAATAATAAAAGCATTAGAATTGGAGTCAGATGCTTCCATTTGCCACTAACTGTATGACCTGGGCAGGTTATATAACTTCTTTGAACCTCAGTTCCTCATTGCTAATAGAATAACAATGGCCTATAGAATTATCATAAAGAATTTCACACCTTATAAAGTACTAGAAAAATACATGGGTTTATTGATATGTCAGTCAAAAACTCCTTAAGGGAATCTTGTATCTGGAGATAATGTCTTAACCCATAGGATAAATATTTATGATAGGAATGTTAGGTGATGTAGGTAACTGATACAGGAGTTAATTAGGGGACTGAGATGATCTTTCTGCATTCTTCAAAACACATATCAAAACCAGGTGTCTCTTATTCTCATATAACTCTATATGGTAATTAGGTGCACAATTGATATTATATGTATGTATCTACCACAGTGAACATTTATCCCCCAATCTATTAGCAAATACAGTCTGAATTGGGGTTGAGGGATTAAGGGCAAGGTGACTGCTTTGGTTTTGTACTGTCCTAATCAGCCCTCATAACAGTAAATTGTTCTACATACATATCCTAATGAACATTAAGCCTCAAAGAGGTTTCATAGACATATTGGCAAGATGTCTTCATGTAGAACAAACCTCAGATCACTACTGGAAGGCTGTTTTGTGTTTTTGAATGGCTGAAAATATACTGCCTATTTTTAAATTGCAATTAACTATTGTTTTCTTAAGCATGAGTCATTGAATTTGGTCATATGTCACCTCTGAATTTGTTGATATAAATTTGTATTTGCAAATATTAACAGCAGAATATAATCTACAACCTTTATCCACACAAATTGCAGTAAATTACAGTTCACTAAATTGCTCTAAGAGGAAAACAGAAATGGTCATGGATTTCATAAAGTGACTACAGTATTACTAAAATAATTATAGATTTGTCACCTCAAAAACACCCAGTAACACATTTTCCTCAAAACTAATCAGTATGAAGTAAAGATACTTTCATCCCATATGATATATCATCAACTTTATAGTTACCAAATCCCTTTTTTTTGGAGGGGTGTATTTATTTTAGAAAAGTTGGTCATTTTTTTCTTCTGAAGAAAAAGTAATGTATAAAAAGGAATATTAAAATGTTTATAAATGCATTAATTTCATTTGTAGAAAATTATATGCCACTGATGTTATACAATTATTATTTAATGTCATGTTATAGAATTGTGATTTATCATTAACTAACAAGAAATATAATCCATTTACTATAGAGAATTTGATATATTTTAAAACTGTAGCAAAAAAAGTCAGTTTTTTGTTTATTTTGCTTTTGAAGTAGTACCCTCCTGAACAAGCTGAAGTTTCAGATGAAAAACTTTTTGAGCAAGCTTCCACTATCCTATGCTAACTTTCATGTTAAATAAATTATATATACACAAAGCATATGTAAATGCTCCTACAATATACAAGTTTGTTATATATTAAGTTTAAATCAGAAATGACCGAATACATTCTTATCTCTGTGTAAGACTTAAAAAAGGACATTAAAATCTATGCTTAGTGTTGAATAACTGAACAAATAGTGACTGATAAGATTTTCCTGGAGGCCAAGAAGTGCACAAAGATGGAAACTAAGAATTATTCCCTAAAATAAAATTGTAATCAAAATGTTTGTCAATAAAAGTCTGTAGATCTCTGTTTTAATGACTTTCAATGCTAACTAGAAATGATCCAAGTTTGCTTCTGGACCTTTTACTTTCTGCGGTTATATGGCCAAAAGTTCACCAAAAGCTGATGAGTCCTATAGTGCATTCTATTGTTTTATGTAAGCACAGTTCATAGGGGGAAAGTCTCAAGGTGTTGATTTTTAATGCTAATTTTGATTTCTAATGTTTACGATAAATTAAGTCAACCATTTTGTAAGTTCTGTACTGCCATATATCATCTAAACTGCTCGATGAGGATAAAACATTTTAGAAGCTTATAATTCGTACAGTGTGTGTTGATTACTTTATACAAACTAAACTCAAACAGCAAAAGGGAAATTGTTGTGTGGTTTAAGGCCACAAAATCCGCTTTCAACTCTTGTCTTTGCCTTGAGTTAAAGGCATACTCATTAACTTGAAACAATAAACTCAAATTTTATGTCTCTGGAGAAAATTTAATTCAGGACTTTGGCAGTATCAATGGTAGATATTACACGCAGGCTCAATATGATTTTATGCAGATATACAGGACATATAGGTAAAGTAGGCAGTGACAAAATTTTAAATGAGCAACATGTATATTAAATATCATTATCTTATAGATGTGTATCAGCCCCTTAAATGCACACAAAGTTTTCTAGTTTTTACAGTTTCCAGCTTTCTCAGTGCTGAATTATAAGTTGTGGTTGTAACTTGAACATTTATTTAGACTAAAAATGTGGAATAAGATTGAAATAGCATTAATTAAATACCACATTTGGAAAAACTGGGTCATGCAAAAGTTCACTAAAAAAAATAACTATTCATCTGAGGTTTATAGTAAAAAAGAAATGGCAAAGGCTAATAAACAACCTCCTAACACCTTAGCCAGGTGTGATGGAATTAGACAAGGCATTAACACAGAGAAAAGATAAAAAGGTGGAATTTTTGTGAGTATTTTTTTCTATTTACAAAACTAACGTGAGTTAAATTTAATGAAAGAAATGGTAGGATGCAGCATATTGAAAAGAGAAGGATGCATTGTAGAAAAGAATAGAAAATAAAAGAAAATATCTAGAAGGCAATGAGGCTGAGGGAGAAATAAATGATTTTCACATGTAAGAGCAGACCACAGCTCAGCATATATTTCACTCATATATTTGACCCTTAAACCTAGTCAAATTGTTTAACTCGTAAACACATAAAATAAGACTATAAACAGTCAAGAGAATAATGAAACTTAGTGATTTAAAGCAAAATTATACTTTTTCCATACTAGTTGCACTATTATTCTTCGGAATGGAAAGGTTGGAAATATGTAATTCATACTGGACTAGGCATTGAGTATATTTTTGGAAAAAAATTCATATATCCAGTCTTTTTTTTTTAACTTTTATATTAGGCTTAGGGGTACAAGAGCAAGTTTGTTACACAGGTAAATTCATGTAATGGGGGTTTGGTGTACAGATTTTTGTCACCCAGGTACTAAGCCTGATACCCAATAGTTATTTTTTTCTAATCCTCTCCTTCTTCCCACCCTCCAACCTCAAGTATGCCCCAGTGTCTGTTGTTCTTCTCTTTGTGTCCATATGTTCCTAGTATTTAGCTCCCACCTATAGGTGAGAACATGTGGTATTCGGTTTTCTGTACCTCTGTTAGTTTCCTGAAGATGGTGGCCTTCAGCTCCATCCATGTTCCATCAAAGGACAGGGTCTCGTTTTTATGGCTTGCATAGTATTCTATGGTGTATATGTACCATATTGTCTTTATTCAGTCTGCCATTGATGGGCATTTGGGTTAATTCTATGTCTTTGCTATTGTGAATAGTGCTACAACGAACATATGTGTGCACGTGTCTTTATGGTAGAATAATTTATATTTCTTTGGGCATATACCCAGTAATGAGTTGCTGGGTGTATTAGTCCATTTTCATGCTGCTGATAAAGACATATCTAAGACTGGGAAGAAATGGAGGTTTAGTGGACTTACAGTTCCACAGAGCTGGGGAGGCCTCACAATCATGGCAGAAGGCAAGTAGGAGAAAGTCACATCTTACATGGATGGTGGCAGGCAAACAGTGAGCTTGTGCAGGGAAACTCCGGTTTTTAAAACCATCAGATCTCATGAGACTCATTAACTATCACAAGAACAGCCCAGGAAAGACCTGCCCCCATAATTCAGTCATCTCCCACTGGGTTCCTCCAATGACATCTGAGAATTGTGGGACTTACAAGTCGAGATTTGGGTAGGGACACCGCCAAACCATATCATTCCACCCCTGACTCCTCCCAAATCTCATGTCCTCATATTTCAAAAGCAATTATGCCTTCCCAACAGTCCCCCAAAGTCTTAACTCATTTCAGCATTAACTCAAGTGTCCACAGTATAGTCTCATCTGAGACAAGGCAAGTCCCTTCTGCCTATGAGCCTGTAAAATCAAAAGTAAGTTAGTTACTTCCTAGATACAATGGGGGTATAGGCATTGGGTAAATACAGCCATTTCAAATGTGAGAAATTGGTCAAAACAAAAGAGCTACAGACCCCATGCAAGTTCGAAATCCAGCGGGGTAGTCAAATCTTAAAGCTCCAAAATGATCTCCTCAGAATCCATGCCTCACATGTCGGTCACTCTGAAGCAAGGGATAGGTTCCCATGGTCTTGGGCAGCACCACACATGTGGCTTTGCAGGGTATAGCCTCCCTCTGGCTGCTTTCACAGGCTGGTGTTGAGTGTCTGTGGCTTTTCTAGGCACATGGTGCAAACTGTTGATGGATCTACCATTCTGAGGTCTGGAGGACAGTGGCCCTCTTCTCACAGCTCCACTGGGTGTTGCCCCAGTAGGGACTCTGTGTGGGGGCTCTGACCCCACATTTTCCTTTTACACTGCCCCATCGGAGGTTCCCCACGAGAGCCCCACTACTGCATCAGAATTCTGCCTAGACATCCAGGTGTTTCCATACATCCTCTGAAATCTAGGCGGAGGTTCTCAAACTCAATTCTTGTCTTCTGTGCACCTGCAGGCTAAACACTGCATGGAAGCCTCCAAGCTTTGGCACTTTCAACTTCTGAAGCCACAGCCCAAGCTGTAACTTGGCCTTTTTGAGTCACGATTGGAGCAGCTGGGATGTGGGGCACCAAGGCCCTAGATTGCACCCAGCATGGAGACCTGGGACCAGCTATGAAACCACTTTTTCCTCCCAGACCTCCAGGCCTGTGATTGGAGGGGCTGCTGTGAAGACCTCTGGCATGTCCTGGAGACATTTTCCCCATTGTCTTGGGGATTAACATTTGACTCCTCATTGCTTGTGCAAATTTCTGCAGCCAGCTTGAAGTTTTCCTAAAATTTTCCCTCAGAATTCTTCAGAATTTTTCTTCAGAAATTTTTCTTTTCTATTACATTGTCAGGCTACAAATTTTCTGAACTTTTATGCTCTGTTTCCCATTTAAAACTGAATGCTTTTAACAGTATCAAAGTCGTCTCTTGAATGCTTTGCTGCTTAGAAATTTCTTCCACCAGATACCCCAAATCATCTCTCTCGAGTTCAACATTCCACAGATCCCTAGGGCAGGGGCAAAATGCCATCAGTCTCTTTGCTAAAACATAACAAGAGTCACCTTTGCTCTAGTTCCCAACAAGTTCCTCATCTCTATCTGAGACCACCTTAGCCTGGATTTCATAGTCTGTATCATTATCAGCATTTTGATCAATGCCATTCAACAAGTCTCTAGGAAATTCCAAATTTTCCCACATTGTCCTGTCTTCTCCTGAGCCCTCCAAATTGTTCCAACCTCTGTCTGTTACCCAGTTCCAAAGTTGCTTCCACATTTTTGGCTATCTTTTCAGCCATGCCCCACTCTACTGGTACCAATTTACTGTATTAGTCTGTTTTCACACTGCTGATAAAGACATACTTGAGACTGGGAAGAAAAAGAGGTTTAATGGACTTACAGTTCCACATGACCGGGGAGGCCTCACAATCATAGCGGAAGGCAAGGAGAAGCAAGTAATGTCTTACATGGATGGCAGCAGGCAAACAGAGAGCTTGTACACAGAAACTCCCATTTTTAAAATCATCACATCTTGTGAGACGCATTCATCATCACAAGAACTGCACAGAAAAGACCCACCTCCATAACTGAATCATCTCTACCAATCTCTACCAGGTTAATCCCACAACACATGGCAACTGTAGGAGTCACAATTCAAAATAAGATTTGGGTGGGGATATAGCCAAACCATATCATGGGGTCAAATGCTAGTTCTGCTTTTTAGATCTTGGAGGAATCATCACACTGCTTTCCACAATGGTTCAACTAATTTCCACTCCAACCAACAGTGTATTAGTGTTCCCTTTTCTCTGCAACCTCGCCAGCATCTGCTATTTTTAGACTCTTTAATGATAGCAATTCTGACTGGTGTGAAATGGTATCCTTTGTGGTTTTGATTTGCACTTCTCTAATGATTGGTGATACTGGTTTTTTATTCATGTTTGTTGGCTGCATGTATGCTTTCTTTTGAGATATGTCTGTTGATGTCCTTTGCCCACTTTTTAATGGGGTTGTTTGCTTTTTTCTTGTAAATTTGTTTAAGTTTCTTATAGATGCTGGATATCAATCCTTTGTCAGATGCATAGTTTGCAAACATTTTCTCCCATTCTGTAAGATGCTTGCTTATTCTCCTTTTTAAATTTTTTTATTATAATTTAAGTTCTAGAGTATATGTGCACAATATGCAGGTTTGATACATAGGTATACATGTGCCATATTGGTTTGCTGCACCCATCAACTTGTCATTTACATTAGGTATTTCTCCTAATGCTATCCCTCCCTTAGCCCCCACCCCCACAACAGGCCCCAGTGTGTGATGTTCCCCGCCCTGTGTCCAAGTGATCCCATTGTTCAATTCCCACGTATGAGTGAGAACATGTGGTGCTGGGTTTTCTGTCCTTCTGATAGTTTGCTAAGAATGATGGTTTCCAGCTTCATCAATGTCCCTGCAAATGACATGAACTCATCCTTCTTGATGGCTGCACAGTATTCCATGGTGTATATGTGCCACATTTTCTTAATCCAGTCTATCATTGATGGACATTTGGGTTGGTTCCAAGTCTTTGCTATTGTGAATAGTGCCACAATCAACATACGTGTGCATGTGTCTTTATAGCAGCATGATTTATAATCCTTTGGGAATATACCCAGTAATGGGATGGCTGGATCAAATGGTAATTCTAGTTCTAGATCCCTGAGGAATCGCCACACTGTCTTCCACAATGGCTGAACTAATTTACACTCTCACCAACAGTGCCAAAATGTTCCTATTTCTCCACATCCTCTTCAGCATCTGTTGTTTCCTGACTTTTTAATGATTGCCATTCTAACTGGTGTGAAATGGTATCTCATTGTGGTTTTGATTTGCAAAAACTTAAAAAAACAGAATGCTCCTTCTCCGCCAAAATACTGCAACACCTCTTTAGCAAGGGCTCAAACTGGGCTGAGGCTGATTGCTGAATGACAATAGTAGGCTTCAGAAGGTGGGTAATAACAAATTTCACTGAGCTAAAGTAGTATGTTGTAACTAAATGCAAAGAAGCTAAGAATCATGATAAAGAAATACAGGAAGTGACAGCCAAAATAGTCAGTTTAGAGAGGAACATAACCAACCTGTTAGAGCTGAAAAACAAGCTGCAAGAACCTCACAATGCAATTACAATTTACTAAATAGACCAAGTGGAGGAAAGAATCTCAGAGCTTGAAGACCATCTTTCTGAAATAAGATAGGCAGACAAGAATAGAGAAAAAAGAATGAAAAGTAAAGAACAAAATCTCTTGAGAAATATGGGATTATGTAAAGAGACCAAACCTACGACTGACTGGGGTACCTGAAAGAGACGGGGAGAATGGAGCCAAGTTGGAAAACATGCTTCAGGATATCATCCTGGAGAACTTCCCCAACCTGGCAAGACAGGCCAACATTCAAATTCAGGGAATGCAGAGAACTCCAGCAAGATACTCCATGGGAAGATCAACCCAGAGACACATAATCAACAAATTCTCCAAGGTAAAATGAAAGAAAAAATGTTAAAGGCAGCCAGAGAGAAAGGCCAGGTCACCTACAAATGGAAGCTCATCAGACTCGCAATGAACCTCTCAGTGGAAACACTACAAGCCAGAAGAGATTGGGGAACAATATTCAAGATTCTTAAAGAAAATAATTTTCAAACTAGAATTTCATATCTGACCAAACTAAGCTTCATAAGCAAAGGCAAAATAAGATCCCTTTTCAGACAAGTCAATGCTGAGAGAATTTGTCACCACCAAACCTGCCTTGCAAGAGTTCCTGAAGGAAGCACTAAATATGGAAAGAAAAACACTATTACTAGCCACTACAAAACAAAACTGTTACTAGCCACTACAAAAATACACTGAAGTAAATGGACAAGTAACACTATGAAGCAACCACATAAAGTCTGCAAAATAACCTGCTAGCATTATGACAGAATCAAATCCACACATAACAATACTAATAACAATACTAACCTCAAATGTAAAAATCTAGACATAGGTAGACCTTACACCTTTCACAAAAACTAACTCACAGATCTAAATGTAAAGTGCAAAACTATAAAACTACTAGAAGATAACCTGGGAGAAAACCTAGATGACCTTGGGTTTGGTAACAACTTTTAAAACAGTACCAAAGGTATAATCCATAAAAGAAATAGTTCATACACTAGACATATCATCAAATTAAAATATTCCCCTCTGTGAAGACACCCTGAATGAGAATACAAGCAACAGACAGGAAGAAAATATATGGAAAACACATATCTGATAAAGGACTGGTATCCAAACTATACAAATAATTCATTAAACTCATCAATAAGAAAACAAACAACTCAGTTAAAAAATGACTAAAGATCTGAACAGACACCTCACCAAAGAAGACATAAAGATGGCAAATAAGTATATGGGAGATGCTCAACATCACATGTCGTTACAGAATTGCAAATTAAAACAATGACATACCACCATAATCTTACTATAATGGCCTGTCCGTCTGGGAGCGGTGGCTCACACCTATAATCCCAGCACTTTGGGAGGCCAAGGTGGGCAGATCACAACGTCAAGAGATCAAGACCACCCTAGCCAACATGGTGAAACCCCATCTCTACAAAAAACACAAAAATTAGCTGGATGTGATGGCGCGCACCTGTAGTCCCAGCTACTTAGGGGACTGAGGCAGGAGAAATGCTTGATCCTGGGAGGCAGAAGTTGCAGTCAGCTGAGATCGTACCATTGCACTCCAGCCTAGCGACAGAGCAAGACTCCATTTCAAAAAAAAAGAATGGCCTACCCAAAACCCTAACAATACCAAATGCTGTCAAGGATACGGAGCAACAGAAACGCTCATTCACTGCTGGTAGGACTGCAAAATGGTACAACCAATTTGAAAGACAGTTTAACAGTTGTATTTTGTTTTCTGGGATTTAAAAATTGTGTTTGTTTGTTTTGTTTTTTTACAAAACATAACATACTACTTTACCATACAGTCCAGTAATTGTACTTCTTGGTATTTACTCAAATGAGTTAAAAATTTATGTCCACCCGAAGCCTGCACACAGATGGTTGTTGCAGCTTTATTCATAAATACCAAAACTTGGAAGCAAACAAAATGTCCTTCAATAGGTGAATGTGTAACAAACTATATAAACAAACATGCATACAATAGAACATTGCACAGTGATAAAAATAAATGAGTTACCAGTCCATGAAAAGATATGGATGACACTTACTGCTTATTACTAAGTGAAAAAAAAGCCAATCTGAAAAGGTCACACACACAGTATGATTCTAACTCTATGACATTCTGGAAAAGGCAAAACAATGACTATAATAAAAAGATTAGTGGTTTCCAGGAGTTATGAGGAGTGGGGGCAGGGAAAATGAATGAGGCAGAACACGGGGGATTTTTATAGCCATAAAAGTACTTTTTTTGATACTTTGGTGGAGGATACATGTCATTATGCATTTGTCCAAGCTCATAGAATGTACAATACCAAAAGTGCCCTGAAGCAAACTATGGACTCTGTATAATAATGTTTTATCAATTGAAACAAATGTATTACTCTGGTGTAGGATGTTGTTTGTTGGGGGGTCTGTGCATGTGTGGAGGCAGAGGATATGTAGGAACTTTGCACTTTCTGCTCAATTATGCTGTGAACCTAAAACTGCTCTAAAAAATAAAGTCTGTATTTTAAAAGGTACAAAATCCCGAGGACAAATAGAACAGAAAAAGACAAAATTTTGAAAGATGGGCAAAAAAAGTGAAATGAATGGAAACTGACTTATCAAGGCAGAGGTAGTTGAAACCTAACTGCCTAAAGAGAGAAACATCAATGAAAAACAACGAATTTGTTCTGCTATACTGTAGAAAGTTTCAGGAATTTAAGGTAGTTGAAACCCAACTGCCTAGAGAGAAACCAATGAAAAACAACAAATTTGTTCTGCTATACTCTAGGAAGGTTCAGGAATCTAAGGTACCAGGCATCTGTGAAGGCTGGGGGGAAGGGAAGGTGAGTACAAGACGAATGATTTTTTTTAGTCTAAAAAGTAAACATTTAGAGTTTGGATGCCCTTCCACAACCTACACTGCCAGTAAATTACACTCCTTCCCGCCAAGAGAAAACATGACATTGCTGTAGATAGCGATGACTCAGAGGCTCTGGTCTTGAGGACACAAGAAAGACATGCAATCCAGGATACAGAAAATCTAAAACAAAAGTGAAAGGGAACATCCAGGATAATGATAAAGAAAGATATCAAGACAACTACTATATATAATAGATTTAGAAAGCAATCTGTCATGTTGGATCATGAAAAAGGTGAATTGATGAAGGAAGTTTCTAAGGGAGTAAAGTAGAACTTATCAATTACCTATGAGGATTGACAGTAATAAAAGGAGCTTTAGAATTTAGATAGAAAGCTTGGGGCTGAATAAACAAAAAACAAGCACATAGAAAACTAAGCAAAAGTCAACACACAAGATAGTTAAATCTAGAAAAAACAGTAAGTAGATTAAAAATAATAATATAACAGACTGTTACAGGATCAATGAAAGTCAAATGTGTGTGATCCTAGTAATATGAATAATATGAGCACTAAATTATTTAACCAAAACAAAACAAAAACATAGGAGAATGAAGGCAGGAAAAGTTTGAACAGAAAGAATAAGAAAGCTAAAGCCTTGTGTTCCATAGTAAAAATCAATACATAATTTCTAACATTGAAAAATCAAGAATTCACAGTGTAGCATGTCATTTGGATAGTTTTTAATGTCATTCCTGAAAAAGAAACTCCCCAAATATAAAATACAAAAGAAAAATCAGCAAAATATAGCCTCCGAGGAATAGAAAATTGGGGAGCAAAAGATGCTGTAGACAGAGGCTGCCATTTTTTCATCATAAGCCAGCTAGGCTTATATCCCACTTTTCTCAGGAATGTTAGTTTTATGCTTGTTTTTCTACTGTTCTATCCAGTTAGCAACCACCTTTTATTTTCAGAAATGCATGACAAATTAAATGTACAACCCAATTATAAGATTAGTAGTTATTTTACTTCTAAATTATGCAAATGTATTACTGTATTAAAAGTCTTTTTAAATTAAAGTGGGGCTCTGAAGTCAAAATAAAGTATTTATTTGTGCCTTTTAATACTTTATGATTTGCAGCTCTGTGCCTCCATTTTTTTTTAATCTACAAAATAAGGATTATAACAGTTTTCATCCCACAGGTTTGTTATGATTAAATAGACCATTTTGCACAATGTTGTACACTTAATAGGTACTTAATAAATATAAATTATTATTGTATGAAATGCACAAGGCTATGACTCAAACATTTTCTCTAAAACTCATGTTGTAATTCAATTGCCAATGTAATGGTATTGGGAGGTGTGGCCTTTAAGAAGTGATTAGGGCATGAGGACTCTGCCCTCATAAATGGATTAATGCCATTACTGTAGGAGAGAACTCCTAATGAAAGGATACATTTGGCCCCCATTAGCTCTCTGTCTATCACACTCACTTGCCCTTCTGCTTCTGCCATGGGATGATCCTAGCTAGATACCAGAACCTGTAAGTTCCGGGACTTACAGCCTCCAAAACTGTGAGCCAAAGAAATCTCTTTTTTCTTTGTAAATTATCCAGCCTGTGGTTTTCTGTTATAGCAGGAGAAAATGGACCAAGACATCCACTAAATTTGAATTTATTCAGAATGAAACAATCTTCTCATTCATAATAATCACATAATCTGTAATACTATTGGAAATAAGTGACAAGTTTAAAGGTACATTTCTTTTCTCTTAAACCTATAAAACATATTGAATAGGCTGTCTGCATGATGACTTGAAGAAGGAAAGACCAAATTTGGAACTTTTGATTACGAGGTAAAGATCCAGTAAAACTAAACTCATTTAGTTCATTCAGATTTTTTTCAATCTTCAGACACTAGAAAAATAAATGTCTCATGTTTTCACACCTGATGTTCCCTATATATTTGTCTATTAATCTTTACTTTCTGCACAATGACCATGTATAATCACAGATTGCTAGCTCCTGCCTCCTAGCTGTGATGGCAAGACTTTCTTAGTCATTACACTCTATGCGATTCTGGGAATACAGCATTGTGAAGGATCTATAGTCTGTGGATTAGTCAGATATGTGGGCAACCTAAACAAGCTGCATCTAAATGTACTAGATCAACATTATTTCAAAAGACTCCTATCAAGAATTAGCACTATTTTACAGGTCAAATACAGAATAAGTAGGTAATTTTTGTAGCATCCAGTAGAGTACTTTTAAAACAATATAACATGCTTATGGTTGTTATTTCAATAAATTGATTAAATTAGATATGATAATTAATTAGGCAGCTCCTGTGTTTTAAACTTTATGTTCTAATTTTTTATGCTCCAACTTTCCGAATTTTATTCATTTGAAGTCTCACTTTCTTCATGGTCTTTTGCAAGAACTCTAGTCTATACAATCTCTCTTCCTTGATCTTAACTACTATTTTGACAATTTTAAAAAATTTGGTCTTCAATTCTTATTATTATTTTATTTTATTTTATTTTAGACAGAATTTCACTCTGTCGCCCAGGCTGGAGTGCAGTGGCATTATCTTAGCTCACTGCAACCTCCGCCTCCCCGGTTCAAGCGATTCTCCTGCCTCAGCCTCTTGAGTAGCTGGGATTACAGGCACGCGCCACCATGCCCAGCTAATTCTTGTATTTTCAGTAGATACAGCGTTTCACCACGTTGGTCAGGCTGGTCTCAAACTCCTGACCTCGTGATCCACCCGCCTTGGGCACCCAAAGTGCTGGGATTACAGGCATGAGCCGCCGCGCCTGGCCCCTTCCATTATTTTTTAAAAGACTTATGTATATAGGTCTCACAAAATTATAATCTATAGCAGGAACCTTGATTCATAGCATAACCATAAAATAACAACTTTATTTTTACTTTTAAATGAATGTTATTCTCTTCCAAGTTGTCACTTGGTATTCAGGCACCGTTCAAAACTACTGCCATTTTAAATACTATGAAGCTTATAGTACATTCTCCTTTGTAACCTGTTACAATGAATTTTCTTCCTTTGAAGATGAAATTTATTTTGCAAAACAATCAGTAATTATTTCTCACCAAATCTAGTACCAAGGTAAATGAGTAAACAAGGGTAGTATTCAGGCTGTTTTGTAGTTCAAATAGTTCTGAATATAATTCCTGAAAGAGCAGTTCCTCAAATTTTTTAATGTAGTAACTTTCAGCCTCCTACTCTTTTGTCATTGTTATAGATTATACTTATTTTTATACATAATTTTAGAAATGTTTGTTTTTTAGTCTCATATCTCCCTCCTACATGTCTCCTTTGCACTAAGTAAAATGAAGACACATGATAGGCACTTAACCAATGTCTATAATACTGAAACCTCTCTGCCTTTCTTTCTGTAGGAGGCAACCAGTAATCAGAAAGAAACATAATAAAAACCACCTGGACAATTCCAACCAACTCAGCATCTCTGGATTGAAATTAGTGGTTCAATTTCCATCAAAAATTGTTTTTTTGTTGTTTGTTTCTCTTCTTCCATTTTTAGAACCAAAGACACCAATTCTGATACCTAGTTTTAAATAAAATTCTAGACAGGTCTGGGTTTCAAGTTCCAGAAGAATAAGATAGAGCTGCTGGAATATTATGCCGAGATTCTCGTGGCCTTCCCTCTTACAATAAATACATCCACTGCTGGGCTTGGCAAAGTGACAAAAATAGCTGTCTCACTGAGGGACTGCAGGGGAGGTAAAATCTGTCCTGGCACAGGCTCTCAGGCTGACTCCTTCTGCCAAGGACTCCGATCATTTTGACATATTGGTCTTGCTAGACTGACAGGAAAAGGCAAGAAAGCGGGTGAAAGGAGAGCATAGTTCAGCTCACTGACCCTTGGGTGGAGCTTTGCTTCCAGCTGTCCCCAAATTTTGCAATTTTGTAACCTTTTTCACTCTTGCCCTGAAGATTCCTATGGGAATGGTGGAGTTCCAAAACCATAGCCCTACAAATGGGAAGGGACATTACCAGTTCAAATAACCCAGAAGGGAGGAAGAGAAACAAGCAGAAAAATATGAAACACATTTAAAAAGAAGAAAGATGAGGAAAGATAGAAAACGATACATGAAATACAGGAAACAGAAAGAAAATTTTTAAAAAGGAATGCAAAAAGAAATAAAAAAGCAGAAATAAAAAGAAATTGAAAAGGAAAAATGGGAAGATGTCACAAGAACCTTTGCTGTGTGGTATATTGACAGGGGAAATGGAGAATCAAGGGTCCTAATGCCTGTAAAGTACATACTACTAGGAAAAATGCTTAAAAAAAAAAAAAAAAAAAAGCTCCTTTTTTTTCTTAGGTGTAAAATGGGCAAAATAAGTTGACTTATAATATTGAAAACTTTACTTGCTGAGTAAGCATGCTATATTAAATCCATTAACAGAGTGACTTGGCGGGAAATTTTGCCTGAGTAAACCCTATGTCATCAAGATAAACAATTAACTTACATTATTCTCAAGTTTTGCTGATAGGCTCTAACCCTATTTCCACCACTTTAAATTATGTTTATATTCGCGTTATATAGTATTCTTGCCACTTTATATCTGACCTCACTGTCTGCTGTTTACTTGATACAATTCATTCCACTTAATGAGAGATTGATCTTGCTGAAACATTCTCTAAACATACGAAGTCTTTTGTCAAAATCCCTAAGTGTGGCTCCAGATCAAGTTCAACATTTCATCCTGACATTCAAGAAATTCCAGGATTGAATCCCAACGTACTTAATAGTCACAGTAACCAACCCCTACTTTCACATCTGTCCTAAGCAGCCTTGCTGGTTGAACCTTTACAAATCTTTTCTATCTCTGTCCAAATGTCAGGACTATATACAATTTTCACTTGTCAACTGAAAGTGTTACTTGTGCTCCAAACAATTAAATTAATTTTAAAATATACAGCTTTAAAAATGGAAGAGAATAAATAGGGCCCTGTAAACATAATGATAAATGTGTAAACACAGATTTAAAAACAACAACAACAAAAAAAAAACAACAGTGCATGCAAGACAGAAACAACAGCAGCCACCACCAGAGCTGCAGGAACAGAAGAGATTCAGAGAGGTGCTGGTTCTGTGGGAAGACAAGTTTTTATTCATGCATTCAGTCATTCAACAAATATGTATTGAGCAACAACCAGATGTTAGATAGATGAGGCTAAAAAAATGAAGACAATTCTTGCTTACAAAAGTATACTAATCAATGTTTGGGGAAATTAAAGTGGTACATAATGGCTGGAATATGATATCCAAGGGAAGCAGTAGATAATAAACCCACACAAAAGCATGTGCTGCAATTTGAAGGCTTTTAATATCATGCAAAGGAGTTTAGATTTTACTCTCTAGGTGTTAAGGAAAAACTAAAATTTTAAGCAGAAAAGGAATAAGATTCAAGTAATTAGAAGTGGAATGTAAAAAAGTAAAACTTCCAAAGTTCAAACTTATTGGTGTGTGGGACCTTTCACCAAGGTATGAAATTCTGGAGAAAGACCAAGTTTCAGGAAAGACAATGAGTAAGTTTAATTTTCTATACACTATGTTTACATGCCTTTGTGACAACCAAATGGAAAGGGCTTATAATGAAGTCGATGGTGTAGGAATCTATAAATGCTTATGTGATATAAAAGAACATGGGAGTTAAAGGGAATCAGAAAATTAAGATACTGAGGATGAAAACTAGGATAGAGGCCGGGCACGGTGGCTCATGCCTGTAACCCTATCACTTTGGGTGGCTGAGATGGATCATTTGAGGTCAGGAGTTCGAGACCAACCTGGCCAACATAGTGAAACCCTGTCTCTACCAAAAAAATATGAAAATTATCCGGGTGTGGTGGTTCCTGCCTGTAGTCCCAGTTACTTGGAAAGCCAAGGTGGGAGGATTGCTTGAACCTGGGAGGCAGAGGTTGCAGTGAGCTGAGTTTGCACCACTTCACTCCAGTCTGGGCAACAGAGTGGGACACTGTCTCAAGCAAAACAAACAAACAAAAAGGGATAGAAACTTAGAAACTGACCTGTCTGCAGCAGAGTCACAGTTCTTATTAAAATGAAACAAAACAAGAACCAGAATTCAATAGAATACATTGAATAGATAGAGCTGAATGGGAAAATTAATATAGGATATTGGGTGAAGAACTCTCAATGATAAGGAACAAACACCCCTAATTCCCCCACCAAACTATACTAACACCAGGGATTCTAACTGACAACAACCACCAATACCAACATTATCAGTACTATCAATGTCTCAGAAACACAACCTTGCAAGTACTGGAAAATTATTGCCACTGCTGCCCTTCCCACCTGCATCAGCAAAAAATGGAAGCTCCATTTATAGCATCCCACTCAAGATCCCAAGTGCAAGAGAAATTTTGAATTTGAGTTCTTACATATCTTTTGAAAAACAGAGACAAGAAGGAGACCAAAGTAAACAACAGAATAAATAGATCAAAGAGGAAAACAGATTGGAACTCTGACTTATTCATTAATGACTAGAGAGATTTTTAACTCTATGAAGAGAAATTGACACATATAATAATAATAACATAATAAAATATATTGTTAGTTTAGCAGTTATTACATGCCAAGCACTGTATGCACTACCTCTAAACTTTGTAATAACCCTGTATGGCAGATATTACTATCATCATATTACACATGATAAACCTGGAGGCAGAGATGTGAAATGAGCAATGTCACAGAGTAGCAAGTGGCTAAGCCAAGGGTTTGAGTACAAGTAAGTATCTTTTATAAAATTCAATAATTTATTTTTAAATTTACATACAATAATTGTACATATTCATGGGTTATATAGTAATGTTTTGATACATGTAATTGTAGTGTTCAGATCATGGTAATTAGCATATCCATCATCTCACACATTTATTATTTCCTTGTGTTAGAAATATTCAATACCTCATTCTAGCGATTTGAAACTATATATTATTTTTAACTACAGTTACCCTACTGTGGAACACCAGAACTTATTCCTCTTATCTAGTTGTTATTTTGTATCCTTTAACAAATCTCTCCCTATGCCACCCCTTCCTACTCTCCCTCCTGGACTCTATTATCTTTTGTTCAACTTTTTACTTCTGATATCAACTTCTGAAAACTTTTCATGAGTGAAAGTAAGTGGCATTTAACTTTCTGTGCCTGGTTTATTTCATTAACATAATCTCCTCCAGTTCCATCCATGTTGCCACAAATGAGACTCCATTCCATTTGATGGCTGAATAGTCATTTCATTGTGCAAATATACCACATTTTGCTTATCCATTCATCTCTTGTGGACACCGAGGCTGGTTCCATGTCTTGGCTATTGTGAATAGGGCTGCAATGAACATGGGGCTAAAGATTTTTCTTCATGGCTGTGCGCAGTGGCTCACACCTGTAATCCCAGCATTTTGGGAGACAGAAGCGGGCAGGCCACGAGGTTAAGAGTTTGAGACTATCCTGGACAACATGGTGAAACCCTGTCTCTACTGAAAATACAAAAATTAGCTGAGCGTGGTGGTGCACGCCTGTACCCCCAGCTCCTTGGGAAGCTGAGGCAGGAGATTCGCTAGAACCAGGGAGACGGAGGTTGCAGTGAGCTGAGGTTGTGCCACTGTACTCTAGCCTGGGTGACAGAGTGAGACTCTGTCTCCAAAAAATAAAATAAAATAAAATAAAGGTTTCTCTTCAATCTCTTCAATATACTGATTTCCTTTCCCTTGGATAAATGCCAAGCAGTGAGATCATTGGATCACATGGTAGCTGTATGTGTAGTTTTTTGAGGATCTTTTGTACTGTTCTCCAGAGTGGCTGTACCAGTTTACACTCCCACCAACAGTGCATAAAATTTCCCTTTTCTCCACATCCTCACCAGCATTTGTTTTTGTTTGTTTGTTTGTTTGTTTTTGCCATTTGGATAACAGACACCCTAACTGGGGTGAGATAATACCCTGTTGTTGTTTCAATTCTCATTTCCCTGATTAGTGATGTTGAGCAGTTTTTCATATATTTGTTGGCCATTTGTATGTCTTCTTTTGAGAAATATCTATTTTGATCATTTTCCCATTTTTTATTCAAAATTTTTTTTGCTGTTGAGATGTTTGCTTTCCTTGTATATTCTGGATATTAATTTCCTGTCAGATGAGTGGTTTTCAAATATTTTCTCCCATTCTGTAGGTTGTCTTTTCACACTATTGATTGTTTCTTTTGCTGTCCAGAAGATTTTTAGTTTGATACAATCCCATTTGGTAATTTTACTTTTGTTGCCTGTGTTTTGAGGTTTTATTCATAAAATATTTTCTCAGACCAAAGTCCTAAAGCATTTCTCCTATGTTTTCTTGTAGTAGTTTTATACTTTCAGGTTTTATTTTAGGTCTTTAATCTATTTTGAGTTGACTTTGTGTAGGGTGAAAGGTGAGGATCTTGTTTCATTCTTCTGCTTATGGATATCCAGTTTTCTCAGCACCATTTATTAGAGTCTCTCCTTTCCTCAATGAGTGCTCTAGGTGCCTTTGTCAAAAATCAGTTGGCTGTAGATACGTGGATTAATTTCTAGGTTCTCTGTTCCGTTGCATTGGTCTATGTGTCTGCTTTTATGCAAGTACCATGCTGTTTTGGTTATTATAGTTTTGTGGTATATTTTGAAGTCAGTTAGTGTGATATCTCCAGCTTTGTATTATTTACTCAGGATTGCTTTGGCTTTTTAAGGTATTTTGTGGTTCCATACAAATTTAAAAAAAAAAAATTTTTCTATTTCTGTGAAGAATGTCATTGGTATTTTTACAGAGATTGCATTGAATCTGTAGATTGCTTTGGGTACTATGGTCTAACTCTTTATCTTCTCCATGCTCTTCTGTAAAAGTGCCACCAACATGGAATATATGTAATTAGGTAAACATTTCTATATGAATAATGTAGTAAAATTTATTTATGCTTTAACTATATATTTTAAGTTTTTCTTGAATAATTGCTTTGATTTTAAAATTTTCATCAATGACATCTGTTCCAGGTTATAGAAATGTGTAAGCCCAGATGAATGCTAATGAACAAGAGGTCAAGAAATGTTTCCAGTCAGAGTTGGCCACAGAGTAGGGAAGGTTACACAGGTAACTTTAGCCATGGAGATCAAGAGATTCCATTTGGCCTCAGAAAGACCATGGAGGTTCATCCTTCTGAGAATGGAAAGATTAGATCAGGCCAATCCATGGTTATATTATTCTACAACAAAGATGACTTTTCCTGACCAAAGAAGGCCTTGCTGATGAAACATAATAAAAATAGTGCTGCCATTTTTAAAACTTCCAGTAAGTTCATCATCAGGGCATATTCTTATGTCATGAATTTCCATTAGTTTTTCTGACAGAGTTAAAACATATACTTCTGTGTTCTGGCTGAAATATTCTTTCAAGAAAGTTATAAAAGCTCCTGATAGTAAACCCACATGTCAGAGAATATGCAGGTGGCAAGTAAATTTCTTTGTTTTGCTGCACTTAAATTTCTCTTTCTAATCACCCTTGAAGATATCAATAATGGGAACTTATTTCTGTATAATGTGTGTGGTATAAATGATTCTGTTCTCATAAACAATGCTTTATTATCAAAATGAAAGTATACTAGAGTAATATATTTAAAATGTAAGTTGGATCATGTGACTCCCCTGATTAAATCCCTTCAAAGGCTTTCCATTACTTTTATAGGAAAACCTAAAGTCCTTGCCATGTTGAAAAAGGCCCTGAATGATCTGGTTTGTGCTTACCTCCCTAACCTCTCTGGTATCACTCTCCCTCTGGAATGCTATGTTTTGGCTATCTAGTTCTCCCTCTCTCTCTTTAAAAAAACAAAGAAAAAAGAAAAAAGGACAAGTTCTTGCTCTATCACCCATGCTGGAGTGCTGTGGCGGGATCATGACAGTTCACTGCAGCCTTGAACTCCTGGGCTCAAGTGATCCTTCACCCTTTGCCTTTCACATATCTGGGATTACGGGTACATGCCACCATGTCTGGCTAATTTTTTAATGTTTTATAGCAACAGTGTCTACCATGTAGCCCAGGTTTATTTTGAACTTCTGGCCTCAAGCCATCCTCTTGCCTCAGCCTTCTGAATGGCCAGAATTACAGGTGTGAGCCACTGCACCAGACCCTTATGTCTCCTTTTGAGTTCTCAAATGCACCAGGTCCTTACCCACTCAAAGCCTTTATGCATATTGTACCTCCGCTTGGAGTGCTCTTTTCCAGTTCTCTGCAGAGCTGCCTGTTTCTTGGCCTTGGGTCTCATCTCAAATGTTCTCTGTTCAAAAAGGCCTTCCCTCATTACTATGCCTAATGGCCTACTTCCTACCTTATCACAAAGGCATTTCTATAACAACACCTAGGATATTTCTCTTTCAGCACCTATCACAATAGATTTGTGTGTTTGCTTGTTTATCATCTGCCTCATTCACTATAATATTGATCCATGAGCAGTAGATAACACCTGTAATCCCAGTGCTTTTGGGGGTTGGGGTAGAAGGATCAATTGAGGCCAGGAATTCCAGACCAGCCTGGGCAACACAGCAAAATTCGGTCTCTACAAAAAAAATTTAAAATTAGCTGGGTGTGGTTAGACATGCCTGTAGTCTTAGCTATTTGGGAAGCTGAAGTGGGAAGATTACTTGAGCCCAGAAGACAGAGTCTGCAGTGAGTTATGATGGTGTCACTGTACTCCAGCCTGGGCAACAGAGAGACTCTGTCTCTAAAATATATTAAAAGAGAGATCCATGAAGGCAGTGATATCATCCATCTGTACTGTTGTATACTGTTTTGTTTGGTTTGTTTGTTGTTTTGTTGAGACACAGTCTCCTTAGGTCGCCTAGGCTGGAGTACAGTGGCGCAATCTTAGCTCATTGCAACCTCTGCCTCCCAGGTTCAAGCAATTCTCCTGCTTCAGCCTCATGAGTAGCTGGTATTACAGGTGCACACCACCATGCCTGGCTAATTTTTGTATTTTTAGTAGAAACAGGGTTTCACCATATAGACCAGGCTGATCTTGAACTTCTGACTTCAGGTGATCATCCCACTTTGGCCTCTCAAAGTGCTAGGATTACAGGTATGAGCCACCAGGCCCGGCCTGTGTGCACAGTAGCTGGCAGACAGTAGTCACTGAATAAACCTTTACCAATAGAATGAATGGAGCAGTGGAAAAATGGAGTCAGCATGGCCTGTGCCCTCTACCCTACCTCATAGTTTTCTAGGTTTTTATTCCATGTCACATCTTGTTTTCCTGGGTCACATATAATAAGTGTTCCTGTAGTTCTTGACTAGTTTTTTGGACTCTGCTTCTCTAATAAACAGGAAAATCCTGTTTTACTAGTTTGATTCCTTTTTCTTTAAAGCTTTTACCTCAAGAGCTACTGAATCACTTTGCCACCCTCCACTGTCTAGAGAATGCGAAGTTTAATCTATGTTCTACCCTTTATGCAAGCTAGCATCTAAAACACTCTGTGATGCAACTATTTGTTACTGCTATGTAGCTGCTATTTGCCATTGGCAGGGCCATCAGATTTCCCCAACTCCCAGTTTCACTTGTAGCCCTGGTGCCAGAAATATGTCTCAGGAGTGCTGAGAAATAATTTTAGAGGTCTGGGAAAGCAAAAGATTTAGAAGTACCTTGTTCATGTTTTCTGAATAAATTTGTTCATTGGGACATGAAACTATCAAACAATAATGCAAAATGGGGTTTTATTCATATTGGTGAGGATTTTTTCAAATAGCTGGGCAAGAAACACCTTTTCCATATATCTCACTCCCTTAAAAATTAACTGCTGAGCACATAATACCAACCGTGAACATCCCCATCAAGTAATTATAGCTTTAAAAATAACAATACCTCAAATGTAATAAAGAACCCAAACTAAACTCTATGGAGCAGAGACATTGACTAGTGTTTGAGCATTCATTCTTGTCCATATATTTAGAGGTACACGGTGTCATTGTTTTTGATGTAGTATAAACCTCATTTTCTAAATACTGTATTTATTTAGAAATACATTATTTCTAATAATGTATTAGATATAATACATTATTTTATTATATCTAATAATGTATTAGAATGTATGAACTACATAGTTGTACTTCAACTTGGAGGGATAAATTGCATTTGGTAAATAATAGTTTTGTGCAAAAGCTCACACAGGACAGGTATTCAGTATCTTTTACAATTCATTCTTTACAAGGTAGACTATGACAGAATTTGAAACACTTCCTCATAATGGCTAAGAATGATTTTAAAATGGTTATTATACAACTAAAACCTCTATTTTTCAAACAAGCTCAGTGTTTTCTGCATTAATATATAAGATAAACACTAAAAATAGAAAAATAATACATGTTCTTTAAGTACATAAATCTTGACTTTTGTTTAAGTGTGTTTGTAATGGATTAGAAGTGGGGTTCTTTTTTTGTTTGTTTTTTGTTTGTGTGTGTGTGTGTGTGTGTGTGTGTGTGTGTTTTAAGATGGAGTCTCATCCTGTCACCCAGGCTAGAGTACAATGGCGCGATCTCGGCTCACTGCAACCTCCGCCTCCCGGGTTCAAGAGACTCTCCTACCTCAGCCTCCCAAGTGGCTGGAATTACAGGTGTGCAACACCACGCCCAGCTAATTTTTTGTGTCTTTAGTAGAGATGGAATTTCACCATGTTGGCCAGGCTGATCTCAAACTCCTGACCTTGTGATCCGCCTGCCTCGGCCTTCCAAAGTGCTGGGACTACAGGCGTGAGCCACTGCGCCTGGCCACAAGTATTTAATTTTACTCTGTGTCCCTTATGACGATTTCCAATTCTGTCACACCAAAACATCCTTGTCCTGGGTGTAGTTACTATAAAAACACATTAACACATATGTAGTATAAAAACTAAACATTCCTTAAGACTTTTTGTTTCCTAACTCCCACATATACCCAATCATCTACTGATCTCTCAGTCTTTCTTCCACACGTGGTTACAATTCACAGCAATGTGTGAATGTGTGTGTTTGTGTGTGCATGTGTGAATGGGCATATGTGTGGTGTCTTGCTAGATAATGATGAGCTAAGCTTAATTACTTCATTAGGCAGCAGGCCGTAGATCTCCTGCTGTCATCAGGGGCTGATTAGAATTTTAAAATATTTTTTTCACTTAGTGGAATCTCAATTAAAAAAAATAAATTCCATTTAAAAGGAGCTACAGTACATTAGCTGTTGGTTTTGCCTGTTTACAATTGCTCTTGACCCTGAGTTGCCCAAAGTGGTATATAAATTCTGGCAAATCTAACTTTACTATTTAAAATATGACAAGACTTTTCTGCTGTGCCAGAAAATTTCAAAGATTCTTATTTTTGAAAGCACGTTCCCTTTTTTGCATCTCTAATATATTTCCCTAACATTATTTTGTCCCTCCTAAATTGTTGGTTAATATAAATTATTGTTGTATGATGAGTAGGCTATATTTTTGTTTACTTTATTTTTTTGAGACAGAGTCTTGCTCTGTCACCCAGGCTGGAGTGCACTGCGTGATATCGGCTCACTGCAACCTCCGTCACCTGAGTTCAAGCAATTTTCCTGTCTCAGCCTCCCAAGTAGCTGGGATTACAGGTGCCTGCAACAACACCCAGCTAATTTTTTGTATTTTTAGTAGAGACAGGGTTTCCCCATGTTGGCTAGGCAGGGCTCAAATTCCTGACCTCAGGTTATCTGCCTACCTAGGCCTCCCAAAGTGCTGGGATTACAGGCATGAGCCACTGCACCTGGCTATTTACATTTTTATATATTTATTTCAGGGTGACACTTATAGCTCTACCCAGACAATCATTGCAATCTAAGGAAGGCAGAGACCTGACTTACTCTGCTTTTAGTTACCCCTAACAGAGCTCTGAGAAGAAAGAAAAGAGAGAACTTAGAAATCTGGTTTGGGGTCCTGAAAAACCAAAGTCATTAGATAAGTACCCTTTGGTATTCCTGCACAGAGCCAGACAACTTCTGGTTTATGTAAGCAAAGTTATAAAATTGTCCCTATCCTTCCTAATTAAAGACCTGAGCATGAATTTTAGGTTTCTTAGAGAATCATTGTTGGGTTTGAGGCACCACAGGCCACCCAGGGAAAATCCAGCTGCATCACATTTGGAGCTGTCCTATCACAGTCTGGAAAAAATGTTCCAATCTTCAAAATATGTCTAGACCACTTTATTTCACTCCTATGTGAGTCTTACAAGGGGACGGGATAAAGAGAGATGAGAAAGATGGGAGTAGTAAATGAACATTCTACATGAAAAGTCCTTTATAAAAAGAACCTATCAATCTATAAAGAAACTGATTTACAGTTAACTGGCATAGATCAAGTATACTCCTGTCATTAGTTTGTAGTAGTGAATTTTATGCCCTGCTTACAAATAGAGAGCAGGCAGAAAGTCCTCTTCCCTCCCAGGGACTCAGGGATGGCCCCAGGCATGATTTTAACAGGGGCAGAGTGGCTTTACAATGGCCTCACTTTCCTAAAATCATCTACTCCCTTTTGATCCCTAGTATCTCCATGATCCCCAGGTGTCCAGGTTCTAGTATGTAGCAGCTTGCCCAGCTCTGTTCTCCCTAGCAGGACTACCCACAATTTGGGATATATCCATTCTCCATGATTACCATCTAGTAATTTTTCACACTGCTGATAAAGACACACCCAAGACTGGGTAATTTATAAAGAAAAAGACATTTAATGGACTCACAATTCCACAGGGCTGAGGAGGCCTCACAATCATGGTGGAAGGTGAAATTACATGGTGGCAGACAAGAGAGAATGACAGCCAACCAAAAAGGGAAAACTCTTATAAAACCATCAGATCAAATGAGACTTATTTACTACCACCAGAACAGCATAGGGGAAACTGCCCCCATGATTCAATTACCTCCCACTGGGTCCCTCCCATAACATGTGGAAATTATGGGAGCTACAATTCAAAATGAGATTTTGATGGAGACAGAGCCATACTATATCAATTTCTTATCAAACATAACCTATGTTTTCTTATGATCTTAGAAGAAAAATTGCTAATTATTCTGTTTGGGAACAAAAATGATTTTGACTAAAAAATACCATAGGGTATTATAAACATAGAATCTTGGATTTTTGAGGGATAATACTTTAAAGATTATTTTACAAATGAGGAAGCTGATTTCCCAGGGAAATTGTCTAATTTCCTTAAGGTTACACAGCTACTTAATAATTTAGCCAGAACTAATGTCTGTTTCTCAGTTCCTAATCCATTGTTTTTATCCATGACATGTTGCTGCTTAATATTTCTGCCTTATAAAGAAATATCATTTAGACATAGACTCTCTAATCCCTTAACCTAAATGAACAATAAGATAGGGAGTTTAGGATCTGATACACAATCTTAAAATGTAGTATAGCCACTTCTCTGGGAATTCTTCCTAAAAAAAAAAAACCTTTAAATCTCACAATTTACTTAGTCAAATTGAATTACATGCCTGTTCGTTTGTTCCTGGCAATATCATCCCTTAATCTCAGTAGAAGAGGGATTGCAGTAGTTTCTTCTAGAAATACTGGTAAGAGCCATTCCCCTGAAAAGTAGTAAAGAAATATTGGTTCACTTAATGAGGGAAGTAGAGATAGCTCAAACATCACTTTATATCATTGATATGGTTTGGCTGTGTCACCCACCCAAATCTCATCTTGAATTGTAGCTCCCATAATTCCCACATGCCATAGGAGGGACCCAGTGGGAGGTAATTGAATCATTGGGGTGAGTCTTTCCTGTGCTTTTCTCATAGTAGTGAATAAGTCTCACAAAATCTGATGGTTTTATAAAGGGAAGTTCCCCTACAAAAGCTACCTTTTGCCTGCCACCATGTGAGATGTGCCTTTGCTTTTCCTTGCCTTTTGCCATGATTGTGAGGCCAACCCAACCATGTGGAACTGTGAGTCCATTAAACCTCTTTTCTTTATAAGTTACCCAGTCTCAGGTATGTCTTTATTAGCAATGTGAGAACGGACTAATACAGTAAATTGGTACCAGAAATGGGGTGCTGCTGTAAAGATAGCTGAAAATGTGGAAGCAACTTTGGAACTGGGTAATACTCAGAGTTTGGAACAGTTTGGAGGGCTCAGAAGAATATAGGAAGATGTGGGAAAGTTTCGAACTTCCTAGAGACTTGTCAAATGGCTTTGACCAAAATGCTGATAGTGATATGGACGATAAAGTCTAGACTGAGATGGTCTCAAATGGAGAGGAGGAATTTGTTGGGAACTGGAGCAAAGGTGACTCTTGCTGTTTTAGCAGAGACTGGCAGCATTTTGCCCCTGCCCTAGAGATTTGTGGAACTTTGAACATGAGAGATATGATTTAGGACATCTGACCAGAGAAATTTCTAAGCAGCAAAGCATTCAAGATATGATATGAGCATTGTTAAAAGCATTCAGTTTTTTGTATTCACAAAGATATGGTTTGGAACTGGAACTTATGTTTAAAGGGGAAGTAGAGCAAAGTAGAATAAAGGGGAAGTTTAAAAAAATTTGCAACCAGATGATGTGATAGGAAAAAAAAACATTTTCTTAGGAATAATTTAAGAAGTAATTTTATGCAGAAATTTGCATAAGTAATGAGGAGCCAAATGTTAATCACCAAGACAATGGGGAAAATGTCTCTGGGCCATGTCAGATGTCTTCACAGCAGCCCCTCCTATCACAAGCTGGGAGGTGTAGGAGGAAAAAGTGGTTCACAGGCTGGGCCTAGGGTCTTGCTGCTTTGTACAGTCAAGGGACTTGGTGCCCTACATCACAGCCATGGCTAAATGGTGCTAACATAGCACTCAGGCCATTGCTTTGGAAGGTGCAAGCCCCAAGCCTTGGTGGCTTCCAGATGGTGTTGGGTTTACGGGTGCACTAAAGTCAAGAACTGAGGTTTGTGAACCTCTGCTTGCATTTCAGAGGATGTATGAAAAAGCTTGGATGTCCGGGAAGAGATGTGCTTCAGGGGCAGTGCCCTCATGGAGGACCTCTGCTAGGGCAGTGCAAAAGGGAAATGTCAGGTGGGAGCACCCACACAGTCCCCAATGGGGCACTGCCTAGTGGAGCTGTGAGAAGAGGGCCACCATCCTTCAGATCCCAGAATGGTAGATCCACCAACACCTTGCACTGTGTGCCTGAAAAGCCTCAGACACTCAGTCCCAGCCCATTAAAGTAGCCAGGAAGCGGACTATATCCTGCAAAGCCACAGGGGTAGAGCTGCCCAAAGCCATGGGAGCCTACCTTGTGCATCAGCATGACCCGGATGTGAGACATGGAATCAAAGGCCCCATTTTCATTTCAGAGCTTTAAGATTTGACCACCCCATTGGATTTCAGACTTGCATGGGGCCGGTAGTCCCTTTGTTCTGGCCAATTTCCCCCATTCAGAATGGCTGTATTTAGCCAATACCTGTACCCCCATTGTATCTAGGAAGTGACCAACTTGCTTTTGATTTTACAGGCTCATAGGCAGAAGGGACTTGCCTTGTCTTAGATGAGACTATGGACTGCGGACATTTGAGTTAATGCTGAAATGAGTTAAGACTTTGGGGGACTGTTAGGAAGGCATGATTTGTTCTAAAATGTGAGGACATGAGATTTGGGACAGGCCAGGGGAGGGATGATATGGTTTGACTGTGTCCTCACCCAAATCTCACCTAGAATTGTAGCTCCCATAATTCCCACATGTCATGGGAGGGACCTAGTGGGAGGTAATTGAATCATGGGGCCAGGTCTTTCACATACTGTTCCAGTGATAATGAATAAGTTTCACATGATCTGATGGTTTTATAAAGGAGAGTTCTTCTATGCAAGCTCCCTCTTGCCTGCCACCATGTAAGACACGCCTTTGCTTTTCCTTTGCCTTCCACCATGATTGTGAGGTCACCCCCAGCCAGGCAAAATTGTGACTCCATTAAACCTCTTTTCTTTATAAATTACCCAGTCTCCAGTATGTCTTTATTAGCAGAGTGAGAACAGACTAATACAGTCGTCCCATTTAACACACATGAATGCATGAGTGCAGGCAGGTGTGATTAGGGTAAATGAACAGGGTTGGAGGATTAATGCTGTTAACACTGCTGCCTGCAGATAGTAAGAGAAGGTAATCTCACCCTGTTAAACAGCCCACCACCTAAGAAGCTTAGGTGCAGAGCCTGGCATGATATCAAGGATGAGCTTCCAAAAAATAATAATACTGAGTGACAAGGATATCATTTTATAAATGGGATGAAGAGAAATTCGGAGAAAGAAAAGATGGGAAAACTAACCAAATTAACATGTCAAGCTACTTTTCAAGTCTTAGCAGTGCTATGGTATATTCATTTGGTCCTGAGGAAAGTGTTGGGTATCAGTATAAAGCATTTTGGCTTTTCTGATATTCCTATTATATGATTTGCCAAGGTCACTTTGTTTGGGGTTTCAGAGTAGTTTTTTTTTTTCCCATTTTATTTATTATTTATTTATTTTATTATACTTTAAATTCTGGGATACATGTGCAGAACGTACAGGTTTATTATACAGGTTATACACGTGCCATGGTGGTTTGCTGCCCCCATCAACCCGTCGTCATCTACATTAGGTATTTCTCCTAATGCTCTCCCTCCCCTTGTCCCCCAATCCCCCGACAGGCCCCGGTGTGTGATGTTCCCCTCCCTGTGTCCATGTACTCTCATTGTTCAACTCCCATTTATGAGTGAGAACATGCGGTATTTGGTTTTCTGTTCCTGTGTTAATGTACTGAGAATCATGGTTTTTAATGGGTATTTTTTTTTCAAAATATCTCTGTACAACCACCCTTATAAATATATTTATACAATTTACCTGTGACTTCAAAACAAGATAGTATACCAGCACAGAATGTGGTTTCCCTTCCCCTAAATGAACCCTAGAGAAACCACACACTTGAGAGGGAAACATAGGTCTGAACCAACTAATATAAAAGCAATAAGAAAACGCCTAGGGAGAAACTTATGAAAGCCATTGTACAGGAGAGCAGCAACCCATGTCACAGCATTAAGCACTGGTTTAGAGACAGTTTTAAATTCTGTTCTTAACCTTTCTCACAGATTACTTCAGGATGGTCATAGTCTGCCTCATCACCAGTAAATCCACAGCAACCTTCCAAGTCACTGCCATGGGGTAATATAAAGGCAGAATAAAAGTCCTGCTGGAGTGAAAGTATATTTCCAACACCTAGCCACACGCCATGTATCATTCCTTTACTTCTTCCCTATCTAAACCCCCTGAGCTGATGGGCTGCAGCCCAAGGGGATTAACTCTGTCCAGGAATACAAAGGAGATGGCTGATGCACTGCCAGTTAACCAGAACATTGCGTAAAAATATAACATAATAGTAATATACAACTTTAAAGATGGAGGTCCCATGTTAGATATTAATTTTTTAAAGAAGATTAAATAACATGTTGTTTAAAAGATGTATCTATCATTCAAACAACAGGATACAGAAAAGAGAAAAAACCTGCCAATTATTCCAAATTCCAGTGAAAACTGGAATTGCACTGTTATCCTGTGACAAAATAAAAATCCATGGAAAAAAAATCATAAAGGACAAAGAGAAAGGACTAAGAGGAAAATCAAGAGCTCCCTTAATAAAGGAAACAATAGTGCAAGAATATTTAGGCATTGTGAACATAAATGCACCTATCAGTATGGATAGGTAGCAGTGTGAACAAAAATAGACAAAAATTATAGCTCAAGACTTTAAAACACAGCCTCAGAAACTGTTAGATCAAGAAAACAAAAATAATTTCTAACTTGGTAATTATGTTGCAATAAAAGTAAAAGTTAATAAAACTTTAAATCCCATATGTCTGAAAGTATTAAATAACCTTTGGAAATCATAAGAGAAATAACAAAGTATTCAGAACTGAACAATGAAATTCATGCTATATGTCAAAATTGGTGAGTCACACCTGAATAATATTTATGGAGAAGTTTATAACTTTGAATACATTTATTAAGAAAGAAAGATTAAAGAAAAATACTCCCAGCTAAGCATTCAATTCAAGAAGGTGAAAAAAGTAAGAGAAAATATCTTTTAAAAACAAGGAAATAATAAATTGAGATTAGAAATCAACTAAATAAAAAATTTAAATAGAAATAGAGAATCATAACACCAAAAACTCATTATGTGAAAAGGTCAATAGGTTAAATTAATCTCATGCAGGATCAAATGCAAAAATAAATAAATAAATAAAATAAGGACACACAAATAAGGAAAATACAGTATAAAAATAACTATAGTGCTGGGATTACAGGCATGAGACACTATAATGTGGGAGGCTGAGGTGGGTGGATCATCTGAAGTCAGGAATTTGAGACCAGCCTGGTCAAAATGGTGAAACCCCATCTCTACTAAAAACACAAAAAAATTAGCTGGGCATGGTGGCATGCACCTGTAATCTCAGCTGCTTGGGAGGCTGAGGCAGGAGAATTGCTTGAACCTGGAAGGCGGAGGTTGCAGTGAGCCAAGATTGCACCACTACACTCCAGCCTGGACAACAGAGCAAGACTCCATATCACAAAAAAATAAATAAATAAAAATAACTATAAGCACAAAATATATTTTTAACAATAATAAATAGTGTTATGAAAAATTATATTCAAGTAAATTTGAAAACTTCAATGAAATGCATAAATATCTGGAAAAATACAAAATTCAAAAGTATATACAAGAAGAAATAGAAAAGTTGAATGGATAAATTGGCACTGAAGAAATTTAATTTCTAAAAATGTCTCAGGCCCATATGGTTTTACAGGTGAGTTCTACCAAACTTTCAAAGATTAGTTAATCATGTAAAGAGAAAGGAAAAGAAGACTGACCAGTTCATTTTATGAGGCAAGTGTAATCTTTATTCAAAAACTGAGTAAAGATAATATTTTAAAAGGAAATTGTATATTTCACTTATAAGTATAGATGCAAAAGTCCAAAATAAAGTTTTAGCTGCATGAATCCAATTTTTTTAAATTACAGCATTATCATATATGGTTTATCCCAGGAATGCAATGACATTTCAACTTGAGAAAAAACTATTGGTGATATGCACCACATTGATAGACTACAGAACAAAATCTTTTTTTTTTTTTTGAGGATGAGTCTCGCTCTGTCACCCAGGCTGGAGTGCAGAGGCACAGTCTCAGCTTCGGCTCACTGCAAGCTCCGCCTTCCAGGTTCACGCCATTCTCTTGCCTCAGCCTCCCTAGTAGGTGGGCCTGCAGGTGCCCGTCACCACACCCGGCTATTTTTTGTGTATTTAGTAGAGATGGGTTTTCACCATGTTAGCCAGGATGGTCTTGATCTCCTGACCTCATGATATGTTTTTTAAAAAAAAATACAGAAAATGATAAAGTTCAACCAATCCCTTACAATAAAACCTTTTATAATACTAGGAATTAATGGAAATGTCTTTAACTAGATAAAGGTTATATGTCCAAGCCCTTCAATTTTTAACACATTCCCTTTAATTTTAGAAACAAGAACAGAATACTCATTGTCTCTGCTATTAATAGTATAGAGTAAAGTATTAAAAGGGAACATCTTCTGCACAGGAAAAACAACAGAATCAGCATATAAAATACATGAATACTTAAAAGAGTTCAGCAAAGTTGACAGATTCAAAATTAACCTGTACAAAATCAATAGCACTTCTCTATATCAGCACTAATAAACTAGAAAATATATAAAATTAAGATGATATTCTTAAAGGTAACAGAAATTATGAAGTTTCTAGGAATTGAAGAGTACTCAAGGATTTATAGAGGAAAAACTCAAAATTCTAGTAAAAGCCTATAAGAGAATAGAGAGATATTCTATCATCTTAGAAAAGATTATAATAGCTTAAAGATCTAGTTTTTCATATGAATATATAAATTAAATACAATTCAGATCAAAATTCCAAGTAGATTTTTTAAGGTAAAACATATTCTAAAATTGGTTTCAAGAAATTAAAATCTATGATTGGTTTAAGTCAACTTTGAAAAACAGCAAATAATGACAAAAAATAAAGAATAAGGAGCAAACAAATAATAAGTATGAAGAGACAGTATGGTACAGTATGAGACAAATAGATAAACAGTATATAGTAGGGAGTTCCAAAAAGACTTGCAAGCATGAGAACATTATATATGACGAAGTTGGCATTAGAAATTGTGGTGGTCATGAAAATGTGCAGCTCAGAGTTCCTATTGAAGACATGGAGTTGACAGCCCCAGATGCTGCTCCCAGTGCATCCACTACCACATTCACGCCAAGCCCAACCTTCTTAGAGAATGCTCACAGCCAGGCCCTGAGCACAATGGAGGCACCAATTCGGGTCCATTCCCATAAGACATGGTATTCCTCTGACAGACAGCTTTGATATATAATAACTCTACCGGCCTGTCCAAAACTTTCTTAGACTAGTACTATAATTTGAGACTTTTCCTACCCAATCCTTCATAGGTGTTAGAAGCTCATATCAGCAGCCTTTTTGGCCCCCTCCCCTTTATCCTTCACTAGTGTTTCCTCCCATTAATCTTTTGCACATCTAAATCCATTTTGGCCTCTGCTTCTAGGAGAACTTGAAGTAACATTTTAAAAATGATGAATAGACAGATTATTGAATAGATGTAATTGGGGAAATTGCCTCCCATATAAAGAAAAATATAATTGTATACCTAATATCATAATTGTAAGTGAATCCCAGATGCATTAATATTTAAATAAGAAAGGTATATAAGTGAAAACCTCAAAGAAGATAATGTCATCTAGGGCTAGTGAAAGACTCTTTAAATAAAACTACAAAAGCAGCCGGGCGCGATGGCTCACGCCTGTAATCCCAACACTTTGGGAGGCCGAGGTGGGCTGATCACGAGGTCAAGAGACCCAGACCATCCTGGCTAACACGGTGAAACCCAGTCTGTACTAAAAACACAAAAAATTAGCCGGGCGAGGTGGTGGGCTCCTGTAGTCCCAACTACTCGGGAGGCTGAGGTGGGAGAATGGCGTGAACCCGGGAGGTGGAGCTTGCAGTGAGCCGAGATTGCGCCATTGCACTCCAGCCTAGGCGACTGAGCGAGACTCCGTTTCAAAAAAAATAAAAATTAAAAATTAAAAAAAATTAAAAATTAAATTTTTTTTAAAAAAACTGTACAAAAGCACACATAAGGCAAAGGTATTAATTTGAGAACCTCAAAATTAAGGACTTCTGTTCAGTGAAGAACACTGCCGTATAGAATACCTCAAATATATTCTCCTCTGTCTCTAACCCTAACAGATTTTCTTAATTTTAGGTGGGAACATGGCCTCCTGAATAAATGACTATATTCATCAGCCTCCCTTGTAGCCAGAAATGACCTTATTTTCTAACTATTTTCTAACTATTTCTAACTTATTTTCTAACTATTTTCTAACCAATGAAATATAAGCAGATTTCCAGCAACAGTGTGTACCTTCTACATTGTGCCCTTAAAATAAAGGGGCATGCTCTCTTCTCCCTCTTTTCCCCTTCCTCATGGCTGATGAGAGCCACCTTGCACCATGTTGAGAAACCAATACTCTAGAAATGGTGGAATAACAACACAAAAGGATCACTTCCTTCTAAATTGTCACTTGAGCGGAAAAACTCTTTCCTTTTTTTTTTTTTTTTTTTGAGACGGAGTCTCGCTCTGTCGCCCAGGCTGGAGTGCAGTGGCGCGACCCTGGCTCACTACAAGCTCTGCCTCCCGGGTTCACGCCATTCTCCTGCCTCAGCCTCCCAAGTAACTAGGACCACAGTCACACACCACCACGCCCGGCTAATTTTTGTTGTATTTTTTAGTAGAGACAGGGTTTCACCATGTTAGCCAGGATGGTCTCGGTCTTCTGACCTCATGATCCGCCTGCCTCGGCCTCCCAAAGTGCTGGGATTACACGAGTAAGCCACCGCGCCTGGCCGAAAAACTCTTTCTTGTTGAGCCACTGTTAATATAGGGTTCTACTACAAATAACAGAGTTA
Source organism: Macaca mulatta (assembly GCF_049350105.2). Taxonomy (NCBI): domain Eukaryota; kingdom Metazoa; phylum Chordata; class Mammalia; order Primates; family Cercopithecidae; genus Macaca; species Macaca mulatta. The sequence continues at coordinate 165,620,817 of NC_133406.1, read as the reverse complement.
CCTCCTAAATAATATAAACACCATGGACAAAGTTAACGGAGAGGTCACAGATTGGGAGTTTATTGGCAATGTCTAAAATCAAGAAGATAAAAATCTAAAAGATGCAAAAAGAATCCAGTGCAAACAAATAAACAAGAAAAATAAAAAATAGGCAAAAGCTATTAACATGCAATTCACATAAGAGGAAATCCAAAAGACTAAAAAGCATATAAGGAGATGATAAATGTTATTAGTAATTAGAGAAATCAAAATTAAAATAATATATCACACCCATTAAATTGGTCAATATTGAGTAATGCTAGGAATTGATAGTAATGTAACGTTACAGGGACATTCTTATACTTTTGGTAGGAATGTATACACAACCATTTTTTAAAGCAATTTGGCAGAGCCTAATTAAATTAGGTATACCTATTTCCTTTGGCCTACCAATCCTACTCCTGGATAGATATCCCAGAAAAATTCTTACAAAGATCCCAAAGCAGATACATAAAAGACTGAATTACAGGGATGTTTCTGGTAATAGGGAAATGGAGATATTGTAGGTCTCTATCATCGATGGGACAGGTAAATAAAATGCAACCATTAGAAGCAAAATATATCTAATGTATATGATAAATAGATATTAAAAATAGTGCTGAATAAAACAAGAAATAGAATGAGATTTAAAGCACTAGATAATTATGTAAATTAAAAATGCATGTCTACAAAAATAATATAAATCACATTTTATAAATAAATAAATATTTATTTCACAAAAATAGACACAAAAGACCCTACATTAGAATGGTTGAAGAATAAGGATAAAATGAAAAATAAATAAATAAAATGACAAAGAGGCCGGGTATGGTGGCTCACCCGTAATTCCAGCATTTTGGAGGCTGAAGCACTAGGATCATTGAGCCCAGGACGTCTAGACCAACCTGAGCAACACAAGGATACTTGTCTCTACAAAAAATGAAAATAAATTAGCTGGTTGTGGTGGCCCACGCCTGTGGTCCCACCTACTCAGGAAGTTGAGGGGGAAGGATCACTTGAGCTCAGAAAGTCTAGGCTATTGTGAGCTGTCATTGCACCAGTGCACTCTAGCCTGGGCAACAAAGCAAGACCCTGTCTCAGAAAATAGAAATAAAAAGTAATAATAAAATTAAACAAAAAAGGGTCATTGCATAGACTAGTGATGACAGTGTGCTATATACTAAGTATAACTAATTCAACCTTCTGTACTCCAAGTTCAAGATCCAAGAAAAATAATCATAAAACAAAGTAAAATTTATAGAAATAAAATGCTACAAAATTAACTCTGCCCTTCTTTAGTGTATTACTATTGTTTTCTTTGTATACTCTGAGGTATTTTTCTTATATAACGATCAATCCTGTGAATTCTGTAAGAATTAATTTCACATTAATTTTCAAATTAATGTTCACAGGTCTGTAATCTAGGGAGTTAACCAGAGAGTAGAGGTGGTAGGATTATGAAGGATATGAAGGAAGAACTTTAAATGTTATTTTATCTTCTTGAAACTGTATCTATATCCTCTCTGAATATGTGATTTATTTTAATACTAGATACTAGTATTATCTTCCTTCACCACTCTAGGCTCAGAAGTACAAATCTATGCTCCTAGTGAATCTTTCTCTGTTAATAATTAGCAAGCCTAAAAAAGAAATGGAAAGGAAGTGGGGAAGTGATATGGTTTGGATCTGTGTCTCCACTCAAATCTCATGTTGAATTGTAATCCCCAATGTTGGAGGTAGTGGATGAGCTCACAAGATCTGATTGTTTAAAAGGTGTGGCACCTCCTCCCTCTTTCTTTTGCTCCTACTCTGGCCAGGTGACATGCCTGCTTCTCCTTCACCTTCTGCCATGTTGTAAGTTTCTTGAGGTCTCCCCAGAAGCCAAGAAGATGCCATCATGCTTCCTGTACAGTCCAAAAAACTGTAAGCCAATAAAAACCTCTTTTCTTTATAAATTACCCAGTGAAGTATTTCTTTATAGCAATGCAAGAACAGACCAACACAGGGGAAGAACCAGAAAAAAATGAAAAAGAAAGATGGCTAGTAAAATAAAGTGCCTTGCTTTTTTATTCCATGTAGACTCTATGTCTTTAGGGTTAAAAGAATAAAAAGAATTGAGTGTGGAACTCAGCTTTGAATCAGTGAAACACCAACCATTTACCAGAATCCTTTCATGATCTGTCTCTTTCTTGGTCAGCCAACTCTTCCACTCTCTGAAAGGTTCTTAATGCTGTAAGCCTTTTGGCTTGACTTCCTCCATGTCCAATAGCCCTATGGATGCCTGTACTTATTTCCTATTGGGAATTAATTCATATATGTAGTTTCAAAAGTAGATTTGGCCTAGTTATTTGCATCTCACTTTGATAATTCCTTACTATTAAAAAAAAAAAAAACAAAAAACTGTGCTTTGACTTGCTAACAGGACACCTTCTAGACCTTGCAAAATAGAGAAGCTCCCCAGGATATGTGTTCCCTGCAGTGAAAATGGCCAAGTGTTCATCATTCATCTTGAAAAAAAGGAAATCTAAAATTAATCCTCGCTTTAGGTGAAGAAGCACTAATGTATTCACTGTACTAGAGCAAATGGATAAAAAAGCAAACAACTATAGCAACAAAAAAAATGTCTAGGGCAAAGAGGATTAGGGCCACAGCAGGGAAAAAAGGATCATGGCTACAGTGTGGCTATAAGTGCCCAGTATCTTTTTTAATAAAATATATTCTATAACCACAACCAGCTTCATGGATGTGCAACCAGTACAGATTTCCATATTCAGAAGGACCCCACCTGGGGTTTAATGCTCTGGGATGAACATCTTGAAACTCTCCCAGCTTTGCCAGTGCTCCCACCCTCTTCCTGAGGTAGCTACCAGTTCTAATTGACTGGAAGAGGTCATACATAGTTCCCTCCCCCAACCTTTCTCCCTGCCTCTGCACAGGGATCTGGGTACAGGAAATGTCCAGTTAAGGTGTTCATCTCACTGTGCCTCTGGGTGTCAAAGCAGCAGTGCATTCAGCGTGTGACTCCATGGGGTCTCTCACCCATTCCCACTCAAGTATCAAGTAAGGCCTGACGCTGGACACCCATCTGCAGTAAATTGGGCAACATGCCTATGGGTAGGGGAAACTAACTTCTCTGCCCCTAGCTGTGGCTCCAAAGTTTCATTTTGCCCTGGGCCTGCAAATTACATAGCCAACTTGGCCTAGATCCTTCCAGGATTAGAATCAGTACTGAAGGGACATTTTTGAGGTGTTGGGGAGAAGCTTATCAAGCATTGTGAATCTATGACTGTTTATGTTTGATCTTCTTGAAGTTCTTACTCTGGGTCCCAATGCCCACATCACACTGGCCCCTGGAGTGCACTCCTCCCTCCTACCATGTGGATTTCAGAAATCCTCTTTATCATCTTTCATGCAGTTGAACCAAGCCGGAAATTTCAGAAGTGTTTGTTATATGTTGAAGAGAACAAAAACAATAATAAACACAGAATGCAAAAGGTATAGAAATGTTCCATCTAACAAAGTAAAAGTTGTGGTCCTAGGATAGCAGACTCGTTCTTAAAAAGCCTATGACTCAACCATTCCATGTAATAGCCCATTCTTCTCCTCTTACCTCCCCATGAACTTTTCCTTTACATATTTTTTAATTCTTTCAAGGAGTTCTAGTTTCCTCTCAGAGTAACCTATTACCAGGGTGACTTACACTAGGAATTAAGTTATATTTCAAAGGAAACCCCGCCTTCAAAAAAAAAAAAAAAAGTAGTTGTAGCTTTATAGACCTATCATATAGCATAGCCATATTATAATAAAGTACAAAACTATTTCATTCATATATAAGGAAATACGGGATATAGCAACAAGGATATATCATTCCCTAGTAGTAGAATGCTAGAATATTTTTGTTTTCATCTCAAATTCTCTACAGTTAAACAATAATGTAGTCACAGGATCCACTGAAAAAGTAACATAGATTTTAGTGGCCATAGAAAGAAACATGTTCAAGTTTCTCTTTAAAGCTCTGACATTGAACTGTGTTCCTAAAAGTTGTATTGTATTACTTTAATTCTTGATTGAGTTTTCTAATAAGTATGACCTAATTCTAGCAGTATTTGATGGTTTTATTTTTCTTTTGGATGTTATAACTTGCTAATTTGTTTTCATATTTCTTCCTCATACAATTGGTTGATGTTAGCTATGATAGACTTTTTGTGCCAGCTTGTATAATAAAAGTCAAAGCCCTGCCAACTAATAAATAAATTATCTTAGACTAGTAGATCCATAACTTTTGGATTTAATGGGATAGTAATTTTTTTCTGTTTTTTCTTGAGACAGGGTCTCGCTCTATCATCCAGGCTGGAGTGCAGTGGTGCTATCACAGTTCACTGCAGTCTTGACCTCCCAGGCTCAAGTGATTCTCTTACTTCAGCCTCCCAAGTAGTTGGGAATACAGGTGCACATCACCATGTCTGGCTAATTTTTAAATTTTATGTAATGACAAGATCTCCCTATATTGTCCAGGCTGATCTTAAATTCCTGGGCTCAAGCGATCATTCCACCTCAGCCTCCCAAAGTGCTGGGATTACAGATGTGAGCCACCATTCCCAGCCACTGGCAAATATTTTTAAAGTGAAGGTGAAATTGATAAATGATTGTCAATGTTTTATTTTATCAAGTAAAAAACAGTGGAAAGTAAGACACGATGATATTATTTCATAAAAGAAAGGATATTTGAATACTAAAGAAGGAACTTTAACTGAAGAAATGAAGCTATGAACTCAGTCCATTCTCATTTCGTTGGGGAATACTGAAGATGAACATCAAAGATCATCACTGGTATTAAAAGAAAAACTTTAGACAATCTAAATTTAACAGTTTAATTGAGCGAAGAACAATTTGTGAATCAGGCACCCCCCTAAGCAGAATAGGTTCAGAGCAACTAGACAGAAAAAGAAAAGTGACATTAAAGAAAACTGTGGGAAGTGAGGTACAGAAATAGCTGAATTGGTTACAGTTCATTTGAACAGTTGGCGGCCTGTGAGTGGTTGAAGTATAGCAGCTGTGATTGGCTGAAAACTCCGCTACTTGTTACAAGAGCACTTCCAATCTCTGTACACATCCAGGTAGGTTATAATTCACTATGTACAAAGAAACCTTTAGGCTGAACTTAAGCTATGTAAGGAGGCAGTTTTTGGCTAAACTTAACACGGGGCAACCTCCTGAATTAGAGGTTGGCAAAACAGTCGAATTCTTAATAAATATTTCCCTCCAAACTTTTCAACTACTTTAAGTATTTCTGGAATTTTTATGAACTCTTAGATATGACAATACATGAGATTCAACAATATGGACTCTGTTGATTTTTTCAAAGCCATTCTAAATTTAAAAACCTTTGAAGTAAACATTTCATTATACATTTTTTTGTCACTATTAAGAACAGTAAACAGAAAGCACTGTAAAGTGCCACTGTCTTCTCTTGAATTCACCCTGAAGTTTTTTTCTGTCTTGTGCTCTTTGCATCCAAAACTTTTATTATTAAAAAAAAAATGCCATATATTACATGTTTGAGACATACTATGTATTATTTTTAATACCTATGACATTACTTTGTAACTAATGGCCTAATTTGACAAAGTAAGCCTCTAGTCTCATCACTCGATATCAAGATGAATGTCTTCTTCTCTTTACAGGGCTATCTTACATATATAATTTATCTTGGAAAGTATTCTTCACATATATACATACATACATATACACACACACACACACCACACAGACACATACATATATACATGCAGATAAAAAGCATTGGGAATTTAAAAAAATTCTGATGAGGCTCTTTGCTTAATAAATATGGTATTCCTATATGTATTTTAAGCATGTGTATCTAGAAATTTGTTGTTTCCTATGCAGAAAATAAAACACTATATATAATTAATGAGAAACTCAAACCTGACCCTCACCCTTCATTGCATAGTAATCAATGTAAGATATTATAAGGAAGTATTTATTATATCAAAACAAAGGACACTATTCTGATAGCTGTTGGATCTAAAATATAACATTTGACTTTCAAAGCAAGTAAATCAGCAGAGCTCCAAATAGGGACTCGACCAACAAAGGATCATGAAGTTAAAAAGTCTCTGTTAATCAATGACAAATTTAGTACTTGTTGCTACAATTACAAAGATAATAGTTCCTTTATGTCAGTGCCTTTGGTTTTGCAGCTGTAAAATAGCTTTGAAATTCAGCATTTCAAGGAATAGAAATTAATAGGAGGTCATTTCTACCAGAGAAATTTTAGGGGCCCATCCTCTCTAATCATCATTAAAAACTAAATCCGTAGGAGAAGAGGCACTTTACTGATTGTCAAGTGGAAGCTATTATTCATTTGATGAAGCTCTTGGCACCGTGCCATTGATTCTGCACTACAGCCTGCTGCTTGTTCTCCTTCATCTCCTGCAATCAGGGTTGTTTCTGCCTGCCAGGAGCTATTTATAGATCAAGGGGGGAGAAAAGCTGATATGTTCTCCTTCTTGAAAAACAACTTTCAAACTTTGTAAGTACAAATCTGTTTTCCTTGTCACTAGACTGTGTCCACTTTTTCTGTCAATGTAGAAGATAAGGAAGCTGACTTCAAGACAACTGCCCTTCCTAATTAAATGATGATGGGATTTGGTTGAGTCACAGGCTACCCTCATATCGCCTCTAACTCCCCCAGGATTAATATTCCTCAAAACTACATACACCGTCATATGTTCATAGTGTAATTTTGTCATTTCTACACTTTGTGTCAGTTCCTGTTCTGTATCTTAATAATTTCTGGAAGATACTCTCTACTTTCTTATTAAAAGCCAATATATTTGGCTCAAAAAAACCCTCAAAATATGAATGTAAGAAAACAGTTGGAGGCTTGATTTTTTTCTTTTTTGAGAGCTGGTTTAAACTGAATTAACAGATTTTGATGAAATTGTTCTTTCTGCACATATAAAAAATGAATTTTCATAAATTTACTTGAAATATTGGTAATCTTAAGGTAACAGAAACCTTATTACAAATTTACCCACATGATATGGACACAGTACTCCCAAAGTTATCTGCAAGCATTTTCACTGTCTTGCATTGCAGTTGTGAACATATTTTCTAATCTAAACTATTCAGAATCTTTATTTTTGAAAAAGTTTCAGGCCTTAATCTCAGCAGTTTCAAAAACCATGTAAAATTTTTTACCCTCTAAAATAATATATACAGAAAATAAAAACAAATAGTAGTCTGCATTCAATATGCTCATCATTAAGAATAGCAATAGCTACACTTCTGATTGCTAAAATTTAATGAAAAGGAATCGTATTTATCTAGAATTTAAAAAACTGAACTTTAAAAAATCGTATTTATCTAGAATTTAAAAAACTGAACTTTAAAAATATATGAAAATGTCAAAATTATATGGCCGTGAATTGTTTTATGCAGATTCTTTTGAGAAATTTTGTTGGTGACTCTATCAAATGTTGTTTTAACAAGAGACATTTTTTTAAGTAGCTATAGAGGATCTCTAGTAAATGTGTGCTTACAAACAGAATATTGAAGACTCCCTTAAAGTGTATTTAAAAAATGCAATAGAGGATTAGTCAGAGCAGTGAAGTTATTCTTAGAAGAAAAACTTGAGCTAGTAGGGTGGGAAACAGATCAAGGATTTTATTTGTTTTGTTTTACATTCTTAGAAGACCTACATTTCAACATCCCTTTTAGACTGTGGTATTTTCAGCATCCAGGCTTGCAGCAGTGACCAGAATAGTATGTTTATCTGTGAGGCTATAATACCTTTTCTCCTAAAACCTACATGCCTACCACTAAGACATTTACCCAGAAAAAGCCGAGATTAAATTATATAGTTTTTGAACAAAAGCTGTAGAATATAAAGTGAAATTATTTATCATGGATCCAAGTATTTTAGACAATTGAGATAGGAAGAAAATAAAAAGTTCATTTGACTCTGAATTTTTGAAAATAATTCTGCATGGCCTGAACTTCTAGATAATTTCTACTCCCTTCCCCCTTAACTTTTAGTTCTCAAAACCTTTCTCTGTATTCTTTCATTCCACACAATGAAGCATCTGAGGCACTTTTAGGATGGGATTATTAAATCTCTGCCACTAATTTGGCTGATTACCACTGGGGCTCTGAAGGCTAGGCTACTGGAGCTAATCATCCTCTCAAACATTTAATAATTCACTCAACAAGCATTTATTCAGTATCTATTATGTGCCTACCATCATTCTAGTTGTTGAGATACATCAGGGAAGAAAAAACACAAAAAGTTTGTATCCTCATTGAATTTATATTTCAAAACAAAGATCACCAGAAAAATTGTCTCTATGAACATAGTCCTGTGTTTCTCACAAATGAACAACATTAACTGAAGGAAGACAAGTTCTTAACAGTTACAGTTCTTGAGCATTGCCCATATATGCCAAGTACTGTGTCAAATAGTTTTCTATGCATTATTTTGTTTAATTAATCCCATTTAATCTTATTCTTCAAAAAATCCCCATTATACTGATAAAGAAATGGATATTTTCAAATAATATTAAAATATTTGCTAAGGTTAGAGAGGTAAAGGGAAGATTTAACGCAGGTCTTTCTCGTTTATAAGAATGGTCATTCCAGGCAAATCTTCTACTGAGGACTTAGTACCATTTATTCAGCAAATATTAAAAGTGCCTAACATGTGTCAGGCACTGTTTTAAACACAATATATTCATGAATCAAAGAGGACAAGGTCCTGCCTTGTGCAGCATAAACCCTACCTGTAGCAGACAGACAGTAAAAATAAACATAACAGGTAAGCAAATACGTATTATGTTAGAAGGATAACATTAATTCATTGGGAAAAATAAGTCCAACTTTTTTCTAATAACTGGAGTTCTTAAGTTAGAGAGAAAGAAAACTTTTTACTTTAACTTTTATAATTAAAAAAAAAAGATCCCAGGGACCTGTGACTTAACAAAGCACCCCAAAGAATAACTGTTAGAAAAGAACATACACTGTAAACAAGAGGTGACTTCATATTGAGGTAAACGGACACCTGTTTTTCACCACCGTGGGGAGCTAGACTTGCCATTTTGACCAAGAGGAGCTTGCAAATAAAGGGCAAAGCAGGGCATCAGTAATTGCCCATCTGGACTACAACAAGCACACGTAAATCACTGGAAAATCACGTGCACTTTGATGACATTTATCTACTTTGGTTTTCCACTGACTGGCATGCCAAACCTCAGACACCAAAATGACTAAAGTTGGGGAATAAATACCCATCATTAAATTTCCAGTAGTTTAATACTTATCCCTCTTCCCGAGGACATGATTAAACCTCATACAACAGCAAAACTCCAACAAACTAAGTGGCTTGACATCAGAAGTGAAGGGAAAGTAAATGTGAAAAAGAGAAAAAGGATGAAAGTAACACAGAAAATGAAAGAAAAGAGAGGGAAGGAAAGGTATTGACAACATATAGAGGAAAATCTCTTTGGTGGTTATTCTCCATCACCTTTTGGCTTCAGACAATCACCCACAGGCACTAAACAAAGTGATTTAGCAGCAATTTGGATGTGTACCTCAATCCACCATTCCAGGAGATGGAACAAGCTCACACTAGTGGGACCAAAAAGTGCAGAAACACGGAAAACATAATTCCACCCTCCTGCCAAGCCTTCTCCTAGGGACAAGGATAAGGTAGATCATTTTAGTACAAAAATGGTGAACTTTTCTCTCCCTGTAGTACTAACTGTATTTCAACAATATTGCTTCCTCAAGAGAGGAAAAAACGGAATCTATCTTTTAATATTATGTTAAGTGGTCCCAGAGTTATAATTGGCTCAAACGTCATTCACAGTTCCTTATGATGGTTGAAAACTCAACATAGTTTTGTATCACTGGAACTTGCGGGTACAGCTGAAGGAGAAAAAAAATCTTATTACCGACTGGGACTAAGGGGAAAAAAAACTGGCTACAAGATGATGATAAATCTCATTTGTGATATATATAGTAATTACATATTAACTGAGGTCAAAGTCAATGCTCCTTAAGTGGGCTCCTTCTCCATCTTTTCTATTTATAAACTGGAAATAGCCTAGCAGGTCAACTCCAGAAACTACGTCTATATTCCTCACTGCTGTCACTCTACATCCTAGAATAGTGCCTAACAAATAATAGCACTTAATAAATATTTGACCAGAAAAGTTCAATTAATAAATTTATTAATATTATTTTTCTACCTCACAGGAGTATAGTATCATTTAGATATAATTACACATTTCCTTGAGTTCATTGGGTACCCTACAAAGGCAAAATGACTCTTAAATTCATTGTATTGTAGGCCTCATTACTGACTTTTATATAGAACTTTTTCTTTTTAAGCGAAAATACTATGTTACTCTCTGGTCAACATATAAGTGGAAGGAAAGTAACTAATATTTATTGACTCACTAGGACTGGCATGTGCCACGTGCCTGCATATGCACTGTCTCATTTATTTTTCAGGGCACTCTGATAAAGTAAACATTATTAATCCCCTTTTTACAAAGAAAGAGATATAAGCTTACAGAGATTAACTAATTTGCCTAAGGTTATGTAACCAGTAAGTGGCACAGTTCAAATTCAAACCCAGACCCTTCTGATTGCAATGTTCATACTCTTTCTATTATATCAAATTGGCAGAGGGAAACATATTCAAGCTACAAAACCAAGCATCCATCTGTCAGATTGAAAAACTTCTCCTCAAGCTTGGGATATGTCTGAGCTAGCATGTTTGTGTTTTCATTATGATAATTCCAGCAAAGGAGAAAAATGCCAATTGAGTCCAAACACCAAAATATCTTTTATTTAAATATTTTATTTTACAATCATATGCTAAGAAATTGCTCTTTGTTCAAAGGGGTCATTTTATTACAAATGTTTATTTCCTTGTGTTTTAGCTTGACTTATCTTTAGTTAGATCAATCAGAAGGAAAAACACAATTTAAAGAAAATCACAGGCAGAAAAAAAAAAAATACAAAGAAAAGAGAATTGGAGAGATCCTGAGCAGCATCTTGGTAAATCCACTGATGTCCACCAAGGAAGACATAAAAAACAAACCTTTCTTGATGAATACCAGTTTCCTGGAAGTGGGCAATTATGTTCTTTTTGTCCAGAAAGTTACTTCGAAAAGCCAGCATGACCTTCGCTTAAGTCTCCTGTGAATAAGCTCTGGAAGACGTCCATGAAAGTGTAATCCTATATGAAATTGAAAAATCCTGTAGTAATTAGATTGATTATGAATTTAAGTCTTAAGGGAAAAGGTCTTATGCTGGTAAGTGAAGCAAAGATTATCAGTATTTTCACCACTCGTATCACCTGCACATAGATATTGCACACACCCTTGAATGAATAATTACCAGCATTGAAAACTAAAGACAGAAGCCTTTAGTGTGACACAGGAGTGCTAGCATGTCTGTGTATGCCTTTCTTGGAAAGAAAAAAATCCCCGGAAAAAGAAATGGCTTATTTTAAACTGGTCTATGTAAAACTCCCTTAATAAACACATGTTGAGTTAAAGAAGAAATTATTCAGTAAAATTTATAAAGAAAAATCATTTTGATAAACTTTTGGCAGCCTCAAATTACTTTAATGATCTGATCAAAGTCTGAGCATTGGTGCTGGAAATCTCTATAAGTAAAACTCTGCCAAAAGCAGATATTAGGCCATGAGCATAAATAATCAGAATTATGACCTACCAAAAAGTGGTCTATGTTACCAATCTGTACTGTACCTCAGTCTTTCTCACTCTAAAATAGAGTTTGTAAGCAATTCTTTTCTAAAATAAGATATTTTAAATCATATTTGTTCTATAAATAGGCAATTACCTATGTGGTTTCTTTTGAGGGATAGAGTCCATGTGTCCCAAATATCACCCTTTCTTACACACATACTGCTCTAAAACTAAGAAACTCACCAGTAATGGTGCTTCTTTGGTCTAAGATGTATGTTAACTGTCCATATAAATATATATTATTTCCTTTAAGAGCGTAGTTTGAGGGAAATTGAGTCTATTTCAATATGGAAAAGAGAAAAAATTTTAATATCCATAGAAAAAATCAGATGACTAAATACCAACTAAATAAGTAAAGATTCCAGAATTCATGACAATAGAAAGTTAGAGTAAAGGTAAATTTTTCTAAAATAATAACATAATTCATCTAGCTCACCTTACTTAAGAAGATTAATGTATGCAAAGCTCTCTGAAATCCTTGGGAAAAAAGCCACAGAAATAGAGTTCATAATTATAGCTACATCTCCTAGTGCCTAAACAAATCCTGGTTAAAAGTCCCATTAATTCATTCAGATCACCAGACAACCATTTTAGTAAACCAAAAGTAAAAACTCTCACATGCTAGTCAAGGAGCCAAAGAGTTAAATGCAACCTGCAAGGGATCTCATTCCAACCAGGATTCAACTTGGGTAGTGTAAGAATCTGATTCACATATTTTTAATGGGCATCTTTCAGACATTTTAAAGAGAAAAAGATTAATAAATTATCTCCAATCCCTACTCCTAACATGCAAGGAATGAAAAGACTGCCACCTGTCTAGGATTTGAGTTTCATAGGCATGTTTACTACATCAAAGCATCAAGGGACAGACTTTGAGAGAAGACAGACAAGATCAAGAGACTTGCACATTTTAAATAAGATGTGAAAATTACAACATAAAAAAGGATCAGAACCTCTCTTTATTCATTCACAATTCTGAGGGCTCTTAAATGAGTTAGGCTTAAATTTACTGTATGTCTAGGAAAAGGTTTACTGTGTAAAAGGAAATTTAAGGGGTAACAAATGTATTTCATAGAGCTTTATAAATTAATAAAAGTATTCTGCAAGGTGCTTTGAGATTCAAAGATTAAAAGCAACTGTGGAGCCACATAAAGCATTCACATTCCCTAATGCTGTGAGAATATGAGAAACTTTCTCAGCTGTTGTCATTTTTTTCCATATTTCTTCTTTTCTGGTGCTATCTCTACCAACAAAAGCAATAACATCTTACATTTAAGTTAAGCTTTAAAGACTACAAAAGAACATACATGTTACCTTTTTTGATCTTTATATGTATTCTGAAGGTATTTTTATCTTAATGTAGATGAGGCAATCAAGATAAAAAGAAATTTAGTGATTTGCTCAAGGTTACATACAGGAAAGTAGCAGAACTAAGTGTCAAACCCATGTCTTTGGACTCCACGTCCATGACATTGTCCCCTACCAACCTAGATTTGTCTACCAGGTAATGATATGGACAACCTGCTGATTTCACAAGGAAGACATTCTAGTCAGAATTGTTAAAATACTTGATTTTAGTATTAAGGCAAATTATAGTAATTTTCATCACTGATAGCACAGTGAAGGTGCAAACTACAACTCTTTTACATGAGGCACACTAAGCAAATTGATTAGAGATTTCAGGTTGTTTCTGGATCTGCCTAAGTATGGCCATTTTTTTTTTCCTTTTTTCTTTTTCTTTTTTTTTTTTTTTTTTTTTTTTTTTTTTTGACTTCTGGACCTGAACTTGTGAAACTGAGTTTCAGCAAATTTTAGGATGTGTTGATGCAATCCACATGTAGTGTGCATGAAACTCTGCCTAGGCCATAGCCCCAGGGGCAGGTGGCTCCTTTGATCTTTATAGTTGTAAAGGAAACATTTGGTAATTAGACTTAAAAAGTACCCTGGAGGAAAACAGGAAGGCATTTGTACAATGACATGAAACTCTTCTTTTTCTGCCTAAATCCCATCCTTCCAGGAGTAAGAGAGTCTGAAGGAGAATTCTGAAGATAGAAGGAACTTCAGAGGTAATTGTTAGATGGGTTCTTGCAATAACAATGAAAATAGAGGTAAAAAAATCAAAAATAGCTTTAGTCAGACTTCACTGGGTAACAAACCACCCCCAAGCCTACTGGCTTTAAGAAAAAAAAAAAAGCTATTGCTTTCCACTATTCTGAGGGTTTGGCTGGGTGGCTCCTCTGCTGACCTCACCTGCACTTTGCACTTAACATGCAGCGTTCGCATGGAGGGTCAGCTATGGGGTCTATATTCAAGGTGCGAAAATATACTTCACCTGTTGATGGCAGAAGTCACATTGCCTAAGTTCGTGGACACAAGAAGCATAATTCTTGAGAGGCCATGTTTTAACAGTCTACCACACTAGGGTTTTTAACACCACCAGTACACAGAATCATCTATTTTGAAACAAAATACTAATAATGGTCTCTAGACTGATTTAAATTGTCTGGGGTGAAGCTCAGTTATCAACACATGTTAAAAACTCTCCAGGTGATGAAAATTAAGCCAGAATTAAGAATCTAGGTTTATATTTCAGTGACTGAATTTTCGCAGTTGCAGAATAAGAGAAAATACTTTGCAGTAAGAATTTCATACAAAGGTAAATGATAAAGGGTAAGATGAAATAGAAAACAAATAGAAGACAGAAAAGTATTGAAACAAAGTGGATTAAAAAAATCAGGACAGAGATACTGTCTCCATCAAAACTAGCTATGAATTTCTACCAATAATATCCTACTCAAGAAATATTGGTGATTGATGACTATGCATTATATTTGTAGTTTGTTGTATTCATATGTATAGACATGCTTAAATATTTTATTATAAAATCCAGCACACAAGTTCACTCATTTTGCTGTTTTAGTGTTTCTCAGTGATCCTTTGTACTTTCCCTCTAATACATGGGTTCTCAACATGGACTGAACCTAGGAAGATTTTTGAAGAATACTGACTGATGCATAAGCCCAAACCCAAGAATTCTGATTTATCTGTCCTGAAATGGGGCCCCAGTATCAATTCTTCAGGTGTTTCTATTGTGAAACCAAGCTTCAGAACTGTTGCGCTAAGATGTCATGTTAAACAAAACTTTTCAAGTATTCTTAAGGAGTATTTGGCAATGACTGATAAACCAATACTATGTTCTTTCTTAGGATTCTAAAATAGCTCTATGAGGGCAGAACCTATATCTTGTTCAACTCCGTATATCCACATCCTGGTACAATGAGTGGCATAAGAAATAAACG
Organism: Macaca mulatta; assembly: GCF_049350105.2. NCBI lineage: Eukaryota > Metazoa > Chordata > Mammalia > Primates > Cercopithecidae > Macaca > Macaca mulatta. The sequence goes on along the minus strand of NC_133406.1, from coordinate 165,605,699 downwards.
AGTAATTGATTTACTGAATTAGCACCCCAACCTATTGTTATGTGAATTTGAGTGGTAACTGAATATGCAACAGTTTCCAGAAATACCATGTATTCATCAAAACCTTACTGAGAAATCTACTTTTGGCAAAGTACTGTGCCAGTTGCTTCATATATATATATACACACACACACACATATATATACACACACACACACACATATATATATACACACACATATATATATATACACACACACACACACATATATATTCATTATATTAATGCCAAGCCATTGAAAAAAAAATAATGCAATTGACAGTTACATCTAGGGTAAACTAGTAACTGCAAAATCTTCTATTGTTTGACTACCCAAGTATTAACTGAAATAGTTATCCCCATCAGACACAGGCAGAGTTTATATAATGAAACTACTTAAAACATAGTTTATTAACAGCCAGTATTCCTACACCCTGTAGCACAGGAGTGACCTACCCAGGGACACGAGTCTCAGGCACCCCAGCCGAATGCCAAACAACTGTCTTTTTTACTCTTAGTTACATTTACCTCCCACATTTGCTGTTACTCCTTACTGTGTTCCAGCATCTGTTGAACTCCTAAATCCTGTCTTAAACTTCTGTTCCCAACAATGTTTAGCCTTTGGAATGTGGCTTCTCTAGTTTCAACCCTCATCCTCTCTAGAATACAGCTTAGACTGATTCCCTGACTTTGTTTTACTCTCAGTCAATATCCAGAAAATGATGCCAGTTGATGTCTAGACATGGGGCACTATCCATGATATCCCACTAGTCTGTACCCCATGTAAGCTTCTCCCTTATCCCCAACCCACACAGCTTCAGGTCAGGAAAAAAATAGACTAAGCACTCAGGTTCAAAATCTTCAATATTTTCATGATTTATTTCCAAGCCTTCTAGTCTCCCTACTCTAGAAGGACTGGAGGAGGAAATTAGGAACCCCTCACCTTGACTAAACAAGTTTATAGACCAGTGCTCCAAAAGTCCCTGTGTTAAGATCAAACTAGCAATATTTTGATGTACCCCCTCAACAAGTAGAAGCCTAACATCCTGGTGTACTTCCAGGATCAATATATTTTATATATCTAGTCTTCTATACCACTCCCTGAGGCTGCCCTTTCGTGTATCAAGAGAGTATATGGACTCAGGAGACTTCATAAATCAAGTTTTCCAAACTAATATTGGGCATTCTCCTAAATAAAAGAATTAATAAATATGGAAAATGCTGAATTTAGCAAAATCAAACTGATTTATTTAGTGGAGGTCTTCATAGAACTTTTATACACACTGTGATTTTCCAGCACCAGGTGGCTCCTAATGCTGCAAAATCAGTACTGATGATTTGAAGAATTCTGTGATCTCTCACTAACCTTCCCAAATCTGGAGATGAGTAAACTGAATTTATATCATTTTCTCTCTTTTTATATCTCATGATTGGCTGGGAAGAGAGGGTAGGAGGTACAGGTAGAGAGGGATGGATTAGAGACTGGGAAATTTGGAGAAATGCTTAGGGCTACTAAATAGGAACAAAGGCTGTGGGGATTCTTACTAAATTGGGGGTGTTACTAAAGCCCTGGGTTATCTCCTCATCTTAAGAATATGATATATTTGTGATAAGGCAAAGTGAATTTTGATACAGTATATTTTACAAAATCTCAGAAGAGCAAAACTTCATACAACATTGACTGAACTCTAATCAATTCCAGCAATCTTCTGATGCACTCTAACTGCAGAAAAGTGGATGGAATACAAACTACCCAGCTCAAAAATTGAGCTCGGAGGGGAAAATGAACTAAAATCAAGAAAAATTCATTAACAGCATATAAAAGCAAATAGAATATCTAGAAAAATGATAGCTTTGTTAAGCATAAGCAATATTTTATGCTTATGGTAAATGATATAACAATTATAGATATTGTACTGTAGAAGTAAAACAGTAAAAGCAATAAGGATAAAGAAGTAATAATAGCAAAATGGAGGTTAATAGCCTTTTCAGGAACAAATGTAACTCAGAAGGTAGGAAAAAATTCATTGAGTGCTATAGAAGAACATAATAAAATAAGAATAAAATAAGTTCTTCATCAACTTAAAAGATGAAGTAAAATGGGGAGATTGCAGAATAAGAAATAAACAGTCTTTTTAGAGAACTATGAAATAAATTGGAGACAGGAAGAAAAAATAGAATTACTAAAATAGAGGGAAAGCTTGAAGTAATCAAGCAAATGCAAAGGAAAAAGCCAAAACATTAAAGCAGTTAAAGAAAAGATTATAGATATGAAGGACAGGCAAAGACAACAATGAAGATATAGTAAATCATTCTGAACTACATAATCTCCAAAACAAAAACCAAAATATATCCAAAGATATAATACAAGACAACATATGGGAAATTAAGGAAAACTTAAATCTGTGTATCTAAAAGATACTATTTCAGGTGAAAAATACAATGATCAACAAAAAATATACTTTAGTTGTTATTGAATTTCAAAAATAAGAAAAACTCTTCAGGAATTCCCCGCAGGAAAAAAAAAAAAAAAAGTCACATTAGCTTCAGACATCTCCATAGCATTGGTTGCCAAAATATGTTAGAGCAATATCTATAAAGCTTTGAGAGACAGAAAGTATTACCTAAAAATACTATATCCAGGTAAGATATCTTTCAAGAATTAAAATAGATGCATATATTTAAAAATAAAAAAACACGGAATGTAGCAGCTTTGAGCTACTGTAAAAGACCAAGTCAGTATATAAATTATTAGTAGGCAAGTCAATCAAGAATTCCGGAATGAAGAAGCCATGGTAAAAGACAGAAGGCTAATTTAATGACTATTAAGCTTGACAATGAAAAACAGTAATATATCATACAAAAGTTGAGAGAGAAAGTGTGAGCAAGCATAATATAGAATATGAAAACATTTCATTTAAAACATTTTCCATAAACTTTATTTGTAATGTTGGAGGAATTTTTGTGAACTAATACTTCCTTTTTTTTTATGAGAAACCAATTTATTGGCAAATGAAACTGAGCATTCCTTCAACCATGGGTTGTTACAGATTTTTATATTTGGAGGTAACCCATTCGATAGATATTGTTTATGAATATGATAGAATATATATTTACTTTTTAAACTGCAGATGTCACCCCTTGGACCGTTGTCCTTTTAAGCACTTGTCAGATTTCTTAGATTCTGAAATGTGTCTATAGCAATTTACATACATGTTGTTTAATGCTACAGAGGTTTGAACACTCACGTAGGTAAAGTCTTGGAGAATAATATATTACTGTTGGCATGCTGTTGTATGCTTTTAGTGTTGGAATAAACTTAGTTTTCAAAATTAGTTTTCTAGCATGTTGACATCTTTCTTTTTTTTTTTTCCTTTTTTTTTTTTTTTTTTTTAGACAGAGTCTTGCTCATTGCCCAGGCTGCAGTGCAGTGGCGCGATCTCGGCTCACTGCAAGCTCCGCCTCCTGGGTTCACGCCATTCTCCTGCCTCAGCCTCCCAAGTAGCTGGGACTACAGGCACCTGCCACCAGGCCTGGCTAATTTTTTTTTTTTTTTTTTTTTGCATTTTTAGTAGAGACAGGGTTTCCATATGTTAGCCAGGATGGTCTCGATCTCCTGACCTCATGATCCACCCGTCTCGGCCTCCCAAAGTGCTGGGATTACAGGCATGAGTCTTTTATTATTATTATACTTTACATTCTAGGGTACATGTGCACACCGTGCAGGTTTCTTACATATGTATACATGCACCATGTTGGTGTACTGCACATGTTAACTCAACATTTACATTAGGTATATCTCCTTATGCTTTTCCCCCCTCCCCCCACCCCAAAACAGGCCATGGTGTGTGATGTTCCCCACCCTGTGTACAAGTGTTCTCATTGATCAATTCCTACCTATGAGTGAGAACCTGCAGTGTTTGGTTTTCTATCCTTGTGATAGTTTGCTCAGAATGATGGCTTCTAGCTTCATCTATGTCTCTATAAAGGACATTAACTCATCCTTTTTTATGGCTACATAGTATTCCATGGTGTATATGTGCCACATTTTCTTAATCCAGTCTATCATTGATGGACATTTGGGTTGGTTCCAAGTCTTTGCTATTGTGAATAGTGCCACAGTAAACATACGTGTGCATGTGTCTTTACAGCAGCATGACTTATAATCCTTTGCATATATGCCCAGTAATGGGATGGCTGGGTCAAATGGTATTTCTAGTTCTAGATCCTTGAGAAATTGCCAAACTGTCCTCCAAAATGGTTGAACTAGTTTACAGTCCTACTAACAGTGTAAAAGTGTTCCTGTTTCTCCACATTCTCTCCAGCACCTCTTGTTTCCTGATAGCCATTCAAACTGGTGTGAGATGGTATCTCATTGTGGTTTTGATTTGCATTTCTCCAATGGCCAGTGATGATGAGCATTTTGTCACATGTCTATTGGCTACATAAATGTCTTCTTTTGAGAAGTGTCTGTTCATATCCTTTGCCCACTTTTTGATGGAGTTGTTTGATTTTTTTCTTGTAAATTTGTTTAAGTTCTTTGTAGATTCTGGATATTAGCCCTTTGTCAGATGGGTAGATTGTAAAAATTTTCTCCCATTCTGTAGATTGCCTGTTCACTCTGATGTTAGTTTCTTTTGCTATGCAGAAGCTCTTTAGTTTAATTAGATCCCATTTGTCAATTTTGGCTTTTGTTGCCTTTGCTTTTGGTGTTTTAGTCATGAAGTCCTTGCACGTGCCTATGTCCTGAATGGTATTGCCTAGGTTTTGTTCTAGGGTTTTCATGGTTTCAGGTCTAACATTTAAGTCTTTAATCAATCTTGAATTAATTTTTGTATAAGGTGTAAGGAAGGGATCCAGTTTCAGCTGTCTCCATATGGCTAACCAGTTTTCCCAGCACCATTTATTAAACAAGGAATCCTTTCCTGATTTCTTGTTTTTGTCAGGTTTGTCAAATATCAGATGGTTGTAGATGTGTGGTAATATTTCCAAGAGCTCTACTCTGTTCCATTGGTCTATATCTCTGTTTTGGTACCAGTACCATGCTGTTTTGGTTACTGTAGCCTTGTAGTATAGTTTGAAGTCAGGTAGCATGATGCATCCAGCTTTGTTCTTTTGGCTTAGGATTGTCTTGGCAATGAAGGCTCTTTTTTGGTTCCATACGAACTTTAAAGTCGTTTTTTCCAATTCTGTGAAGAAAGTCATTGACAGCTTGATGATGGGATGGCATTAAATCTATAAATGACCTTGTGCAGTATGGCCATTTTCACAATATTGATTCTTCCTATCCATGAGCATGGAATGTTCTTCCATTTGTTTGTGTCCTCTTTGATTTCATTGAGCAGTGGTTTCTAGTTCTCCTTGAAGAGGTTCTTCATATCTCTTGTAAGTTGGATTCCCAGATATTTTATTCTCTTTGAAGCAATTGTGAATGAGAGTTCACTCATGATTTGGCTCCCTGTTTGTCTGTTATTGGTGTATAGGAATGCTTGTGATTTTTGCACATTGATTTTGTATCCTGAGACTTTGCTAAAGTTGCTTATCAGCTTAAGGAGATGTTGGGCTGAGACGATGGGGTTTTCTAAATATACAATCATGTCATCTGCAAACAGGGACAATTTGACTTCCTCTTTTCCTAATTGAATACCCTTTATTTATTACTCTTGCCTGATTGCCCTAGCCAGAACTTCCAACACTATGTTGAATAGGAGTGGTGAGAGAGGGCATCTCTGTCTTGTGCCAGTTTTCAAAGGGAATGCTTGCAGTTTTTGCCCGTTCAGTATGATATTGGCTGTAGGTTTGTCATAAATAGCTCTTATTATTTTTAGATACGTCCCATCAATACATAGTTTATTGAGAGTTTTTAGCATGAAAGGCTATTGAATTTTGTGCAAGGCCTTTCCTGCATCTATTGAGATAATCATGTGGTTTTTGTCTTTGGTTTTGTTTATATGATGGATTATGTTTATTGATTTGCATATGTCGAACCAGCCTTGCATCCCCGGGATGAAGCCAACTTGATCTTGGCAGATAAGCTTTTTGATGTGCTGCTGGATTCAGTCTGTCAGTATTTTATTGAGGATTTTTGCATTGATGTTCATCAGGGATATTTGTCTAAAATTCTTTTTGTTGTGTCTCTGCCAGGCTTTGGTATCAGGATGATGTTGGCCTCAAAAAATGAATTGGGGGGATTCCCTCTTTTCTAGTGATTGGAATAGTTTCAGAAGGAATGGTAGCAGCTCCTCTTTATACCTCTGGTAGAATTCGGCTGTGAATCTGTCTGGTCCTGGACTTGTTTGGTTAGTAGGCTATTAATTATTGCCTCAATTTCAGAACCTGTTATTGGTCTATTTAGGGATTCAACTTCTTCCTGATTTAGTCTTGGAAGGGTGTATGGGTCCAGGAATTTATCCATTTTTTTCTAGATTTTCTAGTTTATTTGCATAGAGGTATTTATAGTATTCTCTGATGGTAGTTTGTATTTCTGTGGGATTGGTGGTGATATCCCCTTAATCATTTTTCATTGCATCTATTTGATTCTTCTCTCTTTTCTTCTTTATTAGTCTTGATAGTGGTCTATCAATTTTGTTGATCTTTTCAAAAAACCAGCTCCTGGATTCATTGATTTTTTTGAAGTTTTTTGTGTCTCTATCTCCTTCAGTTCTGCTCTGATCTTAGTGATTTCTTGCCTTCTGCTAGCTTTTGAATGTGTTTGGTCTTGCTTCTCTTGTTCTTTTGTTTGTTTTTGTTTTTTTTTGTTTTTGAGATGGAGTTTCACTCTTGTTGCCCAGGCTGGAGTGCAATAGCATCATCTCGGCTCACTGCAACCTCCGCCTCCCAGGTTCAAGCAATTCTCCTGCCTCAGCCTCCTGAGTAGCTGGGATTACAGGCATGCACCACCATGCCTAGCTGATTTTGCATTTTTAGTAGAGACAGGGTTTCACCATGTTGGTCAGGCTGGTCTTGAACTCCCAACTTCAGATGATATGCCCACCTCAGCCTCCCAAAGTGCTGGGATTACAGGCGTGAGCCACCACACCTGGCTCTCTAATTCTTTTAATTGTGATGTTAGGGTGTCAATTTTAGATCTTTTTTGCTTTCTCTTGTGGACATTTAGTGCTATAAATTTCCATCTACACACTGCTTTAAATGTGTCCCAGAGATTCTGGTATGTTGTGTCTTTCTTCTCATTGGTTTCAAAGAACATCTTTATTTCTGCCTTCATTTCGTTATGTACTCAGTAGTCATTCAGGAGCAGGTTGTTCAGTTTCCATGTAGTTGAGCGGTTTTGAGTGAGTTTCTTAATCCTGACTTCTAGTTTGATTGCCCTGTGGTCTGAGAGGCATTTTGTTATCTTTTCTGTTCTTTTACATTTGTTGAGGAGTGCTTTACTTCCAATTATGTGGTCAATTTTGGAATAAGTGCGATGTGGTGCTGAATTTGATACTGCCATTATGATGTTAGCTGGTTATTTTACTCATTAGTTGATGCAGTTTCTTCCTAGCTTCGATGGTCTTTACAATTTGGCCTATTTTTGCAGTGGCTGGTACCGGTTGTTCCTTTCCATGTTTAGTGCTTCCTTCAGGAGTTCTTGTAAGGCAGACCTGGTGGTGACAAAATCTCTAAGCATTTGTTTGTAAAGCATTTTATTTCTCCTTCACTTATGAAGCTTAGTTTGGCTGGATATGAAATTCTGGGTTTAAAATTCTTTTCTTTGAGAATGTTGAATATTGGCCCCCACTCTCTTCTGGCTTGTAGAGTTTCTGCTGAGAGATCCGCTGTTAGTCTGATGGACTTCCCTTTGTGGATAACCCGACCTTTCTCTCTGGCTGCCCTTAACATTTTTTCCTTAATTTCAACTTTGGTGAATCTGACAATTGTGTGTCTTTGAGTTGCTCTTCTCAAGGAATATCTTTGTGGCGTTGTCTGTATTTCCTGAATTTGAAAGTTGGCCCACCTCACTAGGTTGGCAAAGTTCTCCTGGATAATATCCTGAAGAGTGTTTTCCAGTTTTGTTCTATCTTCCCCGTCACTTTAGGTACACCAATCAGACATAGATTTGGTCTTTCCACATAGCCCCATATTTCTTGGAGGCTTTGTTCATTTCTGTTTACTCTTTTTTCTCTAAACTTCTCTTCTCACTTCATTTCATTCATTTGATCTTTAATCATTGATACCCTTTCTTCCACTTGCTTAAATCAGGTACTGAAGCTTGTGCATGCATCACATAGTTCTTGTACCATTGTTTTCAGCTCCATTAGGTCATTTAAGGACTTCTCTACACTGTTTATTCTAGTTAGCCATTCGTCTAATCTTTTTTCAAGGTTTTTAGCTTCTTTGCGATGGGTTCGAACATTCTCCTTTAGCTCGGAGAAGTTTGTTATTACTGATCGTCTGAAGCCTTCTTCTCTCAACTCGTCAAAGTCATTCTCGGTCCAGCTTTGTTCTGTTGCTGGTGAGGAGCTGCGTTCCTTTGGAGGAGAAGCAGCACTCTGATTTTTAGAATTTTCAGCTTTTTTGCTCTGGTTTCTCCCCATCTTTGTGGTTTTATCTACCTTGGTCTTCAATGATGGTGATGTACAGATGGGGTTTTGGTGTGGATGTCCTTTCTGTTAGTTTTCCCTCTTCACAGTCAGGACCCTCAGCTGCAAGTCTTTTGGATTTTGCTGGAGGTCCACTCCAGACCCTGTTTGCCTGGGTATCTATCACCAGTGGAGGCTGCAGAACAGCAAATATTGCAGAATGGCAGATGTTGCTGCCTAATCCTTCTTCTGGAAGCTTCATCTCCGACGGGCACCTAGCTGTATGAGGTGTCAGTTGGCACCTACTGGGAGGTGTCTCCCGGTTAAGTTACTTGGGGGTCAGTGGCCCACTTGAGGAGGCTGTCTGTCCGTTCTCAGATCTCCAACTCCATGCTAGGGGAACCACTACTCTCTTCAAAGCTGTCAGACAGGGATGCTTTAGTCTGCAGAAGTTTCTGCTGCCTTTTGTTCAGCTATGCCCTGCCCCCAGAGGCGGAGTCTATAGAGGCAGGCAGGTCTCCTTGAGCTGTGGTGGGCTCCACCCAGTTCGAGCTTCCAGGCTGCTTTTTACCTACTTAAGCCTCAGCAATGGCAGAGCCCCCTCCCCCAGCCTCGCTGCCACCTTGCAGTTTGATCTCAGACTGCTGTGCTAGCAGTGAACAAGGCTCCGTGGGCTTGGAACCCTTGAGCCAGGCATGGGAGATAATCTCCTGGTGTGCCATTTGCTAAGGCCATTGGAAAAGGGCAGTATTAGGGTGGGAGTGTCCCAATTTTCCAGGTACTATCTGTCATGGCTTCCCCTTGCTAGGAAAGGGAATTCCCCAACCCCTTGTGCTTCCCAGGTGAGGCGATGCCCTGCCCTCCTCCATGGGCTGCACCCACTGTCTGACAAGCCGCAGTGAGATGAACCCAGTACCTCAGTTGAAAATGCAGAAATCACCCATCTTCTGCATCACTCACGCTGGGAGCTGCAGACTGGAGCTGTTCCTATTCGGCCATCTTGTAACCTCCCGAAATAATGCTTCTTATCAAGCAGAAATATGTATTTGAAGTTGAAGGGACTGCAACACATGGTTGAAATTTGAAATATGCAGCTTTTTCATGGCCCAACTCCAGGAGCACCATTCATGTTATAATCTCAACAACTAAATGTGGTGACCCTGGAGTTTCACTTCAGTTTTTCTTCTGTTAAATTCAAATAAGACTATATGGAATGATTTATTTTTAAAACTAGGCATTTACTATCAATACATTTATCAAAGTATTTCTATATGCATATAATATCCTTTTATCAATAAATATGCAAAGAAGACATCTTAATGTTTTCCTCCTCTTAAATATTATTTAATTATATTTAGATTTAACTGTTTAATAACTATTTAATTATATGGAGATATGTAGCAATTTATAAGTGATGTTGAGTAGTCAGGAGAAACTATGGTACTGTTCTTGTCCTTTTCTTTGTTGAATCTGGCTATTTATCTGTCATTCATTTAATCCCTTTTAACATTCCACTCTGTCCATATATGTCTGAATCCCAAAAAATGTTCAGCCTAGATGTGTTGAACATAATTTGTCCCACATACCTAATTCCTTTTCCTGGATTTAATTTCTCTCTGAGAGAGCCTGAAGAAAGCATTCCTATGTGCCATATGACCCTACCATCATGGCCACAGCTTATTAAACAAGGATGGACACCAGGTCCAAGATCAAGTCTTTGGTTAGCCATAAATGAATGAATAATTTGACTCAAAAAGAAATACAGACTGTAGTAATTGGTAACAGCACTTGAATCAGATCAGAGTGAGGATAGCCATGTTGTGCCATGTGAAAGATGAGTAAGAGAAAAACCTAGTTGCTAAAGAAAGGAAAGAATTAGGCACTGTTAGAGAAGGAAAAAAATAAAAAGTGGCCAGGCATAGTGGCACACTCCTGTAGTCCCAACTACCCTGGAGGCTGAAGTGGGAGGATTGCCTCAGGAGATAAGGCTGCAGCAAACCATGATGGCGCCACTGTATTCCAGCCTGGGTGACAGAGCAAGACCCTGACTTATGGCGGGGTGTGGTAGCTCACCCTTGTAATCCCAGCACTTTGAGAGGCCAAGGTGAGCAGATCACAAGGTCAGGAAATCGAGACCATCCCGGCTAACACTGAACCCCCGTCTCTACTAAAAATACAAAACAAAATTAGCCAGACTTGGTGGTGGGAGCCTGTAGTCCCAGCTATTTGGGAGGCTGAGGCAGGAGAACAGTGTGAATCTGGGAGGTAGAGCTTGCAGTGAGCCGAGATTGCGCCACTGCACTCCAGCCTGGGCAACAGAGTGAGACTCTATCTCAAAAAAAAACAAAAAAACAACAACCTTGGACCCCTGACTTATTTACTTAAATAAATAAATAAATAAATAAATAAATAAATAAATAAATATGAATTAGACAGTATTAGAGACCAAGGCAGTGAGAATTTGTGGGACCAAAATTAAGAGGGAGACGCCAAGAAAAAGGAGCCTAGAATTTAGAATTTGAAGCCACTTTTACCTTGAGGTAAATACTAGTACCAAATGAGAACACAGTATCTGAGAGGTTAAGAATCTGAGAAGCTAATTGGCCGGGTGCAGTGGCTCATACCTGTAATCCCAGCACTTTGGGAGGCCGAGGCAGGCAGATCACGAGGTCAGGAAATCGAGACCATCCTGGCTAACACGGTGAAATGCCATCTCTACAAAAAATTAGCCAGGCGTGGTGGCGGGCGCCTGTAGTCCCAGCCTTTCAGGAGGCTGAGGCAGGAGAATGGCGTGAACCCAGGAGGCAGAGGTTGTAGTGAGCCAAGATCGAACCACTGTACTCCAGCCTGGGCAAGAGAGCGAGACACTGTCTCAAAAAAAAAAAAAAAAAAAAAAAAAAAAAAAAAAAAAAACAAGCAAACAGAAAAAAAACAAAAAGAAAAGAGAAGCTAATCAAAGCTTTCAACAGTCATAATTCAGAGGCACAAAATGTAAGAGTTCAAGGAGTTCCAAGAAAGTGGAGCCATTCATGGGCAAAGACTTCATGTCTAAAACACCAAAAGCAACGGCAGCAAAAGCCAAAATTGACAAATGGGATCTCATTATACTAAAGAGCTTCTGCACAGCAAAAGAAACTACCATCAGAGTGAACAGGCAACCTACAGAATGGGAGAAAATTTTTGCAATCTACTCATCTGACAAAGGGCTAACATCCAGAACCTACAAAGAACTCAAACAAATTTACAAGAAAAAAACAAACAACCCCATCAAAAAGTGGGCAACGAATATGAACAGACATTTCTCAAAAGAAGACATTCATACAGCCAACAGACACATGAAAAAATGCTCATCATCACTGGCCATCAGAGAAATGCAAATCAGAACCACAATGAGATACCATCTCATACCAGTTAGAATGGCAATCATTAAAAAGTCAGGAAACAACAGGTGCTGGAGAGGATGTGGAGAAATAGGAACACTTTTACACTGTTGGTGGGATTGTAAACTAGTTCAACCATTATGGAAAACAGTATGGCGATTCCTCAAGGATCTAGAACTAGATGTACCATATGACCCAGCCATCCCATTACTGGGGATATACCCAAAGGATTATAAATTATGCTGCTATAAAGACACATGCACACGTATGTTTATTGCAGCACTATTCACAATAGCAAAGACTTGGAATCAACCCAAATGTCCATCAGTGACATATTGGATTAAGAAAATGTGGCACATATACACCATGGAATACTATGCAGCCATCAAAAAGGATGAGTTTGTGTCCTTTGTAGGGACATGGATGCAGCTGGAAACCATCATTCTTAGCAAACTATCACAAGAACAGAAAACCAAACACCGCATGTTCTCACTCATAGGTGGGAACTGAACAATGAGATCACTTGGTCTCAGGAAGGGGAACATCACACACCGGGGCCTATCATAGGGAGGGGGGAGGGGGGAGGGATTGCATTGGGAGTTATACCTGATGTAAATGACGAGTTGATGGGTGCAGCACACCAACATGGCACAAGTATAAATATGTAACAAACCTGCACGTTATGCACATGTACCCTACAACTTAAAGTATAATAATAATAAATAAATTAAAAAAAAAAAAAAGAAAGAAAGTGGAGCCATTAAAAACTTCTAGCATTTAATTAGGAATCTGAAGGGTTACTTGCTAAAGCATAAGAAATAGAAGAACTCTCAAAAGAACTGAAGCCCAGCTTTGAATCATCTCAACCTTTACTGGAATGAGGTGATCTTCTAATTTGATTGCTTGCCAAAAGTAAAAGTAAATCCTCTCTAGAGGAAGAAAACATCATTTAAACTTGAAGCATAAATGCTCAGCACTTAAAAAAATAAAAATAACCAAGCATACAAAAAAAATAAAACAAACAAGATTTGACTACAAATGAGAAGAACAAATTAGCAAAAAATAGAAACACACTTATAGGGTGTCTAAATACTAGAGTTTTAGACACAAGTTGTTAATTTTTTATTAATACAGTCAAGCAATTCACTAACAAGCATTATGTCTCTTCTAAGCATTACATAGTGCTGGGATTATAGGCATGAGCCACCTGGCCTGGGCAAGAAAAAAATCTTAAAGGTAGACAGGAGAAAACTTCATTACTTTAAAACAGAGCAACAATAAGGCACACAATGTAACTTTTGATAGAAATAATGGCAGCTAGAAACGTATGGAATAATATCTTCAAAGTGTTGAGGGGGAAACATCACTAAAAAAAAAAAGGAAAGAAATGTAATAACAATATAACAAAAGTGGAAAATGAACTCATAAGAATGAATCAATCCAATTAATCCAAAAGAAGGCAAGAGAAGAGAGGAAAATGAACATAGGAGAGGTTAAATAAATAGAAAAAATAAGATTATAGATACTTTTCAATCCAAATATATCATTAATTACATTAAATATAAATGAATACCCCAATCAGAAAAACAAAGATTATTGGACATGAAAAAAAAAATCTAACAACTATGCAATGTTTAGAAGAGACATAATGCTGCTTACAAGAAATATAATTTAAATATACACATATGGAAAGATTGAAAGTAAAAATGGGAGAAATATACCATCAAACACTAATCAAAATAAAGCTGGTTTCCCTATACTAAAACTAGAAAGATTAGATGTTACAGCAAAACAAACTCAGGAAAAATGATATTTCATAATGATAAAAGGGTTAATCTACCCTTTAGAATGTTAAAATTCTAAATTTGTATGTACCTAACAACATAGCCTCAAAATATATATAGCAAAATGGACCAAAAAAATACACAGAAATAGAGAAATTCATACATGAGAGAGAACAGAGACCTGCACAGAAGGTTTTATGGGCCAGGCCCAGAAGCAGTGTACATTACTTCTACCCACATTCCATTAATGTAAAGAGTTCTAAGCAGTAGTGGTTCTGATACCAAGTAGGTGATTAAGATTTAAATTTGGGAATTGAATTATTTAAGGAGAAATCAAACTCAGTTCTAGAGAAAGTTGCTAGCTGAGACCCAATGAGATCAGGATCTCTAGTCTCCTGTCTAGGATTCAAGTTTAGACTTCATCTTGCATAGAAGCAGCAAGGGGAAAGTGGATGGACTATCCCAGTACCAGATCCATAACAAGGGTCAATTCAGCTAACTGGCCACATCTGGTGGAGGTTAAGTAGGGAACCGAAGCAAAAACAGTTGCCCCTAACACACTAATCACTCTCCAGGTCTTTAGACAACTACAGAAAGGCTGAAATAGTCTCTCTTCAGGTCTTATTCATAATGAAGGAGAGAGAGACTCTAAATAGTACAAGACTGTGATGGACTGTGATGAACCTGCAAATAATTATAGATCATGGATGTGAATAGGGAAGGCAGGTCCTGATAAAAGAAGCATTTCTTTTGAGCTAAGTTCAATGTGGAGGACTCTCTCCCACTACTCAAAATTATTTTCTTCCAAGGTGGCTTCATGTCCCTTATTTTCAAAAGTGTTTTTAACCATATCATCCCCGACTTTTCCACTGGTAGCTGAAGCCTTTTCTCTTTCCACATTATTTAAGCACATCATTCCCACTCCACATAGATTACAGAATTTGTATTAAAGCTGAGAAAGGAAGAAAAAATTCTGGCCAGACTCTAAGCAGAAGAATAGAGAGCCTAGAGTAAAACAGGAATTAGCCATCAGAAAAGGATAGAAAGGAAAATAGCAAGTAGCCACAGGATGATTAGATCATGAAAACCTGGGCTACAAGAAGGTGACAGACACCTGAGATATAAGCACATGTCATAGGCTCTAAGAATTTAGCTACTCATGGTTTATTTTGGAAGAATTAGCAGGAAGAGAAAACAATGTGAAATGTGGCTGGACTTACTTCAGTAAGTCTAAGAATCAATAACTTTCACATACTATTTAGAAATCCATGGTTATGTGGTCAGACAAATCTCAAAATGCTACATGTCAGTCATGTGAAATCTTGGATAGACTTTTATTGTGGGTAGGAAATTTACGTTCAAGCTGAACTTTCAAGAGAAAAAACTGGCTGGAATTCTTTACTCTGGAGCCAAGAAAGGAACTTCAGATTCACTAGTCACTGGGGTATTTGTCAAAAATATGAATCCATGGAATTTTAGCCCATTCTTCATATGCTAAAGGCATAGACAGAGCTTAGCTTAAGCAAAAAGTAAGTTGAAGAGTTTGCACTTTATAACCTACCAAATTTCCTTGTGTATCTATATCCTGGCTCCCTTTCTTCTCTATCCTGGAGACACTCATGCTTCAGTCCAAAGCTGAAGCTATAAAGGACTGTATTTCTTCAGAGTGTCCTATATGCTTAACTTCTTATCTCTCCTTTACAGGTGAAAAAGGATGCTCAAGGTGTTTAAGTTTGGATTAGCTCAAGATAATACAGATTAAAAGTGGTAGAGCTCATTTGACTTCTTTTCTTCCTTCACACATCCACTAATTCATTTATTCATTTTCTTAACATGTATTTACAAAGAGCATGCTATGCATAAAACATCTAACTTTTGCATGGAACCTCATGACTTTTTCAATTAGACTTTTCTTTTAATCCCCATAATAACTCTCTAAGACAGATAGGTTTCTAACATCATTTTACAGATATAGTCTTTAAGTTTCAAAGAGGTTAAGTAATTAGTCTTAAGTTACTAGGTTTATTAACTGTCAGAGCTAGGACTTGAATCTGGGTCCTCTCATGATAAATTTGGAAGAATTGCCCATTAAATAGTACTAAAGGTGCAAAGAAGATAACGTATTGTTCCCACCTTCCAAAATATCATCTAGTTAAAAACCAAGGACAGATTAAATATTAATAACTATCTAAAGCAATATAGATACTATTAAAACACAGTGTCAGTTAAATTAGGTAGACAATAAATGTCAAGGATTCAGAGAGGAAAAGGATCACTGGTAACTGAGGAATCATGGCAAGTTGTATGAAAGGGTCAGACATTGAGATGGTCTTTAGAAATTAAGAAGATTGTGGCTGGGTGCAGTGACTCACGCCTGTAATCCCAGCATGTTGGGAGGCCGAGGCAGGTGGATCACCTGAGGCCAGGAGTTCGATACCAACCTGGCCAACATGGTGAAACACTGTCTCTTCTAAAAATACAAAAAAAAAAAAAAAAAAAAAAAATTAGCCAGGCATGGTGGTGCATGCCTGTAATCCCAGCTACTCTGGAGGCTGAGGCAGGAGAATCACTTGAATCCAGGAGGTGGAGGCTTCAGTGAGCCAAGATTGCATCATTGCACTCCTACAGTCTGGGAGACAGAGCAAGACTGTCTCAAAAAAAAAAAAAAAAAAAAAAAAAAAAAAAAAAAGAAAGAAAGAAAAGAAAAGAAAGAAAGAAATTAAGAAGATTAAGTAGAAAGTGAGGAAGGTCTTTAGTGCTTTAACGGCATAGTGGATGATATGAATAGTAACAATAAGGTAGAAATAAACACACATGACATGTTTAAGGGACAATAAGTAGAGTAAAAATAATAATAATTGCTGTTTATTGAAAGGAAATAGCTTAGTGATTAAAAGCATTGCCTCTGAAAACAGACTCCTTGGGATTAAAACATGTTTCTGTCCCCTACTATCTTTTAAGATAGTAAACTAACTTTCTTATTTCTCAGTTTTCTCATCTGTAAAGCTGGAATAATATTACCTATTTCAGGGGGTTGTTATAAGGATTAAATGAGCTTACAAAGTATGTAGAACAGTGTGCAAACACTATGTAAGTTGAGTTACGATATCGTTTGACTCTGTGTCCCCACCCAAATCTCATCTCAAGGGAGGAACCTGGTGGGAGGTGATTGGATCATGGGGTCACTTTCCCCCACTGTTTTCATGATAGTGAGGGAGTTCTCACAAGAGCTGATGGTTTTAAAGTGTGGCATTTCCTCGCTCCTTCTCTCCTGCAGCCATGTAAAACATGCCTTGCTTCAGCTTTTGCTATGATTGTAAGTTCCCCGAGGCCTCTCCAGTCACACAGAACGGAGTCAATTAAATCTCCTTTCTTTATAAATTACCTGGTTTCAGGTAGCGTCTTTACAGCAATGTGAAAATAATCAAACACAAGTTAATTAAAAGTTCTGAAAATATTGTAAATATACTCTACTCCAGGCATTGTACTAAGCACAATTTATTTTTTCATTTAATCTTCATAATCCTATCAGGTATGTACTATTTTCCCTATGTTACTAATGAGAAAATTAGAACTACGAGAGACAAATTCCTTAAGATCACACAGCTGGTAATTTGAAAAGCTGGGTTCAAATACAAATGCAGACTGTGCTTCTAACCACTAACCTATACTTTCTGAGTATAGGAAGCAGTGGGAAAACAAATAAAGTAGGTTGAGGCCAAATTATTGAAAGCCTTGAAATCATCAGGCTAAGACGTTTAGATCTTATACTACAGGCAATAGAAAGCCACTAAAGGTTTCTGGACAGTGATGTGTTTTGGAAAGATTTGTCTAGTCACAGAATTCTGAATGAATTAGAAAGCTCTGGGCCATAGCAATATCAAGGACACACCAGCATATCTAAAAGGAATTTGAAGAATGTAGGGCTTCGTTGTTGTTGCTATTGTTGTTCTTTGAACTTACTCTTAAAGATTCATCCGTCTCTGTGAACCCATTTAGTCCCTAAGTCATAATGTATAATAGTTTCAATACCAAATAACTATAATTAATAATAGCTTCAACACCAAATAACCAAAGGAAATGTTAAGACATCTATTGGCTGATTCCTAAACCCACCCAAACCAAACCATCATGTACTCTTTAGCTGCATAAATATGGGTACAGAAATTTATGTATATCTTTATTTCCTTTGTGGTCTACAACTGAAAGGTATTTAGCAACCTGAACTAGAATATGAATCAATGTATGTAATTTCTCTGCATTTAATAGCCCTACTCATCCACCAGATGCCATCCCCAACTGTAAAGCATTGCTGGAGAAAGCCATTCAACCAGGGTTGCTACTTCTACAAGCTTATGATCTTCAACCTCAGCTGGGACTCAGATGCTGCCAGGCAGTGTTTCTTGGCAGCTCTGATCAGATATCTTTCCTTCTCTTTCAGCAGCTATGTCAAATTTTCACCACTCTTAAGCCTTCTATATCTCTTCCTCATCCCACCATCACTGATACCTCTTACTCCACATACACATGCTAAACAGATGACCTTTTTTGTGTTTTACTAGGAAAATAAATTTAAATGCAAAGAAGTAGAAATTTCTAAGCTCCTCACTTGCCACCATCATAAATTTATATGTAAACCCACTTATTTTTATGCCTTTTCCTCTTGGAGCAGTAAAAAGATGTCCTTCCCTATGTGGAAAGCTAATCTTTTCATCTATATTCTGGATTCCCTCCCAAGTCTATGATATGACTCAACTAATTAATTCTTCTCAATTTAAAATTTTCCATCTTCCCTCTCCACTGCCTCTTTCCTTTTAGCAAATTTTCTTACAGAGTTCTACTAGTTAAAAGCCTCTTTTGATCCATCTCCCCTGACATCCTTCTCCATCTCTCTGGTTCTTTCCTTTCAAAGTCTAGTTGCGGGAGGGCGGAGCAAGATGGCCGAATAGGAACAGCTCCAGTCTCCAGCTCCCAGCACAAGCGACACAGAAGACAGGTGATTTCTGCATTTTCAACTGAGGTACTGGGTTCATCTCACTGGGGAGTGCCAGACAATCGGTGCTGGTCAGCTGTTGCAGCCTGACCAGCGAGAGCTGAAGCAGGGCGAGGCATCGCCTCACCTGGGAAGCACAAGGGGGAAGGGGATCCCTTTTCCTAGCCAGGGGAACAGAGACATACAACACCTGGAAAATCGGGTAACTCCCACCCCAATACTGTGCTTTCAGCAAATGGGCACACCAGGAGATTATATCCCACACCTGGTCGGGAGGGTCCCATGCCCACGGAGCTTTCCTCATTGCTAGCACAGCAGTCTGCGATCTAACCGCAAGGCAGCAGCGAGGCTGGGGGAGGGGTGCCCGCCATTGCTGAGGCTTAAGTAGGTAAACAAAGCCCTGGGAAGATCGAACTGGGTGGAGCTCACAGCAGCTCAAGGAGGCCTGCCAGTCTCTGTAGACTCCACCTCTGGGGACAGGGCACAGCTAAACAACAACAACAACAACAACAAAAAAGGCAGCAGAAACCTCTGCAGACGCAAGCAACTCTGTCTGACAGCTTTGAAGAGAGCGGTGGATCTCCCAACACGGAGGTTGAGATCTGAGAACGGACAGACTGCCTGCTCAAGTGGGTCCCTGACCCCTGAGTAGCCTAACTGGGAGACATCCTCCACTAGGGGCAGACCGACACCCCACACCTCACAGGATGGAGTACACCCCTGAGAGGAAGCCTCCAAAGCAAGAATCAGACAGGCACACCCGCTGTTCAGCAGTATTCTATCTTCTGCAGCCTCTGCTGCTGACACCCAGGCAAACAGGGTCTGGAGTGGACCTCAAGAAATCTCCAACAGACCTACAGCTGAGAGTCCTGACTGTTAGAAGGAAAACTAACAAACAGGAAGGACACCCACACCAAAACCCCATCAGTATGATACCATCATCAAAGACCAGAGGCAGATAAAACCACAAAGATGGGGAGAAAGCAGGGTAGAAAAGCTGGAAATTCAAAAAATAAGAGCGCATCTCCCCCTCCAAAGGAACGCAGCTCATCGCCAGCAACGGATCAAAGCTGGATGGAGAATGACTTTGACGAGATGAGAGAACAAGGCTTCAGTCCATCAAACTTCTCAGAGCTAAAGGAGGAATTACATACCCAGCGCAAAGAAACTAAAAATCTTGAAAAAAGAGTGGAAGAATTGATAACCAGAATAATTAATGCAGAGGCCATAAACAAACGGACAGAGATGAAAACCATGACACAAGAAATAAGTGACAAATGCACAAGCTTCAGTAACCGACTCGATCAACTGGAAGAAAGAGTATCAGCGATTGAGGATCAAATGAATGAAATGAAGCAAGAAGAGAAATCTAAAGAAAAAAAGAAGAAAAAGAAATGAACAAAGCCTGCAAGAAGTATGGGATTATGTAAAAATACCAAATCTACATCTGATTGGGGTGCCTGAAAGTGAGGGGGAAAATGGAACCAAGTTGGAAAACACTCTTCAGGATATCATCCAGGAGAACTTCCCCAACCTAGTAGGGCAGGCCAACATTCAAATTCAGGAAATACAGAGAACGCCACAAAGATACTCCTCGAGAAGAGCAACTCCAAGACACATAATTGCCAGATTCACCAAAGTTGAAATGAAGGAAAAAATCTTAAGGGCAGCCAAAGAGAAAGGTCGGGTTACTCACAAAGGGAAGCCCATCAGACTAACAGCGGATCTCTCAGCAGGAACTCTATAAGCCAGAAGAGAGTGGGGGCCAATATTCAACATTCTCAAAGAAAAGAATTTTAAACCCAGAATTTCATATCCAGCCAAACTAAGTTTCATAAGTGAAGGAGAAATAAAATCCTTTACAGATAAGCAAATGCTTAGAGATTTTGTCACCACCAGGCCGGCCTTACAAGAGACCCTGAAGGAAGCACTAAACATGGAAAGGAACAACCAGTACCAGCCATTGCAAAAACATGCCAAAATGTAAAGACCATTGAGGCTAGGAAGAAACTGCATCAACTAACGAGCAAAATAACCAGTTAATATCATAATGGCAGGATCAAGTTCACACATAACAATATTAACCTTAAATGTAAAGGGACTAAATGCTGCAATTAAAAAACACAGACTGGCAAACTGGATAAAGAGTCAAGACCCATCAGTCTGCTGTATTCAGGAGACCCATCTCACATGCAGAGACATACATAGGCTCAAAATAAAGGGATGGAGGAAGATCTACCAAGCAAATGGAGAACAACAAAAAGCAGGGGTTGCAATACTAGTCTCTGATAAAACAGACTTTACACCATCAAAGATCAAAAGAGACAAGGCCATTACATAATGGTAAAGGGATCAATTCAACAGGAAGAGCTAACTATCCTAAATATATATGCACCCAATACAGGAGCACCCAGATTCATAAAGAAAGTCCTTAGAGACTTACAAAGAGACTTACACTCCCATACAATAATAATGGGAGACTTCAACACTCCACTGTCAACATTAGACAGATCAACGAGACAGAAAGTAAACAATGATATCCAGGAATTGAACTCATCTCTGCAATAAGCAGACCTAATAGACATCTACAGAACTCTCCACCCCAAATCAACAGAATATACATTCTTCTCAGCACCACATCACACTTATTCCAAAATTGACCACATAATTGGAAGTAAAGCACTCCTCAACAAATGTACAAGAACAGAATTATAACAAACAGTCTCTCAGACCACAATGCAATCAAACTAGAATTCAGGACTAAGAAACTCAATCAAAACCACTCAACTACATGGAAACTGAATAACCTGCTCCTGAATGACTACTGGGTACACAACGAAATGAAGGCAGAAATAAAGATGTTCTTTGAAACCAATGAGAACAAAGATACAACATACCAGAATCTCTGGGACACATTTAAAGCAGTGTGTAGAGGGAAATTTATAGCACTAAATGCCCACAAGAGAAAGCTGGAAAGATCTAAAATTGACACTCTAACATCACAATTAGAAGAACTAGAGAAGCAAGAGCAAACACATTCAAAAGCTAGCAGAAGGCAAGAGAGAACTAAGATCAGAGCAGAACTGAAGGAGATAGAGACAAAAAAAACCCTCCAAAAAATCAATGAATCCAGGAGTTGGTTTTTTGAAAAGATCAACAAAATTGATAGACTGCTAGCAAGACTAATAAAGAAGAAAAGAGAGAATAATCAAATAGACGCAATAAAAAATGATAAAGGGGATATCACCACGGACCTCACAGAAATACAAACTACCATCAGAGAATACTATAAACACCTCTACGCAAATAAACTAGAAAATCTAGAAGAAATGGATAATTTCCTGGACACTTACACTCTCCCAAGACTAAACCAGGAAGAAGCTGAATCCCTGAATAGACCAATAGCAGGCTCTGAAATTGAGGCAATAATTAATAGTCTACCAACCAAAAAAAAGTCCAGGACCAAATGGATTCACAGCTGAATTCTACCAGAGGTACAAGGAGAAGATGGTACCATTCCTTCTGAAACTATTCCAATCAATAGAAAAAGAGGGAATCCTCCCTAACTCATTTTATGAGGCCAACATTATCCTGATACCAAAGCCTGGCAGAGACACAACAAAAAAAGAGAATTTTAGACCAATATCCCTGATGAACATCGATGCAAAAATCCTCAATAAAATACTGGCAAACCGGATCCAGCAGCACATCAAAAAGCTTATCCACCATGATCAAGTGGGCTTCATCCCTGGGATGCAAGGCTGGTTCAACATACGCAAATCAATAAACGTAATCCAGCATATAAACAGAACCAAAGACAAAAACCACATGATTATCTCAATAGATGCAGAAAAGGCCTTTGACAAAATTCAACAGCCCTTCATACTAAAAACTCTCAATAAATTCTGTATTGATTGAATGTATCTCAAAATCATAAAAGCTATTTATGACAAACCCACAGCCAATATCATACTGAATGGGCAAAAACTGGAAAAATTCCCTTTGAAAACTGGCACAAGACAGGGATGCCCTCTCTCACCACTCCTATTCAACATAGTGTTGGAAGTTCTGGCTAGGGCAATCAGGCAAGAGAAAGAAATCAAGGGTATTCAGTTAGGAAAAGAAGAAGTCAAATTGTCCCTGTTTGCAGATGACATGATTGTATATTTAGAAAACCCCATCGTCTCAGCCCAAAATCTCCTTAAGCTGATAAGCAACTTCAGCAAAGTCTCAGGATACAAAATTAATGTGTAAAAATCAGAAGCATTCTTATACACCAGTAACAGACAAACAGAGAGCCAAATCATGAATGAACTTCCATTCACAATTGCTTCAAAGAGAATAAAATACCTAGGAATCCAACTTACAAGGGATGTAAAGGACCTCTTCAAGAACTACAAACCACTGCTCAGTGAAATAAAAGAGGACATAAACAAATGGAAGAACATACCATGCTCATGGATAGGAAGAATCAATATTGTGAAAATGGCCATACTGCCCAAGGTTATTTATAGATTCAATGCCATCCCATCATCAAGCTACCAATGAGTTTCTTCACAGAATTGGAAAAAACTGCTTTAAAGTTCATATGGAACCAAAAAAGAGCCCACATCTCCAAGACAATCCTAAGTCAAAAGAACAAAGCTGGAGGCATCACGCTACCTGACTTCAAACTATACTACAAGGCTACAGTAACGAAAACAGCATGGTACTGGTACCAAAACAGAGATATAGGCCAATGGAACAGAACAGAGTCCTCAGAAATAATACCACAT
Source organism: Macaca mulatta (assembly GCF_049350105.2). Lineage (NCBI taxonomy): Eukaryota > Metazoa > Chordata > Mammalia > Primates > Cercopithecidae > Macaca > Macaca mulatta. The sequence goes on along the minus strand of NC_133406.1, from coordinate 165,582,226 downwards.
GTCTACAGCCATCTGATCTTTGATAAACCCGAGAAAAACAAGAAATGGGGAAAGGATTCCCTATTTAATAAATGGTGCTGGGATAAATGGCTAACCATAAGTAGAAAGCTGAAACTGGATCCTTTCCTTACTCCTTATACGAAAATTAATTCAAGATGGATTAGAGACTTAAATGTTAGACCTAATACCATAAAAACCCTAGAAGAAAACCTAGGTAATACCATTCAGGACATAGGCATGGGCAAGGACTTCATGTCTAAAACACCAAAAGCAATGACAATAAAAGCCAAAATTGACAAATGGGATCTGATTAAACTGAAGAGCTTCTGCACAGCAAAAGAAACTACCATCAGAGTGAACAGGCAACCTACAGAATGGGAGAAAATTTTTGCAGTCTACTCATCACACAAAGGGCTAATATCCAGAACCTACAAAGAACTCAAACAAATTTACAAGAAAAAAACAAACAACCCCATCAAAAAGTGGGCAAAGTATATGAATAGACATTTCTCAAAAGAGGACATTCATACAGCCAACAGACACATGAAAAAATGCTCATCATTACTGGCCATCAGAGAAATGCAAATCAAAACCACAATGAGATACCATCTCACACCAGTTAGAATGGCGATCATTCAAAAGTCAGGAAACAACAGGTGCTGGAGAGGATGTGGAGAAATAGGAACACCTTTACACTGTTGGTGGGATTGTAAACTAGTTCAACCATTATGGAAAACAGTATGACAATTCCTCAAGGATCTAGAACTAGAAGTACCATATGACCCAGCCATCCCATTACTGGGTATATACCCAAAAGATTATAAATCATGCTGCTATAAAGACACATGCACACGTATGTTTATTGCAGCACTATTCACAATAGCAAAGACTTGGAATCAACCCAAATATCCATCAGTGACAGACTGGATTAAGAAAATGTGGCACATATACACCATGGAATACTATGTAGCCATAAAAAAGGATGAGTTTGTGTCCTTTGTAGGGACATGGATGCATCTGGAAACCATCATTCTCAGCAAACTATCGCAAGAACAGAAAACCAAACACCGCATGTTCTCACTCATAGGTGGGAACTGAACAAGGAGATCACTTGGACTCGGGAAGGGGAACATCACACACCAGGGCCTATCAGGGGGAGTGGGGAGGGGGGAGGGATTGCATTTGGAGTTATACCGGATGTAAATGACGAGTTGATGGGTGCTGACGAGTTGATGGGTGCAGCACACCAACATGGCACAAGTATACATATGTAACAAACCTGCACGTTATGCACATGTACCCTAGAACTTAAAGTATAATTAAAAAAAAAAAAAAGTCTAGTTGCTTAAAAGAAGATCCTTATATTTCTTGGGCTCCTTCATCTTTTCATCTAGTCTTTTGATTTTTCTTGTTCACAGAATTGGATTGCTCATAACCCTTGGTTCATGGCACACTCATTGGTTCATCTATGGCCCTCTTTTAAATATTCAGTTAGTTGGTTAGAGACTGCCTGCTCTCTTCCCCCACTCTCCTGCCTTACACTTTCCTTTATATGTTTTTCCCAAAGAACACTCTCTTAATGAATTTCATAACCTAAATTCCTATCTTGTAGTCTGCTTATAGAAAAGCTAATCAAAGACACTAAAGCTGATAAAGCAGAAAGATTTTAAAAAGACACTAAAGCTGATAGAGCTGAAACACTGCTGAAATCCTGAAACCACTACACAAATAACTGGAGTACCTAACTCTGGGCTTCCTGTTATGTCAGAAAAATACCTTCCTATTTGGTTAAGAACATGTAGCTGGGTTTCCTGGACTTACATGAGAGCATATCCCCAACATCCCAAAGCTATCTTCTCAAGCCCAGAGCATTCTTCTAAATTCCGGATACACAAATCTAAGTACTTTAGTAACATCTCCATTTAGTACTTCAAACCCATCTTGCCCAAAACTGAACTTATTTTCTCTCTAAATATGCACTTTCTGTATCTCAAACAACAGTGAATGCCAACCCACCTGTTCAATTGTACCAAACAAAATTCCAAATTACAAACAAAACCCTATATCACTTCTTAGCAATTCCTTCCACACCTCTCCATATCACATTCCTCTCTATCAATGCCCCAGATGTATTTAGGCACTAGGTCCAGTCCCATGGATTCAATCTCATAAATATATACCTCAAATATATTCTTTCCTCACCATTCCTACTGCCACTGCCTCTGCCCTACTCCAAGCCCTCAGTATTTTGCTCTTTGATAACAACCTCCTACCTGGTCTGCTTGCCTGTTATCTTTATCTTCTCCAATTCATTCCTTACCCACACTTCCATCAGATGGACTTTAGTTTGGCAGGAGACAAAAAGTATTCTTTTCTTTTCCAACAAGTATTCTGCCTGGTAAAATTGGATAAATTTGAAGTGGTTATTTCCTGAAAGAGAAACAAGAAAGAGAAAGAAAAGAACTAAATTCAACATCTTGTTCCACAGATGCAGTTTAAGGATATGTACCAGAAAAGATGGGGATCCATGAACTGCATTAATACAGTAGAAGCAGAAACTTTGAGCCAGAAAGGCCTAGGAAATCCAACAGCCCTTCTCTTCCCTACATTTCCACCAAATTCCTAGAGAGATGGGAAAGGACACAGGACTACAATTACTGTGGTTTGAACCTCAAGCAAATTTCATCCAAATTTCAGATGTCTTCCTACCTCTCTGATAGCTGAGCTACAACCCAAATCTGGTTTCATTTGTCTACTTAGAATTGTTCAGTGATTTTCTGTCACCATCAGGAAACATGTTTAATGTCTTAGACTAACCCTGTGACTCAGCTGCAGCAAACCACCCTGCAAGCCTAGACCACCATTATGGTTTGAATGTTTGTGTCCCCCCAGAATTCACATGTTGAGACTTAATCCCAATGTCATAGTATTTGGAGGTAGGATCTCTGGGAGGTGATTAGGTCATGAGGACAGAGCATTCATGAATGAGATTTGTGCCCTCATAAAAGAGATCCTAGAGAGCTAGTTGTCCCCTTCCACAATGAGAGGACACAGTGAGAAGACACTATTCTCTGAACCAGGAAGTGGGCCCTCACTAGACACCAAATCTACTGGTACTTTGGTCTTGAACTTCCTAGTCTCCAGAACTGTGAGAAATAAAGTTCCATTATTTATAAGCCACCTGGTCTATGACATTTTGTTACAGCAGCCAGAAAAGACTAAAACAACTACACTACCCCAGTCACACTACCTCATGCTTCCATGCCTTTTTATGTGCTGTTGCCCCCTGACTAGCATACCATTTTGTTCTACCTTTTCTTCTTTACTGGTAAGTTCTATTTTTCCTAGAGATGCAGTTCAAAGCCTCTCTTGACCTATAAAGTCTAAATGCCCTTCAACTGGATTGAAATATTACCCTAGGTAAACTTCTGTCAAAGCATTTCTAAAGCTAGTATTCCAATGCACTGGTCAGAGGAAAAAAAGCTATATAGTAATATCTGTGAAGCTGTGAACACCTTGGAGGAAGAAAGTACAATTCTGTATTCCTCTGTTCCTCACATACAGTATGTATTCCTTCTCCAAAGCTTATTTAATGAATTTTTTCACCATTTACTAAGGACTTACTATTATCCAGGTTCTATACTAAGGGTTTTATATGTACTTTTTTCAATACTCACAAAGACTCTATGAATTAGGTACTATTATTAATCTCTATTTTATAAATGATGAAAGTGAGGCACATAGAGGTTTAGTGGTATATCCAAGTTCACACAGCTAGTAAGTGACTAAGCATGTGTCAATAATCAATATCAAGTTTAACAATAATAAACATTTATAAATGTTTTTAAGTAGAAATGGCCATATAAGAATACATACAAGTAAGCCAAAAACTATACTTATTCATTCATTAAAAATATTTACTGAGGATATATTAAGTGTTAAGATACTTTTCTAGGTGCTTGGAATACAACAATTAGCTAAAACAGTACCTGATCTCATAAAGATTACATTCCAGTTTGTAGAGGCAGACAATAAACAGGCATATAGAAATGACAGAGAGAGAGAAAGAGAGAGATTCATTAAGTACTATGAAGAAAAATAAGGTAGGGTAAAGAATATAAAGAACTGGAGATGGATAAGTGAAGGAGGTCTGTTTCTTACCTCCGGAGTGGTAACAGAAGGCCTTTCTGATGAAGTATCTTTTGAGCACAGAAATGAATGAAATGAAGAGTCTTGTAGACACCTGGAAGAAGAATGTTCCAGGCAGAAGACACAACATATTAAAGGCTCTCAGCAGGGAACCAAGCTGGATGTGTTTGGGGGAACAACATAGATGCAATGGTGTAAGCAAAGAGGAGAAAGGCATCATTCAACTGTACTCTGAGTTTTTCTAAGCAAATGTCTCTGCCCTTTAAAGCAAATCTCTAAGCAAAACTAATTAAACGCCTTTTTTTGCTGTAACTCTCAATTTTTTTAAGAAAACAAAACATGTTGCTTAATTTTCTTTAGGTCTACTAAGATTTTGTTCATTCCCTGGGTATGTAGGAGAGATATAATGTTCACATCTCAATTGAAGTGTTGCATAGTTTTACTGGAGATCTGTTACTTTTCATTTATTTAAAGAAAATACATGGTCATTGATGGAGAAAAGAGAAAACCCACAGAAAGTTCATCGTGGATGAGATATATGGAAAAATAAGTATAGTCATGTTAGTCTACCAATTAGGAGATCTAGGATAAATTAAAAATAAAAATAATTATACTAAAAGTTAAAACCAGGTAAATTTAAAACTTCAGGACCCCAGAGCTACCACTCAGAACAGCCCAATATCATCTGAAATGGATGAACAGTCCAAAGATACACCAGAAAGTAGATGCATTCAAATAGCATTTAAGTCTAAAGCCGAGTGCTCATTTGCCAAGCAGACAGGCCATTAAAAACCTGTGGTTTTGGGTGTTTTCAACTGAACCTGAATTTTCAGATGTATAAATTAGTTTACCTCCTTGGAAAGACATGGTTTCCTGTTTTGAAGAGAAATGTAGGCTTCTAAAAGCTTACTTAAAAGGTTCAAAAGGCTACTTGGGCATCAAATAACTATTAAAAACAATATTTTGACTATTTAAGTGTAAACGAATCAGAAACATATGGATTAAATTTCCCTTAAATTGCACATGCACCAAACTTAAGAGTAAAAGCATGGGTGAAACGTGTTTTGGATTTCTGTGAGCCCAAAACATTTGAAAAATCATCTGAGATGATCAGTGAACTCAAAAGTACAGCTGGATTCATCATTCCCTAATTCATCCCTGTCCTATGCTTCTGGTCTTAATATAAGGAAGAGTGTAAGCACACAAATAGCTTAGAGGTAAAATGTCTAGACCTAAATTTAAATGAGATTTTAAAAGAAAGGGAGAAGAAGAAATTGTTAAAATCTTTTTGAAACCTGTATTTAAAGAGAAAGTCTTTATGTTAAAGAAAATCTGAAATATTATTTAGACTCCTTATACAATTTATTTTTGAGTATCTAATTAAAGATTGAATTCACATGATTCTAGGATGAATAATAAACCAACTTTTTAAATGTATATTATGTTCTAGTCACTGTGCTTAGCACTGTCGCATTCATTATTTCTTCATTTAATCTCACCGAAAAATAGCTTTAGGTCCCTGTTATACACAGAGGAGACAAGATATTTGTTGTTTACTCGATCTTACTCTTTTCACCTTGAGCTGTTTACAGTTAAAAACCTGAATCAACTAACAAAAATATTATAATTTCCTCATCAAAGTAAACTAACATTAAGAATTGAAGTCTTTAGCTGCTAGTAGTAGAACTACACAGTACTTGGAGACTGCATAAAAAGTAGTTAAGAGAACATGTTTTTGGGTAGCAAGTTGTTTAGTCTTTTTGTATCCATCTCCTTTGTATAATTGGAAAATACTTGTCCCATAAGATCGCCATGAATATAAAATGGGAAGTTGTATGTAATAAGCTGAGAGTAACTGCTCAATGAAAGACAACTATTGCTTAAGAAATATGTGTATATTCATGTGCTCAATAATTATTTCTTCCAACAACGTCTCAGAGTCAGACTGTGTCACTTCCTCTAACTCTTCCTATTATGGGCACGTCTCTTCTCTCTCCAGACTCCCTAGGCCTAACTCTTCACCAGGCACTGAGTAGATAATTAATGGTTTCCACATATCCTGAAAAGATTGCTTGCTTGGAACCACTTCCATCACAAGTTACAACCATCCACCTTATGGACTGTATCCTGCAGGACACCATGCTGGCAACTTGAAGGTGGAGGCTACTTCAGCACGTATCAGTCCAGAAACTACCTGTGTCAACCAGTGTGGCTTGCTATGACCCATCTCCTACTAAGTGACATATAAAGAGAGCCTCCTTTTCCCATTAAAATCTAGCTTGTCTCCTCTACCACCAGTTCAGGGAGTTTACTGCATTCTAAGAAGTGATCTTTTCCTGGATACCTCTTAGCTTCTTCATTCTGCTCATCCACTCTGCATAGCTGAGAATTAGTGCAGCCCAAAGTGCAGGTATATTCAGGGTAGCTCCAAAGTTCAGATTCATTATCTCTGAAAAAATACAATAAAACAGTGACATCACTCTCCCTACTAACTACTCATGCTTTCTTATCTGGGAGTCATTCCTCTATCTCCCCATGACCTCCGACTATTGCTCAGCGGGACGTGGAAATAGAGTGCCTGGGAAGAGTTTGCAAAACCGTACTGTTACCTACAGAAAAAATACCACAGGACATTTTTCCTTGACTACTCCCTCCTCTGGCAAACACTTTCCCGTATGTGCTTTTTCTTGGGAAAAGGTCTGATTTCCCAGAATGGCAGGCAGCCCATGAATCTCATAGCTCCTGTGAAGTTTTTAAACTTTTGAGTTATATCTAACCTTGTCAAATTTGCTGGTAAATCAACTTTCCATTGCCTGTCGGCGGTGAAAACCTGACCAGAAGAGATGTTTTAGCCAGCAGGGAACTGTGAGTTACTTATCTCCATGAGGTTTTAATGAGGCACATTAACCCAACCACTCTAATAAATCTGTACCTAAGGTAATTGGTTATAAATGCCTAGTGAGAGGCTGCATGTGGAGTGAATGTGTTGAATGTTGTGTATTCACCACAGGTAAGAATTTTAAGAGGCAACTTAATGGTTTGAGAGCCATCTAATTATCATCAGGTTGTTCTTTGGTTGGTTTGCTCTTTGTTTTAAGTTCGCAGGACTAGAAACTAGCTTTAAATCAAAGCTTTAGAAGGTGAAAGTGGCTGGTACTTAACAGAGAGCCCACCCTTCAACCACGTGCTCTCTTGGAGAGGGAGGAAGAGAAATAATGAGACACTATGCCCTTCCTGCAGCTCCAGTAATATTCAATTTTGCTTCATCTGTCAAAGGCAGGGTTAAGGCTGGCAAAGTGGAAGAATTCTGAGTGCTGCTTAAACTTTCATACCCCATTACCCACAGTCTTATTATTCAGGCCAGTATAGAACAAGGCTGCAGGATTGTTGGGTCACCACAGAGGAGAAAAATCATTATTGGAGCTGCTGACCTAATAATAGAAGATGACTGAGTGAAGACATAGCTCAAAGTGGTGCCAAAAATCAGAGAGACCTCAAAGCATAATACAATTGTCAAAACCCAGGGTGTGTTTCTCATACTGAGCATTGCAGAGCAGGATCTAGGTAGGAATTTATACACAATGTCCTAGTATGTTGTAACTGTGACCAAGGAAGTCTGTCCATGTCTAAAATATCTTCAGCCAATGGAGGTGGTGACAGTGGACTTGTTTCTAGGGTACAGTTTTAGCCCGCAAAGAGACAGATGAGATATCAGAAACTTGCAGTAGGCCGATTTCAGGAGGAAAGTTATTCATCTGAGATACCTGACTAGGATACGAGGAAGAGTAAATAGGCAGGCTATCAGGTGGGAAGTAAAGACTTCCCAAGACTCCTCTTTTTCAAACATTTCTCCCTCTTATCTATAGCCACAACATCCCACTCAAATTTGCCAAAGTCAGAAACATAGGCACTATACATATTGTTTCCCTCTCCCATACCCTTCATATCCAAATCAAACACTAATCTTTTCTTCTATACCCTTTAATGTCTTTTAAATTTCTCATTTCTTTCCATCCCCACTGTTGTTACCTTAGTTCAAGACACCATCATCTATCAGTTGGATTACTATAGTGGCCTCCTAACTGTTCTTTCTGTCTCCATTTTTTACTACTACACTCCTTATACTCTATGCTCTAGACCTACCTAATTCCTTGTAGTTCCCTAAATGTGCTATGCTCCCTCTTGCTTGTAGGGTTTGCATATCTTCAGTTGGCTAAGTCTCACTCCTCCACTTCCTCAAAGAGCACTTTCCAAATTTCCAAAAGTAGACCTGGGGCTCCAATCCTGTGCTACCAAGTACCCTATCATAAGGGCTATAAATATCATGTTGTGCCTCCCTCTTCTCTTGCCTTGATCTTTTTTATCAACATTTTACTTCCAGGTCTTAGTGTACTGCCTGGACCACAGCAGGTTCAATGATATTTAATTAATATTTGTGACTTGGAAGATACACTCCTGACATATCAAATTTTGAATCTAAATAATATTAAAAAAAAAAAAAGAGTTAGGGAACATACTGGATCCCAGGAGTTGTGACTGTTCCTCCAGATTCTGACTCTGAACAATGTGAATATACTCAATGCTATGGTCTGAATATTTGTATCTCCCCAAAATTTTTGTGTTAAAATTCTAATCACCAATGTGATGCTATTAGAAGGTAGAGCCTTCATCAGTCACCAAACTTGTCAACAGCTTGATCTTGGATTTCCCAGCTTCTAGATGTGTGAGAAATAGATTTCTGTTGTTTATATGATATCCAGTTTATGATATTTTGCTATAGCAGCCTGAAGATATCCAATGAAGAAACTAAGCTTCTAGCAAGTTTGGCTTAAGGAGTGGTAGAGGACAAAGATTGGTGTTTCAGTGATCAAGCAGTGAATAACTGAATAAAGCAAAAGAGAAAAACAAAATAAAACAATACAAAAATAAAACAAAACACCATGCAGAGCTAACAAAACATGTATACCTATGTAACAAACCTGCATGTTGTGCACACATACCCTAGAACTTAAAGTATAAAAATAAAAAGCAAAAATCCCTCCCCCCTCGCAAAAAAAAAGAAACCATACATCCTTATCAATATGGAGCTCTTTTAATGGTAGGGGTGGCAGAAGACATTAATGATATCTGAAACTTTTATTCTATGTTATAATCTATTCAGACGCTTCTTTTGGAGAGTCCTATTTTCAGAAAAATCATCCAGTCACCTATTCTAACACTGAGTCTATACCAATATTTGTTCCAAGCTGATCATAAATTCTCCCTGCCTTCCCACCCCTATACATAAACTCTACCCACTATAAATCAAGGTTATCAGGCACAAGTAAAACCAAGACCTAACCGTGATAACAAATAGTAAAATGTTAGTTTGCTAGAATGTAAGTAAACCTTTTTGCACACTCCTTTTAATATAGAGAGCTGAACAAGTTGAAATAAAACAAGTTAAAATGAGTGATTTTACATGATAATGTGAGAAAAAAATGAGGATCCCAGTACATAGTAATGTTGCATTTAGGATTAGTCAAAAAGTAAAACTTCTTAATTCTACTTGCATTAATTAGTCAAACAAACACTTTCCGTAGATGTATTTGACACTCTCATGTATTGAGATTTGCCAAAATATGCTAATCATGGTCAATCCTCATGTACCATGTGAAGGCTGGGCTGCTGTTCTGTATGATTGTGCAGGTGTCTCACAACATAAAGTTGCTTAGCCAGAATGATGACAGGAGGCTAGAGCCAGCCTGCTGTATGCTCGGTAAGCTTCAGGCTGTGTCATAGGGCTTGCATCACCCAGTGGACAGGGCATCTTTTTCTAATCGACAAAAGGGTACCATATGGGTAGTATAGGTCCTGTTTGAAAGGGTTAAGACTCAGATACTGTCATAGCTCTCAAGTAACCCTAGAAGATCCAACTTCTGAATTATATATTTCAGAAATCCCACAGGCTCTCATCAGTCTGAGAATATACCATTCTGCCCTCTAATCATCATGACTTTGAGTCTGAACTATTAAATGAACCTACTCAGCTGCTGACAATGAGAATTTGTGCTTACAGTGGAGACTGCCAGACCTCTATACTATACATGAAAAAAACAAAAGCTACAAAAGTCTGCTAGAGGATAGAGACTAAGCAAAATTCAGCTTTTTATTTATACCTCAGACCTGCTTGATTCCATGTTCTTTGAGGACACATGTCTTTGGTTGGTAGTACTAGATATCAACTCTTTGGGAACACATCTTTTCTGGGACTCAGTTGTCTTACTGACTTATAAGATCTAGTTTCAGTCTCAAGCCTGAGTCTTTCTACCCACACCCCTCCAAAGCTGGCTATCCTTTCCACTAGTGATAAATCTGATCCAAGGCCCAACATATAGGCCTGTATAGGAGAAGGTCTGATATGGGCCAAGTGATGAGGCTGAGGCGGACAATATGGTATATTTTATGGACTCCAAAATGCTAAACTTCACAAAAGTGTTTTTCTGTTTAAATTATTTCATTGTTTCCCTTACATGCCTGTTATAAATATCTAGTGAGCTCAAAAGAGTCTGTCATATCATTATCTTTATTAATAAGAACAATAACAACAAATATCTAATCTGGTAAAGACCATCAAGCTAATTTGTAGAGATCAAAGATTTATAAAACTCAGGTCCCACCCATGAAAGTTGCCCCAAAAATACTGTATCATTTCTCAAAACAGCTATCATTGAGGGAAGCCTTGGCCATAACCAGGATTCCAGAGGCACTTCAGGAGGGCAACAAGACAAATCAGGCCTAGGCTTCTAGGTACTTGAGAGTAGGATAGTAAATTAATCCTTTAGCCGTCAGTTTCTCCTAAGGCCAGCCCTGTTGCAGAGTATTCTCCCTCCCTTAGATGACTCCTTAGAAAATCCAATCTCCTCTTTACTGTCTGCAGGTCTTGCCTTACCCCCAGTATCTCTCCATATTCTCCCCTAAATGCCAAATTTGGTTTCTGTGCCTGCCTTTTTAACTGAGATTATGACATTCTTCCTTAAGACCCAGACCATTTCTTACTTTGTCTAGGATCAGCCTTTAGAATCTCTTCAAGATTTTCCAGCACATTTTAGTAAATTAACTAAGAATATTTTTTAGAGATGATGACTGAATATTCACATAGTTCATATTGTCAATACAGTCTTGCACTCTTTGGTGAGGCCCAGGAAGGCCTAAGTCTTCCTGCCACTTCAGCCCTGCTATCCTGACAGGTGGTCCTAGGCTGATGGTAATGTGTCTCTGGAGATCAAAATCCACATTGACATCACTTACTTTTCTTTTCTTTTTTTTTTTTTTTTTTTTTTTTTGAGACAGAGTCTCACTCTGTCGCCCGGGCTGGAGTGCAGTGGCCAGATCTCAGCTCACTGCAAGCTCTGCCTCCCGGGTTCACGCCATTCTCCTGCCTCAGCCTCCGGAGTAGCTGGGACTACAGGAGCCCGCCACCTCGCCCGGCTAATTTTTTTGTAGTTTTAGTAGACACGGGGTTTCACTGTGTTAGCCAGGATGGTCTCGATCTCCTGACCTCGTGATCCGCCCATCTCGGCCTCCCAAAGTGCTGGGATTACAGGCTTGAGCCACCGCGCCCCGCCGACATCACTTACTTTTCTTAACATCACTACTTTGGGCTGCATGATTACTGTTATCTACATGTTGATATTATCCAACTTGCCCTTCTATGATTCTAGTGGTCTCAAAATTCAGTTACAGTTTTCGTTATTGCCTGAAAGAGGAGAATGAGAAATGAACTAGCCTTAGGGTGGACAAAGTTGAGGCAATAGATAGCAAAGAGAAAAGAAGGAAAGAACCTGAGTCCTTGATGATTTTTTTACAGTGGTAAAAAATAAATAAATAAATAACATAAAACTTGCCATTTTAATCATTTTTAAGTGTTCAGTTCAGTGGCATTAATTAAATTCACAATGTTATGCAATAATCACCACTACATATTTTCAAAACTTTCATTGCTTCAAAGAGAAACTTTGTGTCTACTAAGCAACAGCTCCCATTCCTCCTTCTCCTCAGCTTCCAGGAACCTTGAATTTACTGTCTTTATAAATCTGCCTATTCTAAATATTTCATACAAATGCAATCATACAATATTTGCTCTTTTGTGTCTGGCTATTTTACCTACATTTAGCATGTTTTCAAGGTTCATCCATGTTTAAGCACATATAATAATTCCTTTCTTTTTAAGGCTGAAAAAATTCCACTGTGCATATATACAGCATTTGTTTATCCATTCATCTATTGATAAACATGTGAGTTATTTACCTTTTAGCTATTATGAATAATGCTGGAATGAACATTGGGATACAAATATCTGTTTGAGTCTTTGCTTTCCCTTTTTTTTTGGTTATACACCTAGCAGTGAAATTACTGACGTATCTATGTCTAGCCTTTTAAAGAATTACTGACTTATCTATGTCTAGCCCAAACTGTTTTTCCACAGCAGCTGTACCATTTACATTCCTATCAGCAATGAATGAGGATTCCAATTTCTCTACATCCTTGCCAACACTTATTTTCCATATATATATAACCATCCTAGCCAGTTATGAAATGTGGTATCTCATGGCTTTAATAGGCCTTTTCTTAATGACTAATGATGTTCTCCATCTTTTAATGTGCTTATTGGCTATTAGCATATCCTCTTTGAAGAAATGTTTATTCACATCCTCACCTCGATTTTAACTGGGTTGTTCATCTTTTTGTTGTTGAGTTGTAGGAATTCTTTATATAGTCTGGATAGAAACTTCTCTTAGAGATGTGGTGTACAAATATTTCCTCTCATTCTGTAGGCTGTCTTTTCCCTTTCTTGACAATCTTGTTTTATGCACAAAAGGTTTTTTTGTTTTGTTTTGTTTTGTTTTTGATGAGGTCCAGTTTATCTATTTTTGTTGTTCTTGCTCTTGGTTTCAGTGTCATATGTAATAACATGTTGCCAAGTTCAAGGTCATAAAGAGGACTTCTATATTTTCTTCTAAGACTTTTATGGTTTTAGTTCACATTTAGGTCTGGGCCTGCTTGTCATGCCTATCATCCCTGCAATTTGGGAGGCCAACATGGGTAGTCTGCTTGAACTCAGCAGTTTGAGACCAGCCTGGGCAATATGGTGAAACCTCATCTCTACAAAAAATACAAAAATTCCCTGGGCTTGGTAGCGCATGCCTGTAGACCCAGCTACTAGAGAGGCCAAAGTGGTAAGATCTCCGCCTGAACCCAGGAAGTGGAGGTTGCGGTGAGCCAAGATTGTGCCACTGCACTCCAGACTAGGCAACCGAGTGAGACTCTGTCTCAAAAAAGCAAAAAACAAGCAAACAAAAAAAAACCACAAAAATTAATTGGCCATAGATCTATGGGTTTAATTCTGGAATCTCAATTTCATTCCATTTTTTTTACACTTTTGATGACTTTTGAGTTGCTGAATTAACAAAACCCTGAAGTCCACTATACTCATTTTCTATTGCTATCACTTCTGGGCCCTTTGGCTAAGATCAATTGCATTTTTTATTGCTGCTCTCTATAAATTACAAATGGTGGCTTTAAACAAACAAAAACAATTACTATCTTCCAGTTCTGGAGGTCAGAGATTCAAAATGGGTTTCACTGAGTTAAAATCAAGGTGTCAGCAGGGCTGCATTTCTTTCCAGAAAATCCAGGTTATCTCCCTATGTTAGGGTCAGCTGATTAGCAACCCTAATTTCATCTGCAGCCTTAATTCCCCTTTGCCATGCAACATAACATGTTCATAGGTTTCTGGAAGTAGGACATGAACGTCTCTGGAGAGCCATTATATTGCCTACTATAGTCACTCTAGCTCTGGACTCACAGTCATTCGATACAACAAATTTCTCTATATTTAAAGCCTACATAATTTAAAGCTGGGCCTTACTTATTCACGATAGTGTCCTAACACCACTCAGCATAATGTCTGGAATATAGTCTATGCTTGATAAATACTGTTGAAAGATTCATTTATCGATAACCTCAGTGCCTAGGTAGTTTAGGCAAGTATTTTAAAAACTAGATCCCACAGAGGCCTAAAGTTCCCTTTTTATGCCTTATGGACCACTTGAGGTGAGGAGGGGAACTGCTGAGGAGGAGGTTAAGTTGGGACCCACTCCTAGCCTAGCTTCAAGCAAAGCAGTTTGCCTATACTATGTTTTTCATATTTTGAGATTCTATGTTAAATTTTATTCATAAAAAGGGACTCTGCTACTAAAGAAAATTTGAAAACCACTGGGAATAGGTCATTGACAACATAGCACAATTTCAAAATGTCTGCATCATGAAGATGTTGATTTTATAAGAAACTGAACCAGCTGTCAAGGTGAGTTACCCTTGTAAGAGGAAGGACCTGCTTCACGTGGTGCCCAGCTGAAATTGGGTTGAATAGACCCAGAGCATGAAACAGTCTCTTTATAATGCAGCATTCTAAATTAGTTTCTCATTCAATTCCCAAATATTTCTTTCCAATTAGGCAATCCCTGTGGCCCAGTAAGTTTCACAAAGCTCATTGGAATTCAGTTGGAAATGAAGAACTGCCTTTTCCAAGCTACTGAGAAAAGAAAAACAACAGTGACCATTGCGAAGTGCTTATTCTGTGGCAGGCGCTGTACTCAGCAATTTACACACATTATCTCTCATATGTATGCCATCCTTGCCAAAGTCCTGCAAAGTACGCAGTATCTCCACTTTGCTAATAAGAAAACTGGACTAATACACATTAAATAACCTGCCTGAGACCACAAACCTGGTTAAGAAATCTTTCAATATTTCCCGCGATATAGTTTATTTGTCTCCTCCAAATCTCATGTTGAAATTTGATCCCCACTGTTGAAGGCGGGGCTTACTGGGAGGTGTTTGGGTCATGGGGGTGGAACTCCCACAAATTTCTTGGTGCCATTCTCATGGGAGTGAGTAAGATCTTACTCTTAATTCCTATTATAATACATCTGGCTGTTAGTAAGATCCTAGCACCTTCCTCTCTCACTCTCCTCCTTCGCCTCTCTCTCTTCCCCTCCCTGACTCATTCTGTCTCTTGCCATGTGACACATCTGCTTCCCCTTTCCCTTCCACAGTGATTGGAAGCCTCCTGAGTTCCTTACCAGAAGCGGATGCCAGTGCCATACTTCTTGCACAGCCTGCAGAACTGTGAGCCAAATAAACTTCTTTTCTTTATAAATTACCCAGCCTCAGGTATTCCTTTATAATAATGCAAAATGGACTAAGACGCTCCCATACAGTGGTCTTGCCACTAGTAGGCTGAATTATTTCCCTGTTTTGTATTGGTTGCAAAAAAAGAACACCCAATTAGAACAAAAGGCAAGCAGACTTTATTTCTGGCCAGAAACAAAGGAGTGAGTTTACACTCTAAAGGCCATTTACCCCTGAACAATAAAAGGCATGAGGTTTTTTGGACTGCGTATGGGAAGGGAAAGGAATGTTAGCATGTGCAGGGTGGGAGCCCAGACACGCAGGCTCAATTCATAAACATACATCTGTATGTAGCCAATGTACATAAAATGGCAGAGATTTTTTTTTTTTTTTTTTTTGGAGAGGGAATTGTAGCATTATAATAAAATGTTAATAATCTAACGACAACTAGGGGTCATTTGTTCCAGTTAGGGCCTGTTTGGGGGTCTTATCTCCCTCTTATATCTCATCAAGGGTCAGGAAGCTCTGGGGCCATCCTTGGCTGTCTGGTTTCTTTAAACAGCTGTGTCTACAAACAAATGGCTAAAAAATAATGGTAAGAAGAAGAACGTTCACAGCTATTTCATCAGGCTGCTCTGGTAACGGTCTCAAAGATACCCATAAGACTAGGTGAACCATCTGTCTTGCTATCCTAAAATGATCCTTTCACTTATATCATGTCCAGTGGCACTTACAGATATTCCAGATTTGTAATTATGTTTATGTGAGAGTAAGTGATATGGAATAAGGCATCTGAGTAAAGACCACATCTTTACTAAGGCATAAAACATTTGGTTGATTTTGGAATAACTGGGGAAGTATTTGTTGAAATCCCCACAAAAAGTTTAGTACCCTGCATAACTGAAATATAGTAAGCAATTTACCAGAGGAAACTTAGCAGACGTTAATAGTCTACTCTAAGGCAGCCAAACTTGGGTTTTGGTTTGAATCATGGCTATGTGACCTTGGTAATTCTTAATTCTGCTAAGTTCATATGGTCTCATATGTAAAATTGGGGTGATAATAAACATTAAGAGAATAAAACAATAGTATGACAATTGGAGGTTTTTGAAGTAGTCCCAGTCACATAGTAAATGCTCAATAAATATTGGCTATTAGTATAATTGATTGATTTGTAAGACTTTTGGATATGAATCTTAAATATCAATTCTCACTGCACATTAGCAATTATAATTAGTAGCAATAATAATAAATTAATAAAATAACAAAAGTTCTCCCTCTCTTTTCTTATCATCTTGTTCTCTCTACTGGAATGCTCCCTTCAACATGAAGTCAGCTATAATATGCTTCATCTTAAAAAGCAACCCTCTTGTGCATGTTTTCCCCTAGCTATCATCCAATATTTATCATTTCCATTAAAACAAAAATCTTTAAAATTCTGTTTATCTTGTTTATACTTATCATTTCCACTTCCTCTCCTCCATTCTTTCTTGAAACACACTGATGAGATTTTCCTTCCAATACCTCTTTGAAAACTGCTTTTGCCAAGATCACCAATGACTCCCTCATTGCCAAATCCAGTCCTCATCTTACTTGTCCTATCAGCAACATTTGACATGGTTGATCACCCCTTTCCTTTTTATTTTTTCCTTTTTTTTTTTTTTCAAATTTTTTCAGGCTGGCCTCTAACTCCTGTGCTCAAGCAATCTTCCTGCCTCAGCCTCCCAAGTGGCTGGGACTATAGTCACATACCACCTCTCCGAGCCTTTTCCCTTTACTGTGCCATAATAAGAAATAAATGCTTGTTCTTTGTCCCTGGTTCCTGAAACAAAGTTCCTAAAACCCTTGTGATATTCTGAGTGACAGGGTAATAGGAGTCTCTTTTCTAATATTTGGTCTTTGTTCCAGTTCCTGACACAAAGCTCCTGTATTCCCTGGAATTTTCTAAGTGATAGAAGCAACTTTTGCTGCAATCTGGTGACTCTTGATAGGCCCTTAGGTAGTTTTCGAATGAGTGCTAGCCACCAGAAAGACCAAGACATGATTAAAGGGCCGGACCTTTCTGCTTCCTCCCCTTCAACCTCAGGGAAAGGAAGAAGGGCTGAAGATTGAGTCAGTCACTAATAGTCAATGATTAAATCACTCATGCCTATGTAATGAAGCCTCCATAGAACTCTTAAATGCTGGGAGTCACAAAGCTTCTGGGTCTGTAAACACAGACTCAGAATGCTGGGAGGATGATGAGCCAGGAGAGAGTATGGAAGTCCCAGGCAATTTCCCCATTCATTGCCCTATCCATCTCCTCTGCTTGGCTGTCTCTGAGCTGTATCTTTATAATAAACCAATAAGCATACATAAAGAGTGTTCTTGAGTTCCGTGAGCTATTCTAGCAAATTAGTGAACCTGAGGAGAGGGTCTTTGACCTCCTGATTTATAGCTGGTTTGTCAGAAGTACAGGAGGCCTGGGACTTGTGACTAGCATCTGAAGTGGGGATGGTGGTCTTGTGGCACTGAATATTTAACCTTTGGGGTGGCAGAATTAAACTGAATTGTTGAACACCCTGTTGGTATTAGAGAGCTGGTTAGTGAGAGAAAACACCCACATATTTGGTATCAGAAATGCTGTGAGTGAAAACAATTCCCTGTGAACATGACAGCAATCTCTTAGTCCTTTTCAGTCTTCTCTATTGGTTCCTACTCATCTTCCGGAGCTCTTTTACTTGAATGTTCCAAGCCCAGGTCCCTTTGTCCTTTAGCTGAACTCACTCTCTAGCTGACCTCATCCAGTTCCGTACTTTACATAGCATATACAGACTAACAGATCTTTATATATCTCTAACCCCAACTTTTCCCTTAAATCCCAGATTTGTTTATCCAATTAGATGTCTCCTTTTGGATGCCTACTAAGCATCTCAAATATAACATGGCTGTAACAACCTGAACATCCGTTTTTCTGTTTCTACTTCCACCTCCACCTTCACTCTTCCTTAACTCTATAAATGGCAACTCCATTTTCAGTTGCTCAGGTCAAAAATTTCTTTGACAGTCTCCCCTACCAATTCCAGCTACATCGAGTCCACAAGCAAGTCCTATTAATTCTACTTCAATCTGGCTTTAGTCTAGGAATTTATCCTACAATCTAGTAAGCAGTCAGAGTACTGCTTATTTTAAAATTCACATCAGATAGTGTCATGCCTCTGCTTAAAAATCCTATAATAGCTTCCCATCTGATTCAGAATAAAATCCTAGAACTTCCCGCTAGGTCACGCCACTCTAACCAGACAGATATCCTTCAAGTTCCTTGAATACTTCAGGGTTTTGCACTTATTTACCCTCTCTGCTTGGAGCATTCTTTCTACTTATTTCTATGTAACTTGCTTCCTTACTTTATTCAGGTGTTTGTTCAAATGTCACTTTGTCAGGGAAACCTTGAAATAGTCATCTCATCTTCATCAGTATCTATTCCCTATGCTACCTCATTTTTCTTCAAACAGTCATCACTAACTAGAATATTGATTTTTAAAGTTATCTGTGTTCCTCATTAAACTATAAATTTCATGAATATGTGGATTTTGTCTTTTTTTATTATCCACTGCTGTAGCCTAAATGCATAGAGCAGTAGATGGCACACAGCATAAGCATCTAAAGTATTTATTGAATTAATAAATCGTTTCTTAAGCTCCTACTATACAATCATTATCTTAGTCAATCCTTACAACCACCAAGGTTAAGTGCTTGGACATTAGTGTCAGAATAACATGAGTCTGATGCTAACACTTTTACTGGTTGTGAGTTAGGCAAGTTACTTACAGTCTCTAAACCCATTTCCTTACCTGTATAACAGGAAATAATATATATTTTATGGCATTACTTTGAAGATTAAAAGGGTTAATGCATGAAAAACTTTGAATAATACCTAAAAGTATCTGAGTATGAATATAGATAAGAAAATTAAGAATCAGAAAGGTTAAACAACCCAAAGTCAGACAGGGGTTATAAAAACAGGAGATCAAGCTTGATAAGAAATATAGAGTTCGAAAGCTGGAAAACTTGTGTTTGATTATTCTCAAAGATACATCAAGACAAGCAGCTTTTTTTCCCATCATTTGTTTCTGTACCTAAAAAGCAGAGTGCATCCTTTGTTTCCAAGTTTTATGACTGCCTGTGTAGGTGTCCTGTTTTCTGGAATGGGTACTATTTTACTTTTCTATTTTCATTTATGCACACAGCAAACATATGACTAGGAACTTATAATTTACTTAGGAACTAAGCCATGAGCTTTGGTGGCAAGAAAGAAGAACTGAGAGAGTGCTAAAGAAATTCAGACAAGAATGTCATACATTTATTTCTGTGTAGGTGAGAACATTCTCCTATTCCTTTCCCCAATCCTACCTCATAGGGCAGTTTCTTTGTAAAGTCCCTGCTATGGAAACACAAATACGTGAGAATGACCAACATACATTAACTTTTCTCCTGTGTGTTAAGCATTTCTGCTTACATTTCTAGCTTCAATTTTTCAAAACAAAAATGCATAGATAATCTTGGTGGAGTAAACCATAGTTCTTACTATTCATCTCATGTGGTTTGCACACTCTTAAGTGGTGCCTCTGGGTACACCATGAAAAGAGCTTTAATTAAGAGCAAACACACTTGGGTTTTACTTATCTAGGGTCCAATAATCAGACTAGAGTTCATGAAGCAGGAAAAAGCAGACACTTTTCCAAAGCTTTCCGTCTACTTCTGCAGTTATAAAAAACAAAGCCACATACATTGTGTAAGATTATTTACAACCTCTGGAGAGAACCAATATGCAGCATTAGTGTGCATGGATATTGTCATGTGTTAAAAGAAACATACTTGCGGTGGGCTTGTAACTACAGAATTTTGGGGTTGAATTTCAAGATGTATTGGGTAAGGGAGTGATTCATAGGGATGTTGATATTTTAGCATTTTCTGTTCAACATGGGAATTCAGGGATTATCCTATCCTAGGAAAAATGAAGGCAAAAGCTATATGTCCCAACTTTAATTTTTAATAAGGGTAATTTGCAGGGATGTCAAGAAATGGATGGTACATTTGCCAAATCTCTGTTATACATATGTACTTTTTTTTAACCATATTATTCCTTTCAAAAAGGTGTGTTGCCAAGAATCATTCCTGTCATGGTGTTTAGTGCCAGCACTGACCAAATAAGAATCTGTTCATTGTTAGAAAGAACTAGTTTCAGAGGCACAGATGCTACATTAGTGTTGGAAACATTCCTGTTTGGAAGCCTTTGTGTTTCACACTGAATAAAATTGTATTATATTTACAACTACTTCACCCAGAAACCCTCCTCTTTCTATTTATGGTAACTTAAATGTGTTTTTTAAACTACATCTGGACTCCAAATATAAAAATACATTAGTTATACGGAGGGTTGTAACAATGAGACAAAAATCCTTGCCTTTACTGCTTTCACTCAAAGGCCTGGAACTCTTGTTTATGATTCTATCTCATAAAGTTAAGCCCCTAGGCAAACTTCTCTAAGCCTCAGCATCCACATTGGAAAATTAAGAATTAGATCAACCACCAAAAAATGTTGTCAGGATTTAAAGCTATAACCCTCATATACCATTTAGCACATACAGCAAAGGCAAAATAAACACCCTGTAAGTGCTAGGTGGAATGGGAGTAGAGTGTTAGTTTCTATGCTGCTCTTCCCCTTATAAACTGTGCGACTTTGGCCACTTAATTTTTCAGTTTCCTTCTCTTTAAATTGAAAAGATATATTACTGATATGGTTTGCAGCCGTGTCCCCACCCAAATCTCATGTTCAATTGTAATCCCCAATGTTGGAAGTGGGGACTGGTGGGAGGTGATTAGATCATGGGAGCAGTTTCCCATGAATGGTTTAGCCTCATCCACTCAGTGCTGTTCTCCTGATAGTGAGTGAATGAGTTATCATGAGATCTGGGTGTTTAAAAGTGTATAGCACCTCCTGCTCTGGCCATGTGAAGGCACTGCTTTCCCTTCAACTCCACCATAATAATAACTTTCCTGAGGCCTGCAGAACTGTGAGCCAATGAAACCTCCTTTCTTTATAAAATACCCAATCTCAGGTATTTCTTTATAGTGATTCAAGGAGGGACTAATACAATTACCAACATAGACGTGTGATAATTAAATGTGATAAGCATCTAAACTGCTTACTACAGTGCCTGACACATTGTAAACGTTCTATACATTTGGCCATTATTTCTAATTTATTACTTCTTGAATGCTTTAAAAATAACATATTTCAGCATATTTCAGAAAATTATCTATGAAATAAGTTTATTTTCCATAAAAATGTAGATTGGCATTGGACCTGCTATAAATAAGAATTTATTATAGGGGCCGGGCGCGGTGGCTCAAGCCTGTAATCCCAGCACTTTGGGAGGCCGAGACGGGCGGATCACGAGGTCAGGAGATCGAGACCATCTTGGCTAGCCCGGTGAAACCCCGTCTCTACTAAAAAATAAAAAAACTAGCCGGGCGAGGCGGCGGGCGCCTGTAGTCCCAGCTACTCGGGAGGCTGAGGCAGGAGAATGGCGTGAACCCGGGAGGCGGAGCTTGCAGTGAGCTGAGATACGGCCACTGCACTCCAGCCTGGGCTACAGAGCGAGACTCCGTCTCAAAAAAAAAAAAAAAAGAATTTATTATAGACAATTTATTATAGACAAGTCCTAAAGTAGATATCTCTGAACAGATTAGATCATTTAAAAATCTTTCAGTCTGGATACCTCATTTCTAGCATAGATATATTCAGGCACTTGATTCAGATCCTGTTGAGAAACCTGTATGCTCTCTGAGTTATATATGCCCCTGGAACAGGCTCAACATGCAAAGTATAGGGAGCTCTTGTCTTGCCCTCTTTGGGCTCTGCCCCATCTAGTCCAACCTCCTGAACCAGTTTCTCTGACTCCTTGTTCAACACCTCTCTGAATCCCAACTTTCATGTCTCCTTCTGCTACAGCTAGATTTTTGACCTTTAGTTCTCCTGGAATTCAGTTATTCTATCTTGTAGTCAGTGTTGGCGTTCCTACATCCAGTTAACTCTGAATAAAAAATTAAAGATATGCACATACAAAAACCATCATTAATGCAAGTACACAGAAGATACACCCACCCAAAAGATCTGATGCATGCAGTCAATGAAGTTGGAAAGAAGCTACTGTGAAGATGCAGTTAGAATCACAAAAGTTTGAGCACCAAAAGGGTTTCTGGTTGTTCACATGTACACTGAAGAATACGGCATTCTGAAAGCAAAAAAATAAAATAAAATAAAATAAAAATAAAATAACCACTTTGTGATAGATTGGTGTATGAGAGCAATGCAGAAATATTTAAGTCCTAAAAATAAAAGTACTTGATTCACTAATTCATTTTTTTCTGCAAGTGTGTGGAGAAGTAAGAAGAATGGCTAATGTTTATTGAAATTTTCTATGTGTCAGACATAATTCTAAGCACTAAAAAATAACTCACAGGAAGAGAATGCTCTTAATGTCTCTAGTTCACTAAGTAAACTGAGATGCAGACAGATTAAATAATTTACCCAAAATCACATGCCTACTACATGACAAAACCAGGTACTTTCCATGTACAAGGCACTTTGCCAGAGAGTGAGGATATAAAAACAGCAAGATCTAGTCTTCACCTTCAGGAAGATTAAACTCAAGTGAAAAGTCAGGCGAAAAGAGTAAACTAATAAAGTAATTTCAAATAAGTTCTATAAAAGGCATATAAAATGAGATGAAGAATTCTGGAGAAACTACTTTTAGTAAGGTAGTTGTTATGAGCTAAACAGTGTCCCCCCAAAATCCTTACATTGTATCCCCAGTACCTCAGAATGTGACTGTATTGCCAAAAGGGCCTTTAAAGAGTTATCTAAACTGAGGTCATATTAGTAGGGTCCTTATCTAAAAACTGACATCCTTATAAGAAGAGGAGAATAGAATACAGACATAGGAAGAACCATATTAAGTACCTGAAGAAGATGACTATCTACAGGCCAAGGAGAGAGGACTTCAAAAGAAACCAAGCCTACCAACACCTTGATCTCAGACGTCTAGGCCCTACAGCTGTGAGAAAATAAATTTCTGTTGTTTAAGTCACCCAGTCTGAGGTACTTTGTCATAGCAGTCCTAGCAAACTAACACAAGAGTCAAGGGAGGCCTCTCTCTAAAGTGAGGACATTTAATGGTAGGACTTACAGAATAAAAAGAGTAGAAGAGAGATCCAGGCAGAGAGAAAAGCAAGAGCAGAGCCCTTGAGGTGAGAATTAAAGGATTTATACATTCTTCTGGTTTCAGGAGTCATCATAGCCCCTTCACTGAGTAATTACTGACAAAACACTTTACAATTTGGAAAGTATTTTACAGGATTATTCTCAATTATAACAGCCACATGAGGGGGTATTAATACCTTCATTTTACAGATAGGAACAAAGGCATCAGAGATCTTAAGTGACTAGTCTAAGATCACACAGTAACACAAGAGCCAGAACTTGCATCTAGTTCCCCTGATACTAAAGCCAACATTCTTTTAATTATACCAAATTTTCCGCCTAACCAAGAACATTCCAATGTTTCATAAAGGGCTATAGGAGTCTTATGTTATCATGAGAATTTCATAAGGAAAATATTATGTCATTAAATTAAACCTTATATCACAAGGAATCTTATGGCCATATCTTTGCAGGGAAAGTGAGATTAAGAGTTGAGAAATTATAATCAGGGTACTGAGGTCTTCTGGACAGCTCACCTTTTCACTTCTTCATATGCTTCATCTCCATACTCCTATACTCTCCTCTTTTTGTCCATTGTAATGATGGTGTTATGGATTATACTGGCTATTTTTAAAATTTGTTTTCATGAATAAGATATTTTAATTGCTTTAATTGCCCCTCCATTTTAATTGGATAAGCCCATCCATAACCTAGAAACCCAAGAATTCTTTTCAAAATGGCTTTGAGTTTAACTACAGCCTTACAAAATGGAACCTCAACAACTACCTACAGTGCTTGCCGGCAGGGCATGAGGAAGTAATGCAGGCAAGGGAGATTTCCATATAACACATGTGTTCTAAGTACAAAATTACAATAATTAGAGATGGCAAAGGCTCAGCAGTTTATCTCCAGGAAGGTCAATGAAAGATTATAAAATGTTTAGTCTAGGCCCGCTCCCATTCTTCTGAGGCCACATAAAGTGAACAAATCATATATGCTTTCTCTAGCAGACAATTATATTATTTAATCAATGTAGTTTTAACATACTTGTACAATGTCATGACCCATAACTCTATCATATTTCACAATCAGTTTTTCCCTCTGAAGTGTGTGAAGATCTGAATGTATAAAAAGTCACTGATTATCTATTAAGTTATTCAATATATATTTTTAAGAGTCTATTATGGAGAAGCACATTATTAGCACTGTGACATTTATAAAAAATAATTAAGAATAAGGCTAGCCCTCAAAATGAATGTAAAGGTCTAACAGAAATATGTCACCTGTAATTCAAGACAGAATCTGGTAAATTGTGGAGAAAGCATTGAGAAGTGAAAGGGAGAATTCTCATCTAATTGTGATCTTTAGGGAGCCTTTCACAGGAGAGAACCTTGCTTAAACTGGGCTATGAAAGGTAGTTAGGATTTCAACTGGTAGGATTGCAACTGGTGGAAATGATAAAGGACTGACTTTGAGATAAAGAGAAAAAAGCAAAAGTAAGAAGAAGTGAAGCATTTCTAGGGGAAAATTTGATGAGCTCTTACATGTCAGGCTGGGAAGCAACTAACTCTTATTTTATAAACAATACAGAGCCACTGGAAGTGCTTAAATAGGCACAAGTCTAATGAATGCCTACCATATATAAGGCACGAAGATTGTCCTGTTACATATGAGTTTATACTTTAATTCCCACAATCCAAATACCTACAACACTCTAAAATGAGGAAACTGAGGCTTAGGAAGATTAAAGACAATTCTAACATCATTAGAATTGTGGTCCAGGAGACGTGTCTAGTAACCATGTAGCAAGAACTCTCATTTATTATCAGAAACAAGGAAGTGAGGAAAAGATGATTTAAGATCAGGATAACGAGATGCTACATTTTAAGTGAGTAAAATACAGCAAAGTGGAGATTTCCAAATAGTAATTTTAAAAGTAAGAATGGAATTGGTAAAAGAAGTCACAGCTAGATGTGAATTTGGAAGTCATATCCACAGAGGTGATATGTTAAGTCACGGGAAATACAAGATTGCAGAGAGCAAATCAAGAGACGACAGTGGAAGACACAACCTTGAAAAGCAGGAGAAAATAGAAGAATGAAAGAAATACTGACATAAAGAATAGCAAAGTTCAAATTTCCATTGTATAATATCTCAAATTTATATACAAATTGAAGAGGAAGATGAAGAGAATGACGGAAGATGAGAGTAAAACAGAACCCTTGAGAAAAGCACAAAACTATGTAGGGAATGCTGCTCCAAAGCAGTAATGAAGTCCAGCTGACATTAAAGCAAGGATTTGTGGTGAAGGGAGAGAGAGGAATAGTGACTTTCTCCAGAAATACCGATAGCCTATGAACGTAAGAAAAACAGGAAGTGAAAACAAGTAGTCAAGGGAAAAAGAAAATACAGAGTTGTTGAATCCGTCATGGAGTCCAGACTGAGAAGAGGGGCAAGTGGATTCTGCTTTTCCCATTGTCTCTGGTAATCCTTAGTGTTGCTGAATTGATTGTTTTAAAAAAGCAAAGATATAGATATAGGATTATGTCATCTGCAAACAAAGATAGTTTGACTTTCTCTATTCCTATGCAAATACCCTTTATTTCTTTCTCTTGCCTGATTGCCCTGGCCAGAACTTCCAATACTATGTTGAATAGTATTGAATGCAGAGAGGGCATTCTTGTCTTGCACCAGTTTTCATGGGGCATGCTTCCAGATTTTGCCCATTCAGTATATTGGCTATGGGTTTGTCATATATGGCTTTTATTATTTTTAAATAATAAAAATAATAATTTATTTTTATTTTTAAATATGTTCCTTCAATAACTAGTTTACTGAGAGTTTTTAACATGAAGGATGTTGAGTTTTACCAAAAGCCTTTTCTGCATCTGTAGAGAAAATCATTTGGTTTTTGTCTTTAGTTCTGTTTATTCTGCTGAATCACATTTTGTCTTTAGTTCTGTTTATTCTGATGAATCATATTTGTTGCTTTGCATCTGTTGAACTAAACTTGCATCCCCAGGATGAAGCCTACTTGATCGTGGTAGATAAGCTTTTGATGTGTTGCTGAATTCTGTTTGCCAGTATTTTATTGAGGATTTTTGCATCGATGTTTATCAAGGATATTAGCCTGAAGTTTCTTATTTTGTTGTATCTCTGCTAGGTTTTGGTATCAGGATGATGCTGGCCTCATAGAATGAGTTAGGGAGGAGTCCCTCCTTTTCAATTTTTTAGAATAGTTTCAGAAGGAATGGTACCAGCTCCTCTTTGTACCTCCGGTAGAATTCAGCTATGAATCTGTCTAGTCCTGAGCTTTCTTTGATTGGTAGGTAGGTTATTTATTACTGCCTCAATTTCAGAACTCATTATTGGTCTCTTCAGGGATTCAATTTCTTCCTGATTCAGTTTTTGGAGGGTGTACATGTCCAGCAATTTATCCATCTTTTCTGGGTTTTCTAGTTTCTGTGCATATAGGTGTTTACAAAGTATTCTCTGATATTTTTTATTATTATTATTTCTGTGTGGTCAGTAGTGATATACCCCTTATCATTTCTGATTGTGTTTATTTGATTTTTCTCTCTTTTCTTTATTAGTTTAGCTAGTGGTCTATATATTTTATTAATTTTTTTCCCAAAAAAACCCAAAAAAACAAAACACAACAACTCCTGGATTCATTGATTTTCTGAAGGGTTTTTTGTGTCTCTATCTCTTTCAGTTGGTCTCTGATGTTGGCTATTTCTTGTCTTCTGCTAGGTTTGAAGTTTGTTTGCTTTTAGTTTTCTAGTTCTTTTAGTTGTGATGTTAGATTGTTAACCTGAGATCTTTCTAGCTTTTTGATGTGGACATTTAGTGCTATAAATTTCCCTCTTTTAGTGCTATAAATTTCCCTCTGAACACTGTGTTAGCTGTGTCCCAGAGACTCTGTTACATTGTATTTTTGTTCTCTTTAGTTTCAAAGAACTTCTTGTTTTCTGCCTTAATTTCATTATTTACTCAAGAATAATTCAAGAGCAGGTTGTTCAATTTCCATGTATTAATAGTTGTGTGATTTTGATTGAATTTCTTGTTCTTGAGTTCTAATTTGATTGTGCTGTGGTTTGAGAGGCCATTTGTTACGATTTCAGTTCTTTTGTATTGACTGAGAAAGCTTCTGAAGCTGATAAGCAACTTCAGCAAAGTCTCAGGATACAAAATCAATGTGCAAAAATCACAAACATTCCTATATGCCAACAATAGGCAGGCCAAGAGTCAAATCATGAATGAACTACCATTTACAATTGCCAAAAAAAGAATAAACTACCTAGGAATACAGCTAACAAAGGAAGTGAAGGATCTCTTCAAGGAGAGCTACAGACCACTGATCAAAGAAATCAGAGATAACACAAACAATTAGAAAAACATTCCATGTTCATGGATATGAAGAATCAATATCATAAAAATGGCCATACTACCCAAATCAATTTATAGAGTTAATGCTATTCTCATTAAGCTACCATTTATATTCTTCATAGAATTAGAAAAAATATATATTTTTAAATTCATATGGAACCAAAAAATACAATCCTGAGCAAAAAGAACAAAGCTGGAGGCATCATGCTACCTGACTTCAAACTATACTACAAGAATTCAGTAGCCAAAACAGCATGGTACTGGCACAAAAACAAACACATAGAACAATGGAACAGAACAGAGAACCAGAAATAAGACCACACATCTGCAACCATCTGATCTTTGACAAACCTGACAAAAACAAGCAATGAGGAATGGATTCCCTATTTAATAAATGATGTTGGGGGAAACTGGCTAGCCATATACAGAGAACTGAAACTGGACCCCTTCCCTATACCATATATATACAAAAATCAACTCCAGATAGATTAAAAACTTAAATGTAAAACCCAAAACTATAAAAACCCTAGAAGAAAATCTACGCAATACTATTTAGGACATAGGCACAGGAAAAGATTTCATGATGAAGATGCTAAAAGCAATTGTAACAAAAGAAAAAATTGACAAATGGGATTGAATTAAACTAAAGAACTTCTGCACAGCAAAAGAAACTATCATAAGAGTGAACAGACAACCTGGATAATGGGAGAAAATATTTGCAATCTATCCATCTGATAAAAGTCTGACATTTAGCATCTACAAGGAACTTAAAAAACAAATTTACAAGAAAAGAAATGAACAACTCCATTAAAAAGTGGGCAAAGGACATGAAAAGACATCTCTCAAAAGAAGACATTTATGCAGCCAACAAACATATGAAAAAAGCTCAACATCATTGATCATTAGAGAAATGCAAATCAAAACCACAATGAGATACCATCTCATACCAGTCAGAATGGCTATTATTAAACATCAAAAAACAACAGATGCTGGAGAAGTTGCAGAGAAAAAAGAATGCTTTTACACTGTTAGTGAGAGTGTAAAGTAGTTCAACCAGTGTGGAAGACAGTGTGGTGATTACTCAAAGACCTACAGGCAGAAATACCATTTGAACCAGCAATTTCATTACTGCATATATACCCAAAGGTATATAAATCACTCTATTATAAAGATACATGCACACATATGTTCACTGCAGTACTATTCACAATAGCAAAGGCATGGGACCAATGTAAATGTCCATCAATGATAGACTGGATAAAGAAAATGTGATACATATATACCATGGAATACTATGCAGCCATAAAAAGGAATGAGATAATGTTCTTTGCTGGGACATAGATAGAGTTAGAAGCCATTATCCACAGCAAACACAGGAACAGAAAACTAAGCACCACACATTCTAAGTGGGAGCTGAATGATGAAAACACATGGACACATGAGGGGGAACTAAACACACTGAGACCTGTCCTCTGACAGGTCTGGGATGGGAGGAGGTAGAATATCAGGAAGAATAATTAACTGATGCTAGGCTTAATACCTAGATGATGGGATGATCTGTGCAGCAAACCACCATGGCACATGTTTACCCGTGTAACAAATCTGCACATCCTGCACATATAACCCTGAAACTAAAATAAAAGTTGGGAAAAGAAACTAAAATAAAAGTTAGGAAAAGAAAGAGCAAAGATCAATAGTAATCAAACATTAAATATGCAAAATAAACATCCAAACCTACTTTGTTTTCCTAAGGAAAATAGGTCTATCAGCCATGGCTAAAGAAATAAAATATGTACATTGTTCAATATCATTCAATTTGGCCGAATTTTCCTCCATAAATACCAGCCAAGAACCAAATTCTGACTTTACATAAGTACTACTGGCCTTCCCATAAATAACTATTTTAAAAGGTATGCAGCAGGTAGGCAATAAGAGAAAACTTATTGGAGAAAGTGACATCTAACATAAGTGCTTAGTAGATGTTCCCTCCTCCTCCCACACATATGTATAGACAGGACCTTGAAAGTCTAAAGAACACTATTTCCAAAAGGTTATTTTAGGAACAGGTGGACGGGTTGGGGGTCGGGGGGGGGGAATGTTGCTAAAAATTTGATTATTTTCCCAAGTACTTTCCCCCTCTTTATTCTCTTCTAGAATCCTAGAATTTTAAAGTTGGAAAGGGCCATAGAGATTCCAATCTAAATTTTATGAGTGAGAAAATCAAATCCAGAGAGTGTTAGTAATATGTTTATCCATGATCACACAGCTGGAACAGCTGGGCCAAAACTAAAACCTCTCTTAATCCTTTTCCATAAACCCAGAACTAAGCACCAAAAAGATCTCTAGAACTGCTTTAGGCCCAGAATGATAATTATCTTTAGAGATAATACTACTCTTCTCTATCAAGGGTAGGCTAGACCTTTCTTTTACTATAATCTCGCTACAGTTCATTCACAGTGACATTATCATCCACTCTGAACTCTGCTTCCTCTGTCACTTGTCCCTAAGTTTCCTGGAAAATTAGGCTAAATAATAGTGATAGGAAATAATAAATTATCAATCTTTATTAATACTGATTACTATGGTCTTCAAATTATTTTATATTTTTATATACCCTAACCATGTTCCAGGCAGTTTAGCAAGTGGCATAAGTAATGCCTTGCCCTGTAACTAACATACAGGCAATGGACAATGAAAGCATTTTCCATGTAATGTTCACACATCTTTAAACTACAGAAAAGTGCAGAATCTACTTGGATTTTGAAGCTGACACATTATGAAAGGAGACATTTCTGTCCATTGTTTGATCTCCGATACCCATCTCATTAAAATCCAGGATTCTTTGATGATCATATTGGTTGAATGAAAACTTACCCATGGCACTGTTAGGGAGTTATTATGAGCCAAGAATGTTATTTTTTATTTTGTCTTTAAACTTTCCTTTTTGAATATGCAAAATACGTTCCTTAAAATCTTATTACTTTCATCATCTTCCTTAAGCACACACTTTAATGAGACTAGGAAAATGCTTATTTTGATTCTGCAAAGAGAACTGAACAAATCAGGTAAAAGAACTCGAATTTTAACTTAATTAAAGCTAAATTAAGTGTGTGTTCTTTTGCTTATTTAAATGGCTGAATGTTTTTGCTTGTGTTTGATGATGTTCTTGGCTTACACTGATTTTCATCTCCTGTAAAGCCCAAATTTACTAGATATTTGCTAAATCTACAATTCATTCTAAGTCAGAAATACTTGGCTAAAAACATACACACAAGTCTTCTGATTTTGCATGATACATTAATTTATGGACAGTGTAGGTTCATGACTAGGAAAAAAAGAAAGAAAAAAATTTGTGTTCAAATTGGTTAATAGTTCTCATTCCATCTTTATATAAGGGAGGCCTGAAAACTTTTTTTACTTTTTACTTCTCTCAAGAGTTATTTTAGAACAACTATTTACAAATTCCCTAGAACAAGGAAAATACAAATTTGTCTATATTCAAAGGGGATTTAAATGATAAGAAAAGATTTTTGTTCATCTCTTTCATGTGTGCAAATGTTCTTTCACAATTGTATAGGTTAAATAGTATTCAATAGTTATGAAAAGGTGCTCTTCACCAACCACTCCACCAGTTCCCTATTTAATTATTCATAAAAAGAAATTAATTGAGTAAAAAACAATCTTCTGTTCATTTGCCTAAAATAGAAACTACATTATCAAGATTGATGAACTATGGCTAAGATAAAGTAAGAAATGCAAATATCCTTTATTAGTACAAAGGAAGAAGAATGCATATTTCCTCAAAATAAAATAGACAGTAAGCTACACCCGACACTGTGTAATTCAGGGCTGTTTGAACTTCTTGAGTTTTTTTCCTACTCTCATCCCACTTCTGAAAAAGGAACTATTCGTAGTGCAGGATAAAGGTTACATAATAAGACTATTATAGAAGGTATATAATTTACAGTCATTATATCCTACATCTATATAATTTCTATAACTGTTTAGTATAAATAGTAGAAAACACTTCAGTATGTTGGCTCTGTGTGTTTCCCCATTATACCATTTGTAAGTTACAATCATTCATTTTTAGCCTAAACTTTTCTTTGTATATGGTATTAAAATCTGCAGTCAAGTTAGATCAAGTTGGGATATACTTTATGCAAGGGTCATCTAGAAGCTTAAGTATACAAAACAACCAACCCTAAGAAGCTAACTCATATAATTATCTCTTTTGCAGCTTCCGTAACTTGTTACTAGCATGCTATTTCTTATCTTAAAATTCTTGCTAAACATCACTTGTTTAGGGACAAAAAACACATGTTTTGTTCTGTCAGTGTATTTTTCACAGTCCCATATCTCAAAAAGAAATCTACAGCAGATGAAGCTTATGTACACTATAAAAAGTCTAGCCATGTGGAATGTGATTTGGCATCATTACATTACACATGGAAGACAAGTTGCCTCCACTGTGAATTTTTCATCAGCCAAGCAAAAGACTAATTGAAAGAATAGTTCAAGTTTTAAAAGTTTACTACTAATGTATATGTTTATCAGGCATATTCTGAATAGAACTTAACAGAGCATGACCTGGCTATCAGACTTTACTGGATTGGGTTATATAATGCAGAGAGAATTGAACCTGCAGTTAAAATAATTAGGTTTGAGTCCTTCATCACTGATGTGCTGTGTGGCCTAAAGCAAGTCTCGACCTCTCTGTACCCCCATTTTCCATGTATTTTTTCATTATCAAATAAAACTAATTTGCAAATAAATTAAGGAGGTGGAAGGCATTTGGAAAATTTGGAAGGTCCTTATTAACACAGATAATTACCATTGTTGCTACCCGGGCAGTCTAAGAAAAGGAT
Organism: Macaca mulatta; assembly: GCF_049350105.2. NCBI lineage: Eukaryota > Metazoa > Chordata > Mammalia > Primates > Cercopithecidae > Macaca > Macaca mulatta. Next base: position 165,549,397 of record NC_133406.1, on the reverse strand, counting down.
TCTTGGCTTGTGTTGCAGCTGTTGATTGTATACACATATATAGGCAATTTATTAATATGCTTAATTTGGGATTAGAGGATGGAATCATGTAAATAATTGAGGATTTTGCCTCTCCTGAGACCAGTCTACACAGCACAAAACAGGGTGAAGCATTTCCACATGGGGATCTCTACACAGCCAAACTCAAACTAAGCTAGAAAATCTCACTATCAATTAAAAAACTCTTTAAAATCTTAAGTGTCTTTATCATTGCTTCAAGTTTCTCACTGGTTTAGGAAACCCAGCCATCACTGATCTAGCAGTTCTCATTCATTCATTAATTATTGAAAAGTTTGGCTATCATCTTCCAGCTAAACTGCAGTCATAAAACAATAACAAAAAAAGCCTGAAAATCAAAGTTTATAAAAATTGAGTAATTTCTCAGAACAAGAGAAACATCTAGAGACACTGTGTCCTCTTCTTCCTGCTCCTGACATTTTACACTTCCCAAATGTTTAAAAACTGCATCTGGTCATACTCCAACATCCAATCTATCCAGCAGAGAAAACACCTGTTGTGGCTTCAGAAGTACAATAGGAAGGAAAATTAAGAGATTGCCACTAGCCAGAATGTTTTAGTAGAAACAGAAAATACATTGATATACCAGAAGATACTTTACTGCTTTTCACTCCAAAATAAACCACAATGATATCCCCATAGAGTTAGGTAGGTAATTAAGTGAGTGCAAAAGTAATTGTGGTTCTTGCCATGTATAAGATTATCAATAGAGGTTCAGTGGAACCTCTATATATTATTAAAATTCCAAAGAAGTATGCTGCCTCAACCTCAGTGTAATATCAAGTATTGTTCCAAATTCCAAGACCAAAAGAATGCTAGAAGTAAGCTACTAGCTTTTTATACAAAGCTAAAAAGATATTAATTAAACTGCTTTTAGAATAGGAACAAAGCTTTCTGCTTCTTTTGTGTGCCACCTAATATCTAATCTGAAGATACAGAAATTTAATACATGGCTGTTGTTTGACTAAAGGTACCATCAGTAAGATTTAAAAAACTCTAACTTATATATTAGATTAATGTAGTCTGAAATAAACTATTCTGATTAAACAGTGACCCAGATACTAAGTGATGTGTATCCCATACAGTTAAGACCATTTATCAAATCATTAGAACATATTAGAATTTTCTGGAATTAAATTGAACTTTTTTTCAGTGTTTCAGTAAGCCCACCAAAATATCATGAGTCTTAAAAATAAAGAAAATTTTACTGTTTGCCAAATACTATGTTAAACCATTTATGTGTATTAACTAGCTAACCATTTTACAACTTGTGAGGAAGGCAGTATTTTCCCCATTTCACAGATGAGAAAACTAGTCACATGGCTTATAGATGTTGAAAACAGAACCCAATTCCAGACTGGTCTACCTCCAAAGCTGGTACAGTAATCTTAACCATCACACTATACTACCACACTCTCCTCTTCTGGGGCTCACAGCTCTGTATAACAAATATTATGGCTTTAAATGCACAGCAGAAAAACCCCTGCAATTGATAGAATTCTTCCAAGGTCCATGCCGCCAGGGTTCAAAGACTAGCGGAACACCAGAGGGAAAAAAATCTCTGGTTAAATCTGGCTAAAAGAGGCAAAGCCTGAAGAAGATTACAGGGCTGCAAGTCAGAAAATGTTGATCCAATAACCTGCCTGTCTATAGCAGTTAATCCTCCAGCAGGATTAGTTGACTGCAACTCTGATAGGAGACAGTTGTTTAAGATTGCTTCTGGATAGCCAGATTTCTATTTTTTCCCTTTTATGGAGGGACACCATAAACTGCACCATGCTCTAAGGTCAGAAGCAGTTCTCATAGGCTTTTCTAGCTGCTTCCTCCAGGGCAACTGGCTGAGGACATATGACTAAGGGAGTAACCCAAGCAACTTGAGCACTGGCTTAAGAGCTGGAGTTTGTTGCTTGCAAGAGTGCATGCCCACCAGACTTTCAAAACAGATATGCCAGCACACAGCCAGACTACCCAAATTGCTGCTTTCTGCTGTGTGGTGGTCATGTAGAAGAGTATGGCTGCGAGCAATATACCAGCTACCACAGATGGAATGTCCAGCAACCCTAATCAGAAGAAATATTTCAGAACTTTTATTTCACAGTTTTGTCCTTTTCTATTAGTTATTTAGGAGCCTCTTGGCTAAACCCTAACAGATGTCTCTTTAAAATATTATTAATGGAAAACCGAAAGTGACCTTAATCTCTATAGAATTAATGTTATTTTTCCCGCAAGTGAAAGGAAAATCAAGAACATGGAAGAAATTCAATTCAGAATGCTACTGCTTAAAATATTAAATACTACTACATAACATCAATACCCACATTAATGAAGAAAATATGTTTGTTTTAATGTTTAAACCATATGAATATATGCATATTACATAATTAGAAATAAAATGTATGTGCATATCTTTTACTTTCTTGAGCTTGGCAAATAGATTTCAATTGATGGCTGATAGCTTCTTCTCTACACAAATGTTTTATTTCTTTAAGATTATTGAAAATAATATCATATGTACACAAATATTTTATATGGTTACTAGAGTACAGCATTTTTCCCCAAAAAAATTAAATATGGTTGCATTTAACACCATAATTCCAAGTTAAGAAATCTGTAATTATAACACCACTAAGAAAATCATAATTTTCTTGGGGAAGATAAATGACTTTTTTATATCCACTATATGACAAAATTAGGAAAAATATACTTACTTCTTTTTTATTTGCCTATAAATATTCCCTATAACTACCCTGCCAAACATTTTTCACTCATTTATCTAGCATATTAACTATTATATAAAAGGCATATAATTGGCATTTTAATTCTATTTATCCAAAAACTATTATAATTAATTCTGCCTAACAAAAATACAGGTGACCCTTGAACAACATGAGGGTTTGGGGTACTAACACTCCATGCATTCAGAAATCCACATCTAACTTTTGACGCCCCCCCAAAACTTAACCACTAATAGCCCACTACTGACCAAAAGCCTTATCATAACATAAACAGTCAACCCATATTTTGTATATGTACTATATACAATATTCTTTTTTTCTCTTGATTTTTTTTTATTATACTTTAAGTTCTAGGGTACATGTGCACAATGTGCAGCTTTGTTACATATGTATACTTGTGCCATGTAGGTGTGGTGCACCCATCAACTCATCATTTACATCAGGTATAACTCCCAATGCCATCCCTCTCCCCTCTCCCCCCATAATAGACCCCAGTGTGTGATGTTCCTCTTCCAGAGTCCAAGTGATCTCATTGTTCAATTCCTACCTATGAGTGAGAACATGTGGTGTTTGGTTTTTGTTCTTGCAATAGTTTGCTGAGAATGATGGTTTCCAGCTACATCCATGTCCCTACAAAGGACACGAACTCATCCTTTTTTATGGCTGCATAGTATTCCATGGTGTATATGTGCCACATTTTCTTAATCCAGTCTGTCACTGATGGACATTTGTGTTGATTCCAAGTCTTTGCTATTGTGAATAGTGCCGTAATAAACATATGTGTGCATGTGTCTTTATAGCAGCATGATTTATAATCCTTTGGGTATATGCCCAGTAATGGGATAGCTGGATCATATGGTATTTCTAGTTCTACATCCTTGAGGAATCGCCATACTGTTTTCCACAATGGTTGAACCAGTTTACAATCCCAACAACAGTGTAAAAGTGTTCCTATTTCTCCACATCCTCTCCAGCACCTGTTGTTTCCTGACTTTTGAATGATCGCCATTCTAACTGGTGTGAGATGGTATCTCATTGTGGTTTTGATTTGCATTTCTCTGATGGCCAGTGATGACAAGCATTTTTTCATGTGCCTGTTGGCTGTATGCATGTCTTCTTTTGAGAAATGTCTATTCATATTCTTTGCCCACTTTTTGATGGGGTCGTTTGTTTTTTTCTCGTAGATTTGTTTGAGTTCTTTGTAGGTTCTGGATATTAGCCCTTTGTCAGATGAGTAGATTGCAAAAATTTTCTCCCATTCTGTAGGTTGCCTGTTCACTCTGATGGTAGTTTCTTTTGCTGTGCAATATTCTTAAAGTAAGTTAGAGAAAAGAAAATGTTATTTTAAAAATTATAAGTTAGAAAAAATATATTTACTATTCTTAAAAGGAAGTAGATCATCATAAAGGACTTCATCCTCATGGTCTTCACATTGAGTAGGCTGAGGAGGGTGACAAAAAATAGGGAATGGTCTTGCTGTCTCAAGGGTGGAAGAGGCAGAAAAAGTAGAGGGGGTGGAAGAGGCAGAAAAATTAGAGGAGGTGGAAGAGGAGGCAGGAGAGGTAGGCACAATTTGGTATAACTTTTATTTTTTTTTAATCTGCTTATAACTGGGCCCACACAGTTCAAACCTGTGTTGTACAAAGTTACAATATCCTTACTTCTATTTTCACATCTAGAATAATTTAGTTATTATATTTTAGATATGATTCTGTAGTGTCTATGATTTCTCTAAATAAGAAAGTAGCCCCAAAGATTTCTCACAGCAGCACTAAGGGAAATATCTGCAGAGGTAAAGCAGAACATATTTTCTGCTACCAGGAATGTCTCTACCAGGAGAGCCCTTTGATCTTAATTTAGTCTGCCTCCACATTCTAACCTACTCTTTCTCCACATCTCTGTGAGGTAGAGATCAGCAGAATGCAATATTGCCCATGTTGTCTCTCCAGTGAGACTTCCTAGGTGTGAATATTAGCTTTGCTATTTACAAGCCAGGTAGCCCTGGACAAGTTACTTGACCTTTCAAACTTCAATTTCCTTTGCTGCAAAATTTGGCTAATAAAAGTACCTACTACATGAAGTTTTTAAGATCATGTCAGATAATGTATTCAAGTCTCTTAGTAAAATTATTGACAAGTATTAAATAGTCACTACATTTAGGTTTTATTATCCTATTTATGAGATAATCCAGGAGAGTTGAGGAAGGTATATTTACATTAGTGAGCAGTAGAACAGATGGCAGAAACAAGTTCTGTCCCCAAGTCTAATGCTGTTTCTAATGATATACATTAAATATCCTTGAATAATGCCATACAGAAATGAATTCAAAATAAAATTATCTTCTCACAAGAAGAGAATCTGCAGTTGAACTCCAGACTTCAACAGCATTGCTTAAAAAAAAAAAAAAAAAAAAAAAAAAGTGAGGAGGATAGGAATAGGGATCCTTAGGAAGAATATATTTTTTTCATTAGTGTCAGCCAAAGTAAATAGAGAATAATGCAAGAAGATACACTTTTGGGATGGCAAAATAAGAACATCATATAATGATAAAGTAAAGCCCTCAGAAAACCCACTCCTCCTAAAAAGCAACGTGAACACTGTAAAGAATTGCCAAAATCAACCATTTTCAGAACTTTGGAAATTAACTTAAAGCTTGCCACAATCCAAGAATTGTTTATTTTGAAAAAAAAAAAAAAAGACTGACTCTCACTGACCACTAAGCCAACTAAATAGAGATTTAAATGGCCACATACAATCAAAAAACAGACTTTACAGAATTAATACTGGAAAGTCACTTGACAAAAAGAAACAACGGCAAAAAAATCCTGAGAAGGAAGAATATGATTTCAAAAATTGTCCCATTATATTGTCTTAAATATCTAGTTTTGAGAAAAATATTATGAGACATGCAAAGGAAGAAGAAAATATGGCCCATACACAGCAGGGGAAAGCAATCAATAGAAACTATGACTGAAGATATCGAGATGTTGGACATACTGGACAAAGACTTTGAACATAAATTTGTTCAAAGAACCAAAAGAATACTGTCTAAAGAAGTTAAAAGAAATATGAGAATAATGCTTCACCAAAAAAAAAAAATACCAGTAAAAAGATAGAAATTATTTAAAAGTTGCTAATAGAAATTCTAGAGCTATAAAGTATAACTAAATTTTGTTAACCTGCCAGAAGGTGTCAACAGAAGAATGAGCAGATAAGCAAAAGAATGAATCAGCAAACTTGGAAACAGGCCACCATCAATTGCGATCATTTAGTCTGAATATCAGAACGAAAACAAAAGAAAAATGAACAGAGCCTCAGAGACCTAGAGGACAATATCAAGTGTACCAAGATATGAATAATGGGAGGAGAGAGATAAAGGGATTGGACGAATATTTGAAGGAAAATAGCCAAAACTTCCCAATTAGGTGAAAACCATTAATCAACACAATAAGAAGTTCAAGAAACTCCAAGTAAGATAAACTCAAAAGAACTAACACTTAGACACATCATAGTCAATATGTTGAAAACCAAAGATAAAGAGAGACTATTCAATGCAACAAGAGGAAACGCTTATCACATATAAGGGATCTTCAATAAAATTAGCAGCTAATTTCTCATCAGAAATCATGGAACCAAGTAGGTAATAGGAGTATATATTCAAGATGCTGAAAAAAAAAAAAGAATGTCAACCAAGGATTCCAAAATTATCATTCGGAAATGAAGAAGAAATTAAAACACTAATATTTAAAAAAAAACAGAAAATGAAAACAAAAAACAGATAATTTATCACTAATAAACCTTCGCTATAAGAAATACTAAAATAAGTCATTTTAGCTAAAATAAATGGTCACTACACAATAACTCAGATCCACACAAAGAAATAAAGAGCACCAGCAAAGGTAACTGTATGTGTAAAAAATATAAAAGGCCATAAAAATATTTGTAACTCTTTTCTTTTATCTGATTTAACAGACAAGTGCATAAAACAATAATTATATGCTAATGAGCTTAATTATATGAAATGTAATTTACATAACAGGAAATAATGCAATATTACAGCAAAGTTTTTATATACTGTTGAAATTAAGTTGGTATTAATCCAAACTAGATTGTGTTAAGATAAGATGGAAATTGTAATCCTTAGGGCAAAAGTAAGAAAATCACTCAGAAAAAAAATACAATAAAAGAAGAAATGAGAAAATTATACTGGCATACTGTAAAATATCTACTTGACATAAAAGAAGGCACAAATGGAAAAATTTTAAAAAAAGAACATAAGATGTATAAAACACAAATAACACACTGTAAGGCATAAATCTTACTTTATCATATATTACATTAAATATAAATTGATTAAACATCCTAATCAAAAGGCAGAAACTGGTGTAATGGTTATTTCAAAAGGATTCCAATAAATGCTGCCTAGAATTGACACACTTTAAATTCATAGAAACAAATAAATTGTATGTAAAATAACTGAAAATGTTATACCATGTAAACAATGAACAAAAGAAAGCTGGGGTGACTAAACTAACAGCAGACAAAATACACTTTAAGATAAAAATGTGTGTTAGATACAAAAAAGAAAATTTTATAATAGTAAAATTATCAATCCACCAGGAAGACATAACAATTATAAACACATACGTACCTAACAATAGAATCTCAAAATATATAAAATAAAAAGTCACAGAACTGATAGGAGAAATAGGTACATCAACAACAATCATTGGGCTTCAATATACTACTTGCAAAATAAGTATAGAACAACTAGACAGAAGGTCAACAAGGAAATAAAATACTTGAAGATTATTAGACCTGTAAGACATCTGTAGAACATGTCACTAATCAACAACAGAATGCACATTACATTCTTGTCAAGTGCACATGGGACAGTCTCCAGAAGAAACCATATGTTAGGCAATGAAACAAGTTTTAATAAATTTCAAATAATTAAATTCACACAAAATATATTTTCTACCACAATACAATGAAGTTAGAAAGCAGTAACCAAAGGAAATTTGGGAAAACCACAAATACATGAAATGTAAACACACATCCTAAATATCCAATGGATAAAAGAAGAAATCAAACGGGAAATTAGAAAATATTTTGAGATGAATAAAAACAAAAATCCAATATACTAAAACTGATGGGATGATACAGTTAAAACAGTGAATAAAGGGAGATTCAAAACTGCAAACACCTATAAACAAATAAAAAAACTGCCCCGGTGTGGTGGCTCACATCTGTAATCCCAGCATTTTGGGAGGCCGAGGCAGATGGATCACTTGAGGTCAGGGGTTCAAGACCAGCCTGGCCAAAATGGTGAAACCCCATCTCTACCAAAAATACAAAAATTAGCCCAGGCATGGTGGCACATACCTGGAATCTCAGTTACTTGTGAGGCTAAGGCAGGAGAATCACTTGAAGCCAGAAGACAGAGGTTGCCATGAGCCAAGATCATGCCACTGCAGTCCAGCCTGGGTGAGAGAGTGAGTGAGACTCTGCCTCAAAAAAAAAAAAAAAAAAGTGAAAAACTATAAATACCTGAAAAAATGAAATAGTGACTAAAAAGGCAATAAAGAAAATCAACAAAACCAAAAATGTATTCTTTGAAAACTCAAAAATATTGATAAGCTTTCAAAACTGAAAAAGGAAAAGAGAAAAATTATGAAAAATCAGTCATGAAAAAGGGACATGACTACCAACCGTACAAGAATAGAAAGGATTAAAAGGGAATACTAGAAACAACTGTATAACAACAAACTAGATAAGCTAGATGTAATGGGAAAAAGTCCTAGAAAGACAAACTAGTAAAAGTGACTCAGAAAGAAATAGAAAGTCTGACTAAACCTATACTAAAAGAGACTAAATTCATAATTGTAAAAGTTCCTACACAATAAAGCTCAGGTCTAGATAGCTTCACTGGCAAATTCTACTAAACTTTTCAAGACAATTTAATGCTAATTCTTTAAAAATTATTTAAAGGCCGGGCGCACTGGTTCACACCTGTAATCCAGCACTGCGGGCGGCCGAGGCGGGTGGGTCACCTGAGTTCAGGAGTTTGTCATCAGCCTGGCCCACATGGTGAAGCCCCGTCTCTACTAAAAATACAAAAAGTAGCCAGGCGTGGTGGCAGGCACCTGTAATCCCAGCTACTTGGGTGGCTGAGGCAGGAGAATTGCTTGAACCTAGGAAGCTGAGGTTGCAGTGAGCCGAGATCACGCCATTGTACTCCAGCCTATGGGACAAGATTGAGACTTCGTCTAAAAAAAAAAAAAAAAAAAAAAAAAAAGATTATTTAAATGAGTAAGAGCAGAAACACTTTCCAATTTATTTTATAAGGTTAGTATTAACCTAATACCAAAACCAAAGACATCATTAGAAAAAAAAAAAACTACAAGCCAATATATTTTATGAATAAAGAGGCAGAATATCTAAACAAAATACTAGCAAAGAAAATCCAGCAACATGTAGAAAGGATTACACACCACAATCAAGTGGGATTTGTTTCAGGAATGCATGTTTGTTTGGTATCTGAAAATCAATCAAGGTAATGCACCATAATAATAGAATAAAGGAACAAAATTATAATCTCAATATGTACAGAAAAAAATGTACTTTTGTGGGACAAAAAAAAAAACACTCAACAAACTAAGAATAAATGGAAATGTTCACAATGTAATAAAGGCTATCTATTTTTTTTTTTAATCCACAACTAACATCAGACTTAACCGTGAAAGACAGTACTTCCCAATTAAGATCAGAAATAAGTTACGGGCTTGTGTCTATAATCCTCTCTACTCTGGAGACTGAGGCAGAAGGATTGCTTGAACCTAGAGTTTGAGGTTACAGTGAGCTATGACTGTGCCGCTGCACTCCAGTCTGGGTGACAGAGTGATACCCTGTCTCCTAAAAATAATAATAAAAAGGCTGGGCACGGTGGCTCATGCCTGTAATCCCAGCACTTTGGTAGGCACAGGCAGGCAGATCACGAGGTCAGGAGATTGAGACCATCCTGGCTAACACGGTGAAACCCCGTCTCCTGTAGTCCCAGCTACTCGAGAGGCTGAGGCAGGAAAATGGCATGAACCCGGGAGGTGGAGCTTGCAGTGAGCCGAGATCTCGCCACTGCACTCCAGCCTGGGCAACAGAGTGAGACTAGGTCTCAAAAAAGAAGAAGAAGAAGAAAGAAGAAAGAAGAAAGAAGAAAGAAGAAAGGAGGAGGAGGAGGAGGAAGAGGAGAAGGAGAAGGAGGAGAAGGAGAAGGAGAAGGAGAAGGAGGAGGAGGAGGAGGAGGAAGAAGAAGAAGAAGAAGAAGAAGAAGAAGAAGAAGAAGAAGAAGAAGAAGAAGAAGAAGAAGAAGAGGAGGAGGAGGAGGAGGAGGAGGAGGAGGAGGAGGAGGAGGAGGAGGAGGAGGAGGAGGTGGAGGAGGAGGAGGAAGGGGAAGGGGAAGGGGAAGGGGAAGAGGAAGAGGATGTCTGCTGTTGCCACCTATATTCAACGTTGCACTGGAGGTTTAAGGCAAGGCAAATGGACAAGAAAAATAAGTCAAAGACATGCATGTACAAAAGGAAGACTCTATCTCTATGTGCAGATTTTTGTTACACAGAAAATTCTCAGGAATACACAACAATAACTTTTAGAATGAATAAAATATTTCAGTAAGATAGTAGGATACAAGATCGATATAGAAAAACTATTGTATTTCTATATACTAGCAATGAAGAATTCAAAACTGAAATTAAGAAAGTAATTCTATAAATAATAGCATCAAAAATAATCCAATACTTAATAACAGATTTTACTAAAGTATTGCAAGATGAACACTGAAAATCACAAAACATAACTGAAGGAAAATCTAAATAAATGGACAGCTATTCTATGTTCCTGGATCTATATAGTTAATATTTTTGGGGGATGGCGATGCTAACTACAATGATCTACAGATCCAAAACAAATCCTATCAGAATCTCAGCTGCTTTTTTGGAAAAAAAAAAAATTAACAAACTTATCTTAAAGTTTATATGAAAATGCAAGGGACCCAAAGTAACCAAAACAACTTGGGAAAAAAAAAAACAAGTTGTAGAATGTATACATCTTAATTACAAAACATACCAAAAAGCTACAGAAATCAAGACAGAATGGCACTGGCATAAGAATCGACAATAGATTAATAGAATAGAATTTAGAATCCAGAAATAAGTCCAAACTGTATTGTCAATTAATTTTCAACCAGAAAGAATAGTCTTCAATAAATAGGGCTGAGGCAACCAGTTATCCACATGCTAAAGAATGAATTTGACATTCTACCACACATCATATACAAAAATTAACTCAAGATGGATGACAGAACTAAATTTAAGACCTAAATGTAAGAGCTAAAACTATAAAACTGTAGGAAGAAAACACAAAACTATATCCTCAGGACATTGCATTAGGCATTAGTTTCCTAGACAAGAAATAATAGATAAATTAGATGAATTGAAATTTTTAAACTTTCTTCAAAGAACACGACCAAAAAATAAAAAGATAGTCCACAGACTGAGAGAAAATATTTGCGAATTGTAAATTAGGTAAAGACTTGTATCAAGAATATACAAAGAACCCTTACAAATTAACAACATAAAGACAAACAACCCAAGTAAAAAATGGACAAAGAATTTAAGTAGACATTTTTCCAAAGAAGACAAAACAATAATCAAAAGCACATGAAAAAATGTACACCATTAGTCATTAGAAAAACAAAAGTCAAAATCACAATGAGATAGTACTTCACAGCAACTAGAATGGCTACAATAAAAAAGACATACAGTAACTGTATGCATTGCTGATGGAATCGTAAAGTGCTTCAGCCTCTTTGGAAAAGTTTGATAATTCTTTAAAACTTTAAACATACAGTTACTATATGACCCAGCAATTCCACTCCTAGGTAATATACCCAAAGAAATGACAATACATGTCCACACAAAACCCCGTACATAAATGTTCATAGCCAAAAATGGAAACAACCTAAATGCCCATCAACTAATAAAAGGATAGACAATGTGGTATAGCCAAACAATGGAATATTATTCAACAATGAAAGGAGTACATGCTATAGTAGATGCTACAAACTATATGTTATAACATGATACAGCATGCAACACACATGCTACAACATGGATGAAATTTGGAAACGTGTAAAGTGAAGCCAGTCACAAAATTAAAAAAAAAAAATTTGTACACTTCCATTTATATCAAATAATCAAAATAGGATAATCCATAGAAACAACTAGATTAGTACTTGCCAAAGGCTGGGGGAGGGACATAGGAAGTGACTACTAATACCCATGTGTCTTCATTCCACTGGGTTTCTTTTTGCAATGATGAAAATATCCCAAATTCAATAGGGGTAATAGTTGCACAATACCAGTTTAGTGAATATACTAAAAGCTACTGAACTGTACATTTTAAGAGCGTGAATGTTGTACTATGTAAATTAAATCTTAACAAAGCTATTATAAAAATAATAATAAAACAAAGAAATGCAGCTGTCATAGTGATTTATTTTAAAAATCCAATAGGCACAAATAAATGAAAAGATATTCCATGTTTATGAATTGTAAGAAATAATATTGTGAAAATGTCCATAGCACCCAAAGCAATCTATAGATTCACTGCAATTCTGATCAAAAATCCATTGGCCTTTTTCACATAAATAGAAAAAAAAAATCCTAAAATTTATGTTAGACTCCCAAATAGCCATAGCAATCTTGAGCAAAGTGAACAAAAGCTAGAGGGATCACTTTATCTGATTTCAAAATATACTACAAAATTATAGTAATCAAAACAGCATGGTACTGGCAAAAAAACCAGATATACAGACCAATGAATAGAATAGAGTCCAGAAATAAATTCACACATTTATAATCAATTGATCTTTGGTAAAGTCAAAAACACACAATAAGAAAAGGACAATCTCTTCAATAAATGATGTTTGGAAAACAGGATACCCACATACAGAAGAATAATATTGTACTCTTATCTCGCACCATATAAGAAAATAAATTCAAAATACATTAGAATTAAATGTAAGCCCTGGGACTGTAAAACTACTGGAAGAAAACATAGGAGAAACACTTCCTGACATTTGTCTGAGCAATGATATTTTTTGATGTCACCCTAAAAACACAAGCAACAAAAGCAAAAATAAACAAATGGTATTATATCAAATGAAAAAGCTTTTGCAAAGCAAAGAAGCAAGCAACAAAACAAAAAGGCAATCTATAGAATGGGAGAAATACTTGCAAACCATACATTTGATAATATTCAAAAGATATAAAGAACTTAAACAATAAAATAGAAACCGAATAGCCTGATTAAATCATAAGCAAAGGAATTAAATATTTCTCAAATGGACACATAGAAATGGCCAAAAGTTATACGAAAAGAAGCTCAACATCACTAATCATCAAACACATGCAAATCAAAACCACAGTGAGATACCACACTTCACACCTATCAGAACTGTTACTAGTAAAAATCAAAAGAGGAGAGAGGCAGACGAAGATGGCAGAACAGAAAGTTCCACAGATCATCCCCGCTTCAAGGACACCAAGTTAACAACTATTTACATGGAAGAAAAAAAAAAAAAAAAACAAAACACCATAAGAAGCAAAAATAAGGTGAGCACTCATAGTATCTGGTTTTAACTTCTTATCGCTGAAAGAGGCATTGAAGAGATAGAAAAAGCAGTACTGAATCACCTCCTTGCCAGGCCTGGCCACAGCAGCAGGGTGCTGAGAGCATCTCTGAGCGATGTGCAGAGACAGAGAACACAGCAATTGTGAGGCACTGAATTTAGTGCTGTTGTTAGAGCAGAAAGGAAAACCAAACCAAACTCAGCTGATACCTTGTATTAGTCCATTTTCACACTGTTATAAACAACTACCTGAGACTGGGTAATTTATAAAGGAAAGGAGTTTAATTGACTCACAGTTCCACATGACTAGGAAGCCTCAAAAAACTTAAAATAATGGTGGAAGGTGAAGGGAAAGCAAGACACGTCTAACATGGTGACATGAGAGAGAGAGAGAGAGCAAGGGGGAAAGTGCCCCACTTAAACCATTAGATCTCATGAGAACTCAGTCACTTTTACAAGAACATCACATTCACATCCATGATCTAATCACCTCCCACTAGATCCCTCCCCTGACACATGGGGATTAAAACTCCACATGAGGTTTGGGTGGGGACACAAAGTCAAACCATATCACACCCACCCACAGAGACAGCATTTAAACCAACCTGAGCAAGGGAGGAATCACCAATCCCAGCAATTCTAACTTGAGTGCCTACAACCCTTTTGATCTCTAGGTAAACTTGAAAGGCAGTATAGGTCATAAAGACTGCAACTCTGAGGCGAGTCATAAGGATGAACTAGGCCCAGGGAGAATGGACTGGGGCTGGTGGGGGTTGGGGGAAAAAGCACATTACATACTGAGATGCCAGCTGGGGCAGCCAAGGGAGTGCTGACATCATCCCTCCCCTAATCCCAGGCTGCACAGCTTATGGCTCCAAAGGAAACACCTTCCTTCTGTTTGAACAGAGGAGAAGAGTGGGGAAGACTTCGTCTTGCAACCTGGATACCAGTGCAGCCACAGCAGGATAGGGTACCAGTCAGAGTCATGAGGCCCCTGTTCCAGGCCCTAGCTCCCAAATGACATTTCTAGACATACTCTGGGCTAGAAGGAAACCTGCTGCCTTGAAGGAAAGAACCCATTCCTGCCAGCATTCATCACCTGCTAACTGAAGAGTCCTTGGGCCCTGAATAGCCAGCAACCACACCCAGGTACTACATCAAGGGCCTTGGGTGAGCCTCTGAGACTTGCTGGCTTCAGGTGAGATTCAGAACATTACCAGATGTGCTGGCTATGGGGCACTCCTTCCGCTTGAGAAAAGTAGAGGGGAAACTAAAGGGTACTTTGTCTTACACCTTAGATACCAGCATGGCTGCAGGGGTGTAGAGCACCAAGCAGGCTCTTGAGGTCCCTGATGCCAGGACTTGATGGTTGGATGGCATTTCTGGACCTGCCCTGGGTCAGAAGGGAGCCCACTGTTCTGAAGGGTGAGTCCCAGGCCAGGCAGTATTTACCAGAAACTGACTTAAGAGACCATGAGCCCTAAGGGGACACTGGTACGTCTGACAGTACTCCTCATGGCCAGGGGTGGTGGTGGCCACAGGGTGAGGCTCCTCTGCCTTTGGAAAAGGTAGAGAAGAGTGGGAGGGACTATGTCTTGTGATTTGAGTGCCAGCTCAGCTGCAATACAATAGGATATCAGGTCGACTTCTAAGATTTTTTTACTCTAGTCCCTGACTCCCAGATGGACAACACATCTGAATCCACCTGGGGCTTAGGGGGACTTGTCACCCTGAAGAGAATGACACAGGCCTAGCTGGCTTTGCCACTTGCTGAATGTAGAGTCCCAGGACCTTGAACTAACATAGGTGGTAGACAGGGAGTGGTTATAGCAGGCATTGGGTGAGACCCAGCACTGTGCTGGCTTCAGGTGTGACCCACTGCAACCATAGTGGTAGTGGCCACAGGAGATGCCTGTGTCACTCCACCCTCACTTTAGGTGGTTCAGAACAGAGAGAGAGAGAGAGAGAGAGACTCTGTATGTTTTGGAAAAAGTAAGGGAAGATAACAAGAATCTATGCCTGGTAATCCAGAGAATTCTTATCCAAGACAATCTTATCCAAGACAATCAACGTGGTTACCTCTATAAGTCTGCAAGAACTGCAGTGTAACTGGGCTTGTCGTGCCCCCTAAATCAGAAACAGCTTAGATCACAACACCCAAGTCCTTTCAAAATATTAGGAAAGTCTTCCCAAGAAGGATGGCTACAAACAAGCCCAGACACTGGAGACAACAATAAATACCTAACCCTTCAGTGCACACCACTAAAGAACTAGCATCAACACCATCAAGGGAAACATGCCCTCACCAAGTGAACTAAATAGGGCACCAGAGACCAATCCTGGAGAAACAGAGAGATGTGATCTTTTAGACAGGGAATTCAAAATAGTCGTGTTGAGGAAATTCAAAGAAATTCAGGATAACACAGAGAAGGAATTTCAAATTGTATCAGATAAATTTAACAAAAAGATTGAAATAAAGAGAATCAATCAGAAATTCAGGAGCTGAAAAATGCAATTGGTATACTAAAGAATGTATCAGGCTGGCAAGATGGCCAAATAGGAACAGCTCCAGTCTGCAGCTCCCAGGGAAACCACCATAGAAGGAGGGTGATTTCTGCATTTCCAACTGAGGTACCCGGTTCATCTCACTGGGACTGGTTAGACAGTGGGTGCAGCCCACAGAGGGTGAGCAGAAGCAGAGTGGGCCATCGCCTCACCGGGGAAAATCAAGGGGTCAAGGAACTCCCTCCCCTAGCCAAGGGAAGCTGCAAGGAACTATATGCCATGAGGGACTGTGCTATGCAGCCCAGATACTATGCTTTTCCCAAGGATTTTGCAACCTGCAGACCAGAAGATTCCCTCCTGTGCCTACATCACCAAGGCCCTGGGTTTCAAGCACAAAACTGGTTACCTGTTTGGGCAGACACCAAGCTAGCTGCAGGAGTTTGTTGTTGTTGTTGTTGTTGTTGTTGTTGTTTGTTGTTTGTTTGTTTGTTTTGTACCCAATGGCGCCTGGAGACAGAACCATCCATCCTTTGGAAAGGAGGCTAAAGCCAGGGAGCCAAGTGGTATCACTCAGTGGGTCCCACTCGCACAGATCCCAGAAAGCTAAGAATCACTGACTTGAAATTCCCGCTGCCATCACAGAAGTCTGAAATCCACCTGGGATGACAGAGCTTGTTAGGGGGAGGAGCGTCTACCATTAGTGAGGCTTGAGTAGGCAGCTTTTGCCTGATGGTGATAAGGAGGCCTGAAAGTTCAGACTGGGCTGAACTCAACACAGCATGGCAAAGTGGCTGTGGCCAGACTGCCTCTCTAGATTCCTCTTCACTGGACACGACATTTCTGAAAGAAAAGCAGCAGCCCCAGTCAGGGGCTTATAGATAAAACTCCCATCTCCCTGGGGCAGAGTACCTGGGGGAAAGGGTGACTGTGGGCACAGCTTTAGTGGGCTTAAATGTTCCTGCCTGCTGGCTCTAAAAAGAGAAGCAAATCCTGACAAGGTGGATTCTCACAGCACAGCACTAGAGCTCTGCCAAGGGACAGACTGCCTCATCAAGTGGATTGCTGACACCCACGCCTCCTGACAAGGAGAGATCTCCCAACAGGTATTGACAGACACCTCATACAGGAGAGCTCCAGCTGGCATCAGGCTGGTGCCCAACTGGGACAAAGCTTCCAGAGGAAGGAGCAGGCAGCAATCTTTCCTGTTCTGCAGCCTCCACTGGTAATACCCAGGCAAACAGGGTCTGGAGTGGACCTCCAACAAACTGCAGCAGACCTGCAGAAGAGGGGCCTGACTGTAAGAAGAAAAACTAGCAAACAGAAAGCAATAACATCAACAGCAACAGAAAACACCACCACACAAAAACCCTCTCCAAAGTAAATCCACAAAGATGATGAAAAACCAGCACAAAAAATGCTGAATATTTCAAAAACCAGAATGCCTCTTCTCCTTCAAATAATCGCAACTCCTCTCCAGCAAGGGCACAAAACTGGACGGAGAACGAATCTGATGAATCAACAGAAGTAGGCTTCAGAACGTGGGTAATAAAAAACTCCTCTGAGCTAAATGAACATGTTCTAACCCAATGCAAGGAAGCTAAGAACCTTGACAAACGGTTACAGGAACTGCTAACTAGAATAACCAGTTTAGAGAAGAATATAAATGACCTGATGGAGCTGAAAAATACAGAACAAGAACCTCATGAAGCATACACAAGTATCAATAGCTGAATCGATCAAGTGGAAGAAAGGATATGAGAGACTGAAGATCAACTTACTGAAATAAGGCATGAAGACAAGATTAGAGAACAAAGAATGAAAAGGAATGAACAAACCCTCCAAGAAATATGGGACTATGCGAAAAGACCAAACCTATGTTTGATTGGTGTTCCTGAAAGTGATGGGGAGAATGGAACCAAATTGGAAAACACTCTTCAGGATATTATCCAGGAGAACTTCCCCAACCTAGCAAGAAAGGTAAACAGTCAAATTGAGGAAATAAAGAGAACACCACTAATATACTCCTTGAGAGGATCAATCCCAAGACACAAAACCATCAGATTCACCAAGGTTGAAACAAAGGAAAAAATGTTAAGGGCAGCCAGAGAGAAAGATCGTGTTACCTACAAAGGGAGGCTCATCAGACTAATAGCAGATTTCTCTGCAGAAACACTATAAGCCAGAAGAGGGCAGCGGCCAATATTCAACATTCTTAAAAGAATTTTCAACCCAGAATTTCATATCCAGCCAAACTAATCTTCATAAGTGAAGGAAAAATAAAATTCTTTAAAGATAAGCAAATGCTGGGGGATTTTATCACCATCAGGCCTGCCTTACAAGAGCTCCTGAAGGAAGTACTAAATATGGAAAGGAAAAATCAGTACCAGCCACTGCAAAAACATACCAAAATATAAAGATCAATGACAGTGTGAAGAAACTGCACTAACCAATGTTGCAAAATAACCAGCTAGCATCATGATGACAGAATCAAATTCACACATAACAATATTAACCTTAAATGTAAATGGGATAAATGCCCCAATTAAAAGACACAGACTGGCAAGTTGGATAAAGAGTCAAGACCCATCAGTGTGCTGTATTCAGGAGACCCATCTCACACGCAGAGGCATACATAGGCTCAAAATAAAGGGATGGAAGTACATTTACCAAGCAAATGGAAAGGAAACAAAAGTAGGTATTGCAATCCTAGTCTCTGATAAAACAGTCTTTAAACCAACAAAGATCAAAAAAGACAAAGGAGAGCATTACATAATGGTAAAAGGATCAATGCAACAAGAAGAGCTAACTATCCTAAATATATATGCACCCAATAGTAGCACCCACATTAATAAACCAAGTTCTTAGAGATGTAAAAAGAGACTTAGACTCCCACACAACAATAGTGGGAGACTTTAACATCCCACTGTCAATATTAGATCAACAAGACAGAAAATTAAGAAGGATATTTGAACTCATCTGTGAACTAAGCAGACCTAATAGACATCTACAGAACTCTCCACTCCAAATCAACATTCTTCTCAGCACCACATAGCACTTATTCTAAAATCGGCCACATAATTGAAAGTAAAACACTCATCAGCAAATGCAAAAGAATGGAAATAGCAAACAGTCTCTCAGACTACATTGCAGTCAAATTAGAACTCTAAGAAACTCACTCAAAACTTCACAACTACATGGAAACATAACAACCTGCTCCTGAATGACTACTGGGTAAATAACGAGATTGAGACAGAAATAACGAAGTTCTTTGAAACCAATGAGAACAAAGACAAAATGTATCAGAATCTCTAGGACACAGATAAAGCAGTGTTAAGAGGGAAATTTATAGCTCTAAATAAATGCCCACATCAGAAAGCAGGAAAGATCTGAAATCAACACCCTAACATCACAATTAAAATAACTAGAGAAACAAGAGCAAACAAATTCAAAAGCTAGCAGAAGACAAGAAATAACTGAGATCAGAGCAGAACTAAAGGAGACAGAGACACAAAAAAAAAACCCTGCAAAAAATCAATGAATCCAGGAGCTGGTATTTTTGAAAAGATTAACAAAATAGATAGACTGCTAGCCAGACTAATAAAGAAGAAAAGAGAGAAGAATCAAATAGATGCAATAAAAATTGATAAAGGGGGTATCACCGCTGATCCCACTGAAATACAAACTACCATCAGAGAATACTATAAACACCTCTACCCAAATAAACTAGAAAATGTAGAAGAAATAGATAAATTCCTGGACATATACATCCTTCCAAGACCCAACCAGGAAGAAGTTGAATCCCTGAATAGACCAATAACAAGGTCTGACATTGAGGCTGTAACTAATAGTCTATCAACCAAAAAAAGCCCAGTACCAGATGGATTCACAGCTGCATTCTAACAGAGGTACAAAGAGGAACTGGTACCATTCCTTCTGAAACTACTCCAAATAGAAAAAGAGAGACTCCTCCCTAACTCATTTTATGAGGCCAACATCATCATGATACCTGGAAGAGACACAACAACAACAACAATTCGGGCCAATATCCCTGATGAGCATTGAGGCAAAAATCCTCAATAAAATACTGGCAAACCAAATTCAGCAGCACATCAAAAACTTATCCACCACGATCAAGTCAGCTTCACCCCGGGGACGTAAGGCAGGATCAACATATGCAATCAATCAATGTAATCCATCACATAAACAGAACCAACGACAAAAACCATATGATTATCTCAATAGATGCAGAAAAGGCCTTCAATAAAATTCAACACTCCTTCATGATAAAAACTCTCAACAAACTAGGTATTCATGGAACATATCTCAAAATAATAAGAGTCATTTATGGCAAACCCATAGCCAATATCATACTGAAAGAGCAAAAGCTGGAAGCATTCCCTCTGAAAACCTGCACAAGACAAGGATGCCCTTTCTCACCACTCCTATTCAACGTAGTATTGAAAGTTCTGGCCAGTGCAATCAGGCAAGAGAAAGAAATAAAGAGTATTCAAATAGGAAGCAAAGAAGTAAAATTGTCCTGTTTGCAGGCAATATGATTGTATATTTAGAAAAATCCATCATCTCAGCCCAAAAATTCCTTAAGCTGATAAACAACTTCAGCAAAGTCTCAGGATACAAAACCAACGTGCAAAAATCACAAGCATTCCTATACACCCATAATAGACAAACAGAAAGCCAAATTATGAGTGAACTCTAATTCACAATTGCTACAAAGAAAATAAAATACCTAGGAATACAACTTACAGGGACATGAAGGACATCTTCAAGGAGAACTACAAACTACTGCTCAAGGAAATAAGAGAGGACATAAACAAATGGAGAAATATTCCATGCTCACGAATAGGAAGAATCAGTATCGTGAAAATGGCCATACTGCCCAAAGTAATTTGTAGATTCAATAGCATTCCCATCAAGCTATCACTTTCTTCACAGAACTAGAAAAGCTACTTTAAATTTCATATAGAACCAAAAGAGAACCTGTATAGCCAAGACAATCTTAAACAAAAAGAACAAGGCTGGAGGCATTACGCTACCTGACTTGAAATTATACTACATGGTTACAGTAACCAAAACAGCATGGTACTGTTACCAAAACAGATATATAGACCAATGGAACAGAATAAATGCCTCAGAAATAACACCACACATCTACAACCATCTGATCTTCAACAAACCTGAAAAAGCAAGCAATGTGGAAACAATTCCCTATTTAATAAATGGTGCTGGGAAAACTGGCTAGCCATATGCAAAAATAGAAACTGGACCCCTTCCTTATACCTTATACAAAAATTAACTCAAGATGAATTAAAGACTTAAACGTAAACCCTAAAATCATAAAAACTCAAGAAGAAAACCTAGGTAATACCATTCAGGACATAGGCAGGGGCAAAGACTTCATGACTAAACCACCAAAAACAATGGCAACAAAAGCCAATTGACAAATGTAATCTAATTAAACTAAAGAGCTTCTGCACAGCAAAAGAAACTATCATTAGAGTGAACTGGCAGCCTACAGAATGGGAGAAAAAATTTGCAACCTATTGATCTGACAAAGGTCTAATATCCAGAATCTATGAGGAACTTAAACAAATTTACAAAAATAAAACTAATAACCCCATTAAAAAGTGAGTGAAGAATATGAACAGACACTTCTCAAAAGAAGACATTTATGCGCCAACAAACATGAAAAAACCTCATCATCACTGATCATTAGAGACATGCAAATCAAAACCACAATGAGATACCATCTCACACCAGTTAGAATTGTGATCATTAAAAAGTCAAGAAACAACAGATGCTGCAGAGGATATGGAAAAACAGGAATGCTTTTACACTGTTGGTGGTAGTGTAAATTAGTTCATCCATTGTGGAAGACAGTGTGGCAATTCCTCCTGGATCTAGAACCAGAAATACCATTTGACCCAGCAATTCCATTGCTGAGTATATACCCAAAGGATTATAAATCATTCTACTATAAAGACACATGCATACATATGTTTATTGCAGCACTATTCACAATAGCAAAGACTTGGAACCAACCCAAATGTTCATCAATGATAAAGTGGATAAAGAAAATGTGGCACATATACACCATGGAATATGATGCAGCCATAAAAAAGAATGAGTTCATGTCCTTTGCAGGGATGCAGATGAAGCTGGAAACCACCACTCTCAGCAAACTAACACAAGAACAGAAAACCAAACACTGTATGTTCTCACTCATAAGTGGGAGTTGAACAATGAGAACACATGGACACGGGGAGGGGAACATCACACACAGGGACCTGTCAGGGGGTGGGGGACAAGGGGAGGGAGAGCATTAGGACAAATACCTAATTCATGTGGGGCTTAAAACCTGGATGATGGGTTTATGGGTGCAGCAAACCACCATGCCACATGTATACCTATGTAACAAACCTGCAAGTTCTGCTCATGTATCCCAGAACTTAAAGTATAATAATAATAAAAAAAAGTGTCAGGGTGCTTTAATAACAGAATAGATCAAGCAGAAGAAAGAATATGTGAGCCTGAATACAGGCTATTTAAAAACACAGAGTAAAAGCAGACAAAACAAAAAAGAATTAAAAAACAATGGAGTATGTCTAAAGATCTAGAAAACATCCTGAAAAAGGTAAATCTAAGGGTTATTGACCTTGAAAGGAGGTAGAGAAAGAGACAGGATTAGAAAGTTTATTCAAAGGGATAATAACAGAGAACTTCCCAATCCTATGGAAAGGCATCAATAACCCAAGAAGGTTGTAGAACACCAAGCAGATTTAACCCAAGGAAAGTTACCTCAAAGCATTTAATAATCGAACTCCCACAGGTCAAGGATAAAGAAAGGATCCTAAAAGCAGCAAAATAAAATAAACCAGTAACATACAATGGAGTTCCAATACATCCGGCAGTCGACTTTTCAGTGGAAACCTTACAGGCCAGGTGAGAGTGGCATGACATACTTAAGTGCTAAAGAAAAAATATTTACCCTGGAATAATATATCAGGCAAGAATGTCCTTCAAACACGAAAAAGAAATAAATACTTCCCCACGCAAACAAAAGCTGAGGAATTTATTTATTTATTTATTTATTTATTTATTTATTTATTTATTTTGAGACGGAGTCTGGCTCTGTCACCCAGGCTGGAGTGCAGTGGCGCGATCTCGGCTCACTGCAAGCTCCGCCTCCCGGGTTTACGCCATTCTCCTGCCTCAGCCTCCCGAGTAGCTGGGACTACAGGCGCCCGCCACCTCGCCCGGCTAGTTTTTTGTATCTCTTAGTAGAGACGGGGTTTCACCGTGTTAGCCAGGATGGTCTCGATCTCCTGACCTCGTGATCCGCCCGTCTCGGCCTCCCAAAGTGCTGGGATTACAGGCTTGAGCCACCGCGCCCGGCCAAGCTGAGGAATTTAATATAATCAACCAATTTTGTACCTGTCTTACAAGAAATTCTAAAGGGAGTATTTCAATCAGAAAGAAAAGAACATTAAGGAGTAATAAATAATCAAATTAAAGTACAAAATTCATTGGTAATAGTAAGTACATAGCAAAACGCGGCATTTTATAACACTGTAACTGTGGTGTATAAACTACTCTTGAGAGGTGACAACACGCAAGCAGCCCCCTCTCTCGGCACCTCCTCTGCCTCAGCGTCCACTCTGGCAGCGCTTGAGGAGCCCTTCAGCCTGCCACTGCACTGTGGGAGCCCCTCTCTAGGCTGGCTGAGGCTGCAGCGGGCTCCCTCTGCTGGCAGGGAGGAGGGAGAGGTGCAGGCAGGAACCGGGGCTGTGTAGTGCTCACAGGCCGGCGTGAGTTCCACTGGGCACCGGGCGGGACCTGCGCCCACCATCCCTGAGCCTCCCCACAACCGCCATGGGCTCCTGCAGGGCCAGAGCCTCCCTAATGAGTGCTGCCCCCTGCACCACAGCGCCCAGCATCCCATCCACAGTCCAAGGGCTGAGGAATGCGGGCGCACTGCGTGGGACTGAGGGGCAGTTCCGCCTGCAGCCCCAGTGTGGGATCCACTAGTGGGCCAGCTGGGCTCCTGAGTCTAGTAGGGACTTGGAGAACCTTTATGTCTAGCTAAGGGATTGTAAACACACCAATCAGCACCCTGTGTCTAGCTCAAGGTTTGTAAATACACCTATGGGTACTCTGTATCTTGATCAGGGTTTGTAAATACACCAATCAGTACTCTATGTCTAGCTCAAGGTTTGCAAATACCCTAATCAGTACTCTGTATTTAGCTAACCTAGTGGGGACTTGGAGAACTTTTCTGTCTAGCACTCTGTGTCTAGCTGAAGGATTGTAAATGCACCAATCAGCACCCTGTCAAAACGGAGCAATCAGCTCTCTGTAAAATGGACCAATCAGCAGGATGTGGGTGGGGCCACATAAGGGGATAAAAGCAGGCTGCCCTAGCCAGGGGCAACCTGCTCAAGTCCCCTTCCACACTGTGGAAGCTTTGTTCTTTTGCTCTTTACAATAAATCTTGCAGCTGATCACTCTCTGGGTCCACACTGCCTTTAGGAGCTGTAACACTCACCGCGAAGGTCTGCAGCTTCACCCCTGAAGCCAGTAAGACTACGAACCCACCAGGAGGAATGAACAACTCCACATGGGAAGAACTAACAACTCCAGACTCACTGCCTTAAGAGCTGTAACACTCACCGCGAAGGTCTGTAGCTTCACTCCCGAAGCCAACGAGACCACAAACCACCAGAAGGAAGAAACTCTGAACATGTCCAAACATCAGAAGGAACAAACTCCAGACACACCATCTTTAAGAACTGTAATACTCACCGCGAGGGTTCATGGCTCCATTCCTGAAGTCAGTGAGACCAAGAACCCACCAATTCCAGATACACTCTTATCCTAAGTAGAAAGATTAAATGAATAACCAATCAAAAATAATTACAACAAGATATGGTACAGTAAGATATAAATTTTAAAAAGTTAAAAAGTGAAGGGATAAAGTTAAAGTAACTTCTTATTAGTTTGTGTAAATAGTGTTAAGTTGATAGAAGATTAAAATAATGGGTTATAAGGCAGTATTAGAAAGCCTCATGGTAACCTTAAACCAAAAAACATGCAACAGATACATAAAAAATAAAAAGCAAGAAACTAAATCATATCACCAGAGAAAATTACCTTCACTAAAAGAAAAACAAGAAGGAAATAAACAAGGAAGAAAAAACACAAAACAACTAGAAAACAAATAACAAAATGGCAGCAGTAAGTCCTTACTTATCAATAATAATATGGAATGTAAATGGACTAAACTCTCCAGTCAAAGTACACAGACTGGCTGAATGGATGGGGGTAAAAAAGAAGCAATAATCTGTTGCCTTGAAGAAACACACTTCACCTCTAAAGACACACAGACTGAAAATAAAGGAATGGGATAAGATAATCCATGCCAGTGGAATCAATAAAAGAGCAGGAGTCACTACACTTACATCAGACAAAATAGATTTCAAGAAAAAAACTATAAGAAAATACAAAGAAGGTCACTACATAATGATAAAGAGGTCAATTCAGCAAGAGGATATAATAATTTTAAATATATATGTGCCCAACACTGGAGCACCCAGGTACATAAAAGAAATATTAGAGCTAAAGAGAGAGATAGGCCCTGATACAACTGGAAATTTCAACACCCCACTTTCAGCATTGGAGAGATCTTCCAGGACGAAAATCGACAAAGAAATATCGGAGTTAATCTGCCCTATAGACCAAATGGATCTAATAGATATTTACACAACATTTCATCCAAGGGCTACAGAATACACATTTTTTTTCCTCAACACATGGATCATACTCAAGGATACACCACATATTTTAGGTCACAAAGTAAGTCTGAAAACAGTCAAAAATATGAAATAATATCAAGCATCTTCTCTGACCAAAATGGAATAAAACTAGAAATTAATAAAAAGAGGAATTTTGAAACAATACAAATACATGGAAATTAAACAATATACTTCTAAATTACCAGTGGGTCAATGAAGAAATTAAGAAGAAAATTGAAAATTTTCTTGAAACAAATGATAATGAAAATACAATATACCAAAACTGTGGAATACAGCAAAAACAGTACTAAAAGGGGAGTTTATAACTGCAAGTGCCTACATGAAGAAAAAGAGGAAAAACTCCAAATAAACAATGTAATGATGCATCTTAAGGAACTAGGAAAGCAAGAGCAAACCAAACCCAAAATTAGTAGAAGAAAAACAAATAATAAAGATCAGAGCAGAGGCTGGGCGCAGTGGCACACACCTGTAATCCAAACACTTTGGGAGGCCTAATCAGGTAGATCGCTTGAATTCGCGAGTTCGAGATCAGTCTGGGCAACATGGTGAAACTCCATCTCTACTAAAAATATCAAAAATTACCAGGGCCTGGTGGCACGTGCCTGTAGTCTCAGCTGCTCAAGAGGCTAAGATGAGAGGATCACCTAAGCCCGGGAGGCTGAGGCTACAATGAGTCATGATCACACTACTGCACTCCAGCCTGGATGACAGAAGTGAGACTCCATCTTACAAAAAAAAAAAAAAAGAAAGAAAGAAAGAAAAAATAAATGAATTCAAAATTCAAAAAATACAAAAGATCAATGAACAAAAAGTTGGTTTGTTGAAAGGTTAAACAAAACTGACAAAAACTGACAAACCTTTAGCCAGATTAAGAAAAGAACATCCTTAGACAAAATTGACAAATTCCCAGATACATACAACCCACTAAGGAAGGAATCCAAACCAAGAAGAAATCCAAAACCTGAACAGACTAATAACAAGTAATGAGATCAAAGCCATCATAAAAATCTCCCAGTAAAGAAAAACCCAAGACCTGATGGTTCCACTGTTGATTCTACCAAACATTTAAAGAAGAACTAATACCAATCCTACTCAAACTATTCCAAAAAATAGAGGAGTAGAAAATACTTCTAAATTCATTCTAGGAGGCTAGTACCCTCATACCAAAACCAAAGACACATCAAAAAAAAGAAAACTACAGGTCAAGATCTCTGATGAATATTGATGCAAAAAAAAAAAAAAAAATCCTCAACAAAATGCTTGAAAACCAAATTCAACAATACATTAGAAAGATCATTCATC
The DNA here is from genome assembly GCF_049350105.2 of Macaca mulatta. NCBI lineage: Eukaryota > Metazoa > Chordata > Mammalia > Primates > Cercopithecidae > Macaca > Macaca mulatta. Next base: position 165,522,281 of record NC_133406.1, on the reverse strand, counting down.
ATGACCAAGTGGGATTTATCTCTGGGATGTAAGGATGGGTCAACATACACAAATCAGTCAACCTACACATATCAGTCAAAATACATCATTTCAACAGAATGAAAGACAAAAACCATTTGATCACTTCAATTGATAATGAAAAAGCATTTGATAAAATCCAGCATCCCTTAATGAAAACAACCCTCAAAAAACTGGGGATAGAAGAGACATGCCTCAAAATAATAAAAGCCATATACAACAGACACACAGCTAGTATACTGAATGGGGAAAAACTAAAAGCCTTTCTCTGAGATCTGGAACAACACAATGATGCCCATTGTCATCACTGTTATTCAACATAGTACTGGAAGTCCTATTTAGAGCAATCAGACAAAAGTAAGATACAAAAGACATCCAAATTGGAAAGGAAGAAGTCAAATTATCCTTGTTTGCAAATGATATGATCTTATATTTGGAAAAGCCTAAAGACTTCACAAGAAAATGATTAGAACTGATAAACAAATTCAGTAAAGTTGCAGGGTACAAAATCAACATAGAAAAATCGGTAGCTTTTTTTTATTTTTATTTTAAGTTCTAGGGTATGGGTACAGGATGTGCAGGTTTGTTACATAGGTAAACATGTGCCATGGTAGTTTGCTGCACCTATCAACCCATCACCTAGTTATTAAGCCCAACATGCATTAGCTATTTTTCCTAATGCTCTCCCTCCCCTCACTCCATCCCTCCAAATGTCCCAATGCATGTTCTCCTCCCTATGTCCACGTGTTCTCATTGTTCAGCTACCACTTATAAGTGAGAACATGAAGTATTTGGTTTTCTGTTCCTGCATTAGTTTGCTGAGGATAATGGCTTTCAGCTCCATTCATGTTCCTGCAAAGGACATGATCTCATTCCTTTTTATGGCTGCATAGTATTCCATGGTGTATAAGTACCACATTTTCCTTATCTAGTCTATCATTTTTATATGTCAACAGTGAACAATGTGAAAAAGAAATCTTAAAAGTAGTCCCATTTATAGTAATCACACACAAAAGTAATTCTCTAGAAATTAACCAAAGAAGTGAAATATCTCTATACTGAAATCTATGAAACACTGATAAATTGATGAAGATATTTTTTCCAAAAAATGGAAAAATATTCCATGTTCATAGATTGGAAGTAATGCTGTTAAAATGTCCATACTACCCAAAGCAATTTACAGATTCAGTGCAATTCCTGTCAAAATACTAATGACATTCTTCAGAGCAACTGAAAAACAATTCTAAAATTTATATGGAACCACCAAAAGATCCAGAATAGACAAGTCATTGTGAGCAAAATGAAGAAAATTGAAAGAATCACATTACCTGATTTCAAATTATGCTATAGAGCTATAGTAACCAAAACAGCATGGTACTGGCGTAAAAAACAAACACATAGACTAATGGAACAGAGTAGACAACCCAGAAACAATTCCATACATCTACAGTGAACTCATTTTCAACAAAGGTGCCAAAAACATACAGTAGAGAAAAGACAATCTCTTCAATAAATGGTGCTGAAAAATTGGATATCCATATGCAGAAGAATGAAACAAGACCCCTATCTATCATCATATACAAAAGTCAAATCAAAATGGATTGAAGATTCAAATCTAAGTCCTCAAACCATGAAACTACTACAAGAAAACATTGGAGAAACTCTCCAGGACATTGGTTTGGGCAAAAAATTATTGAGTAATACCCCACAAACAGACGCAACCACAGTAAAAATTGACAAATTGGATCACATCAAGTTAAAAAGCCTCTGCAAAGCAAAAGATACAATCAACAAAGTGAAGATAAAGCCCACAGAATGGGACAAAATGATTGTTAACTACCCATCCAACAAGGGATTAATAACCGGAATATACGACAAGCTCAAACAACTCTATAGGAAACAAATCTAATAATTCCATCAAAATATGGCAAAATATTTGAATAGATTTTTCTCAATTAAAAAAAAAACAGAAAATGGCAAACAGGTATATGAAAAAGTGCCCCAAATCATCGATTATCAGAGAAATGCAAATCAAAATTACAATGAGATATCATTTGACCCCAGTTAAAATGGCTTATATCCCAAAGACAGGCAATAAGCAATATATGTGAGGATGTGTAGAAAAATGGAACCCTTGTACACTGTTGGTGGGAATGTAAATTGGTACAACCGCTATGGAAGACAGTTTGGAGCCTCTTTAAAAAAAAACAAAAAATTGAGCTACCATGTGATTCCACAATCCCACTGCTATATATATAGCTAAAAGAAAGAAAATCAGTATATTAAGGAGATATCTGCACTCCTGTTTGTTGCAGCACTGTTTACAATAGCTAAGATTTGGAAGCAATTTAAGTATCCATCAATAGATGAATGAATAAAAAAAGAAAGGTATTACATATACACAATGGTGTGCTAGTCAGCCATAAAAAATAATGAGATCCAGTGATTTACAACAAGATGGATGGAACTGGAGATCATTATGTAAGTGAAACAAGCCAGGCTCAGAAAGACACACATAGCATGTTCTCATTTATTTGTGGGATCAAAAAATCAAAAAGATGGAACTCACAGACTTAGAGAGTAGAAGGATATTACTAGAGGCCAGGAAGGGTAGTGGGGAGCTATGGGGGTAGGTATGGATGGCTAATGGATACCAAAAAATAGAAAGAATGAATAAGAGCTACTATTTGATAGCACAACAGGGTGACTATAGTCAATAATAACTTCACATTTTTAAATAACTTAAAGAGTAATTGGATTATTTGCAAATCAATGGATAAATACTTGAAAAGATGGATACCCCATTCTTCATGATGTGCTTATTTCACATTGCATGCCTATATTAGAAAATCTCATGTACCTCATAAATATATACACCTACCATGTACCCATAACAATCTTAAATTTAAAAATAAAATAATAAAAAAGCAGAAGATAAGTGTTAGCCAAGATGTGGAGAAAAGAGAACCCTTATATACTATTGGTGGGCATATAAATTGGTATGGCCATTATCGAAAACAGCATGGATGTTCCTAAAAATATTAAAAATAGAACTATATAGTCTATTTTTAGAACTACTAAATGGTCTGCTAATCCTACTTCTGGATATATATCCAAATGAAATAAAATTAATAGCTCTAAGAGATATGTGCCCTGTCATGTTCATTGCAGCATTATTCACAATAGCCAAGATATAGAATCAACCTAAGTGTCCAACAGATGAGTGGATTTAAAAACTGCAGTGTATATATACAATGGGATATTATTCTGCCTTAAAAAAGAAGAAAATCCTGTTATCTATAACAACATGTATGAATCTAGAGAATAATATGCTAAGGGACATAAGCCAGGCACAGAAAGACAAATACTGCATTATCTCACTTTTATATATAATCTAAAAGAGTCAAATTCATAGATACAAAGAATAGGATGGTGCTTGCCAGAGGCTGGGAGATGGAAGGGCTGGGGAGATGTTGAAATGGCACAAAGTTTCAGTTAATCAGGATAAATAAGTTCTGGAGATCTAATGTACACTATGGTGACTCTAGTTAATAATACTGTTTTGTATACTTGAAATTTGCTAGGAGAGTGTATCTTAAATGTTTTCACCACACACACACAAAAGGTGAGAACTATGTGAAGGGATGAATATGTTAATTAGCTTCATTATGATAATCAATTCACAATAGATACATATATCAAAACATCATGTTGTATACTATGAATATATACAGTTTTTGTTTGTCAATCATGCCTCAATAAAGCTGGGTGGGGAAAGGTAAAAGGTGCATAGGGTGTGGTTTGCCTCTAACAATGTGAAGAAATGCCACCTTTTGTTTCCATTCTTGGCCGGCTTTAACAAACAGTGAGATCTATGTAAGCTGGGGTCTGACTTGTCACAAGCAGGCAGGGAGAAGGAAACAGGGGTTCACTTGAGTGAACTGTCAAAAGCACTTTCAGCCAAAATCTCAATCATTGGGTGCACTTGATAGATTCAGAAAACAATTTCTGGATCCATCCAAAAACTTGGAACTATTGTAAGAACAATTCATCTCCTTTATTTGTCCTAAGATAAGTTCTGAACACAAGTAAAGAAAACCAGATTGCTCTATACCAGAATAGGTAAACAGACTGCACTAAAAAGCAAGATTGAAGGTAGCTCTAAAAATACATCCAAGTTGTCCTGAAAGCTTTCAGTGCTTCTGACACTACCACAATCACATTAGCATCTATATTCCAGTTTATACCTATTAGAATCGCCTCTTTCAACTCTGTTGAATTTTCAACCTTTTTCTACTAGTGAGAGGCAGAAAAGCTGGTGGGTTTAAAACTTGGATCTACCACATAGAGGAAATCATCTCTCTACTACTACAGGAAATCTTTCAACCTCTCTGGACCTTAATTTCTTCATTCCTAAAATAAGAATTAATAAGGTTTGGTCTGTCTACCAAATGGGGTGGCATGCAAATCAATAGATGTATGTAAAATTACTCTAAATTGTAAAATTCTACATAAAACACTTAGCATAATTAATATGAGCAGTACAATTGGGTCATAGCTAAGGTGCCCTGAAAATCCCTGCACTTAATAAATGCAAGGAAGAAGAACAAGGAATTTTTGCTAATCTTGAAAGAAGGAGTAGTGGAAGGGAGAGAAAAGCAAAGGTAACCTCTTTTGGTGGTGTTTTTTACAACTGGGCTCTGGTGTGAAAATTTTCCCCATATTCAAAAATCATATTCTTCAATTCCAAGAGTCAGAATGTTCAATTGTACATCTCTGAACTCCTTTTCAGCATCGGGCAGAACTAAATCCAAATTATTAATACAGTATTTGTTTTATTTAGAATTTCTGAATGGATGTTTTCATTTACCTGTTCAGCTAAAGTAGACTATAGGCAGTCTCAAATATATCAGTCATGCATCTTTGAATGTCTTATGTCTCACTTCACAGTAAGACAGTCTATGAAGCAGAAAATACTGTGGTTGAAGGAGCATTGCATGAGCTATCTAAAAGGAGGCCTGGAGCTCTAGTCATAACTTGCTGTCTTGACCTTGAGCAAATCACAACCTCCTTTTGTTTGAGCTTCAATATCTATAAAACAGTGGTAATTATATCTGTCTTATCTCCCTCACAGAGTAAGGGTGAAAGTCATGTGAGATTATCTGTGAAAGCAAGATATTTAAAAGATAAAAACTGTTAGGTAAATGCAAAAGAATTAGTAATGTAGGGTTTTAAATATACACATATATATACACACACACACACGTATATAAAATATCATTCTATATTAACTCTACCAATGCATCTTATTTCTCCTTCCAGAGCAATACAAAATAAGACACCTTCCACATGCCAGCCTTTCATTTATTTACCATTCACACATTTATTAAACATTACATACAAGACAGGTTCCTTTGTAGAAAATAGAAACAATAAGCTCTTTATGAAGGTACCTGGATTGAAAGTGCAAATGTGCCACTATGTGACTTTGAGCAAATTGTGGACTCTCACTGTCAGTTACTTTAATAGCAAAATGGAAGTGATACTAGCCATTTTGCAAAGTTGTCGTGGCATTTGAAAGGAGATATTTTTTATATATATATATATAATTACCTAGCAGAGCACTAGCATGTAGAACTGCTCAATAAATGAAGCTCCTGTTATTATTATTTCAGGTATATTTTCTCATATCATTCAACCCAAGAACTCCTAATCTAGATTCCATAACTCCCTTGCAACTGCATGCAAAATTTTACATATATATGCACAAGTGCATCTTTCTGGGAGAAGGTACATAACTTTCATCAAATTCTAAAAACAGTAAAACCCTTCTGTCTTTTCAAAGAAGTGATATGCCATATAACCTCCTACATCCCTCCCTCCATCTTATTACTTATTCAAATGTCAAAAGTTGGCCTCAGTCTTTTGAGATCATGTTAAATAATAATATAGTTATCCATTAACTTAATCATTTATCTAAAAAATGTTTATTGCAATGTCCTCTGTGTGCTTATTATCCACTGTGGGACTGTTAGCTGGCTCTCCAAGCTTTCAGTCATACATAAATTTGATTGATATGTTTCTGGGTCATTAATAAAAATCATATTAAAATATTTATTGCAATTAATATGTAGATGTAAAGCAAGATACCCACAAAATTTCTAATTTAGGCTACTTCCTGAATACAGAATTAGTAGAAATAAATACTCCAATTATTAATTTATTGCCTCTAAGCTCCAAATCCATTCTTCATTACCTGCTCTGCAATAATGAAGCTGAAACCTGTAAATATTTCTTTTGCCAGCTGGCACAGTGCTAAACTTTGTCAGCAGAGGTCACTGGAGGGATACTGAAGAAAGAAAGAGTTTATGAATCTAGTTCAAGTATACTCCTCTTAGAAGGCTTCTGCACTATGAGCAACTTCTGTAGCATCAAAAGGTCAATGGCATATGTCACATCCCTGTGAATGACTTTGCTCAATGCCCTCTAAGGTAACTTCTTCAGTCCCCAGCTCCTTAAGCAATTGAGGGTCAGCAGTGCCTGGTGGCCAGCAACATTTGACTTTGCAATGAATGGCTTTGCAATGATTTATGAACTATAGCACCTCCCATTGGAAGCCTTCCTATAGCATCCTTTGGGAAGCTTTGCAGCAGGTTCTGAGTCATACCACCGCTCCATGGACAGCTTTCTCAAGCAGCCAGAAACTATATTATCAGCAAGTCTTGCTAGCACAACACCTCAGCAAATTCCTCCACCATTCAGTAAACTGCACCCTATCCAACAAGATCTGGATCTCAACCCAGAGGCATAGAAGAGCTTTTCCTTGGATGCTCTTTCTCAGCCATAGGGGTAGTGGCTGCTCTCTATGCCTGCTATTCCAGTACTGTTTAGAGATCTCTTTATCCCATTCTAGCCAATTCCTCATTATTCCAATCCCCAGTTATAGCTAATAACTCTTTATATTAAAATTTTCCTGTTCAAATTATCATGTGATTTCAGTCTCCTCATTGGACTTTGCCTTATATAAAATTAAAATCACAGCTGATCCAGGAGATAAACTGATGAAGTTGGGATTTTAGAATTGGTTTGGTCATGCACTTGGGCTTCAGCATAGTGCTGAGCTCCTTGCCAAAATGAAATAGGATGCTAGTAATCCTGACATGCAGTGGCATCGAAATTAATCAAGCTATCACCTGTGGCTTATTGTAATGAAACACCAACTAAAGCAAATGCTTTGAAATCCAAGTGGCTTCTGTACTTGAACATTATAGCCATAATGATAATATTAAGGACTGTGATGTGGGATAGAAGCTTATAAGTGTGACTTAAGTGCCTATTTTTTAATACCGGCAAATTCAAATCCTTTAACTCTCAGTTTAAGTCACAGCCTGAGAGTCATAAAGCTTTTGTGATAGCCCTAAAAGAATCTCTAATTTCCATAGCCATGTGGCTGATATTGTTGAAAATAAAACATAAAATAAAATTGTGTGAGTTGCTGAGTTATAATGGTTGAATTGACAGTCTTGCCAAGTTTCTTACATGACAGTACTGATTAAGAAAGAATGGAATTCAGAAACTTGGGATCAGATATCCAGTTGGACCCGGATGAAACTGACAGTCTTGAAAACTCCACCATCAGTACACACAACTCTGATCCTCCCTTACCAGTGGAAGTAGCTTGCCCTGTAGTATCTAAAAATGTAGCCTTCCTTTGCTTCAAAATCCTGTGATAATGTCACCTGGTGAACATATCTTGAAAGAGTACATTTATTTTCCTTGAGACCCACCACAACCAGTTCCCATTGCCACTATATCCATAAATAGAGTTAAATATTAGTATGCCCCACAGATCAAGAACATACCATGACCTAGGAAGAAATTATTAACATACACAAAACTTGCAACACTTTGCTAAAATATATGCAGAAACCATGGGAACATGTGTGAGTCTCGACACGTATGCACCTGGGGGAAGCAAATACTAAACCAATCTGGAGGTACACCCAAAACAAAAACATTATGGGATACCCTAAAAAAAAATTTAAAGTCACTAAACACTAGTTCATGATTAAATAAATACAAAATCACAAGGAAACAGTCCGTAATAGGCAAGAATCAAGATATACCAAAAAGGTATAATTAAAACCATAAGAATAAAACAAGATTCTGAAACAGACAACAAAACAAACATCTTTAAGTAACATGAAAGAAGGGACGGAAATCCTAAAACTAAAAAATTATGAAAATAGATGTTAGAAAAAGAGGCAAACCGAACTTTAAGACATGAAAAATGTCAACTAAATTTTTCAAACTTAATTAGCTATAACTAAAGAGAGAATTCATGAAATTGAAGATAGGTCTGAGAAAAATAATGCATCAGAGATTTTTAAAAATTGAAAAACATCAAAGAGTAGTTAAGAGATATGAAGGATGGAGTGAGAGGTTCAAAGTAATCCTAATCAAAGTTCCAGAAGAGGAAAATAGTAGGGAAAAGGTAACACTAAAAGATGATAGCAGAGAATTTTATGATATTAATGAAATACATATATCCTCAGATTCATGAAATTCAAGATGTCTTGAGTAGGATATAAAGAAATAAAAAAGACACCTGCACATACTGTAATAAATCAAAAGAACATCAAATAGAAACATAATATCTTAAAAAGTAGAGAAACATTATATACAGGGGAAATATTTACTGTTGATAGCCCTCTCAACAGCAGCAATACATGCAATACATGTCAGGAGACAATGAAATAGTAACAGCAAAGTGCAGAATAAAAACAACTTTCAATCTAGAATTCATCATCTAGATTTTTTAAATCACTTTAGTAGAATAAAATAAAGATATTTCAGAAAAAAATATTAAGAGATTTAACAGAGCCTCACTGAAAGAATCACTTGAGGATGTATGTTAAGAAGAAAGACTATAGGCTTAGAAAGAATGAATTAACAAAAACCATAATGTTAAAGTACTAGTAAACATGTGGGCAAATCTAAAGAAGCTTTAACCATATAAAAACAAAGACAATAACCAAAAAAGCAAAAAAAAAAAAAAAAAAGAACATTTGTTTTGGAGGTCAAATTAAGAAAACTCAACTATTAGAAAATAACATCTAAGGAAAGTAGGAGGGATGTGTGTTAAAAATAACTAAGAAGAGGATAAAAGTATTATCTTTACACTCTTTAAGCAAGGGTATTAAAAACATTTAATCACTACAAGAATAGATATAAATATGTAATTTTCAAATTAACAGAAAAAACAAGGGGAAGAAGGAAAATGGAAAAATAAAACAAGCAAGGAAAAATTATGGTGAAGTGAGGATTACAAAATAAGATGGCAGAAATTAAATGAAATGTATCAATAATCATAATAAGAATAAGCATATTCAACTGACAAGTGAAACCTTTTTAAGGTTCTGTATGATATGTAGAAAATACTGTGTTGGCGAGACTCCGTCTCAAAAAATAAAAATAAAAAATCCAAATCAAGTCTCTACCATAAATATTTGTGGCCACTTACCCAATTCCAAGACATTAACCAGTTCACAGACCTGGAATCCCTATTTTATGGGGTAGGACATTGAGAAAGAATCCTGCAACATGGCCATAGGTGTTTACTATAAATCTTCTTATGAGACTTCCCCAGAGAGATCTATGACCATATACTGAAATGATTATGCATTAGGTAAAAAGAATTATTCTGGCTTTATGAGGGTTTTATAGTTGCTCTAAATTGATAACCTCTGAAGACTCAATGTCACGGTGGTCAACTGTCAGAGCAGGGACTTAGATGGTAAATACAGTCTTGCCCCAAGTATGTCCTGCAGTGAATTCAGTGGGCCCACAGATATGTCTTGTGACTATTTCCTTGGTTCACAAACTTATAATTATAATAGATATACCAAGTAACTCAAAGAATCCCTATTTTAGATCCCTGACCGTGGATGAAGCATTAATGTGATAGGGCAAGCCTATTGGAAGCCCCGGAACTGTTACTATCCCACTTCCCAAAATAGCAAATTGAAAGCAACATTGTATCCCCATGGAGATGATTTGCAGGGATTAATGCCACCAGTGAAGTTTTGAAAGATGCAGAAGTGATATTTTTATTATGTGTCCATTTGACTCACCCTTTGCCTGGTGCCAGTGAATTACTGAAAACTTAAATAGGTGGTGAAACCCATTGTAATCGCTATTCCAATAGTATTACATTTACTAGGTATAGCCCTCCACCCTTACTGTGCAGCTACCGATCTCACAAATGCTATTTTCTCAATTCCAATTGCTAAAAACAATTGGAATCAGTTTACCTTCAATTGGTGGTCATAACAGTACCCCTTAACTATACACTTAAGGGATGTCAACTCACCTGCTTACCTACTATAATATAGTCAAAAGAGAACTAAATCACCTATCTATAGACCATGCTAGTGGTCCATTACATTTAAAACATTATGTCATTTGGACCCAGTCAGCAAGAAATAGAGAGTACTACAGACACCTTAAGAAGATACATGAATGCCAGACAGTGTAAAATAAACCCTATGAAAATGCAGAGACATGCCACATTAGTGAAGTTTCTGTAGCATCTAGGAATATTCTTTCTAATGTGTAAGACAAGTTTCTGAACTTAACGCTTTCACACTGAAACTCTTGGGCGTGTTCTTGGGTTTGGAGGTAATATGTATCACACTTCGTTGTGATTTTCTAACCTACTTTCCAGGTAACCCATAAGCTTGCAAATTTTGTGTGGATCCTAGGGTGGAAAAGTTACCTTTACAGATCCAGGCTCAGTACATGCTTCCTGGTCATGTGAAATTTATGATTCACCAGATCCATGGTATTTGATGTATCTGTGGAAGACAGGTATACATATATTTTATTATTCCTCATGATTCTGAGTGAAGAATCTGGATAGGGTACAACTGGAATGGCTCATTTCTGCTCTACTTTATGTCTGCTGGGGCTAGAATGTCCAAGATGTCTTTTTCACTCATATATCTGTTGTCTCAGCTGAAATGGTCCAAACAGTTACAGTAGAATGATCCAAGTGGGATCATATGCCTGGCATCTTTGTTCTTAAAAAAATCTACATTCCTTAATTTTCCTCCATATAGTATCAAGGCCTCTTTCTCTTCGTGTGACCTCTCCAACAGGGCAACTGTAGTTCTTACGTAGCAGCTCATTGCTTCAAAAGCACAAAAATGAAGACCCCCAAACTTTTGTATTGCTTGAACTCAAACGCCCTAAAACTTGAGCCCACATTCTAGTAATCAAACCAGTCACACAGCTAGTTAATAGTCAAGGGAAAGAACTACACAAGAGTGTAAATACCAGATGGCATGATCCATTAGGGATCAACAATACAGCAGACTACTAATTCACCTTAAGTCCCCTAATTAGTCATGTTCCTCCTACAAGTAAAATATTCTCATTCACTCCTAATACCTCCAAAATCTCATCTCATTTTAGAATTAGGCTTTGGTTTGAAGTCTAGGATCTAATCACCTAAATCAGGTCCAGGTGTGGATAAGGATCTTCTATACAATTCTTTCTATCTGAAAACAGAAGAATTAAAGAGACAAGTTATCTTGCCCCACACATCCACATACAATGGAGAGGGAGAGATAAGGTAACAACAATAGATAGTGCTAACCAAAAAGGGAGACAAAAATGAGAGGTACAAGGCAATCACTGGTCCACAAAAATTGAGAAATGAAGTCAGAAACATGTTGCCAACTCTCCCAGCTCCACAGGCAGAGAATGTTCACTGATAAGGACCCAGATATAATCCTTGGAAATTGTTCTCCTAAACTCTGTCACTCTGGGATCTGGCCTCCTGGTTGCATCCCTGATTCATGTCCTGTTTTATGGGTCAGCAGCCATCTAAGCCTGCTTTCTGCTCACAGGAAGATGAGGGCCAAGAGACTTGTTTTCATTTTGATTGTCTGTGTCTTTTTAGTGCAAGTTAATGTCATTTCTTTTTAAAAAAATTTTGTGGGCTTCCTGTGCATCAAATTATAAATCCATACTATTTGACAAAAAGCATGCCCCAAGAATCATTAAGACAGTCCCTCTCCAATATAGGCTAAGCATCAGGATGCTGTGGGAGAGGATCTTTAAGATTTTTAGAGCTCCCAGATCTATAGTAAACAAAACAGCATGCTACTGCCATAAAAACAGACACATAGACCAATGGAACAGAATAGGGAACTGAGAAATTAATTCACATACCTCAGCCAGGTGCAGTGGCTCACATCTTTAATCCCAGCACTTTGAGAGGCCAAGGTGAGCAAATCACTTCAGCCCAGGAGTTTGAGGTGAGCCTGGGTAACATGGTGAAACCCCATATCTACAAAAAAAACACAAAAATTAGCCTGGCATGGTTGTGCACAGCTGTAGTCCCAGCTACTTGGGAGGCTGAGGTGGGAGGATCTCTTGAGTCTGGGAAAGCAAAGTTTCAGTATGCCGTGATCGTATCTCTGTATTCCAGCCTGGGTGAGTGAGATCCACACACCAATTCTAAACTCATTTTTGACAAAGGTGTCAAAAACATACACTGGGGAAAAGACAGTCTCTTCAATAAATGGTCCTGGGACAACTGGATATCCATATGCAGAAGAATAAAACAAGACCCCTATCTCTAGCCATATACAAAAATCAAATCAAAATGGATTAAAGACTTAAATTGAAGACCTCAAACCATGAAACTACTACAAGAAAACATTGGGGAAACTCTCCAGGATATTGGTCTGGGCAAAAAATTATTGTGTAATATCCCAAAAGCATAGGCAACCACAATAAAAATGGGCAAATTAGATTACATCAAGTTAAAGTTCTGGACACCAAAGGAAACAATCAACAAAGTGAATAGACAACCCACAGAATCGGAGAATATATTTGTGAACTAACCATCTGAGAAGGAATTAATAGACTATATAAAGAGCTCAAACTCTATAGCAAAAATAATAATAATCTGATTTAAAAATGAGCAAAAAGTTGAAGCAGACATCTCTCAAAAGAAGACATCAGGTAAACATGTATATGAAAAGGTACTCAACATCACTGATCATCAGAGAAATGCAAATCAAAACTACAATGAGATATCATCTGACCTCAGTTAAAATGGCTTATATCCAAAAGTCAGACAATAACAAATGGTGGTGAGGTGTGGAGAAAAGGGAACACTCATAAACTGTTGGTGGGAATGTAAATTAGTACAATCACTATGGAGAACACTAGAGCTACTATATGACCTAGCAATGCCACTACTGGTTATATACCCAAAAGAAAGAAAATCAGTGAATAGAAGAGATATCTGCACTCCCATGTTTGTTGCAGCACTGCTCACAATAGCAAGGATTTGGAAGCCACCTAAGTGTCCATCAACAGACGAACTGATAAAGAAAATGTAGCTCATATAAGCAAGGGAGTAATATTCGGCCATAAAGAAGAATGAGATCCTTTCATTTGTAACAACCTGAATGGAACTGGAGAGTATTGTGTTAACTGAAATATGAAAGGCACAGAAAGACAAACTGCGTGTTCTCACTTATTTGTGAGATCTAAAAATCAAAACAATTGAACTCATGGACATAGAGAGTAGAAGGATGGTTACCAGAGACTGGTAAAAATAACAATTTGTACAATAATAACTTAATTGTGCATTTTAAAAACTAAAAGTATAACTGGAATGTTTGTAACACAAAAAATGGTAAATGCTTTAGATGATGGATACCCCATTCCCTATGATATCATTATTTCATATGGTATGCCTGTATCAAAACATCTCATGTATTTTTTTAAATTTTTAATTGTTATGGGTACACAGTAGATCTATATATTGATGGGACACATGAGATATTTTGATATAGGCACGCAAGTGTAACAGTCACATAAGAGTAAACGAGGTATCCATCCTCTCAAGCATTTATCATTTTTGTGTGTGTTACAAACATTCCGATTATACCCTTTTAGTTATTTTAAAATGTGCAATAGATTATTGTTAACTGTAATCTCCCTGTTGTGCTACCAAATAGTAGCTCTTATTCATTCTAATTATATTTTTATACCCATTAAGCATCCTCTCTTCCCTCCCACCCTCACACTACCCTTCCTAGTCTCGAGTAATTATCATTCTGCTAGCTCCATGAGTTCAATTATTTTAATTTTTAGCTCCCAGGAATCAGCGACAACATGCGAAGTTTGTCTTTCTGTGCCTTGCTTACTTTAACATAATTTCCTCCAGTTCCATCCATGTCGTTGCAGATGACAGGATCTTATTTTTTTATTTTATGACTGAATAGTATTCCATACTCCATTGTGTATATGTGACATATTTTATTTATCCATTTGACTGTTGATGGACACTTAGGTTGCTTCCAAATCTCGGCTATTGTGGTTTGTTGTTTGTTTGTTTTTGAGATGGAATCTCGCTCTGTCACCCTGGCTGGAGTGCAGTGGTGCAATCTCAGCTCATTGCAACATTTACCTCCTGGGTTCAAGCAATTATCCTGCCTCAGCCTCCCAAGGAGCTGGGATTACAGGCAGGTGCCACAACGCCCAGCTAATTTTTGTATTTTTAGTAGAGACAGAGTTTTGTATGTTGGCCAGGCTGGTCTCGAACTCCTGACTTCAAGTGATCCGCCCGCCTTGGCCTGCCAAAGTGCTGGGATTACAGGTATGAGCCACCACGTCCAGCCTTGGCTATTGTTAATAGTGCTATGATAAACAGAGGCATGCAGATATATCTTTAATATGTTGATTTCCTTTCTTTATAGTATATACCTGGCAGTGAGATTGCTGGATCATAAGGTAGGTCTATATGTAGTGTTTTTGAGGAACATCCATACTGTTCTCCATAGTGTCTGTACTAATGTATATTCCCACCAAGAGCATATGAGGGTTTGCTTTTCTCAATATCTTTGCCACAATTTGCTATTGTCTGTCTTTTGGATAAAAGTCATTGTATCTGAGGTGAGATGATAACTCATTTTAGTTTTGATCTGCATTTCTCTGATGATCAATGATGTTGAGTACATTTTCACATACATGTTTGCCATTTCTGCATCTTCTTTTAAGAAATGTTTATTCAGATCTTTTGCCCATTTTTTATTTGGATTACTAGATTATTTTCTACAGAGTTATTTGAGCTTCTTATAAATTCTGGTTATTAATTCTTTGTCAGATGTGTAGTTTGCATATTTATTCTCCTATTCTGTGGTTTGTCTCTTCACTTTGTTTATTGTTTCCTTTACTGTGTGCAAAAGCTTTTTAACTTGACGTGATCTCATTTGTTTTTACTGTGGTTGCCTGTGCTTGTGGTGTATTACTCAAGAAATCTTACCACAAACCAATGTCCTAGATCGTTTCCCTGATGTTTTCTTATAGGTGTGTCATAGTTTGAGGTTTTGAATTTAACCCTTTAATCCATTTGGATTTTATTTTTGTCTATGGTGAAATATAGGGGTCTTGTTTCATTCTTCTACATATGGATATCCAGTTTACCCAGAACCATTTATTGAAGAGACCGTCCTTTGCCAAATGTATGTTCTCAGCACCTTTTCAAAAATGAGTTCACTCTAGATGTCTGGCTTTATTTCTGGGTTGTCTGTTTTGTTCCAGTGATCTACATGTCTGCTTTTATGCCAGTACCATGCTGTTTCATTTACTATAGCTCTGCAGCATAATTTCAAGTTAAGTAATGTGATTTCTCCACTTTTCTTCATTGTGATTCCTCCAATTTTGTTCATTTTGCTTAGAATGACTTTGCCTATTCTGAGTCTTTGGTGTTTCCACACAAACTTTAAGATTGCTTTTTTCTATTTCTTTTTTCTATTTCTGTGAAGAATGTCATTAGCATTTTGATAGGAATTACATTGAATCTGTAGACTGCTTTGTGTAGTATGGACATTTTTAACAATATTGATCATTCTAATCCATAAACATGAAATATCTTTCCATTTATTGTGTCCTCTTCGATTTCTTACATCAATGTTTTATAGTTCTTATTATAGAGATCTTTCACTTCTTTGGTATGCTCTTGAAGTATGCTCCTAGGTATTTTATTTTATTTGTAGCTATTATGAATGGGATTACTTTTTTATTTCTTTACTTTTTAAATTATTGTGGGTACATAGTAGGCATATATATTTGTGGGGTACATCAGATGTTTTGATACAGGAATACAACATTAACTAATCACATCATGGAGAATGGGGTATCCATCCCCTCAAGCATTTATCTTTTGTGTTACAAACAATCCAATTATACTCTTATAGTTATTTTTAAATGTACAATTAGGTTATTATTGACTATAGTCACCCTGTTGTGCTATCAAACAGTATGTCTTATTCATTTTTTCTAACTATTATTTTCTGTACCCATTAACCATCTCTACATCTACGGCAGCCCCCTACTAGGCTTCCCAGCCTCTGGTAAACATCCTTCTACTCTTTATGCCCATGAATTGAATCTTTTTTATTTTTAGATCCCACAAATAAGTGAGAACATTTGATCTTTGTCTTTCTGTGCCTGGCTTATTTCAATTAATATGATCATCTTTAGTTCCATCCATTTTGCAAATAACAGAATCTCATTCATTTTTAGTGACTGAACAGTACTCCATTGTGTATATGTACAACATTTTCTTTATCCATTCATCTATTGATGGATACTTAGGTGTCTTCCAAATCTTGGCTATTGTGAACAGTGCAGTAACAAACATGGAAGTGCAAATATCTCTTCTATATACTGATTTTATTTATTTTGGGTATATACCCAGTGGTGGCATTGCTGGATCATATGATAGTGCTATTTCTAGTTTTTGAGGAAGCTCCAACGTGTTCTTCATAGTGGTTATATTAATGTACATTCCCACCAACAGTGTATGAGGGTTCCTTTTTTTCTCATCATCACCATCATTTGTTATTGGCTGTCTATTACATTCTTGATTTCTTTTTCAGATTGTTTGCAGTTGACATATAGAAATACTACTGATTTCTGTATGTTGATTTTGTATCCTGCCACTCTACTGAATTTATCAGTTCTAATTGTCTTTTGGTGGAGTCTTTAGGTTTTTTCAAATATAAGATCATATTATCTGCAAACAAGGATAATTTGACTTATTTCTTTCCAACTTAGATGTCTTTTATTTCTTTCTCTTGCCTGACTGCTCTAGCTAGGTCTTCAAGTACTATGTTGAATAATAGTACTGAAAATGGGCATCCTTGTCTTGTTCCAGATCTTAGAAGAAAGGTTTTCAGTTTTCTCCTATTCAGTATGATACTAGCTGTAGGTCTGTCATATAAAGTTTTTATTGTGTTGAAATAGGTTCCTTGTATACCAAGTTTGTTGAGGGTTTTTATCATGAATGGATGTTGTGTTTTATAAAACACTTTTTCAGCATCAATTAAAATGATCCTGTTTTTCGTTCTTCATTCTGTTGATATTATTTATCATATTGATTTATTTATGTATGTTGAACCATCCTTGTATCCCAAGAATAAATCCCAGTTGGTTATGATGAATAATCTTTTAAATGTGTTGTTGAATTCATTCTGTGAGTATTTTGTTGAGGAATTTTGCATCAATGTTCATCAGGCATATTGGCCTGTAGCATTCTTTCTTTGATGTGTCTTTTCCTGTTTTAATAACAGGGTGATACTGGCCTTTTTGAATGAATTTGGAAGTATGTACTTCTCTTGTATTTTTTAAAGCAATTTGAGTAGAATTGGTATTAGTTTTTTAATTGTTTGGTAAACTTCTGCAGTGAAGCCTTTGCGTTTCAGGCTTTTTGCTGCTGAGAGACATTTTATTAGGCTTCAATCTCATTACTTGCTATTGATC
This sequence comes from Macaca mulatta, assembly GCF_049350105.2. Classification (NCBI taxonomy): domain Eukaryota; kingdom Metazoa; phylum Chordata; class Mammalia; order Primates; family Cercopithecidae; genus Macaca; species Macaca mulatta. Next base: position 165,504,413 of record NC_133406.1, on the reverse strand, counting down.
TATTCAGGTTTTGGATTTCTTCATGGCTCAATCTTGTTAGGTTGTATGTGTCTAGGAATTTACCTGTTTACTCTAGATTTTTCAATTTATTGGCATATAGTTGCTCATAGTAGCCTTTAACAATCCTTTGAATTTCTGTGGTATCAGTTGTATGTCTCCCTTTCCATCTCTGATTTTATTTGGACTTTCTTTCTTTTTTCCTACTCTGAGTAAAGGTTTGTCAATTTTGTTTATCTGTTTTTCAAAAAAAAATCCACTTTCATTTCATTGATCTCTTGTATCCTTTTGTTTCAATTTCATTTATTTCTGCTCTCATCTCTATTATTTATTTTCTTCCATTAATTTTGGGTTTGGTTTGCTTTTGCTTTTCTAATTATTTGAGATGCATCATTAGGTTGTTTATGTGATGTTTTTCTACTTTTTTGATGTAGGCACTTATTACTATTGAGTTTCTTCTGAGTACTGCTTCTGCTGTAGCAAATAGGTTTTTGTGTGATGTGTTTTTATTTTCATTTGTTTCAAGAAGCTTTTTAATTTCTTTATTAATTTAATCATTGACACACTCATCATTCAGGAGCATATTGTTTGCCATGCCAATTGCCATGTGTTTGTACAGTTTCCAATCTTCCAGTTATTACTGATTTCTAGTTTTATTTTTTTGTGTCAGAGAACATACCGTATTTGACTTCAATCTTTTTTTTTAATTTTAAGACTTGTTTTGTGGGGCCAGGCACAGTGGTTCACGCCTGTCATCCCAGCACTTTGGGAGGCTGAAAAGTGTAGATCGCCTGAGGTCAGGAGTTTGAGACCAGCCTGGCCAACATACCAAAACCCCGTCTCTACTAAAACTACAAAAATTAGCTGGGCATGGTGGTGTACTCCTGTAATCTCAGCTACTTGGGAGGGTAAGGTATGATAATTGCTTGAACCTGGAAGGCAGAGGCCGCAGTGAGCTGAGATCATACCACTGTACTCCTGCCTGTGTGACAGAGCAAGACTGTCTCAAAAAAAAAAAAAAAAGACTTCTTTTTTGCCCTAAAATATGATCTATCCTTGAGAATAATCCATGTGCTGAGAAGAATATATATTCTGAAGCCACTGGATGAAATGTTCTGTAAATCTCTATTAGGTCAATTTTGTTTACAGTGGAGATAAATTATGATGTTTCTTTGTTGATTTTCTGTCTAGATGATCTGTCCAATGCTGAAAGTGGGGTGACAATGTCTCCAGCTAGCATTGTATTGGGGTCAATCTCTGTCTTTAACTGATAATATTTGCTTTATATACCTGGATTATCCAATGTTGGGTGCATATATACTTATAATTGTTACTTCTTCTCACTGAATTGACCCTTCATCATTATATAATGACCCTCTTTGTCTCTTTTTACATTTTTGTCTCAAACTCTTATCTTGTCTGATATAACTACTGCTTTTTTTTTTTTTTTTTTGGCTTCCATTTGCATGAAATGTATTTTTCCATCCCTTGATTTTCAGTTTATATGTTTCTTCATTGATGAAGTGTATTTCTTGCAGGCAACAGGTCACTGGGTCTCTGGTTTTTGTTGTTGTTGTTGTTTAATACCCATTTAGCTTCCTGATGTCTTTCAATTGGAAAGTTTAGTCCATTTACAGCCAATGCTATTACTGATAAGTAAGGACTTACTCCTGCCATTTTATTATGGTTTTCTGCTTCTTTTGTAGTCTTCTTTCCTTCTTTCCTTCCTTCCTTCCGTCCTTCCATCCTTCCTTCCTTCCTTCCTTCTTTCCTTCCTTCCATCCATCCTTCCTTTCTTCCCATCTACCATTTTGAAAAGGTGATTTTCTCTGGTGATCTGTTTTAATTTCTTGATTTTTATTTTTGTGTATCTGTTGTAGGTTTTTAAATTTGAGGTTACAATGAGGCTTGCAAATAACATCTTATTACTCATTATTTTAAACGGATTACAATTTAACACTGATTACAAAAACAAACAAACGAACTAACAAACAAGCAGAGAGAAAACAAATAAAACCTCTACACTTTAACTTCATCCCCCCAGCTTTTTAACATTTTGTTGTTTCTGTTTACATCTTATTATGCTGTTTATGTCTTGAGAAGTTGTTTAGTTTTTATTTTTTGATCAGCTTATCGTTTAGTCTTTCTACTCAAGATTTGAGTAGTTTACATATCACAATTACAGTGTTAGAATATTCTGTTGGTCTATGTACTTACTATCACCAGTGAGTTGTGTACCTTCAGATGATTTCTTATTCCTTAACATCCTTTTCTTTCAGATTGAAGAATTCCATTTAGTATTTCTTGCAGGACAGGTCTGGTGCTGATGATATCCCTCAGGTTTTTTTTTTTTTTTTTTTGGTCTGGGAAGTCTTTATTTCTCCTTTGCATTTGGAGGATATTTTTGCTGGATATACCATTCCAGGGTTAAAAGATTTTTTCCTTCAGCACTTTAAAGATGCCATGGCACTCTCACCCGGCCTGTAATGTTTCCACTGAAAAGTCTGCTACCAGACGTATTAGATGGAGCTCCATTGTATGTTATTTGTTTCTTTAATCTTGCTGCTTTTTGAATCCTTTCTTTATCCTTGGCTGGTATGTGACATTTACCAGTATGCACCAGCTATGGCAGAAGCAACAGCTATGTGCTTTATGTTTGTTTACTGGAGAGTCTCTCTGCTGTCTCAGAAGTTGGGCTAGTCTGTGGAATGCCTGGTGTCCTGAGTTCCCTGCTCATCCCCAGAGGTTGGGGGACAAAGCTGAGCAGAGATGGACTGCCAAGTTCTCCTTTACATACCCAATGATGAGCACCAGTACCAGCCCTGATGGGGTGGCAAGGAGAGCTTATGTTGAAATTCACCAAGTTATCCAGTGGGTAAGGGAGGAGAGGGTTGCACCAGCTCCATATTCTGGACAGGCAGGAATGTGATCTGCCTCCCTATCACCCCTCTGACCCAAGTCTTGTGACTTTCAGTTCAGACAGACACTGTCATTTATTTCCATGCTACAGTGTAACTGAGGGCCATGAAAAACACCTGTCCCACGGGTCTCTGCTAGAATGGCCTCAGGGTGGAACCTTTTACCTCAAGCCAAAACAGACAGCTTTGCAGCTTACCTGACCTCTACTGCAAGAACACTGCCCTTCAGTGGAGAAAGTGGGAGGGGGCCACCCTTCATGAAAACCCAGGCTTGGTGGGCACACCACTAGTGGGGATGCAACAGCCCCTAATAGCACTGGAAAGGCCATCCACAAGTGTACCTATGCCAACCCCCTGGGGGAGCAGCTACAGCTGCATCCATCACAGTGGGCAGGGGTGAGGAGGAGAAGGTACCATCTTCATGTCTCTTCCTGAGCACCAGAGCTGCCTGATTAGTGGGCCAGAATCACACTCTTCCCCTACAGACCTCACTGCTGTGTCCACATGTCTGCTGGAAGGAGCACAGTCACCTTCAGTTCACAAGCAGGAAACTCTCAGGCACAGGAGTGTGTGCACTCTGGTTTCCTTTGTCCCAAGGGATACTCCTTTGGAACACTGTACTCTCCCTTTCCCTAGGAGCAGTTTGCCCTGAGAGTTAGAACTTTGGGTATCCTGCATTCCCCTGAATCCCACTGGCCCTCTGTGATTGCCATAGTCCAAGTGTGTGGAGGGGAAGGTTTGCAAGGGATCCAGTGATGCAGAGACAAAAGTGCTGAGACTACATGGGCAGGATAGAATCCCAAAATGGGTGCTCACCCAGTATAATACCTGCTACTCCAGCTCAGGTCTTAGAGAAGGGCAAGTGACCCTGTGCGAGCTGGAAGCCTGCTGCTCTGCTTTCAAAAAATTCCAAAATCGCTGCCCACACCAGTGCTTGGACTCACAAGGGTAAACGGCAGGACTCTCCAACAGTTCAGAAACTAGCAGTCTGCTGCATGGCTGAGGGGAGCAAAAATACCCCCAGCTACCCTTTCTATGGGACTCCATGTTCCTCAGGGGTCAATCTCTCCCAAACTCTTGTTTCCTTCTTTTTATGTGCCCCAGCTTTTACCCATGGGTTCTCTGATTGACTCCAGAAACCTCCCCTCAGTATTCCAAAGTTATGGTTCTTCTGAGGAGAACTGGTGACTGATGTGTCTAGTTAGACATGTTGGAAAAAAACCCTAAAATTTCAAAGAATAAAAACAAAGAAAAGTCAAACGCTTTCTTAAATACCAGCAATGAACCATACAAATTTGAAATTAAAAACACAATACTATTTACATTAACATCAAACAATTAAATACTTAAGTATAAATCTAAGAAAAATGTACAAGATCTATAGGAGGAAAACTCCAAATTACTGATGAAAAAAACAGAAGATCTAAATAAATGGAGAGCCATTCCATGTTCATGGATGGAAAGACTCAATACTGTCAAGATTTCAGTTCTTCTCAACTTGATCTATAGATTCAACACAATCCCAGTAAAAATCTTGGCAAGTTATTTTATAAATATTAACAAATGACTTCTAGAGTTTATATGGAAAGACAAAAGATCCAAAATAGGCAACACTATATTAAAAGGGGTAGAACATGGTCAGAGGGCTAATACTGCCTAACTTCAAGACTTACTGTTAAGTTACAATAATTAAGACAATAGGATACTGGTGAAAGAACAGAAAACTGGATCAATGAAACAGAATACAGAGTCCAGAAATAGACCCAAAGAAATACAGCCAATTACATACATTACTATTGGAATGGATAAAGTCCAAAACACTGACAACACCAAGTGCTAAAATTGTGGAACAACACGAACTCTCATTCATTACTTGTAGGAATGCACAATGGTACAGCCACTTTGGAAGGCAGTTTGCCAATTCCTTACAAAACTGAACACATTCTTATCATATAATCCAGCAATTGTTCTCCTTAGTATTTACCCAATTGAGTTGAAAACTTATGTCTGCACTAAAACCAACATACCACTATAAAAGATAAATGGATTTTTCAAATTTAGTATACAAACACAACAGAATACTATTCAGTCATTTTTTAAAATTAAATCCTAACATGCGAGACAACATGCATAAACCTACAGGACATGATATTAAGTGAAATAAGCTAGGCACATAAGGACAAATGCTGCATGATCTCACTCATATGTAGACTCTAAAAGTTGATCTTATAGAAGTAGAAAGTAGAATAGAGATTACCAGAAGCTGGGTAAGGTGAGTAGAGGGAAGGATAGGGAGAAGTTGGTCAATAGGTGCTATTTTACAGTTACATAGAAGGAAAAAGCTCAGATGTGCTATTACACAGTAGGGCAATGTAGTAAACAATAATGTATTATAGGTTTCAAAATAGCTAGAAAAGATTATTTGGATGTTCTCACCACAAAGAATGGATAAATGTTTGAGGTGATGCATATACCAGTTACTCTGATTTGAATGTACACATGTATCAAAACATCATGCTTTACACCATAAATATGTACAATATATTGTATATATAATTATGTATCAATTAAAAATAAAATTTAAAACTCTGTACACAAATGTTTACAGCAGCTTTATTCATAATTGCCAAAAATTGTAAGCAATCAAGATGTTCTTCCACAGTGAATGGATGAAATGTGGTATATCCATGAAACAGAATATTGTTCAATCATAAAAATGAATAAGGTATCAAGTCATAAAAAGACATGGAGGAACCTGAAATGTATATTGCTAAGTGAAAGATGTCAATCTGAAAAGATTACATACTTTATGAGTTCAAATATATGATGTTTTAGAAAAGGCAAAGCTATGGAGAAAGTAAAAGGATTACTAGTTGCAAGACTTCCTGGACAAGGGAGTGAGGGATGACTAGGTATAGCACAAGGGATCTTTAATGCAGTGAAACTATTTTGTATGATACCATAATGGTGAATATATGTCATTATACAGTTGTGAAACTCCATAGAATATACAATGCAGCATGAGCCCTAATGTAAACTATGGCCTTTAGATAAAAATAATATGTCCATCTATCTGTGTAGACAGATAGACATCAATAAGTTAGTACAAATACAAATTTACCACAATAAAGCAAGATGTTAATAATAGGGGAAATGAGGTGGGCAGGGTGGCATGTGGTATGAGAAGTTCATGGGAACTCTTTGTACTTTCTGCTCAATTTTTCTATAAACCTAAAACTGCTCTAAAAAGTAAATTCTATTCATTAAAAGGGGATTAGAAAGAGAGCAATATATCATGCCCTTCAATGGGAGGTCTTAGAGTAAACAGAGTAATTCTCCCTAATTTGGTCTGCAGCAGGACTAGGCGCAGACAAAACTCCTCAGACACCAAGTTAAAGAAGGAAGGGGTTTATTTGACTGGGGGCATCAGCGAGACTCCTGTCTCAAGAGCCAAGCTTCCCGAGTGAGCAATTCCTGTCCCTTTTAAGGGCTCACAACTCTAAGGGGCGGGGGGTGCACGTGAGAGGGTTGTGATTGATTGAGCAAGCAGGGGGTACATGACTGGGGGTTGCATGCACTGGTAATTAGATTGGAACAAAACAGGATAGGGATTTTCACAGTGCTTTTCTATACAATGTCTGTAATCTATAGATAACACAACCAATTAGGTCACAGTCGATCTTTAACTACCAGGCCCAAGGTGTGGTGCCCAGCTGTCTGCTTGTGGATTTCATTTCTGCCTTTTAGTTTTTACTTTTTCTTTCTTTGGAGGCAGAAATTGGGTATAAGACAATATGAAGGGCGGTCTCCTCCCTTAGATCTATACATTAAATTCATTAAAATCAAAATTCAATTTTTCTCATGGAACTTGACAAGTTTACACTAAAATTCCTATAGAAGTGTAGAAAGCCAAAAACAACCAAAAAAACCAAAGATAGTTTAAAGAGAAGGCATAAACTTATTGACCTTGTTTCACAACTTACTAAGATGACAATAATTCTGACAATGTAGGACCTACAGGTAAGCATACTACTAAAATAGAATGAATTAAAAGATCCATGTGTATATTAATTTCATAAAAGATCAAAGTGACATTATAAATCAGTGGGAAAAAGGTGGACAAATAACTATCCCTATGTCACTGTCTTTCCATGTGATGGATATCTTCAAGCCTTCAGGACTGAACGTTGGGAAGGAAAGATGAATGTGAAGTGGGAAACAGCAAAAACAACCTGTATCTCATAAGCATGAGCTGAAGCCAGTGAGGACAGACTAAAATTCCTGACAGTTCTTATTACCTCGAATCTTGATGTATAGGCATCCTATAGAAGCTGGGGCCCTTCTTCATGGAGCTAAAACACACATACTGCACCCAGGTACTAGAGAAGCTAAAGGAGGATCCGGGGGAAAGTAAAGCAGTCACAGCCTTACTGTTGCTTCATGCTAATGAGGTGATCCAGCAAATATAGCATAAAAGTATATGGGCTACAAAATGTCTGTTGCTTCACTTCAGCCCTCCAAATCTCACACAAGAATCTCTGTTATGGCCTACCCTAACTGAAAACATGCACAAAAGTAAATCCCGGGAAATTTAGTTTAGCCTAACCAAACTGACATACTATAAAGCTACCACAATTAGTAAAAAATGTTTTAATACCCTCCCCAAGAAAGGACACAGACCATAGAAGAAAAGATAGATAAATGTTAAAATTATAAACTCCTGTATGTCAAAAGAGACTATGAACAAAGTTAAAAGACAAGTCTCATACACCTTAAAGATAATCGAAATCTTTATAGAAATCACAAAAAGATTCATATCCAGAACATTTTTAAAGTTCCCATAAATTAATAAGAAAATTTTATGCAAATCAATAGATACACAATTCAGGGAATAAAAATCTATAATGGACAACAAGCAAGTGATCAGCTTCACAAATGTATCAGAAAATAAAAATTAAAATAATATTCTTGAGATTACAAAAAAGGTAGTGAATTTGAAAACATCACGTATTACCGAGGACCCAGGAAAAGGATAGTTCTTATACATTGTTATTAAAGTATATACTGGCACAGCCATGTTGAAGAGATAATTTAATAATAAGTTACATAAGTGTACATGCACATAGTAGAGAACACAGAAATTTCACTTCTAGGTATCTCAAAAAGAAACTCGCACATGTATGTGAGAAAACATTAAAGAAATGTTTACTGGAATACTGTTGACAACAAAAAAGTGACACCAACCTAACTTTCCTTCACTTGGGAAAAAAACTGTGTTTATTTACACACTGAAATATATAGCAATCAAAATAAATTAACTGCTTTTAATGTATCAGCATGGATAAATTTCAAAAAAAGTTAATAAATTAAAAAAATGTTAACAAAGTTTCAAAATGATACATAGAGGAGGATAACGTAAAAGTCTGAGCACATATCAATAACGTGTGTGTGTGAGTGTGTAAATGCATACATATTCTGGACCTATACATATGTTGTAAAAACTATTTGCATAGAAAAATGCCCCAAACTCGGGCCGGGCGCGGTGGCTCAAGCCTGTAATCCCAGCACTTTGGGAGGGAGGCAGAGACGGGCGGATCACGAGGTCAAGAGATCGAGACCATCCTAGCTAACACGGTGAAACCCCGTCTCTACTAAAAAAAAATACAAAAAACTAGCCGGGCGAGGTAGTGGGCGCCTGTAGTCCCAGCTACTCGGGAGGCTGAGGCAGGAGAATGGAGTAAACCAGGGAGGCAGAGCTTGCAGTGAGCTGAGATCCCGCCACTGCACTCCAGCCTGGGCGACAGAGCGAGCCTCTGTCTCAAAAAAAAAAAAAAAAGAAAAGAAAAAAAAAGAAAAATGCCCCAAACTCAAAATACTACTGTAGTTTCTCATGATGCGAGACAGAAAAGGAAGTGCCAGAAGAGTGGAACTCTAGCTACCTCCATAACATTCATTCATTCATTTATTTATAAGAGGGATCTGCTAAAATTTAAAAATCTATAATCTGTGATGGCTACCTGGATGTCTGTTTTGTTATTTTCTGAATTCTATATACTTATAATATTTCATAAGGTAAGACAAAACACTTTAAGAAAAATATTAAAGGCACACATGAGAAATTTATTTCACAGTCTCACGTGTAGGGACTCCATTTAACAGTTGAAGACCTAAAAATAACTGAGATAGATCACTTGAATTACTTACAATTAAATCCACAGAAAAAGTGATCAAGCAGACCATGTAGATGGGTTTAAATCTATACAAAGATTGGATAGGACCAAACAAATAATTTCTAGTAACATGCAATGGACTTTGTGTCCAATCTTTAGATGTAATATCTCTTCAAGGATACATAAGAAATTGATAACCAGTAGTCATAATTATTAAGAGAAACAGAGGAACCTAACCAGTAGTTACATTATTAAAAGAAACAGGAATAAGTAAGCAGCAGTGGGAGACTTCAGTTTTCACTATGTACCATTTTGTAATACTTAAAGTTTTTTGTCATTTAAACCTTTCCAGAGTATGCAATATCATGTATGAAAATTTTTAAAAGGAAATCAAACATTTTCCTCCAATTGTCTGTCTCCTTTTTCAATGTAAATGGTCCTAGAAGCAGTAACACAATGATATCTTAGGGTCAGTTAGTTTACAGATAACATTCCTCTATAATAACAGAGTGGCAAATACTTGCTACAAACGCCACTACTCACTACTCTATTGCCCATGACAGATATTGAAAATATATGTGGCACTGTTTCTTGCCAAACCAAAGGCTCCAGGCAGCCTTTGTCAATTGATCAAAGATAGCACTCTAGATAATGCTTACTCGTCCTACTTACTTCATAAGTATATATAGGAAGTATACTTGCTCTATGCCATGAATAAACAGTATAAAGGAAAAAAAAGAAAGAAAAAATGCAGAAGAAATTTTGATCTTCAATGGAAAACTATGCATTGTCTGGAAGACACTATTCCGGGTTGTCCAGTTTTAATCTTTCATTGTCTTTGAGCCATTTGACAACTTTAAAATGCAGGTAATTGATAAAGATATAAATTATGTCCTTCTGGGTACAGATTTAATAGACTTCCTTTCCCATCCTATGGAAAAAAACTATTTCACCCTCACTTGCTTGTTTATTTCAATATTCCTGATCTATAAATCTGCCTGTCTTACAGATTCTCTTTTGGCCAGTTATGACATCTGTCTGGTCCCTCATTGAATGAGTTAAATAAAATCTTTAATGTGTGTTCATTTTTATATTCATATGAGGATCATTTTACTTTTTTAAAAAATTTAGAATGTTGTAGGGTAAGACAACAAAAGGAGACACATCAAAAAAGTAGGAGCAGTATCTCCTTTAGGGCACACTTTGCTTACTGTAGTAAAAATACTACAGAAAGTATTTACTTTACAGAAAGATTTCCTGCCCTAGTATCAAAGGAATATTCTAGCAGTGCAGAAAACTCAGGTGAACAGATTCAGGGTTTTTCTTCTTAAAATACATCAACATCTGAGCAGCCATGTGGAGAATAATCAAAATGATATTCAAAATCTTTATTTTACTTTGCTCTTTTCTACAGGGTCACTGGCCCAAGTTATCCAAATACTAGTCATATAATATTCACAGACACAACCTAAAAGTAATTTCCCCAAAAAAATTTGTATTCTTTTAAGATTTCTGAAAAGTTGGCTTATTTCTAGCAGGTTCCTTCCAGCTCAGTTTTCGCCATGCAGCTTTGTTAAATTCATTCACAGGATTCTGGAGGCAGACTGAGAACACAGGACTTTCCAACTGGGAAAGTTTATGTATGCCCTCAAATGTTGCCCCCCACCCCCAGCTCCCGGCTCAAGTCACCCCACATCCAATTCAAGAGCCTTGCTACGATACCAAGAGAATAACAAAAGCATGGTTTTGTTTGGTTTTATACCAGTATGGCAGTATGACAAAGAACTCCAGTTTCTATAAACAACAGTAACTAAGCCACAGTTTTACTTAACACTGACCCAGCTGCTTAAGGTAAGAGAGCAAAAGATAGCTCAGTTTTTAAATTAAAACCACAAACGATGTGAGTTCCTTGTTTTCACAAAGTAGGTATCTAATTAAAGCTTTTCAAGACTATTCTACTCCCTGACCCCAAACCTGCTTCCTAGAGTTACTTTTAACTGCAGTTTTCACAGAAAATAGAAAAAAGAGGAAATGATTTGTAAATACACAAAGGACAGAGCTCATCCTCAGTGACTCCCGGGCATAGTCTTGGAGAAGGGCTGGGCCAATTAAGGTGATTGTGGAGGTCATAATCACTGTAGCTTGCTGTGAAGTTCATGTGAATATTTGAATATCAATGCATGTAATATATGCAGAATTAATTTTCAGAAGCCAGGCTTCATTGTTTACATGGAATTGAAAATCTCACTGCCTAGCTTGTGTGTATGCAGTCCTGAATACAGAAACAAAAGGAATGGTTAAAACCACGCTTAATGGGGTCCTGAAAACACATTTTCAAAAAGGATCAGACATGATTTATAAAAGGTAGCAATTTCACTTCTGGAAAAAATGACTTTTTTGTCCTCTAGATCTTCTTCTTATCTCCTTTTTCTGCTACCCATTGTCAATGATGATTTGGTAGTTGCTGAAAATGTTGACTGTTCTTTTAAAAAACTAAACAAAATTTACTTGGTAGCAGGTGCTTTCACATTTTATTAGCTTCATTTTTTAGATGATAAAATCAACCCAAAAAGAGCAAAATGACTGGTTGGCCCAAGGTCGTAACTGATGGGGTTAAGATTTGAACTCATATATCCTAACTTAATTTTGTCAGACAGAACCTTAAAAGTAATTTTGCTGAAACATCTCTGATATTTTCCTTTTAAAGACATTTGTATTTAAATAATCTCATCCATTATAATTTGGCATCACTCCAAATATGCAGACAGCTGTGTACAATGCCAAAATTAATCTCTAGTTTATATACTAATCTTCATTTCCATTACTGTCACCCTTAAGACATCATCTCTCATCTAAACTACTATAAAAGATTGCTAACTAGTCTCCCTGTTTCTACTCTTAACTTTCCTACTTCTTTCCTTAACATAAATCAGATCATGTAATGCTACTGCTAAATTATTTCAATGATTTCCTATGGCACTGAAAATGAGACTCATATTCCTGATAATGACCTACATGACCTGATTCTTGGCCCATTTCTCCAGAGTCATCCTACTGTGTACTACTCTCCCCACAACTAACTATACTGCAGCAACACTGGCCTTCTTTCTATTCAGAAAACACATCAAACCAATTCAGTGTCATGGCCTTTGCACTTGCTATTTCAATTTCTTACCAATTCAAGTTTTAGCTCAAACGTCACCTCTTCAGGGAAGCCTTCCGCTCTATCAGAGTCTTTTATTTTAGTTTTTTTATAATGCTTACTGCTATGAAATTTACTCATTTATTTGTTATTTATTTTTTGTCATCCTCTTCTAGGAGTCTGTTTTCTCTCTTTCACCACTGTATCTCTTGTTTATGAAAAATTTCGTAACTGTGTTGAACATATGAATGTGTGAATGAATAAGGTTGTCAAAGTCCAACTGACAGCATTGCACAGATAGTTATGTGTGTTGGTTGGGGACAGACATCAAGGAGGGGATTTTTGTTCTTAACAAGGAGAGTGGCTTGTCAGAATTTATTCATGCAAAAAATTTTCACAAGCAATTCCCTGAATCTCATTCATGACTCCTTACAAGGCCATGGGACACAAATTAGGAACCTCTGTTTTAGTTGTAGTATATGGTCCAAGTACATTATCTTGACTTACATGATGCTGAATAATTTAACTTCTGTTTAGTTCTTTTTACTACTCTTGCTCCATCTCTGCAATCTAAGCTCAAGCCATACTGGATTATTTTCAATTCTAGACTCTAACTAGAAATTCACTTGCCTCTAGACTTTTGTATTCCCCTACCCAGAATCTGCTTTTAACTCCTACCCCTGACTTTCACCTAACTCTAATTTTTCAAATCACTACGTAGACCTCATTTTCTCTAGGAAGTCCTTCCTGATAATTAAGTATGAGTTCAGAGTCCTAAAAAAGGATCTCACAGTCTCTTCTGTATTTGTCTTATTAAAACACTTCCACAAAGTATTGTGATTGTCAGTTTATATTATTCACACCCACAGATTCAGGGAATATGTCTGTTTTATTCACCCTGGTATCAATAGTGCCTAGTATAATGTCTCACACAGAGAGGGGCCCTTATTAATATTGGGGAATTAAAACAAATTCATCTTCCTGGCCTCCCCTTTATTTTTATAAATGTTGGTATTTCATATCAGAAAATATATATGAATGTCAATCATATTATACAGGATTTCAAATTAGAATTTCCAAATTTAGTCACAAATTTATTTTAAGGAGAAATTTTTCAAAGACTAATACAGGTTGTATCAAGGTTTAAATTGTGTTTTTCAAATGTTTTCAAATGGTAAAATAAAAGATAGTAAAACAAGCAATATTTGTAGTTACAATAAAAACAGAAATTTCTCCAATGTCACATTCATATTAATACTGAATTTGCCTCTCTGTGGAATGCATATTGCTATTTAACAAAAACTTGAGAGACTATATAAATCACTCAATCTGCTTCTAAATTAAGCCAGTTTAAAGATTTTTCATGGGCAAGTTAAAATAAAGCAACAATATAGCATGAATGTATACTGTCGAAACTAATGAGCCTGATGAATTAACAATGTGATCAGGAGGCAGAACTAGCAAGGAATTCGGGTAATAATAAATGTTGGTGCTAATCTCTTCAACTTTGCTTCCTCTGTATTTTCATAGTAGAAAGAACACTTATAAACACAAAGACTTTTGATAGTCTACCAAGAAAAGTTCCTAATAATATTTTACTCTTCTAGCACCATTCATCTCCAAAGGGCCTTAAATATACTCCCCTTTTCTCATTTCAGATATCCAGGGGGACCCCAACCAAGGAGGGGGCTCTGTATTCAGAATTCCCAATGAGACAGTTCAAGTCCTATGCAAGAGAATCATCATTTTGGAAAAACATGTATGCCTTCTAAGACAACTCATTTTTTAGTTTATATGAGAACCAGAGATGAAATATGAATATGAGCAAAACAAGCAGAATCACAATTCAGAGAGATATGGCTTGCAAAAATAAAATAAAAGGATGTGTTTACATAAATTATAAGCATTCCAGGGCTAGGATATTATTCTTTCTTCAGCTCTGTCAACCATTTTTGTAGTATTGTGTACACTTGTGGCAATACAGAATGACAGAATGAATAATAATAATTAATACAGTATGTTTGTTCTGAATGTCACAGACTACTTCTCATTGGGTTCCCGCAGTGCACTTTTTTTTTTAAAGTTAATTTATAATTGACCATATGTATTTCCCAATCTTCGCCTGTTAGGCATGTTTCTCCACAAACCCACTAGTGATTATTTTGGACAAATATCTGCTATATCATTATTAGCAAGGCATGGACTTCAAAGAGTTCAACTTGGATAGTGTTGAAATGATTGGAATGCTGGCCAAGAGCTTTAACCTCAAAGGGGTGTGATTTCGGTGATTTCTGGTTTCAGATGGCTCTGAAATGGAGAACAAAAAATGGGGAATGGGTAGGGGAGTAAGAATAAAGAAGGGATAGCAAAATCAAGCATGAAGCCAAACCAGTATCATTTAAAATACCAAGACATCAAAATTCAAAGCCATCTTTTTTTTCATCCTTCTAAGGTATTTATTTGTTGAAGGAATCAACAAACAAATGTGAGAGTCCTTATTGAAACAGCTTTCTAACTGACTTCCTCACAAATCTTCTTCCTTCTCCAATCTATTTTACTCACTTCTGCCAGGACCATCTATAAGTATAGTTCCAGCAACAATTTTTCTTTAATTAAAAAAAAAAATCAAACTAACCACTGCCTGTACAATCATTCTTTGGCATGGATCCTAGGGTCCCTTGCAATTCAGCTGTGTTGGACTTTCTTGCCCGATCTCCTTCCACTCACCTCCACACATTCTAAGTGCCCACATATTAATCCTCCCTACATTCTCTCAAACATCCTCCATGAGTTCCCTGGAACATCCCTGATTCTTCTATACTGCAGTGCCTTTGTTTTTGTTACTTACTCTATAACACTCTTCCTCACTTTGTAGAACAAGCAAAAAAAAACTTTCTCATCACTCAAGACACAGATCAAATATCATCCCCTCCGTGCTAACTTTCCTGACTCTCCTCTTATTAGATGAGCTAATTCCTCCTTATCACTTCTTAGTTAATGTGTAAGCCACTAACCAGTCTCCTTCAGTCGACCAAATTCATGGGCAGACATCTTCAGCCTCAGGTCAAGCATAGCAGGTAGTCAGTAAATATTTGCTCAATAAAGGTATGAATTGCTACAGTTTTAAAACACTAAAATAAAATGTGAAAAGTACATTTTCTTAGCAGGCAATACAATGAAATCCCTAGCAATGCACATCATACCACTGTCCTTAGTATTTGCTTCCAAACAGAATAAAAACAATTATTGATAGAAACAGCCTATAAAGTAGATGCTGGCTCACTCCCTCAACATGTTCTATATAGAGGTTACATCCTAGGTTTCATTTAGTTTGTGAAGCCCAGAAAGGGCACCCCCACCCCACCCTAGCAATAAGCATTAATGACATTGAAAGTGCTAAATCCAGCAACCTCTAAGTGCACTTAAGTCCCACTCAAAGTTAAGGGAAATTATGTATATACAAGAAGTAGAAGGGGAGGAGAAATAAGAAAGATGCCTTGCTATTTCATGAAAAAGTCAGGAAAAAGACCACAAAGGTTCAATTCCCGAGAAAACTGTCACCCATTTGCTGTCACTTTGTCATCTTCATAGGAATTTATTGGATTAGGAAAGACCTTTGCTACTCCACATTATCCCAAGCTCCCAGTTGCCTTTGCATTAGTTAATGTCTGCACTTCCTGGTTAATTGTGGCTGACTAGCAGCAGGCTGCACAGATGTCAGATGTCATGCTCTATCAGATGAAGAGGTTCCTGCCTCAGGCTGTTTATATATGACCTACCAGGATTTCCTGCTGCATGATGAAATAATTAGGGGGCCCTGCCATGCAAGGAATAATGTTGCAAGTAAGTTGTAGCAGCGTTATATTTGAAAACAAAATTGAAACATTTGGCTTATCTGTATCAGAATCTTCCTTAGGTTTATTGTGAAAATTCTATTCCTTATTTTTACAAAAGTCACATTGGTGTTAATTTTAATGTTCACTGGAGAATACACTGAGTTTAGCAAGGCTTTCTTTAATGCTTGTGCTGTGATTTTGAGTCAAGAGTAAACAGGGTAGATAGAGGTCATTTTTGTTTAATTTTCTAAATAAAGTTTGTCTTTTGCCTTTTATAACAAACCAATTCTACAGACTCAACAAAGTCTGTAGAAATACAGGCTTTGTAATTGGTAAAAAAAATTAGTAATATTTTCTAAATCAATTAATCCCTACGTCTTACTGAACTCTAACTTCTGTCTTTCTCACTCAGAAAATAAGTATGCATCCTGTTTATAATGTTTCAATACGTTTAAATGTTTTTATCCATAAGAGTATATTCAAAGACTATAAGCTCTTAGCCACGTATGATTCCCAAGGTGCCAGGGAATCATCCTATATACAAACGTGATTCAATATTAATAATAAAAAATCCAGTAATTTCATACATTCTATCAACACAGCTAAATTGGCTGGACAATTCAGATCAAGTTATATTAGTAGGTTTTCCACTACCATGTTATGTATCCCTCTGCCTTAGTTCTTAATACCTATTCACATTCTTTATTAACCACTCACCTTCCCTAATAAAATTGTAAACTTCCTGAAGGCTGTCATGCATTTTTTGTATCTCCTGTTCCCAATACAGTACTTAGCACATGCAACTACTCAATAAATTTTTATTAAACTGAATTATATAATACAGAGTGAGGAAGGGAGAACAAGTGCTTATGAAAAAAAGTAATGATCAAGTTGAATTCCTTAATTCTCCTTATCTTTTTCTGTTTATATAATGCAATCTTTCTGTGTATGTACAGGGTAATTTTTCTCCCCCTTAATCTTTCTCCCCGCTAATTCCTCACTGCTGCAATTCTTCTTAAAAAGCTAATGATTCTCAAACCCCTCATCTGAATCATGGGCTTAGTATTATTTGTTTACATATAATTATATCATAAATTACCAAAAAAATTAAAGTCCATCCATGTCTTGTTGCTTGAGAATCATACATACAAGAAAGAGACCAGGTACATTCCCGGAAAGCCAAGGAAACACAGTTTCAGAGCAGAAGCGAACTTTCTTATTATATTTGTAGGAAAGTTTTAAGAAAAGCAAGATACAAGATACTTAAGAACAGCAAATGTTTTTTTCTCAAGCATCAACCCTGATCCATTAATAATAGCTACTATGTAAAGAGACAGCTTCCAGGTTCTGTGAGAAAGTACAACAATTGATTGGTGGTGTCTGTCCTGGCCTTGGAAGAAGTAAAAACGTAAGTACCAACTGCCTGCATCCCAGTAGTTCTTGCTAATGACTCAGAAGGCTGCAGTTATTTTAGAGGAAAACTGGAGAACAAAGAGACACCCAAGGAAACCAGGATCTCTGAATCACAGTGGAAGTTCATTTAGGCACTATACCCAGGTTTTGGCCTCCTACTACCTTAAGCTGCTTAATAAACATGTATTGACCACCTATTAGGAGGCATACAAATAAATATAAAATCTTAATGTTATGTGATTAATAACATTAAAGCCTACAAATAATGTTAAAGGAATTCAAAGTGAAGTGACTAACCCTGGTGGTGATCAGAGTAAGGAATGCCAGGAAAGGTTTCCCAGAGAAAGAGATGTTCTGAACAAGGCTTTAAGTATAGTAGAAATTATCCAGACCAAAAAATAAATAAATAATAAATAAATAAATAAAAGGCATTCTGGGCAGCATATACAACAGCATTCAAGGAAATATCCCTAGTTCAGTTGTGCTGCTTAATTTAAGTGCATGTGTGGGGTAATTAGAGATAAAGTTAGAGAAGTGGAGAACAGCTGGACCTCAAAAAACTGGGTCAAGCCAAACAGAGTGTACAATTTTCAACAGGTCAGTGGTTTGTATCTCTTTCTTGCCCTGCATTGACTATACCTTCTCTATCCCTTTTCCTTCAGTGTATAAACACATTGTGGTCTCTCCTTTAAGACAAAAATTTTCCTTTGATCCTAAAATCTCACTGATCGTATCTTTCCTTCTCTCCCAAGACAAGCTCCTGAAAATAATCATCTAAATTCAGTCTCGACTTCATATTTATCACTAAGCCTACTGTAATATGCTTTCTGTCCCATTGCTCCATCTGACTCCATGAGAAAGCAACCTCAGCAAAGACTCCAATTAACTCTGTTGGTCTTAAGTGGACCTGGGTCTGGGTCTTAAGTGGACCTTTAGTGATATCTGACGTTACTGATAAGCACTTCTTCGATGCCTTCTTCCTTGGCTTCCAGGACATAGTCTCTCTTGCATTTCCTCTTACCTCTCTAGCATCCCTGAGTCTTCATTGAGAGCTCTGCTTCCTCTACGAAAACTGTAGATGCTAATATCCCCCTCTTTATACATGCTACTCATTAGTGAATTCCTTTCCATTCTTCAAGATCCAACCAAAATACCACGGCTAAGTAAAGCTCTCTCCTGAAGTACCTCATTTACAATTATCCCACCGTATGCACTTATGTGCATGTCAGCCTCTTCCTGTAAATGGTGAGCTCTTCAAAGGCAAAGGCCAGGTATCATCCAGTATCACTGTATCTACAGTCATGTGCTGATGCTTGGTAAATACACTATCTTTCCTTAATGCAGAAAGGAAAGGAGGGTTAGTCAATGGTACCCTTTGCATGAAATGCTTGGGTCTTAGAGCCCTAAAGGTTAGTAATCCCTCATGTTACAAAAAGAAGCTGAGGCTCAGCATGGCAAGGTGATTGACCCAAAACCACAGAGCATACAAAAGAGCAAGATTTTGAAATTCCAATTTCCTGATATTTCATAGCTTGCCTGCTCCATTTTAAGTAAAAGATTCACACAAACCATCAAAATCAGGAAAGAATTTTAACTCAGCAGTTCTGAATTTACAAGTACTGAATCATAGAGGAAACAAAAACAATTAGTTTGTGCAAATTTAGGTATCTTCTGTTTCTTAGGAGTGTGAAAGAGAGGAAAGGTGCTAAAGATGAGAAATTTCTAGAAGAAATATTCCTGTGAGTTGCAGAAGCCTTGGTAAAATGTGTTTAATCCAGTCAGGAGATCCTCAGAAATGCAAATTACCCACTTGAAATAAGAAGGCACCTATTGTTCAGCCTTGATTGCCTCTGCAGGCCGACAGGCAAGGAAAAATATATGTATCTGAAGGAGAAAGGAGTCTAAGTAAACTGCACACATAGAAAAAAAAATTAAAAATGAAGCCAAACTCCAACAGGGCTTCCATTTACCATCAAAGTGAGAAGAGACTATAGAGAAAAAACCATTTGTGATTCTCAACCCTTTTAACTTTGCGTTGATTTTTGTTGTCTCCTATTTTCTCCTAGATGTTGATAAATCTAAATATATATTACAGTAGTTCCCCTTATCATAGGGAGATAGGTTCCAAGACCCCCAGTGCATGTGTGGGGTAATTACAGTACATGTGTGGAGTAATTAGAGTGCATGTGTCGGGTAATTCAAGTAATTACCTCAGGGGACGCCTGAAACCACAGATAGTAAAAAACCCAACTGCTGTCAATCAGAACACGTTTCTGTTCATGTCTTCCACAAATTTAATGTTTTTTTCCATCCTAAGCAGTTATCATGCACTATAGCCTTATATTTTGCAGTTTCATGTGCAACAGCAAACTAGCATAAATTTATTTTTTCTTCTCCACAATTCCACAGATAAAAGATTCATTCTTACCACAGATCTTAGCAACCTCAGCATATAATTTTTTTCCTTACTTTTTTTTTCTTTTCGCACTAAGTCAAGAACTTTTACCTTTTCACTTAAAGGAATCAAGTTACGGTTTGTCTTTGGCATAATTGAATTGCGACCCACCACTACTCTTGTGCTTTGGGACCATTATTAAGTAAAATAGGGGTTACTTGAACACAAGCACTGTGATGCTACAGCAGTTGATCTGATAACCAAGGACTAATAGGTGGGTAATGTCAGACAGCATGGAGACGCTGGACAAAGGGATGGCACAGGGCCTGAACCGGATGGAGCAAGTTGGCACAAGATTTCATCACACTACTCAGAACGACACACAATTTAAAACTTGTGAATTATTTCTGGAATTTTCCATGTAATATTTTTAGATTGTGGTTGACCTTGGGAAACCAAATGTGGAAATGGAATCCATGGATAAAGGGAGACTACTGTATTATATTTGTCCTGTAGAGCCCTACTTCCCCATCCATCAATGTATATAGTGAGAAAAATCAGAGATGTCTCATTAACATAAAATACTTTATGCCAAGAGCATAGACTTATAACAATAGGAAAAAATGATAGTTTTCACTCATTTAGACATGTTCTTCATTCAGATTTTTGTTTCTTTTTTTTTTTTTTTTTTTTTTTGAGACGGAGTCTTGCTCTGTCACCCAGGCTGGAGTGCAGTGGCCGGACCTCAGCTCACTGCAAGCTCCGCCTCCCGGGTTTACGCCATTCTCCTGCCTCAGCCTGCCGAGTAGCTGGGACTACAGGCGCCCCCACCGCGCCCGGCTAGTTTTTTTTTTTGTATTTTTTTTTTTTTTTTTTTAGTAGAGACGGGGTTTCACCGTGTTAGCCAGGATGGTCTCGATCTCCTGACCTCGTGATCCGCCCGCCTCGGCCTCCCAAAGTGCTGGGATTACAGGCTTGAGCCACCGCGCCCGGCCATTCAGATTTTTGTTTCTATCTTACTTCTGCAAGTTCCGTTATTTTGCCTTGGAAGAAAATACGCTGATTTTTTACTTTATTCCTAACTCAATTTATCTTTGCAACAAAAGGCTTAGTGACCAAAAACATAAGAAAACTTTCGAAGTCTGAGTTTAAAACATAATGAATACTTCAGGAGAAAATAAACAAGGTGCCATTTTATTTTTTCTAAAATAATTCTCATCCAACCTGTTTACCAGCTGAGAAATAAAGGCCTTATTTAAACTTGAAACTTTTTAAAATCTCTTTACCCTATCTCCTTTTCATCTTTATAAACAGAAGAAAATCTAGAATTACTATACTAACAAAGGATACAGCTGAACTATACACAGGTTAAAACATTCTAAATAAAGTAGAGAATAATAAATAATAGAATAGTCAAGGGAGTTAGCATAATAAACATGTGAAGAGTAACATGACATCCTACAATGTAAGATGCCTCCCATTTCTAAGTATTTTAAACTTCCTGAATGGAAAGAGAGCTTTAAAGGCATAAGCTAACATTCTATTTGCATCAAAACTAGAGAAATCATATAGTCCACTTCTTAGCTAATTCTAAAATCCTCATTAAAAATAATAATGATAGCAGTAGTAGTGGAGGCAGTCGTGATAGTGGTAGTATCAACAATTACCATTCATCATTCACTGCACATATTTGCAATGTATCAATCACTATGCTAGCTGCCATACACACATTATCTCATTTAAACCTCATAACAACCCAGGTGGATAATTATCTCCACTCTACAGATGAATATGCAGGTATATTTCTGGCTACTGTTGAGCTAGCTTCTGACAGAACATTTTTAATGTTAAAAAATGTATTACCTCCTAAGGCAGCACTTTCTATTTTAAAATGATTTTGTTCAAAACTTTTATTCATATGGACCCCAAATTACCTTCATGAAACCCCTACTCGTTCGCCTTAGTTCTACTTTTTAGAAGTAAAACATGTCCAATATTTTTTCCAAGTGACAACCCTTCAGATCTTTGAAGATTTCCATCATGATATCATTTGCTCTAACTAACCTGGTTCATTATCACTGCAGCTAGATCTATCACCAAAGCCAGGTCAACCAATTTACTCCTCATCTGAAAACTCAGCTTTGAGCCAAATTCTGAGACAAAATTAGCTTCTAGACAGGAGAAATATAGAGAATGCTGTATCTCACATCCTTTATCACAGCAAGTTACCCTAATGCTGGCCTTTTTCTAGTTTATGGTTATCTTTTCCAGTTTATGGTTAACCAGTTATCGGATTTCTATGACAAATCCCCTGCCTTAATTTTATTCTACTCTGAATTCTTGAGTGATTTCTAATAGGAAATATAAGTTATTAGCAAAGTCTACAGGGCAAATACTTTCAGGTTTCACTCTTACACTCTTTAAACAGTATCTTGCTGGTAATGTACACTGTATTTTAAAAGAATTAGAACTGAAAATGCAAATAACCAACATGTATTAGTGATTGTCAGGCACTATTCTAAGCACTTTACTTATATTAACTCTTTTAATTCTGACAATCCTATTCAGATTGGTACTGTTATTATCACCACTTTAATAATGAAGAAATTGAGGCACAGAAATAAGCTGACTAACTTGCCCAAAGCAAGTCCTATGCAACCTAAAATGGAAATCCAGGAAATATGACTTTAATTCTTTGTCGCAACATTATGCTTCCTTCCAGTAAATATTAAAGTCTTCTGGAATCTGAAAATTGTTTCCCATAGTTTTTACTTGCCAAACTATAGGAATTTCCAAAGAGCTTTCTAGATCAGCAATGTTTTTCTGGGTCCTTCCACTCCTCTTTTGTGAATTAACACATCTTTCTTCTTATAAGAGTGGCCACAATATGGGCTGGGAGCAAGGATACTTTGACTCAGGAATGAGGAATCAGAAATGCAGGTTGACCAACAAGACTCAGTATGATCCAGATTTTTGTGGGAAGTGGAGGAAGAGGGATGTAACTATTTCAAGTGATACTGAAGGTACAGTTTCCAATATATACTAATGTGGCCACCACTGCCACATTCAGTTATGCTCTGAAATGAAGACCCATTGGTCAATTATGTCTATATTTGGTTCAACCTGTGTATCTTTTCAGGCCTATGTACTCTCAGTGATAGTCAAAAGACCGGGTCTATTTTGCAAACTCATTGTCCTGAATATGAAAACAGAAAAAGCCAGAGTTTTGTTTGGAATGGAGCTCACATGAGTTCTATAGTCATCTTCCAAGCCAACAGTTACAGACAGTATAGTTGTTTAACTAAAGACACTTAACCTTCTGGCCTTTTAAAATCTAAACTATGAGGATAATATATAAGAAAAAATCTGCCTTTCACAGTCAGCAGTTATAGAAATTAAAAAAAAAAAAAGACTTTTTACAGGGACTTTTTGTTCACTGTAGGCAAAAAAAGTGAAAAATAAGGCTCATTTTTAAGATATCTCACTTTCAGCTCAAGTGCTATTTTGTATCAAACTCAATTGTCCACGCAATATATGCATATAATCTGTTAGAACTCAAAAAAGAATCTCATCTATTTTGACCAACCTAATTACGAGTGAATGAATGGTTCCATCATTTCAAGATAAAATTATAGCGAGCTATCCCACATATAGGCAGTTTTAACATAAACCATTCTCTCAACCTAACTAAGCAGTGGAGACACTTACTTTAGGAAGGAATGAATCTTCCAGATCTTGGCTCTGTCTTTTTTCCTTGGCTGCCTTCTAACTATTTGTAGTCTCTTGTTGGCTATTTTATCTCCCTTTACATCTTTTCCTACACTCCCACTCAACCCCAACCTCTAAAATGCAAATCTTTTTTTATATGTCAGCCTCCATTGGCAAGCTGGATTACTGATTCAGGCATTTTTCTGCTGATTTTAAAAAAATCACTTATCAGTTATTTTTCTGTCCCTAAATCCCTATGCTATAATAGGGAAATATGAGGAAATTTTCATCTCTTATTATCTTTTTTAAAGTAAAACATGCCTATTTATTGCACAAATATATACACACAGCCCAAGTCCCACAACCTTCACAACTTTACAAAGAGTAATAATTTCTTTTTTCAAACAACACAAATATATCTTCACTTTGGGAAGACTGATGAAGAAGTTATCCACATGTATTTTTGATCCAGGTGAAAAGACAACAAAATATACTGAAAATTTAAGAACTTTCTCCATCCTTGTCATGTGATCAGAGTAATCCCAGGAAAAAAATGGCATTTTCACTAAACACATGTGTGTTTCAGCTCTGGATAAATGTATTCTTATAATATTTTTCATCTGATATATCATACTTCCAAATAGTTTCTCACAGTCTATTAGCACCTCTCCACAAATCTTAGCAGCCCACAGCCCACAGTCCACAAAATATTCCCAAGTATCGCAGTAGTTGGTTTCATAGCCAGTGTGTACATGGCTTGTTCTTCAGTATTCCATCTCCTGGAAAAACACAGAACAGAACAAATTCTCTGGCCTGTGGGACAAAAATGAGGTTCACAAAAATTTGTCAAGAAAAATTTACCAACTTCTATGGGAGAAAGCACACACCAGTGGAAAGTTTCAATATTCACCTTCTCAGCTTCTCTATTCCTGTTGTACACAACTAGGAAATGGAAATGGAGCCTGCTCTATTCAGAAAAGAAGTTTCCTCTTATCTATCATTTCACTTTCTGTGGTTTTAGTTACCTGCAGTCAACTGCCATCCAAAAATCTTACAGTCCTTTAAGAGAGAGAGATATAGAAAAAAGGAGATCTTATTCACATAATTTTTGTTAGAGTATATTATTATAATTGTTCTATTTTATTATTAGGTATTGTTGTTAATCTCTTACTGTGCCTAATTTTTAAATGAAACCTTATCAGCAGTATGTGCAAGAAAAAAATCATTGTATACAAATAGTTCAGTATTATTGATGGTTTCAGGCATCCACTGGGAGTCTTGGAACATATCCGGAGCAGATAAGGGAAGACTAATCTAACCCAGAAACAATTTTTGTCTCCTTTTCAAAGAAAAAGGTGCTAGAGATACTAACTGAAAAAAACATCTGCCTTGGCTACATAATAAGCTTCTTGAGACAATGCAGGACTTCTGCCTATAGCCGTGCAGGTCGTGTTCTGCACAAAAGTACTAAGCCAAGGGAGCAAGTGTGGCTAAAATCTGGGCTTTACATAGTTGGACAAATCCCATACCCTTAGGACATGACTGCTGAATGGAGGTGCCTTTACTAATTTGTGCAAAGGCACTAATGGGCTAGTGGTGACCCTGTGATAAGGACCCTATCAGCCTTATGATATGTTCCCAGCATTTTGAACAGTCCATGACATGCAACAGCCACAAAGTAAACCTTTGAGAGGTGAGGGGAGAGAAAGGAAAGAAATAATTCTCCACAAGTAGTATCAATAAATGCAAAACTCAAGCATAGAATCTGAGAGAAGTGCTCCTTTCTTTGGCTGTAGAATGTGCACAATTAAACCTGCAAAGTCAGAGGAAAAATGAGAAATGAGCATTATATGTTGTTATTGGTTTTATTTGTTTATTTTTAAAAATCATGACAAACATAAACTACAACATAATTTTTAATCATCCTGACCGCCTAACAATCTAGCCAATTGTTTTTGATGCCAGGAGTATATCAGAATTTTATTAAAAATAAAGAATATTTTGATGGGCAAAATATTATATAACCTTGCAATGCATTTCATCAAGGTACAACTGTGTAATTCTACCTGTAACCCAATACTAAAAGAAGTAGCATGATTTTTAAGTTAGGAGGGAAATAAAACTTCTGTAAGCCTATACTCAACTGTATTAGTTACCTGTGGCTGCTATAACAAATTATCACAAACTTGATGGCTTAAAACAATAGAAATTTATTCTCTTAGAGTTCTGGAGGTCAGAAGTCCAAAATCAAGGTATCAGAGAACCACACTGTCTCCAGCAGCTCTTGAAAGAATCCTTTCCTTGGCTCCTCCAGTTTCTGGTGGCTATTGGCCTTCCTTGACTTTTGGCCATATCTCTATCTCTCTGCCTTTACATTGCCTTGTCTTCAGTGTATCTTCTCTTCCACATGTCTAATCTCCCTCTGTCTCACCCTTACAGTAATATATAATTACATTTAGGACCCATCAAACAATTCTGGATAAATTCCTTCTCTCAAGATCTTGAAGGTAATTGCATCTTTGGCACCATTATGTAATATTCCCAGGCTCTTGGGATTAGGAAGTAAGTATATCTTTTGAGGTGCCCTTTTTTTTGCCTGCTACACCCACATATTGTATTTTACTGTTATTCTATTATCTGAATATTTCACGGTTCTGTAAATAGATTACAATACTTTTAGGAACTCTCTTGAAACAGAAAAGATTCCTTACTTAAGACACCGGAAATTTTTATTCAAAATCTGAGTCCAAATTCAATGACAACTCTTAAGGAACATGTTTCACCTTTACATAATGAACCTCCTATAAACGTTCTGAACTAATTTGTGCAATTCTGAAATATTTTCTTTACATTCCATAAACTGCTTTGTTACATAGTTGTAGTTGAACTGATAGTGCCAAATTACTAGACAAATAAAATATTTGACAAGTCAGCCCTTTCTCCTTTGTCAAATTCGGCTTATATCTCAGAGAAATATAATAAGCTGAAGCAATTGGCACTTTGCAAGTTGCCAAAATTATGTGCCTAAATTAGCATTTCATCAAATAATAGGAATGTTAACATCAGCTCACTATATTGACAACTATAGTGTAATGCTTTTAAATGTTTAGAATAAATTTCAATGAAAGATTATGGATAAAAGAAGTGCTAGCTGTTCACACAGATTTAAAGAGGGCTAATAATATCATAGCTATATCTATGCCCAGGGGAGTTACTGTTTGTTGTTGTTTTCAGTGTACCCAGAATTGAATAAGTGCCTGAAGACTGATTTAGGCTAGCTAAACTCATCAGAGGCTGATTCATGAAGCAACATGTTCACTTACAATGAGGAATATGATTTTCTTCAGTGACCACGAGAATAGGTCTATTATTCAGGGAATCCCCTTCTTCATATCAAAATGCTCAAAGGGCTAATTTATTTATCAGAAAGTATCATTGTTAGCAAGGAATCTAAGCAAATTGAGTTTGAAATAGTATTTTATATGAGCCATGCACAACCTCGCACACAAATATTAAGTTTCCATACATGGTTAATATCATCTAAAACCTGATGATTCTTACTTGCCTTACATTTAGAAAGTAGTCTTACTTCCAAGTTTTAGGGACTCCTCACTTTGCTCCAATGTAGGAACTATAATGTGGTTAATTGGTTGCAATCAAATAATTGAATTGGGGTTTTCTAATGCCAGTATTTTGGCAGCTTTAATAATATATCTTGAGTGACTGGAGCAAGTGAGTAGATACTATTTAGAATTGACATGATAGCTAAGATCACCCAAGCTACAATAAATAGCTTTAATGTAAAGTAAATCCTTCACCCTTGACACTGATTCTGTCAATTACTGTAAGCTTAATATTTTTTTTAAAAAAAGGCTAAATCTATACTTGAAACAAACAGGTTTAGTCAATCTCAGAAAGTGTAGAAATGATGCAGTAAGGAGTCCTCATCCTGAACCAGATCTAAATCCAATGATTACCAAATGAAAAGAAAAAAAGGAAGTATTTTGGCTTATTTTCTCTGTTTATTCAAAATAAATTACAAAATCCTATGGTTGACTATTATAAGAATAAGCAGGCTATTCTTATCATGTGGTCTTGTCTCAGTCCATACAATTATTTTTGCTTCTTTTCCACTGGATGTAATATGCTTTTCCTTTACATGGTTTTAAAAAATGCCTTTAGCGCATTAGGGTGGTGCTAGTTCAATAAAAGGCAGACATTGTCTAATGATATAGGACTGGATCACTAATTGTTTGCAAAATATTTTGAAACATTGGCATTAACTTTAAAAAATACGAGGTATTATTTTCCAGTGGTAATCATAATTTTGAAACACTAAGAAAGGAACAAATCCAGTGTCTAGCAAAAAGACATGCATGCTGAGTTGAACCATATTCATTCATACATTCATTCATTCATTCAATGAATATTTATAGGGTGCTGGGCATTTTGCCAGGTACTAAGAATATAATGCTGAGAAAAAAATACATAGCCCCTGCCTTCATGGAGTTTACAGTCTAGTAGTAAATTCAGATTCCATCAGATCAATGTATATTTCCTAGTCATGTTCTAAGAATGCTTTTGATCCAGGATTTTTGCTCTTTAGTTCAGATAAGTCCAGGTTCTTTTCTCATGACCAGGAAAAAATTAGGCACGCAGACACATGGAAGGGTGAGGAGGGCAGAATTTATTAAGCGAAAGGAAAGCTCTCAGCAAACAGAGGGGTCCTGCATGCAGACTTCTACCTCACAAATTGAATACCAGGGCCACCACACCTGAGCTGAAGAGTCCAAGCTCCTCCATTGCAAAAGCAAGCAATCCTGCTGGCTCCACCCTATTCCCCCAGTGTGTAAGTGGGCATGCCCAGGCAAACCATAGGTAGTATCAGAAAAGGCAACATTCTATTGGTTAAAAGGCATTATTCAGAAAGAATCAATCAGGAAAGGGTGGGCAAACAGAGGCAGAAGCTCTCCCTCTGGGTCTCAGGTTTCATCCTGGACAAGCAGTCCCTTCTTTCAGACTTCGGGCTATTTTAGGGTGAGGTTTCAAGGGGGCGGGAGCGGGGGCGGTGGGGTGGGGAGGGCATTCCCTATCTGCCTAGGCCTTTGTCTGTCTCCTGCCTCTATCATTTTTACGTTAGGACAATGAAGCAAATTGAAGTCGTAGCCAGTAACAGTGACAGTACTGTCTACAAGAAGTAGACAGTAACAGTGAATACTGTGAATAGCCTAGATCTTGGTATACATGATATAAAGAAGACAAAACGAAGGTAGATATTTGAAGGATTGTTAGGTAGAAGCAGGAGTAGATTATTTGTTACTCTAAAGGCAGAAAGACATGGATTACAAAATGTTACATTTTGACTTAAAATTTTTTAAAAATGCAAAAATTAGAATCACTCAACATCAGAGATATTCAAGAACAAAATAAGTATCAATCATAAATACTACAGAACAAATTACTGTATTGCATGGAAGACTGTCTTGCTGATTGCCAATGTGTCTTCTGTTTATAATTTTAATATGCTAGGATTCCATGAATTGGTTTAGTCTTTTTTTTTTTTTTTTTTTTTTTTTTTTGATAAATCAGCAAACGAAAACAGTTACTAAGAAAAATAACCTTTTTGGTAATATCTGCAGTTTCCAGGTAGACTATTTAGATTACAAACCTACTCTCATCTATCAGAAAGTATCTTAACTCTACTTTACTTTGTATAGGTTCATACAATGTGCATTAACTTAGTCTTAACATTTTTAATAGTTTCAAATTGCTTTTCAGGTTATGTTTTCTGCATAAATTAACCTTGAACACAAAATTTTTACTCAAGGGTAGATAACTTTTCTTAACATACCATTACATGAACAAACTAAAGTCCAATTTAATCTATTTTCTTCAATTATACTTGACCTATTCTTCACCATCTATGATTTTTTAGTAACAAATACATTTCTGAAAATTCTCAAAAGAATGTATAAACCTTGTTTTCCACAGCTACACCATCTTTATGTCTCAAATCATAAAGTTATATTTCAGGGACACTACTTTAACTCTATGGAATTTTTGGTTCAATATCTTGTCAGAATCCATTATTGTCAATATATTTCTAATGGTCATTTCTGTTGTTCTATATTTCAACAAAGGTGACTTATATCACTAAATAGGGCTGACCTAGGTGATCAACATGAAGTTTCAGTAGTGACAATATGTAACTTTTAAGTCTAGGTCATAAAAGACATTGCAGTTTCTACCTTGAGTTATTGGATCACTCGCTCTGGGGAAAGCCAGACAACTATGTCTTAAGAACATTCAGTCATCCCTTTGGAGAGCCCAAGGATGTGAGGAACCAAGGCCTCCCATCAATAACATGACTAGCACAGACTAACCTGCAAGTCTCTTGTGAGAAGTGAATATGCCAGACACAGTAAAGCCTTCAAATGACTACAGCCCAACCAACATCTTGACTACAAACTCATGACAGAGCCTGAGGCAGAACCACCAAGGTAAGTCACTCCTGAATTCTTGTCTGAGAGAAACTATGAAAGATAGTAAATGTTTATTGTTATTTTAAGCAAGTAAGTTTTGGTGAGATCTGTTTCACATCAATAGGTAACTAATATATGGCATATCCCTAACCTCACAAATATTTATGCTATCATTACTTACAGAGAGAAACATATATTGCTCACTTTTTAAAGTCTATTGTACAGTGTTTTTGTTTTGGTTGTTGATTTTATTTTTTGTCTTTTTATTAATAAAATCTAAATATTTTTGAAGATCAGTTACATGAGAAAATATTCAAGTTAGAGTTTAATGAAAAAAGCAAGTTACAAATTCTTTACAAAATATGAATTATTCCAAAAGATTAATTTATATCTATGCATAATGAAACAGTTAATTACTTCCACATAACAAACTATGCCCAAATTCAGTGCTTAAAACAACACAACCATTTATTTGCTAACAGTTCTGCAATATGAACTGCATCGAGTTGGGCAGCTTATCACAAGCTGACTTCAAATTCAAGAGTGAGTCCCATTAATACCACATGGTAAGCTGCCCATGTGGTATTAATGGGGCTCACTCATGAATTTGAAGTCAGCTTGTGGCTTGACTGGAACTGAAGAATCTGAGATGGTTTCATCCAAGTGTCAAGTTCCTAGGCTGGTACATCTGGAATGGATGGGATTTAGCAGTCTCTCTCTCTCTCTCTCCTTGTAGTCCTTCTGCAACAAGGCCTATCTTTCCACAAGACTTCATTCTCAAATAAATTACCTCAGGCTTCTTTATATCATAACACAGGGCAAAGAAAAAGCTGCAAGTGGCCTAAAGACTAGATCTAGAAATTGCACAACTCTACTTTCACCATATTCCAATAGAAAGCAAATCAGATTCACTGTGAGAGAGGCCTACTCAAGGACATGAATTCTGATAGGTATGGCTCATTGAGAACCATTCTATAACAAATTAACACACACATGTCTGTATTTTCCAAACATTCTAAAATAAAAATGCATTGTTTATGATTTCAATAAAACAATAATTTAAAAAATTTGCTGACCATAAAGTCAATATCTTGGAAAATAGTCATTGTCACTGCTGAGCCTAGTTTTGGGGAAAATAAATCTCTGATCGCTACTGCCTCATCTGGGAACAGAGAGTTCCTTGGGTCAATGCATACTGCTTAGTTAGGGCTCGTATAGCAAATCCATGTTTAATAAGTGAGTGTTATGAAAATTTTAATAATTTCTAGGCATGGAAATCTTCGATCCAATCACTATTCTCTGTATCCTGTTTTGTCTGCAATATTTCTGGATAGATACAAGCACAGGGGTTAGGGTAGAAAAGCTTGCAGACAATTCATATTGTTATATTTCTCAAAAAAATCATGAATAGGTCATCAGGGACAATAAGAATGTTTAAATCAATAAGCTTGCAGATAATTCATATTGCTATATTTCTCAAAAGAATCATGAATAGGTCATCAGGGACAATAAGAATGTTTAAATCAATTAACTTTTATTTAAAAACATATTACATTCAAAACCCGATCTTGGGTACCATGTGGAATGCAAAGCAATAAAAGACAAATCTTTGACTCTACTGAACATTTAAAAAGTCAATAATCATAAAGATCTGATATGAATCTTAAAAGACTCTCCCAAAATAGCTTTGTAAAATATTTTGTTGACATAAAAATTACAAATATAACAACCAAACTTAGCAACTACTTTTCTTTCTCAAGTGATAGAACTAATTGGACCTATGACAAAAGACCTTGCCAACAGGAAAGATGCTGGCCCCAGTTTGTAGTGGTTACAATAATGGTACCAACCGTTGCAATAGTGGATGGAATCTTGAGCTGCCTGTGATGGCTAATATTAAGTGTCAACTCGATTGGATTGAAGAATGCAAAGTATTGTTTCTGGCTGTGTCTGTGAAGGTGTTGGAAGAGGAGAGTAACATTTGAGTCAGTGAACTGGGAGAGGAAGATCCACCCTCAATGTGGGTGGGCATCATCCAATCGGCTGCCAGTGCAGCTAGAAAAAGCAGGCAAAAGAAGGTGGAATAAGCTGGCTTGCTGAGTTTTCCAGCTTTCATCTTTCTCCTGTGCTGGATGCTTCCTGCCCTTAAACATCAGATTCTGGGTTCTTCAGCCTTTGGATTCTTGGATTTACAATAGTGGTTTGCCAGGGGCTCTCAGGCCTTCAGCCACAGACTGAAGGCTGCACTGTTGGCTTCCCTACTTTTGAGGCTTTGGGACTTGGACTGAGTCACTACTGGCGTCTTGCTCCTCATCTTGTAGATGGCCTATTGTAGGACTTCACCTTGTGATCATGTGAGTCAATTCTCTTTAATAGACTCCCTTTCATATACACATATATTCTATTAGCTGTGTCCCTTTGGAGAACTCTAACTAATATGCTGCCCTTTCTTCTTTTCCTTTTCTAGCAGACTTTTGCCTGTCTTGTGGCTCAGAAACAGCAGTTCTGAGCTATAAATCTGGTTTCAGGAGGATAGTAGCCGAGAAAGCCAGTATGGTAAGCTTGAGTACACCAACCTCCAGCTTCAAGTCTGTTCATTTACCCAAACCATGCACCAACCTATCTCAAGATGACTGAAGTCAACATAGTATGATCAAGAAACAAGCCTAGAACTACATGTCAGAAATAAAGCATAAGGAGCTGATACTTTTAAAATATGAATTATTAAAAGTTAAAAGACTTAATTATTAGAAATGTTATAATTGTAAGATCATTAGAAATGATGTTATAGTAACAATGGTGGCCACCATTCATTCAATTCCATCTGTTTTTTATCATTCTAGCCACTATAACTACATTATCAATAAGAATTCTAAGGAAGATATTATTACAAACCCTCTCCCCTTTATCCCTAAAGAAACTATTTAAGTAACTCACTCAAGGTCATAGAGTTTGGATTCCAGCCCAGGTCTCTCTGATGCCAAATCAGTGCTCTTTTTACTTACAATCTATAGTACTCTCTTACTCAAATTTAAATAAATGATTCTCTTAGAAAGGAACAAATTTGATACAAACTACCATTGATTTTAGACATATAAATAAATCTGATGTTAAAACTATTTATTGGTTTCTTGGGCATATATATAAATTGTTTCATCATCCTTAGAAGTTTTCTACATTTCAGAAACTAACAACATAAACAAGTTATTGAAGTGTGCTATTTCTTGGTCATCCTCAATATTGTATGTTTTATAATAAGAGCTCCCATAAGACAAAAGCATTCAATAGAAATTTATGAAATGAATGCACAAATTCTATCTTTAGCTTTTTAGTAAGCAGTGTCAACTTAGGGTGCTCAACAAATATTACTGATTATTATAATTACCTCAATTAAAAAGTACCAAAAGAACTAATGAGATTTGGTAAACTCCTAAAGGATTTTCTACATGTCTAAAGATTTTTGAGCCTTAATTTCAAGTCTCTTATAAATATTTTTGAGTTGATATTGCAGAGATTTATCTACAGATGATCTTTTTATCTTTATTCAGAATCTATTAAAATTATAGAACTCAAATATATTTGACTTCCAAGGACACTTGAAATTCTTAGCCCATGATAGTTTCATATTGGATTGAAATGATGTCTTTTTTAAAAAAAAAAAAAAAATTATACTACAGATTTACATATTTTATTGACTGAGTAAGGAATACTGAATTCATGAGACAAACCTGATAGAAATTATATTTATAACTACTAAAATAGCAGTGAAGGAGTAACTACACAAGTGTATTTCCAGGTCATAGAATCAGTTCGACTAAAATGTTACAGGAAATATATTTCTAGTTGTCCAATTAATTAAATAGATTTAAAGACTAATACTTGATATGCCAAGGGCAGAAAAAAAGCCTAGCCTAGAGGGATTGGAAGCTCTTCTTTTTTTAGCCCCCTTTATTTCTAGGAGTCCATTACACCCTAGATTTTGTTTGCATTTGTCTCAGTTTGCTTCATTCTGTACATTTCCAAGTCTTTTCTTGATAATAATTTTATTCCCCTGTCTGCCTTCTCTTGGCAACAGCTGACCTGGCTGCAAGCCCAAAACCTGGTAAATGACAAATCACTACCAGATGAAGCTGCAAGTTTTACATAGAGTATTTCCTTCAGGCTCAGAAACTTTGAGGCCCAATAAAATTACTGGAGTGATTCAGAATCATGGGGAGATCTATTTTTTGTGAAAATTTGTTAGGTTCTGCTAAATGATACAGCAGTAATAAAAACTCTCATTAAAAATTTTCAAAATCAGAAAATAGAAAATAAGTTGCCAAGGGCCAGGAAAAATTGCAATGGTGACTGGGAAAAAAGTTATTAAACAAATGATTTCATGACAAATTCTCTGCTTTTATTTTTCAAAGTTTTTTAATATAAAATTTATTATAAAAATGTTCACATATTTTATTGAAACATTAGAAACCAGACTCTTCAAAGAATAAAATCACACATTTTCACCATTAAAATGTTTGACTATATTCTTCTTTAATCAGTTTTGTTACTTTTTTATTTAAATATTAAATATAGTATCCATATATAACATTCTAACCAACAAATAATAAAACTTTACTTTTAAAAACTTTATTATTATTTGGGTTTGTGGATGGGTTTTTAAGAGTATATGTACAATAATTTTTCTAGGATCTAATGCAAGCTTGTCCAACCCACAGCCTGTGGGCTGCATGTAGCCCAGAACGACTTTGAATGTGGCCCAACATAAATTTGTAAATTTTCTTAAAACATTATGAAATATTTTTGCAATTTTTTTTAGCATATCAGCTATCATTAGTGTTAGTGTATTTTGCATGGCCCAATACAATTATTCTTCCAATGTGGCCCAAGGAAGCCAAAAGATTGGACACCCCTGAATGAATAAAAAACAGAAATAAAAAATTTAGTTCTATAACTAACAATAAAAACAAACCTATGTATGGGAATCACAAAGACCATTCTCTTAATAAGCCTTTCCAATATTTACAACATGGAATTTTTTACCTCTTAGTAGTCTTATGAATCTACCTTCCTTAGTCCTCAGTTATAAAGGGGATTTCTAAAAATCCTACTTTATCCCACATACCATACAACTTGTTCTGAAAAACAGTTGGAAAATCACCTCTTAAATATATGTGGTATTATTTGGGGGCAATGCTTATAACATTTACAATGGTTATATACACAAGTAGAAAACGTACAGGGTCTATGAAATTAAACTGAACATCTGTAAAATGCTTTGTAAAAGAATGTAAAAAGGTTATAAATCAATTTGTGGGTGTTTAAAGCAACGCATATTTGCCCTGCACTTTGCAGATTTGATTTATTCTCAGCTTAATGATGTTTACATAGGTTAAGCCTTCAGCAAAGCTCAAGGAGCCAAATTTCTCCATAATTCCCTCCCACCACAGTATCCTCATTAAATTTTGGTATAATAGCAAGATCTTGCAATCAGAAGACCTAGGTTTTAATCCTTTGCCCCTTACTAACCATGCAAACTTAAGAATCTTGCTAAACATAATCCTCCATTTCCATACCTTGAAAAATGAAAATTTGGTAATGGCTATTTGATGGTGACTCTTTAAACATTACTTTTAGGATCAAAATCAAAGAGAGATTATATATAGGTAAAATTCCTTTTTAAACAGTAGTGTACTCGATAAGACAAGAAAATGTTATTCTTAAAACTGTCTTCTCTGGTCTGGCAATATTTATGCTGCACCCTCTCTTTCATCTTCACTCCCCCTTTGAAATGAATTAATACAAAAATTAGCCTCCTAAATCTTAGAGCTAATTCAATTATGTGATTATAAGAGACCTAGAGCACTACCTAAGAAATATTACTGCATTTCTTGGGGCGAAGATCCCAGTTCCCACAATGTTAGCTAACTTATTAGTAAATTTCACTGTGGGAATTAAGACCTTGGCAGACAAACAGTAAACTTCTGCTTACAAAAGGTTTTTGCAAACTGACCACTTTCACATTTTTGCTGAAACATCAATTCAGACAAAGCAGATGTGAATGTGAAGTGAATAAACCTTTTTACTACAGCAAGAAGAATGTATGAAGGGGAGTTATTGACATTAAAAAGGGAGGAGGAGATATGTAAAATCAAACTAGAAAGTTTATCCTTTTATTCATAAAAGAAAAAAATATAGATTTACTATAAAATAACTCCCACCCCCTACTCCTTCCCTTCCCCTCTAAAAGAGTAATCTTTGGCTGTAAGACTGACTTCTGGATGTTGTTGTGGTTGTTGTTTCTTTGTTTGTTTGTGTTGTACGTAAAACTCTGAAGGAATTTCAGAGTCTATTAAAGTTACCACTTCTTTAATATTACACTTAAGATGAATAAGCCAAGGACTATCTTAAAGACAAAAATATCAGACCTTTATCCCCAATCTACTCTATCCATTAGAGAAAATAGGGCACATTGAGGGGAATGAGCATTTTTCTTAAAGGGACAAATATTAATTCTTTTGAAACTCTGCCCAATGTAGTGTCAAAAAAATTAACTACATTGCTTTATGAGGGTAATGTAAAAAGAATAAAATTAAAACAATGCAAGCTTTTAAAATTAGTTAAGAAAATGTCTGGAGCACCTTTTTTTCTGTCACTATTGATTATTACCCATTTTAAACTGCAAATTTGCAATGAAATGTTCTGTTCCTCAGAAAAACAAACAAAAAATTTCTATCCCCTGACCGAGATAAACTCCCTTCACGTGGACTTTTCCGATTTGCAAAGTCCTCTTCCCAGCTTCACTCTGTCTTTCTCCCTGGCCTGAAGCCACTGCCTGGGTAAGGGCCACTCAAGGCTGACACTGAATGAATTCCAGGCAAATTCCATAGCCAATCAGACTTTTTCCTCTTGTACAGAGTAGTACAGTAAATGGTTATAATAATTAAAGCAGCATCATTGAGCTCTGAGTGCTTAAGGTTGATGACCCCCAAAAATGAAATTTCAGTGAGCTGAAGATGGAAGTAAAGGAAACTTCAAAGGGTCGTGTCTAGACGACACCTTCCTGTCTCAGAGAATTGCTTGCAACCTCTACTCAGATGCAGACAAGCGAGAAGGAAGGCCTGTCAAAGTTCATTGACCATAGGTAATGATACAGGGTAATTTCTTCTGATAATGTCACCCAAAAGGAAATTCTACAGACTAAACCGATTAAGACCTCAAGGGAAATATATGAACAAAATTGTTTTTTGTTTTTTGCTTTGTGGGGGGGTTCTGGGGAGGAGAGTATAGTTCTGGATGGGATTTTTTTGTAGAGGGAGAGAAAAATGAAACTAAATTTTTAAAAAATTGTTGTGATATGTAAGAGATATGTCTTTTACAGTTTCCATTATATATTTATGGACTCTTATATCCTTGGTTCCTTACAATCAGAAACCATGTGCCTTATCGAGAGGAACACAGCTATTTCTTTGAAAAGAAAAAAGTTGATTTGGCAACTACAATAGTCTATATCCTACTATATGTTTCTGAGATGAGACAGAAATATATGGTTTGTGATTAGCTGAATTGATTTTATATGAATATATATTTAGTATGAACATATTTATAGCACACATTTATTCATGTATAAACAGTGGGACTAAAGAATAAATAGAAATTTTAGTAATTTCAGGCTGTCTTATGTGAGATATCTAGTGTTTATTATATTACATTTATATTTTTATTTAAAGTGGATTTTTTAATGAAGACATAAACTTCATTTTGTGTTTTAAATTATTTTA
This sequence comes from Macaca mulatta, assembly GCF_049350105.2. Taxonomy (NCBI): domain Eukaryota; kingdom Metazoa; phylum Chordata; class Mammalia; order Primates; family Cercopithecidae; genus Macaca; species Macaca mulatta. The sequence goes on along the minus strand of NC_133406.1, from coordinate 165,466,574 downwards.
TTTTCTCCATTTGTCCAAATTGCCTTTAAATTGCCTCTTAAAAAGTGTGACTGTTTTAGCTCTTTATAACGACCATCGAGTCAGTGGGCTGATTTATCTTAAGTACATGTGTATATTAACGAAGTGTGCTTCACATTCCAAGATAATACATCTGGTCATTTATAGCCATATGAATGTGCACAGGCTGTGAACAGGCTGTGAAAGGTTGATCTTGCCAGCCATTGCTGGCAGGCTATATGGATGAAAATAACTCTTTGATCCTACAGTTAGCTACAAACTAGCGTAGCTAGTCAAGTGGGTCTATCTACCTGTTTATCAGGGTGGGTCCTACATTATCCTGCATTATTTGAAAATAGGCTTTGCTGTACCCCTTTTCTCATTTAGTTTGACACCTCAGTAGGCACCCTCACTGATACTTCCATATCTCATTCTAGGATAGTGAAACACTCACTCTCTACACCCTCCATGAGATTGCAACCTTCTTCCAATGTAGTTTTCTGTAAAATAAGACTCATACGTGATAGTCATGACTATTTTTAAAAGTTGTCCATCATATTCTGGAACTTTGATTTGGTGAGAAGCATAAAACCATATCAACAGCCACATTTACCAACCCTTATTTGGTTTCTTGTTTTTCTTTAAATATGCTATTGAACAGTGTGATTCAGGTATCAAAATTCTAATAACCATTAGTCATTTATTACTAATGAAATTACATGCTTCTACAGTAAAATTGCTGTAATTTAGGCTAAAAGAGTAATTAAAACTAGGAAAAGTCTCATTTGAAACTTAAAAGCTGTTATCATTTTTAACTTATTACATTTCAGATTATTACTTAAGTTACAAGTAATATATATTCTATATTATTACTTAAGTTATACTTTTAGGACTAATACATTTTGCCTGGAAGACATCTTTAGAAAACTTGCTTATTTAAAATTTCAACACTTACGTTTTTCTGATTATGAAAGTAATTAGGGATGCATTACAAAAAAATGTGAAATGCAAAAACATTTAAAAAAGAAAATAAAAATCACTTATCACCAACATTTTGACACATTTCATTCTATTCTTGTTTTCCATATACTATTTTGCATATATTGAGATCATACTTTACATGACATGTTTTTAATTATATCATAATTATCTCACTCTTCAGAAAAATTATGTTAATAACTATGTAATACTCTATCCTAGAAATATATCTTAATAATGTACCTAATATGAATATCTTGCTTGCTACAAATAACTTGCTATTAATGACAACAAAAAAAGCTGTATGTATTCCTTTTGCACAAAATTAGAGGCAGCTAGCGCAAACTTTTTTTAAAGCTCCCTCCTTTCATATTTAAAAATAAAGCAATGCTCTGTAGTTAGCAGTAGTGAACAAAAAGCAGCAGAGAAGAAAATACCCATGACTTTCTTCTTGTGAAACTATATTCTGTCGTATTTCCTTCCAGTCTTTTCTCTTTCATTTTAACACATTTGAAATTATTTTGCATATAGAAATTTGTATCCAGCTTTTCTTGCCTAACATATCTGAAGCACTTTCATGACATTAAAATTATTTATAGTATTTATTGTTGTTTTAGTGACTTATTAATAACTACATTAGGCTTCATCACCTGAGTAAAGTATAATTTACCAACCACATCTCTAGGCATTTAGACAGTTTACAATTTTTTCTTGTTATAAATAGGGCTGTGCCAAATCTCTTTGAGTGTAAACCTTAATGAGCATTTTATATTATTTTCTTTGCATATATTTCTTAAAAAGGAAATACAGCATTATAAACATCTTAAAGGACTTTTTGCTATATTGTTATAAGCTATACTTGTAAGTTTTTACTCCCAGCAAGAATGTAAATTATTTTCACCAACACCGGCATTATCTTTTAGGCTTTGCTAATCTGATTTGTAAAAAACGTAATTTAATTACTCTACTATTTGTATTTTACCAGATACAATAAGGTTAATTTTTTAATATCTATTTCGTAGCCATTTGTAATTCTTCTTTTATAGAATGGTCATATCTTTTGCCCATTTATCTATGGGACTTATTGCTTAATGACTTGTATGAACACTTTATACAACAAGGTTATCAATTCTTGGTGACATTTGTTGCAAATGTATTACATCTTAGGACATTTATTGTTTAAATAATACACAAGACCATATTTTATAAAATATACAAGATATGTTATTTAACATAATCACAGTTTATACAGAAATGCTATCACAAAAAAGTCCCTGAGGCTGGGCATGGTGGCTCACACCTGTAATAATCCCAAAACTTTGGGAGGCTGGGGTGAGCAGATGCCTTGAGCCCAGATGTTTGAGACCAGCCTGGGTGACATGGAAAAACCGTGTCTCTACAGACAATACAAAAAAATTAGCCAGGCATGATGGCATGCACCTGTAGTCTGAGCTACTCGAAGGCTGAGGGGAGAGGATTGCTTGAGCTTGGGAGGTTGAGGCTGCAGTGAACCCTGATTGTGACACTGCACTCCAGGCTGGAAAACAGAGTGAGATCCTGTCTCGAAAATAAATAAATAAATAAATAAATAAATATTAAAATAATAAAATATAAAAAGTCCCTGAAATATTCTGAATGTTACTAAAATAATATTGCATAAATTGTTCATGAGTTCTCTCTAAAGAAAGGAAGACTCCATTTATATGATCACTAACTCTAAATTACCAGAGTTTGAATTAATGAAGATTCTCTGAAGGTAGATTAGGCACATTACCTCTCTTTTGTCACTTTAAAGACTAGAGATAATTATAAAATGCTAGTGACAATTTACATTTTTTTTGTTTTGTTTTCATATAGGAAAGCAAGTGCACATGCAGAGATCTTCCATATTTAGACACTCCTGTTGGAATTTCTGGTTTTGCAGCCTATTGAGTATACAAACATTTCCAGAAGTTAATAAACAATCAACTTCAGGTCCCCTATGACATCATTAGTTAGGAACAAGTACAATAAGCAAACTAGTGATAATATAATAAACATATTTGTTAAAGTGGAAAAAATTAAACCAATATGGCAAAAACTCTTCCTTTCATTACATTAATAATAGAAAATAGATTTCATAAAGAATACTATTTCATTTTAATTCACTCAAAATGATTAAAAGGGCCTGGTGCGGTGGCTCACGCCTGTAATCCCAGCACTTTGGAAGGCTGAAGCAGGCAGAGAGCTTGAGCCCAGGAGTTGAAGACCAGCACTGGCAACAAAGTGAGACCCCCATCTCTTTTAAAAATTAGCCCAGCATAGCAGCATGCACCTGTAGTCCCAGCTACTGGAGGGATGGGGGCGTGACTGAGGCTGAGTTGGGAGGATCATTTGAACCCCACAATCAGAAGTTGCAGTGAGCCAAGATTGCATCACTGCACTCCATCTTGGGCAACACAGTGAGACTCTGTTTCGATATGTATATATATGTATTTATCATGACTAAACAAAACTCAAATGACAAATTGTCTTTCTGGCTCCACAAAGCCTTTTAAATACTTAATTATATAGTTTTAAATTATTTTGTAAGTTATAAAAAGATAATAAAATTATTATTCATGCCTTTATATTTTGATGCTTTGGGGGGTTAACAAATTCTTAGTAAAAACATTAATTTAAGAAATCCAGGCTGGTTATGGTGACTCATGCCTGTAATCCCAGCACTTTGAGAGGCCAAGGCTGGAGGATCACATGAGTCCAGGAGTTGGAGACCAGCCTGGGCAACAGAGTAAGACCTCATCTCTACAAAAAATAAACAAAATTAGTTGGGTGTGGTGGCACACACCTGTAGTCCCAGGCTGAGGTGGGAAGATTGCTTAAGCTGGGGAGGTGAAGGCTGTAGTGAGCTAAGATTGCACCACTGCACTCCAGTCTGGGCAACAGAGGAAGATTCTGTCTCAAAAGAAAAAAAAAACTTCCAAAGAAAAGAAAAAGGAGACGAGGAGAGGGGAGGGGAAGGAAAGGGAAGGGAGGGGAGGGGAGAGGAGGGCAGGAGAGGGGAGGGGAGGGGAGGGGAAGGGAGGGCAGAAAGGAAAATGGAAAAGAAAGGAAAACAGAAAAAGGAAAGGAAAGAAAATCTACTTGGGGAAAAGGAAGAACAAGGAAAAAGGAAAGAAGGAAGGAAGGAAAGGAAGGAAGGGAGGGAGGGAGGGAAAGAAAGAAATCTACTTGGGGAACGTGTTTGAATCACTTATTTCATAAGTAAACTATATTAATGTCAATTTATTAGCAACTAAGCTGTCTAATGAGTAAGAATTTCTATACAAGCAGCACCACCACAAATAAATGTTTCACTCTTTTAGAAGTTTAATCACATGTACATATTAGGATGCATTAGGTAAAACCTTGCCAAAACAATTCAAACTATTTTCAGAAATAAAGCAATTCCAAACTATTCTGATCTCTTTGGTTGAAAAATATATGATGCAAATTAAAACCAATCCAGATATTCTCTATCAGTAATTAATTGGGGAGGGGAAAGTGTAAAAGTTCAGTCAGTCCATATGTAAACTAACTTCCAGATATAGCTTCTCTTAATTTCTTCATAAAAGATTAGGAAACTTCTATTTGTTCCCTCACAAATATGTCCTATATTAAAATTTTCTTGGCTTAAAGTAGAGCCATTTGCCTCATTAACAAAGAAATCAACAATATGCATTTTTAAAATCTACATTTTTTTTTTTTACAGGATCCAACAAAGTGAAGAAACAATCTTTTATCATTTAAAAATGTAACCCATCCTGCATGTGAGATTTTGGGTGGGTTTTGTTTGTATGTTTAATATTTTAACTTTTAGTAAGTACATATGCCATATTTATAGTTAGAACAAATGACACGGAATGATTTTTAATTGACCCCAAAACATGTTTCTAGTTTGTCTTCATGGTTAAAAAAAAATAATAAAAAAATAAAAAAGTTAATAGTCCAAAAAATTAAGCCTTGAAATCATCATATCTACTATTATAATTAATCAAATCAAACAGTTCACATATAACAACTGTTTCTGGCTCAAAATTATACTTTTTAAAACAATTGTAATAACTAGCAATCCATGTATGGCTTTCTTTTCAAGCATTTCTGCACCATCTAAGTAGCTCATGATCATTCTTGGGTTTTTTCTCCATTCAAAGTAAGTCAAACATAAAACAAATCTACCTTGATTCACATACAAGGGCTTTGTGCCTAACGATCTGGACATCATGAAACAGCTGGCACCATGTCTTTGATGAACCAGATGGAATGCAGCTAAGAAAATAAAAGTCAAGCTTCCAACTCTGAATGCACTTTTACTTTGTATAAACACAGCTCATTATTTCACATTATAAAATATGAAAATATATCTAGCGCTTATAAAGTACAAAAAACAAAAACAAACAAACAAACAAAAAACCCAAAATAGCCTATGCTCTTCATTGTAGTGTCTTTTTAGTTTCATTGAACACATCAACTATTTCAAAATACCTTTCTCAAGATTTTTAGGGTTTTTTTTTTGGCCTTGACATTGGCTTTAAACATTTTGGAACATGTTCATTTTCTTATTTGTGTTCACACAGAGGAATTCATATTAAATTAATGCCTAGGCTCTAATTCTAAATTTTAATGCCCAGGTGTTTATAATAACATAATCTTAATAAATGCTCTATTTACTAATTATAATATTACAGTATTATATCCTATTAGGCAGACATAAGTATAATTAGCAAACAATTATAAATGCTAACTACATTTATAATTATCTCATGTTAAATGTTGTAAAATATTATATACAATATTATATAATATGTAACTGCATAACATTATCAAACTTAATTATGATTATTTATACATATTTGGTTATGAGGAATAAAACTATAATCTAATGCCTTTTAAAACATAAACTAGCATTTCAATGTTCATTACTTTTTTAAAAGCCTAAATTTAAAGACATGATTTCCTTAATACAAAACTGTTTTATATGTAATTACCACGAAAGAAATAAACTCATAATATTGACAAAGTCTCTATGTCTTTAATCATTTTTTAAATTAAAATATCTCCCCCAAAATCACAACTTTTAGAAAGTGGTTATTTTGTTGTCCCCAGAAAATATGTACTTTGTTATCTCAGTAACAGAGGTAAATCTTCAATACCTAAATACTGTATTTTCTCCTATCATAATAGTTTGAGATGGATAATTAAGATGTTGGTAAAAAAACAAAACCACTCACTCCCCTTGGTATTTTACCCTGCGTAAAGATTCATTTTAAAAATCTTTTGTGGGCCAGGCGCGGTGGCTCAAGCCTGTAATCCCAGCACTTTGGGAGGCCGAGACAGGCGGATCACGAGGTCAGGAGATCGAGACCATCCTGGCTAACACGGTGAAACCCCGTCTCTACTAAAAAATACAAAAAACTAGCCGGGCGAGGTGGCGGGGGCCTGTAGTCCCAGCTACTCGGGAGGCTGAGGCAGGAGAATGGCGTGAACCCGGGAGGTGGAGCTTGCAGTGAGCTGAGATCCGGCCACTGCCCTCCAGCCTGGGCAACAGAGCGAGACTCCGTCTCAAAAAAAATAAAAATAAATAAAAGATAAAAAAGTAATAAAATAAATAAAAATAAAAATCTTTTGTCAAAAATAAAAAATTAAAATGTACTGGGAGCAAACTGTTAAAATATATCTTCTTTATGCTCTAATCCTCATCGATTACTTTTATAAACTCATAAATTCAGGACACATTGCTAACCAATTTTCTCAAAACACTGTAATAACATTTTCCACAACATAGTTGGTTTTTTTGTTTGTTTGTTTTAAATCCAAATGGAATGACTATCAACCTTTCATTCATGTAATATAAATGAAATTTTGGTTATTCACTATAATTTTAGACATTCATAAATCTCTACTTAGCATTTCTCTTTGGTAATTTAAGATATTGTATCAACAGTATTATTTTAAAAAATTTTTCCAAGGAAAAGAGGAGGAAAAAAAATGCCCTAAAATTAAGGATGTTTAACTTGTAATTTAAATCTTGCTGAGACTTTTGGCTTGTTGTCCTCAAAAGAGAGAAAAAGAGAAAAAAAAAAAAAGCCCCTTTAACAATGGATACAATAGCAAAGCGACCAAAATAAGTTAGACTTGAATATTAAGGGTGTGGTGTTTTACTTTATTTCTCCTTACCCTGAGATCTCTAGAAATAATTTCCAAAGATAAAATTCTGATTAAACTATAATATCTCAGGTAGATCTAGCAGTAGATCTAATTATCTGACTGAAAGACAAATAATGATCGCACTTATTACGCTTGACCCATTACATTTTACTTAAGCTTTAAAGATATGATAATCCTAGCACTTTGGGAGGCCAAGGCGGGCAGATCACTAGGTCAGGAGATCTAGACCATCCTGGCCAACATAGTGAAACCACATCTCTACTAAAATACAAAACATTAAGCCTGGCGTGGTGGCACACGCCTGTAGTCCCGGCTACTTGGGAGGCTGAGGCGGGGGAATCGTTTGAACCCGGGAGGCGGAGGTTGCTGAGAGCCGAGATTGCGCCATTGCACTCCAGCCTGGCGACAGAGCGAGCCTCCGTCTCAATTAAAAAAAAAAAAAAAAAAAAGACATTAATTAGTTACCTGTGAATATTTTAAATACATCAAATACAATATTTACTTGTAAATTGCTTGATTTGAAATAAGCATTTTCCTATGCTTAAATTTTAAACTTATTTAGAAGGAAAAAAGGATACTAGAGTTCTACCCTAAAAGGATCAGTAGTGAACATGTTTAAAACTGCATGTACTGGCCTGTAACAATTTACTTTAAAAACCACCAAAGCCAGTGCGGTAACACATGCACATGTAGTCATAGCCACTCAGGAGGATCATTTGGGCACAGGAGTTCAAGTCCAGCCTGAGCAACACAGTGAGATTCCATTTCTAAAAGTCTGGAAAGTCTCTAGAATCACTAATATATATGCTTTTGGTCAATTATCTATTGCCACAAAAACTGACCATCAGAGAACCTAAATAGAAGAGGATACCAACTGGTAGGCTTTATACGAGCAAATTGTGAAAAGAAACTGAGTCCCAGAAAAAAAGTGCCATGTGAGTCCAGGAAAGATCTCTACCCTAACTGTGTGCCCTAGAGAACTCATTCCTCATTTTAAAGGAAAATAGACTTTCCCACCTAACCTCTCCATTGAAAACTTTTCAAAACCAGAGTCTAAGCCAAAGAGAAGCAAACGCCTGAAGATATGACATTTATTGTATAGTTTCTTAAATGCACCTCCCACCAAAAATTAAAACAGTAAAAAATATTTTGATGAATGGAATATATAAGACTTAGAAAGTCTCAACCAGCAAAGCTGAAACATAACTAGTTCTGAAGTTCTGGCTGGCAAATAGCAGCAGTATATAATTATCCCCTGAATTTCATGATTTTCAAAAGTTTTCACGTTGGAGTTTTAAGTTTCCTGTTGGTTCTCTTTAAGGTAGATGAACATTTTAAGAAACTTGACAGAAATAAGAGATAACTATGCTTTACTTTAAAACTCAAATTTCCATAATTTTTCTCTCTTTACAATATCAAAATTTATTAATATGTCAACATTACTTTTAAGTACTTTATTTCTTAAGAGCCACAGAAAAGTAATCTATGAGGAGTATTTGTCCTATGTAAATCCACAAACTGGAAAATATTATAAGCAAAACAAGTGAATAGTAACTCAATATAGAGAAAAATAGTCAATATCCTTTTTGAGAAAGCAAATTCTCAAAAATATTTAGAAGACAGTTTAAAGTTTAGCAAAAAAGAAAGTCTAAGCCCTTTATCAGACATTCTGAATTAAAGGCTCAATTGCCCAAAAATATTTTGAAAGAATATGAAATTGTAAATTAGTGATTTGATAGTTACTTAGTAATACAAAATACTTTTCTATATATGAAAATTTCAACTACATCATGACAAGCAAGTAAGTTTATTTATTTTTCTCTGATCTAAACTACCAGATTAGCTAGTAGCTGGAAATAATTGACAGATGTGAAAACTTCTTTGTAAAACAGTTTTCTAAGTAATATATCTGTGCTGAAAGTGAAATAGGTAATAAATACTTAAGATTAAGCATTCTGAGATGTGCAACTGACTCTGAAGCTGGCAACATCTAAATAGTGTTTATTTGCCTTTGATGTGTTTCAGTTTTAAATTCTTTCTGTCCTGTAAACTATCAGGTGTTTATGTTTTGTTTTACTTTCAATTAAAACTACAGTCACAAGTTCCATCGGGTCATAGCCTATAGGAGAAAAGTATAATCCCTTTGTTCTATCACTCTATTTTTACCTTCAGGATCTGACATGAATTTATTTAATTATGAACAAATACTTATTGAGCACCCACAACAAATGAGATACAAAAAATAAGAGATAAGAAGAAATATGTTTTAACAGGGTTTCACCCAATAAGAAATCACTAAAATGTATCTGAGTTACATGGTTAAAATATTTATCTATCTTTTGTTCTAATTTCTTTTGCTTTTTAATTATTTTACTTTGAGATATTCAAGAATTTACCTATCCCTGTTTTCAGGGTTGAATCAAATTCTATAATACATTCTTAAATAGTCAGCTGTAGTGGTAACCTTGAAAAATAGAAATAGAGAAGCATTTTAAAATTCTTTTAAAGAATGCATAAAATTAGTTTGGAGAGAAAAGATGAAAAATTATATTATTCTACATCAGATAATTGGTTCATAAATATTTTTATATTATCATCTATTCCCGTCTGTGGGGAAAACCAGTTGTAGAGTAGGTTGTTTAATGTCTATCACAGTCAGCCATCTGCCTGTAAGCATCAAGGGATGTGGAAGGACAGGACTGGTCTGTTCTGCTTATCAGCGTGTTTCCCAAGTGCTTGCCACAGTGCTTGGCACATAGCAGGTGTTCAATAAATATGCATTGAATGAATATCCATAGGCCATCTTTTCCATTCTCTTGCTGTCAGAAGGAAGGGTCTACTGCTGCTCTGCTTATCACTCAGGTTGTCTGTCTCTCTCTCTCTGTGTAAAAAAACAAACAACAACAACGACAAAAACAGTTCTGTCTATGTACTCCCCCTCTTTGGGGAAAAAGAGCTTTAGTACCATAGCTCTAAAAATCTTTCCCCACAGAAGGGTTTTAAACTTCCTTTTCCCAAAGGCTTGGCTGTGAAGGGAAGACCAAGAATCAGCACAAATTCATTGGGAGACACATAATTAACCTCTGCAGGTGCATAACCTTCTAGGTTAGGCAGTCTCTGACCCATTTGTCATTCAACCAGGAATTTTCAATGCGTTTTCTCTATGTAGGAAGTCTTTTGGGACCTTATAAAGTCTTTAGAAAGTTCCATACAGTTCTAATCCCTGGGTTCCACACTATCTACCAAAATCAAATCCCCTGAATTTAGATAGGAATTACAATAGAAACCACTACCAGACTTCCTCATTATGGTCCCTAAGCGCCAATGAGCCCTTATCACTGTGACTTTGTTTATTCGAACTTAGAATGTCCTTCACAATTCATTCTTTAGAGGTTCACCACTTACTTAACATTTGTTTATTGCTCTATATTTTTTAAAAATCTTGATACAGTATCTCTTTTGATCATCACAATGACCTCAGTACTTAGTCAAAAAAGTTATTATTTTCCTAATTTTCCAAATAAAAAGTAGGCATAGAAAGGTCACAAGCCTAAGTATCAGAGCTGAGTCTTTTATCTCTAAGTTGAGATTTTTTAAAAAAAGATGACTTAATGTATGAATCACAAACTAGTAACCTTCTTAAGTGTCTCAACACAGTTCTTTTACAAACCAAAATTAATTTAAATGTGCGTAAGCAAGCTACGTCATAGGCCCCCATGCTGTACGGTATTTTACTGGACCCTTCCCACATTCATATTACTATCTGATCATTAAAATTGTTTGCACTGCGATCCCATCAAATGGAACAGTCATTCATTCATTTATCCTTCCATCTGTTCGCCAAACACAGTTGCAGTCACTACCTGAGGCACTAGGAATGAATCTCAAGTTCCATAAGACATACTCACTGACCTCAAAAAGTTTTTAGTAAAGGAATCACATAAGCCCATCTGGACAAAAAGGTAACAAATAGAGGAAATGCCAGCCAAGCATAAAGGTCAAATATTTAAATCAGTATGTGAGGATCAGATCATGGAAGGTAATCTATATGGCTAGTATGTCTCCATTACCTCTCTCACTTTGATTTTCAAATGCCATTCCAGAGTGCAGCTTTCAAAATTTAAATTCCAGGTCTTTATTAATAGTCTATCATATGGAATGATAAGTTTAGATTTCACTTCAGATTAGTCTCAGTTCATTACAGATTCATGTTAAACACCGGTAACTATGTTTTGGAGGAAAGCTTAAGGCTATAATTCTACCACAAATTTAAAATTTTTTAAACAAGTATTCAATATATAACAAAAAAGGTAGATAAGAGAGATGCCTTATTTCTGATCAACAAAGAAAATTATATTCTATTTTATAGCTAGATTATAGCTACTTCAAATGTTTGACCACCACATGGACCACTGATTCTAAGTATATATAGTGTTATTGTATCAAACTCAGTGTATGTGAAAAGCCACATAACCAAAATGTACCCAAAAGGAACACATCAAGTTTTCTGTATATTACCTAATACTAAGCTTCTGAATATAGAAAAACTGAATTATATTTTTAAACTATTTGTTGATTTGTTAAAGGGGCTCTGGCTCAACCACAACATAAAAAAAAGTTTGGATTCGACATCTTGGAATTTCTACCAAAAACCCTAATCCAGTTCAAGACTGTCAAAACTGTCAAAAACAAAACTGTACTAGTTTTGTATTCATCTTTAAACCCCTAGCCTCACAAATCAGCATGTACAGGAAAAGAACACATAATGGGACACTGAGGCTCAGAAAGTTATGTGATTTCCCCACGGTCACAGAGCTAAAAACCAATGGGGTTGAAATGAAAACACACGTCAGTAGATTTCAACTCTAAGACCTTTCACTTCAGCATTCTACCTTTCTAAGAAACAAGAAGTTGAGAAAAATTGAGGAAATCAAAATAAAATGTGTGACAAATGCCAGTAGAAATCAACAGATCATATAAACAGTTCTGTGATTATGGTGAGGCAAAATGAGGAGCAATCTTCTCTACAAGAAAAGCACAACACAGACTTAGTCCAAAACCCAAGATTAAACAGAAAACAATTAAAACTGCAATGTTTCCTCAGGGGTAAAAAGCATTAAATTAATTCAATCAAATAATCTATCCTTTCTCTCCTGATATTTTCCAGCATGTATGAAAGAAGAAAATTATACTTTGATCTCTAAAATTATTAGAGATAGTAACTAAATTTAACTTTATGGCAATTCTCGTAAGTGCTAAAACATCTTAACATCTAAATTTTTACTCTAAATTCCCAAAACTTTCCACAGACAAAAACTCAACTTTTAAACAAGAAAGTCTGCTAAACAGTTTATCTCCAATTTGTCTCTATGAAAAACAAACTCAGCTTTGCAGTTTGGGGATAATTAATCCCCAAAGCTAGCAAATATATGGTGGAAAAACAGCAAATATTGGCTTCAGTAATATATTGCCTTGAAAGATAGTATCTGTAGAATCCTCCTTCCTCCCCTAATCATCTAAAAGTTTTCCATAATAAAAATATAAAATTATTATGTAGGAAAGTGACAGGGAAAGGTTAGAGCAAAAGAGCTGTTCAGGTTTTAAAATCCAACAAACTAAAAAACTAGCCCCAATACTATACCCAATCACCACTCTTTCAACAGATTCTACAACAGACCAAAGGAATAATTATGATGTAAGACTCAAAACAATCCAGCAGATGGATGTTTTAGGAACATCAAGTTAAAGCCATCCCCTCCTCATACCTGAAAAAGTACAGAAAGTGTAGTTTATCTTAAAAGCCATAAATTAATTCCCGATAGCCTTGTGGGGGTAATTTGCTTCTGTTCCACACAAATGACTTTAAGATTTAACTTTAAGATTTTATAACATACACAAGGTATTGTGATCATCTGATACTTTACTAATTCATATACAAAGTATTGTGATACAATACAAAGTATTGTCATACATATACTTTACTAATTCATATACAAAGTATTGTGATCATCTGATACTTTACTATTTTAATGCCTTTAAGATTTTTAAAACATATGCAAAGTATTGGGATCATCTGATACTTTATTAATTCAAAGCCCAGGGGGTAGATAAAAATCATTAAAGAATTACAGGGATGAGCTAGTTGTATTTTTGTCAGTCTCCTTAATAGATTGAGAATTTTCTGAGAACAAGGACCACCCATGTCTTATTTTTGTATCCCCAGTTACTGGTATGTAGTAGGTGCTCAATACATACTTGATTAATTAAATTCACAAAGATGTACATAGTTTTCTTTTGATAATCATTGACACTCTTTTGAAGATGCCTTTTTGTACTGATGTAACTGCAAATTTTTTTTAAGAAAATGAATCAAATTAATTATTCTTCCAATCCCAGGTTTTATAAGAGTATAACCAAGAACTAAATATGTGTAGAAGAAGGCATTAGACCTTAAAGAGGCACATAGAAAACTCGTGTAGAAGTCCAGATTGACTAAATCAAGTTTATTATTTTATCCATTAAATAGTCTAAGCAAATTAATTGGAACCAGACATATGAAGATCTGTAAGGTTTTCTAGTAACCATTATTTAAAAAGAAATGTATAGGGTACATTTCAACACATCCAAAGTAACAGTTTAAGAAAAATGTAGATCCTGATAAATATTTAAAAGTATATATAGGCAAAAATGTTATGATACTCATTCTCTTTTTATAACCATACTTATTACACAGTTAACAAGGTACTCAATTCCAAATGATATGTATAATGTCAGTTATCCACATAACCATGAATCTATTTTATTTAGAAATTACACCAAAACAAAAAGTTGTTTTCCGAAACCAATAAAATGACAATACATCCCTAAGTAGTTATTTAATAGACACACCTTAACCACAGCATCTGATTAATGAGCAATAAAAGCAGTCTGTCCAGGTACCAACTGAAAGAATGTGACAACCTGGTTTTGGTAGATCACAAAGCAAACTTATTTGTTAACTGAAAAATACTGATTTCTAGGAATAAGTGTCAGAAGCTTATTAAACCAAATGACAAGGTTGATATTTCTAGACTTCTAACTAAAATATCACGAGAAGTTGCCATTTTTAAAGCTTTATACTGGGGTACACATATTGGATGTAAACAAAATAGGTCAATCTATCAACCAAAGTGTTCCATTCTAGAAAAGATATTTGAAAATACACAGCCAATATTTGCTTTTTCTAGCCAATTCCAGCCTTGCAGTTATTCCACTGTTAGATGTAAGCTTAGCCATCAAGTATAGACGCTTGAACATTTTTTGGATTGTCACAAATGACCTTAAGTTTGTTAGCTTTTGATAATGTAATGCAAAACCTTTATGAGTAGCCACAAAATTAAAAAAAAAAAAAATACCACTTTAGGTAGACTCAATGCTCGTCTGTGTTACATTTAATATATACTTAATATGATCCCATTACAATGTTATTCTATTTTATTATTTTGAAAGTCAATTATTACACCTTTGGAATAATGTCAAAAATACAAATTCCAAGTTTAATGTAATGAAGAAATACACAAATTATCAGAATTATACATTAACTCCCAATAGCCACATCCAAGTTCTGTGTGAGTGTGTGTATGTGTGTGTGTGTGTGCACCCGCGTGCACGTGAGAGAGAACTGTTTATCTGGGTTATTTTATTTTAAAGTTTTGTTTCGTTTCCAAATATTTTTCTTATGCTATTTTAATAGTTCTTCCTATCCAACACTTAGCTCAAATGCTTTTGACCTATGTGAATGTGTTTCTAATGTCTGTCAGTCAATACAAAAGCATAATTTCATTAAAATATATTATATATGCTCAGGACTGACAGAACATTATAAAATGAAGTTTGGCTAAAGTTCAACAGGGCATCAAATAGCACTGGCAAGAATTTTCTTAAACAGATGGTGTAAAATCTTGCTGACACAATAGTGTGTGCTTAACACAGGAACGGTATCAGAAACAGATGTGTTTCAAATGACCAAAGTACCAAACAGAAACAATAATCATGGAATATACATTTAAAAACAATACCCTTGCCAGCTGGGGAAAAAAAATTGTAAATGTATGTCTTTGTCAAATACGAAATGCTACTCATATTTTTCCAGACTAAACTTGGCATACGAATATTTTCCCTTTTGCATTCTCTTATATATTGGCATTAAACTTCTATGAGGGTGGCCAAAATTAATGATATAATTATTCATACATGTTAAAAGAAACTAAGTCCTTGATTTAACCTAAGAAATTCAGAGGGTCTAAGGCCTATTCATCATTTGGAACGGAAAACATTCTCAGCCCAGAAGAATCTCACAGGCGCGCGCGCGTAGGTAGACGTAGACACACACATACACACACACACGTTTTACCTTTTAAAAGGGCTATATACTCGTGCATGGTCAGTTACAAGTATTTGCCCAAGCTTTACACCATAGTATTAAAAGTTCTAAGGACCAAGGGCCATGGCTGGCACAGGAAGTAAAGCCAAGTAGAAGAAACTCGAATTCCCGAGGAAGCCCTCCCAGAGGCTGAAATCGCGGGCCTCCGGGTGATGGTCAGGCCCAAGGCCCCTAGCGCCTGGCCCTCAGGGCTACTGCCTGCCCGCCTAGACGCCGCGCCCGAGGAAGGCAAGCGGCGAAGCCACTCCGAAATGACAGCGGCCTCCCCCGGCCGTATCACTCCCTCCAGCCTTTCTTCCCGACTCGGGCATCCGGAGCCTGTCCACCTCACAGGACAACCCAGGCACATTATCTGTTCTGGCCTAGTTAGGCCTTGCCCCCGTGGCCTTGTTGTTTGTTGCTGGTTTCGGTTGTGGTTTTTCCTCTTATTTTCACAGCGTTCTGTGGGGTGCTCGAATGGGCACAGAGGGAGCTTTCCAAGTGTTGGGCAAGAATTACCTACCTATTTACCAGTAGATACGGCGGAGGGGAAGGAGGGCTTGGGCCTTGAGTCTCCTTCAGGCTCTCCTTCTCAGGAAAGAAAGGTCTTATCCTCTGGAAGACCGATCTGATTCCAGGAGAAGAATGTTACCCATGTGAAACCGAAGCCTCCGCCCTGGGGTTTCCCACGGAAAAGGATGCGAGGAGGGCGGCGGTCAAACCCACCAGGGCGACGCGAGGAGCCTGTCTGAGGGCCTGGGCTCGGGTAGGCGTCCAGGCGCTCGGAGCCGCGGCCACCCACACCGACTTTGGATTAGTGATGAGGAGGGGCGGGGCAGAGGATCACACAGGGTCCTCCACCTGCTTCCCGAACAGAGCTTGTTTCCGGGGCGCCGGCTCTCATCGCCCAGCCCTGCGCCCAAATGCCTCAGCGCCTCCCGGAGTGCACTGCACGGTGGGGATGCTCCCAATCTGCACTGGGGCTGGACAACTGAGGCCTGAAAGCAGTGCCTCCCGGAGTGCACCGCGCGGTGGGGATGCTCCCAACCTGCACTGGGGCTGGACAACTGGGCCCTGAAAGCAGTGCCTCCCGGAGTGCACCGCGCGGTGGGGATGCTCCCAAACTGCACTGGGGCTGGACAACTGGGACCTCAAAGACGTGGGGACCTGCCTGGCTCGAGGGCGTTTCTCTCGAGGTCGCTTTCGAAGGCAGGCGCCAGCTCAGGCCTCCAGGAGCGAGAAAAGGCCTCAGCTCCCAATGGACGCGCCCTGCGGGCCTCCGCCTCGCCTCGGGCGTTGGGGTGTTACCAAGGAAATGCAACAATATTTATGACCAGCAGGCGATAAGAAAGTGTTCGCCCAGCACGCGATCCACCTCCCTCCCCTGGCTGATTGCCATCCTGCAGCCCATCCCCCTCCCTCTCCTCCCCGCTCCCGGATCCCAGACCCAAGCTCCACACGTGTCTAACTCCATTCCCACCTAACCGTGCGCAGCGCTCAGGTCCCTCAAGACTCGCCCCTCCTACCCCACTCCCCCAGTCCCGCCATCCTCAAGGTCTTCTAAGAGAATTCTCACTTCTATTATAATGCTTCAGGAGACTGGGAGGAGCCACACAGCCAACATGCAAGGCCACAAAATATTATTTACATGTAGCACAATGGTTAAGACCTTGTAATGAGTTTAGGTTCATCCTCTGTCGCTAGTTTGTCGTGAGAATGTGGGCTACCTCTCTGAGCTTCAGGTTCCCCATCTGTGAGTCAGGCATAATAATACATTCTACTTAACAGAAGATTGTGAGGACTACATATGACAACATATGTAAAAGCCAGGCAAAGCTAAACAATCCATGGTACTTCTCATAAAAGGATGCAAATTCATCTCTAAAAATACAAAGTCTTTTTAGGAAAAAAGTTATCTCAGCCTGGGGGAAGGGTGGTTTAAAGAAGCAGGAATTCTGACTTAGTTTACAGCATACTTTTTTTCTGCATCCTGACCTTTAAAAGACAGATTTACATGGATTACTCCAAGTTATTTTTTTAAACGCAAGAGGTTCCTCCCCCCACACAATACCCCAAAATATTAGCGAAGCAGGGCAGAAGTATTCTGAATGAGAAGAGGGGAAAGAAACTTTGAAAAGGCATCGTATGTGTTAAAAGCTTCAAAAGAAACTGCTGCCTATTTATTTCTTCCCAAAACTTTGAGATGCAAAAACAACAATGATGCAAACTGTAAAGAGCTTAGCCAGATCAAGGTGTTATTACTGAAAGTCGGAACAACCTAAAGACTCCATTTAAAATTAATAGTAATAATAATAAACACTTGTTGGAGGCCCGTCTGAGGAAGGGGGGGTGGTATTTGAGGGAAAGAAATGGGATTAACCACTTCTAAAACAATTTTTGTTGTGTTTCTAAGCCTATAGCAGTTATAGCTGAGTTCGCAAATCTTAGTGTGTCTGCCAAGAAAACACACCAAGTCTTAAGAATAAGGCCCTAGTGCTTTCTCCCTTAGTGCTGAGTAATTTCAATATCGCAAGCGCTGGTAAAACCATTCCAGGTTGCATGGTGTCTTCCAGCCCTTTTTCTGGACTTTGGAATCCCAGTCAAGTCCTAGACGAGAGCTTATTCCTGCTTATTCTCCCAGACTGTGATTGGGGAGAGACTAGGCTCAGGCGCCAAGGCACCCAGGGCACACTACTGTGACCTGCTGTAGAGTGGAACCTGTCCTACCCAAGAGCAAAGACTCCATCTACTGCCCTCCTGTTTCCTCCCTGTTCTTCCTCCTTTTTGTGGACTGTAAATGAAGGTGTATCTCCTTTCCAGTTCAGAGATGACAGCATGCAGCAGCACCTGGCTCCAAATGACCTCAGCTCCCATTCTGACTGTCCACCTTGGGTCCCCTTTTTACCCTGTAGCAAGCCAAAATCTACATCAATGTCTGGCCATCACACACAGCATTTCAAAGTGCGCATCCAGAGTCTGTCTATGGGGGCTTGCCGCAGGCTTCTCCTATCCAACATGTTCCTACTGGCCCCCCCAGAGCCTCCTGTATAAACAGAGGCCCTGACCCAGTTGGTCTCTTAGGCACCCAGAGTAGGTTTCCCAATTTAATTGCAAATGCTGAGGTCTGAAGTTCTCTCAGGAGGGAAGAACTCAAATGCACCATGATGCCTGAGGATCCCTTGGAGGTTATAAGCTTATAAGCCTTTGTTATAAGACAAAAATAGCAAAGTAATTAAAAGTCAGGCCTCCGTGTGGGTTGTCTGGGTTTGAATTCTGACCTGGCTTGGTAAAATACGGCTTTGGGCAAATTAAAGTGAGGTTGTATGCCACAACATCAGTGGGGCATCTGACAAAAAAACAAGCCACTTGCTAATGATTATGTCAGAATTTCCATGCCCTTTCTTACCTAGCTTTTCAAGGGATTGAAAGATGCAGGAACTGGGCAAGAAGGGCAAAGAGGTAGGAAGCGCTAGAACTACCAAGGCAGAGAAAGGCATGAAACCCCCTGCACCTGCCAGCATATACTTTCATTCAGAAAGCAATTTTTTATTGTCTAGTGCCAGGCACTGAACTAGGTTTCAGAGAGTCGTTGGAACAGCACACGGTTCCTGCATCCGGGAAGCTTGTAGAGCTTCAGGAAGAACTGCAGGGGTCGACTTTATTCACGTTTGTGTGGGAAAAAAACTATTGCTAAAGACTTCTCCGGAGGGGTCAGTGAATGAGAAACAATATAATAGCCTTTGCACAAACTGAGCCAGGCAGCGCAGCCTCTGCTACTGCACACAATAACAGGAGTTTCGGTCAAGGCCCAAAGGAAAGTTTCAGAAGTGAGCGCAGGCCTTAGGACTTCAGTCTGTCGGAGATCGAGTCACCGTCTATCCAATCCAGATTTTGATCCACTAGCTGATGATTAGACATCGAATTATGTAATCTGCAAGGAAAAGGAGAGAGAAAGATTTTACGGCAGATTTAAGCGTTCTCCTTTTTCCTGTTCGTGGCTGTTTTACTCCGCACTTCAGTTCATTCAATGCTGTTTAACCTCTGCCCAGCAAGAGTAGGGGTGGGAAGGGGGCGCTCTTCCCCACAGGACACGAGACGCCCCCCAGCTGCTCAGCGGAAGTGGGCAGAGGCAAGAGGCTAGCGGCTGGACCACTTGCGCTGGAGTGGTAAAGAACTGTCATGAATCCATTTACTGAAAGCATCAATTTCTGAACTCACTGTAAAGAGGACAAACACCGCAAAGTAGTTAAAAGTCAGGCATTCGCGTCGGATGCCTGGGTTGGAATTCTGCCCTGGTTTGGTAAAATATGGCTTTGGACAAATTAAAGTAGGGTTGTGTGCCACAACGTCAGTGGGGGCGTTTGGCAAATAATAATCAACAGCTATCATTACTGCCATTTTCAGAGTATTCAGAAGGTTGTGCAGACTGACAGAAGGGTGCCAAGCATTTTTGAACGTGCTAGATTAACTCTCATATAAACCAGCAATAAAGGAGATGAAAAAGGTGTTCATTGTGCATCCTTGGGCCTACTTGCCACGATAGAGGTGGCTCCAGGCAGCTGCACTCATCTCTGGAGCCTCTGCAGCCCAGGGAGGTGCGTCTAGCCTCTGTGGCCGTTTGAACCCCTGGAAATGGTCAACTCGCTGAAGAACATTGACCTACTCTTCACTGGGGAAATTGGGCCTTTGGTGGCTCCTCTACATCCAGACCTCTCTAGGGAAGTGAAGGAGGATGTAGTAGGAGAAAGATTATATTCACTGAGAACCTCCTGTGTGTATGAACACTTAATTCAACATTATGATTTTTATGACAATTTCCAAGTGATGCCATCTTCATTTTACAAATGAGAAAGCTCAAGTGTTAAAATTTTAAATTGCTCAAAATTGCATTACAGATGTGACTAACTTCAAACCTGTGCTCTTACTATAATAACACGTTGCCAACCTCTTAAACCTTGAACTCCCACAAAGGAAGGCAGGCAAGCAGGGAAGGAGGAAGGGAGAGGAGGAGGAGAGAAAGGAAAGGAAGAAAACCTTGCCACAATTACAAGAACCATTCTCCTGTAGCAGAAATGCATATAAAAGTTATTTAAGTTTTTAAAATTCATGGCTCAAGATTCTTGGGCCAACTTTTTTTGTAAAAGTGTGGCTTTATGAGTTACACCGGAGGTGGAAGTGTTGCTGGGGAGAACCTTAGACACCAAAGTTGTGGGCGGATGGCACAGGCCTGTGTGGGGCTCATTCACACTGGTTAACAACCTGAGCTGAGGGTTCTCTTATCAAAATCTCATCCAATTCTGCGAATAGGAGGCTCGCACAGTCCCGCTTCTCCCTCTCACCCCATCCCCAGAAACCGAGAAAACCAACTGGCGCCTGCCTTTTTGCACTTAGGTAAAGTTTAGTTTTCCTGCCACACTGGCCCAGTTGGGCTTTCAGACATCCCTGGGGAAGCGGGAAAACGGGGATGTGGAAGGGGGCGAGAAGCCTGTAGAGTCTCGGTTCCATCCTCCTTCTTCATCAGCGAACTCAAGGCTATATCAGCCCGGTTAGCCTGGGACTTGTAGGGAAACGCGGTAAAGGGAGGCGGTTAAAGAGTTGGATTCTCTCTCTCTCTCTCTCTCTCTCTCTCTCTCTCTCTCTCTCTCTTCCCCTCCCTCTCTCTCTTCCTCCCTCCACCTTGGACTTTGGCTTTTACAGAATTATCCAGGCAGAGTTCTGTAGAAACAGGTTAGAATCAGGTTTCCATTGGTCCTGATTTGTTTATCATTCTAAACGGTAAAATGCATATAAAACCGGCACCTCCAAACCACAGGCGTGCTTAAGGCGCGATTGTCGGCTTGGAAATGTCACAATGAATAAATGGTGTAATGGACTTTAGCGTTTCGCGCCATAGCATTTAGCCGGGAGGCTTTCCAGGCTGCCCTGCTTAATTTCGGGCTCCGTTTGGTTCCTAATTTTCTCTCTCCCATCCTCTCTCTTAGACTGGAAACGCTTCCCCTATTCCTTCCGTAGCGGACGGGGAGAGGTTACTGGCGCTCTGCGCACCGGCTGAAAAGAAACACCGAGTCACTGGTGCAGGCTTTTGGTCGCAGAACTTGGCTTTCCGTTATTGGTTCTCCAGAACCGCTCGAGACAACTGGCCCCATCCGGCGTATCAGACTGCAGTGAGGAATGCCGCGGGGCGGGTGGCGAAGGCCGGGTCTGCCCACCAGTGGATTCCCGGGTGTCCCGCGTGGAGCAGGCTTGCCTAGCTGGGAAGCCCATCAAACCTCAGTTTTGGCCCACAGTGGGAGAGACCTGTGGGTCCCAGACGGAGGCCCTCGCCCGTTTTTGGCGACCTCCACTGGCGTGAATAAACGCGCCCCTCTCTTACCCTCAGAAACTGTGGGTGGCAAGGTCTAAAAAGGAGTCTGGGACCGGTAAGTCCCAAGCTGAGCGCGTTTACAGCTCTGCCATCCCTGAGGGGTTATGCAGGTTCTGAGCAGCGCGAGTTTGTGGAAAGAAGCTCTAGAAGCAATCTCCTAAAGTCTTTTCCCAGACTAATATTTATAATGGTTACGCTGGGGGGGAGGGCAAAAATCCAAAGACACCGTCTCCTAACCCTGAACCAACTGTGACAACCGCAGTTTCAGATTGGTTTTAGCTGAGATTTCACCTTCAGGGATCGAAGGAGTCGCCACCAGAATTCTGCCAGAATCTGTACCTCCTTATGGTCGCGAAAGTCTCCCCATCCTCCACCGCCTCCTACAGTCCTCTGGCCCACTGTACCCTTGGCGTTGGTGCCCCGGAGGTGGGCGGTGAGGGCCGCGGGCCGGGTAAAGCTCGGATCCGCAAGAGCAGGGCTCTGGTACTGCGCCTGCAGGCCGCCCGGGAGTCCTGGATGCGCCTCCTTTGACCACGTTTTCTCCTAGCCTCCAGCTGTGCCTCGCCCCGGTCTCCACAGGTCTGACCCAGGCGAGTTCCCAGAAGGCGGGCGGGAGGAGCCATACATAGCAGGCGTATTTCGGGGATCCGAGTTTCCGGAGATTGCCTGAGCACCGCGGAACCTCCAGGTTAAGTTCTCTCAAACGTGTGGTTACTCATCCCGAGGAGCTCAGAGGCAAAGGGTTCTATAGTCAAGTTGGTGGGGACTTTCCCTACTTAAAGGTATAATTTGCTAATTCGGATCTATTGCTTTTAAATATCGAGTTCCAGAGACCTCTGTCAATGCAGGCTTAATTTCATCCCACTGATGAAGGATGTTTATAAACGGCGCCTGCAGTGCGAGCTGGGTGTGAAAATATCAGTTTTATGCCTTTTGATAAGAATTACCGAGGCGGAAGGCTTATTAGACGATTACAAATTTCGCAGCTGCTCGCAGCCCAATTAGGCAGCTCTTCGGGTGAGTGGAAGCTGTGGGGGTCGGGGTGGGTTGGTGTTCCCTCTCTCCAGCCCCGGACCTCCAATCAAGGCCTGGCTCCACGGGATCTAGACCCCTTCCCTGCCCCCATCGGTTTTTAGGGAGATGCACTCAAGGCTTCCCTGGAGCAGGAAAGGCACAGCCTGGGACAGGAGGCACTCGGAAGTCTCTCAGGCTGTCTTTCCCATGGGCTTGCAAAAAGCCCGGTGATCGCGGGTGTTGGTAGACACCTTGGGTGGGCCTGCGGTCTCTGATTTTCAAATTTTCAATTTAGTAGGTAGGAACTGTCACGACGCAGGCGATTGCTTTTCCACCTGTGGACACACAAGATAATGTTTTCTCGATCAGAGTCTTCGTTCAAAATTGGAATCAATTGGAGTTTGGGCTAAAAACCCTCATTTCTAAGACCAAACAAACAAAAACAAAAAACTCTTTTGATTTTTAGCCCAAGTACCCCTGTAAATTAGCAAGGTACTTTTGCTTTGCCCCAGCCGAGGACGAGCGCAGGTAAGAGGTGTGACGCCAGCTCCAAGGAACCCGGCCACTATGAAGAAGCTATACCTTCCTATGCCAGCCCCTGACAAAAGGTCAGAAGGTCGTTGTAACCCAGACCGACAGGACGATCAGCCCTGGCATTCATAGCAAACACATTCCCCTCTTCTTGCACACTTGACCCCGAGCCAAAGGCTTATACCGCCAGGACATAGAAATTGACTCACCGCCCAGAGGTTTACAGTTCAAGGATGGGTGCGCGCAGCTGCACCACGGGACAGGTCAGCATCCCACAGGCGCCTGGAGTAAAGCGAGGCCAGACCAATCTTTCAGGGCTTCTGCTCCTGTCTGACGACCATTCTTCTTCCCCAAGCCCAGAAACCTCTAAAAATGAATTATTTTCTCCACTTATGCAGAGATAGACGCTCTTAGATCAAGATTAGTATTTTGAAAACCTGATTGAGAGCCGCCTGATTAGGCAAGGGTGGGTGGAAAGACCGCATAAATGCCCGCACCCCCGCCCTACTTCCCTAACACAGCTCTAGCTCTCTCTGGATCTCCAAATGACCCGCGCGATAAATTCTCCTCGATAGTAGCCAGACAGTACCCCAGATTCACTTTAAACCGCCCCCACACACACACACACACAGAGTAATTAAATATCCAAACTGGACCTTTATGTTTAATTCCACTTTCAACGAAATCCTGCTCTATACACGACCTGATGGCGCCAATGTTCTGCACGACTCTGACTTTCCATTCAGAAGACCGGTCTCCAGAACGATGCTATTTCATGGAAAATGCATTATGTGAATTTCCCCACCACCCCCAATACCGATTTTTGCACTTGATGAAAAACACAAGTCTTTCTGGTTCCCACGCACAAGTTAGCTTTTTGAAAAGTCAATCCACCCTAATCTTTCAATTTTCTAAGAGGGCACAGATTAATTATAGCGTCTCCTCCCTTCGCTCAGTAAATTTAAACGAGATCTCCCAGAGAGGACCTGCAGGGGGATGGCTAATATTAACTTGTGCGCAGCTGCGCGAAAAGAAAAACAATGGCGATAGGAAAATGCTCTGAAGACTCTAGTGTTTATGGGAGAAAAATGCAATGGAGGAAAAACTAAATCTGTAGTGGTAACTCGGTCCCAGACTTTTGCGCAGGCTCACTTCATCACAGGAAAGGCTATCTATCTCCTCCGCTAGCCGGCTGCTGACCGAGCCGGGTTCTGGGCAAGATCCTTTCGATCTTTTTCTTCTATACAAATAAGGCAAGGAGATAAGACATGTGTGTGTGTGCGTGCGTGTGTGTTTACATATATATTTCCACGTAATTAAAGCAAAATCCTATCATTCTGTTAAAGGCCTTTAAGAAACAGACTCCTAGATCTCAGTTTCAGAAGTTTGTTTAGTTTTTTTAATGGAAACAAAAATCATTAAAAAATAATCTTTTAACCAAATTTGTCTTTATGCACTAAATAATGAAATAAAGTTTATACCACAAAGAGTCTGTTTTAAACAAACACACCTTCCAGTCTTAATAAAAATTACGGTACCCAGAGTACCTCCCTCCGCTGCTCCCCCGCCCGCAGTCAGAACTTGAGGCAGTAGACCAAGGCTGCTAGGGCTTAAATTTTGTCTAGGAGATGAAAGAGCAATACTCATTAGCAACATACTTTTGTCTTTCTTGTGGCCTTGATTTCAAATCTAGTCGCAAATCATAAGCTTTTGTGTTGCTCAGATGTTCCTTCTTTATCTTAATGAGAAAATTTTTCGGAAAGGGAGCGCGAACTGCTAGATAAGTCAGCCCCCAGGCTGCCAGAAGAGGTGGCGTTTCTCGGCTAGACCGGAGAGCTGCGAGTTTCAACAGAATGACTAAAACTTTCAAGTCACCCAGACCTCCACTTCCCCTTCTGCTTGCTGCAGAAAGAGATGTAACCTGAATCTTTGTTTAGGTTTGGGTTGGGGAGCGAGAATTTAAAAGTTATGGCAAATGCAGACAGCAGATTTTTTAAAGTCAAGTTAACGGGACATCCCCCATTTTTTTTTTCTTTAGTACTAAACCTGAAGTCAGTTAGCGTGTCCTGATAAAGATTTTAACATGTAGAGAAGGCGGGTTTTCCTTAAAGAGGTGAGGCTGTTTCTCCAGGAAAAGACTTTCCCCCACATGCCCCCTCCCTTTATATTAGGTTCCACCCTCTGGAAAACAAAACTTTTTTTTTTTTCTTTTCCTGGAGGGACAGAGCTCAGTGAAGTCGGGAAAGGAATTACGGTTCATCAGAAAGTGGTCAGGCCACAGCGGCCTCTTTGGACGAAGACACACTTGTAGCATTATCCTTCTCAGCATCAGCTTTTATTAGTGGATCGGGGCGGGGGGCGGGGGAGATCGGCAGACACCGACAGCCTCTGACCCTCTGGAGTTGGTATGTGATAAGCAGCCCTAGCAGTGCCATGTATTGGAAGAGCGATCAGATGTTTGTGTGTAAACTAGAAGAAAAGGACGTGCCGGAGCTGGCAGTTCCCCCTGAGAAGGTGAGCGAGCCGACGCCTGGCCAGACCCGCTGAATCGCAGTGTCCTTGAAACTAGAGTTGTTTGGGCTCCTAAACGAGGTTCAGAAACTACCTGTAACGGCCTCATCTTCAGACCTGGCAATTTTTTTTTTTTATTACGTAGTAGCGTTAGTCAGTAATCATTGCACTCCCTCCCCAAAAGCTCACTTAACCTGAGACATGGAGTCTGTAATTTGGGACATGAAGCCTCGAGCCTAAGGCGCTCTCAGGTCCGTGTGAGTCGTGCTTTTGTTCTGTTTGCTGTGGTGATCGTGGCTGTCCGGGAGAGTGGGTCGGGAGGACTGGGCGGTTGTCGGTGGAACCGGAGACCCGGCTCGTTTCGCTAGGATGCCCGTGGACACTTGCTGGCTCTGAGGCACACCTCCCTCTGCGGGGCTCCAGAAAGGCCTCTGGGATCCCAGGGTTGGCCGGGAGAGCCATTTTACCTAAAATGCCAAAAGAAAACCGCAGGGCACAAAACGAGTCACGCGGTTTGTCTGAGTAGACTGGGGAACCTGACAAGCTCTCACCTCACTCTGGAGGCAGGACCTATGGGTATTTGGTGTTTTAAGTTTGAAATCATCGGCAGCCTGAGTGCCTCAGCAGGACCCGCGCGAGGCGCCCCTGACTATTTCTTTGCTCCGAAGCTGGTTGGGGACACCAGGCGAACACCGAGCTGTTCTGCTTAAACGCCCTTTGTGTGAGGAAGCAGCCTCAGTGCAGCTACGGTGGGTCCCGCGTAGGGGGCGCACCCCAGAAAGGGAGGGTCTCGGCCGAGGGTCCTGGAGGCCCCCAGGTTGGTATCTTGCCTGGTGCTTCCAGAGGGAGGGAGAAGGGGAGGCGAACAGTCAGAAATGCAGAAATGTGAGCGGCTCGAGTTCGGGGGACCCATCCGCCCCCGAGCTAGAGTTTTTGGAAACGAAAGCAGTCTAACCCCAGAGACGCTGCGTTCTCGTTTAAGAACAAAACTCTTGCAAATACTTAGAAACACTTGAGTAACGCGCGTTGTTTCTTTAAAACATTTTGTCCGAGGTTGCGTGAGTTCTTTTAATGGCACAAATTAAATTCAGCTGGATATTTTCCATTATTCTACCCGCTTTTTGCGCTGGTTAAAAATAATCCTTTAGTAGCTCAAATGTTGACTTACTGAGCAATAAGTGGCAATTTACACCTTAAAGAAACGAGTGTAAATCACTCGCGACTCTAATTGCTGTAAGTTTACGAAAGAGCTGCTGGCGCGGTTTAATCTGAAGCATTTTCATTCAAATTGTCATCGGAACAAACACCAGGCTTCTTAAATCCCGCTGTAATTAGCTTTCAAGTATCCTATTAAACCTCTTCACCTTTCGGGCTATCCTATTCAAAAAGCCCCCTTTTAAAAAATATATGTGTCTTGCTCTTTTAATTGAGGTTATTAAAGAAATCAAGTTTCTTCTCCCACCCCTTCTCAATCCTCTTTTCTTCTCTCGCACTCCACCTCCCCCTGCCCCGCACCCCCTTTAGCCCGGTGTTCCCCGCTCCGCTATGATTGACGTCTGGAAAGAAAGCGCTTTGTGCGGGGATGATTGTTATTAACTTGTTATCCCCTGCGGGGGGGCGGGGAACCGAAGTGCCCGGGGACCCGGAGCCCGGGGAGCGCCGATGCGCTTCGGGCCAGCTACCGGCGCTCGGGTGGCGGCCGCCAGCGGCCAGCGAGGGAGCCTGCGCGCCAGCCCTCCTGCGGCGCCCGGGCTTAGGCGCCGTGACGGCTGCACGCGCTGCCGGGCGCTCTGAGGGCCTTCATTAGCTCGCTCCCCGCGCCAGGGCTGGGGCGCACAGGACGCTCGGAACTTCTGATCTGTTTCTCCATACTTTCTCCCCCTCCTACTCAGCAGTGCCAGGGGCTCATGTCGGAGGAGTGCGGGCGGACTACAGCCCTGGCGGCCGGGAGGACTCGGAAAGGCGCCGGGGAAGAGGGACTGGTGAGTGCGGAGGGGCTCGGGTGCCCGCAAGACTGCCCGTGGGGAGGCGGGGCAGGACGAAGGGCAGCTGTCCCTGCGCTCCTTCCAGGGCCCAGCTGGCCTCTCCTGCAGCGGACGGAGGACGGGGCGGGGAGGGTCTGGGTGGGGTGGGAAGCTTAGCTGGCCGGCGAGGAGGGCAGGACCGCAAGACTCCTGGGGTCCGAAAAGGTCAGGGGTCGGCAGCCCCGGCGGGTGCGTGGCCAGAGCTTGTACTCGGGGAAGAGGGCGAGAATCGTAACCTCAAGAAGCTGTGGGTGGGGTTGAGTGGCCAGAGGGAAGGGAGGGGAGGCGGTGGGGGCGCCCGTGTGGGTAGGTGGGATGCGAAGGGGAGGAGGGATCTAGAACCGCCTGCGCCTCGCGGTTTCCTGCAGGTGAGCCCCGAGGGAGCGGGGGACGAGGACTCGTGCTCCTCCTCGGCCCCGCTGTCCCCGTCGTCCTCGCCCCGGTCCATGGCCTCGGGCTCCGGCTGCCCCCCTGGCAAGTGTGTATGCAACAGTTGCGGCCTGGAGATCGTGGACAAATACCTTCTCAAGGTAAGACAGGGCCTCGGGCGCGAGGCCCAAGGGGACGCGGGCTTAGCGTGGGAGCTCTGGGAAAAAAGTAATGTTCCTCCCACCAACCTTTCCGTTCAAGTTCTGGATGGAGGTTGTAGGTTTTCGCAGAAAATTAGCCCAGTTTAGGGCAACTCATGCGGTGAGATAAAGTGAGAAGAAATCCCAGACTCTTCTACGTCGTTGCAAAACAGCGAATATGTGACACATCCTGGTGTGGATGCGCTGGAGTCAGCCACCGACTTGTAGTGGAAGGGAAGTGGAAAAACCCTTATCCATTCTGAGACGGAAACCTGCTTAGTTATTTTTTACCCAGCCCCGCATTATTCCTTTCTTAAACATCTTTGTTTCCTCTAAACGGACTGCGGTCTCTCCACCCCAGTAACGTCCACGCCCATGCCTGCTTAGAAGAATTTTAAGTCGGTATGTATTAACTGATTCCCCTTTGCAGTGTCTCTTTTGGTGAGAGCCACTGTAAAGTAGCTTAAAGGATCTTTTCTGGACAAATTTTAAAAATACAGTCCTATGTTTTTTACAGTTACCTGAGGTTTTTGCAAAGTTAAAGTTTATAGGTGCATTTAAATAAAAACCATTTCAATACCTTCCTGCTCTTATTAAGGTTTAATACTTCTAGTCCACTCAATGCCGTCATCTCGAGTGCTTGGGGAGAAAATGGAAATTGATGTAAAGTTAGACACACACAGCCTGGGAAGAAGTGTTTCAAGTGTGTTTTGAGAGTTGATTGTCTTAATTTGTTTTACTTTTCTCTTAAAATATTGGGAAATTTTAGATTAGAAATTTTGGCAGGCCACAGTTATCCACCTCAGTGCAGACAGGATCATGGTCCCATGTGTCTTAATCAGAATATCATGGGGTTTCAACTTAAATAGCTTTTTAAAACCGCTGTTTAAAATAATGGTCTCTCCTACACTGAATTAGTAGCAAAACAGTTCACTTTCTATTCTCTCCCCACCCTGCTTAGGTTTTCAAAAGGAGTAATTATGGAGAGTATGTATTCAAAATTCGTGTTAATGGGTTTCTTTAAGTTTCTACCTCAACATAAAAAGCTACTTCATCTGTAAAATGGGAAGGCTACCCTATAGATAAAACCTAGACAAAATGCCAAAAGAAGTTTTGGTAAAAACATTTAAAAATGACTAAATTAATCTTACTTGGTGGTTGATTCTTAAAGTTGGCAAATTAACATTGGCTTTCTCTTTAAATCTGCATTCTTGAGATCCCACTTTCCATGTTGCTAAAACTGAGCCTTTTGGATATTGCAAAATCATCTTTTGGGTTAAAACTAGCATCTTATTTTTAATGAGCCCTCTCGATAATTGCCGTAATCTTTAAGAATGTTTCTGAGTAGACCTATGAAGGCTCTAACACTTCACAGCAGAGAAGATATAGAAGAGTTGTGAAGTGACATTTAACACACCCTCTGAAATAGATAATAGTTTCTAGTGTTAATCGTGTGTGTATATATGTATATATATACACACATATCTTTGTATTGTATAACAATCTAAGTTAAGTGAGTTACATAAAGCTTTCCTTTGTAATAGGGCAGGAGTCCTGCCAATGAAGTCTTCCATATGCAGTGTTATTGTACCACTTCTTGTATTCTTTAGTGTGTAAGTTCTAAAGCTTGATACTATATGATTGACAAAAACTGAATTATTAACTTTTTTTTTCCATTTTGAGTACTTCCTGCAGATAAGTTTGAGTTTAACTTGAGTCACTGTTTTTTTTTTTTTTTAAGTTAGACCTAGTATAGAAATATTATTTGAGGGTGTAACTAATATAGAAAAACACTATCTTGCAAGGCAAATAAAATGGAGTTAGAACAGAAAAGTATGACAGGAGTTAGAAGCATCTATTGCCTTGTTTAATACTTCAGTGCTCTGTCCTTTGGGTAGGTTTTTCTGGCTTAGTCCAAGTTATATGTTTAGACATGTACAGATTAGATCAATAGTAGGTTTATAGTCTCCAGAATCTCCTCTCCACCTTACTTTACTCCCTAGCAAAGAAATTGAAGATAAAGAGACATTTTAGGGGGAAAGTAAACTTTGAAAAAAGGTGACAACCAGGTCTGGCTTTAGAAGGGAGTAAGAGAGAGGCCATGGCTCTTGCCCTAAATAAAGCCTTGCTTTAAAAACAAAACAAAACAAAACAAAATCCTGGGTAAGACTGAAATACAGAAGGCCCTAAACAGTGGAATTTTAAAGGAAGCCTGTTTTTCTAAAGTTTATACTGATTGGTTCCATTTTAGGAAAAAAAAGAGGAAAATACTTTTTTATTTCCAAGATAGTATTCAACATTGTTAATATTATTTATTCCAGTTTCCTCAGATTTATTTCTGTTTTCTTTGTTATTTTAAATATTGTCTATAGTGAGCATGTAAGTTCTAAGTTCTTGTAAAGACTAAAACTTTTCAAATGTCATCAAAATGAGACCCTCATTAATGCTTTGGAAAGAGACACATAACTGTAATTAGAAGTCTGTAAAACTTTCAGCTTCGAAGTACCTTTTATATATCAGAGAAAAATATGTTGAACAGTAGTTCTAATTTGATAGACACATAGTCTTTATTATGGAATAGTTGAGCAAAAACCGTATCTCACAGTCATTTATTTTCCTATTTTAGTCATTGGATCCATTTTTAGGGTGTAATTGGTGTTTTTGTATGTTACTGTTCTTTTACATGAAATTCAATTAAGCATAAATCAGGTTCTTGTGTCCACTTAACAAGAGCAAACTTTGGGAGCCTGCATTGGATGCAAGCCAGTTCTATCTAATACACATCTTCATAATCCAGGGCTAAAGTTGTAGCTCTTATAATATAATGGCAACAGTATAAAGTGAGAGTAATTATGACTTGTTCCCTGGATTGAAAGTATTTCAGGTTCCTATTTAGAAAGTATAAAATACTGACCTTATTAAATACCATCTTATATTTTACTACTTGAAGTGTAAGTGGAAAACAATGATTGGGTGCTTTTTTAGAACCACTTATGATTAAATTTATTTTTTTCTCCTGTAGCCAAATCAGTAAGCAGTTTTACCAATATACTTTACTACTTACTTCTATTGTTTCTGTACAATGTTTAATGTTAGAAGAGAGCACAGGTTTCTGCTACATCAACATTTAAATTTATCTGAGCAATTTCTGTCCTGTATGGGTAACTATCTCACAAAACCACGTTTTCACTTTCTTTATTGCTCTGTTTAGGGAGTATACAGTTTATAATTGTTTAGCCAAAAAATAGGTTGAGAGAGTGTTTGTCTTCTTTAACTACAAGGTTTCATGGTGGGAAGAACTTGGTAAAATATAACAAAAAAACCTGCATGTAGGACTTTAAAGTAACCAGATTATTCCCTGTGTTCATAAAGATTCCATTTAAGAAAGAAAGGAAAAGCAACCTGAATTCTTCAAAGGAATAGAAAATATTATAAACACAAAATGTGGCACATATTAGTATAAATTTTTGGTTGAGGTCTAAAAGATAATTATGTCCAGATACATGTTTATAAAAATGACACCTTTTGGATGAAAACATTCAGAGCATGTGTTAATATATTAAGGGGCCAGTTTTTAAAATTGCCGAATACACAAAACCAATGAATACTTTTCTTAAATATGGTATTACAGTGGCTTCTCTTCCCATCACAGGTGAATGACCTATGCTGGCATGTCCGGTGTCTCTCCTGCAGTGTTTGCAGAACCTCCCTAGGAAGGCATACCAGCTGTTATATTAAAGACAAAGACATTTTCTGCAAACTTGATTATTTCAGGTATGCTATGAAGCTTTTTCTTAGTAGATACTGGAAGAAATTATTATGCAAAGAGGCTTTTGTAATAGGCTTTTTCTTGTTCAGTTTTATTTAATGAAGCCCAGTTTTTCATATTTAAGAAATTTCAAAATGAGGGTGCTTTCATGTTTGAGATATAATGTGTATACATAAGCATGTTTATCCTTTTTAGGAATTCAGTAGACAAAAGTTAATTTTAAATAATACTTTCACTTTGGGGAGTGAAAGTTTGAGGCATTACAAACAGGGAAACTTTTTTGCTGTGCATAGGCAAAAAGTATGAAAAACAAGATGACTTATGATGAAGCCCCTGTTTGGTGGGAATGGTTAGATGAAATAAAATCATTATGGGGGAGAAAAATCAAGATTTTGTTATGCTTTTACCAGTTTACCATAGAATGATCCCTACTTATAAACCTATACAATTCTAAGGGTTTGGACACCATGATAAACCATAGTATTCAGAAGAATTGACCATTCTTGTATAAATACACCAAATCTAATTCTGCCTCAAACTATTTATTTTGTCCAATCTTCAGTTTCTGAAATTAGATGAGATTTTAGATGAGATCTGAAATTAGATAACATTTTCTCTGTGTGATCTCTCCATAGTTTAAATGTAAAGTTTCTTCCAAGATATAATTCTGTATGAACAACTATCTAGAAATTAAAATATTTCTCAAGAATGACTTTTAAAAATTATAACATATTTTCTTTATTTACTTTTCTAAATGAAGAAATGTTCATTGTGATGGGGAAACTAATACTATATAATAAAGGTTGTAATACTAATTATGTTTATACTCCATTTCAAAAAATGATTTCAAAGAGTTTAGTGATTAATTTGAATAAAAATTGCTAGGTAGTTTAAAATAATTTATGAGACCTAGAGTCTTTTATAAAATCACAGAATTTTATAATTACCAAAAAGGCATATTTCTCAGCAGGTTTACTTTTCATTATTTTAATATTAGTAATAATTTGCTTCCTCATTCATTTGGGATAGGCTAATCTTAATTTTTTGTAGTAACTTAAAGCCCTTTGAAAGGTTTGGTTTGAAAGATTCGACAAGTGAAAGTCTAGTTCTTTAGGATTTTTAAACTCCTTGCTTCATGTCGTATTATATTGTGAAATTTATCTTTAGAATTCTATTTTTCAGAGTAACTAAAAAAACAAGTGGTAATAACTTTAAAGATATATCTATCAATAAATAGATACTGACTAATCTAGTGTGATTTGGACATGCAGGGCCATGACTGTGATTGTGATAGGAGACATGACAAAGAGTTTCCAGTCATTCAGGCTGTAAGAAAAAAAGAACTATTTACATATAACTTTGGTATTTTAAGATTGGCCTGCATTTAATGTCCAGTTAGGACTCTGAAAATTTAGAAAATATTTCCTTCCTCCTATGGAGAGCAATACAATAGCTTTTTCACCAAAGGAAACATTTCTGACTTTTCCTTTCTCACCCACGAGGGTGAAGAATTTCTGTTATGTACATTCTTTGATAATTCCAACATTAAATATTTATGTATTTTAACATCCTAAAAATAATATTTAAATCATTTTTAGTCATCTTAACTCGGTTTCAAGAAGTCATTATATCTTCAGTGTTTCAGTATAAATATCTTCAGCATACTTTTGTACTTTTAGATTTTCAGTCTGCAGAGTGTGTGTGTTTATCTTGATTCTTTAAATTTGTAAATGTACTGATATTTGATACAACAAAAGGAATTTTAATAATCATTTTAAAAGAAAACTTCAATCTTCTTTTACAGGAACAGAGGAAAGGTCTTATTTTTATAAACAGGTTTGAATTGTGACCCTGTCTCATCTTGATTGCTTACTATACTGACGTTTAGAAGAATAACTGATTCTTGTTTCATTCTCACAATATTTAAATACTTAGATTATTTCAATGGCATAACATAATGGGCTGGTTTAATATTTGACTGATGAATATCTCACCAGGCATTAAAATATTTACCTTCTACACCTCTATTTAATGTAGAAGGTATGGAACTCGCTGCTCTCGATGTGGGAGACACATCCATTCTACTGACTGGGTCCGGAGAGCCAAGGGGAATGTCTATCACTTGGCATGCTTTGCCTGCTTCTCCTGCAAAAGGCAACTTTCCACAGGAGAGGAGTTCGCTTTGGTGGAAGAGAAAGTCCTCTGCAGAGTGCATTATGACTGCATGCTGGATAATTTAAAAAGAGAAGTAGAAAATGGTAAATATTTACTTAAATACTTTTGAGTCTTTTGAGACAGTCAATACAGGAATAAAAAAAACTTTTCCTAAGGTAATCTTAATGCATTATTTTATACAACGTAGAAGTGTGGTAAAACTCATTAAGTACTCTACTGTTCATGATGGTCTCTATTTGTTTATTTACAAGGAAAGCCATGGTGTATGTATTAGTTTTGTGCCACATTCTCAGGCCGCAGCTTTGAATTAGGATTTTGCTTTTCTTTTTGTAAATAGTTGTTGTCCTGTATTTGCTGGGCCTTAGATATGTGCTTCTAACTTTTTGAACTTTTCACTAAATATACAAGCCTCTAAATGGAATATGTTTTGTACAGTATATCTGTAGTATGTTTTAAAACTTAAGGGGTTTTGCCATCTAGAAAACATATACAGTTACACAAAAAGCCAAGAGATATAAGAAACCTGTTATTGCAAGATGGGTGTACCCATTTGAATTACAAACATATATAGTATGTTTTTTAAATTCAGGTAATGGCATTAGTGTGGAAGGTGCCCTCCTCACAGAACAAGATGTTAACCATCCAAAACCAGCAAAAAGAGCTCGGACCAGCTTTACAGCAGATCAGCTTCAGGTAAGCATTAACAATGAATTTTTGATTTTGAAGCCCCTCCCAACCAAAAAAAAAAAAAAGCTATCTCTATGCTGCCTAAAAACATTTTTATATTTTCTAAAAAATTAGCCTATGTGTTTTATGAAAACTAACTTGGTGAATATATGAAACCATACTTATTGCCCTAAAGTGTTTGTCGGTATTTCTGGCATCATAATATGATATGAAATAGTCATTCAAGCATTGTTTCCCTGGGGTCTATTGGTATCAACATCAAAGTGGAAACGAAATATTTTGTCTTGACTTCCTGATTACATCATTCTGAACCAGACATTTATATTTCTACACATAATTGCAATGGGATACAAGATATTTTGAGACTCTGAAGAGATATACATGTCCAATGTGAGTCTATGGGACACTAATGTGTTAGTCTTTTTAACAAACTGCAGTGAGTCATTTAATGAACACAATTGTATGGTTTTTTGTGTAGGAAATAATTGAATGTGCCTTAAAGTTAACAGGAAACTACTGGTTGACTACAGTTGAGCGGATTCCTTTATGGTTTTAAAGGTGGTAAAGGGAGTACTTCTATAATTTGATGTTAAAGGTTTGTTGTGTCCCCTGAAAAGGGTGGGATTTTTTTGAGCTTAGTTGCCCTAAATATGATTGTCATAAATTTGATTTATACTAATTACAAAATAATTAAATTACTCCTTGCTTTATACACCTATGTAATGATTCCTTCTGGCATTTTTGCAGATAATGAATCATATTTTCTAAAAGATTAATGTGAATGAGGCATTTGTTGCATGTTAAGGAAAAGTAACATTTGTTGAACACCTACTACACTGCTGGGGGCCTTATACATAGTATCCATCTTAGCTCAGACTTTAAAGGACATTTATGCAGTGTTAACAAATGAATAAAAGTAACTTTTTCAAAAATCACATTTAGTATTCTAAGACCTGCCAGTATTTAAGATGGATACAAGTGTTTCAAGAGAGAATTTTTATTTTGAGATTGATTTAGGAAAGAAACCTTGATGCGACACACATATTCCAAGGGAACATGGCAGTAGGAAGCACTCTAGCATTAAAATCTAGATCCATTCAGAAGAATTTTCCAAATGGATGATTGTTTTAGATTTCTTAATTTAGGCATAAATTAGATTTCTTAATTTAGGCATAAAGTACGTAGTCAATAAGTAATGAATGAAAGATAAGGCAATTGAAAGAA
Organism: Macaca mulatta; assembly: GCF_049350105.2. NCBI lineage: Eukaryota > Metazoa > Chordata > Mammalia > Primates > Cercopithecidae > Macaca > Macaca mulatta. The sequence goes on along the minus strand of NC_133406.1, from coordinate 165,430,144 downwards.
ATATCTCTGTTTGAGCCTTGCTTTCTGGGTTCTTCACTGGATTATAATGAAGATCACACAATGCCCTAAGTCAGAAGATGAGAGTACTTCTGAGAGACCTGGAAAAATACTCAGTCACTAAAGGCAGCTAGTTAAAATAGAATCTCTAATATAATTCTGTTTTTACAATGGTCTGTTCCCATGAAGGACTGGCTATCATTTTAATAATTACAAGGTTGATAACTTTTATTGGATATAATAATTTATTATTAAAGTTATAATTGTGAAAATTTGAAACCACTGTAGGTAGACACTTTTCTATGGGAAAATAATTATAAATACTAATTAAATTAAATAAAATGGGAATAATATTTGTGGAGGTCCTTTTATGCCAAGTCCTATACCAGGCATTTATCTACATTATCTACTTTAACTTTTACAACAAACCTCATTCAAGAGTGCAGGAACTCCTCAAGGCAAACCACCAAGGGAATGGCAGAGAAGAGATTTGGAACCTTCTCCTCAAACCTCTGGTCTCTTCATTTTGCTTGATCTTCCAGGAGGCCATGAATGGAAGTCTGTCTTATCAAAACTCCACTTAGTAAAAGCAGCAGCTAAAGCAAAAGAGTGAGATTTTGAATCTTGTAGATAGCCTTATGGTTAAACATGCATAAAATATTTAAGCCATGCATTATGGTAGGTAAATGTGATCTGAATCATAAGTTTTAAAAATTGTATATCAGAATGATAGGTTTTAAAAAATGAAAGCATATTACCATTTTCAGATTACCCATGAAAGCATATAGGTAATATGCTTTCAAAGTATATTCTCATTCAATATTTATTAGCATTTATCTTATGGAAGGGGTGGGTGAAACAAATGAGATACAATCTTTGTCCTAAAGTGGTCCTTTGTAATTTAGGAATCTGAAATAGATATTTTAAAATACCTTGAATCATAGATATTTTAAATGAAGAACACTTGAGTCATTTATTTTAGCCAGACCCTCTAATAAATCGGTATCCTTATTGTCAAACTGTGCTACCTTTAGGAATGCTGAATATTTTCAAGTAGAGCTTGAATTTGGCAAGATAATAAAATATTACACGTGACCAGTGAGTAAGTCAAGACTATCTAGTCAGTGCCTGCTTTGGACAGAGGAGAGTTAAAATGGAAGGGATAAATAAGAGAATTTCCCAAAATTATTCTTTAGAAATTTATGGGGAGAAAAAATAGTTTAAGACTCAGAGGATGTATTGGCAAATGGATTTCAAATACTGTCCCATTTGTAGAAATGATGTTTAAGGATTTCCTGCTAATATTATGGCTTGCTTATTCTAGGTAGAAGCACTTAATGATTATTGATATTAAACATGCCAAGGTTAGCTCCTGCTTTCGTCTGTTTTCAGATCGAGTTGCTGCTATGCAGCCTCCTGACTTTTCTGGTAGATCTCCTGGCCTAAAAATGATGAGTGTCTACAGAGGCTCACACCTTGTCCATGTTAGAAGAACTTGGAAAAGGAGTGAAGTAGTTTTCATCAACATTAGTGCCTAGAGAATAGTGAAACTAAGTAGAAATTCAAAGTACCTCTTTTTTCTTTTTGTGTGTGTGACTAATTATTGATACTATTGAAAGGAAGAACAATCAACTCATCTTACTTTTCCCTTAGGATATTTCAATTCTAAATGATCAGAGTTGTTTTGCTTTACTCTTTAATGAGAAATTACTTCATTAAATATAATTTGGTTGCATTGTTAAATTTGTGACTTTAAAAATGCATTTATGAAAAGCATGAAGTTTCTGTTTTGTAAATTATTAATAATGACCTTACAAACAAATCCCCAAGTCTGTTCAACTTTTTTCTATTTGAAAAATTAAAAAACAAAGACATAATTTGCTCATTCTCTTTCTATTTGGGGTTATTACATGTCCAACTGCATAGAAACACAAGTCTATTTTCACAGGAAGATATCAAAGTAACACATTTGGAGTAGGAAAGAATGAATAAAGTGAACTGAGCAAGAATAAACTTTTAAGCCAATTCTGTCCTTTTGTAAAAGCAAAAAATCCATGTTCTGTTTACAGTGAGTCTGTAGATACAATGTAGCTAGATAGGAAGCCAAGAATACTTAATTCTAGAAGGGTAAATTTGTAAACCTCAAAATTTGTAAACCTCAGAAGGTTTCCCAGAACAATATTGGTCTTTTTTTTCTACACTGTATTCAGATTTTCCTTACATTGTCAAATTTTACTCTGTCACAAACTCTTAACATACTCCCTGACAGAAAGGGAGTTTAACTCCTAGGGATATGAAGAAAAAGACATTCCCCTTGATCTCAAGGAACTCACTTTCCACTATGGAGATAGACTTGAAAACAAATTATTTAGCTACCCTGTGACAAGTGTAGTAGCAGAAGATAGCATTATACACGGAGCATAGTGCAGAATGCAATTGATTTTGCCTGCTGAAAAGAGTAGAAGCCAGCAGTGCTTGAGGTCTTTAGATAGATTGGTTACCCACATCCTATGCCTGTAGACAAGCACAGTCACACTGGGTGCCAAACTCCTCTCTCTCATTCTTCGTAATAATACATTTCTTACATTTTGTAATGCTTCCCTCAGTTGACTGACTTTTAATAATAGAATTCAAGTATCTCACTTAATTCTTATAATGATTCTCTTTTCTGAAGGAATTCAAAGTTTTTGACTTGTGCTTTTATTCCAGCACTCTCTCCCACTCTGCTCTTCTCCGTTTATCTTTTATTATAGGTATTTATCGGCATGTCGGCATCTTTCTGCCAGGAAATTAAAACCAAAGAGTTTTGTTTCATGTTTCACTATCTCTTAGCACTTGGCATGGTGGTTTCAATCCAAAAGCTCACATCAAAATCACCTGTAAGCTTTTAAAATATATACATGTTTAGACCCTGGTAAATTCTTATTCAGTGGACTCTGGTGAGTGTCTCTTTTTAGACACTTTTTTTTTTTTTTTTTTTTTTTTTTGCGTAGAGCTAGTGCTCAAAACCATGATGGGATCATTACAATGAAGTGGAATCCTTCTGTTGATGTGTATACTATTAGGTATTAGGGGCTCTGAACCTCTTTAGCTCAGGAAAGGTTGGAGACAAATGTGATATGATTTTTGTATTAAGTTTTCAAATGTTGGCAATTTTTAACAAAATGGAAAAAACAATAAATGAAACTCCTGCTATTTGATTTGTGAGTTATAAGATTGGAAGAAAAGGAAAGGTGAGCTTATTTTTAACAGCATAGTTGAGAGTTTTATGTTGAAATAACTTTTTTTAAAGTTCTCAGCATAGCAACTTGTGTATAAATTTACAAAATATGCATTCATTTTCACTTACACATATTTCCCCATACTGATTTGCAAGTAATAAAAGTATCACATGTTCTTGTGCATGTCTTATCTCTTATGATAAAAATGCAGGAAGAAGACCGAGCTGCTTGTTTTTAGCTATTTACTACATACATGTTTTAAACAACAGGTTATGCAAGCACAGTTTGCTCAGGACAACAACCCAGATGCACAGACACTCCAGAAATTGGCAGAAAGGACAGGCTTGAGCAGACGTGTGATACAGGTGATTACTTTTTTTTTTTTTTAAGGTTTTTAAAAATAGATATCGGGTCTCCCTATGTTGCCCAGACTGATCTGGAACTCTTGAGCTTAAGTGATTCTTCCACCTCGGCCTCCCAAAGTAATGGGATTACAGGATGAGCCACCGTACCTGTCCATAGGTGATTAACTTAAAGGTCAATCAAGAGAAACAAAAAGTTCTAATTCTGGGTATTTATAAGTATGCATTGGGGTTTTTTCTTTTTTGTAGGTGAAGAAGTGTGAAAACATTACTTTCTTATTTTAAGTCTCTTCACATTCTAAATCAATTTTTTTTAAATGTAATGATTGTCCTGCTTGGGCTAGGCTATCATTTGTCAAATGAGTCTTTGTGCATCCTACTTCATTCAGTGCTCACAGCAACCCTAAGATCCTCAGGCTAAAAAAGTTCCAAGATAAATCTTGCTGTAAGGTCGGTGTTTTTTCCTACTTTTTCTATGATTGTGTGTGTGATGGCTGCTGATGGCCTCTGTCAAAGATCCAGGGAGAGGAGCTGGTGTAAATAAAGCTGGAAAGTGATGAATTCATGCAAGTTTTTTTGAAGATAGAATTTATGTTTGGAAATAGTGGGAAATGAAATTCTTGGAGTTCAAGTCGGAGAGGCCTGCGAATGCAGAGTTCTCTTCTGAGCAGGTAAATGCCATGATATGAGATTTTAGGAAGAAAGGGCTAGTCACAGCATATGGGAAGAACTGGAGTTCTATCTAGTCAGAGAGACTAGATAGAGGTAGGCAGTTTAGTTGGAATGCTGGAATGCCCAGCAAAGTAGTGTGGTTTTGTTGTTGTTATTTGCTTTTTTGTTTGTTTGTTTCTGAAGAGACACTTAACTGGGGTAAAATTCATTTCGGAAACTTTTTGAAACAGGGTCATGCTTGGCCTAGGCTGGAGTACAGTGGTGCAATCACAACTCACTGCAGCGACCTCCTGGGCTCAGGTGATCCTCCCACCTCAGCCTCCCAAATAACTGGGACCACAGGTGCACACCACCACGCCTGGCTAATTTTTAAATTTTTGTAGAGACAGAGTCTCACCATGTTGCCCAGGCTGGTCTCAAATTCCTAGACTCAAGCAATCCTCCTCCCTTGGCCTCCCAAAGTGCTGGAATTATTGGTAATGAGCCACCATGCCCAGCTGAGAAACATTTTATTGACTGAACACTGATGGCAGTTGATGGATGCTGGAAAGACAAGAAATATTTGGTAACTGTAATGGGGAAGCAGAGAGGTGTCTAAGAGTCAATGACTCTGCCAGGCTCAGTTGCTCACACATGTAATCCCAGCATTTTGGGAGGTCAAGGCAAATATGTCACTTCAGTACAGGAGTTTGATACCAGTCTGGGCAAGGTGGTGAAACCCTGTCTCTACAGGGGGAAAAAAAAAAAAAAAAAAAAAAAAAACCCAGCCAGGCATACTGGTGTGTACCTGCAGTCCCAGTTACTCGGGAAGCTGAGGAGGGAGGGTCACGTAAGTCCAGGAGGTTGAAGCTGCAGTCAGTCATGATAGCACCACTCCACTCCAGCCTTGGTGATGGAGTAAGATCCTCTCTCAAAAAAGTCAGTGACTTATAAATTTGAAGTCAAAGTAATCTTGGGAATGGAGCCATTGACAGGAATGTGAAAGTCAAAAGAAAGCTGGATTGGAAGTTGGACCCTTTTAGCTGTGCTAATTATGCAGTGATGGTGGCAGTTAAGTATGTAAACAGGTATTTGAAAGAATGAACAGGACTCAAGCAAAGAGATCTAATGCCATGAAATTGGATAAGATCCTTTAGAAAGAGATCATGGGGTGTAAAAGGTGAAGAGTGGGTTTTAGAGAGCGGGGTAAGAGGTGCTGTTTAAATGGGATGTAGTAACAGCCAGAGTTGAGGAAGGAGTCAGGTGGAGAAACAGCATGGAGGCTGAAGAAGTGGGGTAAATTCAAGAACGAGATGGCCAGCTGTGTCAAGATTATCAGAGAGACCAGGGAAATGGAAAATAATTTTATTTCATTTTATTTTATTTTTTCCAAGACAAAGAGTCTGTGTCACCCAGGCTGGAGTGCAGTGGCACGATCTCGGCTCACTGCAACCTCTGCCTCCCAGGTTCAAGCAATTCTCCTGCTTCAGCCTCCTGAGTAGCTGGGATTACAGGTGCATGCCACCATGCCCGCCTAATTTTTGTATTTTTAGTAGAGACGAGGTTTCACTATGTTGGCCAGGCTGTTCTCAGACTCTTGACCATGTGATCCTCCTGCCTCAGCCTTCCAAAGTGAGGGGATTACAGGTGTGAGTCACAGTGCCCAGCCAGAAAATAATTTTAAATAATACTGGAAGTTCAAAAAATTTAAGAAATGAAAGCAAGTAACCATAAAAGGCAAGAGGAAACTCAGGGAAGGGAAAGGTGAATGTCTTCATTGCACATATTATATTTTGTTTCTTAATTTGGGTGGTTGATACACAGGTACTTATTCTTCCGTAAGCCTAAAATGTTTCATAATTAACAAATCATCTGTACAAAGAAGCAGATGGAAAAGACCTGATGGTACTGCAGCTTCTCTAAGGACCTAGGGTTCCTAGTGTTTTAATTGACTGCAGGGTGATGAGGCTGTCTTAGGAGACAAGTTCTACCACTTCAGCAGTTTTCAGATATCCAGATTATTGTGCTTATTTCAGAGTGCCAAATTTTAAGAAGGGACTAATAAGCAATCTGAAAAATATACTACCTTAAAGGTTCCCAGGGTTGTGAAAGATTTAGATCATTCCGTAATATTAAAGGCAGCAAGGATATTTATCTGGAAATAAGGCCAGGAGATGGTAAAGGAAAGAGTAGGTGTCTTTAAATATTTGTGAAAAGCTTCCTGCAATGGAATGTAGAAAAAGGCACTGGTGTTCACTCACAATGAACTTTCTCATTATTGCAAGGCTACACAAATGGCACCAACTACGAAGGAAGGTAGTGAGTTTCCTGTGCCTGGGAGTACAGTTTTGTTTGGGAGGTAGTTCAGACTCCATGGGCTAAAGGTTCCTTCTAATTTAAGACTCTGTATATTCATAACAATGGTAACTTCAGGTAAGTCAGATGCATGACTGTTATGTTTTATACCATTTGAAGGTGGAAGCAAAGAAGGAGAGTTTTCTTAGAGCTTTTCATATTTGAAGGACTAAGGAACACAGGCAGACATCTGTCATGTAATTTCCAGGTATTTAGGTTACTAGTACTATGAGCAAGTTAACATTGTCCTATACCCTACCATTTGAAGAATATGTTTTGAATGTTGGCTTTCAATATGTTAGGGTTCAACATTAAATATTTTTGATATGATTCCAAAGGAAAGAGTACTAGCATGCATATGTGTATATTATTTGTATCTGTACATAGGCTTACTCTATGTTGTAGCCCTTCAGAGTATTTTTTAAGAATTACTGTAATCTCAAATAGTAATCATACTTTCCCTCAGCCTCCTTCCTAGCATTGGGCACAATATTTTAGAAAGGTAAGAAAAAAGAGTTTTTATTACTAGACTTCTTCTAATTCTGATATGCAAACTAGATCGCCCAAAGATTAGGGGGAAACGGTGGTCTGGTACATGGAGAGTTTCACATTTCCTAGTTACAAATATGCTTAGTAAGACATTTGTAATAAAGCAGAGTGTTATTATACTGAAGTCAAAGAATAAAGATGAGTGATATTTTTCCCCCACACTGCATCCAGATATAATCACTGTTCACATACTCTTTCAGATAAGTGAATTATGACTTTTATGTTGTGTAGAGACAGAGTAAAATATTGCTATTTCTTCCAATCAGTGTACTGGGAAGATCCTTCCATATTAAGATTAACATCATATTTATTGCCACATACATTGAGCATAGTACAATTTATTTAGTTTCCAATTTTTCACTATTATAAAATGCTGCCATGAGTAACATTGTATATCTACCTTGCATGCTTGTTCAATAGTTTCCTTAGGATAAATTTCTGGAAGTGAGGTTGTTGAGTCCAAAGATAAAACATGCATAGGGCCTTTATACAAACATGAAATTTCTTTGCCTTCCTGGAAGTTCATACAACTTTTTTCTGCCAGGAGCTACATACAAGAGTTCCTTTTCCCCAACTCACAAGAATAATGAATACTGTTATTCTTTTACATCCTTTACAACTTAATAATTAGAAAAGAAAATCTCATTGATTTTATTTTTGTTTCTTATATTATCAATGAGCTTGAACACATTTTTTCATTTTTTAAGACCGTATATTTTTCGCTCACTTTTCTGTTGGGTTATTTTCTCTATATCTTACTGATATTTATTAATCCTATCTGTCATGTTAACCTTTCACGGTTCATCAGTTTCCTTTTTATTTTTTCCACACAGAACATTTATGTTTCTGTGTGTTTAAATCTCCCAGTCTTTTGATAGTTTTGGCCTTTCTTTCTTTCTTTCTTTTTTTTTTTTTTTTTTTTGAGATGGAGTTTCACTCTGTCACTCAGGCAGAATCTCAGCTCACTGCAACCTCCGCTTCCCAGGTTCAAGCAGTTCTTCTGCCTCTGCCTCCTGAGTAGCTGGGACTACAGGCGCGTGCTACCACGCCCAGCTAATTTTTGTATTTTTTAATAGAGACGGCATTCACCAGATTGGCCAGGCTGGTTTCCACTCCTGACCTCGTGATCCACCCTCCTCAGCTTCCCAAAGTGCTGGGATTACAGGTGTGAGCCATTGCTCCTGGCCTTTTTGTTTTGTTTTTTGAGATGGAATCTTGCTCTGTTGCCTAGGCAGGAGTGCAGTGGCGCAGTCTCAGCTCATTACAACCTCCGCCTCCTGGACTCAAGCAATTCTCCTGCCTCGGCCTCCCGAGCAGCTGGGACTACAGGTGCTCGCCCCCACGCCTGGCTAATTTTTGTATGTTTAGTAGAGATGGGGTTTCACCATGTTGGCCATTCTGGTCTTGAACTCCTGAACTTGTGATCTACCACCTCAGCTTCCCAAAGTGCTGGGACTATAGGTGTGAGCCACCACTCCTGGTCTAGTTTTGGTTTTTCTTATGCTTCCCTGTCTAGAGAGTACTTCGGTGTTGCTTTTTGTTTTCTTAAACTTTTATTGTTTCAATTATTTACACCTAAACTTTCATTTATCTGGCTTGGTTCCATGGGAGATAGGGTTTTATCTATTTTTTCTCTCTCTTTCAAATGATAAACTATTAGTTTTCCCTAAATCAGTGAACCATGCTTTCCCAATAAAATAAAATCCCATCTTTGTCATATACAAAATTATTATATTTGGCTTTTTGTCTGGGCTTTCTAAAGGTTTAATTCTATGCATTAGTATTTTGCTTTTCCATTATATCTACATGGCCTGATTTTAGCTTAGTTTATGATTTAGAACTCAAAAATTTTAAAGTAGTTACTCAGAAAATTGTAACTCTTGTTGGATGTTTGCAAAGCAGAAGGAGGAAATTTTGTCAGTGAGGAGAGTCACAAGGACTTATATTTGATTCTGAAGCTGGGTAGCATTCATGCCAGAAGGAATTTTCTGATGTCTGGAATCTTAAACTATATTTTGGTCTACCAGTTACATGACACTGTGTTTGCAAACCTCCCTCTGCTTGATTAGCTCTGGATGATCTTTCCAAGAAGCTGCTTAATCAGTATTAAGATAGTTATTCTGCTGTTTATGTTATACCTTCTTCATGTTTATTTACAAAGTTTGAGGGTTTTTCCCAATCAAAAGATGATGTTTCTTTTGTTTTACAACTGTGTAGGTTCCATTCACTGTATAATTTATTGGAGACAAAAAGATACTTTGAAGAAGCTCTGGGAATCATAATGCAACATGTTTTAGGTTACATGTAGTCCTCTGGCATATGTGTCTTCTGGGGTCCCATAAGGGAAAAAGGCAGGTGGCAGCGGTTCCCCCTTACACATTGGAGAATGTTTGAGTAATGTCATCTTATTTAGGTGAGATTAGTGTTAGTAGTGACATCTATTGTTCCAGAGCCTGTGGGCAGAACTGTGGAGATTTGGGGTGTGGTCTATAGGTATCTCTGAGTCTCACTAACACTTCAGAGAACAGGGATGTGGAGGAGGCTGTGACTTGCCACTTATCTTCCTTGATACATGCCTAAGTCTTGTCCCAGAAACATTCCTTAGGTGCTACTTTTCAGCCTCCTGCTCAAGGCTATGTACCCCGCTAGATTATTAATTTTTATTCTTTTAGTTTTAATTACTCTTGAGAGTATACTTTGCCAGCCTTCTATTTTTCAATGCCAGGAGCAGGGTGTAGCTCTGAAGTAAGGCCAGCTTTTTCTTATAAATTCTTTGCAGCTTCCTTTTATTTCACATTAATCAGCCCTGATTGCCTTGTGCCATCAAGGCCCTACCACCAGCCTTGAACAGACTTATGCCCCTGATGTTTTCCTGGCCTCATATCCCCCGATCCCAAAATGTTCTCATGCTAAGTTTTTATCCCTTCACCTCTCTTTCCTCTCATGACAGAGTTGTTTGAAGTGATGGAAAATAAGTGATACAGTATTTTAATGAAGTAACACTCTCTATGGTCAAGTTTTATCACCTGGCAGGGAATTCAAACACAGGCATATTAGCTACTGAAAGCCTTCTGGGCAGCCTAGACTTACTTGCCCTGACCTGGATGTAAACCTCCACTTGCCCTGAATTTGCTTCTTTTATTTCTGCAGTAGAGTGGACAGCAGGGTGGTTAGCACTTTACATTTTGTGAACTCTCACCAGTGGATGTGTTTGTATTTAATTCTACTTAAATATTATGAGTTTTTTCTTATTATAGACCTGACTTAACATGCTTCTTAGGGAATAGCCTATGTATTCACCAAGAGAAATTGAACTCAGCAGGTTAAAATCTGACTGGAATAACTGAATCAAGAGGTTTGTAGAAAGCTTTAAGTTCTCAGTAGGGATTTTAGTCATTTGAACAAGGATTTGAAATAAGTCCAGCAGGTGCCTAAGAATACATTTAGTAGTCTTTTTTTAAAGTTCTGATTAAAAGAGCTTTTTCTGCTTTTCTTTTTGTCCTAAATGCCAGTAGTAAAACCAAGGAGATTTCTCTGGAATTCTTGAGGGCCCTTCCCCACCTTTTCTGGGGAAGATGCTGTTTTAGTATAGAATTGGATTTTATTTTTATTTTTTTTTAAATAAATATAATAGAGTTTGGGGGGTATTTTTGTTTTGGCTTTTTTTTTTCTTTTTTTTTTGAGACAGAGTCTCACTGTGTCGCCCAGTCTGGAGTGCAGTGGCGCGATCTTGGCTCACTGCAACCTCCACATCTCGGGCTCAAGTGAGTCTCCTACCTCAGCCTCCCAAGTAGCTAGAATTACAGGTGCCAACCACCACGGCCAGCTAGTTTTTGTATTTTTAGTAGAGATGGGGTTTCACCATGTTGGCCAGGGTGGTACTGAACCCCTCACCTCAGGTGATCTGCCTGCCTCAGCCTCCCAAAGTGCTGGAATTACAGACATGAGCCACAGCACCCAGCCAAATCTAATAGAGTTTAATAATTGCATTCAAGAGGTAACTTTAACATCTGACCAACTCAAATTCAACAAACCAAAATCACTTAAGCAATTGGTCCCCTTTCCTACTTAAATAGAATTGGCTTTTAGGTAAATCACCAGAGAGCTATCAACTGAGCAAGAAAAATGACCACTGTTATTTGGACTAAAATGTTTCTTTTCTGTCTATAGAACTTTTATAAAAGATGATTTACATTTATGCTATGCTTGTGTGGTAGTGTGATTGAGGTTGCATTCATTTTTTAACTGGGTTGATAATGTGCTCAGAAGCTGGTGTGTAACCTACCTACTTCTGTTGCTTTTCTCCCTGCTCAGGTGTGGTTTCAGAATTGTAGAGCACGCCACAAGAAACATGTCAGTCCTAATCACTCCTCCTCCACCCCAGTTACAGCAGTCCCACCCTCCAGGCTGTCTCCACCCATGTTAGAAGAAATGGCTTATTCTGCCTACGTGCCCCAAGATGGAACGATGTTAACTGCGCTGCATAGTTATATGGATGGTAGGTATCCCAACATTTAACAGCCGTCTCCCAAGCAATCAACAACTGGTAACTTCCAATATTAGATAATTGATACAATTTGTATTTTGAAATATTACCTCAGTGGTAGCTAAAAATAATGTGGGGGGTGCAGTAGAGACAAAATTATCCAAACATTTTTATTTCTGTGATTACATTTTAAGAAAGAAGTTTAATACTCACTTTGCAGCTAAGATGCAAATATTAATAATGACTCAATGCTTGATCTTTACTTAGAGATTTTTTGTTTGTTTTTACTGGTAAATGTTTAAATACTTTATTTCCTGTGATCAGAGCAAGTGTTCACACTCAGATCTTTAGATGGGGGTTTAATAAGTTTTGTTAAATAATTGTTTTTTATTGAAGCAAATAATACATTTAGAAGGGTGCATACATAACTATACAGCTTGATGAATTAATAAAATGAATGTATCCATATAGATACTGCCCAAAGTAGCAGACATAATTAACATTTCAAAAGCCTCTCTTATGTCTCCGTCCAATTATTATCCTTTTCTCCCAAAGTAACATAGCACCTGATTTCTAAAACCACCCTTTAGTTTTGCTCTTTTTGAACCATACAGAATGTATTATGTGTCTCACTTCTTTCAATTACATTGTGAGATTCACCTATATTATTGTGAGAATCAGTTATTTGTTTTCATTGTTATATAGAAATCCACTGTAGGAATATACCACAATTTATCCATTTCCTGGTTGATAGTTGCTTTTTTTTTTTTTTTTTTCCAGTTTGTGCTTTTGTGAATATGCTGCTATGGACTTTATTGTACATGCTTTTTGTGCTCATTAATTCACATTTCTACTAGATATGTACCTGGGAGTGGGACATAAGGTCATGGGCTACACATATGCTCAACTTCAGTCATTCTGACAAACAGTTTTTCATAGTGGTTGAACCACTTTACACTTTGACCAGTGGCAAGGTTCAAGATGCTTCACATCCTCACCAACACTTGGTATGGTGTAACTTCCTGATGTTAGCAGATTTGATGATTGTGTAGTGCAATCTTATTTTAATTTGCCTTTACCTGATGACTGAGCATTTTTTCATCAGGCATTTGTATATTCTCTTTTGTGAAGAGCTGTACAAGTCTTTTGTCTGTTGGCCTACTGGCTTGTCTTTATTATTTATTTAAATTGATTTGCTTTAGTTCTTGGTGTAATCTGCATATAAAGCTTTTTGATAACTGTATGTGCTTAGAATATTTTCTCCTACTCAGTAGCTTGGCTTTTTCTACTCTCTTAATGGAATGTTTCATTGAGCACAACTTCCTAATTTTAATGTAGTTTATTTCATCATTTTTCCTGCATGAGCCGTGCTTTTCTTGGTGACATGTGCAAGAAATTGTTTATACTCAAAGATAATGAAAATATATCTTCTATGATATCATCTAGAAACTTTGTTTTACCTTTGATGTAAATTCAAATTCATTTGGAATTGAATTTTGTGTGTGGTGTGAGATAGAAAGTGAAGCTTTTCTGTTATGTTGATGAAAATAGAAAATGTCCAGTTTCTCTGTAGAGACACATTTGCCATAAATCAAATGTCCATATATTGTGTTAATTTCTGTACTTTCTGTTCTGTTAGTCTATTTTTTTGTTGCTACCTAATCATTCTAATCATACTGGGTCTATAATTCTTAATATCTGATAATAAGTTTCTTTCTATTTCATTGTTATTCAAGTTTGTATTGCTCATTCTTGGCCCTTTATATTTTCATAAAATTTACCTACTTGTCAATTTCTACCCCAAAAGGGAAAACAATTAATATTTTGATACAATCTATTATAGCAAATATATTGATCAGTTTTAGGAACTGCCATCTTAACAGTATTGCCTTCCATACCATGAAGTTTAATAAGTCTTTCCATTTATTTAGATCATCTTTAAGTAATCTCTTATGATTTAGAGTTTTCTGTTTAGTAATCTTGCACGTCTTCTGTTAAGTTTATCTCTAAGTATTTCTTTTGATTCAGTTGTAAGTGATATTTTCTTTGTATGTAGAAATCTGGGTTGGTATTTTCTTTCAGCACTTTGAAAATATGATTACCTTGTCTTCTGATTTTCATTGTTTGTTTTGCATATGGATAGCTAATTAACCTGGCTCCATTTACTGGTAAAGTCAGCTGTTTTCCCTGTTGCTCCTTTTGAAAATAAATGTCTTTTTTCCTCAACTTTTTTCTTTGTGTTTGTCTTGAAAAAGTTTTATCATACTGTGCCCAGGTGTGCTTCTTGAATATGTAGTTTGATGTCTTTCATTATGGTAAATTCTCAGCTTTTGTCTCCTCAAATATTGTTTTTGTTCCTATGAAAAAATTTTCATGTTTTCTTCTGAACTATTTTTCTAGTTCACTAATACTCTCTATATCTAATATCCTGTTAAAAAAAATCTTCCACTGACTTCTTAATTTCATTTATTGTGGTTTTCAGTTTTAAGATTTCCATTTATATGCTGAAGTCGTCCATTTTGTCACTTTATCCTTATTTAAATTAAAGTTCATGTCTGATAACTCCAGTATCTGGATCTTTGGTGGGTCTATTTTTTTTTCTTTATTTTCCTCTTTATTTTCTTTCAAGTCATGTCTAGTTATTTGTCTTCTTAATTGTTATTGCATTTCAGATGTTGGGTATGAGTAACTAAAGATAATTTGAGGCTTTGGATGATATCTTCCACTAGAGAAGATTAGTTTTACCCCCCAGGTAGTCAGGATAGGGTGAAATCAACTTAATCCAATCAGGCACAAATCCTCAGGAGGGCTGGTATATTTTTGTTTTACTACTCCTTGGAGTTAGCTCTTTGGAATCACAAATGTATCCCTGTTTTGTTTTGTTTTATTTTGTTTTCTGTTGTTGTTTTTAACTAGGGCTTCTCCTCTTCAGTGGGCCCTGCTCTTTAATTTTTGTTTTTTACCACTCTGCCAAAGTCTTAACTTCTGAATGCTCTGCTAAACTTCTCGGCCTATCAGACATTTGTTTTGTTTTAAATTGTCACTATCCTTGTGGGAGGAAAAGCATCCTCATTTTCTTTCCCTCCACTCTGGAACTTTGTAAGTCCTCACTCCTTAAGTGTCTTTCAGATGCCTTCAAACAGATTTTTAAAATTTTGTCCAGATTTCCTAGTTGGTCTCAGAGAAAGATTTGGTTTGAAGCAACATAGCCCTTGCTGAAAGCAGAAATTTCATTTTAAGTTTTGGTTAAATAAAAAAATCAGAGCCTGTAACATTGTTGCCATTTACTTATACTAGCATTAAAATTGTGTGTGTTCACATGAAAGACAGTAGTGTTGCCTGAGTCCAGTGTGTTTTGATGTATGCCTAGGGAGGAGGTAATTAAACATTAATGAAAGAAACTTGGGGAAGATCATCCTATACAAACACCTTCATGAGAAAGCTAGCAGCATCTCTGAAGAGGAACCCATGTCTTTCTAGCTTCAGGGTGAAGTGCAGTGAATGGGGTATGGATGGAGGACATTAAAGTGGCAAAATCTTGTGGCCCCAAATAAAGATTTGGGGGTAAAACTGTTCCTGGACTCTCACTATGCTGAATGAGTTAATGCTTCTGCTGAGGTCAGTGGAATGAGTGTAGCTTGGTGCCCTCAGCTATAATGAGTGATGAAAACATTGCCTTGGATTGTTTTTGTTTGTTTATAAATCAGTTTTATTCACCCTACAAAACTGATCCACAAATTTCTTTCTATTTTGTAGCTCATTCACCAACAGCTCTTGGACTCCAGCCCTTGTTACCCCATTCAATGACACAACTGCCAATAAGTCATACCTAATTCTTTTTTCAGGGATAGACTTGATTAAGGATATAAGTTCATCATTTATTATGTATAAAATACCATTGAAAAGATATTGCTGTTAATTTTTTATTTAACACCTAAAGCATTTCCAACATCACTTTGCTGCCCAGGTATGTATCTATAGTTGGCCTGCAAGACACTTTTATTGATTCTTCAATTTTGGTAAAACTTATGTTTACAAGAAGAAAACAAATCAAAACATTTTTTGTATTGTCTGGAAATAGTTCACTCTAGTGTGTATCTGTTAATTTATTTGTCATCAAAAGAGCACTTTGCCTAAAAGAAAGGACTGACAAGTGTGCAAAATGTTTACAGTCTTTTGTGAAATTGTAGTTTATCATTAGTTTGTACCTGTAAGTTATTGTTATAAATATTACCTGTATTTTTTGTTACATACAACTTTATACTTTGAAGCTTGTATCTGTGAATTCGCAACTGAAATTTATTTTGCCAATGTTTTCTGAATGAACTGAATAAAGCTTCTGTTGTAGCATGCCATGCAAACACATTATTGTGTTTGTGGTTGATGAATTATGGCTGTAAATAACACTATAGTTTAATAAGCCCGCCATTCTGAGTTTATTAAACATTTTCCATTCTCATGAAAATTTCAACCAATTTGTCCTTTTTGTGTGTTTTCAGCAATAAGTTGACTTTAGTCTCTTTAAAATCTAACAACTAATAATTTTAAAAAGTGTTGTGTTTTGAGCTGTGTTGTATGAATACATTTGAGGAGGAAACATATTATTCAAAAAAAGAACACATTAAAACATTTAATTTGGCAAAAATTGTCTTTTAGGCCAGCTAATAAAATCAATGTGAAAGAGAAGGCAGAACACTTTTCAGAATGGACTTCGGAGGGTATTACAAGTCAGAAATGAAATATGGGCCATAATATATTTCTTCAGGAGTGAAAAAAGAGAACTAAAAGTTTCTAGAGTAAGAACTCTTTGCATTTTCTTCTTGGTGAATACGCTTTAGGGACTGTGATTCTGAGAGCTGAAATCTAAAACTCAGGACTTTATCTTATGTGACAGTGGACTTGCAAATTTTTGTATTTAAAGAATTTAGTACTCACTTTTTGTCTTTTTATATGCCAGTTGGGGGGAAAAAAGGTAATGAGAAAAAACTTTTAGAACTTAGATTTAAGTCTTTGTTTAACTGAGCAGATTTCCATCAGGCTGAGGACTGAAAATAATAGTAGAGTATTTGTAATTTTATTCTAGTAATCATAAATACAACCAGAAAGTAATCATGTGGACATAAGTAACATCTATCTGGAACCAGAAGCAACAAACCTGCTTCATTATGGGAGAGAGGGATTTTTTTTTTTAACTGGCTACTTTATTTTAAATCACTTTGTAGCCAAAAGTCAATCCATCTGATCTTGAGATTGATACTAATCTCTGTGGGTTTTTGTCTGCCTGTCCCAGGCATGAAGTGGTGAGGTCAGCTTTACCTTTACCAGATGTCAAGGAAAGCTTTTGTAATATAGCCAAGCTCTGCACTGTTAGCAGTTTACAGCATTTCCCAGCTGACTATAATTGGCATCCCGTACCTTGGGAGGTGGCTGATTGTGAGTATTATTTGCTGTCTTTTTCCTGTGCTCACCATCCTCTGACTCTGTACAGAGAGTTTTTACAAAACATATCACCACCCTTTTTAGTCCCAAAGATGAATGCCCATAGTTGAAGTAAAACTTCATAACAAAGAGGTTCAAAGCTATCAGAATAGATGAGATTTATATATCCTGCATATAAAACTGTTAATCATGAAGAGATAGATATGAAAGTACTAAAAATATGATATGTGATATAAGCATCTGACTTTGCTATCTCTAGCCAGAGATCTTATTTTTAAAACCTAAAATTAGGGAAGAATTGAAGTATTTCCATGCTAGTAATATTCGGTGTAAGTATGTGAGCACAATACTTACTTGAAATTGACTATGGTCAGCTTTTGTGAAGATTAGAGAAAGAAAACTCTATATTGTTGGAGTAGCAAAGACCTGGGTAACAAGTAGTTATTTCTTAGGTGTGAAGACATTCATGAGCTGTGAGAGGATAGGATACCTTTTTTTTTTTTTTTTTTTTGCAATGCAAATCAAGAATCCTATTCAAACATTGAAATGGAAGTCACACTAAGTCAATACTCTTTAAGTGATTATTTTTAGTTGGACAAGGTAGTATTTAGTAGTAGTTTTACTTTTGACAAATGTCATTCTTAAAATTCCACATCACTCATTGTAAATTGTAAGTACATCTGTTTTGAATATCTCATAATAAACATTGTTAGATAGAATCACAGCTCAAGCTTTTAAAATTCGTTACAGTCATCTGAAAGCTGATAGCTGTAGTATTTCTTGATGTGGTACATTATGTGTATAATTACTCTAGTAGCATTATTAAACTAGGTGGCATCTTGGGACTTTGGTTATGGCATGGATGACTTTACCAGTTAGCAAAAGTAATGTTTCTATTTTATTATTTAGGACAGAAGTCATTTAGGTTGCAGTACACTAAGTACCAAAAGCATATTAGTGTAGGAAAAATTCTCAATGGCTCCTACCTGAGGAGGTAAAGAAACTGATATTGGCACTGTATGATTTTTACTCTTTTGAAACACAACTAAATATTTAGAGAGAAATGGATCTGAGTCCAAAACAAGTTCAGGTACACTGGATAACATCTAATAAACATCTACTTGGATTCAATCAGATAGTAAGTACTATTTTGTACCCTACTTTTTCCCTTTAGTAAATATATTTCCAAGTCAAATATTATCTACAATATCATTTTAATTGATATATAGTACTATGTCCCCCCAAATTTCATGTATTAAAACATAGTCTCCATTGTTGTGGTAGTAAGAGGTAGGGCTTCTGAGAGATAACCAGGTCATGAGGGAAGAACCCTTGAAAATGGGATTAGTGCCCTTATAAAGGACACCTGAGGGGCTTGTTTGCCCCTTTGCCCTTCAGCCATGTGAGCACACAGAGCAGGTGCCATCTATGAGGAATGGGTCATCACCAGACAGAATCTGCTGGTAGCTTGATCTTGTACTTCACTGCCTCCAGAACTGTGAGCAATACATTTCTGTTGTTCATAAATTACCCAGTCTGACACTTTGTTGTAGCAGCCCAAATAGACTAAAACATAGATTATTACATTGCTTGAATGAAACAATTTTATTAGATAAATAGGTTCTATCTAACTTTTTATTATGATGAATAGAGCCTAACATTGTGAGCACTTTCAGGATGTCCTGTTTGAGTGCCTCAGGGGTATTTTGAAACGTATTCACAGCAACTTCACGAAATGGATTCTATTATCACCCTTATTTTACAAACGTAGAAATTAAAAAAGTTGATATGTCTACTATCTTAGTGGGAAGTAACAAAGCCAGTATTTGAATTTAGCAGCTCAGTGATTCCAGATGCCATAATCTTAACCACTATGTTATACTATTACCATTTTAAATGACACTGTGATGGCATCTTCGTGACTATCTGCTACCTTTTAATTTATATTCTTATTTCGCCAGTGCGAATTCTTGGAAGTGGAATGGATGTGCATGCATAGGTTTAAAATAAGGCTCTTGAAATGCATTGATTGCCCCCTAAATGTTGCACAAAATTACATCTCCACCAGCAGTGTTTGAAGTGTTTTTGGAACCCTTGTCTATCCTGCCTAAATTGGAGTTGATATGTTAAATATTTTTTTAATCTTATACTCAAATTTTAAAAACTTTATATTTTATTTATTACTTGATATAAAATTGTAGTTTGCATTTCAGAGAACTAGTATTTTTTTTTTTTTTTTCAGGCAGAGTCTCCCTGTGTTCCAACTACTGGGCTCAAGTGATCTTCCCAAGTAGCTGGAACTACAGATGCGTGGCACCATTTTTCTGTAGAGATGAGGTCTTGCTATAATATGATGCACAGGCTGGTCTCGAACTCCTGGGCTCAAGCAATCCTCCCACCTGTCCTCCCAAACTGTTGGGATTACAGGCATGAGCCACCATGTCCAGCTGAAAACTAGTATCTTATAAAGGGGCTAAATGTAAGCACAAGCTGCTACTTTTATGACTTTTTTTTTCCCTTTAGTTATTCTGCATATATGACTAAAGTGAGCCTTCATTAGGATTTTTTCAACTGAGGTTTCATTCACTTGATATCAAATGTTTTACTTTAGTATCTGACACACTATCATATTCTATTTTCTTTGTTGCTGATTATGGTGATAACTTTATTACATGGTCCTTCATACTTTTTAAATGCTTTTCTGTGTATCATCATATTCTCATTCAACAGATGAGGGAATTGAAATTTAGGAGGCTTCAATTAACATAATTAGGCCTTTGGTTTTAATATGCAAGAGTTCTCCAGGACACCAGATTATTTTTATAAATGTATAGAGATCTTAGGAGAATAAATTAACAAATTTCCCCCAGTTCCTTGAATTTCATAAGAAATAGACTGCCATAGGCTAAGAGGATGTGAAAACCACTGCAGGGAACAGCTTCTCCTTTTCTAAATTGTCATCAAGTACAGTACTTCCTACAAAGATCTGAACTTGCTAGGTGACTGAGAGTGGAGTTTAGGGATGGACTGTGTATGGGCACTTGCATGGGGGTATCAATGGAAGAAAAAAAGGTGTTAAGAAATAGAAAATAGAAGGGGTCCTGAGGAGGTAGAAACAACATCTGTCTTGCTTTCCATTACACTCCACAATTCCTATCACCAAGTAATCACTCAGGGATTGAATGAGGGTGGTAGAAAAACAATCAGAATAAGACTCTATGTTTGAGCGTCCTGGAATAACTTCAAATTCCAAAACAGATCTTCTCAAATCTTCAAGAAAAATATTCTTCCTTTCGTTTAGCAAATATCTTATATACCCATGGCAATTTATATTCTTTTTACACCATTTATCATGGAATGTGAGACACCTGGATTTTGGTACTTTCTCTGACACCAATTAACTACATCCCAAGGACACTTAGCATCCCTGCATGCTGATTTCGTCAACAGTAAAAGGAAAGTTTTTATGAAGCAAAAGTGAGATGAATGGAAAAAAGACATGATAAAAACATGATCTGTTCATTTAGAAGGGCAAGGTTAGTGGCCGATCAGGCACTCTGAGACCGGGCAGTTGGAGCTGATGGAGCACCAGTAGTTTGGTAAGCACTGCCCTATCCCAGGCAACCCCAGGAACAAAGCAATTTATGCATTTCTTTAAATAAAGTCAGAGGTGGAGCATCTACGCTGTTAATGAGTTACACATTCTCCAGCAAAGTGCTCTTACTCCAACCTCCCTACAGATGGAAAACATCTATTTGCTGTCTACATTAACTCCCTTCTTGATCTTAAAGAATTATTCAGTCAAGTAGAGGTGTGACCTTCTGTGATTTGGATGTAGAGAGTCTCTGTATAATTTAGTTTGCAGAAATGATTTGAATGTTTTCAAAAAAAAATTTCTTAAACCCAAAGGAATTATGATGCCATATTTGAAAATGGAAATCATTGTTACAAATTCAATTTCAAAATATTTACTTCCTGGAACCAGGGTGATGTCTCTAGAGAACCACTACTAGTTATTAGCTCATTTCTTTCAGATGTACTGGAATGAGTCTGTTATTTTGCCAGCATGGTTCTGAACCACAAATTTCATCTTTGGTTGAAACTCTTCCAAGCGAGACCATGTGCAGTTTTCCTAGTTCATCATTTGTCTTTCAGAAGACAGCCTGGTGCATTTATGACTATGGTAGAAACATGTCTCAGGAGTCCTGGTGAACAAAACTAGCTTCACAGGCTCCTCAGTAGAGCCTAGCACTTGCAAAGGCGGGAGAAGGATCAGGAAACTTCTAACAAAGACTTGGATCCAGTCCTATAATGGGCTTCCTCCACTGTTAGGATAGAAGGAGGGAGACGAGAGAGTCTGTAGCGAATTCTTGGGCTCTGAGGAGCATGTGGTGATCACGTAGGGCAGGGGATGAGGTGTCAAAGTGGAGCTGAGCTGGCATAGGAGCAGGCAGGGCAAAGGCAGAGTTGCAGCCTCTGTGTGTCACTTGCCTGCTAGTGTTCTAATCTGAGAGCAGACTTCTGGCCTTTGTGAAGCATTAGTTTATTCTGCTCTGTCATGGACATCTGCAGGAATGGCATGGCAGTAGGGCTGAAGCTACATTACTGACAACATGGAGAAGTATCACAAAAACTTTGATGTCATGCTGTCTGGAGTCCTCATTTTGCCACATCCCACTGTGGTAACTCTGGGCAAGTTATTAAACTGCTCTGTGCCAGAGTTTTCTCATACGTAAAATGGAATAATAGCACTTTTCCCAAATGGTTATTGTCACCCTGTGATAAGATAGTACATATAAAGTGCTTAGAAAAGTATCTGGTGCACAATAAACCCTGAAAGTTATCTATACTTATTCCTTGGTAAACTAACTCTTACCACCAGAGGAAAAAGAATGCCATCATCTTTCATTAGCTTTCCCTCTCCTTTCTCCATTTCTCTTTTCCTGGGTAACAACTCCTCCTCATCCAGGACCGAGCTCAAATATCATCCCCTCCAGGAAGCCTTCCCTGATTGTTCCCCACATCCCACCCCAATGTGAGTGAGTTCTTTGTGTTGCCATCATTTCCTCAAAGGATAGCTCTATACTTGAATACATTTTATTATAATTTTCCTTCCTCAATTTTGTCTCAAGACTAGACTAGAGACCCTAGACTATTCATCTTAGGGTCTCTAGGATCTAGCACAGGACATTGACAGAGTAGCCTCTTGCCATGGTTAATTTACTCCGTGCCAGGCTCCCGCGGATAGCCTTTCCCCAACAGCTCCTCAGCCTGGGCTATGCTATGGCCCATGGAAGTTCTCTGCCTCAGATGGACCTGTTTCTTGTTCTCTTCAACTAAGCAAAACAGACAGGTTGGGTCATTATCGAGTAATTCAGGCAAGAGAAGCAGCCAAACACATGTTTTTATCTGAGTTACCCAAATTGGCTGACTCCCCAGCCTGCAGTTACTGGGTAATTGCTCAATCTTCCATTTGGCTTTTACTGAGTAAATGTGGCTGCAGAGTCTTCTCATTTCTCTTGAATGACTCCTCCCATTTTCTATCTAATATAGGTTAAATGTAAAGTTTTCTTTTTCTTCTGCCTGCAGTAGCTATCTAGGCCATCAGCTCACCTTGTTTCATTAGCCTTCAAAGTGGGCCAGAATGGTCAGATAGGGGTCTAGTCATAGTTTTCTGTTTGTTTGTTTTAGACAAAGTTTCACTGTTGTTGCCCGGGCTGGAGTGCAATGACGTGGTCTCGGTTCACTGCAACCTCTGCCTCCTGGGTTCAAACTATTCTCCTGCCTCAGCCTCCCAAGTAGCTGGAATTACAGACACCCACCTCCACACCTGGCTAATTTTTATATTTTATTTTTAGTAGAGATGGGGTTTTGCCATGTTTGCCCAGCTGGTCTTGAGGATCATAGATGATCCACCTGCCTCGGCCTCCCAAAGTGTTGGGATTATATGCGTGAGCCACCACACTCGGCCTTGTCATTGTTTTCTATTTGTCCTGGATAATCTGCTGTCAACCCCTCTTTTTTTTAGAGAGAGGACACACAGGAAACACATAATTCAGTCATACATTTCACTGGGAGCTTTTCCTGTTTTGGCCTCAGGTGCAGGAATTCTGAAATCCCTTTCTCAGAACTGATGACCACAGCTCACTGTAGTTTGTGGAAAGCTCACAGAGTCTGCTTTCAAGTAGTTAGAGCCTGGTTCCAATTGCAGTCCAGCCTCTTACTTCCTATGTAACCGTGGGCATATCACTTACCAATTCATCACATGCTGCTTGTTTTACCCTTGAAATGTCTCTAGAATGTACCCACTTCCCCATATCTTTGCCACTCCTACCTACTGCAAAACCTGGACTATTTAAAATAGCTACACAACTTTTTTCCTGGCTTCCACCCCTTTCCCCCTAAAATATGTTCAAAAAGATGTGTTTAAAATCTAAAGTAGAACTTTTCTGTTGAAACCCGCCCCCCTGCCCCCGTGGTTTCCCTTCATATTAAGAAGAAAATGCAACAACCTTTGGTGGCCTTGAAGGGCACTTTTCATAGGGGGGTCACTTCACCCCCATGCACCCCGTTACTTTCTGCCTACATCTCGTAACCTCCCCCCTACTCATTCACTTGCTTTCTTGCTTCCAGTCACACTGGCCTCCCAAGCTATACACAAGTGGGCAGGATAAAGTAGTGTTTATGAGATTTGGAATGAGACAGCTTGACTGTGCCATTTTTCTGGCTACATGGCCTTCTTGCTTAATCTCACGGAGCCTGTTTCTCTTTTGTAAATGAGCACACCACTACCCGCTTTGCAGGGTTACCCTGAGAATTAAATGAGGTATTAAATATAATGCAGTGAGCACAGTATTTGGCAGGTTGTCAACCCTACGTCAAGAAGTGGTGGCTACTAGAGTGAGGAGTGAGTGAGGAGAGTGGGTGGTGGAGGGGCTGGGTGCTCTGAAGTGGAAAAGGGGCTCTAGAGCTTTGCCTAAAACAGGATAACCCTTTCCCTCACAATCAGGACTCCAATTTCAAGCCCAATTTCTGCTCAAGCCCTTTCTTTTGATATTCTTAGTAGAAATATTTAAACTATCACTGAGCCATCTCAATGAACTGTTGATTTCCCTTGCACACTCACTCTGCCAGCCCACAGTTCCATTGTTTTGGTCTAGAGAAGGCCAAGCCCTTGAAGTATTTATCCCCCAGAAGCCTGATTGATCTTGATTGCCTGTCGTGGCCCTGCTCCAAGTTCTCCATATCACTACTCAGCTGTGGGTCCCATTTAATAAAGGCACCACAAATGTGGAGGGGGAGCTCCTCATCTTTGCTAGTGAAACTGGCTCACTTTTCAGCTCCATAGTGCTACCCTGGTTCCACTGTTGGATGAACACTCTAGGAGCCTGCCAGCTCTGCCAGCTCCATTTTTGCCTTTTCAGCAGATACACCAGGTCTATATTGCCGAAGAAATGGCCACTATGTGCTG
This sequence comes from Macaca mulatta, assembly GCF_049350105.2. NCBI lineage: Eukaryota > Metazoa > Chordata > Mammalia > Primates > Cercopithecidae > Macaca > Macaca mulatta. The sequence goes on along the minus strand of NC_133406.1, from coordinate 165,405,613 downwards.
TTTGGATTCTTACTCTGTGCTAATAGGAATCCACATTGTCATGCCTGCTGAATCATTTTTCTCTGCTCAGCTGAAAGCTCAAGACTTCAGTGCTTCTGGGCTAAGAGTTCTTTTGGACTATCAAGTACAAGAACCAGTGGATTTTAGACCAGTCACCTTGTGTGGTAATTGAAATTTTAACAAGCTAAACTAGTAAGTGATATAAAATTCTGTTTAATATTAACTCTTTAACCCAGGGAGTTAGATAAGTGCCACCCATTGGGCCTAAATCATAGCACAAAATCACTCAGTTGCTCAGTTGGCCAGCAAGTCAAGCAAAAAAGACAAAAAAACAAAAACACAAAGCCAGCTTCCCTATAAACTACTTTGATCAGCTTTTTAAGCTTTCCCAAACTGACCGTATTATTTAATTGTTAAGAGAACCTGTGGATCTTGGGACACAGGAACTGTAGGGAGTGCTTAAAAATCACTGAAACACATGAGCTATCTATTTCTTTACAAACCAATGACTAAAAGGGGTAATAAGTTTTAAATTATGCTGTAATTCAGTGGCTCACAAATTTTTAGATACTCAAGAGTCATCTGGAAACTGGGGAGGTATTAGAAATGGTCAGTCTCAGAGATTCTGATTTGTCACATCTGGGGTAGGGATCAGAAGTCTCTGTCTCTCCTAAGCTTCCTGGAAGAATTCTGCAGCAGATGGTCAGAGCTCAGACTTCGAGAAACCCTAAGACTGTAGGAGGGAGTTGCTAATTCACACCATATTTGCCCCCATTAATCTACTGTTTATTTTTCTAGGGTCTGCTGTGAGCTGGGGGCTTAAAGTATACTATATTTACTCTTTACAACATTGCCACATGGTATATTATTACCATTCCCACTTTACAGATGATACAACTGAGGCTCAGCATGGCCAAATAACTCGCCTGGTGGGCTGGGATTTGAACTCAGGTCTTTAATTTCTTTTTTTACCTCATATGTTACAAGGAAAGCTGAGAATGAGGGAGGCAGGTGGCCTGGGAGCAAGCTAACTAAGGCGCACTCAGAGCTTAACCAGCCCTGGCAGGTCAAAAAGTTAGAATAATTAGATCTATTTTGTTTACACCAAAATTCCTTTTGTTGATTTTTTTTTTAATTCCATGAAATCTTTTACCAAAATGCTATTTGGCATTATGCAGTTGCCAAAATGTGAGTTAATCATTTGAGTGAGTACACTTGGTATCCGACATCTACATATTTTTCAAATATGCAGACATTTTGGCTAGTCACAGAGATACTGACTTGAGCCTAGTTTTCAGGTAGGAAATCTGAGTCACTGAATGACCAAGAGATGAGGCCAACTTTTTATTATCATTATTATTTAGTATATTTTCTCTACCTGGCGTGCTAACCTGCACGGATGCAAATGCTTCTTCCAAAATGGGAAGGGCCCAATATACTTGGTGTTGCAGGAGGTCATTCTCATGAGAATCACTTATCCAAAGAAGCTGACAACTGAGGATAAAGTGAATCAGTGCTAATAGGCATGTTCTCTGTGCCTCGAGAGAAGATTGCCCAAGCTGCAACCATAACAAGAATGCTCCTGAATTGTGCCATGCTGTTAAGATGGTGAAGGCTGGGGTGAACAGGAAGGTAGCACCGGAGGACGACTGCTGTTCCAGATTTCAGATGATGACTTATAAGTTTCTCTTCTTTCCACCAAAGAAGGAATGATAAACAGGGTAACAACGGCCATTTTAAAGACTGAATGGCAGAGGAAGAAGGAGCGTGGTAAGTCTGTGGCTTTGCTAACGGACAGAATAGAGTGGCACAGCTCCTACACTGAATGCTTAGCCAACATCTTGGCAGAATGATTGGTGTTTGTGTAGGGTGAGAAATCCTGGCCTGGAAACTTCAGGGATGCGCTGGTAGAATAATAGCAAAGAGATTTGCACAGCAGCTGCTTGTCTCATCCCTGGTTCTTGCCAAAACTTCCCCCATCTTTCATCTCTTGAAGCACAAAAATTCCTCTCTTGCAACAATACTTTAATTCCATTTTAATATTCTTATTCATCAAATGGCATTTTACAGCCTCATTTAATGACCTTATAACACACAAACTCTACTCACATCACAACTATTTGAACTGCTTATTAGAGATATATGAGACCACCATACTAGTCCTGAGATCTTTAGACAGTCACATTTAAATACAATTTATGAATTATTTTGCCCTTGTAAGTCTAGGCCTAATAACTATTGCTCAAATAGGAGATTTCAAAAGAGAATAGGGAAGATTTGATTGTAGCCACTGTTGAATTTGTCCATCAAAACTCTTTTGAAGCTTCCTTTGACACAACATAACTTCTAGCCATGGTGAAATGAGGAAAGACTGACTAAATAAAAAAGGTTATATCTCTGCCAGTGTAAAATTTTCCCCCAACCTTATGTGTTTCATTTTATTTTCCATAACTCTGGGTATGAAATTCACATCATTTCTCTTACCAGGGTATTCTGAGGTTCAGCAGGAATTTGGTTGGGACATATTTTCCTGAGCATCTGCCTGCATTCTCCTGCCTTGAATATTTTTAAATCTTCATTCTTTTAGTCATGCTCACAGACTCAGTGTCTTGCAGAATGCTGGAACAGTCTTTGGAGATCATCTTATCCAATCCCCTTATTTTACTTTCTCAATCCAAATTCCTCTCCCTTCCAGCTTTTCCTTAGAAATGGAAACAAAAATAATCGTGTTTGGGCCCCCTGCCTGAATCTCCTAGGAACACCCTGGGCTCTGCTAAATGATTTGCTTGCCAGTGGAGTCTCTCTGTGGGAATACTGAGCTGCTCCCAAGTCTTCATGACACTACCTGCTTGTTCCTTAAAATAACTCTCAGCTGGAAACCCTCACGTCAAACTCGGAATTCTGGTATTCTGTTTCTTTTCAGTTCTCTTTCTTTTGAAGAAAGGGCTCTGTCATTAAGTGCTGATTGTGAGTATGCTCAACCTGTTCTGGGAGCCTTTTGGGAGATTCCATTTCCATTGGAGTAGGCAAGATATCTAGGAAAAAGAAACAAGAGAATATTAATATCAATACCTGATATTTAGTGAACACTTGGTATGTGCCAGGCACTGTGCCAAGAGCTTACACATGTTAACTTTCTTTAATCCTCCCTACATCCCATAAGTTAGTTATTACCATCACTATTTCACATTTGAGGAGACTTGAGCACAGGTCACAAAGCTTGTAAATGGCAGAGCCAGGATTTAAATCCAGGCGGTTTAGCTTCAGGATATATACTCTTAATCATTATGCTACCCTATCTCCAAAAATCTAAGGTGTAAGCAAGAAACCATCTTAATTTACATGAGTTAGGGAATTAAAAAGGAAACCAATCTTTTTGATAGTCTGATGAAATAACTCGGAGACCTCATCCTAACTGGAAGTGTGTACTTCTTTCCAACCATGGTAGCCTCTGGGATCCCAGCTATACAGTTTGAGCATCTCAAATCTGAAAATTCAAAATCCAAAATACTCCAAAATCTGAAACTTTTTGAGCACCAAAGGAAATGCTCATTGGAGCATTTTGGATTTTGGATTTGGCAATGCAAATATTCCAAAATAAAAAAAACCAACAACAACAAAGTCAGAAATCTGAAACACTGTTGGTCCCAAGCATTTTGGATAAGGGATATTCAACCTGTACTTCCTTAGTTCAAGGAATTGGTCTTTATTACTCTGGTGCTAAAGAGAAATTACTTTCAGTTCTGTTGGAGATACTCATGATACATTTAGCTCCTGTGCCAAAAGAATGGTGTTACTGAAATATTGGCAGCCTAGCATTTTGGTCATCTACCCTGCCCCCTATCCTGGCCATCCTGGAGTCTAGTACAATGCCCTGTCTGCTGAAGAAGGGCTCTGGTGATGTCAGGTCCCTGTTCATGCCAGCTGGAAGCTCTCCAGATATAGAGAAGAGGATGTCTCTCTTCTGATACCCTCACCCTGGATATACTCAGCTATAGTCCCTCCCTACACCTATAATTCCAGTTCTCAATAATTTTTTATGCTTGGGTCCATAGCTTCTCTATTTTACACATGAGTACATGTGAGTGTGTGTGGACACACATGCATACACACACACACGCCACAGCCATTTGCCCCAAGGCAGGTCTGCAAGGCCTGTAGGCTAGAACCGACTCCTTCCCCTAACTCTGCCCTTTAGCACTGAAATTGCAGCCTCAAAAGCCATCCTATTTCCTGTTTCAGAATAAATGACATTTCCTCTAGAGAAATGCTTCCCCCAGCCACCCCGGCAGCATATTACACAAGGCAGAACATGATAAAGTGCTACGGTGCATAGTAGCAGATAGAATATGTCTTCACAACTGTTCTTCTTTTTTTCATTTTATTTTTATTTTTTATTCCTTAAATTTTTATTTCAATAGTTTTGGGGAAACAGGTGGTGTTCGGTTGCATGAAAAAGTGGTGATTTCTGATACTTTGGTGCATCCATCACTGGAGCAGTGTACACTGTACCCAATGTGTGGTGTTTTGTTTTGTTTTGTTTTTATCCCTCACCCCCTCCTACCCTTCCCTGGAGTCCCCAAATTCTATTATATTATTCTTATGCTTTTGCATCCTCATAGCTTAGCTCCTGCTTATAAGTGAGAACATACAATATTTGGTTTTGCATTCCTGAGTTATTACATTTAGAATAATGGTCTCCAAGTCCGTCCAGGTTGCAGCAAATGTCATTATTTTATTCCTTTTTAGGGCTGGTTAGTATTCCATGATGTAGATCATATTTTCTTTATCCACTCATTGTTCGATGGGCATTAAGGCTGGTTCCATATTTTTGCAATTCAAAATTGTGCTGCTATAAACATGTGTGTGCTAGTGTCTTTTTCATATAATGAATTCTTCTCCACTAGGAAGATGCCCAGTAATGGAATTGCTGGATCAAATGGTAGGTGTACTCTTAGTTCTTAAAGGAATCTCCATACTGTTTTCCATAGTGGTTGTACTAGTTTATATTCCCACCATCCAGGTGAAAGTGTTCCCTTTTCACCACATCCATGACAACATGTGTTCATTTTTGATTTTTAAATTATGACCATTTTTGCAGGAGTAAGGTGTTATTTCATTGTGGAATTTGATTTGCAGTTCTCTGATAATTAGTGATATTGAACATTTTTTCAAAAGTTTGTTGACCATTTGTATTTCTGCTTTTGAGAATTGTATATTCATGTACTTAGCCCACTTTTTGATGGGATTATTTTTATTTATTTATTTATTATACTTTAAGTTCTAGGGTACATGTGTAAAACGTGCAGGTTTGTCACATATGTATACATGTGCTGTGTTGGTTTGCTGCACTGAATAACTCGTCATTTACAATAGGTATTGCTCAAAATGTTATCCCTCCCCCATCCCATCACCCCACGACAGGCCTGGTGTGTGATGTTCCTCACCCTGTGTCCAAGTGTTCTCATTGTTCAATTCCCACTTACGAGTGACAACAGGTGGTGTTTGTCTTTCTGTCTTTGTGATTGTTTGCTCAGAATGATGGTTTCCAGCTTCATCTATATCACCACAAAGGACATGAACTCATCCTTTTTTATGGCTGCATAGTATTCCATGGTGTATATGTGCCACATTTTCTTAATCCAGTCTAACATTGATGGACACTGGGGTTGGTTCCAAGTCTTTGCTATTGTGATTAGTGCCGCAATAAACATACGTGTGCATGTGTCTTTATAGTAGCATGATTTATAATCCTTTGGGTATATACCCAGTAATGGAATGGCTGGGTCAAATGGTATTTCTAGTTCTAGATCATTGAGGAATCACCACACTGTCTTCCACAATGGTTGAACTAGTTTACAGTCCCACCAGCAGTGTCTATTTGATTCCTCTCTCTTTTCTTCTTTATTAGTCTTGCTAGCAGTCTATCAATTTTGTTGATCTTTTCAAAAAACCAGCTCCTGGATTCATGATTTTTTAAAGGATTTTTTTGTGTCTCTAACGCTTTCAGTTTTGCTCTGATCTTGGTTTTCTCTTGCCTTCTGTTTGCTTTTGAATGTGTTTTTTCTTGCTTCTCTAGTTCTTTTAATTGTGATGTTAGGGTGTAAATTTTAGATCTTTTCTCCTTTCTCTTGTGGGCATTTAGTGCTATAAATTTCCCTCTACACACTGCTTTAAATGTGTCCCAGAGATTCTGGTATGTTGTGTCTTTGTTCTCATTGGTTTCAAAGAACATCTTTGTTTCTGCCTTCATTTCGTTATTTACCCAGTAGTCATTCAGGAGCAGGTTGTTCAGTTTCCATGTAGTTGTGCAGTTTTGAGTGAGTTTCTTAATCCTGAGTTCTAAGTTGATTGCACTGTGGTCTGAAAAATAGGTTGTTGTGATTTCTGTTCTTTTACATTTGCTGAGAAGTGCTTTACTTCCAACTATGTGGTCAATTTTGCAATAAGTGCTATATGGTGTGGGGAAGAATGTATATTCTGTTGATTTGTGATGGAGAGTTCTGTAGATGTCTATTAGGTCTGCTTGGTTAAAAGCTGAGTTCAGGTCCTGGATATCCTTGTTAACCTTCTGTCTCATTGATCTGTCTACTATTGACAGTGGGGTGTTAAATTCTCCCATTATTATTTTGTGGGAGTCTAAGTCTCTTTTTAGGTCTCTCAGGACTTGCTTTATGAAACTGGGTGCTCCTGTATTGGATGCATGTATATTTAGAATTGTTAGGTCTTCTTGTTGAATTGATCCCTTTACCATTATGTAATGGCCTTCTCTGTCTCTTTTGATCTTTGTTGGTTTAAAGTCTGTTTTATCAGAGACTAGGATTGAAACCCCTACCTTTCTTTGCTTTCCTTATGCTTGGTAGATCTTCCTCCATCCCTTTATTTTAAACCTACGTATGTCTCTGCACATGAAATGGGTCTCCTGAATACAGCACACTGATGGGTCTGGACTCTTTATCCAATTTGCCAGTCTGTGTCTTTTAATTGGAGTATTTAGCCCATTTACATTTAAGGTTAATGTTGTTGTGTGTGAATTTGATCCTGTCAGTATGATGTTAGTTGGTTATTTTGCTCGTTAGTTGATGCAGTTTCTTCCTAGCTTCAATTGTCTTTACGATTTGGCCTGTTTTTGCAGTGGCTGGTACCGGTTGTTCCTTTCTGTGTTTAGTGCTTCCTCCAGGAGCTCTTGTAAGGCAGGCCTGGTGGTGACAAAATCTCTCAGCATTTGCTTGTCTGTAAAGGATTTTATTTCTCCTTCGCTTATGAAGCTTAGTTTGGCTGGATATGAAATTCTCAGTTGAAAATTCTTTTCTTTAAGAATGTTGAATATTGACCCCAACTCTCTTCTGGCTTGTACGGTTTCTGCTGAGAGATTCGCTGTTAGTCAGATGGGCTTCCCTTTGTGGGTCATCCAACCTTTCTCTATGGCTGCCCTTAGCATTTTTTCCTTCCTTTCAACCTTGGTGAATCTGACAATTATGTGTCTTGGTGTTGCTCTTCTCGAGGAGTATCTTTGTGGTGTCCTCTCTATTTCCTCAATTTAATGTTGACCTGCCTTGCTAGGTTGGGGAAGTTCTCCTGAATAATATCCTGAAGAGTGTTTTCCAGCTTGGTTCCATTCTCCCCATCACTTTCAGGTACAACAATCAAACGTAGATTTGGTCTTTTCACATAGTCCCATATTTCTTGGAGGCTTTGTTTGTTTCTTTTTACTCTTTTTTCTCTTGACTTCTCTTCTCACTTTATTTCATTAATTTGATCTTCAGTCACTAATACCCTTTCTTCCACTTGATTGAATTGGTTACTGAAGCTTGTGCATGTGTCACATAGTTCTCGTGCCATGGTTTTCAGCTCCATCAGGTCATTTAAGGTCTTCTCTACACTGTTTATTCTAGTTAATCATTTGTCTAATCTTTTTTCAAGTTTTTTAGCTTCCTTGTGGTGGGTTTGAACACCCTCCTTTAGCTTGGAGAAATTGTTATTACTGACTTTCTGAAGCCTACTTCTGTCAACTCATCAAAGTCATTCTCTGTCTTGCTTTGTTCTGTTGCTGGCAAGGAGCTGCGATCCTTTGGAGGAGAAGGGGAGCTCTGGTTTTTAGAATTTTCAACTTTTCTGCTCTGGTTTATCCCCATCTTTGTGGTTTTGTCTAACTTTGCTCTTTGATGATGGTGACCTACAGATGGGGTTTTGGTGTGGGTGTCCTTTTTTGTTGATATTGATGCTATTCCTTTCTGTTGGCTAATTTTCCTTCTAACAGTCAGATTCCTTAGCTACAGGTCTTTTGGAGTTTGCTGGAGGTCCACTCCAGACCCTATTTGCCTGGGTATCACCAGCGGAGGCTGCAGAACAGCAAATATTGCAGAACAGCAAATATTGCTCCCTGATCCTTCCTTTGGAAGCTTCGTCTCAGAGGGGCACCAGGCTGTATCAGGTGTCAGTCGGCCCCTACTGTTAGGCTGCACAGGGATCAGAGACCCACTTGAGGAGGCAGTCTGTCGATTCTCAGACCTTAAACACTGTGCTGGGAGAACCACTGCTCTCTTCAGAGCTGTCAGATAGCGACGTTTAATTCTGCAGAAGATTCTGCTGCCTTTTGTTCAGCTATACCCTACCCCCAGAGGTGGAGTCTACAGAGGCAGGTGGGTCTCATTGAGCTGTGGTGGGCTCCACCCAGTTCGAGCTTCCTGGTTGCTTTGTTTACCTAGTCAAGCCTCAGCAATGGTGGACACCCCTCCCCCAGCTAGACTTGCCATCTCGTAGTTCAATCTGGGACTAGCAGTGAGCAAGGCTCCATGGGCATGGGACCCACTGAGCCAGGCGTGGGATATAATCTCCTGGTGTGCCGTTTGCTAAGACCGTTGGAAAACCACAGTGTTTAGGTCCCGGTTTTCCTGGTACAGTCTGTCATGGCTTCCCTTGGCTAGGAAAGGAAAATCCCCCAACCTCTTACACTTCCCGGGAGAGGCGATGCCCCACCCTGCTTTGACTCGCCCTTCATGGACTGTACCCACTTTACAACCAGTCCCAATGAGACGAACCAGGTACCTCAGTTGGAAATGTGGAAATCACCTGTCTTCTGCATCAATCATGCTGAGAGCTGCAGACCAGAGCTGTTCCTATTCGGCCATCTTGGAACAGACCTCCGTTTTGTTCTTTTTCTTGCTTTATTTTTTGAGCTCCTTGTAGATTCTGTATATTAGTCCTTCGTTGGGTGCATAGATTACAAAAATTTTCTCCCATTCTGTATGTTGTCTGTTTGCTGATTATTTCTTTTGCTGTGCAGAAGATTTTTAGTTTAATTAGGTCCCATCCATTTATCTTTGTTTTTGTTGCATTTCTGTTTGGGTTCTTAGTCATGAATTCTTTGCCTAAGCTAACATTGAGAAGAGTTTTTCCAATGTTATCTTCTTGAAGTTTTATGGTTTCAGGTCTTAGATTTAAGTATTTGATCCATCTTCAGTTGATTTTTGTGTAATGTGAGAGATGAGGATCCAGCTTCATTCTTCTACATGTGGCTTGCCAATTATCCTAGCACTGTTGGTTGAATAGAGTGTCCTTTCCCCACTTTATGTTTTTGTTTACTTGGTCAAAGATCAGTTGACTGTAAATATTTAACTTTATTTCTAGGTTCTGTATTCTGTTTCATTAGTCTACATGCCTATTTCTGTTTTTGTTTGTTTGTTTGTTTTGTTTTGTTTTTGAGATGAAGTTTCACTCTTGTTGCCCAGGCTGAAGTGCAATGGCACAATCTCGGCTCACTACAACTTCCACCTCCCAGGTTCAAGCAATTCTTCTGCCTCAGCCTCCCGAGTAGTTGGGATTACTGGGATTACAGGCATGTGCCACCACACCCAGTTAATTTCATATTTTTAGTAGAAACGGGGTTTCTCCATGTTGGTGAGGCTGGTCTCAAACTCCTAGCCTCAGGTAATCTGCCTACCTCAGCCTCCCAAAGTGCTGGGATTACAGGCATAAGCCACTGCGCCTGGCCCTTACATGCCTATTTTTATACCAGTACCATGCCGCTTTTGTAACTATAGCCTTGTAGTATAGTTTGAAGTCTGGTAGTGTGATGCCTCCAGGTTTGTTCTTTTTGCTTAGTCTTGCCTTGGCTATGTGAGATCCTTTTGGTTCTTTTTTGGTTCCATATGAATTTTAGGATTGTTTTCATAACAAGAAATTTTCTCTAAACACATTGGCTGATTGCTCCACCCTTTATTCCTTCCTACAGAAACAGAAATATTAGATGAGTGAGGTTAGGAGGACTAGTGAGAATGGTTAGCTGTTCACTCCTCTTTCTTAGGAGCCAGCTGCCCTTGGGGAACAGTCATCTGCCTTGCTGTTATTAGAAAACTTGGCTTATGTGTTCACTTTAACAGCACCTGTACTAAAATTGGAATGATAGAGAGAAGATTAGCATGACTCCTACACAAGGATGATATGCAAATGTGTGGAGTGTTCCATATTTTTAATCATTGGCATCCCTCAAAGAGATGGGGAGGGCACAAACAACCTGAAAACTGTTCCAGGTTTTCATTTATAAAAACTTCCCCAACCTCTCTAGAGAAGTCAACAGTCAAATTCAGGAAATACAGATAACTCTGCAAGATTCTACAGAAGAAGATCACCCCCAAGACACACAATCATCAGATTTTCTAAGGTCAAAATAAAAGAAAGGAATGTTAAAGGCAGTTAGAGAGAAAAGGCAAGTCACCTACAAAGCGAACCTCATCAGGCTAACAGCAAGCTGCTCAGCAGAAACCTTAAAAGCCGGAAGAGATTGAGAGCCTATATAATGTTCTTAAAAAAAAAAATTCAACTAAGAATTACATATCCAGCCAAACTAAGCTTTCTTACCAAAAAAGAAATAAAATCCTTTCCCTATAAGCAAATGGTAAGGTAGTTTGTTACCACTAGACCCGCCTGACAAGAGATCTTGAAAGGAGCACTAAATATGGAAAGGAAAGGCCATTACCAGCCAATACAAAAACACACTTAAGTGAACAGAGCAGTGACACTATAAAGCAACCACACAAACAAGCCAGCGTAATAACCACCTAACAACAGAATGGCAGGATCAAATGTACACATATTCATATTAACTTTGAATGTAAATGGGCTAAATGCCCCAACTTAAAAAGCACAGAGTGGTAAGGTAGATAGAAAACCAAGACCCAACAGGATGCTGTTTTCAAAACACATATCTCACATGCAATGACATCCATAGGCTCAGAATAAAGGCATGGAGGAAAATCTACCAAGCAAATGGAAATCAGATAAAAGCAAGGGTTGCAATCCTAATTTCAGACAAAACGGATTTTAAACCACAAAGATAAAAAAAGACAAAAGAGGGCATGACAATAATGGTAAAGAGTACAATTCAACAAGAAGACCTAACTATCCTAAATATATATGCACCCAAAACAGAGGCACCCAGATTCATAAACCAAGTTCTTAGAGACTCACAAAGATACTTAGACTCCCACACAATAATGGTGGAGACATCAACAATCCACTGACAGTATTAGGCAAAGGCAGAAAATTAGCAATGATATTCAGGACCTGAACTCAACATTAGACAAAATGGATCTGATAGACCTCTACGGAGTTCTCCATCCCAAAACAACAGAATGTACATTCTTCTCATTGCCACATGACACATACTGTAAAATAGAACAAACAATCAGACATAAAAGAATCCTTAGCAAATAGAAAAAAACTGAAATCATACCAAACATACTTTCAAACCATAAAGCAATAAAATTAGAAATCAAGACTAAAAGAATTTCTCAAAACCACACAATTACATGAAAATTAAACAACATGCTTCTGATTAACTTTGTGGTAGATAATGAAATTAAGACAGAAATCAAGAAGTTCTTTGAAACTAAGGAGAACAAAGATACAATATACCAGAACCTCTGGGACACAGCTAAGGTAGTGGTAAGAGGGAAATTTATAGCATTAAATGTCCACATCAAAAAGTTAGATCTCAGATTCACAACTTAACATCGTAACTAAGAGAACTAGAGATGCAAGAGCAAACCAACCCCAAACCTAGCAGAAGACAAGAAATAACACAAATCAGAGCTGAACCGAAGGAGACCAAGACACAGAAGACCATTCAAAAGATCAACAAATCCAGCAGCTGGTGTTTTTCTGAAAAATTAATAAGATAGGCCACTAGCTGAACTAATAAGAAGAGAGAGAAGATGCAAATAAAAACAATTAGAAATGACAAAGGGGATGTTACCACTGACCCCACAGATATAAAATTAACCATCAGAAAGTACTATAAACACCACTATGCACACAAACTAGAAAACCTGGAAGAGATGGTTAAATTCTTGGGCACATACACCCATCCAAGACTGAACCAGGAAGAAATTGATTCCCTGAACAGACCAATAACAAGCTTTAAAATTCAATCAGTAATAAATAGTCTACCAACCAAAGCAGGAAAAAAAAAAAAAAAAAAAAAAAGCTCAGGGCCAGACAGACTCAAAGCCAAATTCTACCATATGTATGAAGAAGAGCTGGTATTATTCTCACTGAAACTATTCCAAAAATTGAGGAGGGACTCCTCATCTCATTATGTGAGGCCAACATCACTCTGATACCCAAACCTGGCAGAGACACAACAGAAAAAGAAGACTTCAGGTTAATATTCTTGATGAACATTGATGCAGAAATCCTCAACAAAATACTGACAAACAGAATCTGGCAGCACATCAAAAAGCTAATCCACCAAGATCAAGTAGGCTTTATCCCTGGGATGCAAGGTTGGCTCAAGATATGCAAATCAATAAATACGATTCATCACATAAGCAGAACTGAAGGCAAACCACATATGATTACCTCAATAAACTAGGTATTGAGGGAACATACCTCAAAATAATAAGCATCATCTATGGCAAACCCACAGCCAACATCATACTGAATGGGTAAAAGCTGGAAGCATTCTTGTTGAAAACCAGTGCAAGACAAGGATGCCCTCTCTCACAACTCCTGTTCAATATAGTATTGGAAGTCCTGACCAGGAAAATCAGGCAAGAGAAAAAAAATAAAGGGCATTCAAATAGGAAGAGAGGAAGTCAAATTGTTTCTGTTTGCAAATGACATAATCTTATATATAGAAAACCCCAGAGTCTCAACCCAAAAGCTCCGTTAGCCTATAAACAGCTCCAGCAAAGTTTCAGGATAAAAAATTAAAGCACAAAAATTACTAGCATTCCTATACACCAATAATAGCCAAGCCAAGAGCCAAATGAAGAATGCAATCCTATTCACAATTGCCACAAAAAGAATAAAATACCTAGGAATTCAGCTAACCAGGGAGGTAAAAGATCTTTACAATGAGAATTACAAAACAATGCTCAAAGAAATCAGAAATGACACAAACAAGTGGAAAAACATTTAATGCTCATGGATTGGAAGAATCAATATCATTAAAATGGCTGTACTGCCCAAAGCAATTTATAGATCCAATGCTATTCCTATCAGACTGCCAATGACATTTTTCATAGAACTAGAAAAAAACTATTTTAACATTCATATGGAACCCAAAAAGAGCCCAAATAACCAAAGCAATCCTAAGTAAGAAGAACAAAGCTGGAGGTCTCACATTACCCAACTTTCAGCTACACTACAGGGCCACTGTAACCAAAACAGCATGGTACTGGTACAACAGACACATAGAACAACAGAACAATAGAGACACCAGAAATAAGGCTGCACACCTTCAACCATCTGATCTTTGACAAAGCTGTTAAAAACAAGTAATGGGGAAAGGATTCCCTATTCAGTAAATGGTGCTTCTGATTTCTTGCTCCTGGTCTGCATTCAAGTTGGGGAGATATTTCCTTTATGCCCTATACCCACAATAAAAATCTCCAAGGAAACTGTTTCAGTCTGTCACTTAGGGTATAGGAGAAGGAAATGGTTTGAGAGGACATGATGTCCCCTTGTCACAGGTGTCACCAGAGCAAGGGCCTTCAAATTAATGACACAGGAGAGGATGGTTTCTGAGAACTTTGCTTGTTAGCTTCCAAGACAGCTTTGAAAGGCCATGTAGCTGTGATTTCCTGAGTGCCAACATACATGCACTCAGGAAATACCATGCAGGGCACTTGACACACACAATTCAAAACAATACTACCAGACAGGTATTTAACAGGTGAGAAAACTGAAGTACAGAAAGTTTCAGTAACTCCTTTAAGCTTGTCCAGTGAAAAAGTGGCTGACCTGTGCAGAGCTGTTTTAACTTATAGTTGGAAGCCCTGCTGATTAGCTGCAGTAGCAGTTCTGAACTCCCAGGATCAGAGTGAAACTGCCTAGATTGGTATCTTGCTCAGAATAGACAGATGAGTGAATTAATCAATGGTTGAGATGAGTCTACCCAGTAAGCAGCCTCTTTTTGGCAGCGTAACATTATCCTAGTGAAATCTTAATGTTAAAACTCAACATACAAAAATCAAAAGCTGAAAGACTTCAGTTGACATGAAGGTGGCAGAACCAGAGCACCACTTGAGGCTTCCTTCTTATTTCCAAATAAATAGTGCCAAAGCACTGCCATAAAATTGCAAAACTTGGCACCAGTAAAGTTTGAAAACTACCAAATGAGTCCAGCTCCCAACTCAGCATGATACACAGTCCTGCATTGGGTTATATCAGAAACAGTCCTGCATTGGGTTATAGGGTGTTAACATGGAACTCTTCCTATTTTGGTTTCTGTTGACAACAGATGCCACATTCCAAAATGACAGACTATCTTGGCTGAGAAATTACTACAAGACTTGTCTGCAGCATAGAGGGTATAGAAGGTTCAAGTTGTTGGCTATTGGAAAGGGTCTTGTGAGGAAAGTATTGGGGGATCCCTTTCCTTATCATCTCAGTTCAAGGGAAAGAGCCTCCCGTGGGTTCATTTGGAGAATTTGATGAACTTGTTACTTGGAGTTGTTTGTCATTTGGAGAACTTGTTACTTCTGGTTGGCAGGCATACTGGAGCAAGGGAGCATGAGGAGAGAAAGACATGGCCAGTTACTTTACCAGTGAAATGGAGAAGAATTGCTGTTGTGTTAGTAAGGGCCTGCACTTACAGATTGTCAGTGTGTGAAAACAGGACTGCGTGGGAGTTTTCTTAGATCTTGTTCAGTGGGGTCACCTGAAAGATACTAAAGCCCCAACAGAAAAGAAGCTGAAGGAAGATTCCTAGGGACAGAGGGGAAAGGAGAAACAGTTAAACTAGACTGCGTTCACCCAGGTCAAGGAAACTGCAGACACGAGATAACCAGGAATAAGGAAGATCCCTGAGGAGCACAAAAGAGTCAGCTTAAACACCTGCCAGCCCCAGGGAAGGTGAACCATTGTAGCAGCACAGTCACAGTGGCTTCCATGCCCTTTCATCTGTCCTTCCTTCCCTTCCTTCTACATGGAAGGGTCAGAAATCATGGTGAGCTGGCTATGGGAGGAGAAAAAGCGTGAGGCAAAGAAATAGAGAAATGTCATACTCCCATGACATCCCTTTCATTTTAAATTACTGGGTTTGTTGTTGTTGTTGTTGCTTTGTTTTTGCTTTGTTTTGTTTTGCTTTTTTTTTTTTTCCCCCATATTAAGTGGCGTAAAACTTTCGTTTACCTAGAGGGCTTTTTATCCAGGGCAGGGAAAGACCACACTCAATGAGAAGATTTTAAGAGCGAGCAGGAGTCAAATGTCAACTTTACTTTGTATTTATACCCATACGTGTTGCTCATCCAACAAATGAATTTTACTTATGTTCAGATGAAATATATACCTTGTAAATTCTTTCTATAGAGTCTAGTCCAGCCTTTAGGAACTTACAGGCCAAGACTTTCTACAACAGCTCTGGGAACTTTTGAGGGAAGCCCGTCCTGTTTCTCCTGAACTACTTTTCTCCTGGCTCTTTTCTCATGGGCCACAGCTTCACAATTCTCTCTCTCTTGGGCTCCCTCCCTTGGAACTGCCTGTCCTCCATATGTCTTCTTTTGTCCTTATGGAACCCATTCCTGGGCCCAGTGCTCTCCAGGTACAGGCACTATTCCTCTTTGGTGACGGTGAAGAGAATTCTTTAATGTTCTCCATTGGAAAATTAACCTATATGAAATGACAAAGCTCCAAACATGTGAGGTCTTCTGAGCTTTGTTTTCCCTTCCCTCTGTCATCACATTCAGATCCTGAGGACTCCCATTATGAAAACATCTATGAAAAGATCTGGGCACCAATGACTGTGTTCACAGCTTGAGTGTTCAGCCCCACTCTGAGACTTTTTAAAATCAATTCCGTCTTAACACACTCTGTGGACACTGCCTGTTCTGAACTGTCTTCTGAACCTTTCCTTCTTCTCTCAAATAGGATTTTATTTTCCTCTTTACATATTTTACATTGATTTTGGCATGTATCAGCAGTAACCAAGTAACCATTTTTGACATCTTGGCCTGCTGTTTAGAAAACCCTCCCACAAAATTTCAACAAGAACTACCCCCTAGAGACGGTATCAGATAGCATTTGCCATTATAGACAGTCATATTGCTATTTTCCAAGATATCTTTATAGGAAACAGCTGGCTTCTTCCTGCATCATGTGACAGATAAACAGCATTATCAAAACATAAGCAGGCTGCTTCTTTCTTGGGATAAAGGAAAATAAGATAACAGCGAGTAAACAGAAAATTATGATCCTTACTTTCCCTTTGTTTTCTTGTGTTTAATCAAGTCATTTTCTAAAGAGAAAGTTTGCCATCAAAATTTGGATGTAGGTTACTAGACCAGCCAAACAAACTATTAATTATCATCATAAATATAATTCAATTATATAATAATTCTTTTAGTGAGGAGAAAGGAACTAGCAGCCCATTCTATTGATTTTAGCACACATAGCACATGCAGCTGGTGTGTACAATTTAATTTATGGATAGGGTGTCTAAAGATGATTTTCAGCATCATCTATTAGTAACTGAAACAAGAAAAGTCACAAAATAAAAACAGTTAAATATTTTCTTTTTAGATTGAAATTAGAAAATATCTAATAGCCCTTTGCTGAAACTAAAATCTCATCACAGTAATATCAAATGTTAGTGATGTCATAAAAAACAATAATAGAAAGCATAATAACTGACTTGATTTAAAATGTAGTCTATCAATCAGGAAAAAGACATCCTTTCTAAGATTGATATCTATCATTGTTTTCTCCCTCATCATACTGTAATCTCTATGAAAGCAAACATCAGGGCAGTTTTGTTAATTCTAACACTAATATTGAATATCACCTAACACTAATACTGCGTGAATATTGGTCATTTAATCAACTGTTCGGTGCTATTTACTCATTTATTTTTAATTCATTAACAATTGAATTGTTTGCAAAGGCCTTGTCAAAATAAGGGTAAATAAGATATGGCCCCTACCTCCAGTTCCTCACAGCCAAAGAAGAAAGACAGACTTATAAATAGATTATTGTGACACAAAATGTTCAATGATCCAGGAAATATTTGAGCTGAACACAGATGAGATAATGGCTAACTCTGAGGAAAAAGCAAATCTTTTCAGGGAACGATTCCTTTTAGCTGGGTCTTAAAGAATGAGAGGCCAAGGAAACGATAGAGTGTGGAAGGATGCTTGAATAAACAAATGTGAAAAAACTTTTTTCTTTAGAACCTAAAAGTCAAGATTACTTAAATAGACTTTTTTGGGCTTTTTATTGCCATTCAGAATCATGCAAAGTATTTAATAATCAAAATTTTTGCCCTATATTTTTGTTTTTGAAGAAAAAGCAACAGATAGATCATTCCACTTGGCTACATTTTCGTGTGTTGATTACTCCTCCCAAATTTGGAAATTGATTTGAAGTGATAGTCAAGCTTGACATTTGTGTCCCTCTGCTTATTTTGTTTTCACAAGATTGTTTTCTGTATTATGAGATGTAAATACGATTTCTCAACCAGATATCATTTATCTTGTCCTAAATAAATAACTGCTCAAAGTAATGAAAGCAAGATTCTTCGAAACAAACCATGAAAACATCATTCATACCAGACCAAAGGAGAAAAAGAAATTTAAAGGTACATGTAGTAGAATTAATTGTATTAAACCATGAAAATGTTGATCTTGTCTACATATATCTGTATATTCTAGAGCTGGAACTTTTTCTTAGAGATAAACAAAATGTTACAATGTTTAAAAATGTCTTAATGAATAAAATAATCCTCTTTGGGGAAGATAATAACCACATCTTGTGCTAATAATAATTTTATGTAATGTAAGACATTAGCATATTTACTTAATATTTTGTTCAAAGAGTTTGAGTTTAAACAAAGGAAAGATTATGGTGATAGTTACATGACTTTACGTTTGTTTAAATTCATAGAATATACACTTAAAAGGTTGATTGTATTGTATGTCAACCTAAAAAATAAAATTTTCAAAAATTTACAAGAAAGGAAAAGAGATGAGGGAGAGGAGGGGAAGAGAAGAGAATTTTGGTTTTATCATTTAGAAAACATTAAACTTTGAGCCCTTCCCCTGACACTTCTCTGTACTCCTTTCCAAAAGGCAAACACTTGGTACATTTTAAGCAGAAAAATTAAAATCGATCACCCACACAGCCAGGCCAAGAATGGAGAGCAAAAAACTTGGAATTTGACAAGAAGGAAAGGGATCCAAGACAGGAAATTGACTTGGTCAGACGTGTGGAAAATCAAGGCAACCCACAATGCCATTAATGAAGGTCCCCATAATATGGCCTTGCCTCTGCACCCCACCCGCAGTCCCCACTCTCTCCAGCTGAGAGGATTTATTTCAGAGGAGCAGTGCCAGCGCCTTCCAAGGGAAACACGGTTGGAGCACGTTTTACCATGCGATGCTACAAAGGAGGCACAGGTGGCATGCTGGAAGCTCTTCCTCAGGATGGAGGGAGGGAGCCAACCGCAGCCAGTGCCCTTGATCCTGATCTGAGGAAACTAAACCCCACTGAACAGAAATCTCAGCTCCAAAGCCAAAAAAGGGAAAACACAGTTAAGAAGGCTTTATTCTTCAAAACAACAGAAGCTGTGTGTCTTTTCCTGTCTCCTGTTACTAAAACATGTTAGAGGCGAAGTTTACTAAGAAGATGGTCATTAGAAATGACCTAGAGATAATGGGACTAAAGAATATTAAAAAGGATATGAAAGTGAATTGTCATCATTGGCCAGAAGCCAGTGTTAGATCAAAATTGCACAGGGATTAGCCAAAGAGGATATAGACCAAAGCATAACCATAAACTGCCCAAAACCAAGCATGTCTGTTAGCTCAACAGTCTGCACAGTTAGAATTGATTCTTGCAGAAAGTTTTATAGTTTTACATGAAAAGGAGAAAAAAAATATATAGCCAATCTTCTAAGAAGAAAATAAATTGTTACATATTTGAATCCTAGCTCCACCTCTGATGAGCCCTGTGACATTGGATAAGTTATTTGTGCCTTAATTTCTCCATCTATAAAATGGAGAATATCAGTACCTATTTCATATAGTTGTTTTAAGTTATTAAATACATGTAAGACATCTGGAACAGTGAGTGGCACCTACTAAGTGGTATGTAAATGTTAATTAATATAGTTGTCATATAATAAGCATTTCAGATTAGAGTTGGTTTTGGTATGCCAATGCCAAGTATATTCTGAAATAGCCCTGAAACCTGACCAAGGTCTGTACATGATGCAGAGGCTTGTTATAAAATTCCTCAAGGTTTCCTACTGAGCCATTTACTAAGACTTCCATTGATTCTTTCTGGATTTCTAGCCATATCTCCTTGAACCCAACACCAATGTTTCTAGTTCCCAAGGCCTATTTTATCAGAATAACAGTGAAGTGCAGTAAACCCTGAGTTTGCAGTCAGGTGACTTAATGTTGTTATTTCTCTTCTGAGTCACCTGTCAAAATGAATGCCCCTTCCTGGACCTGTGATTCCTCCCATCACAGAAGGGGATTGGACTGGATGACATCTATTCTTCCTTATAGTTGTGATATTTTGTTGTTCTTTTATAACATTTTAAGCAATTTTTTTTTTATTTTTTACTTTTTTCATGCATTGTGTCCAGGCGCTATGCTTTTTTTTTTTCCCTTTGAGACAGAGTCTCGCTCTGTTGCCCAGGCTGGAGTGCAGTGGTGTGATCTCAGCTCACTGCAGCCTCCGCCTCCTGGGCTCAAGTGATTCTCCTGACTCAGCCTCCTGAGTAGCTGGGATTACAGATGTGTGCCATCATGCCAGGCTAATTTTTGTATTTTTAGTAGAGATGGGGTTTTGCCATGTTGACCAGGCTGGCCTTGAACTCCTGACCTCAGGTGATCTGCCGGCTCGGCCTTCCAAAATGCTGGGATTACAGGCATGAGACACCATGCCCGGCTAGGTGATTTATTACATTTTTCATTTGAATGTCTGTTGCAGAGATAAAGTGCAAGAGGATTTTATTTATGAGCTAATATGCTTTTCCAGTTGCCTTTTGGACATCTATATCTGGATACTTCCTGCAGGCTTCTTCATCTCTCTATGTGAAGTGAAATTATCATCTGTCATCCCATGAGCCCTACATGTTTCCCTCCTGAGATTCCCGAGAAGGACCCCACTGTTTTTTGGTCCCTAGCGTAAAGTGTCAGCTGCCTCAGATGATCCCAGCACATTGCCTTTCCACATCTCTCTCCTGTCTCCTCTCTGCCATCTTTGAGCAGCCACTTAGGTTCAGGCTCTTCCCAGTTCTCCTTTGACCTCGCTTCTTAAATCTTAATGTGCACCAGAATCACCTGTGGATCCCATTCAAATGTAGATTCTGATTCTGTAGGTTCCACATTTCTAATAAGCTCCAAGGTAATGTAAAACTGCTGGTCCCCTATCACACTTTGAAGAGCAAGGCACGTAGACTTCTAAGGAGAGCCCCAGAATCCAGATGGTTTCCTTTTTAATCTGATTTTTGGGTTTGTATTCTAAACTATTCTTCTCATCTTTCCTGCTAAAATATGGCTTGCATAATTCAGTATTAAAAAAAAAAATCTCTTCACAATATAACTCCAACCTGTGTTTTGCCTTAACTCCCAGAATGTCAAACCTACATTTATCTAACTAGTTGCTTTCAGGATGCATTTTTCACTTTCTGCCTTCATGCCTTGTTGGGCTCAATTCTTTGCTTGAAGTGCCATCTTCCCCCTTTTATTTCTGTTACTCAAAATTTTATAACTCCTGAAGACCTGACACAAATACCACTTAGTCCACAAAACATGTCTATTTCCCTGAAACTCATCCTTTCCTTTAAATACTCATGGTGCTTTGCTGACTTTCTGATGATTCACATTCTGCTTTGAATTTTATATTTATGCATCTGCCACCTCTCCCATCAGACCAAGGGCTGCTTGAGGGGATGCGTCAAAGCAGGAAGAACTGTTTAGAACAAATGAACATAAGCACTCCTTCACTAATCATTCAAATTCATATAGGCTGAAAATATGAAACAATGGTTTAGACAGCTTCATACAGCATCAAACTATTAGCTATTATTGAAGTTAACTCCAACTTTTGGGGCATACCTGCTACTTTTTTATTCATTTAGCCTATATTTATTGACTGCCACCTCTGTGTAAGACCCCATGATGAGGGCAGTGGCAGGACCCAAATAATAAGACTGGCATCCTGGAGGTCCCTGCCATCTGGTTGGAGAGATAGTGAGAGGGCCACTGAGGGTGTCCACTGCAGTCTCCTGGGCTCCTGCTTGAGGCAGGGTCCTGAATCAGAGGAGCCATGAGCCTTGTCTGTGACACAATGGTTATGTTCTGAAAGCTTATGGCTCTGGGGATAACATACTTATTAGACAAACACCATGAGGATTTATCTAGAAATGTGCTTTTACTGTAATTCCCTGCATTTGATAGCCTCACTTTCCAGCATTTATAGTCACCACCTGTGCTTTCATTATTCACTCTAGTGTCTCTGTTTGAGGCTGATACACTTAATTTTCCAGTGTCTCAAAGGAAAACAGGAAGTTTCTCTCGTGTACTCAAGCTTCCCATTTACTCATGAGTTACTCTCTTAAGAATTAAGGATCTTGGACACATTTGTTGCCTGTGTGAGGAGGAAGATCCTTTCCCGCTAGGATCAAAAAGTGTTGACATGGCATCCTTAATGCTTGTTGATGAGATTAGATAAAGATTAGTTTATCTGCCTCTCCTAAGAAACTTCTCCTGAGAAATTACATGGTTAGAAAGACTAAATATTGATTCCCAAACATTCCTCTTTATAATCTGAGAATTAGAGAATCTTACAACTTGAAGATAGTTGAGAGATTGCCTGGTTCATTCTCTCATGTTTTGTTTGGTGAGGAAACAGAGACCCATGATCACTTGCTTAGTGGAAGAGCAAGGCCTCAAACATAAGTCTTTAGAGTCTAAGGCTAAGAGGCTAAGTGGGAGAAAGAAAACTATATATGTCTATCTATGTAATTTGTACCTCTGCTTCTTTCCATATCTATCTATGTCTCCTCTGCAATGTGTTAGGTACTGTGTTTTTAGTACTTTAGATGTCTTACCACATTAAATTTTCACATTACCCCAATTCCCAGAGGCAGATGTTGTCCGAGTTTTATAGATGAGAAATCTGAGTCTCTGAAAGGTGACGTAACTTGCCCAAGAGTATGTAGCAAGTGTATAGATTATACAACATGCCCATGCGTCCTTCCTCAGGGAAAGACTTCACCTGGTGGCCAACCGCAAGGGGTCTTGCTATTTGGTGGTATAAGAGGGAGAAAAGGAAACAGTCCTTATCCTTAGGTGAATGGAGGATATCTTTATTCTACCTTTTGGGTTACTGACTTTTTTATATGTTCCCATCTCTGAGTCTTATTGCTCAGTCATTGTGGACTCCACACCAAGAAGCTTCCCAGCCCTCATGCCTTTTGGCTCACAACCTCTTTGTAGTATGGTATTCAGTCCTGGGGCTTCCATTGTCCTCCTGCTTCAAACACTTGTTATTCTATACTTCGAGACCTAACCCATCTCCCCAGCTTCAGTCACTCATCAACAATCGCATGCGGTCCCCACCCCAATGGTGCACAAACTCAAGGGTCAAAACATGAGACTCATATCTCTCTCTTCTCTCTCTCTCTCCCTCTTTCCCCTCCCTTTCTCTCTCCCTCCATCATTTTGGAAGCCTCGTTTTCTTCCTGATGCCTTTAATATCTTTCTTTCTTCAATTCCCTATACCTACTTTCAGTATTCTTCTAAAGACAACTCAAATCCTACATTCCCCATGAAGTATTCTCTCACCTCATTTACTTATTAAAGAAGCATTTAATAAGCACCTGTTATATGATGGAGAGCAAGGCAGATACCTTCCTTGCTTCATGGGACTTATAGTCTGGTGGAAGCTATAAATAACTGAGCAGTTGTAATGACTGCTCTGAAGAGAAACCAACAGACAGTGACAATATATTTTTAAATCTTCCACACTGCCTTCCATTCAGAAGGATTTTAATAACTATCAAGTTGGATTTTTTTTTCTCAAATCTGAGGGAAGCTCTGGTGGTGGGATCTGTTAGCATGCATTTGCATCTGGTTCCTGTGAGTACTATTGTCAATATTCTGGGGTCTTTGCTGCCCAGGACACTTCAGCGGTGACTGATAATCAAGTGATCAATTCCAGGTGAGAAAAGTTCATGGAGCTGTTCTGCATGGATATTAAGTGTAGTCTGAGTCAAGCATCAAGCAGCTGCTTCTTTGGGGGCCAACTGGGTGGTACTGGCAGGAATTCCAATTCCCTGGAGCTTGAAAGAAATACACATGACACTCTTTAATGTGAATCCAGCTAAAAGCTGGCTGGGAAACAAATGACAGCCAGATAGTTTGCTCTGCCATAGTTGTGAATCTTCCCTTTGAAGATTGCATTATTAGAGTTCTTTCCTCTCAAAACACCATATTATAAACCTAATGCGTGGCTCAGTGGTTTGGGGATATATAAGAAAGCATAATGGGAAACATTCTAGATCAGCTCTTATTTCTGTTCTCAATATTAAGGTAATTTTAGTATCCGTTTCTGCCTAAGCTTCATATTAAGAGATGGAAAGAGATTTTTTTTTGTATTTCTTGATAGCAGCAATAGATGAGAGTTACTCATGTGCTCTGCTGTGTGTTGCTCACATACATCCAATTACCCTGCTAACACATATACTTGCACGTCTTGCACATGTACAGGCACACGCTGCAGGCATAGCCCTCTAAGGCAATCAAGGCACATCAAGGGTCCTCCCTATGTGTGCTTTTAAGTTCCATTAAGGACCCTTTGAGAGTGACTATTTCATAATGGCTCACACTTGATAAAACCAGTTCGAGAGCAATTTATATGCCCAAGACTAACATATGAAAAAACAACAGCAAAGAACAAAAAATTTTTGTTGCGTGAGCAACAAACCAAAATTATTTTTTAAAGTTTCTAATAGTAGCAAAAGTTAAACAATTTTGTAAAAAGGGTAAATTTAACAATTTATGAAATAATTTAATTTTAAGGTATTAATTAGGAAAACAGAAACATTTTTTGTTAAGATTTGGCATGTTTTGTATCAGACATTTTTTGATCCATTAAGTTAACATTTACTTTTTTAAATTAACTGGGAAATATATTTGTTGCTCAGATATTCTGTACCTCTATCATTGAAAATGCTAAAATTAGTATTCTAAATATATCCTGCTGCTCCAAGAAACTATATTTAAAAACATAGTTGTACAGTTCCAAAAATCTCTACTTTGCTCTTTTGATTTGATTTGATTAAAATCAAACATTTAAATTTGATTTCTCTTGACCTCACCTCCCTAAATCACAGTGATATTTCAAGTTACATGTTATAGATGGCAAAATGATTTCCCTATCTATAGTTGTTTAAATAACATGATACAAAATGACTTCTAGCCACTTCTTTTTTCTCTCTGTCGTGGTCACCAAAAGCTAATTATGACCCATTAAAAGAAAAGGAATATTACTTTTAAACACGGTTTTTTCTTTGCCGATTATATTTAAGAGTGGTAAGGCCATCTTGTTCTGTCTCAGAAAAACAGGAGCCTCATCTATAAGGTTGAAAATAGTCCTCTAGACAGACTTGAAGCCCGCAGTTTTAGGGGTTTCCTGTCTACAACCCAATGTAGAGAAGCAGAATGAACAGTCTTTCCACTGACCTACAGAAACTCATGGAACAGGGGCTTCAGAGAAAAACCTCTATCAGATTAACCAAATGCAGATCTATGGCCTTAATTTTGAAGCCTATAATCATCCAGTTATGAAACATTGAATTTAACTGTTACTCAGCTTCAAGAATTATTTAGAGAACAAGTAAAGGTTAAGGAACTCTAGAAATGCCATTCAATTTGCCAACTTCACAAACCTGGCTTAAAGTCAGGATTTAAGAGAAAGGTAATGGTGAGGAAGCATGAGACAGGAGAGCTGAAATCTCAGTGAACTTCCTCTTGGGTACTCCGAAAGAGTCTGTCATCAGTGACCCAAGAATTCAAGCTATGTTAAAAGTCTCATGTGGGATTTGGAATGAAGCTCCAGAGAAGGAGGGAAAGTCACCTATATCTTCTCATTTACTGTGGCCTGGGTGCAGGGATGGTAGTGGGAAGAGTCTTCCAGTACTGCGATGCCCTTCACTAGCTTCTCAGAGAGGCCCAAATAAGCTGTGCACTGGGGTAGGACAGCAGTAGTAAAGTCCAGGTGCTGAAAGACCTCAGTCAAGAGAATATCACTGTTAATGCTAACAGGCATTGCCCAACTTTAGGTACCAGTCCTCAATAATGGATATGATGCTCACTCTGATGTTATATTTTCAGCAGCACTGTGAGAAGGTGGCTTACTTCACTTGTCAGTTGAGGAAGTCTTTGAGCAGTTTAACATCTTGCCTGTGGTTGCAGAGTAACAGTGACTTTGGAAAGTTCCCCTGGCCTATTTCTCAAGCCTGAACTAACAGCCTCCATGCTACATCACGGGGCTCTGTCATTTGCCTTTCCTTATGCCCTAGCATGGTTCAGAACTCATTCAGAACTCTGCCAGTCCATACCACAAACCAACCTGCTGATTCAAGTCTTCGTTTTCATTTTTTTTTTTCCTCTTCCACCTCCATTTCCTCCCAAATAGCTTATTAGAAATTCAGATTTTTGTAAGCCAGGGAAAATTAGATAAGAGATTGAGTTGGAGGAAAGGAAATGACAGGGAAGATCTGAAAAAGAATTCATCTTGGTGTTGAGAGGAAAGAGAGAAAAACACAAGCTCATCATGACAGCAAAGCTTTGGCTAACATGCAAAAGCACTGTGAAAAAGAGGCAGATGTTTTTGAATCCCTTAGTCATGAATCATATTGGGACATCCCATTCTTTTTATTTGTTTAGGCTAAATGCAAATAAGTATGTGATGAGTTTCATTGTAACACAGTTGGCTTCAATGCTATCAGAGGATCAAAAATATTTTTATTTGCTTAATTATTAGCTTATGATTTGCTATTGAGTTTCTTTTTCAATAGGTTTATGAATTGCATTCAGAAAGCACCCCAATTCCTGTAACATTGCCCTCTTGGACCCACTAGAGATATTTGTGTTTTAGGTTCTCCCGTCTCTCCTTGGATACCAATGCTTTTAACAACATCCTACCTTCATTTTCTCCTTTCTGTGCAGACACACATGTAGCAGTACACATTCATCTGCCTGGAAGAATGTGGAGATTCCAAGGTTATTCTAACAATGGATCAAGTTCAGGCTCCACGTTAATTTATATGTAGAATGAAAACATCTTTCTCTTTTGATAAGCCTGTCCCACCCTTGTTAACATACTGTGCTCTTTAACTGCAAAGGGACCAAAGGTGAAGATGTATCATGTTTTTGAGCCAGTAGTACAAGGGTGTTTTACTTGCATTCACAATTTCCCCACTTGCTTAAATTATTCTGATTCATACAGTAAATACAAAAGAAAAAAAAAGCCGAGGAGTTAAATTTAAAGAAAATAAAGCTAGTGACTTCAAATAGTAAAATTGAATTGCTTGCTTTTAAATGTGTCACATAACGGTCCCTTTTCCCCCAGTGCAGAAACCATGAAAGAAGATGTTGCCAGATTCTACACATTTTGGCTGCCTTTCTTTCCAAGCAATTGCAAAGTTGTAAATGGGGGAAAGGGCAGTTCAGTTTGACCTGATATATTTAATAGGGTCCATGATGGTAACATCATTCTATTGTCTAAGCCTTGAATAAATGATAATCCATGTCCATGAATGAATGAATTCACTTTTTTTTTTTTTTTTTTTTTTGAGACAGAGTCTCATTCTGTTGCCTAGGCTGGAATATAGTGGCACATTCTCAGCTCACTGCAACCTCCGCCTCGCGGAGGTTGAACATTCTCCTGCTTCAGCCTCCTGAGAAGCTGGGACTACAGGTGCATGCCACCATGCCCAGCTAATTTTTTGTATTTTTAGTAGAGACGGGGTTTCAACATGTTAGCCAGGATGGTTTCGATCTCCTGACCTCGTGATCTGCCTGCCTCGATCTCCCAAAGTGTTGGAATTGCAGGTGTGAGCCACTGCGCCGGGCCTCACATTTGTTTTAATGGGGGTTGGCTTTGTTTTCTGGATGATGATTGATTCACTAATAACCAGAAGTAACTCAGCTAGGTCCGGAGAGAAATGTCTTTAATGCCCATTTTTAGCCCTAATATGGGAAGTAACTGCGAAGAAGTAATGTTTTTTCTGTTTTTTTTCTCTCTCTCTCTCTCTATATGTGTGTGTGTGTGTGTGTGTGTGTGTGTGTGTGTGTGTGTATATATCTCACATATGTATATTTGGTTTTTTACTTACTTTATTTATTAGACCTAGATAATGAGAATTAGATAAGACCCAAAGTTGTTAATATCTATGGAATGTGCATCTGCTATATTGATTTTTTCATTAATGATTTATTGAATTGTATTCTTATATCTATATTTTATTATAAAACAATCATTTGCACACATCTAAGGTTAACATTTGCAAGAAACTGGAAAAAACGTTAAGATGTCATTTCATACACTATGGTCTGCAATAATGATTTTAGTTCAAATTTGTCCCCATATCTTTTGCCAACAAAAGCTGATTTATAAAGCATGTTCCCCAATCCAGAACCAGATAATACGGGAGATAATTACTATGCCTGGTTAGAGTTTAAGAACAATTTCCTGAGGCACCACTTGTAAAAGTGAAAGAACATACATTGGAATGAGTGCTAGTCAGCTGTATGCTAAAAGAAAAGTGAGAAATTGTTACACAGAGCCTGTTTTCCAATATCAGTTTAAGTAAGAATTATATGGCCCCTGACAATGCCATAGAACCTTTCATAGTGTGATTTTACTATACAGACACATTAACTCTTTTTAAGCTCTTTAGGCACATAGGAAAACCGAATTAAT
Organism: Macaca mulatta; assembly: GCF_049350105.2. Classification (NCBI taxonomy): domain Eukaryota; kingdom Metazoa; phylum Chordata; class Mammalia; order Primates; family Cercopithecidae; genus Macaca; species Macaca mulatta. The sequence continues at coordinate 165,377,170 of NC_133406.1, read as the reverse complement.
CATTGCACAATTGTATATCATTTATTTACCAACATAAGTGCTTTATCTAAAAGTAGGCATTTTTAAGACGTAAAGCAGAATTTGAATTTCTTTTGGAAACCACATATTATACTTCAAATAAAAAAGAATAATTAGCTATATTAATATAATGTCTTATTTTATTATCTTATTATCTTATTAATGTGTTCTTATTTTAAAAGAACACTGAAAACTGCAAGATCATTGTTCAATGTTTTCGTTGAAAGAAACCCATTAAATTTTAGGACTGGGCGCAGTGGCTCACGCCTGTAATCCCAGCACTTTGGGAGGCCAAGTCGGGTAGATTACCTGAGGTCAGGAGTTCAAGACCAGCTTCGCCAATATGGTAAAACCCCGTCTCTACTAAAAATACAAAAATTAGCCAGGCATGGTGGCGGGCACCTGTAGTCCCAGATACACGGGAGGTTGAGGCAGGAGAATTGCTTGAATGAGGGAGATGGAGGTTGCAGTGAGAGGAGATTGTGCCACTGCACTCCAGCCTGGGAGACAGAGCAGGACTCCATCTCAAAAAAAAAAAAAAAAAAAAAAAAAAAAAAAAAAAAAAACAACCCAGAAACCCATAAAATTTTAAATAATAATTAATTTTGAAGATTTAATATATAATTCAACCTAGGAAAAGACATCAATGTATTTGTTTTAAAATTTAGCTTAACATAAATCAGTGATAGTTATGTTTAATCTTGCTTTAGGAAACTACTGTTAATTGGTGTTCATATCCTTTAGGGCCTCTAGATTTATACCTGCCTTGAAAATAATGACATTTTCCTTCTATAAATTTTGACAAAATGAAATGAAGGACTGAGCAAATCTTTGGCAAATAAAAACAAAGAACAACTGACTAATTTAGGCTTTAAAAAAATTTTTGAGTTTTTAAAAATTTTTTTGTATCTCATCCATTTAGCTTTGACTTATTTCCTTTGTATAAGTTATCAGTTTCCGTTACTTGATTTGTCAACGCACAGCTGGAGAAAAGTGGAAATTTTAAAAATATAAATCTAGATTAAAATAAAAAACCCACCTAGACATTTGGTACAGAGAAGATACTGTCATAGTATAGTGGGTTTTGAAAGCAAAAGCTTTTCTCTTTTTCTAGCTTAAATCAAAAGACAGACAGATATTTCTTATTTAAATCTTTATTAAAAGAAAAAACAAATAGTTTTAAAACAATAAGTAACAACAAATTTCATTAAATATTAAACATTTTAATTATCAAAGATATTTAGACAATACATTTCTAACATTTCTGCACAGCAGAAGCACACTGATTATAGAGCTCAGACTGTCATGTGCTCATGTGGGTTTATTTTTGGCATAAAAGTATCTAAAGTCACATTTAAACAAATGTGATAATATTTTATAAACTGATAGTAACTTACTGATGATTGACTCTCAAAGCTTTCACAAATTATCATTATATGATTGACATTCTCTTAGGGTGAATACTTTTATGAACTCTTTCTGTAACACGGAGTAACCAAATGAATTTCCTTAAAAGTTAGTAGTACTGGTAAAATTATTTAAAACTGAATTGAAAATTATGTTCCTGTTTCTAGTAGCACAATACAACTAACCTATTATAAGTAAACTGATTTTTTCATACCAAAAGTTAGAAAATGAAATGGCATATATAGAATAGGCTTTGATGAAAATAAATGATCATTTAAAAGGGAGCTATTCAGTACATGACATCTGTGAGCACCCTCTCGAGGAGTAAAGTTTCCCTTTGTAATTCCTAGAAGATTCCCTTTCTGATCTTTGTAAAACACTGAGAAATGCAGTATTATACCTACTGTATTTTCAAAGATCTACTATAGAAAACATTTCATTTTAAAACTTCTCTTTTAGTAAAAAAAAAAAGATAAAAGAAAGAAAGAAGGAAATCCAACAAGTGTTCTTTCGGGGTTTGTTTCTTCTTGCGTGTAGTACACATTCAGGAATGTCCACTAGGCGCAAGGGAAATTGTTTAGCTGCACAATGTATTCCATAATAGTGAGGATATCAAACAGAGCAAAATGACAAATGTTTTCCAATCAGTGAGCTAAGAGTGAAACAAATGCAAGAAGACTTGTTTTAATCACGAAACATTGCAGGTTTTAATTTTTTTAAAAACAATGTTTGTAAACTTGCCCATAAAAGCTGGGTAATATTAAATAGCCAGTAAGGCACTTTGTCAGAGGGCGAAGTAGTAAAGGCTGGATGATTGGCAATTTGTTTAAGAGGAAACATTCTATACTTAAAGAGAGCAAACTCTGAAGTGGGGCAGTCCTTTCACTGATTTACTGTCCAACAAGAGTGGGAAAAGCTTTAAACTTTTTAATTTCACTTTGCTGACCAATTTTCCCTGCAGAAGAAGTCTTTTAGTTTTAATTTTAAAAATATATTAGGAGCTATCAATTTAAATAATGTATCATTTTTCAATCTAAGATTTAAAAGAATATTAACATATTCAGTATTATTTTCAAAACATCCAAGCCACTCTTTAAAAATGAATTACAAAACAAATGATCTTAGTATAAAAATGTTTTATGTTATTAACAATTCCCTTGCGATTTCTGATGGCTTCACATATTACAGTATAAGCTTTGGTATAAAACATGCAAATGCAAGCCAACAAGGTCGTAAATACAGTGTTGCTAAACACAAAGCACTTATGAAACAAATGTTGCACGGACACAGCAGATGGAGAAAAGGTAACACACAGCTGTAGGACGACCAGTTTGCTCTTCTACTGCTGCTTAGTTTGTAGATTTTCCTCCTGGAAAATCTTCAGCAGAGGTTGACTCACGTAATAAGGTCTTGCAGTAGAACCATCATTTCTTTCTAAATCTTCCACTAGGAGGAAGAATGGTACAGAGTAAATAGCAAAGCAGAACTGTAAGAGAAGTAACATCGCCATCTGCTGTATACTCGCTTTACAGCAGTTCAAAATCCTCTTTTTGTTTGTTTTTGTTTTTGTTTTTTAAACAGCATGGTTTGGCATCAACATTATTGTAAACATAGTTATGAGAAAACAATCAGCCCTTGTGATTATGTCAGTATATATTATTTCATTCTGTGTAACAGGTCAGATTCTGACAATATTGCGTGTCTCTCAGTTGCAAGATTGAGAAAATAACTTTCACCTTCTTTTTTCAATTTACTTTCTAAATTACTATATTTGTTTAAAATTGATTTTGTTTTGCCATCAATAATGTAGATAGTATAGCCTTGAAAACTAATAATTGTGAAATTTTAGATTTCAAACACATCCACTGCAAATTTTGAGGAACATTGCCCTAGTTTTTCACAGTTTTTAGTTTAATTGCTTTGTAAGAAAATGGCTTCTAAATATCTTCCCAAAAACAATGCTCATTTTTATTCTACACATTTCAATTACACAAATAAGTAGTAAATGGAGAATATTTTTCTGACTAGACGTTAGCTCATAGTATAAATTGGCAACTAGTTTTATGTGTTGATTTATATTTTATTCAAGTGATTTTTCAACTTTTTTTTTTTAAACAGGGTTTTTCTCTGTCACCCAGGCTGGAGTGCAGTGGTGTGATCATGGCTCACTGCGGCCTCGACCTCTTGGGCTCAAATCACCCTCACATTTCAGCCTCCCAAGTAGGTGAGACTACAGGTGTGCGCCACCACACTTGGCTAATTTTTATATTTTTTATAAAGATGGTTCACCATGTTGCCTAGGCTGGTCTGGAACTCCTAGTCTCAAGTGATCTGTCCATCTTGGACTCCCAAAGTGCTGGGATTACAGGCGTGAGACACCGCACCTGGCCAATTTTTCAACTTTTATGTGTATCAGAATCAACTAGAGAACTTTATAATAATTCACATCTTGGCTTACATCAAATCACAGTATATCAGAAGCTCTTGGGCAGAGCATAGACATTTATAGTTACAACAAATTCTCAGGTAGAGGTCACTATTCTACTGGTCCTTTGTTGTGGCCCTTCCTTGTCTTGTTGAATAATAAAATAATAATAATCAAGAAAGATAAGTTGTCATTATTATCTGCATTATGCTTCAAGGAGAATAAGAATGCAGAAGGCTCTTTGCCAAAATGTGAAGCCAGCCGACACTTTTGAATACAATAATCTCAAGAATGTAAGCCAAGAACAAGCTGGTAGTCATTACATATTAAAAATCTTCCCTATTCATTGGCTATTGCTATTAATTAATCTGCCACAGAGTCAGTTTAAATCTATGTTTCTACACTTGAAGATAATTAATACATATTTAGATCAATCTATAACACAATAATACATTTCTGACTCTTTTCTTGGATATATAGGTGATATTCAGATCAACATGTTAGATCAACATGTTCCTTTCTGTCAATACATAAATAATCCTTATACACAAAGCTTACGGTAAAAGCCAAGAAAATACAAATTGATTCAATGCTCCTTTAGGGGTGCATTTTTACACGGTTAACCGCATCATACACATTTGCACACAGAGGATGGCTCGGCAAGGTGTGTGTCTGATTCATGCTTTGTTCTGCCGTTCAAAACTTACGCATGACTATCAGAAACCTCAGGCAGCCAAGGGTGGCAGGTGGCAACAATTTTCCTCCTAAGCCCTGCAGGGAGAGAGTTCCTAACCTGCAGTATTTCCCTCATGAAGGTATTAGATGATGGAGGGCCGACAGTATATTTCCTTAGGGTAAAATCTGAATTGTCTTACTTTTCTCTTTCCTCACTGAAAGGTGAGACAAAATCAAACCTTTTGTAGAACAAAGCTACACAATCTCTTTAATCTAGAAACACAGGTATGCTCATGAAAAGATATAATCACTCTTCTGAAACAAATTCATATTGATTTTCTATATAGTGGGAATAAGAAATTTGGGTTAAAGACAAAAGGCATGAGTTATGTAACAATTTCAGTTTTGTTCAGAATGTTTTCATCACGGACAGAGGTTCATGTTGTTGGAAATGACACTCCAGAACTCAGATTCGACTTCACTATAAACATCATTTCACTAAAACAGAATGGGCTCTGAAGGTTCCACAGTATTTTTTACCCAGTAATGCTCTCCGTAGAACCTGTATAACACCAACATCTATGTTTGTTATGGACATGACTCACTGAAATATACTTCCTAGGGAACCATTAATACAAGTTTAATCACAGTTTAGAGAGTTGTCCACCAGCTCGAACAGTATAAATATAACCATAGCACCATATTTACAAATTTAGTACCATAGGCTGGTTAACTATAAATCAATATTTTATGGCTAATTAATTACACATTTATAGTGTTTTCAAAAATTGCCTGAATATCCTTTACAAATATACACTTATAAAAAGAAAGGCTATCAAAGTGCTGCAATGGAAACAGCACACTGAGTTATAAAAGTTATTAAAACACTCTCGGCTACAGATTTTAAAAAACGTTTGACATTAACATTTTGATCTTTAGCTGGGACCACCGTCTATAAAGCAGACAGCAGCTAACATCACCAAATACCTGACACCTCAGGTGGCACCAGGTGCTGACTTTTTAGAATTAAGCACAGAAATTTCACATTACTCAAAAGCGACATTTCCAAATTACAATCAACCTAATTTACACAACTTCTACTTAAAAGTGAGTGACACTGTTTGGAGCTTTTCTACTCTTTCTGCTTCTGGGGAACTAGTTGCTTCTTGATCAGAATTCCGTGCAGGTTAGGGGTTATGAAGTAGGGTTTTTCTGTAGATCCATCATTTCTTTCCAGATCTTCACCTGTATAGGCAGCAGCCAAAGCAGACAAAAGCAGCAGCAGCAGAACAATTATACACATTTTTATAAATTGGTGGGTCGAACAGGGAAAAATCAGAAAAATCAGTGTTAGAAAGTCAAATATAAGACAAATTAGTGCAGTTTACTTGCTGATGCTGGGCAAGGCAAGAAGCTTCAACCTCTGCCAGGAAACACTGAAACTTCCTAAATCCCTCCCACTCCCAAAGAGATGTATTTTGATACTTTAAAGGCTAAGAAGATATTCTATGTCCCTTCAAAAATGTCATCTTTAAATCCTGTAACTGTTCATTTCAGAAAGATATAAATTGCCAAATCTTCCGGGATGGGCTGAATAGAAAGTGTATTAATACTGTGATAAACGTAGAATAATAACAGAATTTCAGACTTTCAAGTCACTTCTAATGGTAGTCCATACTCTAATATTACAGATGAAGACCCTGAGGCCCAGGGATAGAAAAAAACTCTGCTGAAGTCAAAGGCTCTGAGGTAAATAGGATGAGATAGGGACTCAGCCTCTTGACACCTAGTTTTGTTCTTGTTCTACTTAACTATAAGGCACCCTGTCCTAAGTTTTTGCAGTCTTCCTCAGATTATATTTGAAAGCTAATATCAATGTATTCAGACTCTTGTAATATGTTAATTTACTTTTCAGCTTTGCTTAGGCTAATATTAAATTGATGACATGTTCACTGACCACCCACCTGCTGGGTAGTTGGGGGGAAGCACCAGAATTATGCTGAGAAACAAGGATACATTTGCATGAAATTAAGCCTCCCCCAGATATATACAGTTCACAGCAGACAGTAGCTGTACTCTTGGGAGTAGTTGGGTCACTGGTTTAGTAGATTTCTACTAGCCCTCACAGTGACCTTCCTCACATACAAAATGAAAAGCAAAGGAGGGAACATGATAGACGCGGATCATTTTGTTTTTTTGTCCTTAATCCTATTTCTATACAATAGTCCCCTCTTATCCACAGTTTTGCTGTCTACAATTTCACTTTCTGTGGTTTTAGTTACCCAAGGTCCAGAAATATGAAATGCAAAATTCCAGAAATAAATAATTTATTAATTTTAAAGTGTATACTATTATGAGTAGCATAATGAGACCTCAAACCGTCAAGCTCTATCCCACCCTGGCAGGGGATCCTCCCTTAATCCAGCATCACCTCACTGTCTAGGATGCCCTTCCCTTAGTCACTTAGTAGCCTTCTTAGTTATCTGTTGCAAGATCACAGTGCTTGTGTTCAGGTAACCCTTATTTTAGTTAATAATGGCCTCAAATTCCAAGATTAGCATTGCTGGCAATTTGGATATGCCAAAGAGAATCTGTAAAATACTTCCTTTAAGTGAAAAGGTGAAAGTTCTCGAGTTAATAAGAAATAAATGTATGCTGAGGTTGCTAAGATCTATGTAAGAACAAATCTTCTTCGGTTTTTTGTTTGTTTGAGGCAAAGTCTCGCTCTGTCACCTAGGCTGGAGTGCAGTGGTGTGATCTCGGTTCACTGCAGCCTCTGCCTCTCAGGTTCAAGTGGTGCTGTTGCCTCAGCCTCCCCAGTAGCTGGGATTACAGGTGCCCACCACCATGCCTGGCTAATTTTTGTATTATTTGTAGAGACAGGGTTTCGCTATGTTGGTCAGGCTGGTCTCGAACTCCTGACCTCAAGTGATATGTCTGCCTCGGCCTCCCAGAGTGTTGGGATTCCAGGCATGAGCCACCATGCCCGGCAGAACAAATCTTCTATACGTGAAATTGTGAAGAAGAAAAAAGAATTTTAAGCTACTTTTGTTGTTGTATCTCAAACTGCAAAAGTTATGGCCACAGTGTATGATAAGTGCTTAGTTAGGATGGAAAAGGCATTACATTTGTGGATGGAAGACATACACGGAAACATGTTCCAATTGACAGCAATTGAATTTGGTACTATTACAGAATTCTGGCATGTCCGGAGGTCTTGGAATGTATCCCCCGTGGATAAGGAGGGATTACTGCTATATATAACATAGCTATCTTGTTATTACTCTTGAGGTACCGGTAAGAAGTCTGGCCTGGATCATATTAATAATCATCTACAACCATTATTTTTTTTCCCACTCTGGGATCATGCATCTCAGCACCTTGTAATAATAAAAAGATTCCATGTTTCTAAAAATGAAGTGTTTACAAATGGTTGGCATTGTAAAAATCACTGGTTTTCTGGCAGCCAAGATAATAGGAATCGATCAATCAATCAATCAATCAATCAATCTACACATTCAGAATTTGGCTCAGGGCATCATTTAAGAAGAATATTTTACAACGTATGATGTTGCCCACAGTAACAGCTAGGGGAGGAAGAGAAACACAATTTAAGTTTCCTTGTTCTTTGTTATCACAGACAAGAGTCTCTGTAAGGAAGTGATTCCTGTCAACATGCAATACACTGAATCAAGCTGATGTACCTGGCTTTCAAGGAGTTGGCAATTGATTAATAAAGATGGTGGAAAACATTTCTTACTGTCCAAATTCAAAATCAACTGCCAAACTTAAAATCAACATATTAGCCAAAACTTGCAAAGACTGGAAACTAGTAGGTTCCAGACATTTCCTGAGACAAATTTTGATAAGTATTTTCAGCTACAAGAATGGGGAAGGCCACACAGTGATTTCCAGGTATTGCTCCCATGATTAGTGTTAGAGATGAAAGGAGAGATCTTTGAGCATTCCAGAGCCCTGTCTCCATCGTGTTTTAGCACGAATAACCTTACTCGTGCTCCTTCTTCCATCCCATACTGAACTGTTTGTTCATGTGATGTTTTGTTGATAGATAGCTTTTCTTAAACCACTGAAGCACTAGGAAAACATTAAACATTTTAATTCCTATTACAACCAGAGGAAGAGCTAACTAGTACATAAAGTTCTCCTGAATTCTTTGTCCGGTTATTGAGAATTGATTTTAATGAGCTCAGAAACAAACAAACAAACAAAAAACAAGGCCAAACTATTTTCTAGGAGGTTTTCTTTGAATATATCTCCCTATAGTTATCTTCTCTCTTGATCCCAATGTGAAGTTGGTGCTGTGGGTTACTCTAAAATGCAAACTGTTAGTTTTATACAAGTGGATTGGTCAGTAATGGCCTGTCAGAGAGTAAATGTTCTCTGTTTCTCTTAAGGGCAATGTGCTAAAGAAATAATCTCCCAGGATGTGTAGTTGTGCAGCTAACAAGTTCTGCTCTTTTACTTACTGACTCTACTTTCTGTTGGTTTGCCAAAGAAATGGCATGGAAGGTGAGGGCTAGATTAAGCTTCTGCTAGATACTAGGTTCTCCAGGACTTTTCAGGTGAGGTACTAATATTTAAAAAATCATTTTTTTTTCTCAGAGCCAGGATCTTGCTGTTACTCAGGCTGGAATACAGTGACACAATCATAGCTCACTGCAGCCTTGAACTCTTGGGCCCAAGTGATCCTCCCACCTAGCCTCCTGGGTAGCTAGGACTAGAGGTTTGTGCTACCATGCCTGACTTTATGTATGTATGTATGTATGTATGTATGTATGTATTTATTTATTTTGTAGATATAGGGTCTCATTATGTTGCCCAGACTAGTCTCAAGCAATTCTCCCCGTCTTGGCCTCTCAAGGCACTAAGATTACAGGTATGAGTGACAGTGCCTAGCCAAAAAAAGAAAACCCTATTTTGTGTTTGGGAGTTGCATATGCAACTATAGAAGCATCATGTATAAGTCAGTGATGAAAGCTCTAAAGAAGTATTTTAACTCTATGTATCAAAATTAATCCAACTGTTTCCTAGAGGCACTCCTCTCTGCATCCTATCCATTTGTCATTGTGATGCACAGTTTGAATTGGCCCTATATGTCCTTGAAACCACTTTGTCATCTTGGCTTTATCAGAATTTATAAATCCTCTCCGTAAAGAATTCCACATATCTAGTTCCCAGAGTCCAGTTATGTCTTCAGTTCTGTTAATAAAGCATGGCAGAAGCCAATCATTGTTATTTACTTAAAAAATCAAGAAATGAACAAAATAATTTCATGCTAACAGTATGCCATGAAGACTGAGGTTCATTTCAGTAGTTGACTCTTCTGTGCTTTGCAAACTCCATTCTCTTAGCTGTTAAGATTTCTTTTTAAATTGTGTACTTTTCCCAAGCTTTGTTGAGGTGCAATTTTTTTCCCCAACTTTATTGAGATATAATTAACAAATAACAATTGTAAATATTTAAGGTGTATAATGTTTTGATATATGAATATATTGTAAAATGATTGCCACAGTCAAGCTAATGAACATGTCTATAACCTCCCATAGTTATCTTTGTGTGCGTGTGTGGTGAGAATACTTAAGAGCTTAGCAAATTTCAAGTTAACAATACAGTGTTATTAACTATAGTCACCATGCTGTACATGTGAGTGCCATAATTTATTCATCCTGCATAACTCAAAGTTTGTACCCTTTGACCAAAATCTCTCTATTTTACTGACCCTTCAGTCTCTGGTCAGCACCCCTCTACTCTGTTTCTATGAGTTTGACTCCTTTAGATTCTACATGTAAGTGAGATCATGAAGTATTTGTCTCTCTGCATCTGACTTATTTCTCAGGTATTAAGGTTTAAAGAACATCTACTAAGCAATACCTCTTTCCAGATAAACGCGTTTTGTGGTTGCAGCCAGGTAACAGCAGATCCTCAAGTCAGCTAAGGACTTGGGCCTTCACCATCTCACCTTTTAGTTATCCGCTGAAGGGGGAAAACACACACACATACTAAATACTCACAGAAGCAGATGAAAATTGTTTCAACACACATTGCATAGACGCTGAAGAACCCATGTGCAATCAGGTAAGACCCCAAAATGACCGTCTGTAAATGGATAAAGGAGAGAACCAACATGTCATTTACTTTGTCCAGAAGAAGAATAATGCAGCTATAAATGAAAGCCATGATGAGAAAGTTTTGAAGTACTCTGTATGGGAAAAAGGGTTTAATGTAGAAACCAAAAAGTTCAATGATAATGCTTCTGCATATTTTGTACTGAGACTTAAACAAGTTTTATTACATTAACTGCCTTTTTTTTCCTTTTTGGGGGGGTACTATTTCCTTTTCATTTCTTTTTCCTTCCTTCCTTCCTTCCTTCCTTCCTTCCTTCCTTCCTTCCTTCCCTCCTTCCTTCCTTCTCTCCCTCTTTCCCTGTCTCCCTCCCTCCCCTCCCTCCCTCCCTCCCTTCCTTCCTTCTTTCTCTGCCTCCCTCCCTTCCTTCCTTTCTCTCTCTCTTTCTCTCTCTCTCTCCTTCCTTCCTTTCTTCCTTCCTTCCTTCCTTCCTTCCTTCCTTCCTTCCTTCCTTCCTTCCTTCCTTCCTTCCTTCCTTCCTTCCTTTTCTTTCTTTTTTCTTAAAAAAGGAGAGGTTTATTTCTCCCTAGGGTAACAGTTTATAATAGGTGTTCCAGATAACAGAACGACTCTTCTCAACACAGTGATCCAGGGATTCTGGCCATATGCCCAGCTTTTTAGAAGAAAGAGAAAACAGATTTTTGTATCAAGCAAAGAGATTTTGCCAATGATATTTTGTACCTCTTCAGTCAGTTGATGTCAGTGTTTTTATTTCTGGAATATTCTTTTGAATTCTTTTTAAAATTTTTTTTTAACTTTTACTTTTGGTTAAGGTGTACATGTACAGGTTTGCCATATAAGTAAATTGTGTGTCATAGGGGTTTGGTGTACAGATTATTTCATCACTCAGGTAATAAGCATAGTACCCAACAGGTAGTTTTTCAATCTTCTCCCTCCTTCTACCCTCCACCCTCAAGTAGGCCCCAGTATCTGTTGTTTCCCCCTTTGTGTCTATGTGTACTCAATATTTAGCTACCACTTATACGTGAGAACATGCAGTATTTGGTTTTCTCTTCCTGTATCAGTTTGCTTAGGATAACAGCCTCCAGCTCCATCCATGTTGCTGCAAAGAACATGATCTCATTTTTTCTTACAACTGCATAGTATTCCAAGGTGTATATGTAACACATTTTCTTTATCCAGTCTATCATTGATGACCTGCCCATTTTCTTCCTGCCACCCCCAGTACCTAGCAAAAATATCTCAGTTTTAGTATCTTGTACACCAAGGCAATAAAGCATTAGGCATTAAGAGCATGTACTGCCTGGGTTTGAATCACAGCTCAGGCACTCAACAAGTGAATTAACCTCTCTGTGTCTCCTATATAAAATTGGCAGTCGGGGAGGGGAGAATGTAAGTAACGACAGTATTTTTGACATGTGGGTTAAATGAGTTAATATATTATGATAGATACTGCAGGGCTTCACCCAGATCTACACTGCCTCATCCATCCTCAATTGTTGGAAATCTAGGCTGTTAATGACTCGGTTGCTTCCCTCACTAAGAATTGCCCTTCCTGCAGGGAATTGCCTCACCCAAAGTTATACCCTCATGCAGGGGTCAGTTCATGATCAAAAACTGCCTGATGCAGCATACAAAGGTCCAGCCCCTTTGCCAGAATGTCCTGCAATTCTGAGGCCTCAGCTGTAACTTCGGCATGGGTCAGCTTCTCCTGCTACCTATCCTGCCCTCCTCACTTTCTTACCAATGTATCTCAGGAGACAGCTTCCTGACATACCTTCTGCATGCAATCTTCTGTCTCAGGTTATTTCCAAGGAACCCAGTCTCTAAAGTAGGATGTGGGTTGGCATAAAGTAAGACCAATAATTTTAGCTATCATTATTATTTCTCCTATTCCTTTTTTAAAATTGTGCTATCTCTGATAAATCACAGAATCAGCAATACCCAGCTGCTACGGAGTGAACTGTGTACCCCCTAAATTCATTTGCCGAAGTCCTAAGCCCCAATGTTATCTGAAGGTGGGAACTTTACGAGGTGATTAGGTCAGGAGGATCGGATTAGTGTCCTTATAAGAAGATAAATGAAAGAGATAATCTCTCTCTCTCTCGCCACCATGTGAAGATACAGGAGGGTGTCTCTCTGTTCACCAGGAAGAGGGCCCTCACCAGAAATCAAGTTGGCTGGCACCTTGATCTTGGACTTCCCAGCCTTCAGAACAGTGAGGGATAAATTTCTGTTGTTTAAGTCATCCAGTCTATAGTATTTTTATTAGAGCAGTCTGCAATGACTCAGACACCAACTCTTACCAGCAAAGGTACCCAGTAGTAATTTAAAGATGCTGGTCCTTGTGCAATCACTGGCAGTCTTTGTGTGAAGAATAGGAAGGCCAGAACACCTACATTGAAAAGGTAGAACATGTATATTATACATTTGCAAAGGAATATAGTTTTTTGTAGTAAAGCAGTTCTTCCAAACATCTTTTAAACTTTTTAAAAATTATTTTCATCATGATTACTTACCTATACTTCCAGCAACTAGAATTTTCCCCAGGAATAATACAAAGTATGTAACTTCATCTGTAACTGCAACTCTGAATATCAGAAAAAAAAGAAAGTATAATTTTGTGTTTAAAATATACTTGTTACTTGAAATTGATGACAGTAAATATTCATGAGTTTATTTTGATGTGTCTTTGCTGAAACTGTATTTGGCAATTGTTTTGGAAGAAATGATGGTGGAACTCATGGATGATGTTCTGACTTATTTTTAATGTAAACAGAAGATGGCATTGTAGGGCTGTCAGGAGCCCTGCAGTGGTGGTGTCAGCCTCTGTCTCTGATTTGAAGCCTATAGACACCCTGCGTCCTCAGGATGCTGTATTGTTCTCTGATTTTGTTCACTCAGGCTCCACCAATTCTGGGAGGGGGAAAGATGATAATGTTGTTCATCTGGGGGAATTTCTTGAGCAGAGGGGATAATAAAAATGAAAAAATGCCAATGGACCTAAAGACACAGGTGGATGATGGAAGCAACAATTCTCAGATATGAAAATAAATTAATGGTATGAGAGATAATATTTAAATCCATCGGGTTAAAAGATAATATTCATATCTAATAATGCCACCAACACTTTAAATAACAACATGTGAAGGATGTAATGTTCAAGGTTCATTAAATTGTTAAATTACAATGTTCAGCCTGATTACTTACTTTAAAACATTTCTCATCAGCAGATTGAAAGCATCTTTTGCTGACCTGCAGAAGTTTCTGCCATATATTGCAATCTGAGGAAGACAGCTGATATTATTCTGGAGCCAGTAACATACTCTAACAAGATCAAAAGACAATCCAATGACAGGAAGGTAACCAAATTAATTCCTGTCATTTGTAGAGCTGTCCCCACTCTTCTTTCTAACATGTGGATTTGTGGGACACACTGTGTGTCCTCAGCTCTACACAACTCTCAGGGTCATTGACAGTCAGGTGTGCTTCCGATGCTGTATGCCCTCAAACTCTGGGGGATTAGACAGCCTTAAACAGAGGCAGGTCTTTTTCTCAAATTCCAGATAATGGCTTCTGCCTTTAAAATGTTTGGGCTAGAGTTTATTGCTGAAAAGGTTAAATATTGTAGTCTCTACATAAAAAAATTACTCTTAAGGAAACCCAATACCTTTCACTAAACCTGATTTATTGATGAATAGGCTCAACATAATACTCTCATTGGAGGTAAATTAATGACTGTTTGAATCTCCATAACTATTTCTATCACTTTTCCAGACCCTGTGCTACTGTGATAATAAGCAAATGTCAAAAGGTTATACTGTAGCTTTCTAAATGTTAGAAAAATTATATTTCTGGATCCCTTATGTTAAAAAGCCTATGTAGGACTTTCCATAATGCCATAGGAAACAAAAGTCAGTTAAGCATTGTCAATCTCCACACATTCTAACACAAGATTCATAAAAAGGATAAGACTCTTCTTTAAAATTATGTAAATTCCAGAATTAGAAAGTATTTTCTTCTCAGAGTGAAACATAGATTAAATACTCTTTCTTCCCACTAAACTATGCCAAAGACACATAAAACCATTTTTTATCCAGCACACTTATAAGTTTCCAAAGTGTGTAATATTTTTGCTCTCAAAAAAAATATTGAAAGTAACAATAAAGTATAGTTCAGATACTATCTCAACTAGGGAAGCATATCCCTGAATCAGGCATTGGATTAACAAGCCTTATATCAGCATAGTGATAAATTCAACTGCATGATGTAAAAGTGCTTTAGAGACGGCAATGTAGACATGATGTTTGGGATTGCAAAGAAGCAGCTTAGTAAATAAAAAATAATCTACCTACCATAATATAGGCATTTCTGTTTAAAAACTTTATTGCATTTTCCAAACACCAGAAGCAGCATCTCAGGCAGCATTGTAGGAATTTAGACAATGTGTTCTCGGTACCTGTGATAAGGAGATATTTAAATCTATTAATGCTTTGCAGCTGAACCTTATCAATCAAAATAAATGATAATACAACATTTAAAATGAGATTTAAAATTTTGTATTGTTATAAAATATACATAATATAAAATTTGCCATTTTAACCATTTTTAAGTTTACAGTTCAGTGGCATTGAGTACATTCATAATGTTGTACAACCATCACTGCTATCCATTTCCAGAACTTTAAAATCTCAAATAGAAATTCTATGCCCTTCAACAGTAACTTCTCATTCCCCTTGTCCCCCAGCCCCTAGTAAACTCTATTATATATTTTTTATGTATAAAATTGCTTCTTCTAGGTGCTTCAAATAAGAGGAATCATACAATATTTATCCTTTTGTATCTTGCTTATTTCACTTAGCATGATGTTGTCAAGGTTCATCATTTCATTCCTTTTTCAGGTTGAATAATATTTCATTGTATGTATATAACACATTTTGTTTATTCATTTGTTGATTGGAATTTGGGTTGTTTATACCTTCTGCCTATTCCGAATAATGCTGTTATGAACAGTGATGTGCAAGTATCTGTTTGAGTTCCTTCTTTCAATTCTTTTCATATATATCTAGATATGGGGTTTCTCGGTCATATAAAATTATATTTTAAAAATTTTTAGAAACTCCTATACTGTTTTCTACAGTGACTACATCATTTGACATTCCCTCCAGCAATACACAAGGGTTCCAATTTCTCCACATTCTTACCGACACTTGTTATTTTCTGTTTCCTATTCTTTGTTTATATATATATATATATAATAGCCATTCTAATGTGTATGGAGTGCTATCTCATTGTGGTTTTGATTTGCATTTCCCTAATGACTAGTGATATTAAGCATCTTTTCATGTCCTCATTGTCCATTTGTATATCGTTTTTGGAAAAATGTCTATTCAAGTTCTTTGTCCATTTTTGAACTGGGTTGATTATTTTGCTGTTGAGTTGTAGAAGTTCTTATATATTCTGGATATGAATCCCTTATCTGGCATATGATTTGAAAATATTTTCTTCCATCATGTGGGCTGTCTTTTCACTCTCTTGGTAGTGTTCTTTGTTGAATAAATGTTTTTAAATTTGATGAAGTTCGATTTATTTTTCTTTTGTTGCCTATGCTTCTGGTGTACTAAGAAATAATCACCAAATCCAATGTCATGAAGCTTTCAACTTATGTTTTCTTCTAAGAGTTTTATAGTTTTAGTGATTTTGTTTAGCTCTTTGATCCATTTTTAGTTAATTTTTGTATATTAATGTAAGATAAGGCTGAACTTCATTCTTTTGCATGTGGATATCCCATTTTCCCAGCACCATTAGTTGAAAAGACTGACCTTTTTCCTTGAATGGTCTTATATGTGAGAGTTAGTTTTGGGATTTCTGTTTTATTTTACCTCTATATGTCTGTCCTTATGCTAGTACCACACTCTTTTGATTGCTGTAGATTTATAATAAGTTTTAAAATCAGGAAGTGTGAGTCTTCCAGCTTTTTTGTGCCTTTTCAAATCTGTTTCTGATATTAATAATAAAATATTTTAAGGTGCATTCCAAGCAAAGTGTATGTGTTTGTAAACAATATATATCAGGTATGAAGATTTATGCCTGTGACACCCACATTTATATTTTAAACCTAACCTGACCTGAACTACAGACTTGGAGCTGCCAACCTGACATCTCCATCATGCTTCTCAACAATAACATCTCAAAACAGAATTCTTAATCTCCTTTTTGAAATTTGTTTCTTCTGGCTTCCACAGCTTAATGAATAGGATCACACACCTTTTCTCTCTTTCTTTCACCACTGTCCCTCCCCTCCCCTGACATCCACTCCTTCAGCAAGCTCTCTCTGGTTTTCCTTCAGAACAGAACAGGTCCCAAACATGCGCTTTCATCCTTATTACCCTAGTCCAAGTTATAATCATCAGGTCTCCTCCGACCCCCGACCCAATTGATTATCTTCACAAAAGTCAGGACGTCTGAAATCTTACGTTTAAGACGGTGGTTCAAGTATTCTAGGACAATTTTAAACATTTGAATTAATGCAATAATTAAAGATCCAAATGCTAGGGATCCTGTGTGATATCTGCACAAAAATAAAATGAGAATAAGTTAAAACTTAATACTATTATTTAAAAGGATGCTAATTCAATAATTTTCACAAGTAAAAGGTATCTGCAGAAGGATCAACAACAAAGAGCCTTTTGCACTCTCTTATTTAGATATAAAAGTCTCTATAGAGGATTTTAAGCCATATACATCTGTCTTACCCTTCATCAGCATAAATGACACCAATAGTCTATCATCATAAAATAGGATGTTTGTATTGCTCAATGGAGACACAGAGCCAAGTTAAACCTTGATCTTGCATTTGGTATCCTCCTCTATCTCTTTCTCTTTCTAATAACCTATAGCATTTAGAAGGAAATTGGCTTGGGTAGTGATTGTAAAACTGGCTATAAAACCAGACAAAACCAATGGGCATCCATGAATTTTGATTTGTACCTTTGATTTCATTTGTACCTTGCCACTTGAATTAATGAGCCAAGACTGAATTACAAGCACACCAAATGTAACTGACAAGATAGGTATAAGTTTCAACCTGGAACTTACCGTATGGCTCGCCCAAATGCAGTAAAAAGTGGATATCGTGGGATGTCATCAGGTTTTTTCATGGCCCAGTAATAAGTAGCGAATGCACCAGCAAGGGCACACTGACCCAATGCAATGACAAAGTTTATAAGCCAGAGAAAGACAAATAAGTTGTATACATGGAAGGTAGGGATGTATTGATGGTACAAGCTCTTTCCACCATAGAAAGCAAAGTTACACAGAGCCCCAGGGCAAGCTTTGGCAATTTCAGTTGTATTAAAAATCTGCATTCAGAAAAAAGAGCACAAGGACATAATATTAAATGTCACTCCAAGATAACAGCTCCCTTTGTTTTCCTCTTCCCCTTAATTGTGTGTCCTGTTTTTTTCCCATTAGCTCCTGCTCTTACTCCTCTATTTGCTGTTATGTCACTTTATATAATTCTCTAATGAGCTCTGGAAAGTATCCCAATTTTCATCAAATGCTCATAATCTGCACCCACTATAATTTCACATTTATCAGTGTTGTTGTTGACCATACCTACTTTCTGTGGTCTTGGGTATATGGTAGGACAGGCACACTCAGGAAATACAGTGCTTTCTCTCCATTGCGCCCACTGTTTTCAATACTTTCCTGCTTACCTGACGCACACTGCCCTTCAGCACATAGTTGTCCCCATCAGTGCATAGGATCTCTGCTTCGGGACAATTCCTACCACACCTACAAAATGAATTACAGCCGAAGTCTATATTGCAGTAAGTAAATGACAGAGTTTCTTGTACTTACCTCTGGGTCACAGGTTTGATTTTCATGTATACAATGCCCCTCTGGAGCTATGACTTTGTACACGGGTACCCCTGATGTCGCCAAGAAACTGAATAGACTCCATTAAGGATAAGCTATTTGCTGGTAGATTGAAAATAAATGGACAAGAAAATAATACAGACAACTCAAAAGTGCATGAGAAATTAACTTCAAAAATGCCTAATATTTTAATAATATTCATCTATTTTTCAGGCCTAGATTAATGTAATGTGGGCCAGCTGCACAGAGTGGCCCCTTAAAACAGTAAAATGTATAGGAGTTTTCTTGGCTTATTGCTAAGGAGCAATATCATGTGGAGACAAAATAAAACAAATCTACAATGTGAACTATTTGAGGGGAAACTCAATCAGTAGATTGAAACGTTTTTTGAGTTTGGGGAAAAAAATTAGTTATTTCTTAGTATATTCCTTATCTTCCCAAGGATAGAAAACACTGAACACAAACTCCTGGTTCACGAATAGTCATGTGAACCTGAGGTTTAAAGAGGCCAGTTACCAAAGGATACACTGCTGTCACGACCCAGTAGCAAATACAGATTGAGAGTAAAATGAAAGTTAAAGCTGGATAGACTAATGTACTAGGAACGTATCCAATGGCTCTGAAATAAAACAAATAGTTGAAATTCAAAATGATTGTTAAAACTAGAAATAAGATTTACACTGAATTAATTCTAAGAAAACTGGTAATAACCACGGACTCTTTTTTGGTGATCATTCTGGCATATTCTCAGTTGGTTTTACATTTTTATTTATTTATTTACTTATTTTTAAAAGTAAGTTGAGGCGTTTTTCCGATGCACATGTTAGACTCCTGCCTAAAGTCCCTCAAATTATCCTCTCTTTGGTTGCTACCGTCTGATCCATAAAGATTTGATACATTGTAATCATGACATTTCTTCCTTTGGTTTAGATTCTTAGACTTTTAAAATTGAAGGAGACCTTGAAGATCATGTGTTACACTGTGGGAATGCCCCACTAATTCAGGAATCCCCTATACTTCTTCAGAATGTGTTCACTAGCCTTTGGTGAACACACTGAGTGATGGGTACTTACTTTTACATGACATGGCTTATTCTATTTTCTTATCAAGATATTAAAAATTTCTTCCTTATCTGCCTGTTTGCGACTTATATCCTCTAACTTCTGGGGAAGAAACGGCCATTTTACCATTTTTTCCACATAGCAACCCTTCAGGTAATTCCTTATTCTTTTTTCTGTGGAATATATAATGTCTATTTGCAGTTAAATGTATTTTTAAATTATAAATTCAAATTATATTTGAAAATATGATTTCTAAAATGCAATTTTGTAAAATATAATTATCAAGGATAATAATTTCTTTGATATTTTCTAATAGGGCATGTCTTGTGAAATGTTCGCTATCTGACTGCATTACTTCTAATGACTTCTGTTACATGATCTTTTCAGCATATGACACTGGATTAAACACAATGCTGTTTCATATGGTCATTGAGACATAAGATGAAAATCTTATCACTCCTAATGCATTGATGCTTAGATTATTTTGTATCTGCTACCTTCCTCCCCTCACTATTTAAGCTATCCTGTTTTCTCTTTTCTTCGTACACTGCTGTTAAGTGAATTATTGTGTCTCCTTAGGTTTACCCTGTATTCTCACACCTATTTATTTCAGTCCTTATTACCCCCTGAGTAAACTACCAGCCTGTTTCAGTTTTACCGGCCCTTTAACATAAACATATATACTCACACAAATGCACATTTAGAAGTGAAACAAGTGGAGCAAGTTACAGTGAACTGTACAATATCATACTACTTAAGAAATAAACACAGAAAATCAGTAGTTTTCAGTGGTTAATGATAGGTTATTGAGGGAAGGAGCGAGAGTTTAACTAACTGCTTGTTAACTATTTAAACCAGTGACTTCAGGTGGCACTATTATAATAAAAATAATACTATGGTAATTTTGTTCAAATAATCCTTAAAGACTGTTAAAAATAATTTGGTTCTTGGTCATTAACAATGTAGTTTCCATCACACTAAATGGAGAGCATGGGTTGTTGGCTTTATAATAATGATTTCCCAGTTACCTCCATGCATTATTAAAAAGTTCACAGTATTATTCTTGAATGACCTTTTGGAATAGTGTGGAAACTATAGGCGTTATTATCTCTTGGCATGAATTTTATGAAATATTTAGTGTTTATTTTGTAACTTTTAAAAAATAAAAATGACTCTTGGTATAAAGTGTTCCTAAATTATGAGCTTTAGATATGAAATGTATAGTCTGGTGCTCCTAGAATCAGTTGTCCTATTAGAAAATTACATCACTCAGAAGTGGCAATAGCATATAATTGACTTTATAGAACTGTGGTGATTTACAGTTTTGCAAACAATCCCAACCATTAATATGAACATATGACCCAGTATGAAAATAATATAACATGTAATCTAGCTAACTTTTATATAGCACTTTGTCACTTACTTTCACGTGTATCATTCTCCTAACACATATTTGGTGTTCAAAAACTGCTAATACATAGACTGAATAGGTTTTACACTTATTTTACCCTATGACTATTGAGGCTTGGGGATATTAAAGGACATGTTAGTGGTGATCTTTCTAATAAGTGGTAGAGTGTGAACTTGAACAAGTTTGCCTGAATGGAAGATGCTTTCTTTTAAATGTTTTGTTGCCCAGGCTGGAGTGCAATGTCACGATCTCAGCTCACCACAACCTCTGCCTCCCGGTTCAAGTGATTCTCTTGCCTCAGCCTCCCAAGTAGCTGGGATTACAGGCATGTGCCACCACACCCGGCTAATTTTGTATCTTTAGTAGAGACGGGGTTTCTCCATGTTGGTCAGGCTGGTCTCAAACTCCCGACCTCAGGTGATCCGCCTGCCTCGGCCTCCCAAAGTGCTGGGATTACAGGCGTGAGCCACCGCGCCCAGCCAAAAGTGATCTTAAAAGGAAAATAGATGAGATATTTATGCAAGCGACAGTGACTGATTTTACTGACTGATACACTTTAGCCGAGTTTCTACATTAAGGGCCTTACTTGCTTCCTTCCTTCAGCAGGATAATGGCGACTCGGATTCGATTCCTGAGGAAGATCAGCATGAGGATGACAATCACTTCAATGATGCAGAGTATTATCACTTTGAACAGGAAAAAAAAAATCAGTCTGTAATACAAGTAGATATGGAAACAAACCTTCCCTGCAAATGCTAGGATTGAACTTTATGATTATTTCTGCCAATTTTGACACCTCATAATCTAAGCAGTGTTATCTCTCCAAAAATGCCAATCTTAGAAATTAACTTTCACAAAATCCTATGAAATCTAGATTAAAGCCTTTAGCAAGAGCTTGAACATCTCTTTTGGAAAGGGTTCATCTCATCCATAAAAGCATTTCACACAATTTGTAGAACTTAGAAAATAGGAATGGAGAAAGGGAAGGGCTGCTTTAGGTAGTTTTATTTTAGATGTTTTCGCCTTTAATTCACTGAGTAAGACAATATACAGAAGACATGTTTTGAGCTGTTCACTTTCCTCATAATGCCTCTTAATTGTCCTTGCTGGCTGGCAGGGCAGGTTCGTGGCTGTCCCATTATTGTGATTCTTTGCACTATGGCCACCATTGATGGAATCAGGTGTAAACTTAACCCAACTTGGCCAATGTAAGTATTAGAATTGAAACTAAGGGAACCTAGTTCAGTAAACTTAATTTATTTAGTCTTGAAGTTTATAAATCTTGAATTGTAGGTTATACAAACTGTGTCAAAACCATCTTTATGTGAAATAAGTGAATCTGCAAAGAAAGAATAAAGTGTAGATGTATAAAGCAAGATAGCAAGGAGAGGAAATCTTGGGTTCTTTTTGGCTTTCATTTCCTGACTCCAAATAAACTTTGAAGTCCAGCTAGCTTTCTGCTTTTTTGAGTTTGACAAGGCACTTCTATATTCTTACAGTAAATACCGTCTGCTTTGCTCTCAGCCTGTTCCAGTTTTTTTTTCTCTTCAGCTAGCCTGAATTAGTTTTTTTAAACTTGACGCCAAATACCATCAATTATTATATTTCCTCATTTCTAAGGCATATCCTTAATTAAATAAAAACTTTTTGGGAAAAGTAAAGAAACACTTCATTAAATGTTTATTCAATAATTTTAAGATGCATCCTGATTTCAGAAATATTAAAAAGTAAAAGGTATGGATCTTAAAATCAAGAAAAATAATCTAAAATTGTAAAAGGAACTTAATGGAAACTTAAATTCCCACTTGTGAAAGAATCCAGTCTCTAACATCCTTGCTGGATGGTTATTTAGCTCATGCTTGAACAGTTCTGTTGATGGAGAGCTCATTATTTCATTCTATTATTATATTACTAAAATTCTGACACATCACACATCAGTTACCGTCTCCAAGTAAGTAGAACTTCACCCAGAGGTATACGAATATCTTAGTAGTGTATCATCTCACTTCTAAATCTTCCTTTAGTTATACTATGTGTTTATGTTTTCATGTACATTTTATTCTCTTAAAACACTAATTAGAACCCAAAATTGTGGCGTGTAACCATATTATGCTAAAATTGTTATCTTCTTTGAATGAACCTATAAAGATAATACATATAAGAATCACTTTATATTATGACATTGCACTGTTAAAAACTGTATATTTAACTTCCACCTTTATAAAATTGCACACTCAAAATAATTACATTAGAGAAATATAACTGTCTTTTGAACTTATGTACAGTCATGCACTGCATGACAATGTTTTGGTTAACAATGGACTGCATACACAATGCCAGTCCTGTAAGATTATAATGGAGCTGAAAAATTCCTATTGCCCAGTGGCATCATACTGCAATGCATTACTCATGTGTTTGGAGTGATGTCGGTGTAAACAAACCTGTTGTGCTAACCGTCATATAAAAGTACAGCACATACAAGTATGTATAGCATATAATGCTTGATAATAGCAAGGAATGAGTTTGTTATTGTTTTATGTATTTACTACACAATACTTTTTGTTATTTCAGAGTGCACTCCCACTACTTGCTATAAAAAAGTTATCTTTAAACTAGCTTCAAGTGGGTCTTTCAGGAATATTCCAGAAGAAGGCATTGTTATCATAGGAGATGACAGCTCCATGTTTTTCCCCAAAGGTCTTTCCCCAAAGACCTTCCAGTGGGACAAGATGTGGAGGTGGAAGAAAGTGATATTGATGATCCTGACCTTGTGTAGGTCTAGGATAATGTATATATTTGTGTCTTTAAATTTTTGGTTTTTGTTTCTAATTTTTTAAATAAAATAAATAGAGACAGGGTCTCACTCTGTTGCCCAGGCTGGTCTTGAACTCCTGGGCTCAAAAGATCCTCCCACCTTGGCCTACCAAAGTGCTATGATAATAAGCATGAGTCACCACGCCTGGTCTGTGCCTCCATTTTTAACAAAATATATTGAAAGTGAAAAAAAAAAACACACCTTAAAAATAGAAAAAGCTTTTAGAATTAGAATGCAAAGAAAGAAAATGTTTTTGTACAGCTGTTTGTATAAGTGTTATTATAAAAGAGTCAAAAATTAAAGCTAAATGTTATAAAAGTCAAAAAGTTAAAAAAATTAAAAATTTATAAAGTAAAAAGTTATAGTAAGCTAAGGTTAATTATTGAAGAAAGTTTTTAATAAATGTACTGTAGCCTACATGTACAGTGCTTATAAAGTCTACAGTAGTGTACAGTAATGCTCTTCACATTCACTCACCACTCACTGACACCCAGAACACCTTCCAGATCTGCAAGCTCCATTCATGGTAAACACTCTTTACATGGGTACCATTTTAAAAAATCTTTTATGCCATATCTTTACTGTATCTTTCCTATGTTTAGATATACAAAGGATATATTTTGGCATTGTATTATAATTTCCTACAGTATTCAGCAGAGTAACATGCTGTATGGGCTTGTAGACTAGGAGCAATAGGCTATTACATGTAGCCTAAGAGTGTAGTAGGCTATACCATCTAGGTTTGCATAAGTATACTCTATAATGTTTACACAATGAAAAAAATTGCCTAACAATACATTTCTCAGAACATATTTCTCTCATTAAGCAACACATGACTATCCTATATCTCTCCTTTTGTTTGAATCAGAGTAAATAATATAAATATATTTGATGCCCTATAGAGTCATCAGTATAACTGTAACTTAACAAAGGGTGAGACTGGCCCCTGGGGGCTAAGAGATATACACGAGTTCATAGTTAATAGCAGAAATGTGAATAGAACCATCTCTGAACACAAAGTAGAACTCATGAAATTACAATTTTGGTATTTATAACTCTGCCTACTTTCAGTGTTTGTGTTAATGAGTGTAATTTCACATATATGCTTTTGTTTTTGGTGCCTAGAATTTTGTCCAAACACAGAGCAAGTAATCAATTAAAGTCTGAAAAGTGAGTTACGAAAGCGGAGGCTTATTTGAGTTTTCAGTATCCCTAGAATTGAAAATTCTAATAAGCTCTGTATTTTCCTAAAGGTACATATCTTTACTTTTCCAATGGCAGATTCTGATCACCTCAATGGCGCTTGTGTGGAAGGGTCTTATGAGACAGCAGGGGGTGGGCACAGAACCTGTAACTAAGATCCATCCAAGAGTAAAACTAGAAGTTTCAATACATAATGGGTGACATTTGTCACTTTAGAAATAATAGACAACAGTAAGTGGGTTGCTGAAGAGATGTGGAATCATTTAAATTCAGCAAAAATGATGAGGGTGCAATTCCCTGATCCTGATGAGGATGCCTGATTTTTGCAGTTAAAAAGTCATAAATGAAACAATTTTATAACGTATTTGGAAAAAAGATGTCAGTGAAGGATATTAGTCTGCATGAGAGCTAGAAATGAGAAGCCAAACAGTAAGAAGTTGAAGTTTGATCGAGTGTTTTTTTTTTTTTTTAAGAGAAAAACTAAATGTGGTGGAGAAGGAATCTGGGAGGGACATCTGTGCTGCTCAGCTAGGTCATCAAGGTTGGCATCGTCTGAGGAAAGCATCTCCCACCGCCGTCTGAGCCCCTTTGCTAAAATAGCTTCTGATTGGTAATCTTGCTTTCCAGGTGCTCTGATCCCAGGAAGGTAGTGTCCTATATGGAAAATATCTGCACTTTGGTCACCAGGAGACTATCCTAATGATGTAAACAAATATAGGGTGCTTTGGTGACTTAACATGAGCTTGTCCTTGAAAGCCTGAGGATCCTCAAATGAAGTGGCAAAGTCAGGTTTTCAAATTGGTGGGAATGGGACCCATGCCTGGAATCATGATGCCCCACCGAGATATTGCTCCCTTCTGAGGTTCTTTCTGGGCTTCTTACCAGGCTGCCTTGAATGTGTCTCGTCTGGCTCTCTAACTTCCAGAATATAAAGATGATTTTTTTAAAAAACAACATGTAGTCAGAGATTATTTTGAAAATCTTGATTAAAGAACACGAATCTTACAAGGAGCATTGTAATAACACCATTCTAGGAATATAAGATTAAAACCATCTCTGAAATCATCCTGCTTAAAAATTTTTATTACATTTAAATAAATATTTAAATTTGTTAATATTAAAAAATATCCTTAAGAAATTAAAAACCTTGAAGAAACACTTCAAAAATGTAAATTTATTTTCAGATATTTATTACTCATAATTCCTGTAAATGGTTTAAATGTTTTGTTACGAAAAAATGGTTGTTTGTTTTTCCTTTTCCTTTTTCTTTTTTAAAAACAAGTTTGAGGCTGGGCACAGTGGCTCATGCCAGCATGTTAGAAGGCTGAGGTGGGAGGATCACTTGAGCCCAGAGATTCAAGACCAGCCTAGGCAACCTAGGGAGACCCCATCTCTACAAAAAAATTAAAAAATTAGCTAGGCATGGTGGCACACATCTGTGGTCCTAGCTACCTGGGAGGCTGAGGTGGTAGAATTGCTTGGGTTTGGGAGGTCAAGGGTGAAGTTAGCCATGATTGTGCCACTGCACTCCAGCCTGGGTGATAGAGCAAGATCGTATCTCAGAAAATTAAATAAATAAATAAATAAATAAGTTAGAAAAATCAAACATTTGTTTCTTTTTAAACATCTTTCTTAGATATCCAGTTAATGCCTCTGAATGTCTACAACTAAACCATTTTAATTTGAAGGCAAATGTCTTGAGGTCCTTGTAAGGAAGTGTTTTTTTAGATTATACAATAAATTTTCCTCAATGACTTTTCCACTTACTATAGTTAGAGGATTATAGACACATTACCTTTTATAACACTAATGATAAATACATTTAACAGGTTATACCAACCCAAGTTTTCCTTTAGACAAAAAGATGTTTTGTCATTATTACAATTTTAATGAAACCAGTTTTTAAAATACTCACTCAATGTGAACCATGTTTGTTGCAGTTCAAAGTACATGCTTATGTTAGTCTGAATCCCGATGTCATAGACAGTTAATACAGAACGTGGGTGTTCCTGAAGATTGGTGTACTGTTGGTAACAGTGCCATATTCCTTGAAAAAGAAAGAAAAACAGAATAATATAAAATATGATTTTCTGAAATAGGAGCTATATGTGCTCATCATACATATCTACATGAAACTGATCAGCATGTAATTTCTGCAAAGGCAAGACACATATTTACACAGCAAATATTTTATTTGAATCCAACAGTCTAAATGTGCTACTATATTTGATATAAATGTTTTCAGTATTTGTCTTGATAATTATGGAAACATCTGGCTTTAAATGTCCTTTTGACTAGAAATGGCCTTAATGTCCATCAGTAGGACATCATGATGTATTTGTTCAGTAGAAACATGCATTGAAAACTCCCCTTAAGGTTTATACCCAATACTAATTTATTATTATCCACTTATTTATTTATCCTTGCAATTCTATGATTTTTGAGGTTATTTTAATAGATACAACAAGTTTAGTGAACTTAATCATTTTTATTCATAACACTGTCATTCTAAAATTTTGTCTGATATTATTGTCTTCTTCCACTTTCTTTTGTTATTGATTGTTAGTATATTCTTTCCATCCCTTCACTTGCAAATGTTTTACTTCTCTATATGTTTTATAACTTTTATAAATAATATATAGCTCCAATTTGTATGTGTATATTTTAATCTGACCTGACAATCTCTGTATTCTAACTGGTGAGTTTAACATATTTATACTTTATATATTGATATATTTATATTTGTTTCTATGATTTTGCCTTTTGTATTCTACTTTGTGTCTGTACTTCTTTTCTTCCAATTCTTGTATTTTAAAATTGATGATTTTTTGTTTGTTTACTTATATTCCATTTTTCTTCTCTACTGGTTTTGAGCAATTTACTCTATTTTTATAATAAGTTACCTTGAAAATCTGTTCTTTTTTTTTTTTTAATGAGCCTAGAGTCAATATGTTAACAAGGAAATACAAGACCTTAGTTACTCAATAATCAATCACTCTATTTCTCCGTAATTTTGTTACGTACATTTTAAATAAATTAGTTAGCATGTAGGTAAAGCTAAACAAATTTTACCTGCATAAAATAATAATTCTAGTGTCCAATGTCTAAAGCAATTATTATTTTATGCAGGCAAAGTTTTTTTAGCTTTACCTACATGCTTACTAATTTATTTTCTTTGTTCACTGTCTTTTCTTACATCTCATATATTTCTGTGGAATCATTCTCCTTCTTCTCACTCTCTCTCATAGCTGCATTCAAACCATCAGGAAATACAGCTATTATACAAATAAAAGCATGTATGGCCACCCTCAAGAGTTTCCCTCATTTGGCATATACATTTCTGCAATCATCTCATTACTGGTCTCATTGCTTCTACTCCTGCCTCACCACAGTCTATTCTCAACACAGGGACTAGATCAATCATTATATCTCATCTCTCTGCTACCCAAAGCCCTACATTGCCTCCCTGTTTCATTCAGAGTAAAAGCCTAGGTTTTATAATAATCTGTAAGGCTAGTCCCCTTCATAAATTTTATGACCTCTTCTCCCACTATTTTTTCCTTTACTTAGTATACCCACCCACACCAGGCTCCCAGCCATTTCTTTAACACACTCTGATCTTATAGGGCCTTTGCTCTAGCTGCACCCACTGTCTGGAACTTCTTCATCTTGACCGTCTAACTCCATTGCTTCCAAGTGTTTTCTTATTTTCCCCAAAAAACCCCTCCTACTAATACCGCCATTTTCACTCCTTGCCCTACCATGGCACTCTCAATCTCCCCTTACCTGCTCTATCTTTTCTTTTTTCCATAGCAATAACTACCTTCTAATACATATATTACTTAGGCTATGAGCATCATGAGAGTAAGAACCTTTGTTCCTTTACTGTTGTACATCAAGAGTCTAAAATAGTGTCTGTACACAGCAGCTGTTCAATTGATATTTGTTGAATAAACAGAATAACGTATGACTAGATATGGATTTATCTTCCTTTACTCTCCTTAGTATAATGAGGGCTTCCTATATCTATGGATCCATGGTTTCATCAGTTCTGGCAAATTCTTAGCCAAGAGCTTTCAAACATGGTTGATATATGTTAGGCCCTTCTCAACCTATTTTCTATTTCTTTGAACCACACAATTATATTTTTGTCCCCTTGTCACATTCTGCTATATTTTTGATAATTACTTCAGATTCATATTTCAGTTCATTAATTCTCTATTTTGCTGTTTAGCTTATCAATTTGTTTTTAATATAACATTTTTATTTTGAAAAGTTCTATATGACTCATCTTCATGTATGCCTGGACATTTTTGTTGATTTTTATTTTTGTTGTCCAAGCTTCGAATAAATGATACTCCACGTCCATGAATGAATGAATTCACTTTTTTTTTTTTCTGAGACAGAGTCTCGCTCTGTCACCGAGGCCAGAGTGCAGTGGCACAATCTCAGCTCACTGCAACCTCCGCCTCCTGAGTTCAAGCGATTCTCATGCCTCAGCCTCCCGAGTAGCTGGGACTACAGGTGTGTGCCACCATGCCCAGCTAATTTTTGTATTTTTTTTAGTAGACACAGGGTTTCACCATGTTGGGCAGGATGGCCTCGATCTCTTGACCTCATGATCCACCTGCCTCAGCTTCCCAAAGTGCTGGGATTACAGGTGTGAGCCACTGCGTCCGGCTGTGATTCTATCTTCAATTCTTTAAACATTTCATGCATGGTTATTTCATGTTCTCTCTCTCTCTCTCTCTCTCTCTCTCTCTCTCTCTCTCTCTCTCTCTCTCTTTCTCTCTTTCTTTCGAGACAGAGTCTTATTCTGTTGCCCAGGCTGGAGTGCAGTGGCATGATCTTGGTTCACTGCAACCTCCTCCTCCCAGGTTCAAGCAATTCTTCCACCTCAGTCTCTCAAGTAGCTGGGACTACAGGTGTGCACCACCATGCCCGAGTAATTTTTATACTTTTAGTAGACACAGGTTTTCACCATGTTAGCCAGGCTGGTCTCCCACTCCTCACCTCAAGTGATTGGCCCCCTCGGCCTCCCACAGTGCTGGGATTATAGGAGTGATCCACTGCACCTGGCTACATGTTCTATATCTATTAATTCCCATATCTAAATTCTTGGAGACCTCAATCTCATGTTTATAGTATCCACTGATTTTCACACAGAACTGTTTTCTTGCAGGTCAGGTAGTCTCGGACTTTGTTGATCTGAATCTGTGAAAACCTGGTGACATTAATTGAGGAAACTTTCATCTAGAGGAGATTTACATTTGTTTATTTTGGCAGTCAAAGGGTACTTACAAACTGGGGTCACTTTAGACATTTCTAGGATCCCAGGCTTACTCCAGGAGTTTCAGGTGTGATCCCCTGTTCTGCTGCCAACTCAGGTCTAAGTCTCCTGATCCCAGCACTGCTATGGGTTACCCAGTGTTTCACCTGTGCTTCCTGCTTGGTTCCCCACTTTGATTTTAGCTCATGAGTTATTTTTTTCTTTGGAGGAGATTTCCTTTATTTCCTAACGTTTATCAAAACAATGTATTATATAAAACAATACAGTGCAATACTCTTTTTAATGTCATGATTTCATAGCAAGAAGGCCCTTCAGACAATTTAGTTTCCTCCTATGTGAAAGTCTAGACAATATTTTCCAATTTCTCTTTCTTTGCTTTCTCTCTCTTGTCCTAGATTTTTTAAAATTATGATCTCTGGGCTTCAAGTCCTCTTTCCTCAGTAATATTCCTGAATAACAACAATATCAGCAACAACAAAAATAGACACTATTTATTGAACATTTACTATATGCTAGCAAAATCTAAGTACTTTATAAGCATTATTTTGTTTAGTAGTCACAGATTCCTGTTATATGATTGAGAAACCTTTGGATTAAAGAAACTATGCTTGCAGAGGATCATACAGTTCATATGTGATGAATGTGGGATTGTGCCTTTTTCTTTCTTTTTTTTTTTTTTTTTTTTTTTGAGACGGAGTCTCGCTCTGTCGCCCAGGCTGGAGTGCAGTGGCCGGATCTCAGCTCACTGCAAGCTCCGCCTCCCCGGGTTCACGCCATTCTCCGGCCTCAGCCTCCCTAGTAGCTGGGACTACAGGCGCTGCCACCTCGCCCGGCTATTTTTTGTATTTCTTAGTAGAGACGGGGTTTCACGGTGTTAGCCAGGATGGTCTCGATCTCCTGACCTCGTGATCCGCCCATCTCGGCCTCCCAAAGTGCTGGGATTACAGGCTTGAGCCACCGCGCCCGGCCGATTGTGCCTTTTTCATACCTTAAATACATGCTCATAACCAAAGTGTTTTATGTCTTCTCCTGTATACCTCTTAACCTGTTCTGGCCAATGAGAATTGTTCCATTGCTGTTCATAAACATCTGCCCACAAGTAGTCTGGCTTTTTCTCTGCTCAGTATGACACATTCACATTGTTATTTGCTCTAGTAAATGGGCTGCTGTCAGTAGGAAATTTCAGTAGAAAAAATTGGTTTCTCATGATATGTAGAAAGTCAATTGTCCAGGATAGTAGCAGAGGTCAGTTACATATAGTCTTATTTTCTGACACTCCTCAACCTAACTGGATATTTCCTCCCTCAATAAATACCATCAAGCTTACTTCCCACACCATTAATTTTTGGGTTAGTACTATCTAGGGAGTCAATAGGGAGCGGAAATTGGTTGTTTTATCTGCACTTTTTTATATGTTGACCATCTTTCTCCTTTTTGCCATTGTCAAAATTGCACTACAGCCAATCTTAGATTTTTCTTGCTGCTTAAGACATCAGTTAAGTCAATAGCAGACTTTACTGCCCTTTCCTTCCTGATGACAATACAAGAATGATTGACTCACAAGCCCAGACTCTCCAGTGGCAAAGGGCAGAGATTGTTTTAAGCTCTAAGCAGGAACACAAAAACAAGACATTTAAACGACTTTTTTTTTTTTTTTCAGTTTCTGATTAGAGGATGGAGGTTCTTGTGTTCCTCAACCAGACTGATCCACCTCTTATTTGTTACCTGGCTATGTTCAACAAGAAGCCCAGGTGGGATTCAAGAGGAGCTGTACAGCAGGAGCAGATAGGGAACACCTGAGAAGACCAAATGATTTACTAAAAACTCATTGGAGATAATGAGGAGGGTAATAACAATAACCCAACGCATACTGATTGTCCGCTGTGTTCCAGGTACTGCTCTGAGAGCTTTATATTCATTGTCTCATTTAATCCTTAAGATCCTCTGAGATGACGATACCATTATTGTGCTGATGTTATAGATGAGAATACAGGGTCTTTTAACCACCAACAGACTTCCCAAGTTACCCAGTTGTATGTTATGGAGCTGGATTAGAACACAGGCTAACTACACAACCTGCAGATTCAACTGCATTCTTATATATGTATAGCTCTTCTTCATTGAATGACAGAAATAAGAGATTGTTATTTTTGATGTTTACTACCATAAAACTGTTGTCAGTCCAAATGGTGCCATAGGGGAAATCATTCTTTTAAATAGAAACACCTCAAACAGTCATATAATATATAGGCTCATACCTTTTTTAGAAGAATGAAAGGAAGCTGCCACAGGTGGTATATACTGTTCCACGTGAGACACTTTAATTCATATATAGAGCTCACATTATACCTGATATGTATTGTTTTGGGGAGATCAAGTTTGTGATTAGATTTCAACCTTGATTTTAAAAATTGTATTTGTATAAGTTTGTGAGGTACACATGTAATTGTGTTATATGGGTATACTGCATAGTGGCTTTTAGTGTATTCATCACCTGAATGGCATGCATTGTATCCATTAAATAATTTTTCATTATCCACAACCTTCCAGTCCTCAACCCTTCCACGTTCCCATTGTCTATTACTCCACACTCTACGTCCATATGTACTCATTATTTATCTCCTGCACATCATTTAGCTCCCACAGACAGTACTGTCCTTCTCCATACAATAGTGTAATTCAGAATACTTGCCTCTAGAGGGCAATGCTTCATTATGGAGTACCAATTATTAACCGTGTGACATAACCTGGATTAAACATACCAAGTTGAAAGAGAAAAATAGATCACACTTTCGTAACTTTGCAGACCTGGCCTTTGATCGGATAGAAACATTAAAGAAATAAAAGAAGTTGTCTGAAATGTTTTTCATTAATCTAAAAGGATTTCTTTTTACCTCCTTCTTAGTATCCATGAGGCAGGAGACTAAAGGCTGGTAGGAAAAAGAGTAAAACGTTCTGACAGCATTTTTTTCCCCCAAAGATACAGGAAGAAAAAGTTACAGACAATATATGCAAAATGAAATATTTTTTCTAAGTTTAAAGCTTTCTTGAGGGTAAAGAATAATTAGATCCACTGAAAACAAATGCTTTCTGGTAATTGATAACAGCAATTGAAAATAAAAGGATTATTCTGATATTTGGCAATTTGAAGAGGCGCGATACCTACCATAACCGATAATTCCAATCACACCGATCATGAAGACCCAGAAGAGGCATCCAGCTATGAACCTCAGAAGTATCAAAAATATCCAACTAAGGACCATGGCGATCATCAGGCCACTAGAAAAAACCCACAACAAACACAGTGGTCAAGTGTGCTAAACATAACATATTACAAACATCAAGACAAAACTTTTTTTCTATTCAAAATTATTCTCAAATTCTTT
This sequence comes from Macaca mulatta, assembly GCF_049350105.2. Classification (NCBI taxonomy): domain Eukaryota; kingdom Metazoa; phylum Chordata; class Mammalia; order Primates; family Cercopithecidae; genus Macaca; species Macaca mulatta. The sequence goes on along the minus strand of NC_133406.1, from coordinate 165,343,493 downwards.
TATTTTACCTGGCTATAGAAACATTAATAATGTTAAAAAGCATAAACAATGATTTCCATTAAGACTTTCATATGAAAGAATAGGACCATCAGAGACTTTATACAGAACTCATCTTTTTGTACCTGGGTAAACTGAAGTCTAGTATCAGTCATTGTTCAAGGAAAAATACAATTTCTCCAACCTACAATTTTTATTTATTAGCGACAGTTGCCATGTCTTATTTTTTCCCTTCCTACCTACCTACTAGGTCATAAATTGTAAAATATATTCATGATGAATTTGTTCTGTTCCATTTACTTAGTGACTGGTGTAATATGGCTATCTAGAAGTAAGAGAATCATTTTGGGGCAGAAAGATAAGAAAAATAACTGGCCATCCCCGGAGCCCATGATGCTGTAGTCATTATCACTATGGTCTAATTATCTCTAGGAGTTTGTGATGCCTTACATCATGCAGACATCTATTCCAGGTCCCCAGTGATCTGTGGGCCCTTATTTGGAACCGTGATAAGGCTTCTGCGTCTCCAGGGAGATGTGACTTTATCAAGCAATTAGCAACATGACTATTTTCCGTCAGTTTTAATTTCTTCTTAGAGCTTGACTGAACTACTAGAGAAGCTTCTTTTCCTCCCATATACCCACATTAAGGTCACATTGGAGTCTTCTGATGTAATTTCCTCAAAGAGAATTCATTAAGATCAGAAAGTTGGCTGACTCTTCTATTAAGAATTGATATGTCTGGTGCTATCTGTAAGTTTCCAAACATAGCAACAGACAGAGCATGGTATATTTATTAGGTTATTGTCTCAAGTGTTATCTTTTTATTATAAAAAAATCTCAATAATTACTGTTACTGGATAGATGGCAACACAGTATTGAAGTATCAAGGTCTTGCAAAGCCTATGCTTTTAACTTTAGAAGTCATTCCCTCTTAAAATCATGGATACTTTAATGCTTAAACATTCAATATGGTTGAAAGATTATTCCATGGCATAGCCCAAAGGAAGTATTCAGAAATGTCAGAGGAAACAAAACAAAAAATAAAGCTGTTTATTCTATGTGTTTTAAATTGGTACATAAAAATTATAACCAAATACACTAGATACAAGTATATCAATACTTTAGATTTATATTTATAAAAATAAGCAAGAGCAGAAGAATTGAAAATAAAGGGAGATGTTCATGTTTTACTCTTATGAGTAGTGCCTGGGTAGACAGGGTTTCAGTGTGTGTTTTGGGGGTGAGGTAGGCAAGATAATCTATCATAATGTACACTTGTTCAGGTAGGTATGAAAAAGCCAAATGAAGAAGAAGCATGTAAATTATCTAGTGACATTTGGGTCTGACAATAGGGGAATCAATTTAAATACTGTCAAGAATAGACTGCAATCTCTGCTGGAGATAGATCCTAGCATACTAAAATTAATTACTGTAATTGTTTAGGACAAAGCATCAAAATGAGTAAAGTCTCATAATAAGATCTAATTTTACAGCTCTAAACACCACACACTAGTATCTCACACAAAATACAACTTAGACTTTATTATGCATCATATAGTTACATGCATCTATCTTGCTCCACTAGTGGTTTTATTACTGTTTCCTGAACCACATTTTTTTTTGTGCATCTACTATACGTTCAAGGACTCATATAGAAGTTAGGAATACAAAGATGAGTTAGACATAGTTACCATTGTAAGTTCATACTTTATCAGAGGGAAAGGGCAAGGTAAATAAAACACAGAATGGTAGGTGCTATATGGAAGATGAGTATGTGTATTTATAGGTGTGTAAACACACACATGTACACACAACGATGGATATGAGGAACACATAGGAAGAAGTAAGTAATTACATCTGGGGAAGATAATAAAGGTTATAAATGATACTAAAGCTGATTTTTAAAAATGAGGTGCAGTTGCCCAGGACTCAATACCAGGAAAGGAAACAGAATGTGGAAATTTACGGGATTTGATAGTCTAGGGATGGGCATGTTATTTGATATATTTAGATTATAGTGTTAACCAAGAAACATGGGTGGAGATGAATCTGAGAAACTAAGTTGGGCTAGGTTTTAAAGGGCCTTAGAAGTAACTGGAAAAGTTTTAATTTTAGTCTTTGACCATTAGGGAACCATGGAAGCTTTTAAGCACTAGAGGATGACAAAAGAGCCAGACAGTAATGACAGTCTTAAATGGGTCACACATTTACCCATGCCAGTGCAGTGACTACATTTCCTTAACTTTTCTAGGAATGCAACTCTTATGCCTGAAAATGTTACATCTCCCCCTCCTTGTTGTCTGTACATCTATATTTATGTATCACATATGTAGCTATGTAGCTTCTCATAACTACAATGACTTCTGGTTATGATGAATACCAATCATTATGTGAAAGGGATGTGTTAAAAATAGGAACTACCCTTTTGAAGTCAAGGGAGGGACAAATTAGAAAAAAGAATCTGAGAAACCATCCTGCATCCACAGTAGCATGTGATGAGAAGCACATGAATATTACAGATACGGAAGTCCTGCAGATATTGCTCCATGTGACTTGAAGTACATGTTCATCAGTACTTTTATTAGTACTTTAGTGAATACAATTAAAATTTACATTCTGCTGACACTGGGCATATTTCCAAATATATTTTCCCTGTCTCACCTCATCTGAAAAATAAAATGGCAGGAACTGACATCTGAGTGAAATTTGTTATGCCACCAATACATTTATTTTATTCATGAATAAAAATAGAAAATTTGAAGAAAGAGTTCTACAAAGATAAAATCAGAATGGGACTGCAGAAGAAACATCTATGTGTTTTCACTTACATGAGAATCCAATACCAAGTTGTTGCATAGTCTTCAAACACTTTCAATCCAAGTGACTTTGCATCAAGAAGTTTATTGATACCACTGCATTGAAAGAAGGAAAAAAAATCAATTATTTTTGATGACCACTAAACAGAAATGTTCTTTTTATGATAAAAGGGATTCTACAAGGTGCTGTTGAAAGCATGTTTTCAGAAACCATCTATCAGTAGTGACTCTTTTCCTAGCCACAATAATACATAAAATGTCACTTCAGTAAACCTGCAAAGGTAGCTATAGCTGCACACAGAGAGAACATGGTTTTCAAGAATGGTGAACAAATCCTTTTCCACTGTATGCAACATTCCCTCAATATTGCAGAAACCTCACTGTAAGAAATGAACTTAAATGATAAGATTAGCTTTTAACTTGAAAAACCCATAGTCAAGAATGAACATCATCCTTAATTCCCCTTCCTAATCCTGACAGTAAGGTGTGATGGAACACATACTAGAAATTTCACAATCATCAGTGTCCAATTTGATGAATTATCAAAGTGAACACATTTATGTAACTACAACATTGTCAACCCCTTCTTCATGTGCCCCAATTGCAAAACCTCTCCGTTCCTCTAAGTAACCACTATTCTTTTTGTGATAATAATTTCCTAAGTTTTCTTTTTCATTTTACTAATTATATATGCATCACAGGGAGATAAATTTAACTCTGCTTGTTTTTGACTTTTATATCAATGGAATCGTATTTGTATTATTATTTTGAGATTTCTTTTACACCAATTTATATTTCTGAAAATCGCGCATGCTGCTATTATATTCTAAATCTGCAGGAACTAACTATACTAATTATACTGCTAAAGTCTTTTAAGATAAATTTTTAGAATATCTTTATTTTTTATCTATAATTCAACAACTGAGCAAAGCAGTGATATACTGTGTACATTTATGTTTGTGCACATATGTGTATACGTGCACACAGGGAAATATATTTTCCAGTAACATGGAGCACCATGTGTGTAGAGCTGAGGGATGTGGGGAATTTACTGCATTATACTTAATACATAGAAATTTGATATGCCACCGATACATTTCTTTATGTCACACTTCAATACCTGTTGATAATGAAAGATTTAACCATTTTGAAAAGCATCATTATTCTTTCTTTCTTTTCTTTTCTTTTTTTTTTTTAAATCCCAGCTAGTCAGGAGACTGGGGAAGGAGAATTGCTTGAACCCAGAAGGTGGAGGTTGCAGTGAGCCAAGATATAGACCCACTGGTCTCCAGCCTGGGAGACAGAAAAAAGCATCATTATTCTTTCTAAATGATTCTGGGTTCTCCCTTACATGCTCTTCTTAATGAATATGTATCAAGCTCTTTAATTCACAGTAACATGTATATTTCATATATACATATATTTATGTATATGTATATTTTTATATAGATATTTCATATATATATATATTGACTTTTTACTATAACCCTTAACCTGATAGGAGCTTTAGTCTTGAGTGCAATAACAAAATGCATCAAACTGAAAATCAGAATGTAAACACACATACTTCGCAGCATCCCTGAGTTCGATAACACTTCTTGTCCCTCCATTTCCATCTTGAAACACGATCTGACTTCCTATTGTTAAAGTGCCATTTTTGGTAGAGAAGTCAGGGAAACATCTCTGGAGAACTGTAAAAATAAATTAAAATTATCGTAATCATTTTTCTGCTTCTTTCATGATGTCCTCCCTTTCTTAAGATTCCTGTTGTATATAATCAAATGCTTGCTAGGCATGCAAATTTCTCAATATAGATAGCTCATTGCCTGTTACTTGATGATACGATTTCCTAATGGTCCTAAGACTAGAAAGCAAATATGATCACACTCTGAAACTACACTCTAAACTTGATTATTTTACACATGGTATATTCATCAAGTAGTCATAAATAAAATGCACATCAAAGATTTTAAAAGAGTAATGATGCATATAATTCATGGCAGCACATTTTAGTAGAAAGGCCACATTAACTTGTATGACTGGATGAGTTTAGTTTTACTATTAAAAATATGTATTAGGAACTACTTGAGTAAAACTTTGAAAATTGGGGATCAGTGAATAATACCTTGGGAAATAAGAACCAACTCAAACTTTAGGCTACTAAAATAACTAAATTTTTGTTTGTGAATTCTTAACAATTTGTCTCCCAGCTTTTTCATTTACAACAGTTTTTTTAGTGGAGCTGAAAATGGAAATTCTGAAGCTATCAAAAGAGGCCTACACTTTGTAGACCAGTATGATTTCTAAGAAAAGTAAAATCACTGTTCAATCTTCTATGTTCTTATTTTGATTAGAGTCTTTGCCTCTTTACAAATTTATTTCTAAAAATATTTTAAAACCCCAATTTTAAAGGAAGAAGTAAGGAAAATCAGAAATGGATCATTTTCATATATTTTTTCTTATAAGAAGCATCACTGATTTGCATAGGTTCATATGTAGTTTAAACCTGAAAATACTAAAGCAGTTGAGCTGGGGAAAGAAGAAACAGATCTCTTTAAAGCCTTTCCCGACTTCCCTGGCTTAAAAGGAATTTTCTTGTCTGCTCACCTCTAGCTTCTGCTGCACTTAGGACACGGCTGATTCCTTTACCTACCCCACCTTTCTACTTCTCTTCCCTTCCTTTCTGTGGCAAATTTGACACAGTAGCCTTTACCAGCTGCTTCTATGCCCTCAGTTTAATCATAGTTTTGGCCCCACTACTTCGTGGAAATTATCCTCCCAGTGATCCCAGTGACCTCTGAATTGTCAAAACCTCCAGATATGTTTTAGTCTTCATCCTGCTTAGACCTGTTACCTAGCACAGGTCTTGGCACACAGTAGAAATAAGTCAATATTTGCTGAGGAATGAGTTAATTTTTTCGAGCCTTTGACATGGTAGATACTCCTTGGCATATTCAAACTCTCTTTTCTTGGCTTACATGGTCAGGTTCTCTCTCCTGTCCTCCCATATTTCTGTGCACTCTTTCCCTTTCTACTTCTTAAATAGAGTGTTCCTATCTAGAGGTTCCCTTGACCTTGTTTCATGTATTTTTTTCTGGATAATCTCATCCAATCTGTTAGTTTTCATTACTAAATATGTTCATTACATATTTGGAAAGTGGAAAAATATTTTAAAAATATAGAACTATACATAGTCCTTCCACCTACAGTGAACTATATTAAGATTTTGGGGAATTTCTTTCCAGTCTTTCTTCTACAATAAATATTTTTTGAGAGTCAAAATCATACAGGACTTGCAGTATTTTCCCTTCTTTGTTTTAATCTTACTTATTTCCTTTTATGAACTCTTTAATGAACAAATTTTATTATCTGCATACTATTCCATTGAGTGCTATTTAATCTTATATTAGGAGGAACACAAATTGATTGCAACATTTAATGTCTTTCTCACTAGACTATGAAGGACTACGCCTTATTCATTTTTGTATCCCCAGTGTACACTTTATCTTGTGTGACTTAGCCAAACTGTACTTGTAAAGGCAGGGACTATGTCTTATACTTTTATACCTATTATATCTTTTGTTACTAATGATTTATTTTTATCCTTTTGCATAAAAATTTATAACATTGATTTTGGGTGTGGACATTTGTTGCTAAGAGCTTCCTGGTAAGTGCTGTTGCCATGGGACCTACATCTTTGCTTCAAGGTCTTTTATGACTCAGCAAAGAGTGATGGAAGTGTGTAAGACATGTTTGGTGGTAGCTACTTCAGTGGGTATTTGACTATCTACTCAAACTAATGACTAATGCCCTTCTTCCATTTTAAGAGAAATATATACATTGTAGAAAAGTGAATAAATAGAAAAAAGAAAGAAGAGAGAAATTTCCCACGGTTTTGCCAGTCCCAAAACGACTACTTAATGTTTTGGTATACTTCTTTCCAATCTTTTTCTTTGAAGAGGTTTTTTTGTTGTTGTTTATTTGTTTGTCTTAATTTATACATGTTTATCATTATAAGGCTTGTAACAGTTTGAATTTTATTTAACATTATAACATACACATGCATGTTATTCCAATAGTTATATTTAATAATTATAAAATATTTCATTTAGTGAATACATTATAATTTAAGTATTCTCTTGGTCTTGGATAGTAGAGTATTTCTTTCTTTTTTCTTTTTCTTTTTTTTGACACTTTAAATGTGATGGACAATTTAATGTAAAGCTTTTTTTGTAATTAGGATTATATCCATGAGAAAGAAAACTCAGTGATTATTTCGTTTTGTTCGTTTCCTTTTTATTTTTTTAGAGACAGCGTTTCACTCTGTTGCCAAGGGTGTGTACAGTGGTACAATCATAGCTAACTACAGGCTTCAACTCCTGGGCTCAAGTGATTCTCCCGCCTTGACCTCCCAAGTAGCTGGGACTACAAGTGCACATTGCCGTGTCTCACTAATTTATTTTTAAAATTTTTGTAGAGACAGGGTTTCACTATGTTGCTGAGGTTGGTCTCAAACTCAAGCAATCCTCCCACCATGGCCTCCCAAAGTGCTGAGATTACAGGCATGAGCCCCTATGCCTGGCCTCATTTTGTCCAGAGTATTACTTTAAATAAAGTTTATAATTTTAAACAAATAAAATATTGACTAATTCCAAATATATATAAATGTTTCAAGTGATAAAAACAAGTATATGTCCTCCCCCTACTCCTCAGGCAATTTCTGAACAAAGTTTTCAGCTAAAATCAGGAGTGGTTGTATATGAGCGTATCTGTGTGTGTGTTTATGCGTGCTTCCAAAGCACCAAATGATCAGTCCGACTGAGCTTGCAACTTTCAATCTTTTTCTTGTATGTTTATAAAAGAAAATTTAAAAAAATCACAGAATTCCAGCGAAAATGTACTTGGCTGGAGCCAAGAGATGAGTTCTACTTTTGACTTTCCTGCTAATCAACTCTGGGACTTTAGGCCAGTCAGAGGACCATTCTTGGCCTCAATCTCATCAATTGTGAAATATGGGAACTTAATTAAGTAGCATTTTGGTAGATTCTGTGTTTCTAAGGTAAAATAATTGCCACTTACAAGGTTTGCTTGGAAAAATCGCTGTTGGACAGTCATCATCCAGTAAAAGTTGTGTGAGGGACTAAAATAGAAGGAAGAATGTTAACATTTCAAAGGCCATATGATGATTATACTCAATCTAAATATGTCCTTTAAAAAATTAAACTCCATAATAATCTCCTTATTCCAAATTACTTCTACTAATGATATTAATTGTAAGATTATCACCCACACAATCTTGCTTGACATTCTTAACTGTCCTAACTGTAATTCAATTGAACCAACAATAATAAAACCAGATCATCTGAAAACAAGGCACACCTTTGGAGATGTGTATCTTTGTCTTAGCCATATCCTGAGTCTCTAATTTCTTTATTTTTTTTTTCTGGAAAAACAACATCTTCTCTAATTTAGAAACCATTCATATTATTTAACATTGTGATGATTTAGAATTCTCTTACATATCTCAAACCTAGGTAAGGGTTGGGGTTTTTAAAATGAGTTTTTATCAAACTGGGCTTGGAAATAAATTTCTACTTGTTACTAAGTTGCTATGGGGCTTTATCACCACGTTAACGAAATGGTGACTGCAAAAAACATTAACTCCTAGTTCTAGAGTAAAAGTCTACCCACGTAGAGAATGTGTTGGTGTCGGGGAATAGTAGAATCTAATTAACCAGACATAACAGTCTTTCATGACACCCCAAATCTACAAAATGATGTGCTATAAATGTGTGTGCATACTCAGTACACATGCATTTGTGTTTTAATGAAATTGTGTCTAATCATTTCCTAGAAGATTTGGGAGCCTGTTCAGTAACAAATTCTCACGTTACACTTGAGATTGAAAAAAAAAAGTTAAATTCTTCTCTAGCTTTAAGCCTAAACACACGTACCTTCACAGGCTTAGCAGTGGTCTTACAGAACTGACGGTAGTCTTCCCAGTGGCTTTTGTCTTTTGTGTACAAAAGTTGCATTTCCACATAGGTTAAAAATTTTTCTGGGCACTTGGAGACACAGATCTGTGAATGAACAAAGTGATTAGAACTGAACTGAGTTGAACAAACCCAGGAATTGCCTATAAAGCTAGACTTCTAAATTGTCCACCATAACAAAAAGCAATGCACTGTTTTCCAGCTGAGAAACCTAAATCAATTTTCTTGCTCTCTCTCTCTTTTTCTCTCTTTAAAATTTTTTTTTAGAGACAGTGGCATGATCATGGCTCACTGCAGCCTCAACCTTCCTGGGCTCAAGTGTCCTCCCACTTCAGTCCTTTGAGTAGCTGAGACTACAGGCAAACACCACCATAACCAGCTAATTTTTGTATTTTTTGTAGAATCGGGGTTTTGCCATGTTCCCCAGGCTGGTCTCAAACTCCTGAGCTCAAATGATCCACCCATCTCAGCCTCCCAAAGTGCTAGGATTACAGGTGTAAGCCACTGCACCTGGTCTAAATCAATTTTCTAGTCTTATTGTAAAAAATGAAATTTCATGTACTAGTTACCAATCTCTATTCTTTGCTCTTTGATATTGATGTTATGTTATGTTAAAACAAGATACCATACGGTGATAGACTTATTTTTAACTTTTGATCTTGAGATAATTGTAAACCAACATGTAGTTGTGAGGAATAATAGGGATTTCACATACCTTTCACTCTGTTTCCCTCAGTGGTAAGAACTTGCATAACCATAACACAATATCATAAGCAGGAAATTAATATTGTTACTGCTATAGTTTGGATATTTGTCCCTACATACCTCATGTTGAAATTTGATCCCCAGTGTTGGAGATGGGGCCTAATGGGAGGTGTCTGAGTTCACAGATGCAGTAGCACCCTGTTCTTATAGTTCAGGGAGGGATCTGCCCAGTTCATGAGGGGTTCATGAGGGCAGATCCTCCCTGTTCTTGTGATGATGAGTAGCTTCTTAATCTATTAATTCCCTCAAGAGCTGGTTGTTAGAAAGAGCCTGGCACCTCCCTCATCCTCTCTCTTGCTTCCTCACTAACCATGTAATTTCTGCACATGCCAGCTTCTCTTTGCCTTCTAGTACAAATGGAAAGCAGAAAGCTGAAGCCCTCAACAGAGGCAAATGCTGGCTCCATGTTTCTTGTACAGTCTGCAGAACCATAAGCCAAACAAATCTCTTTTCTTTACACATTACCCAGTCTCAGGTATTCCTTTTGCAGCAACACTAAGCAGAGTAAGACAGTTACAAGCCACTAACCTTACTCAGAGTTCACCAGTTTTATATTCACTTGTTTGTGTGTGCCTATGTATGTGTGTAGTCCTATGCCATTTTATCAGACATGTGGTTGTGTGACCACTACCACAGGACAGAGATGGACTTTCAATAAAATATTTTATGATTTTAAAGTGTAATTTAAGATTAATCTTGTCTGTGTAGTGCATGCATATTCAGGGTTAAAATCTTCCTTCCTTTCCTAAATATGAAGAAATGATGATTTAAAATTCTCTGAATATTGAACACTTATGCCACTAATAATTACTAATGTCTGTGAATTCTCAAACACAATTCTCCAAATGTAACTGGAGTTTTAGCACCATATGAAACTAACAAATCAAGGCTATTTGACACAATCAATCATCATTATGGTCTTTTACCAATAACATCTAGATGTGGGCAGAGAGGTCATCTTTGCAATTTTTTTACATTAATAAACTTTGGGGACCTATCAGTGCCAAGCCAGATCACCGTGCTAGTTCACAAAACCACCATAGAGTGCGGAAATCTAATCAGTAACTCCACAGAGGGAAGGCGGAATCAGAGGAGATACGCTCTATTGGTTTTGCTTTTTTTTTTTTTTTTTACAATAAAAAACAAAGGTCAGATGAAGCCATGTGAACTGCAGCTAACCCTTTCAAGTCTCTCCATCACCTTCAGTTCCTCCTTCTGAAATCTTTCTCAGCCCTGACTTGCTTCATCTCCCTACTCTGGTATTTATTCTCATTGGCCAACCTGTAGCTCAATCCATTGGCAGTTAGGTAAAAACAATGCTGCTTAGCTGACATCTCCTTTCCATCTTTTGGGTTATGTACCTGCTGTACACAAAGCCATTTGGTGTGGACCCTACAACTAAGTTAGCAGGAGAATAATGAAATGCATATGCCTCAAATCTCAGTTAATATTTTCTTGAAGCAACAGCAATTCAATTCCTTCTAGAAATTTTGGCAGGGCAAACAACTTATCTCCACACCCACACCTCCACATGTATTTCCTCTTTCTTCATCTCTCATCCACACATGTGCATGCACACACACAATGACATATGCATATTCATGTACCTTTAGAGAAAATACTAGTGACTTCCTAGGTATATTTCTTTTTTTTATATACTTTAAGTTCTAGGGTACATGTGCACAACATGCAGGTTTGTTACATGTGTATATATGTGCCATGTTGGTGTGCTGCACCCATTAACTCGTCATTTACATTAGGTATGTCTCCTAATGCTACCCCTCTCCCTTCCTCTGACCCCATGACAGGCCCTGGTGTGTGGTGTTTCCCACCCTGTGTCCAGGTGTTCTCATTGTTCAATTCCCACCTATGAGTGAGAACATGTGGTGTTTGGTTTTCTATCCTTGCAATAGTTTGCTCAGAATGATGGTTTCCAGCTTCATCCATGTCGCTACAAGGGACATGAACTCATCCTTTTTTATGGCTGCATAGTATTCCATAGTGTATATGTGCCACGTTTACTTAATCCAGTCTATCATTGATGGACATTTGGGTCGGTTCCAAGTCTTTGCTATTGTGAATAGTGCCACAATAAACATATGTGTGCATGTGTCTTTATGGCAGCATGATTTACAATCTTTTGGGTATATATCCAGTAATGGGATGGCTGGGTCAAATGGTATTACTAGTTCTAGACCCTTGAGGAATCACCACACTGTCTTCTACAATGGTTGAACTAGTTTAAAGTCCCACCAACAGTGTAAAAGTGTTCCTATTTCTCCACATCCTCTCCATCACCTGTTGTTTCCTGACTTTTTAATGATTGCCATTCTAACTGGTGTGAGATGGTATCTCATTGTGGTTTTTGATTTTCATTTCTCTGATGGCCAGTGATGAGCATTTTCTCATGTGTCTGTTGGTTGCATAAATGTCTTCTTTTGAGAAGTGGCTGTTCATATCCTTCGCCCACTTTTTGATGGGGTTGTTTGATTTTTTTCTTGTAAATTTGTTTAAGTTCTTTGCAGATTCTGGATATTAGCCCTTTGTCAGATGGGTAGATTGCAAAAATGTTCTCACTTTCTGTAGGATGCCTGTTCACTCTGATGGTAGTTTCTTTTGCTGTGCAGAAGCTCTTTAGTTTGATTAGATTCCATTTCTTATTTTTGGCTTTTGTTGCCGTTGCTTTTGGTGTTTTTGACATGAAGTCCTTGCCCATGCATATGTCCTGAATGATATTGCATAGGTTTTCTTCTAGGGTTTTTATGGTTTTAGGTCTAACATTTAAGTCTTTAATCCATCTTGAATTAATTTTTGTATAATGTGTAAGGAAGGGATCCAGTTTCAGCTTTCTACATATGACTAGCCAGTTTTCCCAGAACCATTTATTAAATAGGGAATCCTTTCCCCATTTCTTGCTTTTGTCAGGTTTGTCAAAGATCAGATGGTTGTAGATGTGTGGTATTATTTCTGAGGGCTCTATTCTGTCCCATTGGTCTATATCTCTGTTTTAATAGCAGTACCATGCTGTTTTGGTTACTGTAGCCTTGTAATATAGTTTGAAGTCAGGTATTGTGATGCCTCCAGTTTTGTTCTTTTTCCTTAGGATTGTCTTGGCAATGCAGGCTCTTTTTGGTTCCATATGAACTTCATAGTAGTTTTTTCCAATTCTGTGAAGAAAGTAATTGGTAGCTTGATGGGGATGGCTTTGAATCTGTAAATTACCTTGGGCAGTATGGCCATTTTCACGATATTGATTCTTCCTATCCATGAGCATGGAATGTTCTTCCATTTGTTTGTGTCCTCTTTTATTTTGTTGAGCAGTGGTGTGTAATTCTCCTTGAAGAGTTCCTTCACATTCCTTGTAAGTTGGATTCCTAGATATTTTATTCTCTTTGAAGCAATTGTAAATGGGAGTTCACTAATGATTTGGCTCTCTGTTTGTGTGTTATTGGTGTATAGGAATGCTTGTGATTCTTGCACATTGATTTGTTTCCTGAGATTTTGCCGAAGTTGCTTATCAGCTGAAGGAGATTTTGGGCTGAGATGATGGGGTTTTCTAAATATACAATCATGTCATCTGCAAACAGGGACAATTTGATTTCCTCTTTTCCTAATTGAATACCCTTTCATAGGTATATTTCTAAGAAAGCTGAAGAACAATTTAGGGACATTCACAGCATGTAACACATCCACATATTTTAGAAGAAGGTTAAGATGATTATCAATGCAAACGTCAAAAGTTCACTCTGATTGGAGCCAAGCTGAATAAACCTTTAACATATTATGAGATACTTTACAGACATTTAGACTTCAACAATTGACTGATATAACATCGAAAGACAACTGAACTACTTCTATTGAATACACTTAAATGGATTTATAAAAGTGAGTACTGAAAGCACTAATGCTTTCACAGGCTTTAAATGATGCTAGGTACATCTGAATTGAGACCATGATGATTCTGTATTTACAAAGCACACACACAAACAATGTATACTACACATAGAAAAGTACTGTGTTTGCAACACATAAAAGAAAGTAATTAAAATGGTAAAACGTGGTTTGTTAAGGAGAATCACATCAAATCTCATTCTAGACACAAATGAGCTGTTAAAAAACAACACAACTGCACTTTACTTTCTCCATCAGACCAATTTGTTCACTTCAAATAGGGTGCTGATTAGTAGTAATCAACATATAATTAGTCAAAATGAAGGTCACATTGAGGTTGGATGTTCTAATTGATCACAGTCTGTCCTTTAACTACTCGTGACACATGTCTGGACCATGCTGGCAGTTAACAAAAACATAGTGCATAAAAATATGGCTCAGATCAGTATATGCACCACTGTCTTGAAGACTAAATGCAAGTCTGCATTATTAGCAGCTAATAATGACTCAGGTAATAATGAGCTAATTCTGACTCAGTTCTGATTCTCTGTGCACCACAAAGGGCACTTTGCATCAAGTTCGGTATTACTATTTTTATATTTAATTTGGATAGTCTTAACACTCAATTACAAATTGGAATTTGGTGGTTGGAAGAGTGAATTACATTGAAGGTTAAAACACTACATTTGTTATGAAGAAAAGATGATCTAGTAACTCATTTATGAAACAACAAAAAAGCATAATATGCAAGTATATTGTGTTTTATCATAGGAATGATAGATTTGTAGATTATAGTGGAAAAATTATTAACTAGAATTAGGAAGATACTCATTCTTTCATTTGTTCAGTCATTTGTTTATTCATTTAATAAATATTTACTGATCCCCCATTCTGTGCCTATTCCAGGCACTAAAGACAGAAGTAGTAGTGAACAACACATAAAAAGCCTTGCTCTCAAGCAATTTGTCTTCCAGTAGGGGGAGACAGATAACAATAAATAAGTAAAATGTTCGTCATAAGATGGTAATAAACAGTAGTAAGTAAGATGGTATAAGATGATAAATAAATAAGGCTGTAAAGGAGGCTACACAGAGAGAAAGGAGTGGCTGGGTGGGATTCTAATTTTAAAGAGGTAGTCAAAGAAGCCTCACTAAGAAGGTAACATTTGCAGAAATTCTTGAACAGGATGAATGATCAAGACATACAGTCATCTGGAGAAATAATTCTCTATGTAAGAAGAACAGCAAAGTCTAAGTCTCTGAGGCAGGAGAGTTCCTGAATCCTTTCAAGTATTAATACAACAAATGGCCAGTATGACCCAAGTACAATGAGCAAAGGGAGTAGGATAGGATGTGTGGTCAGAGAGTGCGTTGGACAGTGAAGGATCTTACAGGCCATTGTTAGGACTTTGGCTTTTCATATGAGTAACTTGAGAAGCTATTGGGGCATTTAAGCAAAGAAGAGACATAATCAGACTTATATTTAATAGGACCACACTGGCTACTGGGTGGAAAAGAGACTGCAAAGGGTAAGGGAACAAGGACAGAAACAGAAAGATCAGTCAGGAGATCCTTGAACTAATCTAAAAAAGAGATGACGGCTCCTTGAACTAGAGAAGAGGTGGTGAGAAATAGTTTGGCTCAGGGTACATTTTGGAGGGAGACCTAAGGAGAGCTCAAACATGGGTATGAGAGAGAGGGAAATCAAGGATAAGGTAGAAATCAAGGTATTTGGAGCTGGCATTAATTGAGACAGGGAAGACGTTGGAGTGGGGAAAAATTTTAGGGATAAAGTCAGAGATTAGGAATTCAGTTGTGGACATGGTAAATTTGAGATGTCAACCAAATATCCATGTAGAAATATTGCACGGGTGGTTGGATAGAAAGGTCTGGAGCTCAGGGAGCAGATTTATTTGGAGATGTAAATTTGAGGGGTCAGCAAGTAGATGGTGTTAAACCTATGAGACTAGGTGAGATCATCAAAGAAGTAAATACAGACTTAGAAAAGGACTAAGCTTCTTGTGGGAGGGAAATGCAGTGTTTAAAAGATGTTGGAAAGATTAATATAACTCATCAAAGGAGACTGATAGGGAGTAGCCAGAGAGTTGGGAAGAAATATAGAAGAATGTTGTGCGCTGGAAACCAGGTGAAAAATGTATTTTAAGGAGGAGGGATTGATTAAATACTATTGTTAGATCAAGTAAATGTGGATTTAATACTAACCATTAGCTTAATAATGTTGAGGTTGATGGTATTGTTTAGGGGAAATTGAAGTAGGGATAAAAGCTTCAATGAGAGTGAGAGGAAAGGATTTAGATAGATAAATGTGGACTATTCTTTTGAGGAGTTTTGAAAAAAAAAAAAAAAAAAAGAGGCACAGAGATATGGACCAGTAGCTGGAGGGGGATGTGGGATCAAGGGGAAAATTTTTTAAGATGAAAGAAATAACCGTAGTGAACAAACCAGATAAAAATTCTTGCCCTTAAGCAATTTGTTTTCTACTAGGGGGAGACAGGAAACAAATAACAAATGAGTAAAATGTTTGCTGTCAGATGGTAATAAGTGGTAATGAATAAGATGGTATAAGATGTTAAGTAAATAAGGATAGAAAGGATACTAGAGACAGAGAGGAATGGCTGGGTGGAATTATAGTTTTGAGTAAGTAGTCGAGGAAGCCTCACTAAGAAGGTAACATTTGCAGAAATACTTGAAGAGGATTAATGATCAAGCCATATACTTTGTATATTGATGGAGACAATTTAGTAGAGAAGGAAAAAATGATAATAAAAAAACAACATTTCTGAAGTGATGTGCTTAATTATGCAAGAGGATGAGATTTAATGCACAAATGGACGGGCTGGTCTTAGAAGCACAACCAGTTCACCCACGGGGAACTAGAAGGAAGGCAGAATGAGTATATGACATAGATGAAGACAGGTAGGCAAATGGATGTCAGAGAGGGAAATTTTAAAAGTTGTCTTCTGAATGCTTCTACTTGCTCAGTGAGACAGGAAACAAAGTCAGAGGCTGGCATGGAGATTGGGAAAGACATCTTGGAGGTTCCAGGTGAGAAGAAAAGGTGTGAAATTGTTTTCTAAGGCAGTAAGCTATAGAATGGACAAGGGTCTGTAGAATGGTTGAGACAGCATTAATGGCCCACTTGAAGTTAGGTCCTGAATTTAAATGACTGTTGTACGTTTTTCTCCAAGAACACACAGCTGCCTGGATTCAGGCATGGAGCAGGCTGAAAGCTATCTCTATAGTCAGGTTTTGCCAGGGACTTACAACTAAGTGAAAGGGGACAATGGAATTAAGAATGTGTATACGGGAGTGATTTCACTGAGAGACTGTGGAATCTAAGTCAGGTAAGGTAGGAGATGCAAATATGAGGGAGCTGAGCGATACTTTGGATGGGTTAAGATCAGTGGTTTGTAGGTCCCAGTAAGGCAAAAGAATTATTGGAGTTGCAATGTCAGAGGAATTGAGATGATCAGAGAAATTGAGATTACAAAGGGTAGCAATTATTAATACTGGAAAGGTCAAAGGTTTGCCCTGGGGGAACTGGGTAGAAGTGGTCACAGAACTAAGATACCAACATCCCAAGTGCGCTTTAGTCTCAGCAGAAGTAAGATTTCAAAAGTCTTTGAGGGAGATTAGGAAGCAAAGAAATAAAGCAGATTTACAAACTAATCCTAGGGATCAGCTTTGGGTATAGTTACCGGCACATGGAACCAAGAAGCAGCAAAAAATCAGAAGTCTACTAAGTTTTCATGGTAACTGTAATGCTAAAAAAAATCATGAGGTAGCCTTAAGAAGCCTTTCACTGTTAAAATAATATTTGTGATATGAAACTCACACACCTGAAAGTGAGCTTCAAAGCAATATGGGCCTCAAGACAGTATACTTCCCAGTACTCAGCAATGGTGTGGCCTGGAGGCTAAAGGACAGAAAATCGCCTCCCAGATGGCCAAACAAAGGGCTATAGGAAGGAATGGACAGGGAATATTCTTCTCAGAGAACACAATCCAGGTGGAAAAAAAGACTGTTATCCATTGCCACAATCCAGAAACTGCTGTGTATTTATCACTCCTTCTTTTAAATGGGAGTTTATAATTCTAATTTTTCTGTCTTTGTTACCTATTGTACATGTAGTGTCAAGACTTGATAAAGAAAACGATACATCATCTGTAGATTCTGGACTTTGAGTTAAAGGCAGTGCTACATGGGACTCTGGGTTCTCCTTTGGGAAGAAGAAGAGTGTTCTGGAGGCCAGAGAGGTATACACTTAAGTATTTATTGAGGTTTGTGTCTCTTGTTCCATTTGTTCCATGGTATAGAAAAGGCAGCTCAGCTCATAGCTATATTGCTCAATTCCTTCCTCCTTGAATCTGGGTGTGACCTATTTTTTTTTGTTTGTGGGATTAGAAACGTAAATTTCTTTTTTAAAAACTTTTATTTTAAGTTCAGAGGTACACGTGCAGGTTTGTTACATAGGTAAACTTGTGTCATAGAGTTTTGTTGAACAGATTATTTTATTACCCAGGTATTAAGCTTAGTATCCATTAGTTGTTTTTCCTGACCTTCTTTCTCCTCCCACCCTTCATCTTCTGATAGGCTCCCATGTCTGTTGTTCCCCTCTTTGTGTCCATATGTTCTCATCATTTAGCTCTCACTTATAAGTGAGAATGTGTGGCATTTGATTTTCTGTTCCTGTTTTAGTTTTCTAAGGATAATGACCTCCAGCTCCATCCATGTCTTTGCAAGGGATGTGACCTTGCTCTTTTTTAATGGCTGCATAGTATTCCATGGTGTATATGTACCACATTTTCTTTATCCAATCTATCACTGATGGGCATTTAGGCTGATTCCATGATTTTGCTATTGTGAATAGTGCTGCAGTGAACACACATGTGCATGCATCTTTTTAGTAGGATGATTTATATTCCCTTGGGTATATACCCAGTAATGGGATTGCTGGGTCAAATGGTATTTCTGTCTTTAGGTCTTTGAGGGATGTGACCACTTATAACCAGTTTGTGTTTGTGGCATATGAGTGGAAATGCAATGTGTGAAACTTCTTATCCAAGGCTTTTAGGAGCAGGAGTGTTTTATTCATCCTTACTGTGTCCTTTTCATTGCTGGATGCAGATGATGGGGAGGATTTAGGGAATAGCAGAGCCACCCTTAAGTGCTTAAACCACCCTTAAGATGGAAGGAGCCCAGAGGAGAGTACCTACTGACCACAAACACCTGCCTTGTATTGTTATATGGTCAAAAAATAAATGTTATTGTGTGAAGTCACTGAAAAACTTGGATTCATTAGTTATAGTAGCTAGCTTTACTTTTCCTAATACAATGTTGATCTTGATAAAAACTCCATTTCTCTGGGCTGCAAATGTTTATAAAAGTAAGTGGTTGGACAAGACAATCATTAAGCTTCCTAAGTGATCCTAAAATGATTAATTTCTGCTTAGTTTTGATTATATATAAACAAATATAAGCTCACACTTATGTCTTCCCATCTTCTAGAAATTCATAATTAACCCCCCGCCCATGCACACACACAGAGAACTCAAATGGAATTTCTGAATTCTTTTATCCAAGAATGTTCAGAATGGCTGACACCACCAGTGAGGCACCTTTTGCCTTACCTGTGTGGTAGGGCACTGTAGGTTTAGCAACACGGAGGGACTGGTACAGCGTAACAGGTTAAAGTAAAACAAAATGGTCTTGTTCCTGTTAAGAAAGAAAACACAATCTTTTTAGTGACCATGGAAATGTTCCACATCATCAGTCCCTGAACACTTTTGATAAATAACCTTTAAAAATTGGCTTCATTATCTATAGACAGCTGAAATATATTCCCCCTCACCCTTAAGTACCTAACTTTTAAAATGTCTTTTTTTCTAATAGTAAAAAGTTGAAATAATCAAACTATCCATCAACAGGAGATTGGTTAAATAGATTTGCATACCCATAAAGTAGAACATTACATTGTCATTGAAAATAATGCTAAAGAACATATCTAATGGATGGTGAAATTTACAATACGTCAATTTTAGGAAGCAGGTTACTAAAGAATATTAACATATGATTTGATTTTAATTTATAAAAACAGGTATAACATGAAGAAACAAATTATTACACCTGAATGCTGGGATTATATTGCTTAATTTTTGTGCTTTTATGGATTTCCCAAAATAAATATACATTACTTTGGTAATCTGAAAAAACATAAATGAATTAAGTGATACTTTCTCTTTGCTGAAAATTATAGCCAGTGCCAGAATAATGAAGCAGGTTGATATTCATTATCATTAGTTTTGAGTGGTATATTATTCTACCATTTAGCAAGCCATGGTTCTCTTTTGAATCTCAATTTTCTCATCAGTAAAATGAAGATAATACTATTCCTACCTACTTCACAGAGGTGTTGGGAGGGCCTAAGATAATGCACGGTGGACTTAAGACAAGTGGTTGCCCAACTTCAGCATGCACAAGTAAAACCTGAAGTGTTTGTTCAAAATTTTGATTCCTGACTCTTTCCCAAACCTCAAGAGTCCAAATATCTAGATATGGGACCCAGGAATTAGTATGTTTTCCCCTAAGTTCCCCAGTGGATTCAGATATAGTGTTCTGTAAACCATATCTTAAGAAACACAGCCCTAAATATTCAGGAAAAATGTTTCCTAACTCTTTGTCAACTCCCCAGTAAATTAATGTGACTACATGCATAGCACAAAATGTAATGGGCTGTTGAGCAATACTTTTCCTACCAACTCAAAATCAGTAAGTAGGATCCAAATCTAAGGATAAAGAAAGTCTTCCACAAGAGACTGGGGCTAGGTCTTTTAATCACTTCTACCTGGTTCCTACTCCTCTCTACATAAGCCAATATTGTGGGGAGGGAGGTGGATCAGAGACAGTGGAGTTGGCAGGATACAACCAATGACTGCAGTTAATAGAACTTTCCCTACCATCCCCACTGAGGAGAGGACAAGTTGTTTCTTCCAAATTCCCAGTTATAGAGGGTTCTAAGAGAATCTGTCATAGAGACTGAAGGTGCAGTAAGAGGGGTAGACCAACATCTCATTTTCTAATTGAACACCTCTTATGTGGCAGACCAGCTAGTCAGTCTTCCATGCCCATTTGAGCAGGGAGAAATGAGACCCAAATAGACCACAAGAGAATTGAAAAAAAAGTCAATGAGGCAGAAAGAGGGCAGCAGTAAAACAGCCCATCATAGTAGGATATGGAATCAATAAACGGGCTTCAGCCTCCCTGGTGGTACCTCACCTGACATTAAGACACTGTGGAGGTGAATCACCAGGGATGGAGCTGAAAGGGTTTGGAGGAGGGCAAACCAAAGCTGATCACTTACATCAAAGAACTATTCAGTGAGGACTGCCCCAGAAAACGTCCACCTGCACCCCATGAGAGAGCCAGCCCTTGGATGCCTGCCCTAGTGAGTGTTGATGGCTGGTCAGTTATGTCCTAGCCACAGTGACAAAAACAACAGCAAAGCAAGTCCACAGAAACATTCCAGTTCTTTTTTCTTTAGTAAGAAGGGGCAGTAGCTAGGAAAGTAAAACACATCGTCCCTTTTCTTCTTCTACCCCTCACAGCATATTGAATAAGCTAGAACCAAAAAGGAAGAGAGGAGACGGGTAATAGAAGGCCAGGTCCTCTCTCTCTCTCACTTCAAGTTCTTTGGCAGAGTCAAACCTGAGCTTGGGGATTGGAAGAAATGAAACTGAAATCTTAAATTGGACTACACTGAACTTTTAACAACAGAAAGTGTCTGAAAACTATGTAATCTGCCCGAAATATCAAAGTGAGAAGCGAGATCTGAAGGAGCACTGTTAAAGGCAATGATATGAGAAAAATAAACCCATTCTAAGTTTGTATTCCACTAAATTCAAATGGCTGAAGAAGCTGGTTATAAATTCATACACAATATGTACAAGGCTACTACTTTGAGATCTCTAAGTGTTAGCTTGGCTATTTCGCCACCCAAAGCAACAACATCATCCACACAGTCTCACAGTGCATGTGATTCAAATTTGTACTTAAGCAAATGAGTAAATTATACATATCATGGATCACTGGGGTCCCTTGGGAGTAGTTAAAACTGTGAATAGTATATTAGTAAGTGCCAAGAGTTCACCAGTGGTAAAATTGATTTATAAACTGCAAACTGCTATATAAACTCAAGTTATTCACCAGATTATATTATCCTCAAGGGTAAGGTTTATACCTTATTCATCTTTACATCCCTACGTTGCCAGAACTTAACCTCATACTTGGCCCACTATAGACACTTATCAGATGTTTTAGAATGAATGAGATCAATTCCATAATAAGTTTTTGAAAATATTTTTCTCAAAGGTTTTCAAGTAACTCTTAGAATCGTCCTTAGTATTTCAGCACAAATCTACAGTCATTTTACCACAGCCTTTGATATTCTCAAATTTCAGTGGACCACATTTTTTTTTTTTTTTGGAGATGGTGTCTCACTCTTGTCCCCCAGGCTAGAGTGCGGTGGCATGATCTCGGCTCACTGCAACCTCCACCTCCAGGGTTCAAGCAATTCTCCTGCTTCAGCCTCCTGAGTAGATGGAATATCTACTCAGCCTCCTGAGTAGATAGCCTACCACCATGCCTGGCTAATTTTTGTCCTTTTAGTAGAGACGTGGTTTTGCCATGTTGGCCAGGCTGGTCTTGAACTCCTGACCTCAGGTGATTTGCCTGCCTCGGCCTCGCAAAGTGCTGGGATTACAGGCATGTGCCACCATGCCCGGCCTGACCTCATATTTTTTACGTGCAAAGTAGATGATGGTGATTGCAGCTGAGCAATTCTGTGGAAGTAATTGAGGAAGTAACTCATAATTTAACTTAAATTATATTTCTACCAAGAAATAAAATAGAAACAATAGCAAACCACTAGTTCAAGATGATGTACCAGGCACTTAAGCCTATCTCTCTTCTTTCCTGAGACTCATCGGAATAAAATAGTAAAAGTACCAATAAATGAATAAACCTCAACATACAAGCTAAGAATGTGGATGATGTGATTTGCTCACAATTGTATAGGAGAGTTCAGCAATATTTGGAACATGAGATGAATACTGAAGTGTGCTGAACAATGAATGCACCATACAGGGGTTCAGGGAGGGTGGGACAGAATTTGCCTGTTAGAAATCATGAAACATGCTAGACTGAGTTGAGAGTGAGAAATGTAGCCAGAGCAGAGAGATTAATTGAAAGTTTCTATACAGATTTTCAGTGCAAATCAGAACCACTGTCTTTCTCCCAGACCTCTATGCTTAGAATTCCAGCTTCCAGAAAATAGCTGATGAGCTAAAACTAAAATTGCAAAAAAAAAAAAAAAAAAAAAAAAAACCTCATAATATTTTAAGAAAGTTTATTATTTTTGTGTTGGGCTGTACTGAACGCCATGCTGGGCCACATGGAGCCTGTGAGCCGTGGGTTGCACAAGCTTGTTTTATGGCATTTTGAAAGCCAGTGCCTGACATCCAGCTTCCTACCAATTTATGCTGTAATGGCATATGACAGTCAGCACAGCCCTGTCACCCCACATGGTGCAGAGGCCTCTTTGGTAAGATGACCGACTAACACAGCAGCAAAGCAAATCCACCCAAACCACCCAGTCCTTTTTTCTTTAGTAATGGATAATTATGTAGCATCAGGCATATATTAGGAATAAAAATATAAAAGAGAAAAACTAAACAAAGAAAAATTAAATTATTAAAATAATTAAGGACACAGGAGGGAACTTTAAAACTTCTAATATATTTAGAGAAATTTAAGCAGATTATTCATAAAATGAAAATGTGATGTTATTGTAAAAGAATAATTGGAGAACAAGAAGGGCTTATAAAGATTAAAATAGAATTGCCAAAATAAAAAAAAATCAAAAGAAGAGCTGGAAAAAATTAAGAAATTCTAAAATACAGAACAAAAAGTCAGAGATAAAAAATAAAAGGAAAAAAAGAAGAGGCACTGAGACTAATCCAGGAGATCTAAGGTATGACCAATAGTTCCAGAAAGACAACTGAAAAAATGGAAGGGATAAAAATCACAAAGAAATAACAAAAGAAAATTGTCCAGAGCTGACGAGAGTCATAGTTCTTCAGGATTAAGGGACTTACTAAGGACTCAAAGAAAGAATTAAAAAGGGCTCTATCAAATTGTGAGATTTCAGACCACTAAGAATAAAGAAATGATTTTAAGTACTCTCTAAAAGGAAAAAACTTATCATGATATATGTGAATTATACTGGCATTAGACATGTTGGATGCCAAAAATAATGGAGCAATGTCTTCACATTTCTGAAGGGAATTGTTTTTCAAGCTACACTTCTACAGCTATACCATCAATCAAATATAAAAAGAGAAAAGAAAAGACGAAGAGACAAAAAAGACTCAGGAACTCAGCAAGTTTACTTCTTATGCTTTCTTTTCTTAGGAATGTAACTGAGAATATTCTCCATGAAAACAGGAGGGTCAACAGAAAGAGAGGCAGCCTTGGGATATAGGAAACAATAAATTCACATACTTATACTAAAAATTATTATTTGTATGAAATTAAGTTAACCGGGCGTTCTGTACTTTTGTTTCACAAAGCTGATAACTCTAGAAAAAGACAATTTAACAAGGTAGAGAAGCCCCAGAATTAAAGCTATGCAATAGGCCTACAATTTACCAGGTCCTGAGTAAAGGAAAAGGATAGCAGCTCTGCAAGGTAGATCTTCAGAGAAAAGGGGGGGCCTCTGAAAAACAGTATGATTGAGACGGCAGAAAAACACATTGTCCTGATGAAGACTATCCAAGAAAAACCTTGTGGGCAAAGAAAAAATTATGCTAGGAAGTCACTATGTTGAAGCAAACTGAAATGTGAGATGATCCTACGCTGCTAATGAAGTGTGAGATTTGGCTTTGATATCAAGGACATAGTACAAATAAGAAAGCAATGGCCTGACAGTGAATACGGTTTGCACAGTTATGACAAAGCAAAAGTTTTTAAAATCATTTTCAAATTCTGGAACCAACCTACCAATAGAACATGCCAGATTCTGTTGAAGTTCCAGAACTGAACATAAATGGTGACAAATTTGATCATGTAAAATGGTATTTGCAGAAAATGTATTTCCAGAAAGTAAAAGGTGAAAGGGAAAAGGTGGACGGAAGGGTAGGAGGGATAATATCCTCTTACATAAAGATGAGCTGAGACACTGACGAAAGTTAGTAGAACAAGAAGTAGAGGTATTGCATACTATTTAAAGTCATAAAAGTAACCACAAGGAAATCTAAAAGTAGTAATTTAACTACCAAACATGGGTGAAAGGGATCAGTAAAAAGGATAATGTATATGAGTTGGAAATCTTCATTTCCCTTAGCAGTCTGTCAGTGAATATTATCTAAACTTAACAAGCACGAAATAAAATAAGCTTATTATTTAAAGTTCTGTAAAAACAAACTGCCAGAAGAACTAAAACCAGACAGAGAAGAGATTGTCCCAGCAAAAGGAAAGTGTGGGTGAGGAGTCCTAGGATGAGAGACCATTGCTTTTATTATAAACTCTTCATTACTATTTTGTTTGTTTTCACATGCATATATTATTTTGAATCAAATTTTAAACATTAAACCAAATTGTGTGTGGACACTAGTAGTAAGTTCAATCAAAGAAATTTGTAAGACACCCTTGCCATTTTGTCAGAGGTCAGTGGATTGAAAACTAAGTTGTTATTGCTTCACATGGCTGCTGAATTGAATGCAAGGCTTAAATGGGAGGCACTTCAAAATGGCTGACGAGAGGCATATAGTATCCACCTTCACTACAAAGAAGAACCAAAATAACAAGTATATAATCACACTTTGAATAGATCACCTAAGCGAGAATGCTAGAATTCAACAGTAAAGTGACAGGAAAGACCTAAGGCATAGAAGGAGAGTGAAGAGAGAAGGCATGCTCAGCCAGGATCAGCTGGGAACCTAGAGAGGCTTTCCAATGCAGGAAAACGGTGAGAGACCCCTAGCGGTCCACATTCCAAACACAAACTCCTGCAATTCTAGCCATGGGCGAGCCCGTTGACCCACTCAGGCCCTGAGACTAACATAGAAAATTGCCTGGAGACTGCATAATAGTATTGCTCCAAAGAGAAACTTCTACTGGGCCTTGCACCCCTCCCTGAGGTCTAAGAAGAAATAGCAAGGCGGCTAGCAAGATGGCCCAATAGGAACAGCTCTGGTCTGCAGCTCCCAGTGAGATCGAGATTGACGCATTGACAAATGGGATATAATTAAACTAAAGAACTTTTGCACAGCAAAAGAAGCTATCATCAGAGTGAATAGGCAACCTACAGAATGGGAGAACATTTTTGCAATCTACCCATCTGACAAAGGGCTAATATCCAGAATCTACAAAGAACTTAAATACATTTACAAGAAGAAAACAACCCTATCAAAAAGTGGGTGAAGGATATGAACAGACACTTCTCAAAAGAAGAAATTTATGCAGCCAACAAACATATGGAAAAAAGCTCATCATCCCTTGTCATTAGAGAAATGCAAATCAAAACCACAATGAGATACCATCTCACACCAGTTAGAATGATGGTCATTAAAAAGTCAGGAAGCAACAGATGCTGGAGAGGATGTGGAGAAATAGGAACACTTTTACACTGTTGGTAGGAGTGTAAATTAGTTCAACCATTGTGGAAGGCAGTGTGGCGATTCCTCAAGGATCTAGAACTAGAAATACCATTTGACCCAGCAATCCGATTACTAGGTATATACCCAAAGGATTAGAAATCATTCTACTATAAAGACACATGTATATGTATGTTTATTGCAGCACTGTTCATGATAGCAAAGACTTGGAACCCACTCAAATGCCCATCAATGGCAGGCTGGATAAAGAAAATGTGTCACATATATGCCATGGAATACTATGCAGCCATAAAACAGGATGAGTTCATGTCCTTTGTATGGACATGGATGAAGCTGGAAACCATCATTCTCAGTAAACTGCAACAAGAACAGAAAAACAAACACTGCGTGCTCTCACTCATAAATGGAAGTTGAACAATGAGCACACATGGACACAGGGAGAGGAACATCACACACCAAGGCCTGTTGGGCAGTGGGAGGTTAGGGGAGGGATAGCCTTAGGAGAAATACCTAGTGTAGATGACAGGTTGATGGGCACAGCAAACCATCATGGCATGTGTACACCTAGTAACAAACCTGCATGTTCTGCACATGTACCCCAGAACTTAAAGTATCAAAAAAAAAAAAAAAAAAAGGAATAGCAAGGCACCATTTTCAGAGCCTGGAACCTACCATACTGCATCCTGTCCTAGGGCTCAACAACTCTTGTATCTCCACATTCCTGGAGTCCCCACTGACATCCCCTACCTGCAGCCATGTGCTGCTGCTGGCTGCTCTCACCAAGGCCAACGTGCAAGCCATTGGCATAGATCCCAATGCACCCAGTGGCAGGGCCACCACACATCTACAAGTTCCCTGAGAAAGATTATTCTGTTTGCAGCTGCCACCCAAGGCCAACTTGTGTGATCATTAAAAATTAAAATCATATCAAGTTTCTTCTTAGACCACAACAGCATAAAATTAGAAATCAGTAATGAGAAGTGCTTGGGAAACTATAAATACATAGAAATTAAATAACATGCTTCTGAATGACTGTTAGGTCAAGAAAGAAATTAGGAGGAAATTTTTAAAATGTTTGAAACAAATGAAAATCAAAACACAATGTACCAAAACTGATGGAATAGAGCAAAAGCAGTGCTAACAGGAAAATTTATGGCAATAAACACCTACATCATAAAAGCAGGAAGACAATCTAACAGTCTAACAATGCACCTCTAGGAACTAGAAAAGCAAGAACAAACCAACCCAAAATTAGTAGAAGTAAATAAATAAAAATGAGAGGAGAACAAAATAGAGACTAAAAAACAATGGAAACAATTAATGAAACAAAATTTTTATTGAAAAAAATAAAATTGATAAACTACTAGCTAGGCTAACCAAGAAAAAGAGAGAAGATCCAAATAAATAAAATCAGAAATAAAAGAAGAGACATTACAACTGATACCACAGAAATGAAAAATGCTATCAGAGACTGTTATGAAAAAACTGTACACAAACTAGAAAAATGGATAAATTCATGGACACATACAACCTACCAAGGTTGAATCAAGAAATAGAAAAACCAAACAGACCAATAACAAGTAATGAGATTGGATCAACGATACAAATTTTCCAACCAAAGAAAAGTTCAGGACCAGATGGTTTCACTGCTGAATTCTACCAAACTTACAGAGAAGAATGAAAACCACTTCTCTTCAAACTATTCCAGAAAACTAGAGAGGACAGAATTCTTTTTAAGTCATTCTATGAGGCCAGCATTACTCTGATACCAAAGTCAGGCAAGGACATAAAAACAAACAAACAAACACACTACAGGGCAATATCCCTGATAAACATAGATGCAAAAATTCTCAACAGAATACTAGCAAACTGAAAGCTTATGTGACTGGGGCAGGGGCTGGGGAGTGAAGAGAAGCTGATTAATGGGTTAATGGTTAACGGGTACAAACATACAATTAGATAGAAGGAATACATTTTAATGTTCCATAGCATGGAAAGATGACTATAGGTAGCAACAATGTATTGTATATTTCAAAGTAGCTAGGAGACAGGACTTGAAATGTTCTTAACACATGGAAATGATAAATACTTGGGTGACGAATACACCAAATACCCTGACTTGAACATTACACATTTTATGCATGTAACAAAATATCACACGAACCCCATAGAAAGGTAAAAATATTACATATCAATTTTAAAAAATCTTAAATAGAAGAGCATTGTCCCCTTAATCTTTTGTTTTCTTATCTTAACCTCATGGGGTCACGTATTTCAGTCTTGGTAATGGGGCTGCATCAATGTTCAAAGTAATTTTAGCACAACGTTTACAAGCTGAAGTTTTTGTAGTAGCCAGTAGGTGGCATCAAAAATCAATCAAGTTCTTGCTTTTTTTTTGTGGAAATCTCAAAGAAAAGGTCTGTACCTAAGTGTCATGAACAACTTTCCCAGAGCTCAAGAGGCAGAGAAAGTTACACACAACAACAAAGCACTCCATTTTCCTTTGAAGTCGCTGTTTCATCTCTTTTGACACTTAAAAAACCACTGGTGTTTCTCCTAGAGTCTTTTTGGTTAGATGAAGCACAAAAGGCCAAAAGCTACATCTCAAATATCACACCACCTCTAAACATGGACTTTGGGCTCAGTTATTAAGGAATGTCTTCCAGAGTTGGGAATCAAAGGATTGCTTAAACACATCATGACAATTGTTAAAGTCTAACAAGTAAGTTACCCTATTTTAGAGCTGCCTAAATTTCTTACACATCCTAACATAGATGCATTTCATTTTGGCATAGAAATACACACACACACACACACACACACACATACACACACACATTTATTTGTGGTGTTTTAGAACATGTAATGATACTTTTACGAGCTATGCTATGTTTAAGATTTTTAGGCCTGGGTTAAAGAAGTAAAATGGAAAGCCAAGTTCACTGCAACTGTGTGTAGCCTAAACAGCACAAGATTTAGGGTTAGAATGTGCTACCTTTGCTATTTAATAGACAGTTGAAACTTAACAAGTATTTTAACCTTTCTGAATTTTAGTTTTCTAAATTTCCAAATGATAGTAATAATAGTCAGACTCACTTAGTGTTGTTGAGGACCTGATCAAATCTTTAAGCTGACCTCCACTTTGGGAGCAAATCATTCTTATCTGTGTTATCCCTTTTTTCTCATTCATTTAACAGTGAATTTACTGAGCACATATTGTAATGCCAGACAATGCTGTAGGTTCTGAAGATACTACAGTGAAAAAGGCAGAGAATGGCCCTGATCTCAAAGAACTTTGGGCCCAGCCCGGGAAGATAAACAAAGCTAACCAATTAATAACAAGGATAAATTCAGGCAGTGATAAGTGTCTAAGACAGTAAATCAAGATCTTGTGCCAGAGACTAGGAAAAGGAAGGGTGAAGGTGAGTGTGGCTGCTTCAGATGAGATTACCAGCACTATACTTTAGACTTAAGATAGCACACTGCACCGAACACAATAGATTGAATCCATAGCTTTCTTGACTTTGTCTCTGAAGACCAAGAGACTCTTGAAGAAGAAATCTGTGTCTTATTTGCTCTAGTATATTGCATAGTGACTGGTCCATTGGAGGACCTCAACAATATGAAAATGCTTTATAAATAGAAGGCCAATGCATGCTTCTCCTACGTGACTGTTCTCTCATTTAATTTTTGCTTCATTACCAGGAAATTAAGATTGAGGTAGGTTGTGTTCCATGCCCATGGATCAATGCTGTAAGGAGGTAAAGTCGGAATTTGACTCCAGGGTACATATTCTTTTGAGAGAATGTTCATTTTTTTTTTTTAATTTTAAAGGGGCTTTAATTAGGAAGACAATCTATTGTCTCAGCATATTTATTTCTCTTTTAAATGCTTTAATTTTGGAAAATTGGAGGAATACAAAAGTAATACACATTTTGGGTAGAAACTTGCAATGCATATAAACATACAAGAAAATAAAAATACTCATAATTATCTGTCATGATTCCATGATATCTGCCATTATTTTTATTTTTACTTTTTCAAACTCAGACAAGGTCTGGCTCTGTTGTCCAGGCTGGAGTGCAGTGGTGCAATCTCAGCTCACTGCAACCTCCATCTCCTGAGCTCAAGCCATCCTCCCATCTCAGCCTCCCGAGTAGCTGGGACTACAGGCACTCCATCATCCTCAGCTAATTTTTTTTTAATTTAAATTTTAATTTTTTTTTGGTAGAGACAGGCTTTCACCATGTTTCCCAGGCCAGTCTTGAACTTCTGGGCTCAAGTGATTGGTTCGCCTCAGCTTCCCAAAGTGCTAGGATTACAGGCATGAGCCACCCTAGCTGGCCTAATTTTTACATGAAAAAACACTTAATATTTTTCTGCATACATGCTTATTGTGAACCATTGAAACAGCTCAAGAAGGTAAAAGGAAGCAGCAAGAATATTCTTTTAAAAATGTAAAATGCATTGAGTCACTCTTGCTGAACACCTTTCTATGTCCTTCTCTGCACTGGTAAATAATCCAAATAGTTTATCAGAGTCCATAGGACACAGAATATATGACTTCCACCTGTTTCTCAGACATCTGCTCATTCCACCACCCTCTTTATTGGCTATATTTCAGCCTCCTGGCTTCCTCTAGTCCTAGTCCTGGAGTATCAAAAGGTCACTCATGCCTCAGGACGTTTGCACTTATTGCCTCTGGTTTCGAGTGCCCTTCCCAGGGTTTTTGAAAGGCTGGTGTCTTCCTGGTCTTCACATCTTAGTTCAGAAGTCACCTCCTCATGAAAGTGCTTCCCTAACCCCATAACCACAAGGTAACTACCTCCCATTGCACACCAATCATTCTCCATTAGGCCATCCGCTTTGTTTTTTTTCTTCATAACATTGATCACTATTTGAAACTATCTTGTTATTTACATTTTTATTGAGAATCTCCCTTTAACTTAAATGTAGGCTTCATGAGCACAGGTAGCTTGTTCATTGTTTTTACTATAACCTCAGCCTTTAGAAAACTGTCTAGGATATAATAGGGGCTCAGAAATATGAGAATAAAAATAAAAATATAATCTCATAATTGAAAATAATTACTGTAAGCATATGTATATCCACTCAGACTTTTTTCTTGCATATGTTTTCATATATGTGAATATAAAGTATAAAAGTGTACAAATATACCCACAAAATGAAATTATACTACACAAGCCATTTTAATAACTTGATTTCTTGAGTTAACAATATACCATGGGCACATTTCCTTGCCAATAAATATATCTCTACCCAATAATTAATGATTACATGGTATTTTATAATTGACTATACCATAATTCATTTAATCAATCTCCTATTGAGAGACATTTAGGTTGTTTCATTTTATTATTATTATTACATAGTGCCAGTAACATTAGGAAATCTATGCAAATTTCCACTAGATGAGTTTCTAGGATGAAAACTGCTGAATCAAAAAGAACATATATGTTCAGTAAATATTTTATAAAATCTGTTAAATATCATATTACACTAGTGCCAGTAGAAAATGAGGCGATTTTTTCTTCTCACTCTGGCCAACACCAGAAATTTTAATCTTTTTATCAAGCTATAAGACAAAAGTAATATTTTAATTAATTTGCATCTCTTTTTTTAACTGTAGTTGAATTATATTTTTATCATTATTGGCCATTATATGATTTCCTGTTTATGACTTTTACCTACTTTTACATTGGATGATCATTTTTTTCTTTTTGATTTTGAAGAATAGCTCATATAAAAAAGGTGTTGATACATTTGGTCAGATACATGTGTTGAAAACATTTGTTTTTCCTAGATTTCCATTTATCTTTTAACTTTGTTTCCAATGAGTTAAGGTGTATTTATGTGTTGGAATTCTTCAAAATTTCTGTTTTCTGGTTTTGGTGTTATGTTTAGAAAAGGTTTCTTAACCCCATAATCTATAAATATACCCTTGCATTTTCCTCTGTTACTTTTATATTTTTATATTTTATATGCAAAAATCATCAATGCTTTAGTATTTATTTTGGTATAAGATATGAGATAAATATCCAATTTTATTTTATTTTTATGAATACTATTTCAGTTAATTCAATACCATTTATTTAATAATTCATCTTTCTGCTACTGACTTGAAATCCATCTTTATCATATTCAAAATTTATATTTTTAACAGGATTTATTTCTTTCTGGCTTTATGATAGTTACACAGTTATAATAATATTGCTATTATGATGTAGTTACTCCAATATTTTCCCTTGATACCATTTGATATGGTTTGGCTGTATCCCCACCTAAATGTCACTTGAATTATAGCTACTATGATTCCCATATGTTGTGGGAGGGAACCGGTGGGAGATAGTTGAATCATGCGGTTGGCTTCCCCCATGCAGTTCTCCTGTTATTGAATAAGTCTCACGAGATCTGATGGTTCCATAAGCGGAATCATTTGGTTCTCATTCTCTCTTGTCTGCACCATGTAAGACATGCCTTTTGCCTTCTGCCATGATTGTGAGGCCTCCCCAACCACGTGGAACTGTAAGTCCATTAAGCCCCCTTTTCTTTATATATTACCCAGTCTCAGGTATGCCTTTATCAGCAGTGTGAAAATGGACTAATACACCATTTTGTACAATAAAACTTATGCTTAAAAATTTGTAATATTGACTGGAATCTTACATTTTTGTAAATATTTTACTTACTACTGAAAGTCCAAATATAATTTAGAGCAATTTATTAAAATTTTAAATTAATACACATTTATCATAAGAATTAGAACAATCTTGACACTTAAAAATGTACATTAGAGCATGTTTCAGGATTCAGAAACAAATACACAAATTTATTATTTAGGGTTATTTTTAGAAATCAGAGAGGAAATGGGCATATTATTCAACAAGCTACTCTGAAATAATTAACTCAGAAATTTGGGAAGTTTGATTTCCACTTCAGTCTACATACAAAAATAAATTTCTAGGAGATTAGAAATTTAAACATAAGAAAGAAGTCATCCAAATACTAGAGAAATATTGGAGAATGCTATTTTCATGGGGAGGAGGGCAATGATAACTCAGACCCCAGAAACTGTAAGGGAAAATCAATAGAATCAGTTGTTGAACATTTGAACATGATTTTCAATGACTCCATTATATTTCATTAAATTGATGGGCCATAATTTACTATCATTCACATGTTGCTGAATATCTGTGTAGTTTCCAATATATTCTTATTTTGAATACTACTTTAATGAACATGTGTGTGTTGAGCGAAGATTTTCTTTGAAAGATCATTATGTACTGAAATCTGTGCTGTCACATTTTTGTTTGACATAAGTGGGTCATTGGCTTAGGTCTGGAAAACTTATTGTTACAAATGCCCTTTTAAAAATAAACTGTCATAAAGAACTAGAGATTTAGAGATTTGTATGGTTTCTTTTACCACTTGGTGCTCTCTTTGTCCTTCATAGTGTGAAGGTTGCAAAGGTTTTGTGGGCAATGTCTACAATTTTCTGAGTTACTGAAGTTAAAATAAGAATTACCTCCCCGGATCAAAATTTAGCCCAGTAGTCTCTAACAGGCATGAGGAATCAACTAGTCCCCTACACATTTACCCTGACATGATTAGGAATTTGCCCCTCTCCTTAAATTTCTGGGTTTTCTTGATTGTGATAATTCTATTACATGAATTTTGTTAACCATTTTCTAGATCTGTTTTTTCATTTTGTATTTGCATTTAAAAATTATTTTTTAAAATGTCAATAGTTTTTTGGGTACAGATGGATTTGGTTCCATGGATGAATTCTTTGGTGGTGAATTCTGAGATTTTAGTGCACCCATCACTTGAGTAGTATACACTGTACTCAATATGTTTTCTTTTATCTCTCACCTCCTCATAGTCTCCCCACCCTTGAGTCCCCTAAGTCCATTATATCACTCTGCATGTTTTTGTGTGTGTGTGTGTGTCCTTATAGCTTAACTCTCAGTTATAAGTAAGAACATACAGTATTTGGCTTTCTACTCCTGAGTTACTCCACTTAGAAAAATGGCTTCCAGCTCCATTCAAGTTGCTGCAAAAGGCATTATTTTATTCCTTTTTATGGCTGAGTAGTATTCCATGGTGTATATATACAAGATTTTCTTTATCCACTTGTTGGTTTATGGGCACTTATTTTGGTTCCATATCCTTGCAACTGTGAACTGTGCTGCTGTAAACATGTGTGTGCATGTGTCTTTTTTACATAATGACTTCTTTTCCTGTGGGTAGATATCCAGTAATGGGATTGCTGAATCAAATGGTAAATCTACCTTTAGTTCTTTAAGGAAATTCCATACTGTTTTCCATACTGGTTTTACTAATTTACATTCCCACCAACTATGTAAAAATGTTTCCTTTTCACCACATCCATGCCAACATCTATTGTTTTTTGGCGTTTTAATTATGGCCATTCTTGTAGTAGTAAGGTGGTATCTCATGGTTTTAATTTGCATTTCTCTGATGATTAGTGCGTTGAGCATTTTTTCATATGTTTGTTGGCTATTTGTATATTTTCTGTTGAGAAATGTCTGTGCATGTCCTTAGCCCACTTCTGATGGGATTGTTTGTATTTTTCTTCCTGATTTGTTTGAGTTCCTTGTAAATTATGGACACTTGTCCTTTGTCAGATGCATAGTTTGCAAATACTTTCTCCTGTTCTTTGGGTTGTCTATTTACTCTGCTTATTTATTTTGCTAAGCAGAAGTTTTTTTAGGTCCCATTTCTTTATTTTTGTTTTTGTTGCTTTGTTTTTGGGTCTTAGTCATGAATTCTTTGCCTAAATCAATGTCCAGAAGAGTTTTTCCAATATTTTCTTCTAGAAGTTTTAGGGTTTCAGGTCTTAGATTTAAGTTTTTGCTCCATCTTGAGTTGATTTTTGTATTAAGTGAGAGATGAGGATCCAGTTTCATTCTTCTGCATGTGGCTTGCCAGTTTTCCCAGAACCATTTATTGAACAGGATGTCCTTTCCCCAATTTATGTTTTTGTATGCTTTGTCAAAGATCAGTTGGGTGTGAAGTATTTGGCTTTATTTCTGGGTTCTCTATTCTGTTCCATTGGTCTATGTGCCTATTTTTATGCCAGTACCATGCTGTTTTGGTGTCTATGACCTTAAAGGATAGTTTGAAGTCAGGTAATGAGATGTCTCCAGATTTGTTCTTGCATAGTCTTGCTTTGGCTATGTGAGTTCTTTTTTATTCCACATGAATTTTAGGATTGTTTTTTCTAGTTCTGTGAGGAATCATGAATTGCATTGAATTTGTAGATTGCTTTTGGCAGTATGGTCATTTTCACAATATTAATTCTACCCATCCATGAGCATAGGATGTGTTTCCATTTGTTTGTGTCATCTATGATTTCTTTCAGCAGTGTTTTGTAGTTTTCCTTGTAGAGATCTTTCACATCCTTGGTTAAGTGTGTTCCTAGGAATTTTATTTTATTTTATTTTTTGCAGATGTTGTAAAAGGGATTCAGTTCTTGATTGGATTCTCAGCTTGGTCACTGTTGATTGATAGCAATGCTACTAATTTGTGTACATTGATTTTGTAACCCAAGACTTTAGTGAATTCATTTATCAGGTCTAGGAGCCTTTTGGATTAGTCTTTAGAGTATTCTAGCTACACGATCGTATCATCAACAAACAGTGACAGTTTGACTTCCTCTTTTCCAACTTGCCCTTTATTTCTTTTATTGTCAGATTGCTCTGACTAGGACTTCCAGGGCTATGTTGAATAGAAGGGTTGCATGTGGACATCCTTGTCTTTTTCCAGTTCTCAGGGGGGAATGCTTTCCACTTTTCCCTATTTAGTATGATGTTGGCTGTGGGTTTGTCACAGATGCCTTTTATTACTTCGACCTAAGTCCCTTCTATTCCCTTTTGTTGAGGGCTTTCATCAGAAAGCAATGCTAGATTTTATCAAATACTTTTTCTGCATCTATTGAGATGATAATATGATTTTTGTTTTTAATTCTGTTTATGTGATGTATCACATTTATTTACTTGCATATGTTAAACCATCCCTACATCCCTGGTATGAAATTCACTTGATCATGATGTATTATCTTATTGATGTCTTGTTGGATTCAGTTACCTAGTATTTTGTTAAGAATGTTTGCATCTATGTTCATTAAGGATATTGGTGTATAGCTTTCATTTTTGTTATGTTCTTTCCTGGTTTTCATATTAGGATGATACTGCCTTCATAGAATGATTTAGGAGTAGCCCCTCTTTTTCTATCTTTTGGAATAGTTTTAGTAGGATCGGTACCAATTCTTTGAATATCTGGTAAAACTCAGGTGTGAATTCATCTGATTTTAGACTTTTTTTGTTGTCAATTAAAAAAATTACTGAGCATCTATTTTTAAAATCTGTATATCTCTTGGAATAATATGCTCCATAGTTACAAGTGGGCAGTATAGACAACATAACTGAAGTGTCCTTAGCTATTTTTTTTGTTGTTGTTGTTGGAAGTGAGGGTGTGGCTACTTTGGGTTTTTTTTTTTTTTAACCATCTAAAGCCAGATTTTATAGAAACTGAATTGGTTTTGAAGAACCAGAAGACCCAGCAACTACTCCAGGTTTCCACAGAGAACCAGTGAGAGAAGAGGGAAGCTTTTCTAAAAATGTGAGATTTATGGAGGGTTGCTTGTGTATGTGGTTTATTTTCTTAAGTTAGAAAAATAGACAACGTGCTTTCAGAAATGAAAACTTCTGTTATGGTTACTATTAGAAAGAAATTTGATGGAACATTCTTCCTTGTTTGTTTCAGCTACCCAGGGACATTACCCGCAGCAGCCAAGTTGCCTGGAAAAGGATGCCAAGCATTGAAGACTTTCTGGGTGTGCTCCTCACTTCGAAAGGTGGAATGATTTATCAGTAGACACTGTGACAAAAATAATCCTAACAACTGGACTGTCAAGATTTGTAGCAGCTACTCACACCTCAATCCTCTTCTTTATCTTTTTTAATTTCATAGATTTTATTATACTTTAAGTTCTAGGGTACATGTGCACAATGTGCAAGTTTGTTACATATGTATACATGTGCATGTTGGTGTGCTGCACCCATTAACTCATCATTTACATTAGGTATATCTCCTAATGCTATCCCTCCCCTCTCCCCCCACCCCATGATAGGCCCCAGTATGCGATGTTCCCCTTCCTGTGTTGAAGTGTTCTTATTGTTCAATTCCCACCTATGAGTGAGAATATGCGGTGTTTGGTTTTCTATCCTTGTGATAGTTTGCTCAGAATGATGGTTTCCAGCTGCATCCATGTCGCTACAAGGGACATGAACTCATCCTTTTTTATGGCTGTATACTATTCCACGGTGTATATGTGCCACGTTTTCTTAATCCAGTCTATCATTGATGGACATTTGGGTTGGTTTCAAGTCTTTGCTATTGTAAATAGTGCCACAATAAACATAGGTGGGCATGTGTCTTTATAGCAGCATGATTTATAATCCTTTGGATATATACTTAGTAATGGGATGGCTGGGTCAAATGGTATTTCTAGTTCTAGATCTTGAGGAATCGCCACACTGTCTTCCACAATGATTAAACTAGTTTACAGTCCCATCAACCATGTAAAAGTGTTCCTATTTCTCCACATCCTCTCCAGCACCTATTGTTTCCTTTTTAATAATTGCTGTTCTAACTGGTCATACCTCAATCTTCTAATAGCCCATTTATAAGGCATTTTAAAATATAGCTTCTGATAAAATCATTGGTCCAATCTATTCATCATAACTATATTTTTATAAGTAGAGTCTTCATGCATTCTAATAATATGCTGCATAACACTGACATCTTGTCTTAAGTCATATAAAATAAAACTTCCCAACTCCTTATTGCTATCTGTTAGACAAAGGGGAGGGAAGGCCTCCTTTATGAATTTAAATCTTCTTAAGAAGTCTAGTAGAATTACTGTAAAAGTGATATCTAGGTTCCAGTTTAGACAGTAAAATCACACAAAGCAAAGGTGGCCATACTCACTCATTGGGGGTGCCCTTCTGGCCACAAAAGTGGCCCTGGCTGTCTGTAGGATAGGCTGCTCTTCTGGGGTCCCCATGTACCCAGGCTGCAGGAACAAGAAAGGACAAAAATGCTATCAGCAAAAGCTGGCTAAAGGCAGTTTGCTTTGAGATATTAGAATGCACCACTGCAACACACTAACCTCTCCCCTCAGTCACAGATTATTGATTTTCTTCAAAGAATAATTTCTTAATGAAAAGTAAAATAAAATATGGATGAATCAGTCAGAAAGCACATTGCTCT
Source organism: Macaca mulatta (assembly GCF_049350105.2). Classification (NCBI taxonomy): domain Eukaryota; kingdom Metazoa; phylum Chordata; class Mammalia; order Primates; family Cercopithecidae; genus Macaca; species Macaca mulatta. The sequence goes on along the minus strand of NC_133406.1, from coordinate 165,305,020 downwards.
TATTCTCTCAGGATTCAGCTGGGTTGTAGCCAAAACATGAGGTAATGCACTTAGAAAATGACATTTATTAAAATGTGAATTAGAGGGCACATTATAAAAGCTCACTTGGCTAGAAGTCACTTTTTCTAGGGTTCAAAACTAAATGACTTCATAGCAGACCTAATACATTTACAGTAAATAATATGATGTAATACTTTTGAGTTATGCATAAGTGAAAACCATTAAAAAATTCAAAGGAATGAAACTATAATGCCCAATTCAAATTTCCTAGTTCTTTATGATTTTATGTGACATTATAAAGGCAAACAATAGCAACTGCGGAGGCAATATGTAATAAAGACTTACCCTAAGTTTTGTCTGACAATCTCAGAGCTTAATAGAAGTATCAAGTGATCTCAAACTTCATGAAAACAAAGGACTTGATTTTCTATGAAGACGATGGCCTCAAACACATCACCCTTATTTTTTAAGAATTATAAAATTAATTTGACAGACCATAGGACCACAGAGAGTAACATACATCGGTCAATTAGGAAATGCTTTCTAATTTTAGTCGAATATTTCTAACTTCTCCAGTTTGACTGATAACAGTTCCTAAAAATCCGGAAAATGTGCTCAGGTCATCTAATGCTTGCCTCTGAATATGGAAACATACCTCTTTGTCCTTTGTTTCCTTTAACATTTGCCCGGCTATCTCCTTCCCCACATTTATTGGATTTGACATTTCACGTTATAATTCAATCACTCTTATGTATATGGCCTGTGTGACTTGGGAAGATTTTAAAAAATCAATTCTGAATGAGAATTTTAATATGGAAGAAAAATTTTTCTCAATAATTTTTCTCATTAATCTAAGACTTTCTTTTTAGTATCTAAGCACTCACAAAAGTCCCCTTTGTCTAATTCTTTCTCCAATGTCATAGAGGCCAAATTGGTTTCATCTTCCAATACTGTCTTATTAAATCTGACTCATTCGGGTAGCTCTCAGCTGCCATATCTTCCCGTCTCTATTTCCCAGAATAAAGAAAGTGGACTACAAATAAGGCATTTAAATAACGAACTGTTCAATGTATGATGCCTCCAGACCATATATTATTACATTCTGCTTCTATACCTTAGTTTGTCATGTTTTGGCTAAATCTAAGAAAGATATTTATTTTACCTATTTTTTCAGTAATATGTTTTTAAAGCTTTATTCTAAAATGTCTTTTTCTTTTTTTCTATACAATTATTAATTCAGAAATGAGCACCCAAAGCATTTGGATTGCTAGATTTTCCCTGAGTGAGTCACTTAATTATTTTGAGTTTTGACTTTCTAATTTGTTACTACAGAATGAGTATAATAATACCCAATCCCACAAGAATGTTGAGAATATAAAAGAAGATAATGAAAGCAGAGTGACTAACATGGTGCTTGCCATAAAATATGGACTCAGTAATATTAGTTCTTGTCTTATTTGGGTTTCCCCAAAAGTGAAATCCAAGAAAAGAACTTTGATGCAGGTGGTTTATCTAGGAGGTGATTCCAGGAAGCTTAAGTGGGTATGAGGGAGATGAGACGGAAGGGAGCAAAGCCAATCAAGTGCCTGTTAATGAGTGGAATACTGTTGTGGGCAGCTGGGGCTCCATCCCACTGGGAAGCTTCTGCAGAGCAGTGTGAAAGATGTCTGTCAGTAGAAATTGTAAAACTGCCCACCACAGCTGCAAAAAACTCAGTTGGGTCAAGGGGAAGCAGGGTCAGGTATCCCCAGCATCTGCTACTGTTTTCTTTCCCTTTTTCATCATCAATTAATTAACTAAAGGATTTGCTAAATGATCACTATGTGTCCCACACTAGAAGTCATACCAATGTGAATTTATGGCAGAGTTCTCAAGAAATACACGAAAAGGGGAGAATAAAGTTTGCAGAAGGTTTAGAGAAGAGGTGAGACTTGAGAAAGACTTTAAAAAATGATTAGGATTTGGACATGTGGCTGGAAGTAGGGAAGGATTTATAGATTGAGGAAATAGTATAGTAATAAGAGCTTTCATTTATTAATTGCTCACAATGTGACAGATGCTGTGCTAACTTGATTAGACCCATTGTCTCAGCCGAGTCTCACAGCAAGCCTAAAAGGTAGGTGTTACTTTCACCTGAATGGTATAGATAGCTGCAGCTCAGAGTTTAATTTACTACTCAAAATCACACAACTTTAAGTGAGATAAACAAGGTATGAACTCAGGTGTGTTGCTTGCTTTCTATAGCCTGTGGTTTTCACCACCAAACTAGAAATGAATAATGCTTTCTGCAAAAGGATAGAGCAGGAATGAGCTTGTTAACAGGGGGAAAACAAGGACATCAGCTAAATAAGGATCAGCAAAATGCTCATATAGGAAAAGAGATGACAGGCAATTTTGGAGCTTTTGCCATTTGGGGAGAAAAGCTTCATACTTGTGGCGGGGGGAGAGGGGGCATATCTGATTGGGATGGATCTGAGTGTCTGGGGATAAAGGAGAGGGAGATGAAGATGGAAGGGTCAAGAGAAGAATACTCCTTCTTGACTTTCTAGTTTTGAACTGTGGCAGGTGGTTGTGTTTACCGAGCCGCTGCTACACCTCTCCACACAGCTTCTGGCGCAGAAGTTGTGCTGCAGATGGTCTGTGTTTGAATTGGAACATAAAGACTTTGAGCTAAAAGCTACAAAAAAGAGGAAAAAAGGAGATGGGCAGCAGCTATCATTTTGTCCCTGTTAATAAATTAAGGAGCTTCTGACATTTTAATCCCTTTCTTGGAATTTTTCTATTCATGGAATATCCAAAACTATGCTGTCCAATATGGTAGCCACTATCCATGTGTGTATTCAGCACTTGAAATGGCTTCTCCAAATTGGAACATACTGTAAATGAAAAATACACAGCGTATTTTAAAGACATTATAAACAACAACAAAGAAGAATATCTTAAATTTTATATTGGTCACATTTGAAATATTTTGTTATATTTAAGTAAATAAAATGTATTATTAAGTTATTATTAAATTTATTTTCACCTGTTTCCTTTTATGCTCTTAAATGTAGCTATCATAAAATTTAACCATACAAATGTAATTCACTTTATGTTTCTCTTGGACAGATCTGTTCTAGTGGAAAGAGCAGTGTCAAGGACTTCTTATACAAGGTCATTAAGAGGAGCCATAACATCACCAGTTTGTATGACAGTCATTCTCAAGCACATCATACCCAACACATCCCTTTTTATAATAGTTTACAATGCTCCTTGTACAGTCTTGAAGTAATAGTCACAGATAACATATTTCAGCCACACTCATAATTTCCTTTAAAAAGTAATAAAATATCCTATGTAATATAAATGAGAAATAATAAAAAGAAAGTAATTTATAATTAAACAGTATGCACATCAATATGCAAATGCTCAAATGTGACCAAACTAGAAGAGATGTGAGAAGTCAAGTGCTCACACGTACAGGTGGAATCACTGTGAATGTAGCAGCTTTAAGTGCGGGAGGAAATACGTATATTGGATAGGAAAATCAAATACAAGTGGTGTTTTTAATTATATAATTTTCCTAAATGAACAAATTTTAGCAAATTCTAACAACAAAAATGTAGAATCTTTTTTCAAATTCCCTTGGTACTTACTAAAATCATGCAAAATAACTTTTGTTACTTTATTTTTATATTTTTATTGATAGAGTTGTACATATCTTTGGGGTACACGTGATATTTTGATACATGTATACAATGTTTAAAGATCAAATCAGGGTAATTGGAATATCTATCACCTCAAACATTTTTCTTTGTGTTGGGAACACTACAATTCTTGTCTTCAAGCTATTTTGAAATATACAATAAATTATTGTTAACTACAGTTTCCCCACTGTACTGTCAGATACTAAAATTTATTCCTTTGAATGGTATATTTGTATTCATTAACCAACTTCTCTTCATCCCTCCCTCCCTCATCCCCTTCCCAGCCCCTGCTAACTACCATTCTACCCTGTACCTCCATGAGATCTACTTTTTTAAGCGTTTGTAATTTTAGAACAGAATTTCTAAATTCAAATATGTGAAAACAGGTTTTCACCGACATCAGTGGCACATGGGAAAGTCAGGCAGAAAGTGAGGTGTAGGCGTAAGCCACCTTGAAAGCATATCCTCCACCTTACTGAAGCCTTCAGTTGACTGCAGCTTTGGCCACAACGTAAAGAACCTGGAGCCAGCACCACCCAACCAAGCCGTTCCTATATTCCTGACCATGGAAATTGTGAAATAAGAAATATTTGTTTTTTAAGTTGCCAAGTTTGAGGGTAATTTACAATGCAGCAATAGACAATGGATTATTATATAGTTTTTAAAAATCTTTTTTTTTAGTTCTTCAGAATTTATCTTATAGCTAACTTTTTTACCCTTTGGCTTATACATTGAATTAATGTATAGTATCCCCAAACAGTTTCCTTTACATACAACTTATAAAGTGTATGTTTGTATGTATGTACATATGTATGTATGTATGTATTTTTATTTCAATAGGTTTTTGGGGAACTGGTGGTGTTTTATCACATGGATAAATCCTTTAGTGGTGATTTCTGAGATTTTGGTGCACCTGAGCAGTGTACATTCTACCCAATGTGTACTATTTTATTTCTCAACCCCTTCCACTTTTTCCCTAGAGTCTTCGAAGTACATTGTATCATTTGTATGCCTTTGCATCCTCATAGCTTAGCTTCTATCTCTAAGTGAGAACATATAACGTTTGGTTTTGCATTCCTGAGTTACTTCACTTTGAATGATGGTCTCCAGTTCCATCCCGGTTGCTGCAAATATCATTATTTCATTTCTTGTTATGGTTGAGTAGTATTCCATGGTGTATATATATATAAAACATCTTTTCTTTATTCACGCATTGATTGACGGGCATTTGGGCTAGTTCCATATGATATGGTCTGGCCTTGTGTCCCCACTAAAATCTCATCTTGAATTGTAATCCGAATTATAATCGTCACGTGTTGGAGGAGGGATCTCGTGGGAGGTGATTAGATCATGAGGGTGGTTCCACCATGCTGTTCTCATGATAGTTTGTGAGTTCTCATGAGATCTGATGGCTTTATATGGGACTTTTCCCGCCTTCACTATGCATGTCTCCTTCCTGCCTCCATATGAAGAAAGATGTGTTTGCTTCTCCTTCTGCCATGATTGTAAATTTCCTGAGACCTCCCCAGTCATGCTGAACTGTGAATCAATTAAACCTCTTTCCTTTATAAATTACACAGTCTCGGGTGTGTCTTTATTAGCAGCATGAGAACAGAATAATACAATAAATTGGTACCAGGAGTGTAGTGCTGCTTATAAAGATACCCAAAAATGTGGAAGTTACCTTGGAACTGTATAATAGGCAGAGGTTGGAACAGTTTGGAGGGCTCAGAAGAAGATAGGAAAATGTGACAGTTTGGAACTTCCTAAAGACTTGGAAGCCTCAGAAGACAGGTAGATGTGGGAAAGTTTGGAACAACTTAGAGACTTGTTGAATAGCTTTGACCAAAATGCTAATAGTGATATGACCAATTAAGTCCAGGCTGAGATGATCTCAGATGGAGATGAGGAATTTCTTGGGAACTGGAGCAAAAGTGACTCTTGCTATGCTTTAGCAAGGAGAATGGCAGCATTTTGCCCCTGCCCTGGAGATCTGTGGAACTTTGAACTTGAGAGAGATGATTTAGGGTATCTGGCGAAAGAAATTTCTAAGCAGCAAAACATTCAAGTCAGATGTGCAGCATACATTTGCAGCCCGGCAATATGATAGAAAAGAAAAACCCATTTTCTGGGGAGAAATTCAAGCCTGCTGCAGAAATTTGCCTAAGCATCAAGCAGCCAGATGTTAACCACCAAGATAAAGGGGAAAATGTCTCCAGGGCATGTCAAAAACCTGCAAGGCAGCCCCTCTGATCACAGGCTCAGAACCTAAGAGGGGAAATGGTTTCCTGGGCTGGAGCCAGGGCCCCCCTGCTGTGTTCAGCCTAGGGAATTGGCGCCTCATATCCCAACCACTCCAACTGTGGCTGAAAGGGGCCAGGGTATAGCTCAGGCCATTGCTTCATAGGGTGAAAGTCCTGAGCCTTGGCAGCTTCCATATGGTATTGGTCCTGTAGGTGCACAGAAGACAAGAATTGAGGTTTGGGTACCTTCACCTAGATTTCAAAGGATGTATGGAAATGCCTGGATGTCCAGGCAGACGTTTGCTTCAGAGGTGGAACCCTCATGAAGAACCTCTGCTAGGGCAGTGCAGAAGGGAAATATAAAGTCAGAACATCCAGTGGAGCATTGCCTTGTGGAGCTGTTAGAAGAGGCCCACCATCCTCTAGATCCCAGAATGGGAGGTCCACCAACAGCTTGCATGATGCACCTGGAAAAGCCACAGACACTCAATGACAGTCAGTGAAAACAGCTGAGAAGGGGGCTGTACCCTGACAAGTCACAGGGGTGGAGCTGCCCAAGACCATGGGAGCCCATCTCTTGCACCAGCATGACCTGGACGTGAGATATAGAATCAAAGAAAATCATTTCAAAACTTTAAGGTTTAATGGCTGCCCTATTGGATTACAGACTTGCATGGGGCCTATAGCCCCTTTGTTTTGACCACTTTCTTCCATTTGGAATGGGTGTATTTACCCAATGCCTGTATCCCTATTATATCTAGGAAGTAATTAACTTGCTTTTGATTTTACAGGTTCACAGGCAAAAGGAACTTGCCTTGTCTCAGATGAGATTTGGGACTTGGACTTTTGGGTTAATGGTGAAATGAGTTAAGACTTTAAGGAACTGTTGGGAAGGCATAATTGTGTTTTGAAATGTGAGGAGCATGTGAGATTTGGAAGGGGCCAGGGGTGGAATAATATGGTCTGGTTCTGTGTTCCCACCACGATTTCATCTTGAATTATAATCTGAGTGTAATCCCCACGTGTTGGGAGAGGAACTTCATGGAAGGTCACTAGATCATGGCTGCAGTTTCCCTGTGCTGTTCTTGTGATAGTGAACAGCAAATGAACCATACAGATTACAAGATCTAATGGTTTTATAAGGGCCTTCCCCGCCTTTACTCTGCACGTTTTCCTGCTGCCATGTGAAGAAGGGTGTGTTTGCTTCCCCTTCCACCATGATTGCAAGTTTCCTGAGGTCTCCCCAGCTATGCTGAACTGTGAGTCAATTAAACCTCTTTCCTTTATAAATTACCCAGTCTCGGGTATGTTTTTATTAGCAGTGTGAGAATGGGCTAATACACTATATTTTTGCATTTGTGAATCAGGTGACTGTAAACATGCACGTGCAAGTATCTTTTTCATATAATGACTTCTTTTTCTCTGGGTAGATACCCAGTAGAGGTATTGCTGGATCAAATGGTAAATCTACTTTTACTTCTTTAAATAATCTCCACACTGTTTTCCATAGTGGCTGTACTAGTTTACATTCCCACCAGCAGTGTAAAATGTTCCCTTTTCATCACATCCACACCAGCATCTATTATTTTTTATTATGGTCACTCTTGCAGGAGTAAGGTGGTATTGTGTTGTGGTTTTGATTTGCATTTCCCTGGTAATTAGTGATCCTGAGCATTATTTCATGTGTTTGTTGGCCATTTGTATATCTTCTTTTGAGAATTGTCTATTCATGTCCTTTGCCCACTTTTTGATCGGATTGTTTGATGTTTTTCTTTCTGATTTGTTTGAGTTTTTTGTGAATTCTGGATATTAGTCCTTTGTCAGATACATAGTTTGTGAAGAGTTTCTCCAACTCTGTGTGTTGTCTGTTTACTCTGCTGATTATTTCTTTTTCTGTGCAGAAGCTTTTTAGTTTAATTAAGTCCCATCAATTTATCTTTGTTTTTTTGTCACATTTGCTTGTGGGTTCTTGGTCATGAACTTTTTATCTAAGCCAATGTCCAGAAGAGTTTTTCTGATGTTATCTTCTAGAATTTTTATGGTTTCAGGTCTTAGATTTAAATCATTGATTCATCTTCAGTTGATTTTTATATAAGGTGAGAGATGAGGATCCAGTTTTATTCTTCTGCATGTGCCTTACCAGTTATCCCAGCATCATTTGTTGAACGGGATGTCCTTTCTCCACTTTTCGTTTTTGTTTGCTTTGTCAAAGATCAGTTGGCTGTAAGTATTTGGCTTTATTTCTGGGTTTTCTGTTCTGCTTCATTGGGCAGAATATGTGCCTATTTTTATACCAGTACAATGCTGTTTTGGTGACTATGGCCTTATAATACAGTTTGAAGATGGGTGATGTGATCCCTCCAGATTTGTTCTTTTTCATTACTCTTGCTTTGGTTATGCAGGCTCCTTTTTGATTCCATATGAATTTTAGGATTGTTTTTTCCTACTTCCGTGAATAATAATGGTATTTTGATACGAAATGGCATTGAATCTGTACATTGTTTTCAGCAGTATGGTCATTTTCACAATATTGATTCTACCCACCCATGAGCGTGGTATGTGTTTCCATTTGTTTCTGTCATCTATGATTTCTTTCAGCAGTGTTTTGTAGTTTTCTGTGTAGTGATGTGTTACCTCCTTGATTTGGTATATTCCTAAGTATTTTGTTTTTGTTTTGCAATTATTATAAAAGGGATTGAGTTCTTGATTTGATTGTCAGCGTGGTCACTTTGTATATAGCAGTTACTAATTTATGTACATTGATATCCTGAAACTTTATTTATTTATATTGAATTTATTTATCAGTTCTAGCAGCTTTTTGGATGAGTCTTCAGGGTTTTCTAGGTAGAAAATCATATCATTGGTGAACAATGACAGTTTGACTTCCTTTTTACTGATCTGAATGCCCTTTATTAATGTTGTCTGGTTACTCTGGCTAGGACTTCTAGTGCTACATTGAATAGAAGTGTTGAAAGCAAGCATCCTTTTCTTGTTTAAGTTCTCAGGGGGAATGCTTTAAACTTCTCCCTGTTTAGTATAATGTTGACCGTGGGTTTTTCATAAATGGCTTTTATTACCTTAAAGTGTGTCCCTTCCATGCCAATTTTGCCAAGGGCCTTAATAATAAAGGGACACTGAATTTTATCAAATACGTTTCCTATGTCTATTGAGATGATCATACAATTTTTGTTTTTAATTCTGTTTATGTGATGTATCACATTTATTGACTTGCATATGTTAAATCATCCCTGAATCTCTGGTATGAAATCCACTTGGTCATGATGTATTATCTTTTTGGCATGCTGTTGGATTCAGTTAGCCAGTGTTTTGTTGAGGATTTTTGCATCTATGTTCATCAGGAGTATTGGTCTATAGTTTTTTTGTGTGTGTGTGTTACGTTGTTTCCTGGTTTTGGCATTAGGGTGATACTGGTTTCATAAAATGATTTAGAAGGTTCCCTCTTTATCTTTTGGAATAGTGTCTATAGGATTGGTACAGCTTTTTCTTTGAATTTCTGATAGATTCATCTGTGAATCTGTCTGGTCCTGGACATTTTTTTTGTTGACAATTTTAAAATTATCATTTCAATCTTGTTGGTTTGTTCAGAGTTTCTATTTCTTCCTGGCTTAATCTAGGAGGGTTGTATATTTCCAGGAATTTATCCATCTCCTCTAGGTTTTTTGGTTTGTGCACATACAGGTGTTCATAGTAGCCTTAAATAATCTTTTGTATTTCTGTTGTATTGGTTGTAATTCTCCCATTTTATTTCAATTGGATCTTCTCTCTTCTTGATTAATCTCACTAATGGTTGATTAATTTTCTTTATCTTTTCAAAGAACCAGCTTTTTGTTTCATTTATCTTTTTTGTGTGTTTCAATTTTATTTAGTTGTTCCCTGATGTTATTTCTTTTCTTCTGCTGGGTTTGGATTTGGTTTGTTCTTATTTCTCTAGTCCATTGAGGTGTGACTTTAGATTGTATATTTGTGCTCTTTCAGACTTTTTGATGTCAGCATTTAATGCTACAAAGAGTCCTCTTAGCACCATTTTTGCTGTATCTCAGAGGTTTTGATAGATTGTGTTACTATTTTCATACAGTTCAAATAAATTTTTAAATTTCCATCTTGATTTTATTGTTAATGCAATGGTAATTCAGGAGCAGGTTATTTAATTTCCATGTATGTGCATGGTTTTGAGAGTTCCTTTAAAAATTGATTTCTGATTTTATTCTACTGTGGTTTGAGAGAGTAGTTGATATAATTTTGATTTTCTTAAATTTATTGAAACTTGTTTTGTGGCCTATCATATGGTCTATCTTGGAAAATGTTCCATGTGCTGCTGAATAGAATGTATATTCTGCAGTTGTTGGGTAGAATTTTCTGTAAATAGCTGTTAAGTCCATTTGTTCTAGGCTATAGTTTAAGTCCATTGTTACTTTTTGACATTTTGTTTTGATATCCTGTCTAGTGCTGTCAGTGGAGTATGGAAATCTCCCACTATTATGGTGTTGACATGTGACTAATTTCTCAGGTCTAGTAGTAATAGTTTTATAAATTTGGGAGCTCTAGAGTTAGGTGCCTATATATTTAGAATTGTGATGTTTCCTGTTGGACAAGTTCTTTCATCATTATACAATGTCCCTCTTTGTCTTTTTAAACTGCTGTCACTTTAAAGTCAGTTTTGTTTGATATAAGAATAGCTACTCCTGCTTGATTTTGGTGTTCATTTTCATGGAATATCTCTTTCCACCCCTTTACTTTAAGTTTAAGTGAGTCCTTATGTGTTAGGCGAGTCGCTTGAAGACAGCAGATACTTGGTTGGTGAATTCTTGTCCATTCTGCCAATCTGAATCTTTTAAGTGGAACATTTACGTCATTTACATTCAATGTTAGTATTGAAAGGTGAGGCACTGTTCTATTCATCATGCTAGTTGTTGACTAAACACCTTGATTTTTTTTCATTGTGTTATTGTTTTAGAGGTCCATTGAGATCTATGCTTTAAGGAGATGCTATTTTGAGGATTTGATTCAAGATTTAGAGTTTCTTTTAGCAGTTCTTGTCATGATGGCTTGGTAGTGACAAATTCTCTCAGCACTTATTTGTCTGAAAAAACTTGTATCTTTTTTTTCATTTATGAAGTGTATTTTTGCTGGTTTTGTTTAAGGAGGCTGAAGATAGGACTTGGTTGTAGATTTATTTACTGCCTTTATTTTGTGTTGGCCTCCAGCCAGGAGGTGGTGCTTTCAAGACAGCATCAGCTCCAGTAGTTTAGGAGGGATACAAGCTTGCCCCAGGGTTGTGCGGATAAGTATTCAGGTTTTTCAGGAGCTAGGTGGGGCCATGAAGCTTCCAACAGATTATGTCCTTTGTCTTCAAACATTTTTGGCTGTCTCACAGAGCCTGTAGCAGCAAGTCCTAAAAAACTTTTATACTTGAAGTAAATAATTTCACTATCTTTCTTTTTTCAAATTAAATATTCATAATAATTAGGAAACACATATTTTCTATTTAATTTATTATGTGTTAAGCTTATAGCTACACTTTCTAGGATTTTAGTATTTTTCAGTCCTCGCTGTATGATTTAACACATGGAACCTTAGACATCATTTAAAATATTCCTTAAGACCTAAACTATTACACAGTATCTGACATCTGTTTACCTTAGTTCTTAAAGTAAACATGAAAAGCTTTATTTTAAAATTCCAGTCTACAATACGATCAAACTCCCTTTCATTCATTCATTCACACTGAATTGTCAATGGTCACATTTCTCTCTATTTGGTCATTCATGAATGAATGATATAGGCACACATAAACTCTGAAAATACAGAGATGAATACATCTCATATTTAGTATAATACTATTTCTTAGCACATTCTTCCTAAGGAAACTATGTATGATACTGCTGGGCAGTGCAGAGGGAAGACAGGTTCTAAAGATTCTTAGTGTATTCTCTTAAGCTCAACCAAGTCATGGCCTTAATTTCAGCTGTTCTTCAAGTTATTGTCTGTGTACTAGAACTAATCAAAACAGTCTCTGTCACTTTGGATACAGCAATAGATCAAACAAATGCTTTCTACTTTTTCCAATAAGTAGATAACCTTAGGGGTATTTGCTTTTATCTGGCAAGGATAGTATCACATCTTCACTTTCTTCCCTAAATGGTATATGACTTTCTAGCTCTTTGCCACAATTTAGTCTACAGGGTTTTGAAAATATCCTTACTCCACAGGTTGCCACACAGATTCATTATATTCATAGCATCATGCTGATAAGATCTGGGGAATAGTGAATAGCATATAATCTTGATGCCTTATACAGACACTTGTGTGCTAATGGATAGGAGAAAAATTTTATGACAATACAGGAGTCTTCCACCTCAGTAAAGTTCCTGAGGGTTCCAGTAATTATATCTTCTCCATAGTGAAAGATAAGTTACTGCATCTTACATTTTCTGCTATTAAAAGGGGTGCAATACTTACTAGTTGCCAGATTTGAGTAGAGCTCAGAGAAATAAAATACTTTTCAGATAATCCAGGCTACTGTACAAACAGGTGTGCCACTGTGCCTAAAATACCTGTCAAAAGCAAGACACTTTATGGGACCTGTGGCAAATGCCTATTAGAGAGTCACAGTAGACGTCTCCAGGGTGTTGAAGAAAATCTGTGTTTTTTTCAGAAAATAACTATTCTTCTTTTGAGAAATAGCCCCTTGTCCCTGAATGAACACCCAATGACATGAGCTTCCCATCATGATGTTTAAAGGATACTATTTGGTCCATCAAGTCTAGAGGTGGTTGTGCCCAGCAGCACTCCATTCCCAATGGAAATGACATATTCCTACAATGTGTCAGAAGGTCATAAAGGCTCAACAAAGTTACATAAGAAGAATTCTTACAATAATAATATATTAACTTCCGATGCCAATAGGTATGTGTTAAAGAAACACATATATGAAAAGGTCTCTTTGATCATGGAAATTTAATCATGGAAAGGTACCTTTGATCAGCAGACTGAGAAGGAAAAAATTAAACCAGATTTATAGATGGCTGTGGAGGATCTGTTGGCATTGACTAGGGTAAATTATTCTGGTTGTCTACTTTGACCAGAAGAGTAGAAGATCTGAATCATTTAATCTATTTATAGATAGAGGCCAATGATTTGGCTACAATGTCATGGACTAGAAAAGAAAAATATTAGATAATGTCCAGGAAGTTTGAGAAATAACTACAAAGATTGACCTCTAAATGGACCCAGAATATGAAAATACTTATGTCTCATGTGGCTGCTTAGTGAAGCCCCTTCTGTAGAGGTAGTTTTCAATAATCAAGATGGAAACCACTCATTCAATGATTTTGTAATAAAGTAACCATGATAACAGAGATGAAGATTATGTGTAGGTTTTGATAACATGGACTTGTACTCACAAAGGATGACCTGGATTCTAACAATGTGTATGCAACAAATTTATCAGCATAGATGACCAACACTGAGCCCCATTCAACGAGAAGTAGCTGGCATAATGGAATGGTAGAATAATGCCCTGACGAGCCAGTTATATCCCCCTGTAGGAAACAATGCCTTTTGAGGCTGGGGAGCTGTTTTCTAGAGTATGGCAGGGTCCTAGCAGGAAACAGGTATTAAACTCATATAGAATAGTTGAGTAGAGTTTAATAAAGGAGATATTCATAAAAGCATGAACAGCATGAAGGGAAACAAGCAGGAACTGATGTAGAACCCAGACGTTGGCACCAATAGGGAGCCATTTCCACCCCTGGGTCTGAAGAGGCACAGGAGGGGTAACCCAAATCCAGGAGGCCAATCTGAATGGAGAGAGCTCATTGACAGCACTGACGGGAGCAGGAGCCTTAGAGAGGTGTAGCCAACCTGTTGTGACCCATCAGCAAGAGAGTCAAAGGCAGAAATCTACAGACTCATGCTCCTACCCTCCCATCTCACCAAACTGGAAGCCAGAGGACAAGAGAGCCACTTGGTGTAACCCATAAATGCCAGATTCCTAAGGGACAGAGCAGGATGAGGAGAATAAGGACTAGATTTGGAGGGGAAAATGAAAAATGCCCAGCCCATATTCTGAACAAGTGACTAGCCCATTAAAGAGTGGGACTTCAGATATATACAGCAAGACATTTAGTACTTCATTTAACAAATATGTAAGGTTGAGGCCGGGCGCAGTGGCTCAAGCCTGTAATCCCAGCACTTTGGGAGGCCGAGGTGGGCGGATCATGAGGTCAGCAGATGGAGACCATCCTGGCTAACACGGTGAAACCCTGTCTCTACTAAAAATACAAAAAAAATTAGCCGGGCGTGGTGGTGGGCGCCTGTAGTCCCAGCTACTAGGGAGACTGAGGCAGGAGAATGGCGTGAACCCGGGAGGCGGAGCTTGCAGTGAGCGGAGATTGCGCCACTGCACTCCAGCCTGGGGGACAGAGTGAGACTCCGTCTCAAAAACAACAACAACAACAACAACAACAAAAACTACATATATATGTGTGTGTGTATATGTGTGTATATATATGTGTGTGTGTGTATATATATATATGGTTTTCAGACTTTATATATATATACACACACATGGTTTTCAGACTTTCTTTATATATATATACGGTTTTCAGACTATCTTTTATCAGAATTTACTGCTACATGAAACAGCAGTAGCAAAGAGGAAGAAGATACACCTAAATTTCAAGGTCTATGAATTGGAAGGAGTGAGAATAGGATGTAAAAGAGGGAACAAAGCAAAGCATATCCTTAAAACAGATTTGTAAAAAATAGGCACAGAATTTAAGAAAACAGAAAAACAACCAAATTACCAAGAAATGAAAGTCAGTTTTTTATAACAAGTGTGTTTTTTTTTTTTTGCATTTGACTTTTTGCTGATTACTTTAATACACTTAATTTTCTGATTATTCTAAGTCAATGTTAGACCACCACTATTCAAGATTTTATTTAAGATTTTCATTCACATTAGCAGATAGGTTTTTCATTTTCATTTTTAAGGTAAGGAAGTAGTTGAAATAATGAGGACAGGAGTTTATGGGGTTTTTTTCCTTCATTCATTGTACAAATAATTTCTTCATTCATTCTACAAATATTTTTTGAGTGCTTCCTCTGTGTCAGCACCAAGCTAGACCCTGGGAATATAATGGTTCTTGCTCTCCCAAAGCCTACAGTCTGTTGGGAGAAATAGATTTTAATGAATTAACTGCACAAATAAATGTAAAATTCCAATTCTGACCCGTGCTACAAAGGAGCAATATGTGGCATGAAAAGCATGATTCACAGAGGCAGATGATCACATGAGAGAAGTCAGGGATGATGTTTCTGAAGTGATTCAGGAGATGAGACCTCAAAAATGAATAGAGGCCCAAGAGGCTTCCAGCACATGAACAACATGGACACAGGGCCTGTGAGGGGTGGGAGTGTGATGGGTACTGAGGACAGACAGGAGACCAGTGTGGTGCTTACACAGAAAGCAGGGTAAAGCATAATTTCAGATACGGATGGAGAGTTAGCATCTTAGGATTTTCTATGATGAACTACAGGGAGATTTTTTTAGTTGTTAGTGTCAGCTGTGAATTCCACGGTAAAGGTTCTGTTCAGGTAGGTCCTTGTCTTCCTATTCAAATTTTCTTGGAAGAGGTCGAGGCCACTCCCTATTCAGGGTTTCTGGTCTTGGTCTTTACTTGCTTAACTGTGGTTCTATAATTAGCCACATCTTCTTGCTTTATATGAAGCAGCTCTCATGGTTCCTAAAAATCGATGCAATGTATTATATCTGAAAAGGTTACGTGTAATACTCATTAACATCTACTAGTAAATAACACTTTTTTGAGAGGCCCATGAAATCCTTTGAGGTTTTTCTTGTTAAAGAATTAAACATTGCCTAAAATAATTTTATTTACTCCATAGTATAAGAATTAACTAAAGGAAAGGAAACCAACTATTTAGGTGTGGATTATGATAAAGAATAAACTCCTCTTTTTAGTTTGTACATAATAGAGGCTAATTTTTTTTAATTACTGAAAATTAACAATGGCACTGCAGCAAAGTGACCCGTATCAGTCTCAGAGGGGCAAGACTGAAGATAATAGATTGTTGATGATCTTTGATTGCAGAAGAATACCTGCCTTTCATTTATGCCCCAAACTGTTCGTGGATACTCGCTGTGTTAAGCCCAACTCAGTGTGGAATTAGAGGAGGTGGGAGGGGAAGGAGGAAGAGAAAAACATTAGCTGAGGATCACGGGGTTCTGGTCTACCCTTCTCTCAGTAACCTTCATTACTTATTCATCATTTATTATCTTTATTAAATAAAATACAGTATAGTGTAGTGTTCAAGAGCACAGGCTCTAGAATTAAACTACTTGGGTTATGTTGGTGAAT
Organism: Macaca mulatta; assembly: GCF_049350105.2. NCBI lineage: Eukaryota > Metazoa > Chordata > Mammalia > Primates > Cercopithecidae > Macaca > Macaca mulatta. Next base: position 165,288,688 of record NC_133406.1, on the reverse strand, counting down.
AAAACCAATACAAATCTGGTTCAATTATCTTTTTTCATTATCTCACTGTTTTAGAAAAATTTTAAAACACCACTTTAAGTGAAGATGACTCATGTTTGTGCATGTGCACATGTGTGTCTTGTGTGTATAAAACAGAAAGAGAAGAGAGAAAAGAAATTATTTGTAAAAGAATTCTATTAGGGAAATTCATAGCAGATAACCAAAGATTGGTAAGAGATGGTGAAAAATTTATTCAGGCAAATTATCTTTTCACTCATATCAAGGAAATGCATGTTTCTGAAGTACCAGGAGCGAGCATTATGATCTAAAATTATCTCTCATTTTCAAACATTTGCAAAGCATGTTCTTGTTGTGCTCCAGGGTTGAGTCAGGAGTTGCAGCCATTTAAAAGCCCTCTGTCAAGGAGAAAATGTGATTAGACCAACTGCTTGCACTGACACTTAAAAATTAACTGCAAATCTGTTTGGGGCAGGGAAGGCATTCCCTAAACACTTGCTGGTTGGGAATGTTGGCTTTCAAATCATTACTTTGTATCCCTTAAAGGTACATTTTAACTGTTTTAATATGTGAGGAACAGGCCTGCCAAATCGTGCTTATGGCTTTTTAACACAAGCAATTTACAAATGCAATGAAGCAGATAATAGGACACATGATACCGAACTTGAAAATCTGTGTTGATGACACCGCTGCTATAGAAACATTTTTGGAAGTAGCCCTGTATACTGTTGCTTAGATAAGAAAAATGCTGTTTATCATTTCACAGGTGGCCTCTTCTACCCAATGGTGACTTTAGGGTCATGTCCTTGAGCACAAATCAGTCCCTCTCATGATAACAATATTCCACTTAAAATCATCTACCATGTATGCATTCAACAAAATAAAAGAAACAGTAAAAAACTCACTCAATACTAAAATATCTGCTCAAGTAACAGTGAAAACTAAGTGCTTTCTTTTCAATATGAAGACTTTCAAAATAAAAAGAAGTATAGGTTTGTAATTTACTTTGTAAATATTTATATATTTGTAAAGAATGCAAAAGGACATTTAATACTGATTCTGGTTATAAATACAATGAACATTTAAGAAAAGTTCCCTGGAACAATTTAAGAAGCAATAGAACTGGGATTTCTAAAAATTCTTACTTTTTAATTGTGAGATATGATTTTACTTGGCTAAAACAATGTTTCCAAGCTGTGATCTGATAGGTTTACTTTAGTTCCAAAGTAGAGTAACAGCACAATGTAATTTCCAGTTATACTCATTTCCAATTGCCAGTTTCCTCTTGCAATGAATATTGTGGTCACATCACCAAGCTCCCAAATTAGAACAACAGGATGCCTAGTGAGGTACAGATGGTTATTATAAAAAAGACAAAAGATAACTGTTGAGAAGGCGTGGAGAAAAAGGGAATTCTTGTACACTGTTAGTAGGAATGTAAATTAGTATAGCTATTATGAACAATAGCATGGAGGTCACTCAAAAAATTAAAAATAGAATTATCATATGATCCAGCAGTCCCACATCTGGATATTTACCCAAAAGATTTGAACTCAGTATGTTGAAGAGATATCTGTACTCCCATGTCCACTGCAGCATTATTCACAATAGCCAAGATTTGGAATCAATTTAAGTATCGATCAATAGTTGAACGGATAAAGAAATTATAGTGTATGTGTGCTTGTGTGTGTGTGTATATGTGTGTGTGTGATATAAGTTGATATAAGATGAATAAGTTCTAGAGATCTGATTTACAGTATTGACTATAGTTAATAATGTATTTTATTCTTGAAATTTGCTGAGAGAATATATTTTAACTGTTCTTTCCAAACACTCACTTACAAACAAAAGTAACTATGTCAGGTGACATATATGTTAGCCTGACTGTGGAGATCTTTACACAAGAGATATATATATACTAAAACACCAGGTTGTACACCTTAAATATATACTTTTTAAAATGTGTCAATCATAGCTCATAAAGCTAAAAAATTAAATTAAATTTAAAAAATATATTTATGTGTTTATTAGTAAGAGAAACTGTTCACTGCTTCTTTGTATGGGCAGAATGAAAAAGTCATCTTGGAATTATCTTTGTTCTTCAAAAGGTCACTTGAGTGACTTCTCTTAGTTATGAAAATATGCTTTCTTCCTTCCTCATGTTTATTGGGATAGAGGAAGACCAATTCGCTTTAAGAGAAGGAAGAGATAAGACGTCAAACTTTTATCCCTGAGACTTTAATTTAGAATAGATCAGATTGACCCTGAACTAGGCTTGCTGGACAAAAAGGATAAAAATACCCTCAAAGGGAACTTACCATGGAGGAAGAGACTGGGCTGGGGTCCTAGGCTTAAAAGCAGCACCTAAGAGTAAGGGCTGGTTCTGATCAAGCAAGAAGTCAGTTTGAATGCACCTATTCTGACCCTTGTCATGCTTTGGGAGCCAATGTTTGAATATTGCTGAAATATTTAAAAAGCAGTAGTCTTGGATTGGGAAGCCATTACAGTAGTGGGAAGATTAAGATAAGCAACGGATTATGAAATGATACTAAATGGCACAACCGAAATGTCAGATCTCCAGAACACTACAAAGTCTCTCCACCTAGAGATTGGAAATCAGGTTGCTACCTCCTTGGTGTTTTGGGAAAGTTTAGGTCAGGAAAGAGTGTGATATGCTAGATTTCCTTAAGTAATAAATGAAAAAACAGATATGACTGTATTATTGCCCCAAAACAATGAACATATAATTTAATATCAGAAATGATGAGGTCAATTTTGACTACTTTATTATTAACTATTTTGTTTATTCTCTACCTTTTTCTATGAAGGATTAAGGCTGAATGTGAGAATTTAGCCTTATGTAATTATGTAAATTTCTTTCTTTCTCTACTTGGTATTTTCAGATCCACTGTCTCCACTCAAGTCATGATGCAATTCCTTTAATCCTTTCTACTGATCTATAAATAACCTGCATGTCAAGGCTCTTTACTACTCTGCTTTGGCTTGGTTCATTTCCCTATTAAAGAAGCAATCACAAGCCTGACTGTATTCAAGGGGAAAGGATTGCAGATCCTCCTTCTCAATGGGAAAAATGACAAATAATTTGCAGCCATGTATTAAGGATACCGTAGTCCACCCTCTACGCAGTATTTTTTCTTTTTTTAAAAAATGTGTTCCCTTCTAATGTAAATACACTTATCTTCTCTCAAAATCCCCAGAAACTTCATCCAATTACCTCATCAGGCTCGGGCTTAAGGTCTAGATCTCATCACCTAAGTCAGGTCCAAGTGTGGACAAGGCTCAGCAGAGTTAGCTACTCTCCTAAGGATGATTTCTTTATCTAGATCATTGAATTCATTAGGTACACTTCCTACATCCCTCATTACCACAGCAACAGTGATGCCAGACTTTTGACCACTACATAGCGAGGTGCCCTTCCCCGCTGCTTCCAATCACGTCTTTCTCATTTTCTTTCAAACTCACCGGCAGCCTCCACAAAACCCACTGGATTTCTGAACACCACCTGGTCTCAAAACCAATGCCTGTATTGTAGGTTTTGTTAAACCAGCATCCCACTTCCAGGTACCAAATTTTGTTCCGCTTATCTATTGTTGCACCCCAAACTTGCTGTCTTAATATAACAAATTTTTATTTTGCTCATGATTTGGTGTGTCAGGAATTTTGGGAAGGGCTTAATTCTCCCTTGGGATCTCTCATACAGTCAGGTGTTGACTGGGGCTTCAGAAAACCCAACTGGGCTGATAGTGGACACTAATTATCCTTGGGAGCCCAGCTGAGCCTGTTGGCCTGGACTCCTCCACATAGCTGCTACACAGAGCTTGAGTTTCTTACAGCATGGCGACAGAGTTCTGGTCTTGTTTGTATTAACTCTCTTGTTAACTTCTTACTTTCTCAGCTACTAGAGATAATTACCCCTGGGAAAGGTTAAAAAAAGCAAAACCAAAACAAACTTTGGATCGTAACTTCAAGCACTTCCTAAGTAAATACAATAATGAACTAAATCACCCAAAGAGTAATCAATTTAAAAAGAAAACAAATTAAAATTATTTACTTACTTATTTATTTTTGAGACAAAGTCTGGCTCTGTCACCCAGGCTGGAGTGCAGTGGTGTGATCTTAGCTCACTGCAACATCTGCCTTCCAGGCTCAAGCCATCCTCCCACCTCAACCTCCCAAGTAGCTGAGACTACAGGAGCACACCACAACATCTGTCTAATTTTTGTATTTCTTGTAGGGACAGGAATTCACCATGTTGCTCAGGCTGGTCCCAAACTCATGAGCTCAAGCTATTGGCCAGTCTTGGCCTCCTGAAGTGCTGGGGTTACAGGTATGAGCCATGGCCACCACGCCTCGACATAAAAATTTATTGAATGTTAAAATTGTGCTATTATTGTATACTTAATGACAGCAATAAGTATAGCAAAGAATAATTTGCATAATAAATATTCATTTTTTTCTAATTAGTACAATAATTGAATAGTAATCATCACCAAAGTAGGACAAAGGAGGGTTATTATCATAAAGGTTAGTTTGATCTTTCAAGATTTGATTACTTCTACCCAGACTCCACTTCATCCACTTGAACAAAGGTTCTGCTGTTCATCAATCAAATGTTAAGTATCTCTGTTGTATTGAAGTATTACCCTAGCTGGCCGTATTCCACGTAAAGGGCAAATAACAGTTTCTCTCAGCAGATTTTGTAAAAACAAAACAGAAAAAAACATGTCTCTTTCATGAAAACACTTCTTTATGAAAAGATCATGGATGATAGATAAGTCTACGAAGGCACTAACACAGTTGGCAAAAGACACCAAAATACCTATAACACATCAGTGAAACTGACTTAGCATCATATTTACTCAAATGAAGGTATATATTCTTGCATGTTAAAAAATCCTTCACGCTTCTAGTAACCTCTGCCATAGTTTCCCCTCGTGCTTCTTTTAGTCCAACATTAGATATTATCAAAGAATTAAGTTTATATTGAAACGAAGCCAGTAAGGCTATTTACAGTTCAGGGATGAAAAAATATATATCTATTTAGTGAATTTTGTGAGTCACTCATTTTAATCAGTGGCATTGGGATTAATCTGGAGACATCACTGAATTAATTTACTACTCAACATAGTTTTTTATTGAGTAATATTTATCTGCCAATTTCCTTATGTGAATTAAGACATTTACAAACTGAATTTGGAGTTCTGGGAAAAAGAAAGGCAAATTTCTTATCTTGCTCCAGAGAAAATAGTGGCGTACACTCCTCTGTTTTGTTTACAGGAGAGTGGCAGTGGGTTTTCCCACTCTATACAAGGACACAAAGCATTTTTCTGTGGACCTACATTAGACTGGCTTTGAGATACAGAGGAGAGACTTATTTGACGAAGGAATAAGGTCTCCTAGTGAAAAGATTCTTGTCACAGGAAGAGATCTTTGTGAAGATCCTGTGTGCAGTCAAACTTTAATAGCCCAAATTATGGGTTGCCATGGAAATAATATTGTAAATTATATTGAAAAGAAATGTATTAAAATTCAGGACAACTCAGTTATACAATGGTAGCAAACAAACTACTACCCAGAACTGTTATGCAGCATTATTGGTATAGTTAAGTATTATTTCATTTACTCCTCACAACAGCCCTGAAGGCGGGTAATGTTTCCATATTTTCCAGGTAAGAAAACTGAGGTTGAGTAAGTAACCCAAGACCTTTAAAAAAATGATGAAACTGTAGATGTACCTGATTCCAAATCTTTCACTTATGTAACAAATTTCAATTCTATGATGAAAAGTAAAAAAAAAAAAAAAAAAAAAAAAAAAAAAAAAAAAAATTACATAGATAAGAAAGATGTGTCCCAAAGTGAGAGAAACCAAAATTCTAAATTTTGTGTAAGAAAATTTATTTTATTATAATATTTACTCTAGAGATTACATATTGTACTACAACTTCATTAATGGTAGGAATTTAAATCACTTTAAGACATAATGAAAGAATGTTCTGAAGATCTTAGAAGAATATATTTACTTTATGACTTATGCTCCTTTATTTTTCTCTCCCTCCCTATTTTCCTGTCTTAATTTTTTGAATTCTCCAATTCTGCGTAGCTTTTGCATGGCAATATCAAGATTATCTTTTGGAAATGACTTTCAATTGGTGTTCTCAAAGTATTTATCTTATTGGAAGAAAAAACTGAAGAGCACGGAAAAATATTTTTCATTGTTCCCCAGTTAGGGTATAACTTTCTTTCTGCTAATACATTCCATCCACATTGACTCCATGCCATTAATTACTGGTACTAGCTAATATCTGACTTTCACAACTTTCACCCCAATAATAACATATTAAAGTTTCCTAAGTCAGAATTTAAGGGACAGAACCTACGTCTCTGGGGGAAAAAAAGTTTGATCCACTCATATACAATTGTGAAACCTTTTTTTGCAGAAAATATTCATACTAGTAACATTGGTAGTTGTTTAAAAAAAATTCAAATAGGCCAGGCACGGTGGCTCATGCCTGTAATCCCAGCACTTTGGGAGGCCAAGGCGGGCAGATCATGAGGTCAGGAGATCAAGACCATCCTGGCCAACATGGTGAAACCCTGTCTCTACTAAAAAAAATATATATATAAAAATGAGCTGGGCATGGTAGTGCATGCCTGTAATCCCAGCTACTCGGGAGGCTGAGACAGGAGAATCACTTGAACCAGGGAGTTGGAGGTTGCAGTGAGCCGAGATCGTGCTACTGCACTCCAGCCTGGGGACACAGCGAGACTGTGTCTCAAAAAAACAAAACAAAACAAAACAAAATTCAAATAAAGAATCTCCATACTTCTCTTATTTTCACTTTCATAGTAAAATTTTTAACTTAACAATAAATAACAAGGTATCTCTTTGCTAGATGTCTCTTGGGCAAAGAGACTAGAACTTTTTGTATGTCAATGAATTATCTGGTGAAATTCTTAATAATTGTTCCTTCTTTTTAATTTGCTTATAAAAAGAAAAGTTTATGTATTAGTATTACCTAAAATGATCTAGGCCCTAGTTCTTCTTTGCAAACAGCAACATGAACATAATTGGTTGCTTATTAGAATTTCAAAAGTAACAATGATTAAAAAGGAACCATAAACTTTTCTCTTTCGTCTTTATAATTGTATTTACTTAAGTAATTTGGGCTTGCCTTTGACTCAACTGTTTTATATTCATTTTTTATTGTCTGCTACCTGATAAATCCTGGTGAGGCACATTTCCTCCAGGAAAGACAACAATCAATAATAGGAAGGCTTTTGGAAGACAATCATTAATGTTTAATATGTGACGCTGACTTAGTTATTCCATTAGCAAGTGTGAAATATTTTCTATACCTGTATTTACTCACCCACAAGTCCTAAAACAATGTAGCCAACAATACACAGTAGGAAGATCATACAGCACAGAACATCTGTACAACTCCTAAAGACAAGAAAAGAAAGAAAGAATTAAAAGAGGTCCCAAATGACTTCCTGTTTACTGCACAAAATGAAGAGAGAAAAACATAGTAATAGTGATATGCTATTTCATAATTGCATATTTATTCAATAATTTTAAAAGGTAGATCAGATGAATTTCTGCAAAGACGTTAGCAGCCATGGCGGGGTCATAGTTCCATGATTAACGAATGTCCCTCAGAACTCTTAGTATTTGTTTTCTCTTATTTATTTGTAAAATATTTTTAAAGATTAGAGTACGCCAACATCAGATAGCCATTTTTTATTTGAAATTGTAATATAAGCTATTTGATTTTATGATTTTCCTCTTCATGCCTCCTTCACACATGGTATAAAATACCCATTTCCCATCCCTCCTCTTCTCCATTTTCTTCCTACATACACATGATAGGGGTACTATTATTAGATAAAGGATTGACTACATTAACTTTCTATGGGGAGTTGAGTTATAACTATTCCAGTAACAATGTACATAAAGCATTCAAAATAAAATGTCTCAAAAGTATCAGTTTTCTAGCTGTCTCTGTAAGCTATATATTGTCAATGTAGGTTTAGAGGAAATCTGATTCACAGGGAGTCTGTGATTTGCTAAAGGTCAGAAGCCAAGCCAGCATCCAGCAGGGATACTCAAGGTTTTCAACTAACGTATTTTCTATCTGCAATATTACATCTTATTTAGCTTATAAGTGGCTTGGAAAGTCAAAGGTATGGTTTGAAAGTGAGCAGCAATACTGTCATTCTTTATTTGAAACTTAATGAGGACTCCTTTAGTAAAGAAAAAGATCAGCTCATTTGACAGGATTAAAAGTTGCACATGAGAATTTTCATGGTAAAACTTCTTGATCTTGAGGGCATACAGATATACCCTAATCTTTTAGCACAGGCAGGTTGAAGTTACACACTTATTTTTTGAAGTGGTAAGTAATGAATAATAATTGTACAGTAACAAACACACATTTATAAAGCCTGTCATACTTGTATTGCTTTCAGAAACGTAACCTTGAGAGATTCCTAAGAATATCTTTAGGCTATTAGGGGTAGTAAAGTGAGTTTGCTTACTTAAGGTACGTGAAAGAGGTTGTTAAAGAAGGGGGCAAATATCTAGATCTCCAACGCCAACTCTTTTTCACTTGTGAGTTATGTTAATATGATTATAATTTTCTACAAAGTTTTAAAATAGCTACATCTAAAATCAACTACACACATTTCTATAATTCTTTACCTTGGAATAGGAAACGATCTTTCATCAAGAAAGTTAATTGTGGGCAAACCAGAAACAAACTATCATTTGTTTAAACCAAGTTTCAATGCAGGAATTTTAACTTTCATTAGAATTTAAGAATTATAAGAATGATAATAACAAGAGAAGAAAGCAGGTGCTCTAGTTTTTTTGTTGTTTTTTTTTTTTGTTTTGTTTTTTTGTTTTTTTTGGTTAACAACCATTGAAAGCAAAAACGTGCTTGGGTGTGAGCAGGGTATCTGTTTCACCTGCATTCTTACACATCCTACTTAATATCAGATTCTCAATCTGTCAGAGCAGTTGTTACATACCTCAACACCTAACAGAAAATGCATGCAGGTAAGAAACTCAAAGAGAAAAAACAAGAGCATAGATGTGCTTTAATTAGAAATCTTGCATTTGTCAAAGCCCTGGTGTGTAATCATAACTACCAGGAAGCTGGAGAGACGGATGTAAACAGAAGCACCAGCCAGGGTGGCCCGCCATCCCGTCCTTATATATCTATAATGTTATATGTTTGTATTGTTTCTAATAATACGGACTATAACACATAGAGTAGTCTCCCCTTATTCGCAAGGGAGACATGTTAAGACCCCCAGTGGATGCCTGAAACTGCGGATGGCCCCAAACCCTATATTCTGTTTCTTCCTATACGTACAGACCTATGAAAAAGTTTACTTTAAAAATTAAGCACAATTAAGAAATTAACAATAACTAATAATAAAATAGAATAATTATAACAATCTGCCGCATCACTACTCCTGTGCTTTGGAGCCATTATGAAGTAAAATCAGGGTTACTTGAATACAAGCACTGCGATACTGGGACAGGCGATCTGACAAGCAAGATGGCTAACAAGTGGCAAACGGGAAGGCAGGATAGGTGGCCTGGATAGCATGGAGACACTGGACAAAGAGATGATTCACATGCTGGGTGGGACAGAGTTTGATGGCATGAGATTTTTATCATGCTATTCAGAACAGTGGGCAATTTAAGACATAAATTATTTATTTCTAGAATTTCCTACTTCATATTTTCTGTGCATCACGGATGGCCACAGATGACCTCGGATAACTGAAACCTCAGAAAGCGAAACTTCAAATAAGGGAGAACAATTGTATTCATAATGACTTTATGTTACATACTATCATAAGGTTATGTATTTATAATGCTACATAGTCAATACAAGTAGAGGTAAACATCTAGAAAGATCAATGAAATAAACTTACCAATTTCAAAGAACAGAGCACAAGGACAGAGCAGAAGCACATCCCAAATGGAAGGTTTCTGTTTGTTTGTTTGTTTGTTGAGCCAGAGTCTCGCTCTATTGCCCAGGCTGGAGTGCAGTAGTGCGATCTCGGCTCACTGCAACCTCCGACTCCCTGGTTCAAGTGATTCTCCTGCCTCAGCCTCCCAAGCAGCTTGAAGTACAGGCACATGCCACCATGCCCCGCTAATTTTTGTATTTTTAGTAGAGATGAGGTTTCACCATATTGGCCAGGCTGCTCTCGCACTCCTGACCTCATGATCCGCCCACCTCAGCCACCCACAGTGCTGGGATTACAGGCGTGAGCCACCGCGACCAACGGAAGTTTTTAAAAAAGTAAAACCTATACTCTTTCACTACTTGCACTAATGAATGAGCATCAGTTAGTGTTTTGGTTCTATATAGGGTTTTACACTATAATTTATTTTTTATTCTTCGGTGCCAAGGAAACACTAAAGCATCAGGAACTACCCTGTGCCCACACAACTATTCCCCTAGCCGTCTCTCTTCACGATGGGACACCTTAATAATTCACAATAATTCACACCTTAAGCTGTTTAGAGATTCTATTCTGGGGCCAGGGAAAATAATATATTAAAATCTGCTTTGTTTTTCTGGTACACTGCTTTAGAAAAATGGCAGACCATACCCTATGGCCAGACTGCTTAATTTTGTCTTACTTAACCACGGAAGGTTGTTGAACAAACTGAAAATTATAAACCGAGAATTCAAATCTCCCCAGTTTTGGTAGCAACTTGATTCACTTTATTGTTTTAGAAAAGTTTTTAAATAGGGTTGTGTGTGTGTGTGTGTGTGTGTGTGTGTACTTTCAGGTAATTATAATTACCTGCTATTTTTTCTATTAATTTATCTGCATCTCTCCCTTCCTCAGATATATTCTCTCTAAAAAAATAATTAGTGCTTAGAAAGTTACCGGAAAATTGAATGTGAACAAATCAAAATATAGCTTGGGCACCATTTTGTTAGTCAAGGAGAGTAGCAGAAACTCAATTCAAATGTTTAGAAGCTGTAGTTCCTTATCACTGTTTCTTTCTTTTGATTTCAGAGCATCTGTCACAATTCTAAATATTCTATAGGAAATGAGTTCTTTTTTTAAGAAAAAATCAGGTTTTAATTGGGATAGTTCTCAAACCTCTCTAGAGAGCTATTGAGATAACTGGGTGATCTAAGCTCACGGACAAAAATTATCTGAATCATGTTCCAGCTAGAGGCTTGTCATAACTGGACCTTTTCCTCAGGAGGATTCATTTTTGCTTTCACGGCAAGCACTATGAAGCATTGTACTAAGCTAAAAATGGGCTGCATCCCACTGGGTCCCAGAAAGAAGACAGAAAGAATAGTTATAGAGAAAGTTGCCCAACTCTCTCCCTCACCCTCCCTCCAAATCAAAGTCCTACTTTTTCAAAACAAGCTGCTCACACCCCCATTTATCAGAGAGCCACTCAAAACTTTACTCAGATTGTGTTTCCCTGGCATAAAAGTGTTTTCAAAAGTTAAACTATGGACCTACTATTGCTACCTTATATCTATTTTCCAAATTAAAAGAATAAGAATAGGATTCCAATTACATGTGCATGTGCAGACTTCCCTTTCCTCCCACCTCTAATCCCCAAATATTGTATGCCTATAGTCACCCAGACTTAAAGTGTTGGGAGTTTCCTTTGACTTTCCCTTTTTCTTAGCTTATCTTTTATATTCAATTGACAAGTTCTCTTGACTCCTTTTCTCTGATGTGTCTTTCATCCACCCCTTTCTTTCTATTCGTGTTGCCTGGATTCAGTCCAGGGTTTTTAATCCTCTCTTCAGACTATTGCCATGGTCTCTTAATTGGGCTTCTGCAAGTAGTTTCTGCCTGATCCAATTCAGTCTGCACATCACTGATATTACTGAGACGTGATTATGTCAGTTTACTGTTTTAAAAAATTGCAGGACCACTCCATTACCTGTTGAATAATTTCCAAATATCTTCGCTTCATGTTTAAGAACCTACAAGCTCAATCCTAATTCAAGCCCCAGGCTACCTTTCTAGCTGTATCTCCCATTATTCCTTCTCAATGTGTTTTAACCAATTTGGACTTTTTCACACAATGATACACAGCCCTTGGGCACACTCAGAGCTCTCTGCTCATGGTACCTCTAGACTCCCCCTCCTGGGATAACCATATGTCCCAATTTGCATGGGATAGCCAGGGTTTACACCTCTTTCCTAGAATAACCGTTAACAATGTTTCCATTCACTCTCAAAAAAGCTCCAATGTGGATCCCTACATCCTACACGAAAATCCTATCCCTCAAGTCAGCTCAAATGTCGTCTCCTTCTTGAAGTTTTCAACTAGAAGAACTCTCTCTAATCCCTGTAGACCTAGAGAACTTTTGTTTGCATCTCTAAGGCAACTATATTTAATCTATTATAGCATAGAACGAGGGTAGCAAACTACAGTCTATGGGCCAAATCTGGTTTGCTGTCTGTTTTTGTGCAGCCTGCGAGCTAAGAATAGTTTTTACATCTCTAAAAAATTTTTTAAAAAACAAAGGAGTAATATTTTGTAACCAAGAACAATTATATAAAATTCAAACTTTAGCATTTATAAGTAAAGATTTTTGGAAAACAGCAATACTGAGATATATATAGTCTAAGGCTACTTTATTTTGCTGCAATGGCTCAGTACTTGCATTAGATACCATCTGGCCTGAAAAACCTAAAATATTTACCACCTGAATATTTATAGAAAAAGTTTACTATCCTCTGACCTAGACCATGAAGTCCTCTATTGCAGCATTTAGCAGAGTCTTGCATACTACAGACATACAGCAATCTATGTCCCGTGAATGATTAGCGAAATGCACCCTCCACTGACAATCTAATGTATCATAAACAGGGCCTGGTAAAAATCAAAGTGCTGTGTTTCAGAGTTCAGATCTTTTTTATTTTTTATAGTGAATATGTTGCTTAGAGATTGAAATTTTGGGTCAAGCTTAAACATGCCATCTGGACATTGCTGTCTCCAGTAAAATAAATCACTAAAAAACAAATGCAAACCAAAAAAAACCCCATCAGATTTCATTTAGAGGTAATAAGAGAGTTTTGTTTTATAAGTGCATATTTTGGTTCCACACTAGTTCTTATTCTCCAACAACTGTCATTTTGCTTCCTTTTCAGGGACAGCTTTCTACTCTCATCCAGAAACTGATTCATGTACTGGTTTTCTTTCTTTGTGGCAGATGAAATTCCAATGATATCAACCATCCTGAAAGGTCATTAATATCAAGCATTAGAGTGAGAACAGAAGTCCTAAAAGTCATTATTCTCTGACAGATCACCCATTTGTGCCTAATGAATCAGTTTAGGGACTGTCCACTGCCTGTGATTCCAGTCAGATGCTCACCTCTCATTTGAAAGTTGTTGGTGTCACCTGGGTACATCTGTCTACAACATGGCTGCATTTATAACCCAAAGTCTAGAAGCATTGCTCCTCTGTGGTTCTGTTGGCACCTGAATGATGCCATTCAGTCATCTGACACTGCTCTGATTCTTACCACAAAAGTCTGTCCCAGGAAGCAGAATGAACGCTCCACTTCCCACAGGCTTATTAGAGGATAATGCACTTTGGGGCCATCTTTCAAGTTTTACTGAGATATGTTTGGCAAACTACAGACTGTGCTGTGAATCAGACGGATCGTCTGAGTTGCTACTAGTTCGTCAGTGTCAGCTGGACTCTATTTTGAACTATTTAGCAGGAGAGATCTATGTAAGTTAAAAATATTTTCCCTTTTTTCCCCTACTTCTCACGAATAATAGAGAATCTGGTGATTTTTGAAAGGGACATCCTCCAAGAGCTGTGTTTCAAGGCATCAATTGTATCCACCCCCTTGGTTCCAGTTTCTCTTCTTCCCACATACATTGTCTGATAGTTCTTTATTGTTCTGTTTCCCAATCCACAGCTTTAGGTTATGCCACACACCATTCTTTGTGTATGTGAGAGCTGAGGTTTCATTAGAAGGCAAGTTACACTGGCTGTTTCTATAAGAGGTTAAAGATTATCTTGAAGAATTTTGCTCTGTTACTGAAATCAGAAACCTCATAGGAAGGCACAAATGAGCTTTTAATTACATGAACCTGTATTTTCAGGTGTTTGATATTAATACAAGTTTTTAAAGTGTCCTAAAAATTTTAAAGAAGACTTTAAATTTACATTTACCTTTGAAGATAATCCTGGTATCTAATCATTGAGAAAGAAGTGTTGGTTTTCGAGGATTATTATTTTTAACACATTTTAAACTGTTGTGTAAAAACAAAATGTACCAAATAACTCAATACCCTACGAAAAAACAGTATAATATTGATAATATCTTTCAAATGTATTAGATTATACAAGATAACATTTAAGTATTATAGCTGCTTTAGTTAGTTCTTCTGAATAATTTGATCTTAAAAGCTTCTCTATCCTCTGATTAGTCTTGTATTCTAAACTGCTTGCATTTGGATTTCCATTGCCTTGAGAGAATAGGTTTAACTGGTTGTGATTTATATTTTCATTTGTAAAGATAAATGAAACCTGATTTTTTCTTTTTTTTTTTTTTTTTAGAAAGAAGAGTTTAAGTAGTGCCTGTATAAAAGAGTCTTTTGTTTGAAAGGGGGCAAGATAAGACAAAATTGGTTTTACGATGTTACTCATCGTGTGTAAAACTTGTGTAATATTCAATAATCTGTCAGTAGGTGGAAACCACTCTGCAAATGCCAGTAAAGTGAGAGCGAGATCACAGTTATTGCTTATATTACAGCTGGGGCATTGTAGACCAAAGGCATTACATAGCAGGGTGCAAAGAGACCTAGCTCTAGACAGCTTTGAGACATTAGTCCAAAGTCATCAACAAAGGTTGAAGGGAATTCATATCGGTTTGGAACACTTTTTAATCTTTTTGGAATAAGTTAGAATCTATGTAGACATAGAGTAGAGCTCAAAAATGTTTGTTGAAACAATGAATTTCCAACTTCTGGAAATTCTCATTCAGCTATTAAAATACAAAAACGCATGTCTCCTAATAATTATATGATAATCTTTTTAGCAATTAAAAGCACACATATTATAGTGAGAAGATTACTATTTGTCACCTCAAATTTTAATAAGTAAACAAAAAATATTGCCGGATGATGATGGGAGACTTAGAAAATTGCAAGCCCTTTGACCCAGTAATTTTCTTTTTAGTAATTTATACCATGGGCATAATTATAGATATAGTAAACATTTATTTATAAAGATTTAAAACACTGCACTGTTTATAATAAAGAAAAGTTGAAAACAACTTTTGGAACAATATTTAATTATATGAAAAAATGTTTTGGGCTGGCACAGCTGCTCATGCCTGTAATTCCAATACTTTGGGAAGCTTAATGGGGAGGATTACTTAAAGCTAGGAGTTTGAAACCAGCCTGGGCAACATAGTGAGACCTGGTCTCCACAAAACATTTTACAAATCAGCTGGGTGCGGTGGCTTGTGCCTATAGTCTCAGCTTCTTGGGAACTTGAGCTCAGGAGTTCACTGTTGGAGTGAGCTATGGATGTGACACCATGCTCCATCCTGGGAAACAGAGCGAGATCCTTGCCTCTAAAATTTTTTTAAAAATATTTTTTAAAAATAATTAAAAGGAAAACAAGATTTCTCTATTATAAGCATTTTTTACTTATTGGTTTTGGCAATTATTTCAGTTCTCAGAGAAAAACAATAAATACAACATGCCATATTTGAGATAAATAACAGTAAACATTATACGAGTATGCTATTGGTAAACTTTATTATGAATGGGAGGTTTGCACAGATTTTGGAAAGAAAATTAACAAATTTATGAAATAGTATAATAAGGAATAGTTATTGCCCTGGGTTTCCATAGCAAAGAAGCACAGGCATTCGGTACATACCTATCAAATGGATCAATGAAAATATTATCTGAACATTAGACAATATCTTGTAGACATTTTAACAAACACATAAAATGTTGTATATCTCCTGTTCTCAAAGTGTTTAGCAAAATGGAAAACTCCAACCATTGTAATGGAAATGCTAGTCATTTGGTTAGAGCCCAACGTAGTACATAAATTCTTTTTTGTGAATATTTGCCAATCTATTTTATCTACAGGCTGGTTATACTACAACATAGCATTACTAGTAACAATAGGGTCATTATTATTAGCAAAAATAAAAGACAAATTTTGTAGAGGTTTTAAGATAAAAATATATTAATATATTAATATAATTAATATAATATAATTAATATATTAATATAAAATAGAATATTGTATATTATAATAGAATATTATATAACATATATTAGAATATATATAGAATATATAATAGAATATTATATATTAATAATATATTATATATGTTATATTTATATATTATATTAGAATATATTCTATTATATTAACATAGAATATATATTATATATCATTATATAATCTAATAGATAATACATATTATACTATATATAATATAGTATAATATCTATTATATAATCTAATAGATACATAATCTATTCATTATTATATATATAGCAGCACAAAACATGCTAGGGCAGCAGCGCAACAGGTGGTTGTTACAATTAAATGACTGAATAGCCCTCAGTGTGGAGGAGTGTGGACTTTTCTGTCGGAGAGTTCAGTCACAACATTTCGGGTTTTTTTTTTTTTTTTGAGACGGAGTCTCGCTCTGTCGCCCAGGCTGGAGTGCAGTGGCTTGAGTCTCAGCTCACTGTAAGCTCCGCCTCCCGGGTTTATGCCATTCTTGTGCCTCAGCCTCCCGAGTAGCTGGGACTACAGGCACCCGCCACCTCGCCCGGCTAGTTTTTTTGTATTTTTTAGTAGAGACGGGGTTTCACCGTGTTATCCAGGATGGTCTCGATCTCCTGACCTCGTGATCCGCCCGTCTCTGCCTCCCAAAGTGCTGGGATTACAGGCTTGAGCCACTGCGCCCGGCCAACATTTCACATGTTAAGGGACCTGACTGTGACTCACCTTGACATATACTATCTCACTTGGATGATTATGAGTTGTAAAGTTGATATGACAGCTGTTACTAATACATCACTTTACAAATTAAGTCATGCCTGACTACAATTTCAGTTCATTTTCTATTGGAAGTTCTTGAATAGGGGGAGTAATGTAACAAAAGTGGTATTTCAATTAGATTTATCTTGCACCAGGATGTAGAATGAATTGGGATGAAGTGTGTGGTGAATGCAGTGTGGTAGCAACAGAGCAGAGAATGAAACCAGGGCCAGTTCTGCTTCATCATCATCATCAGCCTCCCACACATGTCTGTTTTCCTGGGTCCCAGGAATAGTGTGAAAATAAATGTCAGAGCATGCGAGAGTTTGCAGCTCCAAAAAGATGCCTCATGGGTTGAAATGGATATGAATGGATTTCTTTCTAATGGTTTTTAACACAGAGGGATCATTTCAGGACCAGATCCTATATTTGTCTCTCTGACAGTTTTCCAAGTAAATTGTTTCACTTCTTTTTATTACATCAACTTGATAAAAGCATATTTTCTCTAAGCTTTTGGAGATCAAAGATCGTATTTTTCAGTCTTCTACTGTGAATGTGGTTAGCTGGCATCTGTCTTTTCTGTAATGGACATAAGGGGTTGTTGCTGTATTGTTAGTTTTAGTCCCTGAGGACCACATCAAAAAACAGCTGGCCTTGACTGCTCCTGGATGTGGACTGTCCATTATGAACAATATGCATGACAACTTACAGGTCAGCAAGTTGTCAATGTTGTTTCTAGATCTTGTCAACTGTATTTAAGGGAGCAAAGATAGAGTAAAAGCAAGGAAGGAAAGAGAAAGAAAGTGACATCTACTAGCAGGACAAAACCAAGATAGAAATAAGCTGAAAAGGGATTTAAAGAAGAAAGAAAATGAGAGGAAGCAGTAGGACTCCTGATGAAAATCCGAAGTTATTAATGATTGAGAAAGAAAAAGGCAAAAGAGAATAAATCAGAAAAACAAGATCAAGAAAAATGCAGAAAAGAACTATTTGTGGTTATATGGAAAGGAAAATAAAAATTGTACAGTGAAGGAAGCTTACTAACATCTGTTTGACTCTGGAGAAAATATAAAAGCAGATACACATCCTAGTGTAAAAGTAGTAGATTATGTGCATGAGAAAGCAGATAATAAGGTGAATGATGATATTAATTTTGCTTAAGTGTATTTAATTTCTCTATTTTTACTTTATAATTTAAATAATCCTAACAGTCAGATACACTAGAGGAAAGTTTAAAGACATTGGTCTTTATTGTTCTCCTCCTTTAAACATTTACACTTTATTCCTTTCTAATACAACAACTGTTTGTCAGCTACCAAAAAGCCACTTAACAGACTCATGCATCTCTTTGTCTCTCCCTTTACTAGACTTAAAGAATCTACCTCAACTCAATGTCTGTGCAGCCTGGTTCCAGTAGGGTAACAGAATGACCTCTAATCCAATAATCTTTTACATGGATAATAAAAAACATGCCAGCATCATCTTTCATACTTTGATGTAAAAAGCATGTGAGTTCTATGTTTTATTATTAGAGCTCCAAGACTTGCAGACTTTCACATTTGCTTCATCTTTGAGTTACTGGATAAATGTGCCAGAGTGTGTGGAGAAGCAGTCTATCTTTAGACTTTCATTGATGCTAGGGTTGCAGTAGTGGCAATAACAATAGGTGAGATACAACTTAAAGATTTAAGAAGGCCATAGTGAAATATGCCCAGAACGTAAAGAATTTCAATTTATCTTAAGTAATGCAAGTATTTGCAATGGTAACTGGGACTCCTAGTCTCTATTCTCAGGAGATCAACATCAAATAACTCTGAACCATCCCTGATTCTTGATCATCACTTCTATTGAGCTCAATGGCTTTTCAGAATTTAGATCTATCAGATTTGATTTTAAGTTTGGGCAGCAAATTAATATGATTGCTTTGTTTTAGTTAGTGTTCATTAAGAGTTTTCCTAGAAGAATAAAGTATTAATTTTAAGTAGTTGAGCTGCAGATTTTAGTTATTCTTTTCTGTCTCATCATGCTGCAAAGAGAAAGGAAGAATATACTAGAATACAGTCTCTTATCTGGGCTTGAGCCTTAAGGCAAAGATTTGCCTTGAGAATCACAATCTGGGAATTTAGATTCTGTCTACAATTAACACCTGGCAAGTCTCTTTAACTCCCCTTTACCAGCACAAAGCAACTGTTTCTATCCACAACAGAGTTGCGGGATTATCTATGCAATATCTGTAAAGCACGTAGAACTCCTCATAGAAAAAGTTGGGTTAGGAGTGTATGTCCATGTATGTGTGTTTTAAAAAGCAGAAAGGGAAGCTTAAAACTGAAACTTTGACATGGATTGGATTATAAATTATTACCATCATTAGTTTTACATCTATATACAAAAGCTCAAAAATAAAAAGCTTTAGGGCACAAATGAGTTTGCACTAGTCTATAAAGTCTTTGGTTTTCTAACATTGAAGGTCTAAATTCTCCCGATAATATTTAATATTAGTTAATTTTACTAGGCAGAACACTACAATATATGATATAGTTTTAGTGTTCCCCCAAACATGAATTTGTCAGGAAATCGTAATTATTAGCACTCCATCCTTGTAATCATCCCCTTCTGGTCTTCTAGAAAAACTCTCTCACCTGCACTGTCTTCCATCTGTTCTGCTCCTCCTCAATCTTCCTCACGGACTATTCTTTCTCTACCTGTGTCTTAATGTTTGCCTAAATCTCCGGGCTTTCTCATGATCTTCCAACTCTGTCTGCTAATCAAAAGTAATCTCATCTATACTATAGTTTCCAAGACTTCAGCCATGAAAATAGCCCTAACCTTTCTCCTGAGTGCCAGCTTATTTTTAAATTCAAATGTCCCAAATTGAACTTACTACTTCTCTGAGGTCCCAAATTTTCTCTCTTCTCCTTAACTGTTTCTGCCCACCACTCACTCTTTCATCCAAGGTAAAAATTCTGCCATTCTTGCCTCTTCTCTCTTACCCTCCACATTTAGTTGTCTGACAAGCCCTACTGATTCTCCATCCTATAGTGTTCTGTTTATTTCCCTCCAATCTCACTGCTACTTTCTAGGTTGAAGCCTCATCATCTCTTTTTTTTTTTTTGAGATGGAGTCTTGCTCTGTCGCCCAAGCTGGAGTGCAGTGGCCGGATCTCAGCTCACTGCAAGCTCCGCCTCCCGGGTTCACGCCATTCTCCTGCCTCAGCCTCCCTAGTAGCTGGGACTACAGGCACCCGCCACATCGCCCGGCTAGTTTTTTGTATTTTTTAGTAGAGACGGGGTTTCACCATGTTAGCCAGGATGGCCTCGATCTCCTGACCTTGTGATCCGCCCGTCTCAGCCTCCTAAAGTGCTGGGATTACAGGCTTGAGCCACCGCGCCTGGCCGCCTCATCATCTCTTATCTGGACTGAGAGCACAGCCTCCAAACAGCATCTTGCTCTTTTTGACCCTTCATCCACATTTTATACAATACATAACTTGACATATAAATCCACTGGTCAACACATTTTGAGACTTTCAATTGCTTACAAAATAAAATCCATACTTCTCAATCTGGCCCTTGGTAAGCTGCAAAATTACTTTTTATCTTCTGTCCACTCTCACACATAACCTTTGCATTCTCAAAATCTTAGTGGCCTTTTATCTTGATGAACCATATACATTTGATGTTGTTTAACTGTTTTTGATATTTAAAAATGGCAATTTCATATGGCTCAACTAATAATGGCTATCTGCTTTGAAAGCTCTTTCACCCTTAAAACTTGTCAAAACATCATCAACACCCAGCTTAAATGTTACCACCTCTGTGAAGCAATCATTTGTCACACTAGGTTAAAGAGCAGTTCCCTCTCTGAGGCTCCCTTACCTCTGGCATAGCACTGTGTTCTAATTATTTGTATCTACTTGTCTCTAACATTTGAACACAGGAAACTTCAGGGTGGAACTTGGGACTTAATTAACTCTATATCTTTACTTCTATAATCAGTTATAAATATTTGTTAATATAATAAATATTTATTATTTAACTATTAAAAATATAAATATTTGTTAGATAAATGAATAGACTTCTTTGGAATTTGTTACACAAAGGAGCTGGTAAAATTTTTGGTTAAAAGTGGAAGGAGGGTTAGTATTCTGATTTAACATATTTTACAATGCTTCTCTTCTCTTTTTATATCACCTTCTCCCTTTGCTTCTTACTGGATAATGTATTTATTTTTACCAGATGGATTTAATATGGCTATGAAAGAAATGCTTATTCACTACCAGGGCACATGGCCACAGTAAGTCTTGATGCACATATATGACCCACATGAATGCAAATGTGTGATGTTCAGCCAGCAAAATCCCAGGAGGCAGCAAGCAAGAGTAGGCAGCAACCAAAGGGCAAATCATTTCCAGGCAATATCAGATTGTTTCTGATAACATTCAAACCAAAATTGTTTTCAAAAGAAAAATCCCAAGAACAAAGAAATAGAAGAGATGAAGTTTGTAGAAGAATAGGCCTTCCAAGTTAACACTTAGGATATCACATATTTTAAAAGTATGATTTTATGCTGCTAACATGCACACGTATGTTTATTGCGGCACTATTAACAATAGCAAAGACTTGGAATCAACCCAAATGTCCATCAGTGATAGACTGGATTAAGAAAATGTGGCACATATACACCATGGAATACTATGCAGCCATCAAAAAGGATGAGTTTGAGTCCTTTGTAGGGACATGGATGCAGCTGGAAACCATCATTCTCAGCAAACTATCGCAAGAACAGAAAACCAAACACCGCATGTTCTCACTCATAGGTGGGAACTGAACAAGGAGATCACTTGGACTCGGGAAGGGGAACATCACACACCCGGGCCTATCATGGGGAGGGGGGAGGGGGGAGGGATTGCATTGGGAGTTATACCGGATGTAAATGACGAGTTGATGGGTGCAGAACACCAAGATGGCACAAGTATACATATGTAACAAACCTGCACGTTATGCACATGTACCCTAGAACTTAAAGTATAACAATAAAAAAAAAAGGTGGAGGGAGTTAGAAAGGGGAGAGCTTATATTTTTAAGAAAATATAAACCTCAAAATATTTTTAATGTAAAATATATACCAAAAATATGAATGTCAAATAAAATAAAGTATTTGTTGGCAATCTTAAAAATAAATAAATAAATAAATAAATAAATAAATAAATAAATAAATGTATGATTTTAAACCAAGAGACTACATATGCTCTAATCTTTCAATCATCTCGGATACCAGGAAAATACTCCTTAACATAAGAGGTGCAAGATCATAGCAGGTCAGTGAAAGATGCAGCATCAGAGCCACAGCAGGACTTAGACTTAAGAAGGACTTAAACCAGGACAGAGACTCTGCCTCAGTCAGTTTCCCCACACATGAGTGAGAAGGGAATAGGAATTATTAATGCCAGAGGCATAGTGTTCTGATTCCTACATATTACTGGTTGCTGGAATAGATAAAAATTAGTTAGAAAATTAAATATAGCAAATTCCTTAGTTGGGTTCAGTCGCTTATTCTCAATGTTTTTGTGGTTTCATGAAATCCCTTTCACACACAATTAAAGACAGGTTCTTAAGAAAGATACACTATTTAAAAGCACTATCCTGGTGGGCAGAGTGAACATCCTAGGTGTCTTAACTCAGGCTGCTATAACAAAATACCATAGGCTGGGTGGTTTAAACAACAGCCATTTATTTCTGACAGTTCTAGGGGCTGTGAAGTCTAAGATCAGTGTGCCCACATGGTCAGGTTCTGGTGAGGGGCCTCTTTCTGATTTACAACTGCTGCCTTCTTCTTGCTCCATCCTCACATCACAGAGAAACAGCACTAACTCTATGGTTTCTTCTTATAAGGGAACTAATCCCACCAATAGGACCTACCCTTATGACCTTCTCTAAACCTAATTACCTCCAAAGGCCCCACCTCCAAATACTACCATATTGAGGATTAAGGCTCCAACATAGAAATTCTGGGGGACACAAACCTTCAGTCCATAAAACCAGGGAAGTAGCATTTCTCCTAGTGTAGTCAGATTAGAACCTGACTCGTGGGTGTACCATCCCTCTTTCATACAGTAAAACCTCTTTTAAAAGATATAGTTGAAGCTGGTCATTTAAATCTGCTGTATAGGGTTGGGCTCAGCAGCTCATGCCTGTAATTCCAACAACTTGGGAGGCTGAGGTGGGAGGATCACTTGAGGCCAGGCTTTCAAAATCAGCCTGGGCAACACAGTGAGACCTTCATCTCTACACAAATAAAAACGTTAGTCACACATGGTGTTGCACACCTGTAGTCCTAGCTACTTGGGAGACCGAGGTGGGAGGATTGCTTGAGTTGTAGAGTTCGAGGCTACAGTGAGCCATGATTGTGCCACTGCAGTCCAGCCTGGGCAAAATCCCATCTCTTAAAAGAAAGAAAGAAAAAAAATCTGCTGTATAGATGTATAGATAAAAGTGAAATATTAAGTATTTTACTTTTGTGAGTATATTTTTAATTTTAAGCCAGATGATCAGATTTATTTTATGCAAAAGCACAGATCAGTAAGTCAGATAAAAATGCAGTTCTATGACATGTATATATGGGTTTCATATAGGAACTTGAGGATTCATGTCCTTGAATATCAGGATAAACAAAATCTCAAAAGAGGCAAAAGAATGAACCATAATCCAGGTGAACTCACATTGTCCTCTGGCTTTCAATGTGGAAGCATTACCCTTGAATAACTCTTGAACATTCTACTCTAAGCTTCATTTTTGGCCAGCATAAGTCTTTGTGGCTCCCTTGTTCCATGGTCTCTTTGTCTCTTTGGTACTCTTGGCAGCTGTCTTCTATGGAGAACTGAGCACCAGAATAAAATGAAGGGCAAAGCCCTGCTTCCAGTCCTTCAACACCAGTATTTAAAGTTAATCTAGCATTCTTCATTTCAAATATACAGTTCAAATATCACTCCCAGCCCTCCCTGCCAACACATATCTCCCCAGCTCATATTTTCAAGACCTTTCTGGATCTGCAAATACGTAAATCTTCAGAGATAATGTGCTTAGTTCTCCAGAGTACATCAAGACTATTAAATAATAAGGCCCCAATAAAAATCTAGCTATGCTGACATTTAGATGACAAGCTGGTAGACAGTGCATTATGCTGATTTTTATTTAGCTCCATATGATTCTGTAAAGACTTTTGTGTGCTTTGCGATACATTAATATTTGTACAAAAGAAATGTACAATCTTTCCTTCCCCTCCCTACCCCCAATCCCTGGGCAAAAACATTCTCTCTGAATATATGACTAGCATACAGGAAATAGCATTTGTTGTAGATGCAATATCAACTCAGATGGTAGAAAAACTTATAAACATAATCCCAGGATAATAGGTTGAATTTTGTTATAAAACTTTTGCAGTTTGATTTTATTTGCAGCACGGAACTCAATAATAGATAGCTCTCAATCTATTTCTTCCCAGAAGTGATACTGAAAGGTGAACAATTCTTAACTTTATCAAAATGGTTTTATTATAGATTTATTTATGTCATTATCAGTTGTTCTAAAGGCAGTGAAAGAAAAAAGATCTTAAGTACAAGACCCAAGTTCTGCCCTTTTTTTCTCCTGAACTATATTCTGTAAACCCCACAAGAGGCAAGTCTATGACTGCATTTCTGCCTTTCTACTATCATCATTCTGGTGAGGAGAACAGACAAAAATATGTGTGTTTAACACTAATGAAGGATTATAATTTGGATTGTCTTAGCATGGATCACAGGGAATAGAGTGTATAATGATTATACATCATGAGCAGCTCAGCAGAAAGCTTTCATAATATAACAGATAAAATATAAATGTTTCCTAGAAGAGGAAAGAAAATAGGCTTAAGTAAAGGAAACAGAGGATAAAATACTTAAATGTTGAAAATGCTGTGAAATATTCTTATTTCATCTTCCTAATAAGTTTGTTAAATGCTTGGCTTTTTCACCTAAATTGGAAAATCTGTTCTCTACTTCCCCAATCTCCTACTCTGCACCATCTTCACTCTGATCCTTTTCAAATCTTACGGACCTTCATAGCCTAAAGAAGAGATAATTACTCAAAAACATAAAAAAATGTGTTTATTATACATAATTCAAATATTCTGGGAAGTCAAGAATGTATGGCATCTAAGCCTAAAGTGTAATGTTGTTTACATAGAAGCTTACATTTACATTTAGTAAAAGCTACCTACCAACAGCCTCAAAGAAAACCAGATCTTTGAAAAAATAATAGAGAATAGTATCAAACTATATCTGACCAGGCAAAAAAGAAAATCCATAAAAGCAATCAAAGAAATTTATGAAAGGAAAACTGAACAACAAAAGGTGAGGAAGTTGGTCATTGAAATCCTAGAAATAGAAAGTACTTTAAAAGGGTGATTTTATAATTAATTTGCCCTGTAGCAAATATTTGAACTATGTGATAGGTGTTCAAATACAACACACCGTTTATTTGCAAAAAACCCAAATTCCCATGTATTGTACTCCAAAAGACTTAGCATAACCAAAGGAAAAATATCAAAGATATGTACATATTGTGCCTTGTAAGTTAAGGGAGGTCAAGTTCATTCTATGTGCCTAAGCATATAAGTTGGTCATTAAGTTATAGTCCAAAGGGTTGAACATCAACGGTTGCTACCTTTCTCTAATGGGAGCATTATTTTGAATGACATATATTTGTCAAATATTAAGGATCATTTAATTATATGTGTGTCCTCCTAACTGCTTAACATTAAAGAGGTACGTGACCTAAATAATAGTTTTGGTTAGATAACATTGTACTTGAGGGTCTCCTTCTGTCCAATTACCAAGCAAGCTTTTGAAATGCACTGAAAGATTTAATTCACAAATCCCTTAAGAGCCTTCTGGTAAAAGGTTGAAGCAGCACAAATAAGCTACTGATACATGCCCTTGTTTCAGAAAATCATGCCGGGACTCTAAGCAAGTGTGCTTATTTATCATTGTTGAATTGCTACAGTAAGGCAAAAAAAAAAAAAAAAATTCCAGAGCAATATGAATATATTTATCATAAATATATAGGAGAAAATGCAAATAACAGTTTAGTATCATAATATTAAGATGTTTATTTATAACTTTGTGACATTAGAGAAAGCATTGGTTGCTCAGAAATCTTTGTCTATATGTAACTACAGGTCTCTAATTTTATGAGAGAAAGGTTACTTGCCTATATTTATTGGCATTTTGTCAGTTCCAAAGCTGCTTCCACATTTTTAGGTATTTATCAGAGCAGCAATCCACTTCTCAGTACCAATTCATTTCTCTTAGTCAGCTCAGGCTGCTATAACAAACACCACAGACTGAGTGGTTTAAACATCAGAAATTTATTTATCACAGTGCTGGAGGCTGAGAAATCAAAGATCAAGGTGCCAGCCAATCTGGTTCCTTATGAGGGCTCTCTTCCTGATTTCTAGATGAATGCCTTCTTGCTGTATTGTTATATGGCAGAGAGAGAGAAAGACAGAGAGGGGCAGAGAGAGAGAGAGGGGGGGGGGAGAGAGAGATCATCCCTAATGTCTCTTCTTACAAGGGCACTAATCCCATTCCTGAGGTCTCCACCATTGTGACTTAATCACATCCCAAAGGCCCTTACCTCCAAGCACCATCACATACCGGGGATTGGGGCTTCAACTCGTATATTTTGAGGGACACAAACATTCAGTTTATAGCAGGGATTCATCAAAATATAATGAAGCAGATAAAATATTCAACAGTCCATTCATAGTGCCTGATTTATAAGTTTATTTCCACATGTATTTTAAAAATCATGCTTTATATAAATGATAATTTAGTACTAGTGACTTCTTCCTTTTAAATTTCACCAAAAAATATTTGATCCATCTTTAACATCCATGTCTTTGTCATCACTAGGTTCATTAGTCCAATTGTCCAGAGTATGTCACTTTCAATTTTAAATTGACACGCAAACTTTTTTGAATCCATTGATGATACTTCCATGGGAAATTTAATTCCAAACTTCCCATTTGTTATCTCCACAATGTAACTACTTCTTGCATTGCTTTAAAAATGGATCTTTAAAAGGGTTGTTTAAAAGGCCAGGTGTGGTGGCTCACATCTGGAATCCCAGCACTTTGGGAGGCTGAGGCAGGATTACTTGAGGTCAGGAGTTTGAGACCAGCCTGGCCAAAATGGCAAAACCCTGTCTCTACAAAAAATATAAAAATTAGCCCGGTGTGGTGGCACATGCCTGTAGTTCCAGCTACTCTGGAGGCTGAGGCAGGAGAATGGCTTGAACCCAGTAGGTGGAGGTTGCAGTGAGCCAGGATTGTGCCACTGCACTACAGTCTGGGCAAGAGAGTGAGACTCCATCTCAAAAAAAAGCATGGTTTACAATAACATGCAATATTGCTACAGCCAAGAGTAACAAATACATCTTTATTATTTGCTCCCTCTTTTTTAAAAATCCCATTTCATCAGATGGTCTGTAATGATTTCAAATTAGCACGGTGATCATTACATGCTGGTGTGTCTTCCTCCAAAATATTAATTAATTCTTCTAGATAAAGTAATTGAGAGAAAACTCAGTAATATTCTTAGGACTCCAGAAGTGCTCAGCAACCAGAGGACATTAGACATTTGAGATAATTTTGAGGCAAATCTTGGATTTAGTACCAGTCTCAACTTCCTTTGTCCTTTTCCTCCATCCATGGGATAGATACGGATTTCCTTTCACCCTCAGCTTGCTTCCTCAGTCAGCAAAAACAAAAACAAACAAACAAACAAACAAACAAAAAACACTGCACGGAAAGATTTACTTGAAAATAATTTTGGAGAAATACAGGAGAAAGAACGCTACACTCATAACCTAGACCTGGATTCCAATCTTGTCTTTGCCACCAAGTCACCAGGTAACTGTGAACAAGCTTTTTCATGTTTTTAGGACTCTGTTTGTCATCCCAAAATAGGAGACTGAACCAAATAAACTCTAATGTTCTTTGCAAAGTAAATGAATCATTATTATAATTCTATTTCAATAAAAGTATTAAATGATACTAATTCTTTTAAATTCTATAGTTGAATATAATGAGTAATTAAATATGTTTCACTAATTCTTCCTATTTCTGCTTCTGCTGCCTTAGATTTTGGCTATACAGCTCAGTTGCTTAACATGTTAACATCTATGTTTATCTCTAAAGTTTAGTCTTTTAAAAAAATCAGCTAAGCTTATTTTGGGTTAAAAAATGGCTATTGAGCTCATTCAGCATGCTAGTATTTCAAAGCAACCAACAACTGCCATTTCCATTACCTATGTTTCATGTTAGGCTAAGAAGAGTGAAATTTACTGATGTTTTTCTAACCCCAGCTTCCCTACTGTGCACAATGAATAGTTAAGCAGAACATTAGCAGAACATTTTCATTTCTAACTCTAGCAGTGAAGATTTCCCACCACTGTGACACAGAAGGATGCACACTTAAAGACAATACATTTATTTAGTGGATATGAACGTCTTTTGACTAGAAAAAGAAATAACAATCATCTGCAGTACTTTAAATAGCAAACATCTGTTTTTCCCAACATACTTCAAACACTTTGAATTTCCTGATTAGTTGTTATATGAGAACTGTATTTCTGAAAGACATAATGAGGCAGTTTAAAGATGAGCTTAAATGATCTTCAAAGCAAAGTAAAGAAAAATGCTCATGCTCTGGGTAAGGATGGTTAAGCCAGATCCACCATAACAGGAACAAATAAGAAATAATTCTTTCAACTATTTGCATTTAAACTGAAAGTCCTATTAAATATTGCAAGCAAAGGAGGATGATATAAATGAGCAAAGCATAGAGAAATGAAAATATAGCACTATGGTCTTATATCATAGCAACAAAATCCATGATGCTATTAAAGCAATCTTTTCTTGACTAAGCTAAACATAAAAATATTTGAAGTAATGACATGAAGCATTTTTGTGAGTATTACACAAGTGCATACATACATCATGAGGTAGGTTCAATAAGTGTATGTACAAACACATTTATGGGCAATTGTTCCAGTCTGAAGGTTGCAAATTTATTTTGGCCACATCAGCCCTTCCTCAGGAATTTGTAACATAAAATGAAGAGGATCATCTATTTTTCTCAAAGAATCTTATAAAAAGTGCATTGTGTCAATATTTCCAGGTGACATTTGTTTTATTTTTAACCCATAATTTTTATCTGCTCCATGGTTTTAAAAATGTTTTCACTGAGAAGATAAATATACCTAGTCAAATACCAAAGAATAACAATAACAAGAAAAAGAAATACTGACCCAATGAACAATGAAGGTTAAGGTGCTCTCACTATTTTTAATCAACCAGATATTTAGTGAGCATTTATTATATGCCAGGTCCTGTACTAGGGGATGAGGATCTAGAGAGAAACAAAAGCTTTAAGGAACTCACAATCTGCTCATGGATAAAAACACACAAACAAGCAAACAAAAAATTCTCAATATGACCAGGGTAATAAATGGAGTGTATAATGCATAAAGCACTCAAAGACCATAGACAAGAGGGGAGCTGATTCTGCCAGGGAGTAACTGACGCTGGGTTGAAGAGGGAACATGTGGATTTGACCTTCATATGTGAGTAAAAGACAGAAGAGGGCACTGAGGATACCATTTTTCAAATCGTATAGATAACAATAAAATGTTAAGAATCTGATACATTTTTTTTTCTCAAGACCTTTCTTTAAACTCCTATGGTTGCCCTATAGGTACAGATGGATTAATTTCCCAGAAATATTGTTAGGTCAAAAAAACCACAATTATAACATGTTGTTATTTATATGAAGAAAGGGAGATTTATATATATACATATATACAGTAGATAGTAGTCTTCCCTTATCCACAGTTTCACTTTCCAAGGTTTCAGTTACTCTGGGCCAACTGTAGTCAGAAAATTGGCAAGTACAGTATAATAAGGTATTTTGAGAGACAATGAGAGAGAGAGAGAGAGAGAGAGAGAGACCCCATTCCCATAACTTTTGTTACAGTACATTGTTACAATTGTTGTATTTTATTATTAGTTACTGTTGTTAACCTCTTTTTTGCTTAATTTATAAATCAAACTTCATCATAGGTATGTATATATGTATAGGAAAATGCATGGCATATGTTTCAGGCATCCACCGGGGTGTCTTGTGTGTGTGTGTGTGTGTGTGTGTGTGTGTGTGTGTGTGTAAAGAGCATCCCTTATCCGAAATGCTTGAGACCACAAGTGTTTCAAATTTCAGATTTGGGAATATTTGCAATGTACATAATGAGATATTCTGGGGGTGCAAACAAAGTCGAAACATGAAATTCATTTATGTTTCATATACACCTTATACGCATAGCCTGAAGATAATTTTATACAATATTTTAAATAATATATGTAACCCACCACATGAGGTCAGGAGTAAAATTTTCTACTTGTGATGTCATGTCAGTACTCAAAAAGCTTCAGATTTTGGAGCATTTTTTATTTTAAATTTTCAGATAGTGATGTGTGTGTATGCATGTATATGTATAATATTTTATACATATAAAATATTGTATATTTCATATATGTGTGTATATATATAAAACCTGCTAGAGGTAAAACACTGCTCAGGAAAGTATTCCATATTCTGAATTAAGACACTTTGCTTTTTTTCTTACTGTTTTTTTTTTTTTTCTCTCATTTGGAGTACTTTGTCCTTTTCCTGCAAAATACTCATCTTGCCCACCTTTCAAGGCTCAGTTCTAAAGCTTTCTCCTACATTAAATCTTATCTTTAAAATGTAACTGGGCCATCTCTTCTATAACGGAAAGTCCTATTTTGTTCTTCCAATAACTATCATGGTTTAGGAATTAACAGCTCTCCAACGTTTTATGTGCTAGTTTTAACCCCCCAATTGTATTGCAAATGATATAGGTGGTATATAAGGTTAAGGAAGTAGACATAGTCTACTAACCCAGAGTTAGAATCAATAAACAGCACACCAACATTATAGTAACCTAGTTTAGGAAAACCAAGAGTGTTTAATAAATTCATAAATTCAGCACTCATGTTATGTATGAACATTGTATTATGTACAAACATTTTGGGGAGGAAGTTGATGGCAGTGGGATAGGAAATCAAACCTCTTCCAGAAAGAAAGAGATGGAGTTTCATTTCCTCTTTTATTGAACAGTAGAAAATTAAATTATGGATAATCCATACGGAGAAGATGACTTATGTGGTTGCAACTTTAGCTCCCAAGTCTGAAAAAGTAAGTGCTATCAAATGCAAAACTGTAGAAGAATGGAACTTACTCCACTTATTGTAGGGCATAAACTTGCCCATCTACGGAAAAGGAAACTATAAAATGCTAATACATACTACAATGGAGCATTCTCAGGAAGAAAACATTAAGAAATAAGGTACATGTAAATTAACTGTGGTATGAACTTTTTTACTTTAAACTTTGAGTTAATGACATTTTCCTTGAGTTTTCACCATTGTTTCTAAGCTTTATTTATTTATTTTTTTTACTGTCTGATAGTAAGCATCCTATGATGAATAAACAACAAATTACCAAAAACATAAGATTAGTAACGACTATGAGGAACACAACTTTGCCAACATGAAGAAATTTTTTCCTGAAGACATTCAGTAAATAAATAGAAGGAGACTTCAATTAGAAATAAACTCACAGTGTGATCTGAATTCAAAAGTCCAGAGAATGTAAACTGATGTCTATGCTGGTAAATCATGAAACACAATATCCTGAATACAGTTCAACAAGCAACTGAAATCTAAATGACAATATGATATGTGTTGGGAAGCTTAAGTGTAATTTTATCATGTTTAGACTTAAAAAATGTGCAGCTGTGAGGTTTGTCCTCACTTTTACAATTTGGGTTTATAAGGCTAGCAGTGAAAAGCTATTCCTTTTCTTCTAGACACTATATGTGAAATTTTGGTATGTTCATACCAAGTAAAGAATCATGCTTGAGTGATGGCTTCGATTACCAAAATAGAGAGTCATCTCAAGTAATCCTTAGCTGACAGGTGCATATACTATTTATATCCTAATCCCTTATTTAACCAACCCAACAAAATAATCATTAAACAAACTAATATGTGAGTTGGAAAAGATCTAAATTAAATGCCAATACCCAGATAAAATTTAATATATTTCCCCATTAATTCTTCCTCACAGGTCTAACTAGAAAATGACCTTGGCATCAAAACCTTGCATAATCATTACATTAAGATAGGCATGTTAGTGCATGAAGGGGATTCTTCCAGTCTTTGCCTTTGTGCCTCCTGATAAGCTCTTTCTTTGCCCAGGCTCTCTGCACTACTGTTTAGATGTGGTAACCTGGCTCCACACTGATAGTTTCTGAAGGACTGAGAAATCCCATAATGGGATGCTGCTACTAGGATCGCCCCTAGGGTCCTAGTTCACCGCCTCCAGCCTGGTTACATGGTAGGTGGTGCCACCTCAGAAACTACCAGTTCTCAGAAACTACCAGCTGCTTTCCATCCCTGCTGGCTTCCAACCAAGCCTACCCACTGGTCTCCTGTCCATCTGAGCACAAACTGCCTTTAATTTTTTAACAGCAAAATAATCTCTTTTCCCACTCTCTTGCCAAAAGAATGTACACTTAAATATATAGATTGATCGAGAGCAAATAAAAACAAATCCATTCATCAGCAAGACAGCCTGGGCAGAACAATATTTGAAAAATATAGGTAATATATTCTTCTGACACAGGTATGTTGGTCTGATACAGGAATATGGTAAGACAGATAATATTAGTTTCTCTAAAAAGAGGAGATATGGGTCAGTTACAAACATTTTAGTTGTAATCACAGTAAAGGTGAGGGGTCAGGTGAATTTGGGTTGAATGAAATATCAAGATATTGTTATCTAAGAATAGGAGATAGAAAAAGAAACCCCATGTATGGGCTACCTCCCCTATGCCCCCAGCTGCCAATTCATTAGGCAGCTGTGTTCTATGGCAACTATGACTTCTAAAAGATTCTGGTGCTGCAGGTTCACTATCTGGCATTATCTCCTGAAAGCAGGGAATTAGATGATCATATGGCCCTCCTTAATTCCCTAACAAAGCTCCTTGGGAAAAAAGTCTCAAATCTTCATCATGGCTTTCAAGCCTCTCTATAATCCCGCATGATCTCTTCAGCGTCGTTGCCAAAGCGTCTTCCATCCTACTCTCTGTTCAGCCCCTCTGGGGTATGATGGGATATGCTATGCTCATGTGCTGTGATTCACATGAAAAAGCTCCACCCTGGTTTCCTTTGAAGGAAAGACTGGCTGCCCAGCAGGGAGGAGTGTGGTATGTAGACAGCCTCTTGTCTCCAGGCAATGTCTGCCAGAGCCTCAGTGCCACTTGAAGATGGAGGGTGTGAGGAGAAAAGAGGATCAAAAAACTCACTATTGGATACTATGCTTATTACCTGGGAGATGAAATAATCTGTACACCAAACCCCTGTATCACACAGTTTGTTTATATAACAACCTTCACATGTACCCTTGAACCTAAAGGAAGAGTTAAAAATAAGTAAATAAAGGTGTGACCATTTCAGAGTTACTCCGGACTCCTCCCTGCTGGGTGGCTGAGGCTTTGCTGGACCTAGCAGTTTAAAAACTCCCTCCCTCTTGCTTCCTTTCCCTTCTTTTCGCAGACACTGATCACTAGTAAAGAGCCTGCACCACAGACTACATCTCAGCATCTGCCCCCAAGAACCCAATCTGCAACACACAGCTCCATAAACCCAATTCTCTTTTCCATTCTTGTATCTGTTAAATCATTCTCCTCCTCCAGAATCTAGCTCAATGATACCTCCAATAAACATTTCTTGATTTTTTTTAGTCAATAATAGTTATTCACTTTACTCTGTTCCCTGAGTTATGCTTGTACTTCCATTTAGCAAGTCATTCATTTTTAAATATATTAACATTAGTGGCTGAAATTTTAAGTTTATTGGGATCACAGTCTGTGTCTTATTCAATTCTGTATGCCCCACTAGAGTGAAGGAATAAACTAACGCACAATCTGGAATCCACCTTAACCTCTTTTTTCCTTTTCCATAAAAACTGAAATGAAATTCTGCCAATATTTCATCTCTGATATTTTACACATATGCCCAGGCCCCTTCACTTTTCAGCCATATGTTTTATTTAGGCTCTACTTTTTGGTCTAGCCAAACAAATCTACTTTCTATGGTACATGCCTACTCCTATTTTTAAGCCATTGCAAGATAAACTACCTCCTTTGCCAATATGATCCTTCCTTCAAAATATTGCTGAAGATTCTCCTACTACGTGAAGCATTCTAGGGTGCTGTCATCCAGCTTCAGTCACCTCAAGATCTCCTGGTTCATGTAATTTAGGTATCTAATATATGCCCACAAATCATTGCTCTTCATCACTTTTAAGTACCAATTTTTATGTTCCCTTAAGCCTTTCCTAGGCTAGAATAATATTCTATGTGGCAAATGAAATATATATATACACACACACACATATATACACACATACATGCATATACATATATGCATATATATGTGTGTGTGTATATATATTCTAGATTAATAATATATGAGGCTTCACTTCCCCATTCCCAAAATGTGTACTTCATACTTTCTCTGCCCTCTCCAACACTCAACACTCCAGCCCTGGGCCTTCTGCCACCACCACTGCCACCCCCCATCACCACTGCCACCGCCCCCATGATGGCCTTACCTCATAATTTATTGAGAAAATAAAAGCAACCAGCAAGACTACCTCTTCTTTTCATTACCAAAACTATTGACACTCCAAGATCTCTACCCTATTCCTTGCTTACTGTCTTGCAACTATAGTTCAAAGTCCCTGCTTCCATTGTAGGCCAGACTATCCAATTGTGTTCTGGACTCCATCTTTAGGACTTTGTCTCCATAATTTCTTCTTTCTCATCAGTAGCCTTCTAGATAATGTCTAGACCACACACTACCATGTTCTAGTGTCTCCTATCTTCAGAAAACTCTTCTTTAACCCCAGATTCCTCTCATCCACCAGGAAAACTCACTGAAAGTGTTGTCTTTATTGCCTCTGGTAGCCATCTCTACTAGATTCACCTCACAATCTCTAATGAACTCTTCTTAGTCACACTTTAGTGGCCACTCTTGCTGAGATTGCTCTTGATGAGGTCACCAATGACTTTTATTTTGCCAAATCCAATGATCATTTCTCAATTTTTATCTTGTTTGACCTCTCAAGGTAATCAACACACATGGCCACTTCAGAAAAATAAAAGCAAAACAAAAACCCAAACTCTTCTTGTAAAACTTTCTCCTTTTTTTTTTTTTTGACTTCTACAACATATCATTCTCCTGCCTTTTCTCCAACTCACTGGGTGCTCCTCCATATCCTGTACTGGTTCTTCCACCCCTGCTTGATCTCCAGATGCTTTTGAGTCTGGGGTGTTGTTCTTGGGCCTCTCCTCCACCCTCCTAAGTGTTGTCATCCAGAGGCTAGGCTTTAAATCTTATCTGTAGGCAGACAACTCCCAGTTCTTGATCACCAGCCCTCATTTTATTCTTCACTGAGCTCCAGACTCATGCATAGCATTCACATGCTGATATCTATTTAGTATCTCAAACTTAACACAGCCAAAACAGAAGTCTTAACCTTTCTAATCTTTTCATTTGTACTATAAGGGAGCATCATCCTCCTGGTAGTTCAAGTCACAAATCTAACAGTTATTCTTGACTCATTTTTTCTCTTACTTTTCACATCCAATCCCATCAGTAAGTGCTGCTCCCTCTACCACCAAAACATATCTTGAGTCTATACAAGTCTCTATCTCCACTGCCACTACCCTCTTTCAAGTGACTGACTCCTTCACTTAGACAACTGCAAAAGCTTCCTGTGAATCTCCTTGCTCCTGATTTTGGACAGTTAAATTCTCCACAGAGCAGTCAGGATGAGTTTTAGAAACAGATTAGCTCATTCTGCTACTAAAACCCTCACATGGCTTTTCCACTGCACTCACTATAAACATGTTTAGCTTGCAGAGCATCTCCTACCCACCCACTACCCAAGTTCCACTCCCATCCACCATGCTGAACTCACACGGGCCTCTCTGCTCCCTGAACTAAGTATATTCCTGCCTTAGGGACTCTTCATTTTGCCTTCTCTATTTGACATGCTATATCCTCAGACTCTGCATGGCCTATTCCTCTTATCATTCAAGTCTCATTTCAAATTGTCGCCTCCATAAAGAAATCTTCCTTCATCACCAAATCTAAATTAACACTTCCTTTCCCCTACATAGGCACTGTACATCACTCTGTTTTACTCTCTTCCTCATACTTATGTTCATTTTTCAGATGTTTTCTGCCCTATTTCTTCCCTCTTCCAAGAAGACAGCCACTTTACCTATCTTGCTCATCACAGTATCTGTAGTGCCTACAAGACATGGGGCACATAATAGATGCCCATGAATGCACATAAAAGATGCTCTATGAAAAATGCCTCTTGTAATTTAAAACTAAGAAAAATCTTTATATACTGAATAATTGGTATATTTTCTTCCGATAAAAAGAACTGTATAATCCACTATGTTTTTCTTTTTATATTGATATGTAGGAAGCCCACTGATCAATTTAATTTCAATTCCAGCTACTATATTAGTCTTGATTCAAGAATTTCTTTTAGGACTTTGAATTTCTATTTTCATTTTAATAATTCTATTGCATCCAGATGTTTTAAGTCATTTCACTTAAGATCCTTTCTAGAAAGAGGCAGCATATAGGTATATAAGTAAATAGAAAAGAAAGCCTGAATGTTCCATAGTTGTCCGTTTTTTCTTTATACACAAAAGGGTATACTAAACAAATTGGTAGGTGTCACAATACTGAAAATAAGTATTATTATAGAAGATGGAAAATCTGTCTGAAATTTAGTAAAATCATTTATTTTTACCTGAAGCATTGGAAGGGTGTTAAGTTCACTATCATGAAAAGATTCAAGAAAGAACAAAGAGCCACTTATTAGGGATGTTGAAGAAGGGGTCCATTCATATAAAGGAGTTGGATTAAGTGACCTCAAAGTCTTTTCCAATCCTGAGATTCACTGACTCTGTGATTCAACTCTTGATGCCAAAGCACTAAAGAAAAAGTTCAGCTTTAGGCCTTAGTGATAAGCACAGAAAGCACTATGTGGACACACACCACACATTCTTATAAATTCTAAAGTGTTGTTACCAAGTAGACATCTCAAATCATTGTGACAACATTGTGCTGTCTCCTAAATGTATGCCATTCTCATATTTGCTTCTTGTTGAAATAATTGGTATGCTTTTTCTAACTGTAGAGGGGATTTAAATATATGAAGGTGGGGCTCATTATCATAGAAAATTATGATTAAAAACCTATAGAAAAAAGAACACAAAATTTAAAAAAATGTAGGTCCTGTGTTGTAAAAATGTCTGAAAGAGGTTCTGGGGAGGGGGGCAGCCAAGATGGCCAAATAGGAAAAACTCCAGCCTCCAGCTCCCAGCACGAGCAACACAGAAGATGGATGATTTCTGCATTTTCAACTGAGGTACTAGGTTCATCTCACTGGGGTGTGTCGGACAGTTGGTGCTGGTCAGCGGGTGCAGCCCGACCAGTGAGAGCTGAAGCAGGGTGAGGCATCGCCTCACCTGGGAAGTGCAAGGGGGAAGGGAATCCCTTTTCCTAGCCAAGGGAAACCAAGACACACAACACCTGGAAAATCCGGTAACTCCCACCCTAATACTGCACTTTATCAAGGGTCTTAGCAAACGGCACACCAGGAGGTTATAACTGACACCTGGCCTGGAGGGTCCCACGCCCACAGAGCCTCCCTTATTGCTAGCACAGCAGTCTGAGATCTAACTACCAGGCAGCAGCAAGGCTGGGGAAGGGGCACCCGCCATTGCTGAGACTTAAGTAGGTAAATAAAGATGCCAGGAAGCTCAAATTGGGTGGAGCCCACCGCAGCTCAAGGAGGCCTGCCTGCCTCTGTAGACTCCACCTCTGGTGACAGGGCATAGCTAAACAAAAAGCAGCAGAAACCTCTGTAGATGTAAATGTCCCTGTCTGACAGCTTTGAAGAGAGCAGTGGTTCTCTCAGCACAGAGGTTGAGATCTGAGAATGGACAGACTGCTTGCTCAAGTGGGTCTCTGACCCCTGAGTAGCCTAACTGGGAGACATCCCCCACTAGGTGCAAACTGACACCTCACACCTCACACAACTGGGTACACCTCTAAGATGAAGCTTCCAGAGCAAGAATTAGACAGCAACACTTGCTGTTCAGCAATATTCTATCTTCTGCAGCCTCCGCTGCTGATACCCAGGCAAACAGGGTCTGGAGTGGACCTCAAGCAAAATCCAACAGACTTGCAGCTGAGGGTCCTGACTGTTAGAAGGAAAACTAACAAACAGAAAGGACACCCACACCAAAACCCCATCAGTACGTCCCATCATCAAAGACCAAAGGCAGATAAAACCACAAAGATGGGGAAAAAGCGGTGCAGAAAAGCT
Organism: Macaca mulatta; assembly: GCF_049350105.2. Classification (NCBI taxonomy): domain Eukaryota; kingdom Metazoa; phylum Chordata; class Mammalia; order Primates; family Cercopithecidae; genus Macaca; species Macaca mulatta. The sequence continues at coordinate 165,250,016 of NC_133406.1, read as the reverse complement.
GGAAATTCAAAAAATCAGAGCACATCTCCCCCTCAAAAGGAATGCAGCTCATTGCCAGCAATGGAACAAAGCTGGATGGAGAATGACTTTGACGAGTTGAGAGAAGTCTTAAGTCAATCAAACTTCTCAGAGATACAGGAGGAACTACGTACCCAGTGCAAAGAAACTAAAAACCTTGAAAAAAGAATGGAAAGATGGCTAACTAGAATAATCAACGCAGAGAAGACCATAAACGAACTGATAGAGATGAAAACCATGACACAAGAACTACGTGACAAATGCACAAGCTTCAGTAACCAACTCGATCAACTGGAAGAAAGAGTATCAGTGAATGAAGATCAAATGAATGAAATGAAGCGAGAATAGAAGTGTAGAGAAAAAAGAATAAAAAGAAATGAACAAAGCCTCCAAGAAATATGGGATTATGTGAAAAGAACAAATCTACATCTGATTGGCGTGCCTGAAAGTGACAGGGAAAATGGAACCAAGTTGGAAAACACTCTGCAGTATATCATCCAGGAGAACTTCCCCAACCTAGTAAGGCAGGCCAACATTCAAACTCAGGAAATACAGAGAACACCACAAAGATATTCCTCGAGAAGAGCAACTCTAAGATGCATAATTGTCAGATTCACCAAAGTTGAAATGAAGGAAAAAATGTTAAGAACAGCCAGAGAGAAAGGTCGGGTTACCCACAAAGGGAAGCCCATCAGACTAACAGCAGATCTCTCAGCAGAAACTCTACAAGCCAGAAGAGAGTGGGGGCCAATATTCAACATTCTTAAAGAAAAGAATTTTAAACCCAGAATTTCATATGCAGCCAAACTGTTTCATAAGTGAAAGAGAAATAAAATCCTTTACAGACAAGCAAATGCTTAGAGATTTTGTCACCACCAGGCCTGCCCTACAAGAGCTCCTGAAGGAAGCACTAAACATGGAAAGGAACAACCGGTACCAGCCATTGCAAAAACATGCCAACATGTAAAGACGATCGAAGCTAGGAAGAAACTACATGAACTAACGAGCAAAATAACCAGCTAATATCATAATGACAAGATCAAGTTCACACATGACAATATTAAGCTTAAATGTAAATAGACGAAATGGTCCAATTAAAAGACAAAGACTGGCAAAATGGATAAAGAGTCAAGACCCATCAGTTTGCTGTATTCAGGAGACCAATCTCACATGCAGAGACACACATAGGCTCAAAATAAAAGGATGGAGGAAGATATACAAAGCAAATGGAAAACAAACAAACAAACAAAAGCAGGGGTTGCAATCCTAGTCTCTGATAAAACAGACTTTAAACTATCAAAGATCAAAAGAGACAAAGAAGGCCATTACATAATGGTAAAGGAATCAATTCATCAGGAAGAGCCAGTTATCCTAAATATATATGCACCCAATACAGGAGCACCCATATTCATAAAGCAAGTCCTTAGAGACTTACAGAGAGACGTGGACTCTCATACAATAATAATGGGAGACTTTAACACCCCACTGTCAACATTAGACAGATCAATGAGACAGAAAGTTAACAAGGATATCCAGGAATTGAACTCAACTCTGCACCAAGTGGACCTAATAGACATCTACAGAACTCTCCACACCAAATCAACAGAATATACATTCTTCTCAGCACCACCTAGCACTTATTCCAAAATTGACCACATAGTTGGAAGTAAAGTACTCCTCAGCAAATGTAAAAGAACAGAATTATAACAAACTGTCTCTCAGACCACAGTGCAATCAAACCAGGACTCAGGAATAAGAAACTCAATCAAAACCACTCAACTACATGGAAACTGAATAATCTGCTCCTGGATGACCACTAGGTACATAACTAAATGAAGGCAGAAATAAAGATGTTCTTTGAAACCAATGAGAACAAAGATACAACATACCAGAATCTCTGGGACACAATTAAAGCAGTGTGTACAGGGAATTTTATAGCATGAAATGCCCACAAGAGAAAGCAGGAAAGATCTAAAATTGACACCCTAACATCACAATTAAAAGAACTAGAGAAGCAAGAGCAAACACATTCAAAAGCTAGCAGAAGGCAAGAAGTAACTACGATCAGAGCAGAACGGAAGGAGATAGAGACATAAAAAAACCTCCAAAAAATCAATGAATCCAGGAGCTGGTTTTTTGAAAAGATCAACAAAATTGATAGACTGCTACCAAGACTAATAAAGAAGAAAAGAGAGAAGAATCAAATAGATGCAATAAAAAATGATAAAGGGGATATCACCACTGACCCCACAGAAATACAAACTACCATCAGAGAATACTATAAACACTTCTATGCAAATAAACTAGAAAACCTAGAAGAAATGGATAATTTCCTGGACACTTACACTCTCCCGAGACTAAACCAGGAAGAAGTTGAATCCCTGAATAGACCAATAGCAGGCTCTGAAATTGAGGCAATAATTAACAGCCTACCAACCAAAAAAAGTCCAGGACCAGATGGATTCACAGCCAAATTCTACCAGAGGTACAAGTAGGAGTTGGTACCATTCCTTCTGAAACTATTGCAATCAGTAGAAAAAGAGGGAACCCTCCCTAACTCATTTTATGAGGCCAACATCATACTGATACCAAAGCCTGGCAGAGACACAACAAAAAAAGAGAATTTTACACCAATATCCCTGATGAACATCGATGCAAAAATCCTCAATAAAATACTGGCAAACCGGATCCAGCAGCACATCAAAAGCTTATCCACCATGATCAAGTGGGCTTCATCCCTGGGATGCAAGGCTTGTTCAACATACGCAAAGAAATAAAAGTAATCCAGTATATAAAGAGAACCAAAGACAAAAACCACATGATTATCTCAATAGATGCAGAAAAGGCCTTTGACAAAATTCAACAGACCTTCATGCTAAAACTCTCAATAAATTTGGTATTGATGGAACGTACCTCAAAATAATAAGAGCTATTTATGACAAATCCACAGCCAACATCATACTGAATGGGCAAAAACTGGAAGCATTCCCTTTGAAAACTGGCACAAGACAGGGATGCCCTCTCTCACCACTCCTATTCAACATAGTGTTGGAAGTTCTGGCTAGGGCAATTAGGCAAGAGAAAGAAATCAAGGGTATTCAGTTAGGAAAAGAAGAAGTCAAACTGTCCCTGTTTGCAGATGACATGATTGTATATTTAGAAAACCCCATCGTCTCAGCCCAAAATCTCCTTAAGCTGATAAGCAACTTCAGCAAAGTGTCAGGATACAAAATCAATGTGCAAAAATCACAAGCATTCTTATACACCAGTAACAGGCAAACGGAGAGCCAAATCATGAATGAACTCCCATTCACAATAGCTTCAGAGAGAATAAAATACCTAGGAATCCAACTTACAAGGGATGTAAAGGACCTCTTCAAGGAGAACTACAAACTACTGCTCAGTGAAATAAAAGAGGACACAAACAAATGGAAGAACATACCATGCTCATGGATTGGAAGAATCAATATTGTGAAAATGGCCATACTGCCCAAGGTAATTTATAGATTTAATGCCATCCCCATTAAGCTACCAATGACTTTCTTCACAGAATTGGAAAAAACTGCTTTAAAGTTCAAATGGAACCAAAACAGACCCCGCATTGCCAAGACAATCCTAAGACAAACGAACAAAGCTGGAGGCAAAGACTTAGAATCAACCCAAATGTCTATCAGTGACAGACTGGATCAAGAAAATGTGGCACATTTACACCATGGAATACTATGCAGCCAAAAAAAGGATGAGTTCGTGTCCTTTGTAGGGACCTGGATGCAGCTGGAAACCATCATTCTCAGCAAACTATCGCAAGAACAGAAAACCAAACACTGCATGTTCTCACTCATAGGTGGGAATTGAACAATGAGATCACTTGGACACAGGAAGGGGAACATCACACACCAGGGCCTATAGTGGGGGCAGCGGGGAGGGATAGCATTAGGAGATATACCTAATGTAAATGACGAGTTAATGGGTGCAGCACACCAACATGGCACATGTATACATATGTAACAAACCTGCACTTTGTGCACATGTACCCTAGAGCTTAAAGTATAATAAAAAATGAATTAAAAATAAATAAATAAATAAAAATGCTTATAATTGAGCATGGATAGAGCTCAATAAATGTTAGCCATCATTGCAGCTATCATCAGCTACAGCAGAGGAACAACTGCAGAATCTTCGTCATCAGCATCATTAGCATCTTTATCATCATTTTGTCATTGTTATTGGTGAGCTGAAATCAAACCACTGAATGTTCCTTTGAGCATATCCAGTCTAACCTCGGTCTCATGACTTAATCCTATATTTGCCATCCCTGCCATGTGGCCAGTCTGTCTTTGATTGAATACCTCTGGTGCCTGGGAACTCTTTCCAGAGTAGTGCATTGTAATTTCAGAGACAATTCTAAATACAATTAAACTGTGGTTTAAAAGTCTCTAATATTCCAAAACAAAAACAAAAACAAAAACAGAGGTTACGAACCATTTTGATTTGTAAAATAGTTTGGAATAAAAAGCCTATATCAATAGCACTTCTTTTGAAAACTTTTTTATGAAGTCTCAAGTGTAGAAGGAAATGAAGAGAAATAAAAGTAAATAATTGCCCCAAATGGCTAATTGTTCAGAATGCAAATGTGAATTGAAGATGTACTCTAAACCTGGCATTTATATTCTTCATTCGGAATGGAGCAAATGGCCTAATGTGATTAAATATTTATCAGCGTGTCTCTTTTCCACAGAAAGATACAGGCTAACACTCATCTTTAATATCTGTGGCCCTTTAATTCCTCAATATGTGAGCTTGCTCTTTTTTCTATGTTTTTTGCACTTTAATATGTCACTGCCTACAAGTTATTCCTGATAATTATGAAAATAACCTAAAACTCTGTAGCCACCTTTAAATCGAGATTTTTAAAAAAGTATTAATTAACTATGCTTTCTCTGTGGCAGGTGCTGTGCTATGTGCTAGATACAGAAAGATAAACTAAGGAAAGTTCCTCCCCAACAGAGTTTGCAGTTCAATAGGAGAGGCAGATTAAAAGAGATTAATGTGATCAGTGAAATTAATAGTTATTGATGAGAGCTCTGGAAAAAGGACAGTGTGTCTAGTACTGATAGGAGTAAGAAGAATACAGAAAAAATATAAAGCAGAGGTGACCCTTGCACTCATACTTGAAGACATTCCAAGAATAGCCAATAGTACACATCAAAGTATGAAAGCCTGAGAACACTTACCCTTTCATTGTAGTCACACCTGACTTGTTTCCATTCCTTAAACATTCTAAACTTGTGTGCATCTCAGGGACTTTGCATTTGTTATCTTCTGCCTGAATGCTTTGACCCCAGATCTTTGCATGGCTGGCCCCCTCTTGTCATCCAACTCTTATCTGCCATGTGCCCAAGAGCCCTTAACAATAACCCAGTTCCCCATTCACTCTCAACCATATCATTTGATTGTATTTATGTTACAGTATTTATCACTATTGAAAGTAGCTTTGTTCATTTCTTTGCTTATATAACTGATGTCCTATCTAGAATATCAGGTCTATGAGAAGCCAAAAGCTTGTCTGTTTTGTTCATCAGTGTGTCTTCTGGGCTGAGAAAAGTCCCTAGTATATAATGCATATTTGCTGAATGCCTAAATAAACTGTCATCTTGGCCTCAAAATTAAGGATGGACTCAATCCTGGAAAAGACAGAATTCTGGCAGGACAGAGTTGGTTAGAAGGAAAGCAAGACATCATTTAAAAGACTATTTCGGTAACTCAGTTGAGAGATTATTAAAGCCTCGACTCAGGTAGTTGTAGGGAAAGCAGAGTTCTAAGAGGTAAAAAGAAGACAAAATCTGCAAGGTTTTAGGACTATTGTATATTCAGCATAGAAGCAAGAATCTAGCACTATTGTGTTTAACAACTAGTTTGACTGTAGCTACATTCACCAAGGGAGGAAACACCATGAGAAGGAGCAGGAAGGGTATAAAGGGCAAAGGAGCTCATGAGTTCAGGCTTTAAAATGTTGAGTTTAGGATACCTATGGCATATCCAGGTATAACTATCAAGTAGAAAGTCAGAAATATAAATACACTTCTGAGGCTTTTTGACATACTGATAAATTTATTTTAACTAAAACACCTGTATAAGGGGGAAATCTTGAAAGAACATTAAAGTCTAATGGAAAATTCTCTCTTCTGAAAAATACCCTCTGATCATCCCTGGAGTGAATTGTGGACACTCTTTCTTGGCGCTCCAAGAGTAGGGTGCGCACTTATAATACCGTGTTGTAGTTAATTGCTTGCTTGGCTGACTCTTCAGTTAAGCCATGAGCTCCACTATGAACAGCTGTACATAGCAGACCTGTGACTAACAGTTTTGATCATGTCACACCACTCCCCCAATACTAATTTCTCCAATGAGTTGCCACTGCCTAAGAATCAGCTCCAAATGCTTTAGCATGATATTCAAAGCCCTACATAATTTTGTCTTAACATATCTGCCTAAACAGTCTCTGAGTTCTCTAAACCCTTGAATAAACTCTGCTGAGCCAAACCAGTTATGTACATTTCTGCAGGGTCTGAATATTGATTTTGTCATGCCCTAGAATTACTCCAACTCAGGGGTGATAACTGGCACTAAAAAAGCTCACAAGAGACTGATGTCTAAAATCAGAATGCCAATGAAATAATTTACATTGAGAAATTTAATTGCTGAGCCGAACTAATGTTCATGTTGCCCTGACCAGTTCATTCCTCCCGGTAGGCAAACTAAATGAAAAACCTAATTATCAAAAGGTTGCTTGATGAGTGTGGAGTCAGAACAAGGGGAATTACATGAATAGAATGCTTGATGGCATCCAGTTCTGCTAGCCTGTGGTCAAGAGAGCAGGATCCTTACATAGGATCCTTGTATCAATTTGGCTTAGGTGCCCTAATCTGGAAAGTTCTTGGATGGACAGAGTTGTTTGATCATCATTTGTACTTCTCTTTAGATATGATAATAGATTGAATAAATTTATCATCAAGACTTGCTGGACCAGAAGCCTTACAGGTCTCATTATGGTAACTACCTACATCTCTACTTTAATTGCATGTTAATTTCTAGTTTAACCCTTAGAAAGCAGTGCTATCTTTTAAATTCCTAAGTTTGGAAAAGTGCTTCCCATAAATTAGTAGTCTTCCTTTCTCTGTGACCCTGCCCAGGAATCAGTGCCTCTGACCCCAGCCTCAGAGTGCCCTTCCTCCCCTGTTGCTGTGAACCACACATTTGGTGCACAGCCCACGCTACTTGTGCTTGCTCTTTAGCTTATCATATGCATGTGGGATCTTGTCATCTGGTGTGTAATTTTCCTTGGAGGATAGAGATGTGGATTCAATATTTGTGTGAGTAATTAATAATGAGGTCTAGCTTTTCATTTTTTCGTAGTATACCACTGGTTATGGCACCTATTCCTTGGATGACATTCTGTTTGTAAAAAGTATGGTTATTATTATTACTATTATTATTGAGACAGAGTCTTTCTCTGTTGCCCAGACTGGAGTGCAGTGGCACGATCTCAACTCACTGCAACCTCTGCCTCCTGGGTTCAAGAGATTCTCCTGCCTCAGTCTCCTGAATAGGTGGGATTACACGCACGCACCACCACACCCAGCTAATTTTGGTATTTTTAGTGGAGACGGGGTTTCACCATGTTGGCCAAGCTGGTTTCAAACTCCCGGCCTCAACTGATCTGCCAGCCTTGGCCTCCCGAAGTGCTGGGTTTACAGGCATGAGCCACCGTGCCCGGCCAGCATATGATTATTTCTTTCATAGCTATGCTTGAAAATATCAGCATTCTTTAAAATTGCATCCTTTTTTCAGGATAGTTATTCTATTTAAAACAAAATGAAACAAACTCCATCTCTAAAACCCGAGATGATAATATGTGGCCTTTATTACAGGATGCCAACTGTAGCAATTTGGACTTTATTTTCCTAGACTTGGATCACAGGTCAAGTAAATGGTCATAACATTTTAATGACTTTGCCCTAACATAAAAAGAGAGATAAACAGAATAGGCTGAACTTTTTGTATGAGGGACCTGTAAATCTTTGACCTCCCTTGACACAGCATACTTAGATCCACATCATATGCAGTGTCATGCCCCCTGTAGACACTTTATACAAACTAATTGACTTGAGAAATAGTATGAGGTGTATTCCATGATACCTAGTAATGCAAATAGCTCAGAGAACTCTGCTACTACTCTCCTGTTAGCAGAGTATCTTGTTTAGGAACATGAACCCAATATCAAACCAATGGCATCTGAAAATGGTAGAGGGTTCTGATAGCATCTTAGCAAGAACTTTAAATAAAGACTTAGAAGTCATAAAGTTTAAACCCATAAGTGAAGCCTCACTTACACATGCTGACTATTTTGTCTCAAGTGTGATAATGCTATAGCCGTTACTCAGCCTCCTTTGAAGTTCATCCTTGTATTTATCCCTGGATTCTATGTCACACTGCTTCCTTCCCATTCTTGTTTTCTTTCCTTCACTCCTTAAATAAATGTGTATAGTACCCCTAACTCTATCAGAAGAATTACACTAGTCGGTAATAACACAAAGATGGGATGTTCTTATCCTCAAAAATAAGTGGGCTTATCAGCAGGCTTCCTACAAGGCAGTACAGGAAGAGAAACAGTGGATTACACGGTTCTTACCTAACAGAAGAAAGCATACCAATTCTCCATTAAATAAAATTTAGTTAGGTCTACATTATGAGATGAATTTCTCATGTAGCATCTTATCAGAAAGCTTTTATTTCTTAGTTTTCTACGCGTATTCATTTCCAATGTCTAATGCCAAGGGTAATTCTGAATACCTTTTTAACTAATCAATCATTTTTTGATTCTGTTGAATATCAGGGAGAAATCTTGGGGCCTGAATATCTACTTTGTGAAAAGGGCCTGGGGAAACACCTTAAACTATCAAAATCATCTTTCCTTGATTATTGGACAATAGTTCTCATACACCCAGTTCTTGGTAGATGAGAACAAATGAGACACTGAGTTCACCTCTCCAATGCATGACTATTACCCCTTCATCTTTTCTCAAAACAAATACAGTTGTGTGGTGACTAGGCACAAAATACTGCCCTTGTGAACTGAGAGAAGAAAACAGAACATAGTGGACTGACAAGCAGAGAATGCTGAAGAGTCTGTCTGATTATCCAATAACATTTTGGATTTTTCAGGAGAGCTGCATGATGTAAGCACAAGGTGTTATTAAAGCCAGTCCTGCTGCTAAAGGCAATATGGAGAATTGGGGGCTTCTTACTTGCTCCTTAAGCACCCCGATTATTTTCCCAGTAAGGGCAGTATAGAACCCTGCTGCCGGAAAAGTTACAAATGGGCCAACTACGTCTTCCTGTAGTTATGCCCCCACGATTTTACAATGCTCTCCTCTGTTCTTGGATTGAAGGCAGAGGAAGGTATGCCCACAGAATGACCAGTTCACCTTTGAAGGTCTTTGTGGTACCGGAGACATCACAAAAGGCCCCAGGTAAAAATAAATTACTTTCCTCACAGTGATGATCACAGTCATTTAGACTTTACCTGAACTACCCGGTTCCATCATTAAATTCTACATAATGGAAGACAGGAGATCTCACCTCTTTTACTACACCTAAAACCAGCCAGGCCTAATTCCGCTTTCTTATCTATGGCCTAGAAACCTGTAATCTGTATTTCCTCTTTCTAAATGTGTCAGCCTATTTATTATAATTATTATTACTGCTGAATCTGATTTATACCTGAAGTTTCCTTGAAGTCAATAGGCTATATTTGATGCTTACAAATAAGTTATTGTAAAATGGATATAATGATAGTAAAAGTAGCCACCACACTGAATGAGGCTGTTTGTATACTAGACAACAAAATGTATTCATGGTGTTACCATGGAGAGAATGGAGATATTTTGGACTCATTTTAAAGAAGGCACCTTTATTCTAAGTATGCCTTTAAATGAGTAACCTGAAACAAATGACTTGTTTTTTTTTTTTTCCACAAAATTAGAACAAACTGAATATACATCTTTTTAAAGCTGGGCTATTACAGGGACATAACAGTAAATGCTAATGTACATACTGATGGTTGGCACGTGCAAATGAGCATGCTGATCGCTAGTTCACATCACGGTTCATTATGACATACAACTGCCAGAAATCAAAGTTAAGCAAAAAACAGCCACCAACTGTGTAGTCTTCCCTCCATATGTAGCCATTTTACCCCACAATCCCCTTTGTGATTAGCAAAAAGCTTGCAAATAGAGGCTAAAATAAATAATAAGAGGACTATGAATTGCTGGCTAATTTAAAAATGGCACAGAACCTTGGAGAGGGGAGGAAGCACCAGCTGAGACGAGCACATATTTCCCTAGAGCATTTTAAACTATCCTAAAGTGCACACGATGCACTGGTGAATGACTGCCTCTGAGAAAGCACCCTGATCTTGGAAGCTGAGCGGCACAAATACTTGGCATAGAACTCTGCATGGCATGGCAACTCTGCATTTGCATTGGTAAGTCCCAGAGTAAACAGGTGCATAAAACAACTGCTTGAATGAGTTTGCTTCTCTACAAAGTGGTTAAATCTCATAAAGCATTTTTTTCGCTTCTCTTTTTGAAAAGTACAAACACTTAGTTTAATAATGTAAGGCAGTTCATTTGCTAACGGGAGAAGATATTCATGACTCATGGAAAGATTTATTCTCTGTACTTTCCCTGTGTAAATAAGGTGACATTTAGGCAGAAATAAGTCATTGTCCCCTCACAGTAGACATAATTCTCCATTGATTGGAAAATAGTACCTCCCCCATCCCCCAAAGCTTTCTGTGTATGTTTAAAAAAAGCATATTCCCCCAAAAATAATTGCTTACCTGTTGGAAACAGGCCCCTTGAAATCTGGGTCATATGTCCTTGGATCACCTGCATTTAAAACAAAGACCTTTTAAGCATATAAGCCAGCAAATAAATTAATATAAAATATTAATAAAAAAATATCTACATATTGGTTAGTCCACTGCTCAGTGCAGTGATGAATTCATACTTTGGTTTGATGAAACATAAGTATGTCTTGGTTATGGTTGTCAATTCTTTCTCCTCTCTCCAGCTTAGAAGGAGGACTGGGAAGAGTGGTTAAGGAACATATTCCATACACTTGGTGAATGTATCCTCCCACCATACTGTTCCATACACCTGGAGAATATATCCTCCCACCATACTGAGCACCAACATTAAAGATTATATCCAGGATAGCAAAACTTGAAGCCTTTATGGTCTGCAAAACAATTTTACCATCTTCCATCACCAAGTGTTGCTGAGGACTTATGAGGTGCACAGTTCAATATGAGATGCCTCCTTATCCCAGCTCTCCCATTCCTCTCAGTAGATTAGGCCTTCCTTCGAGAAGTTCAAATACTAGTTACTGTCTGTCTCTATCATGTTGGCTGTATGGTACATAAAAATTAATGTTCTGTTATAGAAACATTTTTATTTCAGTTTTTTCAATCTACTGGCAGACTTCATGCCATCTGGGAAGGTGCCCTTGTCACTCTGCTGCATTATGATTGTGATATATTACCCTTTTCTTTAAACAGTAAAAGTACACATGGAATGGCTTTTTTCTCCCTGCATGTACTGTGTGGGCAGACCCAGTAACAAGTTATGTAAAGTCTTTCCTGGCCAAAGGTGTGCACTTTGCAGTCCCCAAACTCTTGACTCTTCTCCTACAACCTAAGCACTCCCACGTGTTCCTCTAGGGATTTGTCCCTGTAAAAAGGTCTGGTCCTGAATAAAAGATAAAATTTTCCAGTTTGAGACAGTTGATATGTACTTCAGTGCCACGTTCTCTAGCACACTGTCTGCTTCTCTTTTTTGGACAGCTTATCTGACTCTGCTTCACTGCAACAGATAATATTAAAAGTGTTTAAGTCTACTTTATCTGAGCACTGACCATCCCTCTGTCCCCCAATCCACAGGAGTGGGTCTTTAGTCGTGACATTTCTTCTTTGTGCCTGTTTTCTGGCCATGGCCAACTGGATCTGGTTTAGATATTGGATCCAAGCTGGGCCAGTCAGATTCTCAGTCCCAGGAATTTAGAATTAGAATAGACAATGAGTTATTCTCAGTGGAAGACGAACTGCAAAATATAAACCTCGAAAACAAGAGAAGCAGAGAAATCTGGCTTTCAGAAAGAAGTTATTGAAGTAAATGTTCAAAGAGAAACAGAGATGATGGTCCTAACAGCCTTTATCTTGTGGTCTAGTTCTTACCTGAAGCTCAGAGTTGAGTTTCATGAGACACCTGACAGTCTCAAACTGTGTTCCCTTTTCTCACTTTTAACTAGTTCAGATTGTTTATATGTAACAAAAGAACCAAAGAGTCCTATTAACAATTCGCTCTCTCGGCTTACATTTTAACAATTCATTTTAACAACATTTTTTGGATCCTTGCCATGAACACGTGGTGTGAGGATATGAAAAGGAATTTTTCAGACTAAGTCTGCCTTTATGAATCTCATACTTGAATAAGAAATATAAGCTCAAGAGGGCTGGACATGGGTGGCTAACACCTATAATCCTAGCACTTTGAAAAGCCAAGGCTGGTGGACTGCTTGAGGCCAGGAGTTCCAGACCAGCCTGGGCAACATGGCAAAACCTCAAATTAGCTGGGCGTGATGGTGCACACCTGTAGTCCTAGTTATTCCAAAGGTTGAGGCATGAGAATTCCTTGAACCCAGGAGGTGGACATTGCAGTGAGCTGAGATTGTGCCACTGTACCCCAGCTTGGGTGAGAGAGCAAGACAGATGAGAGAAAGAAAGAAAGAGAGAAAGAAAGAAAAGAAAGAGAGAAAGAAGGAAAAAGAGAAAGGAAAAAAGGAAGAAAAAAGAAAGAAAAAAAGAAAGAAGGAACGAGAGAGAAAGGAAGGAAGGAAGGAAGGAAGAAAGGAAGGAAGGAAGGAAGGAAGGAAGGAAGGAAGGAAGGAAGGAAGGAAGGAAGGAAGGAAGGAAGGAAGGAAAGAAAAGAAACATAAGCTGGAAACATTTCAACACTGTGCAGTGAGAGCTGCGATAGAGAATGCTGTGGGGCACAGGGCGGGTCATGAATGAACAGGTTTCACAAGCTCCTAACACTCAACTTTGACTTCATTTTCTGCTCATGCTCTGACCCTGTGCTCTTTGACTTGAATCTTTCACTCTGATTTTGAACATTAATATTTGCAACATTCCTGGTTCTAGATTTCAGTTACCAAATCTGTCTGAATAGCTGAAATAGCTCAAAAACTTTTAGGGGTACAAGATTCCAACAATCCCCCATATCAAATATTCCAATTCCATAGATCTGAGGAATGGGCCTGAGAATCTGTATTTTTAAATGACCCACTAACTGACTCTGATGCACAGGCAGATTTGGGAACCATTAAGCTATTTGATTTTCATCTCAATTGTATAACTACATCCCTGTTTACACACTGTCATTATGTCTAGTTCTACTTAACAGACCAACCTAATGGAGAAAATGAGGAGAAAAGTAGGTCATCATGATGTGTATGAGTTTTGGGAAACACTACCATTAGATGTGAGGAGCCAGTGACAGAGTTTTAGGAAGAGACACAGACATTCAAGAAAGTCAAAGTATTTCAAGAAAAAGGAAAGATCATAAATTCTATAAAATTTATTCTTTTTTTTATATTTTTTATTTTTTATTATACTTTAAGTTCTAGGGTACATGTGCATAACATGCAGGTTTGTTACATATGTATACTTGTGCCATGTTGGTGTGCTGCACCCACCAACTCGTCAGCACCCATCAACTCGTCATTTACATCCGGTATAACTCCCAATGCAATCCCTCCCCCCTCCCCCCTCCCCGTGATAGGCCCCGGTGTGTGATGTTCCCCTTCCCGAGTCCAAGTGATCTCATTGTTCAGTTCCCACCTATGAGTGAGAACATGCGGTGTTTGGTTTTCTGTTCTTGCGATAGTTTGCTGAGAATGATGGTTTCCAGCTGCATCCATGTCCCTACATAGGACACAAACTCATCCTTTTTTATGGCTGCCTAGTATTCCATGGTGTATATGTGCCACATTTTCTTAATCCAGTCTGTCACTGATGGACATTTGGGTTGATTCCAAGTCTTTGCTATTGTGAATAGTGCTGCAATAAACATATGTGTGCATGTGTCTTAATTTTATTTGTACCAGGGACTGCTCTAAGTGCTTTACACATAGGTCTGCCATCTTGCACAATTCCACATAGAACACATTGTACTTCTCTGAGCAGTGCAGTGGAATAGCCCTAGTGTATTTATTATGTCATTTAATGTTTCTAAAAATTCATGCCATTTCAATGTACTAAAATATGCCATTATTATTATTCTATTTTACAAATAGGAAGTTTGGGTACAGAAGGGTGAGATAATTTTCCCTAGCTCACCCAGCTAACAAGAGGCAGAGGTGGCATTGAAAGGCAGACTGTCCAATGCCAAAGCCTGTGCTGAGCCATTTAGCAGTAAGTTGCTCATTGGTCATTTTAAAGTAATTCCACAGATGAGTAAGGAGAAGACAGGTTTAAAGGGGTTAATAACTCATATTGATTTTGTAATTATTTGCTATTTACATTAAAGTTAGGCAAAACCAGCTTAAAAGTATTTAGGCCGGCTTCCAATTTTTCTGTGATTTGTACCTCACCAAGAGAGAAAGTGGATTGCAGTGTAAATGAAATGCCATTGTTGAATCTGCCAGAAAAGCTGACACTTTCAGATTGTAAATCCTGGCTGCTTCATATTTCAGTTGAAAATACACTAAAACCACAGTCAGATGATAAGATTGAGCTGATTCTGTAGAGTAATGACAGCTGGAAAGTGATTACTTCACCCTGCCCCCATGTGCCGGCAGAATTTGTATTGTCATGCAAATTTTTTATATCCTGCAAATCAATAGAGGGCAGTGCTTTTATGGGGGCCCTCAGTACTCTAATTGAATCTCTGGAATAAATAGACTGAGGGGCCAGCTAAATGAAAAAAGCCACAGTGGCTCCCTGTCATGTGGCTTAGCTCCTCGAATGCAATTCATATTTCTCACTTAAAGAAAAAAAACCCTAAAATTATATAATATTTTATAAGCTTCTTAAGTCATTTGACTTTCTGATCACCAAATTTATTGTCTTACAACAGTAAATTTAGAGTCATTGGAAAACATTTATAAAAGACAGCTACACATTTGTTGTTGTGGTTAACAGTTGCTATTGCAACCATACAATGCAATTTCTGAACCAGAAATAATTTATGAAGATTAAGGAAAATAGTTCAGGTAATTAATTCAATTCATAGGTGCAGATTTCACATGGCTACATTGAAAGCAAATGGCAACATAAAGCAGCCAGTCATGCTTAGAAAGTCTCTTTTCTTTAAAAGTAATCTGTTTCTCAAAGAAAATGACAATATAACTACCATTGATAAGCTGTAAAAAGTAAAAATCCAAAACATTTGATTTTATTCCTGCAGGAATATTCTCCTTCTGAGAACCTAATATTAATTCAGAGAGCAAAAAAGTAACTAAGGTGGGATGAATACATGTTCTAGAATTTAAAAGAGACCTACTATGAGTAAGCAGGTCAGATAACTTTCTAGTGAACATGGAAAAATGGAGCAGTACAAAATTAAGACTTTAATATACAACAATAGCCAGCAGAGAATTGTGAATAATTATGCATGTGTTTTATTTTATTTTTAAAATATGCTTTATAGTATGTCTATAAAAGAGGGCCTGTCATTTCATTCAAAGAAAGGGTTCTGTTTTCCTCTAAGTCTCACCAAATAATAAGGAATCATGTTCTTTGCCATTTCTTACAGGATGATATTTCCACTTCTTAGCCCAACACACATGGCTTTTTATGATATGGCTCATCTCACCAGCCGTATTTCTTATAATGCCCCTCTTTGAACTTGGTCTTATGCAATTCTGTACTATTTATAGTTCCCCCCTTTTCATATTCTGTTCCCTCTGAGTAGTGTGACTTTCTCTTCCTTATTCCCTTGGTGATGGCTAAAGGAGGCCTACACTTCCCCTCACAAACTTGCTACTGATTCTCAAGAAGGACAAGAAAAAAAACATTCTACTGGCCACTGTGCCAAAGTGGGCCAAAGTTAATTCTACCCACTTTGACAGGAGATCAATCCTGAGAACTTTCAAGGAATTCCATTCCAAAGCAGCTAATTCCATTAATCTCTGAGACACAGTAATTCCATTTGCATTGTTGTGCTTACGACACTGTATTACAGGTTATCTGTTTACATGTTGTGGTAGATAGAATAATGGCCTCCCAAATATGTTCACATCCTAATCCCTGGACCCTGTAAATATGTTACCTAATATAAGGAAAGGGAGTTTGCAGATGTGAATAAATTAAGGACCATGAGATGGTGAGATTAGCCTGGATTATCTGGGTGAGCCCAGCGTGATCACAAGGGTGCTTATATAGGGAAGAGGGAAGCAGATGAGTCAAAGAAGGAAAGATGACAACAGAAACAAGATTGGAATGATGCAATGTTAGAAAAACTCAACTGGCCATTTCTGGCTTTAAAGATGAAAGAGAGTCACGAGCCAAGGAATACAGAAGCTTCTAGAACCTGGGAAAAGTAAGAAAATGGATTTCCCCTGGATATCCTGCTAATGCCTTGATTTTAGCTCATTGAGATGTATTTTGGACTTCTAACCTCTAGAAATGTAAGATAATAAATTTGTGTTTTTCTAAGCCACAAGTTTGTGGTAATTCATTACCACAGCAATAGGAAGCTAATACATATGACTATTTATCCTACTGGATTACTACATAGTTTCTCTAAGGTAGAAATGAGATCTTGGTTATTTCTCTGTTCCTGTTACCTACATTAGTGCCTGTTGTACACATCGCAGGCATTCAATATTTACAAAATAAGTTTTAAAAGAATGTCAATGTAATTTTGATATCTTGTATAATTAATTTAGATTATGAAAATACGGGGAGGCTGAGACGGGCGGATCATGAGGTCAGGAGATCGAGACCCATCCTGGCTAACACGGTGAAACCTCATCTCTACTAAAAAATACAAAAAAAAAACTAGCCGGGCGAGGTGGCGGGCGCCTGTAGTCCCAGCTACTCGGGAGGCTGAGGCAGGAGAATGGCGTAAACCCGGGAGGCGGAGCTTGCAGTGAGCTGAGATCCGGCCACTGCACTCCAGCCTGGGCGACAGAGCGAGACTCCGTCTCAAAAAAAAAAAAAAAAAAAAAAAGAAAATACAACTAGAGGATCAATCTTGTCAGTCACCAGCAAATCACTTTAGATAAATTTCAACTTAGATTAAAGGAAGTTAATACACTCCTAGAAGTGCACTGATGTGACAAATTATTCCCCTTATCACCAACACGAATTCAGTATCTGATTGTAATGTTAAGGCAAGTAGCAGCTAACAAAGGAAATAAGGGAGAAAGTATCCCACACTGGTGAATAAAAATTGAGTATCAAATTAACTGTTATAAAATGTTATTTCTATCATCTATAAGCAGTATGATCTTGGGAGAATTACTTTTTGCCCCTCTAACCTTCCGTTTTGTCATCCATAAAATGATAGATAGCGGAGGGGAAAAAAGTTTGGAAACAATTTCTGTCTTTGGAGGAGACCAACTAACATGGGAAACAGTAAAATGTAAATTATCCACATAACGAAAGTGATCAGTGTAGAATCAGTACAAACCAACTTGTTGAATTGACACATTTGCTACAAATAATACCAATAATTCTAGAAGGATTTCAGTGACTAAGCTGGGTGTGATGGTTATGGAATAACTTTTAGGAGAGAAATTTTAACCATACTTAGAGGAAAGAATGTGTCATGTGTGAAAGCTAGACAACAGCACATGCTGAGCTGTAACAAAGAGCTATGCCTGGGGGACAAGACATGACAGCAGGTAGAAGAATTAAGCACATTATCAGGAGTTGGAGGAGGACTTACACTGTCCCCAAAGTCTTCTGAATAAGCGACCTAATTGTTATGTGTTTATATATTTGATGCAGAGGAAATAAGAAAGTTAAGGCAGATGAATCAATGAGGAAATGACTGTTGTATTTCAGACATAAGATGGTAGATGCCTGACTGAGGCTGTAGCTCTGAAAGAGGATGAGGTAATTCAAGAAGCATTACAGAGGAATATATTTGTTGGGGGTGAAAGAAAGGGCATGGTACCCTGCTTCATCACCTAATGATGACAATGCCTCATGCAGAAAATGATGAGCATTCCAGAAACTCATCTCAGGCAGAAACATGACCCCACATTGGACATGGCATGATTAATGGAAATGCAAATGAGATTCCTTCAGCACTGATTTCAAACCAAACAATACAGTGGTATCATGACCTATGATGGCTGTTTTTCTCCCAGTCTGAGTAACTTCCTAAACATATGAGATGATAAATCACCTTATATTCTACCAAGAATGTCAAATCTCCTGTTTTAAGAAACATTTGCCGAATCACTAGGATGGTTTTTAAGTAGTTTGCATCATCATTTGAAATAATTTGCTCTATATGAACACAAATCATAAACAATTCAGTTATAACCTTGGAGGTAATAACTAAAAGAAACACCTAAAAAGAAGGTGTTTCTCTCTTCTTTAAGAGGCACTCAGGCTGCCTCTTAACAGACTGATTTTATAGGCAGTGCTGAAGGATGGATGTTTAGGGGGCATTTGAAATGTACTTTTGAAAAAATGATTTTTCTTGATTAGTGTGACAAAGCAGTGAATTTGTGCTATAGAACAGCCATGAATTATTGGATAATCACACATCTCAGAATAAATAAATTCTGAATCAATATTGATTTAAAAAGAAAGTCTGGAAGTAAACAAGAACATGAATTGAGTTTGAAGGTTATCAGCTTGGGTTTTCTAACATTTCTTTCTAGCTATATTTGTATTTTATTGCTCGACATGAATCACTCAAAAAAAGAACCATGAAATACTCTAATTACATTGAAACAACTCCTTATTTTCCTCTAGTTTCAAAGGTTATGCAGTTCATTATCATGCCAGGCCCTTTTTCCCTACCTCCGAAAAAAAATAACAACTTCACAATTAAAGATGGAAAACGAACAGCACATGCATTCGCGCTAAATATAAAATAAGTGACTTCACCTTGCTTTTCTGAGTGCGGAGTTCAGGCAGCAGCACGGTAAATGAATAAAGATTGGGGAAAATGATAATTTTCATCATTAAATAAATATAAAAATTAAGTTCTGTAGAGAAGGGGAAAATTGTCTTTAAAGTTGTAGCTAAGTAAAAGACTTTCTATTAAACTTAAGAATAAATACTACTAAAGAAAAACATCAAGAGTTTGTCAGTTTATCACAAATGCATAAAGCAGTTTGGTAGCTAGTGATAACATCTCTCCTGCTTCCTCATATCGCCCACAGGTTATTGATGAGAATAAAATTAAACTGCTTATCAACTCTGACTTTTGCCACAACTCAAGAAGATAGACATTACTAATCACTGGAAAAAAATCCCTATTCCTGGGTCTAAAGTGTAGGAAAGAAAACATGCTTTAGTGTACAATTTCTACCCACAATGCATCATGATCTACCAAATAAAAACTACAGGTGGAGTATTCTATTAGAATCTGTATCACATGGATGCTTCTATTTACAGGGTAATTGAGCAAAAATGGTGGTAAACTATGATCTCTCACCAATGGGTCAGGCCAGTCACTTAGAACGATAAACAGGAGAAACAGCAGACAACAGGGACTCATACAACATATTGTATTATCCACCATAAGCTGTTATTGAGGTAGAGAGAGAGAGAGAGAGAGAGAGAGAGATAGAGAGAGAGAGAGAGAGAGAGAGAGAGAGAGAGAGAGATCTTTCCCAGGGCTAAGGGAGTGGTGGTGATTGTGTGTGTGTGTGTGTGTGTTACAGATTAAGACAATCATATGA